>NC_080844.1:26005000-28505000 GCF_030435755.1 Ochotona princeps
ACAAATATTACTTAATAAGGTATTTCTGGAGGCTCACAAAATATAATCAATTTTTCAGTTCATAAAATTTCAAAAAATTGAATTTACATTTGCTAAACCAATTAACAAATTCTAATTTACACAGTGTTGATGCTTCTAATTGGCAGACGTGCATTTTGATAAGCCTTCTTGCTAATCTCTTATGGTAATCAAACTCAGAAATTTAAAATTCATTGGTGTTCTTGATACATATAACTAGTTAAAATTCTTAATTAAATTAGGGTGACTAAAAGAAAAGTCATTTTAAAAGTAAAATCATAAAGTGTTATGACTAATGCTGTACAAATTAGCATAAAGTTGATTTGGGTAGAATCATTCTGAAGGCTTTGCAATTAGGAGCACCTGCTATTAGTGCACTTGTTAAACTTTTATCAATTAATCATTACTCTCTCAAAAAGCAAGAAAAATTGAATGTTGTGAATATGAAGAGAGTGATTAATTGCAAGAGGCAAATTGCTGACTGATTCCATTATTACCTGTGCTTTAAGAATTTTTAGAAGTAAATGTCTATTATGTTTATGAATACATAAATTATAGTAATGAATTCAATATTGGATGGTTTTCTGTCTTACTTATTCTGTAATAATTGTGTTTCAGAGTTAGAAAGATGACTTTGAGAGGATAAATTCTGTAATTGGATATTATTGTGACTTCATCAAAACATTTAATGGTTGCATTGTTTAATATTATGCTCTTAACATACACTATCCATATTTTTTTTAATTTAAAGGGGCATGGAAAGAAGGAACAGTTGTTTTTCTGTGATTTGGAAACTAACCCCTATTCGAAGTACAATTTTATATTAAACAATATAGGACTATTGCTTCAAAATGTTAATTAATTCTCAATTTGGCCTGCTGTGCTTAAACCTAAGCATTTAGATTGCAAAGGGCACTTTGGTTAAGACTCATTTTATTACAAATTAAAACTGCAAAATAATTAATTTAGAAATACGTTTCTAAATCAACGTAGCAATAGCAGAGTACCTAAAGTCGTTGCTGCACTGTACTTTTCATTATTCCGAGATTCACACAGGGATCTCTAATGGTTCCTGAAAATCCAGAGATAACCAATGTGATTCGGAGTACCCTGAAATTGTTAAAGCTATTTATCTTAGCTGCTCATAGATAAAGCAATATAACTGTTAGATGAAAAGAGTCCCGAATATAGAAAAGCTTTCAGCTGTATTCACATTTTAGAAAAACTAGGGGATGTGACTCTAAATTAGCAAGAAATACAGGGGTTGATAGGGAGATGAAGATTGGCCTATGAACCAGATGTTAATAGGCCTATCTGATTCCTATCAGATAAGGACATTTTTCTTACCTTTTGGAAAAAATAAATAGCCTATGTGGACTTGTGTTCCACAGGAACTCTGCGATCATGTCTGTTCTTCAGACTTTCCTGGCCCTGAGATGGTCTTACAGGCATGTGTATCTGTGACTGCTTGAACTGTAGGAATGAAGTCACTCATAATATTTTGGACCAGAGCATTCTTTGTAATATAGGATGCCAAGCATCATCCCCAGTTTCTAGACTCTAAATTCCATAGCAATATCGAGTTGACACCCTCACAAGTCTGTAGACATTGCCAGATATTGCCCAGGTGGGAGACCCATCCTCCATGGAGAACCACTAGTCTAGATAGGTCTGTAAATCCATTTATTTTTTTTTTAGGTAGATTCAAATTAGGTAGATTCAGCTCCCTGGCACTTTGTCTACTTTTAGGTGTTAGCAAATGTAACTGCCTGGATTCCATTTCTAGTTCTTTCCCTCATTAAGCCTGTGACCTTGGTTATCATTTCCAAACCTTGAGCTCTTCATCTGTAACCTGGAAAGAATCGGTTTCAATTCAAGAGGATTGTTGTAGGGAGTAAATCAAATGATGACTGTCACCATATGACAGAGTGGTTAACACATTATTAGTCCTCATGAAAAGTTGGCTGTTGCTTGCATAATTATTTTTGTAATATAGGATGTTGTTAGTCCAGTATTATTTCAAATTGATGAAATGTAGATATATTCCTGAGTTGCACTAAATAATTTTAACAATGTTCATAATTCACATTTTTATAGCACTCTATAAGATTTAATCCTGTCACAAAGATCATTTTCATTTTTCCAGCAAAGAATTTTTAAGCTAGCCATGCTCAACAGCCTATTTAATATTACGAAGGCATTTAAAAGAAAAGCATCTAGTTTAAATCTATAAAAAACATGAAGCCTAGTCAGATTGAGTGATCTTCAAACTTAAAACCATTGAAGAAAAATAGATGATGCTATTGCATGTGCATTTACTAAAGTGCGTACTCATTGAAGATAGTGACAAAATGTCTTAGATATATTTTTAATTTCATCACTGGTACTTCACAAATAGAAGGAACTCCATGAATGTCAATGTCAGAATTTTTTTTAAAAATGAATTTTCGTCCGAATTATCCCTGACTTACTATATGGCTTATTGAAGTCAGTTCTGTATGTTGGGCCCTCAATAAATGGATATGGTAATAACAATGCCTCATACAAAATATTTATATAACCCCAAATTGCTTGCAAAACATTTTCATTTACAATATTGCATCTCTGATAATATTCCATGAACCTTATTCTCCTTTGAGAGCTCAGCAACTTAATTGCTGTAGCTGTGTCATAGGTCTTGATCCTTGAGTGTTTCTCAGCCTAGAATGTACCTCTGTCCTTAAATGAACTTGACCTTAAAAATATATATATATACATAGGTTTTAATACCACCAGATCAATATTATTATATGTATGGTTAAGTGATAAAATCTATGTCTGATGACAGAGAATGAAATAAGTGTGTAGGGCCGAATGGTCAGTTAAGTCTGCTTGTCTTGTGAGTAGATGCAGTACAAAGTGTGAAGAGAATTTCTCAAATTCTCTTTTGGTGAATATCTGAGCGTATCAGAAGTAAAAGTTAATTATTCTTTCCCTGTCTCCTGATATAAATCATTGCAAAAGAAAAAGGATTTGGAAAGGCATATTTAACAGTTTCATTAGGAGTCCTTCTTTTATTCAGGAGTAGAGATGCATGCTTCAATGTATCTTCACTTCCCAGTATGTTAGTCTCAGTTATACAGTTCACCTGAGAATATATATGTATACATGTTTACCTATAAATCTATTTGTCTTGCAATTTGGGTGAAGGTTGTAGTTTGCATCTCTACTCCAAAATAGAGGACTCCCAATGAAACTTAAAAATATCTTGACAATAGGACGCTGGACATCCTAATATTGTGTATACCTACAATATCAGGATACAGTACTATTTAAAGCAGAATGATGAGCTTGTGAGTGTTGCTGAAGGACAATACTGTTGTAACATAAGGGAGAAAATAGTGAGGGAGTAAAGGAAGGTGGAAGGGGAAGTCTCTGTGCCTATGGAACCGCATCGTAAAACTAATGTATGTATAGATATAGATATAGATGCAGATATATATCTATATCTATATATAGAGATAGACGTAGACATAGAAATACATATATAATATATGTGTATGTGTGTATGAAGGGAAAAAAATGAAAGAAAATTTTAGCCAGACTGATGTTAGTTAGACTTTCATTGCCTTTGCAAAAATATTTCACATGGAGGATCATGATTATTTTTTAGCCTCTCATTTATTAGCTCAGTAAACTAACTAGCACATGATTTGCTTATCCAATATGTAAAAGATGGACAGTGAATGTTGAGAACATTGATAGCTACCTGCTATAACTTTTAAGAACCACTAAATATAATTTATGTGCTTAGTCTAGTGAACCATCTTCATATAATTTGAATGTGTGTAGAGTTCTTTATGTGGAAACCTTTTAATAAGAAATATATAAAATGAGATTTAAGTAAGCCAACAAGCAGTTGTAGCCAGTAGTTAAAGACAAGACTGGAATTAAGTACTGGAGTCAATTATGTAATCATTGGTGAACTCTGAGAAGTTAAATTTGCTTCAACATTTTTTGAAACCATGGGCACTTACCAGGGTCAAGTTGGGATCAAACTCTGATCAGCTACAAACTCTTAAAGATTATTTACCATATTTTGTTCATCACTGTAGCATGCAGTAGGCATTCAATATATATTTTTTTATTAAACCTAACCAACACTCTTTGGAATTACCTACTGGTCCTTTCTTGAAATATTGAATCTAGAATGGCAAACTTTCAAGGAATTCTGTGCTTGTTCTACGTGCACAACTCAGCTTAACCAAAATGGCATATTTGAATAGAGAATTCCAAGCCTTAAACTTATGCTAGCCCCAAATTTTATACTCCAAATCAAGAGAAATATGACATTCTCAGAAATACTTGAGCACCAGCACAGATTGTTGCAAATGTGAATTCCTGGTGGAAATTTGTAAAGAAGATTGGTTGTGGAACCCTCTAAATATTCCAGAGGGCATGATAGGCCACTCAGGTGCATAGCTTATCAAATTCTGTTTAAAAGTTTTACTTTTTTTTTTTTTGCTTTATTTGAGTGGCATAAAGTCAGAGAAACAGAAAGAGGTAGACAGAGAATTCCCATACATTAGATCACTCCCCAAATGCTCACAATGGCTGGTGCTGGACCAAGCCAAATCTGGAAGTCAGGGACTCAATCCAGGTCTTCCACATGGGTAGAAGGGGCCCAACTCACTGGGCATCATCTGTGACATCACAGGCTGTGAATTAGCAGGAAGCTCAAATAAGTAGGAGAGCTGGCATATTGATATGGGCTGTGGCATGTCAAACAACATCTTTTCTACTACACCAAGTGTTCATCTGAAACATCAAAATAAAGGAAAAGGAGAGATTGGTTTTATCCCCAATAAATTTACCTCTCTTAGACAAAGAAAATAGGTAGGCCTTGTGTTCTGAAATCCTTTGTCCATATTCCTAATAGGAAATGAATTAAAGACCAACAAAATTTGCATTCCCTGAGAAACACCTGAAACACTGGGTTAACAGTTTGGTGCCCTTCACACAGGAATCCAGCAGTACCAATTCTTTATATCTGGTAGACTAACTGGAAAGTGCTTCTTGAAAGCTAAGGGTTTGGTTGTATAAGGCTCAATTATATGCTTCTCACAGTTAAGGAACAAGATGTTGTAGAAGGGATGATTATTAACACAATTATGTACATTTAAAGCATCCCTGTCTCCCAATTCAGGACATTCCATTTTTTTTCTGATAGTGAGAATGTTTTGGAACATTGTCATCCTTTCTCTTGATTTTTAAAGACTTTCAGATAGCAAAGCAAGTCTAGCAAAATTTGGAGAAACAATCTTAAGCCATCCGTTTCATAAAACCAGTACATCTTCAATGCAGTCTTGAGGTTTTAATCTGGTATGATTGATGGAGTTTGCTATAACACATAAATTTCCATGTCATGAAAAATAGCACCCACCTATATGAGTTACTGTAAATTCTGATTGCACATTAGAATTACCTTGAGAGCATTAAAAAAAAAACTAACACCCATGCCCTACCCAAGATATCCTTCTGTAATTTATGTGGGGCAATGAAAATCCATTAGCATTATTTTTTTCTAGTTCCCCAGGTGATTTTAATGGGTGCCCAGAATCATGAACTTATGCTTAGATTTATAATCTCTTTCTGATAATCTTTTGAAGTTATTTGGCTTTACAATGTTCTGTAAAGATAATTTTCCCCGAAGGACTGAAAGATAAGATTGATGATGAACTCAGTATTTCCTTACCTGAAGCCATCAGGGAATAGATTGGCCATCATTTCTCACTGGGGCACTATTTTAGATATAGAAAAATTAACCTAAAAGGGATATTTATCATTAAATGTGTTCATGAACTAAAGTTGGTGTTGCTAAATGATAGAAATAAATCCAGAGAAAATATTAGACTTGTCCCTAGAACAAATATTCTCACTAATCTTGCATCATGTAAAGATGTATTTTAAAAATTCTGCCTAGCTACTCAGGGAAAAGGTTTATTTCATCGCTTCTTTGAACAGATTAATGATGACATAAACTGGGTCTGCTCTTGATCTTCTAGCGTTTCATTTGAAAAGGAGGGTCAGTAGGCTGAATGAATTCCTGGATAAGTTAGTGTGCAACACACGAAACAAGACATCAAGACTCATTGTGGATTTTGAAAGATTTAAATCTTTCTATGATAGGGAGCTCTAGTTTTGCCAAGTTACAATATTTTTATTTCTCCCAGGACCTGTCCCCCACAAATAAAACTCAAACAACAAACCAAAACAAACCAAAAAGAACAGTTGAACAGCACATCAAGCAAGGGTAAGAATTATCATAATGCAGTAAAGAAAAAAACAGGCTGCCATAGGAACTTGTGACATGAGGACCAACATGGCAGTGAGTTCTCTGGGTCTCCTCACTGACCCCCACACATCCCAGAGGGGCCTATGCAGAGCCTACAACTCAGAGGCACCAACAGTCACTGACCCAAACATCCCTTAAGAAAAGCCTGTATATTGCAAGCTGAAGGATCAGAAAGTACATGTTCTAACTTTAGGAATACTTGTCAAGACCTACTACTATACCATATCTTTGTCTTCTGTACTGTCAGCCATAGAGCAGGAAGTTGATTTTTCCCTCCAATCCTTTTCGCAGGTGAAAATAGATGACACTCTGATGACCCACAGCTGATTTGTGTGAGCAGGGAATTGATAATCCTCTGGTAAAACTATGCAATGATCTCCATTAGGAATGTGATAGTAGAGCCCAGAGCCCTAAAATCCTGCTCCTCCCTAACACCCACAAAGCTGAATAAGCAGGTGCCACATTGGGCCAAATGGTGTTTCAGTTCACCTGGAGTCCTAGCAGGAAGCAAAGTCTATAACCGCTTGGCACCTAAGAAGGGGAGTGAAGTGATGGAAGGCAGGGCATTACCCTACTTGCTTGGTTCCCTGGTATCAGCAGAATGAAATGAAGAGCTGAGCTTCCACTCTAACTTGTCATCAAAGAGGGAAGGGAGTTAGGTCAGGGATCACTGGAACGACACTCCTACTCAAATGATGTTAGAAAGCCTATTGTGAAGTCGAGCTTGCTTCTTTACCTGCAGTGAGCCCACTTTTGCCAGGGGTGGTAGAAGATACCTTGTAAGAAAGTTGAAAATATACAACCACCCAGACCTTGAATTGCAACTTAGTAGAGGTGTGGCTACACAGAGAAGATGATTAAATAAGAATCAGAGTGTCATAATACTATCTGATCATAATATAATTAAAAAAAATCTAGGATACAATAAAAATTTACTCATCATATTAAGAACCAGAGATATCAAGATGAGTCAAATAGCAACTTAATCCTCCACCTGTTGTAGGCACCAGTTCATATTCTAGTAACTCCACTTCCCATTTAGTTTTCTGCTTATAGCCTTGGAAAGCAGTGGAAAATGGCCAAAGCCTTGGGACTCTGCATCCTTGTGGCAGACCTGGAAGAAGCTCCTGGTTCCTGGCTTCAGATCAGCTCAGCTCCAGTTTTTGTGGCCATTTGGGGAATGAACCAGTGGATGGAAGAGCTCTCTCTCCCTGTCTCTCCTTCATTGTGTAAATATCTGTCTTGCAAGTAATAAATATTTTATAAATATTTTAAAAAATAAAGCAGCCACCATAAAATGCTTCAGTGGAAGTCACAAGCATAAAAAAATTCTCAGCAAATAATTAGAAGCTTTTTAAAAAGATTTGTTTATTTTTATTAGAAAGGCAGATATACAGAGAGTAGGAGTGACAGAGAGGAAGATCTTCCATCCAATGGTTCACTCCCCAAGTGGCCACAAGGGCTGGAGCTGCACCAATCTGAAGCCAGGAGCTTCTTCCAGGTCTCCCACATGGGTGCAGGATCCCAAGGCTTTGAGCCATTCTTGACTGCTTTCCCAGGCCACAAGCAGGGAGCTGGATGGGATTAGAACCGGCACCCATATGGGATGCTGACGCGTTCAAGGTGAGGAATTTAGCCGCTAGGCTATTGCGACAGAACCAATTAAAGGCTTTTTAACTTCTAATTATAGTTTGAATAATAACCAAACTGGAAATCCTAGAACTGGAAAATACAATAGCCAAAAAAGTTCATTGAATACACACATTAATACATAAAGAATGTCCGAAAATAAAATCAGTAAATTTGAAGACATATCAAAAAAATTGCTCATTCTGATCAAGAATAAGAAAATATTTTGAAAATAAAATGAAAAGGTCTCAAGAAATATGAACTATAATGAAAGAGTACATGCTGGTATCTTTGGAAGCTTAGAAGAAGAGTGTAAGTGAAAATGAAAAAAAATTTTTCAAAGAAATAATGGCCGAAGACCACAAAAATTTGGTGAAATACACAAACCAAGATCTGAGAAAACTTAAAAAAGAATAAACTCAACAACACCTATATGTCAAAGTTCAGCCTCTGAAAACAAGAAAAATCATCTTGAAGCATCAAGAAAGAGTGAGCATATTACAAGAAAACACGAATTTCACATCTAAAATCGTGAAAAAGGTGACATGTTATTTTGTAAGTGTTGGAAGAAAAGGATTCAACTGTAATTTCTCCATTAGACATGAAGGAGAAATAAATATGTCTTCAAAAAAATTTGAAAATATCTAAGAGAATTGATTGTTACAAAATCCATTAAAGAAGCACTAAAGAAAATTCTCCAAACAGGAAAAAAATGTTAACAAGATCCTTAGAACTTAAGGAAATAACACTGGAAAGATCAAAAGTATGGATGTAGATAATCCTATTTCTCTTATGGGTTGTATATTTGGAGATTATAGCCAAAATATGCCGAGTAATATGGGGCTTAATTTTATGTGAAGGAAATACATAAAATACTTACATGTTTTTTTTAGATGTGGAGGATAAAGGGATCCATAGTGAATAAACTTTCTAAACTTCCCTCAAAATGACAAAATGTTGATAACAGCTATGATAGGTCACATATTCATGTTCTACCTTGACCATTACTACTAAAACTAAAGATTCTATAAATGAGAATGTGATATAAAGAACATAAGAAGAGCTAAGGAAAGACACATGAAACAGAACAAAGAAAAAAACTGGAAAGAAAGCTTTTATAACATTTGCTGTCTTTAGTAAAATATTAGGTATTCATTAATCAGTAGCTGCTCTTGACAATAGGAGCCAATAGAAGACACTGCAGCCAGCTTTGTGATGTAGCAGCCTGCTTGCAACACCAGCATCCTGTATCTTGAGTATCGGTTCTGTTCTCAGGTGCTTAACTTCCAATCCAGGTTCCTGCTAATGCACCTATAAACAGAGCAAGTGATAGTCTGTAGGAGGACATTGTGACCCTAAAAGGTCAGCGAGCACAGGATTACAGTTGGTTGGATAATATTTGGAGGAGAATAACCAAATGGCTACCTTTTGTATACCTTATTGGATATCATCTGCATATGTATATGAGAACACCTGGTGGAATATACAAGACAAAAGGAGTTCCAAACAAGCATTAATGGTTTTGTTGATAAGCTCAGCACTTCCTCCCTTATCCTATATGACCCTCAGAGTATAAAGTCTGATGCTACTAATAAACCTCGGCTTTTGACAATCAGTCAGGGTCCACGTGTGTTATTATCAGCTCCGTGCACCAAGTCCATCACTACGGGACAGCGACAATAGTCCTTGGATTCCTGCCACCCATATGGAAAACTAGGATGGATTTTCTGGTTCCCACCTTAGCCTGGCTATGAACTGCTGCACAACCATTAAGGGAGTCAACCATTAAAGGAGAAATCTCTTTATATATCATGCTGCCTTTCCAATAAATAAATCTTTAAAGGTAAAGGAAACCAAGATATTGTTATATAGAAAACAAATATAGTGAGTATACAAATGACTTATTTAAAGGAAGAGGCTAAAATAAGCCCTAATTTTTTTCTGCCCTCATAATTATGGCCTTCATTTGGCCAATTTTTCAATATTCATGTAAGTAATATAGTCTAATGAGTTATTTCCTGCTTTATAAAAATTCACCATTTACTCTTTTAACATGATAGAATCATAAACTTATTTGAAGAGTCACATATATCAAGATCTTTTAAACAAATTTAGCATAAACTTAGTATAAATACATGAATAAATAAAATATATTAACAAATCAAAAACTAGACTTCTTGGTCTAATACTGCAATGAAAAAAGAGATATTTTAGCCATACGTATGTTTGTGACATTGATTGCTACTGACATTTTAACCCCTTGTAAGAACACTACTCAAGATAATAAGTAATGTTATTACTTCATTGTATTTTCCTTTTTATAATTTGTTTCATATAAAGTGGAAAAAATTTCATGTATGTTATAACTGATAGGAGTACACTCCATTCCCTCCTGCCCATGTTTCCCACTTACCTTTTCTTTATTTTCTTTATTTTTTTTTTAATTTTTACATTGCCATACCTTCATTTCACTTTGCAGTCACAGGTTAACACTGCATTAGGTCAAGATTTCAGTACACACATAAAGAGTAGAAAAATAAAGAAAAACCCTACTATTCCCCAAGAGTATAGGCTATAAATTAAACCAGTTTGGGGTGGCTCCATGTATTAGGAACAATAGATCACGGAAAACATACTTGTCTTTTGGATACTGGCGTATTTCACTAACCACAATGGTTCCAGTTTTACCATTCTGTTGCAGACAAAATTTTATTCTTTTACATGGCTGAGTAGTATTCCACTGCCTTTATACTAATTTTCACTTTGAAAGTTTTTTCAACAAGTATGCATGAGTTACATAATCAGATGAAATTTCCAAATTTCTATTATATGATAATTACTAGCAAATTATTTTGTCTTCATGTATCTTTTCTAAAAAGCTGTCATACAGGTCAAAGTGAGCAAGATAATAGCATAATTATGTTATATAAACAGCAAACAGATAATAGCATCTTCGCAAAATACATGGAAATCATATTTAAAGTATTTTTCTTTCTTCTTTTTTTAATGATTTATTTATTTTTATTGGAGAGGCAGATTTCCAGAGAGAGAAGGAAAGACAGAGAAAAAGATCTTCCATCTGCTGATTCACTCCCCAAGTGGCCATAACAGTTGGAGCTAAGATAATCTGAAGCCAGAAGCCAGGAGCTTCTTCCAGATCTCCCACACCGGTACAGGATCCCAAGACTTTGTTTGGGCCATCCTGTACTGTTTTTCCAGGCCACAAGCAGGGAGGTGGATGGAAAGTGAAGCAGCCAGTTTGTGAACTGGCACCCATATGGGATTCTGGCAGGTGCAACGCTTTAGCTACTGAGCCATCTTGCTGGGCCTTATTTAGATTTTTTAATAAGGAGATTGTATCTTCAAAGATAGAAATTATTAAAGCTACAGATAGTTACAGCTTCATAGAGAATATTGAAAGACATTTAAATTATTTGAATGGGAATTTAGCATGGGACCTAGGAAATTGAAACTGTAAATAACTAAACTGCAGGTAAGTTCATTTATTATAAATATCAGTGCAAAAATATCAAATAAAACACCAGCAAGCAAAATTAAGCAGCACAGCGCAGTATTGAATAATAAAACCTATCAAAAGAACATCTTTTACACTCATGTAATTCTGAATTAATAGCATTTGGGAAAGAAAGCATTCAGTTTTAATGCTTAGAAGGCAGTAGAAAATTCAACATCAATTTTTAACTTAAAACCTTCCGAAGTATAATTTAGGGAATTCATCTGTAACATAATTATATCTATCCATGTATTTCTAGATAGTCATTCCTAAAATAAAAAATAACATTTTATGGGAAAATATGGCATGAATTCTCACTACGACAAGAATCAGGCAAGCTTGCTTTTCATTTTCCTTCTATTAATCCTTGTTTCAGAAACAAGAAACAATGTAATCAGAAACACACCTAGGAGAATACCATCTCCAAAAAGATAAAGTGTTTGTGTATGTATGAATCATAAGATGGTAAATAAATTTAATGAACTCAAACAGTGTAACTTCATGAGTTGCCAACATGTAAATTTAAGATTATTTCATATATATAAAAATAATTAGTGTTAAAATATGATACTTTGAAGGAAAGATTTCACTATCACCATTAGGAAGGGGATATAGGCCATGGGACTAGTTCTGTGGCACAGGTTAGACCGTTGCCTGCAGTGCTGGTATCCCATGTGGGTACCAGTTTGTGAACCCACTACTGGGCAGGAGATGGCCCAAGTGCTAGGGCCCCCTTCACACACGTGGGAGAGTTGGATAGAGTTGTTGGCTAGTGACTTCAGCCTGGCCTTTGGGAGTGAACCAATGAAAGGAAGACTTCTCTTTCTTCCTTCCTGTCTCTTTCTCCATAACCGCGCAATCCAAGTCAATAAAAATAATAATAATAAAAAAACAGAAGTGGGAGGATTCAGAAATAAAAAGAAATATAAGTATACAAAACCTGTATGTGGAAAACATCAAAACATTGATGAAAGATTAAGAACAAACTTGGTTACAAATATATTCTATATTATTGAACTATGCAATTTGATCTGTTAGTGATCAATATCACTCAAATCAATATACAAAATAATACTATAAGAATATGAAATCTGGGCCAGGCACGATAGCGTAATGGTTAAGGTCCTCGCCTTGAATGTGCCGGGATCCCGTACGAGCGCCGGTTCTGGTTCCGGCAGCCCCCACTTCCCATCCAGCTCCCTGCTTGTGGCCTGGGAAAGCAGCCGAGGAAGGCCCAAGGCTTTTTGACCCTGCACCAATGTGGGAGACCCGGAAGAGGTTCCTGGCTTCTGGCTCCGGATCGGCACAGCACCAGCCGTGGCGGCCACTTGGGGAGTGAATCATCGGACGGAAGATCTTCCTCTCTGTCTCTCCTCTGCTCTGTACATCTGCCTTTCCAACAAGATAGATAAAATCTTAAAAAAAAAAATCTGAAACCTTAGATAAAATACTAACATTTTCTGTGAAACTAGAAGATTTAATTCTCAAAATATACCAATACTTAATTAGATGTTGGAAGAGTATCTTAAATCATGTTACAATTCACTATGATTAAACAATGCAATGCTAGT
This sequence comes from Ochotona princeps, assembly GCF_030435755.1. NCBI lineage: Eukaryota > Metazoa > Chordata > Mammalia > Lagomorpha > Ochotonidae > Ochotona > Ochotona princeps. The sequence continues at coordinate 26,018,067 of NC_080844.1, forward strand.
TCAAAAATAAAGTCTGGACAGTACAGAGGTAGAACAAGTAGAAGGAGCCATTTGATGCATGTAAGGAGATGACATTTCCAGTTGCTAGGAAAAAGTACTTTTAAATAAATGATCATGGAACAATTGGATAGCTATTTAGAAAAATACACAGTTTATTCTAAATTTGTCACTTATTAATCACCAATGAAATATTCATGTATGTCAGGAAAAAAAAAGAGTATCTTAGATGCAAAGATACTGCAAAAGGTTCATGGGAAATTGAATTCATTTATCAGTTTAGTTTTGTAGAAAAACATTTTGAAATCCACGCTTTTTTTTTTCATAATACGCCTTTTCCACAGACGTTGTAAAGGTCTCTGATATACAGAGCCAAAACCAAAAGCTAGGAATTCCATCCAGAAAAGATGGCCGGAGAGCACTAGGGGAGCTGACACTGCCTCTCCAGGCCTGCCTTGCACAAGCTGGAAGACAGAGCCTGATCCTGGCCTTGGAATGCTCTCTCACCCACCGGGACCAACACTCTCCACCATTCTTCCTTTTCAAATTTCTAGATTCCATATATTTTCATATTAACTTTAGACTCATTTTGAAAATGTTGTAAGAGACCATTTCTTCTGCTGGGATTTTAACTGGAATGGTGTGAAATTTATGAAGAAATGGGAGAAAAATCAGTACCTTAACGATGTTCAGTATCCCAGTTCACGTTGCTTTCTCAAACTGTTTGTTTAATGTCATTCAGAATTTTTTTACTGCTTCCCAAGTCTGTGCACACTGTTAAATTTATCTCTGACCACATGAAGGTTTTTATTGCGTTTTAACTTTCCATGTGCAGTATCTCTAGAATTGAATTTGTTCTACTGCTTTGTGTCACGAAATGTCGTCGTGTGATGCATGAATAGTGGAAGTAGTCTTTGGTTTCTTTGTAGTGTCTTAACAATTTTATTTGTGCAAGATAATGATATCCAATTAATGTATTTTAAATATACTTTATCAAAAGTACAAGTAGTTTCATTTATTCCTTTCATTATCTATCTATCTATCTATCTATCTATCTATCATCCCTGTATCTGTTGACTCATTCCCAAATCTCCTCAACAGCCAGGGCTGAGCCACATCAAACTAAAGCCAGGAGCCAGGATCATAATTTGGAAGCACAAGTCCTCTTTAGTAACCCTGTACAATAGACAAAAAATGACTGTTCAATATATGCACGTCCTAATACAGGAACCTATAAATACATTACTTTATATGGCAAAGGAGTCTGAAAAGTGATTAATTAATGATTTTGAGATGGGGCTTTCTAGATAGACTGTCTCTCTCAAAGGGTCAATACACAGGGTAGAGTACAGGCAGTCATCCACGACAGGGTGCTTGAGCTGAGTGTTCTCTTCTATGTACCACCTTCCTCACTGCTGGGAGACATTGTAAGTGCAGAGCGCCCATACCTGACATGTCATTTAAAGAGCCTTTTTGTGCTTGGCAGAGAGTTACTGGCATCTCAGTGCCTTCAGGCTTCTGGAGAAGCATAAACAGCAATCGAATACTGATGCCAAGCCTCCTGGTGTTGGAATGAGGGGCAACAGAGACATCAGGTGGCTATGGAGAGAGTAACCAGAGGCACAGGTGAGGCTTCCCTTCCCATGAGTCTTTCGACTATTGTTGAGTGTCAGGGCCTGCAGGCAGAATGTCCTCCGCCACTGGACACAGTTGATGGAGCCCCTTTCTGCAGGTACACAGCTCCAGTTTGTTCATTTATTCAGAATTAAAGATGTAAGATAAAGTTCTTATGTCCTGGAAATTTTCTTTTATTTTTCTATGCATGCTTATTATGTAAATTCTTAAAAAATGAGTGGAGGAGTAAACTTTCAGCTTAGTGGTTAAGACACACATCCCATATCAGGATGCCTGGGACTGATTCATGATGCCATTCCTGATTCCAGCATCCTGCTAATGAAGACCATGAGAGCAACAGCAATGTCTTCAGTGAATGGGGTCCTGCCCACCTCATGGGAGAACTGGAATGCCTTGCCTCTCTTGGTTTCCTCGCAGACAATGAGGGAAATAGAAGTAAAGGAGTTAGGAGATAAGCTTATTATGGCACAGAAAGAGATAAAGCACATGTATAGACTATTGCTAGATACTGCCTTTCTCTTTCCTTCTAAAAATGTCATTTTTATGTTCTCAGTGATGTGATACCATCTCTATTGCTGTAACTTTATAATAGAGTACATTGTAAACTTGAGTTTTTTTCAAGTGAAACTGGCCAAAATTTGTGAATTAATAATGTTTTAGTTCATGTTTGACTTGTTAGGATCATATTAATCCTATTTTCATGTATGTTGATGTTATTTACATTTCTTTCTCTGGTGAGCTGCTGCTACCTGCATCATAGTTTCATTGATGAATTGTTTATAGTTACTCTTTTTTTATGTTTGGGATACTAACCCTGTGAAAAATTGCAAACATTTCTTTTCAGTTTATTATTTGTCTCTTTTTCTTTTGCTTGTGATATTTTTGGCAGGCAAATGTCTAAGGACGTTTGACCTAGAATTCTGACAGTACATTGTTAGTAGATCATAATGTAAAGGTAAAAAAAGAGATGAAACAAAATTTTAAACCTTACTTAAAGTTGGCAAACATATTGGAACTTAGACTTTGTAACTATTGTATACACATCACAGAATAAATGAAATGCAATAATCAGTAAAGCTATCAGTATAAAACATCCACTATAAACACAACATGAAAGGATTTAAGTAAAGTATTACAATGCTAAAATTAACTAGAAATAATAATGTAGACTCAATATTTTAGTGAACTGACACTTGCATATACCCTGGCCTTTTACATTGAAATATCTAGAAACAACAGCCTCCAAAGGAAAATGAGGGCTTCTGACAACTCAGATCTTGATTTTCAGTTACCAGTTCTCACTAAAATGAATCAGAATTCCTTGGAAAAATGTTTAGTTCATATCTGGAGCACAGGAAATGATATATAAAGCTGTAATGACTCACTATCCCATGACCATTGCCGAAATACACAAGGAGGCAGGGGAGGGAGTTGGAAGGGAGTTGGCATGTGTTCTCAATTGACTAATCCTCACACTGCACATGCTGGGATCCCATATGGGTGCCAGTTCATGTCCTGGATGCTCCACTTCCCTTCCAGCTTCCTGCTTGTGGCCAGGGAAAGTAGTAGAGGATGACCCAAAGCTTTGGGACCCTGCACCCACATGGTGCAAAAGAGGCTCCCCACTCCTGGCTTTGGACCAGCTCAGTTCAACCATTTGGTGAGTGATACAGTAGATGGAATATCTTTTTCTCTTTCTCTCCTCTCTGTGAATCTACCTTTCCAATAAGAAATGAGTAAATCTTTTTAGAAAAAGAAATACACAAAGGAATTTTTAAAGTTCTTGCACTAGCCAATTTTGAGGGTTGAATGAGTATTGATATTTGATTACCAAAAGGTATAATTACTTTTAGTATAAGAGATTTGAATATTAAAATGCAAAAGTAATTATGAAATACTGAATAAATAGTTCATAGTGATTCTCAAAGTGAGAAGGTATGGAGAGATTGGAAATGACTAATGCATGGAATGGTCTTATAATTTATTGTCAATCTAATAAATTTTTAAGAGTGAATTGGAGCATGAAAATATGTATGCAGAGGAAAGACAGGTACTCAGGCCTGTCCTGAGCAAACTAATATATGCATGTAGTCATTCTATTCTTGGACTAATTCTTCATCCTGAATATTGGTAATTAAAATGAAGAAGAGGAGCAAATTTTTGGAGGCAAAACAGCTTTTCCACAAAATGTCTCAATTAGCAAGCACAAGAAAAGTAATAGCATTACAAAGCAGTAGTCTTATCTTCTACTCAAATAAATTATTCAGGCAATGTCATTTATAGCAGTTAAAACAGTTACAGGTTTTCTGAAGTGTAAGAATATGCATTTGTCAAAGGACAAACATTGGATGGAGAGGTCTGCCAGTCATGCTGTTTGAAATGCTTTGCCCCTGGATCAGAGAGCCTTGCTTCCAGCTCTGGCTCTGCTCACAACTCCACCTTCCTTCTAATGAGGCAATGATTCAAGTAGCCAGGTCTTTGTCACCCACATGGGAGTTCTAGATTGAACCTCCCAGCTCTTGGCTTTCCTGTGGCCTCGCCCTGGCTGTTTGTGGGTATTTGAGTAGTGAACTAGAGGATGAAACATCTCTGTTGCTCTAAATGAATAAATATATTTTATATATACTTGCATATATAAAAACTTAGACATTCTGGCTCACCATTAGGAAAATATAAATGTGAAATGAAATTATGTCAATTTTTCAGCCTTCATTTTGAACCTCTAAGTTGTTCTAAGATCTGTAAGTAAAAAGAATTAGAGAACCCTGTTCTTTTATATATATTTAAGAGAGAGAGAATTTCGATTTGCTTATTTGCTTGCCTCAAATGACTACAACAGCTAGGGCTTGGCCAGGTGAAAACCAGGAACGAGGAATGTCACCAGGTCTCCCATGTGGGTATCAGGGATCTCAGTGCCTGCGGCTTCATCTGCTTCTTAGAGGCTGTGCACTAGCAGGAGGATGGTTCACAAGTGGACTCAAATCCAGATATTCCCATAGTTGGACGTAGGCTTTCTGAGACTCAATCCACTACACCAAGGGCCACTCCCCACCCCACCTACAATTGTATCCTTCTATGTTGAGAAAGCACAGCTTTAGCATCAGTATCTACCAAGGGGTAGAAAAAAATTCCCCTTTCTTGGATTTCAACCGACTCATAGTATGCCAATGCTGCATAGGTATTTAAGCTAATCATGTCTGCACTCATTTTGCTGTATTTTCAGGATAAATTTAAAAAGAAAAGGGATATTTTTTATGTTAGCGGTTGTTTAAATGTCGTGCAACGTTTACTGATTGTACCACTTTGTACTGCTAGTACTTTCCTGGAGTCCTTAATCCTATACAGCTTGCCAGGCTCTTTGTCTTTACCACTTTGATAAATGAGAACATGTCATATCACCATCCTGGTAATTTGCACTTACTTTAAATTGATCAGTAAGCACCTGTGTATTAGTGTCTTGTATTTGTGTATCATGTATTCATATCATTCTCAGTCTTCCCTTAGAAATATTCTTCTCATCTTTTCCCTAGAGAAGTGCCTGCAACATAACATTAGCCCTATATAATCTTAAACATTTGTAAGTTGGTCATTATCTGGAAGAAGGGGGTGTTTTATTCTATTTTGGATAACTTTTGTGTGTGCTCAAGTGTGTTAGTTTTTTGTGCCTTTTTGCTTTGCTATCATCAGGGAAGTCATTTTACATAGGTTATATAAGCTGATCAATAATTTAGATTGCTACTCTTAGATTTCATTTTGGGTATTTAAATATTTAAATATCCAAATAAACTTTTTGTATGAAATATGAAATAAATGTATAATTTCCTTCTTTTTCCAAAATATTAGCAGTTAGAACAATACATATAATATAATCTGGTTTAGTTCATGGACATGATTTTCCAAGTTTCATTTATAAAAATTACTCTGTTCAGTAGAGATAGGTGATTGAGTAAAGTGGGAGGATACCTTAGCAGAGCTAAAAATTGTGGTTTTCTAAAGATATGCATATATACATATATATAATTTATTACCAAAGCACAAGTGAAATATTAAATATAACCATAAAAATGTTTCCAATATTATATCCTATCTTTCAGTTCTATTTTTTAGTTCTTTCAGTTTATTTGAAGTGATTCTATGAAGCAGAGAAAATTGAGAAGAAAATCTGCCAATACAATGTTAAGCTTGTAATTGGATTTGAGTTAAACAGTATTATGTTAACTTCCTTTAAATATCAATCAAGAAAAATTGAATGTTAAAGATCTTCTATAGATAAAAGATTCCTCAGTGTTGCTGTTAGTGACTATAAAAATTTGAACTAATAGAAACACTTTGAACTTTTGTAACACAAAATTTTAAACATAAACCAAAGTGGAGGGAATAACATAATAAGCCAGAAATAGTTTTTAAACTCCTGGTAAGTATTCTGATTAACCATAAAATGCAATAGTCTCTTCTGAATAATACAGATTATTTGTATAAGGTCTTCGAATGTTCACCAGGATTCACTGATTCCCAGTTGTCTTCATTCTTTTTTATATATGCATACAAACAAATTGTCCATTTATTTGTGATTCAAATAAGGTACATACATTATGGCTTGTTTTTATATATTTTCTATAAGCAGAGATACTGTAAACTTGATACTGCAAACAGAGTATTCAATATCCTCAGATTTTATCTGCATATTTTTACTGGTATTATAGAAGAAACTGGTTATTTTAAAACATAAAATTTCCCCACACTCTAAATTTTGTTGATTATTCCTTTTGGTTAGACACACGGTCATTCCTCAGTACCCACTGGGGATTGGTTCTAGCATCCCCCCCCTCAGCTCCATGGATACCAGAAGTCATGATGCACAGTTTCTTACATAAGATATACCAATGAGTAACACTTACGTATGTCTTTCCATATACTTTAAATCAATTCTAGATCACTTACAGTGTCTCTAACAATGTGAGTATAATATACATAGTCATATTATACATAGGATAAGAAAAGTAATCTATACATATATAGTACAGGTTGTATAAATGTCAATTTTTTAAAGAATGTTTTCAATCCACAGTTTGACGCAGAGCCTACAGATGCAGAGGGTCATCTGTACAATAATGCTAACACTCAGACTCTGTGTGTCTACTGAGCATTTCATTGGTGCTCAGCCATTGGGATTCTTGATCAAGGTCTAGTAATACAATACTCATTTACCAGCTAAAATACATTGCTACAAACTAACTTTTTTCATTAATTATTTGCATATTTGAAAGTATAAATTACACAAAAGAACTAAACTATATATTGGGATAGTACCTTCTTTGTTTATTACATTTTGAATAGTGAATTATTCTCTAAAATCCAGAAATCATCACAAATGATTTTTCAGTCACTAAGTCCTTTTTAATCTACAGCACACTTGTGTTTTATAATACAGTTTAGGAACATTGTTGTCCTATTTTTAGAACTGTTGGCATTTAAATTTGTCCTTAGGCTAGTATATAATGAAGAGAAATACAAAAAGGAATGACTGATATTAGTAATAAAAATTGAGAGTTCTTCAAAAGTTCATGGACAACATATATTTGGGAAATTTTGCATGATTCCAAATAGTTCTGAATCAAAATAAAATTATCTTTTAGTTCTACTTTCCACAAACTTTTGTTGTAACCTCACATTTAAGGTATAATTAGATTTATCTAGCAGATACTGTCAAAAGTGTTCAATATTAACTGAACAATTCAGAAAACATTTTATTAAGCTAAAATTAATATTTTCAAAGCAAGGCTGATATATCAAATCACAGGATTATATGAATAGGTACTTTTGCCTTTTCCATAAAAGAAACAATATAGTGTAGAAGAAGAGAAAATAAAGAGGTATTTAATCCATGGATTGAGTACAAAAAAGCTTTCCACAGTTTTCATACAGAGTATTACTCCTCCAATTTTGTTGTATACCATATTAATTTGCAAATATTTCAGGGATACAAAATGATAAATGTAGAAAGAAAAGTGAAACATTAATATAAAAACTCCAACTGATAGAAAAAGAAACAAATGACATTTAAATTTAGACAATTGTCCCTAAACCTGACTCTAAGTCTACAAGTAACAAAAGAAAAAGAATATTTAATCAGATTTCATACTACAAAAAAACCCCTCTTATTACTAAGTAAACACAGTAAAAAGATAAAAGATGTGAGAAAATATTTGGAAATCAAAGACGTGGAATCATATTGTCTAAAACATCAAGAGCTCCAGTTTCCTTCTATTGTGCGGTCTGGGAGGCAGCAGGTGTTGGCTCATGTAGTTGGGTCTTGCCTCCCACATAGGAGATCAGACGTAATTCCGCAATTCTAACTTCAGTGTCTGGCCCATTCGCGGCTGTTACAGGCGTTTGGGAAGTGAACCAGTGAATGAAAGATCTTCTTCCATATGTCTATTTCTCTCTGTCTGACTTTCAAATAAATATAAAACGTGAAAATACAACTTTAAAAATAGTGTTTTCAACAGCTCGTGAACACAGAGAAATACGAGCCATAGAAAAATATGCTAACAACATGAGAAGACACTTCATGGAATTATAAATTCAGCCTGCGCTTTACCATATGAAAAGATACTTAAGCTCATTTATAACAAAGGCAATGCAAATATAAATACTGTAAAAACATTTCTCTCTGTCAGATGGGCAAAAATGTAGTCTCCCAATATACTTGGTTACAAAAGGTGTAGGTAAACAGTACTTATCTGTTCAGTTTGTGAGAATTAGATAGAGAAGGATTTTCTAATGGCTAGCAAAATTACATATCTATTTATTCTTTGATTCAACAATTTTATTTCAAAGACTCTATTATGTAGGAGCACTTGCAGATATTTCAACAGAAGTACAGAACTATTATAACATTAGAGATAATAGGAAAGTCTAGAAACAATTCAAATATCCACCAAAATGTTATTAGTTGAAAACAAGATTTTGAATAAACTATTGTACATCTGCACAATAGAGATTCTATAAAACAGAATGGGAACTGCATGTCTATAGTCTACTGGAACAATCTTCTGGACATATTACTGATAACGGCCAATACAAGGTGATAACTTCTGCTAGTGTTTATCTGAAGACACGACTATAAAATATTTCTTAACAAAATAATAAAAGAATAACATAAAATAAAAAAAAACATTATTGGGTCTGGCACGGTAGCCTAGTGGCTAAAGTCCTTGCCTTGCATGCACCAGGACCCCATATGCATGCCAGTTCTAATCCCAGTGGCTCCACTTCCCTTCCAGCTCCCTGCTTCTGGCCTGGGAAAGCAGTCAAGGACAGCTCAAAGCGTTAGGACTTGCCCCCGTGTGGTCGACCCGGAAGAAGCTCCTGGCTCTTGGTTTTGGATGAGCTTAGCTCTGGCTGTTGTGGCCACTTGGAGAGTGAATCAGCAGATGGATGAGCTTCCTCTCTGTCTCTGCTCCTCTCTGTATATCTGATTTAACAAATATATATATACATATATATATATATACACACACACAATTTTATATATATATATATATACACACACGGTGAGATTAATTATATAATTACAGTGAGAAAATGGGTAGAGTAGAAGAAATAGAAAAATTGTTTCTTGTTTTGAAACTTTAGCTTTGAGATCTTAATTTTTCATGTTAGTATAAAAGAAAAATTAAGTTCAAAGCAGTATCTTACAATCTGAAACAAAATGGAACACATGAGCCAAACTCTGGACTCAGTTGATCTTTCTATACGAATGGAAGTTTTCAACATGGGAAATGAAGATCCTTGTGTGGACTTCCGTCTGGCATTTTAAATGGCACATCAATGTGAGCTCTCTTTTAATAAAATAGATATATCTGTCTTTGGGCCTGAGTAAATGGGAAAAAAAGCAAAAATGAATCAAAACAAAAATGGAAAACTGCATTGATCCCTACTAACATCCAGATGGAAGTCTTCAAATAGTTTTTCATTGAAAGAAATGAGGGAATTTAAAGAAATTTCTGAATTCCAGATGTAGTATGAAATGTGCAGGGTAAGCCTGGTACAATTTATACCCAAAAGAAAAGCTAAAAAAAAAAAAAAACACTCATTAGCCTGAACCAGCATTCAGTGGACATGATATATATGTAAATATATATGTGTATATATATTATATATAAAAGATAATTACACACTATGTATATTATGGTTGCCTAGTGATACTGCCATCAAATTTCTAAACACTGCATTGTAAAGTTACAAATATATTGCTTTAAATTCTATTAAATTCTATTAGAAAAAAATCATTAAAAAAATCAAGGAAGCCAGTTTTTCAAAAGCGTCCCACAAGTAATACTTTGGGAAACAACTGCATTTAATTATGTTACGCTGTGTTTTGTATTTGGATTGAGCCAAGTTATTGACAGATAAACAAGGGTTCTCAAAAAATGCAGGCAAAAAGTTAAGCTAAAACAGATAAATCACAACTTTATGCTTAAAACCTTCTTCCTGGTTAATAACTACTGGCAGAGGTCTACCATACAAAACACACATAATGATTATCCCGTACAGACTGCACACGATACACTAAGCTTTTACAGATTCTGTTTCTGGTCAGATGTAGATTATTTACTGAGTTAGACCAGGGATGTTGATGACCATGCAATACTAATACTTTCATATGTATCAGTCATACATTACTCGTACAGATTCATGTTTTGAAGACTTTAGTTCTAAAATGCTGTGGCTTTTGTTGTCTAACACAAAAGAATTGTAAATAAAAGACATTTCAATCCTGAGTAGAGAACTTAAGACCCAACTTAAGAAGAGCTACTTTCAGGAGGAGAGGTGATTTAGGGGAAGGGAGGATACTTTGGGAAGAAACGGTGATTTTCAGAGCTCTTCCTATAATACTATGGAGTTTGAGGCTCATTCCTTCTGCTTGTTGAATCACCCCAATGTGTACTTATTCCCACATATGGGCCATAATGCACCCTGGCAAAAGCAATGACCTGAATTATCTTTAATGAGCCACAAAAGTCAGACAAACGCAGAGATTGTTTTCCCTGAGCTATTTGAAATTGACTGCATTCCCAGTGCATTAGTGACTGAAATCCCCTGTTTGGCTTTTGTTATGCAAACATCACCAAAATATATCACTGATGCCTAGCCAGGGATTTATAAGAATAAATGCTGTACAGGCAACACAGATGAAAGTACCAAGGCAATCTTGGATAGATTTAAAAAAAAAAAAAAGCAAATTCTTTCGTCATTCTGATTCTATTTTCAGATTCATCCCTGAAGTCTTCACTGACCATGCAAAATATACCTTTGGGCTTATAGGTTTGAAGGAACCCCTTTTGGAGAAATTATAGAAGGGAAAGATATATCAATCTGAAGAAATAATATAAAAAGATACCCTAGAAACACTAAAGGCTGTTGAGAATTATCCTAGGACAAATAAGGCATTCCCCTAAGACTAAGGTCAGCTTGGCAGCAGCTGAAACAATTTTTAAAATATTCTATTTTCTCACCCACCATTTCCTTGGAAAAATCATCACTTGTTTCTCATGCTCAAGAATCAACAGTAACTGTCACGGTTCGTAAGTGTGGCTATTCCTGGAGCAGCCCATTGAGCTGAGACATTGATGTAGTGGTATGAGAACCATCACCTTGGCTTTTCATGCATCAACCCATGTAACATCAAAGTGCAAGACTGATAATTTACCATCTAAAAAGGTCATCCTTTCAGTGTGCTGTTCCTGTCTAAGAGTTTTGAAGTGACTCCCCCAAACAGAATTATTGACCAGCAGAGTGGAAGAAACTGGACCCATCCTAAGAACTGATTCTGTGTGAGCCTAGGTTCTTGGCTTTATTACTTTGACACCTCTTTCTTCATTATGTTTGGTCTTCGCTCTTCCCTCATATATATGAGTTCTCATAGAGTTTTCAAGCTGTAGGTGTTGACTCATTTGTATATGATTATTTCACTATAGTATGTGGTCATACTCATTTTGCAATAAAATCTAACTGACAGGAAAGCTACACAGTGCATTGCCTAATATGATGGTAAAGTTACTTTACAATGTATATCAAACATATTTGTAAATATTTTAGAAACATGTCACCTGAGTGTTGAGGTACTGTGTGTTTCTGACTATAGAATAAAAGACAAAAAAGTTTGAAAGCCTCTGTTAGGTAGTTAAAAGTTACAAACTCTGTGAAATAGAAATAACCAACAAAACAACAATAATTAAATGAAGCACTGTTGGAACAGACAACCAAAATAAGGATAATGAATATTCACAAACAGAGAATGGGACACATTGGTAGGATTAAGCAGCATCAAGAATAAATGATTAAAAAAACCCATAAGGCTAAAACATGAACTGTGAAAAGTATAGACAATAAAGAATGTCAGTTTTTATGTAAAATTGTTGAAATATGAGATTGAGGAACTATCTCAAAAGACAGCAGGTAAAGTTGATGATGGGACATAGAAAAGAAATTAAGACTTTCAAAGAAATTGAGCAAAAGACATGGATGTTAGAAGTACTAAGGGGAAACTTTAAAAATACAGATTGATACATATCTAGTAAAATAAGGACAATTAAATCACCTGACTTAAAAAGAGCGAAAAAGTATCCATATAAAGCTCAAAAGAACAAAATCTGACCCCAAAATAACTGTCCTACAATTTTATAAAGTGGAATAAGAAGAGAAAATCTGTAACCTTCCATAAATTAGAGTGTAGATACCTTTAAAAGAAAAAAAGCAGAGCGTTTGTTCTAGTGGTTAATAGTGGTTATGATAATGAATGAAGATAAGCCAGTTAAGATACCTTTTTCCCATACTGGGATATGTGAGTTTGAGTCTCAGCTCTGTTCCCCATTCGGTTGCCTGCTTATGCAGGCTTTGGGAAGCACCAGAGGATGGCTGGTTGTTTCCCTGCCATCCACGTGGGAGCTCTCTCTTCATATATCTCCACCCCTCAAATAATAATAACAATTTAAAGTTAAATTTAAAAGGATTACACTAAAAGAAGCAAGAATGCAAGAGAATCATACATACACAAAAAGTTTACAATTATAGAGCTTTGTATTTGTCAATATGAATGCCATTTCGAACAATGAAATAGAAAACATCCCAACTTATAAGACCTCACAAACTTTATCCTGGTCCCTCTCTTTAGGCAAAGTCCTCAAACAAGAAGAATTAAACCAAGAAAAATGAATCGAGAAATCTGGGAAAGAAGTGCAGTCAAATCACTCTTTGAACATGTATCGTTGGGGCAGAAGTTTTGGTGAGTGGTTAAGAAGCTGTTTGTAATACCCTTATACTGTATCCAACTGCTGGGTTCAAGTCATACCTCCCATTCTGATTCCAGCTTCCTACTGTTGTACAGTCTGGGAGGCAGCAGGTGTTGGCTCATGTAGTTGGGTCTTGCCCCCCACATAGGAGAGCAGATGTAATTCCGCAATTCTAACTTCAGTCTGGCCCATTCGCAGCTGTTACAGGTGTTTGGGAAGTGAACCAGTGAATGAAAGATCTTCCATATGTCTATTTCTCTCTGTCTGACTTTCAAATAAATATAAAACGTGAAAATACAACTTTAAAAATAATGTTTTTCTCTTCAAACGTACATAAGATAAAATGTATCTAAAACTAAGTGAAACTAAAATTCTAGAAAAATCAACAGATGGAAACAATGAATGAAAGAATATATTTTATAGAGATGGTATAGCTGATTGGGAAATCAGTTTGGGGCTGGCGCTGTGTTAGAGGATTTAGTCATTGTCTGGGACACCAGCATTCAGTATTAGAGTGCTAGTTCAAGTCCTAGCTGCTCTGCTTCCAATCCAGCTCCTCCTACTAATGCAGATGGGAAACAGCAGGAGATGGCCCAAGAGCCTGGGCCCCTTCTTCCTACATGGGAACCTGAAAGGAGTTCCTGGCTTCTGGCTTTGTCCATTTGGGGAGTGAACCACTAGTGGAAGCTGTCTCTCTCTCTTTCTCTTTCTCTCTCTCTCTCTCTTTGTATTTCAAATATATTAGTAAGTAAACCTTTTCCACAAATGTGAAATTAAAGCTTTTTCAGAAAATTACAACTTACCAAAAATAACTTCAGTGGAGAAACAAATAATCTTCCATTGAAAAATAAAAGCAGTAAAGAAGTTCCCACACAAATTAACAGGCATAGAAAATTTCACAGGAGAAGTCTACCAATGATAATTTATGAATAAATTATAACATAATCCCCAAGTATAATGATATTTTCATTATAAGTTTGTAATTGTCATAATGCTGTAAAATTTTATGTAAGTTACATATTTATATATATTAGCAAATAAAATTTAACCCACATTGATGCATGATTACTATAACAAAGTAGACTTCACTCAAGAAACATATATATGTTTTAACATGGGTACACTTCACCTAATACATCTTTATCAATTTGAGAAGGAAAATTATGACATTTCCTGGACACATGAAATGCTCCTGAAAAAATTCAGTATCTACTCATTTTTTAAAAGATGTACTTTATTATTTGAAAGGCTGAATTACAGATAAAGAAAGGGAGAGAGAGAGATCTCCCATCCTTAGATGGCCGTAGCAGCTAGGGCTGAGCCAAGCTGATACCCAGAGCCTACAGTTACATCAGGGTCACCGATGCAGGTTCCAAGGGCCCAGTCATTTGGCCCGTCTTCCATTGCGTTACAAGGCACATTGGCAGGGAGCTAGATCAGAAGCACAACAACTGGGACTCCAACTGATTCTCATATTTGGATAGCATCATTTCAGGCAGCGATTTAACCCACTTCATCACAATACCAGTCCATCCATTCATTTTGGAGATACTCAATAAAACAGAAATTATTGAAGATGTTACTAACATGATTTTAACTAGCTACCTACCTGCCTGTATGTATAAAGCTGGTTTTACTTAACAGGGAACCGTCGAAGATGTTCCTACAAAAGTCAGGGGAAAAAAAGCTTGCTCACTAGCTTCCCCAGTATTAAATATTGTATTGAATATGCTGAATAAGGTAAAGCAACCAGACAAGCAGTACGGCACATTTTATTTTTTAAAAAAAGGTTAATACAGAATTTTCAAAGATTAACTGCAAGAGAATGAAGGTATAGGGATAAAAGCTTGACCCACACAATTAACCAAGTGATCTTTGACAAAAGAGCAAAGATAAATCTATGGAAAAAAGATCATCATTTCCACAAATGGTGTTTGAGCAATTGGACACGCTTACAATGAAAGATTCATCTGGATGTAATCCTTGCACCTTTCACATAAATTAACTAAACTAACTTATAAAATCCTGAAATTACATTCCTAAGTTTTTAGTTGAAAATTTGTGCCCACAGAAAATCTCCACATAAATGTTTATTCATTGCCTAAAACTGAAGCTACAAAGATTAACTTTGCTAAAAGAATGAGTAAGCAAACTACAATAGATCCACACAATGGAATATTATTTAATGATAATGAAAAATGAACTATCAAGCTGTGAAGAGACACGCAAGAACCCAAACTATGTATTGTTGAGTGACAGAAATAAGACTTAAAAGGCTATCTATACAGTGTTGTTCCCACAATAGGACATTATACAAAAGGCTTAACTGGAGAAATAGTGAAATCCTGGTTGTCAGTGTGCAAGGGGAAGGGCAGCACCACTGCGTAAGAGGAGCGTTGACTTTCAGATGGTGAACTTCCCTGTATCAAAGTGCAATGTTGAATACATGTCATTATGTAGTTGTCAAAACCCATAAAATGTACCACACAAAGGGTGAATCTTAATCAACTACAGCCCATTGGTTTCATCAGTTTTAGCTAACATACCACACAAACACACAGGTGCTAATTAAAGAAGATATTGCGCAGAAGGAAAGGTGGTTTGAAAGGGAAATGGAATTCTGCACCATCTGCTGCATTATTCCAAATTTAAGTTTAAATAAATAGAAGTTGATACCAAACTGTATACTATTTTCAAACAAAATCAAAAAACTTAAATCATTACCAGTTATAAAGAAACTACTCCAACTAGTCTTAAAGCAGATTAATTTGTACAATCCTAACCCATAAATCACAAGGGTAAAACTATAAAAAATTATATGCTGGTTTTTTTTAAAAGATTTTATTATTATTGGAAAGCCGGATATACAGAGAGGAGAGACAGAGAGGAAGATCTTCCATCCGATGTTGCAATCCCCAAGTGAGCCGCAACGGGCCGGTGTGCTGATCCAATGCCGGGAACCAGGAACTTCTTCCGGGTCTCCCACATGGGTGCAGGGTCCCAAAGCTTTGGGCCGTCCTCGACTGCTTTCCCAGGCCACAAGCAGGAAGCTGGATGGGAAGTGGAGCTGCTGGTATTAGAACCGGCGCCCATATGGGATCCCGGGGCGTTCAAGGTGAGGACTTTAGCCACCAGGCCATGCCGCCGGGCCCTATATGCTGTTTTAATGATCATATTCTTAATGATAGTATGGGTATTATTATTCCAATATGCTTGGTTTGGCATGTGGGACCTAGCAAGTGAGCCATCATTTGAAAGACTTACTCTCAGGCCCAATGTTACCTGTAACTGGGCTTCTCATAGTGGAAGAGAGAAAATACAGACAAATTATAAAAGAGATTTAGGGAAGACAAAGTTTCAGTAGTCTTGAATTAGAATAAGTATTAATTAGATATTTACAACTTTGTGGACAAAGTCTAATAATAATGATAAGTTCAGGACCGGATGATTTACTACCTTACCACCTGATTAGCCTTCAACATCATTTCACTCTGAAGAGAAACAAGGCTTGTCTGAGAAATTACTAATCCAAGTTTAGGGTGAGATACTTGCAAGATGAGCATGAAATCTCATACCAGGGAAAAGGAAACCATCAAAAACTACTATAATTATGTCAACACAATTTAAAAGCCAAATTGAAGAGTCTAAGGATGAAACAAATTGAGTATCAGTAATGGAAACAATTTCCATAGTTATTTATAAGCCAAATATGTTTAACTCTATGAGTTTGCAATGACTTTTTTAAAGAGAAAAGAATGGAAAAGAAAATAGAAATAATTGCAGTTAGAGGATGACATAGAACCACCTCTTTACTTTCAGAACTTGCAGATTTGGAAAAAGTATCAGACATTATCCCTTCTTTCTACATGGACAGTATCATAATACATACAATGGAAAAGCATATAAGAAGTTTATAGAAGAATTTCAGTTAAAAATGAGGAAAATCAGAAAATATTGCAAATCATTGTTCAACCCTTAATAAGCTAAGAGAGCTAAGAGAAAGAGACAGAGAGACAATACCATGTACCATATGATTCCCAACGAAAAGCACTACTTTAAAATATATAATTATATGTGAACAGAGCCTGTAGAGCTGGGACTGGGGAAATGATCCAGGTCTCCCCATGTGGGTGATAAGAATCCAGTCGCATGCCTTTGCTGCTGTCTCCCATGCTCTTCATTAGCAGGAGGTCAGCTTCGAGAGCCAGAGCTGGAAATTGAACCCAGGTACTACAACGTGGGATATGGACATCTTGACGTCCAGGCAAAAAAACCTGTCCCTAGAATACCACCTCTGAAGCAGTCTTCTAAGACTCCAGACCAAATACCAATTTATGACGTATATATTCACAAACACTACAGATGATACCACAGGGATAAAATCTGTAAAATGCCAGCTGCAGGAAAATTTGTAGCAACATAATTTTTTCAACAATAGTAAAGAGTAAAATGAAATAAAATTACAGTGAAAACAATTATGAAAAAAATCTTCTAAATAGAAAAAGTTAGAAATTTGTATCTTTGAATATTTATTGCTTTCATTTTATTTGAAAGGCAGAGAGATAGGCCAACAAAGAATCTGCCATCCATAGATTCATTCCCCAGATCCTCCCAAGAGCCAAGACTGAGCCTGATAAAGGATCACAGAACAGAATCTGATCTCCCACGGAGGTAGCAGGTGTCCAAGTACCTGGACTAATGCCTACTGCGTCCCAGAGTGAGCATTGGTGGAGAGCTGGATCAGAAGCAGAGAGTATGTCCAGGAGTCTAGCCAGGAACTCTTGAGGCGAGAAGCACATGTCTAAAGTGGGTGACTTTACCACTGCTCTAAATACTAACCCACATAAAATATTTTTAAAGAAAAGTTTCCAGTAGTCCTTATTTAAAACATAGAACTATAACAATGAATTACATCATACATGTCAAGTTCTGTACTGGATGCTATTAAAGAATCACTGATGCAATAATTCTATTTATTTATTTAATTTTTTTTTGCTTTCTTATCCTTAAGCGACTGTTACTAAATAACTAATGGATGTAATTACGTGATTTAGGGATCTTGTTTTAAAATACAAGCAGAGGAAAAATGGGCAGGAGTTGTTGATGAAAAAATCAGGAGCCATTAGCCGATAGTTATATGGTTGATGGTACATCCAGGGTGCTTTGTAAACACTTTGCATGCACTTTTAATAGGTTTTATAATTTCAGTAACCTCAGGTTTTTATTTATATCAGTAATGTATAACAAAGACAAATTGTTCTCTAAGCTATTTCATAAAACAGATCAATATCAATTCTCCACAGCAATTTAAAAGACATGTACTTACAAAAGAGAAAGGGAATAGCCAAAAAGAAAGGAATGGAAGCCAGAAATTTTTGTTTCATAGATGTAATGCTGGAACCATAAAAATATTTTACATGGTTATAAAATAAAATTCAATCAAATAGAAATCATTAAAAACCTAAAAATGAAACAAATGTAGCTAATTGATCTCCATTTGGTAGCATAATCACACGGGGCTGTATTCCAAATTATTTTGAGATATGTTGGTGGATTTTACAATCTCTTTGGAATGCAATCTAAATATGAACCATTTTGGTGATCAGATTTTTTAGTGTATTATTCTAACATTATGTTTATTTATAATCTTGAGTGAAGTAAGTAATTATATTTTGGTTTTACTGAGAACTGCGATTCTTAGCACGGCAGAAAATAGATACTGGTGTAAATATAATGAGGTAAGTAAATACTCTGTTATTCTGAACTTGACTTGCAAAAAATAGTTTGAGCTATTATTATTATATTTATCCTATTTTTAAAATATATACACAGGTTAAATAATCTTTATTATAAGTACTTGGGATAATGTTTTAGATTACCAAGTTTTTCAGATGTTAAAATGTTTTCATAGATTTTACTAATTGAGCATATCTAATTGGAAAATCCAAAGCAAATGAAAATCTGAAAGTTATTGAGCATCATATTGTGGTGCAAAAATGTACTTCAGAAATCTCAAATTTGAAAGTTTTGGATCAGGAATGCTCAAATCTTGGATGATAACAACGGTATTATTATTCTAAAACTATTTTATTTGTAATCTTTGGTAAAGTAAATGAGTTCATTTTTTTTTAGTACTGCGAACTGAAATTTCCCTTGACCAGTGTTAGCAATGTAATAAATTCCTGTTTTTGCTAAACAAATTGCCATCAATTTAGTGACTTAAAATAATACAGATTTATTCATATTCTCAGATGTCTGAAGTCTAAAATCAATTCGAATTGTATTATTAACAGTTAACTGAGATCCTAAGAGAAAATACGTTTCCTTGTTTATTCCCATGTTCAGAGGCCAAATAACTAGGTCTCTGGTTCCTTTCTTGCTTGTAACTGTCGCCACCTCTCGTACTGCTCATTCTGATCTTCCTGCCTGCCTTCTGTGAAGACTCTTGTGCGTACACTGATTCCACCTTTACAGTATAAGTTAACCCCACCATCTCAATAGCCTTAAATTAATCACAGTGCAGAGTCCACTTTTACCATGTAAGATGCTGTGTTTTCAGGTCCCAGGAATTAGGGTTTGGATGTGTTTGAGGGAACATTACTCTGTTTATCCTAGTGCAGCCTTCAGATCCTAAAGAATCACATTCCACTCACATCCAAAAATACCTGACCCATTCCAAGATCACCAAAGATCTCAACCCAGTATAATACTAACTCAAGCACTAAGTCTCTAGATGGTGCAAAACTAAAACATCTCCTTATTTAAATCGTCTATATTGAGTGTGCCACTGAGTGGTAAAACTCCACACCCTCTGTGAGCCTGTGAAACTTGAGAAATATGCTATTATACTCCTGAAAATACAATCATGATACAGAAGTTAGGTAACACAGATAGATATTTGTATTCAGGAATGAGGAAACAAAAGGTAAAGAAAGGATTCAATGATCCCATTCTATTTTAAAATCCACCTGTTAGTTTTCACATGCTAAGAGTAATTCTTTCTGCCTCTCATTTTACTCTCCAGGCCCACAACTTTGCCCTCAATACCACCCTTCCTTACTCATCAAGTGTAACACATATTGCAGCTGACTACCTCTTACAGCTTATTTCCTCCATGTACTTCTTTGGAAGTCTAACAGCTTTGTTTCATTTTTGTCTTTCACAATACAGGTTAGGAACATAGTAATACTTGCAACACTACCCTCATTTCTGCCCAAATTCCCCACCAACTGTCCTTCTTCCTCCGTTTTTTTCTTTTTTTTTTCCTGATTTTCACAATGGTACAGTTTCATTTCACTTTGCACTCAGAGGCTGAACACTCCATTAGGTAAAGATATCAACACATAACAAGCAAAACGTTAAAAACAAAAGCAAACAAATGGTTATTCCTCAGGAGTATAGACACAGGCTGTAAATAATAGCCAAAGCCAATGTCAGTTTCGTTCATATAGATCATGATTTTTGGGAAACATGCTGTGTGCCTTTTGGGACTGGCTTATTTCATTAAACATAATGATTTCATATTGCATCCACTTAATTATAAAAGACAAAGTTTTTACTCCTTTTTATGGCTTAGTAGTATCACCCATATACTACCACATTTTCTTTATCTGGTCATCAGCTAATGGGCATCTGGGTTGATTCTGTATTTTAGCGTTTGTAAATTGAACAGATATAAACACGGAGCTACAGATAACTTTCTCATATGCTGATTTCGTTTTTTAGGCAACTTCCTAGGAGTGGGATGTTGGCTGATACAGTAGATCTATTTTCAAATATCTGAGGAATCTCTATACTGTCTTCCATGATGGTTGCACTAATTTATTATTCCCACCAACAGTGGATTAGGGTACCATTTCCCCCTACATCCTTGCCAGCAATTTTTTTTTTTCTGATTTCTGTAGGATAGCTATTCTAACTGGGACGAAGTGAAATCTCCTTGTGGTTTTTATTTGCAACTTCCTCATAACTTAGTGAACTTAAGCATTTTCCATTTATCTGTTGGCCATCTATATTTCATATTTTGAAAAATGCTTGCTCCAGCTCATTGTGTGTATGTGTGTGTCTGTGTATTTAAACTGGACTGCTTGTTTGTTGCTGTGGAGTTTCTAGAGCTCTATATAGATCCTGGATATTAATCCTCTATCAGTTGCATAGTTAGCAAATATTTTGTCCCACTCTGTTGGCTGCCTCTTGTTGAGTGTTTCCTTTGCAGTGCAGAAGCATGTTAGCTTGATATAATCCCATTTGATTATTTTAGCTTTAGTTGCCTGTGCTTCTAGGGTCTCTTCCAAGCAGTCTTACCTGCACCCGTGTCTTACAGAGTGCCTCTGATGTTTCCTGTTAGTAATTTGATGGTATAAGGTCACAGATTTAGAGTCTTGATCCATTTAGAGTTAATTTTTGTACAAGGTGTGAGGTAGGGATCTTGTTTCCTACTTCTAAATGTGTAGATCAGATTTTCCCATCACTATGTGATAAAGAAACTATCCCTTCTCCCTGGATTGCTTTGAGTTAACTTGCCAAAAACTTGTTGCCTGTAGATGTGCAGAGTCATTTCTGAGATTTCTGTTTTGTTCCTTTAATCTTCATTTCTGTTTTTGAGCCATTATCAGGCTATTTTGATTGTAATTACCTTGTAGTTTGAGGTTTCTTCAGCTTTGTTTTTGTTGTTTAAGATTGCCTTAGCTTTCATATGAGTTCATATATAGTTCTGAGGAGAATATTTAGTTATTCCTGTTTTCAGATGACATAATTCTTTATATAGGAGAATCAAAAAAAGGTACCATATGAGAGTTTGGTAAAGTTGTAGGATATAAAACCAGCACACAAAAATCAGTGGCCTTTGTATACACAAGTAAGTTCATGGCTGAGAACTTTCATTATCAGTTGCATTCAGAATATCTGGTAAACTCTTTAAATACCTTGAAATAAATTTAATTCAGAATGTAGAGGATCTCTATGATGAAAATAACAGAACATTATAGAAAGAAAATACCAAAACATGGAAAAATCTTCGATGTTCACAGATTGGTAGAATTAATATTATCAAAATATTCATACTACTGAAAGCAGTTTATAAAATTAGTGTGATCTCAATGAAAATTGCTGCAGCATTCTTCTTAGCTCTAGTATAATATTCTTAACCTTTGGATTGTCAAATGTGAAAAACAATGTTTCACAAAAATCTTATCTGCAGAGATACGAATACACACAGAATTTTATTTGACTTTTTATTTTTACTTATGTACTGAAAAGACAGAAACACTAAGACAGATAGCTTTTTTGCTTGTTTGAGCTCCAGATGTGATCCAAGATGAGCACCGGGAACTCAACCCAATGTGCCCATGTGTGTAGCAGGGACTTAATTATTGGGCCATAATGGTGGACTCTGGTACCTATGTTGGGAAGAAAGCTGAGTCAGGAGCTGGAGAAAGGTATGAAACCCAGGCACTCAGTGGTAGGACACATACATGTTAGTGGCATATGAGGTATTAGTCTAAAGGCCTACCTATGGACTAAAATTTTAAGCCAGTGAAAGGTATCCCAATCTACTGCATGGAAAATAAGAAAGAGGGAAAACAAAAATAAAACAAATCAAAATTACTAAGCAAGATAGGAGAAAGAAATCTTAGTATTGTAAGAATAATAGTAAATGAATCAAACTAATCAATTAGAAGAGATTATCATATTTTTTAAAAAGTCATTTTATTTTTCAACATAAATACAATTAAAATGAAAAACCTTACAAAAATTCAAAATATGGTGTGAAAATCTATGCAGAAAGAAGTATGGACCAAAAGAACTGGAAATAGAAATCTCAAACTTGTCAAAGTAACATTCAAAGCACAATTATCATAATGTGCTAGATATCATTTGATGTTTGTTAAAAAAAAGAACAATAGAGAAGATAGTCCTAAAATACAGTCTATAATTACATTAAGTGACAACTGATAGAAATTATAGTTTTTTGACATCTTTTAGAAATGATAGGTGAAGCAGATAAAAATAAGTAAAGACACAGATTTCTTGATTTTATTTTATATATTTGATTAAATAATACAGTTATATACTGGAGTTATTCTAATATAGAGAAAATAAATTTACAAATTGCACAGAAAATATACATCCTAGAGAGAATATTGCTATCTATGAGTGCTTATAGAACATATACATTTACATTTTTTCCACAAAAATGAGTCCAGATAAATTCTAAAGAATGTTATTTGACAGACTATATTTCAGATGATAATGCAATAAAATTTTAAAATATTAAGAAAAATATTTTTAAAGTAAAACTATAAAGTAGTATATTACTACATAATCATTTGAAAATTAGAAATAATATGGAATATTGTGAGATAAAAAAATAGGACATGTCAGAATGGAAAATATATGTATATGTTTCAAGGGAAAATACAGCTTTAAATACATATACCAGAAAGCAAGAAAGATTGAGAACAAATGAATTAATTGTTTATCTCAGCAACTTGGAAGGAGAAAGCAACAGTGATCACCTGCAAAATTAAAATAATAAAAATAATAATAAAGCCATTTCTATCTTCGATAATACACATGTAAGTTTGAAAGATTAACAAAGCAAGTTCAGTGCCTGGCGCACTGTCTCAATGGCTATATCCTCATTTTGCAAATAGCACGATCCCAATTAGGTGGTGTTTCATTTTCCAGCTGCTCCTTTTCCGTGTCTGTGGCCTGGGAAAGTAGCAGAGGATGGTTCAAAACCTTGGGTCTCTGCACCCACATGGGAGACCCAGAAAAAGTTCCTGCTTCCTGACTTTGGATCGGCTCAGCTCCGGCCACCGCAACCATTTAGAGAGTGAACCAGTGCACAGAAGATCTCGTTTGTATTTCTCTTTCTCTTCATAAATCTGGTCTGTCTTTCCAATAAAAAGGAATACATTTTTTAAAAAGAAGAAAAAGCAAATACAAAAAAAAGTTTTGAAAATCGTAAATTTGGAACATTTTCCTTGTTGATATTTATTTATTTATTTAGTGATGGAGAAGCAGAGAATGAATAATAATATTCCATTCTGTGGTTTACTACCCACGTGTCTGCAGCAGACAGAATTAGCCCAGGAGAAAACCAGAATTCAGGAATTCAATCTAGATCTCCCCTATGGATGACTGGGGCCCCAGTACTCGGACCATCACCTCCTGCTTCTCCAGGCACACAAAGATGGAGTCGGGTCACAAGTTTAGCAGGCAGAGCTTGATCCAGCACTCTGATTTCAGAACTGTTTTCAAAAGCAGAGGCTTAACGAGCTACATCACAATATTGGTCCTGGAGTATTAGTTTACATATGCATGTGCGTAACTGAAAAATCTACATGTTACTGATAAGTGCACAGGACACAGACAAATAAGCCTTAAGTAATAAGGATTAAAATATCCCTTCTCAAAATGCACTGAACCTACACAGTTAAATTCTGCCAAACACCCAGCAATCAGGAAATTTTAAATTGTTACAGAAAATTTAAAGAAACAAATAAATTTTCCTGGAAGATTATATGATATGACTATAACCTTGATTTCAAATCAGGAAAAGGAAAAGAAACAAAAATAGAGAAGCTTATGGAAAGAAAAAGAAAATTGCAACGAATGCTACATAAAACATAGTTACAAATATGTTTCATGAAATGCTACCTAACTAAACCTAGCTTCGCATTGTAAGAAAACCTCATGATCCCAGGAAAGCAAGGATAATTTTTCAACATAAAATTCAACAGTATATTTCCTTTGACAAAAAAATCCAGAAAAATTATATTAATACATCTCTAATTTCAGAAAAAACTGAAGTACTGTGATACATATTTATAGTGTAAACAAAAATACTGTTGGCAAACAAGAAGCATTATTTGGCAATAGTTATATCCTAAAACCTTTAACAATTCTATTCTTGATAGAGAAATTCATAACTTAAGAAACAAGACACTGTCTTCTCTGGCATGGGTAAATTTTTTTTTAAAGATTTATTTATTTTATTACAAAGTCAGATATACAGAGAGGAGAAGAGACAGAGAGGAAGATCTTCCGTCCGATGATTCACTCCCCAAGTGAGCCGCAACGGGCCGGTGCTGCGCCGATCCAAAGCTGGGAACCTGGAACCTCCTCCTGGTCTCCCACATGGGTGCAGGGTCCCAATGCATTGGGCCGTCCTCGACTGGTTTCCCAGGTCACAAGCAGGGAGCTGGATGGGAAGTGGAGCTGCCGGTATTAGAACCGGTGCCCATATGGGATCCCGGGGCATTCAAGGCGAGGACTTAGCCGCCAGGCCACGCCGCCGGGCCTGGCATGGGTAAATTATATGTACCTAAGGTTCATGGACTGGAAGTTGGTTCCCAGTCGGTGTTGAGGTGGTGAAACCTTTACTGGGTGAAGCCCAGTGGAAGTCAATTAAGTTAGGGCAGTTCACTCTTCTCGGTGGATTAACGGTATCTCCTGAGCGAATCAGATCTCTCCTAAGGGTGGACTAGCAGACTGTCCCATAAGAGAAGTCTGGTTTCTCCCTGTCCCGCTGCTTCCTATCTCATCATGTAGACTTAATTGAGAAAACAGAAGAGTTAAGGACAGATTTTTAAAATCACAGAATGGCACGAGAAGTGATTTCAGCAGAGTAGGACACATTTTACACGATGGATTGTAATAAGTAACTACTGTGAAGATAACCAGGCTCCCTGATTTCTTGAAAAAAATAACATTTTTTTCTACAACTCATACAGAAAAAAATGAACATAACAAATAGTTAAATAAAATATGAAAATAAGAGGCAAAGGAAAGGATTTACTGCTCCAAATGCTGTTACAAAGACATTGGTAGGAAAAACATACTCACAAGAAAAGGCAAATAGAGGAAAATAAAGGGCTCTGAGACAGTACACTTTTATATGACAGAAGCTGTACTTCAGTTCAATAGGAGAAAAAACAGACTATACAGTAGATGACGTGGAGGGAAATGGATGTCTACATGCAAACAATAGAACTGGTGTTTGACTTCACAGAAACAATAATAGGGAAGTATGGGATGGATCAAACATGTAACTGTGGAAAGTAAAACTACATTGTAGCTGTAACTCATACGATGGCCATGCAGAATGAACAATAGGAAAATGAGAAAGTAGCTAGCATTTGTAAAATGCACATAACATAATGTGAGTTTTTTTTTTATTAAATTCATTTTTAGCCTGAATACAAACTAGTCAAGGCTGTGTTAGTTGACTAAAACTCTGATGTAAAATATGAAAGAGCTTGCTTGAAAAACTAGAGGACAGAATTCAGAATAAGTATCCTATTCTAAAAAGTAGAAACCCAGGGAGAGAAAATCCTAGATATTTTGGAGTAAGCTCTGCCAATATAGTTGAGTGGTTCTCAAGCATATGCATAGAATAGATGTATGGTCTAACTAATGATTCATGAACTGGACTGAAATTTGGGTTGTTACCACAGAAGAGAGCTCTGCTCTTTGAGTCCAGACAATAAAACTATTTACTAAAAGGATAACTAAGTCAATAAATCAGTATTTCTTAGAAATAGCAGCATTTTCTCTAATATATCATTTTTCAATATACAGTATATAATTCAATATTACAATAAGAAAAAACAAAATAATTCCGTCCATTTTCAATTGAAAAAATAAACATTGGAGACCAACTCTATGATGACACAATGCTAAATGGCAGAGTTTAAAGTATCTATTATATCTACACTCAATGATAAAGAAGAAAATATATTCACAATGATTGAAATCATATGCATCCTCAACACTGAAATATGAACAAAAGGAAAAAATCAGAGGAAATCTGGAACTTAAAAATAGAGTCTATGAAATAAAAATATGACTGTGAGCTTATTGTTAGTATGTAAGTGGTATACAAAAGGGAAAATGGAAGACAAAAGTTATTCCATTTGAAGACAATAGAAAAAGCTAGGGAAAAGATGAGCATGTGGCTTTGGGGGGTAATATCACCTGATCTGATGGATTTGGAGCCTCCAAAGATTGAATGAGAAAGCATATACAGAAAAATCTAACGTAAGATTGGACTCTATGTCTTTAACTGAAGCCCTAAAACACGGTACATATGTGAAAATTAAATATGAAAACTGCACTGAAAGCATCACATATTGGAGCATTCAATCTAACTGTATTAAGAGAATAAAATGCACCTGGAAATGACTGTTTTGCTCTTCACAAATGTATAGGATATGTAAACAAGTCAGTGAAAGAAAATATAGATTATTTAGTACATAAAGCATAGGAAATGGCTCAGTATGATTCTCAACCTTTTCCTGCTATTATCTGTATTTATGTAAGTATAAAAAACACGTGATAAGATCATCCACTGGCTTATTATGTGTTACTTACTTGAATTCTTTCACACATACATTACCACTCTCCATCATCAGCTTTGGGGGAAAAACAAACAGAAATCATTTTTTCAGAACGCAATTCATTTGAAGAGTCGGAGAAAGAATTAAGGTCTAGAAGAAATCGGAATTAAATGTGAGACAAGACATTGGTGCCTTCCTCATTCATGTGACATCCTCAAGAATACATGGCTAAGCAAAGAAGGGATTAAAATACTGTCTATCACATAATTGGGCTCTAGAATATTCCCAATGGTGTCAAGAAAGCCAGAGTCTACACTGGGGAGTTTTAAGCAATTTTCTTCCTTTATGACACACCCTGCTGATTTCTCAGGCTATTTGCTGGGCAAAATAAATTCTTTAGTTTTTATGAGGGTTTTCACTAAACTGATGGAAAAAAACACAAGATTGGTACAAAGTAAGTGAATGTACTAGCAGCATTAGCGATTCTCTGGAATGAGTGAAGCTATCAGTGTTATTTGATCATTTACTTTTTCATGCAATGCTTTTCTTTGTTTTGACCTGTGGATTTCGTTCCAACAGGCACCCAGTCTACTAAGACCGTTTCTTAAATGCTCAGTCCCACATACTAACAAAAAAGTTAGTCCTTTCATGTTTCCCATGACAAGGCTCAATATGTTTTATTTTTCTCCTCAATCTACTCCCAAATTTGATCTCAGGTCCCTCTGCCTCAGCCACTTAGACCTCTGTTTATTGGTAGTTAGCAAAAGAGAATAAAGGTGGGAAAGGTTAATAAGTAATGACAAAGTTGGGAAACCTGTCCAGATGTTTACCTTATAGCTAAGACATCCATGTTAACTCAACTGGTGAACACTAGAATACGCCTCCTCCTGCAGAGCAGTCTCTGGAGGAAGCAGTGGTAGACAGAGTTTGGGCAGGAGAGAACCTCAGGGGTCACTGCTGTTTTAAAAGCAGCTGCACCAAGTTTGTCATCTATTTTGTTGGTGTTTTAGATTACATTGAAGACAGACAAACTGTTCTACTGTTTTAAATTTCAAAAAGAGAAAACACAAGAAAGAACCAATGAGGTAGATAGCAATGAATAAAATCTTTCTGACCATACTCAGAAAAATCTCCACAGGCATGAGTGCCACTAATGCCACGCCCCATGTCAGAAGGTCCGCATTCCCTGGCTGTTCCCGACCAGCGATAAGCGGGAGATGCAGTACTTGACACAGCATGGGTCTCAACATTTTAATTTTGCAAGTCATTGTGTGCAATTTTAATTGCCATTGTAAATGTACAACCCAATCTCTCTCTCTCTCTCTCTCTCTCTCTCTCTCTCTCTCTTACGCACACACACGCACACACACTCACACCAAGTAATTATCTCAGCAACCAGTCATGACCATTAGCATTATTCGTCACAAGGATCTTAGAATTGTCTTTATGTCAGAATCATATTATATTCCTGTTCATTTTAAACAGCTCAATCTGCTTTGCTTGCTTCCGATCCCTGCAATGAACCAAGAAAGCTTTGCAAAGGTCTGTAGACACAGGTTGGATTTCCTAAGCCAAAAAATTGCAGGATGCATTTATATGTAATGAGAACTCTGCAGATCCACATTCTTCAGAGGAATCCAGGTATCTCAATTACTGATGCATTAAATTCACTCCAGTAATATGGCAATAAATAAAATAGCCTTTAATACAAATATCAGCCAGTTTCTAGGCATTCTTACAAATTAAAATTTTTCTTCCTAATTGAATTCCTTTGGTTTTCCTTTTTATTGTTTTAACTTTGTATACATAAATTAAGATTTAAAGCTTTTAGATTATTTAATAAGCATTTAATATGGAATGTTTGTCATTAGAAGAAATGTTTGTTATTATGCAAAGGCCCCTGTGTTAAGACAGAACAGTAGCCAGAAATATTGTTTTAATTTCTTTAAATGTTTAAACCAAAGTCATTTGCAAATGAAAATAATCCTGAGTTATTTCACCTAAAAGAAAGAAGGAAACAAAGGAGAGAAGGAATGAAGGGTGAGGGAAGAAGCAAAATGAGCAAGAAAGAAGGAGAAAGGAGAATATCCATATTGGATTCCAATTCACAATCAGGCCGTTAGTTAACGGTATTGTTTATGCCCCATGTGAGGAGTTTAGTAGAGGACATTTGCAATATTTAGAAGTCACCTTAAATGTATGCAAAGTTTGAGGCTACTGAATTCAGTGGTCCTACAATAGGCCTGAGTTCAGATGAACACATTTGTGAACATGAGAATGATTATCCAAAATGCAGGCAAAGGAAGATGTGGAGCAGCAGTGGTTCAATTAGACAATGTATTTTTCATTTGTGTTGATTGGAGAGTTCATGTGGAATGGAATTGATAGGAATTCTGTTTTCAAGAGCTGGTATTATGTCATTTCAAGAGCTGGTATTATGTCATAGTGGCTAAAGCTGCTACCTGTAAAGCTGGTATCCCATATGGATGCCAGTTTGGGTCCAAGTAGCAGTTTTGGCCATCTAGGGAGTGAACCAGTGGCTGGACAATCTCTTTCTCTCTCTCTCTCTCACTCTCTCTCTCTGTCTCTCTCTCTGACTTTCAAGAAAATAAGTTATCTTTTAAAGATAATTTTGTTTTAACTTAACCCGGTGTTTTGTTTTATAAGAAAAAAATACTACAAAAATACTGAGTAAAGGTTCCCTTTTAGTATCAGAGGTATGGAAAAGAATTATGGTTCGCTGTAGATAGTAAAAGGAAGAAAAATTTAAGCAATGATTGGTGATACCTTTTATTTTGGTTTAGGCTTATGGAGTTTTTGCTGCCCAAAGTAGGTTTTGATATAATGAAAAACAATTGAAGAATCACATTACCATGAAAGTCTCTGCCCCTCAAATCTCTTTCCCCTTCCTCTGATGGCCCCCCCTCCTTTTCCATAGTGGCATGTCCACCTAACAATATGTAATGAGTCTCTGGTAACACCGACTACCATAAGTTCATACATGTGTAAATTGACAATCATACAAATAAGAGTATCAAGTTTTATTAATTGATGAGCAAGATTCCCATTTGAAGAAGCACTGTGTTAGGATAGAGCCAACCTAGTGACGTCAGGCAGTCCTGGATTAGATTCAGCTTCCACCACATACCAGCTCTGATGTTTTCAGGCAGTAACAGTTCTAAGACCAAACTACCCTGTGTGTGAGATTAGCATGGAATGCCTCCTCCTGTAAGTTTGATGGGAATATCAAATGATACACAAAGTCTTTAGAAAAGCATCTGGTTTGAGGTAGGTACTCAACTGAAGAAAATAGTTGAGACTATGGTTAGTTTTTTTTTTAATTACAAACAGATACACTCTATCACAGAATCCAAAATTTAAGCATGCATTTTTACCTTGGAGATCACATAATCACAGAGCCTCCATTTTACAGACAAAAGATAAATCTAGAATTGTTTCCCAGAGAAGGAAGTAGCTTCTTCAACGTCAGAAGCTAACTGGAGGTGATGCAGGTGGTAGAAACCAGTTCAGCTGATTATCTGCCACCAGCTTCTGCTATGATCATACATATTCTACTATAAATCCATCAAACAGGCATTGAGAACTTCCGGATTCTGTGTTAAGTACCAAGCACTCCTTCATAAATAAGACATGGCAGCTCTCTGGAGAAGCTGAAACTTTATAATCCCCACCAAGTACTAATTTCTATTTCTACCAGTGGTTTTATTAGAGCAAGAGAATGAAAGCACGTAACTCTTCCCACAGCTCTTCTGAAAGGAGCGTTACCACGCCCAGCAAGGAACCAATTATGTAATGAATTTTTTGTCCCCAAGAAAATCATCTCTAAATTTTGCAGCTTGGAAAATCTTGTATGACGCTTGCCAAATCACCTCTAGGTGTAGCTTGCCCATTACCAACATGTCACTATTATTAGTAGTTCAAAGTAATGGCCAAATTAAAGGCCAAGATATATTCCTTTAGTTTCTTAATGTTATGGAGTTTGATTAAAGCCAAAATTGAGATTTAGTTGGTGTCAATTTTTAAAACCATGTCGTCACTGAAAATATAAAAATATGCCATGTTTTTAAGACTGGTAAAATCAGGTTAGTGTGAGGATGATTTGAAATTAGGGTTACAGATGAACCATTGAGGCAAAGGAGGTTGAGCTACCACTTGCAATGCTGACAAACCATCTCTGTATCATTTGAGTTCAAGTTGCTCCACTTCTGATCCATCTTCTTGATAGTGCACCTGGGAAACCACAGGAAGGTGGTCCAAGTACTTGGGCCCCTGTACCCTCATGAGAGACCATGATAAAGTACCTGAAACCTGGTTTTAGCCTAGCTCAGTCTCAACCATTGTGGCCATTTGGGGCAGTGAATCAGAGGCTAGAAGATATTCTCTTTCTCATCTTCTCTCCATAAATCTGCCTTTTATAAAGGTAAATCTTTTTGGAAAAGATTTGTGGCTACATAGGATGGAAGAGGATCCTGAGAGTGAGAGTCCCAAGAATGGCTGCCAAGACAGAGGAAACTCCAGCTCTCCTCATCTGTTTTCCTCTCTCATCAAGAAAAGATATTGAGTGTGAGTGAAAACAATATTCATTGAGATGCTAGATTATGTAAATATGTAAGAAAACCCCAGGGGCAGGTGCTATGGTATAGTGGTTTAAGTCATTGCAGGCAGCATCAGCATCAAGTCCCAGCTGTTCCACTTTTGATCTGCTCCTTGATAATATGAGAAAATGGCAGAGGATGATCCAAGTGCTTGGGCTTCTGCATCCACATGGAAGACCTAGATGAAACTCCTGGCTTCTGACTTTGGCTTGGCCCAACTCTGACTTAATGGCTATTTGAAAAGCGAACCAGCAGATGGAAGTTTCTCTCTCTCTTTCTCCCTCTCTGTAACTCTGCCTTTCAAATAAATTAATCAATCTTTAAAGAGAGAGAGAAAGAGAGAGACATGTCCACTTTGGGATAATAAATGTTGCTCTTAGCAGATGATTGGTGATACACTTTGTATGACTTCTTGCATGTATTAATATCAAGTTTCAAAGTTTGGAAAGATTTCCTGGTGGATAACTTCTCAAACTTGGTCATTGTTCAACACTTTTTAAGCACTTTGGATATATCATGCCCAGTCCTCAAGAGAAATGGATGGAAGGCCGTGAAATTAGCATCATGTTAGGAACATGTGTCTGTCCCATGGATGAGCAATTTTTGCCACTCTTCATAAGTTAATACGTCTGATTTGAGCTGTGCTTCCTGTAAGCTGATCTTTCCTACCGAATCTATTATTTTTGCCATATGTATGCACTAGCATACAAAAATCAAATACTTGATGTTAGGATGTTTTTCAAAAACGTGGCTAACAATATTTTACATATTTTATTAAAAGCAAAATACCAGGACCATCAAGTTTTGACTTGCCTGCTCTAAGGCTTTGATTACATACTAAAATGCTATTAAAACCTAAAATGATTTGTGCACTTCCCTAGAAAATCATATACATCTTGCCACAAGAACATGATGTAGTACCACTGAGGACATGTGCCAATTGAAGAAACAGCAGCCTGAGTGATTCTAAGTCAAGTTTTAAAGCTTAGGTATAAGTGGTTCTAACACATGCAGAAACTATGTCTACTGCAAAAATCTGACCCAGAATACTTCACAGGATTATAAAAAGTGTATTTTCAGGTACTGTGCAAAAATAATATTATTAGGATAATTTTCTCTGAAATAATTGGTCTCTCAAGGAATTTTAAAATTATTTTTCAGCAAGTGGACAGTTAATAACTTGTGACATGCTTCTTGGAAATTTCCAAAATCGCTTATAATCTATCAGCGATAAAGTTAAAAACTTTTTTTTTCAAATACTCATGAAACCTTAAAAGGTTTTCTTTTCAAAAGGGGAAATTTCTCTTGGTTACTAAACCCCTAGCTGAAGATATGGCATGTGGCATAATATTATATGCCTAGTATGAGGCATGAGATTCTTAAAGAAATTTGTTGAAGACAGAGTCTCTGGTATCTCAAGCAGATAAGAGAAAAGTTATATTGTATATTTTGGGCTCAAAAAGGAATCAGTGTTAGTGCCAAATAAGAATTGATGCACCAGAAATGATCAAACATGCACAAGGATACAGATGCCAGTGGGTGTCAGCTGGTGTTTCTCCTCTTCCCATGGGACAATAGGGTGACAGGACTACTGAAACTGCCAGTTCTGTATTTGACAAAGTGTATCATCACCTATCTAAAAGCAAAAACATGTAGCTTCAACAAAATGGAAACTTCCAGAAAAACTGAATGCATTTCCTCAGGGTAGAACAAAGCATGGAGAATTTCAATTCCAAACATAGAATTTTTCCAAGTTGGAGATAATTGGGGGAACAAAATTGGAAGGCAGCATGTAGCCCTAGGAGGGAGCTCGCTACTTAAGCAGCAGCTGTGTGCTTTTCCCCCTCCTTTGGTATTAATGTTTCATCTGTCCTACCAATTACTTCCTAGGGGATGGGTATCTGTTTCTCATTAAAGCTGTACTTTATCTTCCCTTTTGGTATTCTTTCTCAATTATTAAATTTTATGCCAATTAATCTTATTTAAAGACACAATATTCAAGTAACATTTTTTCCCTTGAGTTTGGAATAGTTCAAGAAGACTTGAACTATAGTCAAGTCAATCACCACTGTGGTCATTGATGAAAGATTTAAGGAAGAATATTAGGATCAGGAAGATCCTGATAGTAGGATATTCTGAAGATTTTCTTCATATACTTTGTCCTGTAACTTCTACTGATGATGAATATTCAGAATCTTAGCCATACAGCCAACACACTACCCTATTCACAACAGACCAAACATCTTGAAAGGAGAAAAAAATCAGAAAAATATCAGACTGACATTTCCAAATGCATGTTAGGTATGTGCATAGAAAACATCTGGGTTTTTGTTACAGTACTCATCTAAGTAATTTGAGAATCTTCAGTGCTCCATTTGAATGGTCCTAGGAAAATGTGGATTCTTTCTGTTATCATAAAAGGAAAGATAACAGCAGAATCCCAAATGTTTATGTTAATATTCCATAATACAAAATATAAAAAAGCTGTCTAACAACAAGTTTTATAATTTGCCTTCTCACCATCATCTGATGAAACTGTTTTAATATCGTTCATATGCACGTAGTTCCTCATCCTAGGGGAATAACCAATCAACATGCTTAAATATCCAAACATATACGTAAATGGCACTAAATCAGTGCTTTTCAGTCTGATAACCTTAGTAGATAGAGACCTTGACATTGACTTGAAACACACCACTTCTCTGCATTAAAAACAGATGTATCCTGGTCAGTTTGATTTAAAAATGAAAACATAGACTGTCTCAATAAGCTTGTGAAAGTCATATAGCTGAGGGAATAAAGCTGTATGTGAAATATTTTGGACTAAATTGAGAATGGACTTCTGGGTTCAGACAAAAATGTGAGGTAGAGTAAATTGGAAAAACACACCCATTTATTGTCATTACCTTTCAGAAGATGCCAAACACTCTTTGCACCACAACACAATGCATTTGATGAGAGATTGTGTTTCTGTGTCCTGATGTTTGCAAGGCTTGTCTAGCATACTGATAACACTTCCAGCAATAGTCTAGGGAATTGGTTTTCCTCCTTGGAAAACCATAAATCTTGTGGCTGTTTATCATGACCTAACAGGACCTCTGTCAGAAGAAACGGCAGGCACATTCTGACTGTTATCTCTGACATCCGACTGGGCTGACTGGTAGCGTGCATCTACACAGAACTATCTAAAAGCTGTGGCATATGACGGGTGTTGCAACCCTCCTTTCCTTGGGCAGCCTAATTGTACCTGATACAGTTACGAGAGAGCTCCTGGCCAGGCTAGGAAAATTCAGAAATAGAAAGAAAGGTGAGTTTTGTTTCTTATACTGCGTCTGAAACTAAAATAGTGCAATTACATTTAAACAAATCCCCAATGCTTGTAATTAATAAATCAGAGAAAAGCAAGAAATCTTGTAAATTCCATTTCAAAGGGAACTCTAAAAAGTAGGATGACATTAGGAGGTTGCTCTCTGACTGACAGATTGAAATAAAAGCTGGTCATGGCTCAGGACTTAAAATTAAGAGAGGCCATGGGAAAACTGACCAGAAGAGCCTTCTCGAGTGAAGAGCAGCAGGAGGCAGGAAGAGAAATGGGTCTAGGAGGGTGAGGGAAGCTTCCAGAACTAACTGTAAAATGGCAGGACTGGGCCTGCCAATGACAGCATTGAGTAAAGTGGCTGGAAAATCAATATGAAAAGAAAACTTTTTTGTAGGTCTTGAGAAACATGAAAAACAGCCTCATTAAAGCATTTGGAAGTGATTATGAAAACCACCTTGAAATAATCAGTGTTAAACACAGCTTCAGAAAAATGCTGAGCCTTAACTCTGTTAACCCCTTTGGTCCTGCATTGCTGCCATTTCTCACAAGCACAACCTATGCTAAATACACCTCCTTTCCGCTGTGCCAGTTATAAGTAGGTGCCACTAATGCAAAGGGGATGACTCAAACAAAATTGAAAGAGATTTGAATTAAAGAACTCGTGAATTACCTTGGATTTTTTTCTTTAAATCACAGAAAACTGAAAGAGAATCTCAGGCAACTCCAATATTTGACATAAAAATAATCGCTTAAAATAACATATTTGTAAGCAACCAATGAAGAAACTATATTGTGGAATCATATGTTTTTTAAACAGTATCTGTTAAATGACTCCATTTTCTTGGCCAGAAGAGGTCACAGTAGCAGTAAGGCTTCAGAAAACTGATAAGAAAAGTCCTTCATTTAGCGCCACGGTCCCCAATGAGTCAGGACATCCAACAGGAGTTGGATGTAAACCCCAGGAGTCCTGGACAGCTTCGGTGTGTGTGTGTGTATGTGTGTGTGTATGCATGTTCATAGAGAATTCTCACTGGTGATTCACTTCCTAAATGCCCATAGTAGCTGTGGTCAACGCTAGGAGATAGGAACGAGGCATATTACAAAGTAGCGAGAGCTGCCAACATCATGAAAAAAAGAAAAGTATGAGAATTTGTTGCAGCCTAAAGGAACCAATAGAGATCTGATGACTGAATTTAATGTGATATCCTTCTATGGAATCCTGAAATAGAAGAGTCATAGTTAAAACAAAGGAAATCAAAATAAAATATAAAACAATTTCTTGAAAAATAAAAACTGCAGCTATATACCAATATTATAATATAGGCTTGAGAATGTAAGGTTGAACATAGAAATGGAGAAGCAGTAAAGTGATGTTTTGTGATTGTTAAAAGGGGTTCTTGCTGAATCTGAAATATTTGTTCCTTTAATATAACTGTGGTATCTATTCAATGATAGTAAATCTAGCAATAAGGCATATTATTAGTGGTCTGTTAATCTATTTTATCATTTGTATTTCTCTTATTTATTATTTTATTACCATTCTGTAAGCTTTAAATCTGTCAGGAAAAATAAGTAACTGTTGTAACCAGCATGCACAAATTGCAAGGCATCATCTTTGTAAAACAGTCTTCAGTTTAGCTCTACAGTGCTCTATTTTAGCTTTGTCTCAAGGACCAGAGCAAAGTCGGAGAGGCAGCGGGGCTTCAGGAAACCACCAGTGCCTCAAATGCAGTTCTCTGCTACCACTTATTTTACAAAAAGAAATGGGGTGTAAAAAAATAAAAAATAAAAAAAGAAATGGGTGATTGTATTACAAAGTAGGATATTATCTTTGGAATAGATATTGCTAATGGCCACTTGTTTCTTAGGAAAGACATTTTTCAATTTTAGCAGGACATGTGGTCACCAAACATTTCAGTCCAGTTTCCCAAGCTTTCTTGAATATGGATATGGGCATCTAAACATACAAAAAATGGGAAGCAAAAAGTATATTTTCAAGGGGAGAGCCATTCTCTGTCTTGCCCTTCCCCCATTCATGCTGATTGGAATATGAAAGTGATGCCCACAACTTCCAAATTTAGTAAGCACCTTGACCTATGACTGACACTAGGAAAATAAGAAACAGATGGAAGATTATCAACATCCAAAGTGGACAAGAAGCAAATCTGTTGTCTTGTTCATGCCACTGTTATTTTTGTTTCATTGATTTCTTTATTTTTATTCCGTGCAGCTTATGTTCTAACAAATATAAAAAATTGCATACATTTAGATTCATCAAATGGGATCAATATGGGGACCAAGAAAGGACTTTGTCTTACCTCAAGAACTATGATAACTGATGTTATAAAAGAGTCTGGATCTACCATACCAGCTGTTTCTGAGATGGAAAAGCCCTCTGATTCAGCTTTACAGACACTGTGGGAGGGATAGTTTGACTAAATTGCTGTATATCATGTTGTGGAAGAGCAATTTCATGTTAACCCTTAAGAACAGGAACATGAGTGATCTTCACTCTGCCTAACACCATGTAAAAGAACTTTCCTTTTATATTCTTTCTTCCTCTCTCTGTCTCTCTGTCT
This sequence comes from Ochotona princeps, assembly GCF_030435755.1. Lineage (NCBI taxonomy): Eukaryota > Metazoa > Chordata > Mammalia > Lagomorpha > Ochotonidae > Ochotona > Ochotona princeps. The sequence goes on from NC_080844.1 coordinate 26,055,855, forward strand.
CTGTCTCTGTCTCTCTCTCTCTCTCTCTCTCTCTCTCACACACACACACACACACACGTCTACCACCAGCCCCAGGTATCCAGGGAAGCGTTTGTCGTGATTGTCTTGTGGATGCACATTCTAGTGATAGTGGGACTCGTCTCCACCAGTGACCTTGTGCAACAGCAACAGTAACAACAGCAGTGGGAACCTAGATGCTGGTACGTGCATTAGACAGTTACAGGTTGTTTTCTCCATAAGATGGCTTGTGTTGTAGACTGAATTCGAATTTCTAGAGGTCTTAGGCTGCTTAGGAAAAGGCAGATCCAGGGAGAAAGGAGACATCACAACAGTGAAGTGGGGCTTGGAGTTATTTAATTTGAACATTGAAGGAGAACTGACCTAGCTTTGAACCCCTTGAGTTCAGTCTAGAAGGTGAAATGGGACATATCAGTTACATTAGACAAATTTCATTTAATGTAAGGTTTTATTGCAAAGTAAGTTTGAAAAATTACTGTGTTATTGTGAATTAAAGCTAAAGATTATATAATAAACCAGTTAAAGGCCTAAACTTCAAGTCAGACACACAAGCTTTGAATCCATGCTTTCCTATTCCCTTTTATGTTCAGACAATGATTTAATGTGTTTGAAGCTCCATCGCTTCCTGAAGACAGAGAATAACTGTATCTAGCTATCCTAGAATGATAGTGTGCACTATAGGTATCTGTGTGTGAAGATGATTCTAGCAATCAAATGACCAAAAGTAGTAGTTGGCAGCCCAAGGATGCCCATGCCATAATCTCAGAAATCTGTGAAGATCCCCTTTGACAAACCCAAAGGAACTTTGCAGATATGATTAAGTTGAAAGACTTCAAAAAGATATTTTATCTTGTATTATGAGTGAGCCCAATCTAATCATAAGGATGCTTTTAAGAAGAAGGTGGGTTCTCAACATTACAGCAAGATTTTGAGATAGAAGGAGCCACGAGCCAAGGAATCTGGTCTCTGGAACTAAAAAAAAAGTCAAGAAGCATATTCTACCCTGATTCTCCAGAATAAGTGTTGGCTGCACTTCAGAGACCGTGCTTTTTATGACTCTTGATCTTCATGGCTGTGAAAAAAAAAACGTTTTTGTTGCTTTACACCACTGTGTCTGGATAATTTGATGCAGAGCTTTTACAGGAATAGTTTTTTGCCATGAAGCAGGAAAGTCAGATGAGAGTTCCTATTTACCAGCAAACTGAGGAGAGTGAGGCACTGTGGATGTCTAGGCAGATTTAAGACTATAATGAGACAGTTACTCACAATCTCCTGGATGAATATTTATGTCCTTGAGAGAAGAATTCAGGTTTCTTGAAGACCAAGGCTTTTATTCTGGACACAGGCTTTAGCCAAGGTTTGTACTGAAAGAATTGTGTGCCAGACTTCTCACTTATTCAGTGATTGGCAAATGGATTTCATTTTGAGTCTTAAATATTTTTCTTGCCACACCTTGGAGTGTTATGTTAAGAAAGAGCTTGAGGTAGCCTCAACTCAGGAAGAAAGAAGCATGAGTCCACAGAATGCATAACAGGGACACACACATTGAACACGAGTAAGGAAACCCAGTATCTGCCATGTACACAGCATACTTTTCCAGAACCCTCGGATAATTTGCATTTACATACATGTATGTCATAAAGTCAGGTAAATACAAGAAAGAAACCAAAAAATTGGCCATGGAAATCAAAAAGTCATTTTAGGTAACAAAAGGATTCTAGCAGCAGAAACTCATAAAAGGAAATTAGCCATTCATTCACAGAGATTTCAGATGGTAACTTCTAAATATATATTTATATGTACAACTTCTATATGAGCATCACTGATGATTTAATGATTCCACATAATTGATTGCCACCCACTGTTAGATTCATCTCTAGACCATGCCACTTAATATCATCTTTGACCCTCTTTTACCTCAGAAATTCCTAGAATACACATGGGGGACACAGAAAGATCGAAGATGTCAATGTCCCAAAAAGGAGATAGAATCCATTACAGCTGTTTTCTCGAGCTTATTTTGACTAGAAAATTTCTAAGTGACTTCTTGTGAGAACAACAGATAGGGAGTCTGGGGCAGGCCTTTGATGTAGCATCGATGTCCCAGTTAGTGTTCCTGCATGCAACATTAGAGTATTTGGGCCCAATTTCCGATGCTGGTTCTTGACCTCAGCTTCCTGATATGCAGTATCTCAGAAGCAGCCGTTATGACTGAAGTAACTGAGTTCCTACAATCACATGGGAGACCGGGTTTGAACTCCAAGAACCCAATTTGATCTGGTACTATCCATCCCTCCCTCCCTCTTTTCCTTCCTCCCTGATATATTTTTTTATAAGTTATGGAGTAAAAAATCAAATTATCAAGAACAGAAATGATGTTTGAATCTCTTCTCCCAACATTGCTCCTCTGTGCCTTTCTCTGCAGAGTGCAGTACCTAAGCTAAATGACAGAGAAGCAAATTTGGAACCTTACTTGATTGTGGGGTAGACAAAGAAGAAAACAAATTATATAGAGTAACCTGATAATGGCAACTTCAGTTACAATGTCCGATTAAAACCTACTTTGAGTTTGGCACTATCACACACGAAGCAATATAAACATTCTCTACTGTGTTCTATGTGCTTGATTAGTTGGTGAGATCAAAGCAGAGAATCTCTTCTAGTCAAAGTATTACTCTGTCCCAGGTGTCTTCCCAATCTCCATTTGTCTACAATGTCATACTTACTGTTATGGAGAAAAACAACACATCTTTTCCCAAAACAACTTCTCAAATATCAATAAACAAGCAATCTATTCATATATCTGCTTCCGTATTCTTCAAGCTTCTTTTTTTGCAATCACTACCTGTATTAACACAATGTGTTTCTTTTTCTGTCTTTCCCGTGAAACTTAGAAACCTTTACACTTTTTTTCTTATACACCTAGCAAGATCTAGCACTTTTTCTAGCATGAACTCATACCCATGTGGCTATATGTTTGACTACATTTAAAAGAAGCACACATACCACCAGTGTTAGGACTGTTACCATGTTAGGAATTGCAATTTTCTCACTGATTCAGAAATCTTGAGATAAGAACTTCATGGCTAAGGATGACAGTCTCAGAATACTCTTTAGAACCCAGACTCTTTCCAATTTTAAGGGTATTATTCACTTTATTGCCACCTTGTGAATTCATCATGGCTGCCAGACATTCAGCATTGTATCTACTTTCCATAGAAGGGGAACAAAGAACATTTGCAATTTGGGTGAACCTCTCACTTAATTTTGAGTTTTGTGAGAGTCTCATCCATGATTAATTAAACTTTTTCATCTCATGGACAGGATTGTGTCACAAGGCCACCTTGAGAGAAATAAAGTTGAAAAATTCAGTTTTATAAACCGTGTACTTTGCCTCACTATGTGAAACTGAAGATCATATAGGTTGTTTTTTTTTTTTAATGGAGTGAATAAATGACATAGGCAATTAGCAGTGTTACAGCGTCCTGAGCTTTGAGGAAGTAACAGAGTGGCCAAAAAGGTATAGGTAAAAATGTTTATTTAGATGTAATCATTGGCAACAATTATTTCTCATAACAATTTGGGGGTAAATTTTTCCAAAGAAAGAAAGAGAAAAAAGCTATTCACCGCTAGAAAAGTCAGCTCTCCATGTATTTCAATGATGATAGGGTTTAAAGATTGGAAATCCTCTCTACAGAAAAATTAAGTCATTAAATAAATGGGCTCCAAATTGCAATTATTCTCTAGATCATTCATTTGTCACTTAATTAAGTATGTCCTTGATCATACTTCTTTCAATAGCACTGCAAGCTCCCCTGAGGATCTCAAGCAAACTCTACCCTTGTTTTGAACTTTCAGTGCCCAATACTCCCTGCACGAAGTCAGTGCTTAAGGACTGATTGTTGGGCCTTCTGGAAGAGAAAGTATTTCCCAAGATTCCTGTTCTAAACACTGAGCAGATATTCATTATATGGGGGAGAGAATCCAGATTATTTTTAAAATAATAGGACTCTATGAGAACCTGTATAAATGGGGTTAATCTCAGCTAAGAGAATTTTGAAAACATTTTTTAAAAAATACTAATGTATATCATTTTATTCTTTCCACACTTTAAAGATGACAAAGGTGTCAATTTTATAGAAGCTTATTAGAATACAAAAGAACTTGAGCGATAATTCATGCCTTTTATTTACAAATGGAGAGAAATTTTAAAAGCCACTTAATTTGGCTTCTGGGGCTCTTGGGAAAATGAGCTTTCCACTTGTTTTCAGTTTCTTTTTATTCTGCATTTCCTAATTGTTTTGTATTAACATACCTCAGCAACACGTGAGAAGCATCTTCATAAATGCTGAAGAGTTAAGTAAAAGTGCCTACCTTTGCTAACCTTTGTAATTTTTTAAAAGTAACTTATTTATTTGTAAGGCAGACTTCCAGAGAGAGAGGAGAGAGAGAGAGAGAGAGAGAGAGAGAGAGAGAGAGAGAGAGAGAGAGAGAGAGAGTGAGTTAGATCTATCCACTGGTTCACTCACCAGATGGCTGCAACAGGCAGGACTGGGCCAGGGTAAAGGCAGGAGCTTCATCAGGGTGTCCTGTGAGAGTGAGTAGAGCCCAAACACTTGGGCCATCTTTCATGGCCTTTCCTAGGCCAGACTTGACTCAGAAGTGAACTGCCAGGAAATGAAGTGGTGCCCATATGTGATGCCAGCATTGCAGTGACAGCTTAATGCGCTGTGCCACAATTCCACCCCTGACTTTGCTAATCTTTGTAGTGGCATATCCCCCTCTCCCTGTAGCTTTTACAGATCATTCTTAGGTTCAGTTATACTCATGCACAAGTTCAATTTGCTGGTAGAAAGGATTAAGTCTTTTTGAACCACAAGGACAGTAGAAAGATACTAGGTCACTATATTATCTGCACTTGTGATTAAAACAATTACTCTGTCATTATGTTGGATAGAATAGAAGCATGTGCTATATTCACTAATGTTAAATTCAAGGGAAGAGACTAAGGTACAGAGAAAGTATTTTGAAACAAAAACACTTCCAAGAGATATCCCAAAGACTTTGAGGTGTTAAAAGAACAGAGAGTATCTTTTCTTACTCAGCCAGTGCTTGTGAGAGCGCAGGCATAGCACACCATCTCTGAACACTAGATTTCAGTATGTTTGAAATGAAACTGAACAACACATATGGCTACCAAGGTGCCTTACCTAGTCTAACTTCTGCAGTCTGTAAGCGATAAGAACTTAGTTTTACTGTCACAGAACTTACTTGATTAACATTTCCTTTCTTTATGGGTAAACACATAAAAAGGCTTAAAACCAAGTTACACTCTTCCTAATGGGATTTTTATGTGTTTTATTACTTTCCAAGAAAAGTATTGCATTTTACCAAATCTTACAACTTAATTTCAAACATGAGCCATGAACGTCTAGATTCATTTGGCCTGTTGGACTACTCCTTACAACATCACCTAAAAAAAGAAAATCTTGATTTCTTAGTTTGTTCTGTTGTTTCACCCAACAGTGTTTTATTCATTTATGTTTTATTTCCCCAGCATTTTGTCAGCCACATCCAAACCTGTCAGGCAGGAACAGTTTCTCAAGGCCTCTGGTCTGAGAGGCATTGAGGTTTCTGACCAACACTCCCAAAACATCGGATTCTGGGTATGTTAAAATGAAAATAAGATAATCCCCAAGATCTCTAGAATTGCAAAAATGCTACATCACCACAAAACCAAATATTTAAATTCTAAAGTATTGAGTCATTATCATTATTAAAGTGAAATAATACAGCTTCCTCATTGTGTTGATTCCTTCCTGCTACCCCCTCTCTCACCGTGTGAATCAGACCTCCCAGAATAACCTGATTGGGGTAAATTCAGTACATTTCAGTTTAATTTTCTGCAGTTCACATACAACTTGCACAGGGGTGAACATCTAACAATTCAAAGGAACAAACCATTAAATTAAAATTCCTAACTTGATTGTTTGAATCACACTGGGCTAAATTTACATCCTCCATAACACTGTGGGAATTCACTCTGTGGGAGATTTTTCTAGCTACATTTTTTTAAGCAAACCTTTTCTCTTCTTTCTCTTAAGGGCGAATTACTCGTCCCTGTACCTTTAATGATAAGAAGAAAGAAAGAAAACTGGGCTCTAGGAGAAAACAATGAGGCCATAATTTTGAAATTAAAATACAGCACATGATCTATCAATATAATTGTCCTGCGTATGTGAAGATAAGTCTGCTTTGATGGCGTTATTTCCCAAGCACGCAAAACCTAATAAAATCTGAAGGGTTGAATTGATGAGAAATTCAGCGTTAGAGATTATGAAAAACACACACTCAAATAGCCAAGCGAAATTACCGAAAAATAGTTTTAGCAGCAAATTATTTGTCTAAGTAATACAGAAGGATTTATAGAGATCTTCTAACATTAAAATAAATTAGTTACTTAAAAACACTTAACTTCTTTGACAAAGGAAATGTGATTATAAAACTAGCAATTTGACCTTGAGCAAGTGAGCTGACATCTGTGCCTCGGATTTCTTAACGTTCTATAATTCATTGTTAAGGAAATCTTAGTTCTAAAATTTCTACAATTATATGTTAGTAGTGACAGGTTTTTATTTCTTCTCTTTTATTAATCTCATCTCTTCAAATTGGATAATTAATTATACAATAGAAAAGAAAGATTTTGTAGTGACCAGATCATCAGGTGATGACATAAATGCAAAACTGAGAATCCAGGAAGCCATGAATCATCCAAGGAGAAAAAAAAAATCAAAATGTCAGCTTTCACTGCACGACTGGAGATTGGCTATTTGCTTGACATGGCTCTCGGCGTGCCTGTTAACTGTTCTGAGTCTATTTTCTTTTTCTCAAATATAAAATGTAGACAATAACACCATCTATTATAGAGGATTGTTGGGAAATTTAAATGAGGTAATGCTTGCATAAACCCCATACCTGTCATGCAATGAAAGCTCAGTATATTTCCCATGACTATCGTAATAATTACAGTTATTACAGATAAGCTCTCAGTTGCAATGACCATCCTGAGAAAGACGGGGAAGAAGCAAGTAGTTATCTTTCAAAGTGAACATTATAATTTACCATAAGATACGAAAAATTCTTCAATTCTTTCCTTATCAATAGGAAAACATTCCTTCAAACAAATAAACATTAATTGCCTTCTAAGAAAGCAATGCTGCCTGTTTGTATGGTCATAAAGGGGAATCTGCAAGCTATGGTTCTGTCAGCTCACTTGGTAGTCAAGGGGGTATAGATAGATATATTGCTGCTTCTGTCACATGCTGTTGTGTAGCACCATGCATTTTGGCTAGGGTTGGCTTGCTCTGGTACTTCCTAATCTCAGATTAGTTGAACACAGCATGTATTCATCTAACATTAATGGTGGTCCTACGTATTAAAATAACTTTACAAATTTTTGGCGGGAGATGAAGGTATATAAAGTAGCATTGGAACAAGACCCCTAACAAGATGGAGGTATAGAAGCCATAGCAACAAGAGGGGCAACGGTCAACAACAATGGCTGAGGGATTTTCAGTTCACAATGTTTGTTGTGTGTCCGTGTTAAGATATAAAACAATGCCACAAAACCGCTCCCTGCTAGTTGTTCCTGGCTGAGTTGTGCATTCATACTTGCTTTACCTACAAAACTCTTAAACTTTTCATTTTGTGTCATTAACCCTTTAAAGAATAAGAGATCAATGTGGAATCTAGTTATTGGGGTAACAACTAGCTTGGAGACATATTTAACAAAACCAAAATCAGTGAGAGAAAATGACCCAAAGCCACAGAAACATTAAACCTCCAAACTCTGAGAGATTAGAGAGAAATAAAAATAGAGCCTATGGATTTTGTCCCCAGGTGAGAAAAGTGAGGTCAGATGAAGTTTATGTGAATGCCAAAAGATAAGCACTCCATTGGGAGCTCCAAGCTTTATAAAAAGACATGGCAAATACTCAGCATGCTTAAGTGCTTGGTTAATTTAAGCTATACCATTAGTGATGCTTTGCTTTTATTTTGGCTGAGGTTCTGATCATTTGTCCTATTTATTTGCATACTATATTTTTCCTTATAGCTCCTAATGATACTTGTAACCACTTACTCATTTTCATGGCTCAATTGATTATCCTTCTTTAGTAAGATGGTGATTTTTCTAAAATCTACATAGTAGATCCTTTGTGTCCTGCATACATGTTAATAAACTTAAACTATAAAGTTCTCCTTTTCACAAGTACAAGACATATCATTTACCCCAAAATTGAATTAATCTATGGCTTTCTTTGATTTATTGTTTCTTGCTGATTCTACTCTGGTCACTACAAGCAGATTCAGAAAATGCTCCTGTCCTAGAAAAATAATCATATGTTTCCATCCAAAACAGAAACCTTCAAATGCTGATAAATTGACCTCAAATGACTATAATAAATAGAGAAGGTTTGTAAAAAGAGATCTGCATTTTCAGACCTGAGTAACAAAACTGTTCATTAATTAGATTTCTTCATTTGTAAGAAAAGAATAATTTTGCAAAGCACTAAAAATAGAATTATATAGAAAAATTGTAATTGTTGGCAAAAAGTAATTGGAAATATCAGTAATAATGTGTTCAGGCATGTTTGAGCTAAAGACTTACATGTTATCCTGAATAAGGATAATAAGGATAAGAAATGTGAAGTTGGTTCCCTAAGGAAAATTAGAAATCTGACCCTTGGAAAATAGTGAATAACAACAGCAACAACCATGATAAGATTAATAATTTATTAGTCCTTAGTGTTTTATATGCTGGGAACCATCCTATGCAGTTTTTATGTACCAACTCATTTAATCTTTATTCCTGTTATTATCTTTTTGTAAGTAAGAAAATTGAGACTCAAAATAGTTTTTTAAAAAGCCTTTCCAGATTTCCTGATTACTCCTGATGCAGTTGAGATTGGAACTCACAGCCTTCTGAGCAACAACCTCAATGTAACTACTCTAGCATACAAACAATGTTATGTCCAGGTGGGGTAAAATTGGTTATACTTGTGTATTTTCACACAACCTAGCTATACATTTCTGCTTATTGATTTGCTGCTATGCCCTAAGAATAATACTTGGTATAGAAGAAGCATATACTGATTAAATAAGTGAAAGAATGTATGGTTGAAATATGACATCTGCTGCAGTGTATCTTGACAAAATTAGGACTTCAGACTACAGGCTTCTGAAGACAGTCATACCTTTTAAGTCCTCTGGACTCTATCCAAATACAATCTTAATTACACACGAGGTTCTTAAAAATATCTTCTAATTATTTAAGGCCTATCCTGTACATAGTACATTTTGCAAATTAATATGTTATCTTTGTAACAGGTATTCCATTTCACAAATGCTGAAATGGAGCTGTTGAAACATTATAAATTCACATAGCTATTAATGAGAAAGCAGGGACTGGAGCTTTTTATCTATCTTACCATCACAGATATTTTTTCCAAACTTTTCCATTGTGCTGCTTCCCCAACCAAGAGCTTACACTACAAGAGATTTTCTACTCTAAAACCCAGCATTTCTTTAAATATAAAGTCTCAAGCAGGAACAACTGTGTGTACAAAAGCAAAAAACAACTCATATTCAGTGTGTAAAGATAAGCCGGCAAATGCTTCAGAATCATGCACTGGTGGGAAAAAGATTATTATTTTTTTTCCTATAGTGATAGAAAAAGAAAAGAGGAATTTTTAAATAAAAAAGAAACAGTCAAGGAAATAAATTTGAGACTATGTTTGGGAAGGTGAATAAAATGCTATACCAAGTAAGGAATCCCAAAGACAAGCAGCTTTTATTGAGAATGATTTGTCCTGCTTCAAGTCTTCTAAATTCAAATCTGGAATCTGTCAAGTGTGCTCAAATATATTCAGCCAGTCAACTGCAATAAAGACAATGAATGGGCTCCAGAATTTTCTAGCTTTACTCAACTTATTGTAAAGAAAAAAATCTTAGGGTTTTGTTTCTGTATTAGATTACTTGTCAGCTGAATCAAAAGTTCAGGACTAAATAGCAAGGAATAAATCAGTAGAGAATGAATGCCTTTCTCTTCAAAGACCCCAATAATATAAAATTACTAGAGCTAGCTAAGTTGGAATATACTGAATAACTGAATATATTTATACATTACAGATGGTGTGGAACACTGCCAGTGATACCTTGGGGATAACTTAAAGTCTGGCTTTTCTTAGGGCAGGGAGATAAAATAGCCAAACTAGAATCCATTCAAACTTGAATCAAAGCGATGGAATGAAAATGTAAACTCATTTAAAAACTCGAGGTACTTATCTACCCTAATACAAACCAAGGGAATAACTCAAAACCAGTAAAAAGTGTATAAATTGTGTCTTATCAAATCATCAGAGTAAAAGGTCTTTGGAAAAATAAATAGGTCCCAAATGCCACCAAGTAGCCTAAAAATGTGAGACTGTGTTCAAAGAAAAAGTGTAGCTTAGAAGAGATGCAACGATTTTTGTAAACTTCACTAAAGCGTTCTCCATGTCAAAGTGTCTGGAAGCCCAAAATTAACCAGATTGTCAATGTTGATTTAGCTGACAGAGTAATTTAGAATTTTAGTTTTTATTACAGCCAATAGCCACATTGTGTATCTGGTGCAACTAATTCATTGTACAGCTCAGATTCAGTAAAATTAAGCTGAGTGTGCAAGTAACACTGCCAGCAGAGCTGTGGCACAAGAATGAATCAGGAATGTTTAGCTCATAGTCAAGCATGTGTGTTGTTTTTTTAACACATTATCCTTGATTTGATTTATGTGTGTGTTATACTCTCTCTGGGCAATCACATTCATGAAGATTATCTAAATATAAACAAAACCAGAGTTTTAGGGAACTAATCTAGTTTAAAAAAATGGGAAAATCTGATTTTTCTCTAAAAAGAATTAAGGCACATGCTAGCATCATTTCATCAGGATACCAATTGGACATCTGTGAAATGAACAGTAAAGTTAAACTAAATATTTTAACTTAATTTCTTCCAGCAACAGGTTTTCCTAATATTCATTGCTTGTCTGTATAATAATTCAATAAACCAACTAATGTAGTAGAGCAAGAATTTTTGAACTATATTAATGCATTTAATGTGTAATTATGTATTATATATATATATATATACACTTCGATGAGGTAATGTTTTTACTGTCCTTTCCATTTATGACTTCACTGTTATTACAGGGCTTCATGACATGTTTGCAGTATAATCATTATACATGTTTAATTTCACGAAGATTATGCTCCAGTGAGAAATGTATTTTATTCTTCCTTTTGTTGGTAGAAAGCCTAAATATTCTTTTCATAAGTCTGACTCCCTGTCATCAGATAATCTATTTTAAATAAATTTTCCTTCCCTTGGTTCCAAAATGCAAATCGAGGGAGGAAATCAAGAAAGAGTGTTCCCTGCATTTTAAGACTGCATTTTCCAAATAGGATGTAAATCTATCTTACTGCCCATAAGGAACTTTAAGAGTTCCTGGTCACTTGTCTTATAAGTATTCTCACTGAATACTGGCATCGTAGCTAATCAGTCTACATTTGTTTTGAATTAAATCCAACAGTCTTAACTTCCTGCCCTAATTGGCAGTTACATGTTTTCCCAGGATGGGATTATGTATCACAAGACCTCTGTAACTTTGTAGTCATTTCACTCAGATGCCTGGTACAACTGTTGGTGAGAGAGAAAAGTCTGTCTTTGCACTGTGTAAAAGACAGAGTTGATCCTTGAGACAGCCAGTGTAACACTGGGGATGACTTACATCAACACCTATATTTTACTGTTTATGTATCTGTTATATATATTCTGTTCTACTCTCTTCTGTGGAATCACATGTGGGATAGAAATTCTCTTCAACCTAATAAATGAAGAGACTGTAAATAATAAAATAAAGATGACGTAAATAGCCACAATCTCAAAGGAATTGCCAGCTCCAGAGTTTAACCCTGTTCTTGATTTCTCCAAACAGTAGCTCATTGGACAGCAAAGGACTCTGCATGTGTGTTGGTTCATCTCTCCAGAGGATTAAAGGGAGATAGACTAATGAATCTAGACTATGTCCAACATACCAAGCACCTATTTTTATATTAATTCAAGTATTCTTCAGTGCTTTCTTAAGATTCAAAACCATTCCAACACTTCCACATTAGTAATGATCTCATGGAATCTCTAGAAATGTAGACTTCTTCATCTAATGTGTAACCTGCAGATCTCAGAGCACGAACTCTGCTGGTAACTTTAAACCCCAGCCCCACGTAACTGTAAAACTGGGGTTCAGAATGACAAGAATAATTTGTATGAGACAGATATTAGGAAATTCTTAATGCCTAGTGATTTCAAACAAATAAGGATTATTATTCTTTAGCAACCAAATGATTGTTTAAGTAAATCAATTTTCTGTGACAATTTCAGTATCCACTTGTATATCAGTTCTAATATATGAAGGTAAATATCCTGGCAAATATTAAGCTATCAGTGAACCATAGAGTTTATGTAAATGTTTTAGGTGTAGTAATGATACTTTAATATTTTCTGAAGAAAAAAAATAAAGGTGTTCTTATCATTGATAAACACACACTGAAATATATATCAATGAACTCACACGATCTCTGGGATTTGTTGCACATAAGCTGGAGAACAAGGAAGTGTGGGGTACAGATAAAAGCAGATGTGGAGACTGTGAGCTGCTAGTCGGGGAGCTATTCAATTATTCCCTCTCTTGTTTGCATGTTCAAATTTTTCATAGTAAAATGTGGTTTTAGAAAACAAGTAATAATGGGAAAGTGAAAACACTCCAATTGTCCATCAACAAGCAAAAGCATACATCTTATGTAGATTAACAATACAATGGAATATGATGTATTTACAGACAGCAACAAAGAACTGTTGTATGCTACAATGTGGACAAACCTTGAAAAGATGCAAAGTAAAAGAAATTAGACACAAAGGGCCATACACTGTATAATTCCACTTGTATGAAATAATTAGAATAGAGGAAATCTTTAAAACAAAATGCAGATTAAGTGGCCTAAGGCTTGGAAGATGGTAGAAATATAAGAATGTTTAGAGGGGTGGGATTTATTGTGAATATATTAAAAGCCACTATACTTTACCCTCCCCAAACAAGATGAAAATCTGAATGTTTATGGTGTCATAGATACTATTAGATAAGTTATTCTCCTGTTAGGGGGGATAGTGATGTGGTGGAAAAAAGAATTTCTTATTTTTTTTTATAATAGCATGCTGAAGTGCTTAAAAATAAAATTTTATGATTCTGAGGTTTTCTTTAAATATCCACAAAAATAGATGAAACATTATGACAAAATTGCAAATATTTGTTATATGCAAGTGATAAACATATGGAACTCCTTATACTTTTTCCCTGTGTTTAAAATAGTAAAAAATGTAAAAGAAAGATTTCAGTGGAATATGAAAAGAGAAGAATTTTATATCAACATGGTTATTCTCATTTTTGCAGTACCATCTTTCACTGAATACTAGTTTCATGATAACACTTGGCAGTAGTATTACATGTCAAATCAAACTGAGGAACGCTGAGTACAGAAAAGACTGTAAGACTTTGCAGCATCTTTACTATGTGAAAACCCAAGGTAACTCTCCAGGGTTGAAGATAAGTTCTATTACCACAAACATCTATTTAAAGCAAACAAACAAAAAAAACTTGAGAGGCCAGTTTTCTGGTATAGCAGGCAAAGCCACTACTAAGCAATCCAGCACTGTATATAAGAAGTGGTTCATATGCCGGCTGCTTCATTTCTTACCTAGCTCCCTAAAAATGGTCTGAGGAAACAGAAGAAGATGGCGCAAGGTCTTGGGTCCCTGCCATCCACATAGGAGACTCAGGTGGAGTTCCAGGCTTTTGTTTCAGCCTGGCCCAATCCTGGCCATAGCACTTATTTCAGGAGTGGGTGGAAGATTCTGTGTGTGTGTGTGTGTGTGTGTGTGTGTGTGTGTGTGTCCCTCACCCCCCTCTGTAACTCTAAATTTTGAACAAATCACTGGATTAAAAAATATTTTGTTGTTATTAAATTCTTTGAAAGACAGAGTTTCCCTTTACCAATCCACTCCATAAATGCTTCCAGGGTCCAGAACTGAGCCAGTCAGGGCAAGGGAGCTGAGGATTCCCTTCAGGTCCCACAAGTGAATGGCAGGCATCTAACTACTTGAACAATCTCATGCTGCCTTCCGGGTCTTCTTGGAATTAGTGACAGAGCAGGGACCAGAACTCAGGTGCTCCAATGAAGAAAACAGATATCTGGATAGTTGCTTTAACTAGCAGGCCAAATACCTGATCCCTAAAAGTTATTTTTCCCATATGTGTGCTAATCATTAAATAACATAAACAGCAGGGGGCAAGATACTACTAAATACAGTTCAGCATCTTTTGTAATCCTGACTTGTCTTTCTGCAAGCAGACCAATCATACTCTGGCTGGTCCTATTCGTTCAGTGTAGGGCAAGGAACAAATAATAAAATAGTTTGGGTTTTTTTTTTCCAAATTTATCAAATTTCCTTTTTGCTTAAACATGTGTTATGGTCCACCCAAGCAAATCATGGTGCATAATACTGGAGCAAGTAAATGTAATATACTCATATATAAGACATTGCAGAATTCTAACTCTACCCAATTCTTAAAGCTGCACCTTGGTACACGTGTTCAATGAGCTGCAGTTTTGTAATGCTGTAGGAGTGCTTAGTGTGGTTTGAGATTCATGCTTCACAGCACCAGAACTCCCCAGTCAATATGGCTCTTCAAATGATGTTGCATATCCATGACACAGACACATGGGACAAGTTCAGTGTGGATTCCTAGAAATTTCATCAGCAAACATTGCCTGAGAAACCATGTTGTGACCCAAAGGATGACAATTCTGTGTTGTTCTATCAGATATGCCTTTGTCCCTCATCTTTTGGTGATTATACTCAAAACCTTAGGCAGACGAATCACATAATTTGACTTGCAAATTAGTTGTCACAATTCTAGATGTTGCAGTTAACTCAGACATAATAAGCAATACTTAAGCATCAAACATTATGTTGAGATTTGCTGCAAGATTATTTCAAGAATGAATATAAATAAATCAACTGTGACATTGGAACTTAACATCAACTAAGCTATCCCGTCCTATGAAGTGATCACTGAGGCCCTCTAGAGGAACTGATGTGTTACAAGATCCAAGGCATCAGGTCTGAAATCAGATTCCAAGTTTGGAATATTAACCAAAGCACCTGAAACAAGCCAATATTTCTCATCCTCTGTGATCTTCAAAGAACACAGAATAGAAAATGACATATTCCATAGGGATAACATGTGTAAAGAGTGTTTGTGTATGGTATGTTGGAATGTTAGCTGTTATTAGAAGTTTTGGATGCAGATTTCCACCTTCATGTTATTTTTTTCTTCAAAATATTAGTGCTCTACTCATCACACCTAGGGATAACACTGATGTGAACAGAATTAATTTCTGTTGTGCAGAATTTTAACTCTATTCAATTCTTAAAGTTATGTGGGGGGTGCTCCAAAAGATGTTTATTATTGTAGATGTAAGATGAGTGATTAAATCAGGGCCTGCAGAGAAGAACCTTCTGGGAGTTTCAGAGCTGTTGGCAGAAAGGAACATTACCCACACAGAGTGCCTCCTACTAAAATAGAATATGAACAGGGCTTTCTTTTTTTTCTTCTTTTTCTTTTTTTATACATTTTATTATTATTCTTATTATTTTATAGTACAGTTTCATATTCCCTTATCCCCTCCCCAGTTTCCTCCTCCCCCAGTTCCTCTCTATCATTACTAACATATAGTTCTTCATACTCAGTCATATGTCCATCATTGCGGGCCCAGACAATAGCAGAGAGTCCAGAATCCTATTGTCAAGATATAGTAAACAGTTTCATTGTAAGTCCATTTTTGTCTGGAAGCAGAAATGCATACCACACTACATCCTCACATCTGAATGTTAGTCTCCATTTCACAACTACTGTACATCCCCTTAAATGAAAAGTCATGTTTCAAAAATCAACAATAGAAAGAAAAGAGGAAATTTACAATGCCATGAAGTTAAATGACATGTTACTAGATATGACAGTCTCCATTACACAACTACTGTACATCCCCTTAAATGAAAAGTCATGATACAAAAATCAACAAATAGAAATTTACAATGCCTGAAGTTAAATGACATGTTACTAGATATGACAGTCTCCATTACACAGCTACTATACATCCCCTTAAATGAAGAGCCACAAAACAAAATCAACAACAGGAAGAAAAAAGAAATTTACAACACCAAGAAGTTAAATAACATACTATTAAATGACTAATGTGTAGCTGAAGAATCAAAATCAAGAACCTTCTTGAAGAAAATGATGCTGCCGTATGATCTACGAGTCATTGAATGATTTAATCCGAAGGAAGTGTTTTGAAGAGATGAAACTAACAGAGAATAACAAAACCCATGTGATATAGTTTCTGCTAATCTTTGTTGAAGTGTGTCTCCTCCAGACAATAAGCAGATGGGTTTTGTTTTTTAATCAAGTGTACTACTCTATGATGTTTGATTAAGCTTAAAATTTTCGGCCTAGGATAACATATCCAGCAAAGCTTTCTTTTGTCTTTGAAAATGAAATAAAATTCTTCCACAGTAAAGCAAAGCTAAAAGAATTTGCCTCTTCCAAACCTGCCCTACAAATGATACTTCAAGATGAACAGGGCTTTCTAAGAAAACAAAGCTTCATATGATCCTAAAAAGAGCATCATGATCAAATCCTGTGTTACATTGGCATCAGGATTTCTTTGAATTTGATTATTAATCTTAAACCACATTCCAAATAGCCCAAAGCGTCCTGTGGGGAAAATAATTACTCAATTGCTAGGAGTTGGCAGATAGCCCATATTTTTAAAAAAGTCTTTAAACTTGTCTTCGAATTCTTCATTTCAATACCAGTTAAATCAAAAAAGGATTGTGATTAAAATGGAAGCATTTTATGCACTAGCATTCATGTTATACATTTTTTAAATTATACTCTTTTTGGGCTTACTTAATAAAAGGCTTAGTTCTTTTTGGTTTCTCCTTTCCACATGAATTAGATTTTAAGCTTTACTTTTTCTAGTGAGAAAAATATTGAAGTTCTGCTCATGCCCCTAACCTTCTAAGTGATATATGATCTCCTGGTGACTTCACTGTTCCTCATTTGCAAGCTTCTTAAGGAGAAAAGGCTTATTGCTTAAAATGTTCAAGAAATACAGAAAATGAAGAAGTACAAATGTGTTTCAAATTCAGAGGCACAGAAGTAATGATTTACTAAAAGTTATGAATAAGGATATTTTTAAAAGTTCATGAAAATAAAATTAAAAGATAAGCATTTTGGTTCAAAATATGTTTTTGAAAATCACTGATAGCTTTTTCATGATATACATTTTTCATGAACTTTTGGAAGACATCTAATATACATGGGTTTCAATTTTGTACACTAAAATTTCTATTTTAATTCTCTTTCTCATGTACTTTTTGTAGCATTCTCCCATTTAAAGAAAAGTCAGAAGGAAGGCTTTCCAATTTATAATCATTCTGAGAGATTTCTAAATATCCTTCTGGATTGAATCTGGGATTTAGAAGAAAAATAATACTTTTTAAGTGTAAGACAATTTTAGTAGTCAACCATATAGTTTGTGAGCTTAGAGTGGCTGGGAAGAAAAAAGTTCTGGGTTTTATTTCCAGATTTTCCAAGGATGGGCTGTTTTACTTGCACTGGTGATGGAGCAACTGAGGGTTCTGTTTCTTCATCTCTAACGCGGGGGATTGGACTAACTGACCTCTAACAGTTTCCTTCAGTATTATGATCCTGTGTTGGAAACAAATAATTTATGGGGAAAATCTAAATCACTGTGAACTAAAAGGAATGCAAAGGAAGCTGTTGATGGTAAAACATTCTGAAATACTCAAAACTTTATTGAATGGAATCAAGCTATAATGAAAACAACATCTGGATGTGATTATTAAAAACCAAATGCAAAAGGGGAATCCAAATTATGTTATATGTTATAATGTTATACTAACTAACATCAGAAACTTAGGAAAAAAAACAATTTGAAAGAAAAAAGTGGGGAGGCATACAAAAAGAGTGGTGGTTATAAATCAGGACTTTTTCAACAGAGGGGAAATGAAAAGATACGAAAGTCAAGGAAACTGATAAAGCCAGGAATGTGAAATAGCCCATTAATGCAGCCCCTGCATGTTGACCTAATTGACTTCAAAATATTTTATTCTAATTGCAATATAAATTTATATCTCTATGAATGTCTAAGTGATAGGCATAACCCAGACATGAGCTCTCTCCTAAAAAGGTTAAATTAGATTTACAGCTGCGTTTGTCAATCTGTTATACATTTTAATCTACCCATTCCAGTAAAAACATTTTTAGTGGTTGTGGCTACTACATGCTCCTCATCATGAACAATGTTTAAATGTATAGCTTAAATGTGTTTTAATGTTTCTTTTCTCTAACCTGACAATGTTGAAAATCCCTCTGGGTACATTTTTCATTTCCAATAGGGAATTTTTTAGCCCCAATAGGAAACCCAGCAGATCCTACTTGAATATTTCACTTAGAATGTAAAAGACAATAAAGAATTACATTAGAAGCTCTTTACTCTGGTACCCATCTGCATGCTTCAGAATGTGTATGTTCCTTTTAACCCTTCCTACAGACTCAACAGATCCTCCTGTTTGTAACCAGTGTATTTACTCAGGAGGAGCACATAGCTATGTGAGAGAGGAGCAAGGTGAACTGTCCTGTCATTTTCTAGGTCCATGTTTTCACATGTGGGACTCTTCCAGCTGGAGCAGGGCATCAGCGGGAGCGCAACATCAGGCCCTGCCCCCTGTGGGTTGGATCTTGGCTCTCTCCCTTGAACTAGCTCTCTTCAGTTCCCTTTTTACAACATTCTAAAATTACTGAGTTCCAGGCCATTTTAAGAAGCCAAAGAAAGACATTTTTTATCCGTTATTCTGTCCAAATGAAGAAGGAATAAACTTGGACTTTCATTGGAACATATTTTTAATTTTTTATTCAAATGTCTACTACATCCCTAGGTGATAAAAGCACAGCTGATGCCATGCTGTATGATTCTATCTCCAACACCATATGTAGTGAATATTTGTTTAAGGATATTTTTATGGCACACACTGTGTGAGTTTCAATACATCCATACAATGCATGGATCAGATCAGAATAAATAGCATTTCTTACCATCTCAAATATTTATGTTCTTCTTGTATTTTTTAATCTTTTTTAATTTTTATGATATAGTTCCTGAGGCTCAGGGATTTCCCCTTCCAATGGAATATTTAATACAATAAAATAAAAGTGAGTTCATATACTAAATGAGGAACAGATTTTAAAGTAACTATAAAATATTACTCCCACCCAAGACAAAATCATTTCCCTTCCAAGACTACAAAAGAATTCAAGGAAAACAATTAGTGTAATAGCTATTCACCAAAGGCAAGATTGGAACATGAGTAGATATCGAATTTGTGAACTCTGCTTAGCCCCATATTTATTTTATTCTTTTCAAAGTGTATGTGTGTGTGTGTGTGTCTTTTAAATGTTGTTCAAATTTGAAAGGTCATTCTGTTTTACTACAAGCTTAAACATGCCAAATGTATGTAAATCTTATCCATTGCTTGCCCCAAAGAAGGGAGAGGGACACAAGTTAAGGAGAATGGAGCGAAATACATACAAGTGTGTTACAAGCCATAAAGGTTTGATGGTGCTTGGAGTGAAACAGGCAGAAACTATGAGAAAGGAGAGAGAAAATGCTGAGAGACAGATAGCAGGTCAGGGAGAGACAGATCACAGAAAGAATTTTTTAAGTTTTACTGCTTTGCTTTTTTCATTTATTCAGAGCAGGAGTCAGGATGATAACCAAGAACCTGTAAAAAGGAAAGGGAGAAGTGGGAGGAGGGAGAGGAAATAGAAGGGGGAGAAATAGAGAAACAATATTTTAGACAACCTGTATGAAATCACTGCCATTCAGGAAGGCAAGCGATTCCCTTTGTAAGATCTTTCATTGGTTTCCTCCACTCGCCCTGCAGTGCGGAGTTGAAGGTGTGTGCCATGCAGCAAACGTAAAGGTTGGTGGTCCTGTGTAGACTATGTCCATCTGCCTACTTTTCTGTTTGTCCTCCAGCCAATTTAAGCAATTAAATTGCTACTTCCCTGCTTTGATGATCTGGATACTTTGATGACCTGGATACCAGTGATCAAGGATACTGCCTTTTGTCCTGTTATTCACATTCCGATAAATCAAACTCCTCCAAAAGCTGGCATTCCAGATTTTCATCTTGGGAAAACAGAGACTGGCTCTTGTGTAGCAAGCTCATGCCAGGGGATTCCTCCAATGGTCGAATTACAGTAACACTGTATGGAAGATCTTTTTGGCATAGCATCCACTAATTACCCCTATTCTTTTTCAATGGGAAGATTTTAACTATTAGATTCATGCCATTCATAGGATTTGGTCATACCTTTAACTGGTACTCTTTAAATAAGTGAAAATCAAAAAATTAAATCTCAAATTGTAATTGTTATCTCGTAATAGTGAGACTGTGGCTTTAACCTCTTGCTTAAAGTGATGCCTTTAATCTCCATTGCCCACTGCACACTCCTTACGTCATGCATTTTCCTGTGTAAACTTCCCCAGATCCTGTCTCTTGTTCTTGGGTTGTTTTGAGAAACAGATAAAGGAAATGAGTCCTCACTTTGTTGTTTTATCCACATGCCATACAATTGTCTAAGAATGGAAGTCTTGGATTCCATGGGCAAGGAACACAGGAAAGGAGAGAGAGTGATTTATAATGGTCAAAGTGTGGGATGGTACAGGAAGATAAGAGAATAAAGCAGTCTCTTGCATGAGCTAGTTCACAAGGAGGATTAAAAATAAACAGCTAGTCTTTCTGCTTAAGTGAGAGACTTGTACTGACATGTGAGTAGCGAGAGAGGCCATTGTTAATCACAAACTCTTGAAATCAATCAGCAAGACAAATATTTGTTGAATATTTGCTTTGCATAAGCCTTTTAATAATTTCACATTTTGTACTCAGACTAGTTTGGCTTTACCTAGCTGATGTATTTTTTTTTTTTTTACCTATCTTTATTCCTCTTTTCTAACTGAGTGTCTTCATCATCTCTCATATCCCCATTTTCTTCTAAGTTAATTTAACATTATTGTAGACTTCTATTGTCAGTCAGAAACCTTTCACCCATTCACATATACCCAAGGACATTGTGGCGCAAATTTAAACATATGCTAAGATATACTAGGAATCCTTGAGAATTCCATGCTACAAGGAAGCTGAAATAATGCACAAAAGCTTTGGGCAGACCTCAGAGACACGTGACTGCCCTTCCGAAAAGGCTTTGTTCCAGAATGGCTTTGCCTTCAAGGTGTCTGAAGAGGTAAACTTTTTACGGGTGTGACTGCTTCTTGAATTTCACCTCTGTTCTTCAGCAGTTCAGGGATAGAAATGGACCACAACTCTACAGATACATATTTTTTTTATTTTTTTAAATTATTTTTTAATAATCTTACTTAGTTGATTAGGGAACAAAGGGTCAAGGGCTACAGGGTGAAAGTGGGTAATACCATTGTTCCCACATCAATATCATTTTACCCTGTATCTGGGGTCAGGGAAAAAAACAAAGGGAAAAGCCCCACCCAACCTCCCACCCATCCCAGATCCCTAACGGGAGGCGCGCTCTGAGGGTCCTGCTCATACAGTTTTGATAGTTCATCAGTTCTGGATTGCTGCCAATCTCTCAGTTCCAATCGCAATGAACCCTATTCAGAATCCACTGGCTGACAGTCTCTTCATGGTTGGGGTTCTAAGATCAGCAGTTCAGTTGAAGGGATCTCCAAAGAAACTTCATCTGAGATGATCCCAGGCCTGATTCTTGTGTGAGTTTGCTAGTACAGAGTCCGACAGCGTCCGTCACACCAATCAGCTTATGCTCATGCTGGTCATTGGGATTGCTGGGTTCGTTCTGTTTCCAGCCCTGTCTTCCTTGTGAACCAGCTGGTGTTGTAGTCCAGTTCGATCCTGCCCACTTCATATTTGGTCCTCAGGCAAATCAGTTGGAGCTGCAGCCTAGTTGGGGCGACTCCCCATAACCCCTACCAGTTCTGCCCCCTACCCTGGTTCCCATGCTTGCCAGTACGCACTGCAGGCTTGTCAAGTCTGTCCCACATCCTGTTTAGCTCTCGCACGTGTCGATGGACATTGAAGCTCAGCTCAACCCAACCAACCTACTATCCAGCCCACACACCTACTGGCAGGTGCCCTTCTGTACAGCCACCCCTGCCCCTGTCCTGGTGTTTGTGCTGTCCAATGAGAGTGGTAGCCCCGAAGGAGGTGCCTACTATTTCCCTTCTAGGCCACACTCACTCCCAGATTATGCACTGTCCAGGTAGTTCTGG
This sequence comes from Ochotona princeps, assembly GCF_030435755.1. NCBI lineage: Eukaryota > Metazoa > Chordata > Mammalia > Lagomorpha > Ochotonidae > Ochotona > Ochotona princeps. Next base: position 26,078,435 of record NC_080844.1, read on the forward strand.
CATTTGACTTGACAGAATTAGCTCCAAGTGCCAACCTCTGCCAGCTAGTACTGTGGCTAGCCCAACCAACCCTCACCCACTCTAGTTTTTGCTTGCACCAGTCGGAACAGTCATCCCACCGTGGCCCTTCCCTTATCTAGCCCGCATGAGGCCCACAGGTGTTATAGCCCTGCCTATTCTGATCTGCCCCCATCCCGACTCATGCTTTCCAATGGCAGTAGTTGTCCAGCAGGGGAGCCCTCATTCCCCTGTCAGGTTTGCCTCCTCCCCCTGATTATCACATGTGCTGTTTGGGCGCTGCAACCACATCTGGTACGGCTCATCTCACCTTGGCATTCCTTACTGTGTACTAGTACGTGTCGCAACCGAACCTGGCTCGACCCACACTCTGTTCTGGTGCTCAGACTCACCAGCGGGTGATGTGAACAGATTCAGCCTGGTCTGCCCCCAATCCATGCCATGTGTATACCAGTGGGATAATTTCCATAGCCTGTTCTGGGCTGTTTCCTATTGTGCTTCTTGCGCTTACCTGCAGGGACTGTGTCCTGCCAGAGGAGTTGCCCAGGCTCCTCCATCAGAAACTCTCCCAGTGCCAGGTTTCGCACATACCAGTGGGTCCATGAGCCAGCCCTGTTCAGTTCACCTCCTGTCCTAGCAGGAACAGTGGTGTTTCCTGACTGTTCTTCAACCCAATTACAGATACATATTAAATACACTTAAATTCTTCCTTTTCAAGGTATTATTCCCCCTGGAAACTTAATTTACTGCCCCCACCTCCATTCTTAGCTGACAGATGAAAGTGACTTGGATTCAGCTTTAACAGTTTTTACTGTTAGAAATTTCTTCAGAAAGAACATCCTAGCTTCACAAAACAAAGACTACAAAGACTAAATCCCTATTTTTGCATTAAATATGCTTAATTATTTGCTGCATACTACCCTATGTAATAAATATAATGAATAAGAAAATAATGGAACATAACAACAATATGTTGCATACTTAATGAAGGAAACGTTTAAATGGAAGCTAATATTAACCTCAAATAATTGGATCCCTGACACCCAGGTGAGAGTCAGTTTGAATTCTTGGTTCCCAGCTAGCCCAAACATTGTAGGCAGTCAGAGTTAGCTGAGTTAGAGGAGAACTCATCTATCTGCTTTTGCGCTTCTGTGTCTCTCAAATACAAAAAAGTCAGTGCTGCAGGGCAGGGAATAGAAAAAAACCAATGATGGCTAAGGAAACCCTTATGGAACATAGTCACTTTTCTCCATCTGCCCCTCCCTTGGATAGTTATGGTGAAGACTGAATGAAATAATACATGTAAAATATTTAGAAGAAAATATTTTAGAAAAAATGCCCAAGAACAACTATTATATTTATTGAATTGGGGGAGTTTAGCATGTACCTGAAACTATGAAAAATGCTGCTGAAACAATATTGAAAAAGACTGGAAACTACCAATTACAGAGTAATATGAAGCCAATAAATGAGTCAATTTAATGGTTTCAAATTCTGACAAGTCATATGAGAAAAAAAATCTATCCGAATGCTGAGACAAAACACAGCATACAGGTTCCCCCTGTGGCGGAGTGGCTGGGGTAGGCCTGAGGAGGGGATGTTGGCACTGATCTGTGGGCCTCAGTGGAGAGGATGTCTTCTCCTGTGAATTCTTTTGTCCCTTCTTCAAAGGAAAGAACAAACATCTTCCATCCTTCACTAATTATATTGTGTTACTCCTGGTCTCTGTTCCCTTAGTTATGAATTCTGTTCAGGCCAAATGTCAGGCCCAGTTGTCCCTATCTTTTTTTCTACTAAGGATCAAGTCTTTGATATCAGATTGATTTGGGCTGTTACTCAGTTTACTAGTTGTGTGCCTCTGGCCATTTTCTTCTCCAGGAAGAAGGTAGAAAACAAAATCACCTTCTTCATAGAGAAATCAAGGAGAGAAATGAATTAAGTATGTCTTTATTATAGCCACTGACACAGGAGAGCTTAGTAAGTACAGAAAATGCATAACGACAATTATTATATTTCTCATTTATCTAGAACTTCAATGGATTTATTATTCCACAGTCTTGGCAGTAACACCTTTTGTGTTCAAATCTTCAAGTTTATATTTCTTTTACCGTCAACAATTTAATTTCTTCCAAAAGACAGAGAGTTCAAAAAGCTGTATAAGGAACAATCTGGAGGAGTTGTGTAGAACTCACCTGGTTTATTTACTTTGTGTGGCTGTCAGCTTCCTAAGTAACCCCAGATACTTGCTGGTCAGTGGAATGGTCCATGCCACTGAGGTTTCCCAAAGGAAGCCTGTGAGGAGTAAGGGGGGCTCTTTCCATCAATGGTATTCCCAGAAGGACAGCTCAGCTTCTTCCAGTTGTGTTAGAAGGAAGACTCATTCTGGTTTAGTTGCATTTTCCTGATAGCTAGTGGCAATGGGTATTGTTTCAGATGTTTGTTGGCCTTTTACATTTCTTCTTATGATTTGCCCATTTCTTAACTAGACTGGTTTTGTTGAAATTTGCCAGAACCTCTTATGTTAATCCTGTATCAGTTGGAGAGTTTGCACCCTTGCGCCTTTTCGTCTTTAAAAAAAATGGGTAGCATTAGCAAATATGTGGCCATTATTATGGTCTGTTGTACTCAAAGCCAATATCCACTCTTACTACATTTCATCAGTGTGCCTAAAGATCTCCCCCATCCCCGCTTTTACAGTACGCATCAACTTAACATGAAACTGCTTCAGAGTGTTCCACAAGGACTGTAACAAATAATTGGTAGAAGTACTCTGCAGTGATAATTTACAATGAGAACTCTACTGTACAACTTACTAATTACCCTTCTAAATATAGACAATGGTTATTATTGTCTGACCCCAAATGATTTAAACAAGAGTTAACATTGAGTCTCCTGAACAAATCAAGGCTGTTTGGTGTCTGTTTCCTCATTCAGTCTTCACAATTCTGTGAAGTACAGTGGTTGTAATCTCCATCCACAGGTGAGGGGAAAATACAAAATCAAGGAGAGTGTAGAGAATTTCAGAAAAACATAATCAATGATATTTATTATTTGTAAGTCATTTGTTAACAGGCCATCTGAAATAGTTTAGATTGGAAAGGTTCTCCCATTTTGATTAAATAAGAAACAAATGTTTCCAAGCGTTGTTCAGTTGAAATGTGTGTGCACAGATCAGAAAAGTTTATAGAACACACACTAGTGCCATACTCAAGACTGGTGACTTCATATGGCTTGGACGCATATCTAATTAATGCAAGAAGACAGAGAAGATTAGACCACACAGTTGAGATGTTTCCCAAGTACAAAAATTGATCTCTTTTACACAATGTCCCACTCCTTGAGCCTAGGTAGGCTTTCCATACATCCGTGTTTCATGAGAACTTGGTAAGGCAGTGTGAACACCGCTAATCATTGCTTCTTGAGTCTCTAGCACCATGCCCTTTTGCCTCTGGGCAGTCAGAAGGGGTAGAATTTTGCATTATACTGGTATAGAATATAAAATATTTCTTCATGAAAATTTTACTTAAAAAAAGAAATTCATAGTCCATTTATCTCATTGTGAAATGTAGACTTTTAAAATGTGCTATGGAACAGGGATCTGCAAAACACAACCTGCCATCTGTTGTTACAAAGAAAACTTTTATTGGAATGTGGCCACGCCCATTCATTCACAGTTTGTCTATTATTTTCACACTATAAAAGCAGAGACTACCTCACAAAATCTAAAATATTTACTATGTGGCCTTTTACAGACAAGGTTTTCTGACCACCCCCCCACACACTGAATACTGGGATCCAAAATTTGGAGGCCAAGCAACAAGCAAGTTTAAACCATGGTGCATTTAAAGCCTGGTTCTGCTGGTACATAACTGAGACCTTGATCAAAGTATCCGGCTCCACTGGGCCTTCATGTACTCATCTGTAGGAGAGGAAGATTAATAGCCTCTTTCTCAGAGAAATATTGTAAAGATTAATTGAGATAATACATCTAATGGGTTTATAATATTGCCTGGAATAAAATATCACCATTAGTATCACATTGGCAGCAGCTGTATAAACTAAAATCAAACAGAAGAGCTGCAGCTGAGTTTCCAATGACTCTTGAACGTGCCTGTAAGATTTTCCAAGATTCATCACTGTGTTACACAAAGGAGATTCTCAGTATATTTTCAGTGACAAGCAAGAGGCTGACATGAATGACAGCTTAAGAACACATCCATTTTATATCCTTCTCTCAGTCTATCCCAAGCCGTTGCTTTTGATTCCAATAGCGTATGTCTACATATGTCATGCATTAGTCTGCACTCAGACATTCAGGCTTCAAATTATTTGATCTTTAAACTTGTCATTCTTCATGTTTTTCTTCTCCATCTCATCTCCCTTAGCTTTTTTTAATATTTGACTCCAATACTCAACCCTTAATAATGATTTCACAATACTCACAAATTTTAAAGGTTATGAAATATACTAAAGGAAAGAGCCCTCACTTTTCCATGTAAGCCAATAATACACGAACATTAATGCACTAAAATCCCTAGTGTGTATATTTAAAACACAGGTGCAACCCACACAGTATCTGATTTCATAGAGCTGAGATGAGCTGAAGAAACTGTTTAATGGGAAATGAAATTCTGACATAGGTCGTCTATGGATTATATTTTTAAAAGCAATGCCCTATACTCCTCTTTTCCCGAAGTCATCAAGAGATCAGCTTCCTGGCGTCAATGTATACAATCACCGTATTCCCTTTCTGCATGAAAAGCTGAGTGTTTCATTAGGGGTTGAGGAGGATAGGAGTGGGTGTGGGGTTAAAATTCCTATTGGCCTACGTAGGTCTCATCCACATTGGCATGAAGGGACTTAGCTAAAAATAAAACTATTTGATGTCTGCATGTAGGAACAGAATAGATTTTCTGAGATGCATAATGATGCGATATTATGTACTACAGGGTAAAATTAAACTCATAATACTTTTCAGCTGCAGTTTATACTTTGGAACATGAGTATCCTTACAGATCAATTTAAACCATGTAGTTAAACTATCTGCTGTCATAACAACAGAATTTTTTTCTGACTTTGCCAGTTCTGACTTGCAACTCTAAGGCTGGGCAAAGCATCTCAAATTCAAGGCTGGTTTTGAAAATCATTCTATTCACTATTGCCTTCTCAGTATTGTTATGAATTAGCAGTAACATAGCAAGGACATTGAACTCTGCTAGCATTTACTTCTTGCTCTGACTAGGGCTGGCCTAATATTATGTTGCAGTGTTCCAAAATTGCATGTCAAAATTCATTCAAAAACATAATAATTTAGAAATGAAGATTTTGCTAATTGGAGAATCTGTCTCTAGCGACAGCTCTTTTCTTCTGCTTGGAACATGATGATTTATAATGACCATCTTACCTTTTCGAATATTGTGAAGCATTTCACAATAATGCACACCATTATATCTCAGATTATGTTATTTATTTACTGCCTAAAAATTACCTCTGTGTTCTGTTCCAGTTGGCTTGGTCTGCTATCAAAGTGGTGATTTATATTTGCTTGCTTCTAGATGTGTTTTTGCAATGTGTTCCCATACAGACCAATTAGACTTCTCACAGAGAATATCAATCACAGTTCACTTAATCAAGTGTGTAATATACAATCCCTTGTTTCCTTAGGCATCTTCTTGGCTTCCTGTCCTGTGATGGGACATGCAATCTACATCATTGAAACAAAGCTCTGACGTTTCCCATTGGTGACTTTGAAGCTTTCACATCTTGTGTCTCTAGAATTAAAAGCACTCCTTATATCTGACATAGCAAAAGAGCTGCTAATGTTTTGATAATTGGAAGTTTTAACCAAGCGGTTATATAAACAAGAGCTGATCTAGCTTCTGCTCATGAGAGAGATGTCTTTTGGATTTTAATATAAAATACACACAAGACATTTTCCTTGGTGGAGCTGGGCCCTTTGAATTTCCTTGACATGAAGTGAGTATAGCCCTGGAGAGGGTGGAACTTCTCACATAATCTAGCATACTTCCCCATGGAGCATTATCTTATCTGACACACTTAACTGCTATGGACTGCTGCTAGTGACTCAGTGACCTGCTGGTCGCCTTCAGTGATGAAGGGTTCAGGACTTCAGCTGATGTTGGTGTTGAATGCTTCTGAATGTCGATTCCTTCCTTCTTTTCATCAGGATACCAAGTTTCTTGTGTGTAAATCTCTATCCTGTAGTTTTCTGGGTTGTTTTGTTTTGTTCGAGCACTTGCTGTGCAGTGAATATTTGTGCTCCTCTCAATATCATGTGTTGAAAATGCCCCAGACCCCACTATGAGGATATTTGAAGATCAGAAGCGGGGAGGTAATCACTTGCTGAGACGGAGGACCGTGGCTCTTGATGAGGTTCGTGGACTTGTAAGAACTATGATGTCTTTATCCACCCACATCTGCTACCACCACCAAAGGAGGAAACAATGAGAATCACCAAAATAAACCTGGAAGAGAGCCTTCACCCCAGGAATTAAACGATGCTGGCACCCTGACCTCAAACTCGCTGCCCACAGAGCTATGCGCAATAAATATTTATTGCTGATGCTTCCCACTTTATGGCATTTTTGTTATAGCAGTGAAAAGTAAGACAGTACTCACAAAGAGTTCCATGTGGCAGCCTTTCAAATAAAAGCATGTTTAGCAGAGTTTTCTTAAGTACTTTCTCCAGACTAAACATGCCCACTATCTCTGACTGTCCCCTGTGCCTGTGGTTTTAATATCTCATTTTTCTCACGAAGCTTTTAGCAATTGCTTCTCTTTGTCGGTTTCTCCCGTACCACTCATCAGCACATGTGATCTTAGATATAATGTTTAGCCATCCCCAGCTTAATGCTGAAGCAAACATAAGAAGGAGTATCTTTTCCCTTACAAATTCTAGGTTCTAATAGATCCACAGAATAAACTCAGTATGGTTTAAAAAAAAGGACATGGATTTATTTATTTTCAAAAAGAATTATTATTATTATTGTATTGTTGTTGCTATTATTATTATTATTATTATGTTTGAAAGGATAGGACCCACTGACATAGTTGTGGTATAGCCAGTAAAACTGACGCTTGCAATGTCAGCATCCCATGAGGACATCAGTTTATGTCTGGCTGTCCACTGTTGCTCCAGCTTTCTACTGATGGCCTGGGGAAAGCAGTGGAAAAATGGTCCAGGTTTTGGAACCCTTGCCACCCACAGAAGAGACCCAAATGAAGCTCCTGGCCTTGATCTGGCCCTGCACTGATCATTGTGACTATCTGGGGAGAAAACCAGGGGGAGAGAAAAATCACTTTATCTGTTTTGTGCCCTCTCAGTCTCTGTCACTTTCCAACCCAGCAATTGCAACCACCAGCTGATCAAGGCGAAGGACTGTGTCGGGCCCTATGCTTGCTAGTACATACAAGAATCTGGTCTGGGAACACCTCAGACAAAGTTTCTTTGGGAATCCCCCCAATCGAGCTTCCAGACTCAGAATCCTAACCATCAAAAGAGGACAGAACAAGTCAATCAACCACCTCAGCTATATGTTGACAGTGAAAAACTGGGCAAACGGAGACTCTATGATGGACTATGTCAGTTAGCAGATTCTCCAACGATCGCATCGTGCTTGGAGTGGTGAGAGTGGCAGCAATTCAGAACTGTTGAACTATCAAAACCACTTGAGTAAGAGCCTCGGAGCATGCCCCACATCTGGGGCCTGTGGTGGGTGGGAGACTGGGTGGGGCTTCTCCCTTAAAATCCCCTTTTACATCAGATATATTAAGGAAACAATACGGAACTAATTGTCTTGTCCATTTTCCTGTAGCGTTTGAAACTTTTTACTCTAATTATGTCAAGTTTGTCAAAAAATAAATTAAAAAAATTTAAAAATCCATTAAGCCAAAAAAAGCACATCTTTTAAAAAAGAAAAAAAGGATCCAAAAGATAATAATAATTACTCTGGTGGGTTGGTATTTTACATTCAAATATTGCTTATTTTTTGAAATTTCTAAATTTTTGAATATTGAGCTAGCATTATATGTCTTTTTTTTTAAGATGTCTTCTCTCTTTCTTTTTTTTTTTTTATTATTTAACTTCATTAATTACATTGTATTATGTGACACAGTTACATAGATACTTGGGTTCTCCCACCCCTCCCCAAACCCTCCCACCATGGTGGATTCCTCCACCTTGTTGCATAACCACAGCTCAAGTTCAGTTGAGATTCCCCCATTGCAAGCATACACCAAACATAGAGTCCAGCATCTTATTGTCCAGTCAAGTTCAACGTCTTCTTAGGTATACCCTCTCTGGTCTGAAGACAGAGCTAGCAGAGTATTATCCCAGTCAATTGAAAGCTCCATCATACCATCAGCAAAAATTTACATCATTATGGAATTAAATGACATAGTAATGAGTAACCAACATGTTGAAAGTAAATGCGAGTTCCCGGCCACCTTCTGTGACCACCTCACCTATACTTCAATTTAGTTTATACACAACATATAACATTCAAAACATAACATGTTATACATAACATCATATCATCTTAAATTAAGGCAAACATGTGGTATTTAACCTTTTGGGATTGGCTCATTTCCCTTAGCATTATGGTTTCCAGTTTGGCCCATTTGGCCACAAAGAACTGCATTTTGTTTTTTTTAATAGCTGAGTAGTATTCCATGGAGTAGATGAACCATAGCTTTCTTATCCAATCCTCTGTTGATGGGCATTTTGGTTGCTTCCATGTTTTTGCAATTACTGATTGTGCTGCTATGAGCATAGGAGTGCATGTTGGTTTCTCATAAAACAATTGTTCTGGATATATTCCTAGGAGTGCTATTGCTGGATCATACGGTATGTTGAATTTGAGTTGTTTGAATATTCTCCATACTGATTTCCATAGAGGCTGTACCAGCCTGCAGCCCCACCAGCAGTGGAGTAGGGATCCCTTTTCCCCGCAACCTCGCCAACAAGTGTTGTTGGTGCTTTTATTCATGTGGGCCAGTCTTACTGGCGTTAGGTGGTACCTCATTGATGTTTTAATTTGGATTTCCCTTATTGCCAGGGAACTTGAGCATTTTTTCATATGTTTGTTTGCCATTTGGGTTTGTTCCTTTGTGAAGTGTTTGCCCATTTCCCGTGCCCATTTCTTGAGTGGCTTGTTTGTTTTGACATTTTGGTTGTTTTGTAGCTCTTTGTATATTCTGGAGATCAGCCCTCTATCACCTATGTCGTGTGCAAAGATCTTCTCCCATTCTGTGGGTTGCCTTTTTACTTTGTTGATTGTTTCTCTAGCTGTACAGAAGCTTCTTAGTTTGATGAGGTCCCAATTGTTTATTTTGGTCTCGATTTCTACTGCATTTGGAGTCTTTTTTAGGAAGTGAGGGCCTACCCCTAAGTGTTGCAGTGTGTTTCCAACATTTTCTTCCAAAAGTTTGAAGGTTTCTGGATGTAGGTTTAGATCTGTTATCCATTTAGATCTGATCTTAGTGTATGGTGAGAGATGTGGATCTATTTTTTTGTTTCTGCAGGCTATTAACCAGTTGTCCCATCAGCATTTATTGAACAGACCTTCCCATTTGCCTGGATTGTCGTTTGTCTTTTTGTCAAAGATTATTTGGCTGTATCTGTGTGGGTTTCCTTCTGGTGTTTCTATTCTGCTCCATTGATCTTCCTCTCTGTCTTTGTGCCAGTACCACGCTGTTTTGATAACCACTGCCCTATAGTATGTCCAGAGGTCCGGAACTGTGATTCCCCCTGCTAACTTCCTGTTCTTCAGGATGGTTCTAGCTATCCGTGGTTTTTTGTGCTTCCAGATGAACTTTTGGATCATTGTTTCCAGTTCCATGAAGAATGTTTTGGGCAATTTGATTGGGATTGCGTTGAATGTATATATTACTTTTGGCAGTATAGACATTTTAATGATATTGATTTTACCTATCCAGGAGCATGGGATGTTACTCCATCTTTTGAGGTCTTGTTCAATTTCTTTTTTAAGTAGTTTGTAGTTTTCTTCAAATAAGTCTCCTGCATTTTTGGTTAGATTTATTCCCAGATATTTCATACTTTTCTCTGTTATTTTGAATGGTATCTTGCTGGTTAAGTCTTTTTCCATCTTGGGGCTGTTCGCATACACTATGGCTGTTGATTTTTGTTCATTAATTTTGTACCCTGCCACTCTACCAAACTCTCGTACAAGTTCTAGCAGTCTCTGTATTGAGTCTCTTGGCTCTCCTACATAAAGAATCATATCATCTGCATATAGTGAGAGTTTGACTTCTTCGTTTCCCATTTGGATTCCTCTGATTTCTTTTTCTTGTCTTATGGCCTCAGCGAGTACCTCTAGGACTATGTTGAATAGTAGTGGAGAAAGTGGACATCCCTGTCTTGTTCCAGATCTCAGTGGGAAGGGTTCCAGCTTTTCTCCATTCAGTATGATGCTGGCGTTGGGTTTTTCATATATGGCTTTAATTATGTTGTGGATTTTTCCATCTATGCCTACCTTGGTTAGGGTTTTTAGTAGGAAGTGGTGTTGGATTTTGTCGAAAGCTTTTTCTGCATCTATTGATACTATCATGTGATTCTTGTTTTTCAGTTTTTGGATGTAGTGTATCACATTTATGGATTTGCAAATGTTGAACCATCCCTGCATTCCAGGGATGAATCCTACTTGATCTGGATGAATGATCTGTCTGATGTGTTTTTGAATTCTGTTGGCTAGGATTTTGTTGAGAATCTTAGCATCAATGTTCATCAAAGAGATAGGTCTGTAGTTTTCCTTCTTTGTTAGTTCTCTGTCTGGTTTTGGGATTAAGGTAATGTTGGCTTCATAGAATGAGTTTGGAAGGGTTGCCTCTTTTTCTATTGTTTTGAAGAGTTTGTAGAGGATTGGGGTTAGTTCTGTTCGGAATGTTTTGTAGAATTCTGTAGTGAAGCCCTCTGGGCCTGGGCTTTTCTTTGTTGGGAGGTCTTTAATCACTGATTCAATCTCTACTTCAGTTATGGGTTTGTTCAGGTCGTTTGTTGCCTCTGGGCTAAGTTTTGGCAGGTGGTAGAAGTCTAAGAACTTTTCCATTTCTTGGTGATCTTCTGATTTGTTGGAGTACAGTGCTTTGTAGTAATTTCTAATTATGGCCTTAATGGATGCGGTGTCTGTTGTTATGTTGCCTTTTTCATCTTTGATGCTGTTAATTCTTGCCGTCTCTTGTTTTTTCTTTGTCAGTCGGGCCAGTGGGGTGTCTATCTTGTTTATCTTCTCAAAAAACCAGCTTTTTGATTCATTGATTTTGTGTATGTTTTTTTTTATTTCTATCTGGTTGATTTCCTCCCTTGTTTTGATGATTTCTTGTTTCCTATTGTGTGTGGGGCACTTCTGCTGTTGTTTTTCCAATTCCTGGAGGTGTGTGTTTAGTTCTTGTATTTGGCGCCTCTCTTGGGCCTTGACATGAGCTCCAATTGCGATGAGTTTACCCCGTAGCACTGCTTTGGCAGTGTCCCACAAATTTTGGAATGTTGTGTCAGAGTTTTCATTGGTTTCCATAAATTTTTTGATCTCATCTTTAATTTCTTCTCTGATCCATTGTTCGTTTAGTAGAATATTGTTCAGCCTCCAAGAGTTTCTGTATTTCCTGGGGCATTTTGAATTGCTGATTTCCAGCTTCATTCCATGGTGGTCTGAGAGGGTACATGGTATGATTCCTATCTTTTTGAAGTTATTTAGGTTTGCTTTGTGTCCTATCATGTGGTCGATCCTGGAGAAGGTGCCATGCACTGCTGAAAAAAATGTATAATCTGTGGCCTTAGGGTAAAAAATTCTATAAATGTCAACCAAGTCCAGTTGTTCTATTGTTTGTATGAGCTCTGTTGTTTCTTTGTTGAGTTTTTGTTTTGTTGATCTGTCTATAGTTGTTAGTGGGGTGTTAAGATCACCCACTATTATTGTGTGCATATCTATGTCTCCCCTTAAGTCCGTGAGTAATTGCTTCACGTAGCTAGGTGCGTTTGAATTTGGTGCATATATGTTCACAATGGTAATTACTTCCTGATGGATCAGTCCCTTCACCAATATATAATGTCCTTCCCTGTCCTTTTTGATGTGTGTCAGATTGAAGTCCACATCATCTGAAATTAAGACAGCTACCCCGGCCTTTTTTTTCTCGTCCATTGGCATGAAATATCTGTTTCCAACCTTTCACTTTCAGCTTCTTCGAATCTCTTCTGGTTAGATGTGTCTCTTGTAGGCAACAGATAGTTGGGTGCTGTTTGATAATCCATTCTGTTAATCTATGCCTTTTGATTGGTGAGTTCAGGCCATTTGTGTTAAGAGTTAAAATTGAGAGGTTGTGATTTTGCCCTGCCATACTTGTTTTTGTGGGTGTTGATATCTGTGTAATTGCCCTTCCTTGTGTGGACTTTAGTGGGGAGATCTTCCTGTTTGCCATCTTTGCTTATGATTCACCTCCTTTTTTTCTGGATTTAGTGCATTTCTAAGGAGATTTTGTAGAGCTGGTTTTGTGCTGGCATATTCTTCTAATTTCTCTTTGCTGTGAAAGTATTTGATTTCGTTCTCAAATACGAATGAGATCTTTGCTGGGTACAATATTCTTGGTTGACAGTTGTTCTGATTCAGGATTTGGAAGATCTTTGTCCATTCTCTTCTTGCTTGTAAAGTCTCTTCAGAGAAGTCAGCAGTGATCCTGATTGGTTTTCCCCTGTATGTGATCTTTTCTCTGCTTCGTACTTGTCTCAGGATTCTTTCTTTGTCTTCATTGGAGTGGAACTTGAGCACCATATGTCTGGGTGAAGATCGCTTTGGGTCATATCTGCTGGGAGTCCTCTGACCGTCCTGGATTTGGGCTGGGTTCATGTTCCAAGTGTTTTGGAAGTTTTCCTGTATAATTTCGTCGAGCACCATTTGCATTCCTGACTCTTTTTCCGCTCCTTCAGGAAGGCCAATAATCCTAATATTTGATTTTCTGAGGTTGTCTTTCATTTCTTGTATGGTCTTATTGGCTTTGTTCAGACTTGTCTCCAGCTGTTTAATGAACTGGGTATGTTCGTTTTGTGTGTCTTCCGTTTCAGAGATCCTCTCTTCTGCTGTATTTGTTCTGTTGGTTATGCTCTCAATTTTGTGCTCTAAGTCAAGGATTTTACTTTTCATTTGTTGTATTTCTGAGGTTATGTGGTTCTTGAATTCCTTGAAGTCCTCCCAGTTCTTCTCATTGTCTCTGACATATTTTAACATTATTTTTTTGAATTCCTTGTCTGGTAGATCTTCTATGTCTTCATCTCGCATCTCCAAAATAGACATTGGCTTTTGATTCTTTATTGGTAGGGTGTTGGCACTCTCATCTGGATCATTACCTTTTCTGGTATTTCTTCCCATTGTGTTAGTGTTTCTTTTTTGAGAGACCTAGGCACCAGTGTGCTGAGGGGTCTCCAAGCACTATCCTGTAGAGATCGGAGTCTGCAGGCGTGGAGTAGCAGGGTGTGGGAATTTTCAAGGCACTTTTGGTGCGTCTCCAGAACACTGGACCTCAGGGCGCCACTTCCAGGGCCCAGCGGATTCAAAGCGCACTCTCAGCTCGTCCCCTACAGGTATGCTACCACAGGGCGTGGGGGAGTGAAGGCACTCTCTGTGTGTGCCCCCTGTGCGCAGGATCACAAGGCTCGGAGCACGGGACTATAGGGCGTGGGGTATTCCAGGTGCTCTCTGGAGCCGCCTCCTGCGCAGGCCCGCCCACCCCAGCGCTTGCAGGGGACTGACCGCCCCAGCGCTAGCATGGGACTGCCCAACCCAGAGGCGTGCTTGGGTTCCTGTGGGATAGCACCGCCCAGCTGAGTGCCAGACCGCAAAGGCACAGGGGAGTATTCAGTATGCCTTTTGCCTTTCTCCCAGACACAGCTTTGGCAGTTTCAAGGCACTCGCCCTGTGTCTCGCCCTGGAGTCTTGGGGGGGGAAGGGGCGGGGAGACGAGCACCAATTGTGTTCAGGCTCTGTGCATGCCCCTGGGGGGCCAACTCCCGAAGCCTCCAACCCACCACTGTCCCCACCCAACTCACTCAAACCTCAGGTTCTTGCAGTTTGCCTCTTCCTCTGGTGGGAACCCTCGCCGCGGATGCGTCTCTCAGCTACTGCGTCTGTTGCTGGTCTCCGCGGGTGTAGGCAGGTGGAACCTGGAGGCTGCGGCGGTCCCGGCGGGGCTTGGCGACCAGGGTGGGCTGATGCCAGCGGGTCCCAGTGACTCAGGGTCCTGGTGTCCGCAGCGGGGGAAGTCCTGGCGGGTCCTGATGACCAGGGTGAGCAGATGCCAGCAGGTCCCGATCACCGCCGGTCCTCACGGCCACAGCGTGTGCTGGTCGATCGGCGGCTTTCAGCGTCTGCGGGTGGGTCGGTCGGCGGCTTTCAGCGTCTGCATTCAAAGGTGACTCAGCAGGTCAGGAGCGGAAAGTCGTCTTCCCTGCCCTTCGTTTTGTTTTTCCCTGGTTGCTCTTCCGAGTTGTGTGGATTTTTTTGGTTCCACACTGTCCAGGGAACTTCACGTTCTTCTCCCTGTAGTTCTATGCTGCTCCACTTACGCTTTTGTCGCGTTCTAGCCCTCTCTGTCTGTGAGCTCTCTCACAGTCTTCCTCCTATGTCGGCCATCTTGCGAGTCTCCCGCATTATATGTCTTTTTAAAGCAGTCATAGAAAGACCCAATAGTTTTAAATCTAACTGTCAATTATCATAGGGTTCTCTCTCACATTTCAAATAAAATAAAAGCAAATTTAAATATAGATTTGAAAATAATTATATGATACACAATTTCCAAGTGTTTAAATACCGAGTACTAAAAAACCTGGATATTATGTTTTTGAAACCTTCTGGTATAAATCAATTATGATTTTATCATTTGAGACAGAATCATGAGAAATTATCTATAAGCCAACAACAAAAGCAATGGTTTTGAACAAAGGATTCACCTGGAACACTCAGACACAGCGTTGTCTCTGGGTACAGTTTTCAACCTGTTTCTTTTTGAGGCTCAACATAGAAGACACATATACATTAATGTTCGCCAATGGTAGTGCACTACAGAAAATGGCATTACTAAACTTGAAATACTTATAAGCATCCCTAGGAAAAAAAAGTCCACAGTAGTTGTGTGAATTAAGACATCTGGAAAATGATGTCATTATGTGTTGACCTGGGATAATTTGCTATGATGCTGGTGATTTTCTATTCATTTTCTTCAGGACTTTTCAAAAGGGCATTGTATTTAAAAACCAAATTGCTGCCATCATGCAATTTGAAAAAAAAATACATCAAGTACACAAATTACTAGAGAAAAATGCTGCCTGTAGTTTTCAACCATGTTAGATCCACAGAAAATGTCATGTCCAAATCCTGTGGGGTTATCCTTTATACATTCGAGGATGAATGTATTACCTTATTACCAGGCTACCCCCCATTATAGAACTAAAGCTGCCTACGTAATGGAAGCTTATGCAAACATTGATTTCTTGTGGTTAACTTCCAAACGTCTTCAGATTATTCTTGTGCACTCTTCAGAGCTTATCTTTTCGCCCAGCAGCAGACAAGCGAGTTAATATACAGTGCGTGTGTGTCCATTTCCATTGACACAATGTTCAGGCTATCAGTCGCTATTAGTTCTAGGAGAGTAAGGGCAGGGCAGAGGGCAGGTGGAGAAGAATCTCAACCAAACAGTAAAAAGAATCTGCGCTGTCGGATCTCTTTGTTGAACAGTTCAGTTGTGCACCACTGATCTTTTAAAGTCTGTGTTTGCACTCCCTTCAATTACTTGCTGAAAGCAACCCAGATTGGCTCGTACATGTCATTGTTTGTATAGCACGGAAACATGAATTAAATCTGTCAGTCTTTTGATCTGCATGCCAAGTCAACAGTGTACTCATTGTAAGTACTTATCAAAAAAAAAAAAAAAAAGAGGAAAAAACTGTTATGCCGTGAAGAAGTAAAGGAACAATTTTTGCCCTTTACCTATTTTTAAACCCTCTTCCTTTAGTCTCCTTTAAAGTGACATTTATTTGTTAATAGGGGGAAAGTGTCTTGTCAGGTGAAGTTCTTAACTATGGATTAGAGATTTTCAGGTCTATGAAGGCTCCTGTTACCTCTTTCTATTCACTAGATAATCACAAGAATAACAGAGGAAGGTAAATAGTGACACAAGGAACATACTGTTCTGCCTTAGTCCCAGAATAGGATGAAATTCCTTCCCGTAGAGCTTTTATGTGTAAAATCAAATATTCTAGAAGCAGGTAGAACATGAAAAAAATCTTTTAGGAAGAATATGGAAGGGACAGTAGCTTCCATTTAGGCTGCAACTCAAGAGTAGAAGTATGCATATTTGGAAAAAAATGTATACTTTCCATCGTGTTTAATCACAAAAAATAAACTTTTATCATAAAATGATTCAAGAGAAAAAAGTCATTCAGAATCAAATCTTCCAAATAAATAAAAATTTGAAGATTAGTAGTTTCATGATTTCTGTAAAATAATTTTGCTTATATTAGAATTTAGAGGAATAGAAAGAAAAATGTGCAAAAAATCAATTTTATAGCCACAAATGATTAGAAAGACATGGCGAGCTCTAACAGTGATAGTTGAAGAGTCTCTCCATTTACCGTTCCTTTGATCCCTCTACTAAACAGGAGGTTGATCCCATCCAGCCATTTATTGTGAAAATGGGAAGGTTCTGAAGGAAATAGAGCAATAATTTGCATCCTCCAGTCCTGAATGATAGCCTAGCTTCTTTATGATTAAAAAAAAATCATTTCAAATTAATAACGAATCCTTATTCTTACAAAGCAAATTGGAGGGAAACCAACTGAGTTCCAGTCTGGAGAGTCACGGGATTTAACTCTGGAGCTTTGGGGTTAGCCTCTTTAGTAACAACTACAGTTTGTTTTATTTTAGGAGCTTGAAAGAACTTTCCTGTATGACCAGCCATTATTCCAAATCAATAATGTGCTGAAAAAAAATAACTGTGACCATAATTGGAAGTCACTGCAAAAAGTTGCCTCTTTCACTCTGAAATGAGAACAAAGATGCTACTGAGGGTGTTGTCTTGGGTGTTTTGTCTGGCTGACCTTACTGTAGATGAAAAATCGGTGACAGCTATTGCCGTGAACAACACAAAGATCTCTCTCAGTATTCTGTCTAGCACACACACTGCAGCTCGCTTTGCTTTGTTTTCAGAGGCATTTTATTCTCAAGTTTCACAGCTGAGAGGGAAGAAAAAGTACCAATTGAAAGACAAAAACAAAATAGTGAGGATATACACTGTAAGAGACTCATCGGCATCGTTTTGTTGGCTATCTGTGACTTGGAAATCCATCTCTTCATCACTTGAATGCAGTGTATCACACTCCTCAAATAGTGATTGTCATTGGAAGGTGAACAGTGTTAGGCCCCCAATTCCATCAAGTGGTGCCCATGAGGAGCAGTGAAAGTGTGGCAGGTGTCGTCTGGAATGGTTCAAAAGCTAGTGTCAGCGTTTGAGGGTGTGTGGAACCCAGGTGTTCCGTCGCTTATCATGGGGTAGAAATCCCATTCAATCATGTTTTCAAATATACTTCCAGTGTTTCCGACTTTCAGACAAGTCATAAATACCATGTGAATGCTCTCCAGGATTCCTCCTGGCTGCCATTCTTTTTCTCCTGTGTGCCTGTATTGTTTTCTTCAACAAGTTTTGAACACAATTAAAAGCAATATTGAATTTGAGAAACAGTCTTTTAGACTTTTGCCCATCACCAGTTCCTCCATCTGAACTTACTTACTTAATATCACTTGCCTCAACTCCTGCATACAGGCATAGGAGATTCTATAGGTGTTCAATGGGACTGAGATTTGGGATATATTAAATGTTATGGTTAATTGATTATTATATTAATGGCCTGTGTATTAGTGAATTAATATCAATGGGTCAAAGTTGCACTTTAAAAATATACTAGGTCTGGAACTTGCATTATGATATGGCAGGTTAAGAACCTGCTTACAACGTCCACATCTCATCTAAGTGCCAATTTGAGTCCCACTGCCCCACTTTTGATCCAGCTTCCTTATTATGCATCTGAGAAAGCAGATGAAGATGGGAGACAGATAGAGTTTCTGGATTCTGGCTTTGCCCTGGCACAGATCTGCCTACTGTCTGAATTCTCTCTCATTTGCTTGCTCACTCTTCCAAGTAAAGGAATAAATAAACCAAAAAATAGATTCTAGGTCAGCATAAAATCAAAGATCTTTGAGTCCAAACACGAAGGTAATATTATTTTCCATGTCTTGATTTAAAGATAAAAACATAACACTGAGACTTTTCTATTTAAATCATGAAGAAAATCTGGCCTTAGATTGAGACACCAGCTGCCGTGTATGTGGTACTATTCTTTAAGTGTTGTGCTCGTGGTGAGCTGTCCCCAGGCCTGCCTGGTCTCCAGGGGCTGCTCCCTTTGGGGTAAGTACACTGAGGGGGGAGGTCTCTGTGACTGGGCAGGTCCGGGGCCCACCCGCTGCCCTCATTGGGCAGTGAATGGGATTGGGGAGGGGCGCGACCTTGGGCCTGGGAGTTTAAACTTCCAGCAGCCTCCCGGCTGCTGGTGGGTCTCAGGACGGGGCGTTTCATGCCTGGATCCCAGACGCCACTCACCACGTGCATGTGGTGAGCTGTCCCCAGGCGGCCAGTGCAACATTTGGGGCCAGGCTCTGCCTGCAGGCCTCCCGGCCCGGACATCTGAGGTTCTGTTTCTTTGAATCGCTGCTTAGGTAGCTCCAGTTTGAACCCACTGTGTTTCTAGGACGTGAATCAATCCTAAAGATTCCTAATGACAATAACTCTTCCTTTGAAGAACTTGTAATCACTGAACAATGCTGACCATCAAATACCAGTCCATGCAAAAGCTATGGCTCCGGGCTTGTCCAGCAGAATCATATCCTATTACCTGACATGATGATGTATCAGGAGAAGGGTGACATTAAGCAGGGCCATAACATTAACTAGCACTCGAGAACCATATCCAGGGGTAGACTCTGTGGGGGATGTATGGGCCAAACCCTGAGGAAATTCTAGCCCCACTGGTTAGCTCAAAAGTTGGGATGGTGATGGACTAAGCTAAGTGTGACCAAGGAGCCTGCCATCAATCACAGGTAAAGGAACCCTCAACAGTCTGGACTGGTCAAGGCAGCAACACCCAAATGTGCATCCTGAATAGGGTGTGGGGTGGGCCAGGCTGCAATGTTCACCAGCTCATACAAGGCCAAATGGAAGGCCAGACTTCGCCAGAACCTGGCCTAAACCCAATGGGGTATGAGAACTGGGTCTGGGACTGGATTAAGTGGAGGTACTTGGGAAATTCCCTTGGCGAGTCATAGCTCCCGCTGGTGAACATGTGTTCCAGATCTGAGAGTCGGACAAGCGGGGCAAAGTAGCTCCAACAGCTGGCTAATGTGTCAATTGGTAATGGAACAGGGTAGACCAGGCAGGACTGAGCAAACCTTAGCCCACAAGCGAAACTAGAGACCAGGATGGAGTACAGGTCATGCTGAGCTAGGCTCTTGTACCTACTGGTCTGTGTGAGCCAGGAACGCTAAGCCACAGTGTTTAAGGCAGAGGTGGGGACAGGTGAGGAGCTGAGCAAAGCTGAGTCAAAGCAACCACTGGAATGCGCGTGAACTATGGCTGGGAAAAGACCCAGTTGGGGAGCTAAGGGGACAACCCTAGCTGGTTTTGGTTCCCACCAAGGGGTGCATGGGCTGGAATGGGGCTGCGTTCTGATCAGGAAACAGTTGTAGTCTCCCTTGGCACAAGTGTGGACTCGGATTGGATGCACCAAGCCGGGTCAGACTCCAACACTCTCTGGTTTCCTGGAGGACCAGGGTAGATGTGGGATGGATTAGGCTAGGTCTCAACACCTACTGAGTCATGTGTGAGCCATATTCGGGCATGGAAGAGCCATGGCTGGGCTGAAACATCCAATAGCAAGAACCAGTTTGGGTTGAAGGCCAGTCAGGAAAAGCCACTGTTCCTGCTAGGATAGGAGGTGAACTGAGTAGGGCTGGCTCATGGACCCACTGGTATGCGCAAAATCTGGCATTGGGAGAGGTTCTGATGGAGGAGCCTGGGCAACTACTCCGGCAGGACACAGACCCAGCAGATAAGCACAAGAAACATTATAGGAAACAGCCCAGAATAGGCCATGGAAAGTTACCCACTGGCATACATTTGGCATGGGTCTGGGGCAGACCAGGCTGAATCAGTTCACGTCATCCACTGGCAAATCCAAGCACCAGAACAGTGTGGGTCGAGCCGGGTTCAGTCGCAGCAAAAACCAGTGCACAATGTGGAATGCCAAGGTGAGGTTGCCTGTACCTGATGTGACCGCAGCGCCCAATCAGCATGCATGAGAACCAGGAAGGGAGGGAGCGGAGCCAGCAGGGGGAATATAGAGTGTTTCCCTTGCTGGACAGCTACTCCCACTGGAGAGCATGAGCTGGGATGGGAGCAGACCAGACTAAGCAGGGCTACAACACCTGTGGGCCTCATGTGGACTACACCAGGCAAAAGCCAGGCTGGGCTGATTATTCCTACTGGTGCAAACAAAATTAGAGTGGGTGAGGGTTGTTTGGGCTTAGCCACAGCATCAACTGGCAGAAGCTGGCACTGGCGTCTAATTCCGTCAAGTTAAACCACAGAACTACCTGGAGAGTGCATAATCCGGGAGTGGGAGAGGCCTGGGAGGGAAATAGTAGGCTCCTCCCTCTTGGGTTACCACTTCCACAAGAGGGCATGAAAACCAGGACAGGAGCTGGGGTGGCTAGACACCCAATAGCATCTGTGTGGGCTGCATAGTGGAGCTGGTTAGAGGGAACAAAGCTTTAATACCCATCGACATGTACGAGAGTGAATGGGGTGTGGGACAGACTGGACTACAGCTACACATACTGGCTAACCAGGGTAGGGGGCAGGCCTGGTGGGGGTTATTGTGGGTCGCTCCAACTAGGCTTCAGCGCCCACTTGTTTATGTGAGGCCTGAGTATGTGCTGGGCAGAACCAGGCTGGACTGCAACACCCATTGGTTCCAGTGGAAATCGGGGCTGAAAACAGAACTAACCCAGCAATTGCAACCACCAGCTGATGGTGGCGATGGACTGTGCTGGGCCCTGTGCTTGCTAGTACATACAAGAATCTGGTCTGGAAACATCTCAGACAGTTTCTTTGGAGATCTTCCCAATCAAACTGCCGGACTCAGAACCCTAACCAAGAAAAGACAGAAGACAGAACAGGTCAATCTATCACCTCAGCTACATGTTGGCAGCGACATACGAGGGCAAACAGAGACTCAGTGATGGACTATGTCAATCAGTGGATTCTTCAAAGACCTCATTGTGCTTGGAGTGGCAAGATTGGCAGCGATTCAGAACTGTTGAACTATCAAAACCACTTGAGCAAGAACCTCGGAGCATGCCCTACATCTGGGACCTGGGGAGGGTGGGAAATTGGGTGGGCCTTCCCCCTTAATATCCCCTTTAAACATGAAGGAAACAACATGGAAATAATAGTCTAACCCACTTTCCTATACCCCTTGAACCTTTTTACTCTAAGTAACTATGTAAAGATTGTAAAAAAAAAAATCTAAAAAAAAAGTGTTGTGCTCAACACCGTAATAGTTGATTCAATAACCAGTCAGTATTAAGAAAAATCTTGCTATAACATCCCCTATTAAAATGTTTAGATTGACTAAGATCCCATATATAAATTATTAATTTTTTGTAATCTGGGGCCCGGTGTGGTAGCCTAGCAGCTAAAGTCCTCACCTTGCATACACCAGGATCCCATATGGGTGCCAGTTCTAATTCCAGTAGCTCTGCTTTCCAACCAGCTTCCTGCTTGTGGCCTGGGAAAGTAGTCAAGGATGGCCCAAAGCCTTGGGGCCCTGCGTCCACTTGGGAGTTTTGGAAGAAGCTCCTAGCTTCAGATTGGCTCAGCACTGACTGTTGTGGCCACTTGGGGAGCGAATTATTGGATGAAAGATCTTCTTCTCTCTCTCTCTCTCTCTCTCTCTCTCTCTCTCTCTCTCTCTCTCTCTATATATATATATATATATATATATGTATATATATGTTTTTCCACTAAAAATACATAAATCTTTTAAAAAATTGTAATCTGGAGCCAAGTATACTTGGACTGAAGTCCCAGTTCAATCACTTACTCTCTCATTACTGGCTGTGTGGCCTTGCATAAACTACTATGCTCTCGGAGCCTGTCTGTACTCATCCATTGGAAATGGAAAATAAAAGAGCTTTATAAATTTGTATAAGAAAGCCTTTGTGTTTGATGGAAGAATTAAGAGGAAAAGTCTATAAAGCTCTGGCGGGCAAGTAGCACCTGCTAAACTAGCACACAACTATTGCTTATTTTTTTAATTATTGAATTAAAGGTTCTATCAGCCACCATCTGATCCCTCGCAGAAGCAGTTCATTGATTCACCCCAAAGTTTCCCATCATACAGAGTGAAGCTTCAAGTGGTTTCTAGAGCAGAGCACAAGAACAGGGAGGCAAATAACGAAGTAGACTGATAGAGAAATCCCTGCAAATCCTGGAATGTGGTGTTGACCTGGAACCTCTCCACCAAAAAATAAGATTAAACTCCCGCTATTGAATTCCAAGTTATGAGAAGAATTGAGTGCCTTCTGGACATTTTTCTACTGGCCACTCCAGAAATACATGGGAAGGCTGGCAGAATTCTTTTTCCTTTAGATATACTCAACAGTAATGAGAACCTGACAGTTAAGCAAAATCTTAGCTCCATAACTACTATGCAGAATTTAGAAAGGTACAAGTGAAGTTGAGAAAGGACAGTTTCAAGAACCCCACTGGTAAGAAGTTCTAGGCCCTGCCCTTTGAAGTCATTCCCAAAAGCCAAACTCTAGAGTCTCAAGAACACATTGCACATGCACATGGGTGCACACACACACACACAAACACGTTTCTGATTTCAGAAATGGCTTTAGGATAACCTTTGTTTGCTAAGAGTTTAAGACTAAACTCAAAAACTAAGTTTTATTTACCTCAGACTAGTTATTCACACACAATGCCCATTTTTTCATCTGTATGAAAAAAAAGCTATGAAGGAGGGCTGGCATTGTGGCATAGCACATTTAGCTACTACCTGCAATACTGGCATCCTATATCAGGCTCCAGCTGTTCAACTTCCAGTTCACCTCCCTGCTAATGCACTTGGAAAAGCAGCAGAAAATATTCCAAGTGTGTTGACCCCTGCCACCCTCATAGAAGACCAGCATATAGTTCCCATCATCTGGCTTAGCCTGACTGAACTCTTAACTTTTCAGGCCCTTTGGGAAGTGAATCAGCAAATGGAAAATCTATGCTTCTTCCCCTGTCCCTCTGTACTTTGCAAAGATGATAAGAAGTAAAAATAAATAATGTAATTAACATGCAGCATTATTGCCTGCAATTAGTAGGGCCTGGCATGTTGGCTAATCTCCCTCTGCATGCACCAGGATCTCATAGGTTCACTGGTTCATGTCCCAGCTTTTCTATTTCCCTCCCAGCTGCCTACTTGTGGCCTGGGGAAAGCAGTAGAGGATGGCCCAAAGCCTTAGGTCCCTGCACTTACATGGGAGACCTAGAAGCAGCTCCTGGGTCCTGGCTTGGGATCAGCTCAGCTCCAGCTGTTTCAGCCTTTTGGGGAATGAACCAGCAGATCAAAGAGCTTTCTCTCTCTCTCCTTCTCTTTGTAAATCTGGCTTTCCAATAAAAAGAAATATAAAATTAGTAGATATACTGTATGTTATTATTTATTTCATAAGTCAGGCCACACCACCTTAAATTCTCAGAAGTGCTGTTGTTTTCAAAGCATTACTGTTGCATTTTGAGGCTTAGGTAATTTTTCTGTAGTAGAATAGGATGTTATTATTATTCAAAATTTTCAGGTAGAGAGCCCAAAACAAAGCTCAGAGTAACCTGCACAGCCCCCAAATAGGGAGCTCAAGAACCCTAGAATTCTTTAAAAACAAATAAATAAGGCCAACAAACAGGTCAAATCATGGCCTACAGTATCAACAACACATGTGAGCCCTGGTTCAGGTTCTGATGCTCACTTATCCAGATCTTCCCCACTAGCGCATCTACATCCATGCAGGAGATATGGATGAAATTCCAGACTCCTGACTTCAGCCTGGGCCTCTTCTGTCCCTGCATCCATTTGGTGAATGAAGCAGAGAATGGAAGCATGGAAGCCCACATTTTTTTCCTCTCTCTCTCTCTCTCTCTCTCTCTCTGTAACTCTGCCTTTTAAATTAGTAAATCTTTAAGGAAAAGAACTCCAGATTTATCCAAAGAATCTCCAAGTAATTCTTGTCCCTCATTCATTGTTGCTATATCCCTGCTATGCTTTGTAAGAAATGCCATTACTGCATCTGATAAGTAGGAAATCTCAGATGTGGGTGCATTAAATGACCTATAAGACTTATTAATGTTAGTCAATGGCAGAACCAGAAATGAAACATTAGCCAGTGGATTTATCATTTTCTTAATACTGAGTTTGCCTATCCACAAACTTTAAAATGGGAGTTTTTCAAAACACGATGAATCAGTCCACTTAGGACAAATAAGGAGAATAAATGGACAGAAAGGAAATGGAAAGAACCCTTAAGAAATGTGACAGAGAAAGGATAAACACTGAAAATGATAGAAGTTTTGAATATGGTCCATATGTTCTTCTGGAGTCTGAAATTACCCAGACAAATAAGTGGGGATGTATGGCTGCTAAACAGACAGTGTACCAGAAATATCCACTTAAGGATGCAGCAATCAAAGTGCCATCAGGAAATGTGTCTTCAGGATCACAGAGAAAATGTTATTTCAATGATGACTCAGAAATTTCAAAATTCTTGCTTTGCGGTTGCATAAAATGAGTTGTTGGCTTGAACCAGAACACAGAGGATAGACTTTCAATGCAGAAAAAGAACTTTGCTCCAGTTTGCAAGGGAATGTTACAATAGTGTATAAAGAAGAACTTAAAAACAAGAATATCTGTTTGGAGTACAAAATGATGCTTAACATTTTGATTATTTAAAAGAACTAATTTCTAGGACTAGTTAAAAATTAGTAGAGTATCATGTTCCAGAATTCCTTTTTTAAAAAAGCAGAGTGTGGAGGAGTATTTTGTTCATATTAAGTCATAAGCTAGATAGGATGTACCTTGAATAGTAGATGAAACTGAATTCTACTCACTACATGCTAACCTACTTTTTCTGTAAGATGTCGCAGAGTCAAGGCTCTGCCTTCATCTATTTGATGGAGATATATAAGTTCATTTTTTTAGAGTGATACTTTCTGAGTATTTCTAAGGTAAGCCTTTTCCTAGTAAGGCTTAATTAATACCACAGGTGTCGCTTCCTCCATCAAGGGTGGTTTAAGAACAGTTTTGCCTAGAGGCAGAATGACAAATCTTAGTGGAGGTGTTTAAATTAAGTTGGAATTCAAAACATGCAATGTTGCACTATGTTTTCTTTTTTTTTATTTCAGTTCATTTCTACTTATCAGTTACAAGTAATTAAAAGAGTAAAAGAATACTCTCGATTTCTACATGCCTGTGATATGTGGGATGTATATCTGAATGTCATTAGGGTTACAAAGAGAGTCTTCACTCCTTATCAAAATATGCCTTCCATGCTTGAGCTCCCAAACTCAGTTTCACTATTAGATTAAAATGAAATAGATACCTAAGAAAGATAAGACACCCAAAGAAACTTTAAAAGTCAGCAAAAGTAACTGTCACTGCTATCCTACCTCCTAAAAGTATGACCTTATGATGTCCCTTCTATGTTCTATGTCTCTTACCCTTTTATCCACATCACAGTTTTCCAAGTTCCCAAAGAACCCTCTGTCCTTTCTCCCGCCCCACGTCTTTGGGTGAGGACACATGGAAAGTGACATTCACTCGCTGCCAGCTTACATCCCATGAACAGAGTGGGGGTTTTGCTCCCAGAAGTGCACTTGGGAGTCGTGAGCCCCATGGCAGGGGATTCTGTGGCTTCAGGGTGTGTCATCATTGTTTACACATATAGAGGCACCACCTGTTGCCTGCAGATTTGAAAGATGCTGCTCTGTTGGTTTTCTTTTTTTTTTCTTTTTTTTTCTTTTTATGTTGGTTTTCTTCACCTTAGAGGAGAAATTAAATCTGAACAATGAACAAATTCAAGACTCAATCTGCCTATGGTCTCATTGCTTAAACAAATCGCAGATGTGTCATGGTGACTTGGGAATGTGTTCATAGGGGTGGTTAATTATTCCCTACTTGTGTTCTCTTTTCACTGACCCAAGAATCCTACAATTTTGCTCTTATTGTTTTTCTGTTTACTCCCTGGTATCCAAGAAAACCATGTAAACATATGATAGTGTCTGTAAACATAGATTTAGGACCTTTTTGATAGGAGAAGGTGGAGTTGTATTACGATATGTTTTCTACATTGTAACAATACAGCATAGGGAAGGAGGTTTATATCACATAAAACCCTCTGGCAAAGTTTCACAGAGACCTAGGGAGTCCTTTGCCTCTAAATTAAATGTTCTGTCCTCACTTACATAGCTGCTCCCAAGTCTTTAGGGAAGACACAAGAATGGGACTCATCTTAGATATTGTTCCCTGGGAGAGCCTCGTGATTATACACTGGGGTTCTGGCAACAGACACACCTGAGTTTAATCCTAGCTCTGTCGGATTTGCATACCATGTCTTTGGACACCAAGAGCATGTAATAAAGGAAAACAAATACTTCTCAAGTTTGATATGTGTTCAACTTCAAATAACTGATCTAAGATTTAGCCACAAAACCTGAAAATAGGACTTTTTAAATTCTTGCACACATTCAAGTGTACAATATTATGTATTACTTTCATTTTGAATTATATGAAAGATGATGGGAGTACCATCATCTTTTGGCATTTAGCTATCCGAAATATTTTAATTATGGAATATTTTCTTATCTCTTTTGAAACAAATGGTTGTATCTCTAAAAGATGTGAACAACACTTGAGCTCACAGAACTGTTGTGAAAATGGCTGGAGACAAATGCATGAAAAATTTGCCTCTGTCCCAGTGTAATAGGTGTCCTATAATCCTGCTCTTCAATGTAATCTGTATGATCTTACCACTTAGGCCCATTTTCTCCATCACAGCCGCAGAACTGGCCTGTGAAAGCACCTCCTTCAGTAAAGCTTTCCTCATCTCTTTTTCCTTTCTCTTCTTCAGTCTCTTTACAATATCCTTGGTAGTTTCTGAGCTTACTGATACTCATCTCCACTGCAAGTTTGGAAGTCCTTTGAAGGCAAAAACTAGATTACTCTGTCCAACAAAGCCCCATCTTTCAGGAGTTCCTGGAAGAAAGACACCTACTTTCTACTTGCAAACTCTGAAGTCCACGGGAAAGGGCCCCGGACTCAAAAGATGCCACTAACTACAAATGCTGACCATGGCTATTCTCATAAACTGTTGGCAGTACCTTGACTTTCACTCCTTCTTTTTCCTCTTGACTACCTCTGCGTGTGTTTCTTGCCTATAGTCAGACTATGTTTATTAGCTCTGTGGAATACAGTATTAAATGCCCTTACACTTTCTTAGTGACTTAAGAAAGTAGATGTTCTCAAGTGCACTTCAGCCTTGGCTGTGAACATGGGGCAGAAGTCTGCATTCCTTGGTTCTCTGAACTCACAAATATGTGTGAAAGGAAATGATGGTGCAACATTGCTCTGTCCTAACTATTGCAACAATCTTCACTTGGGGATTTACCCTGTTCCCATTCTGTACACCCTACTTTTTTTTCTTAAAAAAGTAAATCGAATGAAGCCAGAATATATTTATGAACGATTTAAAATAATATACTATCTGAAATTTTCAATTGACTATTTTTTATGGCTTCCTAGTTACTGAAAATAAAATTGGATAAATGTACAATGATTGGAGACAAAATCTCATATTCATTTCTGTATTTGTCTCCAAAATAATATAGATGAATTATAGTTTCTTTCATCTGAAATTTCACTGTCTTCATTTACTATGTGACACAGGGTCCAAGACCTACATTATTGCATTAAGTTTGCAAGGCTATCAAGATGCCCTTGAGTAAGATTCATCATCTTGTCCCAAATTCTCCACATGCTTCACTGAAAGCTTAGTGGCAGGCTGAAGAGACTGTCAGAAAGCATAAAAGACAAAATAAAATTTTTATGCTCTTTTAGGCAAGTGAAGATTTGCCCTCTAGCAATTTCTGATATTAACTCATTAATCCTCACGGTCTATCCAGAGGATAGATTTCTGGAAGGAGCCACCCTTGTCATCTTACCAGCTTTCAAAATGTGCACCAGAAAGCCGACTGTTCTCCTGGGCCCAACTCAGGTGGCAGATGGGACAGATAGGATTCAAACACTTCTACAACTCCCTTGTACACCTGTCACCAGCATGGGCAGTCAGAGAGGACTCTGAACTGGATTACCCCTCTGTGGTTGCCATCTTTTAATGTCTCATGAATTTTCATCAAAAGGTCTTGACTTTTTGTTTTGCACTGACAACTTCTGTAGCCAGTCCCACCAGTCACACATCCCAGGAGAAGAGGTATTGATATGGTATTTTAGCTAAGATGTATTTGCATCATCTTGACACTGATGCCAATAATACAATAAAGTCCACATTTTCTCTCATCTTCAGCACTCTAGTTTTGCTCTGTTTATTCAGGAAAAAACAGTGCTATGTACTTAGAACTTTATCCAAAATGTACAGCCAGAAACTACTTCCTCCTCAAGTCTACTGATGCCACATGTACTCCACATTTCTCTGGTTTGAAATCCTAATTTAATTTACCTCGTGGAGTGTTTCACTGTTGTCATTTAATTCCATACCTTCTTTGCATGCAGCATCTCAACAATGTACAATTTCTAATAGCATGAAATCATAACTTAGCAAAACATTGCTGAGCTAATTACAAGGACTATCAAAATAAATCCAAATATTTTCTGGGCCACAATCCATATCTGAATCATAATAGGTGTGAAAATGTTTACAAATTATTGCAGATTTTCCACATAGCTTTGCACAATGTTAGAACCAATCGTGTTTTTTCAGTCATCTGAGCTAACATTTCAGATCTTCTCCAGGGAGAATACTGAATTTAGAAAACATTTATCTTATTAGCCACTATATAAACCAGAAGTAAAATATCCCTTAAAATGTGGAGTGTAAGGAAAATTCATCATGAAACTGCTTGAGTATCCCCACAAACACAGTATGTTATTCATTTTTAAAACCTTTCACTGACATTATAAAGGCAAAAAATTGAAGCAAGCAAGCCAACACTTAAACTGTTTTGCACATTTTAATGAATTCACATATCAAAAAATCATATATTGGAGTGTGAAAATTATAAACTATGGTAGTAGTTTATGACAACGTAAAGAAAAATTTTAATAAGCATCTGTTTATTTTTACTTTGTAACATTGAAATTAAGCTATTCCCAGACCATTTTTTTAAAATTACATTTTACATGATTCCTTGTTCCTACAGTGTGCGGGCATAGAAATAAGCTACAAATTCTTCATATTTCTGATTCTTTCCCACATTCTCGCTCAGATTGTGCTACAAGAAATCTATATTTGGGTACAATGAACACAGTTCTTTCAAATCCCTAAAGCTATGGCTCTAAGAAGTCAGATATTAAATTTTAAAATTCAAGGAAGAAGGCTTAGTTTTATATTATGATAAAAAATGATTTATATAGGCTTAGGTCCAAAACGTGCTTTATTGTGTCCATGAACCTATGAAGTGTATGTAAGATTTTGGGCAGAAGAGCATTTCTTCTGATACGAGCGTTTATCTCTTTATCTGAGTTCAGTACTTAGTGCCCCAGTTGAGTAGACTTCCAGACTACTCAATCACCAGCATGAGCCTCCTTAGTGTGCTCAAAAACCATGAAGTCTAAAATAAGTCAAATTCCTTTCTGAAAGTTCTCAGAGATTTTATGTTGCTTCATTCTATTGTGCCTTGCGATCATTTGGCTTTGTGGTTATTTTTCTTGTGAGTGAGGAGTGTATTTGCCACGGGAATGCAAACTGCTTTGAAGCTATAATTGTTTTTAGTCTGCTGCAACCTAGATATGTATCATATCTTGTAACTCATGCAATATCATCTACTAATCTCTAGCGGATGTCAGAATGGATAGCTTAGATTTCCTTAACAACAACAAAAAATAATTTCCAAAATGACTAATATTTTGTTAAATAACATTTTGGAAAATAAAGATTATACTATGAGTTGCTAAGAGTAGAAGTTATATTTTTGGCCAATATTATTCAAATGAGCCTCATTTCTATTTTGCTTACTAAGACTTTTTAGTAAAAATAAAAAGATGAAAATTAAGTTATATGATAATATCAAAATAATGCTTCAGAATTTTGAACTGCCTGAAAACCAGTGTAATTCATCTAAACCACTCCATGAATTTGGGAAAATAGTAAGAAAATTTGAGTCCAATGAAATATAATTTTTAAATGTCTCTATGCTGATATACTTATGATTACAGTGATTATTTCCTTTTGTATGAAAGCAAAGAGTTTGACATTTCATGAAATAAAACGATGCAACTGCATATAAACTTTGATCTCAAAATTGGGAGTCACCAGTAGCTTTGGGAAGAGAAAATGGACATTTTGACCCAACCGTTTTCCACTCTTTCTTTCGTTGAAGGATTATTTAATTATTTGAGAGACATATTTACAGAAAGAAAGAAAAATACAGAGAGGGGCCATCCATCCCTTAATTTACTCCCAAAGTGACCACATAGGTTGTAGCTGCATCAGACCAAACCCAGGAGCCTGAAATGCCAATCAGGTCACCCACATGGACGGTAGGAACCTCGGTATTTCCACTGCTTTCCCAGCACATTAGCAAGGAGCTGTACTTGAAGTGGAACAGCTATGACTTGAAGAGGTGTCCATTCGGGATGCTGGTAATTCCGGCATCAAGTTAACCTATGTGCTGCAGTATTGGCCCCCACTCTTTCTTTCTTTCTTTCTTTCTTTCTTTTTTTTTTTTTTTTTTTGAAATGAAAAGATGAGTTTATTTGGGTGAGAAAACTTTTCAAGTTTCATGCACAGTTTTTTAAATGAATACACACTTTCATGAACTTTTTAAAGACCCTTTGTTTGCATAGCTTTCCAAGTTTTCTGCCTGTCTTCAATATTGTCACCATGTTGAGAATATATGAGACTACCTTTAAACGTCTGTGAAAGCATGAAGTTAATCACTCTTTCTTTCTTAGTGATCACAGTGTGACTTTTTTTTTTAACATCCCTTACCCCCTGCAACAGTAAATTTAATTGGAAGCTTCCTCCATTCCTAACACCAGAAATGGATCCTGCTGATAATTAGCACATCTAATCTCTAACGTCATCATCAGAGTAAGTTCTTCCCTGGGAGTTTCTGAAGAACTGAGTGCCTATTCTTATCATTGAGAGATATTAAGAGGAAGAGATCTTTAAAAAAATATTTATTTGTTTTTATTGGAAAGTAAGATATACAGAGAGGAGGATAGACAGATGGGAAGATCTTCTGTCCGATGATCCACTCCTCAAGCGGCCACAATGGCCAGTGCTGAACCTATCTGAAGCGAGGAACCAGGAGCTTCTTACAGGTTTCCCGTGTGGATGAAGGGCCCCAAGGTTTTGGGCGGTCCTGGACTGCTTTCCCAGGCTACAAGCAGGGAGCTAGATGGGAAGCAAGGCCACCAGGATTAGAATCAGTGACCATATGAGATCCTGGTGCTAGCAAGGCAAGGATTTTAGCCTCTAGGCTACCGTGCCAGGCCCAAGAAATCTTTCCTTATGTGCTGTTTAATATGGGATTAGACAGTATTGAGTTCTAGGACTGGCATTGTAATTACTTGGGTTAAACCTCTAGCATCACATATCAGAGTACCAGTCCCAGTCCCAGCTGCTTTTCTTCTGGTCCACTTCCCTGCTATTGTGCCTGTAAAGGCAGCACAAAATAATTCACGTACTTGGTCCTTGCCACTCGTGTGGGAGACTAAGATGATGCCCTAGGTCCCTGACTGTGGCCTATCTCAATACTGTCCATCTATATCATTTGGGGAGTGAGCCAGGAGGTGGACTGTCTCTCTGTGTCTCTGTGTTTCTCTCCATCTCTTCCCTTCAGTCACTCTGCTTTTCAGATTGATAGATACATAGAAAGAGCAAGTGATCGATGATGGATAGATAAGCATTCTCACCCAAAATTTAAAAAAAAACTGTTTCCTGAAAGTGGACGTTCCATGAATGAAACAGACATTTCAGCAGGTCAAGGGGGAAGAAAACAGGATCTTTTATATCACCATTTATTACTTTTTAAAGCAAACTTGGCTTCTGGGCCATCCAGGCAAATGCTCACTTGGCAAATGCCTCCTAGCCTGAGTAATTCCCTTTGTTTTTTGTTTTTACTATTTTTTATTCTTTTAATTGATAAAAAGTTTATGTTTATGATGTACAAGATGTCTTGAAATATGTATATGTAATGAAATGGCTTAATAAAGCCAACATATAGTGTTCTCATATGTGTATCAATCAGAGTAGCACTTAAAGCTATTCTCTGAGAAATTTTTAACTGTACAGCAAATTGATTTTTTTTAATATATTTTATTTTCCATGATACAGTTTTACAGGAAGTACCATCTCCACCTTCCTTTTCTTACTCTCCATTCTCTCCCAGCCAACTGTTTTCTCCTTATTATTCCTTATTATTACAAAAGTATAGTTTGTCAGCAATAGTCACAAGTCCATCATTCTGAGATTTAAGTGTAATGGGTATAGGCAATGGTAGAAAGTCTAGTATCCTGTCATCAAGACATATTTAAGTTTCTTCAAGAGTCCTTTCCAGTATGCTAATCTCCGTTATACAGTTCATCTGTGAGAACCTATGTATATGCATGTTTACCTATGTATCTGTTGATCTTATATTTTGCAAGAAAATTACCTTATATCAGAGAGAACATGATAATGATCCTTCTGGGATTGCTTATTTCACTGAGTGTGATGGTTTCTGTTTGGGACCATCTTGTTGCAAATGATAGAATTTCATTCTTTTTAGTGGCAGAATAGTATTTCATGGAGTAGATATACCACAGTTGTTTTATCCATTCTTTTCTTAATGTGCATATGGATTGTTTCCACGTCTTTGTTATTGTGAATTGTTGTACCATAATTGAGTTGAAGATCACTTTCTCATATGCAGATTGCACTTCGGTTGGATATATTTCAGGAGTCACCATGCTGTTCAATAGAGCTCTTGAACTGATTTGAATTGCTTCTCCAACTGTCATTTTGTAGCCTTTGACTAATATCTACCCAATATTTACCCACACCATTCCTGCCACCACCACTGACTAAATCACTACCCCCAATCTACTCTGTCCTTCAATAAAGGCAACTATTATAAAGATCATGGGGAATTTATCTTTCTGTACTTGAGTCATGTGTCACAAATGACAGGATTTGCATTTTTTAAGGTTAACTTTATTTTTATTTGAAAGGCAGAGTTATAGAGAGAAGGAGATATAAAGAGAGATCTTCTATCCACTGGTTCACTTCCCAGATGGCCAAAATGGTGGAGATGAGCCAATCTGAAGCCAAGAGCCAGGAGCTTCTTGCAGGTTTCCTATGTGGGTACCAGGTCCCAAGGACTTGAACCATTCTCTGCTGCTTTTCCAGGTCATAATCAAGAAGCTGAATCAGAACTAGAGCAGCCAGGACAAAAAGTAGCCCTCATATGGATGAGATTTAGCCTGCTGTGCTATGACACAAACTCGCAAAATTTCCCTTTT
Source organism: Ochotona princeps (assembly GCF_030435755.1). NCBI lineage: Eukaryota > Metazoa > Chordata > Mammalia > Lagomorpha > Ochotonidae > Ochotona > Ochotona princeps. Next base: position 26,112,363 of record NC_080844.1, read on the forward strand.
TGAAGCTGAATAGTATCCCATGCATTTTATTTTCCCACTCATCCATGGACCACACTTGAATTGATTGCATATCTTGGCTCTTGTGAATAATGTTGCAATAAACACAGGAGCACAAATATCTCTTGGACATACTGACTTCATTTCCTTTGGTTATATATAGCCAATAATTTAGTGTTTGGATTATATGATAGTTCCATTTGTAATATGTTGAGCAACCTCTACACTATTTTTCATAATCTCTGTTTTTATTTACTTTTATACCAATTGCACACAAGCATTTCCTTTGCCAGAATTTGCTATCTTTCATCTTTTCTATAATAGCTCTTCCAGCAAATATGATGTGATATCTTGTTGTAATTTTAATTGATTTAAAACCATGATGATTAGTCATGTCGAGTATTTCAACTAGAAAATTATTAACTTCCTTTCCAATCCTTGGAGTATGGTAAGCTTTGTCAGAAGATTTCACAGCACCCCATGTGAAGTGACATTTTTAGACTTTGAATATGAAACTAGAATGATCTATTGAGTGATAATTTAGCAGCTATTCCTTTTAGAATTTCATTTAAACTGTTCCACATGGTAGTCAGGCAATTTTCAATGCTCAGATAAGTTAGTCTATGAAATAATACAACCAGGAAAAATAAGACTGTTCAAGTAAATATGGCTTATTTTCCTCTATGTATATAACAATGTTTGGTCTAGCTCTGATTTCTCTGATCAGTTGCTGTCTGATTCTGTTACATTACATTATGTAGATGTTTAAAATATGTTACTTCTAACACTGAGAGGCTTCTTGCCAATAACTTCATCATTTTGAATTTCCAATAGAGAAATCAAGAAAATGATTATTCATTATTGAGTCTTATTATCTTAGTCTTAACATGCTGTTTTTCAAATTGACTCAGCAGCTATAGGCTGAATTCAGATGCTAAAGTGAAATTCTTCTTTCATTGATTACTTTCAAAGGTTCAGAATTGGACCTCTGTGTCAGTGTATCTCTGTTGGTGGTGTGTTAGATATGGGGCTAACATCAAATCACTGAATTAAAACCTGATTTAATGTTTTCAATCCTCCATAATAATCCTCCATTTTCTTTTCACATTCACTGGGCTATATTTATGTCAAAAACACATTATATCTATGCCATCCTCCTAAACTTCCTCACCTCCCAAGAGTATTAATGGGTGGTTAATCCATGGAGCATCTTCAGGGTAATAGATATTCAAAAGAGGCAGAAATCAGGAATATTTTACAACTTGGCACAAAGTGATCCAATTGGACAAATCGAGGCAGAGATATCATTAAAACATTGCTATAGAACAATACATAAACATAACCAGTCTGTGGAAGACTGGAAGAAGCATGTCTCTCACATTCTTCCTTATTAAGCTAACCCCTGGCCATGTAACATCTGACATGTTACTTTGAACAAGCTGCATTCTGGAAAAGTCAAACTAATTAAGCCTTTTTCAGCTTTATTTTTATCAATCCAATGCATATTGCAGAATTTTAGAATGACTCAGTATCTCTGAGATCTCTGGAAATTCCAAGTTTATGTAATGCCTCCCTAAATTCACTCCGCAGAATATCATGCAATACAGAGATGTGGGGCCAGTGTGGTAGTACAGCAAGTTAATTCTCTTCCTACAAGTGCTGGCATCCTAAATGGGTGCCATTTTGTGTCCCAGCTGCTCTGCTTCTGACTCAGCTCTCTGCTTATGCCTGGGGAAGCAGCCGAAACTCTCACAAGGCCTTGGGCCCCTTCACCCATGTGATAGCTGGAAACAAGCTTCTGGATCCCAGTTTTGGGTGTGGCCATTTGAGGAGTGAGCTAGTGGCTGGCAGACCTCTGTCTATCCTTCGCTTGCTAAAAATAGAATTAAATACATCTTTTTTTTTTTTTTCTTTTTTTAAAGATTTATTCATTTTATTACAGCCAGATATACACAGAGGAGAGACAGAGAGGAAGATCTTCCGTCCGATGATTCACTCCCCAAGTGAGCCGCAACGGGCCGATGCGCACCGATCCGAAGCCGGGAACCTGGAACCTCTTCCGGGTCTCCCACGCGGGTGCAGGGTCCCAATGCATTGGGCCGTCCTCGACTGCTTTCCCAGGCCACAAGCAGGGAGCTGGATGGGAAGTGGAGCTGCCGGGATTAGAACCGGCGCCCATATGGGATCCCGGGGCTTTCAAGGCGAGGACTTTAGCCGCTAGGCCACGCCGCCGGGCCCTTAAATACATCTTTAATTGTTAAGATTTTGCCTTTCAAATAAAAAAAATCTTTTAAAAATAAAAATGTAGAGATTTACTGAAAGAGTTAAAAGGAGAAATTGGCCTGATATGAATAAATACTCAAATATTTACTCAAGCAACATCTGGGACTTGAACAGCATTCTGCGTTGTGCAGAGCATCATGTATTCACTATTAATTTATTAAGTGACAGGTGACAATTATTTCTGCAGTAATTGATTGATTGATTTCCCTGAAGGTTTAAAAATGCTTACCCAATTGCCTAATTTATACCACTGTACTTCTGGAGCTATGAGAGCCTCATTATATTGAATCTGGAATCACTCCCTGATGAGAGTGCCTGTTTCCATTATTTATGAAACAACTAGATTAATCCTTATTTTCTCTCACTTTCCAAGAACATATTGATTGAAAGAAATACATACCAGTTGTTTATTTGCTTTTCTGTAAGACTTTCTTTCCTTTCCATATTGTTTCTCTTTCTTCTTCATTCCATCTTCATCATATGTACATAGTATGCCCTCGGCTTGTTTTGTCTATTGAACCTTGTCACATTGGATTTCAGAACCAACTTTAAACTTGCCACCATCCATTTTTCCAACAACAAGGTGTTATTCTGTGGACTTGAGAAATCATCGTCTTCCTGAACAAAATCAGGGGAGGATGGCATTAAATGTTCCTCCGTTTGCAGGATGGATCCTGCTGCGTTTTGTTCCATGACATGCATTTCCTGGCTTTTTCACCTGGTCCTCCTTTCATTTTTAGATACCTTCCTACATGAGGTCTATCCCACAACTTGTTCTTCAGCAGCCTGGATGTAGAAGCTTGGCCTTGACTCCTTGGATTTCCCAAGTGTGTAAGGCAGTTTCTTCTCTTTGTAGCGTTGTAGCATTCTGCCATCACACTGAAGGTTTTCAAAGTATACCAGAGGTTGGGAGATAGTATCAAATACATGGCTCCATTAAGCATCCTGTCCATGGGCCAACACTGTGACATGGGCTGCTGCTTGTGCAGCCAGCACCTCAGAATGCTGCTTTAAGTACTTGATGCTCTGTTTCCAACGCAGTATTCCTGCTAATATGCCCAAAAAAGGCAACAGAAGACTGCCCTTATATTTGGACCCCTGCCATTCAACAGATAGCTGGGTAAAGGAGAAATATGTTACAAATGAAGTTTGAGGAGTAAAGAGTGTTTATGGGTTGTGGAAAAGATCATGATGGTACTAGAGAGACTAACATGGTACAGGATCCTGATAAGTAAAATCTAGGAAACAGTGGGAGGATGGGATTTCATGGAAGAGTTTTATATGCCTTTTAAAAATGCACATGTGTACTAGAAAAAAAAGTGAAGCAGATCAAATTGTCAAAATAAAGACGTTTAGGTGGACCCTCATTTGAAATTTAATACATGGTATGAGCATAGTTAAAACCAGCCCATCAGACACTAACTCAAAGCACCCTTGCATGTATTCAATGATTCCATTCCCACCCTAAGCAATTTACCTTGAAGTTATTAAATGCAGCATTTTAGAAAGCTTTCATGAGAAAATCTTATCCAAAGGGTTATTTTGTTCTTCACTCATCTGGAGCAGCAAGTTCTGGTGCCATTTCCAGGAACTGAAGAGACATATTTACATAGTGACTGACTTTCGAATAACTCCCTCCCGAAAGTTCCCAGGAGGAAAGGCAGTTACAGTGTCATCCTGGAATTGCAATAAAGCAAATGATTCAGTAACTTGAAGCCTTCCATTGTGTGATTAACAAAGACACACAACATTACACAGATCACCAAACTGCAGCATGTTCAGAGAAGAGCCCTGCAAGCCTTCGCTTAAGCCCAGAAGCCTGGATGTTCCCGACTGTCCAGACAAAAAGCATCAGTGCTGGGAAGCACTTAGAGCCCAGTCCACGAATATGTTTTGTTGTAGCTTGTTTGTTTACTGCATTCGCCTTTATTGCACGTATAAATCAATCACCATGTTCAGTTGTTTCATTTTTCTTCAATAAAGTGTACATCTCTCACATGGATCTTTCATATATGGCAGCAAAATCATGGAGAGATATTCCCTGCAAATGTATGAACTACTTGGATGTCTTTCATCAATGAGCACCATAGGTATTTACATTCCAGATCATAAACCAAAAATATGTTCTAATCGTTGGCATGCATTTACATATAGTATTGCAACAAAATAGAAAAAAATGTTTTAAGAAAAACTTAAGGACTATTTCATAGTGTATAAAGTTGAACTTTAAACAGCAATCTAAAATCAAGGAATTGACCCTATTAAGAAAAATCTCAACACAATTGCCTTGCTCTGCACATCAGAGCCCATGCCAACAACCCAGAACTGTGAAGAACAAACTCTGTAATCACAAGGGGACAGCCTTGTCTCACTCCTCAGCCTCCCTTTCCTAACTTATGCACCAGGATTCTGGAAACAAACATAGCAGAGAGACTGACTGCGACAAAAAGCAGAGGATGAAATATTTATCTTCTAAATACCTATTACATTCCAAAATCCAAAAGAAAAAAATCACAGTGTGATAGGACTGACAAAAGAAGAATATATATGCATCTTTTTTTTCTTCTTCAGCTTATCTAGTCAAAGATTACAGGCAGATTTTACTGTTCTATTCATCATGTATAGATTATTGGAGTAGTAGATCTACCTCATATCAATAAATAACACTAAGTGAAGTAGGACTGATTCATAGCAGGCATAAATTTTTTCTGTGACTACTTTCAGTGGACTTTGCTGCGTTACTGTCCTCTCTTTGGTACTGACACATCACACACACACACACACACACACACACACACACACACACACCACCACACCACACACATGCACACCCTGCAGTCATAACCATCAGCGAAATGACCGCATACTCGGAATACATGCCTGTTAGCAAATACTCACACTAATTGATAATGACATCATGCTGGTACTCACATTACGATGAAAATGAGGCTTCCAAACTAATTTATGGCTCTTTTATTCAAAGTTTAGTACTTACTGCTTATTGTTTTTTTTTCATGGTTTAGGAGGTTCTTCAAAAGGCTGTGGGATTCTTATTCCCACTGATTTTGCCCCTTGGAATTGGACCAAGAGTACGAATTTTTAACTGTATTCTAAAACAGATGCTTACCAGCAATGAAGCAGAATTGAAATGGATAATGGAAACCACATTACTGGGGGGAAAAAAAAGCAAGTAAAGAGAAAACTGATTAACAGATTTATCCATGCAGCCATTTGGCTTTATTAAAAATTGAATTATTCTTTGCATCAAAATGTAATATCGCTATTTCCACACTTGTGTCTGAGTGTATTTGAAGAGAGAGCATCCAAACAGACACTTTTTATTACAGATTTATTTTGAAAGGTGATTTCAAATCCATCTCCAGCACATCTGTAAGCTTAAGTGATTTCTCAGGGTCATAAGAAAAATCAAGGAATGAAATGCAGAACTCAGAACTTCCCCTGTATGTTTGTAAAACTCAGCCAGATTTAGGAAAACCTGGACAGAAAACAATGCTTGATATCATGCCCAACTTTCTTTGGCTCCCATTTGTGGTGATTCACAGCAAGACCACATGGTTCCCTATGTCTCAAGTTCTTCCTTTTCTAAGAATCCATGTTTCTAGAAGCGTCCATCATTATGCTCCATACCAGTGAGAATGGAGAAAAGTCAGGGCATTGCAGATTTGGGGTCCTGGTGGAGACGTGGGAAATGCTCTTTTTGCTTTATGTGTGAAGTTGTAGAAAGCTGATGAGTCACATAATTTGGTGATAATTTTTCAAGTGCAAGGTTTGCTTTTGCAGAATTTAACTCATTTACAAAGACCTGCCTCTGTGTTTAGAGGAATTGCACATGACAAACGTAACTCATAACGTGAAACTCGTTGCCTTGACAGTGTTCACCTATTATACTGCACATGCCATGACCAAGGAGAAAAGAAACTGTTCTCATTCTCAATGAGATGAGTAAGTTTTGCAAAAATGTAATAGAAACTCTACGTAAGTGAAAGAGGAGAAAACGTTTTATTACCAAAAATAAATTACTGAGATGGAAAATTGGGATCAGAAATGATAGAAACATTAAGAGAAGCAGACTGTGATGATCTCACTAAGTGATATCACTGTGGTCATTTTTCAGCGCAGTAGTAATTTGGCAGAGGGATGGTCTGACAGTAGCTCTATATTTTGCTTAGCTAAGAGCTTCCCTTGTAGCAAAATCTATCATGGAATTGAAAGCACTCAGCTCTGTTTTGCAATTCACAGTTCAGCCCAGGTGGGCCACTATTATACAATAACCATGCAGCTGTTAGTATCATTGCCTAAGCTTCCCGTCCTTTTTAAAAATTTACAGTTTAATCTGCCCAACCAGTAGATACTAATATCCAAAAACTCAGTTCTTATTTACCATTGACTCCCTGCAAAGGTCCAAAATAACTAACAAATCATTCTCAAAGGAATTCCAATTATGCTGCTTGATCCCTTAAACATTATAAAGGAATGAAATGTCAGTATTGTGTGTAAGGAATAAAATACACACCTGCTAACAATACAAACTGAATAAAACACTTAGCCTGTAATGCACTTCTGGAAATCATTTCAGAAATTTACAAACGTAATGTTTGGCCCATCTTTCCACCATTGTAAAGATTCTACCACATGCTACAATTTTATGTGTATGGCTAAATCTCCATTCTTGATGTTTATTTGCATTGCTGATGGGGGTGGGAAGGGTGATTACAGATGTATCAGTTACATAAAATAATAAAAGCTAATATCTTCTGAAACTTACAGATCCTGATCAAATCATACTTTTACTTGATGGTGCCTTTTGTCTTCTAGGAGCAATTGAGCACATACAAAGTGTTTTTCTCAGTCTAAGAAACTTTAAGTAGAGCATGGGTTTATTCACTTATTTTCAAGGCTTTGCAATCCTTTCAAAAAAATTTCTAGGGCTGTTCAAATAGAATAATAAATTAAACAAATTAGTTCACCGAGAACAGAAAGATCAAACCCAGGTGTAATCTGTGACTTGCGAAAACATAATACCTGAAATGATACAGAAGGACTTTCCTACATAATTTAAGGTGAGACTGACTACAGGCTATGGAAGCCCTTGTTCTCTCCTAACCACCAATTCTGGCAATTTTTGTGGGATTTTTTTCAATGTGGAAACATTTTGCTCTTCAGATTTCACTAATATCATACTTAAGATGAACTCAAATTAAAGCAAATTTCTTCATGCTCTTGTCCCCATGCAAGGATCTTTGTTTTTCACACTCTATACAGCTTGCCATCTTTTTCTGACTGAAGTGATGTTTTCCTCTGATATGGCTTTTCTCTATGACAATATTTTACCAATGAGTGCAAGAATACATGCAACAGAGTTCATAACTGTTATCTGTATGAGTAATTTCTCAGTAATTTCTCAGTGTTATTCAAAAGTTACATGATCCTGATTCTGTTGTTTTCTACTTCTCAACAATAGCTTTTACTCATTAATTATTTATTTCATTTGTATGAAATATGTTCGCTGCCCAAGGACTTCTGGGGCTTGTGCATAAAATTTAAACTAAATCCAGCAGCTAAAATCCCTCTTAAACTGTAATAAAATTACCAAGTTAATGGAGCAATGTAATCAAACCAGGGTTAATAAATATGATGTTGCCTCAATAGATGCCATAAGAACAAATGTCAATAGATATTGACAATTTACCATGTGAAAGCATGACATTTATTATGTTTATACTCATGTTGTCACACATTTATTATTTTTATAGTCCAGTTATACTGAGTGCATAGGAACCACAGTATTGGGCCTTATGGAAATAAAGAAATAAACAATTTTCCACTTCCCAAAAGTAAGTTACCCAGAATTTAAAAAAAAAATAGTACACATTAAAATTTGCCAGAGGCATGAGCCCATCAACACACATTCCTAGTAAACGCACAATGTGAAAAATGTGCATTTCAAACTTGGTAGAAAAACATGAGTCCAAAAGAGAAATTTTTAGCTATAAATATACTAATGTTGTTTGTTGCACTTTTTTGTATCTTTCATTGTTTAGTGGAGAAAATATTTCAACTCCTGGGAGTCCAAATTTTTGCACATAAGCACATAAATCTTTGGAACTGACATATCTCTTAATTTTCCTGGAAGTTTCTTATAAACATCTGCTTGGATAACACATGTTGTATCTCAAACTCAGAATTTGAGAATGGCAGTGCTTCCAAAACTGATTGCTGAGTGTATAGATTCCTTCTACCAATAGGTCTGCCAAGTTCCGCCCCAATCCAGGAACCAGATGAAGATGTGACCACACACACCTGGCTACATCAATGCCTGCATCTTCCTCTTCACCAACTTTTTATGAAGAGTAATTGTAGAAACAATCACAAATTGCCACTGTTTATTTTTTAACTTTGATCTTTGAAAAGCAGGAATTAATCATTTGATTTACTCTTTTTACTATTGTTTCACAAAACATTTCACAAAAATTTTTGGTACTTAAGTCAAGGCTTCAATAACCAAATTTGGGCAGTGGAAACAATAGTTTAACAACTTGCTCTAAGGAATTACACTTAACAAGTAGCTCCAGGAGATTTGAGCACAGTGGTTTCTAGGTAACTGAATAGCTCTTTAATTGAGTTTCTCTCTCTCTCTCCAGATTTCATTATTTTTCTGGAAGGCAGAATGACAGAAAGATTTTCCATCTGCTAGTTCACTTTTCTAATAGCCACGATGGCTGAAGCCAGGATCTAAGCTTTGTTCAGTTCTCCCAGGAAGATGCAGGGACCCAAGCTGTTGGGCTACCCTCTGCTACTTCCCATGCACATTAGCAAGGAATTAGATTAGAAGTGGACAGTTAGAATATGAGCCAGTACCAGTATGGGATGCTGTAAATACAGGGGCAGCTTAGCCCACTTTACCACAGCATGAATCTCTTGGGGATTTTGTTTGTTCATTTGTTTGTTTGCTTTTTACAAAAAACTATCCTGGATAGTTGCTAAAATGAAGTGGCAGGTACATAGAAGTCCATTACGCCATTCCTTCTACTATTATTGTTCAAGTATGAAAAATTCTATTAAAATAATTGTATATGAATAAAATAGCTATAAATAAATTTTATAAAGAATAAATAAGCAAAAAGAAGAAACCACCCCAAAGTACATAGTATTAATCAACATACTTTAGCCCGGTACAATGACTCAGTGGCTAAATCCTCACCTTGCAACAGCAAGAATCCCATATGGGTGCTGGTTTGGGTCTCAGTTGCTCCACTTCCCTTCCAGCTCCATGCTTGTGACCTGGGAAGACAGTGGACACAAAACGTTTTGGTCCTGCACCTGCATGGGAGACCCAAAAGAAGCTCCTGGGTCCTGGTTTTGGATTAGCTCAGCTCAGCTCCGGTCATCGTGGCCACTTGAGGAGTGAAACAATGATGGAAGGTATTTCTCTGTCTCTCCTTCTCTCTGAAATCTGCTTTCCAATAAAAATAATAAAATCTTTATATAAAATGTCAATATACCATTAGTTTTTATTATCATAATTATAGGTTATGTGGATGATATATTTAACATATTTTGTACTCTCTCCTATTATTGTAAACAATTTCTCAAATAAGGCTTTCATATTCACGTGAAGCTTCATTTTATAAAAAGCTTCCTTTTTATCACCCCCCCCCAACATTATTAGCCATTATTTCATTTCTCCATTTTCCTCCATAGTTGTCAACAATGTAACATTGAACTTTTGGTTATATATGTAGACATTCATGTTTATGCCCTTAGGATACATTCCTAAAAATGCAATTTCCAGTTCCAGGAATATGCAAATTATTACACTTTTAAGTATATGTCATACGAACTTTCAGAAATGTTAGTAACTCACATACTCACAAAAAGCATAAAAATGTCCACTGTAGCTCATGTCTATAAAGGTTGACAGGCAAGATACTACGGTTGCTTTAACTTGCATTTCTTCTGTTATTAGTAAGATTGAGTACCTTTTATGTGGTTTTTTTATTAGAATTTCTTTCTCAAGATATGTCCACTTATACTCTTGCTTATTTTTCTGGGGATGAAAGTTTTTATTTTTTATTATCCCACATTAATGTCAATAAACTCAGTCATTGCATACAAAATGAGTTTGTTGAATAAAATTTTTCTTTAAGAACAGGAGAGATAAAAAGAGAGAAAAATGAAAGCTTCCATTTGCTGGTTTACTCCCATAACACCCACAACAGCTCCAGCTGTGAGTGCATCCAGGAGGCAGGAATTCAATCCATGTCTCCCACGTTGGTGGTGGGAAGCCAATCTGCTGCTTTCCAGAAGCCAGAGTGAGAAAGAGAAGTCCAGGCACTTCAGTCTAGGATATGGGCGTGTTAAACCCCAGGCCAAGGTCTATCCCTGGCTGGCTTTTGACCACATGTGAAGGCCATACACAAATACATAATTTCTACATAAATTAAACCATCCTGAACGTTGCATCAACAATGGAAAACAAGTCATTCTAGTTGCCAAAGTTATAATGAAGAAAATTTAAGTAAGAGTACTTGCTGTGTATACTATTGGCAAGACACCTACATTCCGCTCAGGCAAGGTGAATCTTGCTGATCTACAAGTGAGTTGTTGGAAGAAAGGGATTCAATGATGGAAGGTCTGTGGACACAGCACTGGCCTTTTAGTCCCACACCCCAACAGTAAAGCTGTCCATCTTCAGTCACCTGAAATCAACAACTGAAGAACAAAGTTGTGAAGATTTTATGTTGTTCTTCCACTTTAGTGGTACAATTATGCTAAGGTAGGAGAAAAAATAATTCTTTTGGTCATTGAACTATTTATATTCACCAAAAAATATATTTCTTGGTTTGATTAGAGAAACCATGCATAGATTTCTACCTATTCTCATTCCCTGCTTAACTATGTATGTATGTATGTATGTATGTAGTATGTGTGTATGTGTGTATATATGTATTTATTTATTTATAAGAGATCATCCATCCAATGATTTAATTTCCAAATCTTTGTAACAGGTGGGTCTGAACCAGCCTGAAACTAGGATCCAGGAATCCATCTGGGTCTCCCCAGGGGTCTCAGGGTCCCAAGCTCTGTTGCCTGCAATGTTTCAGGGTGAGCATCAGCATCAAGCTGAATGGGGAGCTGAGATGTGAATGAGAAACAGGCATTTTGCTATGAGATGCAGGTATCCTGCAAAATGTTTTTTAGCATTTAAATTTTTATTTCCTTGCATTATATCTATACAAGGCAGAGAGACAGAGACACACAGAGAGGTCATCTCTATGCTGGCTCTCTCTCTAAATTCCTACAAAAGCCAAGACGAGGCCAATTCAGGTCTCTTACATGCAGGGAACAGAGCCAAGTATCTGGACCCCCCAGGGTGCACATGATCAGAAAGCTCAGCTCCAAAACAGAGTTAGGAATAGAACCCAGATGCTCAGATAGGGCTTACCTGAGATGCCTCAAGTGCTCTGCCAAGTACATACGCCCCAGGCAATATCTTAAGCAATATGTCAAAAGCTCATTCCCCACTGCTGATTTTTTTTAACTGAAGCTCCAATAAGTAAATAAATGAAAATGCTATACACACTTACTTATTACAGCATGCATCTATTACTGTGTTAGCATAACGAGACTCTTCCATGTCATCTCAAATCAAATTTATTGCAATATTCTGACTTAGTTTCAAAACATTCAAAAATGTCAACAAAAGTCATTGAAAACGGTAATTCAGAAAGAACAAAAACCCAATATTCCCAGGTAGTGTCAGGCACTCCTCAACTAGGTAATTCAAGGCCTAAAACAACCTCGAGCTTTAGTCACTGACTACATCTCAACTTTTCTCAAATATTAGGCAAGCAGCATTCGAACCTATTAGACAGTGCTAGGATGACAACTGATATGACACTATATCTATCTATCTATCTATCTAAATATGCATGGGTTTCCTTGTTAGGGAGTGTTGATGTTTCCACCACACTGCAAACATGTAACAAGCAGATGTAGCTAATCTATTCTGTACTACACTTAAGCTATTTTACAAGTTTATGTGAGTGGATATGCTCAAGCATGAAATTCATTCAAACTTATAGCATCCCTACCCTATAAAACATTTATTATCTTTTCAAGTGCACAGAGATGCAAAAAAAAAAAAAGCTACATACATGCCAAAAAGAACACCCAACTTAACAGGTTAAAGCCCTCCAATGTGTTAATAGGTGGATTACAATATATGTCAATATATGCTTTCACATGCGGTTTGAAAACATGGTTAAGAGTAGACACTTCAGTAAACTAACGCCAAATCAAATTATAGGGTAGTCTCCCAATACAGTGTGGAAATAATTGCTTTGAGAGATTCAATATGGTATCTTGTAACTTGGATTTTTTTCATAAAGTAGGCCCAAATTTAAATAATGTTCTTTGTCCCAAAAACTTACACAAAACACTGGATGAATAATTTGTGTCTTCAACCCACAGTGATCTCATCTGTAGTAAAGTTTAAGAAGTTAATGCACAAAGAGCAATTTACCAGAATATTGGTTATGATAATGACTTTGTCCAGTTGCCTCTTTGCTAAGGCTTCCCCTGACCATCCTGTTTGCACCCTGAACCATTCTGTTCAAAACTGCAGAAAATCCAGCTCCACACTTGTGAGCCTCCTCAGTTAGCTCTATTTTTTTCTTCCATTGCACTTTTCAATTCCTAAACAAACTTAACCATCAGGCAACAGGGTATGATTTTTGCTTTAAAAAAAATCACACATAATATTAGGCTCTCTGTAAATCTTAACTTCTCAGACTCACATAGACAAAAAGCCTTCCAAAATAATAATTAATGAGTGCTCAAATCTTGAAATAGAATCTAAGTTTATAACTCACTAGAATGGAATTTCTGAGAGGACAAAGAGTTTTTGTCTCTTCTGTTGCATGAACACTTAGAACAGTGTCTGACATTTATACAGGCACTCATAAAAACTTATTGGTTCAATGATAATAAGAAAATGCCTCTATACACACTGTCAATAATTATAAACTATCTTAAATTGTGGGGAAAGTTCCCTATACTCTTTTTTTTCTGTTTCTAATACCAGCATGATAGTAAGAGGATACTTTTAAAAGTTTGTAGAAAATGAAATGAAAAGTTTTGTGCAAAAAAAATTTTTAAATCTACACATAGATTTTTTTTCACAATATACAGTTTCCATAAACCTTTTGAAAACACTTCACACAAATAAGCACTTACCATTAGAAGTGGAGTTAGATGCAAAGCATCAATGTGGACTTAATATTTCTATGTACATATGGCCCATGCAGGCTTCACTGGCACTTCCCTTGATTTAGGGCTCCACAAGAGAACAAAGGGGACAACTCCCTAGACACACAGAACAGTCACGTTTACAAAGTCTCCTCCATCCAGGCAGAGCCTAACACATGCTACTGCTGAGGAAGAGGGTGAGTGGACTTGTCCCAACAGTTTTGATGTCTCCAGAACAGTGACTTCTTCCTTGTCCATTGAAGGGAGGAACAACAGTTTTATAAGAGGCATATCCTCCTTGAATTAGGCTGTTGAAACCTGGACCTGTTATTACAAAGTTTTACTTTGGGGGCTTGCACCCTCAGTCATTTATGAAATTGTTATAATCATCTGAATCCTTGAGCATGACCAAGATGTGACAGGAACAATGGCTAGAGGTTTTTTGTTGTTGTTGTTGTTGTTTTTTTTTTGGGGGGGGAAATGCGTAAGCAATAATAGCTTTTAAAAACATTTTCAACATCTCTCCGGGGTTTAATTGAGCTACCGAGCTCTAATCAAGTTGCCCCAGTCCACTCTGTATCCATGGCCATGTTATTTTAAGAGTCTAATAATCAAAAGAAAGTCTTGCATAAAAGTGGCATTTGTTTGGAGGATGTAGTTTTAAAGGCAGCATTGTATCAGCACGCTCTGCCTGTTGATTTGATGGTTACCAAAACACTGTTACAGGTGCTATGGAAGTGGAAGACAGCATTCAAGCAGCTTCCAACATTAGTAGGTAGAATAATTCTGTCTCTACGTTGTGGGGCTTTAAGGAGATAGCAGAAAAGATTTTCTATTTCCACAACATAAATTCTATAACCGGGTAACCTTCCATTAAGGCATCATTAATTTGAGATGCAAAAGAATTTTCTATCTTCATTCAGGAGTTTCCCATTAGAATATAATACCTGCTGAGAGTGTGAAGTCATATGATCTCATACTTAATATACCGGGCTTCATAACCTGCTAAGAATAAAACATGAATGAACAATTATTGTGAAGGCACTGGAACATGAGGATAGAAGCATTGAGAAGATGATAGAATGCCTCAGAGATAAATTCCTTCTGCCTACCCAGGGTTTTTGTGTGCCCCGTGCTGCTGGGTGGCATGACATTGTGGGCAAAGTGCTAGACATCTCAAGAACTATATTCTCAACTACACCCACCCGAGGCACACTTAGTTGTGAGATTTTAGGTAGGTTACCTGGATCCACTGAGCTTCCATACCCTCATCTGCAAAACAAAAATAATACCATCTCCCTCCTGTGTGATTGTGATCATTACATGAGATAATGTATATTATTTCTCTTCCATGGAATCACAAACATGAGTATGTATCAGAAATGTTTAATAACAGTAATATTGCATAGTTACCAAAGTGAACATCTCAGGCAATGAATGCTTTGGGAAATTATATTGTAATGGAATTTTCAGAAATTAAGTTTCCCTTAGAGATTTTTAGTCGCTTTCAAACTTTTTACATTTAAACTCCTTCGTTCTAACAAAATTCCCAAGAAAGCTATTAGGTAAAGCAGGAAAAAAAGAGTCATATTGGTATGTGTTAAAGTGGGCCAGCCTGCGTGAGAGGGAGCCTGGAGGAGGTGGCAGCAGTAGCTCATTGAGTCACTTCCCAGAATGTCACAGGTGAGATTTTCTTAACATCTCCTTCAAAGAACAATGGAGCCCACTTGCCATTAAAGAAGTGGCAGACATTAGCTTTTAGGCAATATTAAAAATTTTAGACCTTCTAGAAAACCAATTTGCTGGTACACATTTTAGAAATTTAAAGCATAGAATATATTTTGATTTTACAAAAATTCTTTATTTGTCATTCAAATCATGTGTTTGCAGAGTCTGCATGTGCTGTAAGGAATTTGGGTCAATTTGCCTTAGCTAACATTCTGGAAATAGGGTGCAATTTTTTTCTCAGCTGAAGCATGTTCATATAATACTCATATGCATGTCAATGTTCAGATTTGTTAACTTTGGAGTTTTTTTTTATTAAATTACCAGTTCATAATTATGGATCAGTGAGTTAAATATGGTCCACTGAAGCATAAAGGAAATGTTGAAAATAATAACATGAATACTATAATAAAGGGTAATTAGGAAATCAAAATAATTCACGTAACTGGGTGCAAATATAGATTATAAATCTTAATGTGCTGAGACCAGTAAATCTGTGAACCACAAACATCCTCATAAGGAGCTGTGCCTGTCCTGCCTGGTTTCTGGAAAGTTCCACAACATCACATGACATTGGATGAGGTTTTACTGGGAGAGATGAAGGCCTCAAGGCCAAGATCAACAAGAGAAAAACAAGAAGGCACTGTTCCTCTTCTGCCCCATCGCCATCATCCATGGAGATGCACAGCAGGCCTGGTCATCCGTTCTTTTATCATTTTATATGGCAAGAGTTAAAAAAGTTTGTCAACAGGGACATGGCATTGGTAAGGGAAGGATTTGGGGAACTGGAAGTTTCCACAAGTTGTCTGAGGCAATCAACTGAGTAGGCCACAGGTAACACAGGCCAATGGGTAGTTCATCCCTTCCCCCGCTCCTCCATCAGTCCTGGGGACATGAGATCATGGTTGCATCTCCTCCAGCTGGAGTACAGAGTGGCTGGCATGCAGCCTACCTGGAAAGTTGCTTAGGAGGCCCTCAATCAGTACTTAAGATCCCTTACAGATAATACTCATTGCACAACAGCTAAATGGTAGATGATAACAATGGTGTTGAACAAGCCAAACATAATCTTCCTTTCAATAAGTGTTGGAGGTGGTATTTACTGTTATCAGTCAATATTCCAGTCAGAAACTGATGGCATTGGTACAGCAGTTGAAGAAACGTGGTCCCCACATCCTTTATGCCTAGATTTTATTTATTTTTTATTTATATATAATTTTTATTTTTTATGATGCAGTTTCATAGGATCAGGAATTTCCCCTTCCACCATCCCCATTTACCCTCTCCCACTGTTTCCCCTATATTATTACAATAGTAGAGTCCTTCAGCAATAGTCACAAGTTCATTATTCTTCTATTTAAGTTTATAATGACATTGTAAGTATAGATAATGATAGAGCAGCCAGCATCCTATTGTCAAGGTATATTTTAACAGTTTCATTGGGGATCTATCTTTTCTTCAGGAGTAGAACACTACACTGTATCTTCCCTTCTCAGTGTAAGTCTCCCTTCTTGGAGCAACCACAGCAGAAATTAACACTGGATTGTGCATCACCCCAGGGTGAACAGCAGGAGAAACCATTCCTTATCATCCTCAGGTGCAAAAGGCTAAGCAGAGAGAAGATTGCCCAAACTGCAATTGGGAAGAAACTGAGGGATAGGCTGTGGCCTTGAAGGCCTGCTGTATAGGAATCCAGCTACTATTACTATTATCTTGTAAGTAAGGAATTGGAAAAATAAATGACTTGACCTTACTCTACTACCTTCCATCAGGGCAGGAAATGTAGCAAATGCAGCTCATGGAGTTTGGAGAACATGGCCTTCCAAGGAACAAGGTCAAATAGAGAGGGGCAGAAAATAGTTATGATGGACAGAGGATTCCATCCACCCAGGAAAGCAGGAACCAGTAACAAATCCTCCGAGACCAGCTTGAGAAGAACAAAGAGAGATGGATCACACGGCATGGAATGGATAGCAGAGGTGGTTGAGTAGGACTACCTTTTCAATAAGTTGACCAAAAGGGAATAAAGCAGGTTGCATAATTACCTTAGGGAGATCTCTGGATTAGGAAAAGATAGTGTTTTGTGGCTTATAAAAAGGATTCTTCCTTTGAAAGGACCAGAGGATCCACTGTAAAGGGAATGCTGCAGAAAACGTAGCTAACAAATGAATCCAAAATGAAAGGGTCAAAAAGTTACATGAATAGTGTCACTAATGTTATTGTGTATTGCAAATCCTTACCTGAGGCCCAATAATAGTCACTCTGAGAACGTGTTTACACTACCGTAGTAGGTTTATTATAGCAAGGCTTAAATGTGTGGTTAAAGTAACACTTTACAATGTTCTTGTGTCAGACAGGAACAGATTAAGGCATTTGATTTGAATGAGACCTGATTTGAGGATTAGGTAAAGCCAAAGAAAAGGTTAAATATTTTTAACAATTAGTTAATTGCAGGAATATTTTGTTTGCTAAAAATTAAACCTATAGCCATGAATGAAGGCAATTACAAATTATAAACATCAATACATGCACATATTTTTTTCTTCTCACATCCAACAACACTAATATATTTGAATGGTACCATACAGTGTGCTAAATCACACTTCCATGGTTATGTGGCCTCTCACTTCCATTTAAAGAACAAATTGATATTCTAGTGTGATCATAAGAAAACATAGGTATCAGTTCAGGATTTCAGACCTCAAAGACCAGTGTTTAAACTGCTAATATGTCATTCATCTCATTGGGGACATTGTATCGTTGAAGACTCTCATTAATACTTAAAATGAGTAAGTGGCAAAGGAGCGATGAAGAACAGAGTTCACATGTGTGATCCCCTCATGAAGCTAGCTCTCCCTTTCAGTGCTATGGCCGTATGTTGTCACTCCAGGCCACTGATATCCTTCGTGACATTAGTTAGCCCTTTCCTGGGAGTGGGTGCTCAGCCATTCGCTGTTCATTGCCCGTTTGCCATGCTGGCATACCTGGGTCTGACTCTGGCTCCAGCCCCTGACGCAAATGTCCTTTTACTGCAGAACTTGATAGGCAGCAGTGATGGTTCTAGTTTGGCTTGGCTCATCACCACACCCTTGAAATGTGTCCTTTTGGGGAGTGTAGCAGGAAACAGCAGCTGTAACCATTCTCCTCTCTCACTCTCTTGCACCCTCTCTCAATCTCTTCTCTCAAACAAAAATTTCTTAAATCATCTAGCCCTGTCCTGTGTTTTTCTTTGGTCTTTAAAAGTCTATATGGTTTTAAACATCCATCCAATAATTGAATCGGTAAAGCTACACACATGCCCCTCTTCAGGAAAAGCTCATTCCATTGGTAAAATGTGCTATCTACAGTGTCATAGCTGTTAGAGTACTTTCATTAGAACAAGGGTCAAGCTGATTCATCAAGTAATAAAAATATCAAGCAATGCCACCTGTTATTGGGATAGGGTCCAAGTCAGAGGTGTTTTTTGAAAAGTATAAACTTCAAGATCCATATTCTTTTCTCTTTCAGCTCTAACACAATAAACTAAAATAATGAAAGTAGATTTTCCAGGCTTTAGTTGGAAGCTTTTCTCTCCAAAAGAAGTCTGAGAAGGAATACTAAACTGACCTTTCCACAAGTTTGTTTCCTTCCTTGCCAACTCCCTGTAAAAGAAGTAGTAGTCTAAAATCAGCTTCAACCTACGGAAATTAAAAGTAACCTTTGGGCTAATAGGTTTTCAACTCCACTCCTTACTGAGCAAAAACTTCGTGCCCCATAAAATTAAATTACCTCCTCAAAATGGACTTCTCTAATGCATTACAATGCATTACAACATTAGATATGTTGAATTTGTACAGAGCAACATCTTGCTCCCCAGGGTAACATTCTTATCCTTGTGAGGATTGATTTCATCCTTAATGGGGCTGCTCCATCTAGTTCTGGGGTCTAAAAACTGAGAAGGAGTCCAGGAAACCTAAAAACTATTAAAGAGATGGCAGAACAATTAAAGCCCCCCAAAATAAATTAGATCTTTGAGGAGACTGGAACTACAATTTAAAGAAATAAATACTTGGATATTTTACCAAACAATAAATAGTCAGATTGTGAAGCAGTCTTGCTTCTTGGAAGGTGCCTGGCTATTTTGTTTCTTGAATAGAGATAAGAACAAAGCATGATGTATTGTGACACGTTTGTAAGGTAGTAGGTTCAGTGTTAGCTCTAGCAATCACTGAAAATTGACCATGTTGTCACTAATTGGAAAAGTTCTAAGGTAGTCCTTGCAGAATGGAGTTGAAAGTCATAAACATGCTTCATCCTGAGAACTAAACTAGGCCCTTTGCCAATGAAAACATCAAGAATGCTGCATCAAGTGGGAAGGCTACTTGAAAAGATACATCATACATATACAAGACTGGAGATAACTTATAAACACAGGTGGATGGCACAAATCGGATGCCTAATTTGCATTATGAGTCATTTGGAAAGAAAGGCACGATCAATGGGGTTATAGAAAACTAATGCATTAAGATTTTGTCTAAAAGATAATAGGTGCACACAAAAGGTGGGTTTGTGATTATGTGTGCAGCTGTGTACAGAATTGATGAGAGTCAAAAGAAACACAATAATAATAAAAACTAACAATATCTGACCATTACACTATGAGGTGTCTGGATTGTTCGAGAGATTTCTAGATATATTAACCTGTTATATTCTCAGAGTGATGCTTTGAAGACAATACTGTTACCTGACTTTCGGGACTGGGAACCTAAACCACTTAAGTCGTGTCTGATTCTGACAGTAAGCATCCTGCATAGCAAGCTCTGTACAGGCATTAATTGCATGGCAGGTAGATTTCACTCACAGCACTGGCAGTGATCTTCCAGAAATGTCAAGAATATGCATACTGCCACAAAACATACTCAATCTTGAATGATTTCCTTATGGCAATGTTCAAACATAGCAAAAGCAGCTAGAGTAGCGCTGACGGGCATTGCAGCCCCCAGGTATGCAGTTTGGACTCCGATTTTTACCTCATTTGTGGTACCCTCAGACTTAAAACTTTATTATTACCACGCTGTTCAGTAGGTGGCAATCGTAAGATCTTGAAAATTACTATAATTGCTTAGTATCAGGTATCAATCTGTAACCAATGTGCCAGTTCAATACTTCTCAATTTACTGAGTACTTGCAGCCAGCTAGCGCTGGACACTTGCAAGTTCGTTGAAATGGCTCCTATTAGGTAAGGAACAGGACAGCTCGTCGCTTCAGGATCTGACGCCTAATTCCCACTTCCTGCTCATGTGGACCCCGGGGGGCAGGGCCTGATGGCACAATTTCTGTTACCCAGGTGGGAGAGCCAAATGCCGGGTTTTGACTTGACCTAACCTCCATCCTATCCTTGATAGCATTTGAGAGAGTGAACTAGCTCATCAGGAGTGCTCCTGGAAACACACACACACACACACACACACATACATATAAATTGCTGTCAATATGAAGTCTCACCATCCTCCTCCCCAATACACATACACACACTTTTCACACATTTTAAGAGGTTCAAGTCTGTCACCACAACCTCCACCCCACTCCCTCCAGGCCCCCAGCTCCCACTGCCTGATCCCCAGCCACTTCCCCCAAGTAGGGCGGAGACTGTTTTCCGGCGGGATCCGTTCCCCTGCCCTGGGACGCTGGCCCCACCCCGGTTGCCTAGGCGACCTGGAGCCGCTTCCCTTTGGCTACAACATGGCGACGTCGACGGGGTTGACTCCTGGGGGGATAACCCCCTTGGGGGTGACCCCAGCGGGAACCTCGCCCGAGTCGGAGGTACGCCGCCCCTTTGCTATCACTGTTTGGGTCCCAAGACATCCGAGCTCCCGCACGCGCTTCCCGCGGGATCCTTCGGCGGCTGGTTGGGAGCCGGAGCAGCGTGGAAATCCAGGGCGAGTAGGGGGCACGCTGAGATCCGCCACTGGGGGCCAGCTAAGGCGTACCTTGTGCTTGAGATCGTAAATGGTATCAGTTCTCTCCCCGCGACAGTTCTGTGTTCAAAGACCCTCACATCACATGCTTTTACCCAAATGAAAAAAAAAAAAAATTAAATGTTCTCAGACTTTAAAATGGATACCGGCCCCTGTTTATGAATCGCTAGTGATTCTGTAAAGATCACAGATGGGAGTTGCCGTGGAATGCTAGTAGCTCCTTGGTGATGGATTGATTAATGTTGGAAGGCTGGCTGTGTTCCTGTTAAGTGTATCATTTTCTCTAAACAGACAATACACTGATAGAAGACAAGACAAAGCCATAAAAACTGGTCTTATGTTTAAGTTGATAAGTCGTATAACCTCCTTGGACCAAAGTAATCTCCTGAATAGTCTCCAAGTAAAGCTGTGTTGTCTGTAGCTGCCTCCCAAAACCAACTTTAAATGATAAATGGGTTTTAGGTAATCTTACTTATAAACTTAATATCCAGATATTTTTAATAAAGAGAACATCTGCGTGCTAGATATTTAGCATGTCTAGTTTAGATTGTCACCACTGAATCTATCATACAGTTCCTAAAAAGCTTTAGTTTATAGCTCTAAACGTGAGTAATGCTTTAATTAACACTGCTTTGTTTGACTCTTATTAGTCAGTCTAAGCTGAATTCTGTGTGCGGAAGATACGTATTCGCTTCAATTTTATAAATGAAGAAAATCACGGAACCAATAATTCTGCGCCAGGCCCAGTGATAGACCAGTCATTCCCAGTGCAGCTACCCCCCTCAGCTATGTGCAGCCCACTAAGGCTTTTGAAATGAGCATTTGTTTAAAAAAGCAAAAAGAAATAGACAAACAATAACAACAACAAAAGAACAGTAGGAAGCCAGAAACTTCCATGTGAACTGGAATATCTGTAATGCAGTTTCAAAAGCAGCATGGGGAATTTCCCAATTAAATTGTGTTATTTAAACATAGACAAAAACTTAGAATAATGCAGTTTTCAGTGTACACATCCACACACTCACCCACGAAGGCATTGTCTAAGACTGATAACTATAGGTCTTAATGAATTTGCACCTACATTAATATATTTGTACATATCTATGTATATGAATATGTGTGTGTGTGTGTGTTTAAACAGGTTCGAAGTCTCTTGTTCACAAAAACATCACTTTTTACTTTGGGTGAATCCAGCAAACGGGCTGGTTATAGACAATAGATAATGATCTACCATCAGGACTGTCAGCTTATATGCTTGCTATCCACTATGACACACAATTTCAAAATTTTTCTCAGTATCCTGAATCTCATTTAATAAAATGGAGAAATTCAGTTGACACTCAGACTCATTTTTCAGTGCTTGTTTGCTGGGGATAACATATTGATAACGTTGTGTGGTTAAAACTCTGTTTTCTATCCTTGTGAAAGTCAACTGCCTATAATCCGTGGAGAAGACAGTTGCTCCATAGAGCTCTGCCACTTAGTATGATGATGAGTCCTGCCCGCCACCCATTTGTGCTGACTGGGGACTTCAAAGGTTTGAAGGAAAAGATAGCAAGACCCTTTCTTGTCGTCTTCAAGGCTGCAGCTTTTCCGTTAGATACTGAATGCTTTTTCTCGGATTCAATTCTTTGCAAAGTCGATCTCCTGGGACCTAGTCCTTTATGGGGTCAATTCTAATAAACTCTGTTTCCAAATTGACTTAGCCAGTGGACCACTAGGCAGCTGAGCCAAGCAGTATTGAAATATTTCTTTTCTTGCCAAGTCTATAAGAAACAAAGCATACACTTCCAATAGTCAGAGGTTTCCTATTTGTTGCTTGTGGCCAGCATCTAGGCTAAAAACAATTACCCCCAATCATATAGTAGGCACTCAATAAATTATGATAACTGCCGTAATTATAATCTTGGGTGGTCTGATGTATGCCAGGAAAGGTAGTTATCATAGACTAACATCTATTCTTGAGACACTGTGAATAAGTAGAAAGGAGATGCAGACCCAGAGAAGTAATTTTCTCTGTGGCATTGCATTAGCTCGGACTGCCAGCTATGAATTCAGTATTCTAGAGTCTTTTGTAATACTGGAGTGAATGTCTTCCTTTAAAAGTTAAAGCCAAACATAGTATACGCTTGCATTGGGGAAATCTCAACTGAACTTGAGCTGTGGTTATGCAATAAGGTGGAGGAATCCACCATGGTGGGAGGGTTTGGGGAGGGGTGGGGAGAACCCAAGTATCTATGTAACTGTGTCACATAATACAATGTAATTACTGAAGTTAAATAATAAATAATTAAAAAAAAAAAAGTTAAAGCCAACTTATGGAAGACATTTGTATGAACTCGTAAGAACAGAGAAAAGGACAAAAATCTAAAAACGTTTACTATCTGTAGATCTATAGATGAATAGAATGTATAAGTGATGCTTTAATTCAGTGATCAACCTTCTTCTGATCGGTGGTTCAGAAATTGGCCTTCTTAGTATATTCAACCTTAATTGGGAAATAAAATCACTTAAAGTAGTGTGTTTGAGTACCTAGTTCATATCCCACCGTTTATATTCTGATCAATTTCCTGCTAATACACCTCCTGCAGAAAGCAGGCGATGGCTTCGTTACTTGAGTCTTTGCTATTCAGGTGGAAGATACAGGTTAAATTCCAGGATCCTAACTACGGCCTGAGCTAGTCTAGCCATTTGGGGCACTTAGGGAATGAACTGAAGAGAAAAAAACAATTGTTTGTTTCTGCTCTCTCCTTTGCCTTTGAAATAAAAGGTAAATAAATAACAAATTTAAAAAATATACTTCAATTCACATTAGTCTCAATGGAAATTGTGAAAGATTATTTCCCAATTATTTCTTCTGAATAATACCACTTAAATTGTCCCTACATCTTTTAATATGTGACATTTGTTCATTAAACTCAAGAGCACATTTAGATAATCTCAAGTAGAAAGCTAGTATTACTTGGTACAGAGATAGTCGATGTGTCCAGCAGGCGGTAGATAATTTTCTGTGGAATAACTGGTGCCTTTGGAGCTTAGGAAGCGGCCCCTATTCCACCATTGGCTGAATAGAGAGAAAACTTGGGTTCAGGAACAAAATGATTAGGTTTCTGCAATTTCAATATCATTCAAGAAATATCTGTTGAAATTATTCCTAATCAGTGTGAATGAGCACATAGTGACTACCTAGTGCAGTCAAACTGCAGACTATGGGTCGATGCAGAGGAAAGTCTGTTAAAATATGTTTGAGAAGACTGCCAATACATCTCAAAAGGTTAGCACTCAGTCATAGAACTGGGCAAACACTGATAACCCCTGGCAAATACTAGCTGTGGTCATGGCAGTAACAAATATGTAGGCTTGTCCCACTTCTCACCATTGGTTTTATGGCTACCTTGTTATTAAAATCTGTGTCTGCCTCCATCTTTTGTATTATCTCTCAAGTAATACAACACAAATCATCTTCAATATTTTGTTAATATTTAAAGTTTTATTTACCTAAAGTCTTAATCAAAGGTGAAATTAATTTGAAATGCAGATCTGATAATTCAAAAAAAAGTAAATCTGATTTGCTTTTGAAATTTGAAGAATTCACACGAATCTCTTTTGTCAAGTCTTATTTTTAAAATATCATGAAACCTTGTGATTTCTTTATATAGACCTCATACATTTCCTATTGTCTATAACCAAATCAGTTTTCACATTTTCATTTCCAGTTAATATTACTGTTAAAAACAATTGCCCTTTCTTCCCCCCACCCCTACAAAAAAAAAAGTTCATTTATTTGAAAGGCAAAGTTACAGAGAAAGAGAACCAGATAAAGAGAGGAGGGAGAGAGATCTATCTGTTAGTTCATTCCTTAAGTGGTCACAATGGCCAAAGCCGGAAGCTTCCCCTGGGTCTCAAGGACTGGGGCCATCCTCTGCTGCTTTCTCAGGTGCGTTAGCAAGGTGCAAGATTAGAAGTGCAGCAGTGGAGACTCAACCAATGCCCGTATGGATGGCAGATGTCACAAGCCACAGTTCAGTCGCTGCATCATAATGCCAGGCTCAGTAATTGGCTTTTACATATATGTTGTACTCATAAAATCATCTTACCAACCTTTTTATTAACTCAACCAGTGTTAGTACTCTCTGAGGTTTCTTAGGTATGAATTTGTAAGCTTTAAATACAGGATTTTTATTTCCTCATTTTTAATATGTAAGTCAAATATTTAGTTTTGTTGCTCTGTTAGAACCTCCATGGTGGATTGAATTGCAATAGTGTTACTAGTGGTAATCTCTTTAAGTTCCTGGTTTTCATAAGAATGACTTTAGTATTTTACCTTTCATTATGATGTTTGCTGTTAATTTTGGCAAGTACTGTTTCTTCCCAGTGTAGAGTTTTATGGCTGGATTCATAAAGTGCTTGTTTATTATCTGTTTATATAATCATAATTTGTATACTTAGATTTGGCAAAAAAAAAAATGTGTTATAGCTGTTAGTGATGATCCAGCTTTGGATCTCTCAAATTAATCCTGCTAGCCATAAACTTACTATTCTTTTAGTTCTTTGCTGAATTCAGTTTTCCAAAATAAGTTTTAATTACAAATTTGCACCTGAATTTATTAGTCAGTGTAGTAAATTTGGCTAGTTTAGAGATTTGTGTGTAGGTTAGGTGGGTGAGCGCAGTGGCGTAGTAAGCTAATCCTCTGCTTGTGGCACTAGCATCCAACACAGTCACTGGGTCATGTCCCAGCTGCTCCATTTGTGAGCCTGCTCCCTCCTAAGCCTTGGCAAACAGCAAAGGATGGCCTAAGTGCTTGGACCCCTATACTCAGGTGGGAGACCTGAAGGAAACGCTAAGCTCCTGGTTTTGAATTAGCCCAGCTTTGCTCATATCAGCCATATAGGGAGTGAACCAGCGGGTGGAAAAATCTTTCTCTGTATTGTCTCCTCTCTGTAGTTCTTTCAAGTAAAATAAATAAATCCTTTTTTAATGAACTCTATAGTAATTATTGCACAAATAGAGAATTTTTGTGGTGTTTACTAGGTAGAATTTCACTGGAGCATATTGGATTTATAAAAGGTGAGGTTCTAGTTGAGTTCATTTTGATGAAGTTTGGCTCCTCCTTTTTGATAACGTACATTTTCTTGGGAAATCATTGATTTCTTTAGAATTTTAAAATATATTTACACTTAACATGTCATATACTTATTTTCTTTCTTTAATCATATCAGCCAGAGTTTACTTAATTCACTCATTAAATAACAACTTCTTTCTTACTATTCTTTCATTGATTTATTTTCTTTCTATTTTCTTAATTGATCTATAGAAAAATTATGATGAGCTGGGTGAGGCAGTCACTTTGGACACAAAGTTTAGGGGGATCTCTAAAACCTCAGTAATCCAGGCAAAATACACTTTAATGCAATACCATAACATTAATTTTTAAAAGTCCATGAATGGTCAAAAATTTAAATGAAGCCAGGATCAGCATTACTGCTCCTTAATTCATTTATTTGCAGGTTTGATGAAAGCCCTTCTAACTAGAATTTCTACACCAGACCAGGCTGAATGTCTCTGTAATTAGGAAATTGCTCATTGGTGAAATCTGTTATTTTTCAAACAAGTATCTGTGAAGAATCATTTTTGTGTAAAACACTGTAAGTGCAAAGTTGCCTTTGGAATCTAGCATTCTAGAAAAAGGACATATCGGGGGTTACTTTAAAAGATTTTTGTAAAAATGAAGTGAAAAGACGATGCACATTTTCCATGATCTTTTTGAAGGTCCTTTGGACAAATGTGGAAGTTTATATGGCATTGGAAAGAAGAAAATTAAAGGCAAGATTATCTGATAAATAATACCAGGTTTACAATGTATTGCTCTTGGAATAGCTGCTTAAATCCAGCAGGTGGTAGAATAAAATGAATTTGCAGTGTAGTTCAGCTTACATATTTTCCTGGTTGGAGATGTAATTTTACACAGAAAGCCATAATTACACATCCACTTTTTCATTTCACTGATGAATTTTCTATTGCTCTTTTTACAAATCCAGAATGTATGTGTTGAAAGAGTAAAGATTTTTAGCCACCTAGTATTCTTTCTAATGCACAGCAGCAAAATCACAAAAAAGGTCTAGTTAAAAATGAGTCCAGTAATACAATATAAAATACAACAAAACCGCTTAGATGAGTCTCCAAAGTTTGCCACACTTAGGTAAAAAAATGAGGCACTAATATTAGGCATGTTAACTAGAATTAATTCTTATCCAAGAGGTTGATAATTGGACTGTCTTTCATATAATTCTTGTGTGACCTACTTTTCCCCATCCAGAGATTTTTCAGCCCAAATAAATTGATCTGAATGTCTTTGTAATTCACTTTTCATGTATATCTTTATTCATTATTAATGACAATGAACTTATATGTATTAAAACATATAAAATGATTTTAATATGAATCCAAATTTAGGTTCAAATGACTTGCCTTAAGTCATAAAATTAATCAGTAGTCAAACCACTATGAGATTCCCAAACTTCTTTCAGTTCCTCTTTCATCATGATTTACCATCTAAAAAATGTCGCCATGTGATGAATATGAATTCATTCCTTAAGAAATCTGTGTTGACATATCAGGATCTTCAGAATTCCAGAAAGAAGTAAAAGATTAAATTATTGTCCCTGAGGAATTTACAATCTAATGGAAATGACAGTATAGGAATAATCATACCTTACTGCTGATAAAAGTGTGTGTAACCAAAAACCACTTAGTGAATATATAACCTGTGTATTATAAAACAAAATACTACTACCTTATAGAAAGACTGAGTGCATTTAATCCAGTTTATAGGTATCTCAATGCCTACTAGTTGCAATATCCTAATTTAGGTTAAATTAATCATCCTAGATTACAAAAATATGGCTACTAATGTAGCACATTTTATTTGTAAGCCATGTTAGTAAAAATAAAAGTATAGTATGAGATTAAGTCGATAAAGTATTAGGGTTTGTGTTTTTGTGCTCTTGAAACAAGAGTAAGGGAAATGTGGGGCATGGTCTGGTCAACTCTCGCGAACCATTTCCTTGATCCTATTTACTGCAACCCATTCACCTGGAAGATGCAAAAGTTATTTGCTAAATTAAAAGACATTTGATTGCTTAAGTTCCAAATCCCACAATTCTTGACTTTGGTTAGCTACTGTTTTCTTGGCTCAGTTTCTTAGTGGCCTCTTTCATGTTCCATTCACAGCTCTTCTCTACATGCTCTGGATTTGGGTAGCCTCATAGATTGTCACACACGCAGTTGGTTCCTAAATCAGCATCTTTAAGCTTGACTTTCCTAGCACCAGCATTTCCATTTTAGCTCTAAAGCGTCTCTGCTATGTGCAGCTCACCTTAAGCAGAACCACTAAATGGAAACGCGCCATCTTGCCTTTGTAGAACTACCATTGTCTTCTGTCTCTGTTTCTATTGGTGTAACAGAGGCACCATACTCAACTGTGCAGCTTGTGCTCTCAAGAGTGTCTGCTCAATACCTTGCACTCTGTGACTATTCAGCAAGTAATGTGGGATCATTAAATTTGAGTTCTTCCACAACGTATTTATAATGTCCACTTCCCAATGCATTTCCAGTTGCTCCTGTAGTCATATCACAGGTGAGTATTGTGAACACCTTGACATTTCCAAATGTCCCTGCAGGTTCTGTGTTGATTATCTTAGTCGTTTACATGGAATGACCTCCAGGACCTTTCTTTGTCCTGTCCCTGTCCTTGTTTCTCCTTTTACACTGAATGCCATATTGAATGTGGCTCTTGGCTCACTTAGCATGTGATTTTTTTTATTGGAAAATCAGATATACAGAGAAGAGGAGATACAGAAAGATCTTCCGTCCACTGGTTCACTCCCCAAATGGTCGCAATGATCGCAACCTGAGCTTGTCTGAAGCTAAGAGCTTCTTTTGGGTCTCCCACCCAGGTGCAGGGTCCCAAGGCTTTGGGTCGTCCTCGACTGCTTTCCCAGGCCACAAGCAGGGAGCTGGATGGGAAGTGGAGCAGCTGGGACACAAACTGGTGCCCATGTGGGATCACAGCACTTGCAAAGTGAGGAGTTAGCCAATAGACCATCTCACCCAACCTTTACCTTTTAAATAGATAAAAATAAATCTAAAGAAGCAAACACTGATCTTTGCATTTAATATGTAAAGCATTTTCCTAAAATAACTCATGCCACTTTTTTTTTAGAGAGATGATGAAGTTCAGGAACAGGAAAAGATACTGTCTCCAGATTTTCTTTCAATTGCTCAGATCACTGACTTGCTAAATGAGGATGAAGTTGGACTTCAAACGTAAGCATTCAGTATTACAGTCAAATATAGAACAGTTATAGCTCTGCACCTATAGATTAATGTGATATATTGATAACATATTTTAAGCCTTTTTATAATTTCTAATATTGTATTGTGCAATAGAAAACACCAATATGCTCAAATTTATGCTTTATACATGGATTACGTCTTCTTTGTGGGAGAAATACAGTGCAAATCAGCTTGTTGATACCAACCAAAAGAGGAACTTCCTGTTAAAAGCAACTTCTAGCAAATGCTATCTTCTGTTTCATCTTTCTTTCCTTTGTAAACCTATCAATGTACCTGTAAGAACCGTATTATCTGGGGCCTCCATCCTTCCCTAAAATGTGTAAGCAATAGTTTTGATGAAACAGATAGTGAACAAATTTTATTTTCTTATAATAAATGGTGAATATTTGTCATTCTTCTGTGATTTTTATCAGAAATCTAGCGAGGCTGTGCTTATCCATTGCTTAAAAAATGCAAATATAACTGAATGCTTAGACAATCATTTTAACACATGTGCAAGTCAGATTACTCTTGAGGCCTCTTATTTCCACAGGTCATTTATGTAGAACACGACAGTCAGACAAACCAACATAGTTTTCTAAAAGATGTTTTTAGCAATTACTCTTTTGAAAACTTATCTCACTTTAAAATGAAAGCCTAATTGGACCTCATGTGCAGGGGCTGATACAGAGTGCTGCGCCATGACATCTCCATGTCTGCTTTCTACAAGCCAGTCCTCAGGGCATAATGGATAAATAGAATGCTACTCTATCAGTGGTTATCACCGGCAAATCTTACGAGTATTATGGAATAGAGGCAATTTACTACTGAAAAGGCAATATGACAGATGTATTGGCTGCAAGAGAAATTTGAGAAGGGAAAGCTTATCATGAGCAGCCAAATAACTCTGAAAGATCTTTCCCAAGATGCACTTCACCCCCGGCACTTGCACACTCTGCTACAAATTGATGATCGTGAGCCATACTGCCTACTCTGCATTTGTACAGGTACTACTATCTGCGTTGCCCAAGTGTTCCAAGTTGTAGATATTGAAACAAGTATCACCAGATCATTTTTAACATTTTGTAGTAATCGGTGTTTTTTGAGAATTCTGGCTATGGATGTGAAAGTTGATAAGTAAAATGCAATCCTTGCACTGATAACAGATGATATGTTTCATTAAAATACAATCTTCCATTTCCAGCTCATATTCAGTGTTACACATTATTACAATGCAAAACTGTAGGTGCTGAGAATTAAAATAATACAATGCAAGTAACAGGTACATAGTACACTTTAAAACTTATTTATACTAAATATGTATTTAGCATGATGCCTTAACTAAAATGTGTCATTACATACAAATGGCATTTGTATTTGTGTATATCAGTGTATGTTGTGCTGTGTGTTACCAGGTCTCTTTTGTTGTTAAATACTTGAAATCTGAGAATATTTTTAATTTTTAGATGTGAGGTCTAGAACAAAGCACATTACACAAAACATGATACAGACATTAGCAATATAAAAGCAACTAGTTTCTACAGCAGGTGGAATTTTTTAGACTGTCTTATTAGTATAGAAAACACATAAAGTAACCCCAAATATCAGAAAGTTATTTCTCAATAAATGTCAATGTTATGTTGGGAGTAATAGTTTTCTGGAGGTTCTTTGTTTAACATTTGTAATACTAATACTGAAATATTTGTGATCAGTGATTCACTTTGAGTTTTAAAATAGCATTATTATAAATAAGAAATATATACTTTTCCAAACAACAGAAATGTAATTTACTTGTCCTGTCACCAAATGACATAAATCAATACATTTCCCTGCTTTTAAAAATTAAAACTGGCCTCCATGAAAGCAGCCAACCACATGAAACATTAAATTAACATTAAAGCATTTTTCTGGAATACGCTTTAAACACAGTTAAATGTCCGGGTACATGTTTTGTGATCTCTCAACTGCTATCAATCACAAGTGTTTTAATGTGACCCTGATTTTATTAACAGATCCAACCTAAATACTGTTTTTAAAAGGATGGGAGCTAAATTGAAAGCAACTACATAAACACAGAAATAATACTGAGACATCTTTTAATAAATTTTCCATAACTGGGCCTCCATGAGCTGTTTAACTTTTGCCTTAAGGCATATTTCTGCATGTCATCACATTTGAGAAGTAAAATGCACTCAGATTTCAAAACCATGCAAGAATACTCTATTTTTACAGGAATTCTTATTGAGACACAGGAGTTACATCAGCTATCATGTAGCAAACTCCTAAAAATGTAACTAAGCTTTCTTCTTGCTTCTTTCTCTCACACTGCCGCTGCACTCACCTGTCTGTCCATCCTTGTTCTATTTGCCATTAAAAAAAAAAAAAACAAGAAAGCTTTGCACTCAAACTGCAGTAATGTCATGCTCCAAATGTCTTCTTGCATAATCCTCATTAGAATGAAATGACTAAGAAAGAGTAGAAATGGTAAATACTTAGCCTGTAGTTCAAATCAAAGGGGAAAATTCAAATGGGCCTCAGAAGAGTGGTGGAGGGGGCTTGGAGGAGAGCAAAGGTTGGGGAAGGTCAGAATGATTTCCCCAAAATATTCCAAGGCACGTAAGTACTTGCCTTTTTTTAAACACAACTGAGCACTGAAAAATGGATGTTAAAAGCAAAGAATATATGCAAATATTCAGGTCAAATATTTAACTGCAAAGAAATACCATGCAGATGGCAGATGGAGAGTACACTTATAAAGAAAATTAGTTGTTAGAAATTAACAGAAAATGTGACACGAAATCAGATCATTAAAGAGGACATCAATTCCACAATGCAAGAGAGTAAGGAAGAGATGAAAAATACGTAATTAAGAAGCTTTTAGAAGTAAAGAGAGAAGTAAGGGTGAAAATTACAACTCATGGTGCACTTACTTGCCTGAAAATCAAGTCAGTAATGTGGAAGATAATTTTAAAAAACACTTAGAAAATGTAGATTAAGTAATTAGAAGATGTTAGGACATAAGTCTGGCATAATTTTTCAGAGAACATAGTTTTCACAAAATAAAGGCTTGTTTTTTAATATTTTAGTGAAGTAAAACTTCATGTATTGTCTTATCTCTAGGATAAAGCAAGTCACCCTAGTGAGGACAAAGGTTGAAAGCCTGACTCTCCCTTAGCAGTGTGGGAAGCAGGAATCATAGAATGACAGGTCCACAAAGGTATGGGGTGAAAGACTGATTCCAAAGTAAAAGGCAGATTTGTTTTATGGTTTAGCTATAGTGGCAAGAAGATCACGGACTATGAGATCACATTAAAAATGTTAGTAGAAAAATGCAATTAAATGCTGCATTTGTCTTTGGTGCAGAAAGTTTAGAAATTTGTGCACATATGGAACCTTTATGTAAAATGCATATGATAATACGAGGCATGGATTTCAAAATTTTGCACCAAAATATACTTACCTTTAAATCATGTCCTTGAATTTTTTGAGATACCCTTATATATACAACAAGTCAGAAAGTTTGTTATCTTCCTCATAATAATGGTTAAAAGATGAATCAGTGAATTCATTCATGCTTTTAGAACAACAAAACTGCCAATGTAAAATTGTGATATAAAAAGCTGGGAGTTTATCTTGGGACTCATTTAAAATTAAAATAAAGGCTAATAGGATAATAGTAATAGACAGAAACAGTTATTCCAGTACATGTCAACAAAAAAATAGGTGAGAAGATGAGAAAAAAGTAACCTAGTTTTCTCTAATGATCTAATTTAAACTGAGAGTTATAGTTAGCAAAGGGTCACCAAGGTCACTATCCCTAAGTTTACCAAGAAACCTCTGACAAATGCATGAAGAAGAAAAGCCTTCGAAACATACCTATTTTTTTTTAATTTCATTTGATGACACAGTTCCATAGACTCTGGGATTCCCCCAACCTCTCCCTCCATATTGATTTCCTCCATATTATTACAGTAGTATAGATCATAACCAGTCATAATTCCATCGTTGTGGGCCTGGACCATGCAGGGAGTCCAGCATATTATTGTCCAGATAAATTCAACAGTTTCATTGGGAGATCATCCTTGATCTGAAAGCAGAACTGACAGAATCTCATCCCCTCCAATGAAAAGCCACTACACAACTTCAACAACAGAAAGTTTACAACATCATGAAGTTAATTGACATGGTACTGAGTGACCAGTGTGTTAGAAAATGCAAGTTCTTAATCACATCCTGTAACTACTTCATTGACATCTCAATTTTAGTTTATATATAACCAACTGCTATAAACCTTAAAATGGTTATAGCGTACTATTCAGTTGTCTCTTTTCCCCCTTTTTTTCCTCATATTTATATTTAGGTGCTTATAGTATTCAGGTGTGATTTTTACTGAGCTTTGTGAATTTTAGGATAGTCCAAACAGGCCATAACTCTAACAAGCCATATGTTAACGATTGAGGAACAAAACAGTTTTAGGAGGGGTGTGCAAAGAAATCTTCAATTCCTTAGTGAGGAGTAACTGATGATCTTTGTGTCCCTACCTAATAAGGTATATGGGAGTCCAAGCTGACTTTTTCTTGTCTGTCATAAGCTTTCCTTATTGGTCTGTCTCTATCTATCTGATCTAATTTGGGGGTCTCCAGAGCGATCCTGATGGTCATTGCAAGAGGACATTCAACTTCCTTCGGGAATCGGGGAGAGGAGCCTTCTCTGGTCCTTACTTAGCTCCAACCTTGGCTCTCCACCCTCTCTTGAAACATATTTATTTTTAAAGCTGGAGAATGGCCATTCAGCACTGCAGTTAATATAGCCCCATGCCATATCTGAGTACCTGGGTTTGAGGCCTGGCTCCAGCTCCTGGCTTCAGCTAATGCAGACCAAGTAGGTCGTGATGACGACCCAGGTAGCCGGCTTCCTGCTGCCTAGGTTATGAGACCTTTACCTCTCAGGCTATGACAAAAAAAAAAAAAAAAAAAAAAAAAATTACATGTTCTAAAAAGTGAAATTCAGTTTACAAATAAAAAAAAATAGGATGACAGTGTTTCTATTAGATTAATAGATGTTAAAATTATAGATAAATTCAAATGAAATGAAGGTGTAAGAAAGATCATGTGAGGCTGATGGAAGATGAGGGAAGTTTAACAATATGTTTTTTAACATTATCAAACATAGCCTAGGGATGCCATTTTACAAGCTTGTTTCAAAAATCTATTAGTGGTTTGTTAAGCTCTTCATCATTTTTCTGAACGCTGGTTCCTTAGGGAAGTGAAGGTGTTGAAGCTCATTTCGGAAGGTAGATACTCCCAATCTTTTCTCACTGTTGTTTAGAGCACCCTCTTACTGAGGAAACTAATACTGCATGAAGGCTTTCCACAACCCTGCTGAATATTTTGGATACATTTTTTAAATATTTATGAATATTTTTGAATATTCATTGCAACCTTTTCCTTATTCTGTAGCTTTATTTTTTTTTTCAATCTGGAAAAAAATGTCCTCAGTGATTCAGAAGTTTGTCCTCTTATAGAACAACATGTGTTTATTTCTTCATGATTTGTATTTTGATGTCATGCTTCAGAAATTTTGGCCAACACAAATGTATACATTATTCTATTAAAAGTATGTAATGTTTTTTATTGATATTTAGATTTTAATGCATTTGAAGTTGGGTAGGTAGTATATCATTTTATGTGTCTAACACCATTTTTTTAGTCCATGGATCGTTCACTGATTTGAAATACTATGGTTGTCATATACCAAGTTCCCATCTGTATTATATATATGTTTATTATATACATATACTATACACATATGCGTATATATACATACACACATATATATAGTGCCTACTACCAGTTGAGTCTTATGCTTGACAAGTTGCACCAAAATGGAAAATCATGCAGTACATAAGAAACCAGTCATGTTGATTTAAAAAATAAGTATGCGCACACCCATGCCTATGAGGATACTTCAAAAAGGTCTTTGAAAATGAAATTAAAGCATTCATTTATTTTTGGTACATAAAAATTTAAATCCATCCATAGCTTTCTCATAATTTGATTTCTCATTTTTGTTTTGAACTTTTTGAGGAAATCTTGCTTATACATATGTAATGCATAGAACACCACAAACAGGAAATTTGGAGGCAGGTTAACTTCAGAGTTAGTTTAGTCAGTCTGAACAGCATTATCAGGAACTGAGACTTAATCTTGGGTCTGATTTCTCTGGTGATGGCTTCCAGTAGCTCTCATTTACTTTTAAAATTTCTATTCAAGAGAATAAAGAATCCTTATTCTTAGTTATGCATTAATAGGAACAATTTAGTAGAGTGCCAATCTTAGGAAAAACATTATTAGAGGGCAATATCAAATACTGACTGTCATTAAATAGCATTAAGGGAAGGGAGTGAAATTACAATGACTGGCTTATAATAATCAGAACTCAATTTTCAAAAATTTATTAATTATTTGAAAGGGAGAGAGAAGGAGACACACACACACATACACACAAAATCTTCCATCCGCTACTTCACCCCCCAAATAAATGGCTGTAATAGCTGAAGCTGAGTCATCCAAACCCAAGAGCCAGAAGCTTCTTCCAGGTCTGTCATGTAGATGCAGGGGCCCAAGGACTTGAACCATCTCCACTGCTTTCCTGGGTGTGTTATCAGGGAGTTGAATTGAAATGGCGCACCAGGACTCCTTCGGCACCCATATGGGATGCCAGCTCCACAGGAAGCATCTTCATCCGCTTGCCACAGCAGCACCCCCTAGAATTTTCTCTTGAGTTTATGATTTATCACCGTAGACATAACGGATGTTGAAGGGTTCTTTAAACCATACAGGCAACAGCTTCATTCTCAAATTGTTTAATACTTCTGTGTTTATTATATAGACAATCTATTTCAATATTATGAATAAGAACTTACTGTTTTGAAGATTTCATTATAAAGTTAAAGCACATATCCTTCCCCACCCTCATCACCAAAGTCACATATAAGCAACAAGAAAATACCAGTTCTATCTTTATCAAAAGAAAGAGAATGTTGAAAGTTCAAACCACAAAATATAATTTCCATGATCGTAACAGATTAAGCAGACATACAGCCGACAATCTAAGAGGATGCAGAGTTGTAGATTTTAGAATGAGCCAGAAAACATTCATTTTCCCGCAGGTAGAAAATCCTGAAGTGACCCTCTGGGAGCAACAGCAGGGCCAGGACCAGGCTGTCCAGGTTTGGAACAGACACACTGCAAGAAAAAGATTTTTGCTTTACTGTTTTAGGAAGAATCTATCCATAAGATGTTGTTTGTTTGTTTTTCACCGCCAGTTGAAAGCAAAAGTAAATGCTAGAATAATTGACATAAAGTTACCTCAAATGAAAATACCCACTTATTTGTAACATGGGTGTGTCTACATTTTCTAATGTATTTCCTGAAAATAGCTACTCAAGGACAGAAACACATTTTATGCAAAAATACTGGGGCTGGGAGGAAGAAATATCAAGCAAAATGACAAAAAGGAAAACATCCGAAAGACAGTTATGAGCAGACAAAATATGATCAAATGTTTTATCATGAGTTAAAATATGAAACAGTCACAACGCAAGGATTTAGAAGCTCAAGGAAGAGCTAATAGGAAGTAAAAAAGGTTACAAAACATGTTTTTATTTAAGAGCAAAAATGAATTATCTTCCAGAATGTGAGGTGAAATTTATAGTAGTCCTCTGTAACGCTGTTGGAAATGTACTGACAGAGAAACTAGTAATGAAAAAAATATGCAAACTGAAAAGGAAATAGAAGTGAAAAATGTTAAAGTGGAGCCCAGCGGCGTGACCTAGTGGCTGAAAGTCCTCGCCTTGAATGTGCCGGGATCCCATATGGACGCCGGTTCTAATTTCGGCAGCTCCACTTCCCATCCAGCTCCCTGCTTGTGGCCTGGGAAAGCAGCCAAAGACAGCCCAAAGCCTTCGGATCCTGCACCCGCGTGGGAGACCTGGAGAAGGTTCCTGGCTCCTGGCTCCTGGCTCCTGGCTCCGGAATCGGCACAGCACGGGCCATTGCACTCACTTGGGGAGTGAATAGGCAGATGGAACATCTTCCTCTCTGTCTCTCCTCCTCTCTGTATATCTGACTTTGTAATAAAAAATAAATTTTAAAAAAAGTTAAAGTGAAAAATTATGCCTGTAATTAATAAAAATCTATATCTGAATCCTTTTTGAAAAAACTGAAAGTAGAACAAAATATTTAATAACCTAATTGCAGAATATTTTCAGAAATGAAAGAAAACTAATATTGTCAATAGGAAACATTGAATTTCAGGAGAAAAAAGTACTAGTAAGATTATTATGAGTCAAAGACAAAAGGAAGTATAAGAAGAGGGGAAGAAGGAGAGCAAGAAAATGAAGTGTAAGAAACAAGAGAAAATAAAGTTCGCTGTCTCTTTCTCACAGTGTGTGTGTGTGTCTTTTAAGTGCCATTTTGTGTGTAAGAAATGTGATGTGTAACTGAATATTTTTTATGTTACAGGTATTATGTAATTTCAACTTGAGAAAAAAAATATCTGTTTGACCTCATTTGACCTCATTTGTCTGAATCCTTTTTGTTACAGAAAGCTGGGAATGTTTTTGAAATTCAAAAACGTTCAGACATCTTTAAAGGATGCCATTGTACTGGATTATTATGTGTCTGGATTTTTGTGGGCCAAAGGAATGGAGTTTTCTGCTATCCAGCATTCAAAATTTATGACTTTACTAGATATGTTACTTCAAAATCTTAAAAGTAAGTATACTAGTTACCTCCTGTTTAAAAAGGGGAAGTTCCGTCGTCCATCTAAATTTACAGTCTTATATAGAAGTCTCTGATTTTATTGTAACTCCTTTGATGGGAATTATAGGGTTTTCCTGGTTACTGCAGGGATACAGTACATGACTGAATTGTAAAACCCACAAGTAATATTTAACAAGACTAAAGTTCCCATCATTTTCCCTGGGAATACTAATTTCATTTAAACATCTTAGTACAATTCAAGCTACAAAAATTTAGGGATTCTGATGCTGTTGTAATTCACTGTCAATCTAAAACTACTCTGAAATTAAAAGCTTCCCATCTGGTATAGCTCCTATGATGAAATACAATACAACCGTGAACAGAAATGAACGAGGAATCTTACAATGCATTGTATCAGAGATTGTATGTTGTTATTGATGAAAGCAAGGTTCCAAGTGGTGTGCTTTTGTTTACTAAAAGCAAAAAATAGAAAATTATTTATTTTATGTGTATATGCACAAGAAATAGTGGAAGAAAATAAAGTGGTCATTGGACAACAGGCATGCGATCCTGAGGAGTTCTTTATATGGTGGAGAAATAATGAAAAATGGAAACATGATGAAGAGAGAGGCGTGAAGAGAGAGAGAGAGAGGGAGAAAGCATGTAGATTCACATGAATCACCTATGGAAAAAGTTAAATTTTGAAAGACTACAGAGCTGGAGAGTCCAGCTTTTTTTCTTTGAGTATTCATAAATTCAAAGAAACAGAATAAAGAAAGCTGAATCACACTGGCTCTCTCAATCCAAATGAGATGCTATTTCCATTTTAAGATTTTTTTTCCATAATTTATAACTGAATAAAGGATATGTCTTTTGAATGGAAACTTTATATTGTTGATAATACAAAAGTGAATTTCTGAAACTGGAACAGGATCTATTGGGAGAGTGAAAGTACATTTGTAAAACCTAAATAGAAATAAATAATAAAAGGAGTTTTGATTCTTTTTTTTTTTCTGGTAGGAAAAAAAAATAATCCCCTTTAAACCTTTCAAGCTAACAAACCATAGTCATCATCAGGAAAGAATGTACTTTTAGGCAAGCGTGCCAAAGAATGAGGTGCAGTGTGTTTACCCTTAAACTCCGCGGAAATAGAGTCCTGAGTACAGTCAGTCTTCCCACTTAAGCAACAACTTAATAAGCCAACGACTGGAGGGCACAGGCGAGTCTGCTGGTGGTAGGAACAGTCAGTTCCCTGTGGGAACGGCACAGAATTTTGATCTGATCCTTGTGTGAAACCTGTGCTGCATAGCAAAAAAAGAGCTTTGAGACAACCCACATAGAGTCAAGCTGTATCAATCTAATAGTTTGTGGAACATGGGAATTGCAAAGCCATGCAGTTAGGCTGTTCTCCATATATGTGAGTTCCATAGGTGTGTCAATCAACCACAGTCTGATAACACTTGGAGGAAAAAAAAAAAGCCTGTCTAGACATCTCTGTTGTCATTATTTTCTAAACAATACAGTATCACTGGTATTTACATAACATGTACGTTATGTTAGACAGTAACAGTAATTTAGAGGCAATTTAAAGTGGATGGAAATATTCTAAAGATTGTGGTTATATGCCAATATCACTCCATGCTACAGGAGAGATTTGAATATTGGGATCTGGGCATTTTGGGAGATCCTAGAGACTATCATGTGCAAATACCAAAGGACAACTGCATACAGTTTGCAATTTGTTTTTTCTAGGGTCTGGGCAAGCACAAGCTGTGGAGTGTTTGATCCGCTTGCTGTTTAGGCCCTCACCCAGATCCAAGGGGCTAGAATGATTTTCCTTTAGAGGACATTAGAAGCTCCAAAGTACTTAACACCTGTGATACTACATGGTCTTTACCTTACATAGGAATAATACAAACAGCATGCATGTAGGATCATCTTGTACAAGCCACAGTGTTTCACAGATATTGCTTTTTTAAGGTCACATTTAAATTTATGAAGACAAAAAGTAGAACTCGGAGAGACTAGGTATCTCCGTAAGCTCACAGCGATCGAGAAGCCATCCTCTTGGCTGCAACGTCCACGGTGCCTGTCAACCTTGCACAGGATTCCATCTTAGTTACCAGGAGCCTCACATGCATTCTTATTTGCTCCTCACAAGACTCTAATTTTGAAAATAGATATTATTCTTATTCTGCATGTGAGGGAAATAAGAATTGGGTCACCTAGCAGGTGAGCGTCAGTTATGAGGCAGCTCCCAAAGTCTTCCAATTAATTCTAAATCTGGTACGTTATTTCCTCATTCGCAATTTTTCAGAATAAAAATTATGTTTAACAGCCCTCAATGCTTAAGTGGTTTAATATTTTGTATTTTAATCATGTCACTAAAAGAGGTTTTTCAAAGAGCAAATATTTCAGTTAGATAAGTGAAATGATAACTTCCCTAATTTTTAGAAGCAATTAGTTACAGAAAGACATTAGACCTAAGAAAAACAGTGTTAAGAAGCTTTTTCTTAAGCATAAGGAAATGGTCATGCAAATGTAATTTTGTGTTTGATAACTGTTAATTTCATCTGAAGTATAGTCAATTATCTAAAAATTTCTTTTTTCCTTCTGCATCTCTAATTAATATCATTTTATTAATTAAACAATTTAGAGTTGCCATTCATTTTTGAATTGATTTTACCCAGCAGACTTTTGATTTCTGAAGCTACTTCCACTGTTTTCAGAAGAAATTTGTCATGGAAAGAGAAATGTAAATCGAATGCAGTTGCATTTAGAATGGCACAGGAAAGCCTGGCTAACCAGCAGTAATTCAGTGTGTTGCATTAGACCAGAATACTATGATAGATCAACCAACTGGACTTTAAGAAACCAAATGTTACTTATTCTGTAGCTCTTTCTCTAGTTATCTACATCTTTCTGCAATATAATGGTTTTATAATTTTTACTAACTCCTACAAGTAGAATTGAATCCAGACTCTAAAAAGGACAGTTTTGGTTTCACTATATCTTTTCCAAATTTTGAACTGTGACCATTTTATTAGTACATATGGTTTTTAGGATATTCAACATTTACATTCCAGAGGAAAAGTGTTTTACTCCAGAAGCTACTGGGTCCGTCAATAAGCAGATGTTCTCACAACTTGCTTTTGTCTGTACAGCCACCCCACCCCTAAAAAGTCCAATCGATAAAAGGAAGTGGAAAGTTACTGATAAATCCCTAGGAGAGACAGATACTTGGTGGAGAGTGTTCTCAGTGAGCAGCTTGGTCTCCCAGAGGGCTCGTTCACGTATTCCGCTGTCTCTTGGACAGCCTCAGTTTCTCCAGAATCTTTGAACTCTCCACCTCCAGATGCCACAGTTCTAGGTCCACACACCTAGCACTGATTGGCAAGCCAAGGACTCTCTCCCTACTACCTGAATGCATTCTACAGGGAGAGAGGTGGCAGCAGAGTCTATGTGGAAAACAAGTAATGCTTTTCCTGCCTCAAGGAAAAATGTAATTAGCAAAAAAAAAAAAAAAAAAAAAAAAACACTCCTTTTTATTGTATACACACGCTAAAACTTAAGCCTGATATTTTTGATCCATATTCATTGCTCTCACACTGAACAGTGCTACAGAAAACAGTTTGGGTGTGTGTAGCCTAAAGAGAATAGACTAGAATAATCGAATTGTGGGTTTTTGGTAATCATGGCAAAACGGTGTCATGCTTTGTGAACTCTCCTCTGGATCTCATGAACATCACTGGGTGTGTGAGAAGCACCCTCCCTGAGGTCTAAGTCTACAAAAGCAATATTTGATACTTTAATAAAAATCTGTATTTCTGACCTATAAAGAAATCTTCAGGCATGAATGGTAGAGTCAGAAAAAAAAAGTGTGGCATACTCTGTTCATTTCCATCTCAATTTTCAGTTGAAACTTCATTTGTATGATAACTGAACCTGACAATTGTGTCTTCCCAGCTGAATCAACCAACGTTTTTCAACAAGTCTTTATATGTTTGTGTGTGTGCGTGTGTGTATTCTATACAGTTGTAAATGTAAAGAGCATTTTACATATCAATTAGATCTTACAACAGAAATGAGCTTCCAGTAAGAGCATCATGGTAAACTGTAGCTGGACTTTGTCAGTTGCTCATCTTTCACACGTAGTATGAAGAAACAGTAAGAGTTTGACCACTTGTCTTCTCAAATGCAGAACAAAGTAAATTTTGGCCTATTTAGGATATTATGAGTTATTTTGTTCTCCAAAACATGTATCAAGATAAAAATTTCAGGGATATAATATATATATATATATATATATATATATATATATATATATATATATATATTTGTTTACTTATTTCAGCACTACATGTGTCATTGGAAGAAAGTATAAAATGGCTTGGGGAAGTTTTGGCTGAAATAGGACCAAACCACTCACACAAAGATGAAGAATGGAATTTATTTGATGTAAAACAAGCCAATGCCATTGTTGACTACTTACACATCAGGTATGGATTTCTAATAGCATTTATTTTTAATTTCATAACTTCCAGGAAGTAGTTATTCAATGAAACCAATTCACTGTTTAGCAAATTAAGAAACTTTATGGAGTTTATGCTGTAATTCACCCAACCAATAAATAGATAACATTCAAATATTCAATCTAATAAATAAAAACCAGATCATCAAACATTTTGACTAAGCATGTGCTCTTACAAAATGGATTATATTTGATAAATATAATTTCATCTAGACTTATGAATTACTTAAGAATTATCCAAGAATTTTTCTTTGTATTTCTAATTATTACTGTTGCATTAATACAATGATTCAGATTCTATTACAGTAGAATTTAGGTAGTTGATTTGTTCGATGATTTAATTTTACACTTAAAGAGTAAAACTCATTTCCAGTTATTTCAGTTTTTTAAAATGACTTGTGTTAGAAATCAAAGAGACTTATGTATATGCTTCCTCAAATGTATTATGTACCTTGAAAAATTTTGTGATACTGAACAATTAAATTCATTAGTAAGTCCTTCTGCTTAGAGAATGATGGTCTATGAAGGCAAAGCATTTTTATTACAGTGATTCTTCACTGGCGATGGAACAAATCTGTCTTTTTATATAATCTGTCACAAGGTCTACATTAGAATCATGTATCTCTCCAAAAGAATATTCTTGGAATTTGCAAATATTCGAAAAGAGAAGGTAAAAAAAGAACCTTTCTTTTGCTTAGAGAAAATCATCTGTAGAATATGTTTACTCTATACATTCCTCTTATGCCATATATTCTAACATTTTCCAAGTTTAAAATTTAAATTCTTATTCACAGTGCTAAATGATTTCCTAGACATACCCATGGTTTGCTTGGCAAGGATCCTGGTTGTAGCTTTGAAGGCTTATAAATATTAGTGTGTTTAATGTGATAAAGTTTATATACTGTTTTCTGGCATGAATTAATAGTGGCATATGATATCATGTTTTGTATAATCACATTTGATATAATAATTTCAAATTACAGAAACAGTTCCTAGTGGGTATGTTTCAGTAACAGCTATAGTAGTTTTTTCATCTGTTGGAGTAAGGCAATGTTGCTGTGAGTGCAGAGGAGAGATGAAGCTTTTCTTTGGTCATCAGTGTAAAGGGGAGAGAATTGGAATTTATTTGGCTTCATTAGAATTATCAAACCTCACTAATCTTAATTTATT
This sequence comes from Ochotona princeps, assembly GCF_030435755.1. NCBI lineage: Eukaryota > Metazoa > Chordata > Mammalia > Lagomorpha > Ochotonidae > Ochotona > Ochotona princeps. Next base: position 26,156,397 of record NC_080844.1, read on the forward strand.
TTTCCTACCCAACAAATCCAAGTGATGTCAAAAGTTAACTTAGTTTTCTGAATCTTGATGGATGATTTGAATGTACAAAGGTTCTCCTTTCCAAAAAAAAAAAAAAAATACCCTGACTTGAATTCACACACCCATTGCTTTTTAATGGATTGTGTTAGTGGTAGGATCACCTGCTAATACAACTCAGAGAGACTCAGCTGCCTGAGGATTTCAAATGAATTGAAACTTTGATCCATTACAGCATTGAGGAGAAGCCATTATTATACATGCTCTGTAGCTACGTTTTGCAAATGTTAATTTCTCAGTTATATTAAAATCAATTTTCTTAAATAGCAAAAGGCAGTAGAGTGAAAGAGAAACCACTAAGACAATTTCTTTTAGTTTGGCATTTTGCTGTATTATGAATCTATTAATTTTCCCAAGCAGCAGGAAGGGAATTAGAAAAATTCAAATGTTATCACAAACAGAATATTAGAAGTCAGACCTTCTGTAAAATTTTAACTTTCAGTAATATGTTGCCAAGCTCTTGAAAACTCACTAAAAATGTTTGTTTCCACCACCTTCTATCCTTCAGGTCTTTGAGGTTTTTAGGTAGAAGAGGAACACTTGTTTCTTCTTAAATTAATTCCACTCTTTGATATGCAGACAATATTTTCCAGGAAAAATCAGAAGGCTTCTAAATGGATTTCCATTCATGTCACATCATTTTCCAGGTGCTGTTGGAACTTAATTTAATCTTGAAACAGTTCAGGAATGTGAGAAGCAATTGATATGGAAACAGATTGTAGAATTTACTGTCATTGATACCAGAAAAAAAAATTGACTTCATTTTAAAACAAAACTTAATAAACAGGGTGATGTCTAATGTTCCTTAGGGATAATATGTTCCTTGGTTTTAAGATAGGGAAAGTCAAGATTCAATTTAATTGTTCCCTTATCCTAAACTTATCCAATTTTCACAGGTTGATTTACTGATATCATTCTAGTTCTGTGTTATAGTATCATTGTCTCCAAATATGAATCTTAAACTTCTTAGCATTTCAGGACAGTTTCTTTTGGCATAACAATGATGTCAAAGTCAATGTTTGCATTTAATATCATTAGCCACATCCATATGAATTTTCCTTTAATAAATGCCTTAATACATTTTGTTTTTCCTGAAACAAATCCATCAAAACTGCACAATCATTGTGTCTTTCAGTTTATTTCAACACTACAAGCTGTATGAGTTTCTGTTTTATTTTACCAGAGAAGAAATTGTGATCGGAACTGAGGTAAGTAATTTATCTAGATGGAACCAATTAAGCTGGATCACTTAATGCATGCTGATCAGCATCTGGATATTTAACTGCTTCAAGCAACTTCTTGTCAAGATTATTCAAGTGTTAATATAACTAACTACCAGTTTGCAGAAAGAATAATTATATGAAGTGAGCTTTGGATTTAGAATATAAGCTGTCTTTTGCCATTAAAAACACTGTTAATCACATATACTTTATGGATTTATGGGTTATTTGAGCTCAACTGAATAGACTATGTATGTCTTCATACAAATAAAATCAGGAAAATAAGATAAATTAATTCAGTTAAATCTTTTCTAATTTCACATTAATTTTCAGTCTATTCATTGTTAAGGCCTAATTCAAATTCCACTTCCTCAATGAAGCAACCATATCTTAATTACCGCCTATCTCAGACAAAGGATTTGGACAAACTCTTTAATCACAGTCTATGATTTCGTTTCAATTGATCTCTTCTTGCTTAATTGTGGCTACTTTACACCAATAATCACATAAATATGCAGCATGTTACATGGTTTTCTGAATGTTTCCTGTGGGTTGATATAGTCAATACAATTCAGCAGTAATTGTCCCAAAGGCTAAGTTCATCTGCTCTTGTTTCCCTACCATGTTTGTCTTATAATGTAGGGCACAGTGCATGCAACATCAGTTCCTCAGTAGTTTACCTGGATGCATGGTTGGATATCTTAACATACAACCACATATTTGAAAACATTAGAAATCAATTCTAAGTAAAAAATGTACAGGAGGCACAAACTGTCAGGAAAAATGTTTTGAATGTGCTCAATTGTGTTCCATATCTTCACATTTTTCTTCACAATTATCCTGATACTTAAAACTAAATATAGTGTGCTAACTCTTCTGTCTTCCTGAATGTTGTTATTCCAAAATTTATAAATTGCTTACTTCAAAACCATCTCAACTGCCATCAGTCATCCTCCTGTTCAAGTACTTTGTCTAATGCAAACCTTGTAAAGTTCGCTACAGTAAAACAAGGAACTTTTTTATTTTTAATTTCCTTAAAGTTATTGCTTTGTAATCTCTTCAAACTTTTGCTAAAATTAAGTGTCCCTTAAAAAGTTTCCCTGAAAATGTTCCCATTGTATAATTGTATCTTATGGCATGGCAGTATTGTAATAGCGAACAGTTTGTTACACAACCCTATCTAGCAAAAGTCTCAGACTATAACAGTGCCTTCAGTGGTGGAATGACTGAACATTTAGAGTCATCAAGAAAAAATTTCAGCTAGAGTCCCTTGCCCTTTCTTATCTGAACAATCATGCCTTTATTCTATATTATAAGGATATATTTAGGTGACATTTACGCTTATGGAAAAATAAAATGAATTAAGTAGAAAAGGAGTGACATTTTTCTTTTCCCCAAGTGATGAGAGCAATGAAAAATTCTTAGAGAAAAGATTTGGGTCTTTCAAGAATTAGTCCAATCACAGGCTTTTAAAAGATTAATGAAAGCAGATACTATAGCATAATACTTTATGGCTTTGTGTTGGAGGATGCTCAGGGTGAATATCTGCTTTTTAATTAATGACCTTTCATGGCGGATACAGAGGCCTGTCCCACTAACATGATTATTCATGCTGATCTTAGCACTATGAAACCAAATAAGGACCACATGATGGCCATATGAATGTTTTAAATTTAACTGTTAGGCAAGCATCCAGATAATACTGATGAAATTTACTTTCTTTCTTAATTATGAATGGAAGAGTAGAAATAAAGGAAAATCTCTTCTACTGATGGGAATGTCTAGTTTGTTAATGATGAAAGAATGATGACGTGGAACATAGTTATTATTCAATCCTTAATTAAATAATGGATCCAGTCAACTATGGTCAGCGGCTTGTTAGCATCACAAAAACAGGGAAAAAACAGACATTACTGGACTCCAAATAAAATTATATAAAACCACACATGAATTGCTTTTCTAGACATTTTAACTGTCCAATCATCAGATCATTCTTCTAATACTACTCATTTACTGGAAATGCTGAAGACAGATGGAAAAGTTAATGATTTGAGAGGAATGAAATTAACCAAACAAGTTGTGGAGGTGGAGAATCTACAGGACAAAAGATGTAGACTATTCAGCAAACAAATTGCAAGGAAATGAAAAAGTAGATAAAAAATGAACCTGCAGATGAATTGACTAGCTTACATTCAGTTCAGTCTAGATGTTTTACTTTTACTCTCCAAGGAACAAATAAATCAAAACAGAGGACAGTCATGGGATTATCAAGAACTCTGAACATCAGCTACATATGTGATAATAACTGCATATTAATTTCTGGAACTTATAAATGTGATTCTTTTTGTGGCAAAAGGGACTGTGATTAGATTTGAATTAAATCAAATTTGAAATGGGGAGGATGGTTTGGGTTGTTCAGGTGGGCCCAATATAATCATATATTTCCTTATACAAGAACAAGCTGGGGTCCCGGCGGCGTGGCCTAGTGACTAAAGTCCTTGTCTTGAATGTGCCTGGATCCCATAAGGGTGCTGGTTCAAATCCTGGCGGCGCCGCTTCCCATCCAGCTCCCTGCTTGTGGCCTGGAAAAGCAGTTAAGGACAGCCCAAAGCCTTGGGTCCCTGCACCCGTGTGGGAGATCTGGAGGAAATTCCTGGCTCCTGGCTTTAGATTGGTGCAGCATTTGCCGTTGTGGTCACTTGGCGAGTGAATCAAGGGACAAAAGATCTTCCTCTCTGTCTCTCCTCCTCTCTGTATATCTGACTTTCCAATAAAATTAAAAGAATGAATCTTTTTTTAAAAGAAAGAACTAGGTGGGAGAGTTAGAATTTTGAAGATAGAGAACGACGCTATTACTTTATTAATTGCTGTTGTGGAAATCTCTTTTTTAAAATTTTGAAAGATTTATTGTTTTTCATTTGAAAGTCAGATTTACAGAAAAGAGAGACAGAGAGAAAAATCTCTGTCCACGGGTTCACTCCCCAAGTGATCACAATGGCCAGAGCTCAGCCCATCTGGAACCAGAAGCCAGGAGCTTCTCCAGGTCTCCCACGCGGGTGCAGGATCCCAAGGCTTTGGGCCGTCTTCAGCTGCTTCTCCCAGACCACCAGCAGGGAGCGGGAAGGGAAATGAGACTGCTGGGGCATGAACTGGTGCCCATATGGGATCCCAGTGCGTGCAGGGCAAAGACTTAAGACACTAGGCTACTCTACCAGGTGCATGGAAGTCTCTTTTATGTTTTTTTTTTATTTTTAGTAGTTGGTTATTGCTCACTTTTGTAAGTAGGAAATTTAGAATTATATTTACATATGGATTTTTACTATATGACATTAAATATTTAGTAAAGTGACATTGAAATTATTGGGGATTATTTACTATGTATTTCATAAAGACAAGTTAGGTTTCCTTCTTTAAAAATGAGTCTGATTTATCAAAAGATACACTTGCATCTGGCCTGCCATTTCCCTTAATAACAACCAGAAAAGCTTGAACATTTTTTTAAAGCCATGTTTGAAAACTCAGCTGCAGAGTTTGAAATTCTGTGGATCCAAGAGATGTAGTTTACATTAGGAAATGTTGTCTGCCTATAGTAGGCAGGTGGTTTGGAAAAGGTGGTAGGAGAAGCTTTGTTAGATACACAGAGCAAAGAGAGCAAATATTGGAAGCAAAAGAGAACATGATAAATCCTGCCCATGTGTGTTGGGGCTCCACGGGGTTGCATGTTAAAAGAGATCATCCTTTACATGGACTGAATTTCATATTCAGATTATCTGAGGTTTTCGTGGACTTGAATTATCTGCTTGCAATGCTGTTAAAATACTTTCTACAGTAAAATAAATCATGCAGTAATCCAAATTAAGTCAACAGGCTTTTTTTTAATAACCAATATCTATCCAATAAAAATAACCCAACACAGAGAAAACAGAAATATGGTACACATTTTCCAAATGATAATCAGTCACCTATTTTAAAAGCATTTTTCTAAGGAAAAAAATGATTTAAAAATGAGGAACAAGAGTGTTTCAGTAGAAAACTAAAAATTATTGAAAATGTTAGTTGGATTTTCTCATTGGGAAAACACAATCATTGAAATAAAAACACAAATAAGTGTGCTTAACAGCAGTTTGGTCATGGTTAAAGAGAAAAAAAGGTTAATTAGAGAACAAGTCAAAGGAAAAAAATATATATGAAACAAAGAAAGACAAACAGAGCAAGGCAGGTGTGGAAAAGAATCTGAACAGACAATATACTTTAACTATAAATAACTTTGAGAGTATCCAACCTTCTGAGACATCAAGCAACTACAAAAATTGATATTTTTAGTTGTAAGATTGTCTAATAATAAAAAGATAACACTTTTAATAGTAAGGATGCAGGAAAATAACACTCTACATGTAAGTGGTGGGATGAAACTTTCAAAGCCTCGTGTGATAGCAGATTGGAAAGTCATAATCAGTGAATGTGAATATCTGTTGTCCCTACATTCTGAACCATCGATGTAGAAATACTTACATATTGCTTTTATATAATACCATCTAAACCTGAACATTCAGAAAAGCAGCAATGTAACAGCTGAAGTTATGAAAGAGAGAGGAAATGCTTAGTATAGATTCACTATAGAAAACTGAGTTTTTGGAAGAAAGTTGTAGATGCTCATGCATGGGTTAAATTCTCTAAAATACATTCCTAATTTTTTTTAAGATTTATTTTATTTTTATTGCAAAGTCAGATATACAGAGAGGAAGATCTTCCATCTGATGATTCATTCCCCAAGTGACTGCAATGGCCAGTGCTGCGCCGATCTGAAGCCAGGAGCCCAAATCCTCTTTTGAGTCTCCCATACAGGTGCAGGGTCCCAAGGCTTTGGGCCATCCTTGACTGCTTTCCCAGGCCACAAGCAGGGAGCTGGATCTGAAGCGGGGCAGCCAGGATCAGAACCGGTGCTCATATGGAATCCAGGCGCATTCAACGTGAGGACTTTAGCCACTAGGCCTCCATGCCAAGCCCCCATTCTTAATTTACATAGCATATAAATTGAACAATATGAGTAGCTTCCTATTTACTTTTTAAAGTAGCTGGACATGTAAATAAATCTTACATGTACATTCATGTAAGATATAACAAAAGACTAGAATAATATAAACTCTTCATATGCCTTACCTTCAGCTGGTAGAGCGGAAGTAGGACTGGATAGGATATGAAAAAGGACATTTTATTCTGTATACTTCAGATTTATATTTTTTTTTTACAACATAGCTTCATGTATTACTTGTACAAGAGCAGAAGTGTTCACTATTTCATTCTCAAGAAGCACTGAGGCACATTTGGTAAATTAAATGCAAGTATATAAACTTATTTCTATACCAACATACTGACAGAAAGATATTATCTAGCAATTTACAAGGAGAGGTCAGATGGGAAAAAAGTAGATGAAACTCTCAATCCATAAAATTAAGCACTTTACAAATGTGTTGCTACCACATTTTAATTTTATGTATAAATGAGGTTTAGCTGAAAAGTCATTTATAGAGTAAAAATCTGGTGTTGTGCTGTAACATCTAAAATTTTCCCCAAGAAAATAAAATTGATATCATGAATTATGCATACATACTACATTTTAAAAATATTTATTCAGTTTAATTTCACCAAAGTAACATTACATCAAATCTTGGATAATTTGTAATTTCAGAGGTTATATTGTATAAATTTAAAACATGCACAGCCACATATATATATAGATATATGTATATATGTGTATATATATATATTTGCACTGAAATATAACTCTTAGAAGAGTTAGTCTGCTTTAATAATTTCCTCAATTTCTAAAATATGATAGCTAGGTTGTTTGTCAGTTTTTCATAACTACAACTAAAATACCTGAGAGAGGAGAAGCTACTGAAGAGGGAGGATGTTCCACTGTATAATTTGGAGGTTCCCGGTCCTATATTTGGTGACCTCATTCATCTGGTATTTGGACAGGTTCATTTGGTATCTGAAGATGGCAGAGTGTGTGTGGAAGAAAAGTCATATAGCAAACCTAGAATCAAAGAAGCAGCAAATCAAAGTTGGTTGACACAATCAACAACATTTCACATGCAGGCCTGTCACTGGAAAGGCCTCAATGACCTAAAGATGTTTGACTGGACTCACCTCACAGATGACTTAATTCAATCAAATCTTTTCCCTCAATCCTTTTTTTTTTTAATTTGTTTTTTATTACAAAGTCAGATGTAGAGAGAGGAGGAGAGACAGAGAGGAAGATCTTTCGTCTGATGTTTCACTCCCCAAGTGAGCGCAACGGTCGGTGCTGCGCCTATCCGAAGCCGGGAACTTGGAACCTCTTCCGGGTCTCCCACGCGGGTGCAGGATCCCAAGGCTTTGGGCCATGCTCAACTGCTTTCCCAGGCCACAAGCAGGGAGTTGGAAGGGAAGTGGAGCTGCCGGGATTAGAACCGACACCCATATAGGATCCCAGGGCGTTCAAGGCGAGGACTTCAGCCGCTAGGCCACGCCACCAGGCCCTCCCTCAATCCTTAACATCAAAACAGCCTGCAGTTGTAAAACACATTGAAATTAAGTTTTTGCAAAAATAAAGCGGTGGAAGGAAGGAGAGAAAAGTATGGGTATCTTCTTCTTATATTTTTATTTATTTTTAAATTTTTATTGGAAAGTCAGGAGAAGAGACGGAGAGGAAGATCTTCCATCCTCTGATTCACTCCCCAAGTGGCCACAATGGCCAAAGCTGTGCCAATCCGAAGCCGGGAACCCGGAGCTTCTTGTAGGTCCCACACATGAGTGCCAGGGCCCAAGGCTTTGGACCGTCCTCTGTTACAAACAGGGAGCTGAATGGGTAGTAGGCCCACCGGGACATGAACCGGCACCCATATATGAACCCTGCGTGTGCAAGACGAGGATTTAGCCACTAGACTACCAAGCCTGGCCTACAGTACCTTCTTAATATTAATATAGTATCATCTTAATGTTGTATCTATAAATACATGAAATCTGTTCTCTTTATATTAATAAATTATAAAAGAAAAATTGAGGTCCAAACCACCAATACACAGTACTTTGGGAAAAATCCAAAGTATTATACAAAACTTAACATTTGTACAGTTGTATTTAGGACAGTTCCAGAATTTTATCCCAGAAGGTCAGCGTTCCTCACACAGGTCGTTTTTTTGCACAGTTCTGGGGTCTTCCATCACAGTCGGTATGATTCACTGAGCTGCGCCTTGCAACTCCCGCGGAGCCATTCATGGAAATCTTGTTTCACAAGTGGTACTGTAGTAGGATTTGGTTCTTATAAGTATGATATAGTTAGAAAGATATTTACAGGAAGTCATAAATAAACCTAAGTGGCTAACTTGTCTAGAGTCATATTTTGGCAGCCTTTCATAACCCAGAATAATACCACGTAAGGTTAGCAAATATAGAAATTTCAAACCTCGCTAAAATAGGTGAATGTCAGCTGAACATAATTTCATATCCTGAGTACTTATTCTTAAAGTGTAGTAAAACAAAATATCTTTTTCTTGCTTACTTCAAAACCTACACAGATAATGGATGTTAATGACACTGCACTTAAAAATTCTTCGCTTTCGGGGGAAAAAAATACCAGATAGAAACATAAATTTTCTTTCTTGAAACTGTAAAGTTATAGTGTCCTGAACAAACAAAATAGGAAACATTCAACCTTTTAAGGAAAAGAAAGCTGCAAACACAACACTGTGTGTGTGTGTGATCATATTTTGGAAAGGAAGAAGGCAACTGAAGCATAGCTACAAAGATACTTTTTTTCCTCTTCAATTTCCCCTTGAGATGTGCCTATCCAAATAACGTAAACTTACCCAGATGATGTTTTTAATCTTGAAAGGGGCTCTTTTCTTGTTGGATGATCCTATTAGCAAACTGCTGGAAGGGAAAATCATAGAGGGCATAATTTGTAGTTTGACCTGCTCGCATTGGGTGTTGCTAAAGAAAATCAATCAGAAATTGTTGTGTTAAAATAACTCTATCTGCTCTGCCTGGCATGTGTGACTAACTGACTTCAGAATCTATCATTTAAAGAAAATGGTTGACGCTTGGATATACAATTTATCAAACTTCACTCTACTTCCTTTTTCTCCAAAGCATAGAAAAATAATTATCCTTCCCTAAATATACATCTTTTAAGAGAATTTCAAGGGAATCTGTCTGCAGGAAAATAATGGACAAATGGCAGGAGTATAATTTAAAGGTAGTCTCCATCACAGACCACATGGCACCTCAACGCCTGAGCCTGCCACTCAAGCCTCTGGGACCCTGGCGTTCTCTTCTGGGACCAGCTTGCTCACTGAACTCAGCAGGTCTTTGGTCGTCACAGTGCTGCTGCTTACTTCGGCCTACAAGTACAAGGTGCTCCTGCTTCTTGAAACACGCTGACCTTTTGGCCAACCCACACCCGTAATTTTCTCACAGCTCAGTTTATTCACATTTCATTTCTCTAAAAGAAAGAAAGGAGGAAAAGAGTGTCTTTTCTGTGATACTACTGTTTTAATTTCTGTAGCATTAAGTATGTTGATAACGGATACTGTTATCATTTATTTTTTCAGAAATTACATATTGTTTCATGGAATTAGGTAATTCACATTAGTGTCTCTCTTGTATTTCTCAGTATAGGAACAATAATACATTGGCCCAACGTTTAATAATTGCTGGTTAAGCTAATTAATATAAAAGTAGCAAAATTTTGTTTAACACTCTGGTGACTATATTAAAAAACCTGAATCAGCCTGTTAAATTATTAGCTGAAGCAGGCCTTTGGCATGTCAATTGTTTTTAGTGAAGGTGCCCACATTTCCTATCAGAGTGCCTAGATTGGAAACTCTGGATCCTGACTGCAGTTTCTTGTTAAAACAGACCCTGGGAGACAACAATGATGGCTCAAGCAGTTGATTCTCTGCCGCCCCAGAGAGACCTGGACACCATCCTCCGCCAGCCTCACTCATTTAAGCAATGGGGAATTAACCAGCAGATGGGAGCTCTTTGTCTCTCTCTGTCTCTTTCTCTCTCTTTTTTCTCTCTGTCCTTATTTTTGTTTCTCTATAAATAATCAATCATTTATTGCATTACCCGGCAAATAAAAGTGGAGAGTAATATAAAATATTTACATTACTATTTTTCGATTATTGACATACTTGTACCAACAGAGGAAATGTCTTAACTATAGGATATTCTAAGCCAAGATTCTAACATACTATCGCTAATATTTGTGATTACATCAAAATTTAAAATTTCTGTTGGAGGAAAGCACCATAGTCAAATTTAGAAGTAAAGCTCTGGGCCCAGCGTGATAGCATAGCAGTTAAAGTCCTCACCTTGAATGCACCAGGATCCCACATCGGCACAGGTTCTAATCCCAGCAGCTGCAGTTCCCATCCAGCTCCCTGCTTGTGGCCTGGAAAAGCAGTTGAGGACGGCCCAAAGCCTCGGGATCCTGCATCCGTGTGGGAGACCTAGAAGAAGTTCCCGGCTTCGGATTGGCTCAGCTCCAGCCCTTGCGGCTCACTTGGGGAGTGAACCATTGAATGGAAGATCTTCCTCTCTGTCTCTCCTCCTCTCTGTATATCTGGCTTTCCATTAAAAATAAATAAAATCTTTTTTTAAAAAAAGAAGGAAATAAAGCTCTAAAAATGATATTTATAGTATCTAAGAAGAAGCATAAAAGTTCTGTTATTGTATGCAATGGTTTAGTACAAGTCAGTAAGAAGATTATCATTCTAATGAAAAAGGCAATGAAACATACAAGAGAAGATATCTAAACCTCCAATGTACTTGTGAAAATGTCTTCATCCTTTCTATGACTGAAAAATACAATCTGCAGTAAAATTGGATTCTCAAACCTTAAAATGATAGCAGCCACTTGTGAGAGTGTGGCAAGCAGGCACTCTCACCTACTATTGGAAACAAGGCAGCAGTTTGCCAAAATTAATAGCATGTTTTAAATGTGTTACCTTTTGAGTCATCAATTGTATTTCACTGATTCAACCCCAACTAGCTAATCAAATAATGTTCAGAACTAGAGATGTATGAATTTGTTTTTAATTTAAAAAAATCTGAAATTCCTAGATCATATCACTATAAGGAAGTTAAAAAAATGAGTGGTGTCTCTTTATGTTTTATCATGCTTCTTTATGCCCAAATGCTTGTTGCACTACTGATGGGAAGTTACTCACTCTGCGTTCCTTATAAGAACAAACTAGTCTGTTTGATGGAATTACATAGAGTAAGTCCTAAGGGACACACATAAAACTTATAGCAGCAGTCCTTAATGAAAATAGTATGCCAGATAATCTTTACTTCATTTACACTTGTATGTATGTCCTAAAATTAAGTTTTACAATCAATGTGCATTACAGCATGTTGCTATTTTTTGAAGGGTTAAACTATGAAACTTTCAATTCATTCTTTTATTTTTTCTTGTTCAGCAGTGTTTCTCTTTTTTCCTGTTTACTTAACTTTAAAAGATTGCATAAGATTATGAAAATGTCTTATTTTGAAGAGATGCATTTCATGTTTATGTGATTAGGCAATATTTTTCCCTAAAGCAAAGGATTCTATTGCAAATGAAGATTTAATTGACACTTGAGGATGAAGATCGTATTATTCATAAATTGTACAAGTCATAAAAAAATATCCAGGATGATCGCAGTAAGACATAGAAAGCAAGGACTTGGGCTGCAAGGATTTGCAGTGCTGTGTAAGATACTGCTGTGCCCAAAGAAGGCAGGAAATGAGGCAATGCAGGCAGCCTTAGATAAACAATGTGCCTCCCGTGTATGACTCCACACCCACAGAATCCCATAATAATCCAAGCTCCTGGTTCAAACACAACATAATTTTTTTCTGTCCTTTCTGGGATGTCCGGATTTGCCTAAGTAAGTCTGGGTCAGATTCAGCAACCTACGTTTGAAAGAGGGACATTTTCATATCAAATTATATTCAAAGAGTCCTTCACTGAATATTTTAGGACCAAAGAAGAAAATATTAAGAGTAGAAATGATAACTCTCTTCAAATCTAAGACACAAAGGACTTGAAAGAGGAAAAGAGAGAGATTTATGTTGTCTTATAGCCCCCAGATGGCAGACCAAAAACCAATGAATCTTCTTGGAGAGAGATCTTTTGATGAAATCAACATGATTGCTTTCTAAATAATAAATTGGTACGGAAATGGGAGGGATGTGATGTGGCCAGGCAGAGGCTCATGACGTCCTCACATTTGTGCTACCAACACTGACTCAGCACAGGTCCTGGAAAGCATGTGTCATTTAATACATTCCATTGAATGCAATGAAATGAAATAAGTTGCCTATTCATTGAACATATTTCAAGTTTAGCAATGTGGTTTTTGATAGTGTCTTGTAAAGGTGTTTAACACATTGGTCAGGAGATTAAGTTGGTGTGAAAACATTCCAGATTTTTGTAGCATTTTCTAGAACAATTTGAATTATTTTGTCCTGTTCTTCCCATAACGGTACTTCCAAGTGATTTTCTCATTAGTAAAAACCAAAATTTGTGAGAAGCCAGTCCTCATGTGGGTAACATAACCAACAGGTGGGCCAAATATTTTCCTTTCTACAAGCTGGAAATTATGAAAAGCTGCTATAGTTGCAGTGGATGGAGACATGTAGTTTTTTATAGTTAGGAAATCTTTTACAAAAAATATAGCCAGCTCTGTGTTGGTAAATGTAGACTTGCAAGTTAATAAATGTAATTAAATATAAGTCAAGCAAGACCTGAAGGTAATATGTTTTATTGATTATCCTCTTTAAAAATGATTTTGGTCACAGTTCTTTAGTACTGGACCACATACCCATGTTTCCATAGTGATCAAGTTTGATTACTGGGCCACCCTTACAGCCTGGTGAGTGAGTAACAGATGGCTGAGAATATGCAAGTAAGTATGCATTGTGCAGAAAAGCATGCAAGTGAAGAGTCAATCAAGAGAGAATAAACATACTTAGAAAAGGACCACCTTATTGGTATTCTGACTACAGAATCTGGCAACTTTCTATGCAAATGATGCAGCTGCATCAGCACCATCGACACTATAGGAGTGAAGAGAAAAAACAAAAAACCACAAAGTTCTCTGATGCAAAATAAGTCTGTGTCTGATCAAGGAAATAATGTAAGAGTATGTGAGATAGACGGTTTTCAGTTTGCTTTTTTTTTTTAAGTTGCCTTTTTTTCCCATTTGCCTGAAGTACGAATGACCATGGCAGAAGTGGCAAATGTAAATGATGAATATGGAATTTCATAGCTCCCAGAGTACAGCTTTTGGGTTAATAAGAATTTAGATGGGCGCTGCAACCTACTTTCTCTTATTTCAATATTTGCATGCCTAGTACACATAGTATCATATAATTGCACCAATAGTGATGGTGAGATGTTCTCCTCTTTTCTTGGAACCAAAAAGATTAAAGAATTTGTCTATCTTGTTCAATACATAATTACTTAAAGATTTAAAGATTAGAACGTAAACAGAACAAGAATTTTAAGTGAGAAATAGAAGATAACATGCAGCTAACAAATACAAAAATACTGCTTCACTCAAAGAAAATGTGACTTGAATTATCATTTTTATCAATTAAAAACAAAGATATAGTAAATACATTTCACATATCGGTTAATACACTCAATCTGTAGAAGCTCATCTTTTTTCCAAGTGACGTGTCCTGACTTTCTTTGTGCCGGTGCCTTCCTCCTAGAGAGCACTGCTCAGATTTCAACTCAGGCATCGCACCTTATGGTGTCCATGTATACACAATCTAACTACAGGTTTCTTTTGAGACCTGCCTTTACCTGTTTTTTTAATTCTATTTATTTGAAAGACAGACTGAGAGAGACAGACTTCATTAGACAGGCAGAGGGAGATCTGTCACCTCCTAGTTCACTCCTCAAAAACTGACATATCCAACATTGTAGATAGGATCCCATACATCAATCCCAGTTTCTCACTTGGGTGGTGGGGAAGCAAGTATTTAGCCTATCAACTGCTGCATCTCCAGGTGAACTGGAATCAGAGAAAGAGCTAGAAGTTGAAATCAGGCACTGTGTTATGGGATGCAAGCATCCCAGTGTGGTCTTTTTTTTTTTAGATTTATTGATTTTTTTTAATTGGAAAAAAAAAAGATTTATAGAGAGGAGGAGATATAGAAAGAAAGCTCTTCCACCCCTTGGTTCACTGGATGGGAGGTGGGACAGCCAGAACACGAACCAGTGCCCACATGGGATCCCAGCATGTGTAAGACAAGAATTTAGCCAGTGAGCCATCGTACTGGACACCAACTCCACCTCCCTGGCAACAAGGTGTCTTAAACATATGCAGTGCCAGCATGCAATATGGGTGCCAGTTGGAGTTCTGGCTGCTCCACTGCTGATCCATCTTTCTTCTAATATGCCTGGGAAAGCAGTCAAAAAAAAAAATGATGGCCTTAGTGCTTGTCGGGCCCCTTCACCCACATGGGAGATCCAAAAGCTCCTGGTTTCTGGTTTCATCCTAGCATGGGCCTGGTCATTGCAGCCGTATAGAGAGTAAACAGGAAGATGGAAAATCTTTCTGTCTCTCCTTCTCTCTCTTTAACTATGATCTTCAAATAAATAAAATAATCTCTTTTTAAAGGGGGGGCATCCATGGAGATCCAGATATTTCTCTGTCCAACTGTCCTCTATTCATTTTAAAAATATGTACACAAATCCATTAGTACTTCCCTCAAGAGGTCTAGTTTAGGTTCCCTTACCTTGAAGATGAGTTTCAATCAAGAAGCAAGAAATTAGTATCTTGTTTCTAATAAATAGGATATGGTAGAAGAGATGTCATGTCCCCTCCAAGATTAAGCCATTTTTTAAAGTGGCTTCCACTATGGCCAAGGTCTTTTTAAAAAATCTATTTGGAGTTGACTGTGTGGCATAAAAGGCTAATTCTCTGCCTGCGATGTTGGCATCCAATGTGAGTACTGATTCTTGTCCCAGCTGCTCTACCTGTGATACAGCTCCCTGACTAGGAGAGCAACAGAGGGCGGCTCAAGTTCCTGAGCCCCTGTACCCATGTGGGACACCCAAAACAAGCTCCTGGCTCCTGGCTTCAAAAGGGCTCAGCTCTGCTGTCACAATCATTTGAGAAGTGAGTCAGCAGAAGGAAAATTTTTCTCTCTGTCTCTCCTTCTCTCTCTTTAAAAATCTGCATTTCCAATAAAAATAAACATTTTGGAGTATTGTATTTACCTGTTTTTCATTTTTTGAAAGGCAGAGGGACAAAGAGATTTTCTATCTATTGGTTCACTCCTCAAATGCCCACAGCAACCAGAGTCGGGCCAGGCTGAAGCCATGAACCTGGAACTCAACCCAAGCCTCAGCAAGTCCTTGAGGCTGTGCATTATGTGAAAGCTGGAGTAGAGGTTTAGGCATCAGAATTGGAATTAGACACTCCAGTACAGGATGCATTTGTCCCTGACTGCGCCTTGGTTGTTGTCTTGCTGTCTTCCTTGAATCATTTGACTCAGGGCCGTGGTAGGAGAGGGGAAGGTGGTTCCGGTAGCCATCTAGAGGGAGCCTGGCAGCCACCCCTACAGAGTCTCATGTATGAATGCACAAGTGCACCTTTCTGAGGTGAAGCCTAGAGATGGCTTCAGGCCTCACGGACAGCTAGATTGCAGTTTCGACAGGGGGTCCCTGAGCCAGAACCTCCCAGGTAAACTTTGAGCAGGTTCCTGAGCCATAGACTTGATTGTTTCTAAATGTTGTTGTCAGCTGCCAGGCATCTGGTAATTCATAGATGGATAGTTATTGCATTGCCTAGTCTCAACAAAAGCAAACATCTCTCCCTCTCTCTTTCTCAAACCAAATCAGCCTCTAAATGCTTCTCTTTTCTTAATAGTCCTTCATTCTTTCCTGTACTATGTATTGCTGCCCCCACACATCCCGCTTGACCCACCTTAATTGCCCCTTACTCTCAGAGGAACCCTCTCAAATTCTGGTAAAAACAAACAAACAAACAAAAAACCCTCCTATTCCTCACTACAAATGTTTTATCTTTCAAACAATTGCATGTAACAGGTACTTAGGAAATGTTTCTCCAAACAAAAACCATATTTCAGTTTCTGTTTGACTTGCGCAAACAGAAAAAGTCATCCATTGGAAAATATTTTCTTAACAACTCAGACTAAAGTTGTAGAGAGAAGGGTAGAAGCTAAACCTTTTATAAAGAAAGACTTGCTCTTGATAGTTCTAACACCGCAGCTGGGCCCTGAGCCAGACAGATACTGGCCTTATTGGACACCTTGGCTTCTGAAACATTTAAATTCCAAATGGACAAAGCTGCAGCACAGTTGAAGCTCAACAAATGCTTTACCCTGAGGAACCATTCCAGGATCAAGATCTCTGGTTTCTAAATGCATTTCCAGTGCTAGCTGTTGCCTATATTCTCTAGATCAGTGTCAGTTGTCACCTGACTATCAAGATACTGACCGAGAATATGCATGATGCCTACCAACACCGCAGGCAATCCGGGAACTGACTGCTATTCATTCAGCACGTTCATATACAAATATTACTTTTACTACTGTCAGGTGACACTGCTTAGCCAAAGAAGCACTGTCACCATAAGACCAAAAATCCAGCAAAAGCAATGGGCGTTAAGTTAGTGAGCTCACTGGTATATAATTGGAAATCAAACTTTAAAGAGAAAATTTAAAGATTACTGTAAAGAGAGGTGCTAGGTTTCTGTGATCCAAGGGGTCACTGAATTAAAGATGTCCCCTCTGGACTAGTAATTTTGCATAGAGATTTACAAATAACATTGTAACTAGGCAGAAGTGCCGGAGAGAGGGAAGTTCAGTTGACTATCTTCTCTGTCAGGCACTATCTAGGCACTTTAAATATTAACACATGTGATCTTCACCAGTGTGGGAGGTAGGCATCACTTTCAATCATGGTTTAAAAATATGAAACGTGGGCCCAGTACAGTGTCCTAGTGGCTAAAGTCCTCACCTTGAATGGGCCAGGATATCATATGGGCACTGGTTCTAATCCCAGCAGCCCTGCTTCCCATCCAGCTCCCTGCTCGTTTGGGAAAGCAGTCAAGAATGACCCAAAGCCTTGGAATCCTGCACCCATGTGGGAGACCTGGAGGAAATTCCTGGCTCCTGGCTTTGGATTGGCTCAGCATCTGCCATTGTGGTCACTTGGGGAGTGAGTCATCGGATGGAAGATCTTCCTTTCTGTCTCTCCTCCTCTGTATATATCTGACTTTGAAGTAAAAATAGATTTTTTTTAAAAAGTTATGAAACACAGGACTAAGATCGAAATCCTTGACTACTGTCCCAACTTCCTTCTACAAAGATTGAGAGGCCTTGGATGAGAGTGTGTAGACCACTTCTTACTTCCAGGTAAAGCAACATGGAGCAATATTGATTATTTACAAAAAGATTCAACAGTTAAAGCACAAACAAGATAGGACATAGTTTAATTTTATTACCTTCCAAACATGCACTCTAAAAGAATAAAGTGTAATATAAATAATATTGTAATAAAGTTATGCTAAATTATTCATCACTTTTACAACCCTTTCAATTTCTTTGTTTTTTTTATCCAAGAACTTCATGATGTAGTTTTTTTATGTAATAAATACTGATAGACAAATATATGTTCCAGTTTATGTACAGTTTATGAAAACAGACACTTTACTACATATTAAATTACAGCCAAAATTAAAGAAAGAGAAAACAGAATAGTTCATTATTCTTTATTAAATATGAATGTTTTTGAAATAATGTGATCATTAAATGCAAATGAGCATAACTGATATAAATGTAAATTTTTCCAAACTTGGAACAAACCCTCAAATGAACTCTTTGGCTGAAGTTCTGAATATCGAACTGTTCTGTTTTCTCAAAGTGAGTGCAATCACTTATTCAATATCATTTGTTAGGTAGAAAAAAGCAATTGTAACTGAATATAGCCATTTTTCAGATTTGCACTTCATATAGTTAAACAGTTCTGCCTTAAAAAATTTGGCCAGTTGCTTTTCATAACTTCTGTTTGACCCTTCAGCTCCATTTCTATCCTTTTCTACCCTGCTTTAGGCACAAGAGAGCCAATATGTATGAGAACTACCTAGAAATAACCCTGGCAGTTTGCAGAAGACACCCTCCTCCCGGGAAGGTGTTATGCAGTGCCTTGGTGAGGGTGTTACCACCATCACTGATCACCATGGTAAGGGCTGCTTGCTATGGGCTGACTTCTGAGCAGGGCAATGAGAGGTTTGGACAATGCTGATGCTGGAGTCTACACTGGAAGCAGTCTACTCAATGATTCCATTGAGGAGTTAGACTGGCTTAATCATGGAATGATTCTCTAGTAACATTGTTGAGGAAAAGGTACTGTAAAGGGGACCTGTTTGAAGGAAATGTCTGGTAAACTTGACGTGTTTTAATGAATTTATTTAATGAAAAGGTGGATACTAAGATTTCAAGGTTGGCAACAAGGTTCAAAACAAGCTGATACATGAGCTTGGTGCAAAGATAAGCCCTGCCCACTTAATTCTTGGATTAGCGTGGGCAATTTTCTGAGTCTCTATGAAACTTGATTTCTTCATCAGCACAATAAAGGGAATTATACCTCCTTTCCATTGTTGTGAGGTAAACAAATATGAGACCTGACATGGAGCAGTGATTCAACCAACAAGGCCAATTAAACTTGTTTGGACATTGTCTCCCTCAGAATACTTCAGTCCAGCACCTCAACCTGTCATGCTGTGAACTATACACAGGATCTGTGTCTGCTTGTTTTACACACTTAGGCCTACCATTAGCAGATGTACACTAGACAACTAGGGGTAAATGACTGATTGAAGGAGTGACCATGTTGCCATGAGAATACAATGGACGTAGTCACTTCTGGATTTGCCTGTTATTTCTTTCTGCTTAAATTGTGTTTAGAACATGGAAAAATCACTCAACTTCACTAAACTGTAGGCTTCTCTCTGCAAAGCTGCAACGACACTTCCCTCTTGCTCCATTCAGGTTGTTGTAGCCAAAATACCATAAAATGGGTGGCTTATAAACAGAAGACACCGTTTTTTAAAAATTGGAGGCTGGAAAGTTCAAGATCAGAACACTCTAGGAACTACTGTTGGGAGCACAAGGAACTAGACCCCAGTTCACAATGCTAGCATTTCACATTGGTGTCCCTATGGTCCCAGCTGCTCAACTTAAGATTCGGTTTCTTGCTGATGTGTCTGGAAAAGCAGTAGAAGACCGTTCAAGTACTTAGGTCCCTGCCCCTCACATAGGAGACCTGGAGGAAACTTCTGATTCCTGGCTTCAACTTGGCTCAGCCACAGCCATCAGGGGAGTGAACAGGTAGATGGAAGACCTTTGTCTCTTGCTCTTTCTGTAACTGTCTTTCAAATGGATGAATCTGTTATTTAAAAAAATAATAAAGTTCACAGCACCGTTCTGTTTCCAGTGACGTGCACTCTGCTTTATTGCTGGGACCTTTTCTTGACCTCCTCTTTTGGGAAAGGACAAACTCCCTCAAAAGTGTTTATTAAGGAAATTGTCCGTACTCTTCGGAGCTCTGGCTCCACAATCTCCCAAACAGAACCAACTTTTGATGCCAAACATATGGGGATTCAGTGTCAACCTATGAATTTAGAGGAGACCCAAATGTTCAGATCACAGTCACCTCCTGTCATCATCTGGGAAGAGGTGAGAAGTAAATTAGGTGACAGCTACAGGGTCAGGAGAGTAGAGCTTCTCCATAAATGTTGTTTCTTTTACTCAATTTGTATTTCAAGAATGCAGCACATCATAAACACTGAAATAAATATTCATAGTGGACCATGCAAGGAATTGTGATTTTAAAAGTTTATGCTCTTTTCATTCCTTTACAAAAAAAAAAAAAACTCTCTAATATCAAATTACTGCCCATGGGATAACAAAATATTTTTATGCCTTTTATGGTTAAAATGCTCCAAAAATTTGGAAGAGATCCTGCTTCTGAAAGTGATTGTAATAAATCCAAAATGAGTAAATATGGAAAATATTCACATTCAACAGTTAAAAGTTTGAATAGGAAAGATATATAGTAAATTTTATCCCTTTCATTTCTACAAATCCTAAAAAGAAACAGTTTGGATAGGTTACCCAGAAGAGGCTCCCTGAATCATTTCTAATGGGATACATCAACTCAAGTGTCACCCAAAGATTTTTCTGAACAAATGCACATATTGTTTGACTTTACTTGGAATAAACAAAAAGCTTAAAATTAGATTATAGCTTAGACACAGAGCCATTAAATTAAAATAAGGCCAGACATTTGGAATTAAGTCAGTTTAAGATAGTCACCTTTCATTAAATCATGGTTACAATATTTGGATAGTTTTATTAGCTTTATGCCACAGTCATAAAATCTGAGTTAAAATTTCACAGTACATGCAGAGTGATTTTACACAAATTCACAAAATCTATACCTTTAGACAAATACAGTTTAGATTCTAAAAGAGACTGCAGTGACCCCTAAGTCACTTTTTTAAAAAGACAAAAATCTGCAACTTTTTAAAAAGCGATTTGAATCACTGTGGATTTAACTTCTCCCTTCGAAGAGGAAAAGAAATGTATACATATTGACAATAAATCAATGTTGTCTCCCTTTATTTCTCTCATAGTTTTTTTAAACTCCAGCCTTATATTATTATGTAAACTCAAATTTACTATGTAAACTCAACAAATTTAAACTGATTTAGAAAAAGAAGCTTATTTATAGGCTTCTTTGTGCTGAGTGAATTCTCAGAAAACACATTTTTCAGATTAAAAAAATGTTTGTGGTAACGTAAGCTCCACTTGCCGTTTCAAAATCATAAAATGAATTAAGAAGAAGGACATGATTTAAGCATGAGTGACTTCATAAAATAAACATTTTAAGTACTTTATAAATTTAACATTTTGTTATCTCAAAATGTAGACATAGTGATTTAAGAACATAGTGCATTTATTGGCCAGGAGCAAGAAGATATTTGCCTAATTACCCTGTAGGAGTATCTCTTCATTGGGATTTTGTATGCATATATTTGATGGAAACATTTTGTTCTCTATGTTAATTTCCCAAGTCTCAAGGTGATATTGTGATTAGAGATAGGGTGCTGTGTTCAGTGAGTGTGTGTATACGTAACTACATGTTTGTTTGTGGATGTGTATGTTTGTGTATATCTGTGCAGAAATTTGGATAATGATTTCATCCAAATAGCTTTCTGTAAGTAGCCCTTAAAATTAATGGAAGAATGGACCCAGCGGCATGGCCTAGCGGCTAAAGTCCTCGCCTTGAATGCACCGGGATCCCATATGGGTGCCGGTTCTAATCCCAGCAGCTCCACTTCCCATCCTGGGAAGCAGTCAAGGACGGCCCAAGGCTTTGGGACCCTGCACCCACGTGGGAGACCCAGAAGAGGTTCCTGGTTCCTGGCTTTGGATTGGCACAGCACCGACCGTTGTGCTCACTTGGGGAGTGAATCATCAGATAGAAGATCTTCCTCTCTGTCTCTCCTGCTCTCTGTATATCTGACTTTGAAATAAAAATAAGTAAATCTTAAAATAAAATTAAATTAATGAAAGAAGCCCAATGTTCCTCTTGCATGTAGTTTAGATTCCAAAGCAGTTGTGATGCTATTTATATTCCCTAAGTAGATATATATTAAATATGAAACTGTTCTTCCTTTGCAAAGTAATGGAAATATATATCAGCAATGTAAGATACAATGCATGAATAATTTCATAACATTCGAATGTGAAAAATATCTCATTCAGAAAGTAATCATGTTGATCTGCCACTTGCCCTGCCTCTGTATCTTGTAACACATCATGCTCTTATAAAAATAGAAGAGTAGATAGAAAAAAAAAAAGAAGAAAAATGCAAAAGTCCATTTGAAGGTTTAAAGATTTTCCATGGCAGTTAGGACTTAAGAGGCCACAATTCCAAAGAGAGGTGAAGATTTTTTTTAAGTGAACCCAGAATCTGTGTGCTACTCTGCCCCTTGGAGAGATTGTCGTGCTTTAGGAAGTGCAAGACAAGAAGTTGAAAAGCAGGCAGAAGGCAACTTATGAGAGAAGCAGAGAACTCAGCAGAAATTTTGGCCTTTTTCTAAGATTAAAATACAAAAGTCTGAACATGATAGTGTCACAGCAGCCAGGACCAAGACGTCATGAAGAATGTGGATGCACAGAGGTGACACATGCCCGCCGCTGGCATTTGCTGATTCCTTAGCTGTGGCAGACAAATGATTCATCCAGTTTATTGAGGACATCTGAAAGCGGAGCAGAGACTTCTGCAGTCTTGTGGTACTGTGAGCATAAGAACATTAACGTCCATAAGCAAGAGGAAAAGTCTCCTTGTGTTTTAAAAAGCTGGAGTACTATGGCGTGAATGAAAGGTGCACCTGTCTTTACAAAACTTGCAAATTAGACCCACGTCAGTTCAGAGTGGTTGGAATAATGCAATTTGCTCTGCTTTCTACCTGCCTAAAGCACTGGAGCAGACACTGAGCTGCACCATCCAATGGAGAAATATAAATATAATGAGACTATAAGACAGAGTAAAGGAATGAGGAGATAAAAAGTGTTTGAATATATGGTTGCCAATTTCTAGCCAAATTTCATGGAAACTAAAAATTCACAGATCTAAGAAGCCAAACAAACTGCAAATATGTGACATATGAGGAAAAGTAAATCCTCAGACAACATAATCAAAAATCTATGACAGGCAGAATCAAGATGGTGGAACAGGGTAAGGACATGTTTAAGCAGACAGAGAAACATTAGCCAGGGTAAAGCAGAGAGGGCACGTTCCAAGAAATAGGACAGGACAGACTAATGGCAGAGGGGCACCTGGAAACTGATGGGCAGTGTGGTGTTACAGTGACTAGCTACTCCAGCGGCAGTCAGTGAGTGGCGATCTGGACTCCACCAGCAGCCAAGTGGGAATGGGAGTTCACCAGGCACTCAGTGGGTGAACCCAAACAAAGAACTGCTTGTCCTGCTGGTTTGCTTGATTTTGACCAGGAGTAGAGACAGAGCAGCAGATCCCAAACAGGCAGTGTGGGAACAGGGTCGATTTCACAGTCCAGACCCCCACTGAGCCGAATAGGGTGCCATTTTATGTAGGAGGGTGAAGGCTGTGGGACAGGACTGTGAATGTCCTAAGTTGCAAGCGAACTCATTTGTGGCTCAGTGCATTCCACCACAATAGATATCAGTGCAGAGAAGATGGCCAAACAGAAGGTCATTTCAAAGTCAATTCAACTAAAAAGACATAACAGTACTAAATGTTGATATATTAATTAGCCTGGCTTTCAAATATATGTAGCAGGTCAAATAAAGCTGCAAGGAGAAATAAACAAATTCACTATTATAACAGCAGATTTCAACACCCATTTCTCAATAAATGATAGGGTGAAAAGACAAAATTAATAAAGATACAGCACCTTGGGCAGTATTGCCAAATAATTTGGCATAACTGACATTTCTAGTACAACAGAAAACATGTTTATTTCAAGTGCATGAAAACTACTTACAGGATATTCCATATTCGGAAACCTAAAACAAGTCTGAATTAACAATAATAATAGTAATAATAATAAAAACACAAAGTATGCTTTTCTGTCACAGTTGGACTCAGTTACAAGTTGCTGACAGAAAATCCCAAGTAAATATAAACTATATAACACAATTCCCAAGAACCCATGAAGAAATTTTAGAAAGTAATTTGGTAAGTATTTTGAATTTAATGAAAATTAATGTTAAGTCAACATTTAGAGGGAAATTTATAGCACTAAATGAGATCTTGTTCACTATTTCAGCTTCCACCATAAAAAAAAATAGCAAAGAAGAGAAAATTAAACCAGAATTAGCCAGAAAAAATTGAAGAACCAATGAAATAAATAATTAGAGCCTAGAAGCAATAAAAATGACATGTCTATCAAAATTGAGCAGAAAAAAATACATGGGAGACAAAATTACCAATGTCAGTAACAAGAGAGTTGACAACATTAAAGTTCCTACAAATCTACAAATTGTAATAAATAATTGTCAAGAACTGTGTAAGGTATGAGATTTTATCTGCTGTACAGTTTAATGTGCCACTGTGTCATGGGAGCTGGCAAAAGATCAAAATTACTGATATATAAACAAGGTTAGAGATGAAAATACATAAAATTGAACTAAAAAAATGAGCATAAAAGAGCAGAAGATAATGGAATATAAGTTGCATAGAGAAAACTAATAAAGTAATAAGGTAATTCTTTAGAAAATAAAATGATATTCTCCCTGCAAGACTTTTAAAAATAAAAAGATAAAAATGGTAGAAAAGCTAGTGTCAATAATAACTTGAGACATCTCTCTGAAGATCATACAGACATTAAAAAGAGTATAATATGAACAATGTTATATCTAAGGTGGGCTCCTGGCTTTGAACCAGCCCAGTTCTGGCAGTTGGTGGCCATTTGGGGAGTGAACCAGTAGATGAAAGATGTCTCTCCCCCTCCGCCTCTCCTTTTTTTTGTAACTCTACCTTTAAGATAAAAATAGATAAACCTTTAATGAAATAAACTAGGCTTCTCGATGCCAGAAGTAACAGAATTTTGCAGTCATTCATAGTCCACATATACTCGAAGCTCCCTCAGTTATGCTTGTTCAAAACCAGCTCTGTCATCCAAGTCCATTTCAAATCCTCTTTCTTTTATGAATTATTAACCCCCTAAACTGAAAATAGCTCTTCTATTTCCCCTGTGAACTCTCATTTTGTCTTTACCTTACTTAGGGCACTTTTAACTTTCGATCTTGAATTATTTACGTGCATCTTATCTCTTCTACATTTTAAATTACTTTTATTCCCAGTTACTGAAATAAGCAATTCAGGCTACAGAAAATTAGTAGGATTCATTTCTGAATGATATGTGCCTCCACCACATAGCATTGAAAATGAGATGCTGAATAAACATCTATTGAGTGAAAATCTGAAAAAAAAATTCAGACTTTTCCTTTAGGTTCATTGGAGATGAATCTAAGGTTATTCAGCTTGTTACTTTCTGTCTTAAACTTTATTACACATGTCTAGAGATAGGCTAAATGACGTGTGTGTGTGTGTGTGTGTGTGTGTGTTTGTGTGTACTTCCTGTGCTTAAATTGAGAGGGGCAGAGAGGTGGGGGAATCATAGGAGAAGAAAGGAAAGTAACAGGAAAATAACTCCATCTCTGACGTTTACTGTGATATTAACCACGTGTCAGGTACAGCCCTAGACAATGCATCCTTAGAATACCCTCAAGGTTTTTGAAGAAATGGGGAAAAAGTAACCCAGGACTAATGAACAAAATAAAAGAGCCAGAAAAAATTACCCCATAGAGCTCTGATCAGCTCTGAAGTGTCTGAAATTCCAACGTATGTTGACTGGTGACAGGAGAGTCAAGCCCCAGGCATGTACCCAGCAAAAATCTTTGGAAAGATGGCATCTTTCCTCTGTGCTAAAACTTACTCTTTCCATGTTAATACCAAGTACTGTTCATTTCATTAATTCTTATTTTTTAAATAAATACATCATTTTTTCTAATACATGAAAGGCCTCAAATTAATTTAATTTAGTTTTAAATGTCATGTTAAAAATTTTAACTGACCACACATGAAAAGAAAGCCCAATGTTACTTTAGTTTTTTTTTAAAGTTGTTTTCTACTTAAAAGTAATAAAGCAGTTTTGATAAAACTTTTACTTGACAGCAAAAATAGAGAATGTATTTTGTACGTGTTTTAATGACTGTTTTAGAAAGGAGTGTAATATTTTTCCTTATGTTGGAAAATTATACAACATACTGAAAAATAAAGATGAATAGTTAAGCAATTAACAGAAAGCTTTGGTTTTAAAAAAAAAAAACAATATCATGAAACGTAGGAGTCACTGCAGAATAGAAAAGCAAAATCAATTTTTGTTGGAAGGCTTAGGAATTGAGGTGAGGCTTCCAAGAGGTAGCATTTAGAAAAGTTAACAAAGAATATCCCAAATGGGTAAGGCAGAAATTACTAACAACCCAAGTAAGAAGACAGAAAGAAAACAATTACAACATGTTCACCTAGTAATAGTGAACAGCCTACGCACTGGATTGGTGATCACTGGAAAATAATCTAATGGGTAGGACAGAGCAGATGGTGACAGACTCCGAATAGATGCTAGTCACTGCGGTTTATTCAAAATTGGTATAATTAAAAACCTGAAGACATTTTCAGATTTGCCTGTGAGAGCATTTCGCTATGTTGAAGAGAATTTTACCGAGTTTAAACATGGGAAAGTTCTTCCTACAGTGTAGTTGGAATGAAACAGCATGATTTTCCAAAAAGAGATTATTAGTTTTGACATGCAGCAAAGGTCAGGGTTTGGGTGTGTATTTGTGTTCATAAACATGATGATTTGTGTAGGTGTTTTAATTTCCAAAGTCAGGGTCAGAAGACAGGATTAGAGCTGCACAGTGTCATGGCAACCAATCAAGCTGTTCATTTCAGTCCAAACGGAGTCAATTTACTGGAGAATGCTCAATCAACTAAGCTTAGATTTAAATAGTTATGAACTATTTGTGAAAAGCAACCACAGTTTGTTTTTTAAAAAGGAATTAAAAATAAACATATATTTCCATGAAGATGTTATTGTTTGAACGTGTGGCAAAGGTCAGAGCCTGGGTGTGTGTGTGACCATGTGTATGTGTGTGAGCACTTTTCTGTTTTAATTTCCAAAGAGAGCGTCACAAGGCAGAAATTGGACAACATCAGTACAAGCCAACCAACCAGGTTGTCATTTCAGCCCACAAAGTAGACAATTCACTGTCCAATGTTTGAACAGCCAGGTTTCAAATAAAAATTTCAGCAATTAATTGGGAAAAGTCAAACCCAGATTTACCTAATGAACGGTATTAATGGAGATATTGTCTTAACATTTCAAACTATTTGTTACTCTTTAACAGAAACAAATGATTAAATTGCTGGAATAAATTTCTCACCAAAAAAGTGTCCATTTCTCCCCCGTGCCTCTATTTTCTAGGGACCTTGAAATCATCTTCCAATTAATAATACAGCATCAAGCAAGATTACTGAACGGGAAACTTTCATCAATTACTTTTCATTTCATAAATATGCTTTGAAAACACTTCATTAATTTTTACAGAAAGCCATTAGGTTAAATAAATCACCTTTTGGGTACATTTACAAATGGAGTAAAATAATTTACTTCTAAACGTTTCAGCCTTTCAGGAAGCATTAATAAGGCCCTGACTTCCTGTAGGCTAAACCAAATATTAAGTCTGATCATTGCTTTTCTGAGTCTTAAAACAAATTACAAAATTTATAATTAACTTCTTGGAAAGGTAGTGACATAAGGGCATATTTACAAAAGTACCTTCTTTGATTTCCAACTTAAATTAAGAATGATTAGGTCTATGCTATAAATGCCAAAGAAAACTACTAGACATAATACTATTTCATGATATTGAAAGAGGACTCTAGGTCCAAGCTTGAAGTTTCCCCAGTTTATGAATACAGTACAGTCACGGTGACACTGGATAGAAAACCCACAAGCTTGCCATCAATTTTTGTTTTTTTTTTGTTTGTTTGTTTGTTTATTGTCTTTGAAAAAGTCTAAAAATATTCAGCCTGGAGTCTGCTGTTCTACTGCTGGTGAGAAGAGTTGGCCAGTGGCTGGGACAATGCTTCTTTAAGCAGCACCCTGTCATTGCATGTCAGCTATCTTAGGACACAGTCAAGTTTCTCTTGGGGCAAACATTAAGCTATTCAATATGAGAGTCTCCCTTCTCTGTTTTTCTGGGGGAAAAAGATCTAAATTCCTACACTAGAGGCCAATTCTCCATGTTAGAAACTTATCTTGAACATTTTTTAAAAGGTTAATTTATGTTTATTTGAAAATCATAGAGAGAGAAGGAGAGACAGAGGGATCTACCATTTGGTAGCTTATTCCCCACAGGTGACTGCAACGGCTGGAGCTGGGCTGATCTGAAACCATGAGCCAGGAACTTCTTCTGGGTCTCCCACATAGGTAGGTTCAGGATCCCAAACACTTGGGCCATCCTGCAATGCGTTCCAAGGCTATTAGTGGAGAGCTGGATCACAAGTAAAGCAACTGGGACTCAAACCCACACCCATATGTGCTGGCAGCAGTACAGGTTCAACAACCTCCAAACTTGAACATTTACTGTCTGGGCCAACAGTCTATGAATTGAAATGTCATTACATGAATGGGGAGAGGCTTTAAAATCTGTGCTTCACCATTGCCGGGGTCCTAGGCTGCATATCAGGAAGCAGGACCAACCCAATCTACCATGGATGTATATCATGAACAGGAAATAAGTGATTATAAATACCTGATGTTTGAGAGTAGTTTTGATAGTAGCAAATCTAACTTTTTCTCTAGCATATTAACCTAATCCTTAAGAACAAAGGAAGGAGTGAGCTGTTACTTGAGTCTGATAAATACCTGGTGAAATCATGGAAGAAGAGCCACGAAACAGGAACTTGAAGTCTCAGAGGAAATGGGGTAATAGACAACTTGATATTTGTTTCATCTTGTCCTTTCTTTTACCTCTGTTCTGGGCTCTCTGTGTCTAAATCCAGTTAGAAGTAGAGGACTAAATAATGTAGTGTTCCATAGTGTTCACTGTGACAACTTTGTTTTCCCATAGTCAGATGCTAAGACGAAGTCTGAGTGCAAAATCTCTGTCAGGGATCAATATGTGTGAGGGGAAGAAAGAAAAACAGAATTGGGCGAAGAAAGATATTGAACATAATAATTCAAACAGGAGACTACAAAATTTCAATAATCCAATGGGGAGCTCAGATAAAATCAGCCATGAGAACACTTCACTAAGAGTGCAAATTGACCAGTTGACAGAAGATAGCTCATGTCAATGGACTGGGTCATTTGTCTATGTGGTGGTTTAATTCTTCCTTGATGAATGATCATTGGTGGGCATTAACATGTGTTGCACACACACACACACACACACATACACATTGTATTTCACCAATTTCCCACAGGAGTGGAAAAAACTATTTTAAGCAGCAATCAATTTTTATTATAATATTTTAGTACACAAAATAAACATTAATATATTTCTGTATTAGAAACAATATGTAATAAACTGACAATAATGCATTAAAATTAGGAATGAAAAATATGTGTTTAAAGAAATAACACAATAAAAGCTGATTGCAAGTTTTTTTTTTTCAAATCACTGGAAGAACCCTTTGCCAAGAGTAAATCAAAACAAAACCTATGAGGTTTAAAAAAGCAATCTACGCACAGAATAGTTAAAAATACCATTGTTCCTGGACTCATGTGTGATTTCCCAGAACTAGATGGCCTCTTTTTTACTCCCACACCTTTCTTTTATGACATCTGTGTAATTATGAGGAATAAAAGGCAACCTTGAGTTATCACAGACTCTGAGATTCTATGAAATTTTTGAGTAGGACTGTTCCTTATCTGATTCTCCTACAAATCTTAAAGAAGTCAGTAAGTACATATCCAGTTGATTCAGTCATATCCTGGCCAGCAAAAACTATCATATTTTTTGTACCCTACTGATAAAATGAGAAATCTTCAAATATCTTAAGTTTTAAAAATCATTTTAGTTACAAAAGGAAATGTTCATAATTTATGCCTTGCAAAACTCTGGACTTTAAAAAAAATGTGTGTTTGGGAGACAGTAATAGAGATAGGAAGAGAAAAACTTCTCTTCATTGGCTCACTCCCAAAATGTCCACAGTGTCCAGCTAGGACTGGACGAGGGGTGAAACTGAGGCAGTGAGCTTATTCCAGGCCTTCCACGTGCATGATAGGAGCCCAGTTCCCTGAACCAACATTGCTAGTTCCCAGGGTCCATACCAGCTGGCAACTGGAGTAAAGGCAGTGGGAACTAGAAATTGACCCCAGGCGCTCTCATATGGGACACAGGACATAATGCCCAGCTGGATGATCACTTAAAATCTCCAGAGTAATTCTGAGAACAGTAAGATTTTTCTCCTGTGTTCTCAGAACACATTAAAGAAAGATTTAAATGATTTCAAGTCAATTAAAATGCATCCAAATGAGCTTCAGCATCTGAAGAATGTATACATACAGCATTTCTGTCTAGTAAAAAACTAAAAAGAATAAAAAATTAAAAACTAGAAATGTTTGTTCTTATCTGTAACTCTCTTCAAATAGCTAAGCTTGATTTAAAAAGCATTTTTTGCATTCATTTAGAATAAAAGTAGAAATGTTTTCCTGATATCATTTACTTCTTTTCTGTATTTTCTGTAATGTGCATTCATAATTGATCAGGAGTATTTTCTAATTTTGAAAGTGATTAACATGACCCAATAAGAAGAAAAAAAACCAAAATAATTTGAACACCTAACTGGTAACATTTTAAAATATTCCTTGGGTTGCAACAATTAGATGTTTGAATTACTTACTCTGAATGCTAATGTAGGAACACTTGTCTCCTGTTCTGCATTCATCTCTCTCTATAAACTATTTAAGTCACAGTATAATTATGGAATATGTTAGTAGAAGGAAGGCAAAGTGTGTTTTATCAATGCCTGTAAGCATCATTTACATTAGCATCTGTTACTGAATTGGTTTTAGCTTTTATTTCTAGAGAAGCCTTAAAAAGTGTGGGTCACACACATCAGTATTTCTACACTCTGATGTCATAGGACTAAGCCCGCTTGGAACTGTCCATTGTTTTATGCTCTGTCCATCTAAACACGCAGCTATTGTATCTTCCCGAGCTCCTAGAAATCTTTATGATTTCTTTTGTTCTGTCAGTGCAGCAAGTCTTCATAGGTATTTTTTGCTTTTCTTCCTATTTTTTGCTCTTTGTTTCCTTCTCAATATATCAAGTTTAATTTCACCTGTGTTTATGTACGAGGCCTTTAATACTTGATTTGTTTTCCAGCGATATTTCACAACAGTGTCTTTCTGGTGCCGCTGTTGTGGTGCAGTGCGTTAAGCCACTGCCTGTGAATTCAAGTCCCAGCTGCTCCGCTTACTATTAGCTCCCTGCTAATTTCCCTGGGAAAGTAGTGGAAGTTCACCCACATCCTTTGGTCCCTACTACCCAATTGGGAAACCCAGACAAAGCTTCTGACTCCTGGATTCAGCCTTCCCTATTCCCCGCTTCCCTGGTATTGAGAGGGTGAACTAGAAAATTGAGGGCTCTATGTGTTTCTCTCTCTCTCTCTCTCTCTCTCTCTCTCTCTCTCCCTTCCTCCCTCTCCTCTCTGTCTCTGTCTCTCTCTCTTGTCTTTTCCCTGCCATGCGCACACCTTTGTAATTCTGCCCTAAGGATACTGCATGATTCTTTCTCTATGAGCTATTTGGAACATTCAATTCAGAGAGTTAAAGAGTAGAATGGTAGTTACCAGGAGTTGGCAAGAAGGGAAAATAGGGAGTTAGTGACACATGTGCCTAAAGTTTTAGCCAAGTAAGATGAATATGTTCTTGGGCTATCTGGTACAATACTAGTTAAAGATTTCTTTGGTGTTGTACCATAATAAAATAAATCAATAAATTCCATCAAAACAATAGGTACACTTGGTATCCATTGGTTTCTAAATAACATTGACCACTAAAAGAAACTAGGGCCCCTTAACAAATAGCTGTTTTTTGATCTAGAAAAAGAAAATAATTATACAGGTCTAGAATATGCTGTACCAGAAAATAAAGAGGCATGTGGAGAATCATGGGATCTTGTCCAAAGACGGAGGAGCTAGCTTGAAGCATCTCCTACTAGCCAACTTGAAAACCAAAATAAATTTCAATAGTAACAGATTGTAACTATTTGAGTAAAATACATATCCATGAGAAACTACTACTCTAAAATACTCAAATTTTAAAAAAATAGATATTTGGAGGGATGGAAAACATGTCAGTGGAATGGCTGCTGTTACATTCACAAGAAACAGTGGGTATAGAACATCACTGAGCTATACAATGGTAGCCATCATAGTAATTAACTTAGGAGTAAATGACCAGAATGTTCAACATACATACAAGTTTGATAAGTAATTAGTTATATAGTCTCAATGTATCTTCTTATAGAATTAACAATTTCTTGTTAATGAGTACAATATACTGAATAGTTAACTTCAAACATATAATAAACATTGATAATTCAAGAAATGATGCAAACTACCATTTTTGACATGCTATAATGAGGAGAATATAACATCACTTTGGCGGTTTTCTTCATAAAATAATGTTCAAGCTATGAGGAAACATCAGAGAAATTCAATGAGTGGTATTCTAGAAAATAACTATTCCAATTCTTAGTGGCAAGGTCAAGAAATATAAGACTTAGGAATTCTTATAAACTGAAAGAGATTCAAGAAAAATTTTAGTAATCGATGCTCCTAAATTAGATCCAGCACTTATAAACAGCGTTATTGGGATAGTTAGAAAATTCTATTGGAGTCTGGGATTGCATTACAATATGAAAGTATATTTGGATAGGTTTTCTTTGGTTATATAGGAGGATATCACCATACTTTAAAAAGGCACACTAAGATGTAATGAAGAATGAAGTATTAACCTGCAATTCATTCTCAATGGCTACCCAGTAGCATTATACACGACTTCTGCAACTTGTACGTACATTTGAGGCCATTCTGAAAGAAAATAGTAAAATAAGACCTCTGACTAAAATTTAATCTGCTATTTTAAGCATATAAAGGTTTCATTCATTAAAACACAAGTTCCTGTGTGTGAAGGAAGAAGCTGCCCCCCCCTGCTTGCATTTGTGTTGTACTTTGTTACACAGTTCTGGCACTTTCTTCACATAAAGATGAACCCAGATAAAATCCGTTGTGTTCCATGGTGCTGTGGAGATTATTAGCACTCACCTGATCTCATGTTGCAGCTTGTCATTTTTCTTGTGCTGGGATACTTCAAGAAATTATTGGAAAATGAAATTAAAAGATTGGTTTATTTTTGGTGACCCAAACTTTCTAAACTCATGAATAATGCTTTTTCACAGCAATGCATTTTCCATGAATCTTCTGAAACCCCTCATATTAACACAGGCATAACATTTGTCCCCCAAAATACTGGTTCATTTTAGAGGAGTAAAACTTAGAATCTGAAAAAAAAATTCTGGATTAGTGATTAAGAAATAGAACATTGTACCCACTCAATCGGCTTTTATTTTGATATGTTCTATTTTGTGACGATCTAATGGTACATCTCCTGGATATCAGAAAAAAAAAACATTTTTGTTTTGAAAATTTAGTTTTTATTGCAATGGCACATCAGGTTTATGGAGACAAGGAGAGAGAAAAATCTTTCATCCACTGGTTCATTCCCCAAATAGCTGCAAAAGCTGGAGCTGAGCCCATTCGAGGTCAGGAGGCTCTTCTGGATCTCCCTTGTGGGTACAGAGTCCCAAAGCTTTGGGCCATGCTTCACAAGCAGGGAGCTGGATGGGAAGTGGAGCAGTGGTAGCATGAACCGATGTTCACATGAGATCCTGGTGCTGGCAAGGTGAGGAATAGCCAATTGAGATATCACACCAGGCCCTCCCCACTGCCCTCTACTACCACCAAAAATTAAGAAGAGAGAAGAAATTGGAAGAAGAGAGGGAAGGAGGGATTTGTTTCCTGAATTAATTTTTTTAGAGTGACCTCATAATGATATAAAATCCAAAACAAATCGCCCCATCTTTAATACACTTGCCAGAAGTTGCATGCTTTTAAAACTACTAGTATCAGTTGCTGAGATTGCAGGTTGTCTCTGCTAAAATGTAAATCATAAAGAACTTCATTTTGGGGGCTTAACTTAAATCAGATTGAGAAATAAGACATTGATTATGTATGGCTCTGCTATCTAAATAACTGATTATACAAAAATTGGTAAATTTACATGATATAACATTTTTAAATAATTTCTATTACGTGTTAGCAGATTATACAAATCTTTCATTCTTTATTTTTCATTTTTAAAACTGCTTTTTAGGGCCCGGCGGCGTGGTCTAGCGGCTAAAGTCCTCGCCTTGAACGCCCCGGGATCACACATGGGCGCCGGTTCTAATCCCAGCAGCTCCACTTCCCATCCAGCTCCCTGCTTGTGGCCTGGGAAAGCAGTCGAGGACGGCCCAAAGCTTTGGGACCCTGCACCTGCGTGGGAAACCTGGAAGAGGTTCCAGGTTCCCGGCTTCGGATAGGCGCGTACTGGCCCATTGCAGCTCACTTGGGGAGTGAATCATCGGACGGAAGATCTTCCTCTCTGTGTCTCCTCCTCTCTGTATATCTGACTTTCCAATAAGAATAAATAAATCTTTTTTTAAAGAAATTGATGGCATCACATTTTCACAGAAACACAAAGTGCTTGCTTACAGCAGAGGAGTTCTTGAAACTTTGATGGTTCACACCTGGATTGAATAATTAAATTTGTTAGTAATTAAAATGCTAGTTCATCATTCCCTGGGGAATCAAGATAGACGGTTTTAATTTAAATAATTTTTCTGTTAGCTCATACTTACAGATTGGTAGGTCAATAATTAATTTTTAAAAAGCAGGGGTTTTTTTAAAGATTTTATTTATTTATTACAAAGTCAGATATACAGAGAGGAGGAGACACAGAGAGGAAGATCTTCCGTTTGATGACTCAATCCCCAAGTGGCTGCAACTGCCAGAGCTGAGCCAATCCAAAGCCAGGAGCCAGGAGCCTCTTCCGAGTCTCCCATGTGTGTGCATAGTCCCAAGGCTTTGGGCCATTCTTGACTGCTTTCCCAGGGCAGGAGCAGGGAGCTGTATGGGAAGCAGGGCTGCCGGGATTAGAACTGGTGCCCATATGGGTTCCTGGTGCATTCACGGTGAGGACTTTAGCCACTAGGCAACAGTGCCGGACCTGCCATCAATTTCTAATATGGAAGGCAGGCTCAGAAATCTGTCAGACTTGTACTGCGGTTACATGATTGTTTTTCAGCCACAAATTCCTAGCTCATTAAAGCTCTGGATATTTTACTGTAGAGACAGTGTGTGCCATAGCAAACTGCAGCCTTGTTGCTGCAGTCTAGTTGAACTCTGCACCAGGGTTTCCCACCATTGTTAGGATTTACCCAACTGGCATTTTTTTTTTTTTAGAAAAACTATAATAGAATGAGTATTTTATTTTTACTGATAATAGATTTCTATAGTAAAATGAATATTTTTTAACTGAGAATAGATTTGTTATATAAACAGTTATTGGAACTACATAATCTATATCTATAACCCCTGCTCCTGTTACTTTTCAAACTTAATGAAACCGTCTATTCAGTATACAGTATTTCTTGGACTTGTTTGGCTCCATTAGTCCTCAAAATAATAAACAAGGCTCAGAAAGACATACGGCAAGTGCCAGGGTTACAATTAATTTTTTCTCCCTCCACCCTTCCCACTCCTTCTCTCCCCCAGTCTCCCCTATATTATTACAATGGTATAGTTACAATTGCGTTCATAGCAACTGAACTCTAGTAAAGTATTAGTATATTTATCTCTTGGAGAATAATAAATATGAATGAAATTGATAGTTAGGACAAGGAACAGTTTTAAAGTATTAATTTGGATCAAATCTCTATAATGATAGTAATGTTTTTAGAAACTTTATTTTAATGAGAGGAATGAGCTTGGCAGTCCTATTTGTATTTATGCTTTGATTCTATTTTCACTAAGATTAATGGACTTATATAACATCTGTTTTAGTAGATATACCATTGTAAATAGTGTAAACCATTTGTAAGTAACATTTATAATACTATTTATAGATATATACCATTTATAAGTAGTCAATGCACTTATCCGTTTTTATGTATTTTGGTTTTGAGCTCTTAGCCTGATAGTTCTCACACACTTCTGTTCTTTTTCAAAGCATTAGGTAGTCTTAACCTTTGTACATCTTAGTCTCATTCACACCATTCATCCTTCCAATTTTGCCATATTTTGAGATTTTATAATGAATATATGCTTCAAAGAAAGATTAAATTATGTTAATGATTTTTCTTTACAAAAAAATATTTGCTGCATATGAAATCCATCTCTCTTGAGTTTTGAAAACTATAATTTTTGAATGCAGAAGGACTCACTATTTTAAGCATTTACTCCCGAGTGTAGTTCAAGACAGAGTGGGTTGCTGCAGCTGCTTCTTATACCAGAGTCACACTATGGTGCCCTCCTGTGGAGGTTTGATTAAAACTTCATTTTGGAGCCCTGAGAATGAGTTTCCGATGAAGTGGCCCCGTTATCACATTCAGAATGACTAAAGTTGCATGGAGGCATTTTTTTTTCTTCATTTACAACTGGATGTTAAATTACTTTTAAGATATTTTAAAACCTTCAGAAGATTTACAGTTCAGAATACATATGTCAGCTTTGCATCTACATGCCTTAATTGTTTTGTTGAAATGGATTTTTCCTTAGTTTTTATTATGAAGAGGAAAGAACATAAATCCAATCTTGAGCTAAAAAGATAAAACAGAATTTCCAAGATAGATGCATCAAGATTCTGATTTTTTTAAATACTAAAGCAAGCAAACAAACAAAAAAAGAACAAGCGTTTAGTTCAGAATATATTCTCATTTATAGGTAAACATATACAAAGGTGACTTTTTGGCAAACCATCAAGCTTTTCTCCCTCAGTTGAAGTTAACCTTTGTCCAAGGATAAATCAATGTTCTTTATTAGGTATTTATTTAAAAAATAAGTTGACTCGTTACTTTTTCCTCCCTGTCTTCCACTTCCTTTTCCACACGGTTCTAGGACTATGGGAGTATGATGCTTCGTCATCTGTGACACACACACACTCACATAAGCACCAATGTTTCTATTTACCCTTAGGTTTATTTATGGCTTGTGCATGTTTATAACTAGATTTAAGTGTCTACAAAATACTTGAATTGCTGGACTTAGGTGTCCAATATTCTATAGTATTTACTCTCCTAGGCAACAGCTTCACTATTCAACTTTTTCTAATTTGCTGACATGAAAGATATCCTGTCAAGTAATCAAACCCTGAAGCCCACTTCCTGCTAAAATGGGGAATTAAACAGGTGTTAGGAATCACTAGCACTTAATTAAGATTTCTTTTTCAAAAATGTTGTGGGATGGGTGAAGCGGTGGAAGGGGGATTTGACACTAAAAAGGGTTAAGAGAAAACCCAGAAAACTATCTGTGGCATTTTTTTGGTCAATAACAAACACAATGGTTTTTTTTTTCTTTGCATAAACCTCTTAAATCTGTCTTCGGCAAATGGGAAAAATACTGGTTTTTCAATGTTTAAATGTCTGCAATTACAGATTGTTAGATAACTGGCAACTTTCTAAACCAGAGAAATAAATGGAGCTCTTTCTGAAACCCTAGTCCTGATTGAAGAGATTATGATTACTCACCCAAACCAGAAGAATTGGACAAAACAGTAGAAACAAAAATAAGATGAGAAAATGTAGAACAAACTATAGAATGGTGTTAATTGCCTCTAGTGAAAATGCCTTAATTAGTGACACTAGGTTAGAGGAGAGACATAATTGGGAAATTCAGCCTAACTCAAAATTAACCTTAAGATTTTACATAAAGTATGCTTATAGTATTCTTATTCTTCTATATTCTAAACAGACTCTAAAGGATGAGATTTTTCCAAGGTCTACAATATGAAGTCTCAAAAAAAGTTTATAGAAAATATTTATCAAAAAGTGTGAATGGATTTTTAAAAAGATCTTTACACCAAAATAAATATGTTGTAATAAATCCTTCTAACTTTTTCAGGTATACTCATATATTGAGTTCCATTTATGAATGAAGACAAAATCCAAAGTGTGTGTGTTTCTAAAATCCAACCTAGGATGAGGTGGAGGTAATTGGTGGCTTCAGTGGAACTCAAGATGAATCCCACAAAGCTACATGTGAAATCCATATCATATGGCCCATAGACCAAGGGAATCCTATGTAACTTAGAACAGGTCCTCTTCAGAAAACTAATTGATCATCAGCAAGAAACAGGATCAGCTCGTTTCCTGGACACCAAGCCAGTGTGAGAACTTCTTTCTATCACTAAAATTAAAGCTATCAAGGTAAAATCATCTATGATTAGATAACCATAATCTTTAAGTTTTGAGTGCTAGTTTCCACCAATAGTGCCTGAAGGAACAAGAATTAGCTCCTGGACCCAGTGCGATGGCTCAGTGGCTAAATCCTCACCCTGCATGCACTGGAATCCCGTATGGGTAATACATATTGGCGCTAATTCGTGTCCTGGCTGCTCCACTTCCCATCCAGCTCCCTGATTGTGGCCTGGGAAATCATTCGAGGATGGCCCAAAGCCTTGGGACACTGCACCCACGTGGGAGACCTGAAAGAAACTCCTAAGTCCTGGTTTCAGATAGGATAAACTCAGCTCCAGCTGTTGCAGCCACTTGGGGAGTAAACCAGCAGATGGAAGATCTTTCTCTCTGTCTCTCCTTCTCTATGTGAATCTGTCTTTTCAGTAATAATAAATAAATCTTATTTTTAAAAATTAGCTCCTGTCTGATTCCAGAAGAGCCTAGCTAATCCTCCACACCCCCCTTCCTCAAGCTACTACTATTCTATAAGATCTTCTCAGAAATGATGATCTGCCTACAAGGAATTCACTTCATAGCTGTGAATGTTGTCATTATTATTGACTATCAGCTAAGTTTTTATTTCACAAAATTATTTTTTTAATTGTAAATTATTTTTCTCCTCTATACTTTGCTATTTACATGAGTCATGGCAAAAGATGCTCTGTAGGCTTGATGAGTCTTTCAGAAAACAATAACGATTAACCAAGGAAGAAAAGTAAGAAGAAAGAAAGGTTTACGGGAAGATGTGGAGACTTCTGGTTGAATAGTGCCGGAGGCCACTTCCCTTAACAATTCTAAAATCTGTTTAGAAGTTCCACTAAGGGGTTCCCTTGACTATGCCGTCCCTGACCATGCACAACAATCTTCGATGGTGCTTTAAAAAAGCAACTTTAAAAAAAAAAATGTTTACATGTTTGATTAGCGTTGGCAGGGTCAAGCATTGGGGGAAAGTGGGTAAGGGCATTGTTTCCATTTTTTTTTTCTTCTTCCTGTATCCTGCGGAAGGGGGGAGAAAAGGGGAGAAGCTGCACACAACCTCCCAACTGCCTTAGTACCCAAGGATGAGGAACGGGATATCATCCCAGGGTCCCTAAAGTGGAGGATGCTCCAAGAGTTCTGTTCAAGTGGTTCCGATAGTTCTGAAATGCTGTCAATCTCGCTGATCCAAGGATGAGGAAATCCTTCCAAGGTCCATTGGCTGACATAGTCCACCTAAGAGTCTCCATTTGCCCAAATATTTGCTGTCAACACTTGACTGGGGCTTTAACACCTCCCTCATCATAAATCTGGTTCAATAGATCTGGGATGGGCTTGTCTTGTTCAGTTTTTTAAAGCTCCATAGTGAGTCTGATACATAGATCCAGCTGGACACCATCAAATGGAACTGTTGCTGCTACTGGGCATGAGTCCTCCTCCTCCAATGACACAGCAATGGAACAGACATGATTTACTCGAGTTTGGAGACACATCCCGAGGAGAGCAGCATTTGTTGGTGTGGCTTGTACATTGTCTCTCAACAATCCACTTGTCCCTTTTTACTGTAAAAGAAGATATATCACCTCAATAAATAGTTGACTGAATTTTTTAAAAAAAAGTCCTAATCTCCCTTGCAGTAAGTCAGTAAACAGCCAAAATTAAGTTTTGGTTGATAAAATACAAGCAGAAGTAAAGTGTGGAACTTGCTGAAAATCTTTAAAGGGAAGGAACATCCTTTTTTTTTTTTTTTTTTTTTTTTTTAGTCTTTCAGGATTTTTTATTTGTTTCTTTTACTGTCTCCTATTTTGCTGGCTGGAATACAAAGGGGAAAAAGAAATAACTTAAAAGAAGCAACCATTTTGGACCAAAAGGTAGTCTTGCAACTGTCAGAACGATAGTGGAGTAGCAAATTAAAGGAGACAAGATCCCAACAAGATTTTGTAAACATCAGAACCACAGCAGTAACTTCAATGCTACTTTGCTTATGTGCTTCTTAAACCTGCTGCAATTTGAGATTATATGTCACTTTAATTGTGAAATGCCATACAAATGCAAATATTAGCTACCTGTAACTTTTAGATATCTAAATTCAGAACATTTTAATGATACCTTTGGAGTCAAATATAGTATTATCTCCTCTTAGAATTGTATCCTATAATTCTGACACAAAAGTCACTGCAGTATAAATCACATACAATGACTACATTGAATAATAAATATAGCAATTTGAGCCCTCTTGTAAAGTATAGATAGCAAAATACATGATTTCAAAACCAAGTGATTTGGGATTTCAGCTGCATCAACTGTATCTGTACCAGTAGTAAACTCTGGCCTAAAAAGAAGAAAGACACTTATAATTTACACACTATTATGTGTAGGCAGCCTCATTTCAGAGTTAAGAATTAGGAATTTCATCTATGTGACACACGTACAGACACGTACACGCTCATGTGTACATAGTCAATTCATGTATACTTCTAGACCTGTTTAACCTGGGTGCATTTTTATACTAGTTCTTGCTTTCAAAGATAGAACAGAGTTTGATTTTAGGAATATTCACTGTGTAGAAATATTATGAGATTTGTTTTGTTCTGTTTTCTAAGTCACTACAGTAGATCTAGAGTCTCTCTCAATAAGATTTTATTACAGTTATAATGACTGTATCAGTCCTTTTTTTTAAATTATTTATTATTTAACTTCATTAATTACATTGTATTATGTGACACAGTTACATAGATACTTGGGTTCTCCCCACCCCTCCCCAAACCCTCCCACCATGGTGGATTCCTCCACCTTGTTGCATAACCACAGCTCAAGTTCAGTTGAGATTCCCCCATTGCAAGCGTATACCAAACATAGAGTCCAGCATCTTATTGTCCAGTCAAGTTCAACGGCTTCTTAGGTATACCCTCTCTGGTCTGAAGACAGAGCCAGCAGAGCATCATCCCAGTCAATTGAAAGCTCCAACATACCATCAGCAAAAATTTACATCATTATGGAATTAATTGACATAGTAATGAGTAACCAATATGTTAAAAGTAAATGCGAGTTCCCAGCCACCTTCTGTGACCACCT
Source organism: Ochotona princeps (assembly GCF_030435755.1). Lineage (NCBI taxonomy): Eukaryota > Metazoa > Chordata > Mammalia > Lagomorpha > Ochotonidae > Ochotona > Ochotona princeps. Next base: position 26,197,934 of record NC_080844.1, read on the forward strand.
CACCTACACTTCAATTTTAGTTTATACACAACATATAACATTCAAAACATAACATGTTATACATAACATCATATCATCTTAAATTAAGGCAAACATGTGGTATTTAGCCTTTTGTGATTGGCTCATTTCCCTTAGCATTATGGTTTCCAGTTTGGCCCATTTGGCCACAAAGAACTGCATTTTGTTTTTTTTAATAGCTGAGTAGTATTCCATGGAGTAGATGAACCATAGCTTTCTTATCCAATCCTCTGTTGATGGGCATTTTGGTTGCTTCCATGTTTTTGCAATTACTGATTGTGCTGCTATGAGCATAGGAGTGCATGTTGGTTTCTCATAAAACAAGATGCAGAAAAAGCTTTCGACAAAATCCAACACCACTTCCTACTAAAAACCCTAACCAAGGTAGGCATAGATGGAAAAATCCACAACATAATTAAAGCCATATATGAAAAACCCAACGCCAGCATCATACTGAATGGAGAAAAGCTGGAATCCTTCCCACTGAGATCTGGAACAAGACAGGGATGTCCACTTTCTCCACTACTACTCAACATAGTCCTAGAGGTACTCGCTGAGGCCATAAGACAAGAAAAAGAAATCAGAGGAATCCAAATGGGAGACGAAGAAGTCAAACTCTCACTATATGCAGATGATATGATTCTTTATGTATCAGTCCTTTTAACCACAGGTTCTTCCAAAGTTCTGCATAAAATGATTCTGTGACTATTAATTTTCTCAAGGATAGCCCATGGATACTAAGATTTTAGATGCATGAAAGAGATGCATAAAATTAATTCATTTCAAATGGAGAATGCCTTGGACTTGAGGATTAAATTGCCAGAAAATATTGTTTGAGAGATTGAGAATCGCACTGTTTGGATGTGAACTTCAACTTAGAAAATGTCCTACAACCAGACTACTCCCATACTCAGACCAGTTTCCAGAGCCCTCTTCATTCAAATTCATAATATTTGCTATTAGTAAAAGCTTTAATTCTTCAGAAATTTTAGCTCATTTTTAAAATTGCACCTTTGGTAATCATTCTCATCTAAATGTCCAAACAACAATTTTCAGCATAACATTGCTATGATAAAAGTATTTTCAATATAACTTGGCAATCTTGTAACATTTTGAAATGAAAGTGATGAAAAGTGATTAGGGACAGAGAAACTAATTAAGAAGTTAGGAAACTTGAGAAATTATTTTAAAAATTGATATTGGACACAGCAATGCTAATAAAAGGAAATGGGCATGAGATTATTCTCAGGAAATTAAACATAGGAATTGGTTGTCATGAAAGACTAAGATGTTAAGATGAACCAAAACTAGTATAGATTAGAGCAAGAGGATCTGAAAAAATAATTGTGCCATTAACATAAAATCATTTTACAAAATAACAGTTATAATAGTGAGCTTGTTTTCATGCTTTAAAAAAAAGACGCATTTAAAAGAGTGACAGAGGAGAGGGAGCTCTTCTATCCTTGGTTCACTCCCGAGGTGGCATTACAACTATGGTTGGACTGGGCCAAAAACAGGAGCCAGAAACTTTATCATGGTCTCCCACTTGGTTGGCAAGGTGCTAAATGCTTGGCCCATTTTCTTCGTTTTCCCAGGCCAATATCAGGAAGATATGTTGGAAGTAGAGAAGCAGGGACATGAACTGATATCCATACAGGATTCAGACATTGCAGGCAGCAACCTCACCCACAACACCTCAAAACTTTGTCAAAGCTTATTGCTAAATATGTTAAACTTAATGTGATATTGGAATGACAAGTCACAAACTTTCTGCAACTGTTTGAAGCTATAGGACTGAACAAGTATATTAGAAACGTCACTGCTTGACATGAGAAAGGGAATTCTTATGTAATAATCTTGGTCTAAATAATTTACATCTAGAAATCCACTGTGACATCATGATACAAGGTGCCAGGTCCAAAGCTGCACTCCTGTGTGAGTGAGTACTTTGATGCCAGGCACTGGACAAGTGTGAGTGGGGGAGTAATAACCGTATTTGAATGTGCAGAGCTAGAAGCTAATCTATGGAAAATTCTTCCAAACATTAGCTCTGTAAAAAGCTATTCAAATCTTGCCATGTTTTAAATGACATTTTAAGAACTCTAAAATATATTTTTGAAGACTTGGAATAAGAATCAAAGTGCAAATGAAATGCAAACATTTTATTCAATAGATTTTGAATATACCATTTTAACCATAACTTAGGCAGCTTTTGGGAAAGTTTCAGTTCAAAACATGAAAACTTACAACATGTAATTTGGATTTATATGCAGGAATCTTCTTTTGTCATCTTTAAATTGATTTATTAGAGAACTGAGAAAAGTTGAGAATATAATGAAATTTGAAGTGAGCAAATACAATGAACAGTGAAATCAGTAGAAATTATTCAGACATAGAAAGTAAATTGCAACCCCCTAAACTTAGATCATAACAAAAGTGATAATCCAATAAAGGGAAAAAATACATTTTAACTAGAAATAATGGTTAGAATTCTAGATTGCTGGTTAATTCAGTTAGTACAGAGAAAGTATTATCAGTACACTGAAAAATAAATGTAGGGGCCAGCACTATGGCATAGCTAGTTAAGCCACTGCCTATGGTGCCAACATAGTATATGGGCTGCAGTTCAAATCCCAGCAGCTCTGCTTCCAATCCAGCTCTCTGTTAATGGTCTGGGAGAGCAGTGGAAGATGGCCAAAGTGTTTGGGCATCTGCTACCCACATGGGAGACCTGAAAGAAACACCTGACTCCTGGTTTCAGCCTAGCCTTTGTTGTCATTTTGGAAATGATCCAGCAGATGCTCAACCTCTCTCTCTCGCTTCTCTCCTGCCCCCAAACCCCACCCTGTCACTCTGCCTTTCAAATAAATAAAATGTTTAAAAGTAAATCAATGAATTTGTATTTCTTGATTTTTTTCCCCTGTTAAAGAGATGCTGGGTGGAAGGCAGTAGCATTAGCTCAAGTAACTGGACTTCTTCAGCCTAAGTGCTGGCACAGGCTCTAGACCAGCCCTGTCCAGCTCAACTACTATTTATCTTTGGGAAGTGAACCAGCATTGGATCTGTCTGCTTTTTTCTGTTTTTCTCAGTAGAAGCTAGCAAGCTAGAGGGAAATTTAATGTCAAATAATGTACTTTTTTAAAAAGCTAGTATCAGTTAAGATAACATAAAAAGTATGGTATCTTTACAATGAGAATACCAACACAAGTCAGCTAATGAGTATCATCTGTTTAAGAGTAAAGAGTATTTTAAATTGTTCTCAGCATAAGAGAACCTGAAAACAATCTTAAATCTTGCAATTCCTGCTAAAGGATTTCTGACATTTCACATCAATCCTGAAATACACATGATGTTACCAGGAATAAGTTGTAAAGCTGAGACTTCCCTAAACCATCAATAATAAAAACATTTCTATTCACCAAGCTGAGGAAAAGATTGAGCAATCCTTCTTTTTCCTTCGAAGAATAAAATTGCAATGCTGTTGTACCTGAAAAGCTGATTAAAGGATGAAGCCCCAAAGTGAAGGGTAAAGTAGACTATAGATGTGGAATAAGCAGTTAATAATTTTAAAATTCAATTTATAGGATTTGTTAGCAGTTTGACAAATATAATTTGTTGTTTATTCTTTAATTATTAGACACAAGGATACTTCAAAAACTTAAAAATTAAGCTAAAAGATAAGACTATTTTGGTGTCCCCCAAAATCCTGAAATCCGTTTATAATGTTTTTATAATGAGTATTATCCTTGTGTTTTCCAAAGATCCCCTTCTTACATCCTCATTCTTGTGGATTCTGTTTATTCACTTTTGCATCTAATTTTATATCATGATTTAGCTTCAGGCTTCATAAAATATGCAAGGCTTTTAATTAGGCAGGGTTGTTGTTGGAGAGTAGCTGTAAGGAGAGCCAGGAGAAGATTCTAGTTGTGGTTTGGTGGTTTGGAACAGAAAATGGAAGGGCAGCCAACTTCAGGTGGTCTCCAGAGCATACCTGATAAGACTTGCTGGGAATCTGATAAGAAACTGGAGAGAGCAAATGAGAAATCAAGTCCTCCTCCCAGGATCTATTTTGAACATGTTGGTAGATATTGCCACCATAACAAGGAATAATGGTAAAAGAGAGCTCCTTTGCTTGGGACATGGAAGTGTGTCATGTCCTTAGTACTGTGTTCCATAGCCTTTCATGCTGCTTATCATATTACACTCATTTCTGAGCACCCACAAGGGATTGATCCTAGATACTACCCTCTTACAGATACCTATGTCAAATGGCATGGTATAATCTGTGCACATCCTCTAATATACTTGAAATTATCTCTAGGTGACTTAAAATACTAGTAGAATGGAAATGCTATGTTAATCAACACTGTACTGTATTGTTCAGGAAATAACAAGAAAAGTCCGTACACGTTCAGTACAAATGCATCTTTTTTTTTTTTTTTCAATTGTTTCTCCTACAGCTCTTTCTTATTTTAAATTTATTGATATGAATGTCAGGGTTTACAGAGAAAGAGAGAGAGAAAGAGAGAGATAAAGAGAGAGAGATCTTTCATGTGCTGATTCACTCTGTAGATGGTTACATTGGCCAGGGCTGGGCCAAGCTGAAGCCAGGAACTTCAGCTGGGTTTGCCAGGTGGGTGGCAGCTACCCAAACACCCGCACTATCTTCTGCTTCTTTTCCTAGGCCATTGGCAGAGAAGTGGATTGAAAGTGGAGCAGCTAGGGCTTGATCTATGTGGGATGCTGGAATCACAGACAACAGTTGCCACCCTTCCCCGTCCCAAAACTGCCCCAACATCCACAGCTGTTTAAATCCACAGATGTGGAATCAGAAATACAGAGATCTCACCAAATATTTTATAATTCCACCCATTAGACTATAAAATCAAAGAATAGTAAAGCTGGCTATTCTTTGTACTCACTAGCATAAGATTTTTTATTAATTTTAACTTTTTTTTTCTAAGACAGGCAAAGCGAGATGCTTCATATTTGCTTCCCAAATGCCTGTAACAGCTGAGGCTGGGTCAGGCCTACACCAAGTCAGGTCCTATATGAGAGCCAAGTCCCAAGCACTTGTGCCATCTCCTGGTGCCTCTCAGTGTGCACTTGTACCAAAAAAGTAGCATCAGAAGAAGAGCTGGGCCTAATACAGGATTGAGGCATCCTAAACAAATTTTTATTCACACAAAACTTTAACCTGTGTTACTCCAACTTTATTCACAATGCTCTTAAGAAACAAGATCCTTAAACTCTTAACTACGAAAACAAAATGCCAGTGGGTAACAGCCAATATTTGGAATGAAATACCAGTTAGCACTTGTTTTATGTCGCCTGCTAATCATGGGGCCTTGGAAGAGCAGCAGTCACCTTTCAGAGCCTCTTACTACACATCTTTAGAAGAGAGAATGATCCTTCTTGTCCCATAAAGCTATCACAAGATAAAAATAAGACAAGGTAGGGAAAATGCTTACTACAGTGCGCAGCATATATTAGCACTCAATAGTCGATAGAATGTGCTTGCCGTTGGTTTTCTTGCCAACACAGACAATATCTATAGCAAAGACATCCCAAAATTATTGTACTAGAAAATGTGAAGATAGAGAAGTTATGCTTTCAGTATAAGAACATACCTGAAATAATTTCAGAAAGTGATAATAGGTTTCTACACTCTTCCAGTCCTGAAGGAAAGGAGTAGGGGGGATTAAAAGGCATTGTTAGCAAAAATAGAATGGATTTACTCAATTCTTTACTGCACTGTTTAACCTCTGCTTTCTTAATCATATGCACAGCAGGGGAAAAGATGTGCTAAAACAATTCATGTGTCATGAACAAAGCAGCCACAGATTTTAGCTCAAAAATCACACTAGGAAAACTACCAGTTGGAAGTAAAGTAATAAGGCCAAATTTATTTTTTTTAATTGCGTCTTGAGTTACAAGCAGCTCTTTAATTACATTAATCAAGCAGGCCTCCTCCCAGCAGTGATGAAGGAAATACATGGTTCTAACTTTTGCTAAATATGTTTTTTTTTATTGCTGGATATTATTTCGACATATGGAAAACAAACCTCTTGATTTCTTTTTTTTCCTCTGTTTTCAAAATGTGTAACAAAAGCCAAACACTTTCTTCTGAACAATGATTTACTCTTAAAAAATTCTGAGCCGCATTTTAAATGTAAAACACTTACATTTCATTATTTAAACGGCTAACACTCCTTAACCAAATGTCATTCTGCTTTTGTTAGATTTTAGCATCATAATATTTATTTACATGGCTCTGATTTTTCGACTTTTTACATACAGGGGTGCTTAAAAAGGTTTTTGAAATGGAAATAAAAGATAAGCATATTTGGGAGCACAAACTGTTGGAATCCAGACACAGTGTTTAGCAGTCCACATTTCCCAGGAGCTTTTTGAAGATTCCATGTATACATGGATTTCAAGAATTTTCACACCAAAATGAACACCTTTTCATTCCATTTTTTCTAAGAGCCTCTTGAAGCCCTCTTGTTTGTGTTCCAGAAAATTGGCTCTACCAGTTGGATGATGTTTCCATCAGCATTTTACTTGTCCCATTTAACAGGTGAGAAATCTAAAGCTTATAGGAGATTAAGTTATTTACCCAAAGATCTTTTGATTATTAAATAGCAAAGCAAGAACTGGATCCAAGCTGGTTTCCTTTCAGCTATTCCCCAATACCCTGTGCATCCTTTGCTCTGGAATGCAATCCTTGAGCATTCTCTGTTCGTCTGTACATACTATTTCCTTTGTCTGTCTGTCCATTTGTGGGGGATTTTCTTCAAGTTAACACTTCTTAATCCTTCAAGTTTCAGCTCAGACGCCATCTACCATTTGTTTGCTCTGTATCCATTCCTTTCTACCTTCCCATCAGAGTGAATTCATTGTCTCTTCTCTATGTTTCTGGATTGCTCTGCATATACTTCTGGTAATTATTTCACTCTGAAAAAATACTTCATGTGTTGTCCCTCTAGAGTCCTGCACACATACGCTCGATTGTGACCTTGAAACCCAGGGACTGTTTAGTCCGTGTCTCTGAATTCCCATGACCTAGAACAGTACTTGGCTTCTAGTGCATACTCAAGAGAGGTTCCTGGAAAATTATGATGTAAATAAGAGATTTAAAATCATACAGTCCCTTGTTTGCTAAAACATATGTATATGTATATATGTGTGTGTGTATGTATATATACATATATGAAGGCTTTAATGAATTGCTGCAAGTTTAGCTTAGCTTTTTTAGTGAAGATACATAAGATGTATGGAGGGTGACAGAGGGAATGTTAAAATTTGGAGCAAGTGATCTGGAATAAACTGAGATTGAAATTTCTAAATTGTAACATCATTGAATAATTTGTGTTTCTGCCATCAACTGTCATACTTTGAGAATGCAGTAAAATGGTTAATATTTTGAAGTAAGAGCCCTAATAATATACTGTAACAATTTAGTATATTTTTTAGCCTTTAAAAATTAATGATTGCTGTATAATTTACCCTTTGCCCAAGAAAATACCAACAAACCTGCATCTTTTTCATCACTGTCAGGAAGCAAGCAGCCTAGCAACAACTCATTTGACCAAGCATTTCATAAATTTGTTTGAGCCAGATGGTATTTCATAGATAACTAAGACCAATCTTGGTTAGGGATGAACTGGAGTACCCAGTCATTCAGTAGACAGAACTCCAGGCTGTGCCAGCAAATCGGACCTCCTACACTAGGAAGTGTTGAAGAGTGAGGCTACTGTTCCTTGGAAACAGCCCTGGGCTGAGCCCCATAGCTCAGGTCCCATCTCAGAAAAACATGGAAATATTGCCAGGGTAGAACAGGGCCAAAGAAAAACAGTCACTGAATAAAATTTAAAAAAAAAAAAAAAAACATCGCCAACAGCTTTAGAGGAGGTGAAGTTTCCATTTCTACATGCACATCCGTATTCTGCAGACCTATATTTTAAGAAGCTCATTTATTTGCCACTTTTTTTCAACATTAATTAATGTGTAGTCATTTGAAATTGTAGCAGCGTTTCATTGCTATTCCTGTGTATATATAATTAGCAATGTTTGTCAAGAGCTTTGGGAAGAAAGGACTCTATAAATGCCAGTAGTTATTAATATCTGGGTTTTTATATTCAGCTATCAAATGTGTTTCTATAATCTATCACCAAAAGTCTATTTGTATATAACACCAATAGTCCAATCCATACTATTTTTTGATTGATTGTTTGCTTTTTTGGCTGTATCCCATGTGTTTTGATGTTTTTTATTTCAGTTTAGTTGCTTCCAAATAATCTCTTTTCTCTAGTCGAATTCATCACGGGCTCATGAATTATAGGATGGCATTACTTTTCCCAAGGGGGAAAAAAAAAGAATCGACATGATTGTCCCATTGTTATTTTAAGGTTATTCCTATGTCTAGATCTACTTGATCTCTTGCTAGATGCATTTTTAATCTTTTAGTTTTCAGAATTTTTTTTAATTCATGGACCCTTTTAATATAAAATTTTAATAGTTGTTCTAATTGTTTGGAAATTCCCTATATAACTTGATGAGAATTCTATTACTAGATTTTGTTAGGCAGAATTTCCTTCTCATTTGTTAACCTTATGCTTATCTCTTTTTCTTTGGATCTTTAGAGTTTGGAAAATTTTAAATTTTGTAGGCATTTCTTTTGTTAGGATAATGGCTATATACTTAACACTATGCATATATAAGATATATAATGAACAATAACTAGTTTTTTTACTTGGTTATTTTTGTATGGGGTAGCATTGATTATGTCAGGTTGAGTTTTATTTGACAATTCTGGTTTCTGTAGATTTCTTTATATAGATTGTCTGAAAATAAATGTAATTTTGCCTGTGTACTAAAGAATTAAAAATTGATTTTTGAAACATTAAAAAAAGTCTATTTGTATCCCTCTAGCTATAAACATTTTAAGTAAAAGTAACCATTGGCCAACAGCAGTATTATTTCTCTGATTATAAGTAATATCAGAAATCAACAAATTTTCTTTTTTTTCTTTTTAAAGATTTATTTATTTTATTACAAAGTCAGATATACAGAGAGGAGGAGAGACAGAGAGGAAGATCTTCCGTCCGATGATTCACTCCCCAAGTGACCACAACGGCAGACGCTGCACTGATCCAAAGCCAGGAACCAGGAACCTCTTCTGGGTCTCCCACGCGGGTGCAGGGTCCCAAGGCTTTGGGTCGTCCTCAACTGCTTTCCCAGGCCACAAGCAGGGAGCTGGATGGGAAATGGAGCTGCTGGGATTAGAACCGGCGCCCATATGGGATCCCAGGGCATTCAAGGCGAGGACTTTAGCCGCTAGGTCACGCCGCTGGGCCCCAGAAATCAACAAATTTTCAAGAGCCAGATATATTTTGACATATTTTAATATACCAATTCCTTTAATGCCACTTATTCTTCTGGCTTTAGGAAAGTATTTTGAGGAGTGGCTGGTGATGGCATCTGTCTGCACAACCTACCATGCCCTCCCTTCCTTGTTCTTCTCTTGTCTGATGATCTCTAGTTGGCGCATTAATTCATTTGACAGCTAAATATGAAGCAACTAACTCAAGTCTTCTAACCCAATTGTAGCCATTTTCACAAAATAGTATAATTGATTACATGCATGTTTGTGTCCCCTGCAGACTGTAACGCCCGTGAGAGCAGAAAATCTAATATCTTCAAGCACACAGAATGAACCCAGATCAGTTGGGCTGAAAGGAAGCTAAAATTGTATGCAAAAGAGCATTTCTAGTACAGCATAGAGCTTACTAACAGAGAGTCAGAGGTAAACCAGAAAAAAAAATATCTTTTTTTACTTTTCCTTAAATAGTATTTCAACTTCATTTTCTTTGAAAGACTCAAAGCATGTTTTAAAAGGAAAGGATGAAACATTTGGGTTGACCTACAAATGATTCTCAAATCCTCACTTAGATTAAAAACCAAGATAGATCTGAGGGCCTCTTATCCTATCCCCTACTGCATTTTTTTTAAAGAATCAACCAAATCCCTATATTTGGCATTGACTCGTAAGAAAAAACACATATCAAAATACATTGGCAGGACCACAGAAAAGCGCATGCAGAAGACAGGGCTGCGCGCTTTCTGGCTCAAGCCAGCAACATCCGTTCACTTTTATGAGCCTAAACTCACTCTAGTTTTAATAATAATAACAATAAATATAATAATGAAATTGTGTTTATGTAAGTGCTCTGTCTTGTTAAAAATGCATTGAGACTCTCGGTGCTTTATAAAACACAATTTATGCTCGCTCTGGTGATTTAAAGGTGGTAACTTCAAGTGATTCATTGCCACCCCGTTCTGAATTTTAATAATATAATGAGTCATGATTTTTACATTTCTGAAAGAACTAGCTTGGTTAAAAACCAGTGCAGTTGGTTTTACTAGGGTCATCTGTACTACAGTTCCCAGAATGTGCATGAAAAGGACATGTTTTATGTGTCCTAAACTGCTGTCATCTATCATGACTGGCGCTGGGTCGACAGATTATGAGTTTACAGTGTCAGCCCAGTGAATTAAAGCTTTGTTGTAAACCAGCTTGCTAGGCAATTATTTCCAGTTCATATCCTATAAATCATTACTCGTCACATGACCATCAGAAATTTCCATCTAGACTTGCTAAGCATCCATGCACTGTCTTAATTGTGCTGCCCGATTCTGCACCTGAACAGGATAGCATGACTCATACCATATTTTAGAAAATGAATTTTACTGCCACTAGAACCTATTTAAAGAACATTCTATGTTCTCACTTTTTGTTTTCTTGTTGTGCTGTTTGGTATGTATTTTGAAATAATAGGAAATGAATTTAAATAGAAACACTTCTCAGTGTCTTATCTCTGCAAACAAAAAAAACATAATTTACAATAAATTAGCACAGCAGTTGTTAGTGTAGCACAGCTTTATTTTGCAATTCTCACACCTAAGCTCACAAGATGACACTTTTTCTGATAAGGTAATCTTTATAAGGTAGTTCGGTAGGTGATTAAATCTGACAGATGCTTGTGAGATGGAGAAGTTCAGAGATGTAACAGCAAATCCTTTTAAAAAAGATTCTTGTTAAAATAATAAAATGCCTTTGATGTTTCCATAGAAAAATGGAGCTGGTGAAAGAATAAATCAGCTACATGTGTTGTATTTCTGTGTCTAAAATCAAATTATTCATCAATATGTAAATATATAACAAAAAAGTGGAAGGGAGCTAATATTTTTTAGAATAAAGACTTGGAGTTACAATATCTTTTCAATCATTTCTTAGTACTTCCATAATCACTATTGAGTAGAATGAGAATGAAATCCTTCTAACACAAAGGAAAACTAAAGAAATAGAAATGTGCCTTTCATAACGTTCAGATACTCTCCTCTTCAAAACATGCCTTGAACACCAAACCTTCAAGGGTGCAAACCTCTTCTCCTGGGGCAGTTAAGATTATCAGATAGTTGATGTTTCCAGTCGTACTCAGCGATCTGAAATATGCTGGATTTGATTGTGGACTGTGTAATTAGATTAACTCAATTAATTCTATGGCTTCAGTTTACCATGTACCTTTGTTATGTGAATGTTTTAGGCTCTGGTTTTTCATTTCTAGCAGAAGAATTTTGAAACAGAAGCACATTGTCTCTGCTCCGTTTTGATGACTGAGTTGATATTAGTTTTGCTGGAGTCGGTTGATACAATCTGTTGAGGCACTACTTTGCAGGATGTGTTTCTTTCTGCTTCTCTTATCTGAATATTGTTTGTCTAATCTACAGATTTCATTTATAAATACTGAAGGTTCCCTAATTTGGATAAATTAGCATGCTGAGCCGAAGTCATCGACTTCATTAACAGCCCCTCATGCCAAGGCAGTGTTCATACAAGTGCGAAAACCAGAACGACCCTTTCAGGGTTTTCCTGGCCTAAATAAATTCCCCCTTCAGGGAACAGGCCACCTTCAAACTGATAAGCCAGGCTTACAGCCCCAATATATTCATTTTCTTTCTTTTTAAAAAAAGAATATTTTTGTCGCAAAATCAGATATACAGAGAGGAGGAGAGACAGAGAGGAAGATCTTTCGTCCGATGATTCACTCCCCAAGTGAGCCGCAACGGGCCGGTGCTCGCCCATCCGAAGCCGGGAACCAGGAACCTCTTCCATGTCTCCCACGCGGGTGCAGGGTCCCAAGGCTGTGGGCCGTCCTTGACTGCTTTCCCAGGCCACAAGCAGGGAGCTGGATGGGAAGTGGAGCTGCTGGGACAAGAACCAGCACCCATGTGGGATCCTGGACCTTTCAAGGCAAGGACTTCAGCCGCTAGGCCACTGCGCCAGGCCCTATATTCATTTTCAATATCCCCATCTAATATGGACACTACTTGGAAGATTCTAACCATTAACCATTAACACAATTATGAAAAAGCTCAGGAGCAGGGTGGGAGACACAGATGAGAAGTAGCCCAACTTGTGGACCCTATAAGTAGGTAGGAAAGAAATGTGGAAAGTGAAATTGTTAGGGTTTGGCACAATGGCTCAGTGGCTAAATCCTTACCTTGCATACACCCAGATACCAAATGGGCACCAGTTTGTGTCCTGGCTGCTCCACTTCCCATCTAGCTCCCTAGCTTGTGACCTAGGAAAGCAGCAGTAGAGGTTAACCCAAAGCCTTGGGAGCCTGAACCCACATGGCAGACCTGCATGGGAGACCCAGAGGAAGCTCCTGGCTTCTGGCTTTGGATTGACTCAGCTCTGGCTGTTTCGGCCATCCGGGGAGTAAATCAGCGTATAGAGTCTTTCCTTCTCTCTGTAAATGTGCCTTTACAATAAAAATAAAATAAACTGTAAAAAAGAAAAAAGGAAAGTTGGAAAATTGTTGAATTTTGGCCCCCTGAACATTAACAGATTAAATATTACATTAGAGGAATACTACGATATAGTGGATTATATGACCAGATGTAGACACGCAATCTTTTCCCCACATTTAATTATTCAATAAATATGCATAACTTTCCCACCATTTATCAGCTGTCTGCTGGCAGCAAAGTGAAAAACAAAACAGCTCAATTTCTTGTCTTCAGAGAATGGTGCTTAGCATTAGTGAAGATGTAAATGTGTGACATGGAAAAATATTTTTCAAAGATCAAAACCTCACACTCTTTAACTCTTCCTGTCAACCACATACTTTGTGCACAGTGATCTCATCTTATTCAGTCCTCACCAAAACCCACGGTAGGGACCAGGGCAGAAACAGTCATCGTCCTATCCATCTTCCATACTGGGGCGCAGTAACCTTGGGTGTGGGATCATGGAGAACAGGCGTTCTCTACGCAGTGATGCTTTTTGTGACAATGATAGTGTTTCGACATAGCAGATGATGTGTCTTTTTCTGGTGCTAGAGATTTTAAATAGTTTTTCTGCAGTAGCATGCCATGCTGTCTCCCACTCAAAGAGATGGATGGTTTGAACCTAGAAACTGAGATCTACAGAACAGGAGCAGTAGTTGAGTACCTGTCAGAGAGCCAGGGCATCACGGGATCTCTGCAGGAAGCTTAGCCATGCGACTCCTTTGATGGAACAGCTGGATCAGATCAGAAATCAGACACAGAATGGACAATGAAACTCGGTCAGCAGAAAGCTAATCTCTCATTCACCCAGGTTTGACTTTAAAATTATATCAGTCATGCAAATTATGTCACTGTCTTCTGTCACAAGTAATCAGGCTATATTTAATTTTAATCATTAGTATGTAAAAATAATAAAAGCCACTAAAATAGTCTATAGTCAATTTTCTGATAAAGTAAATTTGTTTCTCCTTCATTTGTGATTTAAATAGCCTCCAGAAAGTTTTTTGGAACTAAGTGTTAATTAAAAATATGGAAATGATTTTAAGCACATTACAGCACACAAAGGAAGAGATTGGCTCACAAAACCATACCCGTTTCTCAATGTGTTTTTTTAACTGTCTAAGTTACTGGTTGTTTTTCTGCATGCCTGTTCCTAGAGACAACTGTGATTCTAATGAAAACAGTAATTACAACAAATAGGACAAATTACTATTTGAGCAGGAACATGCAGTTTTAGTCATTGAAAGCAAATGGATGCTCCTGTACTTTACTGTTCACATAAATGAACTAACGCATCCTCTAATTTCTTTATAAATCCAGTTTTCATGTCTTGTCATCTTTCTTAAAAAGTAGAAGTCCATACCTTATTTTGTTGACTCATTTTGGAGCACTGCACTGTAGTGTTGTCCTAGTGCTGAGCAAATTCTTTCTCTGAAATTATTTAAGAACATGGGCTTTCAGATCCTATATTGTGCATCTCTCATTTTATTATATTTTCAGCCTCTGTGTCCTCACTTACAAACTGATGATGAGTATTTTTAAGACCCTGTAAAGAACCAGTAGGTTTCCACTTACACACAAGGCTCAGGTGCATGGGCTTTGGCATCAGATGGATCTGCATTCATGTGCCGGGCAGAACCCATCATTATTTTGTTGTATGACATTGGTTTTCAGCCTTACCTTCTTCCTTTGAAAACCTAATGTCAAAAGACAGTCACCCTGGAGTAGCATGCTAAGCCTCAGCCTATGATGCTGGCATCATATATGGAAGCTGGTTCGTGTTCTGATTCCTCCACTTCTGATCCAGCTCTGTGCTTATGGCCTAGAAAAATGACAGAGGCTGGCACAAGCCCATGGGCCCCTGCTCTCATGTTGGAGACCAGGAAGAAGCTCCTGCCTCCTGACTGCGGATAGGCTCAGCTCTGGCCCTTCTGGCCATTTGGCAAATGAACCAGCAAATGGAAGCTCACTATCTCCCTTTCTTTTCTTCTCTCTGTGACTCTGTCTATCAAACAAAAATAAAAGAAGTCTTTAAAAAAACCTGATGTCAATAAACCTCCCCTAACAAGGTAATGTGACTTAAAGGATCTGGTATTCATTATGTCGTTTCTACCTAACCCAATGCCCAACAGAGCAAGTTATCAATAAATGAGAGATGCTTTTTTTCACCACCATTGGTTTCCCTTGATGGTAGCCAGCAGCGCCCCAGGATTTCCTTATTACTCAATTTCAGTGGATGTTTTCACAATGGGGATGGGGGAGTCTAAAAGCAGCATGTGGAAGACCATGGGAATCATGGCCTCTGGAGTTGAGCAAGTTGGAAACCTCCTTTCATTAGAAGGTAGATAGAGGAAGTGATCTCCATGAGAATTGTTTAGAACTGTAAACTGCACTGTGTCTAAAACAACTGTCCATCAGTTTATATGTTGGCTTAATTGCTACTTAAAAACAACTATCAGTGCAGTCAAATCAGTGACAATCTGATTCTTTGGCCTGTGCTTATCAAATACTCTAAGTCTCAACTAAAACCTGGGGAGTAATCTATTGCAATGATGCAGCAACCCAGCCACTACATTTGTTTCCAAGTGATATCCTTCTTCAAAACATAATTTTTGAAACTGAATTGTAACTGACCAAACAAGCCAGGAAACCGTGAATACATTAAAGTGAGCGAATGCGCAGATGGAGTGCACCACATCAGATGAGCACCCACTACGTACAAAGGCCTGAACTCAGACTAGTAAAATGAATTATCCCTGTGCCCTGCCTTCAAACTGTGGCCAAAACTGTTGGGCTGTTGCTCAGAGAAGGCTGGAACTCAAGATCAGTGTGGCAAGTGCTGTGTCAGAGAAATCGACAAAACACTGAGACCACCAGGAAGGGAGGTCAGGAAAGACTTGACTGAGGGGACAGAACTCATCTGGGAGACCAGAGGGAATACTGCAGCAGCAAGAAGGGAGGCAAGCCCTTCCAGCACAGTGAGCAGCATAGGCAAGACAGGCTGGGCCAGCAGCCAGTGCTTTGATTGGTCTGTTCTTTCCTTTCTATAGCAAATATTTACAGAGCATAACGCTATATCCCAGGCGCCATGCATACTGGGCAAGAGCGAGTACACCATTCTGGCTGGAACTCTACAGGCAAGAACTTGGATTTGAAGGGTTGGCATCCTCTTGATAAAGAAGGGGGCAGGTGTGACAGGCCTCATACAGATGCTGCCGATGCATTTTGTGCCTGTTGTAATACTAGGGCTAACTGTGAAGACATCCCTTAGGCCTTGAGTCTGACAGCCACAATTGAGCAGCTGATGATGCCATTGGAAGACAAAGAAGGTGGAGGAGGAGCAGATCTGGGAAAGATAATTAAGTCAAAATAAACGGGCACGTTTCAGCCTGTCTGAGATTCAAGGAAACACCGAGAGTGTCATCCAAATAGCCATCTACATCATGAATCCTGGGATCTACGCAGGCGGGGCGGCCTTTGAGTCTTGTATAAACAAAGAAAAGAAAAAACACTTAAAATTTAGTATCATGGGATGTAACATCTGTAACTGGGCTTGAGATGACCTAATACAACCCTTGATTTTACAAACAAAGAAACCACGTATCAGCCATACTCCTTATGGAATGCTAGAGCCAATCCAGGTCTCTGACTACACATTTAGGAAAAACAGAAAGTTCAGATTCCTGGGACACTCAAATGTGAAATAAAGATAGCACCTACATTTTTCAGAGGTGCAATCCTTTCAGTTTGTTAACTAATGTAGCATGCTTCGTAGATTCAAAGAATTTTTTTCTCACAAAACCTAGTGCTCTATACACCATTGTCTATAGAGATGAGTCTTGTAGCTAATTCCAAAGTTTTCAGATTGCTTGAGAAACGCCCCAGAAGCTTTGAGGACCTAGACCTAGGTCTAGGGAAGAAATGGTCCTCTCTATCCCTGAAGGATGACACTGCCTATGTGTGTGAGGGGTCCCAGACACTTCCCGAAAGAAGCTTGTTTCTAGATTGCCAAGGCACAGAGAAAATGGGGCAGAGCTTTCTCCAAAGCAAGAAAACCTTTGTCTGCTGATCACAGAAGAGTGTCTAATACAATTAGAGGATCAGTTAGTGGGGGTTTCTTGGTTCATAAAAAGTGGAGGCTGGGGGAGGTGCTAAAGCAGGGAAAGTAATAATTATAACTATGACAACATGTTTCCTGGTAACAATTTATGAGCCTGCTGGAGAAAAAGGAAACACACAAACTATGAATAAAATATCCAGAATGTAAACATCATGCCTGGTGCAGATTTTCTTTAGTGGAAAATTAAAGCTGAGGTTGACTAAAGTAAATGACTACATTTTCGTGGTCTCATTTCCTTGATGCTCTGGGTTACCAACTGATCTACAACTTCCTGTGTTGTTTTTAAAATCTATATTCGTCAGCACATTTTTAATGTCAGATTACTTAAAATAGGCATCCTGAGTCTAAGAGGTCAGGAATAATAATGTTGCATTGACTTTCCTAAGGCTTTTATAGCATTTTACAAGTATTCTTATTTAGGCCAAACAATTTTTTTTTCTAAATGAAGCTAATTTCAATACAATTTTAAGAAGTTTGCTTTTTTTCCCCCTGCTCTCAACTGACAGCTTCAGCAGTGAGGTATAGTTCAATCAGTATGCTTTGAACTTAAATAAATTACATGTATCACTTTATTCAAATAGCTTCAGCCTCCTCTTATTCAGGTTGTTTAAACTGTCAAAATAACAGAAGTTCATGAACAAAGAAAGACTAGAGCCAAGGACCTAGTGTTCTTCCATTGAAATTTCTGTTCTGTTATAATTTACTGTTATATATAATTCCTATGACTTACAGGTGCTTGTTAAAAAAAAAAAGTGAGAGAGAGAGATACTTTTTTTCATATACGAAAGCCAAGAAAAAACTTCATGTTAAGGTGTGAGAAAAATGCAACATATGTAAAATCAAATTTTTGCATTTGTATTTGGTAATTCAAAACAGGCTTTTCACAAAAATAAGTGCTTATGTCATTTTTCTTCTACTGACTTACTGAGGGATACTACTATTTAATCTCAAACCCTTAAAAACCAACTAATTTAGAATGCTTTTTCAATTTTAAGTATTAAGAATTTCACATTTAAATAGAACATCTTAGATGAAACCAAACTACACTTTACCTAAGATAGAACTTATTTGGAATATTTTATACCAAATCCAAAGGCTTGCCTGTGAGAGGATTAGCTTGTAAAGTAAACAAACTGACTGCTCCTGGCTTCTGGAAAATACTTTGAAAAACATTAGGTATTTTCCAGCGATTTGCAATGGTATCATAGTTTCTATCTCTCACCCGCAGGATGCTACAAGGTCAATGTCGATCTCAGAATCAAGAGAATAGTGCTGAACTTGGTAGTTTCAAGAGCTGTCATTTTTCATTTTCACATGAAAGATGCGAGCCCTGTATGGCTCTTTACTTTTGACAAAATGTGTTGAAGGGACTTGCTTTTAAAAAAACAATCTGGGCAACCATACTTAATACTGAGAAAACACATGATAAAGAGAGTGATACCCTGGGCATGAGACAGGGAGAGGCCAATTTTCTGATTTGGAAAGTTCAGTGTAGAGAGTATTGTTTCCTGAAGGTTACTTGCTTTGCTTGGTCTTGACCATGCCCCAAAGCCACCTAATCCCGTCATGCTATCTGTATCTCAAAAGAAAAGAAGTTTGGGTCTAAGGAACTCTTCCAATTAGATGGCTCTGGATATATGTTCGATATTTTAAAGACTGTCACTCTGTGGAAGCAGGGTGATGATGGCAGGTCCTCTTTAACAAATTCTGTGTTAATTGGTCTGCTTGAGCAACGCTAACAATTACATATAGAAATAGTACAGACCAATGTCCCCACTATGGCTACTCCAATCTGTCTTTCAATGATGGTGTTGGGAGGATAATCCTTTCAATAATAACAGTGATTATAAATAATAATAATGCACCTTGAGGTTTAATGATACCTTCCCTTTGAAGAATTCCCAGCATTTTTATCCACATTATCTAATTTGTGCTTGCAACAATTCAGGGAAGTAGCCAGGTAGCAATTATTGCGATGCTCCTTTTGCAGATAAATAAACTGAGGCCTATGTTTTTTTTTTTTTCTTGGCATCACACAATTAGGAATAGTGCCGAGTCTGAAGCCTCTAATTCAGTGATCTATCTTACAGATTATTGTATCTTTAGAAAATATCTGGATATCTACAGACCGATTCTATCCCTCAGGAAATGTTTGCACTGGAGCCAGATCAAAACATCTTTTCCTTTTAAATTGCATTTGCATTCCAAGAAGGTGCTCCTTTTTATATTCATTAGAGAGGATTTTATTGTCTGAGGTCATGAAGATAGGAGGGCTCGGATTTCTTTTCCCTGGATTTTAGTATGGGCAAAAGTATCCTTAGAAACATAGGAGATATGTAAAATACCCTGCAATGAGTTGGTTTTTTTTTTAATGATTGAAGTTTTTAAAAATGATCATTTGAAGCCCAAATTAAACAAGATCCAATCAAGATTATATAAATAAAAATAGGCAAAAGGTGTTAACTAGAGAGTGCTAGCCAGATTGCAAATTGGTTTTCTGAGGCCTGCCAACTGGAGGCCTCCTCTCAGCCTCAGCTGGAATGGATAGTCTACATTTCCTGTCTTAACTTGTACTCTTGTTACCTTTCGCTGCTGAGCTGATTAGCCTGTGTGGATCTGATGGTCTTCAAACTCTATTAAGTTATAAATGTTCAAAGTACCAGTGTACTGTGGGTAAAAATAGAAGTTGCTATTAGATGTCTATTCGTATCCAGCAGAAGCCTGGCAACATTTTGAACCTTTTCAAAATGTAAATACTGCATATTAAGCATAGGAAAGAAAATTAATGTGCTGCATTTGCAAATTTATTTCCACGTCAGAAATGCAAAGGGGGATGAGAACTCTTACAGAAAAATTGATATTCAACATTGACAGGATTTATTAAGTTGGTAATGGCCTTCACACACACACACACACACACAGACTTTAGAAATGAATTAATTAGTTTTCTGATCATCTTAGCTTTTGAATTTCCTTTCTTTTCATTTTAAATTTATGGCCTCAGTCTGACATTACCAGAGTTTATTGCATTTTGCAGGTGGCATTCATATGCTGTTACTTTATGTGCAGTATATGGTGGGCCATGGGTTACAAATTTTCGTTAAAAATTTCCAGAACTACAGGAGTACTTCTTAATTACACTTGCAAATGAGTAATGCCTTTCTTTAAGGGGGAAAAGTAGTTAAAACGTTAACAGGAATTTTTTTGCCTGTTTTCCCTCACATAAAAGTGAAGAAAGTTTGCTTTTTGTGACATTTTTTTAGTGAGTTCTGATTTACATATGAAGTCATCATCTGACAATTCCAAACAAATGTCTTTTTAAAGCACACCCGGTTTTTTTTGTTTTGTTTTTTTTTTTGTCTGTGTGCCTGTGGCTCAAAAAGGGTTGAACAGATTTATCTTGGTTTCTACCACTCGAAACCGTGGAGAGTTGTAATCTCACTGGCATTTTTGGGATTTTGAATAATGTAACGATTTATTTTAATAATTTAATAATTGCCACTTCAGTGGTAGATGTTAGTAGTACAAACATTACACAGAAATCAAATACTTTCTGTAAAGAATCATAACTAAAGAAAAAAATCTGAGTTTATACTATTAATAATGTGTGCGCATAAATTACAAAAAATAGATAGTACAATTCTGAGATAAAAATCTCCATGCTACTTTCCAGACACAAGATCTAAAAGCAGATTATAATTCTAATAAGCATGATTTGAGACCGATCAAGCTGAACTTGTGCTAGTTCCAAAAGTACTCAAAATTCTTCAGATTGATTTCCATAGTACTTATCCACCTAATATTTAATAGAGGAACTTTTCATGTTATCTTGTGATTTAACTTAACTTGTAAATAAAGATCTTGGATTTTTTTAAGCTACGTAATGTTTGACAATGAAATTTTGTGCTTACATGTATTAAATTATGCCAAAACTTCATTGACTTGAGATCCTGCAAATACCATAACACAATTCAAGTAAAACGCAGATTATAAGTCAGATTGAGTCGCACTAATGCAGTGTGCACATAATGAATAATGTAAGTAACTTAATTTTCATGTAACAGATAACATCTGGGGGAAATATATATTGGTAAGTTATGCAAAACTAATTTTGTAGCAACCACATCTGTAGATGTTATTTATTGTAGGTTCACTTAACAGTCCATTATTCTGTTTAGAAATCTATTCTCTATTAAAGCTTTTAATGTACTCACCTTGGTTCAAATGATCTGTTCATTATCAGAAAAAATATAAATGGCACTCACATGGAACAACATGATTGTTTTTTATTATATCCATTTGTGTGCAGGCATTCAAAAATGGCAAGAGAAACACATTTATTGCTTTACATTCAAAGTAATATTTAGGGGGTATTTGAAAGTCAAGCAAAACCAATCATTTTGGCAAATGGATGTATGTGTCTAATCAGAAACCCTTGATTTTTAATCTCAGCATTAGGCCTCAGGCAAGTCACTGAAATTCCTTCCCTTTATTCCTGATCTGAAGATTATGGGTGCTATGCTCGTCTAGAAGAAAGAGGGGGGCTTGCCACATCAGGGCACCAATTCCAAGTGTTTTTGTAATAAACATGCTTGAGCCCCTTTCTGCTTTTTTTTTTTTTTTTTTAGATTTAAGAGGTAATGTCTTAGACTTTTGAGGAAAAAGTATGAGACAATTACAGTTCTACAAGAATGTATAAAAATAGTTATAAGGCTAGTGTTATTTAATTTGCTTCAACTATTCATAGACTTGAGGAAATTATAACGTTCTTTCAGAAAATCTAACTTAATAAAGCTGACCATGTCTCTCTGTTTTAAATAGATTTTATTACAGAACCAGTGATGTTGTAAAACATGAGGTTTTGTTAAAAAAATACAAAGGTCTAATTGTGTGTGTGTGTGTGTGTGTGTGTGTGTGTGTGTGTGTTTAAAGAAAGTATTGCATCAGACGGTTTCATTTAAACACATTTGCTGGCTGTGCTCTCTCACCGCAATTATTGATTCTAATTTTCCTTCAACTTGCTTCTTAAAAAGGCTATCACTTTTAATGGGGAAAATCACTGTGATGTTTCTGGGCACTATGTGTCTTTCAAACTGTGTTTTACTGCGTACCTTCTGCTTCTTAATGAAAGGCTTTATGTTGACTCTCATGGGAAATTGGGCTCGTTCGTTCCCTTACAGTATCTCCCTAACACAGATACATGCAGTTTTTCCTGAAAGAGAAAACCATAGTTATGATTTGCTTCATTAAGAGAATCCAAAACACCTGGAAGAATTCTCACTCCCTGTTTTTGTGTATTCATTCAATCAAATTAAATCAATTAAATCAAAATGATCATTCTATCAGCTACATATAAAAACCAAGGAGAAGAAAAGTCCGGTTCTTCGTCAAGAGTTTTCTTGGGCTCTGTGGGAGCTTCTTTCCACATAAGTCCTTGACTGAGGATATGTAAGAGTTCTAAGTTTCCAAGTGTGTACACAATAAACACATGCACATACGTACATACATACATACATACATACACGGGGCCAAAGACTAGGAAGCCAGGAGGTTGCAAGTAATTCAGATGAGCTGTATGAAGCAGCCTGGATCACAGAGGTGTGAGGACGAAATGAACTACTGGAACACAAGCTGCTGCTTACGTTTAAGTGTAAAATTGCATGAGGAAGCACACACAGGATCAGATGGTAGAATCTGCTCCTACCAAAATGGAGAGGCTCTCTGCTAAGAACTCCTGCCAGGAGGTAGGGGAAAATTACACGAAGGACTAGCACCAAAACTATTTCTTTTTTAAGAGAGGCAGGTTTTGTCCCTAGTTGCTCAGGAACCAGGAGCTCCAGGTCTCCCACATGAGTGGTGTGGTTTCACATACTTAAACCATTACTGCTGCCTAACTAGATACGCATGAGCAAGAAGCTTGAGTTGGGAGCAGAGCCAGCATGCCAATGTAGGCACTCCTTTATAGGATGTGGCACCCTAAATCACATCTGAATTGCTGCACCCAAGGCCAAGCCCAACCTGAATTCCAAGTTTCCATGAACTTATTTTAAAAAGATTTGTTTTATTTTTTGTTGGAAAGTCAGAAACACAGAGAGGAGGAGAGACAGAAAGGAAGATCTTCCATCCAATGATTCACTCCCCAAGCAGCCACAGCAGCTGGAGCTGTGACTGGAGCTGTGCCGATCCGAAGCTAAGAGCCATGAGCCCTTTTCATGTGTCCACGTGAGTGCAAGGTCCCAAGGCTTTGGGCCATGCTCTACTGCTTTTCCAGGCCACGAGCAGGGAGCTGGATGGGAAGCGGGGCCACTGGGATTAGAATTGGTGCCCACATGGGCTCCTAGCAAGGACTTCAGCCGCTAGGCTACCATGCCAGGTGCTTTCCATGGTTGTTAAAGTGCCCTTGTATTTAGCTGCCTCCTTTTCCTAGATTGATAAAATAACAATTAAAGGAGAATAAAAACCAAGAGTGGTATGGAAAAAGCACACATAATAACCCTAGGAAGGAAGATGAAACCACTTGCATGCCCCGTGAGGGGGAAAGTAATAATTTGTCAATGTTATAAAGACAAAGAGTTGTTCTGATAGGTTTGCAAAAGACTCCATCTTGAGTAACACATAATCTATTGAAGATAAACAATCTAGAATGATGTTACATAAAAATTAAGAGCTAAACTTATCAATAATTTCCAAAAATAGATACTTGGTGATTTATTTCACTTTACTGAAAGCTGCAAAATGCCAGGAAGTCAGCATACCAGAGTTAGGCTCTCTGCTCTGTAACTAAGTCATTGTTTGACCTATGACAGTCACTTAGCTTCTTGGTTATCAAATTTCTTGACTGCTTTTGTTTATTTATACTTAGTAGCAAATTTCTATCAAACCAACATTAATAATATTAATTCAGTGCAAAGTATCTCTACATTTGTCAGAGCAAGAAATAACTTAGCATCCATTATAAAGTCCCTCTAGATAAAATATTAATATTTAAATGATGAAATATGATGTGTACATTTATTTGAAATATTGTGAAGAAGTAAGAAATGATTATATGATTATTTCATGATTTTATCTAGACCTCACAATCATTTGATGAATTTATGTTTTCGCAGTTTGTTTTATAACTTGCACATGCTCAGGAGCTAAGAGTCTGACTTTGTCAGCACAGAGTAAGTCACTTCAGTTTAAGGCCACAATAGCACACTCGTGTGAATTGACTACACAACTGGAACAATTTATTGATTTAAATAAGTGATTTCACAAGAACAAAAACCAGAGTGAGCACATTCTTACAGATCAACTAAGATGGGAGATCAGCTTATGATCAAAATGTTGTTCGTTAAATGTAGAATTAGAACAAGAAGAACTCATTAAATGATTCAAATGTTTAATTCCATTGGTACTCTCATCTCCCCTTACCTCCCTCAAGTTTTGGTGGGAAGGGCACTGCCAAAGTTGGCTCCGTGACTCTCCTTCATTTGCAGTATCGACCAGCTGTCACTAACCTCTGATTAGCACATTCTTATAAAAGAATTGTTAAATGCTTAAGGTGAACTCTTGCCCTGCTCTCTATGTTTTTGGCAAGTTCTTCTCTCAGATCTCCTCTGTCCTGGCTTTACTCAAGTTTCAGAGCATTTATTGTCCTCACAACTGAATTCTTGATGGCCACTTCACTGTGGTCATCTCTTCCCCAAACACACACACACCACCCATATTTTACTTAGTGGTCCTAATCATAACCAGGCTGGTATTGAGTATTAGAAGAACTTGACCCTCTGCCACAGCTGGGTAAGATACACCTGCAAGGCTTAAAACTTGGGGTTTTGCATCCACAGGGAGCTTGTACACAGGTAGAAGGATATCCTAGCATATTCAATAAAGAGCAAGCCAATGCAAAATAGTATTGTAAACCAGTGGTTGCAGAAAGGAATAAGACAGTGGGAGAAGGAAAAACCAATTTTAAGTCTGGAGCTCAAAATGCTCAAGGAAACTAAGAGAGCAGTGCAACTAAGAATTCAGAGTAAATTGCTGCTTAAGAGAACTGACATGGAACCATGATATCTATACCAAGAAATGGACAGAAAGTGTGGTTCCCCACTGAAAGCTGTGTCATAATGCAGCTCTTCTCTTCCTTACAGCAAGTGGTAGAAGTTGTCAAGCCTGTAGATCGCCCTTTCCCAGATCCTCTGGAAGAAGGGATCTCATATGATATCTACTCAACGTTCATAGAGTCACCCCCAGCACTGGATGCAGAAACGAAGGTGTGTCTCCTTTATTTTTTTCTTGCCACTCCACCCCACTTCAATATTATCCTCCCATTATCTGGGAGGGAAAGAATCAAATATGCTTCTGTTTTCTTTCTGCCTCCATTATTCCCCAACCAAGTAGAAACATATATGTTAGTGTTGATTCAAAAATGGGCCAGCTTGACAGTGGTTCAGCAATTGTCTTCTCTTCCATGTCAGCCTCCCTAATCTCCACCTACATTTTCCTAAAAGTAGGCAATGCCTAGGCAACATTGACTTGATCTGTCATAATTTTCACAGACAATAAATATATGTATATGATAATAGAAGAGGGAAATCTCTGTCCAGGTTGACATAATTTCTGGTAGAAAAGATCCAACAGAAAATTGAGGCTGCTGATAAGTCTGTAAATTTCTCAGAAATCATCCAAGTCTTATTTCCTTTCCATACTCTAGATTGTGGATCAAGAGCAAGGCCCCGAGGATTCCCAGCCAGAAAGTGCCACTTCAGAAGTAGATCTTCTGGCTGGTTTCACCATCGAAGATGTAAAATCAGTGTTGGGTCAAGTCACGGATGACGTGTTACTCAGCATTCAGGTACCAAGTTTGGATACTTTGTGATTTGTTGACTAGCCAACCTCCACATTTGTGACTGTGAACACTCGCCACATTCTGCCAGCGAGAGCGACACTACGAATTCAATTCAAATTAACATTGCCACTTAATTTTCAGTTGAGTCATCTGACATTCAGTAAGATCACACAAGAGCTTTACCAACAGGATCCAGTGTGGTGTGCTATCAGTTTGTAAAGTCTTTTAGCAATAAAAATTTCAGAAAATAGGATGGCAAATACTTCCATGACTTGTCACAGGTAAGCATGGCTTGCACAGGAGTAATAGCAATACATCTCTGAACAGTGCACCTTGTAGATCAAGCCATAATTCTTGACTGACTTTTCTCGCCGAATGCCTCTGGGGAAGCTTTTAAGGTTCTGAACTCTTCTTTAAGCGTTTGTTCCTTTCTCCACTAACGGCTCAATAGTTACCACCAATGACTTCATGAAAGAAGTGATGGCGAACGCCATCTTTGAAACTGCCACCACAGACCAATCAGCTAACATCTTGGTCACCTTTTTTTAAATTTTCTAATTCTATCCAAGATACTACTCAACCACACTAGGTCTATCTCACCACAAAGACTTATGGAAATTCACATGATTTCCTAGGCTGAATGATTAAATCAATCTCTATTTTAAGTGAACTTGCACTTGCTTGTGAACATGACCATAAATCCATGGGACAACACATTGTGTATTTTAAAATGTTGTCTCCAAAGGAAGATTTAGTTGTTATCTGAACATAAGACTACGTAAGAGAAAGGAACAAGAGATTAGCTTGGCAAAAGCCCACCTTGTTGCTTGTTTAATCATCAAACGTTATTGCACTATTTACATGAACATTTAACGATTTGGTGCCAACAGAATCAACCAAAGTCCTCAGCTTAATGAGGGGTGTTTAGTGTTTACCAGAAATAGTGGAGGAACATGTTTCATACAAAGCTTTATTGTTAACAACTCCATGAATGTAATAACTAGTTGCTGTGTGGAAGGGCAGAGTGCAGTGGAATCAGGCTGAGTTCAGAACATATCTCCTTTCCAGATTTGATAGTGTTTCATCTAAATATAGTTTATGTATAATCATGGCCCTTGGCTCCTTTGCAGTCCTGCAGCCCTGAAATGATTACTGAGGAACTACTAGACAGTAATAGAATTGTTTGCAGGACTACTCCCCCTCCAAAAAAGAAGGCATTTTTACCAAGGCCATGTTCCACATACTGAGCAGTATGTCTTTAGCAATTCATTGAATTTTTTTAATCATCTGAGTCTGTAGCATTGGTCATTGTCCACAGTCACAAAAGGGATGTGATTGCTGTATGTGTGCATTATCTTCCCATTGGCCTGAAGCCATCCTGGAAGTTCATTGCCTGTCACCCAGATGTAGTTAGGCACAGAGAGAACTCTGGCCACAAGAAAGAGATGCAGGTCCTTTAGAAGGCACATCTAGTGAATCTGTGGTCATCAACCTGAGCCAAAGTAATGCTCTTTGTAAATGAAGTTTTCAATGGATTTGCACAATGTCTTAAAGACAGCAAGCTCCTTTCTGTATTTTCTTCAATAATCCTAGTAAGCAGGCACTTCCAAGGATGAATTTGAAAATGGACACAGAAAGGCTGAGTCCTGCGGCCAAGGTTTTCAAGGCGGACAACTGCTGAGAGTCTCTGACTGGGATCTGGGGCCTGGACTCTGCCAGTGGTTCCTGTTGAAACCACACGCTGTCCAGTACCTTTCAGAAGTAGCTGCACCCAGTGGTCAGTGCACGTGCGCCTTCTGAGCACACTGCCCTGCTTCAGGGGCAATACAGGAGTTATTATTTGGGAAAAATTTTAAGCTTTTTCTTCTTATTTATTCAAAAGCCATACTGTTATTACGATTTTTACAAGAAAAGGCAGTGAAAGAATTCATATTTCAAGTACAATTTTTTTCAGAGCTCCTTTCCTAGCAGCGTTACAGATCTTTTATCTTCTGTAATAGAGTAATTTCAGAAAACATAGTGTGAATCCTGAATTTTTTATGTTAATCCACTTATTTTCCCATTGACTAACTTTGTAATCTTAGTGATTTATTAATAATGAAATTATCTTGGCCCTGAGATACTAATTAAAATTACAATGAATAAAGCAAACATTTTAAGCCTATATAGTTTAGGTATTTAATTTTAAAAGACACATTCAAAATGAAATTATTTTGGCCTTGTTATATGATAAAAATTATATCCAATAGAGCAAACTTTAATATATTTGAAGGATTACATTTCAGAGAAATGTGAATGCTAACATTAAATTATGGCACTGAATGTTGGCTGTTGGCCCCATCTAAGCGATCAGGTAAAATAATATGAAAACCTTGAGGGAAGTTTGGTATCTTGGGACCATAGGTGTTTTTACGCCAATTTGAATTTTTCCGATTAGAAGAGCTGGGAGGAAAATCACCTTCAGGTAGAGATCAAGAAGACTGTTGACCATGGGTTTTCCATCCTTTTCTAAATAAAATAGAATCTGTCTCAACCCTAGTGGTGCTGGGCTAGCTTGTCTGTTCAGCGCTGTTCTGAGTGATAACAAGTCAATGTGGAAGACTACTGAGAGCCTTTTTTTGACACTTGACATTTTGGGATCTAGACGCTGCTGGTTGTCTGATCCCTGAGGTCTAAGGATCTGAAATGTCACCTCTGGTGGCAGTGCCTTCCAGGCCTGCCTTACATTCCTGAACATTATCTCCAAGGGCTATGCCCAGGTCTATCTATTTTGTCTGGAGGCTGGCATTGTGGCACAGTAGGGCAAGCCTTCTCCGGCATCCCTTATCAGAATGCAGGTTGTAGTCACAGCTGCCCTGCTTCAAACACAACTTCCTGCCAATACACCTGGGAAGGTAGCAGGTGCTGACCCAAGCCCTTGAGCCCCTGAGACCTAGATAGCAGACCCAGTTGGCATTCCGAGCTTCTGGCTATTGGTCTGATGCAGCTCTAGCCATTGTAACCATTAGGGAAATGAACCTATGGGTAGAAGATCACTTTCTGCCTGTCCACCTCGCATGTAAGTAAATGAATCTTTTAAAAAAAAAAGTAATGTCTGTCTCAGGGAAATGCCATAAAGATCACAGGTTGATGTGAAAACCTTGGCAAGCTGGTGAAACAAACTGGTAGATGATAGAACTCTAGTTTGTAGTTGAAGAAAACCATGGTTGCTCTTTGTAATTGTGATAAGAGTATTTCTTCAAACCCTTTCAGCTTCCATATGGTCCAATGTGTTGTATGTCATCTATTTGCTGAACACAAGAGTGGCAATTTAAAAAAAAAAAATCTCATGACTACACCTTAAAGAAATATATCATTGGAGAAACACATCATGAGACTGGAATTTGAGATTACAAATTGATAAACTAGAGTATAATGCTAGCATAATCCTGTTTGTGTAATTTTCCATAAATGAATTAACAGGGTGATTAAGTAACTTACCCAGGGCTACATAGCTAAACTGGTCCCTAGATTTCCACATTCTTAACTCAGTGTTCCTTTGAACGGTACTAATCATTCATGAGCAGATTAAAGCGTTGTGGAAAGTGGCCAGTATTCTGTAACTTGGAGAACCATTTTATCTCTGCCTGCCTCTTCCACTCAATTACCAAGAAATGAACAGTTAAGAAATCGGAAATCAGAACTTGATCCTGAAGTTTAAAAACTCTAATCAGAGTGACTGATATGCCAGTGAGTTCTAAATCCAGAATTTTTTAAAGATGTGTTTTGTTAGTTCAAAAGGCAGAATGCTAAGGAAGAGAAAGATCTGCTATCTATTGGCTCATTCTCAAATGGGCATAACAAGTGGGGCTGGGCAAGGTTAAAGCCAGGAGCCCAGAACTCCACCTGAGTCTTTATATGGGTGACAGGAGCCCAAGTACTTGTGTCACCATCTGTTATCTTAGCTCATTAGCAACATGCAGATCGGAAGTAGAGAGGTGAGGATTCAAATCAGTGCTCTATATAGGGATTCCTAAATTTCAGTCAGGTGCTTAATCCACTACACCACATGTCAGACCTTGAATTCACAATTACTGACATCAGCGGGATATTTTCAGAAATATCAATGCCTACCATGAATGTAAGCAAAATATCATGAGATAAAGCAAACTAGGGTGGACTTTTCGTAATCTGTCTACTTTAGTTATACTCTTAAGTGAATAAACCTGAAAATTTTTATCTGGATCTAAAATTATTTCATTTAAAAAAATTTTTTCTATCTAAAAGAAAACCAGAAAGGTTTCTCAAAATACAGCTATTATTAAGACCTCCAATTATACACACACACACACATATATATACATATATATATATATATAAACATTTTAACATTCTAAATTTTGGATGCCTGTATGTGTGGTAACTGTTCTTCACGCCTTTGTAAATGTGTTTTACATCACCTAAAAATACCGACAGAGCCTCGTTTTGCCTCATGTACAACTGCTGGCTTCTCTGTACATAATTTTATTGTCCATCATGACAAAGGACAGACATTTCCAGAGCTACTAATGTTCAGCTAATATGCCAGCGTTTCTGGAATAGTGCGGGTAGCCGTGTTAGTCCGCAGAGCATCACTGCCAGAGGCTAAGTGCTACCACAGCCACAGCAATCAGTAAAACCTGTCAGTGATCGCTTGCTCCTTCCTACCAAAAATACATGGCAAAGTGGCATGAGTCCAAGAGTTATAATGTATGAGGAAAGCTCTTAATTATGAGAATTGTTCTAATTGTGAGATTATTTGTGTTGGTATTTCAAAACAGCAGCTTTTCAGGATCTCATTTAGAATGTGTTGCGCAGGAGACAAAAACATCCATCCTGAAGGGGCGGAGGGACCAACTGCAATAACTGAGCCCAGAGCAGTTATTCTGATTCGGTGCTTATTGGTAAAGTCTGTCTGAAAATACAGATAAATTATCCTATCTTCCAACACAAGGCGATGTGAAAAATGACTGTCCAAATACCACTTCCTGTTCATAGTAGACATGCTATACATTGGGAATGTGCAGAGAAATATGATAAAGTGTTATCACATCACTACAGGCTGAAGCACAGCTATGTCTCCAAACAGGAAGGTGTGTGAGGGATAATGTCTGTCTTTAGGCACTATAGTATGTCAAAACCACAAAGACAATGTGCAGCCAAAGATAGCTCCATCATAACCACTTTTTTTATGATTGTCTTCACAGACTGAGATAAACGAAAAGCTGCAAATACAGGAAGAGGCCTTTAATGCACGCATAGAAAAATTGAAAAAGGCCTGAGGACTCAGTACAAGGAGAGTGATGCTAAACTTGACGCAGAGACCAACAAAACCATCCGGAGTAATAGGCTCTCTAAATCGTCCTATCGCCTTCATTTAGCTGTGAAAGAAAAACCAGGCCCCCAATTTTTATTATCCTTGGTAATTAGGAAAGTATTGGTCCCAATTTTGTTATCTCTTGTCCTTTAACAACCTCTGAATTTATTGCACGAAATGTAATAGGAACATTGTGTATACAAGAGTTTGCAGAACTATAGATAATAATATAATTACTTTTATGATAGTCCCTTGATGGTTTGACTAATAAACACTATTCATCTTCAGTGTGAAATCAGCCAACTTTTTAAATAATGAGAAATAAAGAAAAAATAATAATTTTTTCCATATTGACCCAAATTAACTGTCACATTACTGGAGCACAAGATACTGGTACCACTATGCTAAGGCTAAATTTTGCTAAACAATAGCAATCTAAATGCATATAATGTGGAGGTTTTTTTTAAACTTAAATCATTTGGTTTTCTTACTTAAACATTGCAGTGTGAAGCCAATTTTCTGAAATTATATAATGCAGTTTGGAGCATTTTAATTTATTCTGTACTGTATTTGTTATTTCTAATCTTGTTACTCTCCCAGGAGAATACATGACCTATATAAAAAGAAGTATAAAGTGGTTATTAAAGACCAAACTATGTATGGATTGTAAAATCTTACATACAAATCAAGCTCACAGAGCTGATGAAATTAACCATTATACTGCAATGAAATGATTGCAAATATCTGAAGCCTTTCAATACCTTTATTAAAACACAGTTTCAAAAGAAAAATAATGATTTGCCAACTGATAGTCTCTGGTTAGACGAACTGATCATTTACTCCTGAAAGAGCTTTCCAACATTCTCAGACTTGCAGTATTCCAGAAAGGAAGTAGAGAATTGTTAAGACAAAGCAACTCTCCACAAGACTTTTCCAGGGTATGCAATATTTGCCTCTCTGGGTCAGCTGCTGTGAAAATGGGTTAAAATCTTTAAATTGTCCAAAACATATTCACTTGGGGACAGAGACAGACTTGGGAGCATAGGGTCATTTTCTAGCTACGCTAAGCAATGAAGTAGGGGTCTCCCTTAAGGCAGAACCACATTTGCTGCTCAGGCACCTCTAAGACTTTTTCCCCTGCTTTGCTGCCACTTCTAATGAAAGCACTGATGGCCACTGGAGATCACTAAGAGGGGTCCAAGGCTGGATTCCATCATGGGATCTATTCTCCATGGAAAACAAAAAAAAAAGTAGGATTTGGGAGGGGAAGCAAGCAGGCAATAGAAGGAAAGATATCAGAAACCTAAAAGTGAATCAAAAACAGCCCAGGGATCCCTGCATACAACATTGAGATATTCTATAAACACACCTGAAGCTGTAGCCTTGAGACTAAACTCCTTGGGGTCTGACACTCTCTTCACCATTGGCTGGTGTGTGACCAGTGGATAGTGAGGCTACTCAACTTTGTCTGCTCATCTATTAAATGCAGAGACTACTTATTTTCAAGGCAGTGATGATAATTCACTGAATTCTCGGGAGAAGACTTTGGTTCTAAGATTTGGCAAAATGCCACTGTCCATTCTTAATACTCCTTATCCAATTGTTCAGTCAGCCTGCTCTGTGTCTGCACCAGCAGCTGTGGGGTGCTGTGTGCTCCCATTAGTGGAAGTCCTCCCGTTGCTGAAGCAACTGTGTCAGCCCAATCTTAATATTAAAGAAAATAATAAGATTTTAAAAAAAGAAAGCAATCAAGACAGCAGCAGCCACACATTGTAAGCTACAATCTGTTCTCTTTTAATTTCAATTTATAAAAGAATATGACAATTTTATTCGAAAGAAAGAAAAGCAGGAAAGAAGGAAGAAAAAAAGGTGGATCTGGCGCAATAGCGTAGTGGGTAAATCCTCGCTTTGCATGTGCCAGGATTCCTAAGGGCACCTGTTCATGTCCTAGATGCTCCATTTCCCATCCAGTTTCCTGCCTGTGGCCTGGGAAAGCAGTCGAGGACAACCCAAAGCCTTGCGGCCCTGCACCTGCTTGGGAAACCAGGAAGAGGCTCCAGACTCCTGGCTTTGGATCAGCACAGCTCCAGACATTGCGCCGCTTGGGGAGTGAACCATTTGATGGAAGATCTTCCTCTCTGCCTCTCCTTCTCTTTGTATATCTACCTTTCAATAAAAATAAATAAACCTTTAAGAATAAATAAATATTTTTTAATCATGGAAAGAAAGTATAGGCAATGAAAAATCGATCTCACTCCTGGGTACTCTCCCTCCTCTCTCCATTGGCAACTATAGCTTGCAGTAAAATTTAAAGACTTTTTTGTTTTCTCACCCATTTCGACAGTTGTATATTGCATAAATGAGATTTTATCCCCACATGATTTGCTCTGTACTTTATCTTCCTTTTTTCATGGAATGTGTGTTATACAGAGGAGTTAATCCTATAGCCTTATTTTGATGACCCTGTTTCATTTTGTCAGTTCCGTGATTTTTAAACCTGTGCTACTATGAAGTTTTTATTGTTTCTAGAGATTTTGGGTTTTTTTTTTTTAATCACAATGTTCATTGCTATTCTTGTACGTCTTTGGAAGTATGTATGATTACACCTGCGGGAGGACATTCTAGAGACATGAGTGAGTGTGTAGTGCATTGGGTTAATCTACCACTTGGAACGTCCACAACAGAGTGTCTGGGACCTAGTTCCACCTCCACATCTGATTCAGTGTCCTGCTAGTAAGTCTCCTGGGAGGCAGCTGATAATAACTGAAGTACTTAGGTCTCAGCCTCCTGTGGGAGACCCAGATGGAGTTAAGAGCTTCTAACTTCAGCCTGGCCTGCCCTGAGCAATTGGAACCATTTGGGGAGTGAACCAGTGAGTAGAAGATCTCTCTCTCGTAATCTGTGTGTATGTATGCGCACATGCAAGTTGTGTCATTCAGCATTTCAAATATATGTTTTAACTTTTTAAAATAAAAACCTTAAAACAATTTCAGAAAGAGAATTTCTAGATCAGATTGCATGTGGATTTTCCATTTTGATAGACATTAACAAAGACACCATGTGACGTGTCTACCAATGGCACACGAGAATGCCTCTCTTCTCTACATAGTTATCAGGAGCAGACACTAGCCAGTTTTTTATCTTTGCTGCCCTTATGGAAAAAAAATAACATATCATTGTTATAATTTGCTTTTACTGTTCTGCACATGGATCAAGCCCTTGCTCCTGCATTGATAAGCAAATATGTAAGACATTTAATCCATATTCATTAATACTTAGAACAACCCTAAGAGATGATGATGCTATAGATAGATAAGGAGAGAGATATGATTGACCTTATTTGATGATTATAGAGCCTGAAGCTCAGAAAGATTGTTAACTTAAACCAAATTATACATTTGAGGCTCAGTGCGTCAAACCCAGGTCTGCCCTATTTTGAAGATGTTGAAACTAGGATACAGAAAACTTTGAAGCAATTTTCCCATGATCAGACAGCTAGTAAGTGCAATAATTACAAAGTCCACATACTTGGAGTGGATGTTTAACCTAGGGGGCAAATCACCTGTATCCTGAACCCCCTTCCCTGAGTTGGATTCTGGGCTCCCACACCTGACCTAGTTCCTGCCAGCAAAGACTCAGGCAGGTCACAGTGATGGTTTACGTATGATTCTTGTCACGCACATGGGAGATGCAGATTGAGTTCCCAGCTCCTGGCTTTACTCAGCACTCGCCCAGACATTGCAGGCATCTGTAATGTGAACCAGTGTAAGGGAATCTGTTTTCTCTCTTTTTTCAAATAAATAACTTAAAAAAAAAATAAGTAAAACCCACACACAGAACCTTTGTGTTCATTCCCTATTAGCAGCGAAGAGGAACAGCTTCGACATATCATCAGCACATGAAATAGATGTATGCAAGAGTAGAATGCGTAACCCTTCTGCATCCATTCACGCTTCCATACAGTTTGCATTCAACAAGTCCCTCATAAGTACCCGGGCATTTAGTGGTGAGCCAGACAGACTTGTTCTTTGTGTTCACAATCTTACAAAGAGTTAATACCGGCAATATTGAGGACACACTCCAGAGAGTTCTGAGATTGTGGAATAAAGGAGCCTCATCTCATATGGTGAAGACACGTGAGCTGGGTTCTGAAACACAGGTAGAATGTTACTAGGCAAGTGAAAGTGAAGGAAGTTATGTGTCAGGTGAAGAGGGAAGCCTAGGGCACGATTGGGACTGAGCAATTGGCCAGGAGCAGATACGTCACAGGATCGCAGCCTGCACCCAATGAAAATAGATTATTGATAAATTTTAAAAAGAAGGAAAAATCGGAGTAGTGTTTGGGAAAAGCTCACATCCTGATAGCAGAACTTGTAGAAAGTGTTCTCATAAAAAAAGATTCCTACTGCAAGTGATACTGATGCATCACTTCCCAGAAAAAAGAAACAACTGCTGCCAAGTCACAGGATCCACCCACTCTGTATAGTCTTTGTCACAGAGGCAGTCTCTGAAAGAGCTCATTAAAAATATCAGACTATCAGCTAGACAAGAAGCCAGTTTTCCCATAGCACTTGTATGAAAATGTGTGTCTTCCATTTCCAGAAATACTTTGGAAGACATTTTTCCTAGCCCACCTAATAAGTTTCAAAGAGTAAATACATGCATTATGGTATAAACAAACAAGAGTCTGCCACCACTTCATATATTTGCCGGTACTGTTGCACCAAAATATAACATAGGGTCATTTTTCTAAAATCCGAATATAAAGCCCTATTGCTAGCCTTCATTTGATTATAACCATTCAACCATCCTGGTAGATAATAAGTTTGCATGTTCTTAGATTGTATTTCATTATGCTTCAGTTCCCCCAGAAAATAAATGTGGTCCTTTTTCCAACAATTATAGAGGTGCAATTCTTCCGACATCTCAAATTTCAGAGTCCCAGGAAGACCTCCCCCATTTGGACATCAAAGTCATTTTTTCCTGGACATTAGTTATTAAGTAAAAGAAGTCAGGACCCCTTGGTGACAGCCAAAATCCTTATTAATTTAAATTTTCTAAGCCAAATGAATCTAGATCAAAACAGCACCATGATGTTGGAATTTACAAATTCCAAAACAGAATATCAAAAGCCTATTTCCTTTTCATAAAAGTACCCCTTGCTAAGAAGGTCAGTTTATCATATTTTATTTGTCAGAGCTGCTAAAGAGATTTCTCTTTGTTATTCAATTTGATTTTTAACTTCAGAGAATGTTCAGTGAAGATGTCTCCAGTGGTCACTCCAAACACAATGGTATTTGTCTCTTCTTTTTCATTTACCTTCTAATTTATTCTGGGTACTTTGCAGTTACTGGAATGAAATAAGTATGGCAAAATTCCTGGTTGCATAGAATGAATCATGTTTATAATCTAGTGGCACATTACAAACAGGTGAGTAAATAGGTTGATTTCAGATAAGGATGATAGGAGTGAATAATCCAAAAAGTGGAACAAAAATGTATGCAGCCACTTTACCTGGGATGATCTCAGAAACCTCCTTGGAGGGGTGACTTAGGGAGCTGGACTGAAGTCCCTTGGTTCCAGGAAGGCAGAACAGCAGATAAAATGGGCTCTATTGTGTTGTCAAGCAGAACTTCTCATCACCCTAACTGACCCCCAGGCAAGAGGAGCACTCAGGGTCACACTGCTGGAAAGCCATCAGGCTGGCTTGCTAGTTCAGGTCCCTGATTCCTAAGCTAGGGTTCTTCCTGCTCCCCACATTGCCCAGCGCATATAACCTGAGTTTTTCAGGAAAACACGCAGAACTATGCCACGAGATGCATTATCAGGGGAATGCCTAAACCCAAAGAATCCTATGTACTTAACAGAATATTAAGAACAAAGTTTAGTGGTTAAAATGCTCATCTCGCATAATGCAGGAGTGCCTGGGTTCAATTCCCAGCTCTGCTCCTAATTCTAGCTTCTTTCTAATGTACGATCTGGGAAGCAGCCAGTGATGGAATGACAACCCTGCCTACATGGCACATAAAGAATGGCATATAGTCCATTTGCAAACTAGAGATGGGGAAGATGCTCATACAAAGAGAGAGTGTTAGAACAAAGCCTGTTGTAAAGAGGCAATTACAAACTCTGCCGGTCTGGACCTCTCTAGACCTCTTCCAGTTCCAGCGTGGAATGTGGAACTTTCTAAACCTGTTCATACTTCGTAAACTCCGAGTGATTGATTTGTTTTAGCACCTGACTCTTTACAGCACATCATGATGCAGTTCACCATCTCATATTGAATAAAGGGATTAACCATTTGTAGAATGACCCATCTTTCACAAAGAGAGAAGTCTGGAGCTGGGTCAGTCCTCCATAAATGATTATTCCTTGCCCTATATATCATAGAAACCACAATGAATTCATGAATGCTACCCAGCCTCTTAAAATTAAGAGACTTCATAATAACTGTATCACCTATTATCACTAAAAATAAGGTTAAAACAAACTGAATATTATAATCCTTATTGAATATTAACTTATGGCAACTATTATGCTAATACACTGAGAACAAAATACATATTGTATAGGAGTGATCTTGACATTTTGAGCGTTGATTCTTGTTTATATCCAGTGTCTATACTCTGGACGAACAGCAGCATTTCTACTTACTACTTGTTGAACTCTTTTTTTAGCGAATTTTTTAAGAAGAAAAACAAAAATCAAAGAGGAAAAAGGCATCTATTTTCTTATACCAAATGACATATTATGCTTGGCACTGTCAATGACCTTCATAAAACCAAGGTCCACATTCAATAAAAATAAAATTACCTTAGCACATTTTATTATCTCTTATCCCAAATCCTAGGGATTACAAGCACTTCAAGACTTTGGGGATTTTTCAGATACATGCATAAATATATATAATATAATATATCTTGACTGGGATGATATTCTACCAGCTTTAACTTTGGGCCAGAGATAGTCTCCCCAAGAAACTGTTCAACCCATCTGGACGATGGGTAGCTGGACTCTATGCTTGGTATATGTTTGCAAAGAAAGAATCTTGATTGAATTTGAACTGTAATACTGCAACAAGGTGGAGGAATCCACCGGGGGGAAGGGTGTGGGGAGGGGTGGGGAGATTCCCAGAGCCTATGAAACATAATGCAAAATAATTAATAAAAAAATATATCTGATACACATCAGATATATTCAAGCATATATATCTAAACAAAGTTCATTTAAGTTTCACATACACCTTACATGCCTAAAGATAATTTTTCATATATGTAATATATTGTATCGGATGTATATATCAGGCATATGCAAATATATCCAATATATATTAGATATATATCTAAGATATCTGACATATATCAGATATATGCAACTATACATATCTAAACAAAGTTTACTTAAGTTTCACATACACCTTACTCACGTGGCTAAAGATAATTTTATACCACATCTCTAGTGTGATTGCATTTTGACTGCAGCCAGTCCCATGAGGGCAAGTGTGGAGTTTCTCACATGTATTATCACTTTCTACTTGTGACATGCAGGAAGGGACATTAATCTTCCAACCCCACACAGGAGTCAAGCTCTGGCAATGTCCAACAGGATTTGTGTGGATTTTCATTCCTTATTTATTTCAGTATAATTGATGTTACT
The DNA here is from genome assembly GCF_030435755.1 of Ochotona princeps. Lineage (NCBI taxonomy): Eukaryota > Metazoa > Chordata > Mammalia > Lagomorpha > Ochotonidae > Ochotona > Ochotona princeps. The sequence continues at coordinate 26,236,754 of NC_080844.1, forward strand.
ATTTTTCATTAAAATTATATTTCATGTTGTTATTAGACTTTATGAATTAGGATAAAGTTTATAATGAATTAGTAATGTCTGAAGATACAAAATGAGAGAATGAAAATTGTTCGCACTACACTTTTCCATATTCATAACTTGTTATCCCTGCTTAGGCATTATGTCTGAGTGATTAAACAGAAGTAATGATCCATGGGATTCAATTTTAAAATAGCAGGACCATTAGACTGTAGTGCTGAAAAACTTGAGCTTTATCTTTTTAACTCTTATGAAACAGCTGGAACCCAGAAAAATAGGTCCATATTAGGATCCAGATCTTCGTTCACTCATCAGACATGCTCATATTCGATGTTGTTTTTCAGTTGCCATCCACGTACCAGCAGCTTTGCCAAGCACACACCACCAAAAAGAGATGGAACCACTGCTCTCGCAGAACTTGCAGTCCAGGGGGAAAGATGGATTTTAAGCAATGACACAACTATTAAAAAAAAAAAAAAGAAAAAGATCCACAACAGGTACTATTTTAAAAGATGTACCCTGCACTGATGCGATGAGAATTTACACAGAGGAAATTGACCAAATCAAGATAGGTTCCCACTACGAGAGTCACTCTTCAAGGATTAAAAAGATTAATGAATTGGTCACTTGGCAAAAATGGAAGGAAGGAGTTTTCAGAAAAAGAAAGAAATAACCAAGTGCAAAATCCTTGTGGAAATAACACAGATATGACAGGATGCCAGTGAAAATGAAACCTTGTAAATGAGAGAGCGTTTTCAAAACTGAAGGTTCATGGGTAAGTAAAGTCAAGATAGATTGTTGTCTTTTACCTAAAGGCATTAAGATGTTACTGGAGGATCTGAAGCAGAGATTTGGAGGCAGATGGTAAGACTAGGCATGCTTTCCTTGTGAAGATGACTCTAATCGTAGTTGGGAGGGGGACTGGAAAAGAGGCAAGCTAAGATGGGGCTGTCACCCCTGTGGGACATTTAGCAGCCCAGGGATCCTGCTGTTACACCGCATGACATGTTGATCGCTGTACAACAAAATCTGTTCTTCCATTCTTTCAAAGCTCATGATTGGATTCATTTCCCAGGTCCTTTTGCAGCTAAGCGGGACTGTGTGCCTAAGCCCCCCTCCCTGGAAGATGGATCAAAACGATATGTGCTCCTTTAAGGACATTGCTCAACACTAGACAATGTCTTGTTTCCCTGGCTATATGGAGTGGGAGGGTAAAAACTACGAAGTCACAAAGCATCTACCAACCTGAGCTTCTGAATGACCACATGGCCTAGGTCCAGCCCCACCAGGAGCACAAGGCCAGACTGTCTCATGAGCCAGAGACAGACTTCCCATTTCTTCAAACTGCCTCATTCATGGTTCTATCCATCACAGTAAGTTAGCCTGCCCTCATTAGCTCAGTGGATATGCCCCTCAATGTTTATGCATATGCAGCATGTCTCTTCTGGACAAATATCTAAAAACAGGAACAACTGGAAAATTCATTGGCTGGGGCCTGCTTCTAGTTTTATTTTATAAAGTAATTACTTCTTAGTTTATGTAAGCCCAAATCCCTTCCAAACTAACATTCTATGAATAATCCACTGAGCCTATAATGAATTTCACACTCAGGAGCTTGGTACAGGCGACACCTTAAATATTTTCTCCTTTAAGTGACACAATTGTTTTTTAAAAATATCTGTGATAGACATATAAACAATGGCCTACATTATTAATATAATATTTTCCTTAGACCAAGGTCTTTTCTTCAGTTAATATACTCTTCAACTCACTAAAAATTATTTATTTACTACCTAGCTAAATCCCTCCCTAGAGCAAATGCCAATATATTGGTCGCCACGAATATGAACTGTAAACCAATTTTATAGACTAATAAGAATGTCTGATATACATTCTGCTTTAGATAGTAGGTTTGCAGATTTAAATATAATGGACAGCCACATCATGTAGTTAGAAACAGACATAGAATTTAGCTTTTCCCTCCCACATATATGCTCGGCCATTAGTTGTGATGATGGGTGACCACTGGAATCAGCTAAAACACTTTGGGCTGCAAGTAAACACAATTTGAACTTCAAAATGACTCAAACAACAACAAAAATGTACTATATTGTCTAACCCAAAAGGAAGTTTGGAGTTGGAGCACCTCAATGACAGGTTCATTGCCACTGCAGTACTCTCCTGAGTGGGCTTTTATTCAGAATTGCCCCCTTTAGTTCCCAAAAACAAGGAATTTTTTCCCCAAAGTCTCTCAGCAAAAGACCAAATCTGTGTCACATGAACAATCGTAAACTAGACATTAGGAAGGGAAGCAGAATTGTCATAAAATGTTTAGGTTAATTAGGATTTGTCACCCAACTACGTAGAGCTACAGAATAGTCTTTAAAAAGCTGGGCAGTCAATAGCTGAACACAAGTGAGATTCCATTATGGAAAAAATATATTAAAAAACGGACTGGCTGTTGGATTGGCAGTTGCCATTTCTACTTCATCATGTGATCTTTACAACATTTAGTACCTTGAAAAGTTCTAACATTCTCAGCATTCTTCATTTCTAAATTTATATTGATAAAGGTAAATGATAGACCATCGATAGATCTGTTCTCTTTTTTCAAAGATTGTACAACTTGGGTGATTACTATCTGTGTGGGTGTGGTTTAAAAGTATTTGTCTTAGAATAAGTTACTGCATCCCAACATGTCTATGAAAAACAGATATGCATTTTTTGAACCAACTCTAATCAGTTCTTAAGGTTCTAGCTTCATATTGTATTATTACCATTTCCTTCCTGCTGAGATTCTGATAACATGGTCATCACTCAAATGTGGCCATTTCTGATTTAGTTAAGTGTCTTTATTCATGGTGTCTTTCTAGATTCCTTTGTTTGTTAAAACAATTTCACAATGCATGGCCAGATCAATTACCCAAGCAAAACTCACAAGCTAGAATTAAATTAAAAAAATAAAACATGCAAAATGGAGGCAAGTATGACTTTGGGAAATTGTTCATGATATAGAAATTTCAAAGGCAATGACTATTATTGAATAGAATAGGTGTTGGTGAGGGAAAATAGTAAGCAAAAATAAAACATTCAAACAAAATGGAAATTTTCTCTTTATAGTGAAGTCACAGATGAGATTTTTCTAAAAATATGTTTTCTATACATTCTAATTTCCACTTTTTGTGCCAACAAGAAACAACACTGCTTCTGGCAAGTTTAGGTTGCAGTCTGACTCTCATTGCGTGTCCAGTTTCCGGACTAACCTCCTGGAAGCCCAGGGAATTTCCAGGCCTCTTTGGGAGGTTTGTGAGTCTCTACAGCACAATAGTCCTTAGGACACAGCAGGTAGATTTTGATCCAGGGAACCAGAAAAGGCTTCCCAGAAATGGTTCCTGTTCTGAAGAAGCTTCCAGTCCAGAGTAGATATATTCCCAGGCCCCCGGCAACGGGTAAATAGACACATCATCCTTGCAGTGCAGAGCTGGCTTCTAGAGCAAGATGCCAGGAAGCATTTGGTTGAGATCAGTGTCACTTTATTCCACTAACGCTCTAAGTTTACTGCTTACAAAATGGATGAGTAGAAAATAATTCAAAGAAGGCAATGTTGAGAAAGCTTCTAAAGTTCTAGTAATGTTCCTGACTTTAAAAAAAAAAATTAAAAACCTAGAAAATTGTCTTAGAACAATACATTTTAAAGAATATTTCAAATTGGTTTAAAATGGAAACAGATGCATCCCCATCAAAGTGAAAATCAACTAAAGATATTGATTTGAATGAATGGTTTGTGCCCCCTGTTCTTGCCTGTCTCCAGTGAGGCCACACTTCTGGATGAACAAGAGCCTTGCTCAGTGCTCGTCTCTGGTTTCCAGCATGATGCTCACATTGAGAGGGGACCGGACGGACCTCAGGGAAGAAAGACCAGAAGGTTTGAAAGCATACTGGCTGGTTGAAGTATTTTTACCAGTAATATTTTACTTCCCCACTACTACCAATTGCATGATGTGATAACTATGAACGTGTAAGACTAAAGTCACTATAATTTCGAGATTATACTATCATCTATACTGAAAATTCATAAGACAAACTGAAGTATGAGTAAGAAGTCAAGAATATAAATGCTAAAACGTAATCTATATATTAATAAAAGTTTAAAAATATAATGAAAAGTTGCATATTAGCAACAAATATACAAAAAGATTTAATATCATTCCATGGATATTTGTACATTTGCATCTGAGGTCAACATAATATGTGATCTGGTGAGAAGACCGATGAAAACAAAAGTAACACCGGGAAAGGAGTTTCAGATTTTTTAAACATTTTGAAGTTAAACAACTTTAAAGAATAGAAGCCAAGTTAATGAAACAGAATTTTTGTCATGGGAAAAATATTTGAGTGGCTCAGTATATCAACCTTGCTGTCCAACCTAAACTCCCTTCTCAATTGTGTATTGCAATAGATAAGCAGCTTAAGTTATCCTAGCCTGCTTTCTCCTCTAAAAATGGAGATTAAAATAACTATAGTAGTATGCTAGTATATCCATTAAAATTGAAAAGGATTTACTATTGGGCCCGGCGGCATGGCCTAGCGGCTAAAGTCCTCACCTTGAACGCCCCGGGATCCCATATGGGCACCAGTTCTAATCCCGGCAGCTCCACTTCCCATCCAGCTCCCTGCTTGTGGCCTGGGAAAGCAGTCGAGGACGGCCCAATGCATTGGGACCCTGCACCCGCGTGGGAGGCCTGGAGGAGGTTCCAGGTTCCCGGCATCGGATCGGCGTGCACCGGCCATTGCGGCTCACTTGGGGAATGAATCATCAGATGGAAGATCTTCCTCTCTGTGTCTCCTCCTCTCTGTATATCTGACTTTGTAATAAATAAATAAATCTTAAAAAAAAAAAGAAAAGGATTTACTATTATACCTAAGTATACCATACTTTATTCTTACAAATCGATGAGAAAGCAAAAACTCTGTTAAAAATGGTGATTGAACAATTAGCTGTTTCAGGAAAAAATGTTTATTGTAGGTACTTATATGTTACATATTTTTAAAAATATACCAAACAGGTAAAGACAGTAAACACAAATGCTAACAATTACAAGATATATATATATATATAAACATATGAATGATTATTTTTCTGAAATTAAGATAGAGCTTGAGCAAATAAAATTGATGAGATATTTTCACAAAGAATAGGCAAAAAAAGAAATTTAAATTTTCTGGAAGTAATTTTGACCTGTGCCATGTGGACAAAAATTTACTATAAATAAGAATAAAGGAAAAAAATAAAAAAAATAAATAATTAAAAAAAAAAGAATAAAGGGAAAAAATTCTGTCAGGAAGAGAGGTATGATCAATATGGAGTTCACAATTTTAATATACAAACAGTTCCTCAGAATAAATACAAAATGCTAATAATTCAACAGAAAAGCTTCAAAAGAAAATACAACTTGCAAATTTAAAAATTAAAGGACATTGCTTAAGCTAATAAGGGCTCCAGCCTGGTTACCTGCAACCAGAGTGTTTGAATTTGACTCTCTGCACCTACTCCCTGCTGAGTTTTCTGATAATACAGACCCACCTAGTTGGGCCCTGGTTATCGACATAGGAGAACTATGGTGAGTAGCTGACACTCACTTTGGTCTGGCCCAGTTCTCGTCTTTGCAGGCATTTGAATCAGCAGAAGAGAGCTCTGTCTACCTGTCTGGCTCCAAGTCTTTGCCTCTTGAACAAAGAAAGGGTGAAAGTACAAATTGTCATTAAGGATGTCAAAGTGTTAAGTTTCATCAGTTCTGGAATCTTTTTCAATTCTGGGTTTTAAATGCACAGTTAATTTTTGGTTTATTTAAAGCCAAAATATCCATAAATGGAAATACAAAAGTAAAAATGTCTCATACACTTATTAGGAACTGCCTATAATGGACTCAAATATTCATCTCTCATTTAACCCCATTCTGTTAAGCCATAAGCCATACTTCAACTTTTTAAACAGCATGTCAGAATATTTCATTTTTATGATATTTCCATAGGATGTACATCCATGAGGACCACAGATTAGTGTAGGAAGGATCAAGGAAAGGGGGGAGGGATGGATGAGACCATTGCTTTCAATTTTCTTTTTCTTCTTTCTCTATCTAGGGGAAGTAGAGAGAGCAGGGAAGATACCGCAATCAGCATCCCAAGTGCATCAGTACCCAGGAATGGGGTACAGCCACCCAGTCTCATCCCAGGATCCCTGATGTGGAGCAGCTCTGAGGGTTCACTCAAGTGGTTTAGATAGTTCTCAAATTCTGCTGATTTCATCGCTGCAAGGATAATGAAATCCTTCCAAGGTCTATTGTCTGACATAGTATACCGTAGAGTCTCCATTTGCCCAGATACTTGCTGTCAACACTTGGCTGGGAAAGCTTCCAATTGGTTTTGCCCTCCATGGTACGAGAAATCCTGAGCATGCCTCATTGAAATGGTTGTCATGTCCCTCAAGTGCATCTGGTCATGCCATTCATTGCTCCATCTTCAGCAACTGAGGAAGTCCGTTCTGGCACATGCACTCCACGGTCAAACCACAGATCCTTCAGTTCTCTCCCTGGTTGGAAGAAGTCATTTTTGATACACTCTTTTTGCTACTCTTAAGGCTTTCTTTTCTGGCATGACCCATGTGACTCTGACAATACTGGTGATTTCCAGATCATAAATACCAGCTGCTAGCATGTGGACTGAGTCAGCCACCACTGAGAAAGCATGAAGAAATCTACTTCCAGGTCTTGCCGTTCTCTACCTCAAGCTGCAAGGCAAGTTGTGGGTGAGGTACAAAACCTTTTCACATGTGAAGCAATTAAGTCAGTCTTATTCCCAGGGAGGTCCAGAATGCTAACATCTCACTCCAGCCCCTCAGATTCAGAAAATAAAACCCAGAAATTTCATTTCAGCAAGTAACTCAATGAATGTTTGGATACCTCAAACCACCGTAATGTCATACTTTTACACTTCTTCTAACATCAAAATCAAGTATTCTGAAGGAAAAAATTTATGTGCTGTACAGCAGGTCTATTTTGTACATTTGGGAGTGACCACCCATCTCGCCTCTCAAATTTAAATTCTCAGGTTTTTGTTACATTTTAGGTGACATCCCTTTAGGTTTGTTCTCTCAATCCCATGCATCAAATTACACTCATCGAAGCCGTCAGTCTTCAAAAGGCACATAACTCCAATCTGGAGTACTTATGATTCAGACATTTAATCATACCATAAACTTAATGAAATCCAATTTGAATGTGGACACCTCAACAGCTACATTGCGTTGAATTCACAACTTTCATAAAATGTGGGTTTTAAAATGAATCACCAGCATAATGGAAAGCTCAGAGGAGAAAGCTCCCCTCTCATTGGTCACTGTCCAGACCTGCAGCTGCCAGGAAAAGGACCAGAGCTGTCAACACAACGCTGTAGCCCAGGCAACCAGCCACACCGCTGGGAACTTTTCAACACTTAAAAAAATGAAAGTTATTATAGAAAATTTTAGATGCTCTCTTGGTTGTTTGGATAGCCCGTAGTTTATAACAGTAATGGTGTCTAAGGGTCAGACTCTGCTTGTCAATTTACAGCCTCCCACCATGAACAGCCCAGAAGTGGCTTGCTTTTTGGGTGTTTCCAACTAACCTGATTGTCATAAAGTGCATATTCCTCCAGTGGTGTCAAGTCTCTGGGGTAGGAGAAAATAGACACTGTGCTGCCAAGATCCCAAAAACCAGTTCTTTACACAGCAGGAAATAAAACTGCCTTTAGCCCTGCAAACATCCAGATGTGGTCTTAATGTTGTTTGGCACCCACTGGGTGAAGACATCTGGATGATTGATTCTAAGCTTTGCATCCAGAAGTTCTTCCATAGCGGTAACTCAACTCGCAACCAAAGCTGACTGGGCTGTGTCGTCATGGCCGAGTTACCTGTGGGAGCTTGTTTCATCAGAAATGTCTCCCCACATTAGCTTTTCCATGTTGGATTGGCGGGCTTTGTGAGAAATAACCTCAGGTTCTGCAGCCTGCTTAGATTCATTCTCTCAGCCACACTTTCTGCTTTTCAATGGTTCCTAGTCATTTTTAAGCTAAACAGGAAATAGACCATATCCTTTCTTACTTTTTTCTTATACAAATACACTGGAATCAACTCATTCTTTTTTTTTAAGATTTATTTTATTTTTTTATTGGAAAGTCAGATATACAGAGAGGAGGAGAGAATGAGAGGATGGTCTTTCATCTATTGATTCGCTCCCCAAGTGGCCACAATGGCCAATGCTGAACCCATCCGAAGCCAGGACCAGGAGCTTATTCCAGGTCTCCCACACGGGTGCAGGGTCCCAAGGCTTTGGGCCGTCCTCGACTGTTTTCCCAGGCCACAAGCAGGGAGCTGGATGGGAAGTGGAGCTGCCAGGATTAGAACTGGTGCCCATATGGGATCCAGGTGTGTGCAAGGCAAGGACTTTAGCCACTAGGTTACTGCGCCGGGCCCTCAACCTATTCTTAAAAAGTATTTACCTGATAAGAATCACGCGTATAAAGGAAAGGCATAGGACTCTCGACATGTCTTGGGTATTTTTTTGAGTCTAATGTGCTGAACTGCAAATTTAATCCACGAAAATGATTTCACGCAAGCACTCTTCTCAAATTCCTTTTGTACAAAATCTCGATGCATTATGTATAGAGTCTGAAAATGGATTAAGCTACATTTGGAGATGGTTGGACTTGTTTTTTGTGTTTTTTTAAATAAGCAAAAAAAAATGAACAGGCTTTTTGTTGTTGCCTTTTTTAACCCTGCTTGTTCTCAAGCAATTCTGCATGGACTGGGTCTTCTCAAAGCTGTCTTCCACAAGATATTTCTTGTCTTTTTTTTTTCATGACAGAAACCTTTAAATGTAATAAGTTTTAATTAGAAGTATGAATGGTGAGTTAAACACATTTCTCTTAGATTTCCCAACTAACGCAAACAAATAGAGCAGCATAAAACTTCTGATTTGTTCTTGGAAGATAATTCAGCAAATGAGTGGAGTCTTATTGAATAAAATATCTCCTGGCCCTCCATGATTGTAACCATCCTGAGGAACAGGGCCACAGAGACTGCAGCCTATGTGTTGGGGAGCAGGCATGAAGAGGGCGTGGAGCCACATGTCTCCCATGCTCAATCAGAACCAGAAGGGCCACGATGGAGGTGGCCACAGGGAGTTGCCAAAACCTCCAAAGACTTGGTTGCACCCTTAGATTCATGCCTGTGTGGATTAAGGCATTTGTTATGCTCTGTTTCATCATCTACTTATTTTTAGCTATCTTTTGAATACTAGAAATCATCATGCAAAAAGAACTGCAATTAGATCAAGGTGATTTTGACTAAAGTTCTAGGTCTACCTTACATAGTTATACGACCTTGTCAAGTAAAGACAACCATCATCTCTGAAGAGACTGCTCTGCGCCTGCGCTATAGGGAGGGCGAAATGAGAGTGGTAGGCATGGGTTTGGTCAAGTCTTTACCTACCCTGCTCAAATCTCCTCTGTATTGAGCAAACTACTGCTTTCTCCTAAGAAAATGGTGACATTCTTCACTCTTCTCCAACATCCATTTTCATGCATGTTTCCCAAACCTGTAGGTGAATTGAACAAGTTGTCAAAAGACGAGACACTCCCAGATTCCATGCTGTTGACTTCCCGCAGCAGGCACTGTGCATGTGGCTGTCTCAGAAGCCTTTCATCTTACCACTCGCTACCTGAAACACTTACAAATGTGGGTTCAGACAAATACAGCCCTCATCACTTCTCACAGTCTCCTTTTTTTAAAGGAACTTTTTTATATCTTTCAAATTTTTAAAGATGTATTTGTTATTTTTATTTCAGAGGCAGAGTTACAGTGAGCAGGAGAGGCAGAGAGAGAGAGAAAACTTCCATGAGCTGGTTCACTCTCCAAATGGCTACAACGGCTGTAGCTAAGCTGATATGAAACCAGGAACCAGAAACATCTAGATCTCCCATGAGAGTGCCCAAGGATTTAGGCCATCTTCTACCACTTTCCCAGGCCACAAGCAGGGAACTAAATAGGAATTGGAACTGCTGAGACTCAAACTGGTGCCAATAAGAAATGCCAGCATGCATGTGGCGGCTCAGCATCGGCTCCCATAGTCTCCTTCTCATCCTGCCACCTCACTCTTCTCACCCTTGACCTTGTGACTAGTTTCTTTTTGTTCCCATTGGTCTCAAGATCTTCAGTTGCATCTGTACTTCCAGTTATCTAGTTCGGACTTTTTGATTCTCTTCATCATCATCATTCAGTTGACTCATTTAAGCATACTCCCATCATCCAGTGCAACTGATCCCAGCTCCTTATACCTCACCCCTGTGAGTGGGACATGCATAAATGAAAATCTTGGTAAACAGGTGCAATTGCTGTGATGTGGCTCTGGAAACATATAATGTAAGGATTTCTGTCAGCAACTGCTGATTCATCTTCTCTTTTGATGCTACAGAGTTAAAAATGATTGGACAATTTCTAATGCTACAGAACAGGTACCCCAGGAGAAGGTGACAGAGAATAATTTCCTTTATTCCCCTTACTGTTCCAACTTCAAGTGATTCCATATAACCATATGTGTAAAATATGCAAAGGAACAAGATACTGTTCATGTCATTGCATATGGACACTGGAATGTCCGTATGATGATGAATGGAGTGTTCAATAGGAAAGATTCAGATTCCATTTTATTCCCTATAATTTCACAGTAATATAAACATTACAAAACATTTATTTCTCAATTTCTATAATGTGGTTGGAGCAAGGACTGTATCTGTCTTACTCAGTGGAAGATTTTTAGAACCCAGCACAGTGCCTGGCATGTTAATAAAGTGTTTCTAAAAATATGTTTTGCCAGAATAAAAACACAGTAGAAAAAAGTAACATGTGAATGATTTCTTATCTGATGCTGATAGAGTAAAGTTAATGATTTAGAGAACAAGTACCCAGCAGTACAACTTGCTAATACCTCTTAAAACATGTTGATGCTCATAAATCCAAAATGAACGACCTGTAAAATCACTTAGGAAGAAATAATACGCATTTAATCAGGCTTCCAGAGGCAAGTCTGAAGAAAAAGCAACAGAATCTCAAGAAGAATTATGAAACCACCTCCACGCAATCACTGGCCGATCACAGACAAGCCACTTGTCCCTCTGCCCACAGGGCTGTCAATTTAGACAATGTTGTTCGGTCATTCATTATGAGACTGCCAAATTACAGCCACCTCCAGGAGCCACATAAAAAGGTTTTAGATTAGCTGAAGAGGGCATGTCCTCTCACAGGTCTCCCCAGCTCACTCTTCCATATTCCACAGAGAGAGCTTAAATACAGGAGAAACTGAACACATCACCGACATAACCGAAGACAGCATCTTCAAAGTCTTACACATGTCCAACCTTAGCTGCATGTCAAAAGGGTACTCCCTCCAGCAAACGAAATTGAAAACACTCTGAAATGCCAGACTGTGTCTTAGCTTTATAATCCAGTGGAAGTTTCTGCAACTGAAGATTGTATAATACCTTTCATGCCATCCTGGATTTTTACCTTTAGCCTGGTAATAAGATTTGCCTTACCTTTCCTGGAGTTTGATTAAGGTCCTGAGGGTGGCCATAAAATGGATCCATGTTTTTGTTACAAACTCAATTAGCAGAAGTTGGAATTGCTCTCTTTAACAAAGTTAAATAAATTGTTAATGAGAAATTTACCTTGCTGGATTTGCTGGTTGCCTTATTAGCTTGGAATCAACACTATTAAAGGAAAAGATGTTTATTAAGGCTTAAAGTGTTTTCTGGATTGAATGTTAAAAAGATAATGTCAGGACAGCAACACCAACTGCCTGCTTCCAAGGCCCAGAGGCGCTTCTGTGACACCCCTCTTAATGTGTGACATTGAGATTCCACTCTGGCCTCCCCACTAGGAAATGGTGACTTACTAGCAAGGTGAAAGTGCTGCACATTTCAGGGCAGCATCAAATGCTTCTCTCTTCACTCATTGCCATGAAAGCAATTTCTAAGCCAAATTGGACAGTAGCCTAAAGAGTGACTACTTTCTGGTAGGTTAGTCTGGGCACAGGAGAACTATTATCTTTCTTCCTCCATCAAGGAGGGAACTATAACATACTTGTCCTAAAAGCTGGGGTGGGGGAAGGAGGGTGTGGTATAGGAGACAAGGAGACAAGGCTATTTGTTCAAATATTTAAGTGTACATGCAGATCCCAAAAGCACCTGCCCCACAAAACAATAATGTATCACTGGCCTGATCTTCAAAAACCCCTAACCTAAACAACCAAGACCAACCTTTGGCAATGTGGTGAACTTGCCTTTTCTCTATTTGTTTCTCTCACAAATATTCTCTTGCCACGGTCAGCCTGGAGCCCATGTGTGGGATTCTGTAGATCATTCCACTCAGACTTCATGGTTTCTACAAGGCTCTGAAGAAGCTGGAAAGCTGAAGGACTCACTTCCCAGAATCTCCTGCAGCTTCAGTTCTATATGAAACCTAGCATCAGGAAAGTGGGCACTGAAGGCACCATGAGATTTCGGAGGGAGAAGCACACATGGAAGTGCAGGCTGCACTCTGCTATTTCTTCCAACCAGCACATCGTGGAGGTGATTGGGAGCTGTAACAGAGTCCCTAGATGCATAGACTAGCATGTAGCAGTTGAGAAGCAAGTTAAGGGCATCTATTTTTACAGGTTAAAAAAAAAAAGACATGCAAGAAGACCTTATTCAACCACATGATCATCTGGGGCAGCAGCTGTGTCACTGGGCCAGTCCCAAGGTATTGTTCTTAGGTGGACTCCTGGAAGTTCAGCTGGTGGCTTTTGTAAGCTCCTCATACTATGTGTGAAATCCATCTCTGTTAAAAACAAAAGCAGAAGCTGGATTTGGTTCCGCAATGAAACTTGGTACAGAAATGCTACAGAGACAAAAGCACCTAAGTGTCTTATCATTCAGCCCTCCACCTGTTCAAATGAAATGGGATGATGAATTAATTCATTATAAATAGGTAATAACTGATAGATTATAGTGGACAACTGCCTTAGCCAAATATTTACACACATACACAAATTCTAGTGGTGATTATCCATGCATGAATAACTTGGAATGTTGGTGAGGATTTGCTTTTCACTAGACAGAGAGGCAAAGATGTGTTTAAATCTTGAGAAAGTTGTCGATAGTTGTCAATGCTGCTGCTGCTGCTGCTTATGATTGCAAGTGTTAGTGAGGTAAGCCTACTATCTAAGTCTCAGCAAGCTGACGTCACTAACACTTCCCCTTCATGCAACCATCATTTCGGTCCTTGTGTTGGACTTCAGACATATCTAGTGGAACTCTGCAAATTATAAAGGCCATGCCAAGTCTGAAGCTGCAATAGAAGGTGATGAACAGGGGCTCCAGCATCCTCCTTCAGGCCAATAATGTACTATCTGAAAAAAAGACACAGTAGCAGACAACAGAAGAAGGTAAATAGATGGACAGAGCTGATTGAGAATGCCACCTGCACATCCACACACGTGTTCCTGGCTCAGCTCTTCTGATGAGGCTGTATCTCCGATGCTCATAGAGGAACCAGCTTCCTCCCAGCTGCTAGAAGCTCACAGTACAGGGCAAAAAACAGGAATTGCTATTTCCTTCTTTAAATGTATATATACAGATATGTGTGTGTGTGTATATATATATATATATATATATATATATATATATCTTTATTTATTGATTTTAAAAGGAAGAGTGACAGAGCCTACACACCCTGCCTTACTCCACAGATGCCTGCAACAGCCAAGACTGGGCCAGGATAAAGTAAGGAACTAGGAACTTTGTTTGGGTCCCCCACATGGGCACAGGAACCCAAGTACTTAAGTCATCATCTTCTGTTTTCCAGGCACACTAGCAGGGAGCTGATTAGAAGCAGAATGACCAGGACTTCGATTGGCTCTGATATGGGATGCAGGCACCCCAAACCACAGCTTAATGCACTTTGCTACAACACTCTCTCCAGAACGGCCATTTCTTAATCACTTTCTATGTGCTGGACTCTGTTAATTTCATTCACTGAACAAGCATTTTGTCTTCATTTACAAATATGTGTGAATAAGCTAGGTTTCCTAATTCTTTGTATAAGAACCCAGATGTGACAGCAGCACTCACACAAAATGTTCTCCACTATGACACTTTTCCCAAAACAAAAGGCCAATACAACTAATTGCTGGGACTGAGCACAAGTTAGCCCAGCAGAAGGAATGGATGAACAAAGGCCCTGAGTTAGAAATAGGTTATACCATTGAGAAACACATTGCTACTCCACCTTAGACATGAATTCGTTGAGATCTAGAAAGACAAAGACTTGCTCAGGCCATGCTGCAGCTAGAGTAGAAGGAAGCCAGAGGAAGGATTCTTACATTTAATCCAACCTCCCCTTGAGGTGGAAACTAAGCTGGAGCCATCTTTAGAAGCAATGAGCAAGACACACTGTTGTGCCCTTCAAGGCCACCATCTCTCCTGAAGCAGCTGAAGACAGACGTACATTGGCTCATTCTACTGAGCCCCAAACTCAATTAAATGGAAAGCCCACTATCTCCCAAGCTGAAGTCCAGGGTGTTTTTCCAGAACAAGACTGCTCTCTTCCCCAAGGACTTTGCTATCATTATGGTGTAATCCCAAGTTATCAATGATAGTGGGAAAATGTGGCTTTGCAGTAGAGGAGAGAAGCTATTCACACTGCTTCTGGTTTCTACAAAAGAAAGATCTTTTGATCTTTGAAATAGCCAAAGGGGCAGTTTGATCTTCCTCAAACTCATTTATTTTAGATTCTTGCAAATTTCTTTTCTGTAGGTTTACTTCTTTAGAAAACTCCATATTCAATTGAACAGTGACTTTTATACATTGAAATGCAATATTGAATAGCTGAAGTCTAATAAATGCCATCCCAGCCATATAGGCTATTTTAAAAATCATAAAAGAGCCGATTGAGCCCGATCCAGGCAAAGATGACAAAGCGAATTCAATGCTTCTTTTGAAAATGAGTCATGGTCGGAAATACTCCACTTTGACCAAAAGCGTTTCTTTGAATGCCAGAGGTAAATTTGCTCACTTTCATTTTCTGCCTGGGTTTCAAATCGGCCCCGCAGAACTGAACAAAATCAACTCCGAGAGACCCTGGCAGCTGTTCCAGATGGAAATGTGAACAGGATAGCAAGTTGAGCCTACTCCCTTTAATTCATAATTTTCAAATTATGCAGATGATATTCAAATACAGGTTGATCAAACTTTCGTATGTTTTTTCAGGGAGGAGTAAATTGCTGCTGTTCTTGGTTGCATTAACGTTCCTCAGTACTACCCCTTTTTTTACTTAGAAAAAAATAGTTTATTGTCACGGGCCTCCAAATTACTGGCAAGAGAAGAGTCTGACATATGTTCCCAGTCGTGGGGGGACGCAGTGGGGGATGGGCATAACAGACTCTATCGATTAGCCAAAAGAACAGCCTTTGATGTCAGGGAACCTTTCCAAATTTCATTTAAGACTCAAACAATCTGTGGGAAATCAAAGTTCTCCATCAGAATTTCTGTCCCACTCCTCCGGGTGCAGCTACGGCTGGAGGAACTTGAACAAGTTGTGGCTGATGACTCAGTAAGAGAATGTGTTCCTCCTTTGGCTGGGTCAGCATTAGGTAGCCCTGTGAGAAGTTGGGAAACTTCATTCTCCATTTGCTTCATGTCATGCGATTTTTTTTCCTTTGGGTATGTATTTCAGGAAACTGCAGATTAGCAGCACGAAAAGGCAGGGTGATTTGCAGCAACCCTTTCCTCGGTGTGAACTTCTAAGAAGACTTGATTGTATGAAGTGTTGCAGAAACACATTATTTTTGGATCTTTGGCTCCTCCTTGTTTCAGACAAAGGCTGGGGCAGAGAGACTGTGGCACAGTGCACGTAGGGGAGGCACGGTCCTCAGCTGTAAGGAAGTTGTAAGTGGACAGGAAGAAGCAGAGAGGCGTGTAAGGCTGGGATCTTATTCTCAGACATAACAAATTCATAAAGAGGAACCAAGCATTGTGTCAGTTGGAGTTTAGATAAATTTGATTTTCCATGGTTCTTTCAATATCCCAAGGAGTATCAGATCTTAGGCACAAAGAGCCTGGATCACTTTGGCACTTGAAGATGTACATTTCTTCCGTAAACAAGAACATGAAAAGGTTCCAGAAAGGACTTTGTTAGCCTAGGCGTGCTCTACTCTGACTAGAACACGTCTTGGGTACCACAACCACTCACAGTTTGGACAACACATTTCTGTTCACCTGACTGTAAGGCTTTTTGTGATTTTTCTAGTATAGATGGTCACTGGTTGTAACTTCTACAAACAAGGGTGACCAAAACAATGTCTTCCTAGCCATGAGTACTCTAGAAATATTTGCTTCAAGGAAAAAAAAAGACTTGGACAGAGCACAGATGTTCTGTCAGGTGAAAATGGGTAGGATATGGCCCCTTCTGTGCAGCAGACAAAAGAGAATCTGTGGGAGCTCCAGGGAGTGGGGGAGGCAGGCTTCAGTATGAGGGTGACCATTCACGTAATTATAGAACCCGCAAATAATGCACCATGCTGAGAGAGTGACTTCCCTGCTGTGGGAGTCAGTCAGGCAAGAGCTGGACATCCTCTTGCTGAAAGAGAAGTTGTCAAGGAAAGGACTCCACATTCCTGTGTGATATTGGAACTCAGTGTCACATTGTCCAGGTGTCCCCAGTGGGTAAGAAACTGCTGACAACCTTTTAGAACTTGCTGCTCTACTCACAAACAGACCCTTTTGATGTCAGGATTCCAGGAATATTCGTTAGGAATCAGAGACAAAGGTGGCTCCCCAATATCATGAAACCTTTTGGGTGAAGTTGTCATTTTCCATCTTGAAGCCATTAAAAACAACTCCAATAGAAAAAGACACTTCTAAGAGTGGGTGAGCCATTCATAACTCCACAAAGAATCATTGGTAGTTAAGGATCCTGAAAAAATATACAAAATATGTCAAGTAACTCAAGGATAAAATTTTGAGAGCTTGGACAACTGAATATGCATGGACACGCCTGTTCCTGTCTAAAGGCCATTAGCTCTCCAGTAAGCACTTGTGTGAAGGGACTATTTTTTTTCCTTAGAAACAGCAGAAGCTTCTCTTCTTTCAATAGCATTTTTTTAAGACTTATTGATTTTTATTAGAAAGGCAGATGTACAGAGAGGAGGAGAGACAGAGAAAAAAATCTTCCATCCAGTGGTTCACTCCCCAAGTGACCACAATGGCCAGTGCTGAGCTGATCCAAAGCCAGCAGCCAGGAGCTTCTTCCATGTCTCCCATGCTGGTGCAAGGTCCCAAGGCTTTAGACCATCCTTGACTGCTTTCACAGGCCACAAGCAGGGAGCTGGATGGGAAGCGGGGCTGCCGGGAACATGAACTAGCGCCCATATGGGATCCCGGCTCATTCAAGGCGAAGACTTTAGCTGCTATGCTATTTTGCTGGGCCTTTCAATAACATTTTAAAACAAATATTTCCAAAATAAATACACAAGTAAATAAATAAAAAGTAATGTCTGGATTTCTAGATACAAATCAGTTGCTCATGGGGTTCCTATATTTTAAGGCCCAGAGCATAAGGGAGTATGTTCTGAGAAAAATGTACAGTATTCAAGAGTAAAGTCATGCAACATGTGGTTACAAAAACCACAAGCGAAACAGCACCACACACATCTCAGAAGAGGCAGGTGCTTTGTGTCCCACCCAACATCAGCTTCAGTAACACCACTGTGACAATATTCTTCATGTCACTCAGCACCTCTCATCTCCTTCCCTTCAATATATATATAATTTATGTATACTATTTATAAATATATAATTTACATAATATGTACTATTTTATATAATATACATTGATATTAATAATAAACATATACTTATACATTTATTTAGTTTATTATTTGTAAATGCAGCAAGCTACATTTGGGGGAAATAGTCACTGATACTATATCAAAAATTCAACTTCATCCCATGACACATCCCTAAAATTTCTATCAGAAAAATTCTAACAAAATGAGTGAAGAGAAATGCACTTTTATTTCAATTTCTATTTTGGCACAAGTTACAGCTCTCAAATGTCAATTTCATCTGCTTTGGCCTTTCCAAGAATGTGCATAGTTAAACATCAATGAACTGCAGTGTCTGGAAGATGCTGCCTAATTGAATGTTCAGGTTAACTGGGGACTAGCCAAAAAAAATAATAATAAAACACTTTATTCTTTTTTGTTTCAGGTTGGACTCAATATAAGATATTCATGTGGACCCGGTGTGATAGCCTAGTGGCTAAATCTTCACCTTCCTTGTGCCAGGATCCCATATGGGTGCCAGTTCATGTTCCCGGCAGCCCCGCTTCCCATCCAGCTCCCTGCTTGTGGCCTGGGAAAGCAGTAAAGGATGGTCTAAAGCCTTGACACCCTGCGACCACATGTGAGACCCAGAAGAGGTTCCTGGCTTCTGGCTTTGGATCAGCTCAGCTCCGGCCGTTGCAACAATTTAAGGAGTGAAATAAGAGTGAAAGACCTTTCTCCATGTCTCTCCTTCTTTCTGTATATCTGCCTTTCCAATAAAAATAAATAAAACTTTTTAAAAATTAAACTAAAATCATAATAGTAAAAACTGAAACACGATATTAATGTAATTAAGGTGAGGTTGTCCTCGTGCCCCAGAAATCTAGGTACTATCTAGAGAAGTCACACGCACAAGACATTGTGACAGAAGAAAACAAATACCGCTTCATCATCAGAAGACTTGTATTGCAAGCGCTTAGGGAGAGCTTTCGAAGAGTGGAGCCGGAGTTTAGGACTTCCAGATTCTCTTATTGTCCCTCCACTTAAATCCAAGTCTTACTAATATGGCATCAGAGGGCACATGGGCCAGGAAAAAACATTTCCAATGAGGAGAGATGGCAAATAACCTTGCTGAGAAGCAGTTCAGCTGATCCAATATAGAAATGCCTGGGTTCATGTTCCAGTTCTAACCTCCATTCCAGCTTCCTACAGATGCACACCCAGGGGGTGGCTCAAATATTTGCATTCCTACTACCCACAAAAGAAACTCAGATTCAGTTCTTGGTCCCTGGCTTTGGCATAGGCCAGCCTTGGTCATTGGAGGCTATTGGAAAGTGAACCAGCAGGTAGACTCTCTCTCTCTCTCTCTCTCCCCCCCACTCTTTCTAGTAGACAAATAAACAAAAAATCTAAAGCATATATTCAGCATGCCAGTTTGAAGTGTGGGCTAAACTTTGTCTATGCCAACCACATGAAGGAGGAAAGCAGATTTTAGTTCTTAGGAATACAGTTCACAGCAAGAATGCATTGCACTGCATAGGCAATGTTATGCCTTTGCTAATTGCAAACTTTCTATCTACAGATATTTACATGTTACCTCTTGTTTTACGAGGCTCATGACATGGAGCATCACCATCATAAGAGGCTCCAGTACAGCTGGGTGTGCAGTCGCCCAGCACATGGTGCTTACTACAAGGAATTGTAAAGAAAAAACACATCAGCTCTGCCTTTCAAATAATAAAAATAACTCACTCACTGAATCACCAAAAAAGTTCTCCTAAAATTCCTTCAAACTTCTAGGAAATTAAACAAAAGTTGTTTAATTAT
The DNA here is from genome assembly GCF_030435755.1 of Ochotona princeps. Lineage (NCBI taxonomy): Eukaryota > Metazoa > Chordata > Mammalia > Lagomorpha > Ochotonidae > Ochotona > Ochotona princeps. Next base: position 26,256,496 of record NC_080844.1, read on the forward strand.
AGAGTAAGAATACATCTTATAGAAAGCATATTGCTCTTTGTTTGAATTGTAGCATTCATGCATTTTTATGTGACACCCTCGTGTATAATTGAGGCACTTGTATAAACAGTGAGTATGAAATATTCTGTTTCAAACATGTCATTTTACTTTTCTGCAAGTTAATGTTAGTTAGATTCTAATTTCATTAACTTTAGATGTTACAGTTTGTCTCTTGGATTTGGTGACACTGTCTGATGTATTTGACATTGTGACCTTATTAAGGAATGTTACTCCCAAATAACACCATTTGAAAGGGAACTATTGTCTGTTAAACAGTAACCACAAGTAATGATGCCTTCCAGAGGGGAAAGAAAAAAACAGTCTTCAAAAAATTCATGAATGCACACTATGAAAAAAATTAGGTGTGGATTTCAAGAAATTTTAAAGCTGTATTTATTTTTATTCATTTAGAAGGCAGGGTGACAAAGAAAGGGAGAGACAAAGAGAGTTAGAGATTTTCTACTCATGAGTTTACTCTCAAAATGAGCTCAAAGGCCAGGCTGGGCATCCAGGAGCCTGAAATGCCATCATGAACACTATGCACAGATGTGACAGGAGCCCTAATCCATGGCTAACCTTCTGCTGCTTTCCCACGAGCATCAGCAGGAAGCCTGTCTGGCAGCAGAGCAGCTGGGACTGGAACCATCACTCCGATATGGAACGTCCACATTGAAGCAGTGTCTTACACTGGGTCACCACACATCGACCTCTCAAAACATTTTTTTCACATTAAAATGAACTTAGCTCCATTTCCCTGGGACAGTTCTGAAGCCTCTAGTACATTTTGGTAACAAGCAGACTGAATCTCTGTGAATGAAAATTCATCCTCCTTGCTTTAATCAGTAACATGACTTTGTGAATTAGGCACAGGAAGCCATTGGTGAGTGCACTGATGATAGCAAATAATACCAAGGAAGCTTTGCTGGTGCTCCTTGAGTGGGGCTGGGGTCCAGAAAATGGGCATGTCCCCATCTCTCCATCCACAGGACCAAAGGACCCAGGCATTGGAGCACCAGAGCACTGGGAGACCTATGTCCACCAGCCTTGGCAACCAGATGAACTTCCAGTCTTTATGATTCCTTTAAAACCTAGGAAGAAAGCTCCTAAAAGAGTTTGAAGGGCTTATCTGCACAGATATAGTGAAGCAACTCAAGTTCAATCCAGATACTCCGATTTTCCCAGAAATATTTTGCATACATTACTCAGAAATCACAGGCCACCCACTGCAATCCCTGTACCTCCACCCTTCCTATGATTTGCCTCAGGAGACCAGCCAACAGGTGCCAGGAGTGAGGGTGAAAAATTGGTATAAAATCCTCACCGTTCCCTGAAGAAGAATCCTATATGTATATTTGCCTCAAATACAAGCTTTACACAAACAGGGTGCCTGAACATGGCACTGAACTTAAAGAAAAAACACCAAATTCAAATTCATTGTTACTAATGCTGTTCATCATCAACCATCCAAGACAAATGACATGATCATCAAAGCACATATGAATACGCACGACCATAAAGCAAAACCGTAAAGGAAGAAAAAGTATTAATTTCAGAAATGAAAATGCATGGTATTTTATTTCACAGTGAAGTAGTCAGGTTGCCAGTTGTCAGTGATTGACATAAAAGGAAACCCAAGTGAGTTGTTACTAAAAAAGAAATCTATCATGTCATAAACTTGGGAACTTGAGAGTGGTATGATACAAGGACTGCTGAGTCTGAGTTCTCAAGTGGCATCTCTATTGTACATTCAGTATGTCATCATCGCTTAGCTCTGGCTGTACTTGGCTTTGCTGTTGATTTCACTGGTGATTGAACAAGTTTCCAAAGAATCACAGCTCCAGGTTTGCTTCTGTTGCTTGCAATCCTCAAAATGAAAGAACCTCTCTCCAAAGACTTGGAGTAAAACTCCCTCGGTTCCCTTTATATGTCCAGCATGGGTTAAAACTCACTCTTCAGTGTTTCACTGCACCCAGGGGATGAAACACACCTATTAGACCTCCTCCATGCACAGAGGGGCATGCGACACAACCTAAATAATATTATTCAAGTGGGTGAAGAGGGCAGTTCTACATAAGAGAAGTAAGGAAGTAGAGGCAAAGAGGAAAAGGACACTTGGAAGATAAACAAAAGATGGCCACATGCACTACACACAGGAAAATGAGTTTGGGTTCAAACATGTCTAAAGTTCTCTGGACTCTCTTTTTGGCATTTGCTCTTTTACCCAAGACCATATCAACCAGAAAATAATGTCCTTCATTCATTTATTCCACAATGGGGATACAATGGACAGCAAGATATATATAAAAGGGTAATAGATACGATGGTGAATAATTTAACACAGAAGGTTTACTAAGTGTTCATTATATGACAGACACCGTGAAAAAACTAACTGATGTGTTTCTAAAGATGACACAGAGTATACATAAAGAAATTCCAACCCTGATTTGGGAACCAATGGACTTTTTCCAGTGAAAGTGAAATCAAACTGAGGTCTGAAAAATGGGCAAGAGTTCAACATACCTAAAAGAAAAGTTGGGGTATCTCAAGTAAGGAAACCACACAAGCCATGTCCCCAAATCAAAAATGAGTACAATGTTTTAAAGAAACAGAAAAATGAGTGTGAACATAAAGAGTCTATTAATAAGACAAACATTTGTCTTACTCTACTCACTACATGACCTCAAACAGGTCATTTGAGCCTTTTGGATCTCCGTCATAATTTTTTTTAAGGACCAAATATAAGAAGTGAACACTCAATAAACCTCAAGTCAGCTACAACTACAAGGCATGTATAGAGAAATGCAGATTCATAAAATCCTGACTTATGAAGGGATTAGCTCAGTGTACATGGGTCTCTCAAGAACCGTATGCTTTAGCAACAGGTGGTTGTGGCACAATAAGTTAAGGCACTAATTGGGATGCTTGCATCCTATAGCAGAATGCTCGAGCATTGGCTACTCTGCTTCCTATCCAGATTGCTGCTAAGCATACTGGCTGTAACAGACATCAGCTAAAGTGCTTGGGTCCTTGCCCCACACAGCACAGAGTTGAGGTTCCTGGTTTTGAGCCACATGTTGCAGGCATTGGGGAGTAAGCCAATGGATGGAACACACTCATTCCCTGCATGTGTCTTCAGGCAAGAAGAAGGAGGAGGAGAAGGAGAAGAAAATAAAAGCATGTTAAGGTTTTTAAGTGTGTCTTTAGCCAGAGGGATGGCCTTCTCCACATTGGGAGGGGTTAAGCTAGAGTCATTAAATGATAGACACAGGGGTCATGTGCCCTTTGCATCAATGTTCTGAAGTTCCAGAAGAGGGAGTAAGTGGTGCGGAGCAGTGCTCTCTCTAGCAAAGCCACGGGAGTGGTCAAAGGTTGAGGGCACCATGCATTGTTATGGAGGCATCCTTGGCAGAAAAGAAGGGTTCACGGATGTTAAAGAGAAAGGAAGAGAAAGCCCACATGCTGATATGCCAGGACTACAAAACTACAAAACAGCAGCGCTTCGCCCATACCCGAAAGGAGAGGAAATGCAAGGCGTGAAGTGAGTACAGAAGATTTGGAATTATGAATCTTTCAAAAGCAGTAGAGGAAACAGTCGGCGGGGGGGGTGGCTCACATTCTTAAAAACGTTAACATAAGGTATGTTTAAATCGTAATCCAGGCCAGAGAGTCACGAATAATCAGTTTGTCTTGGAGAATTCTGGAACTATAAACAAAAGGGTAGAAAGCATTGTCCAAGGTAAATATTGACTTGAATGAAGAGGAACTAGAAAAACTTCTAATGAAGCCAAAAATACTGCATCTGGGGAAGATGTTTCACATTCTTATAATAAACACTTGAGTACAAGAAATCTAAGGACCATGGGTAAGAACCACGTCCACTGGGCTGAAAAATTGACTTTGAACGAAGACCTTCTCAAATTTTAAAACATTAATACTATGAAAACATTCATATGAATTTCTAATACCATGTTATTTCTTTCAATAAAGGCAATTCTCTCTGCCAGACAAATATTTGTAGGCAAATATGAGGGGATTCGTAGCATTAACCTGAAAAGAATCATCCAGCATTTAGTGTCGCAAATGCGCCATGTTCCCCCAACCCCAGCTGCCCAGGAGGGAAGCGGTCTGGGAAGTCCCCTCTTGCCATCTGGGCCCCTGCTGTGTTCAAGTTCTCCAGCTCCTCTGGGATGAAAAATGTACTTCCTGAGACCCCCCTCCCCTAGCGGAGGACAGCCTGGGAAAGACTTCACTAATTCCTCCGGGTTCACACCCTGTTTCCTCCCAGAACCATGTTCAGGTGGGGTAACCCGAAACTTAGAATAAACAGAAGCCCATTATTGCCGCTTAGCGGGAGCCAGTGGAGGATCTTGTCAGCAGAGCAGCACCATGGCAACCAGTTCTTCAAAGCATTTTTTAGAAATACAAGTCGAATTTCATCTGGAAACATCCCAATTACCCAATTAGACTAAGCTGCACAGGCTTTTTAGAATAATCTCAGATCATAAGTGAGTGAATAGCTCCAACCCAAACCAGTGCTTTCTGATACTCAGAATGCAAGCTTGTTGGTACTGTGTTCTAGGGGGGAAGATGCGTTTTTCTGTGAGTTGGAGGAATGGAATAAGGCTGCAACTGCACCAGTCTGCTAAAGTAACATATGACCACACGCCACGGGAAGGCAGGAGGCCAGTTTTGTTCTTTCCACTTAACAGGTGGGAAAACTGAGGCATTCTAAGCAAACTCATCCCCAGGGGACGCAGAAAGAGGCCAAGATGGGCAAATTTGGATTTTTGTTGCTTCTGAGTGTATTTGTGTATAGTTCCAGAGAACTGGAGAGATCAGGCTCCGAGTGCCATAGCTTCCACCTCTGAAATACCTCCTCCTCCCCAGCGCCTTCCTCCACCCACCCTCACTCGACTTTGCATGTGTACAACCAAACCACTTGCAATCTTTTCCTGTTACTGCTAGCCATGTCAAGCACAAATCCTAGGCACTCTACACTGCAAGGATCAAACATTTTCTGTCTCTTTCAGACTGATGAATGTCCCCCAAAATCCATTTGCCAAAGTCCTTATTCTCAGCACCTCAGAACGTGACTATGGGAAGAGAAGATCTTCAAAGAGATATTTAAGGTAAAATGTGGTCACACAGGTTGTTAGCTCCTTTTTGGCTTTTCGATATAAGCCCATTTCTGTTTGCCACCACAAACCCGAAACATCAAACACTGCGAGCCACGCAGGAGGTTTGATTCCAGCAAGGTTGGCAGTCGTGGGTATGAGAGCAGAGGCAGAGAGAGGAAGAGACATCTCCTGCCATAATGGCAGTAGGGGGTCCAAGGGAGGAGGGAGAGAGTGGGACGGCAACACGAAAGAGGTAAGGAAAAGGAGAAAAGGGGTGGCCCGCACACGGACATGTGCCTTTATGGCCGGAGCGGGTATCGTAGAACTGTGAGGCATTGGTGGATAGGACTGTCGGGTATGGTGCTATGAGGTTACAGTGGGTTGTTTGAGAACGGGGTTATGAGGTTACAGCGGATTGGCAGACAACCAAAAGGGCACAAAGTTTGCCAATGCAAACCGCGGGAAGGACCCAGGAGAAGCAGGTATTCAACACGGCGCCTGGCCAAAAATGGCAGAGTCTCGTCCATCTTTGGGGTCGATATTCAAGTCACTCCTCACACAGCTGAACCCTAACCCAGTTGGACTACTGTCCATGTAAGAAGAGGACACACTGACCAAGAAATCATCATGTGAGGACACAGCAAGAAAATGGCCATCTGTCAGTTTAGGACAAACAATTCGTAAGAATCAACTGTGCCAACACCTTGGTCTTGGATTTCCAGCTTTCAGGACTCTGACCAGCACATGCATGTTGCTTCAGCCACCCAGTGGTGTATTGTTAGGACAGCTCTAGCAGACGAAGATTGTCTATAATGTGGCAGTTGATGCTCCCTCCATGTCACTGGTTAGTGAAGTTGTTCAGAGGGTTGAACGGCTACCTCCAATGTTGGCATTCCATTTGGACACCAGCTTAAATTCTGGCTGCCCCACTACCGATTCAGGTCCCTGGTAACGCGCCTGGGAAATCAACACAAAATGACCCAAGTGTTAGGGCCTCTGCACCCATGTGAGAGACTCAGAAGAAGCTCTAGAAGCCAACAGCAATGCTGGAAAGTAGGTTTTTAGCCACGAAAGAGAATGGCCAAAGGGAGGCTGGACAGAAGCACTGTTGGGTGCAGAGCAGTCAGGCGTTTGGGACGCTTGCACTCAGGATCAATGCAGAGGTGTGGAGGAGACGACCATATGGATCAAGGTTTTCAAATGCAAAAGTCATGTCCCTGTTTGAAAATAAACTGATGATTTTTTTAAATTTTCATGGATACATCTTTATTTCAATGTGATTTATTCCATGTAAATGATTGCTTTTCTTTCAACATAAGATTTTGTGCATAATATGTAAATGACTTACATAAAAACGTTAGGTATAAATTGGGTTAGAGACTATGGAGGTGGCCAAGCTCTTGGTGGTAACATGTGACTGTCTTAGGACTGAGAGACATTAGTGTTGTGGAAAGAATTTTGGAATCCAATCAAAGGAATGAAATGTAAGCTCTGTCCCTGACCACATTTGTGTGTGTGAGGAATCTACTACATATCACCAGCTTTCAGTCTTATCATCTGTATAATGGGCACGAAAAACCTATCTTCAGGCACTGCTGTTGGCTTTACCAGCATTAATTCATTCTTCCAGCCATGAAATACTGTTCTCATTGTTCTGGGCATGGGGAATCTTACCGCATACTAGTACAAGTAGAGCAGAGGAAGGGGTATGATTTGGGTATGTGTATTGAAGCCAGGAGACTGTGACTCTTTTTGGCCCTGTGCTCTTTCGCAGCATGCTTTCCACTGATAGAAGGCAAGAGGGAACTTTCAGATGCCTTTGAAACTCTCTAAGTTATACACACACACACACACACACACACACACACAAATGCACATACTCTGGAAGTTTCTAAGAGCAAATGAATACATCAGCTTGCCCCTCTCCTCCCAAGTGAATGCAACAGCAAGATGCAAAAGGTGGAAAGAGAAAAATTAATTGAAAACTTGAGGCTGTCAAGCCAGACTAAGAAAATCTTGCCCTGAGTTAAGAATTGGAGACATAATCAAGGAAAATGGCTTCTATAAAAGCTTGATTGGTTGATTGAAATCTCCAATCATCCTGAAAATAATCGCCTGAAATAAAAGCACCGAGTGACCCACCGGCTTGGGAACGAGCAGTCAGAGCTGTCAAAAAAGATGCCCCACCAGCCCCCTCATCTCTCCTGGCCCCCGAAGAAGCACTGCAACTCTTAAAGAAAGTAGATCCATCCTAATGTTTGCTCCTCCACTCACACTGTTGCTCGTGGATTAACTCCCAGGAACACAGACGATGCATCTGCGCTCTGCTTTTGCAGTTCCCTCCCTCTCCTCTCTGCCACACAATTAAATACATAAGCACATCTCACAAAATTATTCTGAAGTACATTTGAGGACATGGGAAAAAGTCCATGAAAAAAAATGTTGCATTAAAATCACAATCTAAAAATTATAGGTTAAGTAGAATCCCAAGTATTTAGAGAAAACTCGACATCTCTTTTTCAGCAGGTGTGAGGTGGCAGGACGGGGATGTACATCTCAGGCAGGACGACCTGTGACCTTAAGAACTTTCCCTTTCTACTCTTTACCTCATTTTCCTAATCTGTAAAACGACACAATATTAGAAGTTTCCCCATAGCATTACCTCAATGACTTCACCAATAAATATACATACGTGTGGGTGTGGGTGTGTAATTATACTCAGCACTTTATTAAGGGCTATTGGGTTAATTCTCTTTGCTATTACTACAATTTCTATTCTTGTCTTTTTATCTTTTATATTTCAAAATTACCTACAACAAGCACACATGACTTTTGGGGTCTAAAAAACAAACAATATTTTCAAAGTAAAGTTCCATTGACATCTATTTTATCCTTGACTTATGGAGTCAAGGCTGAGTCTTTTTATGTCCATATATAGATACAGACGAGATAGTTTTTAAAAACTAGAGATATGAACTGATAAGAGCAGATACATTTGACCTTATCCAAGAAACTGACAAGTGATTTTAAAATCAACAAAAACTATAGCTATAGATACATAAAGGAGGAGAGCATGTCTCCCCATCCAGCCACACTACCTTAGTTTAAGTAATTTCTGAGGACAACAAAACCCCTTGTGCTCAGGGAATGAAGTGCAGGAGGTATGCATAAGCTGTAAAATCTAACTCCTGTGAACATGAACATTGGGACTTAAAAAAAAGTGGTAGTGTGTCATTTAGGGCAAGTTGCAACTTTCTCTTAATTCCTAGTTTTCTCATTTGCAAAATGGGGAAAAAGGCAGCAACAGGAAATTGAATAGAGCCCGGCACCTGGTGAATCCTTAGGAAATATTAGGAATCAGAGTTATGTCCAAAACCCAAGACAAAGTTGCCCAGTTGTCAAACATGTAATGGGAGAAACAGCTTTGGGACCACACTACCTTGCGTTTGAATCAAAACTTAGCTCCACCTCCTTCTTGGATTGCTACTCCACCTGGTGAGCATGAGAAACAAGACTGGGGCAGGCATGGCTAGACAGATAGTGGCACCATCTGTCTGGCACGTGTGTGGGCTGGATAGTGAGGCTGGTTGGGTTGAGCTAGGTTTCAAGGCTCATTGACATGTATGAGAGCTGAATGCGTTGTGGGATGGACTGGACCAGTTGGCAATGCACAACTGGCAAGCACAGGAGCCAGGGCAGGGGGCAGGCCTGATGGAGGTTATTGCGGGTCATTCCGACTAGGATGTAGCTTCCATTGGTGTACGTGAAGGCCAAGTCTGTTGTGGGTAGGATTGGGCTGGGCTGCTATACCCATTGGTTTGCATAAAACACAGGGCTGGAGACAGAACTGACCCAACAATTGCAACTACCAACATATGCATAAGTTGACTGGGGCGACGGACTGTGCTAGACCCTGTATTGACAAGTACACATAGGAATCAAGCCTGGGACCACCTCAGATGAACTTTCTACAGTGATCCCCCCCAAACTGAATCTCTGGACTTAGAACTGCAACCATGGAGAGAATTGCAGGTTCCATGGTCTGATCGTGGAGTGCCTGTGTCAGAGTTTGGCCTCCTCAGTGGCTTAGATGAAGCAGTAGATGGCATGTCTGAGTGCATATGGAGGATACAGCAGTACATTGGAGTCTGCAGAGGACACCTGGTACCACAACAGAGGACAGAGGACAGAACTAATTGATCACCTACCCCAGCCAAGTGTTGGCAGTGAATATCTGGGCAAACAGAGATTCTAAGGTGGACTATGTCAGCCAGTGGATTCTGGAGAGATTTCATTGTGCTTAGAGTGGTGAGATCAGCAGTGATTCAGAACTCCTGAACTATCAGAACCTCCTGAGCAGGACCCTCAGAGCATGCCCCACGTCAGGGACCCGGGGGTGCCTAGGAGGCTGTGTGTGGCTTCTCCCATTTTCTCCCTCCTTCCCCCAGAAACAGGAAGGGAAAAAAAAGAATGTGGAAATGGTGCTCTCATCCACCTTCCTGTAGCCCTTGACCCTTATCAACCTAATCAACTATGTGAAAATCATCAAAAATAAAAATAATTAAAAAAAAAAAAAAACTTCTTTCCAGGGCAGTTGACAGCCAGGTCTGCCACAAGGGTGGAGCAATGATCAAGTCAAAGGGACTAGTTTCTTCAAGCATAATCTGTCAACTTCAAGTGAAGTTGACCAAAAAAAGTTAAAGAGGAGGGCCCAGTACAGCTGCCTAGCCACTACAGTCCTCACCTTACATGTGGCCAGGATCCTATATGTGCACTATTTGTAATCCCAGCAGCCTCTCTTTGCATCCAGCTCCCTGCATGTGACCTCAGAAAGCAGTCGAGGATGGCCCAAAGTCTTGGGACCCTGCACCGGTGTGGGAGACCCCAAAGAGGCTCTGGGCTCCTGCTCTCAGATTGGCTCCGCACCATCCATTGCGTTCACTACGGGAGAGAGTCAACAAATGATAGAGCTTCCTCTCTGTCTCTCCTGTCTGTATATGTGACTTTCTAATAAAAATGAAATAAATCTTAAAAAAAAGTTAAAGAGGAAACAGCAAGATACTTTAGAAAAGTTAGTGAAAAGGCACAAGAATGGTGGGACTTCCAGAGCAGTCTCCTCTTCCAAACAGAGCAGCGGGGCAGAGGTGAGAAAGTTTCAGATTGGGAAAACAACTTTAAAGGAAAAGTTCTAACTGATAATCAAAATACTGGATGGATCTAGAAGGTGAAATGAACCCAGAAAGAAACAATTTTTCTTCAAATCCAGAGCAGTGAAGCCGGCTGAGGGAACAGATTTCTGATACTGATGATACAGTAAGAAAACTGCAACATCCAAGCCATATGATAGCTGTAATATCCTATCTGTTTTAATCTGACTTTTTACACTGGCATTCATTTTCTACACGCTGTTTTCCAAGCTTTATGATATATTGGATGGCAGGATAATTTGCAAGAGGAATATATTTAATATGCATTATTAAAAATGTTCTGAGTGAAGCTAATTATCAACTTTATTAAGGAGGATTACTTTATGCCCACCTAAGTGTAAAAGAAAATTACATAATTTACAGTCTTCAAAAAAAAGACTCCTTTCCCAACATATAATACAGCATCCCAGATCAAATGAGACTCTCCCACCCTGTACCCCTAATTAGGCTGTACCCCAACATCTATTTATTCTATTTGGAGGGTTTTATCAACTACCTAATTTTTGCTGTTTTATTTTTTGGTTTAGCAATTTTTAATCTATGCTCACAATTATATTATAAGACCCATAAAGGCATGGATCAAACCTGCCATTTTCTTTAGTGCCAAGCATAACACTTAGAACAAATAATTGATTAGGAGTTAGTTTTTTTATGAAAGAATTAAAGCTCAAATGAATAAATCTGGGCAAGTTGCTTTAGCTGCCATTTTTCCATTCAGAAAAATAGGGAAGGAAAATCTCTCCAATAAATAGTAATATCAAATTGGATGTATATATGTAAAAGAATGAAATTAGATCTTTATCTTTCACCACATACCACAATCCGCAAAGATGACTCAAATACCTAAATTTAAGATGAAAGACTGTGAAGGCACTTGAAGAAAATGCAGGGGAAACATTTCAAGATATTGACATCAATGGTGGCTTCTTGGATAAGCTCCATAATGCACAGGAAACAAAAGCAAAACTAGACAAATGGGATTATAACAAACTCAGACGCCTTAGCACTGAGGAAACAATCAATACAGAGACAGCCAGTAGAATGGAAGAAATCTTTGCAATCTACAGTCGAACAAAGGATTAACATGCAGAATGTATTACTAACTAAAAAAAATAAATAAACCAACAAAACAATCCAGTTAAGAAATGGGTAAAAGACCTGAATACACAGTTTTCAAAAGAAGAAATATAAATGGCCGGCAAAGATATGAAAAAGTGTTCAACATCACTAGCCATCAGAGAATTGCAAACCAAAAGCACAATAAAATAGCATCTCACCCTTTTCAGAATGGTTGTGAACCAAAACACAGAGTTACAATTGCTGATGAGGAAGTGGAAAGGGGAATCTCTTACATGGTGTTGGTGGGTAGGCAAATGAGTGTAGCCACTATGGAAAACAGCATGGAGATGTTTTTAAAAAGTAAGAATAGGCTTACCATATGATGCAGCATTCCCATTACTGGGAATAAATCCAAGAGAAAAGAACACATTGTGTCAGAGATACCTGCAGCAGAGTGTTCATAGCAGCACTGTGCAGGATAGCCAAAATAAGGAATCAACCAATGTGTCTGTCATCAGATGGACAGACAATAAAAAGTGTGTGTCATAAACACACATACATATTTCATTTCACATATACACATATATATTTTATATGTATTTCATGTTACTCAGCCATAAAATAAAGTGAAATTCTATCACCTGCATCAAAATATTTGCAACTGGAGGACATTATGTTGGGTGAAATAAACTGAACACCAAAAGGCAAATACCAAGTGCTCTTCCTGACATGTAGCAGCTAAGTTTAAAAATAATAATAATAATAAATGCTGATGTATATCAGTATTGCTGCAAATATTAGACTTTAATTTTTATTTTTATCAAATAAATTGTTAAGGATGATTTATTACTATAGTTACAATGATCTGTACAGAAATCAATGTGAGGCATGAGTTGATGACATAAAAATTATCCAGGGTACATGAAAAATAGACATGCAACAGTGGATTTTGGTAGCCAAGAGACGAAGATCTTTTCAATCTAAAAATGACTGTCATCCCAATTTTTGCTGCCTTAATTTATTCTTAAAACAAAGGCTGAAAAAAACGGATGATTATGATGAGTAATGGAAACTTCTCAGGGCAGAATAAGGAAGTAACTAGAGACCATATGTTGCCTAAGAACAGAGCATTCAGCAAACATTGAAGAAGAACCAATGCGCTGATTTGCATGCTATTGGCGATTATGTCCTGATGAAAGCATACATCCCATTAGTACTAATGGGCATTATAGACACATGCCATTAAAACAACATGCAACCTTTCCAGAAACCAAATCAAAAAAGAAACTGACAAAACAATGCTGCAGGGGAAAGCAAGAACAAAAGTAGATGCTGGGTAGGATTTTTTTTTTCACATTTGTCCACATAGTAAAGGCCATATTCTTAATATTAGCCAAGCCATGACTCTGGTATAAAAATCATCCCTCGCCATTGAAAATGCATACTCCACTGTGGCTGTAGCCATGAATGAGCCAGCAAAATAAGGCATAATGAGCCTTGTTATTTACCCTGGTGCTTAGAGTTCAACCCAAACAGTAAAATTTACAGTTAAACCATGCAGTAAATACAAGTTCAGCACTTAGTGGAGTAGTCAGCAAACAATTCTGGGACAAACTGCCAGGTAAAATTAAACACAATCCACCCAGGAATAGTTTAAGCAAAGTTTTCAGTGTCATGAATAAACATGTGGCCACATGTTCCCATCAGCCAGTGGTTATAAACACAAGTAGTTCTGGTCCACAAACTCCTCCTGAACAAGGGCTGTAGGTCCTCTGCAGTCAGTAGTGCAGAAGTCACTTCTAAAGTGGGTCATGTCACAGGTCTTACCATTAATTCCTTTTCAGGTGAACCCTAAGGTAGGCTACAGATTAAATTTAATGACTTAAGTTAACTTTCTTATGATTGTGGAACTCTAACATTGACCACCAGAATCCATAGAGTATTTGTACGTGTCAGACTGGTGAATTAAATGGAAATGTGATGAAGAAACCAACTACCTCATTTAGGTATCAGGGTTTCATTCCTTGGTAACACTTCCATAATATACAGTACTTTACCTTAGTATCTTGCTGAGATACAGGGTGGCAACTTCAGAGGCTTCCAGTTCAACTTCTGTTCCAAATTAGCTTTTTCTCACAGAAAATAAAACTGACATATTGATTCTGCCCACCACCAGGAATTGTGCTTCATATATTACCTGTCCCGAAACAACCTTCACTCTAATCAGGAAACCATGATTATAGTTTGTGTCCTTAGATGCCAATATCTATTCAATCCTATGTTCAAATTCTTCAAAATGCCTGGACAATTCGCTGACTTCAATGCACCCCAAGCCAATGACCATATATCTCTTCATACGCCAACTGTAGGAATTAATACTCATGGACTTGTTACGGTGCCACAGTGCTGTTCTTGCTAAAAAGAATAAAATGTCTCCTTTATTCAATGGGATTCCAGTCCAAAAACTAGTTGAAGCACAAGAAATGGATAGTTGTGTTTTGTTTTTAAATCGATGGCTAGCTTCAGGTATAAACTTGATTGAACTAAATAATGACTACAGAACTGGCAAAATATTCTGAGTGTGTCTGTGAGCATCTTCAGATGAGCCGGAAATTTGAGTCAATGGAGTGAGATAGTAAGCTCATGCTCAGTACAGGCAAGCACTGCCCAATAAGCATGAGGCTGAGATAAAACAAAATAGATAGAGGAAAGCATCACTTACTCTCCTTCTGGAAGCCAGAAGTCTCCGTTTCTCCAAGTCCTGGTTCTCCAGCCTCGAGATTTCCAGCGCTATACCAGGGGCCTCCAGGCTTCTCATGCCTTTAGTCTCAATCTGAGAATTACATCATCAACATCCCTGCTTTTACATTTTGAGTCTTGAACTGAGCCGTACTTCCGGCATAACAAGGTTTCCAACCTGCAGCAGCCTAGCAATAAGGACTTTCCAGCTTCCTTCATCAATGGATCCGAACCCACTAATGGAACTTGTCTTATACATACCAATGTATCTGTAGTTATTTCTAGGCTAGATCTTGGTCTAGGTAAGTCTATCCATCTATCACCCTCTAGCTCTTGTTACTTTTGTTGTTCTGTAGAAACCTAATATGCTGACCATCTATCTTTCATTACCCTGCATTTTATATAGATGTATGTATATATGTATATATGTTTATATATGTGTGTATGTGTGTAGCTCTTTAATAATTTCCTACCTGTCTTCTTCCTGAAAACATCATATTCTATCAACCATCTCCACAGATTTCCTACAAATTAGGCCCCATGGTCACCACTCTGGCAGTGCCATTCCTCATGATATCTTCATCTGCCTTGCCCTTGCCGGTGTACCACTCCCTAGCCTCTAGTATTTGCATATGTTACCATCCTTGTTGCTAACTGGGATGCCCCATTCTGTGTCAGCATCACTTAATGATCAGCTTTAGCAACAGAGAGCTGACAACACTGAACTTTTCAGTGATACCAGTGCATACCTCACCAGCACATTTCTTAGAATTTTGGTGAAAGATATTTCTTCCTGACCCTTCTGCAGAAAGCAGTCAGCTAACAAGTCTCATGGCCATGTTTTATATATTCATTTTAGCAAATCTCCTTTTTTTTGATTCTTTTGATCTCTTTCTCTGCCATCTGTCTGGGTAGTTCTGAAATTTCTACTTCATTTGGGGTGGATTATAGCATTCTTGAAGGGTGATGACATTCTTGAAGGTGACAGGCCATTCTAGCCTGTCTCCTGGGGTCCTTAGTAATGTGATCAATTCTGTTCCTAGGGAGAATGCTATTACTTGTGTAGCCACTTCCTTATCCAACTTTATATTCCTCCCTTAGTTTATCCCACTAATAAGCCAGAGTCTGCATACAATAGACTCTGATACAGTGACTTATATAAAGGTTCTTCATGGAGTATGCGCTTGGGAAGAGCACCTACAAGAATATGGAGAAAAATTTAACCAATGCACTTAGAACAGACACGGCGGCTGACCCAAATGGAGAATTAGAACAGAGATGATTCCTCATAGTTGCTTTTGAATTTCCACCACAGACACCACCCAAACATGAATTTACTCCATCAGAGATTCGAGAGCAAGACAACTTTCTTCCACCAGAAGCAACTCCTTGAAAAGTAACTCTACCATTTTCAGGTTTCGCAGACAACAGCAGCAAATGTGTGCTATCTGGGGCCTTGCTGGATCAAGGATAAAGGTAGAGTTCATGATAGGGCTCAAAGCAGGGTGTTGATGAGTTATCACATGCCCAGTCATTCCTACCTTCATTTCCTACATACTTTATAACATTCCTTATAACACAGAAGCCTTTATGAAAATAGTTCCAAGCATAGCAATATATTTTGGCATCAGAGGAATGAATCCTGGGTTTAGCTGCTGCTACCTAACTAGCTGTATAACGTCAGGCAGGTCTCTTCCCTTCCTTCAGCCTCGACATTTTAAGACTGGGTGGAAAGAACTAGGTGAGATATTATACATTGTTTGTATGTATTCACACCCAAGAGATATTGCTAATCTACACTAATTCTCTTTTCTGTTTAACCTAGTTGAGAACCTTAGTGTCTTTCTCAACAAAGTGCTTCAGTAAATAACTACTAAGGAATGGATGCCACATTAAACATAAAATCTACAGACCATGTCTGGACTGAAACATCTCCTTCTTGCAACCCTAGACTAAGATTAAATGCTCATATGTGTGGTGAGTCATAAGCCAAGGTGGTCCCAGAGACTCTTGTATGTTTCTGTTTTAGAACTGGAATCACAAGTCCCACAAGGGCACCCAGCAGTCAAGATAGAAGTTCCAGACTGTGGCCCCACTTACACCGGTGTTCTTCACCTCTCTGACACTTGGAAGAGTACAGTCAGGGATTCCATCCATAAACCTAAGCCCCAGCCCAGTCTATCCTTACTGGATCCATTAAGGAATCTGTAGGTTGACATGGACCTAGGAAATTCCAGGTAAGACTATCCCAAGAAAGGGTATTTTTTAAGAAGATGTCATCATCTCATTGCAAATTACTCCTGGTCTTTACATATCCTTAACAGACATTCTGTTTTACAGAAACGAAATCTTTCAGTTCCACAAGCATCATAAAGACCCACCACTCTTAACCTTTTATGTCCTCACAGCAATTTTCCTGAGCAACATTTTCCTCCCCTCTTAACACACAGACACTGGCAAGAAATCAACTACTGTGAGCAAGAGTAATGGTTCTCCATCCCATTTGAGCCCATTTGAGCCCCTCTGCTTCCAAAGTTCTCCTAACACTTCTCTAGTTCATTATGCATAATGAGGATTTGGTAAGACAAATCATGTGATTCGTAAAGGAATCCAGTGTCCTTGTTATGGTCCATTTTTAAGATCCTTCAACTATTTTAAAACTCTTAACTTTTTCTTTGTTCTCTAATTCATCAGTAATGCTGTCAGATGCAAGGTATCATTCAATAGGTTCAACCACTTGTCAAAAATAGTAACTAAATTCCTCATATTGCCAACTCAAAGCTTGATCTCCTGAAGCCCAGATACAAAAATACATTAAGCTCTACTGTGTTCAGAATACATTTGGAGATTTTCTTGTTGATATCTGCTCCCAGAATCCCACATCTTAAAATCAGTCATGAGTTAGTATCTCATTAGGTAAAAGCTATGACAGAACATGGAATGTTGTAGGTAGGGAGCCCTTGAAGATCAGGTAGTCCAGCTCCTTTATTTTACAAACAGGGGAACCACCCTCAGAAATATGAAATGATTTACTCAGAGTCACACAGCAAGCTAGCAACAAGTCAGGAATTGTCTCGTCTCCAAGCACCTACACATGTACAGATGCACATGACCATCATCTTTGATTCCAGAGAGTAGCGACACCATATCTTTGGCATTATCTGGAATAAATGGAGCCAATTTTCCAACACTAGCTCTACTCTAGCAAATATGTTAATGACCTACCAAGAAACTATTCTGTGTTCCCTCAGCCTAAAAGAACCAAGAAAGTTTGGGAGTGACAGCCGAGGGTGGGGAGAATCCATTTGAAAACAAACCAAATACTGAGTTCTCTTGAGGCCACAAGCTATATAGATCTCATCAGATTGCTGTGGCTTGAGATTGCTACCTGTTGGAGGATCTTCCTGTCCCCCAAATATTTTAATATACTGACTGTACTATCTAAAATTCCACAGCAAGCATAGTTCTTTTGGCTTAGAGAAGTTAAACAAAATTCTCTTGGGTGATTCAATGTTTATTCATCCAATCAATATATTTTGAGCTTCTAGTATCTTCCAGGACAGTTCTACACACCAAGAGAAAAAGGAGGCAAAAGACTTATCCCTTGAGTTTTACATTTTGTAAGGAAAGCATGACAATTTACAAGTAAAATTCACAGCATGTCAGATGGTGTTAAGAGCCATGCAAGTCCAGGAGATACAGGTGTTATGAAGGGTTGGGGATACTGGGTGACATGGAGCAGCCCAGTGAAAAAAATGATGATTCAATAGCATCAAGCCATTTGAGTAGCTGGGAAAGCACATCCTTGTATGTTCAGAACACCTGAACAGAGTGAGCAAATGGGGAAGTGATGTAAGGGAGTGGGAGAGTATGGAGCAAATCACATAGGATATTAAAAATTATGTAAGGACTTTGGATTGTACTGTGAGTATGAGACCCAAGGGAACACAGGCAAGTGAGGGAAGGGGATATGATTTGAATTCTGTTTGAGAGAGTTACTCTACTCGATGAAAGGTCACTTCATATCCACTAGAATGATATAAGCAAAACAGACAGCAAGTGTTGGCCTGGATGCAGGAACTTAGAACCTTCCACATTTCTGATAGAATGTAAAATAGCACAGTTACTTTAGAAAACAATACAGCAGTTTCTCAAAAAGGGAAACACAGAAGCACTACTTGACCCCCAGTTGTGTATGTGACAAAAACAAGTGCACCCACTTAAAAACTTGTGCAAACATGTTCATACTCATGTTAGAGTAACAAAATTGGAATCACCATACCAACTGATGAACAGATAAATAAAATGTCATGTATCCAATATACAAAATAGTGTCTAGTAATCTAAAGAAATAAAATACTGATGCATAATTGAACCTTGAAAAAATAAAACAAGCCATCCACAAAGGATCAAATATTTATAATTCCACTAATAGGAAATGTTCAAAATAGATAAAACTATTGAAACAGAAAGCATATTCAGGAACAGGTGTTGTGGTAAAGTGTGTTAAGTCAGTACTTGAGATTCCTGCATCTCATATCAGAGTTCAAGTTCACTTCCAATCCAGTTTCCTACTAATATATCCTAAGTAGCAGCAGTTCTTCCACTAATTCCAGATTCCACCAATATAGGAGGCATCAGATGATGGTTCAAGTGCTTGGGCCTTTGTCACATGTGTGGGAAACTTTGACGCAGTTTCAAGATTTTGGCTTTGGCCTGGCCAAGCATTAACTATTGTGGGCATTCGGGGACTAAACCAGAAGATGGAAGATCTCTCTCTCTCTCTTTCTCTCTCTTCTTTTAGCTAGATGAAAATGAACACATCAACATCTTTTTAAAGCTAAAAAAAACTATATGCATAGTTGGCTAAGATCAGTGTTGCAGGGTAGGCTAGGAGCAAATAAATGAGTGCTAATGGATACAAGGTATCCTTCTGGGAGTTAATGAATATGTTCTAAAATTTATTGTCATGTCAGTCACATGACTTATAAATATACTTTAAAAATAGAAGTTTGAATTTTAAGAAGCCTTACATTGACTGTGAATAATATCTAAATAAATTAGTTATTGAAAAATCATTCATGCTCTTTAATAAAACTATAGAGTATAGAGAGACAAGCATATAAACCAATTAGAAGACTCCTGCAAAAACCCAGTGTCAACTAATGATGGCTTCACCCAAGGAGTGAGCAGTGACAGTGGGAGAAGTCCTTGAGTTTTGCGCTTTTTTTGAACAGTGATTTAACATCCTTCTGCTGCGTATGAAATATGAGTTTGAAGTGAATGTCAACTTTGGGGTCTGTGCAACAAATAACAGGAGTTGTGTTGTACTGTGAAAGGAGAATTACTGGAAGAAAATAGTTACCTGGAAGTTCATGAGACTTAGAGTTTAATTTTGGCTATGTTACACTTTAGACTCTGAGACATATACATGGAAGTGTCAAGTGGGCACCTTAGTATAGCATTCAGAAAGATGAAAACTAAAAAATAAATATAGGAAAATCTGCTTTTAGATCTTTTTGAACCATGAGGCAGAATGATATCATCTAGCGAGTGGGAGTAGGTACAAAGAATCCTGGAGAAAGAATTAATTCCAAAGAATTATTCTGGAAATATACCAATATATAGTTGCTTGGAAATTAGGAGACCACTACCAAAGGAAATGGGAAAGGTATGTATTAAGATATAAGCAAATCAGCCATGCAATGTGTCTTGAAGTCAAAAGAAGAAAAAAAGTTGTTAAATGATGAGACTGTAATCATTGTGTCAGATGCTTCTGGTAAGTCAAATAGGACAAAAACAGAACTGCCCAAGTCTTGCAACAGTTTAAAAAGCACTGAATGATCGGCCTTTGCTAGAATGGAGATGATCCCCAAATTGGCACTATCTATGTTAATGGAAGGCTTGAAGGGTGAGAATGGAAGAGGCCTGTGGATACTTGCTTTATCCTGGGTTGTGGATCCAACATGATCTGGAATAAAATAATGGAATGTTACAGATATGTTTGTTATTTTTTCCCTTCAAGACATAGTATATAATGATTTGTGACACACCAAAGAGAAAGAAAAAAGAAAGTCACTGCATTATTATCACAGGAATAGACTTGTTAGAGTGTCCATGGGCACTTTAAGACAGACTTTACAGAAGGAGACAAGCTTAAAGACAACTTTTCCAACTAAAGAAATTCTCTGAAATGGAATGACAGCTAGAAGAACCCATGTCAGAACAGGTTCTTTTGTTTTGGGTGTGAAAGATTCCAGCATATTTCTATGCTCATGGGAAATGATCAGGAGACCAGTGAATCTGCAATGGCAGTAATGCTGGAGAAAAGAAGGTAATGATGAGAATGGCATCTTGAGTCAAGCTGGGGTCATTTGCCCAGGATAAGAGACTTGTCTTAGCTGCATAAACATGGACAGCTTGCCTTGGTGAAAGGAGGCCACTGAGTACAACAACACAGACATAGGCAGCTTTAGTAATTGGAACACATAGCTATCTTTTGATGACTTCTCTGTAAAACAGAAAATTTTCTGAGAGTGGAATGTGGGAGAGGAGAAGAGAGATACTTCGTTATTCAAGAAGAAAGGGAAAGGCTACATCAGATAGACCTGGTAGCCCTATTGTTTAAGAAAGGTATAAGTTTTCCAGCAATGTGAGATTTCTCCAGCCCCACTGATCTAAATACATACACAAGGTGGAATTTAATCCAAGAAGAGGAGTTCCAGAAAAGTCTAATAAACAGAGAGAGTGAGATATTAGCTAGTGGAGTGTAGGGAAGTGATGACCCAGAATGTCTAATCCATGGAGAGTAAGCTGACAACATTTAGCAGATGAGGAACAGTGAAAAGACAGCAGTTACGTGGCTCAGGGAAGGAATGCAGACAGCTGAAGAAGGGAGAAGCACGTGAATCCATCACCAGGTAGAATCACCTCTGCCTGAGTTCACTCACCTGCAGAACTGAATTAGATGTTCATGAATTAGCATCATTGGCAAAATAATGTGGTGTATTAGTTGGCTGGAGCTGCCATAAATGAATGATTTATAAAATAATCAGAAATTTATTGTCTGAATTCTGGAGGAAAAAGCCCAAGATGAAGGTGCTGTTAGAATTGGGTCCCGCTGAGTATTTCAAGGGAGGATCTTTGCATGTCCCTTGCATGGTAGCCTTGGATGGTCCTAAACTTGTAGACAGCCTTCTCCTTGTATCTTGGTAGTCTTCCCTGTCTATGTTTTGGTCTTTGGGAAGGTAAGCCAGGTGGGTACCTGGAGGCAGCATTCTTAGGCTGACAGGATGCAGCTGCAAAGCTTGGAGGTCAAACTGAGCAGTGATTAAATAGGGAAGTAACAGAAAAACCAAGGAAGAGATCAGAGAGTAGGCAGCAAATCAGATAGGACTTTCAAAACTGTGTAAGATATAGGTTTGCTATGAATGATAAGCCATCGTTTAGAAAAAAAAAAGTCCCATCTTGTAAAGAAATTTATCATAATGGATTAGGGACTACCCTAATAACCTCATTTTAATATGGTTAAGGATTTCATATTCAATTACATATGTATTTTTAGATATTTTGTGTTATAACTTTAACAAGTCTTTCTTAGAGAACACAATTCTATCCATAATATTTAGTAAGAAATCATAAAGCTGAGAAAATGCACAGAAAGCATAAACTAGTCGGTATTTTAAGTAGAGAATGATCGAATTTGAGCTTAAAAATGCCTTTAGTTGAGGACATTTATGTTCATTAGATCAGGTACTGGTTACATTATACACATTGCTTAAACATCTGGAGCTCATCCCTTTATCCTGGAAGAAAGCTGGTCACATTGGTCTGTGGCAACAAAGGCAAATACTCTCCCACCTTTGGAAACATGACACTAACAGTGGGTCAGAACAAAAAACGTTAGCTCTAAACCCGAGATGTTTCTCTCAGTACTGAACCACGTGGAAAACAAAACAAGTTGTTAGAGATGATCAATAGATCACCAAAATCCAACCGATATTTTGAAAATTTGTAGGAAAAATGTCACCCCACACCAAGCCAAGGACTGAAAAGGGAGCCATCAGTAGATCTGTTGGAACAGGTGTCTACGTGTACAACACGACTCATTTGATTCACCAGCTTTCAAGAAGAATGATTACCAAACTATAAATGGTGAAACCCATCGATCAACTGCCATCTGGAAACAGATCCTAGTTATTCATAGGCCTGAAGACTACAGAGTGAACAATTAGAGTCACAAAATTTCAGTCTTCATAAACTCAACTCAGCACATTACTAGTTTATTTGGGACACTAATTCATTGCTTTATTAACAGTTCTGGCTGCCATACAATGCTTGGCAACTTTGCAAGCTCCAACACCAGCTCACGCACACACAGCTGGAATTCTCACAAGTTTCAGCAAGGTTTCTTTGTTGTCTATATTAGCAGTGTTGTTTCAGGCTGGCTGATAATGGTTTTAAAATTGCTGTTGTCCTTGTTTTTTTCATTACAGATTATTGTAATTTTTTTAGGTCACCACTAACTGACTTTGTTGTTATTGTTTGGCAAACCCTATTGTGTGAATGATGTGTATTTCCACCAACAGTATCTTTCAACTATAGTAATCTAATAACTAAATTTTAAAACATGCACATATTATGGTTTAAATATGTATCATCCAAATCATTATTTGCAAAATATATACATGATGTATATTTATTCACCTCAAATTTGCTTATATAATGTCATTTTGTTGGTGATACATATTTGTGCTGTTTATACAATTTCCAGCACATTACAAGTTAGTAGTATAATATAATTGCTGGGTTATTTTTATAAGTATAGGGCATTGTTCTATAGTAAGAAATCATATGTGGGCTATGCATGGTAGCCTAGTGGCTAAAGTCCTTGCCTTGCACGCACCAGAATCCCATGTGGACTCCAGTTCTAATCCTGGTGGCCTCGCTTCCAATCCAGCTCCCTGCTTGTGGCCTGGGAAAGCAATGGAGGATGCCCAAACAAAGCCTTGGGACCCTGCACCCACATGGGAGACATGGAAGGAGCTCCTGGCTTCTGGCTTCGGATCTGTGCTGCTCCTGGCTTTGGATCTGTGCTGCTCCAGTTGTTGCAGTCACTTGGGGAATCAGAAGGAAGATGTTCCTCACTGTCTCTCTTCCTTTCTGTATATCTGATTTTCCAATAAAAATAACATAAATCTGTAAAAGAAAAAAAAAGATCATGTGCATGTAGCTCTAGTCTTCTCTTAAAGACTTTTTAAAGATAAAAAGTGAGTTTTTGTAGGTTTTCAGCAATCTATTGCTGATATTTTCTTATTTTCTTCCTGGCTTATGAGATACTGTGACTTTTTTGTGGATTTGCTCCCTGTGGGGATCCGTACCTGACAGAGCTAAGAATGTGAACTTCTCGCATTTCTGTTGTGTGATGGCTTAACAAAAGTTATCCTGCATCAGGGAGGTAGCTCAGTGGCAGAGTGTATGCTTAGCATGCATGTGGTCTCAACGTTGGTTCCTGGATTCTCCATCTTTTCATGGTGCTGAAACTGGTTTCAGCTATTAATTGGCCAATTGGAATGATGCATTCCATACTGGAGTGGCTGGGTTCAAGTCCTGAATTCTCCACTTTCCAATCCAGCTTCCTGATCATATGCACCCTGAGAAAAGCAAGTGATGGGTCAAGTATTTGGGTTCCTGCCACTACATGGAAGACTCAGATTGAGTTCCAGATTCCTGGCGACAGCCTGATCTAATCTTCGTTGCTGCACCGGGTCTTTGAAGAATGAGCCAGCTCATAGGAAGTTTCCTATCTCTGTCTCTCTAAATTTCAACTAAAATAAAAATAACTAAATAAGTAATTTTTTAGAAGAAAAGTATACTCTGACTTAAAAGTTGTAAGGATGAATTTGTACAATAAAATTAAGCAGTTAAGAACAAGAGCCAGTTCAAATCCTGACCACACGCACTAGTGACACACCACAGATTTATTTATTTTCATTACAAAGTCAGATATACAAAGAGGAGGAGAGACAGAGAGGAAGATCTTCCGTCCCGTGATTCACTCCCCAAGTGACCGCAACAGCCGGTGCTGCGCCAATCCAAAGCCGGGAACCAGGAATCTCTCCCAGGTCTCCCACGCGGGTGCAGGGTCCCAAAGCTTTGGGCCGTCCTCGACTGCTTTCCCAGGTCACAAGCAGGGAGCTGGATGGGAAGTGGAGCTGCCGGGATTAGAACTGGTGCCCATATGGGATCCTGGTGTGTTAAATGTGAGGACTTTAGCCGCTAGGCCATGCCACCGGGCCCTACATTTTCTTTTTTAAAAAGCAGTATTCTTATTGTTATGCTATTGCTGTTACAGTTTTAGCCACTATGAAATAGATTATGCTCTTGGGATCCAATCTGGAATACTGTTGACCCCTGCATTCAAAGAAGCAGAAATGTGATGGCTGTCTTCTTCATTGGCTGAAGAAAACCATGTGGCCATTTGTGAGTTTTAACATAATGGAAATATGCATTAAAGATACTGACTTGGACAATGGAATATTCAGTGAGCAGAAATGCCCTCAATCATGCTTTTACTAACTTCAAAATAAAATGAGGACAGTAGATTACCAAATGATTCATCCAAGTTTTTCTCATAAAACTATGAATGGGAAAGAATGATGCTAGGGCTTGCTTACGGAGTATACAATCTTTAGTCCCATTTTCTTTAGTCTAATTGTTGACTCAATTTAACTAATAGAGTCAAATTCCCTGGCACTGCTGTCCAAGCTATATTTAAGAATAATCTCTGAATATATCTTATATTTAAGGTAGTCCAGGTTTTCCTCACAGCGATGACTTCATTTTCTTTTTTTTTCTTTTTTTTTTAATTTATTTTATTGTATTGTTGTTGACAATCTTTACATAGTTAATTACAGTTAAAGAAAGAAAAAGAAGGAAAAAAAAGGTTCAGGGGGATAGGGAAGTGGGTAATACTATTATGTCCATATTGTTTCCCTCATGTATCTGAGGTAAAGGGGGATATTGAGGGAAAAGCCCCACCCAGTTTCCCGTCCACCCCGAGTCCCGGAATGACTTCATTTTCAAATAGATTGTTTCCATGCTCAAGCTACCTCAACATCTTAACAACGCAAGGTTCTGTGCAGTACACACTCCATATCACTCTTCCCAGTTCCGTTTCCTCCTGCTCTTGCTTCCTGAAGTAGGTGGGTTTGCTGAACCATAAATGTCTCTGAGGAATAAGTAACTAAATGATTCTTGGGAGAAAACATTTAAAAAGCCGATACCATTTCCTGTGAGCTGAACTGACACTGTAGAATAATGTCCACTCTCTGGAGTTTTGTTTTTACACCCAACCCTGAGCCAGACTAGAAGTTAGGCATTGAAAAGGAAATGCTAACATCTCTGTCACTTCACAATCCGAAAGGGGAAGGATTTATGGATGGGGAGCTGGGGGGAGACCAAATGGAGCCAGGGGACAGACCCATATCTACAGCACATCAAAACTGGAGCTTAAATCACTTATCAAATGGAGAAACGCAACCGCCCATGATGACCCTTCCCCAAAGGTCACGCAAATGCAGACTTGCATTTAAAACTGGTAACTCAGGGGTCAAACATTTCCCAGGCTAGACTGCATAATGAGGATGAGCAGATTAAATTCTCAAAAATTCACAAGAATTCTTAGAAAACCAGCTGACATGTTACCTGAACACTACAAGAGATCTAGCGGGGCACTATCTCCATGTAAGTGTGAAACTAGGGTCCAGTGAGATAAATTATACATGAATAGTAAGTGAATCCCCAGCCTTCGGCCTCCATGTACAAGATTTCCAAGAGTTCAGCCTTCCCCATGACACCTTCAGAAATTGATACCACCTGCTATATTGTTTACTCTATCTTTTAAATATGCAATTATTGCTCTTTTAAAAATGAACTTAAACATTTTCAATAGAACATAACAACTGTAATCCCATAAGTCTGATGTAATAATTGTTTGTTATGCATTGGGATAAACAACTATTGCAAAAATTTTAAAGGATTTATTTATTTTTATTGCAAAGTCAGATATACAGAGAGGAGGAGAGATAGAGAGGAAAATTTTCCTTCTGATGATTCACTCCCCAAGTGAGCGCAATGGCTAATGTTGCACCAATCTGAAGCCAGCAGCCAGGAACTTCTCCAGGTCTCCCATGCAGGTGCAGGAACCCAAGGCTTTGGGCCATTCTTGACTGCTTTCCCAGGCCACAGGCAGGGTGCTAGATGGGAAGTGGAACTGCCAGGATTAGAAATGACTTCCATATGGGATTCTGGCACGTTCAAGGCGAGGACTTTAGTCTCTAGGCCACCGTACCGGGTCCACTATTAGAAAAATTTTAATGTGTTCATAAACCTTTAATATTAGGGTGGACATTGCATTACAGCAGGTTTAGCTGCCCCCCGGACACTTGCATCCCCTTTTGAGGTGCCTGAGATGGAGTCTCATTTCTGTTTCCAATCCAGGTTTCTGCTAGTGCACTCAGTAAGTAATAGGTTCCTGCTACCTGTGTGGGAAAACTGATAAGAGATCTTGGTCCCTGGTTCAGCGTGGCCA
Source organism: Ochotona princeps (assembly GCF_030435755.1). NCBI lineage: Eukaryota > Metazoa > Chordata > Mammalia > Lagomorpha > Ochotonidae > Ochotona > Ochotona princeps. The sequence goes on from NC_080844.1 coordinate 26,283,249, forward strand.
ATCCAAAGTTATTACAAGCATGTGGAGAGTGAATCAGCAGACGGAATATCTCTATTATCTACCTTTCTCTCTCCCACTCCCCTTGACATAAAATAAATCAATAAAAGATTTTAAGCAAACAAAATCATCTTGTACTATACCTTTAAGGGTCATAATGAGCTCCGGTGATTAATTCTCGTATGCACCAACTCCATAGAATTCTACATACTTAAGTCATTATTGTAAGGATGGTCATTTCTTTGCTATTTCTTCCATTTTTCCCTTTTTTCTATGTATCTCATTTCCAATTCAGAGCCTAGTTTTTACACAAGCTGTTTTGGGATATGATTTAACAACTTCGCTTTCTTGTTATCTCTCCTTTCGCATGTTTCACTTACTCAACACATACTTCTGTGTTGGGATCCTCCAGAAACTTGCTTTCCTAGCCTCCCTTGCAGCTAGGGTACAGCCTGTTATCTCAAGTCCTCTTCATTTGATGATCTCATGTAACACTTTGGATTCAATTCCTAATTACACAAAGATGACTCATCTGGGATCCATCAATAGGAATTGGCATACACAGCCAATTCCTCTCCTCATCAAGTTCGTGGTCTAATGCACTGCAAATAGGTGGTCTTCAATAACTGCAATATAATGAGGTAGCCACTCTAATTATAGATCATTCAGAATACTCAATGCCAAGGTTCTCAGAGAAAAGTATCAGGAATATGAAGTTTGATTACTGGAGGACGAAGTTCCCCAAGATGATAAGGATGAAAGCATCTCAATAAGTGTTAACCTTATCATCATTCTTTCCAGATTAATTAGATCCTAATCCAAACCATGGCTTCAGTGGAAATGTCAGTTTCCTCATCTTTTATCTGCTCCATTGGATTTGCAAAGAATAAATAAGATAGTTTAAGTAAAGGACATAGCAAAGAATCAGGCATATAGTTTGATTTTTCAAAAATGTTTTCTCCCCTCATATCTTTTTTTTAAAATTAAAATGCCCTAATCCCCACTTTTATTCAAGCAAAATCCTACCAATTATTCAAATCCTGCTTAAAACACTACCTCTTTTGTGAAACTACCACTTACTGAAAAGTTGCAATCTTTCCTGCTATGGACCTCCATTGCATTGAATCTTAACCCTTCTGCATTCTCTTATGCTTGCTGTTTCATAATGTCTAGCTTGTTCATGATACATGTTTGCTGAATTGAATTGCCTTCATTTTGACCTCAGTTGCCTGATCTCAATATTTACTTTTTGTTTACTTATTTGTAATTCTTTCTGTTCACCTCGCTAGCATTATGATTACTACAAGAGTCTTATTTTTTATTTAGGAGAGGCAGAGAAATACATACAGAGAGAGAGAGAGAGAGAGAGAGAGAGAGAGAGAAGGAGGTAGAGAGAGAGACTGATAGAAAGAACCTCCACCCACTGGTTCACACCCCAAATTCCCAAAAGAGTTGTGATGGGTCAGGCCAAAGCTGCTAACTGGAAATTCAGTCTAGGCCTCCCACATGGAAGACAAAGACTAAACTGCATGAGCCATCACTACTCCCGCACCTGCCCCAACTCCTAGGATCTGCATTATCAGCAAACTATAGTCAGCAGCCAGAGCCCAAATCAAACCCAGGCACTCTAATGTGGGACTCCAGCATCCTAGCTTCATGGCTAGGTTAAAGGCACACCTCAAGACTGTGATTCATTGAAGAGGTTTGTCTAACTCTCTGGTTGACTTAACTCCTGCTGTGTCTTTGATCCTGATAATCTACATAGGTGTCCACTCTTGGAAAGGCTACCAGCTTTCTGAACTTTCCTTCTTCCTTTCACATGCTAAGTATTTACTGATTCTTTCTAGAAGCTCAAGTACAGATATAGGTACTTAGTACACACCAATGAGCAAGACAGATTTCAACCCTATTCTTTGCTCTGTGGAACTAACAAGTGTCTGGAGAGATGGTTAAAAAGCAAACAGAAACACAGAAAATAACAAATAGGTTGATGCTACAATGAAAAAAACAAATGGGCTATGCCTGATTCAGTCTGATCCTTGTCTTGCCTTACCTAAGCATTTATCTTTCATTCTCTCTTTCCTCATTCCAATATCTGTATGTTCAAATTCTTCTTGTTTAAGGCCTAGTTCCCTGTCAATTTCTCATGAGAAGACAGGTGAAAATAGGAAGTGTGCATTGTGGTGAACATTTGGATTTTTTGCCATCTTCTCTGCCCTGTTATAACCTCTAGGGGGCACGGCCTTATGTACTTCATTATTAAAGTGCCAACAGCACCGAACAAAGCCAGTGAAGCAAAGTACTCAGTAACTCCTTATAAAATGAACGAAGAATGTCTTCGTTATCCTGCCATGCCATGCTTGAAGAACTCTCTATACCATATCCATATGCCTTAAAGGAAAGCCAGTTCTATTTCTGCCACCATTCAGGCATCTATCCTCACACAAAAGAATTTAAAACTTGCTACATCATGATCCCCGTGGTAACTGTGGCTGAAGGCAATGGACACTGCCATAATATTATCTTTTTTTTTCACTGTTTATAAATCTTTTTATTGGGTAAGTGGCCTGTGAAAAAGAGACAGATTTGATGAGACATCATATACAAATAAAAGTGGAAACAAAGAGAGGGAAGATAATTTCAATGTTTTAAACAAAGTGATCAATACCTAGAACAGCATTCCAATAGAAATATAATGTGAGCCACAAATGCAAGCCAGTCACATGTCATTTAAAATTGGCATGATATTGTCTTAAACAAAAAGGCTGGACATTTTCTCATTTTGTTAGTTCTGTTATTATGGCCACAATAAATGGTTACTTGGGTTGCAAGCTACTGAATGATATTCTACATTACTAAATCACCATTCCACTGCATATTTACTGTAAATCTATTTATCACCAGATCATCTGAGGTTGATGGCAGCCTTGGACTTCACACTGTCAGTCAATAAACAGAAACTTGAAGTGCATTAGGTGAAGTTGGGCACCCATTATTTCTCTGATCATGCAGGAATTATCGCTTTGTGCTATATATTTTGTTTTCATCTTAGGTGCCATGGATAAACAATACCATGTGCACTGCTGTGGGTGGTGGTGAACATGCATGCCTTTGTTTGTTTGGAGAATGTGAGAGCTATGGGGTTTTAATTACCCTGAGCTGTAGAGATCAATTAGAAAAACAAACATATTAGTAAAAGAAAAAAACAAGAGCTTGTTTGCTACCAGTGAATTACAACTGGAAATGATAGCATCCTAGGACTTCAGAACTAGAAGAAACAGCAGGGATTGGAAAGACTACTGCTTCGTTTTTTGCCCAAAGAGGCAAAACTGTATACAGAGTAGGGTAAGACCGTGGCTTCTTCTGTGAGAATGACTTTGACCAAACCCCAGGTCCACAATATACCAAATAACCTGGGCAAATCACTCAGCTTTTCTGGGTTTCAGTAGCCTTATCTGAAAAATGAGGGCGATGGTAAAGCAGTAAGTACTAAACAATCTAATGGGTAAAAAGTGCTTAGCATGGTGCCTGATAGCACAAACAACCAACAGTGCGAACTTCGATCATCGCCGTTATTACTGTTATCTGCATCTTCATCACATTTCTCAAAGTCTACAGTCACATAGGTTACTAATGACACTGTGCTTGCTTAAATTTATGCTTCTAACACAAACCTGGGTATATTCTAACAGACACTGATAAATGTTCTATGTGTTGTCCCCATAAGCATATGGCCCAAATTAGTTTACAAGTCAAGTTTACAGTAATTCAGCATTTTTAAGTGCTCAGGATTCTTCTAATTGCGTGTTCTACATTGTCATAGTTCTGGAAACATAATTCACTTAGCATGAAATATATTCTTGTCCTAAATGTGTAGTCACTCAAGAATCATTAATGATTTACCGAGCTGTTTCACTTTGAAGAGTACAGAGTCTCTTAGAATATTCAACTGGAATTCTTTTGCCCTTCCTGGAGGCCCCGAATTAACAAAACACCATGCTTTTTGTGGCTTGATCTAAGTAGATAATCTATGACTCAGAAAAAGATGATTTCAGAGCATGACATGCAAATGTTTGTTTAAAATCTGGGCTCGATTCCTTGACTCCATTTACTATAATTAGAAGATTGGCCGTTCTCATAAGAGGTTACAAACACACCATTGGCGAAGTCATATGTGAGATGCCGAGAAAAGATTTAATACTTTTTTGCTGAGTGGCTGGAAGTTATCGACCCACAACACAGCTTACTGTCTAAAACAACAAGATTCCAGAGAAGGAAAGACTGGGGATTTTGGTGATGAATAATACCCAAGAGAAGAGAAGACTGCTCTCATAAAAACATTCTACATGGGTGGTGGGAGATGAGAGTGGAAGGGCCATGTGATCACTCAGTGCTTTCAGGAACAAATGCAAGCTTTGTGGGACACAAAATTTCCCTAATTAGGGGTGGGGGACTTTAAATAAGAGTCCCTGAAGTTTAAGTTTCATTAACATCATGGTAAATTCAGTCCTAGATGTTTACCAGTTTATTCACTATTTTTATATATGTTAAGTTTAGAAAACTGATTAATACTTGTAGCGAAACCCTGACTTGCCTGAGGTTGATGATTTATGGCTATGTCACCATGACCAAATGCCTTAACCTCTGTTCTACCCACTTTGACAAATTACAGAAGAGAAAAACATTGTCACACAAATTTACAAAATCATACACATTTTTGAAAAGACTGGATTAGGCATTTAGCCTGGCAGTTAAGAAACCCACAGAATGGCTCTACCAGCACGTCTAGTTTCAATTGCCAGCTCTTTTTTTCTGGCCCTGGCTTCCCGCTCAGGTAGACCCTGGGAAGCAGCACTGACGACTCAAGTTCTTAGTTCCTGTCCTCTACACAGGAGCTAGAGCTTGAGTTCCCAGCTCCCAGTTTTGGCCCTTGTGCAGTCCCACTGGGAAATAAACTAGCAAAACGGAGTTCTGTTTATGTGCCTGTGCATGTGTGTGTTTAAAAATAAAACATTAATAGCTACAAAAGGGAGAGTGATAGAGAGAGGGAGAAAGAGAAAGTATGTTCATCTGCTGGTTCACTCCCCATATGCCCACAGGGCTAATGTCAAGGGTCAGGAGCTCCACCTGGACTTTCTACATGAGAACAGAAAACTCAGGTACTTGGGCCATCATCTACTACTTTCCAGCAACAGGAAGCAGACTAAAAGCACAGAGTAGCTGGATGTTAAATCAGGCACTGATTAAACTGCTGTGCTACCACATCAACCTACATTTTTAAAAATAAATTTAAAAATCCATGTAAAGTGCTTAAACAGGTACCCATCATAGAGTAAGAGCTGATGAAAAGTATTACTGTTACTATTTCCAATAGTATCTCATTTAATCTATACCTTAACCCTGTGACTATTTGTTCAGAAAATGAAATTTTGACCATTAATGTCAATCCTTAATTATTTGAGAACTATGGTTTTCTGAGTTCATGTCTATTGCTTCTCTTTTCTATGGCTCACCTTCACCTCTTGTGTATTTTAACACAATAACATGATGTGTTTTAATAGAATAAGAATGAGGCAGGCCAAGAATTGAAATTCACATCAGCTGATTGGCATCCTTGGACATTTTTTTTTAAATGTATTAGTGGCCCAAGCATTTACTCTCTCTTCCCCAGGCCAGCTGTTTTATGTCAACTGGCATGTCCAACTAATGACCAAGGGCACTGGAGGCAGGAGGTGAGTGTGGGGACTAGGAGAGGCACAATGACCAGATTAGACCAGTGTACCTCTTAGACAAATGAAGGCAGACACCATATCTTGCTTCCTCCTCTGTCAGAAAAACCAGGCAGGCCATGAGTTGTAAGGCTTATGCAGTAACATCTTTTCTCTTGAAAATACAGATGTTTGCCTTCTATTTGAGAAATAAGACGCAGATTTTTTTCTTTGACACGAGTAGCTTTCCTCACTAGGGTCAATGGTCCCACCCTTCCCATTTACAGGCAGAGACAAGGGTCAGCTCTGGGGTCACACCACAAGGTGTGAATCTGAAATTCAGATTCAGAAAACAATAATAACACCTGCTGCTGTTATCCTGAAGATTAAATTGTGTGTGTGTGTGTGAGAGAGAGAGAGAGAAACACAAGATAGCATATGGAAAGTTACATATGCTACATTCATGCCAGGGACTGATGATGACTATGGTAAAAATTACTGTAATTACACAAAATTAGCTAAATTGTTACGTTTTATATAAAATAAAAATTATTCCTATGTTACTATCTTCTAAGGCAATAACAAATTCTGAGGCATAATGTAATGTCACGACTTCCAACATCTGTCAAATGATCTTTTCAACTGCACTTTGAAAACAGAATACACCAAAGCATCACAAAAAGAGCCAAAAGAAGTTCAAAATATTCTCTTGCTTCTCGTATTATGAAGAATTGAAGCCTATTGAAAAGGCTGAAGAAGCTCCAGGAATCAATAGGACTTCATGCCTTGTCCCAGACCAGTTCTGGCTCACTTGCTGCTTTGCAATGGGAAGGCTTTTGAGACCACACCTAGGTGTTATCAGAAAGAAAGTGCCGTAATATGTTAGAATGGCTGCCATGGACATGAGCAGGGGGCATTGGAACACATACTACAAATCCGCAGTCTCTAGCTGCTTTTTTTCCGGCAACTCAGACCATTTCTCCAGTTTCCATCACTAGATATGATACGAAGTCCCCCAACAACATCAATCTTCAGAACTAAGAAAAACCTTTCTATTTAAAGAAAATTACACAAAAATGTACTCATAGTAAGTCTGCCAAGAATTTATTCAGGAGAGAAAGGAACACTCTAAGTTGGGACCAGGTTTTGTTACTATTACTTTAACATGTTTGGAACATCTCTAATTCTACTTAATCCCTGCAGTTCTCAAGGAAATGTTCCTGTCATATCCCTTTTGAAACAGGGGGTGGGGAAACTCCTGATGTACAGATTTCTAAGTTAACAGTTCAAAATAGATTGTGTTCATTATATATCTATTGTCTGCCACTAGACTTGTTATACAACAGGTGTTCAATAAACATTTTAATGCCTTAATAGGAGTTATTTTATGCCATCTCCCAATTAAGAAGTGAGTTTTGAAAAGACGAAAGAAGTTTGCTATTCATTATTTCCTTTCTTGTCCCATTTATTTACAGTGACTGGCATAGTATCTAGAACATGTTAGGGTTCTATAAATATTTGTTAAATGAATTAAGCATTAATGGCAGTACTACCAATCTTCATAATCTAAAATTTATTTTCCTATCTGTTATGACCTCTTGCTGCATAAATCTTTTATATTGGCGCATTACAGTATTTGAGAACTTTCCATTTGAAGAGCCCAACTGAGAATAGTCTCCATAAAAAGAGCAGTCCCCTGTACCACCTTATTACTATTTAATTTCATAAGAAGTACTGTTTCTGAATTTCTCCAACCTGCTTCTTCCTTGCTTTTCAGTCTCACTGCTGTTATTTGCTTTGCTACCAACCTGGCCCCTCATTGTTCAACAACCACTGGCAGTCATCATGAGCCAAAACTTCTTCCCCATGAAAAAACTTCCCTTCTCAAACTAAATCTCTCTTTTCTCACTGTGGCAAATCACTCCTGAACTTCCATGGGAACTGGAGGGATTTGTTTGCCACATCTGGGAAATACCTTTATAGACAATGACAAGCACCTGGCCTTTAATACTCAGTCCATACATGCTGCGTTTCTATCACATGATGGTTACATTTAAGACAAATGGACTTCTTCACACTTTTATTTCATTTTGCATCAGGATCCAAGGCAAACTGTGACTGCGCAGAATCCAAACATGGTCTCAGGAGGCACAGGATTACTGGTGCTAAAGGTATCTTACCCACTCTCCAACTACCTTCTCATCTTCCTGGTTTTAATCCTTTACTTCCTCTGTATAAACATCTTTCATTTAGCTTAAATTTATTTTATTACATCTTTGGTGCATTCATTTTCATAAGCCATCTTGAACCTATGCAGAATAAAATGATTTTTATAACTCAGTGAATGTAAACATAAATGGATATGTCAAATATTGACAGAGAGCCTTGCTTAGACATAGCTCCTGCTTCTGGTACACCAAGAGTCTTCCTAGAAAAGCACAAATGATGACCAAGGATCACGCTGCCAAGAGCAGCAGATAGGCAATAGGTCCTCAAGGTCCCTGTTTGAAGGGACCTTGAAAATTATACAGCTAGGTTCACAGCCTACAGAGTCAGCTGAGTGCTTAGGGGCAGAACTCAGGCAGGTCTTCAACTCTACCCCCAAACTTGATCGCTTATTCCATGGCTTCAGTATTTGACTTAGAACCTGATGTTGAGGCAAATATATAAAATAGTCCATTTAGGCTGTTCATGCAACTAATATGAAACAAAATTGTCATCGCAAAGCAAACACAAATGTCCTCCAACAGTCAAGCAAATAAACAGCTGTCCTTAAGCAAAAAACCCTTTTATTTTTCCAGACTCTAATGGAATTTAAGTTAATATCTCAACTGACCAAAAGACTCTGTCTGTGAACCAATCTAATCGTGTATAATGTTCCTCTCTCCCTCAAAGGTATTTAAAGCAGCTGGAGGAAAGGAATGGAAAATTAGTAAGATAGGAACAAAAAAGTGGACACAATCAGGAAAATATGTGAAAGTATGTGGATAATAAATGACAACAGTTGCAGTCTTCACATCATAAACATGACTCTGAGCTTCCCAGGAACCCACTCCTAAAGGGTCACTCTCAGGACCAACATTGTGCCACATGTGTGTGTCGCTTGAGAGGACAGCATTCTATACTAGAGTGCAGTTCTAGTCCCTGTTGCTCCAATTAATAATGATCCAGTTCCTGCTAATGTGCCTGAGAAGCCAGTAAATGATGTCCCAAGCACCTGGGCCCATGCCACCAACGCAGAACATCACAATGGAGTTCTGAGCTTCTGACTTTGGCCTGGTCCAGCACTATCCATTTGAGGTATAAACCCAAGATCGAAAATTCTTTCTCATTTGGCTTTCAAAACAATAAATGTCTCAGTTTTTATTTGTTTGTTTGTTTGTTTGTTTTTTAAAGAGTGATTTGATCTGGGGATGGCAAAGTAGCATAGCAAGAAAAACCCCTGCTGGGTGCCAGTACCCTGTATGGGCACTAGTTCAAGTCCCAATTGTTCTACTTCTGATTCAGTTCCTGCTTATGGTCTACGAAAAGCAGTGGAGGTGGGCCCAATGACTTGCTGTGAAAACACACATGCAAAACCCAGAACATGCTTCTGGCTCCTAGCTTCAGATCAGCTCAGCTTCAACCTTTGCAGCCATCTTGGAAGTGAACCGGCAGCTGGAAGATATCTCTCTCTCTCTCTCTCTCTCTCTGTCTATTCTCTTTCTGTAACTCTGCCTTTATAATAAAAATAAACAGATCTTTTATTTTTTAAAGTGGTTCTCTTTAGGTGAGAAATAATAAAATCTCAGAATTCCTTTTATGTCAAATTCTAAAATTTTCTTTTTCGCAAAGAACAATACATGGGAGGGTAGACATTATTATTATTAATGCTAAGCTAACCCAGCAGCAGAATAGATATGATATTATTTACTAATGTAAGTAAATATAACAAAAAAACCAGTATTTCCTTAAATTATACACGGAAGATCTCGCAAGACCCTTAGATTATATGAGCCTTAACATTTCTTTTCTCAATGTTTCTTTTCCAGATTCTTGACAAGTTGTAATTATTATACAGTTTTAACTCTAGTCGCAACATAAAGGGCAGTTATCCTGAAAACTATTAATTGAATGCAAAATTAAAACTTTCACAACATATAAACAGACATTAAATTTGACCTTGCCACATGCAAACCACCAGTCCTCACCAATATCTGTGCCTGCATAAAGCACCCCCAGGCAGCAACTAGCGAAGCTTCGCAGTTACAACTAAAGGTCAGCCACTCTCCCCAGACATTTGGGGAAGATCCTGAGCTTCCTCATCTATAAAATGGAAAATAGGAGCTGCCAGTTCACCAAGCTGTGAGTAGAGGGTGACTGTATGAATGCAGTTGCCAAGTACCTGATTCTCAATAAAAGGTTTGTAGCATACATACAATGTGAATGAGTTTCAATTCACACTACAGATTTCCACTGTCTGTTTTGTTTTGTCATTCTAAATGATGTAAAGCTGATTCTGCCTACAAACCTTGAAATACTTGCTATCTGGTCCCTTACACAAGAGTGTGCTGATGCCCTGTCTTCAAAGCACATGTCTTCCTAGAGCCGAACATCATCACAAACACAGATCCCCCAACTGACATCTTCATCTGAGCATGTATGCACACAGATGGAACCCCCAGTCTCACCTTTTCCTTTTCAATGTTATTGTCAGTCCAGGTCTCTGTTGTTAATGTTTTTATCTTCTGAATCCAATAAAGTCTTGAAATCTTACTGCTTTTTCTTGTAAAAACTCCTGCAAGCTTCCCATTGCTCTCCCTCTGCAGCCCAAGCCCCAATTAGTTCCCATGTCTATTGACATGCTGTTTCAACACAACCTTTAGGTCATTGCCTATGCATTATCCTTAAATATTCTTTTGACACTATTACAACTCAGCTCAAGAATGTACAATAGTTCCCACTTGCCTTTCACACCAGGTCGAAATTGGCTCTGCTTGACTTTTAAAACCGTCCATTGGCACAGATTTTACGGCGTAGAAGGTTAAGCAGTGATTGGGATGACTGCATTCCTTATTGGGCTGCCTTGGCTCCAGTCTCTGTGTCTCAACTTCCAATCTAGCTTCGTGTTAACACATTCTGGAGACAGTAGGTTGTGACGCAGGCTCTTGGGCCCCTGCCATCCATGTGGAACAGTCAATGGAGTTCCAGGCTCCTGGCTTCAACCTGAATCAAACCTAACTGTTGCAGGTTGGAAAGTGAATCAGTGAATAGAGGATTTTCTCTCTCTCTCTCTCTCTCTTCATGTCTTTCTCTTTTTCCTCTCTCTCTCATTCTGTTATGCCTCTGAAGTAGAAGAAAAACGAATAGACAAACATGAATATAATCCATGGTCTGGCTCCATGGTGAGTACAAAACCAAGTCTCATCTCTTCCACTCTGCACTGAGCACTTGGGTCTGCCATTTCTGTTGCCACTCACCTGCTGAAACTCATTGCTGTTATTCACTGCTTGTGTCCCTCCCAAATTTCATATAACTTATTTTAAAACAGGGTCACTGCAGTTGTAACTAGTTAACATGAGATGAGTGATGTTTGTCGAGGTTACAGAAAGAGGGCAAAGCTTGTTTCAAACCCGCTACGTCATTCTTACTTCAGACAGGAACCCGGAAAAAAACAGCAGAAACATGACATGCCCCTGAGTTGGCAGAGCCACTGCTGGACCAATGATAGACACAAGCCAACAACCCTAATAAGGACGGAAGTGACACCCGCTTCAGCTTCCATGTCAAGAGGGGTTTAAAACCCCCTGTATGTTTCTTTCCTCGCCTTTTTGTTCCTTTGCAGCCCCCTTCTCCACGTCTCTCTCTCCACTGCAGGAGAGAAAGGTCCAAGAAAGGGGTTTCTCTGAATGAAGGCCTTCTAGATTATTTTCTATATGGGGCTGATGAGTTCCTTCACGGGTGGTTGGCGAATCTAGCAATGAGGCCACATAGGATTATGATAGACCTTTTAAGAATCCTTTTTATTATATTTTTATGTATTAATATATAGACAATTTATGAATTTCATGGATACAATTTCAAGAATACAATACTTTCCCTTCTCCTTCCTTTATTTCCTTTTTATTTTCTTATTTATTGTGATAGCACACTTTCAATTTTAAGTGTCATTATAAATAGGGAAACTTGAAGCCAGAAACAGAAGAAGATCAACAGACGATGACCAAAACAGAGACCTGGGTGATGCATCTACAAGCCAAGGAAATACAAGAAGCTAGGAGAAATACTTGCAGCAGAGTCTCCCTCCAAACCTGGCCTTCACCTTGACCTCAGTCTTCCATTCCTTCAGCTTGATCTCAGACCTCCATTACTGTGAGACAATAAATGCTAGTTGTGTGATACTCCAGTCTTTGGTGCTTTAGTAGAGCATCCTTAGAAATCTAGCACAGCTTCATACCTAAACTAAACAACTTCCTGGAAGAAGCTCGATCTGGAAGCCATATGACAGTAGAGAGGTTGGTAGAGAATGACTGGGATCAGCCAAGGAGCAACTGGAAATCCAGCCAAACTGGGCCCTCTCTTGGAAAAGGAAGCCAACTCCGGAAGGCGTTCTCCAACCTCACCCACTCCCACCTGGTCAGAGAAAAAACAGGAGTGAAGGAAACCATCTTCACCTTCCATGCATGGCTTTGGAATATCCACACTTGTCTTCCTTCCTTTTCTCACCGAAGACTTGAGACACAATTTTTATTAAAGGGCAAGTTCTGGTCCAAATAAATCCCCTTCAAGGTTCAGTTGTCATGCCTCCCTTGGCTTCTGTGCTGGAAATCACACCATCTCTCTGGACAGTCCACAGTCAGTGAACAGAGGCCGCCTGCAAGAGGCTGCCAAGACCTGAGCATGTCCAAGAACTCCAAGGAGGCCAAATTGGGATATTTCAAATCATGAAGGAGACTTATTTCAGGGAGTGTGACCCAGGGGACTCAGCAAGGCAGAAGAGAGTCCTGCAGCTCTGCTTTGCTCTGACATACTCTCATGTGTGTGAGAGTGCATGTTGTACGTGTGTGTTTGTGTATGAGTCCACAAGACTGGCCAGTTGTTGGGAAGACTAATGAAACTCTTTCCAAGTCCCTCAGCCCAAATCAGCCCTTCTCCCAGCAGATCACAGAGCAGGCCTCTGCGTGCTCTATAGCCTCTCCCAGAGACACATGGTTGGTCTGAGTAGCTTGGTACACTTCTTATCTCAAAGAATGTAAGGTAAACAATGACCAGCTTTTTTCAGTCCCAGAGAAAAAAGAAACACATTCTCCAAAAGTGGGGACTTGATTGAGTTGATGGAGAAGGAAACAGGGCCAGCTTCAAGGTGTGGGACTGCACAGGGGGTCCCTGCAACCGTTTGGCTTTTTAAATTTTTATTTGTGAATTTTTGTTTATTTGAAAGGCAATGAGACAAAGACAGACATAGATCTCAAATCTCCAAATTTTCATACATCAAATTCTCATCACAGCCAGAGCTGGGCTATTCAATCCAGATCTCTCTTGTGGGTGGCAAGGACCAAATTATTCAGTCAGGAGCAAACCTAGGATTAGAAACCAAGCACCCTGTTATAGGATGTAAGTGACCCACAAGGGGGCGGGGGTTAACGACTGTATCTACTACTTACAATTCTTAAAAATTACTGAACAAGGAGAGTTGCTTGTGCCCTAAATCCTGACACTTTTGTAGCCATCCCTGGTGAGGTGTGTGTGAGAGTGCATGTGTGCGTGTGTGTGTGTGTGTGTGTGTGTGTGTGTGTGTTTAGACTGGGAATAGAGATTAGTGGTAAGTGGTGAGTGGAGAAAGGATAGCTCTGATTTCAAACCTGGCAGTGGCCAATGCTGAGAAGTGCCATCTCTTCCTGTTAGTTAAGACCTTTATGGTAGATCAATGTCATCACCGCAGACATTGAGTTAGTGAATACTGACACATTACTCCTAGGAAAAATACAAAGTTAACTTTCCACAAGCCTCTGGTCACAACGTATTTACAAAATTATCAACATACAGCCTTCCTGTAAAGTTATCTTAGTCAGTATAGATTGTTTATTTATTACTATTGAACCCCCTAACAACAACAACTTTCTGCACTTAACATTAGTTTAGTTCCTGAATGAAACTTACCTAACATAAATATTTTCTCCACTTGGGAACACTATATAGCACTTAGGGCCATTCATTCTTGGTCTTTTTGTATCGTAAGACATGCAGAAGAGGTCCCATCCAGCTTCTGGTTCATTCTCCAAATGCCTGCTCCTGACAGACCAAAGCCAGAAGCCAGGAGTTCAGTCCAGGTCTTCCCTGTGAATGACAGCAACCGAATCACTTGAGCCCTCACCACCATGGCCTCTCAGGTTCTGCATTAACAAGAAGCTGGGATCAGTAGCTGGAGCTGGGTGCCAAACCCAGGTACCAATGTAAGACATAGTTATCTTAACCTCCAGGCTAAATTCCCCTGAGTGGGGGGTGAGGGGATTTTTTTAGACGGCAGAATCACCAGCAAAAACATGAAAAACATGGCAGGAAGTAAATGGCAAAAGGGATGTTTGTTTATAGTATGAAAGCTGAAACCCAAAGGCAGTGTCACCTTGCTTGACTCCAGCCTGGAACGTGTGCTTCAGGAAACTCTGCCTATGAGTGGCCTAAGTGAGTATCAGCTACTATTTTGAATTCTGAATAAATATTTACAAGTAAGTAAATACACAAATACAGAATTCACAACTAAGAATCAACCGATATTCAAATTCTAGTATTTGTTTAATAGTAAGCTTGATTTCAAGCCCAGGGTTCAATTTCTACTATCACTGTGTGGGACATTCAACAACTTATCCTCCCTGTCTGTTTCTTCTTCCAATGACTAAATTTCTATCAACCACCAAGATTTCCTCTTCCATGAAGCTTTGCCAATAACCACTGTTGAAATGAGTTGGTTCAGGGTTGGTACAATGGCTCAATTGGCTGATCCTCCACCTGTAAGCACCAGCATCATATATGGACTGTTCCATTTCCCATCCAGCTCCCTGCTTGTGACCTGGGAAGGCAGGGGGAATGGACCAGGTCCTTGGGACCCTCCTGCTTGGGAGACCTGGAGGAAGCTCCTGCCTCCTAGCTTCAGATGGGCTCAGCTCTGGTTCTTGTGGCCACTTGGGGAGTGAACCAGAAGAGGGAAGATCTTTATGTTTGTCTTTCTTCCTGTAAACTTGCCTTTCCAATAAAAATGAATAAACCTTTTTAAAAAGAGAGCGAAATGAATTGCTTCTTTTTTAAAAAAAATTTTCAGCATTCTGTTAATGGTATCATTACAGTGATTTAATTGTGGATTATAATAATGCATTGATCATCTACTATTCCAGTCAGTAGATTGTAGCATTTATAAGGACAGGTGTATTACATTCTACTAATATTTGCATCCAAAGCACTACTTACTCCAACCTTTCAGAAGCAGGTGATAAAAAGTTCATTAACTTGAAACGAGAATAATAAGCCTTGCCTTGTTGATCATCTCTTTGCATTTTAAAAATTAAAATAAAATGCATATGACATTTACTATTAATGGCAGTTGGCATGTTCATAGTATTGTGCAACCTCGACACAATATTTCGTCATTCCCAAAGCAAAGTCAGTATACAGTGTGCAGTCACTCCCTCTCCCAGGTCAGGCAGTAGTAATCTGCTTTCTGTCTCAACAGACCTGCTACTGTAAACATTTTATGCAAACGAAATCAAGCAACATGTGGTCTCTTATATCTGATACTGTCCCTTAGTTTAATCTTCTCAAGGTTCATTTATGATACTATGTGCCAATACTTCATTATTTTTGTGACTATATATTTCATTATGAGATATTTATTTTGACTATTTATTCATCTATTGATGGGTGTTTCGGTTACCTTTACCTTTTGGCTTTCTTAAGTAGTCTACTTTCATGCTTTAATAATATTATTCACTACAGAGATGTGACTTTTTCATTATTATAATTGTAGTTTATTTTGCTTATTTCTTGTAATACACTCTCTTTTTTTTACATTTATTTTTATTGGAAATGCATATCATACAGAGAGAAGGAGAGACAGAGAGAAAGATTTTCCATCAGCTGGTTCACTTCCCAGTTGGCCACAACAACCAGAGCTGAGCCTATCTGAAACCAGGAGCTAGGAATCCATTCCGGGTTTCCCATGCTTTGGTTCCAAGGCTTTGGGCTGTCCTCTGCTGCTTTCCCAGGCCACAAGCAAGGAGTTGAATGGGAAATGGGACAGCAGGGACAGGAACTGGTGTCCATATGGGATTCTGCCCCCACAGTGTTTGCAAGGCCGGGATTTAGCCACTGAGCCATCACACCAGCCCTAATGTTACCATTAACTCTTACTATAGTTATGGGTAGAGTGCCTGTTTACTTTTCTCCCAACTGTACCTCCTACTTAACTGTAAGATTTGAATGCAAGAATTTTGTCTCATCCCCTGTGAATTACAGTATTCCTTGACTAGTATCTAGCACAAAGTATGTACTTGCTCAAAAAACCTACTGCATAATGAATGGTTGCCCAATTACACAGAGTGAACACAGAGGCCACATCTCAAAACAATTTCTCCCAAAGTATTTCCTGAAAACATTCATTTATTTCTAGGGTAATGTTTAGCTCATTTTTTTTCTTAAATAAAGGTAGTTAATCAACACGATAAGAATTAAAAAGATAGTGTTTGAGTAACTTACTAAAATTTTTGAAATACTTCCCTTGGGTAGGGATGGCAGGTTTCATTCTTTTTCAATGACTGAGAATTTTTTTATTTCAATGATTGTTTGATGAATGAGTTTGGAAAAGCAGTACATAGAATTACTAAGAAGCTTTGTATCTAGGAACCTTCTAGCTCAGTTCTTCCAGAGCATAATGAAACATGATTCTCAGCACAAGGCCCATTATAATCCCTGGCATACCATGAAACGTATTTTTGGAATCAGTGGCAATGGTCGTTACTCCTGCCATAAAGTGGAAGATGCAGTTGTCAGTGTGAGCTCTTTGAGAGAATGGGTTGTCCAGTTTTTTTTTTTTTCACTACTTGTAACAGTGTCAGAGGCACACAGCAGAGAGTAAATGAATGCACATTCATGGGAATCACAACCTAGAACTTGGGGCACCTGCCACTAGTGGAGGAGAAGCCAATCTATCAGCATCTATGTCTTCAATGTGGTTGTTTCCAAGAAGAACCCTATGGTGTTGGTTGGTGCTCCCAAAAGAAGGAAGTTCCCACCTACCCAGCAATGGCCTCATGCCAGTCAAGTTGGTGAGTTCGTGTCTGAGCCAAATGGAGATATAACTCAGGTCACAGACTCCAAGCACTCTCCTATTTTCAGAGTGCGCCAATCTCTATGACTTCCGCACAAAAGTCAAATCCTTTACCCATCTTAGGTCATTTCACAGATCTAACCTGAACATTCATGAAAGCATGAATTCCCCTCTGCTGCACCATACGGGCCTCCAACCTCATCCAGGCAGCAGCCAAGAGCCATAGGAAAAGGAAAGACAGCGTCAACTTTTCCTGGCCTTCCTTTTCAGAACCTTTAGCTTAGCTAAGTGGAGACACCTGGTGTTTGTTGTTGCAACTTCAAGAACAATGCATCAAAGACTCCTGGGCAGAAAATCAGGCTTCTCTTAAAAATTGCATCATCATAGACACCATTCCAGAAGCAGAAATGCAAATGGCAGCTCTATCAACCAGGAGCGTTTCCTCCCTCTCAACATTTCTGCCATCAGAATCGTTTCTGTCCACACCATTGCCTTTAAAATGTGGAGAAAAATACATTCACATTTCTTTCGAAATATGTGAGAAGCCAAGAAGGAGAAGACATTCTCTTTTCTCAGTGGCTTCATTCTGTCAGGTGTCAGAGTGCTAACTTTTGTGCAATAACTGTTTGATAATACTTGATAAGTAGCTGGTGTAACATAGTCCAAAAACATTTTTTAAGCCTATACAAGGCCAAAGGAATATTAAAGTTTCACTACAGAAGAAATATGGCCACTGCCAAGAACTGATTAGTCATAAAATCCAAGGCATTATCATCATCCATCATTGCCTTTCTTTTAATGACTGAACTAAAAAGAGAGACATCAAAGTTTTCAAAATAAGGTTATAAAAGCTCTGTACGCAGATGAGATCTCCAAATATTTGGATAGAACCTGAACCAAAAAAAAAAAAAAAAATAGAGAAATCATTGAAACAAATCACAAAACATATGTTGTTATGTTTTGCTCTAAAAACCATGAAGTTTATCCAGAACCGTATTATGGTAACTGCTTAGCTTTTCATGCATTCCTAAATTACCATGTAATCTAAAACCTTGTTTTCGGCTGCCCTATATTGGAAAGTCCCTTAAAATAATCAGGATGATTACAGGCTAGTATTCGGAAAGAAACTTGCTTGTATTATTGTAAATGAAAGTGTTATTTATCAAACAGGCCCCTTTAAAACACACACACACACACACACACACACACACAACTCCTTTGAAAACACAAAATAACAATGTAGTCAGGAAATACCTAAACCCAGTATTGCATTTTGGGCTCGCTACATTTTCCAACACATGGATAGTTGGTGTAAAAATATGTTCTCTTCCTGCAGAGACTTGACTGTAATTAGTGTGTGCCAAAACTCTCTCACAGAGATTTCATTGTCTTATCTACTTACATCATCTTAATGCGATTTTATTTTACTTTGTCAAAGTCATATTAATGTAAATGTGTTCTTGATAGCAAACAGAGTTCTTTTTTATGCAAAACAGGATTCAGCTGATTCTAATAAAACAGCTTGCCGTCTATTAGACTATAACAGTAATGTGCTTATTTTGTTTCTCAAATCAAGACTGTGTCAGAAAGCTAGAGTCGGAGATTTGTCTTGTTTTTCACAATAATTGCTAGGGTGGGGTTACATTATGATCTTTAAATGAATAGTATCGCTTAGAACAAACACTTCATATATCTTTTATCTTCCCCTGCACACAGTGCTGAGTTTTCTTTGAAAATGTTGCTCTACTTTTCCACATAAGTCATCAGAATGTTTCCAAAGAATTTTAACTGCCAGATTAATTATATCTTGCAAACAAAGATAGATTGCTTGCATTCTTTATTCAGAATTCCTGCCAGTATGGAGCAACTGGCAACAAATTAATTTCTTTTGCAACCATGCAAAATGTTTTGCTATGAAAAGCTCTGAAAGGTAAATGGATCCTTAAAAAAAAAATCAGGTCGTTCATTCTGAAAGGTTAATCTGTAAGCAAAGAACAGAGGATTAAACTACGACCCACCCCTTTTTGGGGGGATTTTTTTGTTGTTGTTTTTTGTTTGTTTTTTTGCATCTAGGTTACAGCCCTCCGTTAATATATTCAGTTAATTAAGTATTACCATGACCTAGTGGCAATTTTTGCAATCCAGAAAATTTTTTCTCCTTTAAATTCTGCGTCCCCCACAGAGCAAAATATAATCTGCTTCCAGTCTGTTTATGTCAACTGTGGCGCTACTACAAGTCTATAAAATGTTTTAATAAATTTATCAACCAAAAAATTACAAGCATTTCATTTCCTTTGATTCATGCACACACACACACACACACACACACGCTGAAAAAAAGAGAGAGAACGAGCCTCTGCCTTCACTGCAAATTCTTGCTGGTATGAATCACTCTAAGTAATATTTGCTTTAACTTTCGTGTGGTTCTACAAACAACCTTTATATGGCTGGACTTCAAAGCGAGGAGAAATAAAGGTTAGCAATGTGATAGCAGTAATCTATTATTAGGCATGAAACATTAAACCACTTTTAGCTATAAGTCTTAAAACCTGAATAATCTAGGTTTTGAACATACTGCATATTTATTGTGCTTTCACTCACACAGGCATTTATCACAGAAGAGTGTTTGGAAGAGAAATATTTTCCATTGCACTGTGTTCCACAATTTGGTTTAATTTTTCCTAATATTTAATTTAGAAAAACAGTAATATTATAACAGGATTCTCATGTGTCCTGGCCAAAATGCTAAGTGTTCCTGATGGAGTAAAATTAATCTGTTACCAGCTAGCTGACCTGTAAGCCAGGTTTCAGTGAAGTAGGCAACCAAGGGGAGGGCTGAGAAAGAGGGCGAGTTTGGGGAAGGAGATAAGATCTCTTTCTTTGACTGGGAGTGGAGGGGGGCGGGGACGCTTACAGGAATATCTCAACCCACCCCTGCCATCAAATGACAGAAAATAGGCTGAATCTGTATTTGAGCCAAGGAGTGTTTGAAAACATTTATTAGCTCCATCCATAACGGCATTCACTGCAGGAATGTTAATTGTTAAAATCTGTACTGAGAGTTAGTTCTTTATGGCAGAGGGGCGGGGGGAGGACTCTGTTGAGTGGAAATTCAGCTCCTTGTTTCTCTTTTTTCTCCACATATATTTGCACTTAAAAAAAAAAAAAACTAATGTTATGAAATAAGTCAGATGTCAGAGGGAGAGCTTTCTAGCACAAGGGAATGCGAAAACAGTGTTAAGGATATATGCATATGAGGGGACAAAAAAAACAACATTGGTAACATTTTGTTCTTGATTAAATTTGTGCTCCTAATACAGTAGATTAAAAATAAGTCCAACTGTTAAACATATTAGTGTTCAGCCACTGCTGCTGTGCCAGAAAAGCAGCCATCGCTCCAGACCTGGCCTGGCTCACTGGTCGCCTTGAGGAGACAGAGGAAATCTGACCCCTCCCCCCAGGAAATCTAAGCCCCAAGTCCATCAGTGACCCTGCAGTTGGGGAATGCCTGACTTTCCTCTGTTGATTAAACCCCAGAAACTTCTCCGTATTTTCTCACACCGTGTCAGAACTGGGTGTCTCTCAGCAAGTCTGAAAGAGAGTACTGGTTTGCAAAGATAGAGATTTGCTAGGAGTCACAGTCCAGGCACCCTTTGAAGAAAATTAAATGAAGTTGTAGTCTATTGGGCAATTATTAGTGATACTTATCTCCTTATAGAATATTGCCGTAAGCCATGTCTTTTACTTTCCTGGAATTTTATAATTGGACCTCAAGATACAATTGAATCTGAAAATGTCTGAACTGGAAGACCACTCAATAGACCAAAGCTGATTTTTTTTTTCTTTCACAAGTGATGTTCCATGAGGTTAAGGAAAGGGATTGGCCCATGTCACCCCAAGAGCTGCAGCTGGCTAGACTTGGAATTCAAGTTTTTGGTTTTCCCCAAACCCATTACAGAACCCTTTCATTTTGTTCAGAGACAAATTAAATTCCTGGGTAAGAAAAAGAATATATTTCTTCGGCAATAACTTTTTTCTTTTTTAACTTTTTAAAAATTACTATTATCATCATTTTATGATACAGTATCATAGGTCCTGGGATTTCCCTAACTCCTCCCACCTCCACTGAATTCCCCTAGATTATTACTAGAGCAATGATTCTTAAATTTTATTGTACCACCTGCATGTTTTCTTTGGATATTTGTGTGTTCGTGTTCTTTAATGAAAACACCTACTCTTCAATTCTTATTCCCACCTTTCTCCAAACAAATTCTTCTCAGCTTTCCCTACTCCAACCCACATGTCTTTTTCTGATCTTTGGTCAATCTGTTGAATAGGTTACTGTTGCTGACGCTCTGGTTTCTGTTGGGAGTGGAGCTGTCTGCTATGACGTGTTTTCTGGAAGCAGAAGAGTATGAGGCTGTAACATGTGTCAATCCAGGAAGTAACAGCTCTGCAAGAGTGATGCAGATAGCTGCAGATCCTGCTGGGGAAGAAGAGCAGTTAATTGAAACTATTTGGGGCATGTAGTATTCAACAAGGAGAGGGTTTCTGAGCAACACATATCTAAATGTGGCTCACCAAAGACCTGCACACATTTAATTTGCTCTACAAATTTGGTTAGCCCAATAAAGTGTAAACATCAAACACTGGTTGTGGAGCACATTAAACATTAACCAACTGAGGCCTTAAAGACTTGGGCAGAACATTAAAATTAGAGGGAAAGATAGGCCAAGCAACTCTGGGAAATTAGGTTAAGACTCCAAAAGAGAATGTTTGTTGGCTTGGTAAAAATACAGTAAAACCTATTTTGAGATTGGTATCCATTTGTCTCCACAGACAGCCCATTTCCCCCTGGGATTATATTTTTAAAATCAAGCAAACAGACTTGATTTTCAGATTGTTCTCCAGAATGAAATGTATTACCACCCAAATGAACCTCAAAAGGGGGTATTTCAATTGTTCTCAGACCCATGAACCCTTAGATGGAATCATGCCTTTTATCCATTTGTTGTGTTTATTGTTTACGTGTGTTCCCCGTTGCTTAGCCTGGAGATCAAATCTCCTCCAACCCCACCCCTGTTAAGGTTAACAACCTTTTTTTGAAGAGCAGAATAAAAATGCCCTCTAAGGAGGTAAGGAAGGGTTCCAGTCTCAACCATGCAGACTTGTCCGATAAAAAAATAGGTGTGTATTTCTCCTTTCCCCAAGAGTATAAGTGCTTCCTTTGAAATGCTCAGATCCAAGGAAAGGAAAATAAGATTATTTTCAAGTTCTCCTTTCCCGGATATCTTCTGTCCCAAATATCCATTTCCCAAGACATCACTAAATAAATGCCTGTAAAGTTAAGGACAACTTTTACTCAGGTGTTTGCTGTATTATTTCTTTAATATCTACTAAGAGTCCAGGATAGAGTAGGGACAGTTCTCAACAACCATGTATCATTCATGGAAGGATTGATGTAAACATGACTTAAATCATTAGAGTAATCTAAGAATTAACTTTCAAGAAAATTTAGATATGTCTACCTGTCTCATTAGAATTCAAGATATCCACTAGTGACAAAATAGGAACCCTTAGGAACCTAACTTGAAAATCACTTGAAGTAGACCATGAGACAAGGATTAAGTGTAAGAGGTTGATTCAAGGTGCAAAGCAAATACCAGTAGAAGAAGAAGAAATCTAGACAGATTAAGGAAGGCAGTCAATAAAAGATATAATTGTCAAGCCAGCTACCCTTGTGGGCAACTGGATTTTTATCTCAGTGTGAAAGATCTGGAAGCCTACATAGAACACATGCCTCAGAATTATTCCACTAAGAGATGGGACATTCCTCAACCAGCCTCTGGCAATCTTTGGATGAGGTTGTTCTTAAAGACCATTAATTTACCAGCATTTGCCACTGACCCTACAGTCCCCAATGTAAGCTTGAGTGGTGAGAGGAAACTCCATAGCAGAGATATAAGAGCAGGCAGTTGGCAATCAGGCTGTCCTGCTCTGAAATCATCAAGGCAAGGTAGCATAATGGCTAGCACATTATAGAAGTTTAACCAATATTTGTTGAAGGAAGGAAGGAAAGTCAGATTAAGATACGGTTTATGAAATTTTTAAAATTCTTCACAGATAGAGTTTATATTCTGCTCAATATAAAAAAAGGTTTAAACTTTTATTTGGAGGCCACATAATACAGGGTCAGGCTTAGTATTAGAACAAGGTTTAACACTGTGAAGCTTCAAGTAAGTTACATCACTTCTGTTACTTTCCGCTATGCATCTTACAAAATGCTTATTTCCTAGCATTTCATCAAAGTGGAAAACTGAGTGACTGTAGACTTGGAACAGTAACTGACACAGTATGCACTGTCACTATAATGGCTCAAGAGTCAGCTTCCTGATTTGAAATCCCACTGAGGCTACCAGCTAACCACTTATCTTCAGTAAATTATTTAGTTCTTAGGTACAAGACTTGCTCATATCTCAAATGGAGAAAAAAATAACTGTCTGGGACTCCTTGCCCAGAGAGTAAAGGCCTAACCAGGTATCGTAAGAAGGTAAGACACACGCACAAAGCACTTCACATTTTACAGATAGGATTTTGAACCGGTTGTGCCCAGGCAAAGGCAGGCTTCTCCCATTTTAAAATTGAGCCCCCATCTGATTGGTGCTTGGACTAGGTTATAGACTGTGGCATCACTCAGAGATCTCTAAAGAATACACAGCTGGGTCCCATTGACAGCTGGCCAGGCAGGTGGAGTGGACATGAGAGTCAGCTTCTGGTAGAGACATACACAAGTGGGTCCCAAGACTTCTGTTCAGCACAGAGTGTCCATAAAGATTCACAATGAATCTAGAATTTGTAGCAAGAGGTATTGAACCAATGAAGTCATCTTGGTGGAGCTGGCCAGAATGAGCTGGCAAGCAGGGTCTCTTGTCAACAGACTGGGAGATAGAAGCTGAAAACTTAGCCAGAGAGTGGTTCTAGGAGAAAGCCTGAGCACTAATTATGTGTCAGGCAGAGTGGAGGATACAAAGATGAATGCCTTTTTATCATCTCTATTTCACAGTTGATAAAATGGAAGCTTAGGAAAGATAACTTATTTGTCCAAGCTATACAAAACCAAAGCTCAGGTCTGCCTGATGCCAAGAGAGAGATTTAAACCACTTCATAACACTGACTTTCTACAATATCATAACATTTTTATATCACTCAAAATACAACTGCAATAGATAAAAACAAAATAAAGAAAAATCTAATCTGTATGATATATTTTTATATATTGAGCCTTTTGAATGGAAAATATTTTACAACATAGGAATTAAACGTTCCTATCCTGGTCATTTGAGTTGTGAATATTTTTTCCCAGAAAAGACAGATTCATGCTGTTTTTCAAACTCCTTCATCCTAAGGCATCCCTAAGCCTTCCTCAAAAATTCAGACAGGCTAACAAGAATAAAGTTAAATAATTAGTAGTACCTGCAATGGCTTCCCTTTCCTGTATCTCAGTGAGCTCAATTTAACTTAGAGAAACCTACGAATGAATACTATTGTTAACTTACTATTCATATACTGAGTAACGCATTCCATGTTAGATGCTAAGCCAAATGCCTTCCCTAAGTTTTCATATTTATTTCTCACAGCAGCATTCTTGGTTAGGTGCCATTCATTTCCCCTTTTACAGATGCAAATCTGAAGCTTAGAGAGGTTGAAGAACCTTTCCAAGGTCAAGTTCAAGCTAATATGGGAGAGCACTGAAAAATCAAATCCCACTTACCTGATTCCAGTGCCAAAGCATTCATTCACAGAGCTGTGCATATCCCAAACCTTGCAACTCAGCACGCGCTCATTTTCAGCTGCCCATTCCCTCTTAGATGTGATAAATATGGGCTTTTAAGGACTGTAAACAGTTTTTTTTTAAAATTCACTTGAGCAAACTTGGTTCTTAGGAATTCTTCACAACTGAGTTTAAGTTCCAAAACAAAACACAGCTTAGCAAAATGCATCTGTTCTTGGAAGAATAGCATTAATTACCCAGATACACTATTGCATATATGTGTTTTTTATTTTTGTAAAGAAGTTATTTACATTTTGTTTAAAAAACTATTTAATTTTTGTAATATTATTTAGTTTTTGTAGCTAGTTTATGTTACTGAAACTTCAATAAGCTACATTTTGTATATAAACTTACAATTATGACACTTTTTATAATCTTTATAATATGGTACATGTAAAAAATTCATTGAGCTTTTATTTTTTCTTATTCAGCATAATTGAACATTGGTCATATGTCAGGGACATAGCTGTTTTGTTGTAAAATCTTATCTCAATTAATACTCATATAAGCCTCTGACGTAGCCACCATTTCATCCTGTTTATAAATAAGAAAGCAAATGTTAGGCAGATGAAGTGACTCTTCTCCAGTCATTCAACTGAACCATCGCAAAGCAGGATTTCAAGTCTTTCTTATCCCAAGTTGAGAGGTTTTGTACCACAACACAAAGCCCATCCTATGAATTATTTATGTTACCATATTTGCATATGTGTGTGAGACAAAATTATTAACTGAGATGTTAATTTATAGTTTGATCCTAATTTTACAGGAGAGTAGAAGAAAAAGGCATGTTCTTTTCCATAGATGAAAACTGTGAATGGGTCTTGCCTGAAGCAGGACAGAGTCCCAGAGTGGAGAATATACTGGTAAGGCCCTGGGCTTTCTGGTGTTGGGGAAAGGATTCTGGCATCCCAGGATATCTGCTCACCAGACCCCCATACCATCTGGTTTTCCCAGAATTCTCCTGTTTCAACTTAGTATGTGGTGAGTGAGGCTGCCCATCTTTAAAAAAAGAAATCTAGGATGTCTCAGAGCCTAAGCTGAAAATCACTGATCTTCAAAAGCTAAGTAATGACATTTTCGTCCATGCCGGGTCAGTGTTCAAGCTTCATAGTAAGGGGGCTGCTGAAACACAGGTACCACAGCCTCTTCACCAACATCTCTGAACCATTGAACTCACTGGCATCCTGCCAGGGAATTCTTCCCTGTTGGCAAGGATAAAATGCGCTGTAGATTGCAGGGAGTATTCAAATAGTTCACCAGGGACAGTTTATTCTAAGGCTGCTCCAGGTGCAATATGGCAGCCCTTTGTCATGGCAAGAGTTGATCATATATCAGAAAGAAGTTCAAATTCCATGAGACCACTGGGCCATGTGTATGGTTCCTGTTGGAACAGGAGCCATTTTTCAGTCTCTCCAGCTCCTCTAACTGTGGCTTTTGCCAGGGGTTCCACTACAATCATTAGCAATAAATACAAATGCAAGAAACCTCAAAGAGTGTCTCCTTTTGATTTCAAACATTCAGAGTTTATTGTTGGTGCTGTGGCTATTATCAAGCCACAAAGTGGCAAGGCAGTTCCCCAAGCCCATTCGGCTTCCAAGCTCATTAAACCTCTGGATGGAGTTTGTCTTTTGTGTATACACGTGCTTTAAAGCTGTTTTATGACACATTGTCAGGAACACAGGTACTATGCCTCTTTAACTCCAGCTTTCAGCAGCTGCCTTTGCACTTCGCTTTCACATAATTAAACACCCTATGGTACTTAACAGAGTAATAAGTAGCACATCTATAAAGCAATAAATAATTGTATTCAGGCAAACTCCAAAGCTATCATCTATTAACACCAGCTGTGAGCAATAGTTTTGATTAATCAATAAGGTTATGTAATAAGAAAACAGAAGACGGCCAAGAACTTGAGAAGAATCAGCCAGACCTCCAAGCAGTGGAAGACGCTCTGAGGTTAACATTCAGGAAGAACAAGACTGAAGGGCTTGCCCAGAGAGGAACTGCACCAACAGGAAGCCCCACCTCCAGAAATGAGTTATGAATGCTAGTTAAAAACATAGAAATGGAGCAATTCAACTCTGAGGCAGGAGGGCTACCTGCTGGGATTATGTAGTAAAGGCTCCATACAAGTAAAACATTCCCACTTCAGAAAACAAAAATTGTAGAGGCTGAGCTAGGAAGCAGAGTTGGATCCGGGTGGACCTGGAACTCCATCCCTGTGTCGGAAGGGAGCTTCCGCGGATGTGGTCTGGGGGAAGGTGATTCTTCAGCCACCTGCCAAGAAAGAAACCATGTCAGAAAACTGTGACTAGATCACAGCTCTGGAGGCCACAAGCCGACCTAGGATGGAGAAAATAAGGTTAACTGTCCTTGAAATCACCTGAGGAGATTAAAAGAAAAATAGCTTGTCTTAGTCTCACAAAACCAAATCTGCCAAGACAGAGCCCAGGAATCTGCATTGTTAACACACTTCAGGGTGGTTCTGTTACATGGCGAGTGTAGGGAGAATCTAGTTTGGGCCTATGTAGATCTACTGGGCTGGGCCAGTCTTACCATTTTAGGGGCCAGAAGCCTGCTCTCAAGGCCTTCAGCTTGCAATGTGAAACAGATCTCAGACATTCTAGTTTTATAAATAAGCTCTGAGTTTGTTTGTACCAAGGGTCCAAGACGGTAAGAAGGCCTCAGTGCACATCCCCTCACAGGCTGTGTCCAGGCCTCTGGGTGTGACATGCTTCCCCAAGTGATTCTGAGGAAAGTGGTCATGTCAAGGAGCATTCATGCATTTCTTCTTCAAAATTCTCTGGGCCTGCCATGTGCCAGGAGTTCTTCTAAAACACAGGGAACCCGTCAGGGGTGAAAATGTTTTCAAGGATTTTACCCCAACTGTAATAAAGACAACCAGCCACGCTATCACTGTAGACATTTTAAAGCGCATGTAAAAGTACAGGGAGGAGTATAATGGAGTCTCATGAACCACTCACGTAGTTTCCACAATTACAAACTCATAGCCAGGACTTTTTTTCATAGCCATATCATTATTATTGCCCAGATTAAGTTGCAGCAAAACCCAGACATGATACAATTTTATCTGTGAATATCATCAACACGTAACACGTACCATTCAGACATATTCATTTAGAAAACTAACCACAAACCATTATTCCACCTTAAATGTTAACATTAGTTTACCATTGCACTGAGTCTGTGTCGACATTCTCTCACTGTCTCATGTTTTTTTAAGTGCATCTGGTCAAATCAGGATCATAACACAGTCCACGCATAAAATTAGTGCATGTATCTCTGAATTCTCCTTTAACTGAAAAGTGTCTCCTCTCTGTTTCCCTCACCACATCCACCTTTATCTCTATATCTATCTGTCCCTTGTCCTTCGTTCTGCAGGAGCTGGATTTTGCTGTTTATCCCCATGATGCATTTTTTTTTAAACATATTTCTCCTCTGACCTGTGTATTTCCTGTAATATGGAAGTTACAGCTAGAGATTGGCTCATGTGTTTGATCCTTTTTTTTCTTTTTACCATGGTGTTTCAGAGGTCTTTTAGGAGGCTTTGAATGCCTAGTGGATCCTGATCTTTCAACTATTAACAGTCATGGCTGATCGTTGCCTAGATCTTTCTGAACCACTAGGAGAATTCATGAGAATCATTGCACTCAATTTCCTATGCCAAGTGGTGATAGTTTAGCAACATACCATCTTGAATAATCCTATAATGAAAAGTTCTCATCAGCTCTCTGGTTACCCTGAAGTCTAGGGAAAGTGGAATAAATGCCTTATTTCTTCCTTTATCAGTTTTCAGGAAGAATGGGAGGCTTAGCATCATCCAAACATATTCTTTCACGCTGAGTGCAAGAATTTAAATGACTGGATGTGCTTAACTCCTGAAGCCCTCGCACATGTACCTCATCTTTGGTGGAGTTGATTCAGATTCGTAGCTCCTGGGACCTTACCTTTGTAGTCTTTGGTCACTTCCTAGTATGTCAAGATGTTCTCGGTGCCTCTTGCACATTTCATGCCCCAGATCTGGAATGAGCTGTTTTTCCAAAGATTCCTGGCTTATTTTTAGTGAACAATGATGTTAAAGACTACCTTTTATACGGCATCCACTGAGCTCTGTTATGAGACTCTTGATGAGAAAAAAGGGTCTTGCTACTTAAGCATTTCTCTGAAAGTCACTTTTTTTAAGGAAACGTTAATAAAGCCTAATATTTATGTATAAGGACTTTTGACTAGTTAACTTTAAAAATATAAATAATTAATACAAATTTAGGCAAGATATCAGAATGGATGACAGAAAAGAAAGTACAAATGTAGAATAAGCAGAAAAATGAGCAACCATTCAACTGCCAAAGAGCCACAGATGAAATTGTTCACAGGATCCTAGTTTTAAACTTTCAATTCAAAAAAGAATGTAATTTTAAGAGTTTGTTTTAAGTGGTTGTATTTGCTAAGTTTTTACTACTGCAACTGAAATCCTGAAAGGAACCTCTTCACAAGGAAGAAGGTTTCGTTTTGCTTATGGTTTTAAAGATTCATAACCAAGATCAGGAGCCACCAATCAGTTCAGCATCACGTGAGGGTAGACACTCATGGGAACGGAGGGTCATGTTGGATCATTTCACCAACCCACTTGAGTACTTCTTCTGAGGGCAAGCCCCCCAAAGGCCAAAAGACCCCCACTAGGTCTATCTCCCAGACTTCATAATTGGATCAAGCCCCCACACTTAATTTGCCAACAATCAACATCAATCCACTAAGGATTAACATAAAACTTTGCAATCCAGTGCCCCAATACATGAGTCTTTGAGGGATGCACAAGCTGTTAAATGGACGGTAACAGTAGAGCTGGAAGTAACAGGAATAGGTACTCCCATACTTTGATGTTGTTAGAAACATTAATAGATTCAATTTGGGAAAGTAAAATTTTAGTATCTATAACTTTTGACCTTGTGCTTCTATTTCTAGGAAAGTAACTTAGGAAATAAAATTAATATGTAATTATATGGATTTTTTCACAGCCTTATTTACAACAAAATTAGAATTTGCAAACACCTAAATTTCCACTGGTAAAATATTTACTGAATAAATTATAAAACAGACTATAAAAATGTTTTGTAACCATTTTTATGTTGTGAATTCATGTCTATCAATATATTAAAATACCCATAATAGATCCATAATGTCAGAGTAGCATACATAAAAAGATTCCATAAATATGTACTCATATTCATATACTCATGAGAATAAAAGAACACAGAAGATCTTAAAAATAACTCAGAAAAGAAGCATGCAAATTATTTAAAGTGGCTACCTTTGATGGGTCAGATGGAAACATCATTTTTAATTTTAATGTTTCATTTTACATAATTAATAACAAAAAATGATGATAATGTGACTAGTTTTTGGTTTTCAATATAGCATCCCTAAAAGGATAAAAAGGAAAATTCACCACACCAGGACACGTTGAGACAGTATCATTTATTACAGAGATTGACATGGATCAATCAAATTCTTTCTTGGTAAGTCGTTCAAGGGAACACGCAGGAGAGGATTGTGCTCAAGAATAATTGCTACTTATGTCAGCTTTGGAATTTGAGCCATTATTTCTTAGCTTCTAGGCCCACCAACCTCTGAGATCACAGTAAGATGTTCCTCCACGCGCCTCTTCCCACAACCCAGAGGTGCCTTCCTGTGCTAACACTTCTTTCACTTCAGGTCTTAATAAAACTATTGTCTCTGATCACTGAGGATGCTCCGGAGGGTGGGATGCTAAGGGATGTTGCTGAACTGTCAATCTGTAAATTATTACTGGCTTTTGTGACTTTCCATGACAAACAGTCAGTGATCCCCACAGACAGATCAAATGAAATCTTTACAAAGGTGTTGAGTAAACTGTTATATAGAATATAGAATGTAAGAAGGAGTATAAGAAGGGTGAGTGACCCACATTAAGTTTAATGCTCTGTATTAGTTGTATAATAGCTTATACTCTAAGGTTTCCTTTCCACATCTCATTTTTTTTTCCAGGACAAGGTCAATACATGGCTTATCAACTTATTTGAATATTTTAGAGCCCTGGATGATCACATATGAGGTTAATTTAGCTCAGTACCCCAGGGACATGGATCAGGGTCCCAACTTTGGCACAGGGCCTGAATGATATATTATAGGCTCAGCCTCTCACTTGAATCCCACAACAGCTTTCCTACATGTTGGCTCTCCTATCACACTTGATCTCCTCTTGCTTGCCATTTTCATGATCATTACTGCTCCAATACTTCCCTTTCACTTATGATTAGTGTCATCATCTCATTGCCAGCTAACTCTGAATTCTCAACAGTCAAAAGGACCAGGTAAAATCACCCACTTGGCTTATGTCATTCAGAGAGTTTTCATAGGACTCCACAAGTTGACTCCAGCTCTTAAGGAAAAGGTCAAAGATTGTGCTATGGTCCAGGAACTGTCCCAGGCAAGCTCTGTACTACCAGTCTTGTAGAATACTAACACGCCTGGGATCTAGGAGAAAAAATGTAGATTGCAAATTGATGATTTGTTACACCCGAAAGAATAATTAGATATCTGTGATATGCAAAGCATTCTAAAGTAGTAAGGAATATAAACTCATGAAAATGTGCTTCTCTTGATAGAATCTAAGCACATATTTTATTCTACCATGTAAGTTTAGTTCCGTCACTAGTCTTTCCTTTTGTTTAAATGTTTTATTGCTCCATCCATTTGGTTCATTTCCAGTTCCAACAACTCTCAGTACACCTCCATGTTGTTTCTCATAGCTGAGTCAAGTTGCTGAGCTTTCCCAGTATTTTCTCCCTACCTGAAATCATTCTCAAATTGTTTTCTTTTTGTTCACAACTTCCCACAAGCACACAGAAAATAGAACTTCTTCGGGGTTCCTCTTTCCTATATAACATTTGACCATGGGGGAGCTTCTAAAGAACAGAATTGCCTTTGCAAGTATGAAAAATGTACATTCGTATATTATCCTCTGTTACTCGATCATTGTAGCTCCTCTTATTTTTCCCTGTCACTTCACTACCTTCCACCCAAGAAAATTATTTTCCTTCACTTCTACTTAGACATTTTTGTTTTTATTGGAAAGGCAGATATAGAGAGAGGAGGAGAGACAAAGAGGAAGATCTTCCGTCCATTGATTCACTCCCCAAGCAGCCACAACAGCCAGAACTGAGCCCATGTGAAGCCAGGAGCCTCTTCCAGGTCTCCCATACGAGTGCAGGATCCCAAAGCATTGGACGGTCCTCGACTGCTTTCCCAGGCCACAGGCAGGGAGCTGGATGGGAAGTGGCAAGGCTGCCAGAATTAGAACCAGTACCGATATGCAATCCTGGAGCATGCAAGGTGAGGACTTTAACCACTAGGTTATCGCGCTGGGCCCTTGTAGTTAGATATTTTTAACAAGTTGCCCTGTTGACTTCCCCTCAAAAAGACCCCATCTCATTCCTTGTGTATCCCTCGGGTACAGAATGATGTCTACATACAGGTAGAAACAAAGTAAGGTTGATACCAATAATCTTTCCCAAGGGGATATTCTTTTACTCCAATATTTATTTCCCTGTCTACTTTATTAATAGTTTTCAAAAGCACTACATAGTTCCTCACTTGAAATTTCACATGCTACCAAAATGTGGTCTGGTTTTTATCATAAAATAATCATCAAAAATCAGATATTTCCCACAATGAAATTTTAAGTCTTTAAGCAATAATATTTTCTAATTTTAGTTACTTACTGATGACCTTTAGAAAGAACATTCTAGACTTCTCTGCTTTCTTAAACAGAATACAGTAATTATAACATATTGTTTTTCTGATGAGCTATGCGATTTTATGCACACCAATTATTGTACCCTGATATCATATAATGAAGCCCTCGGGGGCTATTAAGGCAAGTAGATTTGTTGGCCTCAAAACCAAAGACCCTAAGATTTCTGTTTTTTGTGTCTGTGTCTAGTTTTGCAGCTTTATATTTCCTTATTCAAACTTGAATTGTCACTGTTGGCATCATAAAGTGAGACCTGCCTCTGCTCATTCATATTGTGTTTTCAGTAAGTCATTGTTGAATCTGATGAATTGCTTACAACACAGGGGCTTTTTGACAGCTACTCTGAGCTTGTTCCTGCTCTCTTAGTAAATGGGGCATAATTGACGTGGAAAAAAAAGCCAGACGGCAGCAGGATAGGGAAAATGTCATGCAATCATTGGCTGCAGAACTCACGAGGTACGAATTAGGAGACATTAAAAAGCAGGCATGGGCCCGGCACAAATCCTAGCCACTAAAAGTCCTCGCCTTGCACACACTGGGATCCCATATGGGTGCCGGTTCTAATCCTGGCAGCCCCACTTCCCATCCACCTCCCTGCTTGTGGCCTGGGAAGGAAGTCAAGGATGGTCCAAAGCCTTGGGTTCTTACACCCACTTGGGAGACCCAGAAGAGGCTCCGGGTTTCTGGGTTCAGAACGGCTCAGTTCTGGCCATTGCAGCCACTCAGGGTGTGAATCATCAGGCAGAAGATGTTCCTCACAGTCTTTCTTCCTTTCTGTATATCTGATTTTCCAATAAAAATAAATAAATCTTATTTTTTTTAAGCAGGCACATTCTGTAGAGTTCCAAGAGTAAATCTCCACAGGATTAGCAAAAGAATTGCATAAATGGTTTTGCCCACTGCATTCCTACATTTGCCGCTTCCCAATTCTCATTTCTGGCCATTTCATTAGGTCTTCTCTTCTTTGTTTCCCCTGAGAGGATCTTAAAATCCTTCTGATCATTGATTTCAAGAAAGCTCCTGGAACAATTTGGCTAAAAATGACCTGAGAATAACTCTGATTGATCATTTGGAGCAAGTGCTACACTTCAAGAGGAACACCTTCTACTCTAGAAGGAAAACAATTTCTAATAGTTGACTGAATAAGCAGTTTGTCATGAGAAATCAAAGGAGCTACTAGTTTTGGGGTGCTTGTCTTGTTCTGAACAATGTTGCAACCATTTTCTTAAAGATTTATTTATTTTTGTTGGAATGTCAGATATACAGAGAGGAGGAGAGACAGAGAGGAAGATCTTCCATCCGATGATTCACTCCCCAAGTGAGCCGCAACAGTCGGTGCGCGCCGATCCGATGCCGGGAACCAGGAACTTCCTCCAGATCTCCCACACAGGTACAGGGTCCCAAGGCTTTGGCCTATCCTCAACTGCTTTTCCAGGCCACTAGCAGGGAGCTGGATGGGAAGTGGAGCTGCCGGGATTAGAACTGGCACCTTTAGGGGATCCTGGTGCATACAGGGCGAGGACTTTAGCTGCTAGGCCACACCGCTGGGCACATGTTACAACAATTTTATATCTCATTTAGGTTTCATAATAGTTCTATAGCATAGACAACATTGTTTTCCTCATTTTATAGATGGAGAAATTATAGCTCAGAGATGTTTCAAAACTTCCTGAGGGCACAGGGCTAATAAGTAATGACATTGCAATTGGAATCTGGAATCTGCTCTACCCCTAAGTCCATGCTTGCAAATTTTTTTTTTTCCAGAGAGGTGTGTATCTCGTCACTGAAGAATACAGAGGCTGAATCACCATTTGGCAGGGACATTGTAAAAGAGCTCCAGGCGCCATGTTCAGTTGATCCGAATGACCATTTAAATCCCTGGCAATTCTGAGATTTCATGTGTACTGGTTCACTGAAAATACTTAGGTGAGACAAGTCTCATTGGTAGATAATATTTAAGGATTTTGTGAGCTTATAATTTATGGAATATGGTGATTGACATTTACTTATTCGTTTTTTTAAATTCTTTCACCAGAGAAATGCGACCTGAAAAAGCTAATTAAATGAGCGTAAGCAGCTAAGCATTTCTTAAAAATAATGTGTTTGAAAAGTTAAGGTTTGTTTGAAAGGGTGCTTAGATTGTAAGTTGTAATCCAGCTTCTGTTTTCTTTTACATATGAGACAAAGAGAATTGTACTTCAAGAAATTCGTGATTCTAAAAGATATGTTTATTTTGGAACAAAAAATTTTTAATTCATGCATAGTTTTCACATAATGCGCCTTTTCCACGAATCTTTTGAAGAACCTCTGTACTTACTTAGTGGTTACAGCCAGGATTCATTGCGCACCACAGAGATGCTGTTGTAGTCCAGTGTTGCTTCATCTCAGAAGTCTGTGGTGTCCTGGAAGAGCATGTTCTACCTCAAGTCAGCTCCAAGTAGTAAAATGAAGAGCCCTATCCCGCACTTGACTGTATCTACCCACTTGGCTACACTGTCACACAGCATCTACTTAAAGTTGTCTATCATATCTTTTTTCAGGTCTCACTTTGCGAAGCTAAACATCCCTCAAGAACTTTCCAAACGTGAAAAGGTTTCTGGACTACCAGATATTCCAGAGGCCCAGGCCAAAACACCCTGCTGACCCGTGCTAACAAATGGATTTAGAACTACTTTTTTCCAGTAGTTTTTTGAATAACAATGAGTAACCTAGATCTCTTTTCTCCCTCATTAGTTCCTATTCCCATTATTAGTACGATAGAAGATACTGTCTAGTTGTAAGAGCTACCATTTATTAAGCACCCAGTATGCAGCCGGCACTATGTCAAGAACTTTCTTTGCATCCATCTATTTATTCTTACTTATTTGTTTCACTTTAAAGTAAAGAAACTGAGTTCTTTCTTTCCCTGAGATTCTATTTTTTCCCCCAAATCTAAGAACACAGTGACATTATCTCTTTTCTTTTGTTAGTTTTTGAGATAATTCTGAGAGACTGTGTGTAACTTACTCAAGGCTGTATTGTTATTAAGCACTGAACCTGGGATGTAGGACACTGAATCAAAGTTTACTGAATCCTAAGGTCAAGATCTTCACCTTTACATCATGTTTCATTAGTCAGAGGTCACATCTTCTTTGTTTTGAATCTGGAACAAGGAAAAACTACATGAAAACAGGAAGGTACTACCTTCGAACTCCGTCTCATGCACTCTTCACCTGCTCATACTTCTACTTATTTTCTCACTTCATCTCAGAAATATTGGCTGAATGAGTACTACATAACAGGTACCAGTCTAGGCAATGGGAATTGAATGATTAGCAGGGCAAATGAGATTCCTACTGCCAATGCCCTAAGAATATATATAGCAAACAAAAAAGTGAACACACGTTTTTCGGTTAGGATACATGCTTTAGAAAAAGACAAAAAAGGAAAGAAGACTAAGGAGTTAGAGGATAAACTATTTTAAAATACAGCTGGAATCTTGCTTTTATTCAAATGTGGTAAGCTCAGCAGACAGGGAGATGATGGCCATTATGTCACATTGGTCCCAAGATGACAGAACAAACCACACCAATGAAAGTAACATGAGGAAACACCACAAGTGGTCAGGCACCCAGTGAGTGAAGAGAGTACAAGGGCAAAGCAAACTGAGTGGCTGAGCATGCCTGGAACTGGATGATTTTTCCGCAGTCTCTCAGAGAGATGCTCTGTATTTTGCCTAGTACTTGGTCCTGGGAGGCCCTGGGGGAGGGTTGGTGGAGAAAGGCAAAGGCAAATGCAATGTGGGGAGATTGGTTTGCACATGAGGATGATGTACAGTAGCTGTGAAACGGAGACTAACATCCAGATGTGAGGATGTAGTGTGGTATGCATTTCTGCTTCCAGACAAAGATGGACTTACAATGAAACTGTTTACTATATCTTGACAATAGGATTCTGGACTCTCTGCCATTGTCCATGCCCGCAATGATGGACATATGACTGTGCATGAAGAACTATGCTTTAGTAATGATATAGAGAAACTAAGTGTGTGTGGGGGGGT
Organism: Ochotona princeps; assembly: GCF_030435755.1. Taxonomy (NCBI): domain Eukaryota; kingdom Metazoa; phylum Chordata; class Mammalia; order Lagomorpha; family Ochotonidae; genus Ochotona; species Ochotona princeps. The sequence goes on from NC_080844.1 coordinate 26,319,933, forward strand.
GGGAAATTGGGACTGGGATAAGGGAAATACCAGGAGCCTATGGAACTGTATCATAAAGTGATAATAACAATAATAATAAAATGTAAAAAAAAAAAAAAAAGCATGCCCAAAGGTGAGTTGTTTGCTATTTCTAGGAATTAGCTAGTCCTGGGAGAAGTCCTGCTCTTGGTCATTCCAAGTCTCCTGTGAATAGGAAACTGTCAGGGAGTTACGAAAAGAACAATCAAAAAGCTAAGTCAGTGTTCTAGGAGAGAAAAACAATGGCTTTCAAGAGGATGAGATCAGTGAATATAAGAAAAAGTAGATCTATTCAGGATAGAGAGAGAGGTGAGGTGAGGAGCTGAAGAAAGGAGGCAAGGATGATTCCAAGGTCCCAAGAACAGAGTGGGTGATGGGGACAATTGCCAAGACAGGGAGAACTTGAGAAAGAGGTCCTCTCTTCCTCCTTCTGTCCTACATCAAGTGATCTTTTGAATTTTACAACATCTGGTGCCTTAGACTGCATGTAAGGTGTAGCCAAAAGATATTACTGAAAGAAAGGGAAAAAGCAAATGTTCTCAATCAGAATATAGGATATCATATTGCCTCGTGTGTTGAGTGATGAGGCGATGCAGGTGAGTAAATTCATAGATTTATTTATAAATTATTTGTAAGTGTATTCACACTGAATGAACATGCATCCCTGGGGTGTGAGAAATTGTTGAGGCGAGACAGGGGTATTGAGCTATAAAATATCATAAAAGAAAGATAACAGCAGCTTAGGTTAACTTCTTATTCTCAGTAAACACTCTTATCATCGCTGAAATCATGCAGCTCTCTAGTTAAACTCATTTCTAGAAGTGAGAAAACTGAAGCTGGGAGAAGTAAAGTCATCTCACCAAAACGTATAGCTTATGAGTTGCCTGCTGAAGCTTCAGGATCATATCTCTGACTCCGTGGCTTTGGGGTACAAGGGGATCCACTTGCTTAGCTGATAGGAAATGCTAGACTTCAGACTTCAATGAAAGTAGTATCTGTTGGTGCTGCTACAATAAAATATCCAAGAATGGGTAGTTTCTTTTATTTTTTCTTTTTGATTACACTACATCATGTGACACAGTTTTATAGGCACTGGGATACCCCACCCCACCCCTCCCCCAACTCCCCCATGGTGGATTCCTCCACCTTGTTGCATTACCACAGTTTAAATTCAGCTGAGATCAAGAATGGGTAATTTCTAAAGAATTTTTTTTTTCTCTTGGTTCTGGAAGCTAAAACATCCCAAATCAAAGCATCTGCTTAGGTGAAGCTCTTTTTGCTGCATCCTACAGGGCAGAAAAGGGAAATGGGATAAATATTGTGTCATTACATGGCAGGAGAGCAAGCTAGCTGGGTGTGTAAGAAGTCTCGTTTTTCAGACTTAACCCCAGTACCTCAAACCTAATGAACTCTTACTTGCCCTCATTTCTTCATTTGAACGTATTGACAGCATCTGAACTATAGAGAGGGCGCATCAAAGCACCCCAAACAGACACTGCAGGCAGTTTTTTCCCAGCATCTTTCTTCAAAAGCTATAGTGTGAGCTGCCACTACCACAACGGATGAGGAAGCCAAACATATGCTCAGAACCCACTGCCTGTCTTTCTCCAGGAGAATCTTTCCTGGAGGGTGGCCATCTAGCAAAAGCAAGCATTTTGGTTTTCGTTGACAATGTTGCATTTATTTTCTTTGAGTTTTAGAAGTATCACAAGTCCATTGCTTTTAAAAACAGAAAACACACAAAGGCCCCTTAATTTTGGAGATAAAAACTGTTGACATTATGCTATAAGTCATCTGGGATTATAGAATACAGATGTTCCCATAACTAACTTTACATGCATTGTCACACTGCTATTTTGTTTTATAGCTTGATTTTTCCACTTCATATATCATAAGTATATTCAAACATTAAATGTTTGATAATTTTTTTACTGTAGTAGACTAAGTTTAGCCTGCTATACGGAAACACCAGTTTTTCAATCATGTCCTTGTTGGTGGCTTTGTCCCATTCAAGTTATTTCTTTTTACCATTTATCAGAAAAGAATGAGGTGTTTGCATCCAAAATATTTCATAAGTCTGAGGCCAACTCTGGCAAAATAGGTAAAGCCTGCATCTCATATAGGTACTAATTCACATCCAGGCTGTTCTACTTCCAATTGGCTTTGGACCAGCCCAATTCCAGCTGTTGTAGCCATTTGAGGAGTGAACCAGAGGGTGGAAGAGCATTCTGTCTCTCTAACTCTACCTTTCCAATAAATTTTTAAAAAAATCTTCAAAATCATATTTCATAGGTCTGGCTTGAATATTTTCTCTAATTTTAATCACCCATGCAGTCCTGGAGTCTTGCTATCTTAATTCATTGCTTTACCATCCATCTCTCGCCCTCCACAGGTCCATGCCCTTTCATATCCCCTACTACACACACCAGTGCAACAGATCTTCCAAGACTCACCAAAGTCTGTCTGGTTCATTTAGCAAGTCCAGCCAGAGTACACTGTAAAACTTTGCTGGACCATGTCACACCCGTGATTTTAACCTAGGTTAACTCCAACAACATGAGGATAATTTTCAGTCCAATTAGATGGGATATACGGTCCCCTGTAAATATGTCTGCAGCCTCATCTCCTGCCTGTCTCATCATCTAACCTTGCATATCATACACAGAAAATTGCCACTAGACTCCAGCGCTGCCCTCCTCAGTCACACTGCGCATTTATAGCTCTCCCAACTCTAGCCAGGCTGCTCTGCCACTCAAAAAAAGCCTTTCCTGGCTTCGCCTTTCCACCAAGATGGCTCTTTTTAATTGCTTATGACTCTACTCTGCAGCATTTCCTTGAAGGAGACTTTCCCTTAACGCTGCTCCTCAACGCTTCACCTACCCCCAAGGCTGTGTTAGAAGCTTGTCCTTGATGCTCCCACAGTCCCGGAGCACACATCTATGGAACGCAATTCACATCATGTTGAAATCACAGACACATTCATCCATTGCTAGACTACAAAGAAGCAGAGACCTCTTGTAATAGCAGTCCTCCAGCCCAAAATGAAGTAGTTGGCATACCACACACAATGATGAACTATTTAGAAAACTGAACTGATGTATTCCAAGTAAATAAGGTTCCTTGAATGCTTAGTCTCAAACTTGTCCTAAATAGTTTCTGAATTTCACTGCTTCAGATTGACTTAATCTGATCATAAGTTTACTGATTGTCAATGCACTATGCACTTGCACATGAATGATCACACTGTTTCTACTTCCTCCTAACGCTCACAGATCCTTCATCTCATTATCTTTGTACTTTTTTTTTCTCTGCAGAACTTTCTATCCCTACTCAAAGATCAAATGATTTGGGAAGTGGAAGGGATGTAGACATACACATCAGGGACGTCAGCGTATGACCAAGACTTAAGCCAAATAGGATGCTCTATTTCCCTGGCCACGAAATTGCGGCAGGGATGGGTACTAGACCAAAGGAACCAATGGGCGGCGAAGAGACTTACAGCTGGGTTGCTACCCTGATATTTGTGTATCCTCTTCCACAGTAAGCGGGAACTGAAGAGATCTCAGCTATCTTGGGCCTCCTCAGCCTCAAACGGAGGCTGACACAGAGGTAGACAGAACCCAGAGAGGAAAACACAGTGAGGCTTGATGATGTTGAAGGACTTGAGGTTAATGACATTCCTATAATTTGGACTCAACAACAAGAAAGGTGAGGGGGAGAGGCAGGTGAAGTAGCCTAGTGGCTAAAATCCTCACCATGCACACACACTGGGATCCCATATGGGCACTGGTTCGTATTCTGACTGCTCTTCCTGCTTGTGGCCTGGGAAAGCAGCAGATGATGGCCCAAAGCCTTGGGAACTAGCGGATGGAGGATCTTGTTCTCTGCTCTCTGGAAATCTGACTTTCCAATAATAAATAAGTAAATAAATCTTTTAAAACAGAAAAAGAAGGAAAAATCAGTTGGAATCATGTTTTCTGTAACTTTTACATCAGAGTCCTAATCCATAAACCTAGAAATGGGTACAGATGCTCCTCCATTTAGGATGATCAACTTCAAGCTTTTGACTTCATAACAGTGCAAAAGCCATAGGCATTTGGCAGAAACTGTATTTCAAACCTAGATTTTCAGTATTTTCTCAGGTTACTGGTATGCAGGACCATACTCTTCTGAGATGCTTGGCAGTACCAGTCTTCCCTGAGAGCATGAGGGCAAACAATCAATCCTTACAGCAGGTTGTTTGCTAAGCTATACTATTCAGTAGGTTCAAAGGGTTAGATGCATCTTATCTTACAATGACTTTATCAGACATAAATCCATCATATACCAAAGAGCATCTCTTATTGGAAATCCGGATTGTAAATTAAAACTTTAAAGCACCAATTTAAACACATTAGAGTCAATGAAGAGCACAGCTAAGAATTTGCATGTGTGATTTCTGAACTCTGTACATTGCTGCCCTCCATTATGAAATTAAAAGCCTGGTATGATGTGGACAGGGGAAAACACAGAAAAACATACTCACACACATTCTCCATGCTTTACTACAAGATTGTAAATGACCTCTGTGGGTTGTTCTGTCCCTCTGCCAGGTCAATATCTATGATTATCACAGACAGTACTGCAGCTTCCTTATACAGCACAGAAAAATGTCTCTACTCTTTACTTGGTGTGCCAAATTTTATTGGGTAGCATGTGCTAATCACTTAAAAGGACTCAACAGTGACCCTTTCCAAAATTCCAGTTTTGAAAAGCAAATCAACAGCCTAACTCAATTTTTTTTTAAATTTGGAAATTCATTGATCATTGATCATATGCTTACAAACAAGTCCAGGTTATGATTTAAAGAACAGGGAATCCTGGCAAGGTGTAGGTTGCGTGTGAAAAACAGAGAACGTCTTACCTTCAATTTCACAAGTTTGGATAAATACATTATCTAAGATACCCAAAACTCTTCCAAAGATCTCATGAGACAGAGATTGTCAGCAGTGTAGAAGAGACTTGGTAAAACTGCTTGGAAAATTTTATTTCCTAGAAGATATTTTTGATATTTTTTAAAGTAGCTTTTTTTTTTTTTTTTTTTTTTTGGAGAACCCATTGAAGTCAAGAGACTTCTGTATAGCCAAGGTATGACATTAAGCAAGAACAAGACAGCCTGTTCTCTTGGAGTTTGTAGCATGAAAAACGTCTCCTGTACGGTGTGCAAAAAACTAAAAATTCAAAGATAAATATGAAGACTACCACCCATGGCAGCACATGTATTGACCTAGTGTAATGTCTCAAAATACTTTTGATTGCTGATTGCTGTACTCCATCCACTTTTAGGAAACAATTTTGCACTCATCCCTAATAACTGTATAGTTGTTTATAAATGTTGTATTTACACCATTTCCAAATATGTTTAGTATAAAGTACACACACACACACATACACACATGAGCAGAAAAATTTTTTGTTGGAGTTAATTTTTTTAAACATATTTTTATTGCATTTCATTTTTTAAAATTAATTACATTGCATTATGTGATACATTTTTTATGCACTGGGATTCCCCCCTCCCCTCACCAAACCCTCCCCCCACAGCGGATTGCTCCACCTTGTTGCCTTTCCATATTTCAAATTCAGTTGACGTTCTTTCATTGGAGGTATTTACCAAGCATAAAGTCCAGCATCTTATTGTCCTGGTAAGTTCAATGGTTTGTTGGTGAGACCATCTCTGGTCTGAAGGTAGAGCCGGCAGAGTATCATCTCAATCAAGTAAAAGCCCCAACATAATATTTCCAACCATTTACAACATTGTGACATTAATTGACATGGTATTGATTAACCAATATGTTACTAGGAAAATGCAGGTTCTCAACCACAACCTGTGACTTCTTCATAGACATTTCAATTTTGGTTTATATTCAACCGTGTTCTATACACCTTAAAATGGCTCTAGATTGCTATTCAGCTGTCTCATGCCTGTTTTAATTTTAGTCTTTAGCAGTTTATAGCATTGAAGCATGTTTTCACTGAACCTGGCTGTTTTTCAGGTGGTCTAACTCTATAATTCTAACAGGATATATGTCAACTGTTTAGGTGAGCATGTTTAGGAGGGGTGTGCAGAGAAATCTTCAATACCCCAGTGAGGAGTAACTAATCTTTGTGTCCCACCCAGTGAGTTATAAGTGCATCCCCGCTGACCATTTCCTGTCTGTTTCTAAGCTTTCCATGTTGTTCTCTGTCTATCTATTCTAGTTTTGTTTGTTTGTTTGTTTTGAGGGGTTTCTGGAGTGCTCCTGGTGGTTATTACGAGAGGGGGTGGGGACCCAAAACTGGAAGCAGACAAGGACCAGAGAAAGCTCCTCTCCCTAGTCCTGAAGGAAGTTTACTGTTCTTCTGTTTCTGCGGACCACTCAGGGATCCTGGTTGTTGTTCCAATGACCTTGGATCCTGCAACGCAGGATTTGGGCTTCTTCCATCCCATGTGGTAGATCCAAATGGGGGTGGGTCACCTCAGAATTCTTGGGCTCCGAAGGCACTCCAATTCCCCATGGTCTCCTTGGCAGTAGGGATGTAGTCCTCGGTGCTCATACTGATAGTCCTTGGTGAGGATCTAGGAGTCTTCAGGTTTGGGATAAAAGCCTCCTTCTGTCTGCCTGCTCCACTCTGGGGACCCCTCCCTATGAGCAGAAAATTTTAAAGGATGAGACTGAAATGTAACAGCAGACTTCTAATATTTTCGCCTTGCCACTTTTTGGAGACTGCAGATATTGTGCACTGGTTTTCCAAAGTGCAAATGCTGATCCAACTTGACCCTTTCAGGCCCAGTACAGGATTAACCTACCCACTGAGCCAGAACCATGCTGGATATTTTTTATTTCTGTCCTAAGGGGGCGGGTCACCTCTACGTGCTTGGCTCCATCGCTAACATTGTGAGTAGTGATATCCACAGATGCCTGTAAGCCTCTAGGCTTCGGGGCAAATTAATTCAACCAACACTTACCGAATGCCTACTATGAACAAATAATCATTTATTTATGCCTGAGAACCTGAGCCAACACATCTGTATCTGCATCTGTATCTGTATCCATTTGTATACATATACAAGGGACTTAAAAAACTTGGAGTGGCCAGCATGGTGACATACCAAACTAAGGCTCCAACTGCAAATGCTGGCATCCCATTTGGGTGCCAGTTTGTGTCTCAGCTGCTCCACTTACTATCCAGCTCTCTGCGTATGGTCTGAGAAAGCAACAGTGGATGGTAATAAGCCTTGGGCCCCTGCATTCGTATGAGAGGCTTGGGAGAAGCTCCTGGCTCCCAGCTTCAGATCAGCTGAGTTCCGACCATTGCAGCCGGTTGGATAGTGAAGCAGTGGGTAGAAGACCTCTGTCTGTTTCTCCTCTCTGTGTAAAAATCTGCTTTTCAAATAAAAATAAATCAATCTTTGAAAAAAACCTCAGTGGGAATGGTATTGAAAGATAAGTTTATTTTGATGTGAAAAACATGTGAAAAGCATGCATTTTTAAATAATATATATTTCTACGATATTTTTGGAAATCCTCAAATGCATGAATGTCAAAATTTTTCTACCATAATAAGTGTATCTTTTTATTCCATTTTCCATGAACTTCCTGAAGAGTGTGTGTGTGTGTGTGTGTGTGTGTGTGTGTGTGTGAAGAAACTCTGTTATATCCAGAGTTGCCACTTTAAGAAAATCATTTCACAAAAACTGATTGCTAAGTGGGCTTTACATGCCCATCCCTGGCATCACTGTGAGCATACATTAGCAACCAACAGCATGCTTCAGTCCCGTATACACTAATGAAAAATGATTGCTTGTCTTTCTAAAACCAAACCAATTATTCTTGTTTTTGTTGGATGGAAATTTAGCTTGTGTTTAGTGACAGAATAACTAAATCAGTCTTATTTGGAATCCAAGCTTCAACATGAATCCTGTCGCTTTGCTGACAGGAAATGTAACCCAGATAGCTTATTTGATAAAACAGGGCTATTTTGGCTTTGAAACAAGCAAACAAAAAATCTCCACTCTTGTGACTTCATAGCAAATGAACTATGCTCCCTCACCTCCACCTCTCTTTCCTTGGCATGCGTCCTAACACAGCCCATAACGAGGCAGCATTTTACATAACCAGCAGTATCTGTTCCGAGCTGGGATACAAATGCCTACCTGATTGAATATCACCATTTCAGAATTGCTGCCTAATCACATTTTTTCAGCCTGTGTGAACAAAATAATGTTTCTTTAATTATGTGAACGCTTTATTTTTGATATTTTAATGACATTTTAGGAGATGGAAAGGCTGCTTCTCTTAGATCGGGTGGTATTAATCAGGTGTGACAGCTAGTTATTTGATACATTTCTAAATCCCACTTGTATTTTCACACGAGTAAGCCGGGACTTGATTTCTCAGTCCTGGGTCTGTAATGTCACTTGTGTTTCTGCCCATAATGAGCAAAATAATTGAACTAAATTAGCACTATCTATAATTCGGGGCTAAGAGGTGTTATTCAGTTTTTTAAAATATGAGCTAAAAAAAGCACTCTCCCCTACCATAAATGTTAGCGTGTAAAGGTCTATGAGATCTGTATTCTCTACTGTGTATTGGTCCAACACACATTTCCCTTAGGATTGTTCCCAATGGCCAGGCTATCAACAAGGCATGTCCATTTCTGCAATGGTCTCGTGTTTTGTGGTGAGGCGTCTCAATCACACTTTGGGGCTTTCACCTTGACCCAACTCACAAAGCAAATATACTTGAATTCCATCCTCAACTCGCAGGCCATCCTTGAATTGACTCCACCTGTCTTCTCTGTAAAGCTAAAGGCTCACACGTCCAGTTGATAGTAAGAGCTGTGGAAGAGCAGTGTCTCTCAAGCTGTAAGGTTTGTATGAATCACCTAGGGATCTTTCTCAAATACAGATTCTGATCAATGGTTTCGAGTGGGGGCCAAGATTCTGCATCTCTAACAAGTGCCAGGGATACAGGGAGTGCTGCTCTGTGAACCACACTCTGAGTAGTGAGACCAGAAAAGAGGATGATTCATCAGCTGGCTCTGAAACAAGACAAGTCATTCAAAATCTCACTGCTGCTTTCTGCATGTCGATATACACCACATACAACCCCATGGTGTCTGCAGGGACCGTGTGAAGAAAGCAGACAGGGGACCATGGTGGCAGAAACACACATGCCTTTCCTAAGATCAGAGTCGCTGTGTTTGTTTATTGGATTACCATCTCAGGGGAACAAGATCCCACGGGATTTCGTCAGATTTCGCAAATATTCTAAAGAAAATTTCCTCTGTGGATCATGAATTTTTATATTTGGGGAAGGAAGAAATAAAGATAGATGGACCAATAGACAAAGGAAATATCAATGCTATCTCATGACACTTACAAATACCTGGGAGGCAATCCATGGACCATATCTTGCTTCCAATTTGCCTCTTCTTTACAAACATGCTGTCATTCAATCTTCATCACAGCCCTTGAGATACATGTTGTTGAGATGACCTTTTATACCATGGAGGGAACTGGCTTAAAAACCATTATGTAAATAACCCCCTTGTATACAGCTCACTTGATTTAGAAGTCAAGCCAGGGATGACTGATTCCAAAATTCACTACAAGGCACTTACGTTGGCAAGCAAGCCTAGCTGAAATTTTACTGTCCCTTGATGTCTTTTGACCTGTAGCTGCCATGATGTGTTGCTTCACAGGGAGAAAGTATCAGTTGCCACTGAAGAGTGTTCCCCTTAGGCAAATCAAAGTGGCCAGAAAAACGAATATGTGATGTGGGTCTTGCTACCACTACAAGCTCTGCCATGACAGTATCTGGAGATGATGGAGTGAGTTTTAGACTCAGTCAGCCCTCTTCAGCTCTTCAAGTCACAGAAGATCTGTACCTGCTTCATGGTAGAAGGAATCGCTTGGCCTTCTGACTGTGCCAACACTCCAAGGCAATCATTTCTAGTCTACTTCTCTCATCTCCTTTCCCATGACCATCGACACTACCATCCTATCACCACGATTCATCACCTGCACTCCAGGTGCAAAAGCCTAGACTTTGGCGACACAGGTCACTCAGCCTGGACTGTGCCACCTCAGTATGTCACTTGAGTTAGTGGAGGACTCATTTGCCCCATTGAAAATAATAATTTCCACATCCTAGATCTCTTTTCATGTAGTAAATGAATTTATGTAAAAACTGATACATAGTGGACACTTCATAATTTGTTTCTTAAGTCCTACTTTTATCTCTAAAGCACCTCTAATCAACCTTGTTCCCACAATGTCTCTGGGCACAAAGTGAGCAGCTTATGCCAAATTTGCAAACATTTCTTCTGATTTTGTAAAAAGTAATAACACTTTATTTTTTTAAGTAAAAGTAAAATTATTCCACCAATTACTGTGCAATAGAGAGCACCCTGAATTTAGAATCCAGAATTTAGGCATTTATCAACAGTCGAAGAAAGTGCAAAGTGTTATTCCTCCCATTTTAATGATGAAATAGCTGAGGTGTAGAAAGATTAAGTCGTTGTTCAAAATCACTCTGAACCCAGATTCACATATCTTACGCCTCAGTGGGTGCACACCACTGCCACTTCAACTCCTGCAGTCTTAGTTCTTTCATCCAGCAAATAAAGATATCCGAACGTTTCAGTCATGTAAGAAATTCATATTTTTTCCACCACTTTCTTTTATGGAGACTTAACCAAAAGGCAGAACCCTCAAAAAGAGCATGAAGATAATTGAGAGGTCATATTTGGTAATCCACCCCATTCTTCCTTCAATTGGCCTGTGTGAAATCTTGCCTAGTCTACCTCTCAGATCAAATTGTTTTCAAGTGACTCAGATTTCTAGGATGGAAAGCATCGCTTTGATACAGATCAAGTTCAGCTTTGATCATTAAACCATTTCCATCCCCCTGTGAATTTTCACCAACATAGGGAGACTTAGCCAATGCATGCACACCAGATTGGGGCGTGTAGGATAAAGACAGAAGAGAGACATGCAGGGCAGCAGTGAAGATGTCATGCAAGCACCAAAATTCAGGACAAAACGAGGTACTTTTAACAAAACTAAAACACTAATATTCTCTTTCCCCTTCGCCATTCCCTGGCAGATAAACACATAAGGTTTATGACTGGATAAAGATTTGGTTTCATTCCAAGCATAAAAATGAGTTTAGAAGACTTCAGTTTCCTGTCTCTTAACTTTCATGACCACAAATATTTTTTTTATTGTAAGCCTTGAAAGCAAAGGGTTACTTAATAAATTAACATCACAAATGCCCTTGGTTCAACTCTCAGTTTGGCGCTCAATGTTTGTCCTGGTAGTCTTTGGTCCCATCAGTCCCACCTCACCTCTCTTCTCCTAGAAGGCTTTAGTTTAGATTCTTGTTGTATTTATGGTTTTACAATACTTTATTGAGTTGCTATATTATTATATTTCTGTCTTTCATTCATCCACTCCCACAATAATCCTTCAGGAGGAAGCATAGACAAAGTTTGGAATGCAGGGAAGAAAGCCTAGCAGTCTTTATGGCATTTTACAAATTTCTCTTGGCCTCAGAAATCACAACATAATCACACAAAGAAACCAAGCCCTTTGCCTGCAGGACAATGCATGGTTTTTTTATTAAAAGAGGAATTTAAATTCCTTCTGTGCACAGACTGTTTTAACTATAAAGACTTAGAAAATTAATTTTTGCCTATAATCTTGTATAGATAATACTATAAAAATAGTTCCTCTTTTAGAAGCATATTTCATGCAAATATCAAAAGCCTTTTATCTGTGTTCAAGATTTCTAGTTCTATTTCTGTCCCTTGTTTCCTTCTTTTAGTGAGACTCAGACTGGGAGCCCTGGATCTGGGGTTAGCTGCTGAGAGACACCCCAGCAGCCGGCCGCAGCTTGGCCTGTTCGCCATTTGACAGAGAAATGGAGATTCGAGTTTAGTTTCCTACTATGTGCTGGGCACTGTGCCAATAGCTGAGATAGAACAGTGGTGAATTCAAAAGGCAAACAGGACAAGATTCCAGCCAACAGGATTGTGAAGGCATGGGAATAAAGAAGGAGAGTAGCCTTGTAATGCAGAATGAGGGGAAGAAGGAAGGAAGGAAGGAAGAAAGGAAGGAAGGAAGGAAGGAAGGAAGGAAGGAAGGAAGGAAGGAAGGAAGGAAGGAAGGAAGACGGAAGGAAAGAAAGGAAGGAGGGAAAAATGCTCATCCAGCCAGGTCTCAAAGGTATCTCAAGTATGCCATCCGTCAACTTCACAACAAAACTAAGGAAACTGCTGAAACATACAGAATAAACAGCCGAAAACAGGAAAGGGAAAAGACAGATAGAATTTTACATTTGCAGAAAAGAAGTTTCCAGACCATGTCTGGTGGGAATGGCATGCCTCCCTCAATGTGTACGCACACATGTGCACACACACAAGCTCTGAAGTTGTTTTTTCAAGATACTATGATTTCAGTCTGATGTCTTTCTGTTCCAGAGCAGACTGCCAGGAGACTTAAGTCTGAACCCTGCAAACTCCTGCTTGTTAATAGGCTGCTGGGTTCTGATAGACCTGCATAAACCCATCATGATCACTGGAACACCTATCCAAGTACACGTCTTGTTGGAGTTTGCTCAGTCAGCTTGCATTGAAAGAAGAGCAGCGCTCATCGCCACATTTAGCTGTTCCGTATGTAGTGAATTTATTGCTCACTCTCTCGGTCCATTCAGGCTCCTGTAACAAAATAGTATAGACTGGGTAACATGAACCACAGAAATGTGTTGCTGACAGTTCTGTAAGCTGAGAAGTCCAAGATCAAAGCCCCAGATATACCTTGATGAATGTCCACTTTCTGGTTTACAGTTGATGCTTCCTCATTGTGTCCAGACAATCCTAAACATGATAGAAGGGACCACAAGCTCCCAAGGGTCTCTACACCTTCATAACCTATTCATCTCCCAAAGAACCCAACTCCTGATACCATCACCTTGGAGGTTGGTGTATTAGCAAGCACATTTTAAGGGACACAAACATTGAGGTCATAACACCCACAAAGGATACAACTTTCCATGCCTCAAGTATCAAGTATTTTGTGGCTTGCTGCTAACTTTCTGGAAACAGCTGTGGTGTAGTGAAAGAGACCCAGATACAGAGTGTATAAAGTTTCCCTTGGCATATCTGTCCAGTTATTCATCAGGTACTCAATTCTGGGTAAGGTACTTAAGTCTTTCAATCACATTTATAAAGTGGAAATAATAGAGATAAAATGGAGATACACATTTTTACCTATTTTCTTTTTTAGGGACAACAAAATGTCAGATGTATATAAAAGCATGTCTAGTACATAAGTTGAAATCACACAGCAAATATATTTTAATATGAAATATGCAGCCATTAAAGATGACAAAATCATATTATGGCTATAACAGTAACATCAAGAAAATCTTAAGATGATTTTAAGATGTCTCAATATTCCAATTTTAATAAATTCCACTGTGTATATATGCAGATCCTCTCTTATCCCAAGTGAGAAAAATAATGCATATTTATAAACAGGTAGAAATACAGAAATATCCCTGTGTATAAAAGGCCTTGAAAAAACTCACAGAAATACATATTACCAAAAAAACTATTAAGTGATTTCAAGATTTTCTGCACCAAAATAAACTTATCTTTTAATACCACTTTTCACTGAAGTTTCTCAAACACCCTTAGAAACTGGCTTGGTTGTCTCTGAAGGCCAATAAATTTGCAATAAGTAGTCCTGATATTAAAGTGATGGGGTTATGGCTAATCTTTTTACCTGTAAAGGAGAGACTCTTTCTTTGTTCACCCACAGAAACTTCCAGTAGCAAAATTACCAGTACATTCATTCACTGAGTGTCCATTGTTCAACTCCAATGTTGTGATGTGGGGGAAAGATAGAAAAGCAGAGATTGCCCCAACTCTAAAGCTGTCCCATCAGTGGCCAGCAACACCTGGGCAGCTTGCAATCCAGAGCCACAAAGGGTCACCTGCCACCTGGCACAGTTGAATAGGACCTAATGATCCAAGTGCTTTTCTCACACAGAACAAATGCATCTTAAATATCCTTGAGCTACGTGTCTACCACTGCCATTTCCAATTTCACTTCACAGTTACATTCGAAAATTCTAAACCCTCTTCGTTTTAAGCTGCTTTTATTTATATTCAGACTAAGATAGAGAGTGTGTGCCAGGGGACAACTTGACCATTAAAAAAATCCTATTTGACTACATATATTTTTATCAATTTGGGAAAGCTATCAAAGCAAGCATTTTCACTTAAAAGCTTGGAAATAAAGCTGATATTATCTGGTTGGGGGAGGGCTGCGGAAATCTCTAAAGCCAAAAAGAAAAAAGAGAAAACCCTTTTGTGTATCCAGTTTCACATCGCCGTTGTCTTGCACAGGATGTATATTCAAATCTGTTTGCATATTTCTAAACTGATCATACATCAAAATTAGAGCCATATTGTTCCTTTTACAGCAAAACTGTTTATATAGGAAATATTGTACCAAACATTCCCTGCCTCCACCCTGGGTTGTGACTGATTGCACAGCAAGATAAAAGCACTTATGTCCATAAACATGACAGAAGTCTAAATGCATGCAAGAACTCAAAAGAAGGTGTGATTTTAACACAAACTCTATTATCAAACCCCTTAAAAAAAGAAGAAAGATTACTGAAGTTTATGCAAATTCAGAAAAAGCAAAAAGCGTATGTTTATACAAGGCTGGATTGCTAATTCGGAGTTGGGCTAGATAACAGTAGAATTCATTTTGGTACAGTTCAAAACAAGGCCTGGATGTGGCTTTCTACTCATGTGACCAACTGATTTAGAGTCATTTACAAGAGACAGATAAGGCTCGCTGAGGGGGAATCCACTTCCTCATTCACTATGGGAAACAGTAACTTAAAGCTGTGTATTTGGTTCTTGGGTGTGTTTCTGGGAGGGAGGATTGAACTGTTTTCAGTAAGTTCTGTCAAATTGTCCCTCCTCCACCCTCAGCCTTTTTCCTTTTTCTTTCCCTCTTTTTACTCAAAAGCATGGTTCAAGTATAAAGTGAAACAGGAAGTTGGCAATTATCCTATAAATCCCGGTTGCGTTGTTAGGTCAACAGAATCGTTCTGATGGAACTTTTCTGTTTCTGAACTTTAAGAATTTTGTTAATGAAGTCATATGCAGAAATCCATCTTATAAATGAGGCTTTGAAAGAATATTACTTGTATAAATTGGTCACAGGTTACAGGGAAAAGAGATGATTACTGGAAGGCAAAGGTACAGGAGAAGTAAGGAAGTGTTGCTCCACTTGGGGTGTGGATCCAAAGGAGGAAACAAGCCCTTCTGGTTGGGCTGACCAGGAGAAAGCTAATGATTTTAGAGAGAAGTGCTCCTTCTTTCATTGGCTCATCCTTCCTCACTGAAGTTACAGATGTGATTCATGATGCTGTGTATGCCACACCTACAAGGTGGGCCTCTGGGCATTGTTTCCAACCCAGGGAAGGTTTCACTTCTCCGTCATGTCCATCCTGCCTTTGACACTTTTGCAGAGGTTGCTACATGGCCACGCAACAGCTTTTCTCTTCTTACAGTAAGCACCACTGCATTGCCTTGCCTCTCTCCTATTAGCTCTGATCATGTGACTGAATTCTGCTGATGATTCATGGAAAGAAGTCATACACCCTAGGCCCCGCCCCTAAAGGAAACTCCCCCATATGACCCGCTACTCATCCCTCTATTTGTCTGCCATACCCTGATGCTCGGCATGGTAAGGGCTGGGAAGTGACAGGCTGGAGACTGCAGAGCCTCCACTTAAAGGGACACCTGAAAGACTGCATGAGTCAACTCCCACTGTGACTCAGCAGCAGCATCTACCCTTAACTGTCACATGAGTGAGAAACAAAGTTTTACAATGCTAAGTCTCTTATTCCCTTTCTTGAATATCTTTATAATTTTCCTAGGCATTTTAAAAAAATCTCAGCTTTTGGATGCTATAAACTATATAATATCAGGAGCACAAGAGTGAATGAATTATAACCTAAGTCTCTTTACTGGATACATAGATGTTTGAAGGAAATTCCTCTGGGTTGCTTTTTCCTCTGGGTTTTATTGATAAGTAAAAATAGCACGGAAGAGATAAAGGCAGATGTGAAATGTGCCTCTGTGATGCAGGACAAAGCTGTCATTGAGAACGTGCATGGGTGTCATACAAAGATGACCAAATTTGGAGATAGATGACCCTATCCAGTTGCATGACACGTTTCTTCAGTTGTAACAGCAGGACAAACATAACTGCTTTGTGGACTGTGTTTAATTTAGCTGATGTTAATGAGGCACCAATTAGGTTGCAGCATAATGATAATCATAATGGTAAAATGAGCCTTGTACAGAGTCAGCTTGTAAGCACGGGTGGATTAAGCTTCTACCCGCAATGTCAGCATCCCTATCAGGCTGTAGGTCAGAATCCCAGTGGCTCCACTTCACAGCTAGCTCCCTGTTAATGTGCATGGGAAGGCAGCCGAATATGGTTCAGGTACTTGGGTCCCTTCTACCTGTAGGAGAGACCAGAATGGAATTTCAGACTCCTGACTTGAACTCACTCCAGACCCAATTTTTTCAGCAATCGTAGGGAGTGAACCAACAGGTGGGAAATATTTGTCTCTCTTCTGTCTCTCATCTCTTTCTTCTCCTTCACCTCTCCCCTCTCTGTTACTCTGCCTTTTGAATAGACAAATCTTTTTTTTTTTTTTTTTAAGAGCATGCACATCTGGAGGAGCTTTCAAAGCCAACCAGGGTTGTGATTGTGTTTAGATATCTCTCCAGCTCGCTGGGTTCCTGCCAATGTGTACCTTTGTTTGAAATCAGTAAGAGAGTTATGAATATCAAGTATCATTTTATCCAAAAATTCTAGTATGCCTTGAAGATGGCAAAAAAAACATTGTATAAAATTAGCTGTCATGTCTCATTAGCCAGTGAATCATTTCCTCGATTTAGAAACACTGAGGCTCATTCACCCCCTCTCGCCAGCGTCACCAACACTGTCTCTTCCTCTACAGACTCAACCTCTTAGCAGGTACATCAGACAGGCGAGAATCAGGCGAGAATCAGGACCTGTAGCCATGGAAGCCAGGGAGCAGCCTTCACTCAGCAGCACATGGCCAATCACCTTTGGAGCCAGTGTTTCACCAGCTACATAAGCCTTAGGTGGGCTGACTTTTTCATCTCTCCAACTCTCACTAGATTTCAAAGCCCATACAGGAATCTGCAACCAAAGAGCTTCATTCTCTCAAGGCCAGCTGTCAGTGCTATCATAGTCATTATCAAAAAAGGCCGGCATCCCACCTCATATTGGGGATCAGTGAATATCAGCAAGAACAGAAGGGTTGTTATCCAATTCGGTTTTTTTATTTTATTGCTTTTTTTCTTCCAGAGAACATTTCAGGTTTAGAAAGAGCTTTGCAACTAAATAGGTGCATAAAGGTTTGTAAACATCTGAAGCAAATGTCACAAACAAAGTGATTTCCCTCTGCAAACCTCCATTTTCTCAACTGTAAAATGTGGATAATAATGTGTGCACATGGATTGCTGTGAAGCACCAGGGAAATCGTTTCAACCACACACAAACACAGGCGATATTACTATCATTATCCTTATCATGATCACTGAAGACCATCACTGAGAAATCTGCCTTGGAATCATGTCATTAACAGGATGTATTCTGGGTCAACTGCACAGGATGTCAGACAGGATGGCTTCAGATTTAAAAGATCTGAGATCTAGGGCAGACCCTGGGTGTAGTGATTAAGGCGCATTCTAAGAGGCCTGCATCCCAAACTGGAGGATTTGGGTTTGAATCCTGGCTCTACTTTGAATCCCAGCTTTCAGCCAGGGCATACTCAGGCAGGCAGCAGACGAAAGCTCAAGTAGTGGAATCCATGTACCCATTTTGGAGACCTGGAGTGATTTCTACCAGACAGTGTCTGGCCCAACACCAGATTTCTCAGGCATTTTGACAGAGTGAAATGGAAAAAGGATGTCTCTCTCTCTCTCTCTCTTTCTTCTTACTTTGCCTTTCAAGGAAGTTAAATAAACAAAACATGTGAGATCTTTCCAAAAGGGCAGGGCAGGGCAGTAAAACTCCAAGTATCCAGACACTGCAAATCCAAATTTTACACATTTGCATTTGTACCAACATGTTGACGCTACTCTTGAGTAAGTCTTCAAAACACTTTGCTCGAAACTTTGAAAAGCATTTTAAAAACCACCACTTCCTATAAATACATATTAAAACAATTTTTACATATTCTTACCTGTTTGTTATGGCAAGTCCCAGAGCGCCCTGTTCATGAGAACTTTGTTAGCTGAGGTTTCTTTTTTTCAGTTAAATATGAATTTGCTTAAAATATTCTGTAGTTGAACTTACTGCCATGAATAAAAATTAGCTTTCATTGAGTTCTCACTAACATCAGTTCATTGTTTTAGTCATGTTCATAAACATCATCTCACTTAACTGAATGACAACTTCAGGAGATATGTAAAAGGCAGGTCCTTTTTCTTTATCCACAGAAAAGCTGGGCTTAGAGTTTAAGTAATTTGCCCAGGGTTCTTAGGGTAGAAAGTAATAAAGCTGGAACACAAGCAAAATATTTCCTGACACTGTACATTCTTTCTCCTGAACATTTTTCTATTTTGTCTCTTAATTAAGATCACCTTTTATTATGGCAGCCCAACTTAGTACAGACTTTGCTCCAATGACATATATTGGAAGGGTCCATGTTCACACCCTCACTGGGCACACTCCCCAAATGGGGTAACCATCCTTGACAAAATCTTTGTTCAGCCCATTCAGCCTGGCTAGATGTCATCATCTTTGGATGCCAGTGAGATGTTTGAGATACGTCACAACTTCCAAATATCTCTCACTGTCAGAGAACTAAGTTCTAATAATGACTTCAGGATGAACATTTGTCACAGCAACCAGATCACCACTTATGCTACCTGCTCCCATCTGGAGAGCCTGGTTCAAGTCCCAGCTCTACACCCTGTGAATGTTGCTAATGTGCACTGTGTGAAGCAGTTGGCTCTGTGATACCCACACTGGACACCCAGATGGAGTCCCAGGCTGCTGGCCTCAGTCTGGTCCGGCTCTAGCTAAAGCAAGTATTTGAGATGTGACCCTCCAAACTGAAGACCTGTCTATGTCTCTACCTTTTAAATAAAAAAAAAAAAAAAAAAAAAAAGAAAAAGTAAGGCAGTTAAAAGCCAAAGAAATGACCTAGGTAGTATCACAAAATCATTTAATACATGGAATGTGATCAAGATCAAGATAAGGTTAATCAGAGTTGCTGGGTCAGTCTTCCATCTTCCCTTTGGGCCTCTAAAGACGTCACGGCTTGCATCATCCCTGACACTGGGTGGGAGGAGGAGTTCAAAGACAAGGCATATTGCTCTTTCTTGATCCTACCAAAGAGGAAAAAAAGAAAGAAAAACTGGCTGGAGAGGACAGTGCAGTTGCTCTTGGTAACACAAGCTTTGGAGGGAGCCGGCCCCAATGTCAGGAATGTGCAACTCTAGCTGCAGCTGATTTTCTCCCTGAAGAGAGACCCTCTGGAACGTAAACTTCAACCAAGAATTGGATTTTCCTTACAATGTCAACAATTACTTTGTTATTAAAGAAGGAAATCTGGAGTGGAAGGAGACAACAGATGGGCACATCTGGGAGGGAGCTGGGGGGTGGGGAGAATGTTCCAGGTAATGGAGAAATTGTTTAAGCACAATTTGTGTGTGAAAATATAAACCCTATAAATCTGCCAGAGTCAACAAGGCTGAAGACAAATCACTCCCAGCAATGTGTCTCTCCCTAGCAAAGCTGACCATGGGTTTAATTTAGGTGCATGCCTTGTTTGTTCTGGGTTTCAGATATTGTTTTAAAGGAGTCATGGGCAACAAAAAAAGTAAATTGATATCAGTCCCTCCTACTTTATCCTGTTAATTGCATCTTTTGTCTTCTGGTATTTTTAGATTTTTGATTCGAACTTTAAAATGTCTATGCCATAATCCAGACCAGCAAACATATTATTACCGTGCACTAAAATATAAGTCTAATAGCAAGAGGGTCAACCTTCTCTTCCTAATGCTACCATCAACTTTCCTGTTCTTGTTGACATGGCTGCAAGAGATGGAAGAGCTAGAGTCATCACTTAGCAAGTTAAGAATGGCCTAAATAGTTCATCCAACTCAGTAAGCTATAAGCCACTTTATAGTATGGATAGTTTTCTTGTTCTTGCCCTTTTCCCAGTATTTGAACCATGACTCACTCACAGTAAAAGGTCATTCACTATATGCAGTGTTTAATGAATAAGTGAATTATTCATCCATTTATTCATCCTCAAAGATTACTGCCAAATATGTGTGGGTTTTCCTTCCATAAAATTGCAAATGATACTCATGATCTCAATCTTATTTCTGGAGTAAATTACTAACATGGGTAAATCATTGACATTTTTTCATATTACCTTATGTGCAGGTCCACAGTTGCAGAATAGAAGTCATTTCTGTAAATACCTTGGCCCAATGAACATTCCCATTTAATTTTCTTTTTCTTTTTTTTTAAGATTTACTAATTTTTATTGAAAAGGCAGATATGCAGAGAGAAGAAGATACAGAGAGGAAGATCTTTCATCAGCTGATTCATTCCCCAAGTGGCCACATTGGCTAGAGCTAAGCTAATCTGAAGCCAGGAGCCAGGAACTTCCTTCAGGTCTCCCAGGCAGGTGCAGGGTCCCAAGGCTTTACTGCTTTCCCAGGCCACAAGCAGGGAGCTGGATGGGAAAAGAGCAGCCGGGACAGAAACCGGTACCCAAGGGATCACGGCACATGCAAGGTGAGGATTTAGCCACTAGGTTATCGCACCAGACCTCCATTTACTTTTATGCCCTGTTCTACCAACTTGTTATTGCAGTAGCCCACTTTCTTAACTGTTTGTGTCCATAGGCTTAGATAATGTAAATTATAACTAATTAAACAAAGAGTTGTGCTCAGAATTACTGCTTGATGATCAGTTTCCAGTATTATCATATTTTTTTTAAATGAATGCTCTATGAGATTCTCATAGGAGATTCAAAAGCAGGGGCTGTTAGAGCAACCTGGGTTAAGTCGTTTCTTCTGGTCAGACCATCATTTCCCATCAAGATAGCAGACGGATCCGATCTGAGGCACTGATAGGGCAATACAGTGAATGCCAACACTATTCACGTCTTACATGACCTGCACATCAGCGTTGGGTGCTCTTTCTCTTCTCTCTAACTTGCTGTCTCTCTGAGTGTATGTGTGTGTAGCTAGCTGGGGATGAGGGTGGGAACGGTGTATTGATCTGTGTATTAATTTTAATATCTTACATTTAATTATACATAAATTAAGTTTCATATATTGGTTTAGCATAATTAATATTCCAGAATATGTTACAATATAATTAATTTAATGTGATTAACATAATATATTTATTTAATATAGTGATAAGCCAATTTTCTAGCTTCTGCAAGTCTGGGAGCACACAGTCTGAAGTTTCACGTGGGAAGGACAAGGACCAGCCCCCGACATTCCCCTCCTGCCCCCAGACCGGCATCACTTGAGCGTTTGAGACCCTGATCCTGAGCTGCATGAGCCCTGCGTTCTCCTCCACTGAAATGATGGCAGTTGACATGGGGTCACCAACAAACATTAAATGGGAATGCACATTGCGTGAGGTTCTGTGGTTTTTACAATTACAGACAAACTTCATGTGCTGAACCTGGTTCCTCATCCATAATTAAGAGAATGGGCTGCTAGAAAAGGGGCCGCTACAGCCCAGAGGCTCCTGTGAGCCCTCGGACTCGGTTTGTACTAAAGCCGAAAAGATGAGCATGTTGCCTCTTGCTGCTTCTCAAACACACCCAGTTATTAACATTGAGTGAATACAAACTGAGATTTTCTTTCTTTTTTTTATGGGCACTCTTCTAGTCAATGAAGTAGGTCATGTCAATTGTAAGACAGTACATTTTCCTGTGGGACTTAATAAAGCTATTTTTATTTTGAACAGAAAACAAATACCATCCATAAATGTGGGTTTTTTGGTTTTTGTTTTTTTGTTTGTTTGTTTGTTTTTTGAGAAATGCCGTCCATTTCTCAAAGGCCGTGATCCTCAGATTTGTTATGTTTTTTTCCAGCCGAGGCAAAAATGCTTCCCAGCTGAGGTAGTCGATGTATGTTACAGCAGAAGAAAAGAATTGCCATCATTGGGTATTGGTTTGGGTGCCCCCTAAAGCCTGAGCATTAATGATTTGGTCCCCAAAGTTTGTGATAATGATGCTGAGACAGTGGGAACTGAATCCAACTGAGGAGGTAGAGTCCTTGGGATGAGATGTGGTTAGAGTGTACCCCTCACAACTAAATCAGGGTGGCTTTCTAAGGAGAGACAGAAACATGGGCCCTCCCTTCCACGTCAAGTTTTATAACATCCTGGGGCTTTGCCAGGAAGATGGCCATTCCCAGCTGCCGATCTCACATGACTGCCCAGCCTTCGATAGTGGAATGTCACCACTCAGAACTGAAACAGAACTTCCTTCCTTGTGCAGCCCATGTCAGGTGCTTAGAGTGACAAAAAGCTAATACCAAATGAAGTTGAAATAGCCTAAATATGTCTTAAATGCTTAAAAAAAAAAAGCCTTATCTATTTATTTGAAAGGCAGCATTGCAGGGAGAGAGACAGAAAGAGATCTTGTAATCATGGTTTCACTCCCACAAGTAGCCACAACGGGCAGGGCTGGGCCAAATCAAAGCCAGAAACTTCATCTCGGTGTCCAACATAGACAGTAGAGGCCCAACAACTTGAGTCATCGTCTGATGATTTCCCAGGTACATTAGCAGAGAAGTGAATTGAAAGTGAAGCAGCTGGAACTTGAATCACTGCCCAAATGGGATGTTAGTATCGCTCTTGGTGGCCTCACTATGCTACAAATGATGACTCTCTAAGTGCTTTTTAATACATTCATAGTTTGGTCTCACAATAGCCCTATGAGATAGCTAATATGAGAGATGTTTCAAAAAAAGCTCACATTATGAAAAATATGTATTGATTTCAATTTTTAAAATAAAGTTTATCTTTTAACTCTGTTTTGCCATGAACTTTTAAACTGTTTACTTTCTTTTTTATATGAAAGGTAGAAACAGAGAGAGATTGGGAGAGAGATCTTCCATCTCCTGGTTTACTACCCAACTGGCCACACAACCAGCTTCATCTCCTGAATGGCAGGGACTCACTAACATTAGCCATCACCTGCTGCTTCCCAGAGTGCATGTTAACAAGAAGCAGAATTGGAAGTGGAGGAGCTGAGTCTGGAACTGGGCATTCCATCATGGGACACAGGAGCCAGGTGGTTATTTAGCCACTGTGCCAAATATCCATTGCTGCATGAACTTTTAAAAGTATGCTTAAATCATCTTATTTCTACCATGTGGAATCAGTAATGGTTGAAACTAGAAACCTCAAGTGTTTTCCTAACACATCTGACTGCCTTCTTAATAAGCCTGCTTCCCATACCATAAATAATGACATAATTTTAGGAGAAACTAAGCACAAATCATTTAAACGTTCTGCCATTACTGCCTATGAATAAACAGATCTATTCTTCTCATATAAAAACTTACTCAGCCACAGAAATTTGTACGTATATCCAGTTTATCATTCTTTATTTTTCACCACTGACATTCCTTTAAAAAAATCTTTCTGTCTTCGTTATATTTACTTTTACAATTATCATTTTGCTGGCTTTTTTTCAAATCATAAGCATTTAAAAAATAAGTCAATAGAAACAAATAACAATTAGGGATGAACAGTACTAGTAATCAATTGATAAGGCAAAAATCAGAAAGAAAACATGCCAGCGTCTAAAGTTTGAGAATCACTAGGCTCAATGAAGAAATACTTGGTCAGGGTTCTTGGGAACCGTTGGCTTTATCCACATGTTAATTAAAGTCCCACCCTAGGGAGCAGCCCTCTCATTGCTTGAATGTGAGAAAGGGCCAGAAATAACAGCATGTCAACCAGGAAAGACATTAGCGAAATAAAAGGTCTATTCTCTTTTTGACTTCTCAACATTTCCTCCTCAGTATACCCTTGTCCCATCCCCTATCACCACCCCACTCAGAGCCTGTTGTTTTTCCATTGGGCATCGCATGTATTTTTAATTCCAGCTTAGTTGGATACTAACATATCTGGTTCTTCTTCTTTTTTTTTTTTAACCAAAGTTACTCAATGAAATACAAAATCTTTCCTTACTACTGTTAATGGAAATTATCCACACATGAAAAATCCTTCTGTAAAAAAGAATATCAACAGAACACAATGTAGAAAATACTGTTTAGTAAGACAGTACTGGTTTCATTTTGTTGAAATGTTCCATTGTTTGTAATAAATTCATAATAGATGGAAAATCTAAATGTTTCACTACAAATTTTATCCTTGGTCACTTGGCAAATATTGACTTTATTTTTCTTTTCTGCCTCTGTTAACCCAGTGTAAAAGCTAGGGATTTAGACATGCGAGCCCTTAATGGTGAACCATTACAATAAAAACATCAGCTCTGTACTGGGAATAGTACCAAGAGGTATAAAGTCATAGACTGTTGTGAAGTATTTGGGAGCAGGCTGTCTCTCCACCCTGTGATAGAAGAGAGATTCTGAAATTTTAGAAAATAGAGACAAAAAGTCTATGAGAGTAACTGGTCAGGGCTAAAATCTTTTCTAGTTTAGAAGACCCAACTACACCTAATTTTTATTCTAATCACATATTACTAATTGCATAATTACGGCAGCATTGAAAACATATGACAAATGCGCCATAACCCTCCCACACACATACATCCATGCTAGACATTACTAATCCATCATGGATGTCTTTCCTACAAAACATTTAAATCTAGACAGATACTGTTGGGATCGCTGGCAGTGACTGGGGAGAGGGGTGAGGCAAAAAAATCAAGTTTCCCCAGTTTCTGATGTAAAAGTCCCTCTATTTCATCATTTACTGTTCGTTAAGAAAAGAAACATAATCCAATTGGTGAGCTTTAAAACAAAAAAGTCTAGCTATGAGTTGCCAAGTCCCTACTGTGTGAGCATGCACACAGAGCATGAGCTCCTGATTGGTTCTCACCAACTACTGAGCCTACCAATGAATTTGCTCCTTAGCCTACAAGGAAATCAGCAATTTGGTGCTGCCCAAGACTGGATGTGTTTCCTGCAAAATCAGAGAAAGGATGCAGAAGACCACTTACACAGCAACTATAACATTCCTCAGTACCAGCTTTAGTCATAACAAAGGTAACATGTTGATGCTCTTATTCTTTTGGTTACCCCCCACTGATAGCAAGTGATTAGATTTTCACAGGCAGTTGATGGGCCAGCTAATAGATTGTAGGAGGCTTATCATGATCCGGTTTATAGTTAAGGAGACATATGTTGTTCAGGGTAAGCTGCTGCATACATAGGTAAGGCCTAATCCAGAAGTAGCTCTTCCGTTTCCAAGTTCCTGAGAGCTTGAAATCTAAATAAGAAATTTTGTTTTTGCTGCAGACTTAATCTATCCCAAGCAACGTGCCCAACCAAAATTCATAAGCAATTCCCATATGTACCTGCCAGAAGGATAAACGGGTACAATCTTTCTTGGGCCAATTTGGCAGGGCATAGCCAAATTGCAAATTTCCTTACACATTGTCATCATAATTCCATTTTGTGGTATCTCACAGAAAATACTTTCATAAAGACGAATGTCCAAGTTTCTTGCCACATCTATCGTGATGATAGAAAATTATTAACTTACCAAAATGCCTTGCCACATAGAGCTGGTTGAATAGTTATGGGATGTTAGGAACTAACTTCTATTCATTTTATTTTTTAATGCAGCATATTTATACTATGTGTCAAAAGAACAGGACCATGGGAACAGGTATGGAAGGAATACTCCCACCTACTCTTTATTACTCTATATTTCTTCCTTTTGAAATTTTAAATGAGTACATGTTAATTTTTAGAATTGCTTTAAAAAAAATACTCATGTGATCATTTTCAGTTTGTGAGGGTCTTTAACGCTGCCTTGTTCTTTAGTCTGTTGTCCACTAACAGTGCCTAGCAGCTGAATGGGATCCTGCAAGGCTGGTGGATTGGCCAAGAATCGAGCCAGAGGTAGCACTTGTCAGAGCAGTTGTGCCCAGACTTAGGCAGTCCTGGCCAATCCTCTCTATCAAGCAGGAGTCAACTTTTCCTGGGACCTGAGTTCCCACAAAGGCCCAAATCAAAGTCTCCTTATCCCTCTGGGTGCTGCAGAAACATCACTCAAGTCTGCATTTTTTGGTTCTCATAAAACGGTCATGAAAAAATACAAAGGGGACTTCAAATATAGGTTTATTTTTGGTGCAAAAAAATTATCAAAACTGGTAAATGAACTTTTTGTAATATTTGAACTTTTTGAAGACTGGGCATATGCATAAATTTCAAGTCTTTGTACAAAAACACCTCTAATTTTGTTTACATGAACTTTGGGAAGGATCTTCCTACTTTCTTCAGTGGAATCAGATCCAATGGATTGAGTTTCAGCTTTACCCAGGTTGTTATTGTTCTTGAGGAGAGTAAACCATCCAGCCTCGCTTTTTTGAGGAGTCATGTCAGTGTTTTAAAAGCTGTGAGTGAAAACTGTTTGACTTTATCTAACTCAAATTCATTTGACCCATTTTTCTCCTTGAAAAGCTTCCTTTACAAATCAAACTTCAGACAATGTTTGAGAAAACACTCCCAGAGTTCCGTTTTTCAGCACTATTAATATTCCCCTTTAATTGAATATGAGCTGTCCTCAGTTCCTTATACTCAACGTAGCCACCCATACCTTTTCTTCGTAGATGTCATTTCTGTAGGCATTTGCTCTCCTTCACGCTGATACCTACGGTGGTCACCGGTCTTTATGATATTCTTGGTGGTTCAGGGCTTGGTTTTTGCTTCACAATAAAACCAAACAAGTCCCTGAATTTGCCTAGTGATTTCAGTTGTTAAAGTTTTGTCACACCTTTTTTTTTTTTTAATTTGAGAGGCAGACAGAAAAGCCAGAGAGAGAGCTAGAGAGAATGAGTTGTTGGTAGCAATGGCTAAGCCTGAGCCTATTCAAGGCTGAGAATCAAGAAACCAATCCAAGTCGCCCACAAGGGTGGCAGGGACCCAACTACGTGAACTGCTATGTGTTGCCTCCCAGAATATGCTGTAGCAAGAAACTACATTTGGGTACACAGCAGGAACTTGAATTTAGGAACCCTGACATAGTTGTGGCTGTCTTAACTTGTGTCTTAACAACTAGGCTAAATGTCTACCCATCATATATATTGCTTTGTTTTGTTCTCACAACAGTTTTATTAGAAATGCATTGGGCCCGGCGCGATAGCATAGTGGTTAAAGTCCTTGCCTTGCACGCACTGGGATCCCATATGGTCACTGGTTCTAATCCAGGCGGCTCTGTTTCCCATCCAGCTCCCTGCTTGTGGCCTGGGGCAGCAGTGGAGGACAGCCCAAAGCTTTGCGACCCTGTACCCGCGTGGGAGACTTGGGAAGAGCTCCTGGCTCCTGGCTTCGGCTTGTGTCAGCTCCAGCCGTTGCGGTCACTTGGGGAGTGAACCATCGGATGGAAAATCTTCCTCTCTGTCTCTCCTCCTTTCTGTATATCTGCCTTTCCAATAAAAATAAAATAAATCTTCCAAAAAATTAAAAAAAAAAAAAGAAATGCATACCAATGTGTCATTTGTTACCCTCCCCCTCAACAGATGGGGAAACTCAAACTCCAAAATGGTAACCAAGAAAATGAGGGTACTTCAAATGGTAAACCCCAACCATGAAGAAACTGTCAGTGGGTGGATTCTGAATAGGGTTCATTGCGATTGGAACTGAGAGATTGGCAGCAATCCAGAACTGATGAACTATCAAAACTGTATGAGCAGGACCCTCAGAGAGTGCCTCCCGTTAGGGATCTGGGATGGGTGGGAGGTTGGGTGGGGCTTTTCCCTTTGTTTTTTTCCCTGACCCCAGATACAGGGTAAAATGATATTGATGTGGAAACAATGGTATTACCCACTTTCACCCTGTAGCCCTTGACCTAATGAACTAAGTAAGATTATTAAAAAATAATTTTTAAAAAACAAAACTTAAAAAAAAGAATTAAAAGACAAATTTATTTGGTAAAAAAATTTTAAACACATAAAAAATAGTAAACAGGGAATTGAATGCAAGGATAAATTTATTTCAGGGCAAAAAAATTCTGAAAAGCATGTATAGTGCAATAAAGACCCTAACCAAGGTAGGCATAGATGGAAAAATCCACAACATAATCAAAGCAATATATGAAAAACCCAATGCCAGCATCATACTGAATGGAGAAAAACTGGAACCCTTCCCACTGAGATCTGGAACAAGACAGGGATGTCCGCTTTCTCCGCTGCTATTCAACATAGTTCTAGAGGTACTCGCTGAGGCCATAAGACAAGAAAAAGAAATCAAAGGAATCCAAATGGGAAATGAAGAAGTCAAGCTTTCACTATATGCAGATGACATGATTCTTTATATGGAAGAGCCAAAAGGCTCAACACAGAGACTACTAGAACTTATACGAGAGTTCGGTAGAGTGGCAGGGTACAAAATTAATGAACAAAAATCAACAGCCATAGTGTATGCTAACAGCCCCAAGTTGGAAAAAGATCTAACCAGCAAGATACCATTCAAAGTAACAAAGGAAAGCATGAAGTATCTGGGAATTAACCTAACCAAAAATGTAGAAGACTTATTTGAAGAAAACTACAAACTACTTAAAAAAGAAATTGAACAAGATCTAGAAAGATGGAGTAACATCCCATGCTCCTGGATAGGTAAAATCAATATCATTAAAATGTCTATACTGCCAAAAGCAATATATACATTCAACGCAATCCCAATCAAATTGCCCAAAACATTCTTCACAGACCTGGAAACAATGATCCAAAGGTTCATCTGGAAGCACAAAAAACCACGAATAGCTAGAACCATTCTCAAGAACAGGAAGTTAGCAGGGGGAATCACAGTTCCGGACCTCTGGACATACTATAGGGCAGTGGTTATCAAAACAGCCTGGTACTGGCACAAAAATAGAGAAGAAGATCAATGGAGCAGAATAGAAACACCAGATGGGAACCCACAGAAATACAGCCAAATAATCTTTGACAAAAAGACAAACGACAACCCAGGCAAATGGGAAGGTCTGTTCAATAAATGCTGTTGGGACAACTGGTTGATAGCCTGCAGAAACAAAAAGATAGACCCACATCTCTCACCATATACTAAGATCAAATCCAAATGGATAAAAGATTTAAACCTACATCCAGAAACCTTCAAACTTTTGGAAGAAAATGTTGGAAACACACTGGAACACTTAGGGGTAGGCCCTCACTTCCTAAAAAAGACTCCAAATGCAGTAGAAATCAAGACCAAAATAAACAATTGGGACCTCATCAAACTAAGAAGCTTCTGTACAGCTAGAGAAACAATCAACAAAGTAAAAAGGCAACCCACAGAATGGGAGAAGATCTTTGCACACGACTTAGGTGATAGAGGGCTGATCTCCAGAATATACAAAGAGCTACAAAACAACCAAAATGTCAAAACAAACAACCCACTCAAGAAATGGGCACGGGAAATGGGCAAACACTTCACAAAGGAACAAACCCAAATGGCAAATAAACATATGAAAAAATGCTCAAGTTCCCTGGCAATAAGGGAAATCCAAATTAAAACATCAATGAGGTACCACCTAACGCCAGTAAGACTGGCCCATATGAATAAAAGCACCAACAACACTTGTTGGCGAGGTTGCGGGGAAAAGGGAACCCTACTCCACTGCTGGTGGGGCTGCAGGCTGGTACAGCCTCTATGGAAATCAGTATGGAGAACATTCAAACAACTCAAATACAACATACCGTATGACCCGGCAATAGCACTCCTAGGAATATATCCAGAACACTTGTTTTATGAGAAACCAACATGCACTCCTATGCTCATAGCAGCACAATCAGTAATTGCAAAGACATGGAAGCAACCAAAATGCCCATCAACAGAGGATTGGATAAGAAAGCTATGGTTCATCTACTCCATGGAATACTACTCAGCTATTAAACAAAACAAAATGCAGTTCTTTGTGGCCAAATGGGCCAAACTGGAAACCATAATGCTAAGGGAAATGAGCCAATCCCAAAAGGTTAAATACCACATGTTTGCCTTAATTTAAGATGACACGATGTTATGTATAACAAGTTATGTTATGAATGTTATATGTTGTGTATAAACCTAAATTGAAATGTCAATGAGGTGGTCACAGAAGGTGGATAAGAAATCGCATTTACTTTTACCATATTGGTTACTCGTTACTATGTCAATTAATTCCATGGTGATGTAAATTTTTGCTGATGGTATGTTGGAGCTTTTAATTGATCGGGATGATAGTCTGCTGGCTCTGTCTTCAGACCAGAGAGTGTATACCTAAGAAGCCGTTGAACTTATCTGGACAATAAGATGCTGGACTCTATGTTTGGTATATGCTTGCAATGGGGGAATCTCAACTGAACTTGAACTGTGGTTATGCAACAAGGTGGAGGAATCCACCATGGTGGGAGGGTTTGGGGAGGGGTGGGGAGAATCCCAGTACCTATGAAACTGTGTCACATAATACAATGTAATTAATGAATTTAAAATAAAATTAAAAAAAAAAAAAAAAAAAAGAAGTCCATGGAAAATATTTATTATGAAAAACTGTTCAAAAGATGCACCAAAATAAACTAATGCTTTAATTCCATTTTCCCCAACCATTTTGAAGAACCCCTATATATTACAGTGATAATCAAATCAACTTTGCATATGTTACTGCATACCTTTCTATCTTGAACTAAAGGCCAATTAACCACAGGAACAGATTAGGTTCTCAGTACACTGAATTTCTCAATCTAATTAGTCTCATGTACTGTAGACTTAGGCTAACATGATTTCTCCTTTAAACAACTACATTACTCTCTCCTGAAGTAAATAAACTAACACCATGTTAATTGTTGGTGTTATCTTCTCCTTGTTGCCATTTAATAGAATTCCTGTCCCTCCAGATAAAAGGAATGTGGGACTATAAAATGTATTTTAAGTCTACAGCCAAGGAAAACAGTACAAGCTTCCTATATGGTCTCACATGTACTGAGATCATTCTCAACTGGTTGCACCAGAAAATTCTTAAAGAACAGGGGGTCCTTGAGTTGGGTTTCAGTGAATGATCAGCAGGCAGAGGATGAGTAGAAGCATTCCAGGAATACAGACATGAAATAAAGACTGGCAGTCACAAAGGATTTCCTGCCCTTTCAAGATCCTGGTCTCCTCCTCCTGAGATAAACTCTTGGTGAAAAGTAACAGTGAAAGCAACTGCTCTGCCTGAAGGCACCCTGAGATCAGGTGTCACAGGCATTAGGGCACTGACACATTTTCCTGGTAGCCTGGTGGCTAGTTAGTTACTTGACCTTGGAACTAAATTACTTATCAGTGCCCTATTCTTTCAATTACACAATTGAGGTTTTTCTCATTCTTATGCTAGGTGTTATGCAAACACAACTTAAAGCACCTAGGAACTTTTTAAAGCACAACTTAAAGCACCTAGGAACTTTTTCCTTTTATGCTTCTAGAGCCCTACTGTTTAGAATTTCTAGAGTTACCAAGGAATTTAGGATTTCTGTATCTAATTAAAAAAACAGTCGGATAATAAAAGCGGACACTTGAGTGGTGTGATGGGCAAGATCAATGTTTTGCAGAAACAAGTATTGCAAGGGAAATTCGGAAAGGGTGGCAATACTTAACCAAGCAAAATACCTAAATTAACAAAATTGAATTTATTTACTCTCAGATTCTTACTCAGATTGGATATGCTCTGTCACTGGTTTAATTTTAAAAGGAAGGAGGGAAGAAAGGAGGAAAGAAAGAGGGGAGGAAGATAAGAAAGAAGAAAGGAAGGGAGAAAGAAAAGAAGGAAATTTACCATAAAAGTACTTTCTACCTGGGAGAAAAATTAACTGCAAGGCCAAGCATCATACAATAATAGTAGTAATCACAAAATATACTTATTTACACATCACATGTTTCCTCGGGATTAAATCTCTACAATGATTGGTTTTATTTTAACCAGATAAAGTGATCCTATGTGTTAGGTAAACTAGCGAATGTTCCTCTCTTGGGAAATGATGCCTTCACACTCAAGGCCCAATTTCATCCACTATTTCTAAAGTCTACAAATTATTCACATCCTTAGAAACCGCTTAATCTGTGAACTTGAGCAAGTTATGTA
Organism: Ochotona princeps; assembly: GCF_030435755.1. NCBI lineage: Eukaryota > Metazoa > Chordata > Mammalia > Lagomorpha > Ochotonidae > Ochotona > Ochotona princeps. The sequence goes on from NC_080844.1 coordinate 26,352,388, forward strand.
ATCACTGCATACTTCAGTTTCCTCAGCTGTTAAAAGGAGGACTGAGCATGCGCACATATCAGAGTTAAAACAATAAAAGGAAAGAAATCCAAGTGTTTATTTAGCAGAGCTCCTAGCACACAGTGAGTGATCAATGAATGCTAACCATTCATTTCACTTTGAACTTAACTCTGGTTAGAGCTATTGCTTTTCCTTGCACATGTGCAAAGCATTTTCCAGTGGTTAAGGCAAGGAAGTCTAGTATTTTTCTTTTTTAATTTTTTTAACACCTTATAAGTAATATGTTGTTGGAAACTGGAAATATCCATAAAATACAAAGAAATTTTAATTGCTCTATTATTACTACCAAAAATTTGTTCTCATTTTAAAAATATTTTTTAATCTTAAAATTATTTGGTCAATTTTACATGTCAATAAAAATGTATTCCTATGTTCTTAATATCTGTACATTTTCCTTAGTAGAGGCGTTATGTTATCATTTGGCTAACTCCAATTGTCCATTATTTCTGTTCATTCCAACCTTTTGCTATTTTTAATAATATTCTGGTACAAATTTTGTACATTAATTTTTTCAAATGTATACTAAATTGTTCTTGGTATAAATTCATGGAAGTGAAATTGCTGGGCCCAAGGGTCCTGTCTGGGGGACCTATTATCTACTTCTAATCTGTCTTTCAGAAAGGCTATTTAAACTGACACTCCTCCCAGTGGAGCAAATTCCATTTTCTCATTACCTCAAACACTAACTTCCACTTAAAATCTTCACTAATTGACAGGTCATACATTTTTTAAAAATTTATTTTATCTGGTTATTTGAAAGGTAGAGTGACAGAGAGGCGGAGACATACGTAAAGAGAAATCTGGTTCACTCTCCAAAGGCCTGCTGGGCCAGGCTAAAGCCAGCTGGGTTTCACACATGGGTGACAGAGACACAAATATTTTGGTTATCATTTACTGCCTCCTAAGTGCATTAGCAAGAAGCTGGATGGGAAGCAGGGGGCAGGACTCAATCCAAGGCATTTCAACATGGGACATGGATACTGAAAGAGGCGGCTTAACCCACTCTTCCACAAGGCCTGTACCAATAACTTTATTTTTTAAAGTAAAAATAGTTTTATGGGGGGCCAATGTGTAGTGCCACAGTTAAGATGCTCCTTGGCACACTCAACTCCACATCGGAGTCTTTGGGGTTTGAGTTGGAACAACACTCCCTTCTAGCTTCTTACTGACTTGGACTCTGAAGGCAGCACCTCAAGTGCTTGGGTCCCTGTCACTTCAGATGGAGTTTTGTGCTCCTGGCTCTGGTCTGCTTCAGCTTTGCTTGTTGTGGGCAATTGGGAGTGAATCAGGTGATGGGAGATCTCTGTCTCTCTGCCGCTCTCTCTCTCTCTCTCTCTGTTCCCCTGCTTCCAAATAAATAAAACCAAGTAAATCAATATGTTTAAATAAAGAATTTTTATCATACCTAATGTTAGAAAATGTAATGCATTCATTAAAAATTTAGAATTTTTCCACTGTGACATTCATCCTGTGACAATGTAATCAAGGATGAGGAAGTATGCTATTAGGAGCAAATACTAGAGACTCACCCATTAGGCTGAATGTAGACTCCATGTCCAGATTCAATGATCTTATTAGGCAAGGCACTGAATCTTGCTATCCCTCAGTGTCACTCCCTAAAAGGAGGACATTTGTGTTGAGCATATTAAGTTGGGTATATGCATGCATTTACAACAGGAACTACTGTTTTTGCTGGCCTTGTTTTCCCACCCAACATTTTGGACTTCTTTAGGTGGCTGTGGGAGGAAGATAAGGTTAAGAATATCCAGAAGAATTCACAGTATAAACAAAGTCACGAAATTTCGCTACATATGTTTGAGAACCATTTGTCTAATGATCACCTGCCTCCTTTTTCTCCCCCAGCCAATGTCCCAAACCTCTGAGGGTTTTTCTCTACATCAGTACACTGTGGGTCTGTTCCTCATACGTAAGGCAAAGGTGCTTGTCCTAAGATATGCCTTTCTGAAAATCATCATCTCTGTAATTATCTAATTAAAAACTAGTCCAAGGGTTTGAATGAAATTCTCAACCATGCATAAGCTACAATTCAGGGTTCCTCTCCCCAAGACCTTAACAAGCAGAATGGGTACCATTTCAAGAAAAAAAAAATCAAAACATAGGCAGTAACTTACGGGTTGGTAAGATCACCTTGCTCTATTTCTCAATCAAAATGCCAACACTTTCACTTAAAAAAGCCAAAGCAGCCAATAAAAGCATCTTGTCTGCATGCAGTTGGTTGACACCACAGTCAGTGTTGGTCAGACCAATGGTTCTCATCAGGTTGCACATTAGAAATTTCTGCTTGGGAAGAGACGTGATTAAGAAAGTCCCATGACATATAAAGTAGCCGCCTGAGATTCTGATTTAATTTACCTGGAAGGTGAGATCCCTGCAAAATATAGTAAAAACTCTACAGAAGATATCATTTGCAGCCAGAATTGGGCATCACTAATCTAGAAGAATTGTATCCAAAGCTGAAGCTAAAAACATCTTAGAATATCTTTACATTTTCAACCTCATTCTTCCTTCATTTCTCTATATCTTTGAATGTGTTAATATGAGGATACTTCAAAAATTCCTGAAATTGGCAATATCTTTATTCCATTTCCCACGAACATTTTGAAGCACTACTAATATTATTAGTATGTTTACTGCAGATCAACCCAATGGTAAATGTAACATTTATAAATTAATACGTATTTATCTTGCGTGAATTGCAAAACAGAGGTTCTCTGAAGCATGTCTATTTTCCAAAAGTTTCCATCTAAACAATTCATTGGGTAAATAGCCACTTCTAAATGAGTATTTCTTTAATTATGGTCTTTGTGGCCTGCTGCTAGCCGACTTCTATGCTGTCATTTGCCTTTCATTTATTCATGTGTCTTGTCTCCCACAGCGGATTCTGAATGCATTTAAGGCAAAGATGATACTTCCTGATTTTGACTATTTCTCCTATTTTTGGTATTGTGTCCAGCCCATCAGTGTCTGCCACCTGTAACTGCTGAGCAACCTTAGTTTCCTCACTCAAGAAGTATTGATAGTAACAGTACCAACCTTATAGCATTGTTTTGAGGATTAAATCTGAGCGAGATCATGTGTAGTTCTTAACAAACATTGTGGACTCAGTGAAAGAGTTATTTAATTACTTGTTGAATTACATGCTTACCTTCCATCCACAGAAAATATTGAGTACAATGATAGGAGATGAGGAAAATGTATGAAATATAGTTGTCCTTTAGAGAGTTCATAGTCTGACACCACACAGACATTTAAACACTGTCCTTGTGCCACATGGTGGATGGTCTGATTAGTCAACGTGGAAAGTGGTATGAGAATACAGCTAACAGAGCATTAATCCCTGCTAGCGCCTCAAGGCACGAGTAGGAGTTTTCTTGTGAACCAGGAAGAGGCATATATTTGGAAAAATAATATAAACAAAAGCACACAGAGTGCTAATTTTCCAAGTGTGGTCTAAGGATCTCTGCACTATGTGAGGCAGCAATCATCATCATCATTAGACACAATCTGCTTTTCTGTCACTCTCTCTCAAAGGTACAGTAGAATTTTTCAAAAACTATATTCTCCATGCTATACAGTAAATTAACTGCGGAAGCAATGATGAAAATCTAACGATTTTTCCATTAAAGCAAGTTATAAAAATATAAAGCAATTCCTGCCTTCTAACTAAGTTTCATTGGTTTTGAAGAAATACTTTCTATTGTAAAAAAAAAAAAAAAGTATTTTATCAACATGTAGCAGATTGACTGTTATTTTTAACCTCTGTGGGGGTCCTCAATAATTTTTGAAAATGAAAAGGGGTTTTGAGACCACTTATATGAAGACACAAATAGCATGGTATATTTAAGGAATACATGAGTATGTGTAGTTAGCTACCGCCTGTTCTTTTTGGAAGTAGACAGAATATAAATTATAAATATATACATCACACATCCATACACAATGAATATGATTATCATATTCTCTTAGCCTACATGTAGCAAATAAAATACATCAGAATGCTGAGAGGGTTAATTTGAATTTATTGGTGATTTTGAGAAAGAACAAGGGAGCAGCTTTAGTTAATCCAGTGAAAAGTCACTGCATATAAATTTGCAAACTAAAATACTCCTTGAGCTGAGGTCATGTGTTTAATTTTAGCAAGTAGGGTGAATATGTTTGGGTAGGTATTTATACTAAGCAGCAGACTGAGTTGGAGATGGGTTTGACAGTGGAAACAACGATACAACCTTTATTATTTTCAATGCAAAAAATGAACTATTAATGTGATGTTCTGGTTGAGAATTTAAACTCTCAAAAAATCTGGAAATTCCAAGTCATGGTACCCATAGCAACCATAACTCTGCCCCCTTGCATGCCCAGTGTGGAGTATTTTGTATTGCAGTACATGCTGTGAAATCTATGCCTAAATGTGCTATATAGCAGAGTTACAGTTGCTGTGGGAACTGTAACTTTGAATTGCCTGCCTTTTGTGTCATTAAACTTTCAGCTGAAGTATTGCATTAAAGGAGATTTTTTTACTCCACTGCATTGCCTCATTTAAAAAAAACACACATTGATTGGGTGGTTTTTTTTTTTTTTAATAAAGGGATGTAAATGTGATCAGATTTAAGTGGCGGGATAATGCATGCTAGTTTCCCAGAGATCTGCACTGATACAGCAACAGTGAGTTACTGCATTTATACATTTCAACTTGCAGTAACAAGCAATAAAATAATCCTCTATTTATATAGTACCTTTAATCCTGAAGGGTCCCATCACCCACACAGACACACAGTAACTGAACCACATTGGACAAGAAAACTCAATAAATATTTAACAGTGCCCAACAAAATTATACAGTGCTTTAGGACAAGTAGTGAAGAAGAAAGCCACTGTCATTGAGTGATTGGAACACAAGCAAGCAGTGAAAAATCTGCCACTCTATTCTCATTTTTATGATGGCATGGGATTTTTCCTTGACCCCAAGTCAAGGATCTGAATCCCTCACCATGTTGGGTATTCCATTCTCCATTTGCGAAGGAAGTATTTCTAGAACCAATAGCTACTGTATCACAGTAGTAGCCACAGACAAGCTATAAATGAAGAACCATGACTATATTCTAATAAAGTTTATTTGTGAACAGAACAGTGAAAATTGAATTTCATTTGTTTTTATATGTAGCAAAAATACTATTTCTTAGCCATTTAAAAATACAAAACACATTTTTGGTCAGAAAAGAGTGATGGGTTGTAGTTCGCTAATCTCTGTTCTGGAAGTTTGAGTTACATTTTCTGATCTTCATGCAATAGTATTCTTCTGAATATGTAACAACTAGTTACTGACCTCCCAAAAAAGTGTGTGTGTGTGTGTGTGTGCAGGCATCGCTAGGTTTAAAAATGTAGGACAATATAAAAGAGTACTTCCAAAAGTTCGTGAGAAAATGAAATTAAAAGGCAATATATTTTCTGGGCCTGGCATGGTAGCCTAGTGGGTAAAGTCCTCGCCTTGCACATGCCGAGATCCTGTAGGGATGCCAGTTCTAATTCCGGTGGTCTCGTTTTCCATCCAGCTCCCTGCTTGTGGTCTGGAAAAGCAGTTGGCTTCACATTGGCTCAGCTTCCAGCTGTTGCAGCCACTTGGGGAATGAATCAGCTGACAGAAAATCTTCCTCTCTGTCTCTCCTCCTCTCTGTATATCTGACTTTCAAATAAAAATAAATAAATCTTTAATAGAAAAAAATAGACATTTTTTCATAAACTTTTTGAAGATCCTTTTTATGTTTATATTTAGATCTAGTTGTGCTTATGCACATGCATATGAATAAGTTTCTAGCCCATATTGCTGACACATTGTAGGTGTAGCATAAATATACAAATGATAATAAAATATACAAGTCTTCATTGTAAATACCATACAGCCAATTTATTCCCATAGATTGCTTGTTACTATTTGCTGAACTCTTATATACGCGAATAATCTATGACTGTAGCTAGTAAATGAGTGTAGTTCCAATTTGAATATTAATCAGTATTTTCATTAACATTAAGGAGTAAGACAAAAGTGACAAAAACATAGATCCCAGAGCATCAATCTTTCAGCAATCAAATGTGTAGTTTCTTTGCTGATATCAGATAAGAGCTTTCAAATATTTCCTCAAAATTTTTTGTGCTCTGCAAAATACAATTGGCTACAGACTCAGAAACACTTTTAAATTTAATCTGTGTATTAGGGTTCTCCAGAGAAGCACAACCAATAAGGGGTGTGTGTGTGTGTGTGTGTGTGTGTGTGTAGACAGAGAAAGAAAAGCAGATGATTAAATGATAGGAGGCTGGGAAGTCTCAAAAGTTACTAGGTTGGAGACGCAAGAAGACAGATGGGCCCCGTCCAAGTCCAGAGGCACGCAAGCTCAGCCAGTCAGCAGCTCCCGTCTGAGGCAGTATTCCATCTCAAGGTCTCAGGCAGGAGGCGCTCACTCTCATCTTTTCCATTCCATTCAGGCCTTGGACTGGCTGGATGAGGCCCAACTATCCCAGGAAGGGTGTTTACTTGACTCAGATGTCTACCCAGTCAAATGCTAGCCTCATCCCCAAGAGCTCTCACAGGTGCACCCAGAACAATGTCTGATCAACTATGTGGGCACCTCATGGCCCAGTCAGGCCAACATGAGCCTGCAATACCGTCATTTCTATCACTTTCTGAAATCTAAACAGTCAGCTAAATCAAGCCCTGATTTGTCAAGGGTACTGAATTCCATATTCTCTGTACTTCTACAATGGTTAATTTCAAGCTACCAATATGGTATCAAAGGATATAAAATTTTGACATCTGCAGGAGTACACTAATTTAGGTAGTATTTTGACCACAAGAATATAAACAACATAAATAACTTGAAAAACATAAAGGTAAAATAATTTGTAAATTCAGTTTTTGAGACTGCACTACCTTCACTTTTAAATATAATTTACTTAATTATGAGCTCATATAATTTAGTGTCTAATGATGGGTGTGTTTAAGAGCCAGCCTGCAAAAATTCCTGAAAATGTCACAATCAACTCTGGGGCGTCAACAGAAATTCGTCCCGGCATCCCCTGAGGATGGCAGTGCATAAGCCCCTCCCATGCACCCTAGAGCTTTGTGGAAAGCCCACTGGATTTGATTTTTGACTAAGGATCCCTGAAAATTGGACTGAAATAATCTCACTATTCTTGTTGGTTTGATTTTCTTCTGAAGTATGCAGATCTTTTTACACCCTTAGTGAATTGCCACATTTACATATTTCAACCTGCAATAACAAGTCATAAAATTATCAGCCTGTGATATGGCAAAATGTTGGTGGAGGCAGCCAAGGAACTTGCTGGCGCATCCATGGGTTTGGTCCACGACCCCCTGAAGGGGGCTGCCACTAGGATGACTAGTCTGAGTAACTCTACCACGATGATCTGAGAAATTCTGACACGGCCAGAATTAGAGTTGCAGTCCTGTAGATAATGATAGTCATGAATCCTGAAACCCAGAATGTCGTGGGTGAAGAATGGTTCCCTGGACTTTCCATCTCATGACTTACCCACCCTACCCACTCCACTGCTAAGTAACAACTTACTTAATGCCTGTCAAGGAACTGTGAGTTGTAAATCACCAACACAAGGCATCATTAACTTCTTCTGGAAGCCACACAGAGAAATTTTAGTAGGCAACATATAGTCCCCTAGTAGAGCTGGGAATCTACCTCTGTACTTTTTTTTTAAATCAGGTCTGGCAAGATGTTTTAATAACCTCAGATGGCTGAGATGTCTGTTTTTAGTATAGCTTTAGATGGCTGTTGCAGCAATATCTCTAATGCCATGTTGGGAGTTCGCTTGATCACATTATTTATGCCGAGGTGGATCACCAATGAGTTTGAAGAGCAGGGAGGCTGTTCACCATCTCCCCTCTCGAGCACCCTGCCATTGGAGATGGAATACCATGGCGTTCAGGATGAAGCAGCAGGGCCTAAAGCCACAGATACACACATCCCTGCAGTGCGTGAAATTTTTTTCTGAAAGTGGAAATTATTTCTGAACTAAATGACCCATAAATGTCAAGGACAATTAAAGGTAAGGAGTTGTTAAAAAAAAAAATTTAGGGGCATGGGCCTGGCACAGTAGCCGAATAGCTAAAGATCTTGCTTTGCGTGCACTGGGATCTCATATTGGTGCTGGTTTTTGCCCCAGCTGTTCCACTTCCCATCCAGCTCCCTGCCTGTGGCCTGGGAAAACTGTAGAGGATGGCCCAAAGCCTTGGGACCCTGCATCCGCGTGGGAGACCTGGAAGAGGCTCCTGGCTCCTGGCTTCAGATCAGCTCAGCTCCAGCCATTGCAGCCATTTGGGGAGTGAACCAGCAGACAAAAGATCTTTCTCTCTGTCTCTCCTCTTTCTGTAAATCTGCCTTTCCAATAAAAATAAATAAATCTAGGGGCCCAGCATGGTAGCCTAGCAGCTAAAGTCCTCACCTTGAATGTGTGCCAGTTCTAATCCTGGCAGCCCCACTTCCCATCCAGCTCCCTGCTTGTGGCCTGGGAAAGCAGTCAAGGAGAGCCCAAAGCCTTGGGACCCTGTACCCTCATGGGAGACTTGGGAAGAGGCTCCTGGCTCCTGGCTTCTTATCAGCACAGCTCTGGCCATGTTGAATTGAATTATCAGAAGGAAGATCTTCTCTCTGTGTCTCCTCCTGTCTGTATATCTGACTTTGCAATATAAATAAATAAATCTTTAAAAAAATATTAAGGCGTGTTTGGGTGTATTGGTGACTGTGGTGAGGAGGGGGCCTTGACTTAAATTTACAAATCAGAAAAATGCAACAGACTCAGCATTGCTTTTGTAACTGTAAATAGCCTGGGCATATTTAATCCAACTTCCCCCACCAGAATACTTGATTAATTTTAGACTTGGGAAGACAATCAAGATAAGATAGGAGGTTTCCTTCTGTCCTGAAGGAAGAGAACCTTGGGGTTTCCAGTCCCTTACAAGGGGTATCATATGACCTTTTTCTGGCTCCAAGCCCATGAGAAATCTATCCCCAACGCCGCGCTTCTAAAGCTACCAGCCTTTACTGCCCAGCCCTGAGTCAGAGTCCCCACCCCCACCACATCCCCGAGACAGACAACTAGATCCCCAAATTTAAGATGTAGCTCAACCTTTGGCCACTAGAGGTCTCCTAGAAAGCAATGACCCGTGTAACCCGGTTTATCCTCTTTCAAACCAATAGACTTGTTGCACTAAGACTTGGCGAGCCTGCTCTGCTGGAGGCTATCTTATTAATAACGCCACCCACCCCCACCGCTCATGATGGCGCCAGGCGTGGAGCACGATGGGGCTAGACTTTGGCTGACCCTCAGACAGTGCTCGCTTTTTAGTCCACGGATCGATCTGTCGTCTCTAGGGCGACCCCTTTGATCCCCACAACTTCATCAAGCACCAGGGGAGAGCGCCCCTAACTCGAGGCTCCTAGGTGGACAGCTCGGAGCCCCACTGAGTTCCAACCTGTGGAGGACTAGCCAAGGGACCAGTGATCAGAATCACCTACCATCAGGTGCAGCAAGAGGACCCCCCGCCACCACCACCAAGCCCCCCGCGTGGCCCCTCTAGTTCTCTGCTGCCTCTCTCCCTCCTCTCTTTGCCTCCCGATCTCCGAGAGTGGCCCGAGTTTTAATTGGTGAAGGAGATTAGAGGTCCATTCACCAGCCGTGTTCTGATCCATGTTGTATTTTCTGGAAAAATTAGCCGCTTCTAACTGGAAGAGGAGGGAAAAAAAAAAAAAAAAAAAAGAAGGGGGAGGGGTCGCGGAGAGGCAGTAAGAAAGCAAAAACCGCCAGGTTGAATTCCCAGTCTTTATCAAGTCATTCGCTCACCGATGAAAGAAAGCTGCAGTGGCAGATTCGAGCCACATGCGGTAGTGTGTAGCAATTAGTAGATAAAATGCTGACTAAAGTGCTAAAACATGAAGTATTATTGTAGCCAAGGTCAAAAAATGCTTCAGTTGTCTTTTGCAATTTGGGGGAGGGGAGAACCAGAGAGATCTGCGTCTCCTAAATGGACGCCTTCTTTCTTCAAACTGTACTTTTTTTTTTAATGATCCTGTTTATTACAGCCCAAGCTACCTAATCATGTCACTGTTGGTTTTTGCAACTAACTTAATCCTCTTGATCCTTCACGAAATGATTCACAGACACTGAATAATGTGTCTATTGCTCCCCCAATCCCTCGAGGAGTGATCGTAATTTTTAATTATTTTACCTTTTAAATGTGCCAGGTAACTTAAAAATAGGGAGTTGGATTTTTGGCTAATAAAACAGCAGGAATATAGATGTACGTGACTGTATGTGTGTGCGTGTGTGCGTGTTTTCTGGCACAAGAAAGAGCCTGGCAATAGTGGATCGTAACAACATATACTGCCTCCCTCCTCTTTTCTGCACAGCAAGCCCCAACTACACACTTTTTATTTTTAAATAGATGGATAAATAAAGCAATTGCTTTCATGATTATAACTGTCCTGAATAGATGTCTTCTTACAACATTCAATCTGTTTATGAGTATTTACTTTACATTAGCCCAGGGACCCCGCACTGCAGGAGTTTGCCTCAATTCCCCCTGGGTGTCGGTGGCTCAAGTCTTACATCTGCTCTGTGATTGATGGAGCCTTGAATCCACGTTATTACTCTCTCACAAGCAGAAATCAAACAGGCTATTAACTACATTACTTCAAAGAACTGTTTCAATACAATCTCCTTATCTTAATTGAAACTTTCTTTGTATGGATATTTGCAATACAGGTAATTTACAGGTGCCTATCAAGCATCACATTAAAGAAGAAGTAAAATAGAGGATGGGGTGGGGAAGAGGTGGGATAAACACCATTGTGATCTGTAATTTTAAAAGCTGTTCACAGTATTGGACCTGAGATTTGATTTATTAGATGCATTATGTTCATATAGAAGTAGGGGGTCGAGATGCTGTAAAAAGAGAGGAAGATACCCCCGCAAATCAGTTATGAAATTCAGCATTCATTCTGATCACAAGACTGCATTTTGTTTTAAAAAATTCAGATTTAAATCCCTGAAATCGTGCATATATCAAAAATCCTTTCCAAGAGGTTGGGTGGTGTGCAGGCTGCTCCAGTGCCTACCTAGCAGACACAGAAACAGTTTCTAATTAGATGAAGCCTGTTACAGACACTTACAGACTTAAGCACCAAACACAGCAGAAGTTGCTTAGATGTTGTAAAGAGCTGTGTCTTTTTAAAGAGAGAGATTTAATATACAATTGAGGGACACCCTCAGGCATTCTGTTGAGGTTTCCTGCATAAATGCTGCTGCATTGGTCATACAGGAAACTGACTCAGAGTGGATCTCAAATAAGATCTTGTCAAAATACTGCAACTCAAGTTTTTTTTTTTTAACATGTAATTCCTTGAACTGGATATATGTATTTACCCTAAAGGAGATAGATTAACAGAAGTCTTAGGAATATATTGTCTGTATATTTTTAAGGGGGGCGGGGAATGTAGAATACCCTTCAGTCAAGTCCATTCATATGTTAAAAATGAGCAAAATGGGTTGTTCTAATCAAATGTCTGCAGTATGCATCATAAAAGTTAAAGAGAGAGAGGGAGAGGCGCCAGAGAGCTGTAATTTCTCTTCGTAACCCATGTTTATAAAATAGGAAGATCAGATGAAATTTCAAGGAAGATAATTAAAGAGTGATGTGCAAGTCATAATTTGGCTAATGCAAAAGATGGAAGACTGAATCGTTCCACTGTAGTGCAGAGTTGTGATATTACTTTAAACTATTAAAATACTTTTTGACAGCTTTCAGAATCTCAGCTCTTTGGCATGGGCGTTTATTACTTATTGTAATTGGAAGATCTGCCATTTTCCCTCGTTTATCTCTGTGTGTACAGAAACGAGATAGAGCTTGCCTTTTATTGCTTCCCCATGTTCTGAATCAAAAATGTGGTTTAGATAATGTTAAGTGCCCTAATTCCTACTGCAGTGGAGGCAGACGTTATGAAAAGGCATTAAACACACACAGAGGGTCTTTCCACCCTAAGTCACTGAGTATGAGGCATTTGTGCTCTGCCGGGTGTGTTAACTTCAGCCATGTGAATATAATTTTCATTAAAGTAATCCTGTTTCGACTAGATGCTGCGACTAGAGGTGAAACGTTGCGAAAGCGTTAAAAATAGCTTACTAGTAATTTCAACATCCTGTAATTTTATCACAGATCAAGTTTCAACTGTCATACTCTACAGACCCTATTCCCATATAGTACATGTTTACTTTTTTAGCGTGCCAGACCCACTTTGGAAAGATCGTTGCCAATATAATAATAATAATAATAATAGTAATAATAATAATAATATCCGAGGGGGGGCGGAGGGAGAGTGCTAGAAGGAGTGGGAGGAGAGCGGCGAGGGAGGTGGGGGAACGTGGGGGAAGCCAGTACACCATTTTACATCAACACTGCGAAAATGCAATCTAGCCTGGCCGAGGACCGGCAGCTGGGTCGGAGCTAGTGAGGGCTTTGCAGTCTCTGCCTGTTCCTTGTTCTGTCGCTCTTAAGTTTCTCTGTGTTTGCATAATAGCCGTGCATGCAAACCCCGCAATGCTCCAGGGCCCCAGAACAATAAATACACACATTTAAAGCCTTTATTGTCTTACGGTTCATGCCCCCGGTTTTCAACAGCTTAATTTCTGGTTGTATTTAACTAGTTTGCAAATGGATTTTTTTTTCAGTTTCAAACTATTATCGAGGAAGCTCCCCTCCCTTTTTTTTTGGCGGGGGAGGGGTTGGGGGTGGGGTAGGAGTCGGTATATTATTCCTGTAGCGCTGGGTTATATAAACACATTATCATTTGAGAGCGCCCTTGGCGTCCATCAGCATTGTAAACACGTACTAGTGTATATACTTCAAAATTAAAGAATGCACACGCAGAACTGGAAGCCTGAATTCATATTCCAAGCAGACTCGCTGCTCGCATTTATTGATTTATCATGCATCGTTTATTGTTCTGGTCCCTAAATGCAGTCGGTGTCCGTTCAATATTGTTTGCAAAATCCTGAGATGTTGTATTCACTGCTCACTTGTCTTTCTGTTCTTTTTTTTTTTTTTGCTGAGTATTTTTTTTGCGAAGCGAACAAATGCATTAATATTTATATGTTTATATAATCGATAACCCACTTTTCCCTTCCATGTAAATAGGCATCAAAAGATAATTTAACAGATTAGTTCTCGAAAACATGGCAGTGAGGAAGCGTAATTTAACTATCAAACAAATCTACATGTCTAATAACAGCAAATCTGCTAAGGAGCATTAGAAAGAGGAGCAGCGCCCCGGAATCTCTGCAGGAAATGTTCTTTATATTAGACATATACAAGCAGGTCCTGTCAGGTGCACTGCGGAGCTCGTCAGCCCTCGTCTCCCCCCAAAATTCCACAAGACGACCCACCTAGACAGGCGCTGTTGGATAGAGGGGATTCTCATATTCCCACCATTTGCGGGTGGAATTGATTTTTATAAACCTTCCCGTAGATTTTTTTGCCTTGATCCAGCCGCTTCCCGCCGAGATCGGACTGCGCCTTTCTGCCGATTACGAATTTGATCACCCAACATTTGGCAAGAAAGCCACATAATTTTGACAGGAGCTGAAAATTGAGTCTTCGGAGAAATATTAGGACACATTTCCAATCATTTTGGTGCCGAAGAGGAGGCAAGAGCTCAGTTTTATATTGAGACATTACGCCGACTGAAGGCAGAGAATGTTTTTCCCTGCCAGGACCTGATGCAATCCATTCAAGCCAACAAGTTTGGAGAGAATGTTGAGTTCAATCAATTCAGAACGTCGAGATGGAGCCCAACTCACTCCAGGTATTTCGCTCTCCTCCGCTCCTCCGATCCCGGCACCCCCGGCACCCCCCCAGCCCCCCAGCTCACCCACACCCCTGCTCCCACTCACAGCCCCCACAAACTTTTCACCAAACTTTTACCCTCTACATCCACCCAAATCATTTTTATTGTTTTTTTTAATCCCTGCACTGATCATACATACATAATGTAATCTCACCGCCTTAGATGGGTTGGTGGGGAGGGGAGGCGGTGGGGCCCCCCCCGGAATTTTTTTTTTTTTTGGTAGACAGAAAATTTGTGGGCTCTATGATTTTTCCACCCAGGATTGTATCTGTGGGTTCGTCTTATTAAGTGTGTGGATGTCTGAGTGTAATATGTCTGGGAATAGATGTTTGTGCTCTGATGGCTACATTATTTATTTGGTGCTTTTTCTTCCCCCCTGCAGTGGGTCGGCTCACCGTGTGGCTTGCACGGACCTTACATTTTCTACAAGGCTTTTCAATTCCACCTTGAAGGCAAACCAAGAATTTTGTCCCTTGGCGACTTTTTCTTTGTAAGATGTACGCCAAAGGATCCGATTTGCATAGCGGAGCTCCAGCTGTTGTGGGAAGAGAGGACCAGCCGGCAACTTTTATCCAGCTCTAAACTTTATTTCCTCCCAGAAGACACTCCCCAGGGCAGAAATAGCGACCATGGCGAGGTGGTAAACCTATCTCTCCCTCTCTTCTTTCTTTATTATCCCCCCCCCCCCTTAGTAATGCTTATTACAGGGCAAGCTTGAAAATACTGTATTCACTTCTGCAGGCGAGCAGGATCGACTCCTTTTTTTAAAGGGGTAGCGCCACTAGCTGGGGTTGGAGTATTTTGCCATTGTCAGAGTTTGGCTGTCAGCTTTACAAAGAGGATCCAACTGCTGATTTTAGTCAAGATCAAATAACTTGTTCGAGAAGGGTTTTGTTCAGGGGTGTGTGTGTGTGTGTGTGTGTGTGAGAGAGAGAGAGAGATCGTTCGCTTTCCTGCTATTGCCGCTTGAACATCACACGCTTTTTTTTTTTGTAATTTTTTTTTTTTTTTTACCTTCTGAAAATTTTTACCTTCGTGTCGGGCTCGATCGGGGCTGGGTGGATTTCTTTCGGTGGGTTTCGATATTGTTCAAGTCTTTTTTTTTTTTTTAAGTAAGTATTTGATATGTTTAAGAGGGCGGAAATTACGAAATGGAGGCAGAATGAGATCAAAAGCTATTGAGTTGGCAAAGACGTGTTGAATAAAGTGATAAATGACAGGTACTGGAATAATACATTCAAATAACTTGCAGATCTGCCCGGGCGGATTTCAAAGCGGTCGTGTAACCGGCACAAACACGTTAAGCATTAACAACTATCTCTCGCCCACTCCCTCCCTCCCCCCCTCCCCCGACAAGCCATTTGATGTTGGAGTTTTCAATTACTCCACGCACCGGGGACGTCTGGAGGCGCGGCGGCCGGGGGCCGCGAGGGGCGCGGGCGGCCGGCCCGGGTGGGTGTGCGCGCCCCTCGCGGCCCCCGCCGTGCCCAGACGGCGCTCCGGGGGAGGGCGGGGAGGCGCCCGGCCGGCCCGGCACGTTCCTGGGCGGCCGCGGGGGCGCTGCTCGCGCTCCCGCCACAGGACGCCCGAGGGGCGCCCGCTGTCACCCGGCGCCGGCCGGGGCGTGTGGTGTGCTGTGAGGGAAGCGCGGCGGGGCGGCCTCCGGGTGGGGTGTCGGGGGGCGGCGGCCCGCAGCGTCGCGGTCCCTGGGCGGCTGTGTGTGTGTGTGTGTGTGTGTGTGTGTGTGTGTGTGTGTGTGTGTATGTGTGTGGGGGGGAACTATTTCGGGGAGTCGTACCCTTGGCGCGGCGGGGAGGGCGGGCGCCCGGCCGCGCGGCTTTGTGTGGCCACCGCCGAGGGCAGGGTGGTCACTCGGAGGCTCTGGAGGGCAGTTAGCTGCGGGGGCTTTCGAGGTAAGGTGTCCCGAACCCCGGGTGCCAGGAAGGGTGCCCGATTTCAGCCCTGTCGGGGCTCGGAGCCGCCCGTCCTCGCACATTTCCTGGGGTACTTGAGGGTGCTTGGGGGCGTCGCCGGCCCACTCCCCTCCGCCCAGCGCAGGATCGAATTACCCTTCAGTGGTCTAGGGTGGTTAATTACCGGAGTTCGTCAAAACGCTCGCCCTCGAATCTGCCTTTTCCGAGATAAGCCCCGCCCACCTCCCCGCACCCCCCCCGCCCCGCTCCCCGCCGCCCTCCCCCGCCAGCTTTGGGTTTTAAACGTTCATATTTCCCGACGTCCGCCTGCAATTTTACAAAGGTGTTGTTTAGCAATACTGTGAAAAATCCGGCAACCTACCAACAGGTTGAGCTCTTTTCCCCCTCCCAAGGTCTCGCTGGGCCCCTCCCCCGACCCAACTTCCCTGCGCAGCTGTCTTCCTCCCCCTCCCCCTGATTTCTTATTATTTGCTTTTCAAATTTATTACTTCAGCATGGCCTGTGATCTGGAAAAGGGAAGGATTAAATATCCAGAAAAGAGCTGGTGCCTAATAGACTTCTGACTAAACCCAGGAGGAAATTATTTTGTGTTTTATGAGATATTTTGTGTTCACTCTTTTTTTTGGGTGGGGGGAGAGGGAGTGGAATTGGAATATTTTTAAAGATCCCCAAGTTGACCCCACGTGGTCTAATTTTAATTGCTGTTAGTGTAATTTAATAATGGATTCTGATTTAAGATTAAAAGCCATGTTCTCCAAAGGTTGCCTCTTCCAGAATTGTTGACAGTGAATAGATGGCGTTTTTCAAATTGCGATTTCTTTTTAATCGTTCATCATGGGGAATTGAAAGCGAAGCATTGTAGCGATCTGTGTGTTTTGTCGCTGCTGTGTGAGCCGTACCTGAGAAAATTAATCTTGCCAGTTAAAAGTAAACTCTAGGGGGCTTGCGGAGGGAGATGGCTCTATTTATAATCCTCAGCTGCATATACATCGACTGATATTATGCATGATTTGTTTTTTAATGCTAACACGGCTGGTAATTAGCTGTATGATTATACTTGTATATTTCATTAGGACTTTGGCTGATGTCATTGTGAATTATTCAGCCATATTAAAACAATTTTCAATTGAGATAATGACACGCCTCAAAATTATGCAAATGCCGACTGCATTGTGCAAAATAATTGTGACAAATGTAAAGCAGGTAGAAAGTTTCCCAATGCAGATCGGTTTTCCACCCTGGTGATGTCATTTCCCTTCTGGCCTAAGTTAGTCATTCATTAACAGCAAAGCAACAGCCCTTTCCTTGGAGGGGAGCCTACAGAACCCGGCATTTACAGCTGGCACCTGGAGGGGGCAACCGGGCCCTCGCATTAAGAAATTTGCTTTGTTTTCACTTACTCCATTAACTTGTTTATATACGTGGAAATGATTTTTCTTATTGATTTCAAATAGTCTTGAATGATGCATTTGCCATTTCCAATGTGTAGCTGAAAAGAGAAAGGTTTCTTGGTGAATATGTACTGACTTGGAGACAATGTTCAGCACATTGAATCAGCCAGTACAGTTTATTTTAAGTAACCAAATGGAGGTTAATAATTTCTTGATTGAGCTGACATCAGCATCCATTTCGAAAGGACAGCCAGGACTCAGTATGCTTTTTTTGGTTTAAGAGAATCATTCTGCCTTTTTTTCTTCTTTTTTTGTAATTTCTTGAAATATAAAGACGTCAGTTCTAAACGCAGGAAAATGATCATTGTGCAAGATCAGAAATAGCGTCCCTGTGTGGCTTGCTAGGCTTTGCAGAGCCCTCTTCTTGGCAATATTTTCTCGTTGATCCTTGTCACTGCATGTGGGGCTAAGGAGGGCTGAGGAGTGTTGTATTGCTGTTTTACAGATGGGAATGTGCACGTGGAAAGATGATAAAGTTTGGTCAAAGGTCACCAGCCTAAACTCAGTCACTCTTTAAGTTTTACGCCTGTTCTCTCTCTCAATGAAACCCTCTTGAAACTAGAATTTCAGTGCATTGTATTCTAGAAGCATGAACTCATGTGGGCAGTCCCTTGTATATTTTAGAACTTGACTATTCAGTCAGCTTTGCCAAAGGTCCTCAGGTATTTAAATAGTAGAAGTGTACACTTCAGCTAATTTTAGCCAGTTCTAAACAGCACAACTGTATTTTAATGGTTATTAGAAATCATTACCAATCGATCCCTGGTTTTACTAGTGATGGTGATGATTTCCATGCGTCCGGAATACTTCGCTGCTTTCACATACTAACAGTGCAGAGGAAGAGGAGTTTGGAAAGAGGCACATTTCCATCCCCAACTCTTTGACCTTGAACCATCAGAGCTACGTTTTTCCCCCAAAGATTTATTTATTTATTTTTATTGGAAAGGCAGATATACAGAGAAGAGAAGAGACAGAGAGGAAAATCTTCTGTCCGATGGTTCACTCCCCAAGTGGCTGCAATGGCTGGAGCTGAGCCAATCCGAAGCCAGGAGCCAGGAGCTTCTTCCAGGTGTCCCACGCGGGTACAGGGACCCAAGGCTTTGGGCTGTCCTCGACTGCTTTCCCAGGCCACAAGCAGGGAGCTGGATGGGAAGCGGGGCAGCCAGGAATAGAACTGGCGCCCATATGGGATCCTGGTGCATGCAGGGTGAGGACTTTAACCACTATGCTATCGCGCCGGGCCCAGAACTACTTTTAGTCTCAGTTTTTTCAGCTGTGACATGGAAACAACATTGAGCATGTCTGTGTGGGTCTTGTGGACATCAAGGCATGCTATACCAGTGAGGCACTCCACGTGAAATGCTTAAATCCATAAAATACAGTTAGGGCTATGGTGGTGGTTGTTCTAGATAATATTAACTTAGCAGACAATAACAAAGCAGAGCTCTGCGTGTCTGTGTGGAAATGCATGCTTCTGCTTTTAAATGACCATGACAGTGAATGGCAGGACCATGCACAGGGAGCTGAGTGTCTTCAGTAATTACCCACAATTGTCGCATCCAGAGAGGAGCTCTTCAGAGGAGGAAAATGGCAAAGTAGGTACGTAATTGGTTCTGTTACTTGGTAACTTCTGATGAGACTCATTTTCAAATTGCCAAGTGCTCAATCTATTGGCAGTATACCCATTTGCAAAGGTAGATGTGCGAGTTTGGGTTTCAGCCTGACTAGCCAGGACTTGGGTTTTACGACAAGGTCCTCTGATCACCTATCACTGTGGGTGAGGATGGCTAAGCCAATGATGTCACTGAACCAAAAATCGAGCATTGCTGTCTGTTACTGATTCCATTGTACATTCAGGATTTGTAAACAAATGAGTTTGGTTCTTACTATCCTCACTATTCCAGTTAAAAATGGATACAAGTGCATATCCAGGGCCACTTAAAATTAACTGCATTAATTCAAGTCTAGATTTCTGACTTTTAGTATATTATTTGTAGAAATTTTCCTGATTTCAGAGACAGAAACAAGGGAATGAGGGAGAAATTGAGAGAAAGAGACAGAGATCCCACTACATTCTCTAGTTAACTTCTCGAATTCCCTCCATGGCGGGGGTTGGGCTGGAGCTGAAATTGGGAGCTGAGAACTCCATCCAAGTCTTCCATGTGGATGCCAGGGAACCAGTTATTTGAGCCTCCCCACTGCTTCCAAGGATCTACATTTGCAGGAAGCTGACATCAAGAGCCTGATCAAGGAATTGAACCCAGATACTCTGATGTGGGACAGAGGCATGCTAGCTGGTAGGTTAAACACCACTACCAGAATTCTAGTTTTGACAGCTTCTCATGGCTGTGTGTTCTGGGCAAGTTCTGAACTTCTGTGCCTCAATTTTCTCATCTGTAAAATGGAAATACAATACTGCAGGATTGTTTAAATGAGTTAATACCTGTGATGTGCCTAAAACTGAGGTTGGCATTTGGTAAATAATTATATTATGGGCTGTTCCTATTATCATGCATATTTGTATTCTTGTTCTCATTGAACTTTGAGCCCACCACCATGCATCTTACCGGGCAAAGATTTTCTTTGAAGGAGGGTGGCACGAAGATCAGTTTGCTAGAACGTGTGACCAGCCAAGTCCTTTCAAACCAGGCCGTCTTTTATCTGTGTATGTTGGGTTTAGCCGTGTCACCAAAGTAAAAGGCTCCGAAAGGATTTGCAGTTTGCTGTTGAAGTGTGCTACCAACTGGATCAGCAGGATTCTTTCAAAGATCGTCTGATTTGATCATATCTGGGGTTAGCCAGACTGGAGTTGAGAATGTGTGCTGGATTGGCCCTGCTCTTTATTTTCTGGGTCTGGAGGGTGGAGAGAGTTGCTGAGTTTTGCTGTGTACTCATGAGTTACATTTTTAGAGATTTCTTAGGCATCTGTTTTAAAAATTTTATTACTTCTTTTTAAAATAACTATGACCAACTTTTTAACAAAAGATTTTTGTGTTATTTATTTGAAAGGCAGAATTAGAGAAAGGGGAAAGAGAAAGATCTTCTGTCTGTGGGTTCAGTCCCCCCCATGGCTGCAGTGGCCATTGCTGGTGGCATGTGTTCAAGGATATGAGCCATCCTCTGCTGCTTTCTCAGGCACATTCATAGGGAGCTGGCTTAGGAGTGGAGTAGGTGGGACTTGAATTGGTCCTCAGGTGGGATGCTGGCACTGAAGGCAGCTGCTTAACATACTATACCACAACACCAAATTCCCCTTAGGCTTCTTAAATGATTTCACTGGCTTTGGTTATACACTACCTTTTCTGCATCTCAGTTTCTTCATCTACCCAATGGATTTAATTATTTTTTTGAGAGAGAATTAGAGATACCCAGGGAAAGGACCTGATATTCAGTATTACTTACCCACCGCATCACTGCCATGTCTGCCAAGCAATGTCTTAACCACCAGGCCACATGCCTACTCCTAAGTTTTGAATAGTTAAGATCCAAAATCCAGCCAGTGCTGGCATTTCCAATCTTGAGTTCATCAAAACTACTTGCTGAATGTAACCACGTGTTTAATGCTGTGTTAGGAGAATGGACATAAAACACCATGATTTGGCCCTTTTTCTCAAGAACTTTTTCAATCTTGATAAGGAGGCAAGAATAACCCATTTAAAAAAAAAATGTAAAAACAGCATAGGACACTGTAGCACCAAGGCAAATTGTACTGACAATACATGTAATATGTGTTCATAGGAAGGCGCATGGTTGGTGTGGTTTTTTGGAAAAACAATTCACTCTGTTCCTCAGATGTTAACTGAAGACCTACTGTGTGTTGGGCTATAGGGCTATCACCAACTCCCCAGCTGTGTTCCTCAGTCACCACTGAGATTCTCATCACTCTTTGTAGCCTTTCATGATCTCTCTGGGAATTGGAGAGTGTGGTTTTCATCTTAGATGTCTCATCCATTGCACAGGTGTTTTTACAGTACCTGCTATTTTAGGCCCTGGGAATAGAATGTGACCAACACAAACAAGAATCCCTGCTCTCAGGAAGTGTGCACTCCGGGGCTTGGTTTCCCCCTGTGGTGTACTTGGTTTCCCTGCCCTGCTAGCAGCTGTTCTCAGGTGCACTAAAATGTGCTGCGAATACCTCCCCACTTCTCACAGTCTTCAGCACTTGTTGAGTGACAGAACTGTCGCAAAATTAAAATGCCTACTTGCCCAAAGTCTGTCTTCCTTTAGCTGGGCCCCATTTCTTTCTGACAAAGGGTTGATTAGCCACTCACATGTGGGACCTCCCCCCAAGTTTTCTCCTTCGAAAATCCATAGTCATTTTGCACCATAAGGTTGTGATAACGGGTGGATTAGTTTGGGAATACCCATCAGATAAATGAGCAAAGATTTAGGGACAAATGTGCAGTCTGGACGCAGCAGCTCTTAATTTGTTGGTTTTTTTTTTTTTTCTGATCTCCAGTGATCAGCCCATTAAAAATCCAGGTCTTGGATATGTTAACCCATGAGAAGAGTGGATCAGAGTTCTCCCTCACCCACTCTCCATGGACAGTTCATGTGAGCCAGCATGCTTTTAGACAGATGGTCTTAACTAGGCCACGTATTTGATAGTGACTCAAAAATTGTAAGCAATTAAAACCTCTCTTGACATTCAGATTGTCAGGCACAGACTAAGGAAATGTTATGTTTATGAAGTACAAGAGCCTATGCATGTAAATATTTCTTTATTAATTATTAATAAAGCATACTATCGTTCATAGTGGCATCTAGTGATAGATGACTGAGGCTCATCCATCAAAGTCTTGTTTTAACCAATATCCAGAATATAATTGCTCGAATCAAATGCATTCACTTGTCATCTATAGAGCCAAGGTAGTTGGATATTTGCCATCTTGTACTCAGAATAATATTGTAGTTAGTAATGATCCATTGGTTTGGCTTTTAAAGAAATTTAAAACAAATGGATCGATGGTTGGCTTAGGGACTCACGTACCTCTCAGAGATGTGGTACCAAAGCCCTGCATTTCTCAAGGAATCTGCTCCCATGCCCTGACACAGGAATGGATGCTTCTGGCCACACTGTGATCCACACGGTGTAGCTGGGGATTGGAACTTGGGCCTTCCCCTCCAGTGCGTGTCACTCACAGGCTGGACGTGAGCATCGGTACTGACAACACCTTTGAACCATGCTGACGATGGTGATCATGGAAAAGAGATTTTAGAATCATGCTAATGCCATCAATCTCTTCATACGCTTGTGTGAATTCATTCTGTTTTCAAAATCAGATGCACTGCTAACAGCATTAAGCATGGATATTTGACATTTCTCATGCAGACAAGCACGGGTGGGTTAATTATGTGATTTTTCTGTAAGATCTTGGGTTGTGTATAGATTCATTGTGGAACGTGTCCTTGTACCTATGACTGTCAAGTTCAAAAGCTTGTCTTCATCCCCATACCCCACTAAGAAGGGTATGCTGCAGAGGCTACAGACATCTCGTGGCCCCCTTCCATCTCTTGGACTCTCAGCACACCCTGGCTGCGAAGTCCTCTCCTCCCCTTTGCCCACCCCCGCCCCCAGTCCATCCTCAGAGTTGAGTTCTAAGCCCTATCAGTGGCGTTAAACATTAAATTCTTGTCTTTCAGAATAATAGGCTTTGCTTTCTACACCCTCAAGCATGTTGAGCTACTGTGCAAGCTGGAAAATAAAAATGTTCTAATTGTGTCTTTTAAATAAGCATAGGAGTGAATTAATTAGACCATATTTTGTCTTTAGTTGCTTAGTTACACAATAGTATTCCTGAGCACGAGTAAGATAAATTGGCTCTTTTTGTGCTGCTTGTCCCTTAATCATAATTACTGTATTGCTTAGGAGAGTAAAGCATACATAGATTTTGAATTTTTTATTAATAGTCAAAAATATGCAGACGATATATAAAGTATATGCTATTCAACCTGTTTTATATGCTTTTATGTGGGAAGAAGTTTTATTGTGGTGGCAACATTTACATTAGTTGCACAAAGATGTAGTTCTGGGAAATACATAATTGAAATGTTTTTGATTTGCTTTTTCTGGCCTTTTCAATCTTATTCAGAATAATAGTGCCTCCAGTCCTGGAGCAGTCGCTTTCATTTGATTTAACATCTTTCTTTGTACTGTGTGTACAGCTGTACAGCACCCAGTTTCAGCCCCATAGAGCCCAGCTGAGGTTGTATGAGTCATGGGACTCACACATTGTGCCTTACTCCTTTGGCTCACACTGTTAGGGGCTGGGGGCAGGGGTCACAAACACACTTGTGTGCTGGGGTCCTGCAGTCATTACTCCAATGCCCTTCACTCTTGGCACACTTCCATAATCCTTGGAGGCTTTTCCAGGGTTAGTTCATAGGAGCTTATTGGAGCTTGGGCTGGTGAACCCTCTGTGCTTGCCTTGTGGGGTCTGTAGCTTGAATTTCCTGCCCCCCTACCCTCCATCCTCACTAAGGGGGACAGCAAGGCTTAGACAGCTTGATATAGTTATTGAACAATGCCAGAGTCTGGCTTAGGACCCGGGCTACATGCTTGGTAAATGTATGTGAAAACTGACCCCATTGTTCTGTCCTATTTAAAAAGCAAGTAAATTATTTACAGATATTTTCTAATTAAAGCACATGTTGTTTCACCAGCACAAAGAACACAGCATAACTGGAAACAAAGAACTCCAGAATTTCGTGTATCCTTTTAAGGGAGCAGTGTATTTTAAAAATGTGTACATAAAGGGTGGAATCAATTGGGAGATCAAAAGCTACAAACTTTCAGTTTTAAGATGGAGATCTATTATTCAGCCTAGTGACTATAGCTAATGTAATATTTGATAAGAAAATAGATCTTACCCCCAACAGGGTAACTTTTTGAGGAGATTGTGCTCATGATTTTACAGCCTACTTCAAATAATCACACTCTGCTCCTCAAATAGAACCAATTTTTATTGTCTATTATACCTCAATAAAATGGAAATGAAAGAGTATACACTTACTGTGGATACTTCAAAATACTAATGGAAGTGGAATTGAATTTACCAGTTAAATTTTGGTGCAACAATTTCTGACATTCATGCGTGTAAGGAGTCTTGAAATCCTTAATGGGGAATTCTTCAAAAAATTGTTGTCAAAAACTGGACCCTTTGGCTTTGCTGCTTGCAGACTTGTTCAGTTTTAGACAAAAGTAATTAGAGGTCGCCAGTATTGACAAAGATGATCAAGAACTGTTATGGTTATTTCAGAAAAATATTTCATGTCTGAGTAGCTGTAAACTTTTCTGGATGAAATTACAGGATGAGGGAGAATGAGTGCAGCCATCTTTAATAGATGCAAGAACCAGAGGCCTAGAAAATTGCTGGATACCTGCTCAGATCCAGCAAATGATAAAAGTAGAATAGCACCCAGCCCCTTCAGGCCCAGTGGCCTGGTCTGCTGCCTTGGGGAGGGGCCACTTGGCTGCAGCTGTGCTTTGGGGAAAGTATCAAGTGTTTCCTAGAGATGTGTTGCTTGCAGAGAGTCATGCCAGTGCCTGTTGTACACCAGAGGATGGTGCTGAAAACGGGCATCACTTTTATAAAATTACTACTGAGGCGTGCAGGTTCTAAAGGAACAACCAGATACTTAGCAGAGGTTACCCAGAAAAGCATCACTGATATTCAGGTTCTCAGGCTGTATGTCTCCATCATGTCCATAACCTCTCCTGAAACCCAGACAGGGATATGTATGCTGGTACCATAAAAGTCTTGCCAAAAGGTGGTTATCTTGGTAATTAGTACAATTGTCTTTTCTGCCAACACCCATTATACATGGATGGTTTCATTCATTAAGAAATGTTTATTTTGAGTAACATATAGGTCAGTGTTTTCTTCACCAGAACTGAAATAATGAGCACAATGACTAATACACAGACAAAGATTTCTATTCTCATACAACTTATTTTTTCTCTGCTTGAAAAAAGCAATGAAGTCAACACATTTTCCATTTTCTGAATATTATCTGTCTGGCTTTGTGTACATATTAATATGTAAATTAAATATTAGTAAAATATATAACTTAATCATCATAGGTATTCTTCAGATTGGTGGTATTTGGAAATTTCTATACCTTGTAGATGATAAAATTGAGGCTAAGAGAGATTAAATAATTTTACCAAAGTCACTCATAGGTGAGACTCAGAGCTGGGATTCAAACCTGAGTTCTCCCTAATTCTTCTAGGACTAATGGTTGACCTTTCCTCTCTATAATTTTAGAATATGCAGAGAATTCCCATTATTGGAACTTTTATTTTATACTGACCGACTCTGTATTTGAACTTTTATGAAAGATAGTTCTCTAGTAACTTACATATGTATAGTTCTCTAGGAACTTACATATCCACACTTGTGTAGTAAAATTTAAAAGTGCTCTTTAAACCTATCCCAGGGTCTGTCTCACATTTCAACTTTAATACTGCCTAGAGACCTTTGTGTACAGTCCTGTGGGGACCTGGGAGAGGAGAGAGGTGGAATGCAGGAGGTTCTTGCTCTCCTGGTTAATCAGTTATCACAATGATCACAAATATCACAAGTAAAGGGGGTGATTTTGCAGTGTGTTCCAAGTAATGCAGGGAAAATAATGGGATCAATGACAGGATTCCTAGTTTCATTGAGAAAGTCTTGGGAGGCATTTGGGAAGAAGCAATCTAAATGGATTATGGGGTGAAGATTGAAAAGAGGCTTTGAGGCAAGGCATAGAGGTGGGATCAGCCTCTCCCCACACTCAAGACAGTCTTGGACTGAGGCCAGCCTTGGCCAATATAGTAACTAATTTTGAGTTGCCTGCTGATGCCCGCTGGAGACACTTGTTCTCTAGTCTTCTAAATGGACCCCTAGATAGCATGTTTAGAGCTGATTCACATTACTTGGCTATATAAATGATGGGACAGGGCAAACTAACGCCCTAAATACCAAATCTGGCCAGCTATCTGTATTGGTAAATAAATTTTTATTGGCACACAGCCATGCCAGTTGTTTACAGATGGCCTTCTTCATACTATTTTAATATAGACTGGATGACACACAGAGCCTAGGATATTTATTACCCGACCTTTTATAGAAAATATCTATCAACTTCTGGCCTAAAGTAATACACATATTTTTTTAAAAATATCCATTTATTTATTTATTTGAGAGAGAGGCAAAAAATTTCCATTTGCTTGTTCAGTCTCCAAATGCCTACAGTGGCCCATCTAAATTGGGACTAGAAATTCAAGCCACATCTCCTATGGCAGGAATCCAATTACCTGAGCCATCACCATTGCTTTCTAGGAGCAAGGTTAGCAGAAAGTTGGAGAACAGGTGTTGGAGCCTGAAAGTAAATCCAGACACTTGGACATAGGACAAAGTTGTCATAACCAAAGTCATTGCCGGCAGGCTAAACTCTCTACCTAAAATAATACTATTGAAGTTAATAGTAGCGGTCAGCATTGTAGGGCAGCTGATTAAGCTACTCCTTGCCTCACAGACATCCCATATTGGAGCACCAGTTTCAACTTTGTCTACTTTACTCTAATCCAGCTCCCTTTTAATGTGCCTAGGAAGACAGAGGAAGATGGACCAAGTATATGGGCCTTTCCATCCTCAGGGGAAACACAGATGGGATTCCTGGCTTTGGCTAATCCCAACCCTGGCTATTGCAGCCCATTTGGGGAGTGAATGAATGGCAGATATATATATCTCTTTTTCTCTGTGTTTCTCTCTTGAATGAATAAAAAATTTTAAAAAAATTAATAGTAAAGCCAGGTTCTTAGAACTTCATCTGTTGCCTTGTACTTTTTCTTCATGACAATAAGACTATGGGATGATTCAGAGTCATCTCCATTTTGCTGACAGATATCGTGAATAACTTGTCCAGCTTTCTAAATTCATTCATCAGGTAAATGACAGAGACCAAATGGGAACTTAAGCTGTCTTGATTGCAAAATGCAGGTGATGGAAACATTATACGGTCCTGTTTATGTGTAGAGGAAACAGGGCTGGTATCAGAACAACTGTGATCCAATTAGGTGAGATTTTACTCTGTAAAGTAAAACTGTATAACACCTGTATCCATAAGTCAAGGCCCTGTTCAGAAATGACCTTCCCTATGAAAACCTTTGACCTGAAGGTTAAGTTGCTGCTTGATATGCAGAGTCTGGGTCTGGTGCTTGGCTCTGGCTGCTGAGTCTAGCTTCCTGCTGATGAAGAGCCTATGGAGCAGGTGATGAGTTCCCTGCTGCCACATGGTAGACCTGGTTTGAGTTCTCAGCTCCCAGCTTCAGGCTGGCACAGCCTCAGCGGTTGTGACCTTTGGGGGGCTAAATCAGAGGATGACATTCTCTCTCTCTCCGACAAATTTTGTTTTCCTTCTATTTTTTAACACTTTTTTAAAAAAAATTTGCTTCTTGAGTTTTTAAAGCCACTTTCTGTATGCCACTTTGCGTTAGCTAGAAAGGAGGAGTCACAGAGCAGTAGTGCATGTGCAAACACCCTTTTGGACAAGCACGCATAGTGAGTGGATAAAGGAAGACCAGCTATGGGAGAAAGTAGAGTGTTTGGGGGACCTGGGAAGCATGCCTCTGAAATGCTGCTCTTCAGGTTCCGTGTGTCATCGTTGAGCAACAGTGTCCTCCAGCATTGCCAGACATTTCCGTTTTTCAAGAGAAGCCAGAAATCCAGATTTTGGTGTAATTTTTAAGCTGGCCATTCAATGCAGTTTTAAAAATACTGTGGGTCAAACAAAACGTCTTGGTCCAGATGTAAGTGCCACCTTGGAATCTCTAAGGGAAAGCTTTGGGCTATTATAATTTTGAAAGCATTCTCATATTTGGTCCTTTTCCTGTAGTTAAAGTGAAAAGAACCTGTTAGTAAGGAGACAGTGATGAGAGGGATGGGGACAGGCAGATGGACAAAATCCTCTCTTGTCTGTCGCCAAGGTTCCAGCATCTGGGGGAGCGGGAGGAATGAAAGGGAGCAGGGCCAGAGGTGAAGAAAGCAAGGTATGTGCGTGGTAGCCATCCTGCAAGATGTCCTGGAAGGTGTAAATAGAAGGAGCCCTTTCAAGTAACAAGAATTTTATGGACTGAGATTTCTGGTTGTGGGGATGACAGAGGGAGAAATCCTAATTGTAAAGAGAGAGGCAGAAAGGAAGGAATGGTCTGGATTCGGTAAGACAGCAGCTGTCTGGTGCTAACGAAAGGCAAATTTGAGAGGCTGCCATGTCATACCTACCTCTGAAGTCAGTACTGATTAATAATCTCAGCGGTGTGCTTTGTCAGTAGCTGTGTGTCATGTGTACCAGTTGGCTTAATCTCTCTGGCGTCTTACTTTCTTTCATTTTGTCTTCACTTTTATTTATTTTCATTTTATTTGAAAGGCAGGGAGACAGAGATTTTGTATCTACTGGCTCATTTCCCAAATGCCCATAATAGCCAGGAATGGGCCAGCCTAAAGCAAGGAGCCCAAAATTCCATCATGGTTCCCCACTTAGGAGGAACAACCAGAGTCCTTATAGTATCATCTGCTACCTCCTACAGTGTTCATTGGCAAGAATCAGAAGCAGAGGAGTCAGGACTCAAACCTAGTGCTCTGATGAGAGATGAATGAGGGCATCCTAAGTGGTGACTTAACCACTGCATCAAAGGCTCTTTTGTCTTACTTTCGTATCTGTACAATGGGTTAATCTTGCTGGGCTGAGAATATCAAATGACATTTATTTGGGCATACAGCACCAAAGTATGGCCTGGCTTCTTCCAGGTCAATAGCAGATGTCAGTTGTTGACCTGCCTTTTCTGGTCAGAGACCAGAACCTGACTTTTGAAAACCTCATAGTGCTAGACTGGTAATAGACCCTTAATAAGTAATTTATTGTTGAGTCATCGCACTATTATCTGAAAAACAGTCACAAGAAAACAATCACTTTATGTGGTTAATGTTCTGGTTCTCCATCGATCCTAAGTGACTTGTGTTTTGGTTTAGAGGTTCTGACCCATGTTGGAGGTTTCCAGGCACAGTGTAGGGGATGTGATCAAATCTGTTTTGTGCTGTTGCTTTTAGGTCTTAAAGAAGCTTTGGGGGGCTTTTCTCCCATCAGCCACAATAAAGTAGAATGGGATGGGGTGGGGCAATGGAGTCAAGAGACAAGCCTGCATTCCAGATGTTCTTTCTAAGGATGCCAAGCCAAGTTCAAACTGGTGCTTCTCAGGTCCTGTCTGCCTTTTGATGATGCAACTATGAGGAGCCCTGGAGCTCATCTGCTGAGTGTGCAAAACCCTCAATTTACTTTAAATACACCCACTTTTCCTCCATGTTTAAAAGAGGCTTTCCTATTTCTTATTTTTAAAAACATCGCTCATTTGAAGATTGGCTCATCTCCTTTGGCTAATGGTGGAAGGACTGCACACTCCTGCCCAGCTCTTTCAAAGATGCCAGAAGCATCAACCCAAGGATGTGAAGGGAAGAGTCCCAGCCCAAAAGACTAGGGGGATCTTAGATTAAAAAGATCTTCAAAATAGAGACCGCCTGCTGGGCCACTAAATCCTTTTGCTTTGGGTTAATCCCGCAGTGTATATCAGATGACTAAAATTCAGATGAAAACATTGCTGTTGCACTCAGTCTCCTCACCAAATGATTCCAAAATACATGGGTTATAAATACGGAAAATAATTGCATTCTGTACGTCTTAAGTGAAATAATCTGTTCCATTCTGTTTCTTCTGAATGTTCTCCATAATAGTCTAATTGTGTTCTGTGCTCCTGGGGACTGGATGTGTGTTCAGCAACAATGCATTGGGTTGTAAAGTATGCACCCCCAACTATCGGCAGGCAGAAAGAAGATGCTGGTAAAAAGGCTGAGGATGTTTTTCTAATGTAAATGCTGTGAGTCATGTAAATGGTAGTGTCTTTAAACATTATCAACGGGCTCCTTTGATTTTTTTCCTTGAGAGTGCAGGTCCTATTTCTCACCCTCCATTTTTATGTTACTGGATCAGTAATTCAATAGACAGCCAAGCAGATGTTCACATCACTTTTGAGCCCCCAGAATTCCTCAAATCACACCCTCAAAGTAGCAGAGTAATAATAATACTCGCGGGATGTTAGAATACTGAGATATTTCAATTGCTTAATTTATTCCCCTTGGCCATAATTTTTAAAGGTTCTTCTGCGCCATTCCCCCATCTCCCACACCTCCTTTCTTTAACAAAAAGAAACCTTGCCCCAGTCTTGGCCTGTGGACTAGAGGGTTGTGTGTCTATAGGACCTGCAGACTTTGCTCATAGATGACACTGTTCTTACTGTTGCCTGTGTCAAAGGCCTTTAAAAGATAAATCTTGAAAGAGTGCATACAGGAAAGGGGAGTTGAGGCTTAGAATTCTTCTTTGGTCACTACATCATAGACTGATATTGCTCTTGAAAAAATAGCGTTCCGTTTTTAAATAGAGGCCTGTGGTTTCAACCTTCTATTCAATTATTTCAACCAATATTTATTTGTATGTACCAGAGTACTATAAGGGATGATAAAAAGGAATGAGATTAGCCCTTTTGCTCCAGTTGTGTAGTGGAAATAGTACATATATAAGTTAGCTTGACTTGGCAAGAGGACATTTTCCTCTACCCCTTCCATCCTAAAAAGTATGTTTACACTGGTAAGAATATTCTTGGAAATCTCTATGGATACCCAAAACGTAAAAGAGCTCTTGGATAAGTAGCTGAATGAGGACATAGGCAGTTACACAAAGCATTTTTCCATCAGCTTGTCTTCCTCCTAGCAGGAATAATCTAATTTCTGGACATAGTTTAAAAGGGTGGATAGTGCATTATTTCACAGATATTATTTCCTTGTCATGCAGTTATATGCAAATCTGCCCCATGTTAACAAGTGATGTGTTATCTCCTGTTGGGTAACAAGTCATTACAAATTTGGTATCTAAGAGCAATACAGCTTATTCACAGTTTCTGTGGATCAGGAATTGGACTAAAGCTTAGCAGCTGGGTGCCATTGACTCAAAATCTCTCCAAGCAGTAGCCGAGATGTGAACCCAGGCAACAGTCATTTCAAAGCTCTTTTGGAGGAGAATCCAATTCCAGGTTTGCTCAGTGGCATGATGCAGATCTCAGTCCTAGAGGGTGCGGGGCTGAGGGCTTCAACTCCTTGCTGGCAGTTGACCCATCTTTCCTCACTTCCTTGCCTTGCCACTTGGGCTCCTCCACAGGGTCCTTCACAGCATGGCCACCGGTTTCCTTCAGCATGCATACTTGAGATACAGCCACACCTTGCTAAATCTAACCATCCAGGGGACATCCCAGTGCCTGTGCCTGATTCTCCTTGTTAGCAGTGAGAATCTGTGTTCAGCCCACACTCAAGGGGAGATGAACTCCAAAGATGTGGGGATCTTGGAGTCTTCTCAGAGGTCATGTTCTACAATCAGTAACAGAACCCAGTCTGTTTAGTGTACAGCTTCTTTGTTAAAGCATGAAAGCTATGCTTCTTCTTTGGCTGTCATCCCTTTTTTTTTCCTTTTATCATTATTTTGGGGTCTCTTTCCCCAACACCTCTTCCCTCCTCTGGGGCTGTAATTATGGGTGACATTCATGAAAGACATGATTGCCTTAATATTTCAAAGATTTGTTAAATTTTACAGTGTGTCAACAAGCCATATTGGGTATTTTCTAAGCCTAGTTCAATGAATTTTCAGTTTTTCTAGAAATGCTGGCTAGAAGATTATGTCAGTGTGATGATAAATATGCAGCAGGAAGGAGGAGGACGCACCCATAACTGATAGAAACAGCTTCTTAATACTTCAGGAAACAGGTTTGTTTTGTGCAGAATGGTTAGAGTGGGGATCAAACTGACCTGTGTCTATACACAGACTGCAAACTCCACTTGGAGTTACTGACGTCCGAGTTTGTGTTCATAGTATGTATATCCACAGGAGCTGCCTCCCAGTTACCCTTTGACCTTATGCATATGTTAGGAGAGCAGCTGGCCTACCATCTTTTACCTTCTGTGGAAATTACCTGCTTCCTGGGAAAACTCGTTCATTTCTCTTTGGTCTGAGCAAAATTTTCAGAACTATGAATGTGAACATTAAAAGGTTTTGGGGAAAGCGGGCATTAAGCAAATTCTGCTCAAGTTTTTTTTTAATATTTATTTATTTTTTATTAGAAAGGCAGATTTATAGAAAGAAGAAGAGACAGAGAAAAAGACCTTCCTTCCTCTGGTTCACTCTCCAACTGGCCACAGTGGCCAAATCTGAGCCAATCTGAACCAATCTAAAACCAGGAACCAGGAGTTTCTTCTGAGTCTCCCATGTGGGTTCAGGGTCCCAAGCCTCTGGGCCATCCTTTACTGCTTTCCTAGGCCAGAAACAGGGAGCTGAAAGGAAAGTGGAGCAACCAGAACAAAAACCGACACCCATATAGGACCCAAGGTGAGCAAGGCAAAGACTTTAGCCACTAGGCTACCGTGCCAGGCCCTTTGCTTAAGTTAATAATGGAAAATTATTTATGGTAAAACTACTGGATGGTTATTAAGAAAAAGGGTCAGGATTCAAACTGAGGAACATGCATCAGTTGTTCAGAATGGGCTCAACTGTGCGTTTTTTCCTTTCTCCTTCTGTTGGCCTTGAATTTGACTACACAGCTTATGCTTCCTGGGACCTTTGCAGGCTCTGGTCCTTCCACTGCCATGTCCTCTGTGTTTTCTTCACCTCCATGCACCTCTTAGCTCTGCCAGCTCTTTCTGGTCCTTTGGGTCTCAGCAGATAGAGCTTCCCTGACCACTTGATGTACATAATCTCCAGTTCCACCCTTAACATTCATAATTGCCTCTTCCCCCTCCTTTGGTTCAGGTTCTATTTACTATCTGACTCTTCTGACACAGCTACCTCTCCGAGAGAGAGAGAGAGAGAGAAAGAGAGAGAGAGAGAGAGAGAGAGAGAGAGAGAGAGAGAGAGAATTGTAGGCTTCAGAAAGATGGGCATTTGTATCTGACACCTCGTGCCAGTAGATATTCAGTAGCTGCTGAATAAAGAAAATTACCCATGGCCATCTCTCACTGTATTGAGCCCTGTTAGCTGCCACCCTATAGTATTTCCTGTCCTTTCTCCACTAGGCAAGTCTCCTGCCACTCAGAGTCCTTGTCCCTGCTATTTCGCTTGTTAGCACAGTTCTGAGGGTCGCTTAGGTCACTGAGGATCTAGGAATGAATGAAGCCCTGATACAAACTCAGAAGAGAATAAACTTCCTGCCTCAGGTGAGAACTAGGAGGCCCTGGGCACCGTGTGTCTCTCAAGTGTGATATCTACATCTCATTCATCTTTCTCTCTCCTTGGTTGATGCTCAGCCCAGTGCCTGGCATAGAGTAGAGTCAATACGAGTTAACTGGATCCAAATGAATTGAGTTGGGGGAAAAGCTACAACACAAGCTCTCCTGACAACAACATTGGATGAAGCTCAGGCTCTGAATGCTCTCTTAAAGGTGGCAGGGATGGTGCCTTCTGGAATCCCTTCTGTGATAATTTTGTCAGAATGCCCAGTAGTTTTCATTTGTTCACTCATTCATTCATTTCCAAGCCCCACCTGGAAGAGCATGGGAAACTATACCATTTTCAGCTTTGCTTTTAAAAAGTTTACCTTGAGGAAAACTTGGGTTTTGTTCTCTAGTTTATCCCACCTCCCTAGGTGGCAAAATAGTTGGAATCTAATGGCTGTAGTTGCTTGGGTCTTTCTTCTGCGTTGGCCTCCATACCGAAGTCTTTGAACAAGAGTAGAAAGGTCACCAACTGTGGTTGCAAATTGGCTTTTATGTTAATCCTGGCTTATTCAAAATCACTCAATATTTTTCCAAACTGAGTTTAGGGCTTTTGATTGAAGCCTGAATCATTCGCCATGGCAGAGTCTATCAGTAGTATAGGAAAAGCTAAAACTAAAATACAAAGCCCCTTTAAGTAATCCAATATAGGATAATTACATTATTAAATAAATCTGTGGGCCTCAAATTATTCCATTGTACATGTGAGGATAATAATGTGAGCTGTGCTAAGTGAACAGAGTGAAAAAAAAATGTTTAACAAGAGGGAGCATGTCTAAATCATATGTTTATGTTTAAACAGACTACACAAAACAGGAAGATTTATTTGGTTTCTACATTAAAGTGCTTTAAATAGGCATAAGGCTTTCGTTGGATTTCTCTGAAAACTGTTTTTCTAATTAATGGCAAGGCTGTATCAAGACACGGTGCCAGCTGACCACTAAGCTGTAATAATTCAGGAGGCTTCCACTGTGACTTTGCTGTCCCAACAGGGGCAACGGGTTTCTGCCTCCTTTGAGGGTCTTTATGGAATGTAGGTCCTGTTGAACTGCATGCCTGGTCATAGGGACACATGCATACAAGTTAGGTGAAAAAGTAAAAGGACAAAGATGGAAAGTAATGGTTTGGAGTCATTTAGCATAATTGAATTGCTCAGTTTTCTTTTCACTGTGATTTGATTGGCTGTTCCTCAAATCCTTTTAAAATTTATTTCATTTGAGAGGCAGAGAGGGATCAACAGACAGACAATCTGACTGAACATGAGACTTCGCTGCTGGGTCACTCCTGAAAAGCTCATAACAGTTGTGGCTGGGTCAGGCTAAAACTTGTACATGGGAACTCCATCCATGATCCCTTATGGGTAGCAGTGAACTAACTACTGGAACCATCATCTGTTGCCTCTCAGGGTGCATATTAGAAGGAACTGGAACCCAGAGTAGGTCTTAGACTCCAACCCAGACACTTGGAAATGGAATGTGTAACTATTAGCCACTAGGTCAAATTCCCTTCCTAAGAGAGTGCTCCCGTAGGTAACTCAAATGAGCTCTAACACTGAACATGGGCTCATTTCTCTTTTGTTAATGCTTTCATTACCACAGCTGAGTTTTTAGTTGCCAAGCTAGTTTTTCATTGTGGAAATCAGACAGTACTTTACATCTATAAAAAATAGACCGCAGTGTTACTAATTTGGCCAAAGAAAGGCTGGGCCAGCTTGGTTATTGACTTATGACATCTTCCTTAGTATTGAATGCCTCTCTATTGAGAGGTGAAACTTCTAGGCTCTTGGAATGCCTTTGCTTGCCCTCTGTAAATTTCCATTATAGGGAGAAAGGAAGGTGCTCACATGCTAAGTCCGAGAAAGAAGAAGGGGAACTGAGTTGTCTCTGGGGATTTCTTTAAAGATGGTATCTGGTCAGGGGAGCAGGCTGTAGCTTAACAGGTTTTAGATGAATGCGTATTAAAAATGTATTTAGGAACATAAAATATTTAGGATTTTTGAATTACTTGTTTGATGCACAAATGCCGTTGGCTGTACCATGAAGGATGGTCACATTATGCTTGACAAATTATGCCTAAGAGCAGCCCATTTGCTTACTTACTCCTAATTGTGCCAAGATGGATTTCCAAAATCTGTTGAACCACAAGCTTCACCAGCAGAGTGTTTGGGGAGGGGGACAAAAAACTGTCAGATGAGAGAGGGGTTAGCTTGGAAGTTTAGAACCCAATACACTAACAAGGATCCATGGCAAATCCATTTCATCATTTTAAGGGAATCAAATTTAATTTTAGCACATACTTGAGAGACTATCTTTATTGCTTGGACAACATATAACTTCATATTTTTAAGCTATTGGGTTTCTGTAGGAGCAAAAGCACAAGAAAAAATTATAGCTAAAATCCTTTTTGTGATGAAATTAGTTTGAATCTCATTCACCCTTGAGAGTTGGCATGAGATGGCAAGATTTAACTGGCCCAATGTGGGAATACTTTGGTGTGTGACTACCAAAAAGGTTCATAAGAGCACTTCCGTGGAAAGAAGTTCTGCTACCCAGCTGGTTCCTGATTCCACTTCAGGTTTCTCATCTCTAAGCTGGACCTAGAGGTACAACTCTCAGAGAACCTTGGAGGAATGATATGAGATCGTTTCAGAGGGTCTCATGTTAAAGGCATAGGTTATTATCTGGGTCAAGTAAAGTATCTCAAAGTTTTCTACTGCTGTCTCCCTTGGGGTCCAGGAAATGAGAAGCCCATGTTCTAAGCTGTCTTGTGACACAGATTCTACTTGGGAGTAGCTAGCAGGAACTACAGAACCTTTTTTTTTTTAACCTATCCAAAGAATCAAGAGTTAGGAACACACAGTTACTTCTGGGACACAATTGACTCATTTTCCAATCAAGTGTTGTTATATAAGAAGGTAATAACCATCATTTCTTGGATGCCTACTCTGTATTAAGCATTGTGTCATAACAACTTCAACAAGGGTCATGTGCCTGTAAAATTCGGTAAAAAGGAAAAAGATTAGAATGACATTGGCATCATTCAACATAACAGGACAACTGAATTGGGTGTTGGTTGAGTTTTCTTGTTTCTGTTTTTGCTTTGATTAAGGTTTGACACAGGTTTTTAGAGGTAATTCAGTATTCTACCTATCCTCTGAGGTTGGTTTATTCGTACTATTATCTCTTGTCCCATGGACAATATGAACAGTAGAGCTGCATTTGAACCTGGGCAAGTCAGACACAAGAACTGCTGCTCTCTCAGTTATGCCTTCATCTTTTCTAACACGGAACATCCAAAGATGTCTTACCATTAAGACCATTAAGATGCTGTGTGCTGTAGACTCAACTTGGTGCTTGACTTTTTTGAAATTTACAGAAGAAGCAAAAGTTAAGCAGGAGTGACTGTCTCTGAAAAAGACTGGAACTTCAGGTACTTATTGTAGAAGAGAGAATTATGCAATTCAGCATTAAGTGTTTTACTAATAAAGATTTGACATTATATCACAGGTAATAAGAGCAGTAATTCCCAGTCTGGGGACCAGATTGGTGCTGTTAACTTTGTATTTTGCCTAGTAAGTATGTTACAAACTAACTGCTACTATCTATTTCCATCCTTGTTTCAGACAGTAAAAAAACAGACAAAAGGAAGATGAATAAAGTATTAAATGGAAAGAGAGTGCAGGGGGCCTGCAAGCATTGCCAGCCCCCTCCTCTTCCTGCTCTCTGCTGTGGGGCTTTGTGTGAGGCTTCCACTGGGCCCTGTGCTTCGTGGTGGGTTCAGTGACAAAGGTGCTCTTCCAGGAGAAGAGTGGAGGGCCACTACTATGGTAGCAACATCTGTTATGATCCTGGTTACTACTCTTGATCCCTGTTTGGCTCTTGGTACTATGAGAAGTGATAGCTGAGTTGCTGCTAGTCCAAATCTCTATACTGTCTTTCTCTTATATTCCCTTTAAATTCCACCTACACCTTTGTCTTTAATCCCTTTGCAAAACCCTCCTTGGGCCATTGCTATTCAAGTAGTATTGTTCCCTGTTGGGATTCTGATGGAACTTTCAGCTATATGATACCTCATGCATTGCTCTTATTTTTCTGACCCATGAAAGCTTCATCTTGTTTTGACTTACATGGCCATCCCATCTGTCCCAACTTTCTTGAGCCTCTGAGGGTAACCACTTGCCTATAGAGTGAAACCTTCCTTCTTCAGTTGGTGTCCCATTAACAGAAAACACCAGCATAGGACAGCAATTATAAAAACTAGTGGGTGCCACAAATTGCAACATCTAAGAGCAGCTTGAAAGCAAGGGTGTGGCCAGGCTAGCCAGGCTCCAAGATGATGCTTTCTTCCTCTTAAGAACATTGATATACATTATAACCTCACATGACTGGCCAGAATAGGTCCATGCAGGGTACATGTTAATTTGTTTGTAGTTCATCTTTCCAAAAATTGACTCTTAAGAGTTTTTGATGAAAATTTCCCCCAGAGCCATTTGGAGTGTAATTTTTGGTTCCACAAATTATCTAGCTGAATACCACAGACTGTAGTCTTTTGTGTTCCCAACATTTATCACGCTTCACATGCTACAATGAACATTTTTAAAATCTGGGATTTCAAGGGAAGATTGATGTGAATGTGGTGCACTTTACTGTTCCCACACTAGTCTCTCCTTCCCTTCTCCCCCCAACCCCACACTTTGCAAGACCTCTTATGGTGTGCAGTTAGTTGTTCCTCCTCCTTGGAATCCTAGCTGTCCCCAGCAATGGTCAATTGCTGGGTACCACACAGGGTAGGAGAGGTCCAATCGTATTTTCTTGCCTGAGGCATGATATAGTAGTAAAGATACAGTCGAGTGATATGCAACCAAGATCCATCATTGTAGTTGATTAAATAAGTCAGGATTTCAAAACCTCTTTGCAGTCACTGCTTAAAGGTAAATGGTCCAGGGTGGTTTTGCTCCATGAGAATGTCCAAGGCCTGGGCTCATTCTGATTTGTTTTGTTTCCTCCTAAGGTATTGTCCCTCATTTTGTGGTCTAAAATCACACCCTTGCCTTTCAGGGAATGACATGGAAGTTGTACATATCACTAAATTGGTATTACATTGGGTAGAACTTGATCATGTGACTATACCTGGCTCTAAAGGAAGCAGAGAAATTCAGTCTTTATTCATCACCCAGCAAATTAGCAGTTTATTGTTATAGAAGAAAAGAATAGATACTGGGGAAATTTAGCCACAGCTAGGTAGCTTCTCAGTTTCCATGCATCAAGTAAGATACTTTCTTTTCAATAAGCCAAGTGGGTTTTGCAGTTCCACTGGGCTTGAGCTGACTGTGAGACAACTATACTGATAATAGAGGACTGGAATGTGGATACATTTTTTTGAAGCACTACAGAATGCAGTCCTGGGCTTCAGAGGTGAGCGTTGCAATCCCCACAGGGGAACAGTTTCTTCAAAGAGTGGTATGCATAGAGAGAAAGGCTGAACTCAGATTACATCTAAGAATATGTATGTCTTTTGTATTTTCCTAGTTGAGAAATAGAATGAGGAAGAAGAAAAATTGAATAAAGCAAGGAAACGTGGAGGTTGTTGATGCTGGTTCCTTGTGGGTCTCTTGCATGTCTTTATACTTTGTGAACAGAGCAAATAACTGCCTTTATTCTTGACTGCCTTTTCAAACATGTTTATATAATGAACAGCCTTGGAAGAGAAACACAGGGTATTGCTTCAGAACGAAGCAAAGGCGTTCTTACACTCAGTGTTGAAGAGTTGGGCTCTCTAAGCTCAGAACTCTTCCACATGACACTCCAATATGGAGGTTGGTGTCAGCTCTCCCTCTTTGCCTCTCCTTTTGGGAACTGGATGTTTAAAGAATCAGTGTAAATGCATGTACATGGACTGCTGCTATTGCTATAAACAATAGACCATCCTATATCTTTGACTTGGAATTTCATGGCATTTGCCAACATCCATGAAACTGGCAGGCAAATTTATGAGTTTGCAGAGCAAATTAAACTCTCACACATGTCTCACTTCTTAACAAGAGAGAGAGTTTCAAGTGGAAGATAATGGTTTTCATTATCTAATGCTATAAAGAGGTCAAGTAAAATGAAGAATCAGAAATGATCTTTCTTTAAACATACAGCAAGCATAGTGATTTTCACTTTTTGAGCTTAGGACCCTTCAAAATTATTAACACCAAAAAGCTTCTATTTATGTCAATATCTACTGATATTTATGGTATTAGAAATTAAAATTAGGAAATAAGCTGAAAATATTATTTGTTTAAAATAGCGCCCACATGCAAGAAAAAAATGGATGTCAAGGTGAACCTTGCAGAAATTGAGTCAAATTTTACTTATCAAAGTAAAATTTAAGACTCTCAAAAACTTCTGGAAGAAATCACAGGAAAACTCTTTATGACCTGGTATTAGGTCAAGAGTTCATTGATATAACAGCAAAGCTACAATCTGTAAAAGATAAAATCTGACCAATTGGACTTAAACAAAATTAACAACTTATGCTTTGTAAAAGACACTGTTAGAAGGAAACGACCAGTTACCAAGTACTTTAAGCCATTGATTTGATAAAAGACTTGTGTCCAGAATGTACAAGAACCCTCAAAACAATACTGACAATCTGTAACAAGCAACAGTAATGAGACAACTGGAACTTAGAAATATATAAAAGATTTCAACACACACTTCATCAGAAAGGATTAAGACATGGACAATTGAAATCTGAAAAGGTATTTGACATCATTAGTCATTATGGAAATGAAAATGCAAAACCATGGTGAGAAAACACTGCAAGTGTGTTAGAACAGCAATGATATATCCATTAGTGGTGATGAGCTCAGGTGCTAGCAAGGATGAGGGGCAAGTAGGACTTGCAGATACTGCTGGTGGGACTGTAAAAGCACTTCAGCTACTCTGGAAAAATAGTTGGGCAGATTTTAAACCATACTTATTCTGTACTAAGTATTTGCAGAATCCTAAATGTGTTCGCACAAAAACCTCTATATGGAGGATTTTTTTTTTTTAGCAATTTGATTTGAATCACCAAAGTTGAAACAATCCATGTATCCTACAGTCAGTGAACAGACAAATTTGAAGAATCATTCATTCTAGAAATACTATTCTGCAGTAAAAGAGCAGTGACTCGTGGCTCCTCTCCTGATTCTGGGTTCCTGCTAATGTGCACCCTGGGAGGCAGTGGAAGATGCTTCCGATAGTTGGGCCCACACCACGCATGAGGGAGACCTAGACTGAATTCTGGACCACGGTCTTTGGCCTGGCCTACCTCTGGCTGGTGCAGGAATTTGGGGTGTAAACCAGAAAATGTGTCTTCTCTCTTTCTCAGTCTCTGTCTCTCTTTGATTTTTAAACAAATAGATGTGTTTTTAGTTTATGTAAAATGGAATTAAAACGTTTATTTTTAAAAACGGAAATAGTAATTAATATTAATGAATTAGGAAATACTAATTTTAAAAGTAAAATTAATAGTATGAGCCTATTTTTGTACACATAAACCATTTTAATGAAAATTAACCATATTTTTAAAGACAAAAAATTGGTAAAAACTGGTAGTTTCTTACATTTTTAAAAGATCTCTTTCCTGTCTAGCTTAATGGAGAGCTACGTTCTCATAACTGTTTCTATTGTCTGTCTTGTGATATTACGTATCACATAATCTGTGGAAAACCCCACTGTACACTTGAAAGAGATCGAGAGTGAAACAGGGATAGAGTCCTGGTCTTGTTATGATGAGCGTTTTGACCTGTGCCCCACCTGCGTGCTCACAAGGATTCCCATAGCTTCCTGGACTGCAGTTTGAGAACCCCGATAGAATACACTCTCCCCAATTTCCATCATTTTGACTTTTTTTCTTGCTACATCTCAATGCCCAATGTTTACTTAATGACTTTGTTAAAATTGACCCACTGTTTAACTTCAGTTTACTTAAAGAGGACACTTTCTCTATCTCCTATAAATCTAAAACCACTAGAACTTTCTTCTAAATACAGAGTAACCATAAGATAAAATAAGTCATGAATCACTTTAGTATATATTTAAAATATTAACCTATAAGCTAGCTAAACTCATTTCTGCATGACACATTTTGGAAGGCAGTAGTGTAGAGGAGTAGTGACAATGATAATGATCGCTAACTCTGACATAGTGCATAATTCGTGTTGACTCACTGAATCCTGGCAATTACTGTAAGAGGTAGACAGCATTATTACCCTTTTTTTTTTTTTAAAGAATGTATAAACATACTGTTTTTTTTTAAAGATTTTATTTTTTAATGGAAAGTCAGATGTACAGAGAGGAGGAGAGACAGGCAGAAAGATCTTCTGTCCGTTGATCTACTCCCCAAGCAGCCTTAATGGCCAGAGCTGTGCCAATCTGAAGCCAGGAGCCAAGAGCCTCTGCCTGGTCTCCCACGTGTGTGCAGGGTCCCAAGGCTTTGGGCCGTCCTCATATGCTTTCCCAGGCCACAAACACGGAGCTGGATGAGAAGCAGGATCTCCGGCACTGGACCTGGTGCCCATATGGGATCTCAGCACGTTCAAGGCAAAGACTTTAGCAACTAGGTTACTGTGCCGGGCCCCAACATACTTTTAAAATACAGGGATATTAAAAAGATTGACACTATATGTATATATGTTTTTTAACTACAATGAGTAAATTCTGTGACTTGGATTTGAACCCAGGCAAGCTGGTGGTAGAATCTAAGATGGTGTGTTGGAAGATGAAACCTAGATTCTCCTCCAAGCCGTAGGAAATGTCACTGAACTTGCCTGTCCTCAATAAAATAAAGGATGTAGGATAAATCAGGGTATTCAAGTTTGTCTGGTGCTACGCAGGGCTGGCAGGCAAAGGAACAGTGGGTAGAAAATAACACTATACTAAATATACACTTGCCTAAAGAAA
Source organism: Ochotona princeps (assembly GCF_030435755.1). Lineage (NCBI taxonomy): Eukaryota > Metazoa > Chordata > Mammalia > Lagomorpha > Ochotonidae > Ochotona > Ochotona princeps. Next base: position 26,395,055 of record NC_080844.1, read on the forward strand.
GCAGCTGCTCCATAGTTGAAAGTGATTTTTCTTTTTCCTTTCTTTTTTTTGGGGGGAGCGGTGAGGGGGAGCAATTAATTTACAAAAGAGTAGTGAAGTCAGGATATTTTTTGTGCAGTTTCCCAATTTTTAGAACAGTTAGAAGGGCCAACAATACATACAGACGGGCTGGTTTGTGGTTTCTCGTCAGGTTCGTCTTCGCCTGACAGCAGTCATGATTAAATGAGCTGTTTTGTACAGCGGCACAAAAAAAAAAAAAAAAAACCAAATTGCAGAAAAATGCAGTTTAAAGCAACGATCAAAGGGGAGAAGGACTTAGAAAGTGTTTCAACGCAGCCTACATAAATATTGACGAAGAGTCGGGTTAATTGAAAAGTCAAGGTACATTAACAGAATAACAAAGTGTATTTCTCTGTGTTCCTTTTGTGTTGTATTAGAGTAAGTCAACAGTGTTTATCCAGTGCTAATTCTCAGTTTGCTGAGAACGAATGTAATCATGAGATGAGCTTATTGGAATTCTTTTCTTAGACATGGACTTGTCCAAGACTGGTGAATATTAGGAACTTTCGTCAGCACTTGCTCAGAATAGTAAATACGAACACGTGATTTATATCGTCGTGTGTACAAAGTAATGTTTCCTGAGACATTTTCTATATATATGTTGGCTGTTTTGGTTTTTTGGGGGGTTGGTTTGTTACTTCCCCCTCCTCTGCTTATCAGATTTCCTTCTAAATCCTGGCATTTGACAATGCTGCCGGGCCAGTTTCTCTGTAAATCCAGAGTAAAACATGCTGGTGGTTTCACAATTAATCCAAACTTGGGTTTATGGCTTATGCATGTTTATGTGAATTCCTGCGTGTGTTTTTATGTGTGTGTATATTTAGAAGGTCTGTTTGAGGGAGAAAGCAAGAGACGAGGAAGCCCACAATCTATAGACTGAATCTTGAAAGATGAGTTTATTCATCGATGACATCATAAGGAGTGTATTTTTTCTTGGTTAATAAACTATCTGTTTGGCGGGTGTTGTAAACCGGCCAGAGCGAGTCATGCCATTTCTTGGAAAAGATCTGAAGCAACTGGTAATTGAAATGATAATCATTTGATCATAGTTAGTGCTATTTGAAAATAACACTCATCTCCGAACTCCTCTCTTCTAAGGGACCATATTTGGTCAAAATGTTGCCAAATTCCATCTTTACTAATGTTGAGACTGATATGCCATACTGCTTAGTTATTTTCCAGTACATTTTAAGCTTGATTCTAGTATGCCTTGTCCAGAAGCTGTTCCCATATGCTTTGAAACAATACCCAGCCTGAATTATAATTCTGACATTGAATAATCACCATGTAATAGTTAGAAAATGCATGACAGCTACAGATCTTTTATTTCAAGAGGATGGTGTGGAGAATTCAAAGGAAATCATCCGTTGAAATGTGCTTTGTAATATGCCCCATTGTTTATAAAGTGTTGAAATTTTTTTCTTGAGCAGAGGATACAAACACAGTTTCCACTTTGTCTCTCATTTAGTGGAAGTTCATATTCAATCATGATAAGTAGAAGAATTCTATTACCCAACGTTTTACTTTTTCTTTGTGATAGAAGATTTGTTACTTTGCTGCTGCTTAACAAATTTCTCAGAAACAGCTTAGAACTGGATGAGGAAAAGTGAAATGTTAGATCCCACCTCAAAACATTTTTAAAACTAAACCCAAGGCTGCTTTTTGTGTGAAGCTTATCTTAATAAACCCTTTTTTGTTTGAACTGGAGTTGTGTGTGTGTGTGTGTGTGTGTGTGTGTGTGTGTGTGTGTGTGTGTAGGTGGGGAAAGGAAGAGTCATGCAAAATTAGCAAAATCATTTGTGAATTCCTGTTGTTTAATACTTAGAGGCATCTTCCTGTTGTTGTTAGAAATGTTTCTAAGAGTTTATAAGCTTAGGGTTTTCACAGCTAAGCTTTCTTCAGAAACGTGAAATAAAAGAAAAGAAAGAAGTCAGTTCAAGTTGAAATGTCAAATGCTTCAAATAATTTCACTTAAAACCCAGTGAGATGATCTTCTTAAGCCTTTTCCAAAGAATCTTTGGGATGGCGTCAGGGTGGTGGTGAGGGGCGGAGTTCTGCCTTTTTCCCTGTAGGGGTGTCCATTAAATATCTTACTGGATTAATTCTCAGACAGAAAAGTTGGTTGTTTCCTGGAAGCAATTAGAGATGCTTAAAATTCAAATTTATGATCCATAGGAGAAACTTAAATTTCAACTACTTTTCTTAAATTCAAAAACTTTCTCCCAACTCACCCTCTCACCCCCTACCCTGAATGTATTAGAAGAAAAAAATCAGTTCATTTCTCAGCTTACAAAGTTCTTGAGAAACATGAGAATGTGTAAGTTTCTTTCAGTGGGAAGCATATAACATTTATGAAGTATTTCTTTGGGGATTACATCACAGTTTTATTTAATTTTTAGGACAAAAGTTAAATTCAATATTTGTGTATAAGCCAAGGGAAAATGTACCATAAACATAGGAATTTTGGGGTGAGTCAGAGTTCCAAGAATCCTAGATTTACTTAGACCATTTATATAAAGACAGGCTAACCATTAGTCATCTAGCTCTCACTTTTTGTATTTGCAATTAGCTGCACCTAAAAATTAACTTTTGCCCAAGTGGTCAGATGGATAGAGTAGGCTTTGTCGACCTGTGTTAAAAATGACGATTAACCTTTCTACCTTATTTTCAGATACTTTCAACTGTATGAAAAATATCATATAAATAATTATCTGAATAATCACTGAATTGAAATGAGTTGTTGGAATTCTCTGTAACTGAAGAGCTCATATTATCTTCGTATATGTGGCTAAACCATGCATGTACTACTTCAGGTGAATTGGCTGTGATGGTTTCGTTGATTTCAAACTCACAAGGCATGCTTTTTTGTTCTTTCTCAATGACCACTTGTAGGATGAAGTGATTGCTGTTTCTGAAAAGGTGATTGTGAAGCTGGAAGACCTGGTGAAGTGGGTACATTCTGATTTCTCCAAATGGAGATGTGGCCTCCAAGCTGGGCCAGTGAAAACCGAAGCCTTGGGAAGGAATGGACAGAAGGAAGCTCTGTTAAAGTACCGGCAGTCAACCCTCAACAGTGGACTCAACTTCAAAGACGTTCTCAAGGAAAAGGCTGACCTTGGTAAATACGATTGATACTAATAAGGCCAAAGAGTGTGAATGTATAATAGCCTATCTTTTCCATTGTAGAATTTTCTGGAAATCCTCCCATATACATGATCTCTTTCATCTCAAAAGGGCCTATGAGCACAGGGAGAGAGATGACTGGGTGGGTAAGGAATGGATGTTGCCTGTTGAGTCACAGGCTCTATGCCAGGTGATAGAACACATGTCTTTGAACAGCTGCCATTAAGGTATAAAGTTTTGTTAGGACACCTAAAATTGAATTAATGAAAAGTTTCAGTATTTGTTGAAAGTAGATAGTGTGACATCTATTAACATCATGTCAGAATTTCATTTTGCGCATGGTTAGAAAGCCAAGTAGGGAAGTGGGGTGAGTTTTGTCATGCAGAGCAGGAGGCCAATGCCAAGGCTAGGGTTACTACTCAGCAACCCGGAGCACAAATCACCCTGCTGTAGGCATGCAGTGGTCACCATCAATGATGGACTATTTTTTTATTTCCCTCCATCTTCTTTTCCACTGCAAGTTTAAAGGGGAATTTAGAGTATTCTGATTAGTATTTGAACACTTTAATACTTAGTTAGCTGAGCTGCCTTATGCAAATAATTGAACCTCACTTTTGCCATCTGAAAAATAGGGTAGCTTTGCAGGATCGTTGTGACACTTATGATGTAACAGGTCTGGCACAGTGATTGTCAAATATAACAGACTTCATCCTTAATCCTGTAGCACTCTTTCTCAACTCTTTCTTCTCCAGTAACTTTTTTTGGTGTCCTTTCTTTGTTGTTTTTTTTTTAAACATATTTTTATTGCATTTCATTTTTTAAAATTAATTACATTGCATTATGTGATACATTTTTTATGCACTGGGACTCCCCCCGCCCCTCCCCACACCCTCCCCCCACGGCGGATTGCTCCACCTTGTTGCCTTTCCATATTTCAAATTCAGTTGACATTCTTTCATTGGAGGTATTTACCAAGCATAAAGTCCAGCATCTTATTGTCCTGGTAAGTTCAATGGTTTGTTGGTGAGACCATCTCTGGTCTGAAGGTAGAGCTGACAGAGTATCATCCCAATCAATTAAAAGCCCCAACATAATATTTCCAACCATTTACAACATTGTGACATTAATTGACATGGTATTAATTAACCAATATGTTTGTTGTTTTCTTTCTCTTTGCATCCCACTGTAGTATTCACTAAACTATTTTCCTTGCATTGCTTAAGGCCTTATGTTGTTGATCTCTGATTTAGGCTAGTTATTTCCTCTTTAGGCAAAGAGGAACTTCACTTTTAACTTATTAAGGCATCTTTTTCTTTCATTCTAGCACAGTGCTGATTTTTGCAGCCCTGTTTACACCTTAATGTGACAACTTCCTGTTTTTTTCAAACTTAGGACCTAACTATTACAAGAAACCTAGACGATTTATTTTAATTGGCATAAAGAGGCTGCGTAACACTGGTAACTGTCTTCCATGTGATTCAGCCTTGTGATGAGTTATGCTGTGTTTTGAGAATTGTATTAGTATTTTCTTCATGTGTGACAATCAACAGTTCCCAGCTTATTTAGGATATGGCAACCTGATATCATGAGCACGATTAGGGGAGATTATTAATTCAGTGTTTTTCCTTCTAAAGCCAAAAATACTGTTTAGTAGTATTCTATATGTGCTGTTATACCTTCTAATTTTGTGGACTCACAATGATTGGTCTTATGATGTGTGAAAATGTTGACTACTTCTGTTGTGTTCTTTTCCCAACTCAAGATCTAAGCTGTATAGCCATTGTCTTATGTTTCCCTTAACATTAAAACTTTCTTTTGTTTGAGTTTTTGAGTTATTGAATATGCTGTTACTAATAAAAAATTAAACAGGAAACCCACAGGGGACAAAAAGGATGTGTAGATGGTTAAGCTTGATGTCACACATACAAACAATAGTATATATAGAAAGTTTGTTTTGTGTTTAAAATGAATAGCTTATTAATGAGCACAAAAACAAATCCAATTTCTTAATTTCGTCAAGAGACAGATTTTGATCTCTCCGGATTTTAAAAAATGTCTGTAATCTAACTTTCTGCAATTGATTCCCAAGGAAATTGTTTGATACTGAGTGTTCAAAGTACTTGCAGGTGGTTTAGTCTGAAAAATCTTAGATTGGTGGATTTTATATCTTGTTGCTCATTAGATTGATTAGGAGAATTTAAAAAACAATCCTGCCTCCTGAGTCCAGCTTCCCTGCATTCCTCATTCAGTGTGACCAAGGCAAAGCCAAGGAATGTGTACTGATAAAAGACTTCTCACATGATTTTAATTTTTTTTGGGGGGGGGAGTTGGTTTTTTTCTTTTTCTTTTCTTTCTTCTTCTTTTTTTTTAAAATCTCATTTGAGAGACAGTTCTGCAATTAGTGCTGAGGGAAAGGAAAACAACCCAGAAGAGGTCTGATTGGGAAACTCTCAGTGGGCAAGAAACACCGTGTACCTTTTTTTTTTTTTTTAATGTAAAGTACCCCTTTAAGGATAGAATTTAGGGCCTTGAAATTCTACTCAGTTGGTATGAACTGTGGGGAATTTGAGACAAATAGCTTTTGTAATTGGAATGCACACTGTGTTGTAATAATGTGGAAAGAGAAACAAAAACTTTCCTTAATGTAATGAGTTTCCATTATCTGCCTGATCTAAAGTTTGTAAGTATACATTGTCAGGATTTATACAGAGGAGAGAGAGGTTGTCATGTGCTGTTCACATTCCTGTCCCTGCAACTTTCTCTTCAGCCTCTTCCTTTCTCTGTGTGTAACATCAAAATATTTGTTGTCTCTACTTTTCTTTCTGCACAGTGGTTTTCTTATCTCTCTTTCTCTTGGCTACACTGAAACCACCTCCAATACCATATTGTTAATGGAAGTTCACACACTTATTAGGTTTTTCCTTCTGTAAAACCCTTCCAACTCACTCATTGTTCTTACCAAAGAAAGAAGATGAACTGTGAGATTACTTTGGACTGCCCCTGCCTTTTTTTTTTTTTTTTTTTTTGCTTCTGGTGGAAGTAAGCAAAGACTGGAAAGATCTCACCTTTCCATGGAAAAAGTAAAACTCCAGCATGTTCTTTTTTCAACTGAGTTCTTTCATACCCCAGCCCCCCAAAATAATAACAAATTAGGTTGATTCTTACAGATGAGATTTTTAAGCCTTAAAGCTAATTAAAGAATGCTTCTTGTTCTGTTTGAGTAAGTTCCCTTTAATCCCAGTTTGTGTCACTTCCTGTCTCTCTCTCTCTGAATAGTAAAAAAAAAAAAAAAAGAAAGAATGTTCTCACAGATGTGTGTCTGCCAACAAATTAATACTCCACAAAGAGAAGCTGTGTGCCAAATGGCAGCTTCCAATAACTGCCCTGATTCGAATCACAACTCTTTCAATTTTTTTTTCCATCCCCTTCCCCTCAAAGGGACAGATTTGCACAGTATTTGAGGATATTAAGTTTGTTTTTTAAAAAATCTCTAGAGTTTTCATGTAAGAGTCTAAAGGACTGATGACTAAAACAACAGATCTGGATACTGGAAAAACCAATAATCTTCAAAACAGTTCTGAGACGTGGGACACAACATTTACCCCCTTCCCTTCGCTTTGTCTTTTTCAAAGATAGTTCAGTATGAAACCAGTGCAAATCGTGACTTTACTCAGTGAGGCATTCTTACCTTCTTTCAGACTATTCCATACTGAGGCTTATTATAAAAAAAAAAAAGCAAAATAGCTATGTTAAGGCAGAAGGGTTGAGGAATGTATTATTCATAAGCATAAGGAACACAAGAACCTGTTTTTCCAGAAGAATCAGGTTGATTAAATCATTCACTACACAAGCCTCTAGTTATTTGTTTTTGTCTTCAGAATTACCGTACTTAGCTTTTGTAATAAAGTGGACTTGATACCCATATTTGGTACGGCAGTTGGAGGTAGTCGAATGAAGAATTATTTCATTTTATGAAATTTTAGTAACTAAGGAATATAAATACTATCAGTTACACATAGTAAACTTACTTTTTTTTTTATTCCTTGGGCTATAGTTTGAAAAAAATTGAATTATTTTATATAACACTGCTTCTTACAGAGTTCCTTTAAGTGAAGTATGAAAGCTACAGTGTAAGCTTTATTGGCCTATAAATATGTCATTATAGTTGGACTACATTTATATGCTTTGGATTGTTGTTTAAGCCAAGAAAATCTGTCTCTACAGGTTGACTTTTTATTGAAACCCTTTGAGGCATTCAACAGAATGTATTTTAGGCCAAGGTTATTAAAACAGCATTTTCATTTTTTTGTAGCAGACTCATTGTCAATTATGCTGCCACAAACTGTCTGTGGATGGGCAGTTATGAATGGTTTCATCTCAAAATGTGTCTATAGAAAAAGAAAAAAAAAAAACAGAGAAATGTAAGCAGAAATCGAGAAGAAACCAAAAGATTGTCTGTGGTAGTTTGGCCACATTAAATGCTAGGGGTGCCCACAGTCTAATTGCTCCTTCTATAATTCACCGAGTTGAGAAGAGCGACTTCTCTCCTTTGTGTTGTGGGCATTGGCTTTATCACTGTTTTCTGGAGCACAGACAACATAGAGTATTGACAGGGCTGTGGAGGGACACATCAACAGTCTTAAAGGTCCCTGTATGTTTAAACCTCAAGGTTCCTGATGTATAAAATGGACAATAATATATATCTTGCTGTATCACTGCAATTTTGAGAGCAACTGAGATCAAATATGTTAATATCTATTGGAAGCATTTGGATATTGAAAGTTAAGATAGAGTCATCATTTTATTGTTAATTATCAGAAGTTCTCTATGGTGGAGAGCTAACTACGTGGTGTGATGGAAGCTTGTTTATCCATTTTGAATCTTCCTAATCACCCACATACATTCTGGGATTGAGGGTAGAGTGTAATTTCATTACTGTCTGCCTCAGTAGAAGAGTTGACTATTATTAAGTCCTTCAGGTTCTGGCATGTGTATGTGTGTTTATATGCGCGCACATGCGATACAAGCAGTGGTAGGCTCTATAATGGCATTTCTGTCACTGACGCAGCACATGTATGATGATGGTCCCATAAGATTATATCCCTGAGTGATGCAGCCATTTAGTGTGTGTAACCAGCCCTGTTTGTTTCCACAATGATGAAATCACTCAGCAATGCATTTCTCAGAATACAGCCCTGTCTGCCTTCTATAGAGTTAATAAATACAGTTCTTTTGATATTTATTTAACAATAAACATTTAGATATGATAGAATAAGTATATATGTTCTTAATATATTTATATATTCAGATTTTATTGGGTGTAACTTTTCTCCTACTGGAAAAGCTTGTCAGCATAAACTGAGAAATCAGTGGGAGCCAAGGGGATCTTACATATTCCTGTTTGAAAAGTGATTGCAGTCTTTGCTTGGAAATTTTGGAGTGAGGCCTTGTATTTGAAATGGTTGCTTCAAGTCATTTTGAGTTTGATATGCCAAGCAGGTTCCTGGAATGTGAACATGGGAAGGATTTTCACTGTTTGTTGATGAAAACAATATAAATGCCTCTAATAAGAAGCATGCTAAAGTGCTGACAATTTTTCCCGATAAGGATTTTCACCTGAGTCATCTAATGAATTAATTAGGATTGAAGGCCCAGTTCTTACTAGAACTATCTTCCTCACTTTCTCTCCCATCCTCCTTCTTTTTCTGTCTTCCCTATTTTCTAAATTGAAATTTTACTTGTTTACTTAAGAGTCTAGGGAGAGGATGTGTTGCTTTGTTCAGCCAGCTACACCATTTTCCTTGGCACTGAAACTTGAGAAGCTTCTTAGATGATTTGGTAGTATCACATTATTCAATTCATGAATATCATGAGGAAGATCTACTCTGAAACAAATTTGGCTTTTTAAAGTATTCTAGAATTCAAAACCGAAATCAATTATATATGGGATTTATCAAAAAATTTGCAAAGATACTTTCTAAAAGATTTTCTCCCAAGTTCCTCTGACCATATTGTTGCATTTATCATGCATTCTTTAAAGAATTTAATCACAGCACAATTAAGATGGGAGAAGCAAGCTGTCCAAGTGCCAAGATGATTCATGTGCAAGAGTTGTCTCACGGCCTTCTATAAGGACAATCTAAAGTAACTTTAAGAAGACCAAGTTTGTGCTTACAAGACACTACATCCAAGACATTAAAAGCTTTAGAATGACTTAGCAACAGGATATTTTCCAAGAAACTTAGACCACATAAAGTTATAATGCTTAAGCAATAAAACTATTCATTTCATTTAAATATTAAACTTCAGTTTAGCCATCTCATCAAATAAATGAATATTGTCCTGAAATAATGGTAAGATGAGCAAGAAAAAAATCTGTCAAATAAATAAATAACATTCATTTATGTTGTCCACACTTAACTGCCTTGGCTATTCCTGCTCGAAACAAATTCTAACAACATACAAGCAGGTTAACAGCTCACCATTGACACTGGTACCCAGAAACCCATTGCTGCCTCATTCGGACAGGTGCTAAGCCCTTTTCATTTGGAGTTTCTGTTGACCTAAGCATCTTCTGATGTTTTCTCAGAGATGAATCATTTATTAGAATTCCAAACTCATTTCTTCTTTTAATGATGCACTAAAGACAGACAATCACCAAAAAAAAAAATGTAAGTTTTAGAAATTTTTCTTAAGTTTAGACTTTGATGTAATAGGACAAAAGAAGAGAAAAAGTGAAACTGGAATTTGTAGTACTAATTTTTAGTTGTGGGTTAGTAGTATTCACCCCTAAGAGGTAAGAAACTTACCTTTTAGAAAAAGACATGAACAAGATGAGGCATTTCTACTTCTTCTGGGCTCCTGCATACACTTGCCAGGCTGGAGCAGCAGTCCAGGAGCCTTGATCTTGGCTTTTGTATACTTTGGAGCAAAATGGGGGAGAGTAATGTTTTCACAATTCAATACTCTGAAGTGTAGTTACCTGATTTTGTATATTTGTGTTTTTTTTTTTTTTAAGATTTGCTTTCTTTTTATTGGAAAGGCAGAGTTACAGACAGTGAGGGAGAGATGGAGATCTTTCATCAGCTGGTTCACTCCCCAAATGGCTGTAACAGCTTGAGCTGGGCTGGTCCAAATCCATTAGCCAGGAGCCAGGAGTCAGAAACTTCCTTTGGGTCTCCCATGTATGTGCAGATGCCCAAGTCCTTGAGCTTGCCTCCTCTGCTTTTGCAGGACATAAGCAGGGAGCTGGATCAGAAGCAGAGCAGCTGGGACACGAATCAATGCCCATAAGGCAGGCTGGTGCTGCAGCTAGAGACTAAACCTACTACGCCACCATATCAGCTCCCCCATATTTGTGTTTTATACGGTAACATTGAGTGCAAATTATTATGTATTGAACATCATACTGATTAATAAGGTAGACTCTGTGACTCATTTTCAGTGCTATTGTACCTTTTAAGCTTCTGTTGATCTTGTAGTTGTGTACTACAGCATTTAGGGTAGGGTTTGCCCCTGAGGATCTGCAGTTGAAAACCAGCTTGATGATGGGACTGATACGTCTTCATTATAGTATCAAATGCATTCACTTAATTTATATCCTGCTGGATGTCAGTCCTCAGCTCTTCTTGCTTTGGTTTGGCTTGGTTGGTTGGTTTTTGTTTGCTTGCTTGTTTGTTTTTGGCACCTTAACTTGGATCGGGTACTGTATGGCCATCTCTTTGAAGGCAACCAACCCAAAACTTTATTTTAGCTTCACTGATGAAAATGTCTGTGTGTGGTGATCAACATCTGATAAGACAATGATCAAAAACAACAGAAGAAATTCAGCTGTGGTCTGATTCTTTCAATGTGTGCCTTTAGTATCTTGCTGTGATTTTTGGATCTACTGAAATCAAAGGCCTCTTACTTAGGTTGTCTTGGCTTCATGAAGCTCCTCAGTATTATCAGACAGATTGCCTAAGTTGCACTTGGTGGTGGGAGTGGATCTCCTGGGAAGAACAAACCCACAAGTGTGTGTGGTTTCCTCTTTTCGACAGAACCGCTTTTGCTGGCTTTTTCTCCCTCTCAGCTCTTAAGCTAGTGTATGCCACCCAACACGTGTGTGTCCTGACATGGGCCATGATTAGGGCTGATGTAAAGACAGCATCAGATTGGAAGCCAAGGCACATGCATCCTGTTTGTGGGTTGATGTGGCTTTTCCAGAAGGTTTTGTGAGCAGATATTTGACTTGGGGCTTTTAGTCTTAATACTGTTTAAGTATTGACACCAATTCTTTTGAACAGCTCGTTTATCGTTTAGAGTACACTAAATGTGTGGTTTTATTGCAAAACATTTGTTTTCCTAAATGTCAGATATTTGCATCTCCCCCCCTTCTCTAACATTATATGTGGAAGTCAGTAATTAATACAGGTCATTGCAGAGGAAAGCTGAGGTTTGGACTTTAAGCCCATTTTAATAAATGTATTTATTTCAGACAGATTGGAATAATCGTGGGGCTTCAAAGGTTTAACAGAGCGCTTCCAGGACAGTGGGTGCTGAGCAAATAGCGCTGCTGATTTGGGGTTTCCTAGTTGGCTCATTCTGTGTTTTAATTTGGGAAGAAGTTCTATTGCTTCTTTCTTCCCTAAAATCCCAGAACTTTGCCCTGCCTGGAACCTTCTTCCTTTTGATTTACCCACTTTATGAAATTGCAGTCATTTCTAACGTCTTTTATACTTTTGACCTTTTAAAAATACTGGCTTTCATCTTGTAGCTTTCCCCGCCCTTCTTTGATAACTTCATGCTGCCCGAATAACATGCAGATATTACAGTCTCTACCCCCAATTATTTTCTGTCTTATTAAGTAATTTCCATTGTTGTTATCTTTCTTACTACCAAAGTTATCCATGCTCATTTTGGAAAGTGTAGGCAATTGAGTACAAAGAGCAAAGAAAGAAAGAAAGAAAGAAAGAAAAGAAAGTGTAATTTACTTATTTTCCCATCAGACAGAAATAAGTGCTCTTAGCGCTTGTATATGTGCCAATGTATGTGAATGTGTACATAAGCAAGAATTTATATACATATACTTTTTCTCATAAAAATAAAATCTACTGTTTGGAAACCTGCCCTCTTTTCCCCACTTAATTTTGTATGGATGTATCGTGACTATGGCTCCCTGTTGTAAAATATTCTATACTCTTTTTTTTTTCTGGTTGCAGAATGTTTCACTATAGAGGTGTTTCATACTTTAATTATATTGGCCAATTTGATTACTTTTGAGTCCCACAAACTTTCTGCAGTTCTCGTGGCTATGAACATACCAATGACTGTTTCCTTATCCATTTGTAGGGGGTGGGGAAGTGCTAGCTCAAAGTGCACGCTGAATGTTAAGACAGCTACTTTCCACCTTATCTCCTACCCCTTATGTAAACCCTTTGTAGCAGCTGAACTAGTCTAACTGCTTGGTCTTCCATTTAATCACATACTTGCACACCCACTCCCCTGTCTTCCAGACTCTCCACTATGTGTTGAGTGTCTCATGGCTTTCACTCCTGAAATGCCCCTTTCTGGGACTTTTACACTGGGGAATTCTTCCTGTTAGGGTTTCATTTAAGCTCCTGAGACATCCTCCCCACCCAGCCATCCATTTCACAGGAGCCTCCCTGCTTTATCATTCTCTTATCTTCTACCTACTGTCTCTAGTATCTTGTGGAGTACCTTACTCTGTAAGCGCCACTGTATCTTTTTTTTTCATGAGTCCACCTTATCTTCCCAATAACAATCTTAACTCTATAGTGTTGGCACTTTAACTTCAAAGCTATACCTACTAGGTTAAGTAAACACGCGGCTTTTATGATCCGCTTCTTCTGAAGTCTCTCTGTTCTTGGTCTTCTTGGGTCACCCGCTGAACTCAAGGGTTGATTTGACTTGATTTGCACTCCCTCCTAGGACACCCTCTAGAGGAGGGGCTGCCCCACCGATACCTGGTAAAAGAAGTGGCATACTTGAATTATTCGCTTGCTGACTATTCCTGGGCTAATTAATAGTCAACCATCCGTCACTCATTCTGGAAAACTTAACCACACAAGTGTTTGAACCTGCTAGCAGTTAGCCTGACATTTGGAGGGTTGGTGGTGATACTGTAAGGACTTGCGAGTGAGTGTGGACACTTTACATATTAATTCTGCCTTTTGTTAGTGACTCTCTGCTTCCAGGGAATCTTCTTCATGTTTCCGGATTTAGCAGAGACAAAAATGTGCAGAGATATAAACAGATCCAGACTGGACTTGCTCTGCCTTATCTTTTTTTTTTATTATCAGCTTGTTTGTAATCTCTCTTTTTTTTTAGGTGACAGGTTATTAAGGAGCTGGTGTTAGCACAATTCTCTCTTCTCAAGGCAGTTGTGCCCTTTGAATCTTCTCCTCCCTTAAAATGGATCTTTGCTCATCATGCTGGAAGTTATTTGCCACCTTCCAACTCCCCAATCCACTCCCTTGGTTTACAAAGAAAGTATTCTGCTTGGCCATACAAAAACAATGCTTCATGCCTGGCCTATTCTCTCAATAAGAAATAAAACATTGTTTTCATAGCAGTGCTGATAATAAGGCAAAGTTCAAAGTCTGATGAAACATATACTTTTCTAGTGGAGAAAAACCTATAGTTACCTGGCTAATTACCCATTACATGATGGCTCTGTTTCTAAATACAGGCTTTTCACATGTACAGCCTATGTGTGGGTTTTTTCTTTTTGTTCTTTCTTTTTTCCTTAAATATATTGAGAATGCTCATTGAATTCTCATTGATTTCTATTTGTATTTTCAAAGATTCAGAATGAGCAAATGTGGCAGCCACCATTTCAGGGTGGCTTTTTTTCTGCCTACTTTTTAAACCATGGTCAGTTATGTGTGTTGTGGAAAGAACATGACCTGTAACCTAAAACAGACCTGGATTCAAATCCCCGCTCTGTAAGCTTTATGGTCTTAAAGAGTTTTGGTTCTGCTCTCATTAATGAGATAGGGTTAATATTCTCGGTGACAAAGGACTGGGGAAGATGAGATTAGATCATGTAAAGGAGACAGCAACCCCACGGGGAAGCATCAGTCAATCATATTAAGTTTCTTTTCCTCTTTCCTTCACTAAAGTAGCATCTAAGGAAACACTGTTTTCTTTCCCCAAGAAAGTAAGGTGGACAGTTGTAATATCGTAACAACACAAAGATAGAGGTAAGAGCAGTGTAGATGTGACTACATCCAATTTATGTCTCAAACATTTAGTTACCTGTCACAGGGCACTGAAAGGAGTCAAGTTCAATGAGCTACGACTTCAATTCTTTGGAGGTTCAGAATTCCTTAAGGGTTATGTCTGACATGTTTTTTATGTGACTTTTAAAAATTCAGTTTTCCATGCTAAAATTGACCTATGTGTGCACCGTCCTGCACACCACCTGCTTTTTACTTCCTCTGAGATCATAGTTACCAGTGGATCTTCACTGGTTAAACAGTTTGATGCTGGCAATTTGGAATGTACTTTGGAGGGTCACAGGTAAAATTTGAGGATTGCTGGCTTCTTCCATTGCCCCTCTGGTCGAGAGCTATTCTGTGCTTGCACTTTATTGAATGAATATGCATAGGCATGTGAAGATGCTTGTATGTTTCTCAGATGATCCAAAGTGAAAATCTCTTTTGTCCTCAGGAGGCTTAATTATTCCAAGAGAAACCAAACCATAGTATTAGGACCATGCTTTGTGTATTGTTTTCTCTTAGAGGTTATGAGTAAGAATTTTCACTTATATTAAAGTAACCTGAATTTTGCTATAGTGACAATTATCTCCAATATCTCAATGGCTCAGCACAGCAGAGTCTAAGTTTTTTTGCGTGTGTTTGTGTTCTTTTCATTGGGATGTGCGTGGTTCAGCAGAACAGATTTCCCACTGGAATGCCTGGTTTGGTTCTCCGTATCAACACATGCTTCTCTGCTCCCATAGGAAGAGTGGACAGTTGAGTTCCCCAGTTAAATGCTTATACTTATGATAAACATACAATAACATGCATCACTTCTGTGTGCGTTTCATCCATTAAGTGATTCATTTCAAGCCTATGTCTTATGTCAAGGACATGGAGACGTGGAATCCTACAATATTCACTGAAGGAAAGAGGAATTAAATATTAACATTAGTCATAGCTCCCCTGTGCATTTAGAAAATGATAAATATCAATGAATCATAAAATCTGAAAGTTGAAACGAATTGCAAATAATCTAGATTGTAACTATGACATCTTTCTTGCTTTTGCGGTACCCTAAGTATCCTCAGCAGAACCCTCTATTTCTTGGGTGAGTAATATTTTCAGTGAGTGGAAACTTACAATAAAGGAGTCCTAAATCTTCCTCTGATCTGTTTCTGTGTTAGAAATTCTCATTTTTGATAAATTAAATTTGATTATCTGATTTAAAATGTAAACCATGGTATTTATTGTACACTGTGGTTCCTAATTCAACTCTTGTAACAACGCATAAACTAGGTTTTTGTTTTTGATAGTGTTTCAAAATTTGAAAATAATTGCCAGGCTTTCTCACCTCAGTCTGTCCCCACCCCATGCATCCCCTGCTCTGACCCAATGGCAGCAGCCCCAGTATCACATCCTTTGTACAATGTGGTTGGTAGAGTGTGTGGCCTTTGTATCCAGAGTCATCCCTGAGACTAACACAAATGCATTAGTCTCTGTATAGTTCAGTTCATTTTCCTCAATATTCTTTTTGTGCAATGCAAGTAACATTTAAGCTGTACAGAAGTAAAAACCTTTCATCACCTTTCCATTTTTTTTTCCACAAAGAGTACTTGGTTCACAATTGGTGGGTATCCCTGTCTCCATGGAGTGTATAAGTACTCAGGAAGAAATTGTTTTTGCTTAAAACCAGGATCTCCCTATGTGCGTTTTTGTAAATTACTTTTGTCACTCAGTATTTTTACAGTAGTATAGGCTGCAATGTCCAGTATGGAAACCACTAGCTGCACAGGGTTGACCAGCCTTGAAATGCTGCTGCTTCAACCGAGAGCCCATTGCTTAGTTTTACTTAAATTTTATTAATTCACCTTCAAATTAAGAATTGAAGTAACGTGTATTTTTGTTAGATGCCGCTTTATTTTTGGTAGTAGGTTTTGTAAGTGTGAAATTAATTAAAATAATTTGATACATTGAATAAAGTACAGTGTAATATAATTAATTTGAGACTTCCTGAAATTTTTTTAATTAGGTATGTGGCTCACTTTGCATTTCTATTGGACAGTGATGTTCTGAGAGATTGTGGACAGCTGTGGTATTTAGTTCAGTGTTTTGTTTTGAAGTGGAGTCACTGTTTGAGACTCTGAGTGGTTACTGAGGGATGGTATTCTATTTGCTGTGGGTGGAATATGATGACCAAAGAGCCCCAGTTCCTGCCCTCAGGAACTCACACACAGTGCAGCGGGGCGGACAGGTACAGCTCTGTCATAAGGTCAAGATTAGCCAGAGTATTGCTAAAGGTCTAAGCCAAGAGGGCTAGATGCCGGGAAGAAATTCCCCGAGTACATGTCTGATGTGCAAATAATAATAATAAAAGAAATAACAACCTTAGAAAAGCTTGAAAATCTGATATCTGTTTCTGTGGCAGTAGTCTCCTAACCATGACTGTTGAGTAGATGAGATTCCCAACCTGTGTGTTCTCGCTGCTCTACCAGGAGATAGCAAGAAATAAACAATCTCATGCGCATCTCCAAGACCTTCTTGAAGAGCGTGTTCATATCACTAGGGACCTGGACTTAGTTCCAACTTGGCTTTCCAGAAAGAAAGCCTATGCTTCCTGCTCAGTGCTGACCTTTCATTGTTTCTGATAAACACCTAGTGGTTCCCGTCACGGCTGGTTACCAGAAGAAATATGCATGTTGTGTATTCCTTGTGGCGATTTCTCATTGTCTGCCGCAGGTCTACCATTTCCACTCAGAGGGGATTCTGAGATGTTGAAAGGACAATTATTAAGCTTAAAACTCTGGATTTACTTGAACCTGTTGAGTTGTATTTGTTTTGACTCGTCGTGTCTACCAATGCATGAAAAGCTATCAGTTGAATTTTGAGATGTTAAATCTTTGTTTTCTTTTTGAGTGTCTTTGATTCATCACAGCAATATTTTCAAATCATATTCTTAGGGTATGGGACCTAAAAGCTAAAGAAAGAAGAACTAGTAATTTTAGATTGCAAATGATCTAACTTTCCATGTAAATGTCAACTTTCTGCCTACTTAAATTATTCATTGTTGCAAATGGGGCTTGAGTGGTTAATCAAATCAATTCATATTAAACAATTTCTCCCCAAGGCAGTGCTAATGATGGAGCTTACAAAATCATAAAAGTTACCCTGGGAAGAGCTTCCTAGACAAATAAAATTTCTGTCGCATCTCTGTTCTGAAGGGGAATGTGGGGCTGGTAAAAAAAAAACTCTTTGTACTATAGATCGTGGGTTCAAGGCTGAACAGAAGGTGTACATCTTTCCCCACCTCCAAAAGTGCTATGATTTGGGTTATAATTCAGGCAGCTGAAGGTTGTGGAGAATAGCCACAGTCATGGGCTCTTACGAACTGCCGGATAACATTTTGTGTGCTGACATTGACCTCAGATATGCATGTAGAATTCTGTATGTAAATATGCGCTTTGTTGAGCGACCATTCATAACGTTCATCTAATTCTTAAATAGGTCTATGAAGATAAATAGTTGTGAAATACTGTTTTTAAATGTCTGGCCGCATCGCTTCTCAGCCTTTTGGCTAAGATCAAGTGTAAATGTCTGGCCACTCAGGCATTTTCAGCCTCGGTTTTATTTACTGTGTTATCTGAGTAGCCCATGTACATATGATAGCTAGATTTGCCTGTTCGAATGGTGCTTAACCTTTCACAGGTGGCATAGATGGCTTTGAGAATCTAAAGAACACTATAGACACTCCACCAAAATGTTTACATCCACCAAATCAGAATGAAGTTTGAGGATATACAAGGACTCCCTGCTGAGATGGACTTATATACTCTTGGTTATTGACTACAACTAGAGTTTTTTGAAGGGTATAAAGCCATAACGCTGTGAAGAAGAAAAACAAGGGCCATGTGTGTCTGTCCAAAGTTGGTAGGATTTCACTTTCATATGGGAGGGTTTCTGGTTTCAGAAGATCATGTCTCTTTCGCATTGCTATTTTTGATTTTAGATTACAGGTTTTGACAGCAGGGATGGACAATAGGTAATACTCATTCTGTATCAGCTCAAAAAGCTTGATTTTCTGTGTACACATTATATCTTCATTAGTTACTTCCTCTTTAGAGTGCTCATGAAGGGTTTACAGCAGGGGAAGCCCTTTTGATAAGATAGGGCAGCTTTTTAAAATGGAAATACATTTTCAGTAGCTTCCTTTTTATGGGTGGGCCCTTCCAGAGGTCTGTATAAAAATTGTATTAGAAGACAAGTTTATTTTGGTGCAAAATTTTTTGCATACCATTTTTATAGTATTTTTTCCTGTATTTGTTGAAGACGCTTTGTGTTCATGGATTTTCATTTTTGGCATCCAAATAAACTTACCTTTTAATTCCACTTTCCATGAACCTTGTGAAACACTCCAGTTGTATCAGTTTCCATAAATATCCTTTTATAAGTGTTGTAGTCTTCTAATAGCGATATGTTGGTAATGTAAATGAAGTTCATACTTAATATTCTAAATCTTTACAAAATAATGAGTCTTTTTGGCCTTTACATAGGGCTTTCTGTGTTATTTCTAGACTGCAATCTGTCTATTTTCTGTAAGTTGAAAGCCAACTTCAGAAATTTTTTTTTCTTCCTCTGATTAAGAATCCACTTGTCCTTACTTGATTAAACTACACGATAGAAAGGGAGTGAAAAGGCCCCTTCTTTCAATTTAAAGCATTGTCTGGCATGTTGTAGTTACTCAATATGTGTGTGGGATTGATGACTAGACCTTACATCTTTCACCTGGAAGCAGCATACATGATGGGAAGCTCCTAGAAATCTGAGAAACTTGGACTTGAACCCTGGATCCTTAAGTTTTAGCTTTATGATCTTGGGTAAACTGCTGATTCCAATTTTCATTTCCAAAATGTATAGAATAATGTCTACCTAACAGAGATGTCATAGGATTTGATAACATATTGAATAGCAGGTGCTGAGGACAGTGTTAGATAACAATAAAACACATCATTTATGATAGCATCATTAACAATCTTAGGCCTTAAATGAGAATATCCTAGATTTTAACCACTTAAGAGTCAGCCTCCCGATTTTTGTCATATTGATAATGGCTAATTTTATTTACTTAATTTTTCTTTAATTTTTTTTTTGTTTGCTGAAAGTAACTTTGTTTTAAATAGGAATTTCTATGTCACCATTATAAATGGAAAATCACATCATTAACTCTAAATAATGATGAAAATAAACACAACATTCTTAAAATTAAAATGTTTGTTTATGTGTTGCCTAAAATGGATTTGAGTATCCCTGTGTACCACATCAGTTCACTTCCTTTGAGGCTATTCTCTTGGGCAACAGTCCAACCTAGGTTACTGTGAGCAATGAGATCTTCATGAGCCATTCAAATCCTATATCAACAATAGGCTAGGAAGGGCTAGAACCAGTTGCACAGAATTAATCTAAAGACTTATAATGGCTTGCAACTGCCACACAGATGTGTGTAGTCTGAAAATAACTCATGATGCACCTGCTTGCTTTGTGTTTCAGTTATAGTGTTAATGGAGCACCAGTAAGGTAGAAGCAATAGGAACAGGAGAATAAAGACATACCTTTGAGTTAGCTAGACTGTCACAGATAGTTTGATACTTTAGCCCTCGTGGGTTTCAGGAGCAAAGAATCTCAACTCTGAGCAATTTCTGAACATGGGTCTCAATAGGATGAGCAAAATGGTAATTGTTATCACTCCCCCACACAAGATTGTGTAACTTTGCAAAACTGAAATTTGTCTTAGTCAAAGGTGACTTGCTGAAGTTCAATCCTTCAAATGTCTAAATTGGAACAATTTCCTTGCCCAAGGGTTGGGCTTAAGCAGAGCTGCAGGAAACGTACATGACTCTAACAGGGAGAACACTTAAGCAACATGACAGCACAAAGGTGAAATCTCACATCTATGTTATGTTGCATAATTAATAAAAGTCCAGTGGGAAACAGCCTCCACATGCACGCCACATTACTAGACAATTACCAACAGCACGTTTTAGTTGCTTGTTAGTGACTCAATGGGCACATTCGTCATTAGAAGATTACACAAGGATTTGAAAAATGGGTATGAGTGCTCTGGCCAGACAGTCTGATTCCAGTACTGTTCTAAAAGCTATATTTCATTAGTCTATGCTTCACTTTGTTACACTGTGAAAGACAAAGACAATTTAGCTGAGCATCCTGATGTTGGCTTAGAAGTACCTCATTTCCTGATATAAATATTATAAAGGTAAATGAATCATTAAAAGAATGGTAGTATGAAAGCATAAAATGCCCAATGAACTCCTGAAGTTTGGACTAAAATAATTTTCCCCATCCATGAGCAGTAGCTGTTTCTAGTGACTAATACTGTTAGTTGTTTATGTAATTTGCCAAAAGAGCATTTGTGATCTTAGAGTAAATGATTGGTAATTGTTACTTACAAGACTATAAGTACATGCTGGGTATCTGTTGATATGATAAACCATGAGAGAAGTTAAAGTGATTTGTAGCGTGAATAGAACCTTGAGAAACATTTAGAGCCATGTTTACAGCACCAATGCTGGCTTTTTCTCTGTGACATAGTAGCTGGTGTTTTATAAACAAAAAATACGCAGTTTTTTCATTAGGTCTAATGGGAGTATTGTGACTGAGATTAGGCCTGTGATTGTTGTAATGCATGACTCGTTTCAACAAACAGAAAATATACACACTTAAGAAAAACAAGACATTTCTGCCTATTTCCCTCTTAGTTCCCTAATTTCTGGTTTGCTTCCTTTGAATGAGCTTTCTGTACGTGAAAAAAGAAAACATTCAAGGACCCTGGACCCCCTCTGCTTCTTGTCCCCAGTTGGACTTGTTTATCTCTCATTTCGGATTCCAAAAAGTAAAGCATTAATCATTCTAGCCCTGAACTTTGTTTCCCCTATCTGTAACTTTTTGATTTACTTTTAGTGGAAATTCTGGAAGGGGCACCAACCCATGCCGGCCTCCTGGCCTGACTCAGCCACAGCTGTCAGCAGAGCAGCAACAGTGAGATGGTGGCTGGAACACAGCCTGGGGACATCACAGTTCCACTTCAAGATCTCTAGACCAGGACCACTGACTTGCAGGACCAGACTAGCAGAGCATTCCATATTTGAATAAGGAATGAGACAATTCATTGGAAAGCCCACTGGTTCTGCAGAAAGTCCCAAGGAAAATAATGCCGGTTAAACAGTCATGGGAGTTGAGAATGACTTTGTACACCTTAGCAATGTTCCTGATTTCTGCACCTGTCTCCTGGTATCAGAAGATCCCTATCATTTCTAACTACTGACATTTCTTGAACCCCTCTTGTGTGTACTTACTATAATTGTTTCCAGCATGTGCAAGGCAGTGGGAAAGAAATGACTTGTGTGGCCAGGAAACCTACAGGCTTGGCAGCATTAGTAACTGTCAGTTAAAGGAGCTTGCATGCTGGGACCCGTGTGTCTTCTGTGAACAATGTTACCAAGAACTACCCTAGTGCAAATAGATTTTTGCGCATTTCTATGGTCTTCAAATCCCTGTTAGATTTGCACCTTTCCCGATTTTGAACTTTGAGGTCAAATACAGGATCTAGCTTCCCGGATAATCAAATCTGAGTGCTGGGAGGAGGAGGAGGCCAGCGCATTAACAACTGAAGTATCCAAGCAGGCATGTCAGGATGGATACAGACCTTAGGCTAGAGAAACTAGGGCCAGGTGTGTGCCAGTTACACTTTCCATGCCCAGATGGTGCTGGGTCCTGCATGTGCCCTGGGAATATGAAAAGGAAGGGGCAGGGATTCTTACACACCCTCTTAGTCTTATAACCTGTGAGGCTGTCTGGGAGCACAACTGAGGTGCCACCCTCCTTATAGTCCTGGTGTCATTGTGTTAACAAAAGGGCAGTGCTCCGTCTAGACTCTGTTCAGCACTGAGTGAAATCCCACCCTACAATGCTTAACTGACTAGTGCTCTTCAAAATGCTCTAACTAAAAATAGTTTCATCTGCAGTGTGAACATAGTTTCATATTTATACTAGCATCTGGCCTAAGGAATTGAATACTCCATCCTTTAAATAGCTTCACTCCAACTCTGGAATACTCTGAGATGAAAATCCCCCCCCACCTCCTTCAAACACCTTGTTTACACAGCCATGATTTCAAGTAAACAAACTCCTTTTTTTGAAGTGTGGAAGAAAGGTAGTTTGGGAGCTAATGGTGCTACAGAGTTGCGTTTTGGAGGGGAGAAAGTAAGCAGTTTGAACTGAGAACATATTTAAAATGTAGCCATTTAGTAGATGGCTGGAGTATCTACAGTATTTAAAATTTTGTGTTTTCTTAAACTTGATTCCCAAACACATCAGTTCTGTGTGTAAATGTAGAGTGCCTTCTTTACCATCATATGTGAAACCAGAAAGAATCGAATTCTTGGGGAGCAAAATTTATGCTGCTGCTAATGCCCAACAATAATAGAAATATAATCCTAGATATACTTTTTCTACCAGCAAATGCTTTGGGGCCGGAAATCATTTGCCAGCAGGCAATGAATGTACTTTTGTTAGTCTTACGGGGATACTAATGGTTAGGCCCCATGAAGAAAAATGTGAAAATAACACACTAAAAGGTAAACATTACGAGTGGATGGCTAATGATTAGCTGTTACAGTCCAAAGGGGCAGAGTATTTTTTTTTATAGTTTTATGACCCTTGCCCAGCCTTTATTGAAAGAGCATTGTATATGCAGAGTTACACATTTCAAACTCACACCTCCTTTGAACATCTTTAAAGATAACAGAAAATATTTTCTTATTTAGTTTGCATATGATAGACAGAGAGATTTAAAATGAGTATTCATTTTTAGCTTGATATTAAAGTAGAGGAACAGATAACAATTTTTAAACGTCAAATTAGTGAACAAATGGAGTAAAATATGATAAATTTTTGCCTACCACCTATCACAGAAATCATGAAAGTTAATATTGTGAAGGGTAGTATGAATAATCTTCCAGAAAGTGAGTTATTATACAGTATATTACCGATATGGTCTGGTCAAAATATGTCTCTGAGTACCCTTCGTGCATACACACACACACACACACAAATATTTCTATTTTAAAAGAAAATGACTTTTTTTTTAAAGTCTCTTGGGAATCTAGCTTTACAACTTAGATTAACTACTTTGGTAAATAAAAGAATGTCAGTAGAACACTGACCACTAAAACGTTAACATATGGGTGTTTTTGAGGAGTAGTAACATAAAGGCAACTTTTCAGTTATTGATGTTAAAATTAGATGTGAGGCCATAATTTCAAAAAGGCAAACCGTGGTTGTTTTTCACACTCTACAAAAGTAAGTGCTTTGGCGGAAATTAAGTTATGTGTATTCTCTGGGAAACAGTGAAATGTCTTAATTTAAACATCACTTTCATTTCTCACCAGTGGGAC
This sequence comes from Ochotona princeps, assembly GCF_030435755.1. Taxonomy (NCBI): domain Eukaryota; kingdom Metazoa; phylum Chordata; class Mammalia; order Lagomorpha; family Ochotonidae; genus Ochotona; species Ochotona princeps. Next base: position 26,418,906 of record NC_080844.1, read on the forward strand.
TTTTCTAGATAAAAATCTAATCTCATTCTAAATCACACTTTAAAAAAGTTTCCCCATTACACACATAATGTGTTTTATTGCAAAAAATAAAAACATGCAAAAGAAGAAATAAAAATCATACCTAGTCCCACTGCACAAGGGTTAAGAGTTTTGTTCCCCCTGACTGTATTTTCTTGGTGCTAAGATGCCAATCTGTTTATGAAGATGCTTCATTGATTTCACAACTGCTTTGGGGGAACAGAAAATGATTTCATTCCAAATAGATACACTTGATTTTAAGATATCATGCTCCCAAATTAAAAAGTGATACAGAGGGACATGGGACATAGTTGAGACTGGAGTTTCAAAGGTCAGCTCTGACCCTCTTCCTCAGGAAGACCCTGGGTTTGCAGCTCATGGTGAAGCTCCCAGCATTAGACACGCTGCTGTGAGATCCGACAGCAATTCACTGAAATACTGTTTTACCTCTACCATGGCCTTCTTTCTGTTTTTCTTCCAGCAACATGGAGCTTATTTACCTGTAAAATTGTGGTGGTTCTTTTACCCACATGTTCTGGAGTTCTTGTTTACAAACCGAATCAAGTACTGTGACATTATTCTGCCATGTTACCCCTGGGACAAGTTCCCTAAGTTACTCCACAAAATAAGGGTATAATTTTTTGTCCCATATGAAAGTCCATTGGTAGTTAAAAGGCAGCTCTTTGTAGCTTTCAAGATCTCTTGGTTTCTTCCAATATCTAGATAAAACATGGCCAAGACTTTCAACAAAAGGTATTCCTTACACTGTAGTCTGTGGATTGTGCTTCCTTCTGTGAATACTCTTTTTATATTAAAAAAGTTTCTCAATATTTATAAGTTTTATATTTATTTGATAGGCAGAGAGAGAGATCTCAGATCTGCTCTTTCACTTCTCAAATGCCTGCAATAGCTGGGACTGAGCCAGACTGACACCAAGCACTGGAAACTCAGTGTGGATCTTCTAGGCGGCACATGGGGCAGGGACTTGAGCTGTCACCTGTTGCCTGCCCTAGTATGTGTTAGCAGGAGGCTGGGGTGAGAAGAAGACCAAAGACTCAAATCCAGCTGCTCCAATGTGAGTTGCAGGTACCCCACAAGGCATCTTAACTGCAGTGCCAAACACTCATTTTAAAATACCATCTGCAGGCCGTAACATTTTGGTCAACTATGGTGGCACACCAGATCTATTATATTCTTCATCCTGGATCTGCGTTTCTATGATCCATAAGCCTTTGTTAGTTTTCACTAGCAGGCCTCTGTTGACTCCAACAGAAATCATAGCTAGTATTAGAAACTCAGGCCTCTCTGCTCCACCTCCAACCCACACCCCACCATTTTCTCTTAATAACATTAGCAATATTAGCTTTGGAACTGTTTTTGAGACTCTGAAGAGCTTTTCGTTTTTTGGCTAACATACAACTGGATGATTGTTTTCAACTGTGTTATCTGCAAATTTGAGAAGTCTGTATCTTTACTTAAATCAAGTTGATTAAAACAAGCAGTCATCAAACAAACAAAAACCGTTGTTATCACTTGGATGTTACCAATTTTCTACTCGAATTTCCTTTTAAGGTATGTTTTCCTATGTTGACCCCAAATGTCTCATGGGAAGAAGCTTATCTTACAGGTCAATATTTGTATTAACCATAATTCTTAGTTCAGAGTTAATTTCTAATTGATACACAGGCTACTAGTGAGTCATGTATCTACCTTGCTTAACTTAAGCCACCATCACAATTCTTTGTACATGAATGAAGAGGAGAGAAGTGGTGTGAGATAATACAGTACACCCATCCAGCTGGAGATGCTACAGTGTCATGTACTCTGAAATAAAAAAATCCTTTGCATGCATCCAAGTGTTTGGCTATAGAATGACAGGCGGAGTTGGTTGATGGATGGACACTCAGCTTTCAGCTCACCAATTTATATTGTGTAGACACACTGCCTAAACATTTAAGTCAGTTTTCTCTCTCCAAGAAGTTATTATGCTATACTACAGACACAACCTCCATTGATGACTTTCTGGCTTATGAATGCTAGTATCTCTGTTAATGTGTATGTCATTTACAACAGAAAGAATAATGCTGGCATTTTATTGCAACACAATGTGGGAGGCATAGTATGATGTTGTAAAGGTGAGTTGGCCAGGCCCATGGAATATTTCCATGTAACCTTTTAGTTTGAATATCTTGGTTGCATCCATGTAGCTAACCATCTGTTTGTACATGTTTTTATTTATTCATTTGTGGGCTACTCATAAACACTTAAGGGGCTGTTATGCCCAGGTTCCATTAGACTTTAGCTTTTTAGAAAGACTCTTGAAAATACTAGCTTTTCTTATTGTATGGCAGTGTTGGGGATGGCTCATCTTATGAAAATTGCCTGGGCAAGAGAATTGTAGGCCTATAAACACACCTAATCTAATGTCTCAAAATGATATTAAATTTAATGGGGCAAGCCAGTACATACACACATGTGTTTGTTTACACATATACATACACACAAACATATTCATGGTTTGACTATTATTTACTCCTTAGAAATGCTGTAGTCTTTTTTATTATGTTCTATTTCATTTTTTAGAATGCAAGTTGCAATCCACTAAATTGGTTTTGTAATCCTTCTAACGCACTGGAAACCTCAGTTTAGAAAACACTGAGGTAATCATCTTGCATGATGTCTTCTGGTTAAGTACACTATTTCCAAACTTAACTAAGTGTTTATGAACCTGAATGGTTGGCTAATTATTACTTAGGCTCTTCCAACTCTGTAACACTCCCTGCAGAATTTTTCTTTTTCAAAGTGTAAAAGGAAATGCTTTCAAGGTATTCTGTTGCTGAAGAACCATCACTGCCTCAGCTCTCTACTCATTTTGGTAATCTAATATACAGCATGATCACATTTGATTAGGCTGACCCCATTAAAATAGACAGAAAACCTCATAGCACAAGTATATTTATGATGCTGTACCTTGGATTTTTCCATGTGGATAAGTTGGCTGCTTTTCTCAGACACAGGGTTTTTAAGGAATCCATCTTTCAGGCACCGAGTCGGTGTAATACTCCTCAGTGGAGAAAGGGCAATAATTTCCTGCCTTTCGCCCTGGACCTCAGAGAAACTGCTTTCAAAATCCCGAAGACAAAAGAAAGCTTCTATTTATAGGCTTCATGTGGTTTCTAAAGTTTTAACCAAAGTGAAGAGAACAATAATAAATTGCTTTCACATTTCTGCCCATAGAATTGTTTATTTAGCATTTTCTGTAAAACAAGAGACCTTCCATCCGCATGAAAAGACTGTATTTTGATTGCCTGGGAGATTCGAGATGATTTCTAATCTTGCCACAACTGTCTTCTGCTGTATAAATGAAATGTTTCATTTTCAAAGAGACTGTCAGGATACTGTGGAGACAGTTCTTCACTGCTCTACAACATGCTGCTTCCCCACCCCCAACACCAAAATAAAGTGCTTTGCTTAGTATTTTCCAAGAGAACAGTGGCATTATTTCTTACATTGGAAGATATGATTTTCAGCAGATTTTCAAGTATTTAGTGGCTAGGAGTTCCTTTGTTTCATGAAGTTGCACACGGGAGTAGCTGTTCTGTGTCGCTTACCAAGAAATGCCAGTTTTATGGGATGGTCACACCAGACTGGCCCTCTGCATGTGGAAGAAGAATTAAACTTAAAACATGCACACCATTGCCTGCTTGATCTTGGGCCGGGGTAGTAATCATCTATCGCAAACTCCTTTCTTTGGATGAAATAGGAGTTTTCTTGACATTTGGTCAAACCAATGTCATTTTGGGGGAACGAGTTTACAAGGGTCTAAGTTTAATTGACCGATGAGCCTTTCTTGAGCATTTTCAAATTGATGATGTACTCATACAACTATATTGAGGATGTCTGGACCCACTGTGAATGTCAGAGATTTTGTTTGTAATGACACTTGACTCAACCAACCCAGCAGGTACCATATTTTATTGTCTCATAGTCTCCACAGTGTGCTAAGATTCAGTGTGCTAAGTACCTTAATTTCATTCAGTAATAGCCTTATAATTCTTGTGGATTTTTTGCTCTAAAGGTCTTTATTTCCTTGCTAAATTACCTGATAAGACTCCCACTCTCCCTCTATACATGCAGTAAGGATTTTTTTTCCCATAATTACATAGAACACTCTGGAAAGTTTGAAACATATATCACAGCTTCACGGACCCAGAAGAGTGACTAACATCCAAGTGGAGAAAAATTGTTAGCTTCTTCATTAATTATATTCATCTGATCATGTGTCCAAGATGATTTCAATCAATATGTTCTGCATTGATTATCCATATTGAAATACTTGAAACCTTGACTTATTAGTATGAAAATCAGACATAAATGCCAATAGCTTTTATTTAGATTCAACAATTGATGAATTCGCTCTTACTTAAATAAATTGACTTTGAGTGCTAGGATGCAAACGGAAACATAACTCATTCATTTCATAAGTGCTCCTCCCTGCTGTGGACATTAGCCTCTGGCATTCGCTCTTTAACCGTAATCTATGGCTACATATAGCCAGGGCATTGGAGGAAGGCTAAGGTGAATTCAAATTGAATAACACTTAAGAATTCCAGCTCAAACTAGGTTGACTGAAATCTAAAACATGCTGTAATATAGACAAAGGAATTGTTATTATAGATTAAATGTATGTTGAAGATATAGAAGGATTATTGTGTCTCTTTCAGATGTAATTTCATGCCTGAGAATTTACACTGAAGGGAGAATGGTCTGGGTCCCATTAGTGAAGGCCCTGTTTCGCTGTCAGTTTAATTAAATGGAAACTGCTGGCAGGAGAGGGAGGAGGCTGAAAGAAGCAATACTATTTTGTATGTTGGAACAGGAAGCTGTTAGGTCTCCCAGTCTGAAAGGGATACAAAAATGAAACCTGTGATTCATTTTTGTTTACAAACTCCCTCCTAGTTTACAATGACCTTAGTGATAAATTAACCACAATAAGTTATACATAGTGAGCAGGACAATGGCTTGATCCCAAGATATGAAATGCTAATCTCTGATGAAGAAGGTAGAACTTATTTTATGTGACTTTCCCCCTAAACAATGGATTATTCAACAGAAGTAATTGTTTCCTTTGGTTTATTTTTCTGTAAGTAGAATTGAGAAGGAGGGATGTTAGTTTGCTTCTAAAGTGTATGTATGTGTGTTTGTGTGTGTGTGTGTGTAAGTAAAACAAAAGAGAGAAGACAAAGAAAGGGGAAAAAGTAAAATAGGAACCCTGAAACAGTGATTTATCTGGTAAGTGTTTTTGGCATTCTGCCTCTTGGCTGGAGTTTTGGAGAGAAACATATTTGGTTTACTCTAATAGGCAAAAGCCCTGAACCTCATTTGTAGAAAAAAGAGCATGTTTTCTTTCCTCCTTTTCAGTTCAGTTTATTGTATCTTGACATTCTGTCTTGTAATTTGAACAGTAATTCTGGATTTAGAATGGAGAAGAAAGAAATTTCGGTTGGGCTTCCTCCTCCTTATGTTACACGATGAACTGAACTCACAGTTTTATCTTTTCACAGCTACCCTTTGACCTGGCATCAAAACATAGATTGTTTAGTTTTGCTGAAACACTGTAGCTGTCTCTGTACCTTGGACCAGGCTGAGGGTTGTTGATATATTTATGCCTATTTTAATAATGCCAAGTCCCTATGTACTTTTGAAAGAAAATGTTCAGTCTCAGTTCAAAATAATAATAGGCAATGAAACTGTTTTACATGACACTGTCTTGGTAGATACGTGACATTACACACTTGTTAAAACCCAGAACAGAGAAAATGACCCTAATGTCAATTCTGGACATTAGTAATGATTATGTGTCCATATTGTTTCACCAATTATCATGGGTGTTCCATGCTAATAAAAACATGTTAGTAAAATTGTTCAGAATGTTTTGCATAAAAATATTAGAAGCAAGAAAAAAAGTCAGTGGTATTTAGATTCTTTAAAAAAAGTAGTGCATTCATTTTCAATTCTTGTTAACTGCATCTGTTTATTGATTATTGTCATCCCCTTGTAAAGAGTATTGAGGGGAATTTATAGGATAACGAAAAAAGTTGAGTATGTTGCTTCAAAAGGTGTGAGCAAATAGTTTAAAACTCCAGCCACTGGAGAGTTTATGTAGGATAATGCTCCTTCTCTGTAGCCACATTGTTTTCTTAATCTTTTTAAACTGTGTTTATTTTACTAAAATAAAAGTAATCTTTGCTTATCATGTTAAGATAATATGAAGAAACAAAAAACAAAAAATGAGTCACCCACAATATGCCATTGTTCTAGAACAATTAGTTTAGGTACTATTATCTATCACTTTGGGCTTTTTATTTTTCTGCCTACGTCAGTTTTTAAATTATATCATATCTTTAGTTTTATATAATGTTTTTTCTTTAACTTAATGTGCTGCTTTACACAAAAATTCTTCTGCAGCACCATTTGTCATGATGGACACTACTGCATGCCATCATGTGGATGTGCTGTGATTTATCTGTTTCCTTGCTGCTAGACTATGGCTCGCATCCCCCACCCCCACCGCCCACTTCCCGGCCAACCTCCCAGCCTTAGACTACTTAAACAGTGGTCTCAGGGGAAAACTTGAAGTAATATCATTGCTTGTATCCTTGATTTATTTCTTTAGCATAAATTCCTAAAAGTGAAAATTGCAAGGGCAAAAGTCAGAATGGAATTCTGAGGCTTTTACTTGGTTAAATTTTAAGCTTTTTCAGTACAATTTTAGCTGATTGTCTACAGTGAAGCTCATTCAAAGCTTGACATTGCTAAAATGAGTATAAAGTGAATAAATTCATCATTAAGTTTGAAGAGAAATTGGCCATCCTTAGATAGAAGCCATCTTGAGGAGTCTTGCTCCTTTGTATAGAGAATTTCTATATCCAGCTCTCTGACAATGATGGAGAAAGACCATACCCCCTCCTGCCATTTCCATCTGTGCTTTCCAGAATTTCCTGATTTCCCCCTCCAAGGTCTTGTATTTACACTACCTCTCCCAGTCCCTCTTAGGAGGATCTGGCACCATGTTATATGTGTGCAGCGAGAGATGAGAGAGGAATTTTCTTTATTCTCTTTGTGCCCTCACAGGTGAAGGTAGGGGAGCCATGTTCAAGAACAAGCCAAGTGATAGCCTGCACATCTGTGACAGGATGGCTGGAAAGGCTGTGCAGCCCATGAGTGCTTAGCCTGATGACATCACAGTGGTGACGTCAGAACCTCCCCAAAGCTCATTTTGAAAGCATTCCAACTAGAAATGTTCATTTCACTCTTGGCAGCTTTTTTTTTAAATATGACAGAAAAGGACAAATTGCAATTTTAATAAGAAGAGACTACATTTGTGGCTTGAACTTGCTGAAGATCATTAATTTATCCACGGATGGCATATGTACACACATGTGTGCATGTACATGCAAACACACACACACACACACCAGATGTCAGTATAAAAATGGGAGGGAGAGATTTTAATCTTTGTTACGGTTTTCCCTCTGCATAATTTCATAAAAAACTATGATTTACTGGCCGTTGTTGTAGTGGACTTGAAGGCCAATATAAAGCTCTGATTGGTTCTCAGAAAATAAAATGAGATATTCCGGCAGCTAGTTTATTTTAATTTCTTTTCTTTTCCACTTCATGACAGTATTTCAAATAATTAGGTTGATTTATGATTACAGATAGTTTTAAAATGTAGGATGCTTTAGCAGTGTAGTGCTGGTTTATTGTAGCTGGCCTTATCCAATTATGAAATTGAGTTTAGTCATGTAATGATTCTCTAACTAAATATCAATCACATGGAATGGACTTTGGCGATATATATAGCGTGAACCTATTTTGAGTTCTCTCTTCAAGGCACCCTCACATCTGAATATATGCTTACTTGGCATCCCTCTTTAACATGTAAGCACACATGAAATTTCGTCTAAATTTAGTCTCCAAGTCTAATGCACATGCGTGGTGACAGCAAACAGGGAGGGCCGAGGCGCAGGGTATGACAGACTCGAGTAATTGTTTCCGCAAGAAAATGAGCATCCTACATTATTTGTGCAAATAACACAAAGTGATTATTTGGCTGTGCCATTGTAATAAAACAATAAAGATCATATTTAATTTAAAGCAGTATCCCCCAGGGTCTTCTTCTTTAGTCAGAGCATTTTGGCTACTAAAATGAATTTCATTTTCTGCTACAGTTAACAACAGCATTTTAAAGTCGAGAGAGAGAATGGAAAGAAGAGTGAGACAGCGAGCAAGAGAGAGAGGAAGGGAGGTAGGGAGGGAGGGAGGGAGAGAGAATCTTTTTTCCTCGCTTTCCATTAACTCTAGCATTCCAGAAATCACAATAAGGGCATTTGGGACAGGAATGTTGAAATAAGTCGCTTATTGAAATAAGTAACTTATTTTATTACTCTTTCCATATTGTTCACATAACCGTTTATTTACAATAATTTGAGTAATCTCAGAGTTCCTCCTAAAGGCTTTTTTTGGCCTGGATAAAAAGTGCAGCTTTAAGATATTTCTCCTAAAATAAATTTGAGACGGTCTCATTTATAGTCAGCAGTGCCTTGATTACTTGCAGACACACTGGAAATTTACATGCGCTTTTCTCCTTTATAAAACACTGATCTGTTCATATCATTAGTTCCCTCATGACTAGTGCTTGGCTGCTTGCCAGGAGGTCTAACTCCGTAGTTGTAAATCGTGAGTCGAAATAGCAGAAAGTGGATTTGTAACTTAAAAAGTGTAAACAGTTTGGAAAATGAAGTAATTTTGGAGTATGATTGATTGCCTTGTGATTGTACTTTAAATTAGCCTGGGGTCTCGGGGGCAGATATGTGCTCTAACTGCTTATTACACATTTTCAGTCTTCGAAGGAATAATAGCATTGTTGGTAGGCTTTTAAACAATGTATGCATCTCCTGGAGTGACCTTTTAGGAAATGAATAGTTTTATTGTGTGTCCATTACTTTGCCTGAAACAACATTTTTGAGTTATTAATTTGACTTGTTCTATAAATAAAGAATTGAAAATGCAAAGCAGCTGTGCAGTCAGAGTTCACTGGAGCGAGTCTGGGCTCCGGAACCACTGTTTGAGGTGGGTACTCCACGGGAGAAGGGGTTTCTTGGGTGATAAAATGAATAATCTCTCTGGAGCCTACAGTTACCAAAGATTAGCCCTTCAATATTGCAGAAGCAAAAATGACCGTTAAGGAGAACAAACAATTAGTCAGCTTTCCAAGGCACTGGCAGCATAGGCCTGCTTTTGTTAACGGATCTCAATTCACTTAATGTCACAGAGAGAAAGGAGGAATAGTGCAGTGGGTGCTTTACAAACTGTCACAGCTGTGATCAAGCAGAAGGAGTTGGAACTGGGAAACTGGGACCAGAATATCATCCTCTGACTTACCCACTGCGCTATGGTAGCCGAGTCACTGTGTCTCCATCATCTTTCTTTCCACCAGTAAAATGGGTCTAAGAGTGACAACCCTGGGGACAGTATTTGGCCTAACAGTTCAGACACCATTTGGGACCCTGGCTTCCCATGTCAGAGTCCCTGGGTTTGAGCCTCCATTCTGCTCCAGATTTCAGCTTCCTGCTAATATGCTTCCTGGAGGCATCAGATGACAGCCCACGTTCGTGGGTCCCTGTCACCCCTGTGGGAGATCTGGCATGAATTGCAGGCTCCTGGCTTCACCCTGGCTCAGCACTGGCTATCGTAGACATTTGGAAAGTGAAAAAGCACATAGGGTGCCTTCTCTCTCTCTCTCTCTCTCTCTCTCTCTCTCTCTCTCTCTCTCTCTCTCTCTCTCTTTCTTTCTCTCTCCTCTTTCATTCTCTTTCTCTTTCCTCTTTCTCTTTCAAATAAAGCAAAAAAGAACTTCAGCCCCATGAAATTGTGAAATTAATATAAGACACAGATGGGTTTAGGTATCAAATGCTCTACCTTGCATGGATAGCATCATCATCATTATTATTCACATTATCATTGCTGCTGCTGTTATTGTTTTATTCTTCTACTGGTGATCCCAGCTTTGCCTGGACTTTAGCCATGTGAATGGCTCATGCATGTATGGTTTGAGCAATAGTTTCATTTACTGTTTGCTTTCAGAAATAGAGGTCTAGAAAAATTTTTTTTGTACAAACACTAGAATTCTAGTTTTGTTTATGGAAACAATTTTCCAAATATAGCCCTGCCTTTGTGTTTGCTACTTCTTCATTGTCTAACTCAACATTTGTTTGGGAGATTATGTTTTGGTCCTTTGTCAGAGAGAAAGAATTTAGGTTTCTTAGGTAGCAAAGGGTAGCTTTAACTACTTATCAAGACAGGTTCTGTGCCAGCCACCAGGGATACAGTAGGGAAAGGGGACAGAGTAAGGTCTTTGCCGTGGAAATGCCCAAGACTTCAGGCAGCGCTTGCCAGTAGAGTTTTCCTCAGTGGTGGGATTGTTTTTTATGTGTGTTTTCCAAAAAAGTACCACCTGAATGGAAACTTAGTTAGCATGACTGAGAAACTGGGTTTTTCATTTGAAATTTCTGTTGGACTTTACACAGCTGCATATAGCTAACAGCTATTATATTGGACAGGGACAGCCCAGTTCCAGGGTAAAGACTTGCTGTAATTGCCAGGTTGGAAGATAAAGCTGAGTGTTTTGTAAGTGCATAGAAACTAAATTGCCCATGTCTCTGTTTTCCTTAATGAAGCACAATGCCAAAGCTCAGAAAATTGGTATTTAGATAATAATGCCAATGGAAACAAAAATAGGTGGACGGCTTTTTTAGTGTATATGCTGTGGAAACACAGAATTGTTTTCTCTCCATAAGGAAAATATTCAAACAGTGCAAAGCTGGCAAAGCTGGTGGCTTTCTTGCACCTGAATCGTAGGCTGGGAGGCTGCCCCAGCAACTCCAGGTGGAGAAGGTTCATTTCATGAATGGGAGGTGCTGGGGGCATGGGTGCCCAGTTGAGCTACAATGGCACACAAAACTTGGTACAAAATGGAATTAAAAGATAGACTTATTTTGGCGTAAAAGAATTCAAAATCCATGTATACAATAAGTCTTCAAAAATTTTATGGAAAGTGTGTATTGTAAAAAAAACTTCATGGCGGTTTTATTTATTTATTTATTTACATTCTCATAACCGTATCTTTTAATTTCCAATTTCCATAAACTTTTTGAAGTACACCAGCATCTGCAGAATTTACAAACACTGAACTTAGATGTAGGTGGGTCCCTGCTGTACTGCATCTTGAATTATGCAACTCTGTATGTTTTGATTTTTCTGAGTTGTCTTAATTCATTCATGTCCATGGAACAACAATGTCCAAAGGTACTGGATGCCCAGGGAGAAAAGTGGGTCCAGGGGAGACTTGAACACACAGACCGCTGGAAGGACACCTGCTTGGCCAGGGCCTGCGCAGCCTGCTGCCTGGAGGTGCTACAGCCGGCTCTCTGCAGCACTGCAGAAGTGAGCCATCCTCGCAAGCTCTATGGGTTCCTCAAAATTGTTTCTTAGTTCCTCCATGAGCAAGCTTCCTCTGGGAGAGGAAGCAGTTTTTGGCACCGTGGAACGGTTATTTAAACACTTGCGGTGAAAAGTCTAATATTAGAGCAGGAAGAGAAAGACTTTAGACATCATGAAATCCAATATCCTTTGTTTCTTATCTTCTAATGCTTATGTTTTAGTGAGCAACGTAGATGACAGGAAGGGTTTCAAAGAGATGGGAGAGATGGAGAAAGGACTGCTTCACTTGCACCCTGCCTATGTTTCCACCCGGAGCTCCTCCCCTCGCCTTTCCACTAACCACCAATCGGAGGTCTGCTTTCCAAACTTCTGCCACCTAGGGTCTTTCCTTGGTAGAGCACCCTTGGGTCCAGTTCTTCCAAATTAGCTTTCCTATCTTCTGGCTCTCACCAACCAAGGGGACTATCCCTTTATCAAGCAGCCTCTGAGGCAGCCACAGAGCCTGCATTTATCCCACTGTCTTCCCCAAATTTTCCTAACTTTAAAATCAGGAGAAAATGTAATGACTCTTAAGTGAGTGAAAATGTCGTAAGATACAAATTTATTTCAGGGGATCTTTAAAAAGTTCATGGAAAATACGCAAGATGTCAAAGCTGTGAATGAATTTCAACATCTTTGGCTTTAAAATAAACTTTTCATTCCAGTTTGCATGATTTTTGCAGGCCCTTCATGTGTTTGGATCAATGTTTTTCAGCAGAGGAAGGGGGAGGCACGTGTATCCAGGGACTGAGGAGAACCCCAAGGTGATGCTGCCTTGCCTTGGGCCCACCTCTCCCAGCAAGCGTTGGTCCTGATTTCAGCAGGAGACTGACAGTTGGCCAAGGGGAGGAGCTGTGCCCTGCTCTTAGTCCCCTCCCATAAGCTGCCTCTTCATAGGGCACCACTGCAATCTCTTCTTTTTTTTTTTTTAATCTTTTTTTTTGGTAAGATTTATTTTGTAAGATTTATTTACAGGGTGAATGTGAAACAGTCCTTTCTCCATCTCTCCCATCTCTGTGAAACCCTTTCTATCATCTATGTTACTCACTAAAACATGCATTAGAAGATAAAGACAGATATACAGAGAGAAGGAGAGACAGAGAGGAAGCTCTTCCGTCTGATGGTTCACTCCCCAAGTGACCACAATGGCTGGAGCTGAGGTAATCTGAAGCCAGGAGCCAGGAGCTCTTCCCAAGTCTCCCACACATGTGCAAAGTCCCAAGGCTTTGTGCCATCCTCAACTGCTTTCCCAGGCCACAAGTAGGGAGCTGGATGGGAAGCAGGACCGCCGGGATTAGAACCAACAACCATATGGGATCCTGACGCGTATGAGGCAGGGACTTTAACCACTACGCCATTGCGCCGGGCCCTCAATCTCTTCTTAAAATGGTGTATTCCAAGGCTCATATTTTCCCTACCATAATGTAATTGTGCTTTAATCAATAAAAAATTTCCCGTGGAACAAATGGGAGGGGCGGGGAGGAGAGAAGCCTGGCAAATGTGAATTGCTGTTGATTTGTCTCTCTTAAACAATGTTTCACATTAAACCAGCTGAAAATGAGACAAACTGTATTATAATCACTTTGGAAAAAGAGCTGTTGATCAAACAAATTCATTGAGCTTCCTTATTCCAGGGTCCTCTCTTAAAAAGTGTTGCCTCGCTCACTCAGCAAATACCTGCCACCACTTAGCAGACAGGAATTATAATTGCAAAACCAGAACAGCCCTCTCCTGCCCCCTCCAAGGTCAAAGGTTTAGTGCTGACCCTGAACACTGGCAAGGAAGATCATGGCATCTTCCCAGGGCAGTGGCTCTGGTCCTCCCTTTTGCATTATGCCTGAATCCCAAATGTCATCATACCACTCATGGAGCCACCTCCAGTCATCTCCCTTCAAAACACCCAGCTCCTTTCTTAGCACCACCTCAGTGGCTTCTGTCTTTAGTGTCCGCAGTTCATCTCAGGACAGACCTCTCCAGGAACTTGTTAGCTGTGTGTATCTCCATGAGTTTTGGAATCTGTCGGATCTAAGTTCCACAGTGACCTTGAGCAAGCTGCTTAACCTTTACGCCTCCATGTCCTCATCTGTAGGATGGAATCAGTAGGCAGTACCCTCAGAAGGTGGCTGGATACAGTGATTAAAACACACATGAGGCACCTGCCTGCCTATGGAGTAGCAGGCAGTGGTAATGGAGCACTCAGGTCATCTGAGAGATTTTCTTATTTTTTCCCCTGTAGTTTGGCATCAGGCATTGCGAGCTGTCAAGCAACGTGATGACTGCAGTGTTAATAAACAATGGAAAGGGTACTTGGCACTTTGTGAGCTGGACCATGTCTTACCTGTCCAGGTGTGTGAGATTTTTTTCAGAAAATGATTCCATGTCCGTTGCACTTGAGTGTTGTCAGAGATGAGGCAAGTTCATCAAGTTTAAGATGTTACAAGCCTACATTGAGTATTTCTCTGTCCTGGTCTCTTTAACACCTGCCTGGTACATGATGTAGGGCATCTGCAGATGCACTAAGTAGAAAAGAAACACCTGACCTGGGTGTTACTAAACCCCATTATCCTTCTGTCAGACATCCGTGGTGCAGGAGATTTCCGTCCCCAGCAGCCTGCGTTTCTGAAAGGTTTTAATACCTGTCTTTATATTGAGTCTTGTTGAAAACAAATGGCATTTTAAACTGTTTTTCTTTTTACAGGTTTAGAAATCTTATTTAAATCAATGTAATGAGACACTTTCAACAAAATGTAGTCATTCTCACTTCCCCATGTGTTGAAGAAGCAGTATCACAGTTGGAGAGGTGGGGTTGGATGGAGCTGGTTATTTTCACACACGCTCGCATTCTTGCTGTGCACTGACTCGTCACAGTGTGCCTTATAGGTGGGATGTTTTTGTATCTGAGCTAAGTAAATTAGACTTGAGAAAAGTCAAAAAGATGTTATTTTTTTAAAGTATTGACTTATTTGAGAGCTTGAGACACACACACACACACACACACACACAGCTCGCATCCCCCACCCACCAATTCAGTCCCCAAATGTCTGCAATGGTCAGAGCTCTGCTGAAGCTGCCAACAGGGACCACAGACTCAATCCCAGACCTCCCATGTGGTTGGAAGCAGGAACCCAAGTGCTTGAAGCATCACCATTCCCGCTCAAGGGCTTCCCTAGCATGAAGCTGGAGTCAGGAGTTTGGAGCAGGAATTGACCCAAAGCACTTCAGGGTGGTATATGTGCATCTTGATATCCAGCCTTGTCTCTCACAATGACTTCTGAAAGAGCCAGAAAACTCAGAAGCCAGCAGAATTGCTGGGCCAATCTTTCCTCCTTGTCTTCTAGGCCTTCTTAGGTCTTGAGAAAGGCTTCCCAATCATCGAGGAAGCCGTGATGGAGACAGAATGTAAAACTGTGCTCAAGGGAGTTACCACTTTTTTTTAAATTAATTATTTTGCATTATGTGACAGTTTCATAGGCTCTGGGAATCCCCCTACCCCTCCCTCTCCCCTCCCCCCTGGTGGATTCCTCCACCTTGATGCAGTATTACAGTTCAAATTCAATCAAGATTCTTTCCTTGCAAACGTATACCAAGCATAGAGTCCAGCTACTTATTGTCCAGATGGGTTGAACAGTTTCTTAGGGAGACCATTTCTGGTCCGAAGTTAGAGCTGGTAGAATGTCATCCCAGTCAATTAAGAGTCCCAATATAACATCAACAGCAATTTGCAATATTATGGAATTGACATGGTTTTGAGTAACCAGTATGTTAAAAAATAAAATAAAATAAAATAAAAAAAAAGCAAGTCCTAACCACAACCTATGATTAGCTCATTGACATTTCAATTTTAGTTTATATACAGGACCGGCTGCTATATACCTTAAAATGGCTATAAGGTACCATTCAGCTGTCTCATGTCTATTTCATTTTAGTATTTAGCCATTTGTTGTGTTGAAGTATAATTTTGCTGATCTTGGCAGATTTTAGGATAATCTAGACTGGCTTGTAACTCTAACAAGACATTTGTCGACATTTAAGGTGCAGAACATTTTTGGGGGGGGGGCGGTGTGCAGGAAAATCCTCAACACCATGGTGAGGAGTAACTAATCTTTGTGTCCCACCCAGCGAGGCATGAGCCAATCCACTCCAGCTCTTTCCTGTCAGATTTCAAGCTCTACTTTCTGTTGTTTGTCTATTTATTTTAGTTTTTTTTTAGTTTGTATGATTGTTTGTTTGCTGTGAGGGGTTTTTGATGCGATCCCGATGGTCGTTGCGAGGAAGAGCGGGGGTCCAGAGGTGGAGCCAGGCTCGGACCAGAGAAAGCCCTCCTCCCTGGTCCCGAAGGACATTTATCGTTCTTCTGTTTCTGCGGACCGCTCAGGGTTTCTGGTTGTCTTTCCGAGTTGGTTTCTGCACGGTAGTGTTTGGACTTCTTCCATCCCCTGCGGAAGCTCCAGTTGCGGATGGGTGACCTCAGAGTACTCGGCCTCCGAGGGCATCCAATTCCCTGTGGCCTCCTTGGCAGTTGGGATATAGTCCTTGTTGCTCGTATTAATAGTTTGTGGTGAAGGTCTGGGAGTCTTCATGGTTGGGATCCAAGCTTCCTCCTTACCACCTGCTCCACTCTGGAGTGCCCCCCCCTGCTCCACGCACATGACCTCCTGTTAAGAGGTTGTCAGGATCGCACCTGATTCCCCCCTCATGCATTGGTATAATAGTTTTACTGTTGTTTAGTGCCGCTTTGAGTCTGTTGTCTATGAATTACCAAATTTGATCTTGATAGGCTATATTGTACTTTTTTCTCACTCTTTTTATGGTCCTGAAAGATTTCCCTGCACTCCCTCCCCATTACAGGTTAACATAGCGTATTGAGGGTATAGTAGGTTTTGCAGTTTTTCGATGTAGATCTTGAGTATTCTGACATTAATTGTTGGTTTATAGATTATATCGCATTATCTTATTGCATTGGATACAGGTTGTTAGAGATTGCACTAATATTACAATATACAGTTACCACTTTTTAAAAAAAAGGTTTATTTACTTTTATCAGAAAAGCAGATTTACAGAGAGAAGGAGAGACAGGAAGATCTTCTATCCACTGTTCACTCTCCAATTGGCTGCAACAGCCAGAGCTGAGTTGATACAAAGCCAGGAACCAGGAGCTTCTTATGGGTCTCCCATGCAGGCGCAGGGTCCCAAGGCTCTGGGCCATCCTCTGCTGTCTTTCCCGGTCATAAGCAGGGAGCTATATGGGAAGCGGAGCAACTTGGACACAAGTTAGTGCCAATATGGGATGCCAGCATTTGGAGGTGGAGCATTAGCTAGTGTAACCACCTGGTCCCAAAAGAGTTATCACTTTCACAATAAAGATGTAATTGTATATTAGCTCTGAAATCACTTTTCGAATGTTTTAAACAATATGTCAGCCTGGATAAAAGAATGCTCTTATTTCTTTAGTTACACATGAAGGGCTAACTCACTGGCATTCATATAAGAGCATCCAAACCCGTGATGTCACATGGTGGGAACTTGATTGGAAGAATGTCTTCCACTCATGTTGCTTGAGAACATTTATCTTGCTCCACAGTCCGGTTCTGTTTGAGGAAGTCAGGGAAGACTCGGGCCAGTCTTGGAGGTGACAGGGCTAGGAGTTCCCTGCTCTATTGTCTGTAAAGAGATGAGCTTCATTTCCAGATTTCCAAGTATGAACAAACTTCTAATAAGAAAAAAAAAATAGCCATGACATGTTTTATGTTGTTTTTAAATCTAAAAACAGGTACTTGCAACAGAAAGAGTAAGTGCTGGGCCAAGTTGGAGGATGGGGCAAGGAAAAGGGATCCCAGAGTTTCATTGTTGGCTGCCTCGGACCATCTATGCGGATCTTCCATAGAGTTCATGGAAGGGGCTAACATTGTGCACAGCAGGTTAAGCCACTGCACGTGAGCCCTGGTTGGAGTCCCATTTGCTTCACCTCTGATCCTGCTCCCTGCTAGTGAACCTGGGAACACAGCAAAAGACTGCCTAAGAGCTTGTCCTCTACCCGCATGAGAGACCAAGATGGAGTTCCAGACTCCTGTCTTCGCCTGGGACTAGACCTGTATCCCTGCTCGCTCACTCTCTCTCTCCCTTCCTCCCTCCGTCTCTCTCTACTCCTCCATCTCTCTCCCCCTTTCTCTGTCTTTCAAATAAATAAGTCCTTTTAAAGAAAAAAGTTCATGGAAAATACATATAATGAAACAATTATGCTTGGATTTCAAAATATTTTTCAACGAAACAAAGTTTGCCCTTATAATTCCACCTTTCCATAATGTTACTGAATTACCCTCCTGTTGAGGCTCTTTCCAACAGTGCTAACCTGTGTCTCTGGGTCTTCAGAGTAGCTGTTGATGGGAGTCCTCTGTCTCTGGATTTATTACTGGAGGAGGAAAAAGGTGTTGTGGGTGTCCCACTGGGCTTAGCAGAAGGATCTAAAAGCTCAACAGCTAATAAAAAAAGAGAGTTTGGAGAAGAGGGGTGCTGATTTTAGGAAAGACTAGAGCCCAGTTTCCCCATCCAAACCTTTGACTTCTTCCTCCCATTTGGAATAGAAAAATTTTCACAGCTTTGTCTTCAAAGGATACAAGAGAGAGAAGAGGCAGTGATTTTCTTAAGTCAGAGAAAGAGATAAACATGGAATTTTCATAACATGTAATATTTGCTGGTATTTAAGTATACTTTGGTGGTATCTTGGCTGGCGTTCAGGGACTGTTGAAATCATCTTGATTGTGAAGAGATGCTAAAAGGAGCTGTTAAATTGTGCTTCTCAACTTACATTTAGCTACAAGCACTGGCTCAGTCTTGGCCTTGTGAGTGATAACACCTATTATCTGGATGTTCTCTGTCCATATCCCACCTGAGGACAGGAATCAAATTGGGTTTGAATTTCAGGGGAGGCAGAAGTATATTAGTAATAGCTTTTGTTATTACAAGAGGTCTCCGTTGCACTGAGTAGGAAGTACTCTCCCCATTGAAGGTGGACAAGCTAATTGCCAGAAGTAGAGATGAAAAAGGAAGCATCTATATCGTAGGTGACATTGTGGATGTATCCATCTTTCTTCTGCATGAACCCACTCATGATATAAATAGTCACTTCTGAACTCCTTTGTGGTCTAATTGTTGCACTAACAACGGATTTTGAAATTTCAGACTTATGGCTGAATTGTGAATGTCCGCAAAGACCTGTGACAGGCTTTACACTTTAAATTCTTATCGCTAATAGTCTGTACCTCCTTTTGGAGCCACCAACCCTCCCATATTCTGAATCATGGGGATACAAGCCTTGGAGCTCTTTGTGGGTGGGCTCTGCCACATTTACCTGCATAAATCCACAGCTGAACCCGTGTTTTGGTACTGAGGAGGACCTGTGTTTATAGAATGAAAAACTAAAGTACAAGATATTGTTGTTCTGATTCTAGTTCATCAGACTTGGATTACCTTCCTGGGTTCTGGCCTTCCAATGCAGGCCAACATGGTCTCATTGTCCCTGGAAGAGATATGCTCACTATATCGAACATGGTCTTCTTTGAACCAGGACCAGGGGAGCTTCTTCAAGCTGTGGTGCCAGATGGGAGTCTCTGTTTGCTCAGACAAAAGAAGGAAAATGAAGACCGAATTCCAAATCCAGCTTTCCCCTACCATATCTTTTTCTCTGACTGAAGTGGAAATTAGGCCTATGTCAGTGGGATCGTCAGTGGCTTTGGCATTTAATAACATCCCAGAGGCAGGCCCCTGAGGTCCCATGTCAGCTCCGAGAGTCCACAGCCTGGACCCCAGCCACACAACTGTGAGTCCAGCACCCTCACTCATTCGCATCACTCACAGCCTGAAGACTGGGAAGCGCTTCTCTCCTATAAAGCACCTAGCACCCCACGTCTCCATCTCCTAGCAATGTAGTTGTTGGTGAGTCTTTAAACTCTTTTCAGTGTTGGTCTCTTCATCTGAAAGATGGGACTAGTAAGAGTCTCACTATGGCATTGTCTAGAGGAGGAGGAAACGGAATATGTACTTATTTTTTTAAGATTTACTTATTTTTATTGGAAAGGCGTATCTACAGTGAGAAAGTTATTCTGTCCTCTGGTTCACGCCCAAGTGGCCAAAACAGCCGGAGCTGAGTCAACCTGAAGTCAGGAGCCAGCCCCCAAGAGTCTGGAACTTCTTCTGGGTCTCCCACATGGGATCCTGAGGCTTTGGGCCAACTTCTGCTGCCTTTCCAGGCCACAAGCAGAGAGTTGGATGGGAAGTGGAACAGCCAGGATATCAACTGGAACTCATATGGGACTCCCTGGTGTGTGTGAGGCAATGATTTAGCCACTAGGCTATCGCACTGGGCCTGGAAGAAACGATGCTCAGTGACCAAAATGCTGGAGTAAGGGATGTTTCATCTGCCTGGGAAGTTTCCAGTGCTGCTCACCAAAACTCAGCACATAGTCTCTCTTCTGCTTGGTACCACGAATCTGCCTTATCCAATGGGACTCTTGCTGGAACAGTTATTTGTGCACATACCCATCATACTGGCTTCACTGAAGGTGACTTTTTGGTCTTTTTTCTCCTGCCATCTGCTACGTCCTAATCCACAGGAAATATTTACTTGGATGTCTGAATAGACAATTAGAGGATGGCAACTTTGACTCTGAATGATGTCTTTTTGATGAAGTCGTGGGTACAACTGTGTGAGCTAGTCTGTGATGACAGTCAGGGAGTGGGTAGTTAACTATTCTGTGATGCAAACTAGTGAACAAACAGAGTATGCCCTGGTCCCCACTGAGTCTAAAATGTGCTCCCCAAGAGGGTGGAGGTGGAAAAGAGTGCCGAGGAGGTGTGTTTTATGTAATGGTCATCTCTTTTTGAAATTATCTTCCAAATAGGGAAAAACGAAGCCTTACTTGGGGAATTGTTTTGAACATGAAACTGGAAGAGATCCTTTCATAATTCAATCTGAAACCAGAAGTGTGTTTCCCATTAGTACATGAATTCATGAGGACTCTCAAAGTCCGCGGTCCATTGGGGGTTGCTCACTGACACCATGACCATCACCAGTCTGCTAGAGTCAGTCTCTGAGGACTGTGGCTGCTCAGAAGGCAAATGGAATATGATGAGAACAGTATGGAATTTAGTGCCACACATTCCCTGCCACTAGCAGGGTAACCTTGGGCAAGCTGTTAGCCTCTTTGAATCTTCAAGATCCTCATGTATATTTGGAGATTCTGGGCAGATAACTCTGAATCTAAACATATAAAGGAGTTTCCTGCATTCTGAAGTGTTGTACAGGTGACTGATTATACGTAAGAAGCCATTTGTGATTATCTAGTGATAAACACGGTATGTATGGAGGGCTATGGAGATGAAGGAAATGGGACGATTGCTGTGATCAATGTTTTGGTGTCTATAAAAGGGCTAAAAAATTGTGAAAAACATGAAATTAGGAGATATCCATTTTTTCATGAACTTCTCATATTCTGTCTCCAAAATGTGATCAGAGAAACCAGCATCTTAAGGTGAGCGATTCATGAGAAAAAAGTGGGGGAGGCAGAAGAATGGGATAGGAGGAGATTTTGTGCTAAAACAAGTTGAGGACAAGTGGCAATCTACCTCTTCTAGAAAAATGTGCAGTTGTAAGTTAAAAATTCTAAGAAGACTGCCTAAGTTAATCTTTGCTAAACTCCTGATTTGTACACCATGGTTGTCTTTCCCATCTTTTCCACGTAACAGTTGATAATAGGCTCTCTTTAACCTTCAGGAACTATTGTCTCCCTCCCCCACACACACTTTGGTTAAAAAAATTTTTTTTCAAAGCAATAAGCATAAAATATCTGCTGAGTGTTTATCAGGACCTACGTTAGTCTAACTACTTATCTTTTTAACTCATGCATCCTCCAAGGAAGTTAATTTTAAGTCCATTTTTTGTTTCCTTAGATCTCACAGTTAATAGTTGGTCAGTATGATAGCCTGCTGCTCTGTCAACTCCTAAGAGACCTGGCTGGGACATCTTTATCCTGTTTTAGCACATGTTGTTGAGACAAGGCCCTCAGCAGTTCCAGTGTCATTGGCCCACAGAACACATAGCTTCTGTGAATTTTCATTTGACCTCTCGTGTAGGGATGTCCCACTGAGTTACCACTTGCCAGATGGGAACCATGGACAAATACCAGTTTCTGTTGCAGACAAGAAACAAACTTCCGTTTAGAGGATTCTACCAAAAAGATATTAGCAAAGAAAGGCTTCTGGAAGTGTGGTGAGAGAATGTAGAGAGGTGGGAGAGCCAGGAGAGGCACTTGAGGCAACCAGGGGCATGTAACAGCAGGAAGCCAGAGGAAGGCACATGCCACCTACTGAGAACTGGGGTCCTGTGGGAGGGGCTTGGTGAGGTCAGGGCTAGAGCTGTGGGAACCAAGACGGAGGGGTGAAGAAGTACTGTCTCCGATCTCCTCCTGGCGCTTCCATTGACTGAACCGGGTAGAAGCCATTCTGAAGGAGAGTCCAGTGATCATTAGGGTTCACAGAACAAAGTGCAGAGAATAGCAAACAGATCTAGTGGTAGAGTTCAGGGCAGGGGGGGACGCCAAACAGTAAGTAATCACAAGGAAGACTGACATTAAGTGAAGGTCACTGGGGACTTCCTTTGTTTCCAGGGTGTGGGAGATTCAGATAAGGACCTTCGTCCTGCCCTTCAAAGAATGTATTTGTCCACATGAACTAATATGTACAGTGACTTTGACTTGAGAATTTAGCTAAATCAATGGGCCTAAAGTGCAGTTTTCTGGAAGCTGTATTTTCTAAAGCAAAGGCCAATAGGGTCATAAAACAAATATTTCAGACTTGTGAAACAATTTCTTCCTTTTGCAATCATATAACTCTGCAAGATACCCAACTGTACCATTAAAATACAAAATAGCCATAACCAATATGTAAATAAATAGCCATGGCTGTGTTGCAATAAAACGTTATTTACAGAAGTAGCCATTGGGCCAGATTTGGACCATAATTTACCATGCTTTGCAAATATCAACCATCTTAGACTTACCTCAGGTACCCAGAAAAGGAATCTGTAGCAACACAACTCATGGCATGGAATCACAGATTTTGTCACGGAATTAATCAACTATAACTTGTTTTTGTGTTTTTGATAAGAAATTATAATACCTCTGGATACTAAGGAGTGAAGAAAGAAAGATATTCGCACTGGAAATGATTGTTATTAGATGCTAGGTGTTACGAAAATGTGATTCAACTGCCTCCTGTCTCCATTTAACTCACCTGGTACTGACACTGAACAAAAAAAAAAAAAAAAAAAAAGGAGAGAGAGAAAAGAAAGCAAATCCATATAATATATTCTCAGCAATGTTCCTCCACAGTGCACTGTAAGAGCACATTAGAGGGTGGTGGGATTTTTATGTGACTTCATTGCCATGAGATTGAGTAGTGGATTCAGTTTCTATTAGGTTTTATAAGTATCTCTTTCAGATACTAAACTAATTTAGTATTGCATATGCCAGAGAAAAAGAAAGGAAAGAAAAAAAAATACTCCTCCTAAACAACTCATGTTCCTCTGGCATCAAGACAGAAAACAGCAGATGGTTTGTAGAAACTGTACCAGGTGAATAAGTAGACAGATACAGCAAGAAAATAGGTATAGCCCAGAGGAAAGGCTCTTACTAGATTTGTAGTCAACACTTGAAGTAGGCAATCTGTATTTTACTTGGAATTGATCTTTGTCACTCTTTAGAAATCAAAGGGTGTAAACAAGGGTCCCTGCCACAGTAACTACACTATGGCTGCAATGGGGGACATCATACAGTCACTCCAGCATATTTTTCTGTTGTTTGCCTTCCTCCAGTTGTATTTTTGATTCTCTTTTCTCAAGACTGTTGGATCTAGAAGTCCAAAACTGGAGACTGTTTTCACTGGTCCCATTTCTCCCAGGTACTTCTTTAGGCTTCAGTTGTCTAACACATCATGTTTATTTTCCAATGGATTTCCCCAAGCTGTGCTATCCTACACACCAGCCACTGTCCCTGGCAGGCTGTGAAGCCCTTGAAACGTGGCTTGTTAGAATCAAGATAGATTCTAATGTCAAATAAGCCAGATTTCAAAAATTTATTATGAGAAAAGGTATAAAATGTACCACCAATAATTCTTTAAACTGATCCTGTGTTGAAATAGTATTTGAATATATTTAGATGAAACAGATTATTAAAATTAATTTCCCCATTTTCTTTTTGTGTTTGTTTCTTTTAATGCTAATTACCCATTTGCTCATATTGTGTTTATATTAAATAGTGCAGTTCTAAAAGACACACAAATTCCTTTGCCCAATTTTAGGTGGATATCTACAATCTATTATCATGAGTTGGAAGAAATGTCTTGTCGATAAAAAATACTAAAAACATGACTTAGAGTTAAACAAAATTTTGGGTAACTATAATTAAAATAAGTATGATTCATGACTTGACTAAAATGTTGCTTTACAATCTATATTTAATAAGGCATTGCAGTTCCCAAAAAGTCATGTGAGATCTTTATCCATAGGTTTATCCAATTTATGTAAAAAAATGTGGTAACCCTGCAGAACATTCTAGCTTCATTTTAAGGGATCTGCATCATTAACCTTTATTGCTGCAGTTTTTCTGAATTCAGAAAATCTTGACAGAGGCCAACAGACTCTATTAATACTGCCTTACTGCCAAACTTCCCCTTTCATTGAAAAACTGGATTTTTATAGAAAAATCCAAAAGCTATGGTTTAAGGTACCCTGACATTATTAATGCAGCAAACTTTTCCCATTCCAGTATTTTGATTTGACTCTTTAGTGGTCATAAAAAAGACTAGGGATGGGGGATGCATAAAGGTGAGTGGCCACATTGATCACGTGCTTGGGCAGTAGAACTGAGCAGTGAGTAAATAGAGAAATTGAGAATCTGTCCCTTCATTGTGTCAGCTACCCTTAGTAAATCATCCACTTTCTGTGTGGGGATCCATCATGTTTACAACCAGTGATTTCAGGTGAGTCCCTAGGAAGAAAAGAGAGATCTGCCTTTGCCCTGTCTGCTTTGACCATGAAAGAAAAAGCAGGACAATGTAGACAACTTTCATCATGCTTGGATGTGGAAGCAAGTGCAGGTACTTGGACATGGCTCACATCTTTGAAAGTGGTGCATGAGCTCCTCAAGTGGTGAGAGTGTTCCAAAAAGAAAGAGGGAGATAAGCATAGAGAGAAAGAGAGAAACACAGTCACTATAATGAAATGAGTGTCAAAACTTTTAACCCAGCATCCAAAGTTATGCCAGTCAATCACTGTAGGGCAGCTGGCTGGGTGACTTTCCCAGATTCCTTCAGCTCATTCAATCCACAGCTCGGGTTGAACGTATGGCCTGACTACTTTTACCCTCTAATGGAAAGTTGTGATGTTCACTGCAACACATCTATAGACAGTTAGACCTTCCAATGCTCTCAAAGGTTTAGGAGACATACTGAGAATGAGGACACTGGTTCTATGCCTTCCAAGAAGTTAAGTTTTAGGGAATCCATGGGAGAGAGACCTATTTCCTTCCCAAGAAACAAGTAAGAGGGCATCTACACAGAAAATCTAAAATGTGCCAGATGTTGTCCTCTTTTTATTGTGTAAAACATGTAACCAAATTTATCCATTTAGCCATTTTTAATGGAACAACTCAGCGGCGTAAAGTACATTAATATTTCTAACCATCACTGCTCTCAAGTGCCAGAGAGTTTTCATCTTTCCAGACCAATTCTAACCATTAAGAAAGAACTTCCGATCTTTTTCTGGACCCCAATCTTTCTAGTACCTGCCAAACCTTACTTTTCAGGAAAGCCTAGAACTCTGGCAGGGTCATAGGGTTCAGGATTTCTTCAGGGGTAGTAAGATTGTTCATTTTCTTGTGAGGGATCCACAGCCCTGTAAATATGTTAAGGCCTGTGCATTTTAGGGCTGGGTGTTTGGCATCATGATGAAGATACCACTTGAGATGTCCCCACGTCTCAAGGGCAGACATCAGGTATCAGAGTACTTGGGTTCAAATTCTGGTTCAACTTGGATTCTAGCTTCCTGCTAATGTGCTCTCCGAGAGGCAGCAGCTGTTGGCTCAAATACTCGGGGTTTTTGCTGACTATGTGAAAGTCCTGGATTGAATTCCAGGCTCCTGGCTTTGTCTTGTTCCATCCCTAGCTGTTGCAGATAGTTTAGAGAGTGAATCAGCAGATGGAAAAGCTTTCTCTTTCAACTATATCAATCATTAAAAACATTTCTTTAAACTTTGTACACTTTGAATTGTATAGTACAAAAATTATATTTCAGGAATGCTATTGTAAAAAGATACAGGCCTGCTCATATTGTTTCTACCATTTCATACCTTCCTTTTTCTAACTTAACAGACCATCTTTGTATGGCCTAAATGTTATTTAGTTTAATTTTTTTTATGGAAGTACCATTCCACATACACACAAGCACACACAATGCAGTTACGTGTGTGTGTATGAGTATATGTACAGAGTGCCTTGTAGATCCTAGGCATTAGTTAATCAACTTTAATCAGTCCTACATTATTTGGTGTTTAATTTTCTATACACAGTTTTTTTTTCCTGATATAAATCATGAGAGTAATTATTAGATCTAGCCTGATTAGTGTTGACTATTTGTGAAATAATCATGCCTGCAAACATGGTGACAAATAGTGATTCGTCATTTTGTAAATGCCTAAATTCGGATTGCACATTCTGAGGCACTTCTGTGTGGAAGTCAGTCAACTGTTGATTTGTTCAGTATCATACCTCAATTAGTTTTATTCATGAGTTTGGGGTTCAGGAGCATATCTTAAGTGTCAAGGGCTTATCTAACTACTATGGTAACCAAATTGTGATTCTTGGAACAGTAACAGACATGAAATTGCAACTTGAAAAATGAAGAGCTATGTAGCTATTGCCAGGGGAGAGATAGCAGAACTTGATGTGATTTTGAAGGCCCATTGTGTTAATGACTGAGCTTCTCCATCTTACAGCAGCTTTGTCATGGTAACCACAGCTGCTGATTGGGTCTTAACGGTAGGGTTTTTTTTTTTAAGAATCACGAGAGACTAGAGTTCATATAATTCCAAGCCAATAGAATAGCCTTACCTGGGTCACTAACAAATAAATGAATCTCTCAATTAACCTCTGAGAAAACTTCTGGCATAATTTGAGAGTAGGAAAAATGTTGTCTAGGCTCCCTGAAGTCCCGTGGGTTCTTTGTGTTTTCTTTTTCAGATTTTGAGTCTCACTTATACTCAAAGTAAAGGACTGACGGCAGGGTAAAGGTTAATCCATTTGAAGGACAGACGAGGTACATCAGCCCCTATAGAATGTGGTCACAATTTACACAAAGTACACATTCCGTCCGGCCACAAGATCTCACCAGTAGATAGGCTTATTGTGCAGGCCCTGTCTTGTGTGACATTTAAATTTGGCTGAGTCGAACCATATGGAAATAAGATGCAAAATTCTCAAGATGAAATCCAGAGTGGCTCCTGAATGTGGCTTAGAATTCAGTGGCCATTTGGGAGAACCTTGGCGGCGGAGCTGGCTTGCTTCCCAGTGGGTTCATTTGTTACTCCGAGTGATGGCAGTGTTTGGTTTTAATTTAGCTTTGTGTTGTTTTCTTTTCTGAGCGATGAAGCCACAGCAAGGACAAACTCTGATATTAACATGTTAATACATTTTTTTATGTTTACATATCTCTGTCTATTTTAAGTAGCTTACTGTTGGAAACAGCTGGTTAAAACTCTTGGTCCTACATTTGAAATATTCTTTGTTCTGTTTGTAACCATGCACTGATATATTTTCCCACATTTTCTTTTTGTTAAGTTCTCCAGTGATGTTTTTGTTGCCTGTCCTGGGAAGATCTGTGTTTCCATTTATCAAAACAAATGGCAAGCTGGGGACCATTTAAAGTAGTTTTTTAGTTAATAAAGCCAATCTCCTTGTTCTGTTATGTTAAAAGTACATTATCTTTTTATTGCCAGTTCTGTATGACTAGGTCTGTTTTCTGTCTCAGCAATCTCAGGGCTGCCCCCACTTGCTTACTGTGTAGAGAATTACAAAATCATTAAGGGTGGGGCAGCACCAGCTGACTTACAGTACAAACCATTTCTCAAAATAACCACAACAGTGCAATACTGATGTGTAATTTACGTCACAGTATGTTTTTATGAAATAGTTTGTGGCATTTTCACTTCTATTCCGGATGGAATCTTATTCTCTCTTTCCCTTTTAATCAGGCATTTAATTTATTTTTATTATTAATATTTTCCACTCCTTGTCTTGGCATGCCTCCAATTTAACAGCTTTGAAGAGAAAGGGGAAAAAAATACAAGAAATCCAGCTGACCTTCCCCTACTCCAAAGCTCCAGCATCAGTTTAACTCCAAATATATTTTTCCTATGATATGTACTAATTTGGGGTACTAAGCTTACTGCTCTGAGGGGGATCT
Source organism: Ochotona princeps (assembly GCF_030435755.1). NCBI lineage: Eukaryota > Metazoa > Chordata > Mammalia > Lagomorpha > Ochotonidae > Ochotona > Ochotona princeps. The sequence continues at coordinate 26,446,978 of NC_080844.1, forward strand.
TAAAATATGGTTGAACACGTACCCATGTTACACAAAGCTATAGCTACAAATTGATAAAGTTGATGTACAACTTTGGCATTTTAATCACTGTCATCCAATTCAAGCTATTTAGTCATATGCACTGCTGCATTTTCCTTTTACAAATGTCTTTCTGTATAATGTCCTGCAATTAGAACAGGAAATCATTGAGTAACTGTAAGATGAATAAGAGCACTTAGACTGAAAGGAAAATTACCTTCCGAGAAATTATATTCTTTCTTTTTTGTGTGTGTGCTGCATGTTACAATGTGGGTAATGATAGTAACAGCTGTAACTTCTCTTATCTGTAGAAATTTCATGCTTAGGTTTTCTAGAATTTAAAAAAAATCATTTTCAGGAATAATCAGAAATGAATGGACAGAAAATAGGAAATGCCTAATTATGACAAATATTCGGTGTCACAACAGAACAGCAATTAAATGGAAACTTGAGTGTAATTGTCAATAGCAGTAAGATTTGGAATAGTGCCAGGTATATCAAGTTGATGCTTTGCCTTTGCTTGGTTGCTAGGAGCACAGAGAAAAGTATAAAGCTTTGAGAAAGGAATGTCTAATGTAATAAAGTAGCAGAAGGAAGCATAAATCATTGTGAGAGCCTCTCAGATTGACGTTATTTTACTTAAATTGTTTCAAAACTAGACATCAAGTTTTATAACATGAGCAAATTCATATTTGCTTGAAAAAGGAAAAAGAAAGAAAGCTATGTTGTCTTTGAAGCACCAGGGACATTGCGTCTCAAACTGAGCCTTCATACATATTTGGAATCTTTTAAGTGAAAATCTTTAAATGTTTGTTTCTATTGGCATCCAAATGCATTTGCCCTAATACGATTAAGAGAACTAAAGGGCAAAATACTTGGCAGATTTTTCAGTTGAGGTAATTAGGTGCAGGAAGGAACATGCATATTTTTTCCACCAGGCTTTATAAAATCCTGGGGTGAAGGGCTTTTTTTTCAGAGTGGCTTTTTTTTTCCTTTTCTTCTTCTTTTTTTTTTTTTTTTTTGTTAACTTTCTGATGTTCCAAAGATTATAGTGGTTTTCAGTGAGCATAATAGTGTGATGTTTTGGAACCATTTTATCCATCCTCCCCCAAAATGAAAAAGAAAGTTACATTTCTAAATTGTTGTGTAAGAGATAAAAGCGAATTTTTCCTCCGGAATTTATGTTTTCAGCCTTCTGTGCGTTTGGCTACCATTATCTATTTTCTTTTTAAAAAAAAAAATAGCATTATGGATATTTGAAAGTCAATGCTCCATTAATTCATTGTGTTTGCTATTTCATGCATCTCTCTTTGTACAAAGACAACTTGAGCAACGCTATTCAGAATGACAGCCAGCTTTTACCCTCCTCCCCCAGCCCTGTCCCCACCCCCAGCCTCACTCCGAGGATTAAAGCAAGTGGTATACAGTTACTGTTTGAAAAGCTTGGGAGGAGTCTCATGTTATAATTACAGTTTCTCTGTGGAATTCTGTTTTGGACTTTGAAAATATATAAATAAGTGAAAAATTGACATTGAGAGAGGTTAACAAAACGTGTAATTATGATATAAGCACAGGATTAGAGTAATTTTGGTTGAGTATTACAAGCAGTGTACTTTAGGTATTAACTTTTAATAGGCAAAGTTCTTTTTATTGAAGTTGAAATGAGGTCTAGTAATATTGGGTCTCTTATTCCCTTTGAATATTTCATTTTAAAATAAGCATGTTCACATTTTTTTTGGATGGGGAAATTGAGGAGTGGGATGACATTTTAATAGAATGTCATAATTATGGTTTAAAATTTCAGTCTTGGGTGCCAGCAATTTATTACTGATCACTTTCTGTTCACTTCCATTGACTAATGTGTGTATATATATGCATATATAAATGTGTGTGTATATATATATACATACATTCATACACAATCAGTTACAGCCAACTAGAACGTGCTGAAAGAATATTCTTTGAGTTAGGATTTTGATTTCTTTTCCTGTGTGGGTGTGGTTGAAAGAAAGTCTTTATTCCAGGCACATTTTGTTTGCCTTTTGCTTAACAAATATGCAGTTTCTTTATTCATTCTTAGATGTAGCCGCTAGACCTCGCATGAATGGGAAAGGGGAGACAACCTGCACAGTATTTATTGGCAATCCTTGTTTCATAGGAAGCTCCACATAAGCTTGTTTGTTTATGTGTATATGAACTGCATAAGGAGGAAAGAAGTAGCTGAGGGATTTAAAGACGAATTCTTGAAGGGTTATTTGGCTTTCTTTGCTTTTTGATGTACCAGGGCAAAATAAAGCATGCCAACACCTGAACAATTTAATATCTTTGTAGCTGAGCAGGCGGTGAGATGATTGCAGAATTTTAGGTCTGGAACTCTCTGTGAATCTCTTCGTTTTCTGTTCTGTTATCTACATCTGTCACATTCCAATGGCCACTGTGTCTTGAGAAAGAGATGTTTTTCTAGTAAAGCAAGGTGCCTACCTAACCACAGGGAGACCTGGGTACCTGCTCTGAGAGTTTGGTCCTGCTGACTTGGCTCTTTTAGGTCGCTGGTTTCCTCAGCATCTTTCTCTTCACCTCCAACTCAGACGCTTTGCTAACTTTCTTAGGAGCCCCAAAGGCCTCATGGGCTCCCTTTCAGTCTGTAAATAGGAAAGGCAACTGCTCTGGGGATGTCCAATTACAAGGTCGAAAAATTGCCTCTGTTCAAATACCAAAATTCTGGTCCAAATTGAAATGTTTAAAGTTGGCAAACTTATCATGATTTTATATAGCATCACTTAACGTTGCCATACCACAGCAGATCCCAGTGGTGCCTCTAGCCTCTTCGTTTGGAAAGCAGTTAATGAAGGGCATACATTGTAGGCTTGCAAAACTGGGTTGGTACTATTTCTCATTATATGGGCAGAAAATTGATATACACGAAAGGCATATCATAGTGGGAAGTCATTACAATGGGAATTGCGGTAATCCAAAATAATAATCTCATTTAACCAAAGTCTACATGGTTCCAGCAAGCAGAATCCTCATTTGTCACTTGAAGTAAGAACGTCATCATCTCTTACTATGGTAAATGAGTTCAGTATTACTATTATGTGAGGCGTTTTGTCAGAATGAAAAGTTAGTCAAATTTGAAATTCAAACATTGTGTAATAGTCTCACCTCCACTTCGGCTCAGTTACTCAGTTCCAGTTCTTTGAGATTTTGCCTCGTCACTGGATGTCTGAATTTCAGTCTGCTCAACTCCAAGCTGGAAACTGTAATAAGTGATGATATCACTAATAGGGTTATTGTGATGAATGAGGGACACACATTATATAAAAGATGTCTGTAAATTCTAATGTCCAATTATCAGTACCAGAATAACATGATTATTTACTTTCTGAATAGAAAGTCCCTGAGCTCCTCATATTTTTGATGTACAGGGCTTTTTTCTTTTTTCTTTTTCTTTTTTCTTTTTCACTTACTATGCCCTGTGATATTGCAGCAATTCTGAAAAGTGACAGAGAAAAATGAATTTGGACAGTTTTAGGTTTGTTCTGTTCTAAATACTAGGAATTTAGAATATATATATATAAACACACATATATAATACATATGTAATATTATATGTATTACATGTAGTGTATATTATATATAGTACACATTTATTATATACTACATATACAAATATATGTGGCCAACTATAGATAGAGTTGGATAGTAGTAATAAATTCTGTTGTTCTACAGAACAGAACATCAATCTATTATCTATTTTATGAAGAAATAGAGAGAAATTTGACAATTACAAATACAAAAAATGATATATATATATATGGAGATAGAAATATTAATTACCTTGACTTGACGTTTACACATGGTATACATGTATTGAATTATTACACTCCTCTCTATAAATGTAATTATTGTATCTATTAAAGAGGAAAAATACTGACAACTATATCTAAGATATATTACATGTGTATTTCACAACCCCAAAGGAATAACTATAAATTTACACAGAAAGCTAGCTTGTTTCAAAGTTGAATGTGCCAAGGCTAGTTGGGATGATTATGAAAATGGAATTCCTGGGTCCTGGGCTTAGAATTTCTGGGTCTGTGGTTTTTTGCTTTTGATTTTGTTTTTAAAGATTCATTTATTCATTTGAAAGGCAGAGTTCACAGAGAGCAAGAGACAGAGAGGTCTTCCGACTGCTGGACCACCTTGCTACCCCATCCCCAGTGGCCTCAATGTCTAGAGATGGACCAGGCTGAAGTTAGGAACCAGCAACAACTCCCAGATCTGGGTCCGGTGGCGTGGCCTAGCGGTTAAAGTCCTGGCCCTGAACGCGCTGGGATCCCATACGGGCGCAGGTTCTAGTCCCAGCAGCTTCACTTCCCATCCAGCTCCCTGCTTGTGGCCTGGAAAAGCAGTCGAGGATGGCCCGATGCTTTGGGACCCTGCACCCGCGTGGGAGACCCGGAAGAGGTTCCTGGTTCCCGGCTTTGGATTGGCACAGCACTGGCCATTGCGCTCACTTGGGGAGTGAATCATCAGACGGAAGATCTTCCTCTCTGTCTCTTCTCCTCTGTGTATATCTGACTTTGTAATAAAAATAAATAAATCTTTAAAAAAACAAAACAAAACAACTCCCAAATCTCCCACATATGTTCAAGGGCCCAAGCAGCTGCTTTCCAAGACATTGTAGTCAGGAGCTAGACTGGAAGTAGAACAATCGGTAGAGCTGCTGTCACCAAGATGAGGAGTCTGTCTCAGAGGCAGCAGCTTAACGTGCTATGCCACAACAGTCCATGGTTGTTGATGACACCAGGGGTGAATCCCACGTGAGCAATCCCAGGACCACCTTCAGAGACATTGTCTCCAGATTCGGTGCCATGAGGTGGGAGTAGAGGGGAGAGTCTGTTTAGGTCCCAGCAGCAAAAGATGGATTCCAGGCTCAGAGTGTGTTTTAAGAATTGCACGAAGGAGGGCCTGGTATGGTAGCCTAGCAGTTAAAATCCTCACCTTGCATGCATCGGGATTCCATATGGGTGCTAGTTCTAATCCCATCCAGCTCCCTGCTTGTGCCCTGGGAAAGCAGCTGAGGACAGCCCAAAGCCTCGGGACCCTGCACCTGCATGGGAGACCCGGAAGAGCTCCTGGCTCCTGGTTTCGGATCTGTGCAGCTCCAGCCATTGTGGCCACTTGTGGAGTGAATCAATGGATAGGAGATCTGCCTCTCTCTCTCTCTCTCTCTCTTCCTCTCTGTGTATCTGACTTTTCATAAGAGTAAATATATCTCAAAAAAAAAAAAAAAGAATTGCATGAAGGAAAGATGGATTAATGTTTCTGGCCAAAATGAGATGAAGAATAAAGAAATCATTTTTGAACACAGAAGATTGCCAGGAAGTTTACTAAATTCAGACCAGAGAATTAAGACATTACAGAGGACATCATCATGGAAAAAAAAAAAAAGCCCGAGAAGAACAGAAGGAAACTGGAGAGGGGGAGGAGGAAGTGAACTGGTCCCCAGGGTCCAAGTGACATCTGCTTCCATGAAGTTAACTCTGAAGCAGCTGTTCTTATGCCCTCATTCAGAATGAAAAGCACAACCTTCTCTATTTTGCTCCAAAAAAATTTTTGGAGAAACTGATGCAGTTGCCTCCATTATTGAAAGTCAGTAGTGCAACCAAGACAGAAACCTGGAACCAAGTGGGACTATCAGGGTGCTGTCCATGTGCAGGGTGTTGTCCAGGTGTCAAGAGGAGTAAGCTACTTGGGTCTGTCTCTCATTCAGGTAGAGAATAATAAGTCTGATGGCACAGTGTAGCTACTTCCTGAACGAGCACCTGCATACTTGGGCATTCTGATGACGTTTGGTGTTTGAACGTTATAGATCTCTAAAACTCACAAATTTGAACTTCAAGTGTGAAGTTAGTGCCTTGGCATGTTTTTTTTTTTAAAGTCTCAAATTGACATGTTTTGAACCTATATTAGCAGCTAAAAACTGCTCATTCATATGGAGACTTGCCTTGAGTTTAAATATATTTTCTTTTTATATGCCCACACAACTAGGTATGGCCATAACCAAGCCTAGATCCTTAAACTCAAACCAGGTCTCTCATGTGGATAGTAGGGACATAGTACTTGAGGTACCACTTCCTCCTTGAGTGCATAAAAGGAAGAAAATGGATCTAGAAGCAGAGCTGAGACTTGGATGCAAGCTCCACGTTGGGATGTTGTCCCCAGTGGTAACTTAACTGCTACACCAAATGCTTGCCCTGTGTTTTCTTTTAATTAAGTGTCAACTCATGAAGTGACTATCCTCAAGTCAGGCAGGAGTCTAAGAAAACCAAGCCATTACAAGATGTCATCTTATGAGCAGCTGAACATCTTCATTTGTGGAGAAGTCTCCAGGCTGAGGGACTAAGCGAACATAATTAGAAATACATCTGGGTATCAGCCTCTTGTCTGAAAAGGTCATATGCACACCTTGCTTGGGTACAGGTTGTGTTCCATCATTATGCTGTGTTCCTGCTCATGCATCTCCCACTGGTTAGCAGATGGCCATGATAACGTAGGTATCCTTAACAACTGTCTTGTGAAATTCCCTGCAGCATGGTAAAGGCACAGAATATGGACTGCTTTCGCTTTGGAAAAACAAATGACATGCCTGGGAATTGCTTACAACTGCCTGATGGTGTGGTCATGGAGAGTGATGACCAATTGGGTCAGGAAGCCTAAATTCAGTCTGACATTGTGCAGGTAGCTGGATACCAAAGGGAGTGTTCCTTACTTCTGAAGTTTCAAGTGAAAAGATAGGTCCCTGAAAAGTATGGCTTTTATAGAGGAACAAACATAATACAGTGAAGTGTAAAGAAGCTTTAAGATCATGGTAGGAGGAAATTTCACTAAAATTGCTGAAATATTCTCTCGAGTTGTATTGGTTCTGATGCACTGTCTTGTGAAGGATGCTTGGGGAATGGATTTGAGGATCATTAAAAGAAAGATGGTTTGAGTGTTAGGAGGATGGAGAAGGTGGATGTTTCAGTCAAGTGGGATACATCTGCTGCAATTCCAAGTAACCCCAAATCATAGCCACTTAAAACACCGGCAGTTTACTTTTGGTTGAGGTTATTTATTTCTATTGAATTAGCTTAAGGCTCTGCCCCATTCTAGTTTACCTCTAATATTCAAAATGGCAGAAGAGCCACTATCAGCACCACTGCAGATGGCTCTATCAGAGGCCAGGAAGCAGGGATGGGTGGCACACTGCCTCTTACAACAGCACCACTTCTGTCATATCTATTTGGCCCAAACCAGCCACACAGGCACAGGACTCCAAGACAGTAGCAGACAAGAACTTTCCTCCAGCCCACGAAGAGGACAGGAAATATTTTCTGTAGAGCACTAATGACCCCCAGAGCAGATGATGATGCTATTTAGGCCTATGACTGTCTCTCTGGGGCTTGATGACCTTTTCATAGCCCTCGAGCACTGAAAAGATTATGGGATCCGATGTAAGAGCAATACCAAACTGTGCAAATAAGTGTCAAGAGCCTCAACAATGTTCTATTTTTTCCTCTGGTGATGATTTTAACACTTAAAAATATGTCAAATTCTTTCAAAATGTTTTTTCAATTTGCTGGTCATTGGTGACTCAAATATTACTTAATATGCCTTGAAGGCCATCACACTCTTTTCTGCACAAAGAGGTTGCTGTGTGTGTGTGTGTGTGTGTGTGTGTGAGTGTGATGAGGCTAGGAAGATGTTTTCATGTACTAGGTTGTGAAACAACAAACATACCAGGAGCAGTGTTGTTGAACGCCACATCCATAGTGGAAACCAGAGTGGATGATAAAATCATGATAAAATCATGGCCATGAAAGGTGTTTGTTGGAGGGAAGAGGGTAATAGCTTGTCTTTTCTTTTTTCCAGGGGAGGATGATGAAGAAACAAATGTGATCGTCCTCAGCTACCCTCAGTACTGCCGGTACCGCTCCATGCTGAAGCGCATCCAGGACAAGCCATCCTCCATCCTGACGGACCAGTTCGCATTGGCCCTGGGAGGCATTGCAGTAGTCAGCAGGAACCCTCAAATTCTGTACTGCCGGGACACTTTTGACCACCCAACTCTTATAGAAAATGAGAGTATATGTGATGAGTTTGGTGAGTCTTCTTTTTTTTTTTCCCTACCTGAAACTTGCACATGTATATAGAGCTGGTTGTTTTCAATTCTTGTGAAGAGCAGTGATGGGGAACAGAGCTGCTTTTCACAGGCCTCGTGTGCCACCCCACCCTCCCATTTCCCAAATTATTGCAGCACAAGGCATCATAGCCTTCTTGGCAGCCTGTGTTTACCATGGGTTAAAGATTGTTGTGTGGAATGTGTTGTTCAATATAGCATTGGAAGTTGGATGGTTGACCTTGACATTGGTCTGAAATCTGAAATTGGTGGAAATCTTTGATGTTAGTTCTTCTTAAAAGACTTTGACTATCCAAATGTCAATTTTGAAAGTGGAGACAATGTAACAGAGAACCTCTTCTCATTGCTATAAGCTTCTGTAAATCTACATCAACTGTAGCTACTTCACTACTCTCTGGTAGATAATTTTTTCTGTGTGTATGTATTCGTGCATGTGCATACACTCACACATGCAGACACATACACACAGTGCCTAGCAGACAGCCCTGTGTATACACGTTTATCTGCAGCTATGCCTTGCTATGTCTATAGACAGAAGAAAACGGGAAAGAAGATACAGCCCTCAGTCTGGGAAAGTTTCCACCGGGTATGCAGTGAGGGTTAAGAAGCAACAGGCAAGCCAAGAGAGCTGTGCTGTCACATTTTGACGTTCTGGTCTGTTTGTTGAGATTAGGTCATGTCAGGGCTCTCCAAATTGCACATGTCCTCTGGGATTTCCCATTTTCACAGACACAAGGACCCCATCCCACCTCCAGCATACCCTTCCCCTTCTGTGGGAACTGCCAATCTTGAGCAACCACTGGCCTTTTAAAGCCCTGCTGAATCCATCATGGGACCGGGAGTGGAAAAGACATCGGTACCCTGGTCTAGATGGAGCACTGACGTCCCATTGGGTTGTGGAGTATTTTCTGATCTTACTCGTGAATGTGTCTTCAGGGGTCCCTAGATTGCAGATGACTGAAGTCCAGGCTATGCTGCTCATCCAGTGCAGACCTCAGCATGGTTTTAGAGGTCCCTGTTGTTGCTGAAGCTTGCGTCTTGGGAGGGATTTTCTAAGTGGCTCTTGTGAGCAGAGGACCGACAGAAGTGAGGGGTGAGTGGATGATGGCCCAAGGAGGCAGCCAGAAGAAAAGGAAGTGGAATCAAAATACCTAAGTGTCCTGGGGGCTGGAAATCTAAAACTATGACTTTTTCCCTTGTAGCCTGTTTTTTTTTTCAGCTATTTCTCACGACTCTGGTCTATGATACAACTGTCTCTGAGAAGGTGGTGGTGTTCATGTGTGACTTACTTGCTTTCTGCGAAGAAATAGTTATTGTTATATTTGTAATATTCAGATCACATTTTTATTCATGTAGCAAAATGTTTCCAACACAATTTTAGAACAGTCTCCCTTTTCAGATCAGCATTTGCAAATCTTCCCCTTTCTCAGATTGTGAGTTTTCCTTCCCCTCCCCCGCTCTCAAGCCCTGTGTGGTGCTTGGCGCTCACGAGGTCTCTAAAATCCTGACACAGAATAAAACTGAAAGAATGCTCTCCCTCACATAAGAGTATTCAAAATTAGTTTCACAATGCAATATATTGAAAAAATGTTTGACCTTTTTGGGCAATTTAAGAATTATCAGTTGCTGAGTTTCAAAGCTGTTGCTTCTAGAATTGCTAATAGAAAGAAGTTCCAATTTAACAGTGATCACAATGGTTGTTAAGAGTTACTAAATTAGTTTTAAATGTTCTCACAAACACAAGCATCTGACTTTTGAATGTCTTCCTGGACTTTCTTCTGGTCTAGCTAATTTTAATACTGTTTTTCTTCCACAGCCTTTTAAAGTGAAAGCTTTCTTTTGGAATAAAGGTACTTTTAAAGAGCTTCTAGATGGCTGGTTAAATCATTAGAATTTTAGATTTTTTTTTTAGTTGAGTGTATACTTCAAAAATTTTGCACTTCTCCAATTGTTTTGTGTTATTAAGCAAAGCAAAAAGCTTATTTTGAGCTCATGTGAACACCTTACCAACAGACCTCTACTACCTCCTGCTTTCAGTCACACATCTAAATTTCCAGAGAATACCCTTTTAAACCTCCAACTGGTTGTACAATTTGAGCTAGACATGGGTTAATGTGTTTGTTAAAATGTGGGGTTGGGTTTCTCCAACCAGCTAACAGTTGGTAGAAGAACATATATTTTATTAGTGACTAGCATTAAACAAATGTTCCTAATATTAAACACTGCCAGATGACTGAAACACTTCTGTCCGATTACCGAGAATGCCAGGAGGCCTGGAGACAAATTTCCTACCCGGTATATATTCTGTAACGCACGTTCGGTGACTTCAGTAATTGGTCAAATGTAATTTCAGTAACAGTATGCCTAGGCTGTAAAAATCAAATTTTATTAGTCATATCACCAGGTGAATGAATGAGGGAGGTGATGGCAAAGAGGGAATAGTGCTTAGCACCTATTGCTTTGACCCGGAATTCATACGTTACCACAAAATGCCTTCGAAACCCTTTGCAAAATGACACTGCCTGATTTCCTATGATTGAATAATGCTTATTTTATTAACCAGTATACATTTTGCTCTCTTCTATTAAATGGCATTATGGACTGGAGATGAAGGAAGTTCTCAAAAAATAAATAAGGCATGGTTCTTGCATGTTTTGAGGACTTAAAATTTAAAAGGCGAAGACAGGATTCACACTACTGTAAAGTTAACCAATGCTACAAGAAAGTCAATGATTAAACATTTGGTGAGTGTTATAGAAAACAAGTCCCATAGGAATTTAGCAGTGAGCATAGGTGGCTGGAGATGACAATCAGGGAGAGAGGGTGGGGAAAACAGACTAATGGCAAAGGCAGGACCTGATGTGGTTTTAAGGAATTCTGTTATCAGAAAGTTGTTGGAAAAGACTGGATGGTTTAACATCTATGTACTGACCCATTCTCCATATTAATGGTGCCCTTGAACAGAGACAACTTCTGCCCTCTCTTAGGTTTCCGGTCCTTGGTCACTGTTTTGGGTTGGTTTCATGGGTGGCCTGATGCCCTTTATTCCAGTGGCGCATGAATGGGAAGCAGAGGATGAAGCCCAGGAAGAATCCAGCCAGTGGCTTTGGAACTGGAATTAGCTGGCTGACTTTTCTGGGTAGAGACACTCACATTGGCTTCGTGTACTTCAAGTCTTACCTGCATTACCCAGATTTCCTCTCTGAAAATAGAATTTGCTCTGTGGGCATCCTTGCCCGACTGCACAGATACCTTCCCTCTCCCTGCTGTTTTAATGTTGTCCACTGAATAACAAGTTTAATTAAACAATAAAAGTAAGGCTTTTACATCTTCAAGTAGTCCTGTAAATAAATTCTCCAAGGAATTTTATGAAGCTTTTTAATGAAAAGTTTGATTAGAAACTATTAAAGAAAAATAGAATAGATGAAATTTCATCATTTAGTCCAACATTACAGTAGTGTCATTTTGATTTTTATTTACATTGAGATATTCAGAATAGAGTAAATATATCCTGGTTTTAATTAACTATCCTGCTTACTTGGAAAGGTTATTTTAGGCTTGAAGGATTTTGATAGCATACCATCTGCTTTCTTCACTGTATATTCAAGCCCCTTCTTTGCTTACAGCACTGTGCCATGTCTAAACCTATGACATAAGCATAAATTGAATCATATTAATGGTAGGTGATTGAAAAGCCTCGTCTTCGACATCCTATCCACACCCTTCCATCTTGTCAGTTACACTGCTTTTAGAGGCAGTGTGCTTCTTTCTTACAAGGGATTCAACTGTTTTTAAGCTTAAACAACAGATTTCCTATTAAAACATCATGAAAACTCATTGTATTACACATTGCAATTAGGAAATGAAATTGTAATAACAGTGAGAGGAAAGTGACATGAATGCCAACTTTTTCTCATGAAAATCTATGCCTTGTGCCCAATTCCTGCTCCCTCTGATCTGCTGGAATCTCCCAACATAGGGTGTTTATGTGTTTATTTATTTTTTAAAAACCCCTACTCTGCTTCTGTCTCTTTTTATATGAGTTCTCTTCATAAAGCACATATTGTCATCTATATTGTATTGTTGTCTTTACTGCGGGGAAAACACACATAGGCAAACACTGCCCTGTTTCTGGTCCACCACTTTGTAATGTGCAGTGTTTACATTAATATCACACAGATTGATTTCACATATGTGAAGTGTTGACAGCTAAATGCAAGCAGAAGTATGCATAGTGTGGCCAATAAATGGGGAACTGTAAGGTACTAACTCCATTCAAATATGAGTATGAGGAGGTACAATACATACAAATGAAATGAAGTTAGTTGTTAAAGGTGAGTGCCACTAAAGGGATTAAAGTATGGTTGGACTGTTTTGCTTTTTCATTTTGTCTGCAAAGAGACATAAAAAGTGCAAGTCGTACTGCTAAAGTTTTTGGCAATGAGGACATGCATGTGTGTTTCTTGACACAGGAATAGGATTAAGGCTAAAAGGGAGACATTCATCTAGAAGGGAAAGAGAGAGTATCATTAGTATTGGGTCTGTGTGTAGATACCGTGAGCTCTGATCTTTGAGAAGAAGAAATTGGCGATGTCACTTCTGTCATGCTGTCATGCACCATGAGATAAAGTTTTGGTGAATCATAGAAGGTATATACAACAGTGCTCTGTAAGAGTAAATTACTTAGTGATGTCTTGATCATCTTAATTTGCATAGATCACTGTGATGTTCACATAAGGAAATCGTTCAATGGTGCAGTTCCCAGAATGCATCCTGCTCTTAAAGAAGCACATGACTGCATTAAGACCCACATGCTGCTGTGAGATCAGAGTGGGTCAGTGGGATACAGTTAAAGGAATACTAGGCTTTCAGGCCAATAGTCAGAATTTAAATCAAGACTCAGCCATTTGCTTCTCTTTTCCTCTGGGTGAATGAATCCCTGGCTTGCTCCATCTGCAAAATTGGGTAAAACTCAGCCATCTCACCAAGCTCAGGAAGGAAAAATAGGTAATTACTTCACTAAAAAAATTTTTTCTTGATAAATGAAGATATTTTGCTGTTTCAGTTTTAGGTCTTAGATGACTCGTATTTATTTATTTTGAACAACTGGATCCTGTTCTTTGGACGATAAAAGGAGCCCATTTCCCTAAGGTTCCTGGTGTGCTAGAGAGCCTTAATGACAGGGAAATGTTCTCTACTTTCGTAGTGTGATTTAAAGAGAGTTTTTCGAATCTGTGTTGAACTTTCCCCTTCCATTTTTCCTGTTGGGTGAAATAATGACTTTATAAGCAAAAGAAGAAAACTGAGAAGGGGGAAGCCGGACAGATGAAGGAACGAAACCTTGAATTTTCTGAAAGAAAATTCAGGATGTATAAACTTTTTCTGAAGCACAAAGAATGAGCTGGACTCTGCCTCTCCCGCTCTGAACATCACATGTTTTGCTGGAAATGAAAGGAAAGGCAGTTGTTTTGTTAAGGATCATGGGAATTTCTAAGTGAGTAAACATTTTTTTCCTTGCCAAAGTAGGTTTCATGGTCACAGAGGATTTCGATGATCAAATGGCTTTGTTCCTGGCCCCTGTCCACATTCAGGCTTTCACTGCCTGCCTGCAGTGCCCACCGATCTCCCAGATGATAACAGGGCAGATATTTTTCTTTAATTGAAAGCAACTAAGTGGGAAAGGAGTGATGTTTCTTGTGTATTGTTTGTGTAGAAGACCTTCACTTTCCAAGATCTCACTGGGAGGACTGCTTTGGGAAGTTTTCTAGAGATTTTGTTTCTCCATGGAGAATGGTCTAATCCAGTCACTCTTGATACATATTCTTATTGCATGTGCTGCCTAAGTAAAGACAAAGAGAGTGTTAAGGTCGTCCTACAATATAGTGAACCAAACCCAAATAAATCTGCTAGCAGCAGTGTATCGGATGTGCTCCTCAGTACAAATAATGATTAGCACATGTGCTCAGCTTCCAGAACAGTTAAGATAAGAAGGGCTAGACAGCAAAACTCCTTGGGCAGAGTCCTTGTAACTAAGATACCTTCTGTGTTAGGAATTAATGAAAAGAATTTCTATATTGCTACTGTAAATTAATTTACAGAGTCATGATATGTGAAATGGATTGGATTGGAGGATTTCTTTCCTATTTTTGCAACTTGAAACAAATTTTTCAAATAACTCTAGACTTTTTTAGTAGCTGATTGGACTCAATGGCTTATTAAAAAGTATTTGGATATGTGGATATAATTCTCATTTACCCCAGAAGGAAATATTTATGTCTGTACTACCTAATATTTCACTTTGCATTTCATGTAGAAAGATAAGAAAGTTATATCTTGTTACATTAGCAAGGTGAAGAAGAAACAGATATTTTAATCAAGTAAATTTACACACACACACACACACACACATACACACTCAGATTTACACTATAGGAAGGAGCCAGGCTCTTTAAAAATCACAGACAAAAACACTGGGCAGGGGTAAGGGTCGTGGGTTGAGGTTCAGAATAATCCTATGCTAGTATGATTTTAAAATTTTTGGTAAAAGAGGATTCTCTCTAATCCTTTCATTGTATCTAGATTGGTCCAAGTTCTTGACAGTATAGATGAGACTGAGACGTTTTGAGCCTAGCCTAACGCCTTACATACATTAGATCTTCATCCACTCATTTAACCAGTGTCTGTTGCGGATGAATGTGCCAGGTGCTGTCCTAGTTCCTTCATAGGAATTGATGAACAAGATAGAATCTCACGCCTTGGAAGAACTTACATTCTGGTATTTTTAAAAAGAGAATTGACAGGATGTGTGATAAGCATGGGTCATAGCACACAGGATAGACTTTTTAAGATTGTTGTGAAGATCGAGTGAGTTAATGAGCTAAAGTACCCATGGTGCATAAGCAGTGCTGTGTAAATACTCACTGTTACTTGATTCTTCCTGTTTCTCTTAGAGCACTCAACAGAACCTTAAACACTTAGAGTCCTCAGCGGTTCATCAAAAACCCATCACAAACTGTCTCATATCCCTTCAGTTAGCTGGGGAAAACGAGGTATCATTTAAAGACCCTTCATTCTGTGAACAGTTGTTTCTTGGTCCTTGTGCAGGTGGTGTGTTTCATGATATTGACGATCTGGCTCCTTCCCATCAGTCAAGTCTTGATGCAAAGGTCTTCTCCCCAGAAAATAATTGCTCTTACTGTCTGTTTTCCACAAGTCCAGCTCTACCTATGATCCAGAGAGTTACTGTCTGTCTGAAACTCATGATTATCCAAAATTAACTCCTGTGCTTATTTCCTTACATATTCATTGTCTTTCTGCCTCCCATAGATACTGTTATGTAAACTCTTGGTAATATATGCAATGGATTTTTGTCTTATTCACAACTGTATGCCCAGAGATGAAAACATTACTTGGAATATATTTCTTTGGACAATAAAAGGAGCCCATTTCCCTAAGGTCCCTGGTGTGCTAGAGAACCTTAATGACAGGGAAATGTTCTCTACTTTTGTAGTATGATTTAAAGAGAGCTTTTTGAATCTGTGTTGAACTTTCCCCTTCCATTTTTCCTGTTGGGTGAAATAATGACGTTATAAGCATCAACCCTTTGTATTTAATGTATGCTGAATTCTTTGCATATATTATCTTGCCTACTCCTTACAATAGACCTATAAGGAAGCTCTTGCTAACCATGACTTCATGGAAAGGACACAACAACTAATAAATAAAGGTTAAACAATCCAGAAGTCACAGAGATAGTAAATGGTCAGGCCAGGTTGCATCACAGACAGCAGGCTTGTCCACTGCGAGACTGCCTCCATTTTTTTTTTTAAAGATTTTATTATTATTGGAAAGCCAGATATACAGAGAGGAGGAGAGACAGAGAGGAAGATCTTCCACCCGATGATTCACTCACTTGATTCACTCCCCAAGTGAGCCGCAACGGGCCGGTGCGCGCCGATCCGATGCCGGGAACCAGGAACCTCTTCCAGGTCTCCCACGTGGGTGCAGGGTCCCAATGCATTGGGCCGTCCTAGACTGCTTTCCCAGGCCACAAGCAGGGAGCTGGATGGGAAGTGGAGCTGCCGGGATTAGAACCGGCGCCCATATGGGATCCCGGGGCTTTCAAGGCGAGGACTTTAGCCGCTAGGCCACGCTGCCGGGCCCGAGACTGCCTCCTTAAAGACCATCAAGAGTCGTGACAGTCTTACCTGTTTCTTCCCAGTCTTTTTCCAGAGCATTTTTTATACATTTATTGATATTTTACGTATCTAATGTTTATATATTAAAACATTTTAAAATTCCCCCATTTTATTATAAATATTTTATGGATATCATTTTTAAAGCTTGCTTAATACTGCGTAAAGTGAACTTCCCAGAGTTTTCAATTGGAACTTTGTATAATTTCCTCCATGTTCTTATTTTGTTGCTATATTACATACAGTGTATAATTAACACTGTAATGAACATGTTTAAACATCATCAAAGCATTTGAGGATTTTGTTAGGACAGATTCCAGGAACATCTTACCTATAAAATTGCTATTCCTTCTAAGCAATAGCAGACACGAAATAATCCGAGCCTGCTGTAGTCTTAGGTATCTGTTGAAGCTTCTGTAAGTATGTTCAAGGACACTGAGAACTAACCTGAAGAATGGAGACCCAGAGTTCCTACACATCTGTAAATCACTACAGGGGAAAGTGAATTCTGAGCTTAAGCAAAAAAATTGAGTTCAGGCAAAGATTTACACATTTACATCAGACTACAGAAATTAAAACTTAATGGTTGGTCTGCTTCAAACCTCTTGAATATAAGTAGATACTGTCTTACTATCTATATTTGTAAACTGACAAAAATTGCTTGTTGTATACAGCATATTGCTTTGAAATGTGTATAAATTGCTATGGCTTAATCACATGAATCAACAAATGTGTTACCTGAAATGCTAGTTTGTTTGTAGTGCTCTCATAGTGATTTCCAGGAATGTGATGCACTGTTAGATACAGTCATCGTGTTGTACAGGAAGTTTCTTGAACTGGCTCCTGTCTAATTGAAATGCTATATCCTTTGACCAACTCTTCTCCATACTTCCTCCCTGACTCCCACCCTCGGTCAGTATCATTCTACTCTTCTACATCTGTAAGCTCAACCTTTTAAGACTCCATGTGAAGGAGAATCATCTTTCTGCAGCTGGATTATTTCACTTAACATGGTATCTACTAGATTGAGCCTTGTTCTTAAAAATGACAGGATTGTCTTAATTTTTAAGACTGAGTAGTACCGCATTGTATGGGAGTGTACTTCAAGAGTTCATCAAAAATGAAATTACAAGACACTTATTTGGTATAAAAAATTTTAAATCCATGCATAGTTTTTTCACAACATACATTTACATAAAGATTTTTGAAGATTCCCCCCATTTATATACCACATTTTCTTTACTTATTGTATGTTAATAGGTACTTTCATGCTTCCATTTATTGGCTATTGTGAATATACAGCAATGAATATGGAAGGGCAGATCTCTCTGATGTATTAATTTCATTTCCTTTGGTATGTACATAGTAATTAAGTTTCCATTTTTCTGCTGGTAGTTTCAACTTTTTGAGGAACTTCTGTACTATTTTCTTTCATGGATGTACTACTTACATTCATTACCAATATTTTACTTACATGTTATGTGCACTGAAGTTTGGGACTGTGCATTGTAGGAAAGCCTACAGTTGGTTGCAATTGGGATGGAGACTGGAAGTTGACAACACGGCTGTTACCATCAATTCCTCCTTCCTTAATTGCTTGTTCTTGTTACTTCTTGGACTCATGGAGGAACTATGACTCCCAGCTGGTTCTGACATGAGTCAGAAGCGGATTGTTCCTTGGAGAGCTCGACTGAGGAAAGAGGCTTTTCCCAGGATAAAAGTTCAGATATTAGAGGGATACACTTTATGCTATGAACTATCAACATATTAAGAAACACCACCTTGTTCTAGAAAGGACACTGGTCCAGGGATCAGGAGAAACACATTCTGATTGTGACCCTCCCAAAACACAGGGAGCTTCGGCAACTCAGTTTCTGTGTCTCATATGAATTTGCTTCAAACTGTTTATAGAAAGTTAAAAGATGAATGGATTTTGTTACATGCATATTTTTTTCATTATATGAATTTCTGTGAACTTTTTTGGAGAGCCTTTAGATGCATTAATGCTACATTTTTTGCATGGTATATTTTTAAAAATACATTTATTTGTTTGAAAGAGAGAAATCTCCCAATTGCTGGTCTGCTCCCCAACAGATGATTGTAACAGCTGGGGCTGATTCAGGCTGAACTCGGGAGCCAGGAATTCAATGTGATGTTGCTGCACCAATGCCCAGTACTAGAGTCTCAGCTACTTCCCAGGTGCCTTAACAGGAAGCTGAGTTGGAAGCAGAGTAACCAAGATTTAAGCTCCTATATGAGATGCAGGTACTCAAGTGTTGGCATCCCTCCTGTGCCATAGTGGCTACCCTTAAGCCTCTCTTTTTTTTTTGAAAGTATCATTTACTTATTTATTTGAGAGCCAAACTGGCAAGAAGAGGGAGAGACAGAGAAGCAGAGAGGAAGAGAGAGATCTTCTATCGTTCAAAGGCAGAGACCACAGAGAAGGGAAGAGAGAGAAATCAAGCTGCCATTGATTCACTCTCCAGATGGCTCCAATAAACCTGGACTGGGCCTGGAATCAGGAACTAGGAACTTTCTGGGTCTGATGCTTGATTGTCAGGGTCCAAGCACTTGAGCCATCTTCTGGAACCACCCAGGTGCATTTCAAGGGAACTTGGTCAGAAACAGAAGAGAGGACTCAGTTCAAGGGGCTGTGATACAGGGTGTGGGCATTTTCAACAATCCTCTGACCTCCTGCGTCACTGTGGCTGCCGCATAATGATAACTTTAAATTCCAAGTTCCACAGACTTCTAAAGTACTCCTGTGTGTGAAGTGGGATGTAGTACCAGATTTTTGAGATTTTATTGGATCTTAGATCCTTTTGAGAATCTGATAAAAGCTATAATTCTTCTCTTAATAAACATATGCATGAAAACATGATAATTATAGCTTTGAATAATGTTGCTAGCAAAAATTAACATATTAAACAAATGAAGAACATTCCGTAGATATTTTTCAGATACATAGAGTATGTGAAATCTTAGATAAAGAATCCTTGGACTGGGTCATATTTAAAATCCTTTTACATTGTTTCACGCTTGCATTGTGTAAGTAAAACGAAAAAGTTGTAACAAGTCTTCATGAGCTTTACATTCTTTAACTAGAATAGCTCATTTCCTTAGAACTCTGAGCAGTTAAAATACAATAGTAAAGATAGCAGATGATATTGTTTATTGAGAACTTCTCGTGTGCTAGGTGTCTAAATATGGCTGTATCAGTAAGTGTTTTTTTTTTTTTTTTTTTTTTTTTTAAGATTTATTTTATTTTTATTACAAAGTCAGATATAGTGAGAGGAGGAGAGACAGAGAGGAAGTAGAGCTGCCGGGACCAGAACCAGCAGCCATATGGGATCAAGGCGAGGACCTTAGCCACTAGGCCACGCTGCCGAGCCCTAGTAAGTGTTATCTACTTAATGAATCATGTGTATTTAACATAATTAATCGCTTAGTGAAGTCAACTTTATCTAATATTTATTGAGCAATTACTTCGTACACTATCTCTTTGGATTCTCACAATTGGGCAAGATAGATGCCGTCCTTGATTC
Organism: Ochotona princeps; assembly: GCF_030435755.1. Taxonomy (NCBI): domain Eukaryota; kingdom Metazoa; phylum Chordata; class Mammalia; order Lagomorpha; family Ochotonidae; genus Ochotona; species Ochotona princeps. The sequence goes on from NC_080844.1 coordinate 26,466,921, forward strand.
GCAGGTGAGAAAACTGAAGACGATAGGGACTTGGAGAAGTCCTCCAACACAGCTAGGTAAGTGGTGGAGTCAGAAATCAAACCTTGCTCTGCCGTGGGTTGATCGTCCGGGTTGCACTATGATGTGCTATTCTTTCAATTAGCCTGGTAACTGTTCTAATTCATTTAATGATTACAAGAATCTGACTTGTGCGCAAAACTTCTAGGATTTTGGTCAAATATATAAAGTCAATTTTTTTTTCAGGAGAAGCTGGGTACATTCTTTGAATTTGCTCTGTGTGGTTTTTGCATTTCCACCCCCAAACTGTACGAGTTAAAACATGATCATCTACCTCAGCCTTCCCATACATCTGGTGAGCACCTGCTGCAGGGAAGTAAGTGCTCTGGGAAGACTCAGGCTGGTAAAGCTTTTGCCTTCAGCAGACTCAGCGTCAATGCTGAGGAGCCATCCCTGTGTATCACAGGGTCCCTGCTCGGTGCTCAGGGTACTCCTCACAATCGGGTTTACATGAGTAAACTCCAACACGTGGGTCACACCCAGCCTGTTGCCTGTACGGAGTTTTGATGGAATGCTACCACTCTCATGCACATTCACCTTGTCTCTCGTGGCTTTTGTGCTACAACGACAGGGCCTTGAGAAAGGCCCAAAGCAAGCTGAAAATATTTACTCTGATTCTTTGGAGAAGAATGTTGTGACCCTTGGCACAGTTCAACTAGATACTATAGTTCATCCTTGATAAGGCACGTGGTTTTTATAAGTTTTGCCTCGCTGATATAATAACAAGCATTGCCAACTCTAGTTGTTCGATGCCATGCCAACTGGGAGACCACCAGTTTTAGAGACATTTAAATGTGCATCCTATAGTCAAAATTTAATACTTTTCAGAGTGATGTTTTGGAGGTACTTTAAAAAGAAGACTCCTATAAATATGGATCGTCCTAAAGACAAATTTACCCTATGTGTAAGTCCACCAGTCTGTTGACTCTGCTTGAACCTATAATAAACAAACCATGTAATGGAACCCATTGAATTAATAAAGAACCGGCTCGTTGGCATCTGTCTTCCCAAAGACTGTGGCTAATAATGAGCTGAGGACTGTTTTGGCCTTGTCTGCTGATACTATTTTCAACTCATGCTAGTATAAATATTTAGGGTGTTTCAGTACAGTGGGTTGTGTAGCAATAAAATTGTTAGTTCTTTTATCATGGGGCTGGATTATTTGAACAGTGGGCCTGTTCTTGATCTGTGTTACCAGGCTATGTATGAAATGCAATCTGGGAAGCTTCTCAGATGTTGCTTATGGTCAGATTCTTACCAGTCTGAAAAATATGCTAATGATACACAAGCCCCTCAGCTGAGAGAATGAACTCAAATATTAGAATTTCAAACTTCCTCAAAACAAAAACAGAGCGGGAAGTGGTGATTAATGCATAAACAGTATGTGCATCATGTGTGTACAAATTGTCCATTATGCATGCACACGTCTGTAGACTCGCAGACATTGCCCAGGGAACGTCCGTATTTGTAAAACTAAGTCATCGTATGATACTTTGTTTTGTTCTCTCTCTCTTTTTTTTTTTTCCTTCAAAAACAGAAATTTAGGAATTCTGAGTCAGGCCACATAATGTTTGGTTAATTCAGCTGTGAAGTAAGTTATTAATGACCCCCAGATGTTGTTTATAGTGATTAAATACTTCCAGTTGTGAAATAATATTTGTGTGTGTGTGATATTTCTTAACACACTCCACAGCATCTGAATAAAAATTTGATAGCAGAATAGTTTGCATGTCCAATGTAATTGCTTCTAAGTGAGCTCTTCATTCCTCACATTTTTAGCTCTAATTGCTTTTTTTCCCATATGTCTAAAAATAAATATTTGCAAGTTTTGCATTCTGCTACTCATTGTAATGCATAAAATATTTGTACACTGAGCAAAATTCACTGATAATGTTCGCAATGGGCTATTTAAGGAAAGTCAAGGTTTGTGTGGTAAGAGGAGATAAAATAAGTTTTTATTAGTATAAATGCCAAAGAAAACCATTTATCTTATTTTGAAAGAATATTTTTTAAGGAGTGGCCAGATATTTGACCTCTGGGATGATTTAAATAGATTTGGTTGGAAGAAAAGATCCAGCGTCAAAAATAGTCTGTTTTGCTATATAATGAATATTTTAAGTGATCTTTGGAAGGTGGCAATTAATTTTTGATTATCAGGGACAGAGCCCCCACCATATAGATCAGCCAAGTCCCTGACTTGCTGGGCAGGCCACCTCTCCCCTCATTTGAGTTTATTCCAGCTCATTAGCACCTCCACCCGAAGGTTGGCAGAGCAAAAGGGAGGAAGAAAAAAAATGAAATCACTTCTGCTGCTCTTAATGGCCCTTGGAAAGAATGGAACATGAATGAACTAGAAACCAGTAGGAAAAATAAGCTCTTGAATTTTCTGTTTTCTTTCAACCTTGTTCTCCTGTGTCGGCATAAATATTGATAGTTGGTTTATAGACGTGTGCGTGAGCTCTGCGTCAGAAGTCTTGCAGTGATAATGCCAATATCATTAATCTCTTTCTGCTCCCAAAGATGGGGCAAATGCCAGAGAGGCAAATATTGCCCAGTCTCCACATTGGCCTCAGATGTGTTCCCAAGCTGCTTTCTTTTTCTTTCTTTCTTTCTTTCTTTCTTTCTTTTTTTTTTTTGAACTTGCCTCCAATGAGCGCTTACAGAAGGTAACAATTTGTGTAGTGTTTTCCAATAGAAACATCTGCTTGGCTACCCTATCTTGTGATCATGTCTTATGATCCTGACCTAGTGATATTGTCCGTAAATGAAAGCTGGCAGGTTTGATCTTCCTCATCTTACTGGCTTCTTGATGTCTTGCCATATTTATGGTTCATCCAGAACAATCTGTGGCAAAGGTTTGTTTTTCTCATCAGGATAGCTGCTTGATTTATACCACATCCTCAGGTGCTATTAGACATGACAATAAAGCAACTCTTCAATGTTGGCATTCCTTAGCCAACTTTTTGCTGTGTATTTCTTAAAGCATCCTAACTACAGAGTCTCTAATCTAGGTGCCTCTTGTGGGCCACCATGCAGCTTTGGAGCTTTTTTTGGAAGTTTCTTCATCAATCAGAATACCAAATTGACATTGGTGAGTTCCCTGGAGGTGTTGGAGCCCTGGATTCAGCAATTCTTGTGAATCAGAACCTTGCAGCCAGGGTGAGTGCCAACATTCCAAGGGCTAGCACAATGGAAAAGAGCAGTGGTTTATGTTAGAATATGGTCACATTCTTCTGATTAAACCTACTCAAAAAAAAGACAACATTGTAATATTTTCCAATGACTGTTTATCATGAATTACGTCAGCCTTCATTTAAATTGCTATTATTTCTCCTTAATACCTCTTGGTGCCTGCATAATTTACGACACTGGCAGCCCCGGGACTATGAAATAACCTTTCACAACCACTGTACAATAGTCAAGAACATGGCGTTTTTGTTGTTAATTATTATAGAACTCCTTTAACTTTTACAAAGTGACATGAAATATCGTTGAGGTATTTATGGTTCAAGCCTACTTTTACATGAATCTATTTTGCTCCTGGCTAGTTCTTAACTACAACAATCATTTGTGATTATTAAGCCGCCGGAGATCTGATGTCAGAACTGGTTGAAGAGTGTTATAATGTATCACATGTCATACACAACATGTCAGCACTTGAGGCTTTCAATGAAAACAACTGTAATTGTAGTTGGTGCTGTTTTCGGGATTGGTGATTTGTAAGCTAACCTGAGTTCATTTGAAGGTGTCCCCAGAACTGGGGTGCCTGGCTCAACCTCTCAGCCTCTATTTTAGACTGTTTCTTGTGCATTTAAAACTTTTCCAAAACAAACTTTGGCAGTGGTTTAATTCAGAGAGATTTGCTTCTGGGGAACACAGAATTAGCAGGGACTGGTTAATTGCCCATGGCTGAGCTGTTTTTGATTTCCCCATTTTGTGGTTTTTCTGATAGCTTTCCTAAGCAGTGGATCCTCTGCTATTGACTCCCTGAGGGGGAGAATGATCCCAGCCTATGGAAGACCCTACCTCATATATTCCAACAGACATACTCTCTCTCCAGCTTTCTGGAAGGTGAGAGATGTAGTAGAAAAAAAAAGATGGTAACACATTGTGTTGCCACAAAACCATGCTTCCAAGCAAACTTTGAATTAATATGTCACTCCCCTGGGTTCCAAATACTATGCATATTTTCCAGGCCTTGCTTATTTAAAGCAAGAAAGGAAGGGCGTGCCAGAAGTTTTACAAAGAATGAAAACACATTAATGACTCATGTGAACAATCACTGATTTTCTTAGCCTATAATTTCTTAATTACTGTCAAGCAAAATAATTTGCATGATATTATTTTCCCCTCCCTTGCCCTATCTGGCAACTCTGGGTTTTAAAGTCTGTATAGCAGTGAGCTGAGGAGCTATCTGATGATAATCAGGAAATCTAACTCCTTGATTGTCGGTGGGATTCTGACAGGACATTCTTGGGAATAATCACCTCCAACACCGCGGACAAAATAAACCCACCAGTAAAACAGCCAGCTTCGAGAAGAGCTCAGGGGCATTTTCTTTAGCTTGAATTCAAGAAGGAAATTGTGACTTTTATGAAACTTGCATAAATTCACATGTATCCTGTCAGAGTTTTAAAATTAGACAACATGCCTGAAAACCCTGGAAATGAGTCTGCCATCTAGATTTAGAGTGCTTTTAGCTTTTTTAATTAAAGACATTTCACAAGCCAACACCAAAGAAGAGAATTAAGCGTTACATAAGAACCCAGCAAAGTTTGAAATTTAATGAGTGAATATTATGAATTTATACAGGAGATAAAAGGTGTGAAAGGAGCAGTTCTTGGGAATTTTCTGCATTTTTTTTTAAGTGTAAGCGAGAAGGCCAAGCCGCCATTTGCTGTAGCTCTCCCTCACTCTGGAACCGGTTCACAGCACCCAGAACCGACTGTGGGACTGCGATGCTTGCTAATGAGCACTTGTGGCAGGGAGCTGGGATCATGAGCTTGTCACATGAATATATATACATACACACATATGCATATGTGTGTATGTACATAAACATATATGTCAGAAGACAGCATTGTTGCTGCAGTGTGGTTGTGACCAAAACAAATCATCCTGTAGCCCATATTTATGGAGTGCTTAACTCTGAATCCTTCAAGCCCCCCCATCTTGAATTTCTTTAATAACTGCTGATAGTGAAATATAGCGTTTGCAAATTGGTTTTAGCTGCACATGTTATACCATTTAAAACACTTAGACTAAATAGTGTCAGCTCATGTTTGCTTTCCTAACATGTTATTCATTTATTGAGAAATTTAGAATGTAAAACATCTGGGAATAACTTGGTATATGCAAAGGCATCTTTAAAATGTGTATAGTTCAGAATTTCTTTGGTGTATTTATTTAGAAATCTGGGAAAATTCTGTAAACATGTTCTGGGATATATGTAGCATTTGAATATGAAAGAGAAAGTTGGCATAATTGAAAACCCAAATTACATTTTCTATAAATATTACTCTGTCACAGGAATGGGTTTCTGAAATTAGAGAATCCAGCTTATGGTTAACGATCTTTGCCCTGGACCGAATGCACGAACTAGAAATGTCCATTTGGCTCCTTCTAGGGTGTGAAATGATGTTTATGTCTAAATAAAGGAGTGAATTTATTACAGCATTGCAAAGCAGGAGTTGAGGCAATACAAACTCAATTGCCTAGATGGAATAGAGTGCAAGCAGAAGGGCCACAGCAGGGCAGTGTTAATAGCTCCTTGGTTTTGTTCAGCAATTAGTCCATATATTTTATAACAGAGCCTGTGGACACTGGCACCAGCAACACAGTGGTAGTCATTGGGAGGCGAGAGCATACAGAGTGAGAGCAGAGAAGGAAAAGTATTCATGATTTATAAATGTTCTCCTTTTGGAAAAAGCGGAAATAAGATTCAATCTGTTATTCTTTTAATTATTATTTTGTCACCCTGTTAGTAGTGGTGTTAAGCTCCAGGACTAAGCCCAACCCCCAGGCTCCACCCTCCCGTATCCTCTAATCTTCTTTTTTGTGAAATACAATATGTTCTTTGTGGCAGGAGCAGAGTTTACACAATTAAGTTTGCTGATAGAGTCCCATGCAAGGGACTAGATGAGCTCTAAGCGCCTCCAGACACTGCTTTCTGGAAATTCTAAAACTGAGGCTAAGATGAGGTTCTTTTTAGAGGCAATGTAGATTTCCAGGCAAGTTTTGCTTATTTTCACACACTAGGCCATGAGATTTTTTCTTAACCCTTTCCTTATCCCTTACAGCTTCCATAATTTATCGTTTGTGATTTTGGCTCTGGACTAAATGTGAGTTGAGGCCAATTGTTAAAGGAATTGTTGAAATTAACGTTCTTTCCTTGGATACTTGTTCCCTGAGTCTTAGTGAAGAACTGAAGTAGCAGGGGCTGTTGTAGTGCTATAACCCTATGCCTACAGAGCTGGTATCCCATACGCACACTGGTTCATGTTCCAGCTGTTCTACTTCTGATCCAGCTCCCTGCTTATTAGGAAAGTGGTAGATATACTTACCTGGCAGGGGAGATACCATGGTCACGAAGGAAAGTGGTAGAGAATAGCTGAAGTACTTGGCTGCCTGTACCCATGTAGGGGACCCAGAAGAAGCTCCTGGGTCCTAGCTTCCTGTAGAATCAGCCCTGGCTGTATTAGTCATTTGGGGAGTAAATCAGCAGATGGAAAATCTCTCTGTCTCTGATTTTCTCTCTCTTTGTAAATCGCCTTTCAAATTATAATAAATACAATCTTAAAAAAAAAAAGAAAAAACTGAAGTGACAGATAAGGACTAGGAGTATACTTTCAAGGAAATGATGTCAAAATGTGAATTACACAGAAACCATAAACACAAATTTATCTAAAATAACACTTCAGTGTGAACTGTCAAGAGGAATCTCCTGTAACTGAATCAAGTGTAGCTGGTGTAACTGGTGTTCAATTGATTAGGCAGTGAAACCCATGGAACTCATGTCACCAACTTCCATTTGTTTTTTTAAAGAGCTCTTGATCAAGGAAGTACTGGCCGCAAGTCAAGGAGACAGGCAGCTGTGTTTGTCTCTCTCTCCCTGCCTGGATGTTTCACACAGAGAGACAAGCTCCCCCTCTTCACTAACAGAACCACTGGATGTGGGTGATCAGTCATTTGGCAGAGACTGTTTCACAAGCCTTGCTTCAGATAACTCTTATCTTTTTATTAAAGTAACACATCTCTTTGGACATGCCTTGTTAAAAGATAGTTGAGGGCCCGGCTGCGTGGCCTAGCGGGTAAAGTCCTCGCCTTGAAAGCCCCGGGATCCCATATGGGCGCCGGTTCTAATCCCGGCAGCTCCACTTCCCATCCAGCTCCCTGCTTGTGGCCTGGGAAAGCAGTCGAGGACAGCCCAATGCTTTGGGACCCTGCACCCGCGTGGGAGACCCGGAAGAGGTTCCAGGTTCCCGGCATCGGATTGGCGCGTACCGGCCCATTGCGGCTCACTTGGGGAGTGAAACATCGGATGGAAGATCTTCCTCTCTGTCTCTCCTCCTCTCTGTATATCCAGCTTTCCAATAATAATAATAAAATCTTTAATAAAAAAAAAAGATAGTTGAATGTTTGAAAGTTACCATGTAAATACAATTTCTAGAATGTTCATCAACTCAGACTTTCCACAGGCTTTCTCCTTCAATTTAAGTGAAGGATCTGGTCTCTGTATTGCCTGCTTCAGCCATTATTCATAACAAAGAACTGACTAGCCCCCACAGAAGTACTGTTCTCCTTAGAGCACCATTTGTGTGTGTGCATGGCATGGAGTCCTTTTTCAGTGTTCTCACATCAACTTGGCCAAATACTGTATTTGTACACCTGTGGGCAAGTCATTGCCACATTTTGATGTCCTTTTCTAATATCAGAAGAATACAGCACTGCATAGCTTAAAAGGTTGCTGATTTTAAGGTTGACTTGGAAGGTGGAAGACACTAGGGATTAAGAGCAAATTTGCAGCTCAGAGGCAGCAAAGTCTGGATCATATCATGAAAGAAAAAGAAAGAAAAAGAACAAGTAACTGTAATCCTGAATAGAATAACAAGTAGTAACATGGACTATTAATCAAGTGAAGGGATGCCTTGCTTACAAAATTAGTAGTGATCTTTTTTTTAAAAGATTATATTTATTATCTCGAAGGTAGAGTTACATAGAAAGCGAGGAAAACAGCGGCAGAGACATTCCATCTCATGGCTCTCTCCACAAACACCCAAACACTCAGGGCCAGGCCAGGATAAAGCCAGGAACCCCAAACTCCAAGAAGGGAGTGTCATAGGGATCCAAATGCTTAAGCCATCCCCTGCTTGGTCACAGGATGCTAACTTGGAAGTCAAGTGGGTAACTTAAACGCAGTAACTGCGGTAAGAGATGCTCGTGTCCAAGCACCATCTTAACCACTGTACCACAGTACCTGCCCCAGCCGTGGTACTTCTAAATGTTCTAGTCAAAGCAAAAATGTTCAATGAATTGCAGCTGTTTTGAGCTGAATTATCACCTAAACACATTGGAGAATGCAGCCTATTTGAGAGGCTAAACAAATTTATTTGAGCTGATTTATTAAAAATGATTAAATAGAAAAATGACGAGTTAGTTGCTTGATGAAGACTGAATTGAAAGAAAGCAACACTGATGTCCAGGATGATTAGACCAGCTGTCCGGAGGGTCTTTAACTCAGAAGAGAGTCTACAAGGCTGTCACGCTGTTTGGCACATTGGAATTGTCAGTAGCTTTGAACTTGGTGAGACTGGAGAGGTTATTGATCCTCTAAGGCAGGGCAGTCGGTGTGGTTGATCGTTAGAGGCTCCTGGGATTGACTGATGGAATTGTGGATGGGTGGTCTGCGGAACACAACAGTACAAATCCACTGAGATGAGGCCTTTGATTGGAGATTATGAAGGCCCGATAATTTTTCATACCAATGCCCCAACTCCTTTTTAAATGATCACAGCAGCATTTAGCTGTTCAACCTGATCTCATTTGTTCTTTCAAGAGTCCTGGGTAGCCAGAAGGAAATGGTGTTGGCATTGATTACAGATGTACAAAGTATTGTTGGTACACAAGCAATAAAATGGGTTAATGGGAGAGTCTGGAATCAGCTACCACATGGGTTGTCCTTCTTATGTTCTAGTGGTGGGAAACATAACCTGCACCCTTCTCCTGGCCTTTAGAAATGAAGTCCTCACTCCATCACCACTGTTGTCCACTCACCTTTAAATAATTATTTAGATGTTTTACACCACATTTTCCTAATGCTCAATCCCCTTTCTTGTTGCTTCTGTCATGTTTGATGTTGTTTGAGGCAACTTCCCTCAGTTTTCTCCTTGCATGCTCAAAAATGGTAACTCCTGCTTCCTATGGTGGCCCTAAGGATAGGCCAAGATGAATCATGGCAGAAGTTCTTTACTGTGTTGCTGGTGTAGTAGTGTTGAAATAATAGCAGGAGTAGTTGTGGTCAAGGTCTCAAAGACACAGAGCTGATAATGTCTGCTTTCCTGTTCAATATTTTGAGTGTTGGATGAAGAAGAGAGCCCTCTTAAAATCCCCCAGAAACTTACACTCAGAGATGCGGAGGACACTGGTTGAAGCACCTGCCCTTTCTGCTAAAGCGGTTTCACTCTTCCAGCCTCTGTCTCGATGGCTTTAAAATGTGAAGTGCAAATCCCCTCCCTTGAGAGCACCTTCTCCTTCTGCCTTTTCACAACTGGATAAGCTTTAGGAAGAGTTTAGTCTGTACCGGACTTGGTGTCAGACCTTGATTAAACTTGTTTAATGTAAGACATAAGCTCCCTGCCCTCAAGCATTCTAGAGCATAGGGGTGTGAGTAGGAAGTGTATTGTACATTTCTATGCAGAGAGGGAACTAGAACTCAAGAGACTTGAAATTTGCAATAAGTAATTATAACTTGTAAAAATGAATATCAGTATTTCCATCTGCTGATTTGCTCCCCGAATGCTCACAAAAAAGGAAAAAAAAATAGAGCTAAGCCAGGCTGAAATCCTGAACTCAGCTCTCTCCTGTGGGTGGCAGGAACCAATTGCTTGAGTCAACATCCCTGTCTCCCAGGGTCTGCATTAGCAGGAAGTTGGAATTGGAAGCCAAAGCCAGGGACTGAGTACAAGGACACAGCTGGACACAATACCAGCCTGAGACTCTGAATGTTGATATAAGCCATCACTGCACATGCTCAGTGCTTGAAGTTTAATGGTGACACCACCAGTCCTTGTTCTTTGAGGAGTATTTCAGAAAGGAGGTTGGAAGGAAATCTTTCTGTTGAGTTTATAATAGCAATTACAAGCTGATAAGGGCAACCCATTCATCAAACGCTCATACCTCCGGACTTTTATCTCTTTGGGTCAAATGTTTCCTGATTGATATTGACTACCATATCTTAAGCAGCTTTGAACAGATAAGAAGGTAAAAAAGAAATTCCTTTGAAGGAAACTTGACAAAATTATGTTTTCTGATTTCTTTTTTCTTTTAGGAGGGTGATTAACTTCCCATTGTTCTTATTAAAGAGTACAAAAGCTACCAAGCCACTGAATTGAAGAAAATCCAGTTTTTATGGGGAGATATTGATTGAGTTCCCACCAGATGCAAATTGTCATGTATATTTCTATTCTTTTCCTGTTACGAGATTGTTTGGAAAGAACACATAAAATATTAAGGATGACCCCATACCAAGATATATAGGAATCGACGATTATCTAAAGCAAGTATAGCCCCTGGATGACTGTATCTCTACTGGCTAGTGCGATCAGTTGAAGTCTTAAAGGTTACGTGTAATTCGTTTTCATAGAATATTATTTGTAGAAGCAATGCTTTAAAGGTGAGGAGAGTACATTTTTGACCACGGACCTGATGTCTAGCTTTTAATTGAAATGACCATAAACATTATAATTAACTAACTATGTGCTCAATTATAAAGTATATAATTATATTCTGAACAGTAAAAAGCTTTCTAAAGTGTGTATAAATCAATTTAAACAGGGCAATGCAGTAACTGATCACATAAAATTATAGTTAATGAGATGTGTCATCTATCACAGTGTTTTCCACATAGTTCTTATCTTACATCTTTGTGATTCATTTGTGCCTTATTTTTATGGCAATAAGTTTCATAGTAAAAAAAAAAAAAACCTTTATTTTGGCCATAGTAGTCAATGATGTCATTTTGGGCAGATTCACATGGGTATCTGCAAAAAGGGTTTGGAGAAAGGGAGTGTTAGATCAGTTCTAAAAGCTTTTCACTGGGTGAATCTGGGTAAGTATGTCACCTTGCTCGTTATATATTTCACCATAGTAAGACTGAGTATTTGTACTTCTGTTGTGGTCTTGGTACTGTATCCACAGTTGCAATCTATTGCCTTGCAATTACTTAAAGAACCCATGTTTTCTTGTGTGTTTCCTGTAATAGCTGTTTGATATTACAACAGAGGTGTAATTAGAAAAATATGCTAAATAGAAATCACCCTTGATCAAGTCGCTGCATGTTGAGAAGTACAGGCATACCTTGTAAGCATAGTATGGCTCCTCTATTTATATAAAACCTCCAAGCTATATGTGTATAATCAAGCAGGCCTTTCCATCCAGGCTGACCCAAGGCCAATGGAGATGAAAGCAAAGGAAAAGCTTATTTACATTTTGTATCTAGCAAATTGGAAGGATTTCTGAAATATTTCAATAAATATATTACAAAATGACTTTCTATGAGTGGAAGATCAGAAGATATTTGTGTCGGGCAAGAGATACCAATGACCCTGGACTTGCTAATTCTGACATGTGCCTCAGAGTGAATAATAAGGAAACAGGCACGTCACTGTCAAGGTGTGGCTTTCTAAGGATGCAGTGACACCACTCACCTCCTTTCGGTGGAGGCAGATGCCAACTGGCTTCTCCCTGAGTAGAGTTAAACTCATGCTGAATACTTAACACCCAGTCCTTGCTGCCATTAATGGAACCAGCCCAGCTGGGTCAGAACTGCCAAATGAAGACCTTCTATTCCATCACAATGTGTGCTCATTTACTTCTTTGGATCCCTCCTTTTTCTGTATCACCTATCAGCAGATGCCCGTTGTGTAGACCATCAGTTCACTTACGTGTTTATCCAAGTGACATTTATTGATTCCCAGCTGTGTGATTATGCACAGCCCCATGGAGGGCTATAGGGCTGCTACAGCAAAGTGGAGCACGCTGTGCTAACCCTTTAGGCACTCATATTCTAGTGAGGAAACCTTTGGATTCAACAATTGTAACAATATTTATGGACTCAGAATTAAGAGAATCGTTCATATCAAATTCTGTAGCTGCAGAAGATGTACTTGTAAAATTTTTTTTTGATTATTCCCTTAAATATTTTCCTGGAACTCATGTAATTGGGCAATTGGCAAGTTTTACAAGTGACTAATACGTTAATCCTGCTTTTCCCTTCTGTATTGTGGGATTGTCAATTGAGTCAGGGTTTAAAAATGGAGCTTGATGAGATTTGCTCTAACTATGTTGACTAATACCAATTAAACCTCTAAACATCATACGCAGATTGATCATGTCTTTTGCACTCTTGAAAGACCTAAAAACGCACCTAGTTAATAACCTGCTCCCTGTTCTTAATAAAGAGCAGGCTAATTAAAACTCATTTGCTGGCTGAAAATGAATAAATGAGAAATTATATTTTTAAAATAGGCAACATCACAGTCTACAGGAGGAGCTGAATGTGGACTGGGCGGGGGGGAAGGGAAGGAGTGGTAGTCTTTTGTCACTGAAGAAGGCACGGACCAATGAAGAGTTGTGTCACAGTGACAACATGCCAGGCTAAGGAGGCTCTTGGCAGGCCTGGCAGTCAAGGCTTTCACTGTAACACAGAAGCAAGGAGTGGAGAATGAAAGAGACACTGTGTCTCCTCGCCTCCTCCCTCCACTCTTGCTTATCCTGCCTTTCCATCAAGCCCTATCTTGCCACAAGTGCTGCGCCAGCCCATGGGAGTCTGCCCATCTCCGTAAGGGCTGCAATACAGAGAGACAGCACCTTGATGATACATTCGTCTTGTGGAACCTTGTTAAGTGGGTACTTGTCACTCCATGGAGCTCTGCATGGCTCATCAGTGTAGAATTTTTGCCAGTTCTTGAACTCCCTTTAATGTTGTTGGTTCTTGACTCTAAACTTTCTAAGAGTCCTTTCTGGAGGAGAAAGCCTGTCAGCATTGTGTGACCGTTCAGCTTGGCTAGCTTATCCCGTTTTGTAACTTTCAGCTGAACCTCACTTCCCCAAGGACCTTTTCCTTGATGTGTCAATGGATTCAGCAGCACTGCCATGCTCATACCCTTGTATTACACCTACCTGACACACCCTAGTGTAGCTCTCTCTTTCCTGGGCCAGAAACATAGCATTGTAAAAGTACAAATGGAGTTTTGAGCAACACCATGTCCCTCGCATACAGCCTGTGCATCTTAGGCCACTAGTGAATGCACAAGGCAGTGTCCCCTCTGACCCCTGACACACACATTCTGCCTTCCTGCAAAAACAGGAATACTGTCTTGTGTTTGGTGACCCAAGAAATACAGGTCACAGGTGAGCTCGTACCCAAGAACTATTTGTTGAAATGAAATCTTAAAAATTCTGCCACTATTCTTTATCTAGCAATGTGAAGAGCTTTCTTTAATCATTTGGGGAACAGACAGCAAAATGGACAAGCTGGGGCTTGTTTCTGAGTTTGTAGGAGTTATGTAAGTACCCTGAAGGACAGAATGAGCAGTCCTGTGTTAGAAATGTGCCCGCTGCCACCGCAGTCAGCTTCATAGCCTCTCTGCTCCATGTTCGTCTTGTCTCAGGAAACAAACGCTCAGCAAGCTATGGGACAGGTTGTTCAGCCAGGCAGGCAGTCCAGCTCCAGCTTCAAGAAGATGAACACGGATGATGCCCAGGCTGGGTCTCAGTCTCCCCTCACAGTTGCTCTCTGTGTACTCCTGTACAATTACCCAACCTCCTCTCTCCTCATAGTTAAACTGGTGAGGATACTCCCAATCTCAAGGGAACATTGTGCAAGGATTAAATGAATGTTCCTAGAACAAGGCCTCAAATGCTTGCAAGAGGTGTAAAATTTATACCACAGCTAATTTAAACCAAGGGAGACCAATCAGCCTCTGTCCACTCCCCCAGGACTGTTTAGGAGACAATTTAGAGAGGCAGTGAATGAGCAGAGAAGATTAGGGTTTGTCTGTCCAGAATATTCCAGAGCCATGATACTCTTGCTTCTGTGTTTATTCTCCCTCTCTCTCATTACTACCCTCCCTTTTCTGCATGACATGTAGATGGTTATCAGCCGTGCTTTAGCTCTGTGGCTCTCCAAAAGTCAGCTGGAAGATTCAGAGGCATTCTTACCTGTTTAATGTATTTGTGTCTCTAAAACCACTGACTTTTTCCTATGGTAGGCCAATTTTCCCAGACTGAATTCATAGAGAAGATAAATATTTTATTAGAGTGAACCAAAATAAGAACAAATAGCCTAGAAATAATACAGGGACAACAGTAGGCTCTAAGGATCAGAAGTAGTCATGATGATATAATGAAGATGTTTAGTACTTATGAGCACTTTTATATGAGAGTATTTCAAATTGTTCATAGAAAACAATTAAAAGATAAGTTTAGTGCAAAAAATTGAAATCAATGCTGCTATATATTTTTCATCATTTTTGAAGACTATATGAGCCATAGAGTAAAAGAGAATGAGCTTGACCCATCTTATCCTGAAGATTCCAGCCCAAAGAAAAGTGATGTGTCTCCACGTCACTGTCAATAAAAGTCTGAGATCACCTTGTGACAAATTCTATTCTTGCTCAGTTTAGATATTTGACCCAATTCTAGGAGTTGTCTTTGCAGCTTTATCATGACATTGGAATGTCAAAAATAAAAGAGTGGGGAAAGCACACTATAGAATGAAATCTGCATTTACTGGTAAGAAGCAAAGTGCATTTGGCATCAGTGGAAAGCTGAGCCTTTGATGTGGAAAATACAAGAGTTCTTGTTGTTTCCATTTGGGTCAAAAAGAAAAAGATGATGGGTCTATGATAAGCTTAGTGGGTTCTGAAGCTAGCTGTGACCATTGAAGAGCCACAAGTTGTCCTGCCCTGAGGATATGCCAGGATGAAATACACATGTCAGGAAAAAACTGTGGGCAGTGAGGAAATAACCATAGGGAAAAAAGCAGACAGCATTTCATACCAGTCAGTGTCACAGTGCGTGAGGCTTTGTTATAAGATGAAACTACTTACATGTTAGAGTAGGGGCTGACAAGGAAAGCCGGAAGACAAAGCAAGTGTGGATGAACAATTTTTGTGAATAATCTTATTCCCACTGTATAGAAGCCAGCAACCCATAATGGCCCTAATCTGCAAAGCTACCGAAGGAGGAAGTATTTCATTTTAGTTACGGCAATATCCTCAGTTATAAACATTACCCCCTCAATCGTTGAAAATGTTCACACGATTAATGGCTTTTGCATGTATTTAACAATAGTTGCCTAGCAACCACCAAGAAGCATTTTTGGAGCGCAAAGGGTCTAAAAATGAATGAAGAGCAAATACGGTTTGAGTTGCAGCTGAGATGACAGAGTTTCTGATACTAGTTTCAGCACATGGTTCCCCAGGAATCAAACATGCCAGTTACGATGTGGTAGCAATTCCTCTGAGCGCACAGAAAGGTACTATTCCTCTTAAATACGTAAAAAGAGGGAGAAGGCGCACTGTTGGAAGGACATTTCAGTGTAGCTTGGTCTACCTTTCGGCCTTCAAACAGGACTGCCTCCTACCAATTCCCAGATGGATATGTAGCTAATGGGGTTTTTGGAAGAAGAAAGACTGCAATGTCTCCTCTGGTGATCCACTTCAGGATCCTGCAGCTATTGGACAGAGACCTTTAGGTAAACAGCATGGATTAGCCAAGAAATCAGCTTCCTCTCTAAAGGCAATTGATATGTATCATTGTTTGACTTTCCCAGTCATATCTTACTTGAAATGAAAAGAAACTAAAAGTCATTCCAGATCTGAGGTCACAAATTCAGTTGCCCAGTAGGGACCCTGGGGAAAATGGGCAGGTGGAGCCCATAAGAAATCAGGAAGCAAGGCCCGGTAAGATGGCCTAGTGGCTTAAGTCCTCACCTTGAAAGCACCGGGATCCCATATGGGCATCAGTTCTAATCCCGGCAGCCCCGCTTCCCATCCAGCTCCCTGCTTGTGGCCTGGGAAAGCAGTCGAGGACAGTTCAAAGCCTTGGCACCCTGCACCCGTGTGGGAGACCCAGAGGAAGATCCAGGCTCCTGACTTTGAATCGGTCCAGCACGGGCCACTGCAGCCACTTGTGGGGTGAATCCTCAGAAGGAAGATCTTCCTGTCTGCCTCTCCTCCTCTATATATTTTATAAATAAAATCTTGAAAAAAAAAAAGAAATCAGGAAGCAAAAGATGCCCTTCCTCTAAAGGGACAGCTGGTTTTTCACTGTGCTACTGAACAGTGAGTACAGTGTTGCCAGGCATCTCTTTAGGACAAGCCAGACAACCCTATTTTTAAATGAAAAATCTCTTGATTTTCAATTAATGACATTCTTTAAAATATGCTGACTAGTTAAGCTATGTCACTAAATAGAGTTTCTCCTTGGGCTGCCAATTCATGATCTTCTTTCTTATCTAATAAACTCTTAGTTTTACAGATGAGGGAAGTGAGACCTATGGTGTAAGAAAACTTATTCAAAGTTGATGAAAATGTGAGGTTCTTTAAACTCAAGAACTATGCTGTCTTCTCTATTTTATCCCCAGCTACACTAGCACATGGTCACAATTTAATAAATATTTATTTAATCAGTGAATAATGCACATTAAGAGAAAAAATAAGACTTGGTTTGGCCAGCAGAAATCAGGACTCTAAATGATTCTGAATTATGTTATTTTTATCCCTTTTGCCTAAGTGGCCAGTTCTAACTGCTATTTTAAGTAGAATCTTATCACAAAGGGGTTTATTTAAAGGATTGTTGAAAAAGAATATTCTACGAACAATCCTGGATTCTGAGATGCAAAGGAGGAAAGATTTGTCTGTCCTAGGGTTGCTATGACTAACACTTGACTTGACCTTTCTACTTGGCCTAACTACTGTGTTAAAGTCCACTCCACTTACTGTCTACTGAGCTCCTCCTATGTGCAAAAGCCTTCATCTGGTATTGTCTAGATAAAGAAGATTCAGATGAACCCAGGGACTTAATCATTGAGCAGGACTGCTCCAAATACACTTCAGAAATGTTTATTGCTAATATATCGAGAGAATAAGGAAAATTGCCATCTCTCTGTTATTTTGTTATTTTATTACCCAAAGCACAATGAATAACCAAGACATGTTCTCCCCTTCTAGGAACCTCAGTTTTTTCTACTAGGTGGGAAGGCCTGTCCTGCCAGCATAGATAGCACTTCAGCCTCCAGGGGGTCGTTCCACATGATCCATTGTAGCGTTGTACTCTAGCTCTTTCTTCCTGGGTTCTTCCAGGTGCTTGCCCTATGCTGAGGGCCCAGGTGTTCTCGGAACAGCGGCACCTCTCCCTCTCCTGCAGCATTGGAGTCTTGAAATGCTTGATGTGATGTATCACTTCCATGGGGTGTGTTTATGCATCTGATAGCGATAATAGCAGCACCTACCGCTTGGCGTGTTCCTTGTACCAGCTACTGTTGGGCATGTTATCACATGTGGCTTCGTTGCTGGTGTCTGTCATTATATCTCTCAAGATAGAGATTTAATTTTCCTTTGACAAATGTGGAGATTTGGCCCCAGAGTCATACCCAAGGTCATAGAGTTGCTTGACTTACAAACTGAATTCAGAACCAACTAGTGTAAAAGACTTCACTCTCTCTGCTTCCTGTGACACTGCAGCATCTAGTAGATATTTTACTAACTTCACCGGCTTGGTGGAGATGAAAAGACCTATGACATCTTTTTCTCCAGAGCAAACCCTAGAGGCCATTTAAAATGAAGTGGACAGTATAATTTCTGGATGGTATTCTTTGCTGGCGAAGATAATCAGAGATAGCGTCCTCTGCAAGCTCTCTGTGTGCGTGATTTCATAAAACTGGGGTAGCAGTTTATTATTATAAAATTAGTATAGCATAGAACAAACCTGGGCTGTGAGCCAGATGAAATAGACAATGAATAGTTATAGAAGGTTTTGGAAGTACATGGGGAAGAACACAAGCTCACTGTATTTTCTTCTCAATTGTCTGCTGTTTGTTAATGTTTCCTTTTCAACATGATTGCATCTCAGCTGAATAGCACTTGCCATCTCAGGCTTTATAGTGCCAGGCCTGACATAGTTACATCCCCTCTGTGCTAAAAATATTGTATGTATATATTCAACCGCAACCCGACATGTTTAGCTAATGGGTTACTCAGGAGCTATGTGCTTATATAATTAAGTGATGTATGTAATTTTGTGTTAACACATTTGCAATGTGTGTTTCCCTGGTGATGGCAATGCTTTATTCGGTGTAAAGTGTGACATTTTAATTCCCACTGAACAATTTCCTACCTTGATTCGCCTTGTTTTTGTGGCAGGGGATTATTTTGCAATCAAGATAAAAGCATTATTTATGACATTTCTAGACTATCCCATTACTGGGAACTTTTAACTGCAGATCGGGCTTCTATTTTATTGATCTTTGTTAAAAATCTTTATTAGAATTTAAATTTAATCTCTGCCTTATAGATTTACCCAGACTTTCATTGCTAGATACATTTTTAACACAATGTTGCAGAAATGAGATTCCTCAAAAAAAAAAAAAAAAAAAAAAAAAAAAAGAAAGAAAAAGAAAAGAAAAAAAAGGAATTCTAGGAATTTTTACCAGAAAGTCTGCCACCTTCCCTAAGAACTTTCTTCTCAGGTGTTGCTGATTCCTTCCATGTCTGGGGCTCTGTAATCAAAGTGGAGACCTTGTGGGAAAACAAAAACAGAACCAGGTCACATCTGTGTGGCTCCAGAGATGATTCTGTTAGGTATTTAAGCGGTTGACATCAGCTAGATCTCGGAGTTACCTTGTAAGAATTAAAAATATGAATGCAGAGATCAAGTCATTTTCTACTTAATGGTAATCATGACAACAGAATGTTAGGCAGACAGGAGGATAGCCGAGGATAGCCTCACCACCTTTCCTGCTCAAGGGTGGGTGCTGTCTGTTTTCTCCATCAAGATCAAGAGTCAGATATTTTAAGAAATATCTGGGGACCAGCTTTGTTGTACGGTGGGTTAAGCTGCCTCTGGCAACACTGGTATCCCTTACCAGAGAGCTGGTTTAGGCCCTGCTCAGCTTCTGATGTTGATTCCTGCTAATGCATCCAGAAAGACAATGGCAGGTGACCCAACCACATGAGTCCCTGCCACTAAGATAGAATAGGGTGGAGTTCCTGGCTCCTGGTTTCAGCCTGATCCAGATCATGCTGTTGTTATATGGGGAGTGAACCAGCAGGTGAACAAACACTCTGTCACGCTTCGCCTTTCAAATAAAATCTTTAAAAAAAAAACAACTAAATTTTTAAGTCTTTTTTTAATTGAAAAAAGACCTCAAACAAAAAAGAAACATTTGCAAAACAATACTTTATAATCAACCACTGGTTTTAGAGCACGATTCAGTGAGTTCTTTGATGAAGTGCTATGAAGATGGCCCAGTGACCAAGACAGTGTCTATTTGGAGCCTCATGAGAGAGACAGACAGACAATAGCAGTGCAGGGCGACGGGTACTAGGATGAAAGCAAACTGATACGGATGAGATGAGAGAAAACAAACAACGTTTCGGGCTCTCTAGACTGCCGGGTGCAGTCTAGAACCAGTTAGGAGTTGGGGCAGAGGAGGTTGTCAGGCACGGCCTGGGGTGGTAATCCGTGGTCTGTTTGAGACCTGGAAAATCCGCATTCCTGCGGAAAAGCACCCAGCGCTGCTCCACCCAGCCCAGATCTCGGGTCCCTACAGGTGGTGAGTTTTCACCGTCCTTGCTCACCCTGAAGAGGGCGCCTTTATTTTCCCAGCCTGGCCCAACACAAGCAGCTGGTGGCTGGAGTTGACGCCAGGGCCAGAGTGCTGAGCTGATGGCTGCACAAGCATTTTCCTTAGTCCCTCCCATGTGGGGCTGAGCAAACAGCTGGGAGTGTAGTGCCCAGAAAGGCTGCCAGAAGAACCCACAGTCCGTGCACTTCAACCAAATGCTCTTGGTTGTATGTTTTGGCATTCATACACAGTGGGAACATCCTTGTCGGCTCCCATTTGAATACATTAATTGCAGTTCCCTGGAAAGTATGTGTCGGTAATTCCCCCCTTGTGAAGACCCAAATGTGAGTATTCAGGTCCATTGAAGAGCCAGCTGCTGCCAAGGCACCGCTGTGATCCTTCGCACCAGTCCGTCCAGGCTCTGCCGCTCACTGGGGCACGGCCTTTGGTGTGGAAGAGTCTCTGTAAGACAAGGAATTCCATCATTCTGTAGAGCCCTACTGTCCCCACGTCTTTGGATTCACCACTTGCTAGCGGTGGTCTTTGGTTCCAAATGCCTATGAAAATGCAAGAACATGCTTTCTCACTTCCTGTCTAGTCACAGGTCCCTGACTCTGCGTTTGAAGGCCAGACACTCCAGCTCTTGCATCTAGATTCAGATGCTTTCAAGAGAAAACAGGAATCACGAAGGCTCTGAAAATCCCTACAATCTATGGAAGTACGGATCAAGGAAACCCTACTCCTAGTAATGTCGCAAGTCCACAAGGCTGTCAACTAGCAGTTCTGTATTATGGTTCCAAGCCCCGCCCCCGCCGCCCACTTCCCTGAGCCCTGAGGCTGTGGTTAATAATGTCAAAAGAATGTTTTAAAATTGCTCTTCTGTTGATTCCAAGGAGTTAGAGCCCTCACGTGGTTAGAGTCCTGGGCTAGGAGTCAAATTCTAAATTTAATCCCAGCCTCTGAACATCTCCGTTCTGCGCTCACCACCAGCAGTGTTTCAGTTTTCCCATCTGCAAAATAGGCGTAAGGGCCTCACTCCCTGGAATTACAAAGAGCTTTGTCCCACAAGAGCGCTGGCATTATATTGGGGGAAGGGAGGAGAGAAATATCATTTTTCTTCCCATAATGGAAAAGAAACAAAAGCCCTTTGAGTACGCACCTTGTGTAAACGCCCTGTGCTTAAAAGCAGATGGATTTCAGAGGTCAGCAAGCACCGCCCCCCACCCCTTATTATTTTCTTAAAGCTAAACAACGCTAACTAGGGAATTCATTGTGGAATCAAAAGACATGAAAGGAAGGGTATTTCAGCTTGCACAATAGTACAAAGAACAACAAGAATCGTCATGTTTTGCTAAAGAACTCACAGCTGTTTAATTTTATAGTAAAATTACTTTAAGAACTTTGCTAATGCAAAGACAAAACCAAACAACTGTTGTTGCAAAATTAAACTTCCACGTGCGAGTAGGAAAAGCCAAGTGGAGAATAATCTGCTACTGAAGTCATGCTAAAAATACAGAGCATTTTTGTGAAAGCTGGTTGGAGGAGTGACTTTCGTCTGAAGAGAAGGCATATACATAAAAGACAGAAATGGTAATTTACTGGTAATATGATGGAAAATAGTTTATGTTCTCATGTACTTTGCCCCAAGTTCTCCTCCCCCTCCCCCTGCTTTTCTGAAGTTGCGCGGTCTGTTTTAATACCAGGTTTGTTTGCTTTTTGGGGATGGGCCTGTTGGGCAGGAAATTGTCACAAAAAAAAAAAAAAAGCAGACAGCACAAATTTTAAATGACGTTTTTACAAAATAAATTCCATACTAAATCGAGTAACAGATTATTGAATTTGGATTTCAAAAATTTTGCACAATTTTATTTTTAAGAAAAATGAGAAGATAAATTCTCTACCTACACTTGGTTTTACAAATTTCAAGTTTCCATATGTTGCCTATTGTCAGAAACAAATAAACCAGAGCTTTTTATTTTTTTTTTTTTAAGAAAAAAGTGGTTTTCTTCCATATTAGGGAATTATTCAGGCTTCCTTCCTTGGTTCCTATAATTCCAAACTAGTTGGAACATGAGTCTATTTTTGGTTGGTGAGGGAACTTTTAAAATGTGGTCATGATTTTTAAGGCTCTAAATCTAACACACAAAAAATCAGTTTGCCACATATATAGCAGTTATGGCTGTAAATATAGTGAAGTCATTGTATTCCAGAAAGACAAAGTTCTAATTTCCATATTCCAAGCCCCTCCCACCCTCTCTCCCACAACGGCCGTCATCACACAAGAGGACTGCTAGGTGTAAATTCTAAAACATATAAAACGACATGAGGTTGTGATCTGCGGCTTCTATCTAAGATGAACGCTTTTACCTATATTTGATTGAACTCTTGTGAATTTCTGGGGTTTTATGATTGACCCATCGCATCACACAGATCTCACCACGAGAGGGCGAAAGAGAGTTTGCTTTCGGCTAACAAAGCTAGAAATGGTTTCAGTATCAGCAGTGTTTTAACTTGTTAAGGATTTATTTTTCTGCCTTCTGAGTGCCACACATGCAGCCTCTGAGTTTCCAATGACAGCGAATAATAATCCAAATAAAGTTCTTCTAAGGGAAAATATAGACAGACAAGAGCAGACAAAAGCTTTTGCCCAAATAAGGATCCCTTTTGTGGCAACTCCATGTGTTAGATAACCATCAACTGACAGTTGGCCATGAGTTAATAATGTTGGATGCTGAAATATGCATACCATGTGCTATAAAAGACCATGGAGGACACAGACAAATACTTCTATAGTTAGATATCAGGAGCATACCAGAGGTGTGCAGAGTGCTGCGTGGCATATGAGTGGTCCCCGCCAAGCTACTTCATGAAAAGTGTTATATGGTGCAACATATAATATTCATTGCATATTTGGAGAATATTGCAAATTTCGGTCTTAATCTCTGTGCATGTCATTGCCTAAAATGCTATAGCGACTCTTTAATTCTAAGAAAATATTTCCAAGCTTATTTCCACTACCCTCCTTGTTGCTCTTTCCTTTTTACAGTGGGAGCACCCCACCCATAAAAAAAGTTTGTTGGAGATGGTAGGTCCATTAAGGAATCTGGCAGGCATGCACCCTCTCCAGGACTTAAGTTTCCAGTGGGGTTTCTGTCTGGTGGCCACAGGAAGCAAAAGGTGAAGGGGTAGATGGAATGGGTTTTGATTTCAGCCACCATGACCAGTGTTTGGGAGAATGGAATATTGGACCAGCAGGTCTTGGGCAGCCATCTCCTTGGAATGATGCCTTGTGATCTTGTTGGTTCTAAGAATGATTGGGCAATGGGTGTGTCTATTGTTTAGCTCCCGTATTTTAAACATCTTGTTCTGTTTGATTCTTCTGGGCTTTGGGGAACGCTTCTGTTTGAAGTGTGTCTCAAGGTCAGGTGTCTCTCAATGCCACAGACATCAACCTCTTGCCTCTAGATAAACCTGCATGTATCTGACTTCTCTACTCTAAGATGAAACCTCCAAAAGGGAAAATGCAGTTGGCAGTGGAGAATCTTCCTACTTCCCATCACCCCAAATCACTTGAGCTCCAATTGCTCGGAAGTCAGTTTGCACGGAGTGATGAAACTGACTGTAAAGCAAATTAAAGATGTGTTATCTCAAAAACCAAAGAGAGAGAGAGAGAGAGAAAGAAAGGGGAAGTATCAATATAGTCTTAGAATTGTATCTATGAAGTGCGTTAAATCTGGTCTCTTTATATTAATAAAAATGTAAATTAGAATGGCTCTCATTATACTCCACCCATATTGGCGGCAGGAGAGCAGTCATGAAGTGGGCAGAACCTCCAACTCCCTCCCTTCCATCCTCTATTTTCTCTCTCTGCCTTTCCCCCAGATTGTTGTCAACCCTCAACATTTGCTCTGACATCTTAGTAAAGGAAATTAATGAAGTAGCAGCATCATCGGGGCCACTGAGAGGCCCTGAGTCCATGATGACCAGACTGCCCCCTGCAGCAGTGACGACAATCCTCAATCGCGCCCAAACTTTCCAGTTGTGACTTGCACTGACTTTCCTGGCCACAAATGTCAGTCCTGTTTGGTCTGCTCCTTAACACAAATTTCCAAGGACGTATCTCTGATCCTAACATTGAATTGCTGACTACGCCAGTGTCACCCAAGAGAATGATAATGCGAGCCATATGCAATTTAAATACTCCAGTAACCACATTTTAAAAGGTAAAAAGAAACATGTGGAGTTAATTTTAATAATATATGTTCTTCAATCCAGTCTAAAATATTATCATTGCAATATGCAATCAATATAAAATGTTATTAATGAGGCATTTCAGTATTTCTGGTTTTGGAGTTCCAGTGTGTATTTAGCATTCATGTCACATCTAAATGCCCAGTGAGTACATGTGGCTGGAAGTGACTGCATTAGGCAGAGCAGCTCTAAATGGTAATAGAAATGTTTCTCTTCTATTGCAAAAGAAAAAGTGAAGAAGCCCTAACCTGTTCTGTGTTCATTTTCAGTCTTATATTAAAGGTTCTGATGGCATCTGTGACAAGCCTGCCTTGCATTACCTGAGCCCTCCAGCCTTGTCCCCTGCCCCCACCCCAGGGTTATAATCATCAGTACTTAGTTACCATAGCAGCAGGTACTGCAGACCTTATCGCTGCCCCTGCCTGCACACCCCAAGCCTCTTTCTGTTCTCCTTCTGTGGCTTCACTGCCTTCAGCTCTTAGACTCTGCCTTGAGGTACATGAGTTCCTTGGCACCACAGAAAAGTTTCAGAGCTACGTTCCTGGCAGGTGGCCGCTGTACCTCCACCAGCAGTGGAGGGGAGGCCCTGTGCTTTACCAGAAGTGCCTCATATAAAGGAGGCATGGGGCATCCACCTGAGCCAGGAAACATGGCTCAGGGTTGGTCTCGGACAGCCAAGAATAGCCATCTTTTATACTGAAAAGTAGAAACGCATAAAGGGAATGAAAATTCTCCCTTCAGTACAAATCCCTTTTTGAATCTTTGTAGAAGAAACCAAGAGCCTGTTACCTGATGACCTTTTACTTTTCCTTAAGTGTGTGTGTTTTAAGAACTGAAATGTCTCATGACGTCTTTATCCAAGTCTGCAGAAAGTTCAATGTCTCTATGTTAATACACACACACACACACACACACACACTTTGCTTAATTCATCTCCCAAGTGGGGAAATGCTTTCTTTATAGAAGGAGCAAGTCCGTTCTCCTCCATGTTACAAATGGAATCTCTCATTTCCAAACCTGGAGAAATAGCTGCCCAAGAATGCACTGCTTAGATACGATTTTGAAAACTGTTCTGACGTTCCTGCTCTTGCCAGCCTGTTCAACATGAGCGTGTAGCTTTCCCCTTCCGTGCTGTCATGTTTAATAGTGACACCACAGAGCCCATCAATCAGACTAGAATGAGCAGATTTACTGACTGTAACAAAAATGAAAAATGGAGAGGGAAAGAGACACAAAATTCGCTAGGTTTAAGAGGTCCCATTTTTCTAACTTTCAGAAATGATACAAATCAAAACGTCCTCACATTTCCAGTATAGATCCTTAAACAGAATTTTTTCCAGAGGTCATTATTTTAAGTTACTATTCTATTCTTGTTATTTAATAACACACTAAGGAAGGTCAAATCAATGTTGATGGACTCGTTTTCAAAAGCTGGAAACTGGAGCTATTTCAAACTCCTCACACACATACAAAAAGTATATCATGTGACATTAAAACACACTGATTTTAGTGGCAGCAGTCTTGCCTGCTCAATCCACTCCATTGAGAACAGACATGTGGGTCAGAAACTGGGAATCCTGGAAGAGGAAACATGGATGCTGGAGAAGTGAATAGTAGGAAAAATTGTTTGCAGAAGCCAGCATTGTGGTGCAGTGGGTTGAGCCACCACCTGCAGCGTCAGTATTCCATATTGGTACTGTTTCAAGTCCCTGCTGCTCCACTTCTTACCTAGATCCCAGCCAATGGCCTGGGAAAAGTTGTGAAAGCTCTCCCAAGTGCTTGGGCCCCTGCACCCATGTGGGAAAACTAAAAAAATTTTGCTGTGCAAGCATTTGGGTAGTGAACCAACAGATTGAAGATCTCACTCACTTGTTTTCTCTCTCTCTCTCTCTGTCTCTCTAACTCTGCCTTTCAGGTAAATAAATATTTTTTCCTACTAAAAAACAATTTGTAGGGTAAATAGAAAATTGGAAGTTTCAGCCTCTGCGACGTTGTTAGGGGCCTCTTTTGCTTTAGTTGGGTGTAGTGACTTCACAGCCTGAACTCCTATTGGAGAGCAATGTGGCAGCTGAGGACCCAGACCCTCTGTGTATAGCAATGCCACTCTACCCTCAGGGAGTAAGCGCCATCCTTTGTCCTCAGGCATCCGCTCTGTATAGATGTGTGGAAAACCTTAGCCCGCCTCCCCTCCATGCTTTAGGGTACAGGACCCATCACCCCCCAGATGAATAAGTTCTTTCAAAACAGCCATGCACCACTCTGTCCATGCTTTTTTAAGTCCTGAGGGGGACTCCCACGAGAACGCTTTCCAGTGGGGGGATAGTGTGGGGAGCTTAGGAGACCAGAGTTGAATGGTCAGGAACATATTCCATGCTGCCTCGGAGAGCCAATTCTCTGTACATCCTGACTCTTTCCTTAACTCCTCCACACCTGGCTTTAGCTCCCAGCTGTCCCTCTGATCCCCTCAAGTGGCAGTGACAAGCATCTGAGGTCCCTTTCTTCAGCAGAGACTTCTAGAACATTTCTGTACCATCTTGGAATGCAGATAGCAGGGTTTGGTCCTTTAAGTTTCTGTCCTTTCTCAAGATACAGCAGGAAAACAAAGATAGAAATCTGCCTGTCCCTGCTGGCGAAACCTGACTACAAAAGAGGCTTGCTTGTCTTTAAATGGCCAGGGCACATGGAGTCACATGCTTTGAAACCAATTAGCAGCATGGATGAGCTAGTCAGGCCTGCTCATTTAGAGGGCGGGGGAGGGGTGCAAGTCACATACTTTGTGTTTTTAAGTGTTTCTGAGAAATGAAGACCTCCAGGGCAGAGAGAGAGAAGGCGGATCAGGAAATAACTATGCAAACCACATACCTATCATATTACTAAAACTTTGATTAGGGGCATTAACAATTGCTTCAGCACTCACAGGTATGAAGCGGGAGTGAGTAAGACTGGGCATGTTTGGGAAGGGATTTCATGAGTGTTTACTTATATGCTTTGGTGAGCACTGAATGTGGTCCACGGCTGTTCTGGACTTACACTGCCTGTGCGGCCCAGGTAGGACACATGCAGGCACACATTCCACTCTCCTTGGGGACTCTCGTGGATCTCAGTAACTTGGAAAAACAGCCAAAGACACTAGACCTTACTTTGTGCCTCCTTTCAAACAGCACAACTCTTCATCCTTCCAGGTGGTAGAATAGGGACCTGGATTCCGTGGCAGCATCTAGAGCCTTGGAAATGCCCTGTGGTGGTCAATGGTTCAAAACACCCGGAGGAATGGCTTGGGCTAATGCAA
The DNA here is from genome assembly GCF_030435755.1 of Ochotona princeps. Taxonomy (NCBI): domain Eukaryota; kingdom Metazoa; phylum Chordata; class Mammalia; order Lagomorpha; family Ochotonidae; genus Ochotona; species Ochotona princeps. The sequence continues at coordinate 26,494,586 of NC_080844.1, forward strand.
ACTTGGAAACGCCAAGTGCAGGGCTTTATATGGCTCTAACATCGAATGCAGTGTGTTCATTTCCCCGGGTCGTTGTTCAGGGCTGCCTGGGATTGACAGCATCGGAAAGTTGGGGGAAGCTGGAATTTGTCTCCAAAGTCTAGGCCGACAATACTGGGCTCCGCTTTTTAATGCCTTTATTTTTCTGTCAGAACAATTCCAAAATAATAACAATCTTGTGGCATTGTCTTCCCACGTCTATTGCTTAAAAATTCATCAACTGAGTTAGAATGTCCCTCAAGGTCAAGTTGTGCTCATTAATGGTACTGTATTTTCATCTCTCAGACAATAGGGTTGCCTCTCCAGTGTTTTCTGTGGAGTGTGGAAGACTGTTTATGGGAAAACAGAATCAAAATACATTTCAACATTTTGAAATCAACACATTATTAGTGTTTTCTGAACTCACATGAAGATCCAATCAACTAAATAGAAGTTGAGTCCCAGTGGGTCATGGATGAGCAATAAACTGTGGATTTGAAGGGGAACTTTTAGGGAATCATTTATGAATTTTTAAGTTGAAATGTGAGTTTGAATTGAAAGCCAAAATGAGGCCTGAGAGCTCCTACTTTCCTCCCTCCCCCCCCCACATATTTGAAAACTGAAATTCTGTAAGAGATTATCTGTGAAATGCCTTTCTTTTATTATGCCCATAAATTTTAGGAGTGGCTTTGATCAAGCCTTCTGCCATTCTCGGTTTCTAAATCTTTTATTCATACGTTAATAACTTTAAAAACATTCATCCTATTTTTGTTGTAGTGAGAGAGGAAGTGTCTAAATAGTCAAAAGGGAAACATTGAAAATAGAACACACTAAGTGATAACTAAATTAGGCTAGGGCTTTTCTTTTTCCAGAAAGAGCAGTGCTCCATGCTGAAACCTGCCAGAGTATTTTAAGATTATTGTCTGTAAAGAAAATGTACCAGACTTGAGAGCCTCATAGGAGAGGCATTACAGAAATGCAAACTATTATCAGAAACACAAACTATACATAGAACAATGTTTGTGAGTACCTAATACTTCAGGCAATGGCTCTCTTTTGTTTTTTGGCTCTCATGTAAAACACACACACACACACACACACACACATATTCATGTACAACTTGCAAATATGAGTTACACTCTGCCAACTTCCTCTAGACATGGATCCTGGGGGGTCAAACTCTTAGGAAAATTATGCCTGTTTTTCCATTGCCCTGCTTCCAATCCCCACCAATCAGCAAGTCCTGAGAGTGGAAGCTCGCCGAGAATCTCTCCAGAGACTACAAGCTGCGTTAGCAACAAAATCCTCTCTGTAAAATGGGAAGAAAGAGTTGTTAACTGATGAGTCAATCCCATTTTTATAGCAGTTTATCTTTGTGGTATTTCCAAGAGCACAAATACTATTAAAAAAAAAAGTCATGACAGGAAGAACACAGTAGGGAAAAAAAACAGGAACATTGAAGCCAAAAGCAATTGACTCTGCCAGTAACTGGTTACATTTCCTTTGTTTTATTATTATTATTGCAAAAGTTGGGGTTGAGATGAAAAGTTTCTCACACCTGCGCTGTCGGGACGCGTAACTTGTCTGAGGCCACGGTGAAGAAAATACATAAACTGCCTCTCTACAACTCTGAGCTGCCAGACACTTTAAGGAAACAAACAAACTTGTTTGTGTTGCATTGTTCATAACACTGCCTATAATTCATTCCTATGTGGAGGAGTTCTTAAAAATGGGTGAGATGTCAGAGTAGCCCAGAGCACTGGAGGTAGCTTGATTCTCCTGGGATTAGCACCTATTGAAATAGCAGTGACTTCACAAAGGTGACGGCTTGTTAATTTCTTGACACAGAGAAAGAGAAGCAGATGGGCAGCCAGAAAAGATTCTTTAAAAAAAATTTTTTTTAAAAAAAAAGAATAGTAACCTTTCATTGATTAGGACACAGAACCTGCAACCCACTACAGGGGGTAATGTGTATATAATGCTCCAAGTTCAGTGACATTAGTGGATTTCAGTGACAGTCTTAACACCTCGATGGGACCCTGCTGGCCATCAAGTCTATAGGATTTTGGTTGCTTCTCAAGAGTGTGTTTATTGGGGGAAAACTTTGTCCAGTCCAAGTTAATATGAATGCCTCATCATGAGGCAGAAAGAAGGAGAGGGGAGAATGAACACGTATGCTGTGTGTTCAAAGCAGACTCTGAATGAAGTCTCCCTTGCCTGGGCTGGAATCTTAACTGCTGCCAAGAAACCTGTTGAGTGGCCCAAGGCAGGTCATTTCATCTGTATCTCACCTTCTTGATCTGTGAAATGGGGATAATTATACCTTTGTCATTGACTTGCTGTGACAAAGTACTCCAAGAAGGGAGTGACTCAGAGAAAGTGCTCCGTATTTGCTTCTCTAGGTATCCATGCATAATATCAGCAATGCTGCTGCAAAGGGCATTTATGGGACTCTGCAATGAGCCAGCCTGGGGCTGGGCCAGGGGTTATGGATACCTGTGGAGAGTAACAGTGTGTTGATTGCTTACACTGTGGTGTTATTAAAGAAGATACCAGGGAGGTGCTGCTGGCCTGTGGGGGAGGGAAGGAGGTTGGCATCACCTGGAGTATCCAGTTGCTCTCCTGCCCCAGCAGGACTCCGTGTCTCTCAACAGGTATGGCCAGGGCCAAGGCAGGTACAGATCATGCAGGACAGCTGGAGGAAGGTGGGGCTGTTTCTAATGCCAAAGAACTAAAGTCCAGAGCTCCAGCTGACCCCTGACCAGCATCACATCCTAATGTATTCAGTCACCAGCCTAGCAAATGATTTGTTTCCATGACCCTGGGGGGGGGGGGTGGGAAAGAGGAGCTCTGAGGACCTGGATTTTGCCATTTTGTTTAAGTCCTCAAGCTTTACCTGAGGTCTCCTGCTTCCAAAATGTCTCTAATTGTATTTGGGGGACTGCCCTCTCATCCGGCACTCCATTCTCTCCAGACTTTGAACACTGATGCTCCTCAGCACATCTGGGCATTACAGGTGAAACAAGCTGAAAGTCTAACTGAGATGCCAGCCCCCATGGCTTCAGGGTAACCAAGAGCCAAAGGCTTTCCAGGTCTCCCCTGTCAATCTCCCACATGATCTCCTATTGTTGCCTTAGGGTGCCAGAGCCAAGTAGTCAGCAGAAAATGTGGGGGTAGCAATTAGGTGCCTTGGGTGACGAGTGTCCCATGTGGTAAGGTGGCAGGCCCAGTCAGTGAGGCCTAGAAAGAGGACCATGCAGGCATCTTTATTTCCATTAGTCACTTGTTCATTCAACAGTCTTGTTATGCAATGCTACCTGCTGGGTGTTGTGCTGGGGCAGATGAAAGATGAATCCGGCACAATCTTGCCCAGCCTAATGCAATAATACACACACACACACACACACACACACACACACTCCAGGGAACTTAGCGACAGGCTCCTCAGAAGAAGGACTATAAAAAGTACACAAGGGATACTAAAGGAGGGGCATGAGTGTGAGCACTGAACAGCCAATAGCATTCACCGAGACACACCTGCCTTCGCCATACACTTGCTTCTTTCCCCTTGATCACATCATGACCACACAGCACTGAAGTTGGTGTGGGCAGAATATTAGGCACTAAATGGTCTGTTCTAAGTTTGTCATTCTCAGAATCGCACGGGGAAGGACATGTGCTTTTCTGGGTTTTGAAAACAGCTCAAAGAATGGAGAAAATAGATCCGGCTGGGGGAAGAGGTCTCATCAGTTCCTGGAAGCTTTGCTGTCAGTGTTTAAAAGAGCATGCTCAGTGCAAGCTCTCAAAAAGGCCTTGGGGATCGGAAAGCTCTTCTGGAAATAAATGCCTTTTAGGTTTAAGTGCTTTTCACCAAAATGCTAGTAGCTAGGAAAGATGGAAGCAACACGCGGTAGAACAGAGACAATATTGTTTCGATTCCGTTCCTCAGTGCCTCCCCACCTGCTCCCTTAACTTCTGTTCGCTTCGGGCCTCAGCTAGTATTTTGATAAGGGCCATGAACGGATATCTTTCCCTCGAAGTCATTCAAGTCTTAGCACTTGAGTCAGCTGTGGAAACACAAAATCTTCTCGACACAATGGTCCACGCCTCGGCTCCGGCCCGTGGGCAGTGTCGGATCCGCGGAACGTGGCGTGGCGCCGACAGGGAAGCAGCAGGTCCGCGGCAGCGGCCGGGCAGGCAGGGGATGAAATCATCCCCACCTCCCAGCAGAGCAGGGAGGTGGGGAGCGCACGGCCCTCCCTGCCCGTCTGGCAGCTCGGCTGAGTCCTCAGCGCTCATCCCACACCCTCAGTGCTAGTCACTGCCGTGTGTTTACATGAGTAAGGGAGCCGCCAGGGGAGGGCGGTTGTAAGCTGAGCGCACAGCCTCGCGGCTCGCATTCGGAGGGAGGCTGACAGGCATACCAAGACCAGACTTCCAGGGATGTGGCCCGAGAGCAGTCACATGCTGTAGCTTTCGGGAGCGCAAACATCAATCAGGCAGATGTTTGTCGACTGGAATGGGTAATCGCTACTTTCTCTTCGTTTGATTTTGTTTGTGGGCTTGTGGATTTCTGATCATTCCCGGCTGCCTCCTCGGGTGGACTTCCAGACTCGCGCGTTTTGGGGAATAAGAGGGGGAGTGGGGTTTGGGTTGAGGAGTCGCTTTTGAAACTTTTTTTTTTTCCGGCTTCTCTATTAGCCCGGCGTTGCTGTGAAAAAACTGTTTTCCGCGGTAGAAAATCAAATTAGTGGGATTGTGTTTGTAGGAGGACAGTGTGAGATGTTTTAACTGCGTGACAGAAGTAAGGTTTACAACAATTAAGAGGGTTCGCAGTGGCGGAGAGTTGGTGTTGTCATAATCATCCCTTGGTGTAGTAAAACATGCCGGTACCTTGGGAAGCCTGAAAGAAATTGATTGGGGTGTAATTCATTAGTTTGGAATTGTTCAAGGACCGGTTGGTTACTTGGTCGGCTTTAATTTTGCGTGACTTGGGTGACTGGTGAAGTTAAATGTGAAAGCTGATGCCAGTTGCGGCACTCAATAAACAGCCTCCCCCACCCCCTTGCTTTCTGGATAAATGTTTAAAGAAACTGAACTCCACATCAAGGAGGAAATATAACTTCCATTTGTCTCTTGTCTACGGCTTTTAAAAGTATAGCCCCAACAGGCTCAGCCTAACCTCGGTGTCCTCTCCGGAAGTTATTTTAAATAACCCTCAGGATCTTCCTAGAGAATATATTGAAGAGGAGAAGGCAAGCAGCTTGCTGATTGAAATATGTCTGGCATTTATTGAGATGTGAAACTCTCCAGTCCCAATATTATTAGTAAATACATGTAATAATATTTTCCAGCTTGTTATTCTCTCTCTCTCATTTGCTTGCTAGCTTTTGACTTCACCGGTGTGATAATGTGGGAAACTGCTCATGTCTCTAAATACTCTCAGAGTTGTTATCAAGTTCTGTGTTACTGAGCTACCCGAACAGGCTGGCACATCATTTAGGTTTCTGAAAACAAAACACAAAAAAGGATTGTCTCAAAGCTAGATTCTGGGCTATCTATCAGCCCTTACTGCGTCTTTGCTAAGAACAGCGATGGCTTTATCAGAACAATCCTTCAGCATTAGGGGCTTTCTCTTATTGGTGTTAATGGGCTATGTTAAGGTGCCATGGGTGGCTTGGGACTCATGGACAGAAGTGTCTCATCCACCAAGATGTGACCCTGGAGAGAGGAGTGCGGGATGCGAGGCCGATACCCCACACATGTGAGATCCTTGTAGTTAGCGTCCGACTTTCAGAAGGAAGCCCATGCAAATGAAACTGTGTGTCAAATTGTTCTCCATTTGTTTGCAGCGCCAAATCTTAAAGGCAGACCGCGCAAAAAGAAAACATGCCCGCAGAGAAGAGATTCATTCAGTGGCGTCAAGGATTCCAACAACAATTCCGATGGCAAAGCCGTTGCCAAGGTACGCTCCGTCACATTCATTTTGCTGCATTTTTTTCTTTTTTCTTTTTAGTTTTTTCTCTTCATCTCTCTGTTCTGTGTGTTAGTGGAAGTTTCCAGTGTAGAATCTGTCTTTGGAGCTCCACACTCTGGAGGCTGGGAGAATGGAGGGAGGGAGAGGAGGCATTTTGATTAGTCAACAGAAAGACTTCCCAACTCCCACTTTGGCCTGTTGGGTAAAGGACAGATGATTAAGCGTCCACGTCATTGAGGCTGAGATTTCATAGTAGGTGACACAATGACATAGTTTACTCTGCTCGTATCAAAAATAGACCTGCTGAACCATCCTCTTTCCGAATGGGTTCATTTAAACATGTTTCAGAGATTAACAGAGGATGAAATTAGAAATGGCTAGAATTAATCTTTTCAATTGGTACTTTCCAAGGTCACCTTTAATTTACAGCAGAGTAAAAATAAAGACAAATAGCAACATATTTACATGTATATAATTATATATACATATATATATCGCTATGTATATGAATTTTTACAGAGTGAATGTGGGAAGAAAAGGCTCATTTGGCCTCCACCTTGTTCGGAGTCCTGAAAGTATAAGTCCATGGAGGCTAAAGTGTTGTTTCATAATTTTAGACGTATCTTGTGGACTTCTGCAGGCTTGGGTCAGATTTCCCTGATTCTCTTACAGGGTGTTTGGGTTTGGCTGTGGTTTCTGTGCCAGAGATCACAGTATTCTCTCTAGGACCTGAATCCTAGGCCAGATTTCAACTGATTCCATGCTTCCAGAAACAAGAAGTAAGCGTCTAGAAATGGTAGTGTTTTGACTGCCAGAGAATTGGGGAGATGGTGATGCAGAAGAAAGTCCCAGTTCTATTCTGTGTTTACAATCCTATTTGTCTGCCCCAGACTTCTCCACCACCTCGCAGTGTAACAAAGTGAATCTGGGACATGCAGATCTCTAGTCTTATCTTCAAGTTTGATTGTTTCACAGGAATTCTGAGAACTTTTTGGTTAGGATTGAAAGCAAGATTCCAGAGGATTCCAGAGAGATCAACCAGTAGAAATGTGCATTTTCCTTCTTTCAGCTAAAGAACAAATCTATCTTTCCTGAAAGTAATTTCTGTTTTGCTTGTTTAACTTTCTTGGGAGAGGAAGAGGCTACACAGATGTCACAAGGACATTTTCTTATATGTTGGACATCTCAGCGCCAGAGCTACCTAAGCCTGGGCTCCATGGTCAGGAAGGATGCCAGCAGGAACAGCCTCTTGCTTACAATGTGCTCTGCATGTTCCTGAAAGACACTGCAGAATGGCATGAGCAGGTTTTAAGATCGTGAGAGTCAGTAAGGGCTTGTGCTGCCTGTGCCTTGCCTTGGTGCTGGCCCATACCTCTAGAGTGACATCATATATTCACTCCCGCATATTCCGTACCTGAGCCCAGCAGGAAGACATTCCTTCCCAGGTTGTTTGGAGTCATAACCAAGGTTTGCCTCTGGGAATTTTACAAAACGTATCCAGTTGATCTGAAAATGTATAGTATCGCCAATGTTTTTCTCCATGGAGGGCAGCTCAGGCCTCACACTCAGACACACCAGTAGAACAGGAGATGGCTCTACAGATGGGCTGTCATTGATGTTCAATCACTTCTCCTTAGCATGAATAGGAGTCAAGCCTGGGTGTGCTGAGTGATGATGCAGCCCCCTCCCCCAGTGCACCCACTCTGAACCTGTCTGAGAAGACGCACCACACTCCTGCTATAGCTGTTCAGTGCTGAAGGGATCCCTGAAAAGCTGCAGTCAGCTCTTAGGAACTGGTCTAACAACTTGGCTCTCTGTAGAGCCTTGGAATACAGTTTTGCTTTGGCCACTTCTCCAGCAACCGAGTAAAGGAAGCCATTGACAGGTACAAAGTAGGATGAATTTGTTGGCACCAACAGACAGACATTAAAACTGATACAGAATGAACAGCGTCTGGAACCAGCACAGTTATTAGATACACCTTTGTATATTCCTGTGACCTCCTTCCATGAAATGCTACAGTAAGAGATGTCTCTAAGCCTTTGGCTAGTGGATCATTTGCTGAACTGTAAGCACCGTTTTAGGTGACAGCTAGTTGACTTTATGACCAAGACCTATATGACTGCTTCACCAGCATTTGAAACAGGCTATCGAAGTGGAGAAGTATCAACTTCATTGCAGCTCCACACAGCAAGGTTTCCAGAATGCAGCCCACCACTGGGCTTGCTGTACTCATGACTGGTGGTTTACCTATCACCCTCAAAAGGTTACAGTTTCTCAGTGCGAGCAAGGCTTTTCAACACCCTGCTTTGCTAAGGAAAAAGAATTTCATGGCTTCCCAAAGATAACAGAAGACACATGAGAAGGAAACTACATATTCTTTGAAGACATCATCAGAGTGTCCAGCCCAAATGCTGCCGTGTCCCTGGGCTTATCCTCCAGCAGCAACTCTGCCCAGGCCTGTCCATGGGATGATCTAGGGCAGAGTTGTCTTCTTGGCCTATGGATGGATGGAAAGCAAATGATTTCTCATATCCTGCAAGCCTTTTCCAAAGGCCAGAAGTGTGTAACAGGTGGTTTATATTCTAAAAATAATGTAGAAAAGGAAACTATGGTGCACAATATGTTCTTTTCATTTAAATTATAAACATACTTTTGATATTTTGCAAATGTGATCCTTTCATTATTTCCAATATTTTTCATTTCATTAGGTCTTTAGATCTACGTCCAGGGATTATGCTTCTTACTGAGGAAGCAGCCGAGCGTCAGCTAGCAAGTCAGTGACTCAACCAAGATTAGAACTCTAGCTTGTTTTTTGCTGTTTCAGCACATCTTGCCCTCCCAGTAGAAAGCTGGATTAGTTATAACTCAATCCCGTGGAAGGATGCGGTTAATATCAAATAGGTAGTGGTTCATTGAAAATGTTAAATGTTGATTCTTTAATTAGCACTTCCTCAATCACTTTGGAAACCCCAAGACTCTTAGTGAACTCAACAGGTGTACGATGTTTGGGTAGAGAAAAAAATAGATCTAGTAATTAACTGTCACCATCAAAAGCTTGGGTTTTCTCAAGGTCAACATGATAACTGGCTCCTGTTTCCATTAACACCTGCACTGTAATAATTCAGTAGATTAAAGTGCTGAGAATGTTTTGGATAAATGAAAAAAAAAGTAGACAGGAACTTGACTAGGTCCTACTCGAGACAGAATAAAACTTTAAAGAGCTCATTTATGTTACATGAAAGAAAAATGTATCAAGCTAGTCAGAGAAAAGAAGTCGCTTTACTTAATTCTCTTCCGACCTGGCACCTGATTTCCACCTGCACCCCCAGGAGCAGCTTGCTTATGAGCCCACTAGATTTGGGATGGAGTTCAGCAGACGGTAGCTGACTTCATTCAGAAGCTGTGCTATGCACTGAATTACTTTTCATCTGGCTTGTGCGCTCTTGGGCACTTTCCCTCTGTCTCTGAGTGTTTCCACACAGTTGAGGGAGAGAGTTGGGCAAGGTGTCTGGATGATGGCACAGAGGAGCAAACCACATACTTCCTTGACAGACACTTTGGACCTAGTAATAGAGAAAATGACCTATTACCACTGCAAGACTCAGCTGTTCCACACACAACCTTTAGCTCTGCTCCTGTTTCTAAGGGATTGAGGTTTCAAGGGAAGAGGACCTGAGCTCTAGACCCAGATACTGGCCCCACACTTGCTGGAATTCCTTTTCCTCTGCAGGAAACGGGGTTAAATGTCTCCCTGCTAGGATTCCTACGAGCCTGACGGCAGAGCAGTGAAGCTCAGAGGACTGTGTCAGGATCATTCAGGGTGCCTTCTTTCTACCCACTGTACAACAGAAGGAACAGAATTCTTTGATACTTCGGAAACCACTAAGCTTTATCTTGTGCTTCTCACATGATAAATCACATCTCTAAATGTTTTGTAATGCTTAGTAATAAGATGTGCTTTTTCATTACAAGTTTGTTTTGTCTCCCAATTTCATTTTTTTTTCAAAGTGACAGTAGAGTGTTTAAAAGCACAAGCTGTAGATGAAGGTTACCTGGGTTCGAATTCCAAAAATCACTATTAACTAATTTTACATGTGTTACTCATCCTCTGTTTCCCAATTGCCTCATCTCTGATGCAACAATAATAGCTATTCTTATCAGAATTGTGAACATAAAATGAGATAATACCTAAAGAATGGTTAGAGTAGAACTGGCTGGGATCCGCAGAGTAAGCTACCTGTTACAATGCTATCATACTATATGGGTGCTAGTTGGAGATCTAGCTGTTCCACTTCTGATCCAGCTTCTTTCTGGTGTGCCTGGGAAGGCAATAAAAGATGGCCCAAGTATTTGGGTCCTTGAACCTATGTGGCAGACCTGGATAGAGCTCCTGTTTTTGATCTGGCTCATCCCTGGCCATGGTGGCCATTTGGGGAATAAACCAGCAGATGAAAGATTTCTGTCTGTCTGTCTCTGCCTCTCTTCTCTGTAATTCTGCCTTTCACATAAATCAATATATCCTTAAAAACTATAAAATACAATGTGACTACCCAGAAGGGCCTGAGAAGCAGTGCAGATTAAAATTGGAGTGATTCTATGATTTAAAGAAGCCAGTAAATTATAAATTTCATCAGAACTTTAGGCCCAGCAGCCTAAAATTTGGAAATGAGAAGTGGTGACAATGTAAAATGTCACAGGATGTTCTTCTTATTACAATGGTACAAAGTACCGAAGTCTGAGAATATCTTAAGTGAAAATGTTACGTGGATAATGTGTCTAGCCCCACTTCCACATCCCCTTAAAAATTAAAATCTCATCTGGAAACTTCGTCGAATGAGGTATGCAGGAAATTTTACTTTGCCAAGACCAGTCTAAAGATATCAAACAAGCATGTTCACTTGAGAAAATAAGCAATAAAGAAAACCCTGGCAGACGATCCGTTTCCCCTTAATAAATAAGCACGGTCTTTTATGTCCTTAGTACTTGTGAAGGAGGATCTGCAGGGAAAGAAAAGTTCAAAAATCTGCAATGGAGAACACAGTCAAGTCGGTGGGACATTTTTATTCATAACATTTCCCCAGCACTTGCCCTCTTCCCCGCCCGGTGTCAGATATGGAGATGTAAAGGATATTGGAATGTACACATTCCCCATGGGCACACTTGAACTCCAAGTCTGACCCTTTGTACTTCCCCCTTTTACAATTAAAATAGCTCAGCAACTTAGCGTTCTATTTAACAGCCATCAAAGGCCTCTTGTAGAACATGGCAGCGAGGGGGGGATGTGAGGTGGGCCACTCGGTGCCCAAGTTTCACATCCGTCCTGAGTGTGGAAGGCAGAACATCTGGAACAATTGCCACCATTGACTTTTTAATTATGGAGCTTTTCACTTACTCTCGTTGGGCTTGAGCTGACCCCTACACTTTATTTGGTGGCAAGTGTACATCTATTATAATCCCAGAGCTTCCTGAAAAGCAACAAGTTCTCACGAGAGAGTAGGCTCACTTGTTCCCTCCTTAGAGTGTTTGCGGGCATCACCCTCAGGTGACAGCAGAGAACTTGCTGGCATTTCTGAGGCCAGCAGCTTGTTCCAGTTTGCTGGAGGGAGGAGCAAGTTGGTGAATATCCTACGAAGCAATAAACGCACCTTTCCTTTTGATACAAAGTGTACAATATGGGGACAATTCTTTAAAAAAAAAAAAAAAAAAAACAAGAACCTTGAGTGATGGTGCCCTTGCGGAAAATATGTAACGAAGCTAAGCAGATGCAAACACTATTTCCGATTTCACATCAATACGTTTAATAAAGAATCTGAGGAAGCTGGCATTGTTTAGCCAACTATTGCCCATTGGCTCTTTGCTTCTATCCATAAAGTTTTGATGGGACCCAGTCACACACCCATTTGTTTATGTATTGCCTATGGTTGAGGACTGTGGGACTCTAAAGCCTGCGGTATTTAGTATGTGGTCCTTGAAGGAATTCAGCATATGCTAGTGGGAGACATCCCTACTCCGTGGCACCTCGATTTCAGGGCCAATGTCTTATACGAGTTCATCCTTCCCACCCTGTGAGAACTGTCAAATCCCAGAGCCCTGCCTGAATTAAAAAGGTGTATTTTTTTTTCTTTTCCAGGTGAAATGTGAGGCCAGGTCAGCCTTGACCAAGCCAAAAAGTAATCATAATAACTGTAAAAAAGTTTCCAATGAAGAAAAACCAAAGCTTGCCATTGGTGAGGAGTGCAGGGCGGATGAACAGGCCTTCCTGGTGGCACTTTATAAATACATGAAAGAAAGGAAGACACCAATAGAGCGAATACCCTATTTAGGTTTTAAACAGAGTAAGTATACTTGTTTTCATTTCTGAAATATAAAAATTACTGAGATTCTTTGCATGGGGAAAAAATTTTTTTTGGACAGAGAATTATGCTGAAGTCCTAATCTAAGGATGGTGTTCTCTGTTTATACTAAATCTACAAGTCAGCTCAGCCAAGAATTCTTTCCCTGCCTCTTTCCGCTGCATTGTTCCCTTCTGGGACAGTTGCAGTGAGATATTTATAGGCTTGAATCCACTGATTATGACTGGAAATAGACATGTTGAAAGTTTCTCATTTTCTGTTTTGTCAATTCCCAGTGTCTGCAACGCCTTTCTTGTGAGATAATAATATGACGTAGCTTTATCAGGCACAGATGTGGCCTGTGAAAAGACAGCTTTTCAAAAGAGGAAATTTAAAGGTGGACAGAACAACCACCAAGAGAAAACACATTTCCTAAGCTCCCAATTTGTTCAAAGATAGCGAAATTCTGACTTCAGAGGAAACAAGAAAGGCACAGATTTGAACACAAACCAGTTGTGTGTAATTTCACATGCACATGTCAGTATCCTCCCATGTGAGGAGAGCAGGATCTCTCCGCTGATGAGAATTCCCCAGGACAAAAATAATAAAAGAAAGCCCAGATCTTGCCCCGAGTTCGCAAATGAATATGTTTTGCCTCTGTCTGGATTTAGTGGTGCACAGAGCGATGAGCCCCTGGCTTGAAATAGTATTTTCTCCAAACATATCACCCTAGATTAAAACCATGTGTCATTTTGATGAAGAATGTCAAACCTGTATGTTTTACATAACAATTTACATACCTAATAGCAATTGGCACTGATTGCAAGAGAACACTCGCAGCCATTATAAACTTATATAACTAGGAATGATTACAATGTTTGTCGGAAAACTGGTTGCTTGAAATAGAAGTAAAATTAATGTACTATGAACAGCTTTGTTGCATTATGCATTGGTTCAGATTCAATCAAGGCCGAGGCAGAGCTCTTGATAGCTCTGAAATAGTGCAAGGTTCAATGAGGCTTTACGAACATGTTGTGTCACAGAGCCTTTTATTTTTTCCCCCTTCCAATTTTCATTTTATTCATTTTCCTTTCTAAGGAAGTACTTGAAGTTCAATTTTCCCCTCTTGTAAAAAAAACCTAATCCTTTGCAATCCTGTTCTGTGGTAGTTGGTATACAAGAACAGGCTTGCTAGCAATGGAGCCTAGTTGGTTCACAGTGCAGATACAGTTGAACCTGTCAAGAGAATTTGTTTGAACAAAACTGTATTTGCAACACCATACCAACAAGTTAGGGGATGGGAGGGCTCCTGACTCAATGGCTCTGTGAATGAATGAATTCTTCCATGTGGTTCACTGCTTCCTCACAAGTAAAACAGCCTCCCACTCATTGCAAGGCATCACATGGTGTGTGATACAGTGGCAAACTTTTAGGAGAATGTTGCCATCAGCCATACTATTAAGAAAGTAATCCTATATTACACTGGCTGTTATTTATGGATTTTTATCTGAGGGAAGTGTAACTTAGGATTGCTGAATGAATGGCTTCTTTCTAAAAGCTGAGCATGACCAAGCCCAATTCTGAAATACTTTTTTTTCCCCCAAGGATCCTCTTCTTTAGCTTGTTCTGTTGATGGTAATAAGACTAAAACCCTGTTGTTGTTTTTTAATCTAAAATTAGAAGCATATCTATAATTCTGTGACTATTCCTAAGGAAATATTTTAAATGATGGTAATAGATTCTGTTGTTGAATGCCCTTTGGTGAATTGAGTTCTAAGAACTTAGCTCTCTGGGATACATTAGTGTTTTTTTTTTTTCTGTTGAAAAGAATGTTTTAATTGACATTTCTTGGAAATATGTTAATGCAATGCTTATCTAAATACTTATTGTCCCTCTAACAGTTAACCTTTGGACTATGTTTCAAGCTGCTCAAAAACTGGGAGGATATGAAACAGTAAGTGTTTAAGCAACTTAAATGAAATAATTTTGCAATCTTACTCCCCCAGCCCACACCCCCCCCACACACACACTGACCGAAATGTAAAAAATTCAAAAGCAAACCGCCATTGGCTGCCCTTTCGAATGGCTCTACACTTTTGGGGGTTTATTGGGCTGCTTTTGGAAACAGTCCCAATTAGTTCCAGGTTTGGCAAAATTGTAAACTTGTCGTAAAAACTACAAGTGGAAAACATATGTAACTCTCCCCTGTCAGGGAAATTAGTTGGGTCTGTAATTTTTTCCCATGTTGAGAAAGGGCTATTATTGTACAACAAGCCAAGATTGCATAAAAGAAATTTCTTTTGGCAACATACCTGACATCTGTTCATGTCTAATATGGGAAATGTATTAAAGGCTTTCAAAAGTAATCAGGATTGGCCATTAAGGAATAGAATGAAGCAGAATCTCCTCTCATTCTAGGGCAAAAGCAGCTTTATTAGACAAGGGTCAGTGCTGAATAAACAGGAAGTTATCAAACTTATTCAGAACAAGCTCTGACACTCTTTATCAGCTAATTCTAACTGACAGGAGTGGGTTATTTTTAGCCCACAGGAAAATGGGATGGCCACGGATTTTTATAGCGTGTATTTTGAACCAATAAAATGTGAGAGCAACAAACTCAGATTAAGATCTTGAAATAAGAAGAAAGAGCCGCACTAATCCAGCACACATAGACGGCATCTGCAATGAAATCAATTGACATAGGAAGATGTCGTCATTGGAAATTTTTTCTCATCCACACAATGATCAGATTAGGTTGTGCAGTTTCTTCTGCAATTGAATAAGAAATTATTTTTTCGTTTCTTAAGCAGTAAACTGGAATATCTCTCTATCAGAATAAAATGATAATAAGAGACACAGGGTCAAGAAAATAAAATACATCTTTGCCCAAACATAATAACCAGCGTTTTTTTTGCCAGATAAAGCACACTGTAATACAAACTATTATAAAGATTTGATTTCAGGGATTTGGGATAGGAAAATGCAGCAAGTGTTAAGTGTTTGGATAATCTTCTAGTTACTGTAGAGATGTATCCTATGAATGCTGTCTAGAAAATTCTGTTTCTGGAATATGTGCATGTAAAAACATTTCTTTAATATATGGGATGGATATATATTCATATTTTTAAAGAACTATGATATTCACATGAACCACCCATAAAATGCACCTATCATAAACATGAATTTATTTGAAATATTTGTTTTATTAAGTGTGCTATGTTACATAAATGCTGTAATTTTTCACTTCATTGGGTCCGTAAATAGGGCCAGGATATGAACTCCTTGCCACTGCACTCACAGTTTTGCAAAATCTTGATCTAATTATAGTCTCTAGCCAAGTGAAAAAGATAACTTAGTCTCATAAATTTAGGAGTCAACCTCATAGCTTAGACTTTTAAGTCTAACCTAGTGTTAAGAATAATAACACACATTTTTATGAACTGTGACTATGGAGAGTTACACAACATTGCACAATATTATGAAATGTCTTTTTAAACTCAGGAACTTTTTGTTATTCACTGATAGGGAGTGTGCCAGAATACTTAACAGAATCAGTTTTTCCTGCTTTTGTAACTTCTGTAACTTCACAAAGATTCTCTCCACCCCATCAGCACCCCCAATGCAAGTTGGTATAGAGCACAGAAGAAACCTCCTGTGAGGTTTCTAAATGTGAGGATGAGTGTGGAACTCCTTGAACACATATGACAGATTCTTTCACTACGTGAAAGTGTCCACATCATCAGGAAATCACCCGACCACGTGCTTACTCAATATCTCATATCCACAAGGCATTCTGTTAGACATTCCAGGAGAGGCAAAATAACCAGGCCGGGGGTCCAGTGCTTGAGACGCCCACCGGTTGGGAGAGGACCAAGTGGAGAAAGGTCATTCCCTGTGGAGGTGAAGGACTTTCCCAAATAGAGGTCAGGGAAGGAAGATGTGATGGCAGTAGTACCATTTGAGCAGACTTTGGGGAATGGATAAAACAGACATGGAGGACCATGGTCTTTCAGAAAATGGTAGTGAGTCAAGTGGGAGAGATATATAGTGCTAGGATCGAATCAATCAGAGAGAGTCTAGTCACTAAAGCTAGAATGCTGGGTAGCTGGGGTAGGTGACCAAGAAGGGGGAATGGAGTCTTCACAGGGCAGGGTGGAAGCGGTGGTGCCAACTGAGGAGGCCTTAGAGCCATTTAGGAAGCACTAGGGAGCTGCAGAAGGTGACTTTATCTGCAGTGATGTAAGTTGCCCTTCTTTTCTGGTTCTTCAGGATGAAGGGGGCGGGGACAACACACACAAAGGGAGAGGCATGCCTTGCTTTGGGGCAGAGGAGAGAACAGAAACTCTTCGTTTGTTGATTCTCTATTGTTTTTCAGTTCAAATGGATCCTTCTGCCAGAGTGGCACATTTGGGGTGGGGAGGACGGCACTCTGATTCCCTTCACCTGGGGGGAGGGGATTTGGGAGACACCCTTCCCGGTCTTTCTGCCATCTTGGCTAAATGCTTCCTGCTGCCCCTTGGCCCTGTAGGAACAAGTTTGCTGCTATTCCTCATTTAAGCTCTTGAATCTCCTAAAATAGAATGCCTTTGGTTCTTGGCTTTTTTTTTTTTAAACTAATAAAAGAGTGAGACATTTGTTGAGGGTTCAGGTTTGAAGTCAGGCCAGTAGTCTCCAGCATGTGAGGCCTTACCGTTGTCATCACAGAGCTGCTGAAGGACGGATATCTCCAAGATGATCTGATACCAGAAACCGGTGCAGACTCGTGTCCTGTAGCGCTCAAGGGAGATCTGAGAGTCTTTCAGAGCAATGGCTCCTGGAGACTGCCCGGGCACCAGAGCGAAACATTTCAATGGGGAACTTCAAAAATAGCTGACTAAACCTCAACCCTGAGACTTATTTACTCTGGTGTGAGACTTAGGCCCAAGAATCTGAGAATGCTTTCTGCTAAACTGTTGAAATGTTGTTACTTAAAAGCCAGTCATAAAAGGATTACTAAAACTTGGCCTACTGTCCCCATAGCACTTAGGTCCGAATTGTGGCCTCCTGGGCATTTGGCGCCACAGCTTAAGTTGTCATTTGGGACTCCCACATCCCATTTTGGAGTGTGTCTTTTGAATCCTGGCTACTCTGCTTTCAATCCAGCTTCCTGTTAATGTGCACCCTGGGAGACAGCGGGCGAAGTGCTTAGGCCCCTACCAGCCACCTGGAATCACTGGATGGAGTTGCTAACTCCTCACTTCGGCCTGGCCCAGTCCTGGCTATTATTGGCACTTGCAGAGTGAATCAGTGTACAGAAGATTCTCTTTTTTGCTCTCTCTTTCTCTCTCTTCTCTGCTTTCAAAAAAATGAAAAGCAGAGCGGCCTTTATGTAAGTCAAGTACCAAAGCTTAGAGATTGGCTTTTCTGCTGTTACAATATAAACATGCTAGAAATGAATGGTTCCATGACTAGAGAGGAGCGCAGTGTCTCTGACGAGCATTTTCCATTTGCTAAGGTGGTGATCTAAGCTGGGACTCAGCAAGGTATTTCCATTTTACATGAGGAAGAGCAGGCCTCCGATGTTTTGTTGTTGTTGTTGTTGTTTTTCTGAGTTAGATTTAGTAAAACAAGAGATGCTTGCTTTGCTCCACTTCACACCTGCATTTCACAAATACGAGAACTGAGGCCCGAGGAGATGAGGGGAGCTGCACGGGCTCATCATGGCATCCTTCAGCCTCTGACTGCCTTGACTTCTCTGCACTCTGTCTCAGCCTCTGTTGCCTCACTGGGAGGAAGGAGTTTCATACATCATCCTTCTTGGTGCCTTCCACTCCCAGGGATTTCTTGCATACATAAAATGCCTTCAACACATTTCACTTAATGTTTTGGAAAAAGGATGCAAGAGCCTACCTTCTTTTGTGGCATCTGTCAGTCTGTTCTTTAAGCTAAACATGAGCCTTATCAGATGTACTAATTACCAGTTGAGATTGTATCGGATTCCTGAGAAAAACATGTGAATGTAAGAGATGGATCAAGAAATCTAGATGATGTAAATATTAAGCAATAGCAAAGAACTGCAATGTGAAATGTGTAGCTGTGTTGCTGCTGCTGTTAACTTGCAGTCAAATAAAGACATCTCTCTGGAATCCCTTCTGGTTATAGAAGAAAAAAAAAGAGGCCATCTTAATTGGCTTGTTTTTGTTTGTGGTTATCAACTATTCCAAACCTTCTGGTTTGAATTGTGGATTATGGATTATTTCATTTCAGTCCTTCACAACCCTCAAATTGAATTTAAAAAAAAAAAAGAGGAGCAGAAGTTTTATTTTCAGCCTTTATAACATTTGACTAATAACTATATACAAGCCTCTTCTGCGTTTGCTGGAAATGTAGTCTCGCCTCCTTAGATTTAGAGATCATACATGTACTGAGTGGAACCGACTTCTGGCATTTTGATTGACTGGATGTGCAGATCCTTCTTTTGCCGTCATATACTAAAGTTTGCCTTTCCCACACATTAGAGCATGGATCACCTACTGTAGAAGAAGCAGAACTGGACCAGACATTGCTGCCAAGCTACAGGGACCTCCATTTCAGCAGCTGGGGAAGCAGTTAATGCTGCAAGAGTGCCTTGGGGTCTGAGCAGGATACAGTACAGTGAGAGGGAAAGGCTTGCTAAAGTGATTTTCATTCGGCTAACCATTTGAGGGCAAGCCAGAGGCAGTGTTTGGAGAGAAGGTAGTGGAGGGAAATGGCTCTTGAGCAACTTGTATCCTGGAGTCAGAGGATGCTGTAAGAGTGATGCCTTCTAAGAATATCAGGGAGCACCCCCTTTTTCCACCTCTGCCTGCCCCTGCTTCCCAAGACAGGACGAAGACATAGCTTGCAGTGTTTCTGAAAGGATTAGGTTTTGACATCAGATTCCGGTTTGGACATCGTTTCCAAGACTCCTCTGAATCTAACTCGAGTTCTCTGGACAGACAGCCTCTGGCTTAATTCAAAATTCTGGAGGCCAAAGATGATGTCATGCCGTTTTGAAAGGCTCCAGTTCCTGGAGTACTACCAGGAAAAAAAGTCATCTTCCTTGAATTCAGCCCGCCCTCGAGGTGGCCTGAGGAGGAGGCTCTTGCTCCAGCAGCCCAGCCATACTGTGCTCAGGCTGCCTTCCCCTGATTGCACATTTCCCACCTGTTCCTAAGCCACTGAATGTGCTGAAGCCCTAAAAATTTCTGGTAGTTGTTTCCTCATGTGGCTAAAAAAAAAAAAAAAAAAAGTAGATTTTGTGAGGTTTTCTTCTTTTCTTTCTTTCTTTTTTTTTTTTTTTTTTAATCCCTGAAACCAAAAAGACAAAGGAATCAAGGCTCCAAGACCACATCTTGGAGTAAAGGAGTGTTTTTCCAAAAATGTTTCTAAAGTCACAGGGTATTTTTATGAAGTAAAATCATGGAAGAGATAAGCTCCTTTCCCACTCGTCCAGTTTATTTTCTTGGCCAAGGTTGGTGAAATGGAGAGTAGGTTTGATGCTGCCTTTAATAAACCATGTGAGTTTATTAAACAGCAGTCTGAACACTTCTGTATTTACATGTGGTGGAACCTTTGTGAACATAATGGATGTGAGAGGCTTCCCATAGGACTCTTGGGATATTAGCTCATTGAGAGAAGTAACTTTCAGGTATCTTTATAGTGAGATCAAGTTTCACACTCTCCAAGTTTGGCTTATTTTACTTGCATGTGGACTGCTCAGATATCCATCGTCCTTTGTGGTGATGCTTTGGGGTTATGCTTCCTACTGAACTCTTGGCTCCTGAAAGCAACAGCATGTGTTTCCTTGCCTGGTAGCATCCCCCGTGTTCCCTCCGTCCTCTCCAGCCAATTCCGTGCTCCTGTACTCTGCTAGTGCTCTGAAATGGTCAGTAATGATGTCACAAGTCCCAGTGAACTAAGTGAGAACCTTAAAGGGGATATGAGGCACCACCATCCAAAGGGAATAGCTGTTGGATGCATCCGGCTACCTGCCTTAGGACGCAAAGAGCCATCAGGTCTTTGTATACCTGACAGTGTAATACAGTAGAAGGCCACACTGAGACTTGAAGGCCATCGGGAGGACTCAGGCTTAGTGATACTGTGGATCAGAATATTCCCACTGGTAGTTAAATATTCCAGTTATTGAGGATTGGGACAGACATTAGTTTTGTCCCAGGTAGACTTGGAATTTTTCTGTTTATTTTCATTTGGGTGCTTGAGAGACACAGACAGACACAGAGACAGTGCCCATGTGCTGGTTCACTCTTCAAAGGCCTCAAACAGTTGTTGCTGGCCTGAGGCCAAACCTGAGAGCCAGAAACACAATTCAGGTCTCCCAGCCACGTGGACCGCCACCACTGCTTCCCAGGATGCACATTAGCAGGAAACTGGAATAAACATCTGGAGCCAGGTACTTCAGCCTGGGATACAGGCATCTTCAATGCCTACTCTGAGAGAGGGTTTGATAGCTATCAGACACTCCGAAAGGACTTTGGACAACAGAAGAAATACTCTAAGCAAACCTGAAATAGACACAACTAAAACATCAGGGATAGAGTCACACACGGCTGAGTCAGTGCGATAGGAGTTCCCAAGCCCTTTCCTGTCTGCTTATCAGGCTCTGAGATACATTATGGACTCGGACAACAGGAAGATTTACAAGTCCCTTTCTTTAGAATCCACAGTCAGCATTAAAAGTATATCTGGAGACCAGACCTAGATAAGCTCAGGAGAACTGAGTAGTTTTGAGCACTGAGCATAGTTTATGATTCACAATATGAGACCTGGTTCATCTGCTGTCAGTGAAGGAATCACTTACCTTAATGCCCAGCCATATCTTCTATCAAGATGATCCCTCTCTGTAAAAATCGGGTGGAAACACGAGAACCCACTAACCTCAGGAATTAGCACAGGCCTATCACCAGCTGCGCAGGTCTTGTTCCCACCCATCAGTGCTTGATGTTGCTTCCTACTGCCACAGTTTCTCACCTAGAATGCAGTAGCTTTTTCTTCCTTTTGACAGCTCATTATTTTTTTCTGAAAGCAATCTTCTCATTTCTGTGATAGCACGTATTTAGCAGGGCCTTCTCTTGTGTAGACGGAAGGTTGGAGGAGGGGGTCAAGGCCAGTTTTCCCATATTGAATGTTCTCTTAGTTCAACAGTGGTCTCTTAGTTCATTACATTTTCACAATGATTTGTTTGTATATGTGTTTATTTGTGGAAGTCCCCTAGAATGCATTAGTTTTAGAGGTTGAATCTGTTTTTCTTTGTGACATCCCAGCTCCTGGCATATCACCTAAAATGGAAGATGCTCAGTAGATGTTTCATGGATGAATGCTTGAGTAAGCAGGTGGATTCTGATGTATCTGATTATATGTGCCTCAGTGGTGAGCATAGATACAAGCTCTGCTTTTTTTTTTTTTTAAGACTGATTGATTTTTATCGGAAAGGCAGATATGCAGAGAGGAGGAGAGACAGAGAGAAAAATCTTTCATCCGATGGTTTACTCCCCAAGCAGCCAATATGGCTGGAGCTGCACCAATCCGAAGCCAGGAGCCCGGACCTTCTTCTAGGTCTCACACGTGGGTGCAAGATTCCATGGCTCTGGGCCATCCTCTACTGCTTTCCCAGGCCAAAGCAGGGCTGCTGGATGGGAAGCGGGGCCACAGGACAAGGCAAGGACTTTAGCTGCTAGGCCATTGTGCCAGGCCCACAAGCTCTTTTCTAACTACCAAACTAAGCAGTCAGGATAAAGGAGTGTTACCTTGTAGGCTTCACTCCTCACTTTGAGAGAGCATTATTAACCAGATTCCTCTCCTTAGATATTTGCCCCTAGGGAAAGAGCCAAAGCTGAAAGTTGAGCCCTCCTAAGAAGTGCTGTGACTCCCACCGTCATTTGCCTCATTTAAAGGAAGAGACCCCCAGAGTTCTGTTATGCCCTGCCATAAGCATGAGCTCTTCTTCCTGTCATTCTGATAGACAAGCTGCTTTCAGAGAGTGGAAACTCGTCTGTTCAGGGACCATAAGACAACAGATGGGTCCTGGTTGTCACTGTGAGGCTGTGTGCTTTTGGCAAGTCATGCGACCTCTCTGAGTCTAACTTCTTCATGGCTGAATAAAAGTCACGGGCTATGAGAAGATTGATAGAAAGAAGGTAAAAATCCTGTAGACCATGTAGAGCAGCATGCACACAAGAGGCATAGATGACAAGATGACGATTTCAGGAGCTGCTGTTTACTGGTCCTTTGGTGGTCCCTCATCTGAGTGAGGGGAGCATGGAGGCTTTTCAGGAGGTCTCTTTAGGAATAAGGCAGATGCAACAGTGGAGATTCATTTTTCTTTACTTAGTAAATAGCCTCAAATAGATCATTCCAAGGCTCTATCATTTATCAACTGGGGGTAGATCGCAATTAGGTCTAAAATAATTATCAAAATATGTATTTTGAGTGCTTTGAAAGGCATTTGAAGCCATTTATTATCATCTAAACCAAGCTATAAATAAGGAAGCTTTTATTTTCGGGTAGCCAGGTACCCCTGCTAACAGATGCAAGAGGTACTTCTGTCTGATGTGAACTATAGAAACCAGTTGGTTCAAAAATCCTTCATTGGAAACTGAATAATGTAACCCTACCATTGTCTCCAGGTCACGCTTAAGTCTGTTGAGAAGGCTTTGTGCAAATTAAGGGGTTCCTTGCGTTTGAAATGGAAAAGGCATCACTTACCCCATAATATTTTACTGCCCATCTCCTCCTCCTCCTTAGATTACAGATACAGCGCTCCTATGGCAAGCTGAAAATTTTTCCCCCATTGCTGCCTTTAGCCCCTTGGTGAACTCAGCTAGCAGCTCTGAGCTTTCGAAAAGAAACCTCCTAGTCTGACTGCTTAAAATGCCAATAGCACCTTTTCCACATTTCCTCCCTACACATTCCAGTAAGAGAAATCTCTTCAAGTTCCCTCTAGAAAGCTCTACAAAAGCCTCAGAATTTATCCTGTCTTCCTAGGCTCAACCAAAGTCCACAACTGCTCAGATGTAGTCAACTACCTGATGTCCCCACTTCCATCATTTGCCAGATCACTGCATCTGTTATTTTATAAAATCTTAATTTATGTACAAAAATAAAATTAAACGAAAACACCCAAGTGTACAGTTCAGTATATAACAAGCCATTTGTTTTAATTCTGTCCACACAGTAATACACACAATAAGCATTTAAAAGATGGAATATGTTCATGTCATAGGATTTGATCAATATCCCAATTTCCTGACCTGAGAGAATAAAAATAAACAGAACATGTACAGTTTCAGAATTTAGTTTTGGTTTTGGTGGTTAGAAGAGCTGGTATAAAAATATAACCTTAAATGATTGCAAATTCCCCAACCAATTTAATCAGTTTAATTAATCTATGTATTAACTTTGATTTAGTTTTGAAAGTAGGCCACGCACTGTGTGTGGTTCACTAATCAGAGGACACAAAAGCATCTTTGGTGAAGTGTCCTCTTACCTACACACTTGGCCACCTGTTTCTGCAAGCCTCAGGCAACTCAGTGTTCATTTGGATTCATTTAAACTGAAAAACTAGGAGTTTAGCAAAAGTCTGATTTTAGTCTGAAATTTATCTCATGACACAACGGCAAGGAGTTGGGGACCCTTAGGGACACAGGTACACGAATATCTAGAGAGGTACCTTACGTGAAAATGCAGAGTGACAAAACAGGCAGCCAAAAAGTAAAATTTCATTTTGATTATATATTTTTAAAAACACTACAAGTGAAAACTCTCTAGAAAGCTATAAGCCTCCCCATATACTCATTTGGACTTGTCTGTTCCTGGGTTCCTGGGTTGTCTTACTGTTACATATATATTGAAGCCTGGCACCACAAATCTCAGGATGCCCGATTGAATTTCCCGTTGCCATTTTTTCAGATAACAGCCCGCCGCCAATGGAAACATATTTATGATGAATTAGGCGGTAATCCTGGGAGCACCAGCGCTGCCACTTGTACCCGCAGACATTATGAAAGGTAAGAACCCCCTTTCCTGGAAAGTCTTCTCTTAATTACAAGTGTGTTAATTGGAAGATGCTTGTAGTCATGGAGAATACAGGAAATTACCAAGACCTTTTAGGAAATCTCTCTGGCATTTGGCTTTGCATACTACCTTGTGATTTTCTAGGCTTTCTCTGGTTCCAGGGACTAAATTTAGATGTTCTTTTAGTTTGTTTTTTTTTTCCCATGACCACCTGCTTGACAATGCTTTATCTCCCTCCAGGAGCATAGGTTACTCAGTAGTAATTTACTGTAAGAACCTTGAACTTGTGGAAAACAAAGGCCTGCAATGTTTCAAAGAGATTGCCGTGTAACTGTGCTAACGTTGAGAAGTATGCATTTCTTGTAAGAGAACTGGCCCCAGATAAGGCTGTTATTTTTTCCATCTTGGTGTTCTCCTTGTGCAGCTGTGCTTTTGACCCAGAAACTCTTGCCAAGTTATGCATGTCTTTGTTTTCTTACGTCAGCCTAATTCAGAAAGGTGATAATATTGCAAACTAGAGGTAAAGGCAAGCTTAGCCTACTGTGAAGATGATAGACATATTCATCTTTCCCACTGAGGTCTGTATTAAGCACAGCATTCAAGACCAGTTGGCAGCTCCATGGGCTATGCTTGAAGTCCACACCTCACTTGCCCAGTTTGTACCGACTTCCTTATAACTGGTACTTCCCAGCTGAAATGTTGACTGACTTGGCTCATGGCTTCACATTCAGAGCTTGAGAGACCAAGCACAAGGGTGTGTGTTTTAGTAATGGCCGTAGGTGGAAGATGAGACACAGTCAGTTAGCTGAACAAACAGCTAGCCAGCTCACCTAGCTGCAGAATGAGCGCGTTAATCATGTAAATTATTGAACATCACATGGATGCAAACCAGTTTACTTGCTGGTTTGAAAAGTAAAACACAGTTACTAGATGAGCTGATTGTTCTGGTTGTAGTCTTGTAGTTACCATTCCAACTTTAACCTAGACCTCTACACCTGTCTCTGGTCGTATATGTGTATCCCTAGGTATGTCAAGTGCAAATGACTCCAGCACTTGGCCCATTGAGTAGCAATTAAACTTTGGGGAAGGGATATGTTTCATCTGCTAGCTAACTCATCTAGTTGAAGAATGGACACATGAATGAATTACAATGCATCACATGGTCTGAAAATAAATAGGTAGTGGTCAAAAGAATATAAAGGTAGTGGTGTGTGTGTGTGTGTGTGTGTATGAATGCATGTGAACACAAGTGTGTACACAGTTTGCTCAAGAAGTTGTGTGAATAACATTAATATGATGGAGTCAATATTAAATGAGATGCCAAAATGCTTGCTTGAAAACTGTATTATCTCATGATTTATTATTTCTTGGAGGAGCAGATTCCCAAAATTCTTCATTCAGTCAAATTGGAAAATTCAATTAGATATAAATAAACTTTTGCAACTACAAAACATTGTTATGTTTTAAAATTTTTTTCTTACTCTTGGTGTTCCCTAAAGCTATGTTCTCCTATAAGGTTAGCAATTTTGAAGAGCCATGTCACTTTTCAAAATCTAGAATTGGCTGGACCGTGGATCAGGTAGGGTGCACTTAGGAAAATGCAAACAGCACTAGGTGTCACTGTAGGGAATTGCTTAAACAGATGTTGGTGTAAAGCACTAAATTAACACAGAGGTAGGGGCTGCAGGTTTCCTAGGGTGGAGAGGAAGAAGAGAATGGATTAGGATATTACCACCTAGAGATTCAGAGCGTGTACCACACAGAGCTGGGGTTCAGAGTCCTGGTACTAAGGGGAGCTCAGGAGAGGAACACTGTGGATCTAGGCCCAGGCCTCAGGCCTCTAGGCTCACTATTTGTAGGTTAGCCTTGGAAGAAGTAAATTGCAACTGTTAGGGGTTGTTGAAACAAATTGAAAGCTGGAATCAACTGCCATTGGGTCATTAGGGCTGAGATGCTACTGCTGTAGAGAGCAAGTTAAACAGAAAGAAAGTGAATATTCTTCCCTTCCTCTGACTCCCAAAAAGATAGCCGACAAGAAAAACGAATGTACAGAGTCCTGGTCCCAGCATTGCCAAGCAAGCCAAGTGCAAAGGGTGGATTTTGAGTCGAGAGACAAAAGTGTACTTGTTAGTGGGAACTCAGCGTGGGGAGCACTGTCCTGTGTGGCTTTCCCCACAACAGCAGGGCAGAGCCTGGAGCCCAGGTCAAAGCAGAGCTCTTCAGGATCATGTCCAAGATCTTTAACCTTTCCTTGCATTGCCTGTGCCTCCTGGATTCCTGTCGCATTGTTGAGATCATATCCAAAAGGTGCTGTGAACAATTCATATTTAATAGCTAACTACCAAAATATGACTATCATTAATTTTATTCTTATTAGAATGTGTGTGTAGTTAGCATTACCACTTTTTCTGATTTGGAGCAAGCACGGGGCCAAAAAGATCAGAATTACAACCCTGAAGATGACCTTTAATTAATTCTGCAGGAGAAAAGCAGAATTAACCTAGATATGTTCAGAGACTTGAAAGAGTTCCGCTGTCACTGAAGATGAGGCCAAAGTTCTTGCCTTAAACTGTGCGATCATGGCAGATTTGGCTCATTGTTGCCAGTCCCAAGCTAGGTAAAGCAGGATTGACAAGACTGGCGAAGGGCTGCCATGTTCAAGAAGGCTCACAAGTTTGAGGTCAAGACTTTGAGGGCAAATGCCTAGTCTGAAATGCCTGGGAAAGGTTTGAAGACTTTCAAGTCCCTGCTAGACCGCTAGCTCATCCAGTGATTCCTTCTCGTCACTGTAATATAGAGACTTACTCCTTCTCCTCTTCCCCTCCCTTTAGCTTTGCTTTCCTAGAAGATGAAAAAGAAATGAACGCTCTCCTATGCATTATCCACTGATGTATTTTTCATGCACTGTGGTTCACATTTCCAGTAAATGTTTTCATTTTACAACAACAAAAAAAGTAGCCAGTTCCTCAAGTAAATGTTACTTCTGTATTAGTTGGGCTCTTTTGCCTTATTAATGAGTGGAATAATGAAAGTGGGGGGGGGGGTTGTTGAAAAGAATCAATGGGTGTTTTTATTTAAGGCATAGCAGAAATGGTACAATGCCTGTGAATGCATCATTGTCGCTGACGGACTGACTCGTCCAAACTTGCCCGTGATTGGTTTAAATCAAATAGGTCCAAGCACTTCATAAAAATGTCTTTGTCAGCCTGGTTTTGCTTCCAAACCTATTCATCTCTGTCAGTTTTTAATATTAGTACCAGGCTCCTGGCCATAGTCCATTAGTACTGTACTTAATTGCTCATGTTACAGATGATTACCAATAGAAAAAGCATTCATGTTTTCCCATCACAAGGCAGTTACTGCGTAGATGTCTCAAACTCCACAAAGCATACAAAATGTGGCTATTCTGGACCTTTTTTTTTTTTTACTCAGAATTTATAGGTAAAGTTATTGTAGATTATAATGCAAAGAAAAAAAATGCCCCCCCCCCAATTCTGCTGGGAAGAACTCTTCTTTCCTGAAGAGGCCTCAAATCATTGTCTTTTTTATCATTGAAAGAGTAAAAAGGAAAAAGGCCTACTTTTATGGTATGGGCTTAGCTTGATTTTTCTGGAATAGAAATTCCCTTTAAAAGCTTTGTTTTCACATGCAGATTTCTTTTCCGTTTTCTGAAGAAATGCTTCTAAAGCACATGCACATAAAAAAATCTTTATACAAAATAGTAGATTACTGGTTTTAATTTTCCTGAATAAATTACATGGTCTGTTCCTGGGGAGCACATGACGTTGCTATTAGAGATTTTTAAAGGCGCATTAAGGCAAAAGTACTTTATGGTGTCCCTTTCTGAGTATTTAGGAAATCAAAATCATAAGCAAATGTGTGTGTTTGTGAAGGAAATGAGCAATTACGCTCCATCTTCTTACATATGTCATTCCTAAGTTCAGAGGCTAAACTTCTGCTCTTCCTGCAAGCATTCCTTGGCTCAGGCTGTCCTGCAGTACTGCAGAGGCGAGTTCCTTTGCCCCAACTTAGGCAATCTGTACCCAAATCAGGTGCCTTCTGACAAAATCTGAGCTACAACCTGCTCACAGGTCTGCCTGCTTTCTCTGAAGGTACTGGGCTGGGTGTGGGAGCCGTCATGATTGGAATAAAATGTGTATATGCCTTAAAATGGAGAACCAAAAAAAAAAAAAAAATCTATCAGGCTCTAAGAAACTCAGCTAATCATATCTTGGAAAAAAGCCAAGGAAAGGGAAGGTGAGTTACAGTTCTATTCATGTCCAGGACATGATTCCATATGTTCTTGTTCTTGAAGCTAAAAAATACATAATTCAGAAAGTTACAAGTAGGATCTAAAACCCCGAGACCACTACTACTCTGATGAAGTTTTCTGACCTGTCCTTGAACTGTTTGCTTCTAACTTATATCAAACTAAGGGCAGGAATTGTGGATAAGCTTACACTAACATTTGTTAGATGAGTTTGTACACTGAATCAAATAAATTATTGGGGTTTGCATTCTGTATGCCTCTTTTTTTTCTGTATGGCTTTTTTTTTAAAAATTACATTTGATTTTATGACACAGTTTCATAGGCTCTGGGATTTCCCCAACCGCTCCCCGTACCTTCCCCCCATGGTGGATTCCTCCACCTTATTGCAGTATTACAGTTCAAATCCAGTCATAAGTCTTTCATTGCAAGCATGAACTTTGCATAGTGTCCAGCTTCTTGTTGTCCAGATAAATTCAACAGTTTCTTGGGGAGACCATCTCTGGTCTGAAAGCAGAGCTGGTATGCCTCTTTTTAAATTTAGTTTTTCTAGTAATTGAGTTTTACAATGCTTTGCAAAAACGTTGTCTGACATCAGATGGAGACATTTGGAGAACTAGCTTCAATGGAGAAGCATCACTTCCCTCTATGGTCTTGAACTCAGATGTTTGTGAGGGAAATGGGAAAATGGAAACAACTGTGGGACCAGGCCTCAGATGCCCAGCAGAATCAGCTGACATTGTTGCTGTAAGCCTATGCAATCTGTAGCGTTCGGAACTTTCCCCATATTTTTCAAGATAAATTTTATGTGGAATCACCTGTTTAAGAAATATTGGCTCTAGCATTTCAAAAAACATTTTACATGAGCATCACCAACCAAGTGTATGGGCACAGTATAGCCTGTAGGCTTCCAGGTGCCATGAGGACCGAGTTACGCTTGACATGAAGATACTCAGCCTGTGCTTCAGTGCCCAACAGTGCAAGGTTAGAACAAACATTGCTGAAGTCGTTCTTCCTCTAAATGTTTCCCATGCTAAGCAAAATGCTTTCTGTGGCTGCCCATGGACTCTGCCTGGCCTCTCAGGACTGACCCATAGGCTGCTCCTTTTTTTCCATGATAGGCTTCAAGGTGCTTCACAAAACTTCTTTTTCCCCCCAAAGCTTTCCATTCCGTTCAACGGAGCCTCGTGGCACAGCTGATGGACCTTAGCCTGCTTGACTTGCTCTCCTGTCACCCAGAAAGCTACTCCAGATGTGTCAGTCATTCTTGGGAAGCTCGCACTGGTCTGTTGGCCAACTCAGCCTGCAATTACAGTTGAAATCAGTAAAAACCTGTCCTAGTAACTGCCTTCTTTTTTTTTGCATAGCATACATTTGTTACTTGGTGAGCTACCCTTTTCCTTTGCTGTTGCCTTCAGGAGACATTCAGTGTTTTTTAATTTATACTATGCACAGAGAACTTTCCAGGTTAACAAGAGGATGTAAAGCAAAGGGTTTAGAAAAGGGCTGGCAAACAATGAGGAGGCAACCATGCTACCATACTCATGGCAGAGATTGCTATGGGACTGTGATGCTGCTTCCGTTGAGCTCGGGTTCAACCTCAGTGTCCTTCTCAATATGGCACCATTAGTACTCACCACCTCCTCATTAAAACTGGAAGGCACTGTGACCTTCGGCTTATCTAACATCATCACAAGCTCTGACTTGTACACACATGAGAGACTGAATGTTTACAAAGTTGTAAAAATGATTCATGTAGTGGATACAAATAAGTTCAACTGGGATCCATAAAAGAGCCAATTTACAACCGAAATGAGCAGTCTTTCCAGAGGAACTAGAATTTGAACTGGATGTTAAAGAGGCAGAGTGAGAGCTTAGGGTAGATGGCCATGTGTTGCCAGAAATGATGAAGTTGTAGAACTCAAAAACATTAAGGAAATTGTTTTTGAGGGCAAGGATCATGTGACACCACCTTTCTTGAAATTTCCCCTGTCCACCCAGTGTAGCATCATGAACATATCAGGGGCTCAGGAAATAGGAGTTGAAGTAACTAAATTCAATCCAAGTGAAATGAGCAGCTTCCTCTAAGAAATGTCTATTCCCAGCAAGGAGCTGTCAGGAGAGGTCTGTGGTGGGATTTCCAAATTGGATACGTGATGGTTTAGCCTTTCACTTTTAACTAACTCTCTGGTGCTAAAGTTCAGTGGGTGGAATCTGTTCATCCTC
This sequence comes from Ochotona princeps, assembly GCF_030435755.1. Classification (NCBI taxonomy): domain Eukaryota; kingdom Metazoa; phylum Chordata; class Mammalia; order Lagomorpha; family Ochotonidae; genus Ochotona; species Ochotona princeps. Next base: position 26,525,439 of record NC_080844.1, read on the forward strand.
ACCTATGGTGGAACTAATCCATCTAGGGACCTACGTCTCCTTTCCAATCATGTCTTGTTCATGCAAGTCCTAGCCACTGGCCACCTGCTGTTCCCACCTCTGCAACAGTGCCCAGCAGTTATTCTCATCCGCTAATTCCCCAAACCCACAGAACTGGCTGAGCCTTATCAAGAGCCAGCAGCCCAGAGAATCAAACAGGAGTTGCTCAGCGTCCAGCCGACTGAGTCTGCTAGCTGCTGTTCTCATAGCTTCTCCTTCCCCACCCACAAGGTTGTTCTTACAAAAGGACTTGGATCAGTCCAGGCCAGTACCCTATCCCTGCAGTAGCTTCTTTTTATCATCTGTAAGAAATTTATCCCCAAAGGACAGTCAGGTAATTTCATACACAAGAGCCTCACACTTACTATCACTCAACATGCCTCAAATGCTCTGATAACTTTCCAATGTCTGGGCATTTCAAGAAACTTCTAAAAAGGAAAACAAAATCCTAGCCAGACCCTGGAGTAGAAAAACTGGTTTCTGTTTTTAAAAAAAATAAACAACAGTCTTTGAAAAAAAAAATCTCTATTTAAAAATTCTTAAATTTGCCTCTAAATGCAAGTTGTAATTAATACAAGTTGGAGTTTACACTGTTGAGTGTAAAAACACCCTCAGGCACAAGCTAATCAAGTGTATATGTCATGCTGTAAACTACAGCAAGCTCTTTGTTTGACCCAAAAAAAAGAAAGCTTGCCAAACAGCAGTTTTTCTTTGTCAAACATCTTTATTGTCTCATTTTTTTTTCTTTTCTATGTACCTCTCCACCCACTTTGAACTTAACTATAGCATTTAAGAATCTTTGCCAGTTCCATGTTTTATTGATGGTTTTCATCAAGCATGAATTTAAATTTGAGAATAGATTAAGTGCCTTAGCTCCTTTTCTTTTTGATAAATAACAAGAGGTTTCTACTTATGATTTTCTGTCCTCGGGGCTTTATCATTAAGATTAAATAACTGTACTCTCAAGCATACCACTGCACAAACATCTTTTCAATTACGTGAGTAGCAGATGCCTCCACAAAGGAACGATTCAAAATTCAGAAAGCCTGTTTCCAAAAAAGAAAAGGGGGAAAAAAAAGTATCAGATGACAGAAGAATGGAATGTAATTGTTTATCATTAAAATATATCTTTAACTCATCCACTGAAGCCCTCTTGGAACACTCTGTTTTTGGACATGTTGTTACACAGTTTGACCAAAACAATCCGTGTGATGGGGAATCATTGAAGGGATCAGAAACTGTGCAACCATTGGCATCCACCAAGCTTGAGACTTCAACGTGAAAGTCGTTTGCCTGTTTTTGCATATGGACACTGCCTGTTTTCATTTGCAGGGCATACATCATGTTGAAAGCACTTCAGTTATGCTTGCTTATTGTTCCTGAACTAATATTCTCCTGAACTTGAAGGGTATCCATGCAGCCCGACTTGGAGTTGGTTGTTGTTTTCTCATTGGGAAGACCCATTGCTGTCGGCCTTGGCTGGCTAGCATCATGCACGACTGGGCACTGCTTCCGGTCCATGTTCGCTGTGAGGGGCATGTGAAAGCAATGCCATCTCTGGGGCATATAAATCTCACTTCCTTAGCCCCTTCCCCACTTGCCTCAGTGTGTTCTTTGTTGCAAGGGCATTGGGATGACACCCATCTAAGCACTCCTTAAAGTGCCCAGGAGGTATCACAGAAGCAAGGCCCAGGGGAGGTCTATTGCAGAGACGGGGTGAAGCTCTGACTTGACCGTTTTAAGTCCTACAAGCCAGATTTGTGATGGAGCATTTTTGAGTTTCTCTTACCATCCCATATGAAGATACTTCAAGGTATCTTTGGCAAAATGGAATTTAAGACGAATTTATTTGGGGGTACAAAGTTTGGAAATCTATGCCTAATTTCTCACAATTCCTCAATGTTTTTGAGTGCCTTGTATGCACATGGGCTTCAACTTCTTTACACCAAAATAAACTTATATTTCCATTTTCCATGACTGTTTTGAAGGACATGCATATGAAGTTGGACTTCCTCTATAGAAAGGTTATTGTGTGCATTAGAAGAGAAGCGCTGTACTTGGAGTCTTAAGGCTGCTTGTGATGTCATCAGTAGCTCTTTTGTTGAAAGTACTGAGGTCCTCTCCTCTCTCTAGAAGCAAAGAGTAAGAGAGCTTCTATCCACTGGTTTACGTCCCAAGTACCCACAACAGCTAGGGCGTAGGCCAGAACCAGAGCTGGGAGCCAAGAACTAAATCCATGTCTCTCATGTGGGTCGCAGTGATACAATTACTTGAGCCATTGCTGCTGCCTGCTGGTCTGCATTAGCCGGAAGCTGAAGTCAGGAACCAGAGCTGGGAACCAAACCCAGGCACTCCAATGTGGGATGTAGGCTAAATGCCCATTTGATAACCCTATCTTTTCATTCCGTTTTCCCCAAACTTCTTGAGGTGCCCTCATAGGTCACAGGTATACCTATGACAAGAGAACAGAATGTTACCTATGTCAAGAGAACAGTCACACTCATTTCTTAACAAATCTTCTAGGAAGCTGGAATGCATTTAACCTTCTGCTGATACTTCTTGGGCTGTGTGTGAAGATGCACAGCAGTGTTACTGACAGGAAGGTAAATTAGCAATGGCAGGTGGATCTGCCTTTAGGTTTGCCACTGACTAGCCATAGCACTAAACCTTAATCTCATCATTTGCATAATGAGGATAACAATATACTGTGGATATTTCTTTTTGTAATTATTGAAGTTGTGGCATGTAATGTGTCTGGTAGTCATAGAAATTAACACGTCATACTATTCACAATAGAATGCTGCATCAATATATAGGAACAATCAGAAGTCTCTCTATCCTCCCTACATACCTCCATCCCAGGCCCCTGGAATCCGTGTAGTTCTAGTTCTGACATTATTGAGCTCCCTCTGCCATGCTGGCACTGCTTGGTGCAAGCCCAGCCATCTCTTGGTGGATCTGAGTACAGTGTATATGTCTGTCTTCTTCTTGCTTAGGGTTACAGTCAGAATTACCAGTAGGCCTCATAAGCCATTCTTTACCATGTTGAGGGGAAATGGAGGGTGGTAAAGCCTTCTGTGTCTTTTCTAAGCTATCTTCTGTTGCTCGTTGAGTAGGACACAATGCCCCTGCTGAGACCATTTTCCTAGGGAAGAAAGCTAAAGACAAGCATCTGTGATTGTTGCTGCTGTTACTATACTCCATGTCTTTTAGGTGTCTTAGCCTAGAATACAGAAGAGTGCAGTATGGTTCACCCTTGATAGCTCTTGAATAAGCTGTCATACAGAATCCATGCTGTGGTCTTCTCGTGTGATTTTAGCTCAAGTGGATGCTTCCTAATAGGCTCACTCTTCACTTAGATGCTAGCATGCTTCCTAACTCCATAGATGGCTGTGCAAAGCACTCAGTTCACCTCTTCTTTCTCAACTCTCCTGGCTACTGACATTACTGACATAGTAATTTTCCCACTCTACTGACAATCCCACCATGAAATGGAGATCGTTATCTGCAGTTCCCACCCTTCTCATATGATAGATCGTGGCTTTTCCAAGAGCAGAAACAAAGCAGCTCCATTGCTCTTGTGCTCAATGAGTGTTGTCCATTGAGGAAGCATTCTCATTCCTTTGTACCTTATGTAGCACACTGATGTATTGTATTAGGCTTTTGATTTGCTTCCCTACCGCCTCTGCCATTCTTACCGTCATGGTCTAGCACCTTGAGAGCTGAACAGTATGTGAGATTAGAAGCTTCTGCTTGTTGGAAACTTAGTATGGGTATGTACTTCTTCAGAAAGAAAAAAATATACCTTCTATTGGCTCTATATTTGGTGAAAAATTGCTTCCCACACATCTCAGTGAAGTTACATTTTCAGTTTCTGGCTGTAAAGGGAAATGTCTGGCCAAAGCTTAGAATTTATCAGTCCTGGAATCAATGTAGAGGTGTAATGACTCCATTTGGGATCAGGTCAGGTTCAGAGCCCCAGTGGAACCAATATGTCGCTTCTTTTCTACTACCATGACCAAAAAAAAAAAAACCTGGTATAAGACAAGTAGTCACATTTTGGCCTCACATGGATATCAATTTTATCTCCCTCTGCCCCTAAAATATTCTGTTCCAAGGATACCAGCAAATCTTTAGGCCTGGATTTTTTTTAATGGTTTTATGCCATGAAAGGGCCTATGAAGTAACTGGAGCATGTCTGAGATTCAAGAAGAACCCTAAAGCTTTCCTATTTCTCTCCCTTACTCTCTGGTTTGAATCAGTTCCAGACATTATTATAATATCATTTTTCAGGGCTCTATACATAGATGGATTCTCATTTCTCCTCTTAAGTACTATTTGCTAAATGTTTTGGCCCAAAAGTTCAGTCATTCCATGCAAGCATTAATCAATACAACAGGCATCAGTGGTTACTCGTTCAGATGAGGTTTGACGTTATTTTTCCTCTGCTTGTGGGGAGGGGAGGAGACTGTTGCCTAATAAAAAGGAAGGGTCTTTTCTTCCTTTGTATGAGATGCAAATCATGAGGACATGTGTGATATACATTTCTCTAATGTGAGGCTGCTGCCTTTTGTTGAGAAAGAGAAGCAACGCCCTGGAGGATTTTAGACTTTGTAAATATAAAATTATCTGCCTCGGCGTTTAAAAAAAATAATAAAAGGGAGAAAGAGTTGGCAGGTTGCCAGATTACTTACATTACAGTAATAGATTTGCTGACCCCTGACTTCTGCTGTAGAGAAATGTATTGAATTTTTCATAATATCGGATGAGGCAGATCTAAAAACCTAGTATACCGAGCACCATTATTTAACTTGAGATTTAGCAAAGCCGAAATCTTTTCAAACCAGCAATTTCTTGCCTGATGATAATTTACTGGCTCAGGCACTAATAAATCAAGGTTATAATGCCATTGATTTGTTAATTTTAACTTGGGTTGATTTTAAGTCATCTTTATTTTTAAGAGGAGAAAAAAAGAAAGAAGAACGGTGGGGGGGGGGGGGAGAAAAATCCTGCTTTTCACAGTGACTGAATTTAATAAGAATCTCCGTGATAGCAAACGGCTCCCCTACTGTTTCTGCTTTGAGGTGGAAAATGTTATTCTTGTATTATTCCTAGGGAAAAATAAAATCTCATGCTGCTACAAATCTTATGCCTATGGAAGGATGTTATTTTTTAATACATGATGGCTTACCTATTTCTGATCCATTAATGACATCATAAATAAGCATTTTGCTAATCTGAAATGTGAAATCTGGATAATAATAAAGACCCATTTATCTGCCCAGCTTTCCATCCCAAACTAGATGCAGATCAGGAGGGAGGATAAAAATCTCCCAGGATTTTCTAATGAATATGTTGCTTCTCTCCCCGATTGCTTCCACCCACCTAAACCCAGTCTACATTCTTAGAGTTGCAGTCCATTGAAAACATTTCTCCAGTGTAATGAGTTCTTGGGGGCTGGGGTACATTTTTGCTTTTATCTCTTATAGTTTAGAAACTGATTAAATCTTTGCCATACTACAAATATTTGTGGGATAATCATCCACAAGGCACAGGCATGTTGCATTATACAGAATTCTTTATGAAATGCTAACCTACGCAGCTTCCTGCATTGGGCAATGTTGACCTTAGATTGGCTAACCTGTTTTTAATGGGACCTCATGTACATTGAATGTTTCAGTGTTCAGAAACCCCTTAATAGCTTTCGTCCTCTTGTACTGTACAAACTTCTAATAATCAGATGATAAGATCATATCCTGTGGGGTAATTGTGTTGTACCATGACAGGATAACTGAAAAAACACTCAGTGAAAATCCCAGCAAACGGAAATCTCTATGAAACAGCGATTGTTAGTGTGCCATGCAGGGCTGTGCTTGTTGTTCAGAGCTTAGCTGGTCATATTTCTGCTTGCTTCCTTTTAACTGCTGCCTTTCTTGTTTTATTTTGGCAGTTTCTTTTTCCCCAAGTCACTATAATTATCTTTCAGAGATTTAGAAGGGCGAAAAAAAAACATGAATTGACCTTTACACTCACACACTCACACACACACACACACACACACACACTCCCTCTGGAAGCCTTGAACAAGTACTGCTTGTGTTTGGATTCAGTTTTACCTTAGTCATGCCTCTTTCCAGATACAAGAAACATTTAATTCCAGATTTCCTGCTTCTGGCTTTAGGCCTTTGACCAGCAAAGTGAAATGTATTTTTTAACTGTTGTCAGCCAGCCAGCTGCTGAGTTGAGTGAAAGGGAGGGAAAGGGAAAAAAATGAAAGAAAAAAAAAAGAACTAAAATGAAAATGTTGGTCTGCCTGTGAATTTGCAAAATTGTAAAAGAAAATTAAAGACTGCTTAGCACCTATCAAGAGGACTGGGTTAGCCTAAGGCTTGTTAGACCTTAGTGAGACGAAGGGTCTCTTGAAGCTGGTTGCCGGGGGTCTCTGCAGTTCTCTGCCATCTTTCCACACCCTCCACACAGTCTGAGATAATGTTGTCATTCTTCTCAGGCAAGAGTGTCCTTCATGGATTGCCTTCACAGTCAGAGAACAGAGTTGGGTGAGGGTGGCACCAACAAACCATACCCATTGGAATATTATACCCAGTCTTCAACACTCTTAGGGTTCCCATGGCAACAAAACAAAAGTAAAACAAAACTGTCCCAACAACAAATTATGTTTTCATTAAAGCCAACATACAAAATTTTTCCAGTTCACAATAGTCCTGCCATGCATTTTGCTCCCAGATGAAATTCCCCAACCTGCTGATGGAGAAGAGGGTTCAAGTCCTTGGCCATACCACCCAGATGAAAGGAACTGGGGTGCTGTTGGGGACTTTACAGATGAGACAGAATAAATACAAGTATGAACAAGATTGCTTTTTCCCTCTCTTCTGCTTAGTTATGCTTTTATTATATAAACATTAACTGTAACATTACAGTGGGAAGCAGGTATTTGGCAGCCGTCTATTATTTTAGTAAGTCTACATAGAGAGAGCAGTTTCCAGTTTTAGCAGCTGTAACATGTTTAAACTCAGTTTGTAATGGGATCTGAAGATAACCATTCCCCATGGGCTGTGTTGATCTTTGTGGCTGGCTCACTGCCAGCTGTGGGGCTCAAAAATATTATTCATGCCTCCCTGCACATACCTTGTCTGAGCATGCTCAGTAAATAAATTTTGCTTCTAATATGCTATAAATTGGGGTTTGATTTTCCCATAACCTGTTTGGTATTTTATTCAAGAGTGAAATATTACTATCACCAATGTCCCCCCGTTCATACTCTCAAATCTGAACATGTGTATGTGTCTTAGTAGTTAAGATGCAAATTGCATAGTTAAAAATCAATTTTAGGATAACCAACAAATTATCTGAACCAGAGTTATTTTTCCTGGGAGTCTTCATTTAAAAATAATTAGGATTCTCAATATTTGAACAGATTTTTGTTGTGTGTAAGCCAAGTACATTTTCTTCATTGAGTCAACTTGTCTTATTTAAAACAAATTATATTTGCTGTATTAAAGTTCATATTTTTAAGTCTGAATCTTGTATTAATCCCACAGTGAGTCATTAATCATACCAAATGCATTATAAAAACTTTAATCACTGAAGTTGAAACTGAGATTGTAATGCAATCCATGCCTTTTAATTACATCAGCTATTTTTCCCTTTTAGATCAGGAGCTACATCGCAAAGGGAAAACAGATTAAAACTGGAGTTGTTTGATGTTTCTCTTTTTAGAGCAATTTTATGTACTTTGTTGTGAAAAAGTTATATAATTAAAATTTGCTTGAATTTTTCAGCCCTGTGGTTTTGGTGGCTTAAAGGGTCTGTCTGCCTCTTCTTGGACCATCCTTTACTTGGCCCCCCGGGGCAGTGCTCCTCCTCCTCAAGCCCCCCTCGAGAGGCTGGGGAGCACGGCCAGCCATCTCCAGCCAAGCTGGGCTTACCTCCCATTGACTCCTTTGTATTGCATGCCTGCTCTATGTTTTGTCTATGTTTTGACATGAATACAAATATAGACTTTGGAGATGAGCAGAACTAGGTTCAGATTCTGTTCCTGCTGTGTGCTGGGACTCCGAGTTGCTTCAACTGCATAATGGGGATAATAATAATACTTCATGGAGATGTTGTGGAAGCTATCTGAAATAATCTATGTACTTAGAATGTTCTGACACTAACCAGAATCTAAACACTGTGAGATCAAGGGTTCTGAATGCATTGTTCACTGCTGTAGCTCAAGACTTGGAACACTGGCTGGTTCATAATAGATGCTGAGAAAATAACTGTGGATAGAATGGTAAATGCGCAACAGCTGTCGTTGTTGTGATAGAAGCAATTAGCCAAGTTGCATGGGCATGATGCAATAATCAATGTTGGATATTTCCATTAATAGTCATGGCAGACGTAATCACAGAAATGACTGTGTTGCAGAAAAAGTATTGAAATTACAGAAGCATTGGGGGTGCCAGGTACTGATTTTGACCAACGCTATAGATCACTAAACTGTGAAGTGTCTAGAAATACATTTGAGTCACTGGAAATGAAACCATCCAACAGTTGCTTTCACAGCAGTCCCCCTTCATGTACAGTGTCACTTTCTGTGGTTTCAGTTACCCGTGGTCAACTGCAACCCAAAAATACTAGCATTTTGGCTCTTTAAAGATAGACAGACCACAGTCAAATGATTTTGGATTACAGAATATCATTGTATTCTCGTATTTTATTATTCTTATTTCTCTTACTGTGTCCAATGTATAAGTTAAACTTTAGCACGGAAATATATATTTATATACCACACACACATACACATACACTACTATGTAAAGGGTTTGGCACTATCCATGGTTTCAGCCTTTCTCTGGGGATCTTTGAATACATCCCCCTCGGGTGAGGGGCATGGATGTATTGAGCAAAGTAAATGCTTACAGCATTGCTGCTGCTGGAATCACCTAATAACTGACCATCTTTTCTTCCATCTCTTTTAGATTAATCCTACCATATGAAAGGTTTATTAAGGGAGAAGAAGACAAGCCCCTGCCTCCAATTAAACCTCGGAAACAGGAGAACAGTTCACAGGAAAATGAGAATAAAACAAAAGTTTCAGGAGCCAAACGCATCAAGCATGAAATGCCTAAGAGCAAGAAAGAAAAAGAGAATGCCCCAAAGCCCCAGGATGTGTCCGAGGTGAGTTGCCGCCCTTCGCCCTTTGCAGAGACACCATTGTGAGACAAGTTCTGCCACCAGGTCATCTACCACCTGGAGCCATGACTGTGACCCTGAACCATTCTTCCCTAGCCTATAAAAATCAAAAAAATCTGGGCTTCATAGTTCCCCAGTTCCTGAAAACCCTTCTGTTTGCTCACAAGGGAAACGTAATACTGGTATAGAACAGGATTGGTCAAGAAAACACTCTAGGAAGACTTGCGCATTCTGTAGAAAACTGGCAGCAAGTGCTCAGACTTGAAGATTCCAGGAGAAGGCTTTTCACTTGCGGCCATTTCACAGGCTGTCTATCTGAGCAGCGGCTCTAACTTGAACACATGCATGGGGCGGGGTCAAGGGACTGGTCTGGGCGGTTGAAATCCATGCTGGGTCTCTGCTGGACTATCCCCGAAACTTGAGAGCAGTGTGTCGCTCCCATAATTGACCTCTGTACAACAGCCTTGGGTTGAGAGCAACTGAGAAATATCTAAGTACATATTCTTTATGGGGAATTTGGAAATGGTTCCTCTGAAACCATTATTGTCTCTTCTAGTAACAGGTAGTTTCTGAAACTTTTAAAAAGCTCAAACTACCCACACTCTCCAGCAGACCATTGGTAGATATCATTCCTATCTGCATAGCCAGTCACGGTGGCTGATCTGGGCTCTGTTTCAACATGAATCATTAAAAAAAAAAAAAAAATCTTAGTGGCCACATTTGGAGACAGTGTGTTTTAGAATTCAACCCCAGAGGGAATTTTGATGCTGATACTAAACAACCTCTAAAAAAATCAGGTCTATAATGAACACATAAGAGACTCTCTAATTAAACATTGACTTAAAACACACATGCATGCACACAAACACACACCCCCACACACCTAACTAGTCATTAAAGTACCCAACTGACTCCTATATAAGAAGTCAATGTACTTAGAGGAGAAATTGTTTTTATTTTAAAATTTCATAATTATTTTAGGCTATAGTAAGTAAGAAGGGAAGGGGAAAAAGATGACACGGATTCCCAAACATCTGCATGCTTGCAACATGTATGGCTGAAAGCAAGGAAATTCCAAGGGAAGACTCACATTCCATTCTTCCTTGATCCTGTCAGCCTGGTGGCCTGGTGATTTATTATCAGGTTTTGGATCAGTGAGTTCCATGAGATACCATATGTACAGAATTGGCAAAGCACCAGAAGATGAGCTGAGTTTGACCAAGGAGCCAACTGAATTCTGAATTGCTGTTTTAGCGATGAAATTTGAAACCACCAAATTGTAGGAGGCATCATCATCCTGTGTACTGATATCATTAGCTTGGGATATGACCATTCCAAAGAAAAAGTCTGGGAAGCTGGTATATTGCCTGTGTGCGATAGCCCTCCAAACGTTCCCTTCAGAGATCTGGGGCTCGAGTTCAAAGGGTAGAGTGATGAGTTTCTCTAAACTGCATGGAATTGCTCATCCTTCCAAAGTTGAACTTACAGTTCAAGTTGCCTTCCATCCTCCCTAGACCACCCATGGACCAAATAGAGTTCTCATTGACTGAGCTTGGAGCTTATTGCTAGCATTATCATTTTTCCTCTTCCTAACTTTCTAATGTTTTCAATATCTGTGAAATGCATGTGATTCCTTAACACTTTTTGTTTCATGCATCCTCCAAGCAGTGTTCTTAGTCTTACTCAAAGATGCTATGGAGGTTGACTTTTCTTAGCAGAGAAGAATAAAGTTTAAGGGATGAGGTTGGAGGGCAGGGACAAGGAACTAGGTCAGTAGAAAGTGTGTGTTACTGTTCCCCCACGACATGTCAGGGCAGAATCACAGCAGCTCTTGTAGGACTTGTCAGGCAACTGAGTCACAAATGGAAAGTTAAAATGACCTTTAAGATCAAACGTACATGGCTACATAATACAACAAATGGGTCAAATTGTGCCCACAGCTCCTGCCAGTAGGGACATAAATGGTGTCCATCTCATTGACTATAATTTATTTGTGTGAACAGAAATGTTCTATAATGGTGGCACCGACCGCCTGAATTTTGACAGCTGCACTTTTGACTGAAATAGAAATGTCATTTGCTGAAGCTTCGAAGAACAAGGGTCTGCCGTCTCTCTCAGGTAGACAAGCTTCTGAGGCCTCTTATACCTTGCCAATATTTTGGCATTCTCTGCATGTCATGTGACACAGAGCAGAGATGATGCCTACTGAAGCATCACTAATTTTTAATGCATCCCACTGAGCATCTAAGGGAGGGATTTGTCCTCAGAGAAAGGCAAGGTGTCACTGTCAGCTTGTTGTTTGCAGTCAGCATGAGTTGGTTGGGTTTTTGAAAAGAGAGATGCTTTAAAAAAAAATCTTCCTCTGGAGTGTCATAAAACACAACATGTAATTTAAAACCCATTTGGATAATTGACTGATTTGACAAGACGACAACCTTAGAATTAAACTATGTATTAGAATCAAGGAGTGATCTGATGGTGCACCATCAGTACATAACACTTTGCTATTTTGATCAGTGTCTCATAAGGGACTGAAGCGAATATGCATACTTCCCCTAATGTTTCCGTAATTTAGATCTCTTTGTTTAGAGCTGTGATTGGGGAGTAATAAAGCTTTACAAAGGCTCCAGGAGCTGACTGACAAGCCTGTTTTGAAGAAAAACTGCTGTGTGTAATATTTTATTTCATAGTGAAACATGTCAGTGAGTTTCGTTTCCCTCTGACTATCTTGCAATGTTTTATCAGGTTTCATCGGAGCAAGAGAAAGAGCAGGAGACTTTAAACCAGAAAAATGCCACAGAGCCTCTCCAAGCCACAGACGTAAAGAAAAAAGCGGAAGGGCATCAGGAGGCTGCTGCAAGGCCTCTGGGGTCCCGAGCAGAACTGGAAAAGGGCTGTGAGACAGACCAAGGCCCCAAGAGCGAGAAGGAGGCCGAGGAGTCGACAGAGAAGAGACCTGCACCTCTGCTCCCGGATGCTCCACTGGCACCTGAAAGGGACCCAACCCCGAAGCTCGGGGCTGCCAAACAGTCCCTCACTCCACCCAGCGCACTGGTAGACTCCAAGCAGGAATCCAAACCCTGCTGCTTTGCAGAGAGCCCCGAGAGGGACCTGCAAGAGGCTGCCTTTCCCACCTTCCCTCTGACTCAGCCACCGCCGGCCAGCCAGAATGAGGTGGAAGAGGACAAACTCCCTGCCATGGCGGATTACATCGCCAACTGCACGGTCAAAGTGGACCAGCTGGGCAGCGACGACATCCACACCGCACTGAAGCAGACCCCAAAAGTCCTCGTCGTTCAGTCATTCGACATGTTCAAGGACAAAGACCTGACTGGGCCACTGAATGAGAACCACGGCCTGAACTACACCCCCTTGCTCTACTCCAGGGGCAACCCGGGCATCATGTCCCCCCTGGCCAAGAAGAAGCTTCTGTCCCAAGTGAGTGGGGCCAGCCTCTCAAGCAGCTACCCCTACGGTTCACCACCCCCTTTGATCAGCAAAAAGAAACTAATGGCACGTGATGACTTGTGTTCTGGCTTGTCGCAGACCCACCATAGCCCAAGCACTGACCACATAGCCGTCAGCCGGCCATCAGTGATCCAGCATGTCCAAAGCTTCAAGAGCAAGCCCTCAGAAGAGCGGAAGGGTATCAATGACATTTTCAAGCATGACAAGCTGAGTCGATCTGATGCCCACCGCTGCAGCTTCTCCAAGCATCACCTTAACTCCCTGGCGGATTCCTATATCTTAAAGCAAGAAATGCAAGAAGGCAAGGATAAACTCTTAGAGAAACGGGCACTCCCCCATTCCCACATGCCCAGCTTCTTGGCAGATTTCTACTCGTCCCCTCATCTCCACAGCCTCTACAGACACACTGAGCACCATCTTCATAATGAACAGGCATCCAAGTACCCCTCCCGGGACATGTATAGGGAATCAGAAAACAACTCTTTTCCCTCCCACAAACACCAAGAGAAGCTGCACGTCAACTATCTCGCCTCTCTTCACCTGCAAGACAAGAAGTTGGCCGCGGCTGATGCCGCTACGGATGATCAGCCCACAGATCTGAGCCTTCCCAAGAATCCGCACAAACCAACCGGCAAGGTCCTAGGCCTGGCCCACTCAAGCCCAGGGCCCCAGGAGAGCAAAGGCGCTCCCCAGTTCCAGGTCTTAAGCAGCCAGAGTCGAGACTGTCACCCCAAAGCCTGTCGGGTATCACCTATGACCATGTCGGTTCCTAAAAAATACCCCGAGTCACTTTCGCGATCGGGAAAACCACACCATGTGAGATTGGAGAATTTCCGCAAGATGGAAGGCATGGTTCACCCTATCCTGCAACGCAAAATGAGCCCTCAGAACATCGGGGCTGCGCGGCCCATCAAGCGCAGCCTGGAGGATTTGGACCTGGTGATTGCCGGGAAAAAGGCCAGGGCAGTGTCTCCCCTGGACCCATCCAAGGAGGTCTCCGGGAAGGAAAAGGCCTCTGAGCAGGAGAGTGAAGGCAGCAAGGCAGCATACAGTGGGCACGCCGGAGGCGGGGCGGAGGGCCACAAGCTGCCCCTCTCCTCCCCTATCTTCCCGGGTTTGTATTCTGGGAGCCTGTGTAACTCGGGCCTCAACTCGAGGCTCCCAGCTGGATATTCTCATTCTCTGCAGTACTTGAAAAACCAGACTGTGCTTTCTCCACTCATGCAGCCCCTGGCTTTCCACTCGCTTGTGATGCAAAGAGGAATTTTTACATCGCCCACAAATTCTCAGCACCTCTACAGACACTTGGCTGCGGCCACGCCGGTAGGAAGTTCGTACGGGGACCTTTTGCACAACAGCATTTACCCTTTAGCTGCTATCAATCCTCAAGCTGCCTTCCCATCATCCCAGCTGTCGTCCATACACCCCAGTACTAAATTGTAGGCCCGGCTCTGCTCAGCGTCCCAGAACGGCGTGGCTGCCAGAGCTTCACCCCTTGCCCTGGGGTGGTGGCTTAGAGAATTAGAAGCCAGTATTTCTTCTAATCTGGGGGTACGATTAGTCCCAGTGGCAGAGGCCAAGATGTGAGATGAACATGCCTGATTTTTCTGGGACAGCTCCTGCCTTGGCTGGCCAGCCTTGACTCCCCTGGCTACCTGGCACCTGTGGATCTTTCATTTTACGTGTGGGTCTTTGGAAAGAGTGTATGTATATCCAGGAAGAACTGCAAGGACCCTATCTGAGTTTGGTCAGGGAAACAATCTGGGAGAAAAAAAAAGATGGGGGCAGGCTTTTCAAAGGAAGGGGCAAGGAAGCTGGTAAACCCATGCCAAGGGATGCCCCTTTTATCACAAACCTCTCTGAGGTTCAGTCAATGCAATGTATAGTGAAACTTCAGTAGATCTTTCATTTTGACACTATTCAACAATCCAGAGAAGTAAACACTGTTAAATTGACTGTATATATTTGCTTCTGAAAACTACCCGGATCACTGTTTGCTCACCTAATTTATATACAGGTGGTTCCATTTTCTCTGGTTCGTTCTTGTCCTTTTTTTTTTTAATATATATATATATATATTTTAATTAAACAGTATCGCTTTTGTTGGCAGGTCTTTTTTTTTGTTTTGTTTTATTGTTTATTTTAAAAGCTGACTGTCCTCGGTGTTGATGTGTGTTTGTAATTTTTCCACATCTTATCATTTTGAGCAGCTTTGGGTGGTCAAGTTATTGTTTACAAATTGAAGCAACTGATTCTAGTGGAACAAATGGAAGAGAAGCAGTTGAGCACACAGTCGTGCAAAGAACGTTCCTTTGCAGATCCGCAACTTACTGATTTTGTTCCTCATAAACGGCATAGTTGAAAGAGCTTATGCACTGCTTACCCGGCCAAATGCTTTGCTTTGAAGTATTGGGTTATGTGAAAATACCGAGCATTGTACTTACCTTATCTAGGCTGTGAAACTGCCCTACATACCAGAGGAAGCATAAAAACAAAAACCTCACTGGCAGCAAGCTGCTGAATAAGAGTCTAGAGGACATATTTGTGGGCTGCACAGATATCTTAGGAATTTTGGAAATTACAACAGGAGCCAAACTGATTGACATTGATGTTGGCCCTGATCCCTTTCAGTGGTCTGGGAAAGAGGGCTGGGAAGGGGTACACCTTGGCTATCCAGCAGAGAAGGAGCAGCTGAAGACCAACAGCTGAAGACCAACAGCTTCTCTGGGTGTTGGGCTGTTGAGTCACGTGCAATCACATTGTCCCCATCTACTTGATTGCTTGTTGTTCCCCAGAAGAATCTGCCAGGCTGCTTCTTTGGGGATAATTGACACATTGGGTTAGCTATTTCAAAAGAAAGTCATCATGTTAGGGATTATGGGGCCTGAGCTTGGTGTGGCTATGCACACCACAGGCGGCTGGTGTCGTGATGTTGATCACCTGACAATATAGTCTGCTTTATGATTTCTTGTCTCATTGGAAATCAATGGTCAGGCTGTACAAACAGCCAGAAGATGTGGGGAATGTCTGTGGTCATTCTTGCCACTCTATTCCACTTCCTGCCAAAGTGTAACATCAAGGCAGATGTGTTTTCTAGGTGTCTGAAAAATGAATCAATACAGAGAGTGGATTGTGTTTCCAAGTCCCATCCCTGCTAAAGGTTGCTTTAATGAACTCCTCAGCCCACTCCCCCCAGACCCCAACACTACCAGTAGGCTTTAGGACCATAGTTAACCAAGTCTTTTACCTCTGAGATATTTACTTCTACAAAAATTGATGACAATGTTCAACTTCTACGTAGGTAACTCACTGCAAAATACTCTAAACTGGTAACAATGAAACTGCGGCTCTGACACAAAGCCATGCATGCCGTGCGTTTGTATTGAAACGTCTCCATGATATGAAGCCAAATATTCCATGTAGCATACTTAATATCCAAAGGTGGAAACAAAAAGAATGTAGAGATCCAGTGTTAAGAGTTCCATTTGCTTCAATTAATTATTTACCTTCCTGTGGAATAATAATATTAATAATAATATATTTAATAGAACCATAGATAGACCAGTAGAATTTAGATTATAAATGTGTGAGTGCAGATTATCCTGCTATTGCACAAGATGGAGAGGGGGAAATCTCAATTCCAGCGGGCAAAATGCTGGCCAGGACACAGAGACACGAAAGTTGCACTAGAATGAATGGTCACAGAACCGGAGGACGTGGACAAAAATAAATAAATAAATAAATAAAACGAAACTCTGATGCTTCTGCAACAGACCTGGGCTAGAATGGTACATGGTTTCTGTGAGTTTGTTTCTCAAAGAAAAATGGGGACGGTGTGTCCCCCCGTGGAGCTCACCTATTCATTTGGAATACAGCACATTTGTTTTCCTCCCTGCTATGATTTTAGCCTGTTTCACCACGTTGGAATTTGATCACACCGTTTTCAAACAATGTTAACATAGTGCAGCTTTTGTTTTTCACATCTCTTCTGAGAGAAGGCTCACTGTTTCTGTCTGAGGAAGCTCATACCCTCAGCAAAACATCAGGACAAATAAAGAGAAATGGGTATACGTTCTGGACAGAAGCAGTGTGTTATTTGTTTTAAAACTCCGAACAGAGATCTTGGAAATCTTTCAAAAAGACCATTGAATTCTTCATTGGCTGAGAACTACATTTTAAAAAGTCTTAAATAGGGCTTTGTTTGCATTGTTTGAGTTCAAGGGGCCTTATTATTGAATGGAATTGCACAAGCTTTTCTTTGTGCAATCAAACCATTGTTATTGGTAGTTCTATAAAGGAAACTGTAGAATCTAATTGGCAATGGAGTCATAAATCTATTTACTGAGTGTGGCTTCCAAGAAATGTTGCAATTCAAAATGCACTAAGATCATGATTTATTGGAGATTTAGAGATTCTAAAAAATAGTTTTAAAAAATCGTTTTCATGCAATTTCTGGTTTAACTTTTGGCAACACAACATTAAAAAAAAAGAGCCCAACTGATTTTCAGAATTAAGTATTCTAGTGACTCGAACTTGTAATATTTGCCACAGGACTGACTTATTTATTTACTAGCTAGATGCTGTTAAGTTCACTTGTTTATCAGGGCATACACAGAAAGGTTTGTTAAAACTCAGTGTTGACGTTACAACTTTCTGACCTGGTGCATGAATTCTCAAGTACTGTATTTCACTGTGTTGGTGTGTCTGATGGAAATTTCGAGGTGGTCCCACTAAAATATTTTATGTAGTGTGCCTTCAAAGAGAATCATTTATTTCTCTTCACTTGTTGTCCCATGGAGTCACATTGGGTGGTGGTCAGCCAAGTCCTATCTGGTCTGGTTTTACTCTTGTCCCAATTTCAAAGAGAAATGGGAGTGATTTCACCCTGGTGAGACCAACACCATTGCAATGATTGCCTTGAGCATTTAAACTCCAGTGTTGGCTGTTGATGTATTTGATATTCTGCTTGTCTCCCCATGGTTGAAATATGTCTGAAGAATAGCAGCATAATCTCTTGGCTGTTTATAATTTTTTAAACTTTCCTGTGTTGTAAATATTGTATACTTTTGGTGATTCCAGCTATGTAACCTCTATGCTCTGTAAGGTGATTTTTGTTTTGTATATAGCAACATGGCCCAGTGATATTATATAGTTTCCCAATGGAGAGGTTATTGAGTAACCTTTGCATTAGTTAAAACACTACCAGAAGAACGCTGAGCCAAATATAAACACTCAATTTTGTATGTTTTCCAAATTGTACTTATTACCGCTTTTGATACTGTATTACGTGCCAATAGTTTCCCAATCACATAGCAGGCAAGAGATATTTTGTACTTTTTGATCCACTGTAATATTTAATAAAAAATGTTACTATCTGTTTCTTTTTGAGTGTGAGTAATTTGTCACTTCTTCCTGAGAAGTCCTGTGGCCTCACCAGAGACTTGCCATTCCACAGTTTCTAAATTGGACTGTAGTGATAATGACCATGATGATGTCTGAGATTCACTGAGAACTTTCTGCAAGCCCAGCTTGCATGCCTCATCTTTTACCTTTACAGCTTTATGCAAATAGAAGGCTATGCCCATTTTAGTGAGGACAAAATGAAGGTCTAGAGAGGCAAATCCACTTGTCCCAAAACTACCTGATTATAAGATGGCAGGGCTGGGATTTGAATTCAGAGCTCATAAGTCTGTGCATTTTTTTTGTTTGTTTGTTTATCACACTTCTCTTCTACCAGATCACCAAAGTCACTGTTTATTTGGTGACAAACATTCATTCATACATTAACTGCCAAGCATAGGGCTAGGAGCCAGAAACAGTGGTAAGTAGAAGATAAATACTGTCCCTGGAGCTTATAAATCTTTGGGGAAATAAAGTGAATCAAGTAGTCACCCCCATACATATACGAAACCTCAACTTAGTTCACTTCTGGGAGAAAGGAGAATAATGACTAAAATGACCCATGAAAGAGGAGTGTGAAATAACCAAGCCACAGGGAAGTGGAGGAAGAGTTAGTCAAACACAGACTACTCTATGTGAAAAGGGCATGAGGCAGGACAAGCTTGATGTCACAGAGGTTGAGAAAGGGCATGATTACAGTGTTGAGGGAATGAGGTTAGGTGAGGTTAGAGAGTTGAGCAGCAGGAACCCACCAGGTACATCCCTCAGACTATTCTGAGCATTTTCACCTTTATCCTAAACACAAACGTTTAAACGAGACACTTCAAATTTCTCTTTTTCTGAATTGCTTTTTGGTTATTATGGGAAGGCAGATCGAGAGGAATCTACTAGCAAAGGAGTGGTCATTTCTGCCGAGGGTGGAGTGGGAGAATGAACACATTTCAGAGAAAGTTAGAGGGAAGAAGGAACAGACTTGAAGGACTAAGTTGAAGTACACTACATGGAAAGATACTTGGGAAGTGTTGAAAATTTAGAAAAAAAAAACCCGCATATTCTGAATCCTGTGTCTTTTAATTCAAGACCTCCTGGTGATGGGCAAAGATTTCTGATCTTTCCTTGCCTTGATCTTCTACCTCCGGGCTTCCTCCTGGAATTGCTCAGCTTTCTAGTTAGCTGAGACACCTTCCCAAGGTACTGTCTTGTGTGTTCCTTTAATGAGAGTCAGAGACAGGGGATGGGAGACAGGGGCAGGAAAATATGTTGTTACACTTTGGGAAGGGGAAACCTCCACATATTTTGGTAAGACATGGGGTCTTTTGTTCTTCATTCTATTTGGCTTTCTGAAAGATGATCACCCATCCCTCTCAGCTCAAAGGAAGTTACAACCATTTGTTAGGAGTCTAACCATCTTGCTTCTGTCACCCTTTTGAAATTTAGCACCCCAAAAACATAGTTGAGAGCCAGGAACCCTTGCCCTATGGTTCCCTGGTTCTCTGATTCATGTGTGTTTCTCTATATCATGGAAATCTCTCTGAGTGCATCAAAAAGAAAATCATCCCATCTGTGACACATTAAGCATTTGTAGATGTAATACTTGATTCCAGAACAACAGGAAATATCATGATAAGTTATCTATTTTCACCAGGGCTGGCTAGTAAATCCTGCTGGGAATGGGCTACCGAAGATGTTACTCATCGAGCAAAAGCCATGAAAATGCCAATGATGGATTCTAGGAAAGTAGCCAAAGTGGACAAATGTTTTAGGACTGATAGTGACCAGGAAATAGGTGATTATTTATACCAACAAGTAGGTTAAGTGGCAGAAGGTGGGAGTGAGGTAAGAAAGGGGTAACCTCTAGCCAAGAATAATGTGAAACAAAGAGTAGCTTTCAAGATTGGTCTTGAGTATCCAGTAAACTGCACTAATTTGGATTTCACTAACTCTGGATTCCTGAATTTTGGAATCTCCAGGCTAATGCTATGAAAAACTACTTTTCAAAACATTTGTCTAACCTGCCTAAAAGAACAACTGATTTCTCATCAGGCTAGCCATAATCTTAAGCATTCAGTCATCCTGGTAAGAACAAAATGATCTGTTCCTGAGGTTCCCACACAAGAACAACTATTACTTTAATTAGTGTTGAAACTCCCTCCAAAACAGAGCTGTCCAACGGAACTTCAATGGCTGGTGGAAACGTTCTGTCAGTTCCAAGTCGTCCAATATTGTAGCTAACAGTCAAGCTGTCTAGTCCTTGAAATGTGTTCAGAACTGACTCTTTAATTCTATTCAACATTTATTTATTTAAATAACCACATATGATCGTTATTTATACAATATAGTTATTACTATATTTGACAACACAGCTCCAAAAGGTCCAAATGACCAAATTGGGTATAGTTATACACAGCAGTCTTGCTCTTCTTGGCAAAGCTTTGTTCATCTATTAGGAGTGACAATGGATTAAAGACTTTTCTCTTCAGGGCTTACACCTCATAGGCATGTAAGCACTTACAAAATAAACAAATCATTAAGCAACTATCAAAAAATGGCTACAATTCTCTCATTTTATAATCCATCCTTCCCTGCCTTTTTTGTTAAAACTGTTTGTATGAGGCTGAAATGCAACTTTCAGGAACTCTGGGAAATGTTGGCTGTCACTATGTCCAACACACTCTAGTGCATTCCTGGTAATTCTACCCTAATTTAGGAAGACTTCAGGCGTGTTCAACATCAGCGAGATGACGAGGTAGGGCAAGGACCTAAGAACCCAGCAGGAGGAATCCATGAAAAAACATATTCAGTGCTCTAGGCCTATTTCTGCAACCCTGTCTATAACTTTATTTCTCTTTTGAAAATGTACATAGATAATAAAGAACAACACTGACTGGCAACTCCATACATGCCAGATACTGTTTAAATGTTTGTTGTTGTTTTGTTTTTCATTGCTTTGATCTCCGTAGCATCCCATGATATACATACCATATTTGTTCCTGCTTTGTAGTTGGGAGAAACGAGGCACAATAGGGGTTTCCATGGCACTGGCTGCTCCACTCCTTTCTCCCCTCCTCAGCCCTGAAATTTAAGTTACCAGTCGGAAAAGGTTGAGTTGCAACACCTAAAGGTTGTTTGTATATATGAATGAGGCAAAAAAAAAAAAAAAAGTGAGATGCCAATAAAAATATGTTTTAAGTTACTAAAGGATAGAATTAAGTTTCAAGATTGGAAAACTTGGAAAAATAAGTTATTTTCTTAGAAGATAAAATTTTAAAAAATCTTTCTTACAAAAAAAGGCTAAAGCCCACATAATGATTAAAAGTTTAGTCAGTAGTCAAATATTTCCCCACCAAAAATCTCCACAGCCAGATGGTTTTAAAAACTGTTTCAGGGAACTGAAGATGAGGAAAAGTTCCCCAGTTCTTTTTATGGGTTTATTTTGACCTCATTACTGAAAATTCAGAACAGTGAAAAAAGTGAGAAAACGTACATCAATCCTACTTATAAACCAGATGCAAAAATTTTAGGTAAAATATTAGCACATTATAAAAGTGTATGTTTGCATATAGATAGACATATTATATATGTATGTTCATACATATACTAAAATAACGTATATTTGAAATATAAAAAGGGGGTGAAAATTAGAAATTCTACTAATAAAATAATACATGAAAACCATCTGGAAAAAAGTTGGATTCATATTGGAAATAAAACACAGATGAATCCCAAATGAATTAAAGACTTAAATATACAAAATGAAACCATTAAAATATCTTAAAGAAAATATGGAAGAAATTGCTTATTATCTTGGAATGGGAAAAGTAATCCTAACCACACATTAAAACTTAGAAATTATAAAAAGAAATCATATATCTACATAAAAATAACATGTATATATTCAAAAATTATACATTTTATTTGGGAAATACATTTTTATAGTTCGTATCACAAAGGGTTCAATCCCTCTAATATATAAAGAGCTCCTAGTAATCAGACAAAAATAGACAAAAACTAGTAAATTCTACAAATCTTTTAAAAAATGTTTTTCTATTTTTTTTTTTTTTTTGAAAGAGACAGAAGAAACAGTAGCTGAGGTCTTTCAATCTCTAGTTCATTCCCCAGATAACCACAACAGTTGGGGCTGGGTGAGGCCAAAGCCAAGAACTCAATCTTGATTTTTACAATGGATTGCAGGGACTCAAGTACCCATGCCTTCTTCTGCAGCCTCTGAAGGTGCACATGAGTAGCAAGTCGGACATAGAAGGGTCTCAAGCCGAGGCACTGTGATACACAAAACATTCATCCTAAAATGCACATGTCTGAAGTATACAGTTCAACCAAGAACAAAATATAGCATACTTCTGTTATGGTAGAATGTCTCCTCACTATATTGGCCCATTCTGATCTAAGAGTCAGTAACTATTCTGATCTCTAGCATCAGAGAAGTTTTTATTTTGCTTTTTGTAGTCTTCTAAAAATTGAGAGCATGACGATATTTACTGTCATACCACTGCTTTGATTTAACCTAGAATGGTATTTTTTTTAAGTGTTGCATGACAGGAACAGAAAATAAAAGTGTGGAGTTTGGAAAGAAACAAACTGATATTCTTCATAAGTAATGTGATTATTCATTGGAAATTGTACGATGATCTATAGATAATTGTAATGAGAATGGGAGCTCAGCACATTTGCTAAAAACATTAAAATGCCAAAGTCTATAACATCTATATACCAGCAACAATTAAAATGATATTCTCAATATTTTCGTTCACAATAGTCATAAAACCAAACTGTACCTATGAGTAGGTCTAATAAAATCATGTTGGAAAGCAGTTTGGCAAAATGCAGTAAAGTTGCACATGTGCTTACTGCTTCCCACAGACTCCTGGTATGTCGTGAGAATACTCACTCTTGCATTAGGAGTAAGAGAATGCTTGTTCCTGGTTGATTCTCATCACACACAGAAATACATAGCCACAAAAACTTGTTAATGAAGAACGGGTGAGTAAGTAGATGGGGTAATATAATATGCAGGTGTTGAAATAACAGCAACTTAATACTGAGTAAAAATGGTATAAAAATGGTTCAGCACAATAATTACTAAACACATTCACTGACGTGTGTAAACAGCAGTACATTGCCAAGTGATTTCCAAAAGATGGAGAATTCAGTAGGGGAAGAGGTGATCTTTAACGACAACATTTTACTTCTTTTACAATCTGGACCAAAATGGTAAAATGTTAATATGTAGTGAATTTAGATGGAAAGAATATAATGATATATTATGATGTATTTTCACATATTTGAAATTGTTTCTACTTTATAAGACTAATTAGTTGACATATAATAGTGTGCCTGGCATAAGGACACATGGGTTTGATCCCGCCAGCCTCGTTAACTTATCTGCAAAGTGGGCATTAATAACCCTTCCTGGTCTCCTCTCAGTGTTATTGACAGACAAAAATGTTCAGTCACTGTAAGCTAGCATTATTCTTGCTAATGTTTAGAAACACTGCATCATACAACTACAAGAGGCACCATTTACACAGAATGTGTCAAGTTCCTAATGTCTATCATCG
Organism: Ochotona princeps; assembly: GCF_030435755.1. Classification (NCBI taxonomy): domain Eukaryota; kingdom Metazoa; phylum Chordata; class Mammalia; order Lagomorpha; family Ochotonidae; genus Ochotona; species Ochotona princeps. Next base: position 26,549,120 of record NC_080844.1, read on the forward strand.
GCTTGCTAAGAATCTCTAGTGCTTTGGTCTGTGTAATTCTTTTTTTTTTTTTTTAAAGATTTATTCATTTTATTACAGCCAGATATACACAGAGGAGGAGAGACAGAGAGGAAGATCTTCTGTCCGATGATTCACTCCCCAAGTGAGCCGCAACGGGCTGGTGTGCGCGGATCCTAAGCCAGGAACCAGGAACCTCCTCCGGGTCTCCCACGCGAGTGCAGTGTCCCAATGCATTGGGCCGTCCTCAACTGCTTTCCCAGGCCACAAGCAGGGAGCGGGATGGGAAGTGGAGCTGCCAGGATTAGAACTGGCGCCCATATGGGATCCCGGGGCTTTCAAGACGAGGACTTTTTAGCCGCTAGGCCACGCCGCCGGGCCCGGTCTGTGTAATTCTTACAAAACCCTCAAGGGATAGATCCTGCACTATTATTTTCCTGAATTCACACCAAGTAAATGAACACCAAGGCTGAGGGATGGAGCCTCTGTTTCTTGGGAGAAAGGTTGCCCACTTTTCTTCCCTGCCCTCAAACTCCACTCTGAACAGCCCTGTTTATTTTAACCCCCTGCCTCGCAGTGCCCTTTCATATCTGGATGAAAAGCCTAGCTTGGAAATCATTCCAATAATGATGGCAAAATCTACATTTTTTCCCCCCACAAACACAAACAGAAAGGCATGCCTCCTCAACTCAGGGCATGGAAATCTGTGTGTGTGTGTGTGGCGGGGTGGAACTTGACTCCCTCTATCTATAATTCTGCCTTTCAAATTAATTAATTTTAAAAATCCTTACACAGAGAGAAACTTAAGCTTAGAAAAGTACTTGCTCAACCAATGTCAGCTCCATGATTTTGAAGATAAGATACAGTGTCCTATCTCCAACTGTACTCTGAACTAAAACAAGGAATTCACCTCTTAGAATTACACCTGCCCTGCCAACCTTCGTGTGTGCGTGAGGGTGAGGCTTGAACACAGTCCTGTCGGCTCTCTCCATCCCTTGGTCTACTGTTTTCCAATTTATTTGAGATCTCTCATGCAGTCTTTGACAAGTCCATTGTTACTGATGAAATTCACCATATTGCCACTCACAGCATGCCGTAGGGTGTTGTAGCCTGTGCTGGCTATAACTCCTTCTTTAGAGATTCCTGTCTGCACGTTGACTTTTAAGGATAACCTAGAGGACCCCACAGAAAAGCAAGGATGAGAAAATTTGTCCACATACTTTATACTAGGATATGTTGATTCCCCCATAGCAAATACTTTTGGGGAAAAAAATGCTCATCTTTAATCAGTCAGTATGATGACAAACAAAACAAAAACTAAACAACAACAAAAATGCCATACTATTGTGTTGTCTTCTCACAGCTCTGAAGACTGGGTGGTCCGGATCGGAGGTGTTGGCCATCAGTGTCAGGTAAGGTCTTCTCCCAACTGGGCTGAGGGACCTGCTGGCATCTCCCCTCAGGCAGCTATTCTGGAAGGGCACTCATCTCATGGCAGAGGCACCCACCTTCAGTACTTAATTATCTCCTAATAAAATCACACTGAAGAGGGGGTGGATTTCAGCAAAGAAATTGGGAGAGAACACTAAGATTCAGGCCTTCACAATAATGTGACTTTAAGAAGCTAAACCGGGCCTGGCGGCGTGGCCTAGCAGCTAAAGTCCTCGCCTTGAACGCCCCGGGATCCCATGTGGGCGCCGGTTCTAATCCCAGCAGCTCCACTTCCCATCCAGCTCCCTGCTTGTGGCCTGGGAAAGCAGTCAAGGACGGTCCAATGCTTTGGGATCCTGCACCCGTATGGGAGACCTGGAGGAAGTTCCTTGCTCCTGGCTTAGGATTGGCACAGCACCGGCAGTTGGGCTCACTTGGGGAGTGAATCATCGGACGGAAGATCTTCCTCTCTATCTCTCCTCCTCTCTGTATATCCAACTTTGTAATAAAAATAAATAAATCTTTTAAAAGAAGCTAAACCAAGTTAGAGATGGAGAATTTAATTCACTGGCTGTTCACAAAAGCATGCAAAAACCATGACCATCCTCTGTCATGTCAATTTACACCATCCTTAACAAGCAGCTGTATTTTATATTAAAAATAATAAATTTCATCTGAGTTTTAGTTTAAAATTAAAATGTAATCAAGTAATACTCAAAAAATAATGAAATTTACAACAATCTGCTGTAGGCTGCACTCCCAGGGCACCTTTAAAGTGCCTGGGAGGATGGGAGCTGAACTTCAGCGTGGAAGAGGCTGTGCCACTCCTGCGCCTGGAGCGCCATGTCCAGAGGAGAAGGCCTTTTGGAAGGCATTGCTTTCACCTGTGGGCCCTGCCACGAGAGAGGAGATCAAAGAGAGCAAGGGGGAATGGCAACTTCAAGCTGGACTGGGGAGGGCTTTTTGAAGGGAATGATGTCTAAGCAGAAAACTGGGAAGTGATGAATAAGTAAATCAAAGACATGAAATATCACAGCCAAGAGTGAGCACGGGGTGTTCTGGGAAGTGAGAGCCAAGGAGCTGTGGTTGGGGTGGAAAGCAGGGCTTTGGGGGGAACTATCTAAGGCGGAAAGTATGAGAAGCACTGGCTTTCTGGGCTGACTGGCAGCTGGAGTTCAACCACACAGCCTCCTAAAAGAGCACTTAGTCAGATAATTGTTAAGTACATGATCAGGCACATACTTCTCCTTACAGGATCATTTGCATTCTCCAAGAAAAATGCCAGAAACCCTGAAACAACCAATTGGCAAGCACTAACAAACAAAAACAGAATTCAAGGAAGAGACGAGTTGCAAAGCAAGAATTACATTTTGGTAATTGGTACTAACATACTTTGTTCATTTTTGCCTTATTGTTATTACTCATCAGTTCTCCATTTTATTTGCATGAACATTTCCTGAACTATAACTTGTTAGGAATTGCAGATAAAAGAAAATATTTCATTAAAAATAGCAACCAAGAAGTATCCTAGGGATAAATGTGACAAGTAATTTGCACTATCTTTATTAATACACTTTAACAGTCTGTGAACGGACCTAAAAATGACTTACATTGAAAGACAAACTGTGGTCTTAGATGGGATGATATAATTGTCATCTAAACTAATTTACAAATCCAATGAAATCTCTTTTGAAGTAAAATCATGTTAAGTTCCCTTGTAAAATTGTGATAATAACAAAAGTTCTTGAATACAAAAAATATGAAGATCTAACCTCCTTGAATACTGAAATTGTTCCAAACCTACAATAAATAAAATACTTTGGTACTAGAGAAACAGAGGCCATGAATAACAGTGAAGAGTCATAAATGAAAACAAATTAGCACACGTTGAGTGTAGAACAATGGTCTGTGGCTATACCACCCTGAAGATGGTCGATCTCACTTGATCTTGGAAGCTAAGCAGAGTCAGGCCTGGTTCGTACATGAATGGGAGACTGTGGAATACTGATATTTTAAAACAGTTTAGGAAAAGCAATTAATCAATAAGTGGTATCGGATTAGTTGGGCATTTAGAGATTTAAAAAAAAAAAAGAAGCTGAAGCCCTATTTCACTTACTACACTGTCGTCCATTCTAGATAGACCAAAATACTTAAATGTAAAAAACTATATAAAAGTTCTCAAGGGCCCAGCGGCGTGGCCTAGCGGCTAAAGTCCTCGCCTTGAAAGCCCCAGGATCCCATATGGGCGCCAGTTCTAATCCCGGCGCTCCACTTCCCATCCAGCTCCCTGCTTGTGGCCTGGGAAAGCAGTTGAGGACGGCCCAATGCATTGGGACACTGCACTCGCGTGGGAGACCCGGAGGAGGTTCCAGGTTCCCGGCTTCGGATCCGCGCGCACCGACCCGTTGCGGCTCACTTGGGGAGTGAATCATCGGACGGAAGATCTTCCTCTCTGTCTCTCCTCCTCTGTGTATATCTGGCTGTAATAAAATGAATAAATCTTTAAAAAAAAAAATTCTCAAAGAATAAATGGTTGAGTTCATGCTCCTGGGATCAATGAAGCCCTTTAAGAAGCTCTCAAAATCCAGAATCTTTAAAGGAAATGGTTGATACATTTGACCATATCAACATCATGATGGGAATGAAGTAAAAGCTTTAAGTCAAAAGAAATGAAAGTTGGTTAAGTATAACTCATACGAGTTTTTCATTTTTCAAAAAGTTCATGCAAATAGAGAACTGATGAGTAATCTAATAAGGAAAAAATGGACAAAACATATTAATACAATTATCAAAAAGTGAAAATAAAGAGCAGTCAATATATTTGAAAATATGATCAGCTATTTCTCAAAAAGAAAGAAATGTGAATGAAAAAGCAACAGCAGCTTGCGTTTTTGTTTTGTGATTTGTTTTGTTTTACCTCCAACTGTGAGAAACTCCAGTGATTCAGCTTGATTCTGAGAATCTTACAAAAAGGACCATGCTGATACCCTGAACTAGGGCAGTACGTGGTGGACTGGTTCATTTCTAGAAAGAAACTGAAAAGCAACCACATTTTAGAAGTATCTATCACTTTACACAGGAATTGCCTTGCTGGGAATTTATTTTTATATAGATATGCCCACAGATATTGATCAAGTGATAAGTACAGGTGTGCTCACAGCGGCATGTTTATAATAACAAAATCATAAGTAGCCCACCAATCAGGGGTTAGTTTCATAAAGAATGCTGCTCCTATAGGTTAGGTTATGATGTTGTATGAAAAGAATGAGATAGATAGCTTTAGGTGTATGAGATAGGGAAGAAAGGGGTAGAAGATTATACATCAAGTATAATCCTTTCTGTGTCAATTTTATAGAGATGAAATGAGATCATAGATGGAAAAATAGTAGATACACACACATCCATGTACTCATATCCATGGTAGATAAATGACAAACCCATGATAGATGGAAACACCAGCAGGTTGATTTAGACCTGAACAAGCTACCCGAAAACAATCAGAGATTGTGTTGTGTGCCAACCTATGAGTAGAGGCTGAGGCCAACAAATGAAAGCTCTCATTTTTCACTCTATGTTTTGCTTTGTAATTAGCATTTTTAAAATATATAGATAAGCTACTTTTACTTATTAAAAGATGAATGTGAATTACTTGAGTAGTGAAGTGATTTTTTTTTTCCATTCCTTAAATGTTTAGTTAAAAAGAAGAAGCGGGGCAGAGAGAGCAATAAGCAAAAAGAGAAAAGGAAGATTTTGACCAAAAGGAATAAAGCTCAAATGATGACGTGTCTGACACTGTTCGGTTCACAGAAGGGGCTATTTGTAGAGGTGGGGACTTTCCAGCACCTTACAGATCCCCCCACTGGCTTCCCATAATAACGGTTCTCCCATACACGCTATCAGCGAACTTGGCCCCAGCATCAACAGAGTTAAAATAAATAAGAGGAAACCAGGCTTAAAAAAGAATGTCGTTATGATTTATGCAAGCATTTCCTCTTTATAGATAAAATTGAGCAAGATGACAAAACCAGATACAGACTCACCTCATTGCCTTTATGTCCCTTTTGCTTAGTGAGACAAAAGATGGCTCACACCCATTTGACCTTTTTGTTGTCAGGCTTGCGTACCCCAGTGGCCTGATCATGCAACTGCCTTCAACTGAACTCCAGGACTGCAGGAAGAGTCCTAGGCTTTCATTCCCCATTTCTAAGTCTCTCCCTTACCCCAGCACTTCCTGGGAAGGTGGTTCTGTCCTAGTGCTCTCTGGAATCACGTCACGTTCAAAGATCAGGCCTGTGCTTACTATGGTGCTGGGTGTGAGAAGTTTTTCAAACAAGATCATCACCCTTAGAGCAATGCTTAATGCTTCCGAGGAGCCTCAGATAGCCACTAGACACTCAAAAGAAAGTAGGGAACTACCAGAAGCATTTTAGCCAAGAGTTTGGGATGGAGCAGATGTTGCATGATTCAAACTCCAACTCATTTCTTCTTGACCCATACAGCTGACTCCTAGAAAGGATTTGTGAAAAGGATGCCATGCTCCTTTGGCTGTTTCCCCCCTTTTGTCTTCTTTTGAGGAAGTGTCTGGAAGGCTATAAGAGCAACAATCACTCTACAACCAGTGATATTAGGCATAAGGGTGAAGCCAACACGTTAAGAGAGGCAGAGTGGCAGACAGAACATCTGTCATCTTTGGGTCACTGCACTAGCCCTGATAATCCATGTACGGATTTTTTATTGAGTGAGAAAAGCAAGCCTCCCATTTGTTTAAGCTGCCCCTAATTTGTTCTGTCGTTTGTAGCCAAGTCCATTTTTAACCAATTCACCTGATCTTAAAAGGAAGTAGCTCTCATATAGTGAGACAAGCATTGGCACTGGAATGGAAAGATTTGGCTTAATGTTCCAAGTGCTGCGGCTTGTGAACCAGGGTAAATTATTGCTTAACTCTTCTGAGTTTCTATCTCCATAAGTAAAATAGTGGGGCCAAGAAAGCTACTCAAACAGATGTTTGAGGTCTCTACAAAAAGAGGAAGTGAATGTAACTATGTATAATCGTCCCAGCTCAATAAATATTTGATAAATCTTTTGTTGAGAATGTGAAAAGACATTGAGGAAGTTGGGCTTAACTGGAATGCCAATACAAGCAGAACAAAAAGAGGTGAAATGCAACCCAGAAGTAGTCCAGAAGGGGAAAACATCAAGAAATCTCAGCAAAAAGGGGCGTTGGCAAATCATCTGCCTCTTGAAATACAGCAGAAATCTAGTCTCTCACGGAAATCTCAAGGTAGATAAAATTGTGGCCAGGTGAATCTTGAAGCAAGGCATCCATCATGCAGGACTGTGGAACCACTAGAGAATTTCCAAAGCCATAAAAGAAAGAAAATCCTCATTAGCATGCCCTTCCTCCTTCTTGATTTTCCTGCTTTTCTTTCTTCTTCTTACTCCCCCTTCCTCTTTTCCTCTCAAAGATCAAAACTACTTCAAAGCCAAGAGGACACGTGTAATTGGTTCCAACGCTTTGTGGGTAGAGGATGGAGCCTGGGTTCTTCATCTTCTGACTCCTGACCCACAAAGAAGACTTTATTCTCCTATTGCCTCCCAAAGCAAAAAACTATATGGATGCCTAACAACAAGAGTAGGCACTCTTGGTCCTGCCCTATCTGCTCCTGCATGGTCTCCTGACCCTTCTGAGATGTAGTTTCCTGATCTGTAAAATGGGATTATGTGGAAGGGAAATAGAGACCATCACTATTCTGCTTACTTACTTAAGTTCTTTTGGTTTTGTTGATTGCTTTCTTCCAGCTACTGAGGCACAGGAAGGAGCCTTTAATAGCTAATTTGTGTCACCAGAATCTAGACTGAATATCAAGGGTGAGGATATTTGTCAAACTGACTCAGCAGTTTTGCTAGTTTTATACTAAATGGGCTGAGGACAGAGCCCAAGGAGTAAGACCAAGTCATGAAGAGAACTCAGAGGAGCCCTACTGGTTTGGTTAAGGAGAGAGTCTTTATCATTCACAGTGCTGTTATTTCATGACACTTGAGGAACTCAACTAACTTCTCTGAGCCCCACATTTGCCACCAACACAAGCATATTTTGTTCAAGCATATCTTGTCATGGCACCATTACAGTGCAGTGCTGCCATATCTATCAAAATATCAAAGATGGCATGTTGTTGGTCTGAATATTTTTTATTTTTGAAGATGTATATTAATGAAATAGCTACAAAAACGAAAAGATATAAATCTAGGGATGTCTAGTATATCATCATTTAATATCATGGAATTCAGAAAATAGCATCACTACCCAGTAGGGGATTGTCTAAATATAGAATGACATTCATATGCAGTCATGCATCAGCTAACCACAGAGACATATCCTGAGATATGAGCAGTTGGGTGATTTCATCATTGTGTAATCATTGTGGCATATGCTTGTATACACCTGGATGGTACAACACAATACTGTCATACAATCCATTTGCTGACCAAGACATTGTTTTGGGCTGGATGACTAGTAGAATGATAAGTTATCATTAAATTTATTTTGTGAAATGTAAATGCAACCATCCCTCAGTGTCTGAGATGGATTGATTCCAGGATGCCTTGTGGTGAATCCAGCATTTGGAAAATGGGGGTGGGGTGCTGATGGAAAGCCCTTAGTATCACTGCCAGTCTATCTCAAGTTTAGAGCTTTCCATTACAGAGAACAAAGGCCCTCCCACCTGCTTTGCTTTCTGATTCATACTCTGCTACTAGAACAATCCTTCTGAGCAGCAGCAGGATGGCGTTTCTCTCCTGCTCAGAAATCTTCCCTTGGACCTAAGACCAAATATGTTCTCACTGATTTAGGAGACACTGTATATTTAGTTGATAAGGGGTTCAGGTTTACCTCTCCTCATTTTCCCCAGGCTCTTCCTTCTCCCAGAAGTATTTCTCACTCTTCCTTCTCCAACAACCCTTTCAGACCCCACCAGCTCGCAAGGTCCCAACTGTGTCCCGTCATCTGCAGGTAGATGATCTTCCAAATCGACAACAGCTCTGAAGAGAATGTTTAGAAGATCTGGAATATGCATTTTGGTAATCTGAACTACACTATTTACCTGCTACTGGTAATTTAATCCAATTGGCAGCTCTCTTTGAACACAGGGACCTTGTCTGTTGCATCTTTGCCAAATGCCAGTCCTTCAAGTGCTGAAGGAGTGAGAAGTTGCCCGATACAACACTTCAGTTCATGGTCAAAACCAAGACTCCCTTCTCCAGTAGACAGGGAGGTCAATGTTTACCATCCTGTGACCAAACATTATGATCCCTACAATTGGAAAATTTCCCAAAGTCACCATTTCCAGCAGGCATTAGGAGAAGCTTGAGAGATAAATGGAATTATTTCAAGATCATCCTTCGTGTCTATGTTTCTTTTTCTTTTTAAATTTATTTAAAAGGCTAAGAGGGGGTAGGAAAAGATAGATTTTATCTGCAGGTTCATTCCTCAAATGTTTGCAATACCTGGACCCAAGTCAAACCAAGGCCAGGAGTTGTGAACTCAGTCTCTTACATGAGTGGTAGGAACCTGAGTACCGGAGCTATCAACTGTTGTTTTCCAGGGTGCCTGTTAGCAAGATGTTAGAAACAGTTGTGGAATTAGGACTCAAACCATTTTGTATCTGTTTTTGAAAGTTGTTTGAATTGTCTGCTTAAATAGCACTACTGGGGAAAATGTTTTAAGTATATTTTCAAGAGAAGCAGCATAGTTCATTCAGCGTTTTTTTTCTAAAGTATGATAGCATGATATTTCAGAAATACGAGAAAGATTCTTCCAAAAAACAAATTGTTGAGTTGGATTTAACACAGCCTATTAGAACAGCTGGCATAGTCCTTTCATAAAACAACTTATTTATTTAGGAGCTGGTGCAGTGGCAGAGTGGGCTAATCATCTACCTATGGCACCAGCATCCCATCTGGGTGCTGGTTCATGTCCCAGTTGCTCCACTTCTCACACAGCTCTCTGATGATGGCATGATAAAGCAGTGAAGAATGCTCCAAGTCCTTGGGCCCTGCACCCAAGTATGGGATTCGTAGGAACTCCTGGAACCTGTCTTTGGATTGACCCACTTCTGGCTATAGTGCCATTTGGGGAGTGAATCAGTGGATGAAATCTCTCTCTCTCTCTCTCTCTCTCTTTCTCTCTCTCTCTCTCAGCAATTCTTACTTTCAAATAAAAATAAATTTATCTTTTAAAATATTTATTTATTTATTTATTTATTTACTTATTTATTTATTTACTTGAAGGCAGAGTTACAAAGAGGGAGAGATTGATTTCCCAAATGGCAACAGCAGCAGAGGCTGGTCTAGGCCAAAGCCAGGAACCAGGAACATCACCCAGGTTCCCACACAGGTGGAAGAGGCCCAAGTACTCGGACCATATTCCACAGCTTTCTCAGGCATATTAGCAGGGGGCTGCATCTGAAATGGAGCCAGCACAAGTTGAACCTTTGCTCACATGGGATGCCCACTTAGCTGGCAGAAGCTTAATCTGTGCACAATGCCCAACCCCAATATAGTGTTTTAAATTCCCCCAAACGCAATCATAATGGCTATTACTAACAACAACAACAAACAGAAAATAACAAGTGCTCATAAAAAGTCAGAATCCTGTTGCACTGTTGGTGGGAATGTAAAATAATGCAACCACTGTAAAAAAAAAAATTGGATGTTGGTTCCTCAAAAAATTAAGTGCAGGATTACCCTACAATCCAGTAAGCACACTTGCATGCATATACCCAACAGAAGTGAAAGTAGGAACTTGAACAGATGTTCAGAGTAGCATGATTCATGATAGCCAAAGGTACAAGAGATTCAAGTGTCCATTGGTGGGTGAGTGGGCAAACAAAATGTGGTATACACATGATGGAATAGTCAGTCTTTGAAAGGGAGGAAATTCTGACCCTTGCCACAATAAAGGTGGATGTTGAAGATGTTCAGCTAAGCAAAATAAGGCAGTTATAAAGTACAAGCATTGATTCCTATTGCATGAAGTATCTAGAATATTTTCAAATATTTCTTTAAAAAAAAACTTTGATAACAGGTAATTCCTAACTGCCTGAAAAAGATTTAAAACAAAATTTGACAAAATACTGTCTTTTCAGCCAAACTGATGCACAGAGGTGCTTGTTTCTTTTTAAATTTTTGCTCCCACATATAAAAGGGAGCATGTGATATTTATTTTTCTGTACTTGACAGATTTTAATCACTATGATCCTCGACTTCCACCATTTCACTGCAAATAATCGGATTTCATTCTTTTTTTTACAGCTGAATATTAGTCCATTGTGTGTGTATGCATCTATGTGTGTCATATTTTATTCATCTCATGTCAGATACCTTGGCTATTGTGAACAGTGGAAATATAAACATGATGGTGCAGGTATCTCTTTGGTACAAGAAGTCCATGTATTTTGAGTGTATCCCTACTAGATCATATGGCAAGCTCATTTTCCATCAGTAGTATATGAGAGCTCACCTTTCTCCACATCTGTGCCAGCGTTTGTTACTATCTGTTACTTGGTTGTTTTGTTATAGAGTTTTTTGAGTTCCTGATATATTGATCCTCTGTGAGATAGGTACCTTGCAAATATTATCTCTAATTCTATGGGATTTCTCCTCACCTTTTTGTTTCTTTTGCTGTGCAAAAATGAGTTTGAAATAATCCTATTTGCTCAATTTTGCTCTTGTTGCATTGCTTTGAGGGTCTTATCCAAGAAGTCATCACCTACACCAACACTGAAGCATTTCATCTATATTTTCTTATACTAATTTCTTTGTCTAAGGTCTTAAATATAGGTCTTTGATCCACCTTGAGTTGACTTTTGTAGTTGGTGAGAGATGTATATTTCATTTCATTCTCCTACATGTGTATATCCAGTTTTTCCAGCACTACTAATTAAAGAGATGATCCTTTCTCCAGTGTAGGTTCTGGGAACTTTTGTCAAATATCAATTGGTTAAATGCACTTGGATTAATTTCTGGACTCTCTATTCTGTTCCATTGATTTGTGTGTTGATTATTTCTTAATCCTATGCCCAAAGCAGATGTCATTAAACAATCACACGTTCTTTCCATTGAGATAAGAAGCAAATTCAGTATTCTTGACACAACTCTATAACTGTAATGCAAATGAATGAATGTTAGTATAAGCCAAATTGTAGTGTTCCATCTCTGTGGGTGCAAGGGGGCTCTCAAGGACCGCAGGCAGCTGGCGTCATTTGCAAACCCAAGGCCAGCTTTGTTATCAGGAGATGGGGGGGCCATGGAAGAAAGAGTGCTCAGTAAGTAAATGATGGTGTGTAATTTCACAAGTTCAAAGCTAGGCTTATCCATGAGCTAATTCCTTAAATAAGCATTAGGAACCAGGCAAGTGCCAGAGAATAAATGAAGAAGTAAATGAAAATCAACATTAACCTGGTTTTCTTCCAAAAGTTTGCATAAACGTATGTGATGTAGGAGAACAAAACCCGAAAATCCCTACTGTAATTTAGTGTGAATTATCTTTGCTAACACTCTTCTTGTGTTAGAACTCAGAAAGCAGAAGGATCCTCAAGGACCTTCCATTTGCTGAGCTACAAAGTTCTTTCTTCCAATCTAATTCTAAAGGCTGTTTAACTTCATCCCTCCCCACCTCTCTTAATTCTGATCTTTCTCGAAAGAAGCTCTCCTTTTCTTTGGCTCAACGCCATGTCTGGTTCTAAGCAGTTTTCCTGGCTGCTATGCACACGGCAGATGCCTCAATGGGACAGCAAGTCCATACAGATATTGGCTCTGGGTAGGTTTACAGGTCTTACTTCGGACCCTGCGTCAGCCTAGCTTGAAACATGAAAATCAGTCTGTAAATAATTCAAGATTTCCCTTCTCTTTTTCTGCTAAGCATTTATATATGTGATCCTATTCATCATCCTAATAATTTTGTGAGGTAGTTACTACTATCCTCATTTTACATAGAATTTATGCATCAAACCTCATTTCCTACAGAAAGCATATTGTGGGACTCTGCTGGCCTCTGAAACCTGCACCCAAGGAAGACTCCTCTTGGCACTTAATTGGGATTCTGACCAGGATTCCCTCTGTGCTTTGGTTTGGTTGGTTCCTCTGATCTTTCCAAAATTTCTCATTCAAAACGAAGAAAGTGCAAGAACAGTCTCTGGCAGTGAAGCAGACCTTTGAGGCCACACAGCCCTTACCTAATTAGAAGACTTACTTCTAGAAGATTCACGGATTCGGGCTTTCTAGAACATATTAAGAGTCCTGCAGGAGGAATTATCAAACTCCAAAAGTGGAAAAGACATGGGAGATTCAGAGTAGCTAAAACAATTATGTAAAAGAAAAAAGTTGGAAGACTTACACTTACTGACTTCTAACATACTACTAAATTACTATATCAAGACAGTGTGATAAAGGCATAGGATAGCAACATATATCGAGGGTAGATTTGAGAATCTAGAAGGAAATTCATATATTTATAGTCCATTGATTTATAACAGAACTAGTCAATGGGAGAATAACAATCATGTCAGTAAATGGTACTAAGACAGCTGAATATACACATAGTAAAGAACAAATTTGGATCTCCTATCTCACATTATTCACAAAAACTGCCACATAATGAATCTAAAAGCTAAATGTCAAACTGAAACATACAACTTTTGAAAGGAAATATAAGTCACCATCAAGAAAATAAAAGGACTGGCCTGGTACAGTAGCTTAGTGGTAAAGTCCTCACCTTACACATGCTGGGATCCTACATGGACGCTGGTTCCTGTCTTGGCTTCCCTGCTTCCCATCCAGCTCCCTGCTTGTGGTCTGGCAAAGCAGCTGAGGACAGTGCAAAGTCTTGGGACCCTGCACCCACGTGGGAGACCCAGAAGAGAATCTGGGCTCCTGGCTTTGGATCGGCAGGGCACTGGCCATTGCAGCCAATTGGTGGTGAACCAGTGGATGGAAGATCTTCCTCTCTGTTCTCCTCTATATATATCTGACTTTCCAATAAAAAATAAAATAAATCTTTAAAAAAAAAAGTAAAAGGACAACTCAAACAATGGCATTAGCATAAAAATGTTTTGTATCTAAAATCACAATATATAAAGAATACTAAAATCAGCAATAAGAAAAGAGCCCCATTTAAAGTATTGTTTCAGATAATTAATTTTTCTTGTATTTTACTCGAAAGTCAGAGAAAGAAATTTCCCATTTGCCAGTTCACTCTCCAAAAACCTACAACAACTGGGACCAGGCCAGGCTGAAGCCAGGAGTTCAGAACTCAATCAAGGTCTCTTATGTGAGTGGCAAGGACACAAAGACATGAATCATCCTCTGTTGTCTTCCAGGGTACCACTCTCAGGAGTGGTGTAAGACATGGAGCCAGGACTTGAATCCAGGCATTCTGATCCAGATGTGTGCACGCTAAGCGTCTCAACGACTGTGCTAAATACCTGCCCTGGGCAAAAGATTTAACAGATGTTTTCTTAAAGAATATTTACAGACAGACAATAAGCACTGAAAAATATTCAACATCATTAGTCATTAGGTAGATGTAAATCAAAACCACAAGGAGATATCATTAACACCCACCAAGGGTTGGCTATCACAAAACGAAAATAGTTGAAAAGCCACTATTGGTAAGAATGCAGAAAAATTCCAATGCTTATACAATTGCTGGTGGAAATGTCTAATGGTAAAACTGCTTCGGAAGGTTTATCATAGAAGGTTAATCATAGAATTACCATTGGTCCCAGCAATTCTATCGTCAGACATGCATCTAAGAGAAAGAAAAACAGGCATTCAAAAAACAATGAAAACCAAAACTTTCACACGCATGTTCACCATATTACCAATCCTAGGTTCTCTGAGTCCCTTACCGTGGAAACTGATACAGGTCAACATGCAAGCAGACCGGCAGATGGGAGCATGGGAGGAATGGGAGAATGTATTACTTGGGAAGGCATAGACAAGCCCTCTGTATGGCTCAGCCCCCTTGGAACATGGCACCTCAGTTTTCAAGACACTGTTCTGTACTGGCCCAGCTCTTTTTTTCTACACCTCACTTGCTCAAAATGATGGTGTTACAAGCAAATATTTTTCCAGGAAGGCCACATGTTGTGGAACTGGGCAGTTCTCCACATATGTACAGGTTGGGGAAAATCTCTAAAGAGGCGATCGGGGTTCAGCGGCAGTGAGGAGCTGGATGTTTGGTGCTTCTGGTTGGTGGAGCGCTGGAGACAGATACATGGTCAAGTCTGGAGACCGATTCAGGTCAGAATGAGAAGTGCCCAGTTTACTAAGTTCTGTTTCTATCCTTTCTTGATAGCAGCATTAATCACAGTTTTCTACCAAAAGGCAGTAATAGCCCAGGTGTGCCTCAATTGTTAAATAGGTATCCGAGGCATTCCTTTTCTATCCAGTGGAATATTATTCAGCAATAAAGAGGGGGAAAGTACTGACTCTAGCATCTAAGAACCCCAAAAGTATTATGCTAAAAGAAAAAGTATGATATCACATATTGGAAGTATCACATATTGGAAGGTTTCATTTGTCTAAAATGTATAGAATAAGCAAATCCACAAAAACTAGGTTAATGGTTGCCAAGGGTCATGAGTAGGGAGAAATTGAAAATAATTATTTATATATATGCTTTCCTTGGGTGTGATGAAAATGTTCTCAAACTGTAATTGTACTGCTGCAGAACTCTGAATACATTAAATATCATTGCATTGTATGTTTTCCAAATGGTGAATTTTATAATAGGTAGATGATATCTGAACTTTGAAAAAAAATGTCTACTCAATATTAAAGAAAACAAGCAAAACTTTACCTAGTGTTTTTGTTTTTCAATTTGTATCACCGAGAACAAGGAAAGAGATTTTGCTCTCATTTCTACCAACCCATGCAAAGCTCAATTTTAAGATTACACCCAATGACTAAACCAGCAAGGGGTGAAGAGGGTTAGGAAATTCAAGAACCGGTTTCCAAGGAACTCAATTGTCTCTGAGTTCCCCCAGAAACAGAGCCGAAGACAGGCATTTAAGTGCAAGGAGAGCCTGTTTGGGAGGTGAAGGAAATACCAGCAGGGGAGCAGGAGAGTGAGTCAGGGAAGGGAAAGCAGCCAAGAAAGTCTGCACAACCAAGAAAGTCACCACCAAGGAAAATGGCTCTTGATCCACTGGAGAGCTCTGGAAGTCAGTGTAAAATGCATCTCAGATTTACCCTCAACCCCAGAGGCAAGAGAGTGGGGTATTCACATAACTCTTGACTCATTAGTGGAGAGTATTTCCTCCAGCAGAAGAAAAGCCCTTAAGCAAAGAGAGGCAGATGCTATTGGTTGGATTCTGTGCAGACTTGTACTGGAATGGAACGACCCGAGGAGATACAGATAGGGCCGAATAGTTTCTGTCTATTAACTAGAGATCTCTACAAGAGGATCTAGATTATGGGTTCTGAAGTTAGAAGGCCTGCAATAGAGAGTCACCACTTAGGACAAGCCACCCAGGTTATCATGACTCATGTGGGAGGGTCCCTGTCTGGCACTCCCCACCCTATGCCTGTCACACCTGACACCAGCACCTCCCGCACATCTCCCAGTCCAACCCTGCAGACATAGATGTCGCCAGCTTATCTGAATGTCTCAGCCAATGGTCTAGCAGCATGCTGATGAAAGGTCCTGGACATCACAGAGTAAGAGATGCTGGGTCTGATGTGCATGCCGCAGATGTAATCAAAATACCGGTCAACAAAGGGAACCCACATCACCAGTTGCCTGTGCATGCCTGTGGAGACTGCCATCTTCAATGAGACATTTGTGGCCAAAGATGCCGAGATGCAATGATTCACCTGAAACTTCTTCTTCACCCATGAATGTGCAGCAACTGCCATTACTCAGGCAGGCATTCCAGTGTAGAAGGGGGTTAGCTATGCTACATCAATAAGATACGTGCTTGAAGGCCAGAATTCTCACTACGATTCTGCACCTTTTTCTCCCTAGGCATTGACAGAAGTGAAGAAAATGAAAAAGATTAGAAAATTCTGAAAAATCTTAATACATATAGAAAATAAAAGTAGGACTCAATTTTGAAGTTATTTGGTAGGCCAGTCACTTTCCTTCCTGTGTACTTTCTGAAGACGTGAGAATAATGAAAGCAAACGGATTGGATGGAAGCTGCTTGCTCCGCCATTTGTATTGCATGTTGACTCTGTGGTGGATGGCTGCACAGTTCATTGGTAAGGCTCACGGTGCTTGGCCTAGCGCTGTGATCATCGATGAGTTCACATTCACCCATCTAACCAAGTCTCACACCACAGTCTGAAAGCAGGTGATGACTTTGGAGTTCAGCCTAAGGACAGCCTGAGGCTTGCCTCTTTTCAACAAGCTGATACTGTGGGGAGCATCAATCTGGACATTTATGCACAAAAATGGTGGTGGCACCATGCAGGTGCAGT
Organism: Ochotona princeps; assembly: GCF_030435755.1. Lineage (NCBI taxonomy): Eukaryota > Metazoa > Chordata > Mammalia > Lagomorpha > Ochotonidae > Ochotona > Ochotona princeps. Next base: position 26,566,028 of record NC_080844.1, read on the forward strand.
ATCCTAAAGCTTTGGGCCATCTTCTACCACCTTCCCAGGCCACAAGCAGGGATCTGGATGGGAAGTGGAGTGGCTGGGACACAAACCAGTGGCTATATAGGATCCTGGCCTGCCCAAGGTGAGGATTTAGCTAATAAGCCATCGCATCAAGCCCAGTTGTTTTGTTTGTTTGTTTGTTTGTTCTTGTTTTTGTTTTTTTTTTTATCTTTGTTGTGCTAGTATTTTTTTGTTGTTTTTTTGTTTGTTTGCTTGTTTTTTTAAAGATTCATTATACTTGAAAGTGAGGATTACAGAGAGACAGGGAAAGATCTTAAATCTGCAGATTCACTCCCCAAATGGCTGCAATAGCCACACTGGTGAGAGCTGAACAGGTCTGAAGTTGGGAGCCAGGAGCCTCCCCTGGTCTCCCAGGCCACTACTAAGGAGCAGGATCAGAAGTGAAGCAGTTGGATCTAGAACCATTTCCCACATGGAATGCTGGCACTGCAGGAAGAGGCTTAGTCTAATATACTACCACGCTGGCCCCTCTACTACCATAGATTTAATAATTTTTGATTAACTTTGAAATTTACCAGACAAGGGTGAAATGATCATCTCTGCATCCAACTGTTATTTATAGTCCTTTTTAATATTCCCATTAAACTAGAATCTTTTTTTTTTTTTTGCTTTTTATCCTCTTGACTCTTTAGTTCATGAGAAATTAAGCCCTTAACTATAATAAAAATTAAAGATATATTATTTCTGGATCCAGCACAATGGTTCAATGGCTAAATCTTCACCTTGCAAGTGCCCAGATGGTATATGGGTGACAGCTCACATACCGCAAGGATTCCTGGTTCCTGGCTTCATATCAGCTCAGTTCTGGCCATTGTAGCCATTTGGGGGCAATGAGCCAGGGGATGGAAGATCTTTCCCTCTTTCTTTTCTTTTTTTTTTTTCTAAGGTTTATTTTATTTTTATTGGAAAGTCAGATATACAGAGAGGAGGAGTAGAGACAGAGAGGAAGATCTTCCGTCCACTGGCTCACTCCCCAAGTGGCCGCAATGGCTGGAGCTGAGCCAATTCGAAGCCAGGAGCCAGGAGCTTCTTATGGGTCTCCCATGCAGGTGCAGGGTCCCAAGGCTTTGGGCCGTCTTTGCTTTCCCAGGCCACAGGCAGGTAGCTGGATGGGAAGTGGAGCTGCCGGGACTAGAATCGGCGCCCATATTGGATCCTGGAGCATTCAAGACGAGGACTTTAGCCACTATGCTATTGTGCCAGGCCATCCCTCTCTATAAATCTGATCTGCCTTTCCAATAAAAATAATTCTCTAAAAAATATTATTATTTCAAAAACAAAGAAAAAATATAAAGGAAGAGCAAAGGAAGGAACTATAATGGTTAACTAAAAACATTTTAGCTTTTCTTGCAACTATAGTAAACTTTGATTTCATAAATTGAAAAAAATTCGAATTAAAAAAATTTAATGTAATTCTCGTGTTACCAACTTACAATACATATTTTTAATTAAGGCACATCAGCTTTCCAATCCTTTCACAGAGAGTGTAAATACCTTGTACAGGATTCCCTATTCCTGCCTTCTGACTGTTTGAATTTTGCTGTAGCTCATTTCACTTCTACACAAGCAATAATCACCCATGACACTGTTATTTTGAACAAACTGTTACCTGTTCAATTAAGAAGATTTTATTTTGCCTTCAGTTGTTCATTCTCTAATTTTGCTTCCTTTATGCAGACATGAGTTTTGGAAGCTTAGATCATTTCGTTCTCCCTGAAAGAACTTCTTTGGACATTTCCCGCAAGTCCCATCTACTGGTGATAAATTCCCTGGATTTTTGTGTGCTGGAGGAAGTCTTTGTTTCGCTTTCATGTGTTAGCAATCATTTCAGTGAATCTGAGTAGAATTTCAGGTTGGTAATTCTTTTTCTTTCAATACACTTCTTGTTCATTATTCCTGAAAGGAGTCTCAGACAAGTCTTACCCTTCTTTCGCTGGGAGTGAGCTGTTTTCGCCTTCCCTGGCATCATTCTCTAATTGTCCTTGACTTTCGGCAATTTGGATATGAGCTCCCAAGGAACATATTTCTTAGTGTATATCCCACTTGGTGTTCTTTGAACTTCGGAGATCTGAATTTTGGTGTCCGTTGTGAATTTCGAAAAACTCTTGCCAATGCTATTTCAAATATTGCTCTTGTTCTCTCTTTTGTTTTTCTTCTTTATTCTTGTTATTTCAATTCTTCTCTTTCTCCTTGGGTTTCATTTTTTTTTGTTTTGTTTTTGTAGCCTCTATTGCTTTATCTTCAAACTTACTGATTCTCTCCTTGGCCCTGTCCAGTGTGCGGGTAAATCTAGTTAAGGCATTCTTCATTTATGTTACAAAATTGTTTCATTTCCAGTAATTTTTTTAGATTCTGTGAGCTTCAATTTCAGTTTTGAGCATACATTACTCATTTGTTCTTCGATGCCAGAACACTAAACCCTGGAGCGAAATATGGTTAGTTTATCTGGTCGGTTACAAAGTGTTTACTGTTTTGCCACATAGGTGCTGTAAGGCTGGTATTTTTGCCAGTGTCCTTATTTTTTGTTTGGGATTTTACTACAGTTCTCATAAATATGCTTGGAGGTTTGCAATTCTTTTGGTTGCAATCTACAGGAGCCGTGGATTTGGTGGCAATGGTTTGGGGAGCAGAGCATTTTCTTTAATCCTACAGTTGGAGCTAGGTCTTCTACCCAGCCTTCCCTGAGGATTTCCTTTTTCTGCATTGGTTTGGCTTTGGTAAAATGCCAGCTGGTTAGGCACTTGTAGATTTGTTTCTCTTGAAGACACTTGCCATTAAGGCAAGTGGAGAGCTCTGGAAGTCTTAAAAGGTTACTTAACCCCACTCTGCTGAAAACATAAGTAAATTTTTCTCCAGTTTTCATAGTGAAAAAAATTTTGGTGGGGCTTGGATATGAAACTAGAATGTGTGGAGATCTGAAAATTGTACATCTCCCCTGGAGTTTTTGAACTCTCATACTTGTCCACATTGAGTCATCATCAGTCATGTGTTAACTGTAATTTTTTAAATTCCAAGGGACGAGTTTTAGGGGCAGGGCAGGGGGACAACATGGCTAAGTAGTCTCTTGGAATGTCAGCATCCCATATTAGAGTGCCTGGAGTCATTCCCAACCAAGCTTCTTGCTAATGTGTATGCTGGGAGGCAGCAGTTGGGGCTCATGTGCGAGACTAGGATGGAGTTTCTGGCTCCTGGCTTTGATCTGACCCAACCTTGGCTGTCACACCCACTCGGGAACTAAACCAGCAGACAGCTGCTGGCTCTCTCTCTCTTCTTCTCTCATTCCTTTTTGTTTGTTCTGCTTCTCAATTATATAGAAATGAATAAGTGTAAAATTTCAAAAAATAAAATATTCCTACAAACATTCCTGCAAACATGGGCTGTAGCCAGAGACTTCGGCTCAGTGTAATCATTCTTTGTATCCGTTTCTCCAGGCTTCAGGCAAGAAGTTTTTCTTATAAACCCAATTCTTTGATGGGTCAAACAAGAATTGTTTATTTTCATTTGGTTCAGCTTTCTCTGTTCATGAGGACAGCAGAGATGGGTTCTGAGTTCTTTGCACATTACACTACAAACCAGCAGTTCTGATACTGAAATAAATATGCTGAGTCACCATATGTCTCGGATGAGAAGGACATAGTACGTCAGTATCTTAGAACCTCCTGGATGTGCTGTTCTAGAACTCCAGAACTTAGTCTAGTCATTTGAGCTTTCAAATATCTTACTGAGAGGAACTGCAGACTCCAACCAGCTCACTAACATGCCCTCCCATCTCTTTTTTTTTCTTATTGTTCCTATTATTGAAATGACTAGGATAGACAAGGCCACCACAGTACCAAAGATGACCCTCTCAGCCTAGTGCTTCCTTGCCTACTTCTAAATTATTGACTGCAGAAGATTTTGGAGGGAGGATGATTCTGTATTTCAATGTCATGCTCCACTCTTGGGCTTCTATGGTTGTGAGTGACGCTTCATACCTTCAGCCAGTGTTGCCAAAGTAGATCCACCATGTCATGTAGATATTTAATGGAGTCATATAAGCCACATTCCTTCATCCTCATGGTGAATTCCTTTACACTTATGCTCTTTCCAACAGTTTGGCCACACTCAGGACCACGTCTGTTCACCAGAGCTTCACAGAGGGAAGGAACCCAGAACAGGCCTATTGAAATTGCCCCCAGGCAGTTCAGAGGCTAATTTCATGCTCCAGGGAAGATAGAGAGGGGAAACCTAGTTAAAGCCCCTGCAGGTCCTCAGAGGCATACCCTAAGCCTGGGACCACTTTGCATTTCTATAGAGCTGTATTTAACTGAGTATTTACATCCTTTATCCCCAACCAAAAGTGACTTTGCCTCCCCAAGGTAGAAAATACAGATTTCTCACCTCAGGTTACACAACTCTAGATGGAATTAACACCCCAAATTTACTCTGTGGGATCATTTATATCTTGAGTTTTTTTTTTTCCTTCTTTAGTCAACTTTCTACACACCCTTACCTATGTCTATTGGCAGTATCTTCCTAAGCAACCGCTTCTTCATGACCTTTGTCTCAGGAACACAACACATCATCCAAAGCGTTTGAAGCAGTGAATGGCATCTACTTTTACTTTTATGTTTTCTCTTTTGTATTTTTGAGAAACTGAGTAAAAGGGCTCATATCTATGGATTTACTCCCAAAATGCCCATGACTGAGAATAGATCAGGCTGGAGTCAGGAATTCATTCCAAGTTTCCCCCATGGATGGCATAACTTCACTCACACCCTGAGTGAAGGCTCCCCCACAGGTTCTGAAATATCAGGAAGCTGGATTCAGGAGTCAGAACCAGGGTTCCAGCCTAGGCACTCCATTGTGAGATGCAAGCATCTTAGGCTCACTCGGGGTTTACATTTTCATGGACAATTCAGCCTATGCCAAAATGATTTGGTTCCTTCAAATGAAACAACTAGTAGCTCTAGAGTGAAGTGGTACTCCTCAAATAGCTAAAACATTCTATTTTGCCTGGCAAGACTAATGCTATTGGTTGCTTCTAACATTTGTACCTATTTTTTTTTCTTGTGACTATGCCTCAAAGTCTTGAAGATGGCTAGAGTTAGCAGTAGCTAAATAATTTACCTGCATGATCTCTCCAGTCCAGTCAACTTGCTAGAACATTTACTCTGAAATAAAAAACTTTCCAATCCCTTTTCCTCAGCCCCTGTTCCCACATCAGTATCCTCTTTTTCAGACAAAATTGACACCCATGTTTCTTCCTGCTTGCTCAGTTGAAGCCTCTTCATGGGAAATTATTAAACCCATGAGTGACTGAAATACAGCTTCTTTCTTCTCTCAGTAAGAAAACTGGAGCAGAGGGTCAGGGTAAAACCTTGAAAGATTCCGGGTGTTACTTACAATATTGCAGAAATCAAACAATAGACATGAGGAGAACCTTGGTGAGTAAGGCCCTGGTAGCAGGGGCCCCAGTCACCTGTCTCTGGTGATGACCCTTGGCTGTGGGCTGTTCCTTACTTAGAGCTTTTACAAATTAATCATACTAAGAGGGGATGGCCCTCTCTCTGCCCCTGTCTCTGTGCCTCTCCTTGTACCAGAGAGAGCTCAGGAAAGGGATTGTGTCAATGTCAGCTTAGGAATCCTGGGAAAGCCTGCAAGGCATGATGGTCAGAGCATCTAGTTTGTATGGAGGCAATCTTGATTCAAATCCTGGCTCTGTGGACCTGAGAAAGTCATTCATCTCTTTGTGGCTCCATTTCCCATTTATGACAGAAAGAGAATAATACTGCCATCCGAGAGCTGTTCTAAAGCATGGATATGGAAGCAAGTTTGTTCAACAGCTGGCATCAAATAAATACCTGAGAATATGAATCCCTTCCTCCTCTTCTCTCCTGAAACATCAATGAAACTGGGTTTATCAGAGTGGTTGTTCTGTTTCTGTCTCTCAGAAAACTGACCCATTTCCCCCAACCAAGCTCCCACTTTAACATTCCAGGAGCTTGAAATTAGAAGGTATCATGTGTATGACCTTGTTCAATCCAAGCATTTTGTAAATGATGAAAATAAGGTTGAGACGGTTTGGGGGCCTTGTTCAAAGCCTATCCCTTCTCTTGCTCCTTGTCCTTTACCTTGTTAATTATCGCCTTTTTGAAGACTGTTTTTACACATCCTGGCTAATGTTTAGCTATTTGCACTTCCAGCATTATTTTGTGAGATGTTGCCACATCGGGTTATTTCAGGTCTTTGGTAATGATCTTCCCAAAGCACAATGGTATGGATTCCTCCCGGCTCCCCAAAGGAGCCACACTGGTGCATGACCAGTAGGCCAAGAAATCCCTAGGTCTTTCCTGAGAGGAGGCCATGCACTCTGGATCCACATGTCCTCTGGCAGAAATCAAGACTCAAGTGCTCGGGGAGGCAGCTCTCCCTCTGTCTCAACCCCTGAGGTCTGTGGGCAACCCAGGTGCAAGCCAGTGCCTTTCAGCTGCCTGGAGAACTTCCCTGCCAGTGGCCTGTCCATTCTGCTCTGTAGTCTCATTTGGTTGCAGGGCCAGGAGGGCACCAATGCTCCTCAGAGACAAAACTGATGAACACATGTCAATGAGAACAAGTCATGGGCATCCAACTGCTTCCAAAACGATTTGTATTCACAGTATCCAACGCACTAAGTTCTCCTGGGAAGACTCAGGCACTCTGCTACACAGCCCCTACTGCAGTGCCACTCTTAGCCCCAGCTTGGGGACAAGCCTGGGAGCTTATGGCAGCACGGGTGTTGGCAGGGAGGTGGGTAAGGCACTCAGCAGCTTGCTGGGGGCAAGGGGCAGGGAACTGGTTTGAAAAAGCTCCTCAGTGATTCTCAGGCACTTCTATAACTCTAGGTTATCAGGCTTAGCAAGCAAAACACAGACCACCCAGGGAAATCTGAATTTCATATGAACAATTAGTATGCCCTAATGTAGGTATGCTCTATGTGATATTAGGAACACACACTGAAAAAAAAGTTTATTTGAAATTCAAATGTACTAAGGGCATCATATATTTTATCTGGCAACTTTCCACTCTCCCCACCCTCAAACGGAAAGTGACATTTTAAAATATCATTCTAAAAAAACATACAAAAATAAAGAGAAGTATAAAAAATAAAAATAAAATCAGCCATAGTTTTAACACCATAATGTTAATACTAGTGTTAGCATTTTGGTCCATTTCTTTTCACTGTGTGTGTGTGTGTGTGTGTGCGCACTCATGCGTGTGTATGTGATTTAACGTCAGTCACATATTTCTCTATACAATTTAGATTCTGACAGTTTTAAATTGTTTCCCTCTTTTCCTCTATAACATTATATACAAGAAAATATATAACATAGGACATGAGGACATTTTATATAATATTTATATTGTGTGATACATGTTTACTAACATATATTAATTTCATGTATCATATTTATTGTTGCACATCCATATATGCTACATATACTGTACTATATATAATATGGAGGTTAATTTTTTTTTATTCAAGAGACAGGAAGACAGGTATTCAATCTAGCAGTCAAGTTAGGGTGCCAGAATCCTACATCAGGTGGACAGTTTTAACACCTGAGTCCAGCTTCCTATTGAGGTGGCCCCTGGGAGGCAGTGGTATTGGCACAAGTAGTTGGGTTTCAGCTAGCCTACACTGAATTCCCAGCTCCTGGACTGAATTCTTAGCTCTTGGCCCTGGCCCCAGCTCAGCGCAGCTCTGGGCACTGTGCAAATTTGAAGGAATGAAAGAGTGGATAGGATCTCTCTCTCCCAACTGTCATGGGAGAGGAAATATATATGGTGTGGATGTCCTGGGCCAGGTGGACTAGATGGCTCAAGATTCCATCAAGTCCCTCAGAATAGTGATTTAAAACTTTAAAAACCAGCAAAATAAAATGTTTTATTTCTGGAATTTCCCATGAACATTTCAGACTACACTTGACTAAAGGTAACTGAACCATGGAACATGACACCTCTGAAAACGAATGACCACAGCACCAACATTTCCACTGTGTGGATTTCTCATGAAGGAAAGATCTGCGTGGACATCGGCAAGGAGGTGATGATGTAGCATAGGGCCTTTGGTGCCGAACATAGGAAAAGTCTCGAATTCACTTTAAATATCATGTAAGAAGTGTGGACACCGAAGTGAACATGACAGAGGAATTCAGAAATTGTATTTATATGATGGTGGTGATGGGGAGGTAGATAATAAAAAAGAAATGATACAAAATGATTTCATATAGTAATAAGTGAAGATAAAACCATATAGGTTACTGTTCATGACAACACAATCCAACTACTATTTGACTCAGCATTAACTTGATTGCTTGCATCAATTCATAAAAATTGAGCCCCTCAAAATGAAACTGAAACTAGCGTAATGGCTTGCTTCAGGAATTTTCAAAAATTCATTTGTCAGAACAACAGGGTAGTTGGCTTCCTCTGAGAACAATCTAGAGGACCTACACACTCTTGAAGTTCCCCATAAAACCTCCATTTCCTTATATTTATTGGTTCTAAAATGCTTTATCACAACTTTTTCTCCAGTTTCAATCAATATCCACATTGAATGACTCTAAACATTTTATCAACACACCAGGTTTGCCCTGCACCTTCTAAAATGCTCATGTGACTCCATCAAAGTAGTGGCATCCCAACTTACTGCACTAAGCAATAAACTTGGCTCTGTGCGAACAACAGGCTGTGGGGGATTCAGCTAACAGTAAGAGTGGTATGAAGCAAACGCAAGACCACTCAATCCATGGAGATGGAGGAGGGTAGAATGTTGGCACCTTTGTTGGGTAAGAAGCCTCTCAAAAGTGACACTTTTTGAGCTAAAATGTGAATGAAGGAAGCTATCTGGCCTTGGAACAAAACTGCCAAGCTCTGGGAATGATAAAGAGAATTGTAAAGCAAAGGAGATCAAAGAGGTTCAGTGGAAGTCAGATGCTGTGGTGCAGTACAGGGTACTGTAAAAAATCTGGATGTTATTTTAAGTACGATTTTTTTAAAGATTTATTTTATTTTCATTACAAAGTCAGATATATAGAGAGGAGGAGAGACAGAGAGGAAGATGTTCCATCTGCCTATTCACTCCCCAAGTGAGTGCAACGGCTGGTGCTTTGCGCTGACCCAAAGCCAGGAGCCAGGAGCTTCTTCCAGGTCTCCCACACGGGTGCAGGGTCCCAAGGCTTTGGGCCGTCCTCGACTGCTTTCCCAGGCCACAAGCAGGGAGCTGGATGGGAAGTGGAGCTGCCGGGATTAGAACCGGTGCCCATCTGGGATCCCCGGTGCATTCAAGGAGAGGACTTTCGCCACTAGTCCACGCTGCCGGGCCTCGATTTTTTTTTTAATCTGAAAGATTTAAGCCAGGAAGTGGTAAGCCTTCATCTGTGCATCAAGTCAACAAATATAAATGGAGACTCTTCTCTTGTCCATGGTTTGTGGATATGAATTGCCCTGGCAGTGTAATGTTCTAGAGGGAAGACAGAGGCACATGACCAGCATGCATAAGACCAATCCCTGTACAATGCTGCAGCTGTGGGAAGAAAAGGGTGGCACGAAAGGCACTCAATTAAAAGAAATGGCCCTTCCTTCCCAGCATTCTAGCTCTCACATCTCCAGGTTCAGTATAAACATAGCTTGCCTGATATGGTTTCCAGGTTCTGAGATCCCCCAAAAGCAACCATAGCAAACCCATGCCATGCGCTTAGATGGCAAACACTAGTCCAAGTGCTTTGGCACCAACCACAGAGTAGGCAGTCACTAAATGTTGGGAAGGAATGGTCTGTTCATTAGGTATTTATGTTCCAACCAGTTCTAAAAAGCTTTGAAGTTGCATTCAGAGCCACATGTTATAAAATATAAAAAATAAACACTGAAATCAAGAGAATAGGGATGCAGGGCAATAAATTAAATAAATAAGACAAAATCAGGGTAAAGCTAAAATCCCGGTTAAAAATCCTTAATTAGTAGTTTTGAAGAGAGATGAATCATAAGGTTTCATGAAGTCTTCCAGCAGCGCAGATGCACAGAAACAAAATGATAAACAACATGTAGAAGACAGTAGCTCAGGAAAAGGCTAGTTTTTCTAGTATTGATTCAGCTTTTTTTTATGCTCCTCATAAAAGGATTTTCTGTATGAGAATAAATAATGATAATCTTTGAACAAACACAGTTGTGAGTTCCAAATGGCTAGTTTTTGGAACCTCCCCTGGGAGCGTTCTCCAGACACAACTGAGCATAGATCCTTTCAGTTGATTAGAGAGGAGGGGGTAGAGCACACGTTTTCAGCTAACTGGTACAGATAGGTGAAGTAGGACAGGGAGGGGTGGGTGTCTGGTGCAGTGGGTAAGACATCACTTGGCACATCCACATCCACAGAGTGACTGGGTTCAGATTCTGGCCCTACTTCCAACTCCAGCTTCCTGCTAATGCACACCCTGGGAGGCAGCAGATGTAGGCTCAAGGGCTTTGGTACCTGGCACCGAAATGAGAGACACTGATTGAATTCCTGGCTCCTACCTTCAGTTTGGCCTAGCCCTGGTCATTTCAGTACCTGGGGAGTGAACCAGTGGATATAACATTTTTATCTGTATACTGCTCTCTCTCTCTCTCTCTCTCTCTCTCTCTCTCACATGCCCTTCAAGAAAATGAAGAAAAGAATGGTGAGTATTCTAGAAAAACAAGATAGAAGAGGAGCACAAGTGGGTGCTAAGCAATGGCGGGGGTCAGTTTCCTGGAACTCAAACTGTTGGAACGAGGCACAGGCAGGTGCTTGCATGCAGCGCACACATTTTTTAAAAGGAGCAGCTAGTAACTCAGGTAGTAACCAGCTCCTTATATTCTGCATCAAGCAACGTTAGGCCCTTCTAGAATAAAACGTGGGTGATGGGTCTCCACAGAGGCAGGATTTGTGGAGGGTGGAATCTTCATGAAGTGCAATAAACACTTCTCATTTTAACTCTGTGAAGAAAGCATCTCCTGGCAGGCAACCTTACGGTATGTCCACAGTTAGTAGTGGGGTTGTCCAGGGCCTGTCTGGATCCATCCGGGTGCCCCATTTTCTAATTTTTAGAAGGGAGTCTTAAAAGCCTGCTCCCGACTTATGGTTGACATACAAGGTGACTGACAAGGAAGTGTTTCCTCTGGCTACATGTGTGCATCCCAATTATGGCTTCTCTGGAATCAGGACAGATGAATCTGTTGCAAATGCAAAATTATGGACTGCCAACAGCCTCTTCATGGAGAATAGTTAGTCTGGAAAACAAATCACGGTGAGTTCAATACAAAAAAGGTACTATCTCTTAAATCAGTGTTGTCATTGTTTAAATTTACTGGCTTTAATAGACGTAGCCTATGCTATGCTCTAATCATTTTGAGCCCTTTAGATGAGAGAACCTTATCCTGTTCTAAGTGCATGGTCTTCCAAAATCTTGATGTCATCCACAAGTGGGAAAACAGAAAATGGAAGTCCAGCGAAGGTTAAGTGATTTCTACCCAAGGCCATGCAAGTTTGTTCCTAAACCTCCAGTTTAATAGGAATAAATCCTGACTGATAGCTCCTTACAATGAGGTGGTATTGATGAGTCACCAAGCCAGACGTTTGGTGCTCACACCAGGAACCTGGTAATTATCTATTTCTCCCACCTCTTAACTTTCTCTTTTCTACTAAAGGGAGATTCATTAATTGAGCCACTGCTTGACTCTTTCTACCCATTATTTCTACTTTGCCCAAAGTTGTTTTTTTTTTTTTGAATGTCAAATAGAAGGATTCTGAAGATGAATTCTCCACAGCATGCCTCAGAAAGAAACCGGCACTGTGGTAGGTTGAGCCTCTAATTTATGTGGCTGATATGAGACTTCCCTCTTAGTCTTCTAATGCAGATTTTTCATTGTCTTTGTGAGCCCAGCTTTGTCACCAGGTCCCTATTCCCAAAGAGCATCACCAACACCACAGCGTTTATGAGTGGTCATATCTGAACTGAAGGATGGATAGAAGTATTCAGTGGGGTGGAGCCAGGAGCACTCACAAGAGCAACAATGGCAGAGGGCAGAAATCTCTGTGCACATCACACTGTATATTCTGTTGAAGGATATGAGGCAAGAAAGACACTCAGAAATTCTCAGACAATAAGGTCAAGGAAATAAATTCTTTGGATGACAGTTGGGTGGTGATGAAATTTATTAGTACAGTTGTAGTACTGAATTTGTGCTATCTTCAACTTAGCCTGAACAGTTAACAGGTGTGCCCTGCATGGGGGTATGCTGTATGACTGTGTTCCTTCCAATAGGTATAACATTTAAAAATTAGTTTCAGATTTCTTAATACATTCTGTCTTCATATTATCTACAGATTTCTTTCAGTGCTACTGCTTGAAGAGTAAGGAAGAGGGAAAGACAAAAGGAGGACACCGGAGCGACCCTAAACAGAGTATACTCCCTACCCAAATGACTTCCTAGGCCCACCTGCTGAACCAATAGACCACTTGGTGCTCTGGTTGAAATATCTGCGAAGACCCTTTTTTCTTTTTTTTTTCTTGGCAAAGGGAAACTCCATGTATCTACAGAGGATTCACGTCTAACAAGAAGGGTACATAAATGTAAACTTACCAGTGTCTCAAGAACTGTAATAATAATGCAGGCACTTCCAAAAGATTTCGGCGCTATGATTTTACCTTTTACTAACCAGGACCCCCTATCGGCCAGTTTGCACTCCTACCTGACCTTTGTCTATTTGTAGACTCCAATCCCCATGTCTCCTGTTACCCAGCAAGTTCCCCAGCTATGATTCCCTCAATATCTGAGCTTCTTTCTCTGCACTTACTCCCAAATGGTTGACATTGATTTGCAACGTTAATGAAGTAAGTACCCAACTATCCTTGTTCATGAGCTATTACCTCGGTATTGATTGTAGCCTTAATTGACAATTACTTGAATGGGCTGGGCTACACTGAGCTTTTATTAATTTTCCATTGTGATACTCATTACTAAACTTCATTGCAATTGTGTAATGATGTAAACTCCCCACTGTGGCTAAGTGAAGTGGAAAATTCCACTGGCCATTTCCCAAATCTATTTATGCTGGAAAACAAGAGGTTTGGTATTGTTAAATTTGATATCAGGATGCTAGGGCTTGATTCTGTGGGAAAAGAATTGTGGCTTTGGTTGTAAAAATAAATAGAGTTTGCTAAATTATTTTTCCTTCACTGTTATTTCAGAAGATATGCATCCAGACTTGTTTCTCCCCCTTCTACCCTGGAGAAAGAGTGAATTCCAGGCTACTGTTAAATAATATTCATTCTTTCATCTCCCATCAAAAATTAGGGGTGGGAAAGAGACAGGGAGAAGAGATTATATAGTCTAAGGGATTTTCATTTTCTTCAGCTGAGCCCCATAGAAAGTTGTGGGTTTTTTTTTTTTTTTTGGCCACTATTTTTAACAAACAGAAAATCCTCTGACTGTAAACTCTTTCTTACATAATAAACAAAACACATGCGATGTATCAAGATCCCCTTGGAATGAGCTTTGCAATGAGAACATGCTCGGAAAAGGAAACTCTTGCACTCATCTTAAAGAAACATGGGGACCCTATTTGCCTCTCACATTCAAGATAACTCTGCCCCCCACCCAGCTTCATGCTGGCCTCTCTTTTTCATCCTGTTAGTCCTGTGTCCTTAACTGTCTCTGACCATGTTGGGATGGCAAATGGGTGTGGTAGGATGAATTACCGCCACAGTTAGAAATAAAAAAAATTCAATTATAAGGGCCATTCTTTCTGGTCTATGACTGAGATAGGCTGCGTTTGGGGTGTACAATGGGAGAAGATGATTTTGAAAAGATGATTTCTTAGTTCTAAATAAGCCAGAGCAATGGCTGCAATGTGACATAAAACTGCAGAGCTGGAATTCACTGTTATGGTCTATTAACTGGGGCCATTCTTGTGGCCTTCTAAGAGACATGGCAGAAAGGGGGGGGAGGCAGAGAATTCAAAGTCTTATGCATGAAACAGCTGCCTAATTCTTGCTTTCAATGTTCTAAAAATACAAGCAATGGGGCCATTGTTATCGTCAAGTACCATTTGGATTTATAGTATCTCATATTGGAGCATCCGCTCAATTCCCAGTTACTCTGCTTTTGACTCAGCTCCCTGCTAAAGTGTCTGGGAAACTAACAGGCTAAGGTCCAAGAACCTGGGGCCCTGTAACAAACGTGAGAAATGAAGATGAAGTTCCAGGCTCCTGGCTTTGGCTATTGGTCACCTTATGGTATACAAAGGTTTTCCTGGGAGTGTGAATTTCTGCTCAATTCCCCATGTCCCCATTTCTAATGCTGATCTTGACTTCTGAGCCTCATACATTTCCTGTTTCTTTTCAGTTTCCCTTGGAAATTACTGTTTTCCTGTTTTACAAAATGTGGTAGGTGTGAAGATATGCTTTTCAGTACCATTCAACAGAGGACTTGCTGTGTGTGGTGGGTTGAACTTCTGACTTTCAAAAGATATGCTGATTTGGAACCTTAGAATATGAATTTCTACAGAAAAGGGTTTTTTGTAGAATAATTAAGGTAAGGCTCTTGAGATGGCATTATCATGGATGATGGTGAGTTCTAAGTCCAATGATAAATATCCTTATAGATAATTGAAAGAAGAAAATTGTCACAGAGACAAAGAGAGAAAGGCCACATGAAGGCCTTGGAAGAGAATGGATTGATGCGTCTACACTCTAATCCATGTCCAGGAAAGCCAGAGACTACCAGCGGCCAGCAGAGCTGAGAAAAAGGCATAGCACAGATTCTCCCTTGGAGCCCACAAAAGAAACCCACGCTGTCAACACCTGGACTCGGGACTTCTTGCCTCTAGTGGGCTCAGAGAGCAGGGAATTGAAGTTAAAGGTTTGTGCTGATTGGTTATGGCAGCTCCAAAAATCTCACCCACTGCCCATTACACAGTGAGTGCAGCAGCCAACAGCCACTTCCAGAGGTTGGTGGTGGGGTTTGCCTCAGCTTCAGGGACTGCCTGCCTAAGATCGGTCTTCCTAGAACAGTTCCAGGGCTAATGATGGTCCCTATTAGGCTATAAAGATTTGCCTTCAATACTACACAAATGCAAGCGGTACTAGCCTTCCACCCACCTGCTGGGTCTGTCAAGGCCTCAGCTCTGCCCAGATTTGTGTTCTCCCCATTCCTTTCACAGATACAGATCCCTAATAAACATCTTGCTCAGATGTTCTGTTTCTTGAAAATTTGTGCAAAGGAAATGCATCCCTTCCACGCATTTCAAATCTTCTTATAAATTTGGTTTCTTTGCAACTTTTTGGATGGGAAAGCTGCCATTCAAAATATGGATATTTGGGTGGTAATTGTGGTGCTGCCCGTGATGCTGGCATCCTGTATAAGCATCAGTTCAAGTCCCAGCTGCATCCCTTCTGAACCAGCTTCCTGTTAACGTGTCTAGGAAGACAGCAGATGATGGTCCAAGTGAATGTGAGACACAGATGGAGTCCTCGACTCCTAGATTCAGCCTCGCCCAGACTTGGCCCTTGGGACCATTTCAAGAGTGAACCAGATGAGGGAAGACTTCTGTCTTTCCTTCTCTTTGCACAACAAATAAATGAATGAATAAATACATTTTTAAAAAGAAAGTAAAATTTCTGTGTGCTGTGTGTGTGCATGTGGTTTTGGTTGATGATAGCATTCAATTTCTATGGGGTTACATTTTATTAGGATGATGTAATCTGTTCTTTTAAAATGTCATCATTTACGGATACTTCTTTCATGAAAAATAACTGGCAAGCTTATGATGAACAATTTTAAATGTTAATGTAAACATATGATAAGGGACACATGGTTTTTGCAAACTTTTTGAGAAGTCTCCTGAGGGAAGATTCCATGGCCCCGACTCATGTTGCAGGTTGAGCATCTCCGCAGCAAAGCCCATGCTATCAGTAGCTGCAGGTCTTGCAGCACTCTGTTGTCCAGGTCTTTGGGAGCCTTTGCTGAAATACAGAACAGGGGTGACTGTTTGTCATTGCCTGAGCAGCTCTATGAAGGCTGGGACTACTGGAAAGGGCCCAGAGAAGCGACAGAGGTCACTGATGGACAAACTCCCCCAGAGGGAGGGTCAGACAGACACTGCTTCCACACACTCTCCCCACGGCCCAGTGAGCTTATTCTCTTTGTCATCTCTAAGCAAGCACATCTGAGGACAATGCATTAGTTTTGTATCCTGGCTGCATCTTCCAAAACTAACGATTATCATTATCATCATGGCTGTCGTTTATTGAGTGCCTACTATTTCCAAGGTAATAATAATAATAATATTCAAATTGCTGGTGGCTAGCATGGTGGTGCAGATGAAGCCACCTCTTGCAAAGGCCAAATGCCTATCAGAGTGCTAGCTTCCATCCCGGCTGTTGGCTTCCTATCTGATTTCTTGCTAATGAACCAGAGAAGGTGGCAGATGAGCCTGCAGACACTTGAGACTCCACTCTCCATGTGGATGCCCTGCGTGGAGTTCTTGCTCCTGGTTTTTTAGCCTGAGTCAGTCCTGGCTTATTGGGGCCATTTGAGGAGGAAACTAATGAATGTAAATGCCTCTTTCTTTTTCAAGTAAATAAAGTTTTTTTTTAAATAATTTTTTAACATCTGGAATCAGAATTCCTCTTGGGAAAGGAATGGTGGAGGAGTCCTTGACAAGCCCTCTTAGGGACAGACTCTATGAATCACATGGATGAGTGAGGAAAGGAAGAGCATTTGGGGAGAACATGACAACAATAACATTTGCTACCTTTGTAAATGCTTACAGTGTGCTGATACTGCTTCAAGTACTTTAAAATAGATAAAGTAATTAAATCTTCATCATCAACCTATTATTACCATCCCAAATGTAAAGATGGGAAAACCAAGGGACAGCTGAGGGACAGAAATTAAACAAAATATCTCAGCGCTAGTAAATATCACTGGACTCCAGAGTTCAAGGCTCCTGTTTATTGCATCTATGGCCTTAGCAACTGTGATGTGCCTAGCAAGACTTCATACACACTCACACACATGCGTTTATGTGATATATGTATACATATGTTTGTGGATATACGTGTGTGTCTGTAGCTGTAAAACCAATGTTGTGCCTCTTTGTCCTAGAGTTAAAAAACGGATACCAGACTCACACACAGAAAATTTATGATAATCAGGCATTTCAAATCAGTAGCAAAAATGAAAATAAGCTTCTACTTCACACCTAAACTAAATTATATTCCAGATGGAGCAAATGGATGTAAATGTAAATGTATGAAGATCTTAAGTACTAAGAGAAAATATTGGAATATTTTTATAATTTTGGCATTTTCCTCTATGCAGATGAAGCCTGGAATTTATATTTTTAAAAAAGATTTGTGCCTTTAGATATATAAGTATAAAAAACATCTTTATAGAAAAATACTGTGACAAATAATACTCCAGAAATATTGTAAATGTATGATAAACAAACAGAACTTGAATGTGATAAATTAAAAGCTATAACAAAACCCAAGAAATACCAATGAGAATATTAAGAGATATGAAATAAAATTCACAGAAAAATAAATGCAAACAATTAACATACAGATGTGCAATCTCACCAAAAGCTAAAATTGTGAAGTTTAAAAATAGGATACCATATTCTTAAAAATTATGTCTTATTTCCATTTTATTTGAAAGATACAAAGATATAAATAGAGATACAGATGAGAGAGGGGAGAGAGAAAAAGAGAGAGAGAGAGAGAGAGAGAGAGAGAGAGAGAGAGAGAGAGAGAGAAAGTAGAAAGATATATTCCATTCATTGGTCCATTCCCCCAAATACCCGCAGCAACCAAGACTGCACAGGCCAAAGCCAGGAGCCTGAAACCCAATCTGAGTCACCTAAATAAGTGGTAGGAATACAAATATTGGAGCCATCCTCAGATGCTTTTAGTATGTGTGTTAGCAAGAGGGAGCTGGATGGGAAGCAGAGGAGCCAGGAACAGGCACTCATGGTAGTATGCAGGTGCACCAAAGTGGTGACCAAAGTGCTGTGCCAAAAATCTGGTCCAGGTGAAAATTAGCAAATTTGAAAATATATTGGCATCAGTAGCAGCTAACCCTACCACCTGTGACACTGGCATTCTATATAGGTGCTGGGTCATGACCTGGCTGCTCTGCTTCCAAACTAGTTCCTTGCTAATAACCTGGGAAGAGCAATGGAGAATGGCCCAAGTACTTGGGTGCCTGTTACCCACGTGGGAGTCCTACATGAACTGCCTGGCTCCTGGCTTCAGCTTGGCCCACCCCTGCCATTGCTATCATCTAGGGAGTGAACCAGAGGATGGAAGACCTTTCTGTCTCTCCTTTTCTCTCTCTCTCTCTCTCTCTCTCTCTCTCTCTGTAATTTGGACTTCAAAAAGATAGAATAAACCTTTTTTAAAAAGAAAATACATTGGCATTTTGGTGGTAGTGTAAATGTTAAGCCTTTTTGGAGAAAATGTTGGCAGTAATTATTTCAACCAAAAATGCATATTCCCTGTGTTTCAGTAATTACAGCGGGAAAATCATGTCTCCAATAGAAAAAGAACCTAAATTGAGCCTACATTGCTCCCTGGTTTAATTCTGCAGCTCAGTGCAGTATTCCTACAAGGTTCTCCATGATCTGAACTCACTTGTTCACTCAGGGCCACCTCAACCTGTCACCCTTTAAGCTGAGGTTCCAGGTGACAACTTCCCTTCCCATGCATTTGTCTCTGCAGGTTCCTCTTCCCATTGGACCCTCCATGCTTTCACTTCTCCCTGCCTTCCTTAACGCCCAGTCCAATCTCCACATGCTCTGTGATGCTGGATTCTTTTTGAGGGGGAGGATTTATTTACTTTGTATTGGAAAGTCAGAACCACAGAGAGACAGAGAAAGATCTTCCATCTGCTGGTTCACTCCCCAAATGGCTTCAACAGCCAGGGATGAACCGATCCAAAGCTGGGAACCAGGATTTACTTTCAGATTTCCCTCGTGGGTGCAGGGTCCCAAGGCCTTAGGCCGTCCTTGACTGCTCTCCCAGGCCACAAGTAGGGAGCTGGATGGGAAGCAGAGCAGCCGAGACATGATTCAGCGCCCACATGGGATCCTGGTGCATTACGAGGTAAGGATTTTAGCCACCAGGCTACCACGCTGGGCCAATGCTGGATTCACAGCCCCTGACAAAAAGTTAAAGGTTTGATAAATGCAAACTTTTGTAACTTCAGTATTATTGACAATTACACATGGAAGTTCTCACCTAGCTCCCTCTTTATTTTGAGCATATTTTCTTTACTACTGGATTGAAAGTTTCCTGAGGATAAAAAGGCTTCCTATGTAAATGCAGTAGAGTTCATAGGGTTTTAATAGAAGTCAAACCTGGTTTGAACATCAGTCTGCCATTTCTACAAGTGTTTCCAGTTCTTTCACCTGTAGACTCAGGATGTAATGCATGCTATATCCATAGTGAAGAGAATGACTTGTTTACTTGTATTCTATCTCTTCTGTATCAAGGTCTATTGGGGCCCAAATAGAACCAACCCCACAGAAGGTGTTCAGTAAACTCTTATGGCGAGTTGCTAAGCTAGAAGTGCAAATTATCATTGTCCTACCACATCCACACACCAACAGCATTTTATGTGTGTATGTGCATGCGCAGTGTTCTCATTTTTTCATTATTCAGTGAAGCACTTTGTTTGCTTTTAAGTAGGCCGGTAACTATTCTCAGTTTCGTACTAGCCAAAGAATCAATCTTGACCCAGTTGCTAGGAAACCCTGTCTTTGGAGCAGAAGTTGAGAATCAATTTCCTCATGCTTTGAAGAACATGTATTTACGTAAATTACTTCCTCAGAAATATTGATTCGTTCCAAAAGCATTTAAATAATACGGAAAACAAGAGATTTTTATGCGGAGGCTGTATCTTGACAGTGAAGTAGACATGCACTTAGGAAAAATATATTTACACAGATAATCTACATCTTGTTCAAGAGAGAAAATAGACTTTAATGTAGTAATGGGACTATTTGTGTAATGAACTCTCAGGGGCTGTTGCATAAATAATGATTCCTGAATTCTGTGAAATTTTTTTTAAGTGCAAACTGTCTTTCTGAATTTTCATCCAAATTTGGTTCTGGGATCACATCAAAGCTGGTTTTATATTAGTGACTGAAGCATTGTGGAGACATGTAGACATTTTCTAATGGAAACATTATAACTGGCAGCACATTTTTATCAAAGATGCATTTTGAAGATGAGTTGGTGTCCTAATGGCCTCCACATTCTGCAAAGGACTCTCCTGGTCAGTAGCTGGCTGTGCCAAGCATTTTCGGACATCAGTAAGCCCTGCTCCAAAGAGGGATACCAGCCAGTCTGTGAAATGTTTCTGCAAGAACTTTTGGCTGCCTTAACTGCCTAAAGCAAATGTTTGTTTGCTGCAGTGCACGAATCAAATGCTTTTGTGTGAAAACACTTGCTAGAGAAACAAATGTTTGTTTTGGTAATCGACATTTGGACTGTTGGAACATTACCACTGAAGATATTGGTTTGAGAAATATACATTTAATTTGGAAAGCACCATTTAGGATCAAGCAAGTGACACAAATCTATGCTGTAAGGCTCTGAGGTTGAAATTGGACCCACATTTTTCATTTCCCCCTTGTCAGATCTGACTGGGGAAATGGTGCCTTGTTTTACATGTTGCTATATAATGTTACTGCACAACAGTGTTAAAGGAAAAAGTGATTTACTTCCCTGTAGAAGTGTATGACTTATAAATTATCAAAGGTAGCAGCAGAGTATATTTATCTAGTATTAATATTTAAATGCCATTTTCCTATTGAACATACCACATGCTCATATTAATCTTTTAGATTAGATTCAGTACAAATTGATGTTTTCTGAATGGAAGATTTCTCCTTACATTTTACGTTTGATTATCCATGCTAACTGACAAGAGGGAAGGTGCAGACACCCTAAAACAGCAGCAGATACAGAAATAAGCTTTGGCTTCTGACAGCATTACATTTTTTAGTAGCAAAAAGAAGCTAATTACATATTGAAAGATAGAGATTTCAAAGAGCCTCTGGGTGGCAAGAGAATCACTTACGTATCAGATATGTTATATTTGGCTATAGATAATCCACAAAGAAAGTCAAATGGCACTATCACTGAGGCCAAGGCTAAGGTTACGAGTGCAAAACACATTAAATATATTTATTTGTTTCTTGTACACTTTAAACTCTATTTTTAGCTTGATGAATGCCAGGAAAATTTGTAAATGCATTTGATTTCTTTTTATGATTACATCAGAGATTTTTTTCTCTTTTGTCAAAATAAACTGCAGGATCCAGATTCATTTGAAAATTTATGAACTGAAATCTACACTCAAATCACCACGTACTTCATAATACAATGAAAGTAGTTCCAAAATTTTTGCTGCTGGCCTTCAGCCTCTTGATCTTAAGCTTAAAAAATACATTTTAAAACAGAACATGAAGCCAGTATCAGTTTGGAATCATCAACTGGAAGGATCATGCATTAGAATGTTGAGAAACATGACTTTGTATCCTGAATCCTCCCGTTCCTGTTTCCATTTGTAAATTTCATGAAAAAGATAAGTGATATAATGCACGTATATTTGAAGTACTTTGAGCTCCCTAGAACTTAATAATTCAAAGTATTGTAGTAAATTCCCATTTATTCTGAATCCAAACTACCAGAAAGCTGAATAATGAGATTTTTTGTGCAATTTATAAAATGATAATGTCCCTGGGGCATCACAAGATCCTAAATTCTTTTGAACAGTAACAAAAAGATTAAATTTTGTTCAGCATAATTTTGTGGTAAGAATATTTTATAGAGTTCTAATTCTTTGAAGATAGTAATTAATCTATGTGTAGCCTATGGTGATTGTTCTTTTTTTAACTTCAATATAGAAAGAGTATCTCTGCATTTCCCGGAAGCTTTAGCTTTGTATTTCTAGCTTAATCAGACCTTAAAATGTATAGCACATCATAAACCTTGTAAAGCTTGATAACGAGTCACGCATGTCCCACTTTACTAACTATAAATGATTCAGCACGGTTGAAAGCAGGGAGTACACTCCTGCTGGTTGAAGTAGCCCGAGCACTGATGTCTGGCACAATCCTTAAGCATACACTGGAACCAAGAAATGGAAGCCTTTGCTTCTCTCCCCACTAATTGGAAAATTGTACCCTTCATGGTGACTGATACCATATATTAAGGGGGGGTTAGGTATTGCAGCGATGTCAACATTCACTTGGCCTCAAATGAGAATATGAAATATCTCAAAATATGTTCCTATAACCTGTCCACCTCTCTAGCCATCAATATACTGACCAGGAGGGAGGGGAAGGATCAGAGCCCAGGAAAATCAAATCAATCACCCTTACAGATTGCAAGTGGGGCAGTTATCAGAGAAGGGGTCTCATGTGAATATTTTTGAAACTTCTGAATGCCTTCATGGACTTTGAAATTATTGAGGGGGCAGGAGTTTGGTGCAATGATTAAGATACTGTTTGGGCTGCCACATCCTATATCAGAGTGCATGGGTTTGAGTTGTCACTCCACTTCTGATTCCAGCTTCCCAAGACGCACCCTGGAGGCAGCAGGTGATGGCCAACTCCATGGGTTCCTGCGATCCACAAGGGAGATCTGACTTCCTGCCTTTAGATTCCTGCAGCCCTGGCTATCTCAGGCACTGAGCAAGTAAACCAACAGATGGGAGGTCTCTGTCTTTGACTCTCACTCAAATAATAAAAACAAACATATCAGAATTTTACAAAAAAAGTTACTAAGGATCCTAAATGCCATTTGTTTCTGTCGTTTATAACTGTCAATATTTACCATGAAAGAAAATAAAGCTGTGATTTTAAAACTTTTAAATTAAATTTGTAATTTATTTAAAAAATAATATTAGCATTGTAACATTTTTTATTAAAAATAACAATGTCCAAAAAAAAAAAAAAATTGAGCCAAGCAGCATGTTTTTCCTGATCAGAAGCAGCTGGATTCTGCTCTGGTTTTCCATGCAGTCTGTTTTGGTATAATATTTGCTTGGTTATACGCAGGAAGGTGATGTCACAAAGACTCATGTTTAAGAAAGGGAGGAGTATATTAGTATACTTTTCACGTAAACATGGATATTGGGTTTTGATATTACACTAAAATCTGACCATGTAAAATTTGAAATTCTATCAATGAACTTTTTTTTGTACTGTTACAACAGTATTCATCGGTTTATCTTGCTCTTGTACTTGTGCATGATTTTGTAATATCATACATAGCCATTTGGAACATACTGGTTGATTGACTTAAACCGATTTTCCAAATGTTGATACATTTCACTGTGCAATGTAAAAAAAAACTTCTCTAATATTTTCAATTTATCAGCATAATTTTTAAGTATTGGGAAGTTTGTCACACTGATGTTCTAATTTTTAACTTAAAAAGCTTAAAATTTAGCACATGCAACAAATAATGTCAAATGTAGCGACAGGTTGATTTTGTTCATCTTTCAGAAAAGGTCTGCTAAATATCCAAGCCTAAATAACCATCATTTGTCTGAGAGTTGTTCTTTCAAGTAAAAGGGACATTGCATTTTAAAAAGGAGGCTGGCTGCACTCGTGGCCCAAGCAACGGCGGAGGTCTATCTCCTCAAGACAACCCACTCTGGCACCCAGAAGTGCTTGACATGTGACTGCTGTTATCAGGCAAAATGCTAAAAAGAATCCTAAAGTCACATGCAGTAAAGGCTCCCTGCTTAAGAACTGTTAACTGCTTCATAAAGGACAGTCAATGAAAAAGTACAATGACTGTTAGTATAGCCTGTTGTTTATGCTAAACCGCCAGCAGTTTCATCCATCATACCCTCTTTTTATTGTTTTAAAATGCATTTTGGGAGGTAGACAGATGTTGAAAGGGTGAGAGCATGAGGGAGAGAAGGAGGGAGAGAGAGAGAGAGAAGCATGTTCCTATTTGCTGCTTCACTTTCCTGGTGCCTGGCCTTAGCTCAGAATTTGGTACTCAATCTAGGTGCCTCGTGTGCGACAAGACCCAACCACTTCTTACAAGTAGGGTTGGAGGGAGGTTGGACAACAGGAACCAAAACACACAGAAGTAAGTTCTAATGTTTTACAACACAAAAGGAAGACTAGAGCAATAATTTAATGTCTATAAAGAGCTAGAAGAGAGGAGGTTTGAAGATTCTCAACACCAAGAAATGATAAATATTTAAAGAGTTGGAAATGTTTCCCTGATTTTGCTCATCATACACTGTATACAGGTACTGAATTATCATATTGTGCCCCATAAATACACACAATTGTTCTATGTTAAGAAATAAATACAAATTATAATTTCTTTTTTTGGTGTTGTTAATCAGCTCTGGAGTGGATTTTTAAAAGGAGGCTGGTGAAGTTAATAAAGGATCTCAAAGATGATGGAGTTCAACATGGCACAGTGGAAGATTTACAATGATGGATGCTGTGGCTCCTGCTGGCTGACTTACTTCACAGGGGCTGGACGGCCATGTAATGAGCCATGTGGTATGGCAATTTTCCAAATCACATAAAATCAGAAACACAAGGAAATCCTTAATGCTTAGGCTACCACAAATAGTCTTTTGAGTTAAAACAATAAAAATAAAAACAGTAACACAGAAGTAAATGTTTAAGGGCGGCAGGTACCACATAAAACACTGATTCAAGCTGACTGGTAAGGATTTACTAAGACACAGAGATACAGGGATATAGAATGAGTAGTTTGATCCAGGATCACCCATGTACTAGGAGTAGTATAATCTTGAGGAAAAATTTCCCTACATGTTTTTCACATTTTTACACATTTACAATGAGAGTAATAGTCCATACTTCCCAGTACTGTTGTATTAAATGAAATTAACATTCAAACTATTAGAAATCACCTAGTATATTCACAAAATGTTATTACTATAAAGGCTTAGAGCAAAGAAATCTATTGCTTATCTAACAAATGACTCCCACTAAACACTCTACAAATCATTAAAATAACAAAGAGTTATAGCTAAAAAGCCAATTTAGGGGTTGGCATTGTGTTATAGTGGGTTAAGCAGTGGACTGTGGCATGCCACATGAGCATCAGCTCCCAGCTTCTACCTGGCTCAGCCCTGGATGTTGGGGGTATTTGGGAAGTGAATCAACACACTCTTTCTCTAATTTTAAATAAAATTATTAAAAAGGCAGAACTAAAAAGGATTTGACAAATAGAACAGATAGATAATAGACTTAAAGCTAATAATATCAACATTCACATTAAACATAAATGACCTAAACACCCCAGTTAAAAAGAAGGGACTGTCAGGATAAAAAGCAAGACCTTGAATATGTAATACCTATTTGTTTTAAAAAACAAATGAGGTTAACACAAAAACAAAACAAAACAAACAAACAAAAACAAATGAGGTTAAATATAAAAGGATGAAAAGGGAAATGTCATGTTAACACTCATTTTAAAAAATCTGTTAAAACTATGCTAATACCATATGAAGCAAGTTTCAAAGCAAGGAATAGTGAATCAATTCTCCCAACATAATACAGGATAACGACCAAGTGGTCATTGGCCTAGGAATGTATGTTTTGTCTGACATTTAAAAAAATTACTGTCTGTAAATCACTCTATTAGCAAGCGAATAGAGAAGCACAAACATGAACATTTCAGTGGAGTAGGGAAAATGTTTTGTTAAAATCACACATCATTTCAAATAAAAACTCTCAAAAAATGAGGCATGCATGAGAATTTTTTTATCCTAAAAGAAAGCTTCTATGAAAGATCTGCAGGTAATATCCCACTTAGTGTAGAGTTAGATGTTCCCCCTTTAAGGTCAAAAATTTAATGCAACGATATTTGCTGTTACCATTTCCATCCAAGATTGTACATAAGATTCTCTTATGACCAACAATGTAAAACAACAAAAAAAAAGCAAAGACAGAAAAAGAATTTGAAATTATCAAATTAAAAAAAGACTGTCTTTACTGAAAGATGATATAATCATGTATTTCTAAATGGATTTTATTTTAAAAAGTTACTGGAAATAATAAGCTTAGGGAGGCCAACATATAAATTATAAAAAAGTCTATTGTATTTACATGTGCTAGCAATGATACAAAATACTAAAATTAAAATGTAATTTATAATAGTCTTACAAAAGCAAATTTATTTGGGATAAGTCTGACCAAAGTCACACAAAAGTCGTACACTGAAAACTTCAAAACATTTCACAATAAAGTTAAGAAAGATGTAAGTAAATGGAAGAGTAGGTATATTCCTGGGCAGAAAACAGTTAAGATATCAATTTCTTCCAGATTCATCCACAGCTCAAATACTAACCCAATCAAAATGTTGGCAAGAAATTTATAGAAATCAACAAGCTGATTATGGAATTCATATGGAAATGAATTGTTGGTGTCAAACAGCCAAATAATTTTGAATAATACTAAAGTTGTAGAGCTAACAATTTGATTTTAAGATAGAAAACTGGAATAATTAAGAGAGTGCAGCATTGGTATAAAGATAGAACAGAGGTGGGCTTTGTGGTACACTGTTGATAAAAAGTGCATAAAAGCAGTCTTTGATCTTGAATTACTGGGGAAATAGACATTGAAAACACAGTCAGATATTACTATTAACCCAATACAAGAAAAAAATTAAAAATGGGACTGGGACTTGGTTTAGTTTTTAAGTCACTAATCAAGACCCCCCCCCCTTCATCTTATATTCAAATACCTGGGTTTGATACTCAGCTATGGCTCTTGATGCCATCATTCTGCTAACACAGACCCCAGGAAGTGGCTGGGATGGCTCACTCACCTGCTTGGACTCCTACTACCCGTATGGAAGACTTGGATTGAGTTCCCTGCTCCTGGCATTGGCTCAGCTCACATCTAGTTGTTGTGGGCATTTGTGGAGTGAACCAGCAGGAAAGAGCCCTAGCTTTCTTTGTGTCTGTCTCTCAAAAACAAACAAAAACCCACAGAGCCATGAGTACATGAAATAGAACAGCTCAATAAAATGAACGGTGGATGGCAGGAGTCAGGTTTCTCAGGTTTCAGAGTTTACAGATAATCAAGAGAAGGTGGCTAGCATGATCTACGTGGTAATGGTTTACAGTTGGAGACGTCAGTTTAAACTTGTGTTTTGCTTAAAATAATTGCAGATAGAAATACTTATAGATATGGATATGTGCACATATTAGTGTACACACATTTTTTTCTTTATTCTGTGAGAAGTAGTGAAATCCCAACAGCAACAAGTACACTGAGATACAAGATGTTGGTTTTTAATATTATTCTCCAAAGAGAATACCAGGACTCTTGGAAGAGATGATTGATTCTATTTTAAAATCAAGGATCCAGGCACGAAACATCTAAGATGGGCCTGGAGCACCTTACAGTACCAAGAAATAAGGAAATGCTCAAACAAACCACACTGATAGTCTGTAGCAGAAACACAGTAGCTAGTAGAACGATCTCATGTGGCTGATGGAGAGTTTGTCACGGTTGTCCTCTGAAGTTGCCCCTTCCTTCCCCCTTTGCATGCTGTCTTTTGAAAGGAAACAGCTTCAGCTTAAGAAGTGAGGAGTTGTAATGTATCTCCTTGGAGGTAGCTACATAACCTACCTGGGATTCTCCTCCCCCACCATTTATTTTTTTAATCATTTATGTACAGCACTGGATAATTATTTTACACTCTTAGAATCCAATACCACTGTTTCTCAGTTGGTTCCAGCTTTGGCTATTGGTGCTGTATTCTGACAGGGAAAGTAGAGGAAGGCAGTCAATAATTGAGCTTGACATAGCCAGTTCTGCTATCTCTTCAAGCCTTAGCACCCACACCAGTAACATGGGAATAACAGTGACACCTAACTTACTGGGCTGATGTGATGACATGGGGGCTATTTAAGTTTGTTAAATGGCTGGTTGGATATATAACATGAAGAGTGTGAAGATGAGGTCTGTGAAACCAGCTGTCCTGAGCAACGCTGAATTCTCTGCTCTTGGCCAGGTTGGGAGGTGCACACCACAGCACCCTATCCATGGCAACCAATTCTTCTTTCTGCTGCCATCGTTCGGTTCATTCCTGTTTTTCATTGTATGGGGAGGGATCATATTTTCTTCATGTCTTCCTCCTTCTCATGCACACATTGAATAGATGAGGGGAAGCAGGAAGGGAAGAGCCAAAGATGACGTCAAGGTTTTTGATGCAGTTGATATTTACTAGATTGAGAAGGCCGTGAGAAGATCAGGATTGATAAAGAGCAGAAAGTTATGTTCAAATTCAAATGACTGTTGGACTTCCAAGGACAGCTATTTAATCAGAGCTGCAACACGTAACTCAGTATGTGTGTGTATATGCATACATGCACACACTCTTAAATGCACCGATCAATCAAGAGTGCTTACCCCTGCATCATGGAAATCTTTGAAAAGCGGCTCTGGGGTGTGAGGCGAGGAAGTAACATGTATCTTTTTGACTTAAGACCCTTTTGTATTATTACTGTTATGACTATAAACAACTAAAATGTTGTGTGCTTGGAGAAACGAACCAAGTGCAGAAATAAAAGTCTTTATTTAGAAAGCCCATGTTGGACCAGCAGTTCACCAGGCCCTGTGAAGTTCAGATGCTTCATTTCTATTGACTAAAAGCTGCTAATTCTTACCCTTATTTCCTCCATAGGCTCCTGTGAAACCGGCAGTGTGTGAACAGCCTAAGTCACTTGCTTCATCTTCAAAATAGCACCAAGTGTTCTCAGCGCCTCCCTCCCTCACAGGAAATTTGAGGTCGAATGAGATACGGTGTTAAATGCTCGGCGTTACCACAAGGGCAGTTGTTTGTATAGGTGGACTATGAGTCTGGGAATATCAAAAGACACAGCAAAAAGAAGCTGTTTCTGTCTTTTGATCACGTAAGTATTTTGATACTTTTGAACTATTACTCTTGGTTTAGTCTGATGTGGAATGAGTGCTTTTCCCCAAACAGTATTAATTTAACATTTCTGTTCATGCCTTCTGTCAAACAAGATTTCCTCAGCCTTTGATTTTTATCAAGATTTACTTGACTTTTGTCTTCAAAGTACGTCATTCAAAGTTCATTCTATCTGTGGGTGGATTTTTTGAGTAACTGAAATACCAGCATTGAATTGTCATAATAGTTTGTTACATTTCTCTTTACAGATTATTTTTAATGGAGTATCATAGTAAATAACAATGAAGTGGCTGTCAAATAGTGGACAACTTCGAAAGAAATAAGCACTGACAAGCAAATAAAAAATGGCTCTCTGGAAAGTGTTATTTCAGCACCTCTTGGATACTCCTCTGAAATCATTATTATGTAGCAGGATTGTCTTGAGTGCTAAGAATTCCCTCATGACGCTTATATTCTCCAGAGAAAGGCCACAATGAACTTTAAATTCTACATAAACATTCAAATGAAATATTTAGAAGTGAAGAAAATTTTGAAGGCTGCTGGCAGTGTGCGTTTAGGAGGATTATGTCATTGATTATTATTGCTACAGAATTCTGAAAAAACAAAATCGCCTTTCCCACACAGAAAACCAGAAGGTCGCCACCAATCAGAATCACAAAAGGCTGCCAATGGAAAAAGATGCAGGATTCAGGAAAATGAATTGTCTGAATTTGTAAGGAAATCTCTCTTACAGGAAACTGGGCTGAAATTTACAAAAACAATCTTTCAAGAAAAGTCAATTAGAGGCTGACGATTCATGGATATTACTGGTTGGAGGAGGGGGCGGGTTTTCACCTACAGAACGATCTTGGAATAAATGACCTCTGGGGTTCCTCCTTACATTGAGGAACTTATAATAAGAACTGCAATTATGAAATTACATTTTCTCTAGAGAAAGATTTCTCAGCAACCAAATACACCCAAGATACTACTATGTTATTTATATTTTATAATTATTTAACAATGATCTCAAATAAGAGATGAATAAAGAAAACAGGCCTTGCTAATTACTGAACAGAAAATAAAATTACAGCTTTTAGCAGATATTCTTTGGCTTGAAGCTTAATTAGGAATCTCTCCATGTTGTGGTAAAATATCTGACTTCACAGGTAAACCACTCATGGGGAAGTGGTTACTTAAAGCCCTTCACCATCAATTCCCCAATCCCTAATTCCCAATGGTTCTCACTGCTCTCGCCTCCCTGTCCTGTTCTAGCTAAACAGTAACCCATGTTTCTGATTTCCATATCAACTTCAGATGATCTCCTCTCATCTTCTGAGAGCTTGTCTTGCCTCTCCTTGCTTCTATAATTGAGCTCAAAATAAGATGTCACGGTAAAAAAAAAAAAAAAAAAAAGAAAAGCAAAACAAAATCCACCTAACCAACTAAATGAAACCCTTACAAGTTCTGACTGGGAGCCTCTCTAAGTGGGCTGGTACTTGGGTGTTGAGTGAGTCTTAAGCTAATGACCATGTGAATGTATTGGTTCCTCCAGCCTGGATTCAAACAATGTTTTTGGCAAAGACATGGACTACAGTGAGGCATCAACGCAGGAAGTTCTTAGTTTGGTTCCTTTCTCCTAAACAGTCCTTGGGAGTCTTGCAGTGTCAGGCTGAAGGCTAGTCAGTGAAGGTAGGTCTCAAACCCAGGGCAGTGTGTTTTCAGCTTTACACAGAAGACTAAAAGCCGTGGTGGACTAAATGGGGGCAACTGTGCCTCCCTCCTCCACCCTTCTTCACTGCCCTGCCTTGAGGCATCTACTCTTGCTTAGACACTTTGATGTCCCCTTGCTTTGCTTTTCATTAGGCGCCCTTGCTATCATTTCATCTAAAGTTTCTAGTTAATGCACTCAGATGGACAGAAGTTCAAACAAAAGTTTTATCTATAGTTGCTAAAAAGGACCGGTTGTGCAACAACTTCACTAGAAATGGTATTGATGAGTGAAACTTCTCTTGATTTGAGAGATAAATGAGATGTTGCAATCATTGCAGAAGTCAGAGCACAGTGAACATCTTAGACCTAACTGAAGGGAGTTGGAGCAATAGCTGTCAACATCTCAAGGGAAGGGGGTTGTTCAGTTTAAGAAGACATATTCTCTTCCTAATTTGTGGTCCCAGAAATCAGCAGAGCCAAGACTTTGTGAGACCCTAGGCACCAAAGATTTGGTTGACTTCCTCCTACTATATACCAAGATAGCTCAAAAAACAATATAAAACCAGCCCATAAAACATAGTTTTTATATGTGCTTGTTTTCATACAGGAAAATCTAATCTCTTTGTCATGTGTGTGTGTGTGTGTGTGTTTTGTTAAAAACATCGCTTAGTTTTGTCTACTGAATAATACAGTACTAAGCAAAGTGTAAGATTCTAGAAGACCAATTAACTGCAGCAAGGAAAAAGTGAAGTTAGTTTAAAGCTCATCTGCTTTAAATGGAATAATCAACAATACTTCATGAAAACTAGGCCGGAAAACTAGCCTGGTGGTTTCTGCACTGTTCTGGCCCACGCTTAGGTCCTGCAGAGCAGGTGCTGGGAGAGGGCACGATGGCAGTTCACGCTGTTCCCACCTTATAGCAGCTCGGTTCCGATCTGTCTGTGCATGAGAGGCCTACCTAAGACTCAGTTTGGAAACGTAGTTCTACTAAAATACAAGAAGATCACATCATCAATGGCCATTTTACTGATGGTTATAGGTCAGAAAAACATTTTTTCTCCTGGCACCAGGATTAACCCCATGAATCAATCTGATTGATTTGCAGTCAGTACAGCATGGAGAAAAGACTTCATCCTCCACATGCCCAGGCAGCTAGTGACGTAGTCCTTCTTTTTTTTTTTTTTTTAAAGATTTATTTATTTTATTACAGCCAGATATACAGAGAGGAGGAGAGACAGAGAGGAAGATCTTCCGTCCGATGATTCACTCCCCAAGTGAGCCGCAACGGGCCGGTGCGCGCCGATCCGAAGCCGGGAACCTGGAACCTCTTCCGGGTCTCCCACGCGGGTGCAGGGTCCCAAAGCTTTGGGCCGTCCTCAACTGCTTTCCCAGGCCACAAGCAGGGAGCTGGATGGGAAGTGGAGCTGCCGGGATTAGAACCGGCGCCCATATGGGATCCCGGGGCTTTCAAGGCGAGGACTTTAGCAGCTGGGCCACACCGCCGGGCCCGACGTAGTCCTTCTTATAATGAGACTGGTAAACTGTTGGCTGGCTCTATTTTCCTTTTTTTTTTTTTCCCTTCTTAATAGTACAAGTTATCTATTCCTTCATAGGAAGTTTATGGCAGAAAATTAAACATCAGACAATACTTGCTTGGTGTTGATAAGACTTCTGGCATGTTCACTTCAACACATTCTGGGTTTTCTAAGCCTTATTTTACCTGTTTGTTCGGATTGAAACCAGTGTAAAGTGAGATTAGATCTCCAAAGCTTCATTCAGCTTAGTTTTTGGGGGGCTGTTTTGCTGCATGACACCAGCCCTAAATGTGGCTGTCATTTAGGAAGTGAATTAATGTAGGATGATCTCTGTCAACCTCTGCTTTTCAGAAAGAGAAAGATGGGGGAGAGGAAAGGGAAGAGGAAGGCAGGAGGGAGGAAGAGGGGACAAAAAAGAAGACACATTTTTGGCATCACAAATTTCTCTCTCTCTCTCTCTCTCTCTCTCTCTCTCTCTCTCTCTTTCACACACACATACACACACACACAGAATTTCTTGCCAAGGGAAACAGGGATCCAATGGACTCCATTCCAAGCCCTTGGACACATATGAATAAGGATCGCCCCAGGCCCCTAGAGTGTTCTCTCTTCAATCTGTTCACCTTTCTTCACAACCCTCAGGCCTCTCCTTCCCTCTTGCTTATTGAGAAGAGATTTTTGATAAACTCAGTCATGCTAACATTTCACAGGTGGATGTAATTTAATGTGTCACACTCCTCTTCCACCTTGGGAAAAGGCTGGAAGGTTAAAAAAAAAACAAAAACAAATAAACAAACAAAAACCCAATACATCAGACAACTGGATACAGATAAAAAATG
Source organism: Ochotona princeps (assembly GCF_030435755.1). Lineage (NCBI taxonomy): Eukaryota > Metazoa > Chordata > Mammalia > Lagomorpha > Ochotonidae > Ochotona > Ochotona princeps. The sequence continues at coordinate 26,599,154 of NC_080844.1, forward strand.
TTTAAAAATTTTTTAACTTACTTACTTGAGTGGCAGACAGAGAGACTGAAAGAGACAGGCGGGCAGACAGAGGAAACACATTGGTGCCAGTTGACTCCCTGTAATGGCTGTAGCAGCTGGGGCTGGGCCAGGCTGCAGCTGGGAACCAGAAACCGAAGCCAGGTTTTGTGTGTGGGTGGCAAGCACCCAACCTCCTAAACCTTCATCTGCTGCCTCTTAGGGTGTGCATTAATAGGAAGCTGGCATCAGGAGCCAGAGAGAAGTATCAAACCCAAGCACCCTGGCAAAGAACAACAGCATCTTAACTGCTAGGATCAATACCTGCAGCAGGCTTTTTTTTTTTTTTTTAAGATTTATTTTTATTGCAAAGTCAGATATACAGAGAGGAGGAGATACAGAGAGGAAGGTCCTCCGTTTGATGATTCACTCCCCAAGTGACCACAATGGCTGGTGATGCACGAGCCAAAGCCAGGAGCCAGGAACTTCCTCTGGGTCTCCCATGTGAGTGCAGGAACCCAAAGCTTTGGGCCATCCTTGATTGCTTTCCCAGGTCACAGGCAGGGTGCTAGAAGGGAACTGGAGCTGCTGGCATTAAGGCGAGGACTTTAGCCACTATGCTATTGCACCGGGCCTCAGTTTTTTTTTTTTTTAATAAAGTCATGGAGGGCTTGATTCTTCCAGCATGTTTACATGGATGAAGCATCCCTCAACCAATGGCCTTTCCTCACTAAACAATGTCTATTCACAGTTTATTTTCAAAAAAATATTTAAATGGAAAGTCAGATACACAGAGAGGAGGAGAGACAGAGACAAAGATCTTCTGTCTGCAGATTCACTCCCCAAGTGACCGCAATGACCGGAGCTAAGCCGACCCGAAGCTAGGAGCTTCTTCCAGGTCTCCTACGAGGGTGCAGGGTCCCATGGGATGTGGGTCACTGAAATTAGAACTGACACCCCATATGGGATCCTGGCACATGCAAGACAAGATCTTTAGCCACTAGGCTACTGCACTGCACTAGTACCCTCCCTTTTTTTTTTTACAATTTAGTTACAAAAATGCTCCCTGACACCAACTAGCCATCTCTGCCCTCAGTTTTCTAGGAGAGAACCATCTATGTGCACTGGATACAGAATGCCTACCTGCCAGGTTTCTGTAGCCAAACAAAAGGCAAAGACTTCATCTTTTCAAGCTCGTGGGTATACATTATATTTTCATGGCTTTCTTCCGTTACCTATTACTTTAGAAGCAAATTATTCCAAAATGTAAGATGAAACAATAAACACTTATTATACTACTCTTGGTTACTAAGAGTCAAGAACATAGGAGCCATCACCACGTACTTGGTCATTCTGCTGCTCACATGAAGAACTCTTTAGAGTTACGGGCTGGTGGCTTCAGCCTGGTGCATTGCACTAGCAGCTGCAGTAAACAGTAGATCAAATAACCTGGCTTTTCAGATCCTCACTCAATCTTTTTTTTTTCTTTTCCAAGTCTTCAGATAATTGTTAAATGTTCTGTGGTGGACTAAGTCACCTCTGCCTGAAACTCAGTTCTAGGTGATTCAGTTCTGTGACTTATTTTCTATCTCCAAGTCCTTATTGTAAAGACTTACACTAATGAGGGCCTGGCACAATGGCTCAATTGGTCAATCCTTCCCCTTCAAGTGCTAGGATCCCATATGGGTGCCGTTCTGTGCTCTGGCTGCTTTATTTCCCATCCAGCTCCATACTCGTGGCCTGGGAAAGCAGTAGAGAATGGCCCAAAGCACTGAGACCCTGCACCTATGTGGGAAACCCGGAGGAAGCTACTGGCTCTCGGCTTCAGATCAGCTCAGCCACTGAGGACACTTGGGGACTGAACCAGCAGCTAGAAGATCTTTGTTTCTCCCGCTCTGTAAATCTGCATTTCCAATTAAAAATAGCCATTAAAAAAAAGAAAAACGAAAGACCTACACTAATGAGCCAAAGAAATAGACTTCATTCTTTCAATATTTATGTTGCTGAGGCCCCCTGTTTTCCTGTCTGACCCTCCCTAGACATCATTCCATCCTCTGAGTGGCTCCACTAGCCTTGCAGTAAACTGGCTCCCTTTTCCAGCTTCTGACTTTCCACCTAAAGAAATGTAATTAGAGAAGGACAACTCATCCTTCAAGGCCTGGCTCAAATAGCACACCTTTCAGTTCACTCAAATATCCTCAGGTGTCCTACCACTTCTTCATATTTCTATTAATTCCTTCTGCAGGTTGGCAGCAAAACCAAGTTCACCTACCCCAAAGTGCCCTCCACTGAGAGCCAGAGACGATGCTCAGAATAGTATAGGCCAATCTAATTGTGAGTGCATTTCCTCTTGGGAGCGCATTTTTAAAATAGTTATGTCTTCATTTTTTTTTTAAAGGCAGAGAGAGTGAGACAGAGAGAGAGCGAGAGAGCGAGAGATAGAGATGAGAGAGAGAGAGAGAGAGAGAGAGAGAGAGAGAGAGAGAGACTCTTATATCAAATGCCTACAACAGCCAGGTCTGGGTGAGAATTTTATTCAGGTCTTCCACATGGTTGCATGGTTGACAGGGACCCAAGTGGATGAGCCATCATTTCCTGCCTCCCACGATGCATATTAGTAGGAAGCTAGATTGGACGTGGGACAGCTGGAACTCAGGTGTCCCAAGCAAAGGCTGTGCCACAATGTCCACCTCATTTAGAACTTTAATGCAAAGGGATGACCACAGCATCAAAGACAAAGAGATGAGACTCAACACTGGCAACACCTTCCCTCAATGCTTCCCTGCCATTTCACACTCCATTACAGGGTGTTACATCTGATGGAGAAGGACAGAACTCACTCTGGATAATGACTGGATGGGTTCAAATCTTGTCTTTGTCACTTACTGTGATCACTGGGAAAGTTACTTGTTTGTTCTGTGATTCAAGTTGCTTACCTGTAAAATGAGGATTGTTGTAGTCATGCTATAATAAAACATAAAGTAGATGAACTCAGAACTACTTTAGCAAAACAAGGAGACTGAAGGCCCACCCACTTAGCATCACTATTGGGTGCCTCCTTTAAGTGTATCTATCCAAGAGCAGAGAGTTCTCTAGATGACGTTAAGCTACTGATAAAGGAAGTTGTCCAAACCAACAAAACTAAATCATGGTATCCAGGGGCTTGAATCCAGCCACCCCAATTCATCAACCAAGTGCTCTTTCCACTAACTCTGCCAACTCTAGCTCTGAGGACAACTATTCCAACTTGCCCTACCCTTACTTTCACAGGCTGGCATTCCAAGTCCTGAAAGTGGTCCTCTCTCCTTTCCCCATGTTTGCTGTCCTGATAATCTGTTTTGCCTCCAGTGTTAATCCTCACCAATCCAATAAGCTCACCCCATTCCTGCTTAGCCAACTGTCCTATCCAAGCCATTTCCTCCCGCAGCTTCCATGACTACTCATCTCCCTTTAACTTCTGCAAAGTTAAACTCCTCTAGGAACTTGACCGGATAAATTGTCCAATTCAGTTTTCCTTCTTAGATTTGAAAAATCCTATTATAATTAGTCCTTACATCTTTGCAAGGCAATTATAATACACAATATTGTAATGCTTAGCTTTCTTGAAAAGGTACAAAGGCCTTTTGTATTTATGGAAACATTGCTTTGTTTTTTTTTTAAATTTATTTTATTGTATAGTTGTTGACAATCTTTACATAGTTAATTATGGTTAACAAAAAAAGGATCAGGGGGTATAGGGAAGTGGGTAATACTATTATGTCCATATTGTTTCCATCATGTATCTGAGGTAAACGGGGATATTGAGGTAGAAGCCCCACCCGGTTTCCCGCCCACCCCAAGTCCCGGATGTGGGGCATGCTCTGAGATATTTGCTCAAGTGGTTTTAATAGTTCTCCAGTTATGAATCGCTGCCAGTTTCGCTCGATGAGGTCGTCCACTGATTGATATGGTCCATCATAAGTCTCCATTTGCCCTATATTTCGCTGCCAACATATAGCTGAGATGAATGATTGACCTGTTCTGTCTTCTGTCTTTTCTTGGATAGGGTTAGAGTTCTGAGTCCAGCAGTTCGATTGGGGAGATCTCCAAAGAAACTTTGAGATATTCCCAGACCAGATTCTTATATGTTCTAGCAAGCACAGGGCCCGGCACAGTCCATCACGCCGATCAGCTGGTGGTTTCAATTGCTGGGTTGTTTCTGTTTTCAGTCCCGAGTTGCACCGGAACCAATGGGTGTTGCAGTCCAGTCTGGTTCTGCCCAGCAAAAACTCAGCTCTTCAATCAGTGGGATCTGCAGCCTAGTCGGGGCGACCCACAATAACCCCCACCAGGCCCACCCCCTACCCTGGCTTGCTAGTATGTGTAGCAGTAGACCAGTCTGTCCCCCATCCCCTTTGGCTCTTGTACTTGTCAATGGTATTAAAGCTTAGTTCCATCTAACCAACTCAACCATCCAGCCCTCACGGATGTTGTTGAGTGCCTCTCTGTCTAACCATCCCAGACCTCATCCTAGTTTTCATGCCCTCCCGTGGGAGTAGTAACCCAAGAGGCGGGAACCCACTGTTTCCCTCCCGGGTCTCTCTCAATCCCGGTTGATGCACTCTTTGGGTGGTTCTGTGGTTTGACTTGACAGAATTAGTTCCCAGTGCCAGCTTCTGCCATCTGATAATGTGGCTAAGCCCTAACAACCCTCACCCACTCTAATTTATGCTTACACCAGTAGGAACAATCAGCCCAGCCTGGCTTTTCCCTGATCTAGTCCACATGCGGTGCACAGGTATTGTAGCCCTGCTTAGTCTGGTCTGTCCCCATCCCAGCCCATGCTCTCCAGTGTGGAAACATTGCTTTGTAAGAGTTCCCATATTTCTCACTGATCTTTCATAGCACTTAAGTTAGATGCTTGTGTTGAGTGGACTCCTTTACATTACTCAACATTATTTTATATATTCTTGTCTTTACAACTTGAATTTCCTAGTGGTGGTGATCATTTTAAAAGTCTGTCTCCAGACAAACTTGGGCAGGTCAAGCAGTAACTCATTTTAACATTTTCTAACATGGATGATCCTACCCATTTGAATATGAGCTTCTCAAGAACAGGCATTCTTTTATAGAGAGTGGTAAAAATAAATCTTCGGCAAGCTAGAACCCATTATTCAGTATCACTTGTAATACACGATAAAAGGAATATTAGGATAAAAAAGAGCGGGCATTCTTTTGATTTCTAAGCCCCAGAAGGGTCAAATATGGGGTACTAGACAGAAAGGACAAGAAATATTTGGACACACTCTAGATATTTTCTAGCTTTATATGCACTGTAAACCCAATATGTTTACACTGAAAAAAAAAAATGGGGAAGGAGTTGTAAGTGATCTTAAGTTACCATAATTAATCACAAGAATAGAAATATTCTCTCCCCTTTTTCACACATGACATATTATAAAGATAAGACAAGAATTAAGTGCCAGGCCCTGGAACAAAGGTGTTACATGCCTTATCTTATTTAATAATCATAACTATTCTATTATGTAAGTACCATTTCTATTTTACAGGTTAAAAAAACAACAGACAAAAAACTACAAAAAATCAAAAACAAAAACAAAGGATGTGAGGTTTAAAAAAATTCATAATGCCAGCCCCAACTCATGGCAGAGACAGAATTTAATTCAGATCTAATTACAGAAACCATCCTCAATTATAATACAGCATGACACCAAGCATGCCTTCTACTTCTCTACAAAAGTTAAATGGGCCTAATCAGAAGGTATGACAATGATTAAATAATTCACATAACATGTGACACAATATATTATATATATATTATATATCCAAGGATCTGTATTCATTCTTATTACCATATACTGCGACAGGGTTCAAAAGTCACCATATAAGCTTCCTGTCCTTGAAAAATCTGGCACACCAACCTTTCCTGCTGTACAAATATGATGGGATAGTACATCTGTGATTACACTGAATACAAAAGTTTTTTTTTTCACATGCAATTAAGGCTAGAAATCAATGGACCTCCAAATCAATTGAAATGAAGATTATAGTGGGGCATCCCTCATCTAATCTCATGAGCCCTATAAAAGCAAAACAACAGGTACCAGAGAGAAAAAGCAGATTTGCAGCCCAGAGTTTTGATGCACTACTGTTGGCTCTGCAGACTGGAGGGGAGAACACAGACAAGGCCTTGAAGTGCAATCCCTAGAAGTTAGAATATGACCATTAGCCAACAGTTAGCCCTATGAGCAGAAGACACCAGCTTCTGCCAACAGCCAGAATCCTCAGCAGCAAACTCAACTAAGCCTGCTCAGACTTCTTATCTGATGAAATGTGTGATGATGAACAAAGGCACAGTTTTAAGTTGCAGAAGTCATTGTGATTTGTGGGGAAAGGGACAAACTCACAAAATTAATATATAAGGGAATCTAAAAATACAAAGGCTGAGGATATTAAAAGAGATATATACAGAAAGTGCAAAAGATGGAATGTGCTGTGCCTACGTGGGGAAGGGTTGAGGTCTTGGTTAACTCAGAGATGCTGCTACTAAGAAGCCAACCAGAGCTGGCTGCCTGTGGTTAAAAGCAGGAAGTGCAGTTAGGGAGGAAAGGCACTTGAGGTATAGGGAGCACAGCAAGAAAAAATGGCGAGCAAACACCCATCGCCAGCACAACAATGAATGGCAATGTCCTAAAGCATGCTTGTGAGGTAGCGTAATTGTGCGTATGCAGGATCTTTTCAAGCCATCCTCTCCTTCACATCAAAAGATTCCCATATCTCTCAAAAGCAAATGGTTGCAACATAAAACCTAACTTGCAGTACGATTTGAAGTGATCCTGCCTTATTATCAAACATGTCAGGATTTGTATTCAGTCCGATACTTGGATAAAAAAATGCTTATTAATAGGCCTGCAATAATTTTTTTGCTATATCATTAATTAAACCATAAGAACCTTCGATTATCTCAGAAAATTGATTAGTAGACCTCTCAGAGAGGAGACATCTCTTCCTCAAAAGAAACATTAAGTACTTCTGGTTATATTGTAGATTTAGAAATAAAATACTGAAATAATAGGCATACTGGAGGCAGAACTGTTCCTTTCCCCTCCCCCAAGGTGTTCCATGGGAATAAAGGAAGTACCAGAGGAGATGAATTAAAATCAGAAGTCTCCTTGTGGCTAACACTGAATATCCTAGGTACCTGATTTATCATCAGAGCAAATTAAACTCCAGGGAAATTCTGGATCACTCAACTAAACATAAAGTTACATCAATGATTTTTTTTCTAGAGAGCATCTATATACACTTCAAGAAGTAGTATTGTATGAAAACATTTTAGTAAATGCTAAATAAATCAAGGCAATCAGAATATTGGTCTTACTTATACTGAGTACTAGTTATGTCTTTCTCTGATTCAAGCTCCTCTGACAACTCATTCAACTAATGCAGGGAGGAATAGGAACTAAGAAAAATATCAGACAATGTCTTTAGGAATCACATCTTTTAATAAAGAAGTTTTAATCACATGACCTGAGTTTCCTTAGAAAATATCCTTGATACCTTAAAAAATGTGTCTGCATAAAATAATACTTTCTAATCCAGAGTTTTGACCCATATTTAACCAAAAATAAAATTACAAATAATTCCAATTATATAAGCACATCCAAGAAAGTAATACACTCTACTATATTTTTCAGGTGAAATCCGGTGTTTTTAAAAACTAAAAGGTTATATCTTTCCTGGAGTTAACTAAGAAACTACCTGATTTAGAGAAAACAGTTCTCACGACAATCACTAGCAATGAACCAGGGTTATGTGAACAAGCAAACATTTAAAAACAGCAATGCTTCTGAATTGTAGGTCTGTAAAGTCACCTCAATCTATGTTATAGCTTAAGACTCAATGGTCAGTGAAGATAACCAGCAGATTATAAACAGTCCTCAAAGTTTAATTCGTGTTCAATAATTTAGCTTTCAAAGGCAACAAGTTTTGATAAATTCTGACCCGAGGGACAGATATTTTTCCAGCGAAAGCTTTCTCTTCTGTTCATAACACAGCGTAGTCTCTCTCTAGCATGGTTGTTCTTCATTTTGAGTAACACAGGTGATTACATTCAAATGGCATTTAACATGAATTGCACCAAACTGCCTTATAACTTGGTTCTGGACTGAATTAATTAACTTCTCAGTAGGTGGCTGAGGTAGTGAATATGAGCCTAAAGAAACACTTGACTGCTTAGCCTATCTTATATGAGCTGTCTCTAAGTCAGGGCAGCTTCCATTTCTAATAATAGGACAAGGTAAAATAAATGTACGAGGATCCTAAAGGGTGAAGATAGGGCATTTATAATAAATGGATTCAGTTTCCCATGTACATTCACATCCATTTAAAAAGAAGTTGGGGCACTGTAGACACAAAGGTGGATTTAACAAAACTCAGCAAGAGCTGGCATGTCTGATAGATACTTGTGGAAGACTATTTACTTTGAGAGGTACACATTTGTAATGAAAGAAATGCCTCTCTGCCCTTCTACCATAAAAAGACCATTTTGTAGCCATTACAAATACTATTATCATAGTGCTGTTATAACTAATTTATATCCCAGAGTTTGACGTGTAACTGCAATTGTCTTTCAATATTATCTTTAGCTCATCAAAAATGATAAGATATCTAGACTTTTATGCTATGTATTCCAGTGATCATTATGAAGATCTGACAGTTAATTCCTCAAGTTTTAGTGTCTTAATACACAAGAAAACAAAAGGGACAAAAGGAAAATGTGAAAAACCAGCTCATGATGAGCTGAAATGCCTTTTACATCACAAGGCTTATTTCTGTATTGCAAACTTCCGGGTTAGGAACCGAGAAAACACTTCCTTTGATGAACTCTTTGACGATGTTTAGATTGGTATTCTTAGATTATTTTTTCAACTGTGATGGAAGGAATGTAGAAGACAGAGAGAGGGAAGGTAGAAAGGGACTGAAGAAAAAAAAAAACAATGCTTATGTCTCTCTTTGGGGGATTGTGGCCGGTCAAGCCCAGAATGAACCACAGGGTCCCAGGAAGCACAGCTGAGGACCCCAGGTGGACTTGAGGGGTTCCATAACACACACTGCGACAGGCCTCTGGAAGTCAGGGCAACAGTGCGGGAAGATGGGGTGGTGCACCCGAAGGCCTCCCCTAAGGGCTGCAGCAAGAAGCTTTCATTCCTCTTCAAAGTCTCCCTCTGAGGGCACAGCTGTTAGGCAGCATCTCCGTGAATATATTCTCTTTCTTGTACATCTTAAATCCTTCCTGCTACAACTTTCATGAACAGAAATGACAAAAATACAATTTGGAGATGCTAATACTGCTTTGTCATAAAGGAAGGCATCAATTTAGGGGCTGGTGGGGAAGAATGCTTAAATTCCAGTTTCAGGAACAATCTGGCCTGCAGCATCATCTGCCTCCATAATTTAGTGGCAAAGACATCACAAATGTTAAAGATAACAGTGGGAATTAAAAAAATAAATAACTCAAAAGTAGCCTTTAGATTTTTTTGTATATTCATATACTGAAATGGCAAGCCTGACAGAAATCTGTTTAGGAAAAAAAAATCAATCTTATTTTGGTTTGTTTTGCTTTGGTGTTCAGGTTTTTGTACATGGGACTGCTTCTAAATTCCATCAGGCAAGCATATAGTGTTTTCTTTTTACCAAACACTATGTCTGTCCTGGTGTGGCCAGTCACAGGAGACCTTTTGTATCATTACTCCCTAGAGCTCCACTTCTTCCTAGGAGCACTGGGCAAACACAAAAGTAACCTGGCAGTTACATCACTCTCCATAAATGAAAAAAGACTCTGCTATCTAGAAATAACAAAGCCTCCATTTAAATGAATGTGTTTTTTTTGTTTTTTTTTTTTTGTCGGTCAAGTGTTCATTTTATTTTGTAATAACGTAGTTCTGATCCAAGTAGAGTTCTCGCTAGCTTTTAAAAAGATCTCTGGAGATTAGAGACTGGATAGCAATTTAATTCTTATATTTTTATTTCTTGCAATAGGGTACACTGTGATTGGAGATTTTTAGTGCTATTACTGACACCTTATGGAAACTGTCTTACTGTTTTATCTGAAAATTCACCTTTTCTGTTCTTGTTTATAAGAAGCATAATTATTTTTTAAAAATTGATCTTTTTTTGTTTAAGAAACTAACTCATTTTGTACTTGATTTCATAATTCTATTTGGGTCACTATGATTAACTGTATAGAAATTACCTCTTATGGAAATGATTCCAATGTCATTATTGTAAAAATATAACTTTTTATGAGGAATGTCAATAGAAGACATCATCAACTCTTATTACTAGAAAAAGGAAAACTGATTAAAATTTCTAAAAGGATTAATTCTGAATATTTTTACAGGGGCAAATTTTCCTGATATTTTTGAATCTGCCATCTGCTTTTTAAATAAATCTTAGATAAATTTTAAAGTGTTAATGAGCTACTCACTTCCCGGAATTCCAAAGTCATAGTGAAGATTAGCGCCACATACTGAAAATTAGATGTTAAGGCCATTTCAGTACCGTTTGCCTAAACTAATGGATGTTATGCTTCACTTATGAGAGTTCATGTCAATAGGATTTCAGGGCTCATCAAGGGAACAACTATGAATAGCACATTACAAGTTCCCTTTAAAGATGAAGAATTTAATATTCCAAAATTTATCCCAAGAATTTAAAAGGTCGGGCCTATAAACTAGTGAGTTAAACAATAGAACAGAGCCAGTGAACCATGAGACGACAATTCCAGAATGCTAAGAAGAAAATTTTCTTGGGCGGATTCTATAATTTGTGGTTTGAATAAAACCTTTGAAACATTCCATTAGTATTAAAATTCTCACAATGAGAATATGGCTCACATTTAACACATTTTAAATTACTAGACAATCTCTCCCCCAAAGAAATTTTAATGCTTTCTTCTGCCTAGTGCTTATTCACTGCCTGGTACTAATTTAGGAATAAATTAACCCTTCCAACAATTAGATTATTGTCTACAAACTGCCTCTTGCCCTCTGCAGGGAAAATCACTCATATTCTGAAATCAGAAGAAAAGAAAAAGCCTTTTCTTCAATATAAAATGCCTTTCAACACCTAAGAGCTTATTAATTATTTATGTGAACCACTATCATATTTACCTCTACCTTCACACAATACTACGTTTGTGACATCCCGGAATTAAACCTCACAGTTAGAGATGTTTTTAGACGCTACGTGCATTAAAGGTTTTCTATACTGGCAACCACGATCTGGGGTCCAAAATGTCTTTGATGGATTTCTGCCGTGGGGCTGGCACTGGCTTGGCTTCACAGCCGGTCTGAGTGTCTGTGTGCTCACTATCAGTAAGGCTGTTTCTCCTGGCAGGAAGTAGTTTTCGAGGTGCAGCCATGGGTTTCTGTATGTGGTGCATCGGGGTTGACAGTTTGGCATCTGAAGGTGAAGTCCGAGATACATCTGTTTTTCCCCAGTTGTTCTCCACTGGTTGTTGCTCTGAATTGCTCTGTGCTTTTAAGCTGAATGGAGGTTTATCAGAAGGAGGAAGAGGAGCCCGTCTCTTTTTCCTTTTCCCATCAGGTGGCTGTTCGCTTGCAGGAGACAGTATCTTTTTCTCGATGACCATTTTGTGGTTACCATCAAAAAGTGTGGCCCAAGGAGGTGGGGCGGTTTCTACATGTTGACCAATAAGGAATTGTCCATTTGTCTCCTCAATTTTTTTTTGTATTATATCAGTTAAACTTTCAATTTTCATGGGTGAATCAATGCCTGTAATAATTTTTAGAAAAAAATACATAGGGAAAAAATTCCAAAACAATACACATAAGTTGCTATTTTCCAAACTTATCGAAAACTTAAGATTTCAGCAAGCAATACCTACTTATAAAAACAGCCATACTAACTGATCCAAAAACCAGGATCATTCTCCACACTACAGGTTATGCACACGTGCGCACATACACAGACACAATACATAAGCTATTATACATATCCAAGATACATATATTATAGATATTGTAAAAATACAAACCATATACCTGTGTATAACAGACACACATACAGAGATTTCTAAGTAAAATGATGCTACATGAACACTTATAAAAATTCTATGGGTTAAAAACTAGAGACCATTTAACTTTTAGGTAAGATTCTTTTCAACAAGCTTTGATACACAAATCAGGGTATCTGTAATGGGATCAGAATTCTTTTCCTCAGCCCAGCAAAGTCTGCGTTAAAAGGAGGAGGGTAAGAGGGGAAGGGGAAAAACAAACCAAAAATCCTGGGAAATGAAGTGAAACCTTAGAAGACTTCCACTCACTGATATTCATCTAAGCAACACTGCTTAAAAGTAAAGTCAATAAAACACAGAAAAATTACTAAACACAATTACATTTTAGAATCTGTAGGCTTGTTTTTTCAAAAGTTTCATCAGCTACTCACCTAATATTTATTTTCAGCATACTTTTATTTCATGCTAAGCCTTAAAATCATTTGAGCTTGAACATTGAAACTATGAAATATGCATATTCATAAATTTGTATTATTTCATCTATTAAGCATGAATTTTGTAGTCTATAATCATAGTCTATTTTCATTCATTTTGATTAGGCTCTGAAAATTTTAGCATTTTAATGCCAGCAGAATAAGCTGCTTGAGCACGGACAATGTTGTTTTTGTTACCCTGCAGCTTAGAAAACACAAGCCCCACTTACTCATATCATAGTAGACTGAGGTCGCCTCTTTTGTCAAGAACAAAGGTGGTTTCCGTGGTGACATAATCTCAATTTTCATAAGTTCTTCACAACAGTGCTTCCACTGGCCTAAGTAAGACAGAAAAAAAGCCTGCCTGGCTTAAAACATAAAATATAAAGATATATTTGATTTTCAACAGCTATCAACACATTTCTTCTCTTTGAAAAAAATCACAGTGAATTAAAGCACTGCCTAGAGGAAGCTTGCACAAAAACCTAGTACTACCCAGAGTCTAATTCTGGACATAAAGCCAACCTATTTAAAAAATGAAGTCTATATACAGCTTCTAAGTTAAGACTTCTAGGCTACTACATACTACGTTAGTTCAATAAATGATAATGTAGTACTTGAAAATTTGTAACATGGAAGAAATTTATAGAGGTTCTCTTCTTTTAAACATTAAATGAAATATTCAGTATTCAAGACAGTGAAAAGTAAAACTGATCTCAAATTTAGTTACCTAGAAGGTAGCAGAAGCCATATACGGAAAGGTGTTTCTTGAAAATGGCTTTAACTCTAAAAGTTTTATTTGGGAAATCAAGGACTGTTTATTTAACAATTCCATGCCTTTCAAAATCATCAAATTCTAGAAAAAACACTCATTATAAGTTAAAAGCAGAAAGGTCAGTAACCATAAAGACACATCACTCAACATGCAGAGTTTAATTTGTTTCAGGAAAGAAACTTTAAAGCCATTACTCACTTGGTATAAGACAAAAGATAGTCTCAAATAAATTGCTGCAAATGTCGTTAAAACCTAAAAGTAAGAACTTTTAATTTTACTACTTTAATATTAAAATAAAGTTTTCAGCCCTGTTCCTCCAGTGTAGTTTCAAAAAATTTCATCCTTCCATATTTATTGTTCACCAGCATGTCTGCTGTGCTAGACACTGAGTCAATAAATTAATATTATAAATGTAAGTTATGGAGGTTCATCAGTTGTAACATCCCATCTCACATCAGCAGAAAAGTAACTGTCGTACACCTTTGTGTCTTTCATGGTTGCTTTATGATCCACATTTAGCTTTCTTACATTCTCAGTACCCACATTCAAAATCCAACTTGGTTGTTTTTCATGGCAAAAAAAACCCCTATATTTCATATTTAGTCAAATTATCATTCATTATTACTATTTCTAATAGAAAGTAATATCATTGTAAAATAGCAATGTATGCATACCTTTTAAATGTATCACTTTAAATGGTTGAGGAACACACATACCTTTTGGTATGTTTTAGTATGCTGCTACACAAAATACAATAAACATTTCAAACTAATCCACATGACAGCTCATTAAGTGGAATGAATTCCCAAGCACAAGGCTTCAAAGGCTACTCTCCAGCTTATACATCTAGAAGGATCTGACATTAGATAACTTATCCTTCTTTTTTAAGATAAATGTATAATAGTAAGTTCCCCCCACTGCAACCTCACCCCTTGGGGGCTGAAAATAAAACAATCCTTGTTGACTGGAAAAATAATGAAACACTTAAAAATGGCAAACTTTTCCCTGGCATATTCTCAGACAAATTGCTATGGAGTACAATATTTTCCCTAAATTGATGGATGAAAATAGTTGCTTGTTAAATGAACAGCGGAATTCTAATCATGTTGAAAACTGAAATACAGTGTCACAGTATCCTGTGAGTTACTAAAGGCAGAAGTACAAACGAGGTATGTTCACTGGTCAAGATTTTATAATTGGGACATCTATTTTGCCACTGAATAAATGATACACGTGGTGCCCAATATGCTTACATGAACTAATATGAACTGCTATTCTCTATATGCAAAAGAGTATTAAAGATCAAGAAGTCAGACTGGAGAACCATATTGCCATCCCTTTCTTCTCTGTTTGAAAATAAATAAATTATATTATCATCCTTCAATTCCTCACTATAACTCTGTAACATCATTTCACACAATCTAAAAAATGAAGACACAATAGCATCTAATAGTAGTTGATACACACATTATAAGGTTCTACCATTATTATCTCATTGACCTCTTCTTATTTTTAAACACATAAGAATTATAAAATACCAAAATAATTTCTAAAAATTAGAAGTCTCTTGGAAGCTGGTATTGTGCTGCGGGTTGTTTAGTCGCTGCTTGAGGTACTTGTAACCCCTATGAGTACCAGCTTGAATCCGGGCTGCTCCGCTTTGATCCAGCTTCCTGTTAATATAATGGACTGGGAGAGCAGCAGAAGTTGATCCAAGGGCCCGTGCCCCTAGAGCCACATGACAGACCTAGATGGAGTTCCAGGCTCCTGTCTTCAGCCCAGTGTAGCCCTAGCTGATGCAGCCATTATGGAGAATGAACCAGTGGATGGAAGATCCCTCTCTTGCTGTCTCTTCCTTTCTCTTACTTTAACTCCGCTTTTCAAATAAATCAGTCTTAAACACAGTCTGTTGTAAGCAGGAATCAAACCATAGCATTTAGGAATGCAGTTAAACATCAAGAAAAGGGAAACTGCATGTAAATTATTGATTGATAGGATAATGTTTGTGTGAAAACAACTGAGTGTATATCATTTGTATGAGAACAGCTGAGTGGACAGCATGTGAATGAGAACACTTGGTGGGATACACAAAACAAATGAGTTCCAAACAAAAGTATAGAAAGAGTTGACTGGTTTTGTTGATAAGCTCAATACCTCCTCCCTCATCCTATATGACCCTCAGTGTATAAAGTCTAATGCCACTAATAAACTTCGGCTTTTGACCATCAGTCAGAGGCCATGCGTGTTATTATTGGCTCCGTGCACCAAGTCCATCGCTGCAGGACAGCGACAATTGTTGCCTTTTAAGTTACACACCTAAGATCTGTTGAAATTTTATTTAGTTTTCAGGATTTATTTGTTTATTTGAAAGGCATAGTGACAGAAGAGACAGAGACAACCAGAATGAATGGCAGATCCTCCACTTGCTGGTTCATTCTTCAATGCTGCCCATAACCAGAGATTCCATTTGCATTTCCCATATGGGTGCTTGGGACATGACTGCTGCCTCCCAGGCACATCAACAGGAAGCTGGATTGGAAGCAGAGCAGTTGGATGATCCACCATGCTCCAGAGTACGGGATGTGGATGGAGTGACAGCTTAACCCTCTGCATCAATAAGTGACCTCCACTGAAAGTTCAAACAAAAGAACTACAACGCATGCTGATAATCATGGGGCAGAGATTTAAACATGTATTGAGTGTGTGGAGATGGCAGTTAAGGAAAACAAGTTCTTAAAACAAACAAACAAAAAAATCCCAGAGGATCACAAGAGGAATCGTCTAGTTTAATGCCATAAACCAGAATGTCTTCAAGTCCCAGTTTTCTCATCTGTAGAGCAGAAGAAAGTAACTTCTACCTCAAGGGATGTTACCAGGAATCAACCTCTGGCACAGGAGAAGCAATCAATAAACTTGGCTCCCTTTTTACCTCCTTTCTGACTTTGACTGTAATCCTTGAGGACACCTGGATCTGAGCAGGGCTGTAAAAATTAGCCCGAGCACTGTGGGCATTAATTCTTCATGGTGTTCCAGGAAACAGCATTCTTAAAATATTTTCTAGGATTATTAGTAGGAGATGCAAAAATAACTTTCCATTGTTTAGAAACGGCACTACTACAATTCTACACATTGGCATTTTACAGAGAGAAGATACAGGCTAAATGTGACAGTAGGCCTACTTTGATCAGAAATGTCCTTCATCAAACTTCTCCATCGTAAAACTGCAGATAGTAAATACAGTGTAAATTTACTACCAATGAAGCAAAAAAAAAAACTGCTACAATTTTTGTATTTTTCAGGCTGATTAAATTCTTTAAATTGAGAATTAAATATTAGAATCCTATATTTTACACACTGGAATCAAACTGAATTACTATCAAACTGTTTTCAGAATCCACATCATTGGACAGTATTATTGAAACAGTAAAATCATATGTGTATTTAAAAACAAAAACAAAAACACCTCTTTGGACGATGTGTAAGTTGATTTTATAACAAATATGAAGTTAACAGAAGGCTAAATAAAAATGAGACTCCTTTTGAATAATTCAGTATTTCTGGAACATCATTATCCTAGAAGTTTTTTGTTCCTCAAATGGCTTCATATCCCTTCAATCAAAGACACTGCCTGAAGCAGCCAAAAATCTATTATTTTGAAAGAATGAGGTCTGATTGTTTTAGGGATGAATGGAACTTAAGAGCATGAGAAAGGGAAGCTGGGAATTCAAAGGCACACTATAGGACAGGCAGCGGGAAGGGTGAGAGAACAAAGCATCGGGCACTGATGGTTCACAACCATTTTCTCAAGCATATAAAAATTGCTGCTATAATCTGGAAGATTACAGGTTTGATACTGTAGTATTGTGTGCCACCTTTCAGGTTATGTGAAGACACAATGAAAAGATCTAAATATCTGCTTACTAAAGTCAAAGAAATGCTGCCAGAAGGCTTCCATCCACTTCTGAAGATCTTCTCTATCGTCAACTGTAAAAATCTGAGTGACGGCTTGTCCAGAAACTGGGTTGATCACAGAGAAACTATGCATTCTTTTCTTGGCATCTTTATCCATGACTCGAATTCTGGTTTCCTAAAAAGTGAGACAAAAAATTGGTACATTTCAAGAGGCTATTTCTATAATGATCCAGCAATTTCTTTTTGCCTAGCTACTAGTTTTATACCAAATGTTATCCCTGATCATGTGAAAATTTAAAAGATCCAATTTTGAGAATTTTTCAATATTCAAACCCAAGCATAGGTATTTTTAAAAAGTGAAAGGCATATATTAAAAGACAAATAATATTTCAAAGCATGTAACATTTAGTACTTACACTAAATTACAGGAGATTAAAACATAACCTGTTTTGATTTATCTCAGTTTAAGCGAGTTTGCTATCTTTTATAAGCATCTTAAAATTTGCAATAAAATAAGTATGGCATATCATAACCATAATGTTGATCGTATGTTAGCTGTATTTTGAAGAGTAATATAACAGGAGAATCAGTAAAGTGTTTCTTACTCCAATATTCATGCATACTATATGGTGTTCTCAGCTAACACAGTAAAACTGTAAGTTAGTGTTTACTGCAGTAAAACAGTTAGCTTTTCCTCATTAACATTTATTTCACATGCTATATTCATTTACAAAGCTCGTAG
This sequence comes from Ochotona princeps, assembly GCF_030435755.1. Lineage (NCBI taxonomy): Eukaryota > Metazoa > Chordata > Mammalia > Lagomorpha > Ochotonidae > Ochotona > Ochotona princeps. The sequence goes on from NC_080844.1 coordinate 26,617,093, forward strand.
CTAAAGATCCATAAAGTAATATAACCCTCACAATGTCAAAATTATTTCATTTTAAATGCTGAACGCAGCACTGTACAGCCAAGGCAACGATGCCATTTATACTGACAATCTAACCGTTTTTCCGAGTGGTTGTGGGTGTAATACCTGATGACACCCATTGTGTCTGCATGTAGAACAAAAACCAGAAGTCACACACAGGTCCTACCATGCTACGTGGCAAGCTAGCAACTACATGTTTTTTAGACCAAGAAATTCAGGCTCAAGTTCAAATAGTGGCTCGAATAGAACTATTATACAAAGATAGGGATTTGGCTGTCTGTATAATGATTAGTTTCACATTATTTTTAAGCACTACTGCTCAGTAGAAATACAATTTGAGCCACACATGTAATTTACAATTTTTCAGAAACCACATTTCAGAATGTAAAAAAGAAACTGGTGCAATTAATTTTAATAATGTGTTCTATGTAAACCAACATAACCAAGACATCACTTTAGCACATCATTGATGTAAAAAATTGAGATATTTTATATTCTTTTTTTCAGATTAGGTCTTGAAATTTCCATTTATGTTTTCTACTAAAGCACATGTCATTTTAGATGAGCTACATTTTAAGTTCTTAGTAGCTACTAGGAGCTAGTGGTCACTGTAGTGTACAAATATTTTGGCTAGCAGAAAGCTGGTTAACAGCAGGAGAATTCTTCATTGAGTACAGAGGGAAGACAGAGAACATAGTCACAGAGTAGAACCTGCAGATAGTATTATAGATATACAAACAGGAAGTAGAGCTATATGTTCCTGAAAAAATGGGTAAATACAGACAAGCACATAACCAAACAAAGGTATTAAAAAAAAAAAACAACAACTCGAAATTAAAGACAGTTTATTTTGGTGCAAAATATTTTGAAATGCAGGCATACATAGTGTCTTCAAAAAATGTGCGGAAAATAGTTCTCTTGGGACAGAATACTTATGCTTGGATTTATGATGATCTACTCATTGCATACAACTACAAATAAGTAAAATTAGAAATTTTCTTATGTGACAACTGAAATATTTACAAGTGAAGTGAAAATGATCTCTAGGATTTCCTTCAAAATAATTATAGGGTGGAAGCAGTATGTGAGGATAGAAACAGGTTCATACTATTGTCTGCATAAATCATCCTGAAAATTTCCTCCCAAACTACATGTAAATACAAACAATAAAAAAAAAAAGACTATGACTACCTCTTTCTTATCTGTAACACAGATTGTTTATTTATACATTCTTCATAATCACAATGTAAAAATGAATGAGTTCTGAGGCAGGGCTTTAGCCTAATGGCTAGCAGATACCATAATCTCCATCACCTCACTGGGGTGGACACCTGCCTGTGGTTCCTGACCCCAGCTTCCCGATGATGCTAAAATAACTGCATCCCTTGTTATGCAGACCTGAACTGAGTTTCAGACTCTTTGTTTCGGTCCAGTTCAGTTCTGTCTATGGCTGGTATTTGTATTGGACCAGGATGGGAGCATTTTCTCTCTTTCAAATAAAGAAACTTTAAAAAAAAAAGAGTTAAGTGAGTTTGTGGAAAAACCCTTGTTCAACAGCTGCTGTTAAAAATAGGCTTTTTTATGGCGTTCCCAGGCCACAAGCAGAGAAAAGAACGCAAGCTCTCACAATACATGGTATAGGATGTTTGAAATGTATAATGCATACTCACAAATTAGGCCAGGCATCAGGCATGATTAGTATCAGTTTGCTATAATTATTTTCCATTTATATCAATGAATGTCAGATCTAAACTCCAAAAGAAAAAAAATCTGTTTTAAAAAGTTTAACATAATCAGAAAAAATTATTTGTGCTTCATAATAGTTTTGTTTGCTATGGTCCATGATAAATAATGGTCAAAAGTAACTTTGAGATAATTTAACAAAGGTTTGACACACCAAGTACAGTGTGTTGACTTGCTTAGTATAGATTTTATTATTAAAATAATAGAGTGTGTCTAAACCAAGAAAAGACTACTATTGATCTTAAAAACTCCCATTTCTTTTCTTTCTCTCCCTCTCTGAACTGTCAATATATAAAGTTTTGGCTAGCAAATTGCCTTCAACAATGTATAGGATATTCTTCTAAGTAGCCCTTATTGAGAATGTGTTGCTCAACAACAATCATAGTGAAGTTTTTTGAAGTTGAAGCAATCACTTTGAAGTAAATTACCCTTTCAAATTTGGATTGAAAAGGGGAGGGCAATAGCTTTTAGGCTTTTCTTCCCTTAATGTGACTACTTCCACAGATGGCTCCCTCTGAAAATTAATGAACTGACTTAGCCTTCCAGGAAATGCCACTTAGAAGGACATGAATTATATCAGGGAACAGATCCCATGATCAAAATAACAGTTTATTTATAGACCCTAGCAAAGGTGAAACAAAATTATTATTTTTCTAGGTCAGGAGAGACAAGAGACAATCAAAAGAAGAGGAACTCTGATTTCTATTTAATGTTTGACATTACTGAGCTTAAACATATCTTAGAGACCTAGCATTGGATATAAAAATGAAAAGCACTATTCTTTAAAGTTTTACTTGGTATTGCTTGCTGTTATTACAAGATTCCAAACTAGTGTTCATGAAAAACTCTTTATCTATGTAAAGAACATAATAATAGAAGGTGTCCTTCTGAAAGTTACAAAGCAATCCAGCTTCTATTCAAAAGCCAATTTGAAACATAAAAGAGATGTTAACTCGTTTTACTTATTTAATATAATTTTATTTGAAAGCTAGGGACACAAAGAAAGATCTTCCTTCTCCTGGTTAACTTACAAAGGCTGATAACATCCAAGGTTGGGTCAGATCAGACCTAAGTCAAAAGCCTGGAACTCAAGTGTGGGTCTCCCACACAGGTGGCAGGAACCCAGTTACTTGAGCCATCACTGCAGCTTCCTGTGCAACGGCAGGAAGCTACAACTGAAAGCAGAGCTGAGACTCAAACCCAGACATTCTGATCCAGGATGCAGGTACCCCAAGGCACATCTTACCACTACAGTAAAGGCACTGACCTTGAAGAGGTATTCAAAAGCCTATGATTTTACCACGAAATGAATGAAAGTCTGGGAAGGGAAGAGAGGGAGAGGGTAACACCAACTCCAATACCAATACATTACTGAATACTGGTTCTTAACCTCAATTTTTTTTAATTTGAAAAACTTGTAATTAAGAAATTAAGCATTTGCTCTATTTTTTTTTTCAGGAGGGGCTTATGTAATTCATCTTCAGCCAATAAGAAAGTGTTCCTTTAAAAATGAACCCCGGACAGTATATGGATAAAAAAGGACAATAGCAAGCAGAAAAAAAAGTCATGTGGAACCTTCAATTTCATTATCAATGCATGTGAGGAGAATCAAAGTTTGCTAAAACATTTATGTAAAAGATTGCTAGACTTTAAAAATACACACATAGTGGAAAGGTTATCGCTTCACTGACCATGGCTAACTGAAGGTAAGAGCTTGCATGCAACATCAACAACCCAACAATCCAATGTTATGTGCCTCCTAATAGGAGGCTCTATGTGGTAACTGTCATAATTCCTGAAGTATCCTAGCACAATGTATTTAAAATAAATTTTACCAAATCTTCAGATCTCACTCACAGTTCAGAGCAACAATAGAAGATACATCATCCTGAATAACTTTAAATTGAAAACACAACTAAAAGAAAATTTAGAGAATGGGGAAATTTGAAAGTAGTTTGGATATTAGATGACAGAGGGGAATTACAGCAAATGTTCTTAGTTGTGATAATAATAGAATTGTGTATACACATTACGTAAATATAAAATATATGATTTCACTTTTGTTAGAGTTAATATGCTAAAGTATTTGTGAGTGAAATGACATAATTTGGAGTCTTACGTTGAAATGATTAAGTAAAAAAATTTAGACAAGTTAAGATGACAAAGTAAAGCAAACATGACAAAAAGCTAATTCTTGGATTTAGAAGGTATGAGTAATCACATAACATTTTTTTCTATGCTCTGAATTATTTTATAAATTCAGCCAAAAATATTATAACTGGAGAAATAATTGCAGCATGCCAATGCTTTAAAAAATAACAGAGACTTGCATTATGGCACAGCAGGCTCAGTTGCACTAGCAATACCAGCAACCCACACAAACGTGCATTTGAGTCCTGGCTGCTCCGCTTCCAATCCAGCTCCCTGCTAATGGCCTAGGAGAGCAGCTGGAAGATGGCCCTGTGCTTGGGTTTTCCCACTCAGGTAGCAGACCCAGATGGAGTTCCTGGTTCCTTCATGGTTTTCTATCTGTGCCAGTCTCAGCCACGGTGGCCAGCTGAAGAGTAAGTAAGTGAATGGAAGGTCTCTCTGTAACTTCATCATTCAAATAGTATTTCTTTTTTGCAGTAGCATCTGGCATATATGAATCAGATTAGTGACATTTACTAATAAGCCGGATGTTTTCAGAAGAAGAGAAGTGTTCAAAGGGAACATGAGGTATAGATAGGAAAGAAAAAATTTCTACAAGGAAAAGGACAGAGGAATTAGTGGTGGAGAAAATTAAGATGGCAAAAGTTCCAACTCTGAAATTAACATCTAAATTGTATTGATTAACTTTAAAATTCTTCCTTGTACTTCAAGCGAAAGTCATATGTAACAGAAGAGATATTTAAGTCATCAATCCTTAGGGCAAACATAACCCACAGTGTTCCCAAGTCTATATGAATAGCAAGATTGGAAATTTTCCTGTGCACATATACTGCTCAGTGATGGAACAACTGGCTGGACTTCCTATAGGTGCTGGTTGAGACATCTGAATGATGGCACCGACTTCCTACAAAATTCAACTGCTGCCTCCCAGCCAGCCTTTATGACCACCAGGAAAATAAATCAATCAAAACAGGCAACTCAGGTCATGGAAACACTGTTGTCAATTGTCTAGAAGAGGATCCTTGTCATCGCACAGGAAACACAGGTGCACTGGCTAGCAGGACAGAACCAACTAATCATGATCATCCTCTGGAGGCAGTGTTGTGGCTCCCTGAGCTAAGCTGCTGCTAGTGATGCCAGCATGCTGTACTGGAGCACAGGATTGTTCCACCTCTGCTATGGCTCCCTGCTATTGCTCCTGGAAAGGCAGTGGAACATGATGCAAGTACTCAGACTCCTGCCACCCACACGGGAGACCTGGGTGGACCTCCTGGCTCCTAACACAGGCTTGCCTCAGGTCAGATTCTGATGGCAGTTTCAGGCTTGAATTAGCAGATGAAAGATCTCTGTCTCCTTCTCCCTCTGTCTCTCTGAAGCTCTGCCTTTCAAATCAACAGACAAACCTCTGGAATTTCCATAGTAAAGAGTCAGCATTTACTATCACCTACAGGTCTACTCTGGCTTCAAATTCAAGAAGTCAGTCAGAGCTTTTTATTTCATTTCTTACATTCAAAATGTACTTAGAGCAGTTATGAAACCATACAATTTTCCTTTCTAGTCTGGCAAGTTGTACCTGATTGCTGAGCCATTTCTTCACATATAGAACAGAAAGCGTATACTTACAAAACAGGGCTGTGACATCTGTCTTGCCTACCTTAAAGGTTAAGAGATAAAGTGAGAGCATCTCCAGGATTGTCTTCAAGCAAAAGAAATGATGATGTTTAAAATATCACTTGCTTGAATTGCATTTTAATTGTTTATGATTATCCATATTTTATGCTGTGACATTTAAGGAAAAATAATTGATAGAGTCCCATTCTAGCTATGTAGTAAAATATACATTAGACAAAATCTTCTATTTGGAGCTCTCGTCAAACATATTTATCCTCAAGCTAATGAGAATTATTCATACAGATTTCAGATCCGTCTAAGAAGGGAACTGGTCTGAACTTCTCACAACTGTCAATGAAATGAAAGGCCAAAAGAAAAAAAAAAGGGGCAGAAGTTAAAGGGCACATTGTGGTGAAAGCAAACAAAACTTACAATGACCAAGTACCATTCTGGAACTTGATGATATCTTGGATCAAACAATAAATAAAAATCAGAACATGTTGGGAATTGTTAGGGCAACCTACTCTTAACATTATTAGAGCAACAATAAATTTGAGTGTATGAACAACATGGTTATAAATAAGAATGCTATTGGTTTTAAGAAAAACATGCTGAACTATTCAGAGAAGAAATGTTCTGCTGTGTGAAACTGATTTTCAAATGGTTTAGAAAGAGAATGTTCTGAGGAAAAAGAAAGCAAATGAGACACGGTGTTAATAACAATGTGTGAGCCTGGATGAAGGGGACGTAATATTTACTATTCTACTCCAACTCTTTTGTGCTTTTAAGATTTTTACAATGACTGCTTGAGCTGTGGAAAAGGGGAAGGATAACACTGCATAAGCAGAATATAAAAGAAGATACTTAAAACAGTAATTAACAAAGCTAAGCTAGTTTTTAGAGTTTTTGCAATGTTATAAAAGTAATGAAAAAAGTATGTTAGTTTTTAACAAAGTGATAAATTTCATAAACCTAATTTTCTAAACCAAAATAAATTCACTCTGCAATAATATTAAAGCATTATTTGTACATTATTTAAGGGCAATACTAATTTTCTAATTATAAATTCTAGAATGCCATAAAAATTCTAATAAACACTTGATTTTGGTAACAGTTGAAGAGAATTTAAAGACAGTTGGATAAAATAAGCCATGTCTGCCTTATTTTCTATAGAAGTTTAGATGAAAAATTGTAACTAAATGGGAACAATCGCTTTTGAATCAAACCAGTATATAAATCCCCAGGTATATGGCAGATTCTCAGAGGTGTAAGATTACTCTGTTCATGCAGCACAAGTACTCAACCACTCTAACCAGTCAGGCTTTTCTCTCCTGACAGATGATTGGACAACGGCCCATAAACACCAAAAGAAACCAGAAAGAATAAACAGGAAAGTCTGTTTGTGGTTCATTTGAATATTAACTAGAAAGAGCATCAGTGTAACGTGAGCTAACGACTGATGTGTATAAAATCTTTTAAATCAGTATATTCATGAGAAATTTAAATGTCCTGTTAATGTAGTGACATCCCTTGCTTTAAATTTTATTTACTGATATAGATTTCCATTCTAATGTCTCCTTAGGAAATACACAGGCTTTTCCTTAATGGGCAAGCTCTAACAGATCAAATAAAGACAGATTAAATTGTCTTTCATACTTCTTTTAAGCAGTCTTTCCCATTTTTTTTTTAATGACAGGACAACAATATGAATTGTGTGACTAGGAATAAATGTTATAAAATGACAAACTTCCTTTCAAAATAGCAACTTATTTACCTTGTTAATAGGCACTATCAAAGTTGGTTCCACTTTAGCTTCGATTTCTTCTGGACTGTAAAAGCAACGCAGCTTTCCACCTCTCAAAACACAATATAACCTTCTCCAACTAGGCAGACCTTCCACCACTTGCTGGAAAACAGACAGACATTTCAACTTCCAATCATCATTTCCCTGACTTTAAATTCACCAAGACACTTAGGTTATAAAAATTAAACTAGACTTTTAGAACCTCTAAAATGCAACAGAATTACATATGAATTTGTTGTACAATAATTCTAACTGTCCCAAATCCAAGAGGAAGTTAATATCAGAAGTTTGGAATTCTAAAAAGCATTAAGCAGAACGAAGGTAATGATTACCACATAACTCTTACACACATACAATCATAAATCAATGCAGTTTTTAAAAAAAGCTAGCCTGTTAAAAATTAGTGCTTAGAATACTGCAGCAATTTATCAAATGACTCAGAAAAACTATAAAAATAACACTGCATGTTCAAAATACAATTTTTCCTTTACTGTTCTCAGAACATTAGAAACTGTTGACAAGTGTAAGAATGCAAATTTTTCTTTCCTCCTAATGGAATCTTTTAGAAAAAGCTATTGATTCATTGAAGCCACAATTAATTATTTACTGAATATAAATAACTTGGGTTATAAATAAGTCAGGAAGAGGTGGCACAGAGGCAGCTTTGCAAGCCCAGAGGCCTAAGCTGTGCCAGGAGAAGTTCTGGCAGGAGGATCTTGACATGAGAGGTGCTGGGGAGCCCTCGTCGGTTCTACAAGGAGCCTCCCTGCTGCTGATCTTCCTCTTCCTGCTATTAACCAAGAGGTAGTTCCAGGGCAAGACGTGGCATTCGACTCCTTCCCTTGCCATCCTTCCCGCCCCTGCAACCTCTGCCTCAGCTTATGTCAGATAACAGTCAGGAAAATGACATTTAGAAAAGGACTTCACAAAACTACTTTTCAATATGAGAAGGTCAAACAAGTGCTACTGAGTTAAGACTGAAAGCAGAACTACAGTTGTTGTAGGGTAGTGGCAGTCTCTAACCTGCTGATTAAGAAATCCTGCAAAGGCATCTTGAGCCATACAAGCTGGCTGGGCGACTAATCGGCAGCACATGTTGCCATAGAGGGGAAGCCAGAATGAGGACTCCTCTATGGAAAGGAGAGAGAAAAATCACTTACAAACACATGTTTATGTAAGGTCACCACACATTGTGCATCCCTTTTACAATATGTTCATTTATGCATGAATATACTTTAAAATTTGTACATAAATCTTCCGGTATCATATTTAATGACAAAATCAAATGAGAGAGCAGTGACAACAACATGATATTAAACTGATAGTTTATAGCATGCTATCACCCGGAATAAACATGGACCTTCTAGTGTCTTGATCTTACTTGATCTTAAAAGTAATTACCCAGTGGAGATAGTTCAGAAAATATAAGTAACCTTAATTAACACTAAAGCATTCTAATAAAATGATTTATGTCTGTCATATTTTATATCTTGCCCTTCACTATAATACTTAGCAAGGTAATCCTCTGAATAATACATTATTTCAGAAAACTTCAGATTATAAGCAAATTTTTTCATCTTTCTTGTTCACCTCACCTTTCTGAAGAATTCACCCTTAAGCCCCAGGTGTAATCCCCAAAATGTACATCTGTACAGAGTTAGGGAGAGAATCATGCTGTGGTGGGCAGCTGCTGAGGCCAGACAGGACAAGGAGAGGTAAGAGTGGTCCTGGAGGACATCTGGCAGAGGCACAGCTGAGCTTGGGGCGTCTGTCCTGGGCAGTTGTGACGAGGATGGCGTGTGGGTAGGGCAGCTTCAGCGCTGGGTATTACAGCCCCAGGAAGGTGAGCGCTCAGGAAGCTGTCCACACAGGAGGCAACTCAGCAGGGTATTCGAGCCCAAGATTAGGAATGGAATCCAGGCTTCCAGGCAAGAATGGCAGAGTCCATGAGCTGAAATGTCCTGACAGGCTACCCATCAAACAAGCACTCAAAGAACAATGTCAAAACGTCATCTCAAACGGGTTCCCACTGGCCAGGATGGGGAGAAACTGAACCTCAAAACAAGCAATAATATTCATAGATGACTATACACCGAGTAAGAGGACTGCCGGAGTCCACACTGATGTAAACAGATCAGGCAACAGACTGAACATCCAGTGAAAAACAGCATACTTGCACTTTTAAAGTTGACTCCCAATCCCCAGAAATAAGTATCAACTACAAAAACAAAGAATAGAAGGGACAACTGTACAGCAGAGAAGTGTGAGCAAACAGCATCTTAATCAAGTGATCAAAGTGAACATCACTAGGATTGGGACAACTAAACTCTATGCTACATGAAAGGACACCCTGAGGATGCGGCACCACTTGTGCGGGATCTCTGCCAGAAACAAGTACTCCGAATCTCGCTCGGAGAAAACATCCAACCAGTCTGAAATAAGGGACTTTTAGACGAAACCATCAAGTATAATCGTTAACAATGTGAAGTTCATTCAAGTCAAAAGACAGACACAGGAACTGGTCTGAGCAGAAGGAAACTAAGACACACAATGATAAGCAAAATAAGATTCGACTGTGGGTCCTTCAGCCGCAGAACATCATTGGGACCATGGATGACATATGAATGGAGTTGGAGGCCCAGATGGTAGTATCACATTTATAGCCATTTCCTAACATGGATTGTGCAGTGATACAGCCAAAACACACATGAACACATCTGAGGTTAAACAAGGACCATGTAAATAACCTGTTCACATGCATTTTTTTTTTTTTTGGAGTACAGTGTGTGGGGGGGTGGGCCTTGTCATTTAACTTGCAACTCTTCTACAAACAGATGGCTTTTAAAAATTCTTGCAAAAAACACTGAGATACCCCTTTAGTGTAATGTATATAAATTCCATGTAAGTAGGTATTAACTCCACATTTGCATGGAAAGAAAGTATATGTACCAGGGTATAGTAAAATTCATGAATCAGAAAAATATTAAAGTCACTTTACCCCTCTTAGTAGTGCCTAATGGCTACCCAATGACTGTAATAATTGCTTATTTAAAAGCTTTAGTAACTCTGGAAGAAATACTGTTTTGCTTAGAAAAAAATTATTTTAGTATGAACATGATGAACATAAACTGTAGCCAAGGACTGGCACCGCAGTCGAAGGAAAAAGAACAGGCTAAATGAAGAGCGCAAACAAAAACAAGGGGTGTAGTTTGGTTGTAAACACCGTAGCACCAAATTCTACTATAGGACACTACATAACAAATTTCCTGGGGGTATTTCCATCTCTTAAATTAATATCATGTTGAAGCTAGCATTACTGCATAGTGGTTAGGGTCCCAGCTATTCCACCTCTGCTCCAGCTCCCTGCTAACGTGCCTGGGAAAGCAGTGAAAGATGGACCAAGCACTTGGGCCCTAGCCATCCACGTGGGAGACCTGGATGGAACTTCAGGCTCTTGTCTTCATCCTGGCCCAGACCAGCTCTTGGAGGCATTTAGGAAATAAACCAACAGATGGAAGATCTCTCTAATATCTCTCTTTCTGTAATTCTGCCTTTCAAATAAATAAATCTATAAAAATAAATACCCCACTAAATCTCTTTTAGAAATAAAAGGGTTGAGCTGACAGAAATAAAGGCATAAATTCAAGGCACCCAATGATTCCAGATGCAAAAATACAAATAAACAAAGATGCAAGAAATGCCCTTGGTGGATTATGAATGTAAAGCTGGAAATCAAATTTCTTTATGTAGGTCATTCCAGATTGATGAATGGCTTATATTTTAAATATCTGTAAATTAGTTGCTTTTTAAGTTGGAATGCATTTCTTAAAGAAACAGAATCATACAGTGTTTGGATTCTCAGACAGTACATATTGTACAATCCAGTAGCCAGTAGTGTGTCTGGGACCTAGACATCACATCTAATTGTGCCTCTCTGGTGAAAGAGTTTGGATTACATCGCATGCCAAAGAAAAACAAAATTCCTTTGTGACTACAGTCCTTGAAGAGGGACAGTGAATGCAGAATTCCTTGCCACATACCCTACAATCACCAGCTGCCTCTAATCCAGGTTTCTTTCCAGCCTGGGACCACTGTGCAATACAACAGAGTTACAGCTTATCTATACTCCAGAGAAGAAATATGCCATCTAGGCCGGTTATTTAACCCAAGTACCAGTCACCCAGGTTTAAAAAAACAGAACCTCTCTTAGGTAAGCGACTATTAGAACAGCTTCCCTTGTGTCTGGCCAGAGAGCCTCTCCTAACTTCCTACCCAAGGCAGTTTCACTCCCCAAAACAAACACCCCCATTTCTCACCACTGCCTCTCAGTGCTTGTACAGTAATCAAAAATATTTCATTCCTTTCTAGCCAAGGGAAGTGTTAGGACAAGATGAAATGAAACAGGAAATGAAACAGCAGTTTGTTTTTTCATTACACTTAAAGATTTCATATAACTCATCCATAGTTTCAAATGGGGGAACAAAAAAGCTGAAAAACGACAGCAGAAAGCAAAACACGGGCTAGAGGAAGAACACAGATAACATCTCAGTTCCGCTCAAGTCAATCCTCACGTCATTTGACTATCTTCTAAGAAGTGTAAGAATGTCTTGGTGATAAATATAAACCTAAGATACTGTTTTTGTTATTTCCTTCAATTAGCAAAAAACCCAAATTGTTACAATTTTGAGAAATCTGGTAGTGTCTCTTAATTTATAGGATACTGGCATAACTTTACTCAGAAAAATTATATTACTATATGCATTAATTGTATTAACATGTTAATGACTGAATTAGAGGATAACTTTTCTACATAAAATTTTCTTAAAGAGTTCTTTTTCAAACTTAAACACTTAAATGTATGAAGATTTCTAGGAATATAATATTATCTACAAGAGGTAAGTATTTTCCTAGTTCCTAAATTTGTTCCGTGGAATCTACATGTTCCAATGCCAAGTTTTAGGCTGTTACTGTCCTAAGCACAGGTCCTTTCCCGATGTTGATACCTATGTACTGTGCCTCTCTCACAGAGAGCGAGCTGTACTCTCAGAGTGTTGAGCTGAAGGAGAGACCAGCAACATCTCATGGGACACTGAGGATGACTGAGGGATCTGTGGTCACACTGACGCTTCCTTAGGCAATTGTATTGCTTCCTACCATTTCTCACCTGAGTGGTCAAAACACAGTGTGGCCGCTCCTCAAGCCCTTTCTCTTCACACAGTGTAGTTTTTGGCTTTGGGTATTTTAACGGTAATCATGCTTGATAGTGGAAGTACAGCACACAGACTACAGTCTGTCTGCATTGTTTGAAGTCTCGCTAGACCACCTGCTAGCTACTTGATCTGGCAGGTTACTTACCATCCATAAAATATGAAGCATAATGAAATGAGGAACTTGTAAGTATCACAGAGCCCGCCGGTGTAAGGGCTACAGTGTGAATACAAGACTGATGATTCCAGAGTCTCCACTAGTGATCACCTGATCCTTCCTTACGAGTACATCTCAGAGAGATTAGTAGTGAAAACTACTTTAAGAGTGTTTAGGACAGTTCCTGACACATCTCAGGCATGCAGAAATAGTGGAGATCATTAGTAATTCCAGAGAATGCACACAAAGGGAATAGTAACAAACGTTACCAGGTTTCTTGATAAAACTGATAATGCAAATACTGTTGAAGACTTCAGGATTTGGGTGACCGCAGGCTAGACTGTTCAGTGTAATCCTCTGACTGAAAAATTATAAAACACCATGAATAAGATATATTGTAAAATTTTTCACCAAAAATCAGAAGTAACACCTCTAAAAAGAAATGACCAGGGTAGGAGCTGGCACAGCAGCATAACAGACTAATCCTCCACCTTCAAGAACCGGCATCCCACACGGGCACCGATTCATGTCCAGGCTTCTCCATTTCCCATTCAGCAACCTGCTTGTGACCTGGGAAAGTAGTGGGGGATGGCTAAAGGCCTGAGGACCCTGCACCTGTCTGGGAGACTTAGAAGAAGCTCCTGGTTCCTGGCTTCACATTAGTTCAGCTCCAATTATTGTGACCATTTGGGGAGTCAACCAGTGGATGGAAGTTCTTTCTCTCTCTCCTTCTCTCTGTAAATCTTTGTTTCCAACAAAAAAATTCTTAATAAAAAAAAAAAAAAACACCAAAAATTCTCAGGACGAACCTGAGGAGAAGTGAGCAGCAGCAGGTTAAATGAGCACAGGAGCTGTGTTTGTCCCAAGAGTATTTACCAACATCAACAAGTCTGAGTTTATATTTGTTAAACCTTCAAGAAGAGGGAAGCAGGAGAGAATTTGAAACCCAGAAAATTAAACCACACAAAGAGAGTGGTTTAGCTGGACAGCCTTCCTATTAATTTGACATCCTGAAGAGGCCAGCCATAGCACAGCGTAGGGATGAATAAGAAAACCAACGCTGTCACTAGATTGTCCAGCCTGAGGGTAGGTGGCGAAGCGGCCCAAGCAACAGGCCTGGACTGACAGCCTTCCAGGTCCCTGCCAGGAGCAAACAGAGATACTGCACATCAACATATCCCTCCACGTAAAATTCCAATTACACTAACAGAGACAGAAAAAAACTAGAAATGCAAGAAACCAAGACACTATGAGTGAGGCCTAGTTTAAGAACTAGAAATTTCAGATACCTGAATTATTATATTCAGACTAAAAACAATTTTGTTTACTCTTGCAAAAAAATAGACAATATTAACAATATATGCATCTAATAGAAAGTGCTACACAAACTGAAAAAAAAATATGAAATAGAACCACATAAAATAAGAAGCACAGTACTGACATGAAGAACGCCAGCAGGCAGGTTTAGTAGCATGTTACGCAGACTTTGGAGAGAGAATAGAGAAAATGGAAAACAGGTGATAACAACACACAGAAAAGTACCAAAGACAGAACAAAGGACAGAAAGTACATCGTAAGTGTTAGAACACAGAGGTGAAAAACGCACAGAGGAGTACTACGCATGCTAGAAGAAACAAGAAAATGGGGAGGACAGTTTCCGAAAAGAATCTGTCCTTCCTGAAACACATCAACAGCAATTTCAAAAAGCTCAGAGTCCCAAGCACTATAAGTAAATTCTATTCCTATTACATTATAGTGAAACAAACATATCACAGACAAAAAGAAAATAAACAGAAGACTTTAGCACAGGTGACACACTGACAAAGAATTCTCAATCATCAAAAATAGAAGCCAAAAGACATTGGGATTCAATATTCAGAAATAAAGAAAAAAATAAAACCTGAATCCTATTTTTAAAATACCTTTGAAAAATAAAGCAAAGTAAACTTACCTCTAGACAAACAAAAAGGACCAAGAAATTTGATACCAGTAAAATATACTAACAGAAATTCTAGGGGTTTTATACTCCTAGCTAGAAGAAAATCATTTGATATAAATTGTAAGATGCAAGTATTGCACAGAAACATCTAAAGATGCACTTATCTTGTGGAATCAGAAAACACTGAGAATGACAGCACATAGGTCAGGGACAGGGAGAATTACTGTCCTGACGGCCTTGGATCCTTTGAGAAAAGATTAAACCATCATTTAATTGTAGACTTTGGTGGGTATGACTAATGAAATTTTTAGAGATAATTTCCAAAAGATGAGAAAAAGAACATGTAGTTTTTGAAAAAAAAATTTATTTTATTTATTTGAAAGTGAAAGAGAGAGGGAGAGAGAGACAAAAAGACAGACAGACAAAGGGATGTCTTCTATGGTGGCTTCCCAAACACTATCAATGGCTTGGACTGTGCATTCAAAGACTCTTTTGGGTCTCCCTTGTGGATGCAGGGGCCCAAGCACTGTGCCATCCACAGCTGCTTTTCAAGACACATCAGCAAGGAGCTAGATCAGGAGGGGTACAGCTGGGCCAGCAAAGGGGCACCCATCAGGAATACTGTTCTTGCAGGTGTCAGCTTAACGCACTTATGCCACAACACTGACCCCAAGAATGTCAAAGTTAAATTAGGATAGTGAAAAATTAAATTAACCACTAATCATGGAATAGGTAGAAAGACAGAAAAAATAGGTATCACAGTAAATTTGAACCAAAATGTACAGTTATTTGATATTATATACATAAGGATCATAAGGTGAAGTGAAAAAAAATACTTAGGAGCCAAAATTAGATAAAAATTATTACCCAATATAATGCTGATTGAAAAAGAATGCCTCTAACATAAAAAAGGACATTTTGAGGTAAAGGTAGAAAGGGAGGCATAATTTAAAAACTATATGCTTCAATAACAAAGGCTCCAATCTTGTACAGCAAATGCAGACATAACTATGAGAACTAGAACAATCCACAATCATAGCAGAGCATTTTATTAAACCTCTTACACTACTATGGAATATGTAGAGTATTAGTGACATACAGAACATACTAGTCAATGTTAAAATCTATTGCAAAAAGAAGACTAGAAGACACCAAAAGCCAATACCAGTAAAGGAAAGATGGGAGCAAAGCCACAGAAAATCAATAGAGATGAGCTACTTCACAGAATCTAATGCTTGCTTACTTCAAATTTCAGATCAAATGGATATATGTCTGTGAACTTATAACTGAAATTGACTCAAGAACAGAAAAACTGAAGAACTCTAAAACTGTTAAAACAATAGTTGAATCAGTATAACAAGCCAATACACAGTTATTGTATTGTTATTGTTACTGAATTGTACAGCTATTGTATTTGGGTTTTGGTGATAACCAAAATAACATAAGCAGTGGAATGCACTCATATTAATAAATGAATAAGACACACATTCGTAAGAAGACATGCTATGATTCCATCCATGTAAGTTTAAACCAGGCAAAACAAAATCACATTATTTAGGGAAGTATCTTTATACTTCCCTAAATATAAAATCATAAAGAAAAGCAATGAAACCAGCACCAAGAAACTGAGAAACATTTACAATGTAGGATAAATGTGAGAAAGTAGTGTTGGTAATGTGCTAGATCTTGACAAGGAGGTGATTATACATTTCATTATTTTTTGTTAAACACATCAATACCATCCAGGTAGGAAAGGGTAAAGATTAATTTCCCTCTGTTTCTACCAACAGTAGGCCCCATGTCCTAGATTTCAAATTTGAAAAGAAGACAAGCCTTTGATTTCCAGTTACAAGAGTGGGGAAGTCATCAATTTCAAGTCAAAGATAAGGAGTCAGCATCCTGGAAACCTTCCTGCTCTCAGTCAGCTAACTTCACACACACAACAAAGCAGAGAGAATGCCAAGTGAAGTCCTCTGCTTTTAGGAAAGGGAACAGACCATCAGAAGAACCTCCAAAATCATTTCATTTCTATATTATTAAAGCCAATATACACTGCGGGAGACTATAGTCCATTAGAAATTCTATTGTATTATACATACAGACATAACACATATAATTAGTAAAAGAGATAATGTACTTACCGTTCCCATTAATAGACAGATTATGAGTCTTGAAGCTGTGCTCTGCGCTTTCCAACGTTAGAGTAGTATGGGCTAGCAAATTGTACTTTGTGCCACTAGGGAGAAGACAAGTTTTGAGTATTTTCATGTTTTCCATTACATAAAACACTTAGGGGTTCAACAACACTTAAAAGTTAGGCAAAGGGTTTGAGCATTTTAGATGCAGATAAAAGTGTGTTGTATTGAAGCAGCAAACCAATAAAAACTGGACAAAGGGGAGGAAGTACTTAGCCTATCAGTAAAGTTGATCATGCTCCACTCCTGAGGGCCTACATTTAATTCCAGACCTGGACCCCAGCTTCCGGTAACCTGCTAAAGATCAGGTTCCTACTCAAAGTTCAGATCTTTGTTTTACTCAATACTAAACAAGATTCAACACAAAATTCAGATGCAGTCAAGAGGGGAAAAAGATAAGAGGAATAAACACAAGTATTGTTGTTTATAAGTTAAAATACAACTTTTAAGAAAAAAATCAAAGGGAGTAAGAAAAATGAGATAGATGAACTGGGGAAACTCTCTAAGGAGTAACAGGTGTGCAGTCACCCAGCAACGCAGTCAAGCCAAGAACACGGGCACACACTGCAAGCAGAGTGGCAGTGCATACAAAGGGAAGGATAGAAGACAACGGTGTGGTTGGTACACAGTAAGCAAACAGGAAGCCCAGTGCAACACAGGGTTGGACATATGGGCACCAGACCTCCTAACTTTCACAGTACTGCTGTTAAAAACATAAACCATCATGGCCCAGCACGATAGCCTTGCTGCTAAAGTCCTCGCCTTCATGTGCCTGGATCTCCTATGAGCGCCGGTTCTAATCCCAGTGGCCGCACTTCCCATCCAGCTCCCTGCTTGTGGCCTGGGAAAGCAGTCCAGGACAGCCCAAAGTCTTGGGACCCTGCACCCACGTGGGAGACCCAGAAAAGGCCCTGGGCTCCTGGTTTTGGATTGGCATAGCTCTGGCCATTGCAGCCACTTGTGGACTGAATCAACAGACGGAAAATCTTCCTCTCTCTCTTCTCCTCTCTGTATATCTGACTTTCCAATAAAAATAAAAAAACAAATCTTAAACAAAACATAAACAATCTATTCTGCGTTAAGTGTTAGGACACATGATTTACAATTGCAATCCAATATAAAATGTAGTATGGTTTTTTTTTAAAATACATCCTTTTTTTAGTATATAATCACTCTCAATTTTGCCAGTTTTTATGAGTTGATTGTTTAAAATCATGTTTATTTACACAACAAAGAATAACATACTACACAGTTATCAAGGAGCATAAAATCAGCTTAGAGGCACAGGCAAATTCCAGCCAAAGGAATTTCAGTAGGCTGACTGCCACAAATAAAATGAATCACATCAAAAAGTACTCGAAATATTACCAAAAATGTTCACTGTCTTCTCTCAGATCCAACAATACTTTATGATATGTCAAGTTACTTCATTTTTAAACCATGACTAATTACAATGCCAAAGCTTCCAAAAGCAACAATGACCTCACTTGTAAAACATTCTTGTCAGGGTAACATTTTCTTTCTAAAACATTACACTCATTCCTTTTAGCCAACCTTAATATTGAGTTCCCCAATGTTTAGTCAGCTACATTCCTCTATCAAATAGGCTAATTGTTACAACATTTTGGAGGTATTGGTGGTAAAAATTTATGAAAATAAGTGACTAGTTAGGGCCTGGCCCAATATGTAGTGGTTAAAGTCCTCGCCTTGCACGTGCTGGGATCCCATATGGTCACCGGTTGTAATCCTGGGTGCCCTGCTTCCCATCCAGCTCTCTCCTTGTGGCCTGGGAAAGCAGCTGAGGACGGCCCAATGTCTTGGGACCCCCTGCACCCACGTGGGAGACCTGGAGGAAACTCCTGGCTACTGGCTTCAGAATGGCTCAGCTCCAGCCGTTGTGGCCACTTGGAGAGTGAACCATTGGATGGAAGATCTTCCTCTCTGTCTCTTCTCCTCTCTGTATATCTGCCTTTCCAATAAAATAAACAAATCTTAAAAAAAAAAAAAAAACTAGTTAAAGAGTTACGTCTGAAAAAAATGCAGTCTTGTCAAAAAGGTCTTATTACTGGAGAACATGTGTATTGTTTTATATATGCCTATTTTGACCGAAGACTCAATGCTGTACAAAACCACCTTCTCATTATTAAAGATGAAATTGATACTCTTATGCATGTGTTCTAGTATTATTTTCAAATTCCAACTATAGCAACAGAGTCACAGAGTTATGTTTCAACCTGGAAACAGAATAGTTTATTTAAATACTAAAAACAAAAGGCTACACTACCTTTTGGTTTAATGAAACGACCTTTCAGTAAATCTTTCCCATACCTTGCATGGACAGTGGTTTTTCACATGGTCTCATATCCAATGGGGGAAAAATGAAAGGTTCCGTACTTCCATTTAAATGACATTTACTAATATTTTGGGAAGTCATATCTTTCATGGCTATCTTTTAGACTGTAGCTTGAGATCTATTCATAAGTCCTAAAATCAATGAAATGATTTCCAAACAATCGCTTTAAAGAATGAAAAGCAAAAACCAATTATGCTATAGATAGCAAGGGTTAAGTGTTGCCTGATGAAAGCTATCCGCTCACGTAGCCGTGCACTCACCGTGGTGTCAAGCATAATTCCTAGCATGAGTCTCAATCAAAACAAGACGGAAAGCCGCTGCGTTGGAGTGTCAACATGTATTTCACAAATAATGGATCTGACGTGGAAAGTTAATGGCATTTTCATGACTGACATTTCCTGGATCTCTATCTCAAATATTTTCCTTTTTATAATTATAGTAATGACATGCTGAAAAGCTAGCACTCCTGAAATGTACAGAAATTCTAGGAAAGCCGTCTGATCAAGGGTCTTCTGAAGAAACATACATATAAACTATTTGTGAAGAAACAAACAAAACGTTTGGAAAAAGCATCTGGGAGAAACCAGGGCTTCCTGGAGAAATAGTAATTCTAATCGGGCCAGAAAAACAAACACAAGATGAGCAGAGAACAACTTACTGTGTGAAACAGCAAAGGCACTATCAAAGAGCAGATTGGGCCAAACAAAAAGTACATGTTAGATTAAAGCTAACCCCTGATCACGGATTGGACAATTTGGCCATCAAAGGGAGGAACTGACAGACTGAAACACAAACATATCCTGGTTGTATCCAGAGGATTAGTGAGGTTAAGTTTTTTTCAAGAATTCTAGTTCAGAAGAAACATACAGGACAAATTCAGAAAGTCACCAAGTTATAACTCCTAATGAAAGAAAAAAATGATCAACAACAGCTATTAAAAAAGGTAAAAGCTTGACAGGAAAATTCATAATGGATAAATCAGGATCGTAACTCCTGAATTCATCAATTTTAACTTTACTAAAAGTGAGGCAAGGCCTCCAAATAGGAGATAGCAAGAAAGAAATTCAACAATGGCAGGTGCTACTGTCCTAAGAAAGAACCTGTATCTAACCAGTTCTCTAGATCCAAGTACCAGGCTATGGGAGACACGGACCAGGAAAGGATGGTTATGACATGACAAAGATGCAGTCAGTTGAATTCAAAATATGGGAAAGTATATAAGATTGGGTTTCTTTAATAAATGATGGTAAGAAAAAACTGCAATAAATCAATAGCTACTTAAAAGTCCCACTTAAATATAATACTATAGACCTTGTTTGGATTCTGATTTGAACCAATGAATCGGAAATGAACTATTTCAGAACTGAGGAACTCTCATTATGGTATGTAGAATAGATGATATCAATGCATTATTTTTTTATATTTTGTCAGGTGTGATAACAATGGTTTTTTAAAAATAGAGATTAAATGTTTTTTTAAAAGCTATGAAAATAATGCATAACAGATGTACAGAAATCCAATTAGCAGAGCAACACATAGCAAGTACTTTGCCATTTCCACAGCCCATTGTCCAGAAAAGCATTTCATCTTTCTGGTAGAAACTGGAATTCCAAATTACTAAAAACACTGTCACCATACTTTCTATCTTCAAAGAAAGATATCCAGGACATCAGCTGGGTTAATGTCAGATGACCCAGTGTTGTTTCTGCTTCAGGGAGCTTTCCCATTTAAAATGTAAACATATACTCTACACGCACTGCTTCATAATGCACAAATGTCTGATTAAGTCACCATGAACATGATATTGGGAAACTTACGAGACAGCAGAGCTGAAGAGCAAGCACTTTTCAGGATCATCCTCTTGGAGCACTGAGCTGATTTTCTTCCCTGTAGCTTTGCTTATGGATGTCTTCAGTTTCTTGGCTAGCTTCCTAGGTGTGTTGGCGATGGAAGAGTCTTCTGCACAGCAGCTATACACTTGCACCTTTATCTGAAAGTCTGGCCCTGCCTCATTGCTGAAAATACAGAGAAATCAGAACATTAGATTTGTAACCCTGTAGAAAATAGAATGATGACATCCTTTGATGATTTCACTGCATTGACCATGAGCATTTTCAATAGACTTGTGCTAACACACGTGGATATCATGGAACCTCTCTATTTATTATCCAGAACTTGAATGTCCTGAGTCGCTGCAGCTTTCAGAGTATCAGCTTCTGAAGAACTAGGGTAATATTAAACCAAAGCTCAACCAAAATACATGAGCATATTACATAAACATTCACTTGCAGTGTATTCACCAATAACAAATGAACTACAAAAGGAATATTAAAGGACCTACTTCTGAGCATGAACCGCCTGAAGAAGGCTGCTATCGTGGTGATCCCTGGACTATTCTCAACGTAGCACTGTGTCTAGAATGTGGAAGGCACTCGATATATTATTTACTGAACTAGTACACAGGATTTTGCTGTTACAGTAAATGCTAAGAGGACTATATTCTTTTTCAGACTCAGTAAAGTACCTGAAGCCTCAAGGATTGTGGTGGTGCTTCTAACAACAAAATACATCTCAGACAGTGCACATGTGCCTGCGGACAGATCTTTCAGGCTCAGAGGTTTTTTTAAACGTAGCAGAAAAAAGTTAAGACTCAACTGGTCAATCTATAGTTTGGACATCCAAGGAATAACTTCCAGATATTTGTATAGTTTATTATTTGGCAACTGTTAAACACACAATATTCCTGGCAATGACTAACAAATGTCAATATTTAGAGCAAAATCAGAGATTCATAAATATTGAACACTTATTAAAAACAATCACCATAACAAAAAGCACATTTTTAAACATTTAGAACATTTGTCAGCAGTTATTTTTAGAACAAATTTAAAAGATTTACAGAATGCAAATGAAAATTAGAAATTATGTGCTGCCTTCCCAAGTAACTTGTATTATTCTTTTCTTTGGGGGGGGGAGGGCGGGGAAAGGCTGATTTTTCTGTCTTTGTGGGCAAAAATAAATAATACTGATGAGAGTTATATGAAGCAAGCAGCCCATTAAAGAGAATAATTTAAGCATAAAAAAGAAAAATTTTACTAGCAAAAGCTGACAATGGAAAGAAATGTATTCAGGGGGAAAAGGCTTTAAGCTCAACACGTAAACATCTAGGGAGATCTTGGGGGCCTTAAACGAATTCCTATGTTTCATTGCAGCTTGCAAGAAGGCCCACATTATTGCTAATAACTCTGAAGAATGCACTTTACTTTTCCACACTGTACAATTACTATGGGACACTGGACTAGAAGCCACAAAAATACAGTTTGCCTTTTTTTTTTTTTTAATGATGTGAGTGGTAAAACTAGCCCTCTGAAATTTCAACTTATAGGTTAATAGCTAAAAATGGCACAGAAAAATATGGACCTTGGTATTATCCTAACAGTTCACTAGCTGCTAACATTTACATATGAAGATGGCATCTTGGAAAGTCTGAGAGAAATCCAGACCTCACACTGATTTAAATCAACAGAACCTTTGAAAGAGGCCAGGTAAAACTTATGTTAGTTAAAAATGATTCCTGTGACTGCCTGAGGAGTTCTCTCTGGTTCTGTATTATGACCACTATAAATTGAGCTTGTAAAAGAGCAGGCGCAATAAAAGCAGCCCTGAGAATCACCCATTTTTTTTTATTGTTTTGAAGTACATGAAGGAAGTACACCATAAGAAAAAGTACAGCCTGAATCTTAGCACATTGCTTTTCCTATGGCACCACTCAGGACTATCTTACACATAAAGTTGTTATACCATTTTAGGACTTCTGTAACTGAGTCTCCAAATTCACTCTACATCAAATCATGCTAAATAACATTCGACCGCATGCAAAGCTTAGTTAATAATAGAACTATAAACATTTATGCAAAATACACAAACTTAACATATCCCATGAGTTATAAATATTTACTGCTATTATTCATTATAATATTTCCATTTTATTTTACATCAGACCACTGTCAATGCAGAAATGAGCTTTTTCTTTGAACACAAAAGTAATTTTCAAAATTATTTGAAACAGTTTAAAGATCTTAATACTTCAAAAAGGATCAAAAGATTTAATGATTAAATTATATTAAAAATAAAGGCAGGGTTTTTAAGATTATTTTCATTCTCTGAATAAAAAAAATTACTTACAAAATGGTTACATTTTCAAAACATATATCTGTAATTGTTTTATCCACCATCACCATGTCCGTATCAAAAACTTCAGCTCCCATTTTAAACAAACAAAAAATGGCATATCGCTGTGATCCTGGAGAAGAAAAGCAGCACTGTGAGGAGGAATTTATGTGATAAAACCATGCCTGCACTCCACTCACATCAACTTGAAAAATTAGCATTATCGGCTTAAGAAACTGTTGATAGGTAATATTTTCATACATTGTATAATGCAACCCTTACCTGTTTGGAGTACCTGTTCTGTATATTGTATGTTGAACCTTTGATGTTTTATAGTGACCTGTTCTGTAAGCATATAGTAATGCCATGGCCAAACAGAACATAACAAATAAACCACACCATCAAAAAAAAAAAAAAAAAACAAAAGATTTAAATACACAGGCCTCTCAGCAACCCAGATTCATAAATTTTACTCCTAGAAAAACTTGAAGGTTTAATGAACAGCAAATTTATTGTCATTTATATACTACTACCTCTGTCATTTTGATGTCTAAGTCTATTTAAGAAAAAAAGATGTTTTGTGTTAGAAGAGGTTAAGCGTACACACATTAACAACAGCAAAACATTTTCCACCAAACTAAAAGCAAGGGAGGAAACCACAAAAAAAAAAAAAAAAAAACAATAGAGAGTAGACATGAGAACACAAAGACACATAGCTGCTGGGCTTTTAATTTGGTGATGTTTTAAAAAGTATTAGGTGATTAAAGGGATAAATCTTCATTATTGAGAAAATGTAGCTCTTCAGAAAAACTTATTCTCTCTAGTAATCAGAAAGATTTACTTAATTCCCATATGCATTCCTTTGAAAAGTAAATCATATTTCCTAATTGAATAACAAACACTAACCTGATTTTAAATTCTTCATATAAAACTCATTACGCTCAATATGATTCCGTTTTTAAAGCATGAGGAACAAAGCTATCATAATGGACAAGGAGGATACAGGATTATCCTATCTTTTCTGCTTTTCCTCTAACAGCGAGAAATCATTTGAGGTTAATTTTCATGAGCTAAGCAATACAGGGATTTATGAAGACTACATAAGACCATAAAATGCTGAAGAAAAAAAAGTCAGATCAAGCTAAAAATGTTTCCTGTTTAAAAAAAAAAAAAAAAAAAAAAAAAAAACCTTAAGTAACAAAACAAGGCATCCAAGATATGGGTCAAAGGAAAAAATGCTGCCTTTAGCGTCCCACACAAACATGTTCTTTTGTTCCGTTCTTTCCTCCCCACCTCCTCCCCATCCTGAACCTGCTTCTTTCTGTCTTTGCACAGGATCCTATCAATAACTAGACATAATTAGATAGGCAGTATCTCCATTCAACAAAGGGATAGCAACATATTTAGACACACAAAAAAATCAACCAACAGTTCAGTAATTCTATCAAATGATTAATTTATTCCATTGTGGAAGCAATCTCTTCTCAAATTTACTATACACTAAAGGAAACATTTCAACTACAAATTAAAATCCTACATACCTTCTTTATTGCTGAAGTGATCAGAGTCTTTCCACATTAGTGGTATTCGAATATCTATAAAAAATGGAAAAATAACAAGTAATAATAATTTTGGCAATTTCTAACAGTCCTAATGACATGAACATCATCATTCTATATTGAACTATGACTATCAAAAGTCAAAAAATTATTTACCAGTATATTTTCTAGTGGTTTACTGTCTGTACTTAGTTATTTGAAGGGTGGAATTACACAGAGGAAGAGACGGAGATCTAGCTGATGGTTCAGGGCTGTGCCGGGTCGAAGGCAGGAGCCAGGAAATCCATCTAGGTCTGCCAAGCAGATGGCAGGGGCCCAAGCCCCAGGGCCTTGCTCCCTGGCTTTCTCAAGTACATTAGCAGGAAGCTGGATCCGAAACAGAGCAGCCAGACTTGAACTGACACTGATGGAGGGGTGACTGCATTCCAGGCAGTGGTTGATCCCACTGAGCCTCAAAGCTAGCCCCGGTTTCTACTAAAAAAAAAAACAACTCCTAATTTCATATTGTGATATATGTGAAATCTGTTGACTTTACATAAATGATTTTTTTAAAGGAAATTAAAAAAAAAAAGCAAGCCCTTCCTCCCCAACCCCCCAGTAGTTTTTCAGGTGAAATGTTATAGCATGTGAAGAAAAGATATATTCTAAAAATAACTGTCCTAGTGTCATGTACATGCCCTGCCTTTATTGATTTGTGACGCCACCTTTGTTATATACATCATTCTGGCCATACATTTTATGGATGTAAGCAAATAATTTATCAACGAATGTCTATTTTAACACCAACATCATACTATTATAACTATTACATATACTTAAATATTTGGTAGAAATATTTGCTCTTAAAAGCATCTCATTTTAACCTTGAAATTTCTTTAAATTATTTTTAGATGCTGTTTCAAAATCCATTTTCCCACTTCCCAGATTCTTATTATTGTATTACTTAAGTTTATTTGGGACTTACAACTTATGTCTTTATGGAGACTAGCAAAATGTATTTATTGTATTTACCCTTATGTTCTTATGAAAGTCACTCTTAGATATTTAATAGCTTTTTTTTTCCAGTAAAGATCTCTTTTGTTTTGTTCCTGTATAAGGTTCCTGCTTTGCCATTATAATTTCTAGCTAGTCATTGCTGGTTTTTGAACAAATGACTACATTTTGTATATTTATCTTAAATCCAGCCACTTTTTTTTTGTTACTAAAATCTTGATTAATTCATATACTGTTCCAGTAAATACCCTTAGGTTTTACGTGTCTGTAACCCGTTATCTTCAAACAGTATTCAATTTGTCTATTTCAATAAGCTTTTATTCTTAATTCCTACTTTAGCTAACATTTCTAAAGTGTTAAATTATATTGACATAATCGACATTATTTTTGCTCTCTAATGGGAATGCCTGCCTTGTTTTATGACATGGTTGACACCCAGCCTGAGAGGCCACTTCTTGCTTGACCACAGCTGCTGACTCACTATAGTCCCCAGCTGTTCTTGTGCCCAGCTGTTCCCGCTCCGTAAGGGTGGCATTAACTGTTCACCCTGGCACGGGAGGAACCCAGACCCTGACTTTCTTTGCTAGAAACTTGGCCTGTGTAGAAGTCTTCCCTTCCCCGTGCCTGACTAGGTCAATTCACCAAGAGCAAGAAGGTGGTAACTCGCCATTTCCCAGGTGGATGTGTACTTAGCAGACAGCAAAAGATGGGTAATCCATCAACGACCTGCTTGCTGCTTCAGGGGTAGAAGCATCTTCCATATTCCTGCAAAAGGTTGGTTCAGTTTGTTTGTACCAGGCTCATCTTTTGTCTTTTTCCCAACGTCTTCGTTGATATTTTAAAGGTAAACTAACAGAACTGTAACAAGATGGCCAACCTAACCTATCAGGTACTCAACATTTATCATTTTCAAAAATTAAAGCAGGCACTAAATGAACTGCTTTGTTTCAATTAGGGGATTAGTAGTCAGCAAAAAAGCTGAGACAGTTACCATGATGTAACTATTCAGTGTTCAGCAGAAATAACTAGGACAAATCTGCTACTCTTATTAAAAAAAAAAAAAGATTTAGGAATTAAGTGATAAAACTGGACATGAAAATTCAGTTATCTTCAGGCCCTCAATGCAAACTTGGAAACATTTGAAACTTTGTTGCAAATACTCATTTTGGCCAAACTAAAGTCATTTTCATTCCAGTGTAGTATGAAAATGGATTTATCAAAGTGAATTTGCTTTATTCTCTTTGTTTTAGCAAATATACTGACAAGATATAATTAAATCTAGGCAAAGATGAAAAGAAATTACATATGTATCTCATCTTCTGAGAGTTTCATTTGCTTAATTCAATTTAAAATTATCTTTTGGAAGGGAAGAATACAAGCAGCAACAAGCTCAAGCTTTACATGTAAAAATTTGTGGTCAGAATTTTGTTTTTCTTTTAAGTGCTTTTACTCAAGCCTCCTTATAAATGTACAGTTTATTCTAATAGCATAAATTGCTACGGCATATAAACCATTATGAAGTGACAATAGATGTTGACTCTAATATAACATTTGAGTCTTTGACAGCAATTTAGCACAGCTCATTTGTTTACCAAGTGGCACCATTTTAGAAGGAAGAAATGGAGAACGAAGTTATTCTTAGAAAACCCCCTTTAAAGATCTTTTAATATTTTATTTACATTAAGATGTAAGCAACTGCTGTGTAAAAGTGCTGTTTTCAGCAAAGGCACACGAGGAGGTTTTATGTCAGTCTTATAATTGGGAAGATTAAAAAATAAATTATAAATAAAAACAAGCAACATCATTCTACAAGGTTCTATTATTTTTCTAAAGAATTTTTGCCTTGGCTGAGGCCAGCTTCTCTGATTTAAGCCAAATGACGTCCTATGTAAAACCTAGCACTGTCCTTGTAGGCTAATCTTCCTTTGCCCATAAAAGACATTACTGAAAACAGCTCGCTGGTGATGAGAGGGCCTGAAACGTAGCAGCAGGCTCCCTAAATGAAGGCCAATGAAATAAACTAGACCTTACTCAAGCACTGAGGGAGGTATACATCGTTGTTTCCAAAATGAACCGATGAGATAATATTTTGCAAAAGTGCACTATCTAAATGTTGAGCACATGAGTCAGCCATGTATTCACCGCAATCTGTGGCATCTCCGAGCCATTGTCTTAGCAGCCTTACTTTGGAGAAACTGAGACTACACGGCATAAGCGCCATCTAGTGGTAAAAGGTTCCTAACTATTAGGGACTCGGAGAAAGGAAACGTCATCTCTAGCTGTAATAACCAGAAAGGTTTCACAGATGAGCAAACAGATCTTAAAGAAAACATAGTTCTTTTATGAGTTAACTGGGTGTCAGGAAGCATGAGGCACATTGTCGAGACGTGGAGAGAAATGCCTACATAAAGCAAATGGCTTACGGGTAGTAGTAATGGAAGAGGTGGCCAGAAAAACAGAGTTGCAAAGTAAAACTCCGGGGCAGGGCCCAGGAAGAGTCAAGAGCTTGGTCTTTACCCCACAGGCAACAAAGAACAGAGACCCAACCAGTAAATAATCAAGGAACAATTACTACATGCTCCGGGCAAGCTTCTGGGTATACAGCGTTGAACACAATAAACATGGTTTCAATTTCCATGGAACTTTGGGCCTAGCTAAACGTTAAAAACGCTATTAAAAATTCTGAGTAGGAAAAAAAAAAGGGTAATGAGATGAGTTCCAGCCCAGCTCCATCACGGACATCCAAATCACCCAATCCCTGAGTCTGTAGAAAATGACTCTACAGGCTTCGGCAGGAGACCGAGTGACGGAGGCGCTGCACCGGGCAGTTCCCTCCAACTGCAAGGTTCATCCTACACCGCTCAGAACAAACACTGACTGAGGCACAGTCAGAGGAACAGAACCGCAGCACAAAGAAAACAAGGCCAGTCAACGCTGGTCGCCTCATCAGATTTTTTTTTTCAGCAACGTAACATGGTCGGTCCACACGTGTCATACCTGAAATGGCGATCTTCCCTTTACACGCTGTTCGTTCTTTATTTTGAGAATTGGCATCCCTGTCAAAAGAAACAATCTTATGAAAAAGACGTCTTCACTCATGCGTGATGATTTTAAGTCTTTTGCTAAGGCCCAAATATTAAAAACAGACACATGCCTATGAATAATAATGACTTGCAGCTATTGTAAACAATTTGACACAACCTTTAAAATGTTTAGTCAACAGCTAGCTGGCTTTAAGAGAAAATACATAAAGCTGTTCTCTTTGGTTTTTCCATATCAATTGTATATTCCGTAATGACTGTATTCTGGTTACTCTACAATGAAAATCTTTTGCAATTACTTACATCTTTAAAGAAGATGTAAAATATTTGGCCAGCTGTCTGGAAGGATAATACCTTGGCTCAATATTTCGTAAGTAACATTTCTAGCTGACTAAATTTAGCAGCCTGAAAAACTTCATCTACTTTGCAGCCATGCAATTTGCTACGCAGGAGTACCTTATCTTTATCAAACCTGTCAAATATCCAAAAATTACATTCTGATATATATTTTTAGGCATCTACTATTACTAATATTTCATTTCCACAAAATTCCAAAGAAGTAAATATATACTAAGGCAAACAATGAAAAAGCTAAGATGGAAAAGGGCGGAAATGATGCCGGTAGGAAATGAAACAGAAAAAAGCTTCAAAACAAACTCTGGGAATGTAAGACCTTTCCCAAACTGACTTTCTAACCTACTACCACAAGAGAAAAAAAAAAAATACATAAAAACCTCTCGAAACAGTTCTCTCTTACTAGAGAGAGCCAGTTCGGTCCCTCAGTGCCCCCCCCTCTTTTCCCTAATCACCTATGTTTACAGATTAGACTGCATCTCCATGGCAGTATTTCTAGGAATATTCTCAGTAATTTTTCTGTTCCTATTCAATCTGGCTGGCTAATTAACTGCCAGATAATTTAATTAGGCACTTCAAACATGCAATAAGATGGGAATTTTCCATCTAAATACTGTTTGAGTCTAACAGGCCTTTTGGAGAAAGACTGGGTGGGAGTTTAGAGAGGGAAGTCATCCAACTAATTGTTAGGGAAAAAAATGATACCAAATTCTTGCTTCAAGCAGGCTTATTAAAAAGACTGCCTAAATATTCATTATCATGCATGCAGATATCAAAACAAAATACATCTTACGTTTTTTACTTCCTTACTGGTGAAGCATATTCCAAATGAGATAAAATAGCTGACACACTTAAGTTGTTAAGTTTATATGGAGCTTTTATATGGTATTTCTAGAATCACTTATCAGCATACACAGAGAGACACACATAGGCAAGTACCGGAGCACACTGAAAGTGGCACATCCCCAGCCTTCCGTCGTGACAAGCAGGGTGCTCTCACTCCCATGTGGAGTCCTATAACACAATCTCACACAAGCTGACAGCGTGGTGGTGGTTCCCACAGACCGGGCAGAGGAGGGGGAGGAAGGGAAAGGCTGAGTCATCGGGAGGCTGCCACTAGTTAGGAACGGGAAGTACAGAGCTCCAGTGTGGCACTGCGCTGAAGGGTAAGCACAGATAACGATCACACACCTGTTCATGTTCCTTAAGACAACCCAGAAGAAAGCAACAGGAATGCTTCACCGTCTGAAACGGTCAGTCAAGAGATACACTCATCCTGACTTGGATATCACATAATGTGATGTCAAAGCATTGCACAGTAACCCAATAATGGTGTATAATAATTAAAAAATGAGAACCCTATCCAATGATGTTCACATCCAGCATATTCCAAGGCCATTCATTCACTAAAAAAACATACATACTCCTTGATTATTTCAAGTCTCATTGAATCAGAAATTTTAAAATGTCAAAGAAACATTCAAATTTAGTTGTCATGTTGGAGAACATTATTTGATTACTTGCTCATCCCAGATGAAAAGTTCAGTATTATATATTTTGGTTAAATATATACTGAAAGGACAAGTAGAAATCAAACACAAATATCAATTTATTTAAATTTGCATAAGAAATACTGAATAAATCTATTTGGCTTGTATTTGTAGTAATATTTTTCAAAAATTGTCTTTATATGCAATGTCTAAAACTTTTTTAGTAAAAAAGCTCTAATGAAAAATGTAAGAATTATGGAATAGTCATAGGTTGTGTAAAGTTGAGATGCACTAAGTATTACTAAATTTGGATTAAATTTGAACTTCTGGCATACAAGTGAAAATCTAAAATATGAGAATCATGCAAAATAATGCTGAATATTGACCTCTCCCTACTCCCAAGTGTGTCCTCTCTTCAAACTATGCAGCCACCTGGCAGATAACGGCTTTCTTCCCTGCACTTATAAATCACTTGCTTGGGCATTTCCAGGGCCAGCAGCAAATCTGTGACTTTATCCACAATATAAATACAATTAACCACACAATCCGACAAATTAATTAAGTCTGCCTTTGGAAAAAAAAATAGAGAACTGAAGTAGTTAGCCTCCATTTTCTAAAGCTGGAATTATTTTCAATTTAAATAATTCCCAAAACAGTTACTTAGGGTGCTAAAATATGATGTTTTTCTAATTGATCCAAATTGAGAATAAAATTGTTAAACACTATCTGTTTAATAATGTGCTACTGTAGCTAATAGTTTTGCTGGAGTCAAATAAATGCTTGTTTGGAAATCTGCAATGTGAATGCCAGTTCTGCATGCTACAATTAGAGGGCCAGCCCCAGAAAGAGGCAAATAAGCACAAAATTAACAAAACAAAGCACAGCTAAACAAAGGAGCACCTGACAAAGGGACCCTGCGTGGGAGTACACCATTATTTTGGTGAGGTTTCCTCAGTGCTAATTTAACAGACACTCCTGGGAACAACAAAGTCGTCACTTCATTACGTAGGTCTGTGCATGTAGGTAAATGAAATGACCAACAGAGGGTGCCAATTTCCCATGTTGCTGCTCAAAACTACGACAATTGATGTGAGTAAATACAGATCATCCTACATTACACCGTTGTGTATGGAAATGTAGAACAGCATTCTTTGCCAAGATTAACAAGCCAAAAAGAGAACTAGAGCAACCATGGAAACACTTCACATTTTATTAGGGAAATAGTCATTTTAAATGGGATTCTACTATTTGAAAGTAGTTTGTAAAACCTTTCACCTCTTATACAAATAAGTGAAAACGATAATACTGAGAAATGCTTAACATGAAATTTTAAGTCATCCTAAGACTACATGGTATAAAATTAATAGCTTCATAAATACATTAACCAGGGAAGACAAGCTTTTCACTCCAAACACGACATGACCTTTTTCAAAGACATCACACTACAGTCTCAAAATAAAATGATGTCTTTAAATACATCTTTTATTACAAACTGCTGAATAAACAATTTTACTTTCAACCTACAGTTTTTTCTTTTACATTATAGAACATAAAATAATAAAGGAGGACACTTGAGCATAAGAAACTACTTTATGAATTCAGGTTAAAGCTACTTACTTCAATACTGTTAAAATCACAACTATGTTGAAGGACATACAATTACATCTTAAGTAATAAATTATTAATCTTATTTTTACAAAGTCAAATAGAGCGTTTCAGAAGTGAAGTCAAGAAATGAAATGGGGGGCCCGGCGTGATAGTGTAGCGGTTAAGGTCCTCACCTTGAATGCGCCGGGATCCCATATGGGCGCCGGTTCTAATCCCAGCAGCTCCACTTCCCATCCAGCTCCCTGCTTGTGGCCTGGGAAAGCAGTCGAGGACGGCCCAATGCCTTGGGACCCTGCACCTTCGTGGGAGACCAGAAAGAAGCTCCTGGCTTTGG
Organism: Ochotona princeps; assembly: GCF_030435755.1. Taxonomy (NCBI): domain Eukaryota; kingdom Metazoa; phylum Chordata; class Mammalia; order Lagomorpha; family Ochotonidae; genus Ochotona; species Ochotona princeps. The sequence goes on from NC_080844.1 coordinate 26,649,841, forward strand.
ATGGGTTCAGCTCCAGCCATTGTGGCAATTTGGGGAGTAAACCAGCAAACGGAGATCTTTCTCTCAGTCTCACTCTTTTCTCTGTAAATCTGCCTTTCCAACAAAAATAAATAAATGCAATGGAGGGAGGGAGGGAGGGAGGGAGGAAGGAAGGAGATGAAATGGTGAGGAGCAGGGTGAGGCTTGAGTTGCAGAGCAGTTACCAAAATGTAAGTCCTCTGAGAATGCTTTTGTTGTTGTTGTTGTTTTTATTGGCATCCATCTATTTTGCTCATAGCTGTACTGATACTGCCTGGTATACAACTCAGTACTTTCTGACGCTCTAAGGGATGGATGAAAGATGCCAAAGGGAAGATGTGCTGATTTTGACAGGGCACACAATAGATGTGGAATTTCCTGTTTTAGGTTGGGTTTTACACTGAAGTAATCAGATATTATTGAGTTGCTGTTGATCTAACACTCTAACTGCAGAATGGGGAGGACATTTACCTATTTCACAGGGCTCCTGAATTAATAAGTAAATGCATTCTCCCTCATCCCTTAAAAGGCCACACAAATACAAAGGTTACTTTAGCAATGTTTCCATTCTTGGTCTAGGTACTTAGTGTGGGGTTGGTGTAGAAGAAGCACTAAATCTCTTGTTCACATCATCACAGAACAACTTCCCAGCTCTAGTAAAATAAATGAATGTCCTCCACAGACTGCCTCAATATTTCCTGGAAAACTCCCTTTCGTTCAACCAGGAAAGCCAATAAAATCACCTGTAACCCATCCCTACAGCATGACCATCGCCTTCACCCCAAAACTTCCTTTTCCCTGCCCCGTCACCAAAAACTACTACAAACATCAATTTACACAAAAAGGAGAAGCTAATATTTGAAACTATGACAACCAGCTCCTGGGGTTGTTACTGAAATGCAAACTCAAGTGAGCACTGTACAACGCAGGAAATACCAAGAATCCCCCCATGGCAGAGGAAAAGGCTAGACCTAAGATTTGGTGCAGACCACAGCACCAAGTTGCTAAGGACTTGAACGGAAGTGCTCCAAAAGTCCTCTGGCCCAGACATCATCGGTCTTGTAGAAAGGAGAACACAGTGGGGTAAGAAGGCTGTGGGGGAGGGAGGAACAGCTTGTCTACGGAGATTTGGCATGAAAAAAAAAAAAAAAAGAATGACATTGTTGAAGTCAAAACCCCTAAGAAACAAGATAGCATCATGTATTTAGGGTACGGGCCCTTCATAGTTTCAAAAACAGAAAACAAGCTTAAAACCAAGGAAGCTCCTCTAGCAATCTCCCACTGAAACCCCCGGTCACTTAGCCTACAGAAATCCTATGTATTTCATTACAGTCAAAAAACAAACAAAAAAAAAAGGAACCTGGTATCCATAGAAAGCTTCTAAAAATAAAAGAATCAAAATCCTTCAGCAATTAAAAATGCTATCAACCCCATCTCTAAAACAATAGCACTGGCCGCTGCTGGCACTGTGGTGCAGCAAATTCAATTAATGCTTGCAGCATGGGCACCACAGAGTGGAGCACCAGCTGAGTTCTGACTGCTCTGCTTCTGCTCCAGATCATTTCAGTGCCAACAAGAAAAGCAGTAGAAGGCGACTCAAGTACATGGGCCGCTGCTACCCATGTGGCAGACCTGAATGGAGTTCCAGATTCCTGGCTTCACCATTTGGAAAATACACCAAAGAATGGAAGGTATTCACTCTTTCTTTCTTTCTTTCTTCCTCCCTTCCTTCCTTCCTTCCTTCCTTCTCTCTTTCTCTTTCTCTCCCTGCCCCACCCCCGCTCTACTCTTGCTCTACCTCTCTTCCTTCCTAATAAATAAATAAACAAAGGGCCCAGCGGCGTGGCCTAGCGGCTAAAGTCCTCGCCTTGAAAGCCCCGGGATCCCATATGGGCGCCGGTTCTAATCCCGGCAGCTCCACTTCCCATCCAGCTCCCTGCCTGTGGCCTGGGAAAGCAGTCGAGGACGGCCCAAGGCTTTGGGACACTGCATCCGCGTGGGAGACCTGGAAGAGGTTGCTGGTTTCTGGCATCGGATCGGCGCGCACCGGCCCATTGCGGCTCACTTGGGGAGTGAAACATTGGACGGAAGTTTTCCTCTCTGTCTCTCCTCCTCTCTGTATATCCAGCTTTCCAATAATAATAAAATCTTTAAAAAATATACATAAACTAACAAAATAATGTAATACAGTACAATCAAAGGAATCAGGTGCAATTACAAAGTTATTGCAAGGACCCAGCACAGTAGACTAGTGGCTAAAGTCCACTCCTTGCACACCTGGGGATCCCATATGGACGCTGGTTCGTGACCTAGAGGCCCCACTTCACATCCAGCTCCCTGCCTGCGGCCTGGAAAAGCAGTGAAGGATGGCCCAAAGCTTTGTGACCCTGCACCCATGTGGGAGATCCAGAAGCTCCTGGCTCCTGCCTTCAGATCGGTTCAGCTCTTGCTGTTGCAACCGCTTGGGGAGTGAGCCAGCAGACCAAAGATCTTTCTCTCTTTCCAAAAAAAAAAAAAAAAAAAAAAAAAAATCAATCTTTTTTTTTAAAAAGTTATTGCAAATATGAAAGAAACCAAGAACCTAAAATCTAAAGTCTCAAGCTATGGAACAATAGTCAGGCAGCCATTTAAACAGACTAAAGAAAAACATGATTCTGAAATGAACATTAAAATAGAAGATACCAGAGACAAATATTCTAGGGGACATACATCATGGATGGCAATCTAAAGAATCAAAACCCAAACTGAAAAATGTTAAAGGCTCAGAAAGTGACAGACAGAGCCCAAGAAAATCTAACCTAGAAGTAAATGCAGTTATCAGAAAAATAAAATGAGATAGAATATTTTATTCTAGAATCCAGGAAAACTTTCAGATCATAAAAGAAAGAATTCTTCATACCAAAGGGTCCTAAATGAGGCAAACAGTCAACCGCATACATTTCCCAGGAAAAGGATCGGCCTTGAAGATGAAGAAAACTACTTTCAATCTCCAGCCAAAGAGATTACATCATACACAAGAGAAAATTAAACAGTAGATTTGTAAATAACAACAACAGTCAAGGAAAAGTGTTGGCCGAGGATTTTCCAGCTAATCGGGTACCCTTTCAACAGCAACACTCAAGAACACTTCAGACACAAAAGGATGTGAAGAAAACTAATGTATAGGGGTCTGCCAGCTGAGGGGCTTACTCGGAAAGAGATAATTTTATACTCTAAAATGAATTCAAGAAACAATTTCAGAGAAGACTTAGGAAGGGTCAAAAATAGAGACATAGACAAAGATTCAACAGACACCTGTAAACAGTAAGAGAACAGGGCACGTGATCTTTTCAGGCAGGGTCGAATTCAGGTCCAAAGCGTTAGATGTCCCAGCAGTAACAACCAAAGGAAACTTTCTAATACTAACTGCTGCAGTTGGCAATGGATATAGAAGAAGGACCTAATGCACTAAATGTTACTCAGCATCCTCATATAACAGAAGGTATGGGAGAGACAAAGATAAGGACAGCAGAAACAAAAAATCATAACTGTTTCTGTCAACACAATTCAAATGATCAAAAAACAAGCAGGCTATAGAGAAACTTTAAGTCATAAAAATGTCTTCCGAACACGTGCAGCAAACTTTATATTCCAATAAAAAGAAATGTAGCTTCAAAGCCAATGGAACAGTCCTGAAAAAGGACCTTATTGAGTCATAAAGAAAACTTCAAGGTATTCCATAAAGCAGACATGACTTGATCGAGATGTAACTAAATCAATTCCTCTTCTTGTGATGGCAGAGTTGTTCATACTGGAGAAATTCTTCCACAGGAAATCTGAAACAACTACTTTAAAAACAAGCAGCTGGGGCCTAGTGCTATAGCCTAGCAGCTAAAGTCCTCGCCTTGCATGCGCCGGATTCCATATGGGTACCAGTTCGTGTTCTGGCTGCTCCACTTCCCTTCCTGCTCTCTGCTTGTGGCCTGGGAAAGTGGTAGAGGATAGCACAAAGCCTTGGGAACCTGCATCTATCTGTGTGAGAGACCTGGAGGAGGCTCCGGGCTCCCATGCAGTTGTTGCAGCCACTTGGGGAGTGAATTAACAGACAGAAGATCTTTCTCTCTGTATCTCCTTCTCTGTATATCTGACTTTCCAATAAAAATAAATGAACCTTAAAAAAAAAAAAAGTAGCTTGAGGCCAGCATTGCAGTACAGTGGGTTAAGCTGCTGCCTATATTTGCAGCTGCCCAAATGAGTACCAGTTTAAGATCTAGCTATTTAGCTTCCAATCCGCCTTCCCTCCCTGATGGTCCAGTGTACTCAAGCCCTCCTATCCAAGCGGAAGAGCTCAATGAAGTTCTGCAAGACTTCTGTCTTACAATCATTTGGACAGCAACTAGCATATGGAAGAGCTCATCCTCTCCCTGCAATTTTTTTTTTAAATTAGAAAGTCAGATATACAGAGAGGAGGAGAAATAGAGATAGAAAGATCTTCCGTCCACTGGTTCACTCCCCAAGTGGCTGCAACGGCCGGAGCTGAGCCAATGTGAAGCCAGGAGCTTCTTCGGGTCTCCCATGAAGGTGCAGGGTCCCAAGCCTTTGGGCCGTCCTCGACTGCTTTCCCAGGCCACAAGCAGGGAGCTGGATGGGAGCAGGGCTGCTGGGATTAGAACCAGCACCCATATGAGATCCCGGGTGTGTGCAAGGTGAGGACTAATTTAGCGCTAGGCTAAAGCGTTGAGCCTTCTCTCTGCATTTCTTAAACAAGTAAATCAATCTTTTTTAAAATTTGAAATTTATTAACTTTTTGACATCATAAATATTCATAAAATGAAGGCTAATGTTCTTCCCATTAAAATGTTATTCATTAAAGAAGCTCCTGTCTCCTGGCTTCAGATCGGTTTAGCACCAACCATTGTGGCCACTTGGGGAGTGAATCAGTGGACAGAAGATCTTTCCTCTGACCCTCCTCTCTGTAGATCTGACTTTCCAATTAAAACAAATAAAATCTTTTTAAAAAGGTGCTATTAATTCATAACTGTTGAACTACCAAGACCACTTGAGCAAGACCCTCAGAACATGCCCCACATCAGGGACCTGGGATGGGTGGGAGACTGGGTGGGGCTTCTCCCTTTATCTCCCCTTTTACCCCAGATACAGGAAAAAAACAATGTGGAAATAATAGTCTTATCCACTTTCTTGTAGCCCTTGAACCTTTTGCCCTAATTAACTATGTAAAGATTGTCAAAAATAAAGAAAAACAAAAAAGACAAAAAAAGGCGCTATTCATTTTAATTCCACAGGAACACACAAATACAGCAGTTTTCTACCTTAAAGGCTAACCAACCAAGGAGAGAAAGACACCTGAGCTTTTAAATGCAAATTATTCACTAAGTATACATATATTCCCATGTTCTGATAAATTCTGTTAGCACGGACCAGTACAGTACTTAATAACTATTCTGCAACTAGCAGATAGTCAATAAAGATCTGATTGACCAACCAAATGGTGTAACTTAGATGAGCTTCTTACAAGAAATTGAAAAACTACTGTTAAAACTCCCGTTAATCTGCAAATCATTTTTAGTCATAAGAAAGTGAGCACAGTATACATTTGGTGTGGCAATTAATATGCTAGTTAAATCCCTCATGTCCCATAATATCATGGGTTTAGTATGTGATTCCTGATTCTAGCTTCTGGATAGCATAGACCCTGGGAGGCACTGGTGATGACGCATGTACTTGGGTTCTCGCTACCCAGGAAGGAGGCGTGGATTGAGTCCAGCCTGCCGCAAACCCAGATGTTACAGGTACCTGGAGAGTGAACCAGCAGATATGTACTCAATCTGTCTCTGTCTTTCTGCCTCTCAAATAAAATTAGTCATAAAATGTATAAAGGAAATTTTATAAAGGAAGCAAGTATAATTATTTCTCATTACATGCTATCAATAACCTCAGTGTATATCTATGCAAATAAAATGAAGTTATAAACAAAAGAATCTATTCAGAATATTCAAGATGTTTTTAAGTTCCAAAAATAATTCAATGCTTAATGGAATAAATGATTGCGTATGAATGGTACGTGTGTGTGTGTGTGTGTGTGTGTGTAGAGCAACAAAAATACTTTCATCTCCCAAAGATAATCAATAAAATACTGAAATCACACATTTTCAGTTAACAGTCCTAGGTATTTTTCCCTAGCTTTGCTATATAATCTACAAGGGATTAGACTCACTTAACATTTCTATAAATCAGTAACTTCAAAAATAGCATACTGACAAATTGAGAAAATGGCCCATTTCATAATTCACTAAAAAATTACTTAAAGAACATTAAATACAGAGGAGATGGTCCCAGAATATCATTCCAAACACTATGACAGATAAAATAATATTGAATGCTTAGTCCCACACTCCCTTAAACCAGCACTTCCCAAATTTATCCCTGAAACAACATGCTTGATAAAGTAACCTTAAAAAGGATCGGGGAGGGGCCGGAGCTGTGGAGTAATAGGCTGAGCTTTTGCCTTTTGAAGGCAGCCATCATTTGTGGGCACTAGTTCCTGCCCCAGCTTCTCCACTTCCAGTTCAAATCCCTCCTTAAGGACCTGGGAAAGCAGTGGAGGACGGCTCAGGCCCTTGGCCTCTGCACACACAGGGGAAACCCAGAAGAAGCTCCTGGCTCCAGATCGGCTTAGGTCCAACCACTGCAGCCATTTGGGGAGTGAACCAGCAGATGGAAGCTCATTTGCTCGCTCGCACGCGCTCTCTGTCTCCCCTTCTCACTATGTAACTATGTCTTTCAAATAAAAATAAAAATAAGCATTAAAGAAAGATGAGTTCAAAGAGATGAAAGGGTATCTCATGGCCCCACAGCTAAGCCTGACTTCTCTGCATTAAGAGCTCTGTGACATCACAACCTCATCGAGATTTTATTCATATAAAATCTTTTTCTAATCTGTATTTTTCTCCCCCCCTCAACCCCACAACAAGATTTTGAAGCATGTACGCTGTTACCAGCCCAGGGGCTATTAATGTCTGAGAAGAAATTTCTCACTTGGGCTAGAGTTGTCAAGACTTATTAAACCACAATGAATATATAATCAGGAAGATGACACCAAATACTAGCCTCTAAATACAGTCAATTCTTCAGGCAGAATATAATTTCACTTGCAAATCACACATCTAATCTGAAAGGGTAGCTGGTAGTGACAAAGAGAACACGTGGCCAGAAGTTATGGAGCACACCTCTCTCTCATTAGCTTCCGTCACTAGACAGTCCCCTACCCTTAGGCAAAACACTTGCCTCTCCAGGATTTTTGTTCAGCACATGCCGGGATATTTGCAGATTTGAAGTTCCTTTCCATCCATAAGGACATGTATCTTTATTTTTATGTACCTTGCTACTCATTCATTTCAACATAGCATAGCATCTACATTCTATTACTCTCAGCTAGGGCCATTTTATTACACATCTCTAAGCAAGCAGTTGTCCTTCAATGAGTTCAAATCTACATCTCCCTATACTGGACTGCTGGTCGTGATCCTTTCTTAAGATCTTCCCTAGGTTTTCTGTTTTCTGCTTTCTGTTTCACATAGGGGACATAACAAATGAACCCAGTGAAGTCACTGCCTGGTGCCGGGTTCCCTCTGAGTTCTACCATCAAAACGCTTACGACGTCAGCTACGCCTCGGTGTGCGCGTGCTTTACAGTTTGGCGATTTGATATTTATTCTTTGAATTTAAAAAAAAATGCAGTATCATTTATTGGTAAAGCTTTAAAGTACACTAAAAGCTAGAGGTAAACTGTGCTACCAACCACCTTCCAGTTCCTTTTGCACTCTGCTCTTCCAGTTTCTGCAGCTCTGAGGTGTAAGCCAATATCCGGGCATTGCACACCATGAGGTTCTTAACGGCGAGTAAAAGCTGATCCTTCTGAGTGCTCAGGGAAAGGAGTTTCAGTATTCCTTCTCGCATTCGGATCTCTAAGTCTATCTTTTCTTGAATGCTGCAGTCCTAAAATTAAAAAAAGAAAAATGAGAAAAACATTTTCAAAAGGTAGTGAAAATCCAAGGTTACACTTCTTTTTACCCTTAACAGGTGGAAAACGAGAAACATGATAGATATTAAGTTTCCTCTTTTTCCCTCTCATTCTCCCTCTCTCTGTCTGCTTGTTAAATTTAAAAACAAAAGAAGAAAAAAACTTAAAAAGAAACATACAGTAACCAGTGTGATGACTGTTCCATAGATAGTATTATATAAACTGTATTATGGCATGGCAGGATGTGATCGACAATTAACTGATTGAGGGAAACTTTTTGTGAAAAAGAACAGGGCTACAGGAAGGAACCAGGGCCCAGCAGCGAGGAGGTAACTGGCTGTTTGTCACGATAAGCAGAACAAGGAGACCTCAAAAGCCAGAATGAAAGCACTGTGCCTAGAAGATGACAGAAAACAAGCTACACGGACCAGGAATGCAGAACACAGCTCTGGGCAGACTTCATGTTTCACAGTCACTACAAAACTACTACATAATTTCAGTTCTGAAAGTTTTATTATCCCATACAATGAACCTGCACTGGCCTGATTCTATATACATCTTTCATGTAGCATTAAAATTCTGCAAGCTGAATGTACAGTTCTGATTTAACTCTGAGACTTGGTGAACACTGTAAATCATAAGATATTCTTTGCTACGCACATGCACTGATGATTCTGTTACGATTCTTTTTGACGGCAAAGTGGATATTTCAGCTTATGCAGTTTAAGAAAAAAAAAAAAAGAGCACTGCAGTTTACCTTCCACTTGTATCAATGCATAAGTGAAAAAAATTGTGCTGGGGGCCAGCACTGCATGTGATGAGTTAGGCTGCTGATATTGATGTCAACATCCCACATCGGTCTGTTTGAGTATGGCCTACTCTGTTTCAGAGCCAATCCCATGCTAATGCGCCTGGAAAGGCCACGGAGCATGGCCCAAGTGCTCGTACCCCTGCCATCCCACATCGGAAACCAGAGTGGTCCAACTTCCTGGCTTTGGCTTAACCCAATCCCAGATGTTTCAGGCATCTGGGGAATGAACAGCTAGATGGAAGATCTTCGTCTCTCACCTACTCCCTCTGTCACTCTTTCTTTAAAAAAAAAATCACTACAACATGAGAAGGGATTCTACTCATAAAATTACTACATATTAAAAAGATTACCTTTGCAAAAAATAAGGTGACTACTGGGAGAGTGAATAGTTTATGATGATTCATAGATGATCCAAGCCAATCCACTGAAGCATTCACAAGTGGAAAACAACTTAGCTACTGTCTGCAATTACATCATATGATCACCACATAAAAACCTTCTCGTGTAGTTTTGCCACTCAAAACTAGAGTACAAGGTCCAGCACAGTAGCCTAGCAACTAAAGTCCTTGCCTTGCACACAACAGGTTCCCATATAGGCACTGGTTTGTGTCCTAGCAACCCCACTTCCCATCCAGCTCCCTACTTGTGGCCTGGGAAAGCAGTCAAGGATGGCCCAAAGCCTTGGGACCCTGCACCTGCATGGGAGACCTGGGAGAGGTTCTGGGTTCCTGGTTTCAGATCAGTGTAGCTCTGGCCATTGTGGCTGCTTGGGAAGCGAATCAGTAGACGGCGGATCTTCCTCTCTGTATATCTGACTTTCCAATAAAAATAAATAAATCTTTTTAAAAAAATCTGTGTACAACACACACATAGACATTTGCCGGTTTTCCTTTTCCACACATGACTGAGTTTCAACTCCATTCCATTTTTTTATGACTTGCAGATCCCCATATAAATTATTTTAATGTAATTAGCAATTAATTATAAGAATTATCATTATGATCCGTGTGTCCACAGAAACTCTGGCAGACAACTTAATTAATACTTCTTACAGTGACCAGAGGAGGGTGGAGCTTGCTTTGTGCCCGGTCAGTCGCTCTAACCTCAGACTTACACCCAGATGAACAGACTTCTGGCGCGCCCCCCAGGCAATGGGGTCACCACAGCACCAATGATGGACACAAACCAATATTCCCCAACAAGTAGGGAGGAAGCAACTCCTGCTTCAGCTTCTGTGTTAAGGGGGCGTTAAACCTCCCTTGCACGTTTCTTCCCAGCTTTTCTTCTTCCTCTGTAGCTCCCTGCTTCACGTCTGTCTTTCTGCTACACAGGGAAGGGAAGCCCGAGATCGAAGTTCCCTGGAATAAAGGCCATCTAAATTTTTTTCTAGCCACGGCCAATGTGTTCCTTCCCTGGTGGTCGGCGAATCTTACATCAATGTTGGAGGGTATATGGTGGAAACAATTTGATGCTAGGATGAATAGCCTTACCCTGCAACTCAAATACAGATACCATCTGATGACGCTAAATTCAATTGTATTTTCTAATAAAGCAGCATTTAAACCAGTACTGGGGTCCTTAAAAGCAGCTGCCATCAGAATCAGTTGAGGTAGAGGATGGTCCCTATAAAAATAAAAGTTTCTAGCGCCTGACACAGTAGTTAAAGTCCTCGTCTTGCATGCATAAAGGATCCCCTATGGGTGCTGGTCCGTGTTCCAGCCGCTCCACTTCCTATCCAGCTCCCTGCTTGTGGCAGGATGGCACAAAGCCTTGAGACCCTGCACCCTGTATGGGAGAGGCAGAAGAAGTGCCTAGCTCCTGACTTCAGATCAGCTCAGCTCCAGCCATTGTGGACACTTGGGGAGAGAACCAGCGGGTGGAAGTTCTTTCTCTCTCCTTCTCTTTCTAAAGTCTGACATTCCAATAAAAATAAATAAATCTTTACAAATAAAATAAGGTACCTAAACCTACAACCTACCCCAAGGTAGAGCCCCAGGTTGTGTGTGTGTGTGTGTGTGTGTTTAAAGTTTCTCTCATGATTTAATGTCCAGAACCACTGTTGGGCTGTTTGAAATTCTAACATTTTCAAAGTTGCAACAACCATAAGCAGCCAGCAGGTGGCCACAGCCACATCAGGGGAATCAACTTCTAGGGCTTCTATCCGGGCACTGCAGATTTCACATCATTCCGGTCAGAGTTCCTGAAAAACTTATGTAGAAGACGAAGTTGCTGCTCCCTATGGAAGCAGATGACACCTTTAGAATCCTATTCTTGAGAGCAGCGGCAAGCACCTGTTTCTGGAACTAAAGTTACACTGGAGTGCTTGCCACATCCATTTGTATTCTCAACCCATAACGGCAGAGCTGAGTAATCCAAATTAGTTTGTGGCCTGCAAGGCTGACAATACTTACTACCTAGCCCTTTACAGAAGTCATCTATTGAGCCTTGGCCCTGCCCAATGAAACTACAGCTACCTCCCTTGCAGAGGCTAACCTCAGGGTTAAGACAAGTTAAATTGGTGTGTGAGAGCTGATACAAGCAGAATGAACTGGTGTCACGCATGGTTTTGAACGCATGGAGTTTTTGGTTTTTGATACAGACTCTTCTTTTAGCCAGTTGTGTATTCTCCACAAAATTTCTTTTAGTAAACAGCTACACTTTACATGCAGAAGTAAACTTTGTTCGAGCAATGTTACCTCTAGTAAAGAAAGGGCTTGATGGAGTGCAGTGACCAAAGGACACTAAGGGCTGCTGGAGAGGAGAATAGGGCTCAGCCTATGCGGAGTGTGCATCTGAGTGGATCAGGGAGGACTGGGACCTGACCAGGGTGGGCATCACTGACAGCCTAGGCATCTGGAGGGACCAAAGGGGAAGGCGACTTCCACCTGCCTGGAAAACAAACTTCCACCTGCCTGGAAAACAAACAAACAAACTGGGAAATGCGCACCCTCCGCCCTCTTGCCGGCAGCCAGGCTTTTCAGTACTGAACTGAGAAGCCTGCCCAGGGCTTCTCTGCTTCCTAGGCGGCTGGGTTAGACCAAGCTACACTATCAGCACAGGCTCTCTGGCCTGCAGACCATCTGTCCCGGGGCTTCGCAGCTGCTACAACTAGGCAAGCCAGCCTCCTCCCTAATGGATTCTCCTTCCTCTCCTTGTATGTGTAGCTTTATCAATTCTGTATCTCTAGAGAACCCTAACCAATGCAGTGGTCTTGGTGTTGCTACTAAGAACTGGTTAGAAAACCTTGAAGATGGGCTGTTGGTAGGACATGCTATCATTTACCTCATGGATGTAGACCAGCTACGTTAGCAGGAAGAGCAACATGCAGGTGGAGGAAGACAAGACTACAGAAAAGCAGCCCCAGGACTCCTATGATGTCATGTCTCTGAAAAAAACCTCACGCACTTCAAGAATTATTGATGTACACAACCGCTCTGGAGAATGCGAACAGTGAACCACTCGGGGGAGTGGAACTGCAGAAACAATTCTTAAATTCTCACACCTCTATGTATATTGACTTCTCCGCAATGGAGAAATATTAGCTTTCAATTTTTATTAAGATTTCAGAAGCCCAAACATTTACATAAAAAGATAGGTGACTGCCTCCACCGCTCAGAGGAATGAGACTAAAACTAAAAGAAGAAGTGAGCAGCCTCTCCAGGGTGTCCTGAGTCTAGGTGCTGTGCTAAATACTCTATTGAGGTTGTCAAATCCCCACACCCATTCCACAACTGGGGAAAGCAGAACATGGGTGAGACAGATAACTTACTAAAGACTGCACACCACGCACAGCTGAACTGAACTCAAATCTGACCCCTGCCTCAATATAATGTGATGTAAGGGGTTTGCAGAGGACCCTAAGAATTCAGCAAGATGTTTGTCTAGAGGGTGACCACCCCAAAATCTTCTGTTTGAACCCCTACTAGAGAGTAGCTTCCTTCATAGCCAAGAAAACAACCCAAATATTCAGTGCTAATCAACTATAAAATTCCCTTCCCGACCTTCAGTATTCCTATGAGATTGAAGACTCTCACTAGATTTGAGCAATTTTCCCCCAAACAAAAGCAGTAATTCAACATTTCAGCTATTTTGATTTCACTGTGCCTAAGGGATCGGTAAGCACTGGACCAATTCATCTCTAAGAAACCAAGTCTTTATGCATATTTAACATTTTCATCCCAGGCTGTTAAATTGTTTTCACGACTTTGCCCTCTTGTCTCTTTGTACTATTCCTAAACATCCCTCCCCAGCAGAAGAACAGGAAACAGAAGAACAGGAAACAGAAGAGCAGTAAACTTCCTTCCGGACTAGGGAGAGGAGCTTTCTCTGGTCCTCACTTGGTTCCAACTTTGGGTCCCCACCCTCTCTTGCAATGACCATCAGGATTGCTCTGGAAACCCCTCAAAACAAACAAACAAACAAAAATCTAGAATAGATAGAGAACAAGGAAAGCTTAGAATCAGACAGGAAACGGTCGGCGTGGATTCACTTATACCTTACTAGGTGGGACACAAAGATTAGTTACTCCTCACTAGGGTATCGGAAGATTTCTCTGCACACCCCTCCTAAAACTGTTCTGTACTTCAACTGTTGACATATGTCTTGTTAGAGTTATAAGCCAGTCTAGACTACCCAAAAAAAAGCCAAGTTCAGCAAAATTATGCTTCAATGCTATAAAATGCTAAATACTATAATGAAAATAGACACGAGACAGCTGAATAGCAATCTATAGCCATTTTAAGGTGTATAGAACCCGGTTGTATATAAGCAAAAATTGAAATGTCAATGAAAGTCACAGGATGTGGTAAAGAACTTGCATTTTTTTTTTCAACATGTTGGTTACTCAATACTATGTCAATTGATTCCATAACATTATAAATTGTTGCTGATGTTATGTTGGGGCTTTTAATTGATCGGGATGATACTGTGCCGGCTCTACCTTCAGACCAGAGATGGTCTCCCCAAGAAGCAATTGAACTTCTCTGGACAATAAGATGCTGGACTCTATGCTTGGGTATATGCTTGCAATGAAAGAATCTCATGTGAACTTGAACTGTGGTAATGCAACAAGGTGGAGGAACCCACCATGGGGGGAGGGAATCCCAGTACCTATGAAACTGTGTCACATAATGCAATGTAATTAATAAAAAAAAAATGTGAAAAAAAAGATATAAGAAAAAAAACCATTCCTGCAGCACAGAGCTCAGGAAACTCAGATGGCTTACTCAGATGGCAAGAATCCCAAATGATTCAGAATTTTTTTTTTAACCATCAGTCAGGCTAGCCAAAGTATGTAAGAGAGGATATAGAAGACGCCTTTACAGCAAAACCTTTGAAATTTTTAGAAATGCTGGCATAAATCATAATAGTAGAGTTAATTTACATAATCATTCCTAATTCTTTATTTTTCACAGTATCATTGAAAATTTCTTAACAATTTTGGATCTGCTATGGAAATTCCAGACTGCTAAACAAAAATATTACGCTGAACCAAAACAAACTGCAAATACTCTGCCGGTTTTGACATGCAAAATTGGCAAGCTGTATATAAATTAAAGTTAAAATTAGCACGTGATTGAAGCAGAAGTTCCGGCTTAAAGGAGATCCAGCTTAAAGACATCAGAAGTTTCTATTAAGAACCCCCCCCCCAACCAAGGTTAAGATTGGGAAGTGCAATATAAAATTCTAATAGCTGATGCTGCTAAGACATAATGTAGGTCTACATTCAGTAGAAGGATTTCTAACACAATTTTATCAGCTGAACTACAAACGTCTACACTATTTAAAGTGCCCCTCCTTTCCCTTTCAAGTGTTTGCAAAATAACCCACTATCAAACCTCCTATGTCTTCTAAAGTTCAGAGGTTGCAGTCGCTTCCGCACTCCGCTATCCACCGCTTCTGCTGGGTGTAGATATCGCTCCAATAATCGAGCTTTCCAATTTTCCGTTAAATCCAGTGATAATCCGAATATCTTCTGGGAAGTCCCCAGGGCATCCATACTCCTGAATCTCCCGATGCTTGCAGACACAAGGGTGTCTGAGGTGAAGGCTGCGGACAGGTGCGCCACGAAACGCTGGCTGCGCGGCGCTCCACACCTTTCCCGCCCTCGGCTTGCTCCCTAACCTGGGGTTCAGTTGCCCCTGCCTTTCGGGGACCCACGATGCAGCCTCCTAGTCCCTCTCCTTGTTTGTGGCCGCGGCTGATTTCGAGTGGCCGAGCGCCGTCTTCCCGGACGAGGAAACAAAGCAGCCACGGCCCCCTCCTCAGCCCGCAGCTGGGCCCCTTCCTCACTCACCTGAGGGGCGCCGAGCCCCGCCACACCGACTCGTGTCTGCTCCTCCATCTCCAGCACCAGAGCCGGGGCCGGCTCCACTCCTCCAAACCGCAGATTTGAAAATCCCGCCCCTGGCCGCGGCCGCGGAGGACGCCAACCGCCCGGCCGTACCAAGTGCCGGCTGCAGGGGGAAGGGGCGCAGGGCTGGGGAGGGGAGCGAGGGAGAGGGTGGAGACGCCGGGAGCGCGAGCGCACGCGCAGTGGGCAATTCCCGCGTCCGGAGGTGCCAGCTGCCGGAAGTTTGTGGAGACCCCGAGTTTTGGGTTGCGGGCTGTGGAGCGAGGACTTAAATCCCAGGTGGGGTTGTGGGCAGGCCTGGGTCGGGAGCGGGCGTGGCCTCGAGGAAAGCGTGGGCTGAAAGTATGGTTTTCGGGGTCACGGCTTTGCCCTGCGGAGCCCACCTGTCCACGGTCTCCTGACGTGACTGAGGCGCACGGACTCGAGGCCGCGGTTCCTGGACCCGGCTCCGAAAACGCTGGGAAGCCCAAGGTGTGATTCCTGGTCTGAGTGACATCTCTGTCAAAAGTGGAACGCCTTGTCGCCCAGGGTCCCGCCCAGCCCGGAATCCTATTGGTCAGGCTCAAGAGGCACCAACCTTGGCCTGTTGCCTCCAGCATCTCTTCAGGGTCGTCCACCCGAGAACTCTGTCCTTTCGCTCCAAGGACCCCTTTCCTTCCACTCTTAAGTGGAGTTCCTTCCCCCAAAATGATCCAAGGACGTTCTTCCTCTCAGGGAGTCTACCAGGTCAGCCCACCTTCACCTCCCAGGAAGACCTTGGGCGCTTTTGTGTCCACCCGCAGAGTGAAGTAAGGGTGTGTTTTATTTATTTTGGGTGTCTGTTGTCCTGATACCTAACTCCATCTTGTGGCTTTCCCAACGTGGATTTTCTTTTTTAAGAATTGGTTATTTTTGTTGGAAAGACAGATATGAACAAAAAGACACTCTCAGTTGACTGCAATGACTGGAGCTGAACAGATCTGAAACCAGGAGCCAACAACCTACTCTGGGTCTCCGACGTGGATGCAAGCTTTGCCAGGCCACAAGCAGGGAGCTGGATAGGAAGCAGAACAGCCAGGATACAAACCAGTGTGCATATGGGATCCCAGAGCTTACAAGGTGAGGATTTAGCCACTGAGCTATCGCACCAGGCACCCTAAGTGGAGTTTAAATTAGACGTGATCATCTTATTTACAAAGCCCACTTTTAAGCAGTTGAAGATGAAGATGGAAGTATGATGGATGCTTCTGTGATTTGAATAAGATTTGGTTCCTGAGCTTCTGTGGGTGTTCAACTCAGGGTCAAAGCTGAGGGTAGTAAGAAGGTGGACACAGTCCCATGGTGGTACTTGGAGAGAGGTGGGCCCTTCTGTGGGTCCTCTAGGCTCTTGGCCATGTGCTGTCAGTGGCAGCTGTCACAGAGGGCTCCAGCATTTCCTTCTGCCTCCAGGAGTACCCTGTTATCCTTGCTCCACAGTGGCGCCACCACTGTCTCTGTTGCCAGAGGACCAAACCAGTGGGGTCTGCCAAATCTTGGACTACGTCCCTCCCAGACCATAAGCCCAAATAAACCTCCTTTACTAAGTGGCTTCTCTGGGGTACTTTGTGATAGTGATAAAAAGCTGATTCATGCAGGTGATCTTCCTCTCAAGTGGTAATTTGCATCTCTGGGATCCTTTTAAGTAGGTGATGCGACCAGCTGCCCAGTTAGGAATGACTCTCCCCTTCTGTTAGGAACGTATAGGTCATTCCTA
Organism: Ochotona princeps; assembly: GCF_030435755.1. NCBI lineage: Eukaryota > Metazoa > Chordata > Mammalia > Lagomorpha > Ochotonidae > Ochotona > Ochotona princeps. The sequence continues at coordinate 26,666,773 of NC_080844.1, forward strand.
ATGACCTGTGTCTTCACACACAACTAAAACATGTAGAGCTCAGAATTACCAACAGAGAGCTCCCCTCTTCTCTCCAAACACAAATCTGGACTCCATGGTCATTATGTACCACTTAGGCCAGCACACGCCTCTCTTCTATGCTTCTCTCTTTGTGGTGTAATTATTCCCTACTCAACTTGACTCGCATGAGCCTCGTATAGTACCTGACTCATTAAAGAAATACAGATGGCTCATCATCAGACAGACAGTACTTACCATATAACACACAGCTCTCAGGCTCACATGAAAATACATATCAAAGGCAGCAATCCAGGAAAACAAGCAGGGTAAACAATTTAAAATTGGGTCCTGGTGAAGGAATGTTTGACCAGAGAATTTTAGGTACAGAGCTGCAGGTGTATTTATTTACAGTACTTGAAGAATGCAGCCTAAACAAGGCGATGTTTAGTAATTATCTGTAGAACACAGACAGTTGTGATTAAAGACCTTTCTCTTTAGAGAAGATACGATGTGGTCCTATCTGTTATTCATCAAGGGGTGTACCAGGAAATGCTTAACTATTATTCAGTGATTAAAACGCCTCAGAGTAGGCCTTCTGTTTTCTTCTTTATCCCTACGTCCTTTCTTGTTTCTATTAGTTTCATCAAATGTAATTTTCTCTAGTGTAAGTAATGTATGCACAAAAACAATCATCCATAGAAACAAAGGGTTGAAGAGAGTTCACTTGCAGTACTTTGATTAGCTTGAACATCTCAATCTTGCTCTTTTCCCCTTCTTCTACTTCTCCCTCTCATCTATTTTGCAGCTCTCCGAAAGCTAAGAAGTTACTACCTTTCTGTATCTCAAAGAGTTGAAAAAACATTTGAACATTACTGAACCCACCTTGGGCTTTCACAGAAAGTAGATACCCACCCAGCTGCCAAAAGTACTGCCTTCAGTGGGAGGGTAAGTGACGGAACTACTGCCCCACCAATATTCCTTCTGATAAGAAACTGCAGTGTTAATTATAATGATAATGTTAATATAGACAGTATTTAATAATAAAGTTGAAAGTATTCAACATATAACAGCCAGTTTAGACAATAATAGTAAATGTTGAAGTATATTTTTCTTTGCTTTATTCTGTTTACTTTTCAGACCTCAGAGGTGAAAGAAAAATACTTAACTTGAAATAATGCACTCAAAAGTGTGGTTTGCTACTGAACATGTAATTCTGCTGACTTCTGGTATCCTCCTAGCCTCTCAAAAAATGCCATAGAAATTTTCCTGATGCATCCTCACTCAACTGTTCATCTTATAGATAATGAATTAAAATGAGTTTCATAGGCTAGAGCTGTATTTCCAATTATATATACAACACAAAGAGATGGATGGGGTGCTAAGCAAAGGGGCAACACTTTCTGCAGTGAATAAGTTATAATCAGCAGAATCATCATATAATCAGAAGGAAATGGAATGAGAAGTCCGAGGACTGATGAGCGCTATGATCTTAGGCAAGCCATTCAGTTTCCTTATCTATAAAACAAAAATAATAATACCCATCCTGTGTTTTAAAAGTCATTGGTAGAATCAGATAAGAGTGCTCTGTGAAATGGTTATCCCCAAAACATGAGCCAGGAAAGAACACAGTGGTACCAAAAGGAAGTCATAACTAGAGCTGCAGAACTCAGAACTGAGTCAGAAAAGCTTAGCAAAGTAGGCATACTCAATAGATATCACTACTAGCATAGAATATATAGGTAATATATAAAGAACTCATACCAATCAACAAAACTCCTGTTGGAACATGGGTCAGAAAGCTTGGTAGGCATGTTACAGAATAAAAACTCAAGTAGAAAATATAGAAGATTGCTCAACCTTATTATTTTGTGAGGTGTAGATTAAAACTACAGTGTAATACTATTTCATAGTAGCTATATTGATGCATATTAGGAAGTCTTACTACTAAGGATTGGTAAGGATTTTAGTTCAAAGGACATTATACTTCTGAAGGATTATAGATCTGTCTATTCACTTTGGAAAAGACTTCTAAAGCTATTTAGTGAGGATAATTGTGTGTATCTATAGTAGTTCCACTCATGGGTGTATAACCTTTAATAAACTTGTGCAAATTTGCTGTTGATTGTATTAGCAAGAATATTTGAGCATTCATTTCAGGAGCATGAATCAATAAACTGTGGCATTGTACTCATCATATATCTTTAAAAAATGAATATATCATATGTAAAAACATTTCAGGTAAATGAGCGAAGAAACTTAGTTGCAGAATACGAAAAACATATAATTTCTAAAAATCTCATAACAAGAGAATCTAAACTTTACCTCTCTTGGGGATAATACAGATGAAAATAAGTTTATACTTAACAAGGGAGGGTATGATAGGAAGGCAGGGGGGTTGAAGAGAGACAGAACCTGCAGAGAGAACACTACTTAATGGTCATATTGCAATTGTTGAGTGATGTCTTCACAGATTTTCACTTTAAAATTCACCTGGTAGTTTACATGTTTATCACATATATTGCTTTGTATTCATCAAACATCTCATGAAATCATTTTAATCATATGAAATATCTTTGTGAAAGTTCAATAAAAGTGATCATTACAGTATTTTTTAGGAAAAAAAAAACACCTTACTTGGAAAAAGTAATAATGCAGTCTTTGACTTAGAAAATTTAACTTGACATATGATCCATTCCTAGTCCATTCTTACTGTGTGAAATCTAGGCCATAGCAGGGAACTGGATCAGAAGAGCAACAGCCAGGACATGTGGGATGCCAGTGTCACGGTTGCTTTACCTGTACACCACAATGCTTTGACGTCCCCTTGGCCAGGAGAGGTTTAAATAATCCACTGTCAAGACTGCAGCTTATGTTCCCCTTCCAGGAACTGATCTGCCTGACAACTTGCCCCACGTTTAGGTCTCACATGGGTTCGTTGTTAATAGTCGCCACAATTTATTCAACAAAAGAAAGCAATACTTGTATTCATCCTAATTACCTGGCTCCAAGTTTAGAAACCATCTAAATTAAAATTACTTGTGTTGCTGTTGTTACTAGCAGTGAACCAGAGACTTAGTGCTTATGCTTATACAAATGAAAACCAGATGTAGAATTGATATCAAACCTGATTTCATTTTAGCGGTAAGTAATAGTCACTCATGGATACATGAAGCACTTGGAAGAAAAAGGGCTCTTCCATTCCATGAAATGTGAGAATATGTAAAATTTCAATTTACATGCATATGTTTGTTGCAAAGAAATAGGATAAAGTAACTAATAAAGACCTTTTATACATGAATAAATTATGTATTAGCATAAATTCTGTGATAGAAGTAGAATAAAAATACAGGTTGATGGGGCAAAAGGAACAGTTTGAAATTTCTAGCTAAGAAGTAGTGCTGTTCATTTATTTTCTTTTTTTTATTACATTGCATTATGTGGCACATTTTCATAGGCTCTGGGATTTCCCCAACCCCTCCCCGTGCCCTCCCCCCACGGTGGATTCCTCCGCCTTGTTGTAGTATTATAGTTCAAATTAAGTCAAGATTCTTTCGTTGCAAACATATACCAAGCATAGAGTCTAGCGTCTTACTGTCCAGATAAATTCAACAGTTTCTTGGGGAGACCATCTCTGGTCTGAAGGCAGAGCTGGCAGAATATCACCCCGATCAATTAGAAGCCCCAGCACAGCATCAGCAACAATTTACAGCATTATGGAATTAATTGACATAGTATTGAGTAATCAATATGTTAAAACAATGCAAGTTCTTATCCACATCCTGTGACTACTTCATTGACATTTCAATTTTTGTTTGTACACAGAACTGGCTGCTATACACCTTAAAGTGGCTATAGGGCACTTTTCAGCTGTCTCACGTCTTTTTTCATTTTAGTATTTCGCAGTTTATTGTGTTGATGCATAATTTTGCTGAACTTGGCTTTTTTTCGGGTAGTCTAAACTGACTTATAACTCTAAGAAGGCATTTGTCAACTGTTCAGGTGCTAGAACCAAACCAGGAGTGGTGTGCAGAGAAATCTTCAATACCTTAGTCAGGAGTAATTAATATTTGTGTCCTACCTAGTAAGGTATGTGTGAGTCTATGCTAACCATTTCCTGTCTGATTCTAAGCTTTCCTTGTTGTTCTCTGTCCATCTATTCTGATTGTTTGTTTGTTTGTTTTGAGGGGTTTCCAGAGCAATCCTGATGGTCATTGCAAGAGAGGGTAGGGATCCAAAGTTGGAACTAAGTAAGGACCAGAAAAAGCTCCTCTCCCTAGTCCCGAAGGAAGTTTACTGTTCTTCTGTTTCTGCATACCACTCAGGGCTCCTGGCTGTTGTTCAGATGGCCTTGGATCCTGCAAGGAAGGATTTGGGCTTCCTCCATCCCAGGTGGTAGATCCCAACGGGGCTGAGTGACCTCGGAGTTCTCAGCCTCCGAAGGCACTCCAATTCCCTGTGTTCTCCTTGGCTGTTGGGTTGTAGTCCTTGGTGCCCGTACCGATAGTCCTTGGTGAGGATCCGGGAGTCTTCAGGGTTGGGATACAAGTCTCCTCCTGTCCACCTGCTCCACTCTGGGGTCCCCCCCTGCTCTATGTTCATTTATTTTCTAAAACGTAGCAGTACATCAGCTGTTTAAAACTGGATTCCCTTGAGAATGCTTAACAAATGTAATATTTTAAAATTTTTAAAGATCCTTTGTCAGAGTGAGGGAGAGAGAAGTAAAGAGAGCTTTTCTCTTTTGCTGATTAAATGGCCACAACAGCCAGACCGAACTAAGCCAGGCCAAAGTCAGGAGCCAAGAATTACATCCAGGTTTTTCAGCTGGGATGTAGGAACCCAAATAGCTGGACCATCATCTGCTGTCTTTCCAGACATAATAGCAAGATGCTAGATCAAAAATGAAGTTGCCAGGACTAAACTAGCACTCTGATATGGGATTTGGTGTTCCAAGTGGGACTTAACCCGCTGAGCCACAGTGCCTACCCCACTGTTTTCAATTCAAATTATTTTTAATGTTAGCAATGACATTCTTTGTAACCATTTAAATATATGCTAACACATGATATATATCACTATAAAAATACGAAAGATGTTAAAAGTTTTAGAAACCTTCTGATTTGAGTATCTTATGCAGCACACTATAGTATCTGGATGTATCCTGGTATCCCAGGAGCTACACTCAGAGTTATGCCTCTCTATTCTGTAGCATCTGTTTTCCTCAAGTCCTCCTGGTTTCCAGGACTGCCTGGGCTCGTTTCCTTTTGTTGATGGGGGAGGGGATTCATTAATATTATGAGTTAAGCTAAGACAGATTCCACTTTTCCTGCTGTGGTTGTGGAAATGTCCTTTTTGTAGATACTCACTGGCTGCTGCTTCTCCTCAAAAGAATTGCAGCTATCATTGGGCTGTTGCTCTTTTATATAAAATTTTGACCCAGCTTCTCAAGCTCTGGGGGAACAAAACAGAAGCCTGTTGGAATTTTTATCAAAATTGTATTGAATTTATAAGAAAATAACATATTTTGGATATTGGAGATTCCTACCTATATATATTATCTGTTAGAAATTTTGATCTTCAAGTGTCTTCCAAATAAATTTTATAGTTTTGAATCTCTAGAGGGGGTGTGTGTGTGTATTTTAATTCGTGTATTCTTGGATTCTTTTTATCTCCTTTTGCTATTATAAATCATACTCTAAAAATAAATCTTTTGTTTGTGGCTTATGCATAGAAGTAAAATTTATTTTTATCTAGTGGTCCTATTCAAGCATTTTTCTAAATTCACTCATTATTTCTAGTAAGTTGTGGGTTTTGGAGTTTCTTTCTAAGGTTTACATATTTATTTGAAAAGCAGAGTTGCAGAAAGAGAGTGAGGGAGGAGAGAGGAAGAAAGGGAGAGAGGGAAAATGAATATCTTCCATCAGGTGGTTCATTCTCTCAAATAGCTACAATGGCCAGGCCGAATCCAGGAGTCAGAAACTCCAGCTAAGTTGCCCATAAGTGTGACAGGGTCTTCCCTGGCATGTTAGCTGGGAGCTGGATTGGAAGTGGAGCAGCTGGGACTTGAACCAGCACTCCAGAAGGAATGACAGCATTTCAAGTGCCACCATGCCTCTGGTGGTTTTCTATGTAGATAACCAAATGTGAATAATGACATTCTAATCTGGTAGTTCTTTTCACTTTACTTACTGCTTGTAGCTTGGATTTATGTCCTTCATTCTTAAGCAATAACTCCTTGGAAATTGTCCCTCTTCATTATGTTTCTTTATGGAACTACAATTAAACATAGTTTACGTCTTTTTCTGTTGTCTTTATCTCACTATGTTTCTTTTATATTCTCTACTTTCAAGCCTCTTTGTGCTTAATTCTGGATACTTTTTCCTATCTTCCTATTTTCTTATCCTTTCTTTATTTGTATCGCATTTCCTCCTCAGTCTACTGACTGAGTGTTCTTTATTTCTATAATTACATTTTTCAAGTGTAACAGATATATTTTAGTTTTTAGAATCTTCTAACCATTGGTTGCAGTGGTTCAGAGTCTGTGCTTCAAGTCTAGCTGTTTCTGGTCCCGGCTAATGCACACCCTGGGAGGCAGGAAGTACTTTGTTCAAGTACCTAAGCCCCTGCCATCTACATGGGAAATCCAGTTGATTTTCAAGCTCCAAGCTTTGATCTGGATCAGTATTTGCTGCGATCAACATCAGGGAGTGGAAGATCTCTCTTTGTCTCTGATTCTCTGATTTCAAATGAAATTATAATAAATAAGTTTTAAAAATAAAAAAAATTCCCCTGTCAATTTGAATAATTTCTTATTCCTTCTTCATTTCTATGATTCTCTTTTATCTTTCTAATATCCATGGTTCTGGAGAATATTAATTTAATTTTTCTTCCACTGACATTTATTCACAGTGATTTGTTTCCTGTGGTGTATAGTCCTTGCCTGTGTCTTCATATTTCACCAACTTAGATTTTCTTGCACAGAGGATTTGCATATGTTTCTGAGGAAAGCCATACAGCTCTCTAGGTGCCTAGGGCCAGTTCTAAGTCCAGGTTAGTAAGCTAAGATCACCAGGCTTAATATAAGAATCTTAAGTACAAGTACTGCCCCTTGCCACAAACAGAGCAAAGCCATTCATGTGTGTACACATGGCTGTGTACAGTTGTAGCTTTTAGCCACGGTTTCAACTCAGGGTATTTTTATATAGCTGGGTTTTTTTTTTTTTTAATCTTCATTTGCTCAGAAGTTTTTTATTCTTTCCTGAGATCCCAGAAATGCTGTGAAAGGAGTAATATTTTATGCAGAAGTACATGCCATGCAAAATTGTCCATTAGTAAAATGACCCTTTTTTGTGAAGTCTGCCGTACTGCCAGTACAGAAGCCCACAGGAAATAACATTTAACTACAACACTTACAAGAAATACATATAACACAAAAATTAAAAAAAAAAAAACAGTCTCTGCAGCTGCACACATTTGATTTCAAGGGAAACGTCTGCACTCTTTTCGGCTTTGTTCTGTCACAGATAAGGCCATCTGAAAAGCTACCTAGTTCCATAACAGGCTCATTCTTAGTAAAGTTCTCATTGAAGACATGCAAAGGGAAGAACTTCTCAGAAGACAGGGAAAAGTGCCCTGAAGAATAACAGATGGCAGAGTTCCCTCCAGGGTCTAATCAAGGAACATTTTTCTCCCCCTGGGATAATGGAATGTTATAATATATGCTCCCTGAGATGCCACAGCTGGTAGACACAAGCCCTTTCTGTGTGTCTCTCATTCTTTTCTAAATTGGAGTAGTTCTTCAGATTATTCCAGACATGCAGCCCCAGTGCATATTGCACGTACAATTGCTGTTTTAGTTCCTAGGATTTTGTTGTTTTCAAAGAGGATCCGCCAGCAGACATGAAGTACCTATCTCTTTGATTTCATAACTACAGTGTTTTACTAAGATCCTGTACTTAGTGCTGTATTTGCCCAGTGGGTGAAACTTTTTGTTTTTTCCTTCAGTGAAAACTTGAGTCCCTATTGCTGACAGGAAGGAAATGGATTAAACATTTTGTGCCTAGATAAACTATTATAATCAGTAAAATTTACAAAATATTTCTGTTTTAGTTCACTTCTTAGGTTTTCTCATTTGAAGGGAGCCTGAACTGTGAGACTTGCTTTGGGTGACAAAGCGTGAGCGGGGGAGGGGGGTTCAGCAGTTTGGAGATCCATGCCTGATTTACTGTCATGTTCTTTCCCTCTGTCCCAGTGACAGAACAGAAGAACTAAAGGCAGCCCCCAGCAATGTTGAGAAAGAAACCAGTCTTTGGTTTCCTGAGCCTTTGTGTCTGGGACTGCTTGATGCAAGAGCATGGTCTAGCCTGCCTGAGTGACACAGGCACCTACCTGAAGCGCAGAGGATTTCAATGGCAACATTAGGCTGCCCCACCTAATTGCCATTTGACAAGCCTCTTGACATTACTAAACCTGATTTTCCTATTCTGAAATGTGGAACTAACAATTCTCCTGACTGTTTCTCAAGCTTGTTTTGGGTATCCAAGGTAAACGAAATTGTTTGAAAAATGTAAAACATGTGGAAATGTGTTCCCGTAGTATCATTAGCAGCATCAAATAGGTTTATTCCTATGTCTGTAATGCTAATCTCAAGAGGAAAACTTGAGATTTTGATCATGGCAATGGAATGGAAGCCTTGACAATTTCAGCATGAAGTAGAAATACTGCACGTTTTTTCATAAACCTCTTTAAGGAGCCTTCAATGTTTTTAAAATTCCTCCATAGATAAGAGTTGTAACAAAAATAAAGCCAAAGCTAATCTCAGAAGGAAAAACAAAAATCTCTAATTTGACCTTTAAAATATTGTGTTTTTATTAAAAAAAAAAAAGATTTATCTATTTATTTGAGATACAGAGAGAGAGGATAAAAGAAAGAGAGATCTTTTTTCTGTTGCTTCATTCCCCAAATGATCACAACAGCTGGGGCTGGGCCAAGCGTAAACCATGATTATAGAGCTGCTTCCAGGTCTCCCTGTGGTTCAAGGGCCAAAGTACTTGAGCCATCTTCTCCTGCTCTCCCCAAGCACATTAGCAGGAAACCAGATTAAAAGTGGAGCACCTGGATCTGAAACTGTTGTCTGTATAGGAAGCTGGCATTTGCAGGTACATACAGGCTTACTTATCATGCCAAAATGCCAGCCCCTATGTTATTATTTCTTATGATATTAAAGTAAACATTGACTTGGTTTACTTGCCCCAAATTAGGGTCAAACCTTATTAAACTGCCTTGTTTTCAAATTCCATCTGCTTTTCTCTCACCTTTGAATTCTGAGACCCTGGGGCTCACTCTTGTCTTCCAGTGAACAATGAATAAATTGAGAGTTTTGTGATTTGCCATTTACATAGCAAGAACGCATCCTGTGCCACTGGCCAGAGAGCATGAGCTTTTCTGCTAGTCTTACAGGCTTGTTAATAAGGAATGTAAACTGATCCGTTAAGTTGTCATTGAGAAAGAACTCTGGGTCCTACACAACTGTTGTTCTTACCTTGTCATTTGCTATGTTAGGAATGTTGGGACAGGTACAGGCAGGGCATATGGAAATTCTATGAAGTTCTACGTTGACTTATACTTTCAAGGTAATGATGATGATGATGTGTGAGTAATTATACATGAAGCTCTGAGTTCCTGCTCTTATTAGACATCTGGAATGGATTACTTATCTTCTCTGTCCTTTCTGGCTTTGCATTGAGAAGTATGAAAACATTCAAGTTTCATGTTGAGCCATGTAGGCTTTGCCAGTTGGTTATGCTCAAATTAGTAGGTGTTAAATAGTTTTTAATGATGATTGAAAACTCACTTTTTCTTAATCTCTGTTCTTATTTCTTTCTCTCTCTTAACTTTGGCATGAATACAATTGCATTTCTCTAAATTGCTTCTCTGTTATAGAAAAGTAGCCATTCATTTAGAGAATAAGTGCCAAATTCTTTAGTTGGAGCAAGTATAAAATAGCATATAATATCAACAGGAAACTTTTTGTCATTTGTAAGTTGAGAAATGGAACTTTGACTTTTTGAAGGTTAGAGAATACAGTCATCAGATATATACTTTTATTTTTTGTGTTCTAACAATGTCTTCAGTTTTTGGCATTCCATGTCTTTGCTTTGTGACAATTGGTGTACCAATGTCACCCTTTTTCCCTTAGTGTAGTTTAAATAAAAGGCTAGGTTTTACCTGCAGGTTTAATGTGTGTTTCTTAATGTGTACCTCTAAAAGGTCTGAAGATCTCTGTATACTAATAATACACTTGACTCATGGTTGAAAAGCCTTGAACCAAAACATGCTTTTAAATCGTTGTTATGCCTGGAAAAAAATGCTAGCAGACTCTCTCTGCTAAAATAATTTCTCTTCCCAATGTTCAATATTTTGTTTTCCTGCATAGTTTTTTTTAATATTTATTTTAAAAGCAGATTTACCGAGGGAGGAGTAAATCTGCCTTTTCATTAAAAATAAATAGATCTCTCTAAAAAAGGTAATATAATAACAAAAAATTTACCACTTCTTGAGTACCTTTAATGTACTACCAAGATGTATTGGTAGTCCCTTCATAGGGATAAATCATAAATCATAAGCTTTCAGTTAATATGTATTCATTTAAGTATTTGTAAATATGGCATCCTGAAGTACAATCTTTGAATATGGTAAAAGAGCATCTCTCAGGGAGATTTTCTGATGTGGCCTTTTCAGTGACAACATTTACTAAAAGACGTTAATTGGCTGCTAATAGTGGCTATCATACTCTTTTTCCTTCAGCTGAAAATGACAGGTTACAGTACTTACTGTCAAAAGCTTCACCCACATACATTATTGTCCTTCAGGCCAGCTTGGTGCATTCATCTCTCAGCTATGATGGCAATAGATGGGAGGCTCCTGCTGTAACTGCCTAAAGTGCTGATGGCAGCTTAGACGGTTAAAGGAAGAAAGAGTGACAGAGAAGATGCCCAGTACTGAAGATCCTGCTGTGCCCGTGTTCTCCTCCCCCCATTCCCAATTGTCATAATTTAGCATAAGTTTCATTAATCAACTGTTGAATTCATTTACAGCCCAGACTGCAGAAAAGTTATCATTAAAAACATAGACATATATAAAGAATAGGATTGTATCTGCTGAATTTTGAGTCTTTAATTTTTTAGTTAAAAAGTGCAGTAAAAACCTTGCCGTTCCCAGTTTCCACATCTTTTGTAAAAATCTATATTTTTGTTTGTTTTTTGCATTTTATTTCTGCACTTTAGTTATACACATCTGTGGGGGGTATGTGGTAACGAATGTATTCACTGTGTGAAGTTTAAAGCTATCTGTTAAATAATTTTCAGGGCCACTATTATTTATTTCTACGATTGCTTTGCAGGCTTTCATATTAGGAAGATTAATATGAAAGATTATACAACACCAGAGAAAATGTCTGATGCTATCATAATCAATTTTAAAAATGAGAGCACAGCTCTGAATCTGTTATTATGATCATCATATTTATGCCTGTATGAATAAAGTCATTCATTGCAGAATGCTAACAAGATGTCTTTCATGTATCATTAAAATAACTTATGTCAAATACTTGGCTAAATTATTGAAGTACTTTCAATATTAATAATCTCATACAAATATCTAGCAAGAAAAACCAGTCAAAATTAATTAATGATCAATTAGGATAGATTATATTCCTCTTGGTTCTCATTTGTTTTTGAAATAATCAGCTTGCTTTTTTTCTGAAATGGCTTAATATGAACTGAATCCTAATCATTTCTTACACCTATTTTTTTTTTAACAAACTAAAGTCACTTAAAGAAACTAGTTATTCTCTTGCAAATTATTCATCCTGTGGATGTTATCAATCATGTTTTCATCTCAAAGTTGATCTGCTCATTTTCTCTTTCATTATTGTATACTTATATGACAGTGCGACAGTAGTTTTTGTTAGTTCTACTTCTAAAACATTTTGCAAAAAGTAGATTTATTCTAAAATTAATCATATTTGACTTTATAGTACAAAAGCCCTTTCATCATACTGTTGATTAGAGGAAACTCATTTTAAAATATTTAGCTAATAATAACAAGACATCAATACATTTTCTTATTATTTTTACTCCCTAATTTCAATTTTTGTGACACAATATATAAGGTATAAATCTCTCAATTGAAGTTACAGTCCAAGAGATTAAGAGTCAAACTCCTTGATTTTTCTTTAGCAGAGACTGTATTAGCAAGAACTATATTTTCTAGTAAGTTACAGTAAAAAATATAGGTTTGAAATGTCAAGTAAGAATTAAGCCTGTGAATGTTTGGAGTGGTGATAAGATGCTGAGTTGTTGCCAGCCAGCTAAGCTTCTTCTGTGGCTACTGTGCTTAAGAAAGGTCATTCCTTTTATGTATTGGTAGAATTTACGACTTTATTTAGCAATTGTTTAAGTTATATGTGAATGTGAAAATGAGAAAAAAGCAAAAATTACTGCAGAACAAAGATAAGCAGAATCATTATCCTAAAACATGATTTAGTTCTGAAAATTCTACCAACCAATTATTCTTAATGTGATGTTTATCATTTAACTTAATTGAGGCCAATTCTTATTTGATTGACACTACTGAGAAGTTGTATTCTTTCACTAATTTTATTTGAAAGCATATGCACTTACTCTTAAATTATTTCTGTGGACCTTAGTATATCTAAACTAAGAGCATACCATCTTTTTTAGTATTCTGTTCATCTTTTAAATATTCCCTGCATTTTAAAGATGGAATGAGAGTTTGCTTAGGTGATAATTTAGTCTTTCCAGTTGCTCTTTTTGCACTGTAATAATGCAAAGGCGTTATTTTTGTTTTGCTGCCATGGTGCTTTCTGCTTTACATGTTCCATCTCATTTAATCCTCACAGTGCTGAGACAGACAATAGGAAAAAGGAATCTACAGAAACTCAAAGGATAAAATAGTTGCTCAATTCACACAGCTGCAAGTGACCAATCTGACTGGGACTTAACCAAAATCTATTAGATTCTAGAGTTTACTGCACTACTTTTTCAAATAGAATAAAATAGATTCCTTTGCCAAATATCCTATCTCATCACTAGCAAGTTTCGCCTTCCACAAAGTGGTAGCCAATAATTCAGCAAAGTTTTTTTTTGCTGTTTTATAACACAGGCAGCCCATCCTCTGTTTCCAATGACATGTTCCCCAATTCCATTGAGACATCAGCAGAATGGCAGTTACCGCCTTTATGTCTGTTCACGATTACATAGGACATCTCTGAGGTTTTCTCTATAGCTTGCTTTTTCTTTGATCCTTATCAGCATTACCCTAAAAGATCTGTTCGTAGCAATATAGACATTTTCAGGATGTTCCTGCAAACTCTTCTAGCCTCTACTCATTTACTCTTTTCCAAAATGACTTTCACACTTCTAGATATTTGTTATAGCAACACCCCACTTCTTGGTACCACTATCTATCACAATCCATTCAGGCTTCAGTAATATAATACTTTGGAATGGGTAATGTTAATAGCTGGGGAGACTGTAAGTCCAAGATCAGGGTACTAGCCAATGTGACATCTGTTAGGAGCCTGTTTTCCATAGAAGGCATGTTTTGTGTCTGATATTGCAGAATGGGCAAGGAAGCTCCCGCCAGGTTCTTTTATAAGGGCACTAATTCCATTCAAAAGAGTGGAGCCCTAGTGATTTCATTGTTTCCCAGAGGGCTCAACCTCTTCATTCCATGACATGGAATGTGAGGTTCCAATATACAAAGTTTGGAATGATACTAACATTCAAGTAATTGTAGTTATTTTAATCAAAGATAACAATGGTCTTTATTCTTGCATGTTGTGATTATTAAACACTCTGAAAACATTCATGTTGAAAGAAAATAAATGTTGAGAAAATTTGAGTTCACATAAACTAATAGTGGAAAAGGCAATGCTTTTGAGCCATTTGTCAAGCAATTTCTGGATATTCTTTATTGAGTTGAAAACTGAATAAAAAGCAAAAGTAACTTTGCTCTATAGTTTTAGGGAAATTGAGTGAAATTGCAAACATTTTGGTGACCAGAGTTGTGGCACAGCAAGAAAGGCTGCCACCTGCTGTGCCAACATATCCTATGTTGGCAGTAGCACTATTTGAAAATCACCACAGTGGGCATCATGATAGAGATTTAGTAATACTTCCATAAATTGATAGAGCCAGACAATTTATATTAAAGCAAATGCATAAATAGTTTTCTTCTGTATAAATAACTTAATAATTAACTTTCTTTCTAAAAAGTTAATTGCTAAATGTATGGACGCAGAGGTCATCATGTTAAGTGAAATAAATCAGGCACAAAAAGAAAAAAAACAAGTACTGCACAGTCATATTCGTCTGTGGAGTCTAAGGAAGTTGATATAACAGAGATTATAGAAAGAATGGAGGTTACCAAAGAATGAGGAGAGCAGGGAATTAGGGAGATGAGAAAGGTTGATTAAGGGGTTGTAAGTTATAGTTAGATAGGAGGAAGAAATTCTGGTGTTCTGTTAGATCTAGGATGCATACAGATGTCATACTGTGCTGAATATTTTTTTCTAAAAAGGAAGAGCTAGAAAAAAAGATTTTTGAGCACTAGCACCACAAAGAATTGATAAATGCAGATGCTTGAGGAAATAAATACATTTACCCAATCTGAATATTACATAATGTGCATATTTTACATTGGGTAAAAGTAAGTATACAACAACATGAAATTTAAAAAATAAGTTTGAATATGGTGCATTCTGTGAATCTAAAATTATCAGGAAAAATACACCTCAAGATTTTTTTTTAATCTCCATTATGACAGTTATTAAGCATGATGGAAAATAGAGCAATTCCATGAAGCCTCACATAGTCATGATCTAGCGTCAGCTCTATCAGCTCATGCCCCAGCTTGTTGACCTAACTTGCTCCCTTCCTCACAGTCCCAGCTCTGGATCAGTTTGAAGCAAATCTCAAGTAGTGAGTTATTACTTGTGAAAGTATTTCAGTAGGTACCCTAGAAGCTAAAAAAAAATTAAAGTAACATAAACACAGTATCATAATTTGAATCTCTTGCCACCATCAAATATCGGATATTTTATTTGTCCTCTTTTTTTAAAATATATTTTTATTTTGAATTTTGAATTGTGGTACAATTTTGTATAGACTGGGATTCCGCCCTCCAAACTCCCACCCCCCGTCAGATTTTTCCCATTTTGTCACAATAGTGTAGTCCTTCACAAGGAATCATAATTCCATCAGTCTCCCATTCAAGTGTGTCCTCTTATTGTGTAAATTTGTATACTTGGTATATATAAAACCAGGTCAAAATATGTTTCACACATTGTAGTTTGTTAATATGCCTCATAAGTCTCTTTTGGTTGGTTTTTTTTTCCCTTTTTTTCGTGACTTACTTGCAAGGAAAAAAAGACTATTTTATCAGTAGTTGTTCCCTTTTTTAAAAAAACTTTTTAGATCTTTCATCTGCTGGTTCACTACCCAAATGAACGCAGTGTCCAGAGCTGAACCAATGCAAAGCCAGGAATCAGGAGCTTCTTCTGGGTCTCACACATGGGTCCCTGCTTTGGGCCATTTTTCTGCTGTTTTCCAAGGCCATAAGCAGGGAGCTTGATCAGAAGTGGAGCAGCCAGGACACAAACCTACACCCATATGGGATGCTGGCACTTGCAAGGTGAAAATTTAGTCTTTGAGCCTAACACAGGACCCTATTTTGTTGATTTTATCTCTAGTTCCTTTGACATCTAATTTTTTTTTTTTTTACATTTGTGGTTGAACCTAAATTTGGTATTCTAACATGGGGGCAATTTTGCTCACCAGGGAGATTTGTCAGTGATTGGAGATATTTTTAGTAGCCACAGTGGAGGGAGGTGCTATCAATTTCTCACAAAAAAAAAAAAAAAAAAGAAAGAAAAGAAAAGAAGGAGGCTGCTAAGCATCATACAATGCACAGGATGGACTCCACAACAGGAACTGTAAGGTTCAAAGTTCAGTAGTTCCAAAGCTGAAAAACCCTAGAGGCATAGTCAAACTGAGTTTTGATTTTCCCTCCCCCAACATTTGCCAGGTGGTCTAAATATCTTTATCTTCTTCACATTTTAAGCAAACATTGCTTACAATTAATTTTAATTATTTCTAACATATGATTGTAGAGATAGCATAGGTTAAAAACATTTCCATCATATGGAATCATAATTCTATCAGTCTCTTATTTAAGTGTACCCCGACATTGCTGGTACAGTCAATGTCAGACACCATTGTAGTATAATGGGGAAAATCTGACGGGGGGTGGCAGTTTGGCGGGGGGTGGGGGAATCCCAGCCTATACAAAATTGTACCACATAATTCAAAATTCAAAATAAAAATATATTTAAAAAAAATTTCCATGACTTTAAAGAAAGCGCAAGACTACAATTAGGATTAACATTCACCTCAATTCCCTAATCAGATTATGGTTTTATTCACTAAACTATATTTACATTCAGAAAGTTTTGCAAAATAATTCCACATGGGGTACTAGGCTCATTTTTGTAACACTCGTTCCGTACTTGTCCAACTTCCCTGTTGGTATCTATTTTCTGAGCCTATTACAAAGTTGAGAAAATGTAGCTTTTATAAAATTATCTGCAAAATTTTAGCAAACTCATGCCAAAGGCAATAAGAAGTACATTTCTCATATGTACAAGTATAATTAAATTTGAAAATAAAAAGCCATCTGTCCTGGATTTTGAAAAGAATTAAGCAACATTATCTAGGGAAAAAAGGAAAGAATAAATTACAATGATTCAAGTCTTTAAAAGTCATTAAAATGCACTAAAGAAGTAATTTTTTTCAACTATGGAAAATCTAGTTTTTGTTTTTCTTTCCCTTTTTCTTTTAGTCGTTGTTGTTGTTACCTTAAACAGAAGAAAATGTCTGGGTTCCCCATCTGCAATATAACAAATACAGTTTTTGCTTTTATGTTCTTCCTCTTTAAATCATCTTTTAAAAATTACAGTGAACTATGGAATGATTTGCATTTAGAGAATGCAGAGTACATAAAAAAACATATTCATCTTGAACTCCAAAACTATTTTCATCTCAAAGATTGAAAACCAGATAAAGGGATACTCTGCTCTAGTGGTTAAGCAGCTGCTTATGCAAGTGATACGGGCACTCCTATCAGAGTGCCTATTGGAGTGCCAACTGCAACACTTTGGATACAGTTTGCTACTAATGCGCCTGGGAAGGCAGGGTGATGGCCCAGGTCCTTGGGCTCCGGATCCCCACATGGAAAACTGGGATAAAGTTCCTGGTTCCTGGCTCCTGGCTTTGGCCTGACCCATACACTTGCTTGTTGCAACTATTTAGGGAGTGAACCAGTTGACACACAGTATCTCCCTCTCTCTGCTGTTCTGCCTTCAAATAAATGAATACATTTTTAAAAGTAAAAGAAAACCAGATAAAGGTAGATAATTCCATAAAATATTAATTGATTTTGTGTTGACATTGTATCAAAGCTCTGTTTGTGAATTAATAGCTCAGTCATTATCTCCACATTTGCACATGTGACCCCACTTAACATGTGTGCATGTTTGGTTCACTCTATATGTAAATTAAATTCATATTGTTAAAATGAATAAATGTTTCTAGTTTTTTGGCAATAGGACATTAATTAATTATTTAAATCCATGGATGTCACTGTGGCAAATGCTGATGGGTCTAGTGTTGTGGCATAGAGGATGAAGCCATTTTCTGCTGTGCCAGCATCCCATAAGGGTGCTAGTTCATGTGCTGGCTGTTCCACTGCCTATCCAGCTCCCTGCTAGTGTGCCTGGGAAGCACTGGAGGATTACTCAAGTGCTTGGCCCCTGTACCCACTTGGGAGACCCAGATGAAGATCCTACTCTTCACTCTTGGCTTTTAGACTAGCTCAGCTCTGGCCATCTGGAAAGTAAACCAATGGGTAGAAGATTTTTTTTCTCTCTATCCCTCCCTCCATCTCTGTCTATTTTTCTCTCTCTGTCTCTCTGTCTCTCTAGCTCTGCCTCAAAAAGAAAGAAAAAGCCAAAACATGGAGCTTTGATATTGCACTGGCTGGAGAAGGGTGTGGGCTGAGAGCTCTGATTTGTTCTACTGAATCAGTATTAAAACTGCCTATTCTTGGACTCTATTATATGAGGAAAATAAATGCCTACCATTATTGGATTTGTTGTTGTTGTTGTTGTTGTTGTTGTTGTTGTTGTTGTGTCTGATCAGAAGTGTTCTAACTGATAGCATTGAGTCATGGCTGGCTGTTGGTGTTGGCTTGGTGTTGGCTTTCCCAACAGATTCTGGGTAGTAACCGCAAGCAGGTCAAAATTAATATCCTATTTACTGAAGCTAGTTTCAGTTGAAAGAATGCAGTCCTAGGATTTAGTCACTTCATCTAATCTGAATTCTATACCCTTTGCTGATCCTATCCCTATGGCCAAGGACAAGAACATCATGATCAAATCTGACCATCCCCAGAACTAGGGCTTAAGTCCTCTCTATCAAGACTAAAGCATAAGTGGAACAAGTTCCCAATACAATTAAATGAAAAAAAACCAGTAGATACTGTGTGAAAAAAGAAATTAAGTAAACAAAAAGTCCTGGTGGTCAGTGCAATAATATAAAATGAATAAATGTTGGTGACCTAAGTATAGGATTTATAAGGGGGAAACAGAAACTTGGAAGTAGGAAGACTTTGTTTTCCTTTCCTGACTCTTCTAACCATAGCAATCATTAGGCTTATATTATATTCCAAATGTTGCATAGGTGCTAAGGATAGAGAAATTAAGCCTCACACATACACATGCACACGCACACACACACACACACACACACACACTCCACCTCCTCTAGTTTAAGGAGAGGAGGAGGAAATCAATGATTACAGCACAGCTGATAAAAGCATGTGTACCATGTGTCGTGATTATGCAAAGGAAAGTCAAAAGATGGAGGACTAATTCGATCTAGAGTCAGAGGAAGTTTCCACAAAACCTTCTAATATTGCTTTTTAAAAAAAATAGAGATGATGAAAACATTATGAACAAAATCAGAGGGATTGGTGAACTCTTGGTGCATTTGGCTAATTCTAGGTTAGTTCAAAACTTGACAAGTTTTCTAGCCTGTTTTGTCCTTAAAAAATAAATAGAGGGCAGGTTTGAAAGTAGGGAGTGTGGGAGGATAGGATTTTTGAATGCTTTCCAAGGGGTGGGTATTTCGTGCAGTGATTAATATGCCACGTGTGATGCTTACATCCCATCCAAGATGCCAGTTTCAAATGTTACTTCTACTTCTCATCAAATTGCCTTGGAGGCAGCAGGTGATGGCTCAAGTGCTCGGGTCACTTCTGCCAATCTGGGATACCCAGATTGAGTTTTGGCTTCCTGTTTTCAGCTTGACCCAGTCCTGGTTGTTGCAGCCATTTAGGGGAGTTCACTAGTAGGTGGAACATTTCTCTCATGTCTCTCTTTCTGTCTTTGAAGAAAAGTTGAAATAAATCCTTTTCAGTGTTCTTTATATATTAATATTAATTCAGAGAAACATAAAAATTAATGTGTTTGTATTTCAGCAGTAACAACAACAGAAATTCCCATTCACTGATTCATTCCCCCCAAATATCCACCACAGTCAAAGCTGGGCCAGCAGAAACCAAAAGCTGAGAATTCAATCTGTGTCTTTTATGTGGGTGGAAGGAACCCAATGATGTGGGCCATTATTGTTGCCTCCCAGGTTCTACATCAGCAGAAAGCTGAAGTCAAGAGTGGGGACTGGGTATCAAATCCAAGTACTCCAATGTGAACCATGAGCATTCTAATAAGTATCTTAACTACTAAGATGAATGTCTGCCCACATTTATAGATTCAGAATATTGCTATGCCATCACAACATTTTGTACAAACATCTTCAATTGATGTGACAAAGTGTTTCCAATTGGTCAATCATGAAATTGATGACTCACAACTTGTTTTTCTAATTATTATCAGGAAAAAAATTCAGCCCCTGATCAAAGTCATAATGTTTGGGTAATGTTCTCTAAGAGTAACATCTCATCTTCTAGCGATAATATTTTACCATTTTCCTCTCAATAAGTTCACCAGGAAGCATTGCTATTAAAAATCCAGCTGGTACTTCCTGAGTCCTTCTGTTTGCTGAGATATATTTTGATAACACTCACATCTTTGTAAAGATAAAATTATCCTTGCTTTCCTTTAGGCTTTGGTGTTTCAGACTGTAAGGATTCATAGGTTCACTCACACACTGTAACTATTGTAACAATAGTAATTACTCAGTCCAAAGTGCAGCCCAGTTTACAGTCCCATACAGTTCAGAAAGTGAAAAGGAGGAAGTGAGGATCCAGGAATAATCCAGGGAGGTTAAAGATAACGAGAGAACATTTTTCCTTGGATGGATCCTGAGGTGAGAGACTATGTTAGGTGGTTTATCATTTATCCTAAATGTGGCACCTGTTTATTCTTCATTTTTTTCCCAAAAAGGGACGTACAGATGCAGGTGCAGTGACTACACTGGCAGCAGTGGCATCCCATCATATAGGCACTGGTTCAAGTCCCAGCTGTTCCACTTCCCTGCTGTGGACCTGGGAAAGCAGCAGAAGATGGCCCAAGACCTTGGGACCTTGCACCCACATGTGAGAACTGGAGAAAGTTCCTGACTTCTAGGTTCAGACTGACCCAGCTCTGGTCATTTGTGGCCATTTGGGGAGTAAATCAGAAAATACAAGATTCTCTCAGATTTGTTTCTTTCTCTCTCTCTCTTTCAACTAAAATAAAAAATGGAATGCACTACATGTTCCCTTAAGATGTTTTGTTCAGTAAAGTATGATTTGGTTCTGATCTTGGCTTTTGATTTTGGTTATGCTATCAAAGAACCTTTGCAAATTAACCTCCTCCCTTTTAAAAGTTTACATGGTTTTAAAATTCGTCCACAATGTCCAGGTTATTCTGAATTAGGCCAATCCTAATAGCCATTTTCTTGATTTCCTTATGAAAAACATCTTTCTCTATACAAAAATAAAAAAAATTTTGAAGCTTTTCTTCACTCTAAAACAACATCAACAACTATGGAATATTCAAAGTCTATTTAAGTCAACATTTGAACATAAGAAGCAGCTATATTTGTTGGATAAACATAGAAAAATTTCAGTTTTGTGGCTTAGCATTTTTTGTTTTCTGCATTTCTCATCAGATTCAACAAATTATACTCAAGAATGGAAGCATTTATTACACTTCTGTTATTCTTCCAGAAATTGGAATGGAAGGAACAGAATGAGCTTTAAAAATATTTGAAGCTACATAGATTGATTCTGCCACTGTGGGCCTGTTTATTTCAAAATTTGACAACAAATTTATAAGAAAACAGCAATGTCATGCATATTAACTGTGTGAGACATTAATTTGAAAATATTCATTATGACAAGTAATGAGAGGAACAGAATATTTGTTTAAATGATTGGAAAACTCATTTAGAGGAGTAATGGGAAATCATGTGAGGACACACATAGCTTATTTAATGTGTGCCTTTGTATTTGTTATGTTGGAAAGTTTCAACCTATTATAGTTGATCCCATGCAATTATTTGAGAGGATAGAATATTCTTAGGTTGCACTGCATTATTCAGCTTACTGTATTCAGTGAAGTAGAACCCCAAGGACAGGATAAAAAGAAATCCTGGGGGCCAGCGTGGTAGTTCAACAAGCTAATCCTCCACCTTCAAGTGCTGGCATCCCACATAGGCATCAGTTTGTATCCCGGCTGCTCCACTTTTCATCTAGCTCCCTACCTGTAGCCTAGAAGAGCAGGGGAGGATGGCCCAAAGCCTTGGGACCCTGTACCCATGTGGGATACTCAGAAGCTCCTGGCTTTGGATCAGCTTAGCTCTGGTTATTGTAGCCACTTGGGAAGTGAACCAGCGGATAGAATATCTCCATCTGTCTCTCCTTCTCTCTGTAAATCTGCATTTCCAATAAAAAAATCTTTTTTAAAAAACAAACATTCTAAAAATAGACTCATATTCAAATAAAGGACCCACCTTAATCTATCACTCCGAACAAAGAACCTCTTCTCTGAAGTTTACACTGTTAACATCTATTTGGTTAAGGATTGTCTGTCATTCCGTAAAACCCAGGCCGCACAGGTCCAATCTTGTCTTCACACATTGCCTCGGTTGCAGCTACTTGCTGTTGGTGAGGTTTGGCTGCACTGGAAGCAAAGGTCTTTAGGAGGGACTCTTAGCCTGTAGGCTCCCTCTGCTTGCCCTGCAACCACCTCAGCTACCGCTGTCCTCCAAGACCTGGGGGACGGCTGGAGCTCTGACCCTAACCATGGCTGCAGTCATCTTAGACAGAATTCTCTCTAGGATGGATCAAAATTCCATCCCTCTTCCAGGCCCCTGCCATCCCCTCACTTTCTGTTTTTAAGAGAAAAGCAAAAATTGAAAAATTATCTCCTGTCTTAAAGACCAAACCCGCTATTTTCTTTTTTTATTGAAGATTTGTTATTAATGATTTGAAAGACAGAGCTCCAGAGACACAAAGGTATAGAAAGAGACAGAAAGAGATGGAGAGAGACAGAGAATGAGAAAGAGAGTAAGAGAGAGAGTGTGAGATCTTCCATCTTCTGGTTCATACTCCAAATGCCAGTAAAGATCAGGGTTGTGCCAAGCTGTAACCAGGAGCCAGGAGACTCTTTTGGATCCTCCATGTGGACACAGAGGGTCAAGCACTTGGCCCATCCTCTATTGTTTTGCAGACCGTAAGCAGGGAGCTTGATCAGAAGTGGAGCAGTGGGAAATAGAACCAGTGTCCCCAGAGAATATCAGCACTGGAGATGGTAGCTTCACTCATGATACCACAGCTCTAGCCATGTCCAATTATCATATCGCTCTGAGAATAAAGAAAGCAAGATATACAAGACATTAACCGTGGACAGGCTTCCATAGATTGTGGTGATAAAATTAAGGCCACTGTAACATTTTTAAACTACTTTTACAAGTAATAACAATTTTCACGTGATTCAAAATTCATAAGACTTTGAGAATCAGGCAGAGAAAAATATTCCTCCCGCTCATTCCTCAAAGAAAACTTGTTATTTCACAGGTATTTTCTGTGTGAATAACTGCACGTATTTCTCCTTCATATTCTTTTCCCACTTGTCCTTCCCTTCCTCTTGCTCCTTTCCTCCTCTTCCTTTACTTCTAATGACGCCACAACATTGTATTTTAGTAACATCATAATTTAATGTGGATGATGGATATATAGATACATATACAATTTTTGACAAAAATGTAAAAGAAATGTACAAATGAAAAAAGTAGGATTTTCATAAAAGAAGCTGGAGCGTTTGGACATCCGTAAGAAAACAGAGAAAAATACTCTGATGTAAACCTCATAGCCATTTAAAAATTAGTTCCAAGTGGATCACTTACTACGTTTTACATAAGTGTAAAACATACAGTACAAAACTTTTAGAAGAAGATATAAGCAAAAATAGTAGTGACCTGGGATTAGGCAAACACCTATAGAGATAACACCAAATGCCTGATTCATAAAGAAAAAATCTAAATTATCTTCATCCAAATGAAACTTTTTCTCTGGGCAGGATGCCTAACAGCACGAAGAGACAAGTGACAGAATAGAATAGCATATGGTCAGTTCATATATCTTTACAGAAGGAGACCTGTATTCAGTGTATATCAAGAAGGTTTGGGGCTAACATCATGGTACAGCAGACTTAAGACACTACTTGCAATGCTGCTAACCCATGTGGAATGCCAGTTCCAGTCCCTGCTGCTCTGCTACTGATCCAACTTACTGCTAGTGTGCCTGCGAGGGTAGTGGATGGTGGCCTAAGTACTTTGGTCCAGACCACCTATTTGGGAGACCAGATTAGAGTTCCGTTCTGGCTTCAGCCTAGCCCACAAGATGGATAATATTTTTCTCTTTGTCTGTCCCACTCTCTCTGTCATTCTGCCTTTTGAATAAATAATTTTTTTTCAAAAAAATCTTAAAACTTAAAATAGAATAACAAGTCTTCAGGTAAAAATGTGGGCAAAATTTGATTAATATTTTCAAATAGTCAAAAATAATATAGTGAAATGCTTACGGTATAATGTTAAGTGATCAAAGTATGATCCAAGCTATAAGTTTATGTTGTTAGAAATACATAGGAAATTAACACACGAGATATTTCTAGCCTATCAGTTTCCCAACAGGGTTTGGTTAGCATGCTCAGACAAGCTGCTTTGAGGAGCATTTTGAAAAAGGGACTATTTACAAAGGTGTGGGAGGGATTTGAAGAGTTGTTAACCAGAGAGGTCACCCAGAAAAGGTGGCTGAATGGAGAGCGCTGTGTGACAGGGACAGAGGGGTACAACAGAAAGTGAACAGGGAGAATAAGTACACCAACATCCTCTTCCATTCCTCCAGCTTTTACTGTCTCTTTGCCCCCTCATCTCCCCAGAGCACAAGGCAAGGGAGCTGGTTAAAGGAGCTGAGGCAGATCAGGCTCCCAGGGCACAAAGCAGAATGGGAGAAGAGCAGATTTCAGAGGAATTGAGAGGCATCCAATAACCCCATGGTGACAAGATTATTATGAATGATAATGATTCTTTTTTGAGGTTATTTTATTTTTATTTGAAAGGCAAAGTTACAGAGAGAAGGAGAAACAGAGGAAGAGGTCTTCCATCTGTTGGTTCACTCCCCAAATGGTCACTATAGCTGGAACTGAATAAATCTGAAGCCAGGAGCCTCTTCAGGATCTCCCACAAGGGGGCAGGATCCCAAGGCTTTACACCGTCCACTATTGCTTTCCCAGGCCATCAGCAATACGCTTGATGGTAACTGGAGCAGCCAGAACACAAACCTTCAGCCATGTGGGATGCCAGCCCAGAAGGCGGAGATTTAGTTTATTATGCCAGGGCACTGGCCCCAATATTTTTCTTTATATTTTTTTCTCCAAATTTCAACAAAGGGCATGAATACTTCTTTTTCAGAAGTACTTCATAATGTTTCCTCTTTGTTTTCAGACATTTATTTTATTAATTTGAAAGACAGAGTCACAGAGAAGAGCCAGAGAGACTCTTTTACCTGCTGCTTCAGTCCCCAGATGACCACAGAAGCCAGAGTTGGATGAAGCCAGAAGCCAAGAGCATCATCTAGGCATTCTGCATGCATGACAAGGGCCCAAGCTCATTGGCCAACTTCCACTGCTTTTCCAGGTACATTACAGGGAGCTGGATTAAAAGTGGAGCAGCCAGAACCGAACCAGCAGCCATACGGAATGGCGGTGTAGTAGTTGCTGCCTTTACCTACTACTGTAACACAACACTGGCCCCAACATGCAATATTTTTAAAATGGAAAAACTGTGTTATCAAATTTTGTGCATATATTCTTAATATCTAAACACAGTATTTGTTAGAATTAGGAGATGATACACTGCTGGCTGGGTGGTACAGAAGGTTGAGTCACAACTTACAATGCTGACATTAAAAATAGTTACCAGTCCAAGTTCCAGCTATTTTTAACCAGCACCTGGTAAAGCAGCAGCAGATGGCCTGAATGCTTGGACCTATGAACCAAAGCGGGAAACCCTGTGGAACAGCAGGTTACTTCTTGTCATTTAGTTCTTGTCTGAAACTACCTCTGCTTAGAGATGGTTTCCTTGACCAGCCAGTGGTCTGGCTTTGGTGGTTGCAGTCGTTTGGGGAGTGAACCAGCAAAAGGAAGATATTCTCTCTTTCTTTCTCTATAACTCTGCCTTTCAAATAAATAAATAATAAATAAATAATAGAAGAGATTGAGAGTCTTTAGGGAGGTGTACATGCACCTCCATCATTGCAGTAGTGGAACCAACTGTGCACCCATCTACAATGAAATTGAAAAAATAAAATGACAGGATATTCCTAAAGTGAATCCTATATGGAGGTAAGTCAAGTCCAGACTGCTTACCAAGGATGCCAAACCCTGGCCCTGCTCACTTCTTCAGCACCATCACCTGCTTTCATTCTGTGTTAGCCAATTGTCTGTTCTTCAAGCCCGTGCTATGTTCTTTCTTAGAAGCTTTGATCTAGGTGTGCCATCTTGAAAAAGAAATGAATTCTCTGATTTTTCTGTGACTGGTTACTTCTTGTCATTTAGTTCTTGTCTGAAACTACCTCTGCTTAGAGATGGTTTCCTTGACCAGCCAGTGTAAAGTCGCTGTGAAATCAACCTGTTTGAATATTCTGATAGGTGATACAGTACTCATTTATATCTGGTGCTTTTATCTTATTTGTGTATTGTGTGGTGGTCATTTATTATTGTTTCTAACCAGAATACAAGCTTCCTAAAAGCAGGGGTCCTGCTGGTCTTATACACCATCATCTTCATCCACAATGACCACGTTTGTAAGAGGTGCTGAACTCTTACATGTGTCAGGAACTTGTGTACACAGTCTATATGTCAATTCATACATACATACACCCAGCAAACATTGCAGGAGTATGGAGAGTAGAGAGCCTTTTGCCTGTTTGTTATCTTGAGATCAGATGAGCATAAAACACTTGTAGATTTGTTTTGAGATTTGTTCTGAAATTGTGGCAAGAGATTATTTATCTTATATAAAAACTCAAAGGCAATATCCTACTTGCCAAGAGAAAATAGTTTGTTTTTTGCAGAGCATGCCATTTGTTTTGAATTCTTAGTACCCAATTATAACTGAGAACTTGTTTTTCTATGCTATGGTGAGACTGATTTCCCATTAATGTAAAGGAACAGATGTCCCATGCATGCTGGCAAGAAAGGAACTGTTCTTTCTCTTGCCTCTCATCTACAACCCACAGACAGTTCTCCACATTGTGGATATATCTACTTTGCAAATTATGCAACACAAAACAAAAACAGGCAGAAGTCTACCAACCTCCTGACACTTGATTAGTAATTTTTTTGAAAACTGAAACAAAGATAAAACACAATTTCAGATTAATAGAAGAGGTGAAGTCCTCATATAAATTTGCGACAACTGGGGAGGAGGAAGGCAGTGAGGGATAAAATTTAGAAGCTGAAAGAACTTGTGAGGGTTGAAAGACAAATTTAGAATGTTATTTTTAATCTAATTACAGTTCCAACGGCAATTGCCGACTAAGGGCTAAAATCTCGATTGTAACCACCAAGTAAATAGGGTGAGAATTTGTCTTTTGAGAATTGTGCTTAATTTTGAAGTTATATTGAACTACTCAAATCTTTTCTTATGTGTGTCTTTTAATATGTTTTGTTTCAAGGAACTGATGTAGTCATAGGTCTTATTAACAGTTTGCTTCTTAGGAATTTATGGTTAAGATGCACAGGACATGTGTTTCAGTGCCATTTTCCACAGCAGGAGGATTGCTAAGGAGCTGCCCATAAGGTGGCTCTGGAAAGCAGGCTGACATGTAAAAAGTGAATGTACTTGGGCAAGTCATATAACTTAGTGGGGAAGAGGAGAAGGGTGCCCAGCCCTGTCAAGAGGGTGAGACAAACATGAAAAATAGGCAACAAGGTTGGTGGCAAGAGAGGTTTTTAGATACCGTAATTTCTGGTTTTATTCTTTTTAGATTGTATGTAACCAATTGGATGTAAGGTTTTCAGGATTTGAATTTTACATGTAAGAACCAACTTTGCAGACACTCCCTGCTATCTGCTCAGCAGCCAGTCGTCTTCTTCCCTGCTGAAGGTCACTCTTGATGAGCTGCAGAGGGGAGATCCCTGATCAAGACCAAGGATGAGTAAGGAGACATTAAGCTGGTGCTGTTCATTTGTTCATTCATTCAGTGATTGTTCATTCAGCACCTGCTACATTCCAGGCATACCTCTCAGCCCAGGAGCCGGTGAAGAAAACAGGTGCTGTTTCTGCCCTCAAAAGGCTTAATATCCTTGGGAGAAGAGATAAGCAATAACTAAATACTTCAGGATAAGTTTTTTTTTTTTTTTAAAGATTTTTTATTGTTATTGGAAAGCCGGATATACAGAGAGGAGGAGAGACAGAGAGGAAGATCTTCCATCCGATGTTTCACTCCCCAAGTGAGCCGCAACGGGCCGGTACGTGCCGATCCGAAGCCGGGAACCAGGAACCTCTTCCAGGTCTCCCACGCGGGTGCAGGGTCCCAAAGCTTTGGGCCGTCCTCAACTGCTTTCCCAGGCCACAAGCAGGGAGCTGGATGGGAAGTGGAGCTGCCGGGATAAGAACCGGCGCCCATATGGGATCCCGGGGCGTTCAAGGCGAGGACTTTAGCCGCTAGGCCATGCCGCCGGGCCCTCAGGATAAGTTTTTACAAAATGAAATTAAAAAGTATATATGTATATATGTGTGTGTGTGTATATCTATAATTTCTTAATATAAGCTCTCTCAAATTCAAGACATTTGTGTTATTGATGATGCCAACCATTTAGTCTATTCTTTAGGAACTGAGAGGCCTGGTTTTTAGCCATGTTCATGGAGGCTTTTTATATTATTAACTGAGGAAGACTGGAGTCCCTTTAGAGATGTCTTTAAGGTCAGAAGAAGCCAAATTAGGGTTATAAAGTGGATGCCTAACAATTTATCACCAAAATTGTCATAAAATTACTATTGATTAATGATGGGAAGAAGCAGGCAGTAGTCATGTTGGAGAACTCTGGGGAACTTTCTGAAGTGTTTTTTGGGTTAAAGCTTTGTATGACATTCTCAAAATGCCCTGAGATTAAGTAGATGTTATTATTCCTTGGCTTTCTAGAAAATCAATAACAAAATGCTTTGAAGTGTCCCAGAAAAACTATTACTGTGACCTTTGTTCTTGACTATTCAGCTTTGGCTTAAATCGGACCAATCTACTGCCTAGCCCATATGGGATCCCAGTGCATTCAGAACGAGGACTTTAGCCACTAGGCCACCGCGCCGGGCCCGATACTACCTTCTTTTATCTTCAGAGATGTCTTGTTCTGAATAATAAACTGTAACACCCCCCTACTTAAAGATGTTGCTGCACAATTTTTTTTTTCTCATCTAAACATTTTCTTATTTAATGATTGATTAGGACAGTCATTTCCCAGAATCCTAGAAGTTACACTGTAATTGATGATCCCCAATAAAATTGGATGACTGCATGTAGTTTTAAGGATACACATTTTACCAAAAAGTGTGTCCACTATGAAACAATTTGGCTGAATCTTTCCTAAATGACATCTTGTTAAAGTTACCAGCATTTACATGATATAAATACTAGAACCATGATCTCTGCTGGTTTTTAAATTCTTATCTTAATGGAATTAGAAGAATGGAAACTTAATACAATTATGGCATTTGGGGTGAGACATTTGGGAGTGATTGAATTAAACCGAGTCATTAGACAGCAGCCCTAACGATTAAGTCCTGCTGGTTTTAAAAGAGACCACCTAGAACGATAAACACTTCCTCCCTCTCAGGTGATACCCTGTGCTACCTCAGGGTACTGCTGATAAGAACACCAACATCAGAGACTGAGCCCATGTGGCAATCTGATATTGCATTGTCAACCTCCAGGACGATGAGCCAAACAAACAAACAAAAAAAAAACTATTTCCCTTTATAAGGTTGGGCTCCCTCAAACATTTCATTATAGTGATATTACTAATACAAGTGCATAAACAGGTCTCAGAAATTTACTGAATGCATATTATATGTTTTGAGTTCAAATATTGTTTTCTGATTTTATTTCCACAACATCTCATGAGATATGGAGGCCAGAGATTCCATCCTAATTTTTTGTGGAGCTGTTTTTCAATCTGGTATGGGGCCAGCTTTCACATCTCCACCTTCACTTTCCCCTCCAACATCCCATACTTTTACATTTGTGACTATTTTGGAGGGAAAAATAATGAAATGAAGGAAATACAATTGCAGAATAAAACAAAGATATGTTTTGTAATGCTTTTCAGGGTTTTTGATCTTCAGACAGTAAAGCTTTAATTTTGTTGTGCAGAGTCGTGGAGTTCTCTTTCTTAAAATCACCGAAGGAAAAACTTGAAGGTAGTTCCTAATTAGAGCTTCTTAGATTTCTCGCTCTTTTGTAGCTGTATTTCTGAAAAATGACATTAAAAATATTTCTATCTCATTTTTATTTCATATTTACAACATTCACCTTAAAACACACGCAGACATACAAACATGTGTATGCATGCACAGAGACAGCAGTAAATGAAAAACCTCTGTTCCAAAAGGATATGTAAGAACTGAAAGGAACCTGCCTTTGATAATATGGCCACGTTTGGGGAAGAGCTACACTTCATGTATTGTTTCAGTTTTGAATCACATAAATGTTTTACCTTCCAAAGTTTTCAAACAGTAAAGCAAGCAATAGAAGGAAGCATTACCAAGTAATAGGGATTTCTGAACTAAACTTTATTTTTCCCTTGGGAAAAAGAGTGAACTTTGGAAGAAAATGTCAGATTTTTCTGGCAACAGCATCTAAATGGAATACAAAGCTAATATTTGAGACTAAATGTCAGCTACATGGATTGGAGGCTATGGTCAGTACACAGGGGTGGCATCCTGGTACCTGTTCTAGGGGTTAGCTATGCTATTGATGCAGCGACACCTTTTCTTAAGGTGAAGCTTCCTGACATTAACATGGCTTAGAAAGCAGAGACAGAATGGGAAAAATTCTGTAATGTTCGATGAATACTCTGAAAATGTTTGTTGAAAGCCCACTGATTAGGAATGCTGTGTTGATCTCTAGATGGTATTCATTGGCAGAGAAACTGAACTACTCCTTGTCTGTTATGGCTTGGACATTAGTCTAGGCATTGAGTGTCCTAATGCACACACTAAGACATGGTCCCATGGTGGTGCTATTAATAGGTGGGCCTATGGAATATACTCAGGCATTGGCAGAATGCCCTCGGAAAGTAGTTCTCTCCAGTGAACATTGCCATAGGAACCTGAGTTGGGTCCCACCAGTCTGCTTATTGGCTTCTTCATTCACTGTCCTTGTGGGGAGTCAAGCTAACAGAACCACCTGATCATGGACTTGAACTTTCCAAACTGTGAGCTAAAGAAATCATTTTGTAAAGTTGGTTATGTCAGATATTTCACTATAGTGATGAAAATCTGACTGAAGCATGACCTTTGTGGACTTCAAGACAGATAGCAAACAGATATACACATACATGTGTAAACACACACTGTAATGAGCATTGGAGCAAATGAAAACGCCAGTGAGTAAATCAGCTACACTTGTAGTACACATTCATTTTGTCAGAATAACAAAACATATCTTACAAGCTTTCATTTTCTCCTTCTGCAAGGTGAGGGAGAGAACTCACAAGAGAAAAGAAGACAGGATAGATCAGGATAGTCAAAATCTAGTACCACCATATGATAATATTACGGCTGTAGAGTGATATATTTAATTTAATAGAAAGATTTACAGAGAGAAGGAGAAACAGAGGGCAAAATCTTCTACCTGTTGATTCACTCCCCAAGTGGCCACAATAGCCAGAGGTGAGCTGATCTGAACCCAGGAGCCTCCTCTGGGGCTCCCATGTTGGTACAGAGTCTCAAGGCTTTGGACCATCTTCTACTCTTCCCAGGCCACAAGCAGGAAACTGGATGGAAAGTGGAGCAGTGTTCATACGGGATCCTAGCACTTAGAGGTGGAGGATTAGACAATTGAGCCATCGTGCTGGCCCTACAAGTATATTTCTCAACTTCCACCTTGTTTTCTTGTTTTTGAAGATAGCTTTCTTCAGTCACAAGATCGGTATGAAAAGGAAAAACAATCCAGTTTTAAGTGAAATCTGTAAAATACTACTTATCTATTCTTTCCATGAACATTTATTGAGTACTGTCTTTGAGCTAGGCTCCTGTGCGAGGAGCTTGATATATAAGACTTCAAGATATAAAGCTTTAGGCTGTAGCCACGCAGAATTCATCTCTCATTAAAGGAGATAGATAAATATATAGCACCATGCAACTCAGTGTTTATGGTAAGATTTCATCTTTGTCTTTTCAGGATATATTGTTAGATAGATGGGAATAAAAAAACCTCATATAAATAATTGATTTTCAAAGCAAATGCAACATTTTGTTTTTGTATTAGAAGAGATCCAACATAATATTTGTCATCACATATATCTCGTTTTGCAGATAATGAGAATAAATGTAGTAGTGGTGCTATTGTGACACTTGAAGCAGCAAAAATTAAACAATTATTAATATACACTTCTGTGAGACTTTTGGTTTGTATATTATAGATGCTAAAAATCAGTAATTCATATTTAATAAAAATGAAAACCCTGGAACTTCAGTTACCATTGCACACTGTTCCATAATGACAGTGCCAGACAAATGAACATTATTAAAAAAGAAAAACACTTTCGCTTTAAATTATGGATCATGAAATGGAAAAAAGTGTTTGGATAAATTAGAGGTGATTTTGCCAAAATCTGAGTCTTTTAAAGAAAGGAATGAGTTGATAATATTATTCCTAAGGCTGGAACTTCTCGAGTGAAGCAGAGCTTTTATCTATTTAAATTAAAATGAAAATAGAAAGTTTAAAATACCCCTTTTGCACCTTTAAAAATAAAGACTCCACTGTGCTAACTCAGTCATTAAGAGTTATTTGGTTCACAAGTTCTACAATTGCCTTGCCTGAAGGGATTGAATTTTTATGACTGAATTGATGAGATATTTTGATTTGCTACTTCTCTACCCATTCACAATCAGAAATCACCCACATCCACCTGCCCTTCCCTTTGTCCTATTTCTTTTTCAGAGCTGTTCTCTCATGCCTACTGATATTTAGTCAGATTTTTATACAAAATGCTACATAAAATGCTAAGTGAAAAATGTGATACTTGACATTTTTTCCAAAGTAACTGAGGTGATATTCTCAAACAAAATTGAAGAAACACAAGGAAGTGGGTAAACATCTTTAAAATTCATTATAGTAGTTTTATAGCAAAATAAAACTATTGTCTGAGACTTCTGTAAGAATGGCTCTAGTCTGCTTAATTGGAACTAAATTATTTACATTGTTATTACTTAGCTTCTGTCCTCAGCAAGAGACTAAGTGGTTTGACTTTTAACATTGTCTCACTTGCTAGTTGTTGTTAGAAATAGGATGGGGACAGACAAGAAATTCTATGATTGCAGAAGGAGCTGTTGGCAGGTCATGATTCCCTGTTGAGTTAGAACCTGATGGAGCTATGGCCGTGCCGCCCAAGCTCAGGGCCACATCTCCAGGATCTTGTGTAGAGACTGACTTCTGAGACAGGTTCCGTAAGGACCGCTTGGACAAATAAACTTACCTCTCTCTAGCATCTTGTTCATGTGTATAAACCAAAGAATTTTCAGTTATATTTTAAGATTTTCACAGTTAGGCTATTCTGTAGTATTTGTCCAATTACTGCCCAAACCAAGGAAAATCTGTAAGAGTAATACATTTCTCTTTATTATCACAGATAGAGGATACTGCAAGGGAAATATTTATTTTGAGATTAAATGTAAATTTCAGTGTGAACCAAGTGACTACAGGGTCCCTTGAGTTCCATGTGTCAGGCAAGCCTCATATCCATGCAGCAGAATGCTTTGGGCAGAATTCTTTGCCATCAGCAACATTCAGTATAAAGAAAGCTTGTCTAGCAAGGACATACCAAAACACACAAGCACTGTTTGGATAATGGAAACAAAGCATACATATTTGGAGGCTGCATCTGGAATTGTGAATCTAACAGATCCTGGTATGTAGGTTTTGTTATGAAGCTAGAACTATTTGGAATTTTTTTTCTTGCCTCCTAGTTCTACCAGAAACAAATAAGTTAAGATTCTGAAATGTTTGTTGTCTGGGGAAATATATTGAATGCACTTTTGGACACAGCCGACTCTTTTTTAAAAAATGTACTATTATGTGGAAAGAGAAATTGAAAGTGGTTAGGAGGTTAAATTACATATTGGTTTTGATAATGATAAATGGACCTGGCCTGGTTTGTTCTCCACAGATGAAAGAACCTTATTCTACCACCCAAAATGATTTTCTTTTGTGCTGCTGCTAATTCCACAGATTGCCTGGAGAATTCCTCTCCTAGTGTGCAATATATAGCTTAGGATTTTTAAAGGCACACAAGGGAAAGCAACATCAGGAATGAGATTAGTTTGGTGGAGAACTGCTATAGAACTTTTCTCACAACCTAAATATGATGGATTATTTTTCAAGTGTCTTACACAGAGCTACCCTATACCAAGAAAGACTTCAGTCATTGAAGTAATAACCACAAGAAAATCTTCCTTAAAACCACCAGAACAGGTGAAGCCCATAGTTTGAATTTAGATAATTAGGTAAATATCAGGTTTTGGTATTCCTCAGAGAGGTAATAATTAATAATGGTCAGCAAGAGTTTTAGAGCTCAGTGCTGTAATCCAGTGGCTTGCCATCTGTGAGGCAAAGGGGTGAGGGCAGAGTCTGTGGCCCAGAGAAGACAGCTATGGCTGGATCCAGGAGTGCAGACTTAGGAAGGTGCCACCAGAGCAGTGCTGGAGACCCAGGGATCATCTCCTGGAAGCAAAGCAGGAGTGAGGATAAGACCTGAGGGGTCCACCCAACACTCTTAGGGTAGAAAAAAGACTTAGTCCTAAAGTGTTAGTCTTTTTTTTTTTTAAAGATTTATTCATTTTATTACAGCCAGATATACACAGAGGAGGAGAGACAGAGAGGAAGATCCTCCATCCGATGATTCACTCCCCAAGTGAGCCGCAACGGGCCAATGCACGCCGATCCGAAGCTGGGAACCTGGAACCTCTTCCAGGTCTCCCACGCGAGTGCAGGGTCCCAATGCATTGGGCCGTCCTCAACTGCTTTCCCAGGCCACAAGCAGGGAGCTGGATGGGAAGTGGAGCTGCCGGGATTAGAACCGGCGCCCATATGGGATCCTGGGCGCGTTCAAGGCGAGGACTTTAGCCGCTAGGCCACGCCGCCAGGCCCAAGTGTTAGTCTTTTAACCTCTCTGTTCATCAGTCATTTTTTTTTTGGTAAAAAGTGGACAGAATTGTAAAGATTCAAGGTGGGAGCAGCATTGCGAGTTAAGCCACTGCCTCCTGTTCCAGCATCTAATATGGGCACTTGTGTGGCAAGAACCAAATTACGTGAGCCATTGTTCCTGCCTCCCAAGGGTAGTAGTAGCAGGAACCTGGAATCATGAGTTTTAGGGATTTAGGATTGATCCAGAAGACAGGGTCTTTCTCTCTGACACTTACATTAATAAGTAAATATTGAAGATCAAGATCAGTTGCAGAAGAGATGGCCAGCAGGATTTCAAGTTCCCCTCTCTACACTGGTGTGAGGGGGATTTTTTTACCCTGCTGTCGGGTAGCTGGGCCCAGTTAGAGATGTGGAATAAAGAGAAAGGAGTGAAACAGTGATGAAACATGAAAGGGGTTGATTGACCATAGTCTGGCCGGTAGAGATGTGTAGAAAGCTACACCATTGATGTATTCACTGCTATCTTTCCACCTGAACGCCTGCTGATTATTACCTCTACTGGGTAGCTTCTGGGAAGAGCTGATGCGAGACAGAAAGAGCCAGTTGGACATTCTTTACCCTTAAATTTTAAAATATTAGGGCTTCATCACCAATTGTGTTGAGAAAGCAGTGTTCTGAATTATAAGAGCCTGGATGCTGAAGACTTCAGGACAAAGTAATGGTTTTGAAAAAAAAAATGTTCTCTGTTTACAACAGTTTTTCCCAGCTCTGGCTGACAGTCTCTTTAAGAAGGAGACTCCTTAAGAACCATTGGAGTGACACCTAGACAGTGGTATTTCTTAGGGAGGGCCCTGTGCCTTGATAGGCACTGCAAGAGAGTATCCTGCAGAAAGCTTTACATGGTCCCTTTTGGCAGTGGGAAGGGACAACAGAGTTGAATTGGCAAAGTGTTTAAACTGAGGAGACTGAGACCCCTCTCATGGCTTCTGGCATGCAGGAGGTCTGAGGGAGCAACAGAATGCTTGCCTGGGACAGAAATGTGGCCGAAGTCCCTTGATAGGAAACTGTACCTGAGAGGCTTCATGGTCAGGAATGCAAGAGACCTGCCTGTCTTCTTACCCTGGGTACCATGGGGGGAGCCTTTCTCACTGCATGCCAGCCGGGACAGACAAGCAGTAAAGGCCAGAGTTCTTCCATGAGGTCTACAAATCAAAATTGGAGCTGATGTTGTGACAGAGTGGATAAAACTACCACCTATGACACTGGCATCCCATATGGGTGCTGCTTCACTTCCCGGCTATTCCACTACCAATCTAGCTCTCTGCCATGGCCTGGGAAGCAGAAGAATATGGCCCAAGTATCTGGGCCCCTCACACTCATGTGGGAGACCTGAAAGAAGCTCTGAGCTCTTGGCCTCAGCCTGACCCAACCCAGGCCATTGTGGATATCTGGGGAGTGAAACCAGCAGATGGAAGATCACTGTAATTTAGCTTTCTTTCCCCCTCCCCCCTCACACTTTGCCTTTCAAATAAATAAATATGTGTTTTAAAAAACCATTAGCAAAAATCCCCCAAATTTAGGCACAGCCAGTGGCAGGGTATCCTTTAATCTTAGAGATTAAGCAATTTAACAGAAATTGTCATTTGTACAAAAAAATTTAATTAAAAAAATTTGTACTTGAGACCTGGGATTCTTACCTACTGCACATATTTTTTACGAGTGTAAATATTTAAGTTCCTAAATCTCCTCAGAGCTTATCAAACACTTAGACAAAACATATTACTTAAGAATAAGCACTTCTCTGTTCTGCTAAATGTTTTTCCATTTCATTAATATTTGCACTGGTGTCTAGCTCTTGAGATTTTTTTGATAGCCCTCTCAGACGTGGGTATTTTCATACCATGTTCACATTTTTAGAGGTGTGGTTTCCATCCCTGGCAGTGAAAGCCTCTTTTCAAACAACATATGAAAAACCTCACACCAAAAATGGAGAGGTGTGGGCCCAAGGTACCTTGACTGCCACACTGACTTCATCTTACTCCACCCCTTGGGCGCCCCGGAGATGCACAGACTTTTGGAGTTCAGACTGCACCAGGACTGTTGATTTCACAAAGAAATCAAAGGGCAATAGATCATTTAGCCAACTGGCTGTCAGTTCCCACACATGTAAAAGGAGCAGGCCAAACAGTGCCGCCGCCATTCACGAGTGGCTTTGAAGACATCTGTGCTTGCCTTCCTATTCCGCCACAGAATTAGACTGACATGATGCCCAGGAATCTGCATTTCAAAGTGACCCCTTCCCATCCACCCCTGACCAGGGTTTAAAGATGAGAGCTTTCTAGGAAGATGAACTTTGAGGACCATAATCAACAATAAAATACCAAAAGGAGGAATTTGGGAGAAGATACATCTCATATTTAGCCAAACTTTTGAAGTGGCTGGGATAATTTGCTGGTTTACCTTAATGTGATGATCTGATTGGAACAAAATGTGGAAACTTGAGGAGTATTTGGAGAACTCGTAGAAAGTAGCAATAACAGATTTTCCATTTCAGTGGCATTAAACAGTGAAGCAAAATAAATTCTATTCTCCCAGGAAAGCAAAGGAGTACTTCAAATAGTTATTTGTCCTCTACTATTCAGAAAATCATGGCTTGTTGCCAGGTGGATATAGAAAATGATGATTTTATTCATGTAAATGTCAATATTGCCTTCAGGAGGTAGAAACATTAAAAGCAGTATGTGAACATTTTGGAGCCCAGCTACCATATAATTAAATTGAATCTTGGCTACAGCCTTGTCTTTTCTGAAAAGAGTATTATTCTATTTTTGTTAAATATTTAAAAATTAACCTATAGGAAATGAAAATTATCATTTTCATCTCACCTCGTATTTGTTTAATACTCTCAAATGATTAATTTTCTAATTAAGGAAATGGAATTGATTTTGGAAAGTTATGTAGTATTCATGGTTGAAGTGTTCAATATTTCATGATGACATTTATCCCAATTTAATAAAAAATTTTCTGCAATTTTCTAAAACAGCATTCCCAAAATGTGTCCTATTGCTGTTGCAAGAGGTTAATAGAGGTGACATAGACAAAACACCTCTCTATTTGGATTGAACCTCAAATATTACCATAATTAAAGTTCCTAGAATTTTCCATACAATAGGTGCTTTTACTTCAAGACTTATGTATAGAATAAGAGATGGAGGTAATTTTAAGTGTTGTTTTACCCAACCCCATCTCTGTTTACTGAAAATCCACAACCAGGGGTTAATCCTCTGTGTGATTCTTGATTCTGTGTATGGAATTTTTGAGACATTATATAGTAATTCTTATGTAGTTCTCTGGGACTCAACCCAATCAAAATCTAGGTAATATGGCATTGCTCAGGCTTCTGTAGGCGGTACACATGGAAAAGGTAGAAATTGGGCCTGAGTTGTTGGAGAATCTTGCCTCTTCATCAGCAAAAATTCAAACATGTCGTTGTGCTTTCCAATATGGTTATCACTGCCACATCTTTTATTTAAATGTAAATTAAGTAAATAAACTTGAGTTAAATTAAAAATCCTGCCCCATAAACATGCTAGCTATATTCCAAGTGTTTAGTTGCCATAAATGAACATTTCCATCCAAATTTCTGTTGGGAACATAAGACTGTAACATTGGTCCCAGCTATTGACTCCTATGGAAGGATGAATATCCTCTCCCATCCATCCCCATGGAATGCCCTCCTTTTCATAATTATTGTTTTTGTTTTGCATTTCATATGACTTTATCTTTGAGCATTATTTTGGACCCCCCCACCTTAGTGTTTAGGTATTGTTACCCTGACCTTAGTTGTCTATTTAATTTTTTATTTTTCTATTCATTTCCTGGTCTCATTTTGTGTCCTTTGTTCTCACACGCTAACAGCTAGGATTCCTCAGGTGACAGTAATTTTGTGGGAGCTTAGCTTGAACTGGTACCTGGGGACTCTCTGTCATGTTGATTCTACTCCATAAGCAAGTAAAAGTAGAAGCTGCTGGATTTCTTGAGTGCTGGATCTAAAACTGGGGTGGAATCACCCCCATCACATTCTGTAGGCCACAGCCAAGTCACAAAGTCAACTGGAGTCAAACGAAGGGACAAGAGTCTTCACTGCTTGATCTGTGAAGCAGCTTGTTTATGTGGGAAGGGACTGGGTTTTTGGCAGTCAACTGTGAAGGTTGCTGCAATTTTCTGTGACAGTACTTAAAAGGTCAGTTTGTTTCCACAGAAAAATATTTGAACTTTGTGCAGGATGAAGGGATCTTCAAATGTTCGTGGGAAATGCATAATATGGAAAAACCATGCATGGATTTTAAAAAAATCTTCATTTTCCATGATACGGTTCCATAGGTTCAGGGATTTTTCCATCCTACCCTCTCCATTCCCCACTCCCCCACTGTTTTTCCTTTTATTGTCACAATAGTATAGTCCTTCAACAACAGTCATAAGTCCATCATTCTGTTATTTAACATGTTAAATGTGTAACATGACATTGTAGGTATCGACGATGGCAGTGAAATAAACCAATCCCAAAAGGACAAATATCATATGTTCTCTTATATAAGACAACCTTCATGCAAAACACAGGATATATAGGTAAACATGTATATACATCTATTCATCTAGAGGAACAGTATACTAGAGACTAGCACAGTGAGAAGTAAAGATACACTTTAGTGTACATCTCTATTCCAGAATAAAAAATGGACTCCCAACAAAACCGTTAAATATATCTTGAAAACAGAAGCCTGGACTTATCATGCGTTTTAAAGTTTTTAATAGCAAAATAAACTAATCACTTCATTTAATTTTCCATAAGCTTGTTGAAGGACCCATATATTTTATCTAATCCTCTTTTTTATCATCATCTACTGCATCTGTATAACTAATATATTTAACAGAAGGTAATATTTTACATTACAGTTTTATACATAGTAATATATAGTCATAAATGAAAACTTCCATATCATCAAGGAGCCAGAGTTAGTGTTGTGGTTAAGAAAGTGAGATTGGAGGAGTGAAAAATCATTTTCTTTCAAAATTCTCTTTTTTAACCCCCTCTTAATTATATAAGTTTACTAATGACTAGCAGTCATCTCTGCAAGTGGATAAGATGGGATCAGTGAAGTTTCAGCTAGATCTTAGTGTTTGACCTTTTTAAACACACACACACAAGTAAGCATTATTTTGTGATTTAAAAAAGATTAAAAATAAAGAAAACATTTGGCAAAGAAAAGGAAAAAACATCTAAGTGTGGTATCTTCTAAAACAATCCCATAATCATTTTGAGTTGACACAGGTGTCAATCAATGGCTATAACGCATAAGAAAGAATATACAGTTTGGAGCCACACAGATCTAGAATTAAACTCCAGCTGCACAATACTTCCAGATTTGTCCAGGTCATTTAAGATTTTTTTGAAATGCAGTTTTCACATCTGTCGAAATAGTCATTCCTTCCTTACAGGCTCATTGTCAGGATCATTTTGTTGGCAAAAAAAAAAAAAAAAAAAAAAAAAAGACTTGGTTTTTTTATCTGATGCATACCAGATACTTAATAAAGAATTGCTGCTATCATGGTGTTTTGTACAAGCTGTATGCATTTGGGAAAGTCTCAACAACTCTCTTCTTGATCTTCTGTATTTGTAAACAGGAAAAAAATTAGTGCCCATTGTAATGGCTATAAAGATTTGAACTCAGGAAATTGGCAACTGATATTTTTAATATTACTGCACATATTTCCTAAGGCCATATATGGGAGCAATTTCAAACTAACGGAATACAGGGAAAAATATCAATTTCTATGAACTTCCCTACAAAAAGCAATTGTAGGTGACTGCCATTCTGACAGTATTCTCTTCTGTCTATCCATGTTGTTTTTTTGGTTGAGTTCTGTATTGAAGACTGCGGACCCTCTCCCTGGGTGGTAATACAGTTTACAGCCTAGCAAATTTACTTGGATCAAAAGTCTCCCCTTGGTCAGACTATGGTTTAAAAAACATAGAAATATTTGAATACTATTTTTCTTGTAAGATTTATGATTTCATTCTAAAAATATCCCTACCCATTCACAACTGAATGTACTATAATAGATTATTTTGTCTCGTAATATTTGATGGCTCAAGTACAGAGATAGAAATCATCTGTTAATGATAAAAAAAAAAAGTTTTTTTAGATGGAGTTGTTATTTGACTAAGGCTTCTGACAAAAACCAGACCAGCTTTCCATATGAAGCCAATGAGCTTGATTTATTTATCAGATTACCTTTGTGAAAAAGAAAAGGTATTTTTTATAGAAGTCTTTAAATATATGTTTCTTAGTATTCTTAATTTATGAACAAATTCTATGGAATATCAATATTCAACCAATAAGTTGAGGCCAAACAAAATCTACTCACTGTGTTTGGCTCTATGTTTCAAATATGTAAAACAATACTGCAGACCTAAGATGAATAACCATGTCTATGATGATAATAGGAGAATTGAAATGCTTTTTTCACTAAGTGATAAAACAAGAAGTGAAACACTATTGAAATCATAGAAAATATAATAGCATCAATTGAATCAACAGACATACAAAGAACACTTTAATCTCTCTCTTTTTATTTTGTGTAGAAACCTTAATGGCTGTTTAGAGGATTGTGAAGTAAATCTACAAATTTGACAGCATTAAAAACGTTAAGAGTATGCCCTTTGATCACAATTGGCTTAAATGAGAAATTTGTAATAAAAATACTCCAACTGTTTGGAGATTGAGCAGATATATTTACGTAATTTATGAGGTGAAGGAGTTAAAACGGGAACCATCTGGAATATAGTAACATGAAGGGACACTTTAATAAATCTGAGTGGTATTTCTTAAAGTAGACACAGCACACACTAATCATAACAGAAGTCTTGGGAAGTTGAACTCTGTCAAAAGTAGAAGCCAATAAAATGATTTCTTTTAAGAGAAGGGTGGAAATAATGAAAGTGGTGACCTGGAATATAAGGGACTGTCTCCTTGATGTGATTAGCACTTATATGAGGTAGTGTTCTTTCTCACTTTCTTGAAATATCTTCTAATTTCCCCCTGTGATTTCATCTTTAACCTATTGTTGTTAAGGAGCATGTTTTTAAATGTACATTTTGGTGAAATATATTTGTGTAACTAGGCAGCATTGGTAAACAGCAGTTGAAGACAAGTAACTTTTGACTGGTCCAAGTACAGTGATATTTACAACAAATATCTAACTTTTTATTGTAAGTAAAATAACTAGACAATGTGAGTGTAGAAATAAGGAATTTGAAAACCAGTATAAAGTAGTTACACTTAATACACAGATAGGAAGGGCGGCACACCATGGCCTGGTGGCTAAAGTCCTCGCCTTGAACACGCCAGGGTCCCATACGGGCGCCAGTTCTAATCCCAGCAGCCCTGCTTCCCATCCAGCTCCATGCTTGTGGCCTGGGAAAGCAGTCAAGGATGACGCAAAGCCTTGGGACTTTGCACCCCCATGGGAGACCCGGAGGAGGCTCCAGGCTCCTGTGTTCGAATTGGTGCAGCACCGGCCATTGTAGCCACTTGGGGAGTGAATCATCGGACAGAATATCTTCCTCTCTGACTCTCCTCCTCTCTGTATATGTGACTTTGCAATAAAAATAAAATAAATCTTTTAAAAAGTATTGGTTTCAACAATAGCAAAATACACTGTCTTTTCTACTGAACATATACCATTCTTCAATATGTTAGGCTACAATATATTAGGCTACAAGGCTCAGTAAATTTAAAAAGACTGAAATTGTACAAATTATTTTCTCCAGCCACAATGGGATAAAGCTAAAGACATCAACAACAAAAGAAACTCACCAAC
The DNA here is from genome assembly GCF_030435755.1 of Ochotona princeps. Classification (NCBI taxonomy): domain Eukaryota; kingdom Metazoa; phylum Chordata; class Mammalia; order Lagomorpha; family Ochotonidae; genus Ochotona; species Ochotona princeps. The sequence continues at coordinate 26,709,667 of NC_080844.1, forward strand.
TATCTTATCCTATGATTTTTAATGTTCTTGAGACAAAAAAGAAATAATAGTGTATTAAAGCAGGAGCAAACTCAGGTTTTTTTCCTAGTATTTAATAAGCAAAGAGATCTACTTGATGTAGGGTAATACCATGCCTGGAGTAAGAAATGACCTCACACAATATGTGTTTCTTTGCAAAGAATCACAAATTAGGAGTAAGGGGAAAAATCAAAAGTGTATCAGATAAATTGCAGACTGGATAATTTAACTCTAGATGACATCTGAAAACTTATTCCAAGTGGAGAATAATTTTTTTCTCACTTGTAAGTTTTCAACTTGCTTTGCTTATTTTTATCATGCAATTTACATGGGTTAGTCACTTCCTGTGTGCCTAATGTACTATGTATATAGATGCGCCCTCCAGCAACCAGGAAGTATGCAAATAATGTCTGTGACAGTCTTATTCAGCCTTCTTGAGTGATTTGAATACTAATTAGTGTTTGTAAAGTAGGAGGAGAAACAAGAGTGAAGTGGTGGTTGATTTTCATCACCTGATAGTAATAAACATACCACAATACTGTTGTGAAGTATGTTCGTCAAGTGTCTTCATCCTGCCAAGTTAATGAAAATGAATCTTTCCCTCAACCAAGGAGGAAAGATTCTGAGCAGATAAGAGTAAATGACCAAATAGGATCGTCAAGAGATAATTTAAAATAACTATTTCTCTAGACTGTGTATTTTTCCCAATCTGTCCCACAGGTTGAGATGGATATCCACAACTCTAACCTGATCAGATATCAGACATCTTTACCCCAGACTCTAGCACGAGGCTTTCTGTCCTTCCTGGCAAATCCATCCTTCTCTATTTCCTGCTTCCATTTTCAGCACACATCCATCCACTCTTCCAAGTCAGTAAGCGGGCAGTCGTCGTATCCGTGCAGTTCCTGCCACATCCATAACAGACACATCTGTATGTGCCATTGATCTTACTTCGTAAAACGCGCTTAAACCCAACATCGTCTCCCCTTCTGTTACCACTGCTTCAGGATTCCATCACAACTTGCCAGATCCTGTTATAGCTTATTAATTTTCTCCTGACTCAACTCTTACTCTTTCCAATTGATTTGCTGTGTATTGCTATAAAAAGTAGATCTTGTCTTTCTTTCCAGTTTAAAAGTCATTGTTGTATCTTGTGGTGTTTTGGATTAAGTTCAAGATTTTCAGTTTTCTCCCTACAGTTCTTCATGATTCAGCGTTTGCCTGCTTTCCATAAGTACCTAATGCAGTTCATTGCATTTATCTATCTACCAACCATTTTTGCACATTCTACTAGTTCCTGTCTAAAGAATGTTGCCCCTTTACTTCTACATTCACATTTCCATCATAATTCTCCAAACTAGCCACATTTTACTCAATCAGCAATACTAAGCTAAAATGTCACTTTTCGTCAGAAATATTGTTCTTGACCTTCAACTTCATCAATATTAGTTAAATGCCTTCTTTAGACTACATGATAGTATGGTGTTGGGGAGCTTTTCTATAAAGAGATAAATACTAAATGTTTCAGGATTTGATTGTATAGCAAACCAGTGATAGCTCTTTGAAAGATGTGTTCACAACTAAATGCCAGGAAGCTGTGACTACTACCTCATTGTAAAAACAGTCCCAGAAGATGCCATTAAAGTTCCAAGATGAGGAATCATCCTGAACAACCTGGGCCTGACCTAAATTCAATACTAAGTGTCCATATAAGACACACAGAAAATGGAGGAGAGGGAAGCAGTGTGACCACAGAGGGAGAGAGTTGAGAGAAGCAGACATTAATTAGGTCATGTCTTCAGCATGCAGAAATCGGGTCCAGTAAAACAATGAGTTCTTCCCTGAAGATCTAAAGGAAATATGATCCTGTAAATACCTTGATTTTGGATTTCTGTCCCAAAACTGATGATCAATGTTTGTTGTTTTGGATGCCCGGTTCATTGTAATTTGTTACAGTAGCCAGGGGAAACTATTCAGGGAACCATACAATCTCAGTTGCGATTACTCAACACTGCAACAGTGGCGTGAAAGCAGACATGATCAATATGTCAACACAGGGGGCTTGACTGTGTTCCCATGAAAATTTTATTTATAAAAACAGATGGCTGGGCCCGGCGGCATGGCCTAGCAGCTAAAATCCTTGCCTTGAACGTCCCAGGATCCCATATGGGTGCCGGTTCTAATCTCGGCCACTCCACTTCCCATCCAGCTCCCTGCTTGTGGCCTGGGAAAGCAGTCGAGGACGGCCCAATGCTTTGGGACACTGCACCCGTGTGGGAGACCCGGAAGAGGTTCCAGGTTCCCGGCTTCGGATCGGTGCAGCACCAGCCGTTGCGGCTCACTTGGGGAGTGAAACATCGGATGGAAGATCTTCCTCTCTGTCTCTCCTCCTCTCTGTCTATCTGACTTTGTAATAAAAATAAATAAATCTTATAAAAAAAAACAATGGCACTGATTGATGTTACAGTGTAGTGACTGTCACATCTCTTTGTTGCTCTTCACTATCCTTTTCTTAAGGAGTTGCCTTGGTCTGCATAGAATCAGATGGTGCCCTATCACCCAGAATCCCAACCAGGAGAACAAAGGAGATGGGAGAGAGGTACAGATCCCTTACCTTTGAAGATGTGGCCAGTCAATTGTACACTAATTCCCCAGCAGGACTAAAATAGCCACACCTGCCTGTAAAAGACACTGGAGAATACAGAGTTCATTGCGGGCTGCCATGTGCACAGCTAATAGCTTTGTAAGATTTTATCTACTTATTTAAAAGATAGGGTGGCTGAGGGTAGGGGAAGAGACAGAGACAGAAACAGACAGGGAGCTCATCCATCTGCCAGTTCACTCTACATATAGGCCCACAAGAATTGGGAATAGGCCTGGCCGAATCCAGGATCCAGGAACCCTATCCTAGTCGCCCATGTGGGTGGCAGGATCCCAGGTAAGTAGCCAGCATCAGCTTTGTTCCAGCGGTTTGCGTGAAGCTGGATCAGGAACAGAACATCCCAGCCTGGGGCTAACAATCCAGTATGGGATGTAAGAATACCAAGTAGCAGCTTAACCTGTTGTACTTCAACACCTGCCTGGGTTGATTTTTTTTTTATTTTGAAAAAGGTGTCAGTAGATATTGAGGGGTAACAGTAAGATTTAGGGCACCTAATTAATAATATTTATATTGGGAGAAAAATAAAACTCTGGTTTCAAAGTGTCCACAAATTAGGTCATGATGAGCCTATGTTCCTAAAACAAAAAGTCATGTTTTTAAATGCATCAGAAAACAATATAGATGGTCCTGGTAGGCTCAGGATGCCATAAAAAGATATCATAGACAAGGTACCTTATGGAACATAAATTTAACTTCTCACAGATCGAGTGGCTGAGAAGTCCGAGACAGACTTCCTGGTGACGGTTCCCTTAGCCTGCAAACTGCCACTTACTCACTGGGGGCTCATGTAGTGCCTTTTATTTTTCTTTTGGAAAGGCAGATATACAGAGAGACGGAGATACAGCGAGAAAGATCTTTTGTCTGTTGGTTCACTCTCCAAGTAGCAGCAACTGTTGGAGCTGAGCTGATTCAAAGCCAGGAGCCAAAAACCTCCTGCAAGTCTCCCGTGCAGGTGCAGGGTCCCAAGGCTTTGGGCCATCCTCTGCTGCTTTCCCAGGCCACCAGCAGGGAGCTTGATGGGAAATGGAACAACCAGGACACGAATTGGTGCTGGTATGGGATCATGGTAGATGCAATTTGAGGATTTAGCCACTAGGCTATTGCACCAGGCCCCCTTGTGTCTTCCCTATTATGCACTAATCCCATCACAGCAGCCACACCCTCATGATTTGACCTAAATCTAATTACTTTCCAAGACCCCCACCTCCAAAAACCATCACGTTGGAAGTTAGAACTTCAATATATGAGTTTTGAGTGAATAGACACATTCAGTCCAATAACAAAGACGAAGCAAACGAAGAGTAAAGCGCTTTTTCCAGTAGTAGGCTGTCAACTACTGTGCTTGCCTTAGAAGCATTTGGCATTCTTGGGTATACAATGAGGATCTGACTTAGCCAATGCTGAAGGGGCCTCTGCTGGAGAAAAAGAGAAACTAATTAACTTCTGGTGGTTGTGTAGCTTAAGGAACCACTTAGGGACTCAAGGAACCTCAAAAGCACAATGAATGCTGGAGCTCTATGTGGGCTTCTACAACAGCAGGGTGAAAGGCCCCGCACTCTCACACTCTTAGGGAACAAGGACAACTAGGGAGGGATCCTGTCTCAGGCACATGGCTCGGCTTTACATCAAAACATGAGTCAAGTTTGAAGTTGTGTTGCAGTGGGCTCTGGTGTGCACAGAGAGAATGGCAGAGTTCCATTTCCCACAGACGTTTTCCTCTTAAAAGAATTTTATTAAGGTATAATTTACATGTAATGAACCAGAATCATTTTAGGCATACAGTTCAAGCAATGCGTTTTGACAAATATAAACCCACAGGCAACTACCACTACAACTACGATATAAAATCTTTCCATCACCTGCCACAATTCTCTTGTGTCATTTTTGCAATCACTGCTTTGCTACCTACCCCTAGACCCAGGAAATGACTGATCTGTTTTCTGTCGCTACAAATTGGCTTTGCTGTTTCTGGAATTTCATATAAATGAAATTTCATAAAGCAAATACTCTTTCCTGTCTGGTGCCTTCCACTCAGCATAAAGCTTTTGAGATTCATATATGCAAAAGTTATTTGTTCCTTTTATTGATGGATAATATTTCATTTTGTGAAATTGCCAGCTTGTTTATGTATTTTCCTGTTGATGAATATTTGGAGTGCTTCCAGTTTTTGACCATAATGAATAGAGCTGTTTGGAACATTTATGTAAAAGTGTTTTACGGACCTAAGTTTTCATTTCTCTTGGGTGACTACCAAGAAGTGAAACTGCTGTGTTATATGCTGAGTATATTTTAACATTATAAAAAATAGATTATGTTCAGTGGTTGTATTACGTAATTAGAATTATATAAAGTGATCGTATTCTTGGTACACCCAACAGCAACTCTAAGAGTTCCAATTTTTCCACATATTCTCCACCACATGGTAACTTTACTCTAATATTTAGCTATTCTAGTAAATGTGTGGTGGCATTATCCAATGATTAAACATCGCATTTATTTGTTGAAAAAAGATGATCATTTTGTGATTGTATTAGTCAATCATGTATCTATATGTACACTGCTAGTACATTCTCTTTTTGTGTCTTTTGCTTTTATATCTTCTTAAGGCTATCTTTCAAAAATTTGAAGTTTAGAATTTTGATGAAACATAATTTATCAGGTTTTAATGGTAGTGCTCCTACCCTAAGGTTGTGAATATTTTCTTCCTTGGAAGATTTATAGTTGTAGATTTTATATTTAGTCTATGATATATTTAAGTTAATTTTTTATGTATAATATGAGATGGGTATCAAATTTAATTTTTTATGCACGAATGCAATTGTTATAGCACCGTTTCTTGAGGGGGTAATGTATCGTTTCCTCCATAAACCATTTTGTCACCATTTTTTAACAATCAGTCATTTTTATTGTACATTGTTGAATGCTTCATTCTGTTACAAAGATGTTTATGACAGTACCTCATTGTGTATGGCTGTGTTCAAAAAGGCTGTCTGAATAAAGAGAATCAAAACCCACTAACAGCACTCCCCAACACACACAGGCACACAGACTCATATTACATATATCTGGCTTCATGAGACACATGTGTGCATCTGTCTATAACTTATGTCTATCAATGGTGTGTATGTGTGTATATAATGAGATTAATTACACAGAAGTTATTGTTATGTTTTTGAAGGCTAATGAGCCCCAAGATCTGAAGCCGACAAACTGGGGACTCAGGAGAGCCAATGGCCTAGTTCCAGAAGACTTGAGCTGCAAGAAGAGCTGATGCTTTAGCTTGAGTGTGAAGACAAGAGTAAAAAGGTGTTCTTGTTCAAAGGCAGTCAGGCAGGAGGGATCCCTTCTGATCCGTTATGATTTTGTTCCTGTGTATGACATGAAGTGCGTCAAATTTCAGTCTTTAAAATATAGGAATGCAGTTGTTAAAGCACCATTTCCGGACAAAAATGCCCTTGCCTAAAAAAAAATTCTTTGCCACTTTTTTTGACAATCTATTTTATATATGATCTAGTTTTGAAATTTATAGGGTATTAATCTTTATTGCAGTATATACCATGTATAACTTTTTTTTAAACATTTATTTATTTTATCACAAAGTCAGATATACAGAGAGGAGGAGAGACAGAGAGGAAGATCCTCCATCCGATGATTCACTCCCCAAGTGAGCCGCAACTGCTGGTGCTGTGCCAATCTGAAGCCGGGAACCTGGAACCTCTTCTGGGTCTCCCACACGGGTGCAGGGTCCCAATGCATTGGGCGGTCCTCAACTGCTTTCCCAGGCCACAAGCAGGGAGCTGGATGGGAAGTGGAGCTGCCGGGATTAGAACTGGCGCCCATATGGGGTCCCGGGACGTTCAAGGTGAGGACTTTAGCCGCTAGGCCACGCCGCCGGGCCCTACCATGTATAACTTTATAGAAAAATCTTAAAATCAAGCAGTTTAAGTCTTTCCACTGAGCTACTTTTCACACTGAGTTACTTTTCCAAGTTACTTAAATAGTCCAGGCTCGTTGCATTTTCACATGAGTTTTTCAATAATCCTCTCGATTTTATATGGAATGTGCAAATCAATCTGCACATTCCATCTAAAATTTTGACAATATTAATTATTCTAATTTATGAACATGGCATTTATTTAGACCTTTCTTAATTTCATTCAGCAATGCAAGTTTACTTTTCATTCTTTTCGTAGGCATTGGTAACATTTGTTTAATTCATTGTAAAGAATTTATGTATCTTGTGGCTACTGTTGTGGTAATTAAAAAAAAAAAAAGATCACAATTGCCTGGCATTGTGGCATAGTAGATAAAACTGCCATCTGCAATGGCCCAAGCCCTTTGTCCTCTGCACCCCCATGTGAGATCCAGATGAAGCTCCTGGCCCTGGCTTTTCTCTGGTTTAGCTCTGGCCATTGTGGCCACTTAGGACTCAAAACTAGAGTCAAGTTTGAAGTTGTGTTGCAGTGGGCTCTGGTGAACTGGCATATAGGAGATTCTCTCTCCCTAGCTCTCCATCTCTCTATTTCCTGTGTATCACTCTGTCTCTCTAACTCTTTCAAGTAAATAAATCATCTTTTTAAAGATAATCTATGTTCATAATCTGTGTTTTAAAGGGACAGGGTAAAGAACTCTTAAAATTTGTTGCTCCAAAGGAGCATTAAGAACACACAGGCCAAAATTGTCAAAATTAACTTCTAAGGATTCTAGGAAAGCTTGCAGCTCTGAGGAGTCTGTGAAGAAAGCAGGGGAATTTCACCAAGGATCTGGCATTGTAACTTGCCGTAATCCCATCATTTTCCCCAGAGCTCTGTGATTGTTTTAAAAATCAACAGCTTAGGATGAATATTTGGCAACCATCGGAGTGCCTAGCTCAAATCCTTGCTCTACTCCTGATTGCAGCTTCCTGCTGATGTGTACCCTGGGAGGCAGCAGATGCTGGACCCTGCCACACACATGGGAGATGCAAACTGACCTCTGCTCCCAGTTTCAGTCTCACCAAGCTCTGGCCACTGTGTGTGTTTGAGGGAGTAAAAAACGCCAGCACATAAGGGTGGCCAGCACTACTGCATAATGGGCTAGACCTCCACCTGTAGTACCAGCCTCCCGTGTTTGTACCATTTTGTGTCCCAGCTGCTCCATTTCTCATCCAGCTCTCTGCTTGTGGCCTGGGAAGGATGATTTGAGTTCTTGAGCCTCTGAATCCACATTGAGACCTGGATAAAGTTTCTGGCTCTTGGTGTTGGATTGGCTCAGCTCAGGTTTTGCAGCAATGTGGGGAGTGTACCAATACATGGAGGATCTCTCGCTCTCCTTTCATATAAAAAAAAATATTAAAAGTTTTCTCTGTTCAAAGACAACTTATACCACTCTTTTAAAAAAAATAAAATAAACCAGCAGATGAGAGATATCTCTGTCTCTCCTTCTTTCTCTGATCTCAGCAACTATAAATAAATAAAGTTAAGGAAAATAAAGGCCAACAGTTTCACAGCTACGGTGTCAGCCACTACAAGAACAGTACAAAGTTTGGGACCCCTTCAGACACCATCTCCAGTTTATTTTCTATTTGAACTGTACAAAACTTTGCTAAATTTTTAAAAACATTTCCGTACCTGTCTTTATTTGATCCAGTTCAGAGCTCTGTAAACACCCCTATCACAGACCATTTCTTGTAAACAGTGGCTTTTTTAAAAAACATCAAGATTACTTGAGATAGACTTGACAGTTGAGGCTAACAGACTGAACAAAAACTTAGATTAAAGTAAGAAATGAGATGTCTATGAGAGTACTTGAAAATCAGTTTGAAATCTAGTATTCATATGCATAGGCTTGCAGCATATTCAAGCCAGTGACTACCTTAGAAGGCTCTAAGTGTTTACCTCTGACTGATCTTGTCATTCTGAATTAGTCGGAAGTGAAAGTTAAGACAGAGTTGTAAACTGCCTGCCAGAGCGTGGAAAGCATAAGCCAACAAGCAGAGTATATCAGCAAAGGCAGGCAGCCTTATTGGCTTAGGCATTTAAAGAAATCTCTGATAACTCGTCAAAAAATCAGAGGTTGCTAAAAAAAAAAAAACATACAGACTACAGAATCAGTACAGGAAACTCATTAAGCAAGGAAACAGCAATGATACCAACCACAGACATAGCAGCAATGGTCACGTGGGGTTAAAGAGAATCTAGTTTTCATACAAAAATTGTAACAAATGCAGAGAAAAAAGAAAGTTTGCAGATTAAAAAGCAGTTGAGAAACTATCCCTGCAGAACTCGGAGAGTGATTTACTAAACAAAGGCTTAAATTTTCTGTTATAAATATGACCAAAGAAATAAGCAAAATAGCAACTATAGAATGAAGAGAAATAGGAAGATGATGTCTCTCCAAACTTAATATTAAAGAAGAGGTGAACATTACATTTAAAAAAAAAAAAACTAAATAGAAATTCTGAAATTGAAAATAGCCGTAACTAAAATTTGAGAAATTTTCCAAGCAGACTCAAGAAGTTTGAGCTGTCAGAAGAACTGGCAAACTTGAAGATAGGTCAATTAAAATTACAGGCTGGGAAGCTAGCAAAATAAAACGATCTAAGGAAATGAACCGAGCCTCAGAAAAGAGGGGGCACCATCAAACACACCAACCCGCACTCACATAGTAAGAAGCTCAGGCAAGGGGAATGGAAGAAAGAATATTTGAAGAACTGATAGGAGAAAAACTCTCCAAGATAATGATGAAAATTTGTCAACACATACCAGAAGCTCAGTGTATTCCAAGTAGGATTAATTCACTGATTCTCCACTTAGACATATCATAGTCAATCCTTCAGAAGAGAATGTATCTTAAAAGCAACAAGAAAAACATGACTCATCATGCAACAAAACCAAAGGATAACATAGAAATGAGGAGGAATACCCAATGAAGAATGTATTTGGGTGGGGAATTCTGTCATTTGGCTGTTTGAATTGGTTGAGCTGTCTGGACCAGAGTTGATCCACAGTCCCTGGGCAATCTCAGTCAGCTCTCTGGGATTCAAATGAAAATGTGCTTATGGCTGGACATGCAGAGGGAGTCAGGGTACTACTTCCAATCTGAATCATAAATGTATTGTGTACACTGAAGGACCCCCACTGTAATGATCACTAGAGCCCTGTCAGAGCTGCAAGACCACTGAGGGACCATTCACTCTCATCCACAGCTGGGCCAGAGCTCCACTCAGATGTTCCCACACATGTGACATGTATTCGGTAGATGAGCTGTGCAGCATCAGAAAGAACCCAATAGCCACTAAAACAGCAACAACAACAACAACTGTAACCTAGACCAAGAAGAGAAGTTACTCCTCGCCAATTTCTTTTTTAACCTGAGATCTCTTCCTGCTCTGGCTACTGCTGAAGTTTAACATTTTGCTGGTAGTCTAGGTAAAATCTTATAAAGAGTTCTGCCCATTGTTACAGAGTACATGCTGAAGGCACATTTGTTTTTGAGAAGCACTAAATTGATAACTTGTATAATTATAATATGCTGCAATTTTATTTTCTTTGTGTTTTTCCTATCTGGACTAATTGTTTTTATCTGATCAGACTCAGAGGTCACCCAGGAAACAGATCTGCAATTTATAGCTTTGATCAAATTTGGAAAAATCCTGACCATTACTTTTTCAAGTTTTTTGTTTGTTTTTTTCTTTCTGAGACTCTACAATTATATACATGTCTGCTTGGTTGATATTTTCATACAGGTCTTTGAGAGTCTGTTGATTCTTTTTCCCATTTCCCCTCTCTCTATGCTTGCATGTTTTCTATTGATATGTTTTCAAGTTCATTCATCTCTCTCACTTCAGTATCTAACAGCAAATGAGTTTATTTAGTGAGTTTTAATTTCACATAAAATATTTTTCATGTATAAAAGTTAAATTTTGTTCATTTTTGTAACTTTTCTTTCCCTCACCATTTTTTTTTTTTTTTTTAATCTTAGGAGGTTTATTCCAACGGGGCAGGAACAGGGTAGAGGTGATGAAGATCAGGAAAGAAGGGCAAGAGAGAAGAAAGAGAGAGAAGAGAGAGAGAGGAGGAGAGACCAGAGAGAGAGAGAGAGAGAGACCAGAGAGAGAGAGACCAGAGAGAGAGAGACCAGAGAGGGAGGGATAAGAGAGACCAGAGGGCGAGCCGCACCTGGTGGGGGGGAGCTTTTGTCTGCCAGGTGTAGAGGGCAGGGATTGGGAGGGATTGAGGCCAGGCCCCCAGGGGATTGGCACCTTCAGGTGAATGCCTAGGGATGATTGGCGAGTGGGCGGGGTTGGGGAGGGGGCTGGAAGATTGGGGTGGGATTCAGGTGGAATGCCAGGTTTACATCTGATTGGTGGACGGCTGGACCGGCGCGAACTTCATGAGCTGTGAGGAAGAATGTATGGCACCGGGTCCAGGGATTTCCCTCACCATTTTGCTCATGCTTTAGGTTCTTGAGTATATATTTTCAAGCTTTTTAAAAGATCTTTCACCATCTCCGTATTTCCAAGTATGTTTTTACTGGTTAAATATTCTCTTGGTTATACACGTTTTTTCTGTTCCTTTGTTATATGTAGTAATTATTCAATGAGTGTTGGACAGTGTGATACTAAATTATCAAGTGTCTGGATTTTCTTCTCTTCTTAAAAAGCATTGTGTTTCTTGTGGGCAGTTGGTTGAATTATTTGTAGATCAGTTTGGTCATTTTGGTACATAAAGTAGGCTTTGTTCTGGGGCTAGTTTAAGCCTGTCACACATTTATGAACATCCTGAAGTCTCCAATGATTTCCTTGGATGTTCGATTGGCTTTTGCAATTTGCACCATTGGCATGAAATATCTTCAAATCTTATTTGAGCTCTGAGGATCATTCTGTTTCCAACAAATAAGTTTACCTAATTTGAGGGAGTTCAACTCAATATATATTTAGGTTAATATTGACCTTAAGTCTTTTAGGAAACGGCAGATAATTTTATACTTTTGGGGGGTTTTGTTATTTCCTCTCTGAAACTCTGTTCTGCACATTCTATCAAGCTCAGTTTCCCTGAAATCTAATTTCTTGTATCCTCAACTCAGTGAAAATGACACATTTTATTTGGGTTCCTCTTCTTTTATTTGCTGTTTGAAAAGTACTCCAGGCAGAAATCTGGAAAATTTTAGAGATTACTTAATTTTCTCTCACAGGTCACGGCCCTGAACAGCTTGTTTGCAAAATCTGGAAACAATGATTTCCTGTATTTTGTCCAGTTTCTTTGTCGTGGCCAGAAGCAGAAGTTCCCTTGCCACAGTTGTTAAAGGCCACAGGGCCTGACGCTTGTCAAATAGACTCACAACCAAGAATCATGCTTAAATCAGAGGGATTGACGTTGCTCAAACTTGACACTGCTGCAAACTCTGCCTCACAGAGGAGACTTTGTTTTTTGAGAAAATATCTTTTTTTAGGCTACCGCACTGGATCCCTTTTTCTTCTCTCTAGTTCTTTTGCATACATGCCTGACAAACAAGAAATACCACTAGTTATTAAAAGAAGTAGAAAGGAATGTGTCTAATAATCAGGTCAAAGAATTATAAATGCGAAGTCACAAATGTTTCCTAGCTTGCAGTTAGTAGGCAGGAGCTTTAAAAGTACAAGCTGTAATAATCATGTCAAAAGAAAAACAATGAAAGAAAATATAGAGAAAAATATAGAAACCTGAAACATAATTGAAACTTGCAAAAGAAATTGCCTACACTAGATTTAAAAAAATGCATTAGATATAAGTAAATGGATAAACTTAGTAGCAGGTTGAACATGTAAAACTTGAGGATGGTGATCTGAAGACAGACCAATGGGCATTATTTAAACTGAAGCAAGCCAAGAAGAAAGAAGGAAAATAATTGTGATTGCAAATGGTGTATCTGAGACACTGTATTTGTTATCATTGCTTCATAATAAACCACTCCAAAATTTAATGGCTAAAGTTGACAACAATCATTTATATAGTTTCTGTGGAAACCACAGGATTGTTCTAAGACTATTGAGATCTGCCAACTCCATTGTACATAAAAACATCATCAATGAACAGAGAGGGTCTATGAAGCACGTTGTTTGAATTCTTTTTTTTTTTTTTTAAGATTTTATTGTTATTGGAAAGCCGGATATACAGAGAGGAGGAGAGACAGAGAGGAAGATCTTCCATCCAATGTTTCACTCCCCAAGTGGCCGCAACAGGCCAATGCGCGCCAATCCAAAGCCGGGAACCAGGAACCTCTTCCGGGTCTCCCACACTGGTGCAGGGTCCCAAAGCTTTGGGCGGTCCTCGACTGCCTTCCCAGGCCACAAGCAGGGAGCTGGATGGGAAGTGGAGCTGCTGGGATTAGAACCGGTGCCCATATGGGATCCCGGGGCTTTCAAGGTGAGGACTTTAGCCGCCGGGCCCACATTGTTTGAATTCTTACAGAGCTTTTTCCTCTCACTGAAAAGTCAGTGGCTTTGCTTAAGATTTTTATGAACTCTTAACAAAGAATTTTAGTTACACCATCTGCTACATCTTTAAATTATGTTTTTCCCCCCAAGAATGCCCTAGATTGATACATGCCTGGGAGCTTTTTCTTAATTTTAGCATTGTTGGCCATCTGTGAAGTGTTGAAATGAGAAATGATTTTAATTCCAAACCTAGCACATCTTGAATTTTTAATCCTTCACAGTTCTTCCTTTAACTTAGTTCAACGCTCTTGTATTTTACTGTGAGCAGCAAGTAGCAGCCAGGCAATAATTTAACACTTTTAAAATTTCAGATTTCTTCCAGCTTATTAGGCATATTTAAAATTTTCCACACTGTCTCAGGCAACAATATTGATAAGGTTCTCATCACCCTATGATGTATACTTTTTTTACAGTTTTCTATAGCCTTCTCTTCATTTTACTTGCTCACCTCATATCCTTAATGAGCACTATCCAACTTCTATTTACTACTGTCTCAAATGGCATGTAGGTCTCATGAAAAACCTCCTGAAGTTATTTTCAATTTTTTTATTCGTTTGCACAAAAACTTATACTTTATTTCTAACTTTTAGTTTTAGTTTTTTTTTTTTTAATGGTGGCACCTTAGTATGAGTTAATACAATCTGTGTTTGTTTACCACTGTGAAATAAATAAATAAACAAACAAACAAACAAATAAATAATCAGCAGATGCCTGCTGGATTAAAACAACAAAAATACTTTGCTCAGGAATTACTGACAGCTTGATTGATACATTCTGATCCTGTCTGTCTCCTAGGTTGTAGTCAACTGGCTAGGACAGTACTCAGCTGTTGGTCAGGTTGTTCGGGGTTGGAGATCTACTTTGAAAGGTTCCCTTACAAACTCTCAAAGTTGAACAATCTGAGTGTCCTCAGTATCTGAGTAGTCTGCTCTCATGGTGAGAAACTCAAGAGAAAAAGAAAAGTGACAACATTGTTAGAATCTAGTTTCATAAGCTCTACACCACTATGTCTATAGCAGTCTATTCCTACACAGATCCTTTCTTATTCCATGTGGAAGGCACTGTGCAAAATCACACATGCTAAGGAATGGGCACCCATGGGGGCAATCCTGGAGATGTTGAGCACAGACATTTGTACAGAAGACATTGCTTTTGACTTTTCAGGAGACATAACACCTGGGAGGGAAAAAAGAAAGCAACATGGGTAGAGGGAAAGTTGAAGTGTGACACAGGTCGGTAGAGGCCTCAGCTGCAGAAGTCTTGTAGGAGTGTTTGAATTGGGGACAGAATTCATACATTCACCAAGCAGTCACTGGTTGTGGATGCTCCTTAGAGAGGTACCATAATTTTCAGCAAGGCACTGTTTCATCCAATATGATTCTGAGAGCAGATTCAAGTCTTGAGCTTTCCATACCCACTCTTCTTGGCAAAAGGAGAGTTAGTGCTGAGGTCACTGGGTCCAAAGGGGAGTCTTGGTGGTAGACCACACCAGCCCTTACAGTATGACAGCTGGAAGATAATTGATGAACTCTTCAGAAAGCGAGCATGAAGTAGTTTCCACTTGAGAATATCTTAGTTTCCACTTGAGAATATCTTATAACAAAAGACAGTGAAATAAGCACATTTACAGATAAATAAAATTAAGAGGTTTTTTTCTTTTTCCTATAAAGGGTTTTTACTAGCTGGGCCAGGTGTCTAGAGTGGTGGTACAGACACACCTCAGTATTCCCACATCTCATATTGGAGTGCCTGCTTCCAGTTTCCGCCTGTGCTTCAATCCTAGCTTCCTGTTACCACATACTGAAAGAGCCAACATAGGTTGGCTTCACACCCACATAGTAACCTGGATGGAACTGGCTGGGCCCAGTCTTGCCTTCTACAGATACGTAGTTTGAACCAATAAAAAGGAGGTCACCATATCTCTTTGCCTTTCAAACAAATAAAATGGGAGAGAATATGTATCTTCCAACATAGGGGAAAAGAACCCAAATAGAAACACACATTTTAAAAAATGCAGGAAAGAATAGGGAACCAGAAAAAGAAACTAGATTGATAAATATTTTTATATTAATGATACAAAACATGTCATATGTCTTCTGAGGTTTAAATTAAATGTAGAACAATAATGCAAAAGAGTAAAATAGAGTAAAAGCAATAATTTGTATTAGTGTATTACAAGCCAAGATATTTGTGCTGCATCTTTAGGAAAACTGCTGTTTGAATAGTTAATGATACCTAATTATAAGGCATTAAGGAGACAAATGAAATAATAATCTTAGTAAAAAAGAGAGAGAACTAG
Source organism: Ochotona princeps (assembly GCF_030435755.1). NCBI lineage: Eukaryota > Metazoa > Chordata > Mammalia > Lagomorpha > Ochotonidae > Ochotona > Ochotona princeps. The sequence continues at coordinate 26,725,102 of NC_080844.1, forward strand.
CAAATGGAGTATAAAACAGAAGGTCTGGGGCCAGCATTGTAGCACAGAAGGTTAAGTTGGTGCTTGTGACACAGCCATCCCATGTGAGTGCTGATCTGTCTTGATTGCTCCACTTTTGACCCAATTACCTGCTAATGTGTCTGGGACAGCAGTAGAAAACAGTCCAAGGCCTTGGGCTCCCACACTCAAGTGGAAGATCCTGATGGAGTTCTGTCAGCCTGGCTCAGCCCCAGCCATTGTGGTCATTTGGGGAATGAACCAACAGATCTAAGATCCCTTTCTCTCTCTCATAGAAAACTCTTAAAAGTATAATAAAGTAACGTAAAAAAAGAGGGTCCTAAGAGAGCTTGAAGAGCAATATTATATATATATATACCCAACTACATTGGTAATTATATTAATTATACAATCAATAAAATAACAATAAAAGGGTTATGATAGACTATATCCAACAACAAGAACAACTACATTTTGTTCGTAAGAATTGCATTCAACTGTAAAATTACAGAAAGTTGACCATGAAAGAAGAAAAATATGCCAGGCAAGCACTATCTAAGGGAAAATCCGTACTTTCTATACTAAAATCAGACAAAGTAAATGTAATACAAACAGAAGTACCATAAAGCCTGAAATTTCACAATCATAAAAGGGCCACCCCAACAGAAGTCACTATATCCTGAATTTGTATGGACTGATTTAAAAAATTAAAATTTTGCTAGAATCTGAATGTTTGTGTCTTTTCCTCCCAGCCAATATGTATATGTTGAGACATAATCATAAATGGTCTGAAGATAGGTGGTAGGATCTTTGGGAGTTGACTGGGTCATGAGGTTAATGTCCTTCGTAGACAGGCCCCAGAGAGCTGCCATTGCCTTATCTATCATGTGAAAATGTAGCAAGGTGAAGTTTTTGGGGAAGTTAGCTCCAACCAGACACCAGATTCCCTGACATCTTGACCTTGGACTTGTTACACTTCACAACTGTGAGAAATAAGTTTCTGTTATACATAAGCTTCTGCAATTGTAATATTTTATAACAGCAGTCCAAACTGACTAAGATAGATACAGAAGTAAAACTTAACAGAATTGAAAGAAAAAATGACAAATTCATACCTATGGTGGAAAACTTCAGCATATTTCATTTAATAGTTCATAAGATAGTCTGGTAAAATCTCCCTAAAATTATAACTCAGTTGAATAACTTTATCTGATCCACACAGAGTGCTACATCCCAAAATAACAGAATTTGCCATCTTTTAATGTACGAGTAGATCTCTCACCAAAGTCATAGACCATGCTCAATAAATCTGAAAACATTGGAATGATTCAGTGTGCTGTCCTTCCACAACACAAACAAAAAATGATATTATAGTGAAAACAATGTCAACTACTTAGTGATTAAATGATAAACTTTTAACTAAATCATAAAGAAAGAAACTAAAATGTAAATTTAAACACTTTTTGTGGAATCCAAAGTCTTGGGATCTTGTACCCATGAGGGAGATGCAGAAGAAGCTCCTGGCTCCTGGCTTCAGATGAGCTCAGCTTCAGCTGTTGCAGCCACTTGGGGAGTGAACCAGTGCATGGGATATTCTTCTGCCCCTCCTTCTCTACATATATATATCTGCCTTTAATATTAAAAAATAAAATAAATCTTTAAATATATATATACAGCTACTCTATTTTCTTTGATAAATAAAATAGATGTTTAAATGACAGATTAAACATATTTAATACATATCTATCCCAAAGAAGATTCTTGATTCATATGACTTTACTACAAAATCTTTCCAAAATTCAGGGAAGTAAAAACACTGATTTGCATAAACTTTCAGAAAATAAACAATTGTCTTTCTCATGCTCATTTTATGTGCCTAGTATAACCATGGTTGCTAAACCTAACAGGGATATTATAAGAAAGATTTAAAGACCAATCTTTCATGAGCATCTAGATATGAAGATCTTTAATAAATTCTAGACCATTGAATCTAACTACATATAAAGTCAGTTTATTCTAAGAATTCAAGATGAGTAACAAAAATTAACACAAGCCCATTAACATAAAAAGTTTATATGAACATTTTGATAGATCCAGGGAAATAATAATAAAAGTTGTCTTCCTGCTCCCTGCCTCTGTTTATTATGTATTCTTTTAAAAACAAACTCTTGGCAAACTAGTAATAAAGGGAAACTTTAAGAAAAAACAAGGAATATTACAAAAAAAAGCAGTAACCATCTTACTCAGTTGTGCCTTGCTGAAAACTATCCAAGACTGTCTGAGATGAGGCTACTAGGTATTACTATCTATATTCAGTATTTTACTCAAAGTCTGAAATACATACATACATATATATATACATATATATATACATGTGTATGTATATTTATTTATTTATTCATTTACTTATTATTTTTTTCATGATACAGTTTCATAGGCTCAGGGATTTTTCCCTTTCATCTTCCTTATTTCCCCTTCTCCCCACTTCCCCCCACCACACTGATATAATAGTATAGTCCTTCTGCTATTCGAATACATCATGACAAATGATCCTAAGTAGAGACCATTATGTTCAGTGAAATAAGCCAACCCCAAAAGGACAAACATCCTATGTTCTTTTGGATGCAAGGCGGCCTTCATGCAAAATAAGATCAATAGATAAATAGGCAAAACTTGTATATACATATATTCACCCAGAGGAACTCTATAATGGATATTAGCATACCAAGAAATGAAGATATGTTGAGTATGCGTCTCTACTACTGAATAAAAGAAGGACTCCCAATGAAACCATTAAGTATATCTTGACAATAGGTTGCTGGAGTCTATCACTTTCTATGCCTCTGAAATATTTTTAAGGAGACACTAAGATTGGAAAGAAAGTAATAAAGCTGCCATTGTTTGTAGATATCATGATTTTATTCCAAGGGATTCTAAAAGACTCTATAAAATAATTGTGTAAATAACTGAATCTTTCACATTGCTTGATACAAGACATTATTTAAAAATGAGTTCTATTTCTATATATCACCCATAGATAGAAATTTACATTTTAAAACACACCATTTATTATATAAAAATATAAACTAAATAGAAGTAAATCTAACAAAAGATTGGCCACATTCCAATATTGATAGTTATAAACATCTTTTAAAACCATAGATGTAGATTTTTTAAAGTTAATAAAATCCAAAGCTGTAAAGGTGTCCATTATTGACAAATTAGTTTATAAATACAATACCACTCCAATCAAAATCCTATCAGAATCTTTTCAGAAGTCGATAGATGGATTCTAAATTCATAAGAAAATGCAAAGGATCAAATATATCCAAGGCAATTGAAGACCAATTTAGAAGACTTATTTGCTCTGAGAATAAAATCCATCATATAGCTGTAACAATAAAGACACCCTAGTATTGGCACAAGGATAGATAAACTGATCAATTAGCAAGCCCATGTGAAAATAGCCAATTGATTCATGACAAAGGCAATTAAATAATAGGTGAGGGGCTGGAATTGTGGCACAGGGGCAAAGCTACTTCTATTTTGCCTACATCACAAATGGGTATCTTTCCATGTTGCAGTCGCTGCCAAGCTTCCAGTTCATCTCCCTGCCACTGGTCTGTGAAATCAGTGGAATATGGCCCCAGGGTTTGGGCCCCTGTCACCATGTGAGAAGAGATGCAGATGAAGTTCCTAGTTCATGGTTTTGTCCTGGCCTAGTGTTGGATGATGTGGCCATGGTGGGCTGGGGCAAGATAGAGGATGGAGAGAAAATAAGACTCAAGAAAATAAAACTCTTTCTCTGTAACTCTGATTTTCAAAATAAATGAATAGGGCCCAACATGGTAGCCTAGTGACTAAATCCTCACATTGCATGAACCAAGATCCCATATGAGCACCATTGTGTCCTGGATGCTCTATTTCCCATGCAGCTCACTGCTTGTGGGAGGATGGACCAAAGTCTTGGGACCCTGAACCTGCATGGGAGACCTTGAGGAAGTTCCTGGCTTCTAGCTTCAGATCATCTCAACTCAGCTCAGCTCTGCCCATTGTGGTTACTAGGGGAGTGAACCAGCAGACTGAAGATATTTCTCTCTATCTGTCCTCTCTGTAAATCTGATTTTTCAATAAAAAAATAAATCTTTAAAAATACATAAATGGGGAGAATCAAGATGGTGGAATAGGGTAAGGACACATTTAAACAGACGGAGAAACATTAAACAGTATGAAGCAGAGAGAGCACATTTCAGGAAATAGGAGAGAACAACACCTGAGGGGTACCTGGAGACTGACAACCAAAGGAAAGCAGTGAAAACAACTGTGTGGTGTTGCAGTGACTGATACTCCAGCGGCATTCAGCAAACGACAGTCTGAACTCCACTGGCAACTAGAACTCCACCAAGACTTTCACTGGTAGCTCAGGAGGTGAACCCAGACAAAGAACTGCCTGTCCTGCTGGTCTGTTTGATTTGACCAGGAGCAGAGACAGAGCAGCAGATCCCAGAAAGGCAGTGCAGGAACAGGGTGGATTTCACAGCCCAGTCTGCCCCCCTAGACTCGAATTGGGCGCCATTTTGTTTAAGGAGGAAAAGGCAAAGGAAAGGACTGAGCATACGCTGAACTAGGAGTGAACTCATTTCTGACTCAGTGAACTGCAACAACGTGGCTTCCTACAGGTTCAACCCAAGACAGGTCTGAGTAACCCTCAGACCTGATGGCCAGCAGATCAAGAACTCTAGTAGTGTCACATTAGGTGCCATTTTGTATAGTGTGGCAAAGGATTTAAGACTGCAGAGGACAATAGTGAGCTGCGCATGTGTTGAGCTCGCAAGAACTCACTGAGAACTCACTCAAACAAGAAGTGGGAAAAAGATTGTAGAGACAACAATGCAGCCTCAGCATGGAATCACGGGAGGTGGAGAGTGGTGAGACAGGAGCTGGGGCTGTGGAGACCATGGTGGAAATCTAACATAAGAACCCAGCCCTGGAACTTGCTGGAGGGAGTAGCACAATTGGCTGCAAACAAAGAGCTGTGTACCAACTATAATAAGTAAAATCAAACTGTAGACCTGTGAGTGACACAGCTTAGAAACGTGCCCCAAGGAGAAGACTCTGCTAACAGGAAGTACAGTGACCAAGAGCAAAAGAAGAGACAAAGGCAAAATGAATATTACTGAAGACTCCCCAGCAAAGGAACAAAACTCTATGCCAACCTCAGAGTTAACTGAGGAAGACATTGAGAAAATGGGAGATACAGAATTCAAAACACTTGTTATAAAGCTTCTTATCAACAACAAGAAGCACACAAAGCAGGCATTCAAGGAATTTAAGGAATATATCACATTGCAAATGAATCAAATGAAACCTGATACATACAGAAATAAAGAATACAGTGGAGCAAATTAAAAGTGTAGTGGAGGATCTGCAAAATAGAATGAATGAGGCAGAAGAAGGAATTTCAGAATTGGAAGATATTTCCTGTCACCACGGGGAAACAAACAAAAAGCTGAAAGCAGAGCTGGATCAGGCCAAAAAAAGTATTCAAGAATTGAAAGACACTGTTAAGAGGCCTTCCATAAGAGTTATGGAAGTCCCGGCAGGTGCAGAAAGAGAAACTGGGATTAAAGGTGTCAGTGAAATATTAAGGGAAAATTTCTCTAATCTAGAGAAAGAATTGGGAAGCAACATCCAGGAGGGGCACAGAACTCTCAACAGGGTTGATCAAAAGTGATCTTCATCATGACACATAATCAAGATCTCTTCAATCGAACATAAGGAAAAGATCCTTAAGTGTGGAAAAAATCAATTGACATATGAAAGAATACCAGTTAAACTCACAGGAGACCTCTCAAAAGAAACTCTACAGGCAAAAGAGAATGGAGCGACATGTTCCAGATTCTAACAGAAAAAAAATTGTTGGCCCAGGATAACTTTTCCAGTAAAGCTTTCTTTAGTCTTTGAAAATGAAATAAAATTCTTCCATAGTAAAGAAAAGTTAAAAGAATTTGCCTCTTCCAAACCTGCTGTACAAAGGATACTTCAAGATGTTCTCTTGTCAGAGAAGAGAAATAGCACCCAACAAAACCAAAGGCAAATGTGAAGAACATCCCAGAAAATGACAACAGAAAACTAAATCAATGAACAACCCATTGCTAAAATTACAGGACCAAATTACCACCCATACGTATTAACCCTGATTGTAAATGGCTTAAGCCCAATCAAATGTCATAGATTAGTAGACTGGATTAAAAAAAAACCATCTATTTGTTGCCTGCAGATGACCAACAAAAATCAGCAGAAATTATATCTCATATATTTTGATTTTTTTGTTGTTAGTTTCATCTCTTCCTAACACTTTTTTCTGATTAAATTCTTCAGTGATTCATAGATCATACAGTAGCATCATTTTCTTCAAAAAGGTTCTTGATTTTCTTTTACATTTCTTCAGTGACACATTAGTCATTCAGGAGCATGTTATTTAACTTCATGGTGTTGTTAATTTCTTTTTTCTTTGTGATGTTGATTTTGTTTTGTGGCTTTTCATTTAAGGGGATGTATAGTAACTGTGTAAGGAGACTGCATATCTAGTAACATGTTATTTAACTTTATGGCATTGTAAATTTCTATTTTTCTTCCTATTGTTGATTTTATATTGTGGCCTTTCACTTAAGGGGATGTACAGTAACTGTGAAATGGAGACTAACATATCCAGATGTGAGGATACAATGCAGTATGCATCTCCAGGCTAAAGATGGACTCCAATGAAACTGTTTACTATATGACTATAGGATGCTGGACTCTCTGCCATTGTCTATGCCCACAATTGTGGAAATATGACTGTGTTTGAAGAACTATGCTTTAGTAATGATATAGGGAAACTTGGTATGAGGGGTAGGAATTGGGGAGGGAATAAGGGAAATCCTAGGAGCCTCTTTAACTGTATCATTAAATGATGGTAATAATAATAGTAAAACATCAAAAATTTTTTAAAAAGAAAAAAATACATGAATGAATAAATCTTCAGAGGAAAATAGTAGGTGAAGGAATGGTATGTTCATTTAATAAAACTAAGTTTGTTGGATTTATTGGGAAAAAATACATCTAGACCTACTCCTGTACAACTGCTCAAAAATTATTTCCAAATGAATGGCAGCTCTAACTGGAAAATAAAACAAGGAAATTTTTAGAAGAGAATTTAGAAAGACAACAGTTTCATGACATTAGACCATCTAAAGAATTCTTAAGACATAGAGGAAAAATTCTCTCCTGTGTAAATAACAACAGACTTAATACAGAATACATGCAATAAGATAACCTAAGAACAATGAACAATGAAGAAAATTTAAGCAGATACTTTACAAGGGGATGTCCAAACATTTAAAACACATATGAAGAGGTGTTTCAGCCTCGTTAGTCAATAGGAACATGCAAACTAAATGCCAGTGAGGTACTGCTGCTCACCTACCAGAGTACTACATTAAAGAAAGGAAATTCCAACAGCTAGAAAGGTTGTGCAGAAGTTGGAATTCTTATACATTTCTAGTAAGTTTATAGATTGGCATAATATTTTTTTCTATTCTATTAGTCAGTATCTACTAAGAGTAAAAATACTCATAAGTCTATGGCCCAGCTACTTTATTCCTCAGTGTAAACATTGAAATCTGTATGTCTTCTCCTCAGTAGACATATAATAGTATCAAAATAAGTGAAGAATGTGCAAATGAGACAAGCTAAGCCTGTTTAATCAAAGCTTCTGGTAGCCAGGGAGCAGTCACTTTACTTGCATTTGACATTGACTGAACTACAGGTGGAGAGGTGAAAAAAATGTCACAATGAAAAAAAATTGGCAAAGCAGGAGATGGGTGAAGTAGCATCCTGTATGATTGGTCAAAGGACCATATTTGGTTTTCTCTGGTTGGTTCTGAATTGGAATTAGGGCAAAAAATTAGGGAAAGTAATAGTTATGACCAAGTTCTGGACGCTCAGAGGCCAGTTGCCACAGTGGTCATTGTTTAAGTTCCTGTACTGATGCTACAGATATTGTTGGTCAGAGTTCTGATCTTGCGTATGGTCTGGTCATTGTCTATATATTTATTGTTTCATTAACATGTTCATTTCAGTTTTTCACAGTAATCTGAAACTTCAAATTGCTCATCATCGGTAGGACGTACATAAAAAATGAATATGCATATATAATAAAATGCTATACCATAATAATGTCATGATCAAACTACAACTCCGCACAAAAATATAGACAGATCTTACTAGCATAGTGGTAAGCAAAAGTCAGACACAGAAGGATGCAGTGTGATTCTGTTGTATTCTGATGTATTCTGTAAAATATATCTCTTAGCATAACCTAGGAAACCAGTCCTGTACTGATGGGTGTGGGGGAGGAGCTTCTTACTCAGATGAAATATCTCTATAGGTAGTAAAGGATGATTAATCAGTCAATGGTTGGCATTTGGGTATAACACTAAAAAATGGTCACATTATGTTGTTGGTCCGAGTTTAATCAGTATAACGTTTCCTTCATATACAAGAGAAAAGTCTGTGTGTGTATTATTTTCAAGTTTAGTTCTCTCTCTGCTTTTTCATCTTTGCTCCTAAAAACAAATGTAAATTTCACCTAAAATAGCAGAATAAAATTGCCTATGTATTTTGAGCTCTAGAAAACAGGCTCTATTTTGACAGAACATCAGTTTCATAATCCATTCTTCACATAATTACATAATTCAATTTCACTATTTAACAATTCTCATATTTTAACCATATATTTTTTTCTGAATATGTATTGCATAACAACATGCTTTATAGCTCTCTCACAACCATTTGTTTAGGGACTATGTCTCAAAGATTTCTATCCATGTTATAAATCACCCACAAAGGAAAGGTCTCGAAAATTTGTGAATAAGAGTTATGGAGAGCTTTCCATCATAGCAGGTTTATTGCCTGTTCAAAATTAGTTTTTGAGGCCTCCCTAAGCACTGAATTGTAAGTGAAATAATGATGAAGCAGGAAGATTCTTAATTTAGGTATACTGGGCTCAAATTCTAGCTATTTTATTTACTGTCTCTACAAAAATGATGTGTTTATTTCACTAAGACTCAGTTTACTCATGAAGGACTAGGAATGCCAGTGAATCTGATCTTTGTTGGAGGATTCAGTGGCATGCTGTATGAAAAGCTCTTGGAACACCTCTTGTACACAATAAAGGCTCACTGCAGGTCAGCTGATTGCAAGTAAGTAGAGATGACATCTAAATGTTTTTTGCCAAATTGCCCACTGATACAATTTAACTTCTTCAGAGCTACCCATGATGTTTCTCCTCTCTCTAACCCAATCCACATCACCAAGCGAATTACCAGTTCACTAATTGCACTGGCTGCTGGGATGTAGCCCTGGAAAGGGGTCCTCAGACTCCTCTAGCTTTAGCCTTTTACAGAAGAAGACACTGAATCACCAGAAGTGTAGTCCAGCTGAAACTGCAACACACATGGCTAATTGGAGGTGAAGCTAGCACGTATGGGATCTTGGATTTGCACTTTTTTTTTTTTTTTTTTTTGCCCAGGTACTGGAATGAAGAGCACAAAGTAGAAAATTTATCCATGCACTTTTTTGGCTCATGTTTCAGCACACCAGGGGGAGCTGGGGTACATGGCTGGGGTAGTTGATTGATTTGTTCTGTCCTCTGTCCTCTGTTGTGGTACCAGGTATCCTCTGCAGGTTCTGATGGACTACCATATCCTCCATGTGCACCTGATTATGCTCTCCTCTGTCTCTATCTGAGCCTCTGAGGAGGCTCAGCTTTGACACTTGCACTCCATGACAGACCATGGAACCTACACTTCTTTTCATGGTTGGGATTCTGAGTCCAGCAGTTTGATTAGGGAGATCCCCAAACAAACTTTGTCTGAAGTGATCTCAGACCAGATTCTTGTGTGTACTTGCCAGTACAGGATCCGGCATAGTCCATCGCCCCCAGTCAGCTGGTGGTTGCAATTGCTGGGTCAGTTCTGTTTCCAGCCCTGTCTTCCACTGGAACCAATGGGTGTTGCAGTCCAGTCTGATTCTGCCCAGCACACACTTGGCCCTCACATAAACCAGCAGGAGCTGCAGACTAGTTGGAGCGACCCCCATAATCTGTGCCAGGCCTGCCCCCTGCCCTGGTTCCCGTGCTTGCCCGTATGTACCGCAGACTTATCCAGTCGGTCCCACATCCCATTCAGCTCTTCTACATGTCAGTGGGCATTGAAGCCTGGTTCAACCCAACTGGGCCAACTATCCAGCCCGCGTACATGCTGGCGGATGTTGTTCTGCCCCAGTCCTGATTTTTATGCTGTCCAGTGGGAGTGATAACTCAAGAGGGAGATGCCCACTATTTCCCTCCTGGGGCCACTCCTGGATCACGCACATTCCAGGTGGTGCTGCAGTTTAGCTTGACAGAATTAGCCCCAGTGCCAGCATCTGCCAGCTGATGCTGCAGTAAAGCCCAACCAACCTTCACCCCTTCTGATTTTTTTTTTTTTTTTTTTTGCACCAGTAGAGACAGTCAGCCAAGCCTGGATCTTCCCTGATCTGGCTCACATGAGACCCACAGGTGTTGTAGCGCTACCTAGTCTGGTCTGCCCTCATCCCAACTCACGTTCTCCAGTGGGTGAGGTGTTCCAACAGGGGGGCCCTCCACATTCCCCTACCAGTTTCACCCATTCCCTCACTGGTTCCTATGTGTACTGGTTGGGCACTGTTGAGATCAACTTGACTAGTGGGAGCTAAGCCAGGGCAGGCATGTCAGGAATGCCTTCCCTGGGGAAGGGAAATCAGAGCTGAGCTCTGAAGGATTAGTAGGTAATTGCCCTGTAGAGGAGCTCTACTGATGGGAGAACCTGGGCTCCTAGGTAGAAGGAAGCCACAATGGCTGAAACCAAGTCAGTCACATCTGGCTGAAAGATTAAATGAGATAGGGCTCAGTGCAGTGGCCTAATAGTTAAAGTCTGTGCCTTGAACGCACTGGGATCCCTTATGGGTGCCAGTTCTAATCCTGGGGGCCCCACTTCCCATCCAGCTTCCTGCTTGTAGCCTGGGAAAGCAGTCGAGGATGGCCCAAAGCCTTGGGACCCTGCACCCATGTGGGAGACCTGGAAGAAGTTCCTGGCTCCTGACTTCGGATCAGCGCAGCACCGACCATTGCGGTCACTTGGGGAGTGAATCATCAGATGGGAGATCTTCCTCTCTGTCTCTCCTCCTCTCCGTATATGTGACTTTGCAATGAAAATAAAATAAATCTTTTTTGGAAAAAGATTAAATGCGATAGCCAACTGTTTAGGTTAGTGCTCAGCACTGAACATAATGACCATGCAAAGAATCTGTTAACTACTGTGTATACCAGAGGTTCTCAAACTTTAGCATCCATCACAGTCATGGTGGAAGGCTTCTGAAAGCATAGGTTGCAGGTGTCCGGATGCTATGGTTTCTGATTCAGAGTGCCTGATGTTTGCATCATGGATTTCTATTCAGTTGTCAGCTGACTTGCAAGGCTGCTCTGAGCGGTACACAAGTGACCCTTGCGGACCCAAGAGTCCTGAGATCCTAAATGCTGGTCAGAGTTGAATTTCTCACAGCTCAGCTCAACCCTGCACACAACAATCTCTCTGTAATCACTTGATCATGTTTATGGCACTATTCATGGGAGAAAAGGCCCTGGAAAGTCTTCATCCCCTCACATAACAGGAGAAGGAACTTGAGGGCCAAAGTACAAGCCGCTGCCTCAGAAATGGCAGGACCCTGATCCCAGTGGTTTCCTCAGTGGAACACACACTGGTGACAGTTCCTCCTTTAGCCAGCCAGGAAGAACTCTTATCCTGCCTGTGCTCCTCAGCAGGACCAAGTTGATCCAGCTCTTCATGATATTACCTTTCGGACTTTATAAAGATAATGATCAGCATATTGATTGCTGGGCTAAATATAGGTTCTGAGGTAAGTGAAGGGTAACTTCAATGAAATATATTATTTTCCAAGAGAACCACAGCCCAGCACAACTGTCTACCCTGATCCACATGAACACTCTTTTCCGATTTTCACAGGTATGAAGGCACCTCTCTTACTGAGTAAATAATGACAGTAAATGAAATAGCAGCCATAGTGGCTGATCTGACCAGGGCCTGCCTAGGCCAGGAACAACCCCACTGTCTTCACCTCAGGCCAAACCCATCAGCGTCCTGGACACCTTCATCTCAGGGGAGAGGCAGCCAGGCAAATAGAAACATCTATTTGCTTTACCCAGGCCCTACAGCCAGGGTTTAAATCAAATACGATTCCAGCTGCTGGGCTTTTAAATGCTCTGATGTGAGAATTCGTTTGTCAAAATATTAGAATCCCAAATAAGAACATTCTTGAGGTATTTACAGCTAGAAAAAAAAAAAAGGCTGTTTACGCAGATGACAAGAATTCACAAGGGTAACTTTTCTCCTGGTTGCTTGTCTAGGAGATAGGAGGTAGACTAAGGGTGTCCCAAAGCAGATGGAAAACCTACAAGCAAAAGCCTGAGTCGCTGAGGCTTCATGGTCAGTCAGAAGTAAAAGTTTCTCAGAACAGCCTTCTCTGATGAAAAAGGTGTCCTGCCAGAAACCAGGTGCAGGTGGAGTCCGTGTTTTAACGTTAACAGACTTAGCGCTGCTGATTGACTTCTCTCCAGGACAGCTGGCCTGGACAGCTGGAGCCCACTCTCCAGGTAGTTATTTGGGGGGCAATTCTCGCCCCCTTACCTAGGATAAGGAGGAGTTCCTACCAGAAATGCCAGAACCTTCTAGCTGAGAGATCGTATGGATGCTCCGTCCTCCCACACCTACCACCACCCCCACCGAGGACCCCAATAACTGTTGGTGTGCAAGAAGCTACCGGAGCGCGCAGCGCCTGCGAGGCTGGCACGAGTCTCCCCATCCCTCCCCAGGGAGCGCTCCCAGCGTCTTCCCCTGTGATGTCAGCGGAATCCTGAGCCCGATCCCGCTCCCCTGCCTGCCGCCGGGGCCGACCGCGGCTGTCACCGTCGGCGCAGCGCCGCAACAGCTCCCGAGTTCGGACGCGCAGTGCCCCGGGGGCGGCCTCGAGCACCGCCCCCCGCCGGCTGCCCACGCCGCACTCCGCCCTGGACGCCGCCGGTCCCGGCGCAGGGGTGCGGCGGCGGGGAGGGTGCGAGCGGGCCCGGCTCAGCCTGATTTACGGCTCTGCTGAAAACCGCTTTGCTCCCGCAGCATCAGCACCGGGGGCGGCAGCGGCGGCGGTGGCTGCAGCAACAAGTCGGGTAAGCGGTGGCCGCCGGGCTTCAGCGACCACGGCCGGGCCTTGGGGAGGCGGCACGCCGGGCGGCCAGGTTGGGGAGGGGTCGTGTCTCCGCGGCCTGGTAAGGAGTTGAAAGAGCAGGCTTCTTGGCCCCACCTGCGGGAACCTGGCGGCGCACGCGTCTGCTCTGGTACCAGAGAGCAGAGACCCCAACCGCCTGGCATCCCTGCTCTGCCAGAGCGAGGGCTTTCCCGGTAATACCACCCATCCCCTCACCACCACCACCGGGACTGGAGTTTCAGCTGGGCTCCCAAAAGCCTGCGTGCCCCAGAGTTAGTGATGACCCATTCCCATGCCCAGGGATTCCCCCACCCTTTCCTAATGCCCGCTAGATTTCGGAATTCCTTCGTTTATCTCTTGCCAGTAACTTAGGGCAGGCTGAGAGCCAGGATTTGCTTCTCATCTCCAGAAAACCCACGGTTAAACACACCCATGGGTAGCACAGGAAGAGGTTCCCCTCTGAGGGCCAGTGGAGCCTGGGAGCTTTGCCTGCCTCTGTGTCTAAGGATGGTTAGCACCTTGGTTGTTGAAGAGGTTGGGAACCTAATGAGGACACTTTTCACCCCAGAACTCCGGGTGGACGCCTTTATTTTGGGACCCCTTGCTTGTTTCATTTACGCAGAGGCCATTCCTAACGGAAATAAATGTGCAATACTTGCAAAATTGGGTTGCCAGGGTGAAGATTTAAAAGAAAAATTGCTGCAAAGATCCAATAACTTCTTATTAAAAGAGTTCCGTGGGTACCCACCTGGTTCGACACTGGCCAGCTGTAGAGCTTGTCATGTTTGCACAGTATCCTAGGCAACGGCCATCCAAGCAGACAGACACACAGTCACCTTGGCATACTGGTCAGGGCGCTCTTCATGTCCAATGATAACTTGGTATGTTGGGTCCCCAACACTCAGTAGAGCTGGAGTGCAGGGAGCCTTAGTGAAATGGTGGGACAGCTGAACATCATCACAGCAGTCATTCGAAGGGAGACATTAAAAGCAAGATTGCAGGCTGAAGCTTGGGCAGCTGATTGTGTGCCAGCTCTGGTAACACCTTTCCTTTAGTTAAAGATCACTGATTTTGTCCTCTTTGGGACTGACTTTGACAGTTCATGTGAATTTTTCCTCATGCTTAATCCAGATTCTGTCTGTGAAATAGGGTGCACTTTTGCATTTGCTGTGTGTGAAACCTAGGAGGGCAGGAAGCTGGAATCCCACTTCTGGATTCTGGAAACCCACTTGTCACTGGCGCTTGGTTTCTTTACCTCCTCACTCCTGTTTTCTCATCGGTAAGGAGGAGCTGTTAGCCACCTGTTTTTATCCTCTACTTGGTTACAAACTTGGTCTGTAAAGGCTAACTAATAGACACTTTCAATTTTGCAGACTGTCTAATCACTTTTGGTGAGGGTAGTGCATAAGCCACCAAGAGTTCAGAAATATCTGCCTGTAGCTGGGTTTGGCTAACAGAGCTTATAGTTCTCAACCTTAGATCAACAGGAAATAGTGTCAGCAAAAATAACTTGAAATCCAGAAGCCGCTGCCCTCACGGATGTGAGAGGAGTCATCTTGGTAGCATTTCCCCTCCCCCACAGATGGGTGAACTTCTTTTCCCCCCTTCCCCAGGACTTTCAGAGTAATGCAACAGAAGGCTTTGGAGGAAAGCAGATATCCTTGGCAGGAGTCCTTTGAGAATGTTGCTGTTTGCCTGCCATTCCGCTGCCCGAGGTGTGGAGACCACACCAGATTTAGAAGCTTGTCGTCGCTGAGGGCCCATCTGGAATTCAGTCACAGTTACGAAGAGAGAACCCTCCTGACAAAATGCAGCTTCTTCCCACCTCTCAAAGACACAGACCTAGTCACTGCAGAACTCCTGAAACCCGGGAAACTGCAGAGCAGCGGCCCGGGGGCAAAGCAGAGACCAGGCTATGTTAACTTGTACAGCATTTCGCACGAACACTCCAAGGACCGGAAGCCGTTTGAGGTGGCGGCTGAGAGGCCTGTGTCCTACGTGCAGACCTACACCGCGGTGGACCTACGCACTGACTCAGTGGATGGGCTGCGGTCGAGTCCCGGGCTCCCCACTTCCGACACCAAAGCTTCTTTTGAGGCACACGTCAGAGAAAAATTCAATCGGATGGTCGAGGCCGTGGACAGGACCATCGAGAAGAGAATCGATAAACTCACCAAAGAGGTGGCCCAGAAAACTGCTGAACTGCTGGAAGTTCGGGCAGCTTTCGTGCAGCTGACTCAGAAGAAGCAGGAAGTTCAAAGACGAGAGCGGGCCCTGAACAGACAGGTGGATGTGGCCGTGGAAATGATCGCTGCGCTGAGGCAACGCCTAACGGAATCTGAGGAGGAGCTTCTAAAGAAAGAGGAGTAAGTGGTGCTGAAACACAGGACGCCAACCCCATTGCTGCAGACTCTGCGACCCTTCCCCACCAGTCCCCAACACATACAGTCACAGTCACAAGTGAAAGTTAAGCAAGGTTTGGTTTTCCGTATTTACAGGTAACTTGGCTGCGTTTCCAAACTGTACCAACAGGAAAAGGGCATTAATGTTTTTAACCTCTTTATGTGTGGTCTATAACTCAGCAATATTAGAGTAAAAATATGTAGCTCCTTGACTCCTTAGGCGCTGGAAATTGCAGGCAGCGTTTTTAGAGAGGAGTAGTGCCATCTGTCTAAGGAGGGCACCAAGGGCATGCTGGGAGAACCATCCTTGTCTCCATGATGTAACGTCAGGAACAAGAGATGCTGTCACAGTCCATGCTGTCTTATTCAAATGTAAAAACAAGCTTAGCTCCATCTACAAATTGTTTTGACTTATTTGCTATTTTGAATTGCCCATTTCTGCTAATTAAATGTTGATCACTGAGCACCCACTTAATTACAATGTGTGTTCAGAAGAAGCAGACGTTAAGAAATCTGGAGACAAGACATTCAGATAGCGTTGTATTTCTGTGATGTAGGTTTGATCATTTTTCACATGAAATGATGGGTGTTGCAAGCGGTAAGTCCTGCCCATGTGCAAAGGGTTGACACTGGTTCTCACAACTAAGTATGATAATAGAAGCTATCACTCGCAAAGTCATCTTACTTGGAGAAGCATTTTGAATTTAACCCAGTTCATAACAATTTAGTGTATTGTGCAAACGCAGATGGTCAGATTTCCTTCTAAATGGTGGCTCAGAATTCATGGACTCAAATGACCCGAAAATTGATAGAATGAAACCTCATGGGCTAAAACATCCTGCACAGCATGGTTCCACATCATTCCTGACCTCTTATAGAAAAGGCTTTAATGTCATCTTTTCCTTATCAAACTCCCTGGGAAATCACTTGCTGTCAGAAATGCCTTCATTCTAGCTGGAAGGAAGCCTGCTGTACTCAGATGAGGCCTAAAATTATGTATTTCAGGTGGATTTAAATCAGCCATTGATTTACTTTTCTCACAGATAAATCATCTCTAATGAAAGAAGGCTCTCCTGTGGCTTCTGATGTCCCTGGTGGACAGTTAGTATCTTGGGCAATTCAGGTCACCAAGGTGACCTGTACTGCTGGAGTAGCAGAAGACTGCGCTTTGTGCAGAGGAAAGGCTAAAATTAAAGTTATTATCTTTCTGTTTGCTTCAAGAGCAGCAAGTTTAGAAGTCAATGGAGTTAGTGTGTTGCATTTATTTATTTGATTAGTTGTATTTATTTCTTTGAAGATTGATAATGAATGTGGAATTGAAGTGTTGAAGACAGACAGGTGAAGGAGAGGATCCCGTGGTTAGATATAGGTTATCCTCAACATCAACATTTGGGCATTTTGGGTAGTGGGATCAAAGGTGCTTCATTGTTTAAAATAACTGATTCACGGAACAAAAGTGAATCATGTGTGAGTCAATAATGATAATATGTTGCAGTTAGCCCAAGACTGTCATCTAAGCACCATATAGAAAGCAAATACATACTTACTTTAAAAATATTTAACAACATAGTCTGCCTTACCCTCTGCATCCAGGTCTTCCCTGTTTGTGCACACTTATGAATTATTTATACACGCAGAGTTACTGTGTTCTTCCAAATGCAATTATGACTTGGCGTGGGGTTGTTTTTGTTGTAACATTGTATGTCTTAGCCATCTTTTGTGCACCTAATACTGGATTTGACCATTCTTTCTAACTATTGCATCGTATTCCATGGTCTGGTAGGGACATATAATGACTGATTTAGCCAGTTTGCTATTGATGTCAGTTTGCTATTGAATACATAATTTTGTTTCATTTTCTTAGTATCAACAGTAGTGCTTCAGTTAATACCCTCATACATCTTGTTTACATATTTTTAATATACCCGAGGGCACATTGTAAGTTGATTTTTAGTAAATCATTTTTGGACTAAAAAAAATTAGCAGTAATTAAAAAACTACAACTTTTAATAAAAATAAAATGAAACTGCTTTAAATTTTAAAACATAAAGTGTTTATTTTTAAGCCTTCATTTGGGACTGCCCCATCAGATTCTGTATTCAGCCCCAAATAAACACTCTCTGTGTGCATAGAATGGAACTGAAAGAGGCTTGTTTCCAAGAGAGATCCTGGGGCTGCTGGATTGAGAGAGCAGCTGTGGACAGGGTCAGCAGTGTCCACAGGGTCCAGCCTGTTTCCCCACCCCCATCTGAATGGGGATATAGCTGTCCATCTACCATATCACTTATGATTGATTTGACAGGTCAGCCTGGCTGGGCTGGTTTTTCCCCTCTTCTCCTCTCCCTTAGAGCACTGTACCCTCTACCAAAGAGGTGGCCTTGGGAAGGCCCTGTTTGGCCAAGGTTCGTGCTGGGAGCCGTGGTCCCCCAAGAGAAGATTCTGCATGAACTTCTGAGGTGCATTTGTGATGGAAGTGAGTCATTCCCACCCCACTTGAAATTGACTTGAATGCTGAGAATGCTTTGACACGTAGATGGTAGACTTGGCTGAAAAAAAAATAAAAAACAGGAAATATCTAGTTGCTGACATTCATGCAAATGTGCTTTATTTTTAAAATTTACAAAGCTTTCTCTCGACTTTAAAAATCCTTTATTTAAAACTGAAAGGGAAGTCTGCAGGGCTACTTCTGCCCTGAGGCCTCTATAGACTGAATCAACTTGGTCCATAGAAAAATAAATATAACTACATATACAGACTGTAGCAGAGAACATTGTTTGAACTGGCAATATTTTTGTACTGGAAGTCCCATTAGAACTCTGTAGAAAGGTATCTGTGTGTTTTGGGAGTACAAATCCCAAAAAGAAGCTGCTCACTGTCTTATAAAGTCTGTACAACTTTTCAAATCCTGTTGAGATAGGTGTTTACTTATTGAAGAGCATTCGGAGCTGTGGGTAGGTAGCACTGCCTATAATCAGGTAAATCAATCTGAAAACCTTGCAGTAAAGTAATCCCTTAACGAGAAAGTTGGACTTGGTTGCTTATCTTCTGGGGTTTGGAGAATTTGATTACAACAGCAATAACCCCATATACTCTTGCTATATAAAAGGTTGCAAAGTCTTGAGTGAGCATATTTAATGTGCCCAATGTGGTGCTTGGTGTTGTGTGAGGAACATACAGTTCTTGTTTGGCATTTTTCTCTAAGAGGAATGTATGCTATACATGGGAAGAAATGCATACTCATGAGCATGCCCATGTATTTTTAACAGGTGCTTAAATACAAGCCACAGTTTCAGGTTGATAAAACATTAGAGAACCGATTGTCCCACATGGAGGGAAGTGACGCTGGAGGAGCAGTTGCAGGGCATACTGGAGGAGATAGCCCCTGAGTGGACTGAGTGGTTTTTAACTTGAGAACTGGAAGATATCATCTGTCTGTTTCAGGGTAACACATTTTATAGACACAGAAAACAGGGCCCAGAGTAGTGGCTTTAGTTGCAAAGTGAGGCTGGAACCCAATTTGCTGTTTGACTGCTTTTTCCATTTATTCTCTGTGTCCCAGCCAGACTTCTGAAAATGTGATGTTTGCCCAAAGCCTAAAAGACTTATGTAATAGCAAATGTGGCCCACTTTGGAATGGGCTTGCTATTTTGAGAGGGCTGCCAAGGTGACATCATTTATTTTTCTGATGTGATGGAAGAAATGCCAACTGGCATCAAAGGTGTTCAGGAAGCTGGAAAATGGCAGTGTCCTAAGCATGGCGATGATGTGAAGCTTCCAGAGCATTTTAGCCCAAGGTTTCTAACTTCCATTGGGGATTTTTGGCTCTGTGTCCAAGCCCAGTTACTGTGAGGCCTTGGATGACAATGAGAATCCAATGTGTGATTCCATCTCTAACTTCCATCCTGCTCCCTAGGGAGCTAACAGAGCTGAAACTCCCCTCTCCCTTCATCATGTGTCTCATGCTCAGATTGGGGCTAGGCAGGAGACCAGTCTTCATGGAGTCCCTGATCAGTGGTACTGCTCTAGGTTCTCATCACACAGGAGCAAGCTAAGGGAACGCAGCTCCTGCCTTCATGTGGCTCTTGGTGGAGAACTGAAAATGGACATTAGGGCATGCCATTAAAGACATACGGGGGCAGCTGAGTCGGATAACTCCCACTTAGGTTTCCATCCAAACGTGCTGTGAAATGTTGACCTTTCCAATGCACGTTTGACATAGTCATTTGCTTTGCGTAAGTTAGCCCTCTTGCCTATGAATTAAGCCTTTCCCACATTAGCAAAGGCAGTCAGTGAACAGACAACAGTGAGAAGGCCAAGGAACAACATATTAAGTACAGAGTTCAGGGGTTTGTTGGCTTCACATGACTGATTCACCTCAACAGATGGGGTCTTCTCCTTTTAGGCTGTGCACCCTATAGACTTAGAAACACAGACAGAATCAACCAGATATTCCACAATTTCTTTTTCTATTGGTCTCAAGTTTCTCTGCACCATTCCAGCTACCCCTTGCCCTTCTTTCTGGGCTCAAGGGTCTAAAATTATAGTATGGATCCACTTAGAGCTGTTAGAATACTGTAATTTTCTCATTTAAGGTATTTTAAAAATTCTTATGGAGAAGTGTACTGGTGTATTCAAAGAAGTTGAAAAACAAAGACAGCCAACAAGAATAGAGATGGACCAGATCTGCAGCTGGTGCAGATGTGGGCCTGTGAGGAGCAAGGAGCTGGCTTTGGGCTCTGGTTTGCAGCCAGCTCCTGGTACTTGGAGACAGTCAAAGCCTGCTTCACAATTGGCCTCATAGCTGACATTACCATCTGTTTCACGGGCTCTGTGATCAATAACTAGACTATTTTTAGTTGGAGGTATTTTTATCATGTCATATACCTCTGAAGAAGTTCATGAATCAGTAATGCACAATGAAACTTAAATAACTTGGTGGAGGTTTGCCTTTGGGAAGACAAGCCCGTGCTAAAGTTGTTTAAGAATAAGGAGCTGTGTCAGTTTTAGATCTCACTGCCACCCCGGAGGAGATACTGATAAGTTATTTATTGGCTTTATGCAACAGTACTTATCTGGAAAAAGGAAATCTTAGGATATTTCTACTGGTTAATGATTCTTCAATCAGGAATATAGTGGCAGCCTGCATATGTTGAGCAGAAATTTGTTAAACCCCTGTTTTTGAGTCCCTGGCCCTATGCCCACTTATTTCATGGGGTAAGTGGCACATTAGTTCTTTGTGATGTGCCTTGTGATGAAATTTTAGGTTCTTCAGGAGAAAACAGCATCATCTCGTCTATACCTGGGTGGTTCTTAGCCAGAGAATATGAAGGGAAGGTTTTGGGAAGGGCAGGGGCAGCAACTCAGAGGCAACAGTATGTCCAAATATATGAGTCTGGCCTAGTGCAAGGATGAAGGGACTCCAAGGAGATGCAGGGTATGTTTGTGGAGAGTAGAAGGTCAGTGTGATAGGAACAGTTGGTTGTACTTTGTTTCCATGGCCTGTTTAGAATGAACGAATATAATGTACACCCCAGCGTATTAACCCATGTTTCCATTCGTCTCTACCCATGCTTTTGGGGTGTGTGGTCCCATAATAGTGTATCTTTGACTTTTATGAATTCACCCGTCTTTAACCCACTTTAGAAGAAGCAATTAAGAGGGTTTTAATATGTAAAACATGAAATATTACTTTGTTTCAGACCTCATGGATATACTGTAGAATGAATGCATGACTGAATTAATATTTTTCCAAACCAAATTTTTGATCATACATAAAGAACTTTTTCAGTTGGTTTCCAGTACTGCTCCACTCCTCCCCCAATCCTTCATCCTCTGTCTCTCCTCTCTTTCTTTCTTTCTTTTTTTTTTTTTTAATTGCCTTTCAGCCATAGAGAGTTTCCACTCACTGGTTCACCA
The DNA here is from genome assembly GCF_030435755.1 of Ochotona princeps. Lineage (NCBI taxonomy): Eukaryota > Metazoa > Chordata > Mammalia > Lagomorpha > Ochotonidae > Ochotona > Ochotona princeps. Next base: position 26,746,758 of record NC_080844.1, read on the forward strand.
CCCAGCTATAGACAGTGGGTGGAGCTGGGCCACACTGAAACCAAATCTGGGAAGTGAGTCCAGGTAGACTGAGTGTTAGTAGGAGCCCAGCATTAGCCAGGAAGCTGGAGTCAGAAGCTGGAGCTGGAACTCAGGCCCATATATGCCAACACAGCATGCAGGCATCTTAGTCAGCACCTTAACTGCTACACTAAGTTCCTGCCCACTGTACTGGTTTCTGAATGCCTGCGAATTGGGATAATTGAAATTTCTAGGTCTGCCAGTTATTCTGCATAATTATGCAAAGTTCTTAGGGTCTTTTTCTTGCTTTAAAGTTCAATATTTTTAAACTAAGAAATGTTTCTACTAACACTTAAAACTTTGGATTTAATCATATCTAGCCTTGTTTTTCTTTAAACAAATGGTAGTCAAACCTGGAATCAAGTAGTTTTAATTTCCCGGAAGCTGGTCTTTACCCATCCCTGACTGAATTTCTCTCAACTTTGACTTTGTCTTTTTCCATTTTCTGACAAGACAGGATTAAGACCCTTACAGAAAACCCGATAAGTCTGACTGTTCAGTCTGATGGCATCAAAATATTTATCTTCTTAAGTCACATTCAGCTCAACTCTGTAACAAACTTGTGTCAGTGTTTGCTTTTTTTTCAAATGTCTGCCTCTCTCACTTCTAGACCCACTGCACATTAATGTAATCAGTATGTTTTAATTAAAAATTTATTTTTCCCAAAAACACTTGGTGAAAAGAATGGTGTTTCCTTAAGAGTTTTGCACATATTCATAGAAGGGAACCTAGACTTGAGGAGTGCTCATTCAGTCTGTTGTAGATTTATTAGTTTGGCTGAAGAAGATGAAGCCAATCTCACACAGATATGTAGTAAGAAAATAGAGGGATATTTGAAAAGTTTTGCAGATAATGGTAAATATGTTTGCATTGATATTATGCCAAAACGTAACAATAATTTATTACAGATTAATCGCAGTGTGGCATCTGAAACTATATGGTTGACCATTCTGTTCTCTCACTCATTGAAGTCCATTAGCCTGACTTGCACTTTGAATGGACATTTTACTATCAGAGTATAATAACTAAAGGGAAACAAGCTCAATGTGGTTAAACCTCCATGTTTTCCATTCATAAAGTTTCCAAGATTTTTTGGGAAAATAAGAGGTGATTCTGGGTCTTATTCCCCCAGACTGAACAAATGTGAAGGAAGGATCTGAAATGTGCCCACCTGTGATTCCCCTGGCTCTCATCCTGTTTCCTTCTGATCAGGATACCTTAGGCTGCCTCAGTGTGGTGAATTTCTCAAGCCTCTGCCTTGTGTGTTTTAAGTTCTCTTTTAAAACAAAACTCCCCTAAACCATTAAAGTTATTTTAACTGTCTTTTCCTTCTTTTCTAGTTGGTGTTATATATCTACAAACTGAAATTGCATTACCCTGAGTGCCAAATTGATTGAAAAAATACAAAGGATATAACTTCTCAACTTTAGGGACCAAGAGAAGTAGATGAGGAAGGTTAGCAAAACTTTCTACAACAAGGAATGTTAATATTATTTTTTAAAAAGTTTTGTATGGCACCAGTAGCAAAACATTATGTAATTTAAAATTACAAACATAGTGATAAGCCATGTTGCATTCCAATTTGTTCTTCTGCTTTTGAGATGTTATCCTGGGAGACTAAATTATTAAATATTGCTGTCTTCTCATATGCTAAACTATGCATCCCGAAAAGCAGATAGAAATGAATATTCACAAAGTAAAAAGAATGGAAAAGATATGCCAGGATGCTGAAAACTTAGTTTTTAGTGGTTGGGCAATGGATAATTTTTAGTGTTTTCCTGACCTTTGCAAACATTACTTAGCAAAAGTATTTATAATAGTATGCATTTTCAGACATTATTTTTAGTAATGAATGGGCTTAGAGCAAAGTACAAAAAAAAAAAAAAAAACTGGATTCAGCCCTTGCTCAGGAGGGTCCCACAACAGGTCATTTTTCTATTTCCCACAATAAATGTGAAATATTTCTGTAATAGAATGAATATGGTAACTATTATAAATGAGAATGAGTTGAAAACAAATGACCAGCTTCTTTTGTTTTCTTCTTGGTTGTGTTCCCTGTAAGTATAATTTGGAGACTGTTGCCTGATTCACCCTGGTAACCTGGGTAAGGACATGACTCCCTGTGAATTGGAGCCTTAGCGCCGAAGCAGGAAACTGTTTTGTGTGTTCCTACTTCCCTTATAGAATCTAAGCCAAACCTAGGGACCAGGAAAGCCTGGGCTTGGCACCTGGGCAGACTCTCAGTTCTTTTGCTACTGTGTAAGTTCTGTGGCTCACCAACCTAGCCCAAGTGACTAACAGGAGAGCTTGGAAAGAGCTTCTGTCCACAGCCTGAATGACCAGGGCCTTGGAAAGTGGGAGTCTTCTGTTGAGTGCTCAAACAGAAAGAAACATCTGGAAACAAACTTGAAACTGAATGACACAAAAAAGTTCTTCTGCAAAGAATACTCTCATTTGTCTAATGGGAATCTTTTTTGGCTACTGAAGGATAGTGGAACTATTAAGATATTAAGGTTTATGTTTCATTCTTAAAACAGGAAAAGGGGAGGTGTCTGGTATCAGGAACATTTTTTCAGTGAATCATTGCTAGAGGTAATCTGTGTATGATTATAAAGTTTTTCAGAGCTGTGTGACTATACAAGGTGACAGAAAAGTTTCAGTCTGGCCAAGTGTGAAGTAAATATTTGTGAAATGAAAATTATGACTAGTTGCCAAAGTGGCGCTGACTTTATATGCTGACTGATAGTACAGAAGAAAGCAGCTGGAGGCCACTGCCATCTCTTTTGCAAAGATCTTACATAAAACCCTAACTTCTGGATCCAGATTTCCTTGGATTTCTACTCTTGAGACTGTAGGAAGTTTGGTAGAAAATACAGATCCTGTGGAAGTTGGGATGGGACAGAGAAGACAATAAATGTAAGTGCCTGTCTAGAATGACTGAGGTTAGGTATGAAAATGAGGATTCACTAATGTAAGTTGAAAGAGGCCATAGAGAAAGTGGTTGAAGTCTTTATAACAGAGTCTTTGAGTGAGTTGAGCATGGCCAAAACAATGAAGTGCCCTTCTTCCATGAGAGAGATTTTGAAGACACGTCAGGGAAATGCTGCAGCATAACTATGGGATTTGTCTGCCCCAGTGGGGATGACAGATTATTCATGGGATTGCCTGAAAGAATATTCCTGAGTTCTCATTCAGTGAGAGCACGAAGGTGAGGGGCACCGGGACAGTGTGCCTCGTTTGGTAGAGCTGGTCATCTGGCGCTCGGCCTGGAAAGGGAGAGTTGCAGTGGAGGTTAGTTAAAGGGTAAGGAGAAAAGCTGTGTGTGGTAAGTGGAGATTGAGGGGAGCTAGGGCAGTGTCTTCCAAAAGAGATGTTCATGAGCATGGCTGCCAAAATGTTCATGGAAGCAGTCTCAAAATAATGCAGTTTCAGGTGCTATTTCATCGTTTATAATGTTAATCTGTTGTTTGCAGATTTTTTAATAAAGTGCCTGTGTATTTTATAAATCAGAAAGATATCACTTTCATACTTCTACTAAGAATAGAAGGGATAAGGTGATAATTAGATTTTTGTAGAATTATGAATCTATATAGAACTAGGTAGATGAGAGTTGAAGGAGTATTATTTGAAATAATTTGCTCAGTTACATACCTACCAGTTGCTTCTCCTGTGTTGAGTGCTTGAATAGCTTTCCCAGTGGATCCTAGGTGGTGTCTAAGCTGTTTTTTCTTAGCTCAAAAATATACTATGGGCAGTGTATTTTATTCTTATTTCATTCTTTGCAATACTTTGATATGAATGTGGCCTCTTGCCTCCATACTTTCCCTGTCAGGATTTTTTTTTAAAGCCCTAGCAGCTAGACCTCTCAAGAACCTCCAGTGGTTTCTCATTTCATATGTAATCTGAACAGGAATATTCATAGTGACATCAGAAGGCCTCCCTTGGCTGCCTTCCCCATGCAGGACTTGTTGCTTTGTCTCAGACTCATCTGAATGTCCCTGGTTTGTTTAGCTTTTTCTCTGAAGTATCTGCTTATTCTTCAGGGCTTCTCTTGTTCAGAAGTTGTGCGTGACTTCGTTTCCTAAGATATCACCCCTTTTGCCCCCTTGTTCACTCTGTGCCCTGGTACCCACTTTCAATTTCCTTAGCACTTACCACCCCCTGACCTACATTTTTATAGCGACTATCTCTCTCTGCTAAAATATAACCTCCTCATATAAATAACCAAGGTATCATTTTATTTCTCACGTGGTTGACTTGGCTGTACTGCCCAGAATGATGACACACGGCCGACACCCAATAAGAACGTGTTGAATAAATGGATGTCTCATGGATTTGTCTTGTGTTCTGACATTTCTGCCTTGCAGAGAAGTTGTCACATTCAACCATTTCCTGGAAGCAGCAGCTGAGAAGGAGGTGCAAGGCAAGGCTCGCCTCCAGGACTTCATCGAGAATCTGTTGCAGCGAGTAGAACTGGCCGAGAAGCAGTTACAGTACTATCAAAGCCAGCAGGCCTCCGGCTTTGGCCGTGACATCAGTGAGCACCTGGTGAGTCCTGCTGGTCCAGCCACCAGCGTGAATTCCTCGTGCTCTGGGAGAGTGGGTGGAGCACCTGAATCAGATAATCTAAAGTTGAGTTGTATCTTAGCTCTTTCATTCAATGTATTTATGTAAAATTACATAAGTGCATATGTTGGTACACATGTATGCATTAAGACACATGATACAGATAAGAACATTCACAGAATATGGAATCAAATTATGTTCATTTTGGTGCAAGAATTGTTGAAAATCCATGCATGTTTTTCATAATTGGTATCTTCCAGGAAATATTGAAGATTCACAGTCAGCATGGATTAAAACAATTTTTGCACCAAAGTAAACTCATGATTTTATTATATCTGCCACAAACTTTTTGATGTACTATCATACACGCAATATATGCACATGCATACAAATAGGGTGGGAGAGTAATAAACATTTGTATTTATACTTTCTGTTTCCTAAACGTGATGTCCTCTACCTTCAACAGACTTGCTGTACCTAAAGAAGAATAGACTAATTAAAGTGAAATAAAATGTCGTTAAGGTTAAGGTTGCAGAAAGGAATTCAGAAACGAGAGCTATGTGTGGTTAGGGCATGACTGGGCTATAATGACTGTTGAGGGAGAACAGTGCCAACTCAAGGACAGATTAGCAGGTGTATGCTTTCCAGATGTGGTTTCCCCTTGTGTTCCCATACAGTCACTTTTGGATTATAACATGTGATGCCATGAGAAAGTTTGCCAATGCCATAGACCCTCTTCTCACCATAGGCCCTGTTACTTGGTATGTTTTCTTTAAGATGAGGCACCATGTCTTTAATATAGTCAGAGAGCTAAGTCTGGCCTCCCTGGGTACCTCCTGTGAGTACACACACACACACACACACACACACAATAACTGGTGCTTTTTAAAAGGGAAACTATTGACTCCTCTAGTAACCTATTTGCCCCGGTGTGCTGAAGGCATAGGACAGCCAGAAACACAAGCTTCTGGAACCTCGGCTCACAGTTCCTTGCCCTGTATCCCCAGCATGAGCGGAATGTTCTACCCAACTGCCTTCCCTGGATACACATCTGCTCTCCCTTCTCAGGAACTGGCAGGCCGCCATCTCCAGCCCTGCTCCTACTGTCTCCACTAGGCCCTGCTGCGCAAAGTAGGAGTTTCTTACTCTCTGTTCTCAAATCCACTTCAGTTCCTTCCTTCAACCTTTCTGCCCTCTAATCCACTTCAGTTCCTTCCTTCAACCTTTCTGCCCTCTGCCCTCTTTTATGCCACCTTCTCCAGAGAGCATGAAATTCTCAGGTTGATATGTAATGTCTTTTTAAGATGACTCTATCCTTCAATGCCGTGGAAAAATCACCTCCCCTTCCTGCCTTTTGGAAGTACTGTCTTGGCATTTGTGTCTTTTTGGAATCCCCTTGAGCATTTGTGTTCTTTTTCACCTAGCTGATTTCTAAAAATACAGTATGCTTACTCAGGTGTTTTATCTTTCTGCTCTGGAAAGTACTGTTGAAATAGACACAAAGTGACCTCATATCTCATCTGCCAAAATCACTCAGGGAGATGCTCGAAAGGAAGGTCATGAAACAGCTTGGATAATCTTATTTTAAGCATTGCGTTTATTTCCTGCAGGTTGCTAAATGAGAGCAAGCAGTAATTCACTTAGCACATGTTTATTGGGATCACAGCATTTACTGGGTGCTGAGGAAGCTACTGTGAGCAAGATGGACAAGGTTCTTGCTCTCAGTGAGGAGGAGGACACATTACACAAGTGACTGAATGAGGGCCATTTCACATCGTGATAACTACCTAAAGACAGAAAGTCCAAAAGATGATAAGCTTAAGGTGTCCAGGGTTGGGGGAGCCACTTTAGATACAGCTCATTCAGGAAAAGTGTTAAGAGGTGATGTTTGTACTGTGACCTGAACCAGGAAGAAGTCACTCTGTGGAAAGCTAGGAAAGGAATGTTTCAGAATTAGGCAGTGCAGATGCCTTGGGAGAGAGTAAGTTGGCAGCGCTGCCTGGCAGATAATGGAGAGAGCCAGGAAGGATCCAGGCATGGGGCCTTTCTGCTTACATAAGATGTTTGGATCCATTTCCCAGCGCACAGAGAAGCTGTTGGAAGGTTTGTAGCTGTTGGAAGGTTTGTCTACATTTCAGCAAAAACTCATTCAGACTGCTGTGTGGGGAATAACCTCAGGCATGTAAAAATGAGAGGCTCTTGGGAAAGGTGGTGAGGGATGTGGCGGGGGTTAAAAAGAAGGAAGGAAGGAATGGTCCAGGGTGTGCTCTAGGGAGTGACAAGATCAGCGGACCTTGTTGAAGGATGAGATTTAGTGAATGAAGAGAAAAAAAGCAATCAAGGAGGAAGCAAGGCTTTGGCCTAAGCAGTGAGTGTGTACTGTTGCCATTTATACAAAGGGTAGGTGGGAGAAGACCCCAGGGTCCAATTCCTCAAGGCCACAGCTGCTTCAACCACCGTGTTTGTGGTTTAGAAGTACTTACTTTGTTGTTCCGTGCACGGTTACGTATGTTTTTCATATATGGGACCTTGATCAAAGAGTCTTCATTGCTGGCTTAGCATCCTCTTGTCCCTAGACAAGAAGAAGACAGAATCATTGGGTGAGAGACAATGGAGGTAGGTAGATGGACTAAGTCAGAAAACCTTTTCCATCTGCCTGGGTTCATGGCAGCCTCTGTGTGTGCAAGGAGGAGAGGATGGAACATTCTGTAATGACTGTGACAGCAGGCTTGGCCTCTACCCTGTGGACTTAGAGGGCTTGGGAGAAATTTTCATCTAGCTGTTGATTCCACTGAATGTATTGTGTGCATGCTCCTTTGCTCTTACATTTGTACATATAACACATGCTTTGAGGAGCAGTACAGAGAGGAGGCTTGGAGTCGGACACCTTGAGTTTGAAGCCCAGTCTTGACCTGGTGCATTGAGACTTTGAACTAGTTATTTCTTTTGCTGCCTTATCAGTGAGCTGGGAACGATAATGCCTACTTCCTAGGGCTATTTTGAGGGTTCACTGTACTTAACAAATTGTTGCCATCACCCCAGCGTTTGATAGAAAAATGTGCACCATTATGGAACTTGGATAGCCCTACATACAGCTCAGATCCTTCTGTATCCATGCTTATTCATGTGTTTTCCTTCTTATAAGACATCGTCAATTGTTCACATTTCTTGAGGTCCAGCTAGATCTGAAGCTAGGCACTTCTTCCAGGCTCCCATTTGGGTGCAGGGCCCCAAGGCTTTGGGCCACCCCCCTCTGGCTTCTCAGGCTAAAAGGAGGAAGCTGGATGGGAAGTGGAGCAGCAAGGACATGAACCAGCACTCACATGAGATCCTGACACTCTAAGGAGGAGGATTAGCCAATTAAACCATTGTGCTGGGCCCAACCTTTCAGTTCTTAAAATATTGATGTTGTTGAAGTTGGGGAACTCTTGTAGAAGATTTGATAACACTGTTGCTTTTTCCCCAAAGAAGAAAGCTTGTATGTATATATTTCTATTTCTCTCTGTCTGAGTATGTGTGTGTTTCTGCTTTTCTCTCAATTCAGCATAAAACTTTAAAGGATATAATGTATACATATAAAAACAATCATCCGGCCAAAAATTACATGAATATGAGGGGTCTTCTAAAAGTTCAGAATAAGTGCGTATTATAAAACAGCTAAGCATAAATTTTGAGTATTTTTGCTTCAGCTTAAATGCTATCTTCATCTTCCCATAAAGTCTTTGAAATGCCCTCATACATACAGTAAAATGACTGCATTTTGTTATACTCCAGTAAGAATAAGAATGACAGGGAAAAGATTTAAAGGAAGAATAACCATTTTTTATGGTTCCACATCCATTAATGTGCATGCAGCCCAGGTGAGAAACCCTTAATGCTGGTGGCCACGGGAAGGATGCGGTGGGGACAGTGCTGATGTCCCTGGGGATCCCCAGAAGCCATCAATCTGGCCTTGGCCCAAGCCACCTGCCTCACTTCTGATTACTGCTTAACTTCAGGAGCCTCATGGCACAATAATGCCTAATGCCTCTTGTGTTTGGTTGTCGGGGTTTTTTTTTTGTTTTTTTTTTGTTTGTTTGTTTGTTTTTTTTGTCGGTTGGTTTTTAATTCACTAATTTTGAACAGGATCAGAAATACTGTTGACTTTCAACTGTGTCCCAAGACAAGTACCAGGATTGCCCTCCTGCCTCCCTGAGGGCATGGCCCTTACCAGCCTTTGGGTCAACATTTCCTTTTGGCTTGCTCCTGTTTAAACCTGAAGCCGCATACAGTAGAACTGGAGCCATGATCCTGTTATGCTGAGCTCGGTTTTCTGGATTCTTGTAGCGCGTAGCAGGGTCACATGTGCCGCTCCTCGGCAGCCCAAACATGAAAACAGCCCATTCTCCCCGCCCCTGCATTCTCTGTCATATGTGATGCGACATCACTTCACCCAGTTACATCAGAGTTATATGAGCAAGTTAGGAACCGAAGGCTTGGGAGTGCACCGGATTTGCCTGAACATTGGGTGGTGACATCTGGATCACAAGATGGTAGCTCTTGATTTCTCCTGAAAACACAGACATCCTGAGCCCAGCCACACAGGTGCAGGCAGATCAGTTACAGGAATGGGAAGTATTACCAAGGCTGGGCAGCTTCAGAGGCAACTGGCGCCTCTGGGATGGTCTTCAGTCGCTCTTATTTCAGAAACTGTGTATTTTAGGTAGTAAACATTTTATGCCAATTTACTCTTGACTAAGATATTGTAACCAATCAGAGCTGTTGTCACTTTGCTGGAGATGCAACCTGATCAATCCACAATTAATGGCACATCATGCCAGTTTGTAAACATGTTTCTTCAAGCCTTGTTCTTTTGGTGCAGGGTGGCAGAGGGTTGGGGGCCTTTGATTTTTTGAGATTTTTGAGATCTGCTGGTACAGAGTTCTTGGGACCCTCAGAACACACAGCTGCTAAGGTGCCCAGAATAAGCAGAGGCTGGGACATACTTCTTCACTAGTGTGATGCATGGTGCCACTGGCAATGCTACTTACTGTGAGCAGTTACCCAGTCCCTCCATGTGAATGCAGTTGCTTCAAAAGAAAGATTTGAAACACCAATTCCAACATTCAAGCAAAGTAATGTGTTTTCTTTCTTATTTGTTTTCCTTCAGCTTACAGATATCTCCTCAAATAAGAAACCCAAATGCCTGTATGTATATCTTTTTAAACTTAGACAATTTAATAATATTTGTGTTACATGTGTATCTGTTGAATGTTACATGAGTAAGTCTATTGTGTAAGTGGGTTTGGAGGTTTAGGTGACAAATGTACCTGTATGTGTTCCTCACAGTGTAAAATGTAGAGGTGACTTTCAGGTGCATACAAAGCTGTGATACTCCTAGAGCAATAATCCCACAGTATTTTACAATGAAACTTGACCTTACTGAAGTATGCTGTAGTCATAATAGCTACAGGACTCTTAGTGTAGTATGCATGCTACATTATCTTTTGTAAATTTATACTGTTAGTTGCATATTTTATACAGATTTGAGTCCCCTGATGGTCTTTGGGAGTCCAAAATTCCCATCTCTGTAGAACAGTTTTCATTGACATGTCCTTGTCTCAATCTTATGACTGATAAACAAGCCTACTAATCTTTTTCCTTGGATTTAGTCTCATTCAGTCATTTCCTGGAGATCATGGGAATTTGGGGGAGAAAATCCCAACATATACCATTTGTGTTGGTGATAACATTATCACCACTGACCACAAGGGAATGATTGTGCTATGATTAATTACTATTCTTTCACAGCTTTAAGAAATCTTTCTTTCTGCTTATCTCCTCCCCAACTCCACTTCACTTTCTGTAGCAGCCGTGGGCACTCACATTCAGTGTGTAACCACCCAGATCTCAAGCCCCATTTCCACCCGAAGGGAAGAAGCTACCTGAAGAAAGTTAAGGATGACAGAGCCAGCATGCAGCCTGCCAAGTCCATGCATGAGCAGGCCGAGTCCTCAAGGGAACTCTGCAGACTGCCCAAGAAAGGCGAGTGTCTAGGCTTCAGCCGGAAAGGCAACATCCGGCCCAAGATGGCTAAGAAAAAGCCAACAGCAATTGTGAACATCATCTAAAAGGGTGGAGAGCTTTGGGCTACCGTCACCCGGCTTTGGGGAATGTAAACCCAGGGCCACTCCTGATATGATTGGACACATGCCATGGTGAGACACTGGGAAAGCCAAGGGCATCACCCAGGGTTGCAGAATGTAACAGATGGGAATCCCAGTGAACCGGAATTGTGTCACAAGTCTCTTCTAGAAACAAGAGGTGCATTACAGAAGGAGTTCTTAAAAAAAAAAAGAATGAGACATACTTCTTCTGATCCAAAAGTATTAGTGAAACAAAAGTCCAGCTTCTAAGAAAACTGGCAGGGGCTCCAGGCCTCCTATGCAGTGGTTGTTAATCCTCAGAGCCACAGATGACACCAGGCACGGGGGAGAATGCTTCTGTGCCCATGGCTCTCTACATTGGGAGGCAGATGGAAAAGTTCTGTTTATGGCAGTGAAATAAAAATATTTGGGTGGATTTCTTTCTAACCTTCTCCTCAGTTAATTTTCAAGTCTGGTTCATGGAGATTTTAATCTTCAGGTGGCTTAAGGGGCTTGCTCAGTCTAACTTCAGTTCTGATTTCAAGGGACTGTTTTTTAGTTTGTTTGCTTGATGCAGGATTTTGTGTCCCTGGATGCATGTTTATTCAGATGCTGGTATACTCTGCTGTCATCTCTGACTGAGCCTTCCGCTGCTCGCTGCTGCTACTACTACAGCCACGCCGTCAGCCTCTGTATGGCTGTGGTCGGGAAGATAAGCTCCCGTAATCAGCACCGGTCTTTGGTGCCCTGTCAGAGCAGCTGGAATGGCAGCTGATGGCTGCTGGGGGCGACTGCAGTCTCACTCAGCCCTGGTCTAGGACCTGCTACAGGGGCATGTTCGCAGCTTGCCCTGTTAGCCGTGGCATCGCCTTCTCTTTGCGAGCTAACTTGCCCACCGAGCAGCTTGCTTCATTGCCTGTTGCATCTGTACCCGTTCACAGCAGCAGAAGCAGGGTGTGTCCTTACCTTTCAGCTACGTGCCCGGAGCGTACGCTGGGCACTGCATCCTGAAGTAATTCCTGGAATAAACAATGCATGCAGGATTCAGATTTGCACTGTGTCCACCCTCTGTATTTTTACATTCTCCTGCTTTATCGTTTTCTCCAAAAATGAATTCTTTTTTTTTTAAATTAGCAATATCATCAGGTCTCATACAAAGTTTATAGATTCTGACACCCTGGAAACAAGAATATATTTGTCCACAAATACACACACACACACACACACACACACACATATATATATAAGTAAAATATATGTTAAGTATATTAATAATTTATTTTTAAATACAGAGCAAATGTGCATTAGTGATGGGTGGTTTTAAACTATATATGTTCATGTAAACTGAATTCTCTTACTTTAAAGCTGTAACCTAATTAACATTAATGGAATTATGATTGTTAATGCAATAAGCGTTCAACTAGCAGTATGTTTAAAAATAGATAGTAATAAGCAGTTACTCAAAATGCCAATAAATTGAAAGTGTAACTTATATAAACATTTTGAACCTATTGTAGTTAAAAAATGCTGATTTTTTTTTACTTTTGGCCTATGGGTGTGGACCCATCATGTGACGTATAGAAGGAACTGAATATTGCTGTGAATATTACTATTTAGGCTAACATTGTAAAAATTATAATGTTATATTTATTTGGAGAATTAACCTCCTCTAAAGTTATTTATTACTGATGCTTATACGATGATTGCACTTTAGTCTTTTGCATACTAAACAAATCATAATAAGGTTTGTTGTGCTGCATGCTCTTTGTCCTGTAACACATACATAATGGCGACATCTTGTTCTTTAAGATGGGATAACTGGATTTTTTTTCTGTTTTACTTAAAGTAGCTCACATTTTTTATTTTCATGTGACATATGCAGGGGACACGCCAGCCCTCTCGGACAGTGGTACCCAGTGTTCTTCAGGAAGCACCAGCATGTCTTATCTTCTGTAAACACAGGATGGAAGGTTTGGGGACTCATTTGTTACAGTAAATATTTCTGTATAAGGTTACAACTGCATTCTGTCCCTTTGCAAGAAAATGTCTTAGATACATTGTGCTTCCTGTGAGGCATGCCTTTAGTGCTGAAATACTGGAGCTAACTCACTTGGGAGGATATTTCATGCCACATGGCTCACGCTGGGTGCAGTGTCACAAATATGTCTTATTTTTAAGCACTTGCTTTGTCCCCATGCTAGTTGACTTTAGGGTTAGAGCAGTTGGTTTTTTGAAGAAGTTACCAGAGTGGGAAAATACATTCAAGGTTAAACCAGAGAGTAGACCTAATCTCATGATTTGTTTTGTAGGGGAGAGGTCTTCATTTGGACTGTTTTCTTTTTCTCAAGCTAGGTTACAGATGATCTGCAAAGTTAAGGTTGCCTAGACACTGGTTTTCAGTATTCTGCAGGGTCGGTCAGTAGTACAGATGTTGGAATATTCTATTCCAGAATTGAAAAAGAAGTTTTTAGATTATGAAATATTATAATAATAAAGCTATATTTCTGACTAATGCGTTGGCATATTTTGTCTGTTGAAATGTTTTAGGGGAGCCAGTTATGTTGGCTTATAAGCAGAATGGTCCTCCATGAATAGGTTGTTCATTTTATATATGATCGTGGTTTTACACACCTGTAAGCTTTTCTCCAGACTTAGCTTGATCATTTTTGTTCATCCTAACATCTGTATCTGAAAGTCTCTTCTCATTTGTTCACACTGAGGCGTCCTCATTAAAAGCCCATGTGGCACTCCCCCCATCTTCCTCCACAACTATCAGTAATTTTTCCTACACTATTTTTAAAAAAAGATTCATTTTATTTTTATTAGAAAACCAGATACACAGAGAGGAGGAGAGACAGAAAGGAAGATTTACATCTGGCGGTTCACTCCCCTAAGCAGCTGCAACAGCTAGAGCTGAGCTGATCTGAAGCCAGAAGCCTTGAGCCTCTTCTGGATCTCCCACATGGGTGCAGGGTCCCAAAGCTTTTGGCCGTCCTCAACTGCCTTCCCAGGCCATAAGCAGGGAGCTGGATGGGAAGTGGGGTGGCTGGGATTAGAACCGGTGCCCTTATGGGATCCCGGCATGTGCAAGGCGAGGACTTTAGCAGCTAGGCTACCGCGCCGGGTCTTTCTACGCTATTTTTAAACAATGCTCAGTAAAAGCCATGAGCAGATCCCACAGTTTATACTCCAGCTTATATGTGCTGTACCTGCTAGTTATTACAGGGGGCAGAGTATGATCCACATAGATTTAAAAAAAAAAAAAAGAGTGTAAAATTGGTAGAGTGACTCAGTCATTGACCTAACCATGGAGTCAGGAAAGTTGGAGAACTCCATTTGTTCACAAGCAGGAAGAAAGAGGTTTGCACTGTGGCATAGTTGGTAAAGTCGCTGCCTGTGGCACTGTAACCCCATGTGGGTGCTGTTTCAGTCCTGACTGCTCTGTTTCCAATCCATCTTCCTGCGAATGCACTTGAAAAACAGGAGAGGATGGTCCAAGTACTTGGGGCCCTGCATCCTTGTGGGAGACGAAGAGGATGCTTCTGGCTCCTGGCTTCAACTATCTGGTTGCAGCTCCTTGGGGAAGTGAACCAGCAGATGGAAGATTCATTCATTTTATTTTACTGACATGGACTTTGTCAAGTGACCTATCACTTCTATCCTTCTCCCACCCCTTCGAGGCAGGTTGGGGTGAGGAGAGATCATTGTCTTCTTGGAGCATGTGGAGAAACAGCCGTTGCAGAATGAGAGGCGTGCGCCTGGTGTTACGGTCAGTGTGGTGTGCTTCTGGGATTGCAGGTATCTCCCTGAGTGTGGCTTCCATGTTTAAAACGGAGGAACGTTTTTGTTGCCACATGGCTCCTGAAGACAAGCCAGTAGCTTCATCTGGTGTTTGGTTGGATTGACAGCAGTTCTGCCCAATACTAGGGGAGAAATTGACAGTGCTGGGCTTTGCCGTGGTGTGTAGCACATCAGAATCCAATATTCTGCCATCCTCAGACACTTACTGGGTACTTCCAATTCACTTTGCCTTTTTAATGAAAATATTTGGGAAGATGGCTCCATATTATTTTACTGTAAGTATGATGGTATGAAAGAATTGTCCAGGGTCGAGAAGCCCCATGACAGGGCCAGGATCAGAACCAGAACACTGTCCTACATCTCTGCCTCCTCACTGGCACAAGCTCCAGAAAGTTATCTTAAGTGTACCTGTTGATTACACAAAAGTTCTGAATGTCTCACGATTCAGCTTAGTTGTTATCAACTATTGCACCTGCTTAATGCAACCCCTGTAGTGTTCACCTCCACACCATTTGAAACAGAGCCACTCCAACCTGATAAGAATTCCATGGTCTCAGCTGGAAGTCTGTTAGTGCACACACCTTTGGACACTACACATGGTAGTTTGCTCACTGAGTGCAGGTCACTGCATTCACCGTGGTCAGGTGGATTCTAAACAGAAGGATGCTTTTAAAATTCAACCTATTATCTTTTAAATTCGCAGTTATTTGTTCAAAGAGGAGACTCCACATTCTCACTCTGTGGGACAGACTGCTTTGGCTTTTCCTTAAGTGTGCTGTAGCTTGACCTCTTATGTCACTGTTTTCATGTGATACTGAGCATAGCAGGCTGATAGAAGGAACCCAGATTCTCAAACACATGAAAGGGGCGGTTATTTGAAATGATGGTTAAGACGCAGATGCTTGTGTACTCTATCAGTGTGCCTTATTCAAGTTCTAGCTCCCATTTTTAATTAAGCTTCCTATTAATGTGCACCCTGGGAGGCAATGGATGATGATTCAGTTACTTGCCACCCCCATAGGAGACACCAGTTGAGTTCTAGGCTCATGGTTTCAGCCAGCTTCAGCCCTGGCTAGGATAGCCATTTGGAGAGTGACCCAAGATGGATAACATCTCTCTGCCTCTTTTCAAATGAAATGAAAATAAATAGCAATTTCTAAGGGGCATAGGGTGGGGTGGTGAAGATCATGGCAAATGAATAGAACATACCTAGCTGTTGGGATGGAGCTTTGTCAGGGTGCCCTGGCTGTGACCTGCCTATCCATTCCCCCTGGCCCTACACCTCTAACTTGCCCTTCTCAAACCACTGACTTCTTTACAGTACCAGATACTCTGTACTACGCCCACACTACTTTACACCTTGCTGTGCTTCTGCCTCGAAAGCTTTCCTCTCTTCACCTGGTTAGTTTCCACCAAGCCTTCAGGTTACAGGTCATCTGTCCCTTCTCCAACACAGCCTGTTAACTCTTGGAACACAATATGCTTTTTCCCTTGGGGACTGACCCCGCACACCTCTTTCTGTGTACTGGTGTGATCACTCAGCTCACATCTGCTGCCCTTAATAAGTGCCAAGGGCCAGCTGCAGACCACAGCACCTTAATGGTCCTCCTTCAGCATTCATGGAGGAACTGAACATCAGTGATATCAGCTACATTGAAGATGAAATTGCAGTGAGGAAGTGGGCATTCTTACAGCTGGGGAGGCCAGAAGAGAAGTTGCTTGGAGAACAAGAAAGATCTGGGGTGTCGAGAGAGAGAATAGTGCCATCTGAGCCAGGGTGTGGAGGTGGAGAGCACAGAACAGGTATGGCTGTGACCTGGGAAGTAACTTTACTTTCTTTTGCAAAGTCATTTGACCCTTCATCCAAAGATGGACTGCCTCAGGCCTGCATGTGTTCCGCAGTGCTGAAGTTCTGTGATGTTACTGTACGTACTGGAGGTCCCCAGCACGCCAGGCCTGCTGCTGTGCCCGAATCAAGACATACAATAAGAAAGAAACCATGAAGGTCAGGATCATATAGAGCCTAAGAGGAGGCTCGGCTTGCCAGCAAGGGACACAATACTCCAGCAGTAGGAGAGAATGACCACGGGGGCATGGAACTGGACAGAACCCCGAAGCACTCTCCTTTATCAGGGCTCATCGAGTCAAGACAGGAGCGCAGGTCCTGCCTCGTAGGGAGGTGTTGTGAAACTCTCCTAGCCTGTTTCTATGGGAGGATGATGTATTAATAATCAACCATAATTAATCTTTTCTGATGAACACAGGCATAGCTTCAGAGTCTTTCTTAACAGTTATGACCAGCTTTAGAAGCAAAATAATACTGCTCCTTACTGAAAATATGTTAGGCTCTATGGCAAAGGATAATCTAGGTTGCAGGTGAAGTTGAGATTTCTAATCAGCCAAGCTTAAAAGAAGAACTGATTTTACATTATCAAGGGCATCACAAGCATCCTCAGATGTGGAAGCCACATGTGCAAGTGTCAGATCAGAGTGATGTGATATGAAAAGGAGCACACCTGGCCTTCCTGGCTTTCGAGATGGATGGCGAGGGTTCGTGCCAAGGAATATGGACAGCCTGTGCCTGCTGCAAAGGCAGGGAAATGATTCTTTCCCAAATCTTCCCAGAGTGGACAAAAAGGAATGCAACATTACCCACACTTTGATTGTATCCAAGTGAAGCCTACATTTAACTTTACAGTTAAGTATAAGAGGTCTTCAGAAAGTTCATGAAGGAACAGGTAAATGGTATACAGAATCCAATCTGGTAATGGAAGAGGGTGAAGGCAGCAGCTCTTCCAGTTTTCTGAGGCATCAGCAATGCTGTTCTGCAGGCAGAATCCAGCATCCAGCGTGACTCAGGCCTGCATCTGATTGTGCAGCTGGCAGTGAGCCTCTGTTCTCACTGGGCCAGTTCACAGGCTTGATTCTGCTGGTGCTCCTGGCTCGGTAGCACCTCTACACTTGGTCTCTGCCCTTCACTGAGATCCTGTTCACTAATACAGCTATTTGAATAAAGTTATTTCCAGTAAAATCACAGACTCTGTTTCAGTTGCTTGCTGCTGGAAACCCCGATGAATACTGTATAGCCACCTCAAGCATTTTAGCAAGTGAGGAAGTGAGTCTGGTGTGAATTCCAGGTGGGCTCTAATAAAGTGTCACAATCCTAGGGCTTTTGTGTGTCCTTAATCAGTGCTTTCCTCGTGTGCTTCAGGGTCTGGATTAGGGTATCCTAAATCATTTGCCTTATCATTTCGGAAGGAGATACTAATCTAAATGAATGCTCGGTTTGGTCCAACAACTTAAATCTTGGGTTAAGTTCTCATCAGATGAGTCTTGTCAGAATCCATAGAAGTAACTACACACCCATCCATCCATATGTCCATTCAACCAACCAACTTAATATTCATCAGTGCTCATTTGGGGCTCTGTATGAGCCAGTGACAGTAGCAGATACGGGGTACATAGGTTGCCTCATAATCAGACACATTTTAGGAGCTTGTAAATCCTTAAGGTCAATCCCTGCCATGACTGGACTCCATCCACATCATCCAGTGTGGCCCTGCTGTTTTCGCAGCTTCTCAGGACTATAATATCTCATCAAAACCCCTGATGTAGTGGTTCCTGGCCCCATGACACTATGTATTTCCATGACAGAGCTGGTTACCCTCTGAAATTGTCTTACATAGTAGTTGACTTACTGATTATCTACCTGCTGTCACTGAATACGGATAAAATCCTGACTAATGAAGATATTTTCAATGAACCTGGAATCAAGCCTGATATTGTAAGGCAGTGGATTAAAACTGTCACTAATACACCAGTATCTCAAATTGGGCAGCCAAGATAAGCCCAGCTGCTCTGCTTCCCAAGCAAGTTCCTGTTCATATGTCTGAGAAGGCAACAGAAGATGGTCCAAGTACTGGGGAGACCTGGATTGAGTTCTGCATTCTAGCCCAGCCTTTTGTGTCCCTTTGGCAAGTGATCCAGTGGATGGAAGATCTCTCTCCCTGTCACTCTGCTTTCCAATTTCCCATGCAAATTCTTGTCTTGAGTTCTGATTTTGAGCAGAGTTAGTGATTGGCTACTGCTGACCAGAAGGTTACTGTGAAAAGAAAGGAGAAATCCTGCACTGCACAGAATTCATCGAGGAATCTACAAGGTGTCCCATTTAGTCTAAGTATCTTTTCTTAGATGAAGCCAGTTCATAGCTGACGCTGGCCCTCCAAGGGAGAGCTCGGCATGTTATCAGTTAGTCTTCCACGGGGAGAATGAGTTGGGAATAGAGAAGCCAGGGTACTAGACAACCCAACCTGCTTAGCAGGTAACAGAAACTCCTTTACAAGGATTCTGCAGCAGTGGATCGCAAACCCTGCTGGGTATCCCAAGCACCTGTCCATTTGTTGAAAATACTAAGGTATCATGTGTTCTCTGTTAGCTCTTCTGTTAATTCTGAAACACATCAACATTGGAAAACTACTGCTCATAATATAGGATACTAGTCCCTCAGAGTGTGTTACTAGTTAAATAAATGAATCATCAGGTTAGAAATGTTTTCCTACAACAGTCAATATAGCATTATGAAAATGTGCACTGTGAACTTTCCAGAGGGCAAGGAGTACAAAGATGCTTACCAAACTTAGTTGAGCAGTGTCTCTTCTAGTGGAAATGCATTTACATCTCTGTAGCCACAGCGGTTAAGAGCCCAGGCTCTATTTTAGCAAGAACGTCACAGGTGCAGTCACTGGACACTCCTCTGTTTCCTTACAGAAACTCTCTTCTTACGAACAGAACTGGAGAATTCTTTGTTACACAAACCCAGATCTTATGACCAATTCTAAGATTTTTTTTCTACTACAGACATTACTTCTTCTAAGCCCCTTTTTGCATTAAAAAAAAAAAAAACCTGTTTCTCTACAATATACATGCACTCCAGTGGTTACAGTTTTACAAAAATAAATAAATAAAAGCCATGCAGAAAACATCTATAATGACGAATGACAGCTATTCTCATTTCAAAACACTTGTCTTGCGTTGGTGGTATAGTGGTGAGCATAGCTGCCTTCCAAAACACTTGTCTTGGCAAGTCACCAGAGCCAAAGCAATAGATTAAATCACAAGAAATTGCCATTTTTGGCAAATATTAGTAATTTCATATAGACCTATCTTTTTTTTAGACCTTCTATCTTAAGGCAACCCAGTTAACAGCCATCATGACAAAATTCTAGGTGCTTTGCCGTCTACTGAGGACCCTGCTCTCTAAGTAGGTTCTGTACCTGTGGTATCCAGCGGCTTTGAAGTTCCTTAGAAATGCAGTATCCCAGGCCCCACCTCCCATCTATAAAATTATAATTTGCATTTTAATTGGATCTCCATGTGATTCATTTACACCCATTCAGAGATGATGTTCTTTACCAGAGCTCCAGAAATACTAGGAGAAGCCATTCCCTGTGTAATCACCCACTCTTCACCATTTCTGAAAGGTGAGGAAACCACAGATTTCCATGAGCTCAAAAACACATGAGCTACGTTCAGGGATCGCGTGGGCCTGGGGGGGAAAGGAATGATACAGACATGTTTCTAGCTACCATTCTCTGCGTCTGTGGAAAGAAAGGGCCTCCCTATTACCAGGCTTCCAAAGAGCTTGGAGAAGGGATACTGTCCCCAAGCCCCAGGGGAAGGAGGGGTAGCACATCTTGGGGAGGCGGACCCTGAATTGACATTGGGCTGATGGAACGTTGTAGGGGTTGGCGGGCTTCTTCCCTTGGACTCACTTCATCCAAGGTTGGGCTTCTGCCTGAGGGAGACAGGAATGGCAATCCTCACAGTTTGACCCAGGATACCCAACAAGGAGAAAATTCCTCCCGGGGTTTTTCTTAACCTATACATAACACAAATTAATTTAATGGACATTATAGAGAAGAAATTGGAATTGCAATTAATGAATCAGTTGCTTAGGGTTTTACTGTTTTTAGGCTGCTTGGCATGGTGAATTAAAAGCACAAGGTTATCTTTTGAAGCTCTAGCTCTCTGCCTATGTTTTGTCTGCCTATGTTTTCTCTGCCATTGCTGAAACAGTCGGCCAAGTGCACCACCCAGAGGATTGCTCAGGTAATCTGTTCTCTCTTTTTCTCTTCCTATTGGCCTTTCCAGTTTCCGTCCTGGTGCTGTAGGCCCTGTGTGTCTTCCTTGCCTTGTCTTGGGTTTTGAGAAGTTCGAGCATAATGTGTTCTAATGTGATTTGGTTTGTATCTGTGCTATTTATGATAGTTTATTGAATCTGAGGCATCATCTTCAAATATTTCTTCTATCTTTTATTTTTTTCTGGGGTACATATTATACGCTTGCTATGCTTTTTCTGCTGTGTTGCACATATCTCTTGTGCTCCTTAAAAAAATATTTCTATATTCTACTCTCTGTGCTTTGATTTGCATATTTTCAAAAATCTCTCTTCTAGTCTTTTTATGATACATTTTTGTAGTTATAGGGATTTCCACTTTTCCCTCCCCTTTCTCTGTTCCTGTTTTCCCCTCCCTTCATTACCCCTATATTATTACAGTAATCTAGTCCTTTAGTACAGTTACAATTTTAACAAGTACATCATGGAATTGCAGGTATAGACTAAGATGGAAAATCTAGTATCATATTGTCAAGGTATATCCAACAGTTTCCTTGGGAGTCCTCCTCTGATTAGGGAACAGAGATGCCTACTGCCACACATCTTCCCTTCCCGCTATGCTAGTCTGCATCATTAGTCTTATCTTCTCTGATGTCTAACCTCTATTAAACTCATAATTTCAGATACTATATGCTTAATTCTAAAATTTCCACTTTTTTTTTTTAGAGATTACATCCCCTGAGAAATTCTTCATTCAACAATCTTTTTTTCTGTTTTCTTAGACATACGATCAGAGCTACTGTCAAGCCTCATGTGTAGTTCCAATGCCTACATCACTTGTGGTTCTATTTCTACGCTGTTTTTTCTCTCTTTGTTTTTAGTGACATGGTCCTGACTAAAAGGTTTTTGAATCGAATGCTGGACATTTACATGAGAATGCTATAGCCTCCAGATGTCCTGTTTTTTCTCCACAATGTTCACTCCTTTCTCTGCTAAGCTGATGACACTGGGGCTTATTAACTCAACCACGACTTGAACTGAGTCGGCAGTGCTAAGGCTCAGGTTGCCTCTCATTTGTTCTGTTACTAGGGATATTCCATGATTTCCTGGGATGTCCCTTGGGCATCCTCCGCCTAGGAGGATTTCATCTTCATCTTCTCAGTATTATGAAGCAGCCAGTTCCTCTCTGGTTTCCCGAATTTGGGCTTTCAAGAGCCAAAGTTCACGCTTGCTTCTTCATTACTGTAAGCATGTAAAAGACATGCTACTTTCTGTTTCAGTCATTTTGTGCTTAATCTCTCAATCTCTTGCCCACACACCTTCAAAAACTCTGGCAAATATCGCTAAGGGACTGTGTATTTGGGCTGCCTCAATTATTTGATCACATCTTCATAGCTTCATAGCATAACATATTTTTTGTTTACCCTTTCTAACAGCAGTCTGGGAAGCTCTTTAGTTCTCTGTCTCTTAGAATTTGCAAATAGTGGATAAATGCTTGGCTATTGTTAACTCATCCCTCTGAGGAAGTTCTCTGCTTTTGAGAAACTTAGCCATTCTTGTACTCTTCGGTCCAGTGTCTAACTGATGTCTTCCAGCAAGTTAAGCTATATTTTAGACAATTTGCACAGTTGGTCTTGAAGGAAGCATTAGTGAGTCATGCAAATTACTCCATTCTACCAGAACTCTGTGCTTTTGTCCAGCTTTCTGGAGCAACACTTTGATCACCTAATTTACTAGGTTTTCATTTGGGTTCACTTCTGGATTCTGCTTCAAGGATCTCGCTTAGCTCTGAGTTGTGCAAATTCCTCCCCTACTGTAGGCCCCAACACAGGTCAACAGGTCAAGTCATCAGATTACATTTTACCAGAAAAAAAAAAAAAAGAATGAAACTGAAACTCTGTATAAACTGAACACAGAGAGAGCAGAGTGCAAGAAATGACTTTCAGTGGAAGAGGGATTACTTGTACTCAAGTTTATGTTCTAACAAAAGTATTTTGTACTCATCTCTGAAGAAGGCTTTCCATATGAAATGTTCCCAAGTTTTGATGTCTTAAAGGGAAAGCCCATTATTTCCAATTTCTTGATAATAGAAAATAGGAAAAATAATTGTTGGATTAAATATGTTTACATGGTGTTGTATTCTGAGAGCTGAGGTGGCACTTAGCAGCTCAAAACAAAGTTCTTCTGTTTATGTTGAAATCCTGAGGGTGGGGAAGAGTTGAGCAGACACGTAGCCGTAGAACATGAGGTTCTTGCTATAATCTAATGTGTTTTTCTAATCCAAATGCAAGAGTCCTTGAAGGCAAGTCCTTATAAAACTCAGTAACCAAGAGTATTTCAAATTATTTGAGTTCTAAACAGACCTATTTTGTTGGCATAAGGATGGCTAGAAATAATATTAAAATATGTATTCCTGTTCAAGAGCAGAAACCACAGTAAGTCTACTTCCTTTGTGGACCAAATGACCATTCTCTATTGCTCCTAAAAATGTTCAACATTTGCCCTCAACTACTTGAGTCTCCTTGTGCTCCACAGGCTATTCTTTCTCCCTGCTTTTGCGTCACTGTAATGTTCACTCCTACATCAGCCTAATACGGACCGTGCTTTTGCATCCTGTCTGAAGTGTTTGGAGTAGCCTATTTTAGTACTGTGTGCCTTCATAGTCATTTTTTAAAATATCACTAATGACCCCAGTGGATGAAACATTGAATAGTCTTTCATAAATAGATCCCACTATAAACACGGACAAAATGTTCATTCTTGTTGCTTTGCTAATGTAATGCCTGGTTCTGCTGAACTTCTTTCCTCCAGCCTTTCCTCTAAGCCACTGGCACAGAAAATACAAAATGAAAATCACGTCCTCTGCATAAAGACAGTGGTGACTTGCCAACATTCCTTGGATCTCTCTAACCCAAGCTTAGCATACTTCCATATCCCTGATTTCGATGTCAGTGCTTTATGCTGGCTCTGGAGATAGACAGGTCTCTGAGATTTTTAGTTTCCTTCCTTTTTTATATGGAGGAAGCCAAGATATGTTTAATTGCTTCTCATTCCAAGACTTCTCTAAACAGTAGCATTGGAACAACCAGACTCGAACCCTCTAATTTTCTTAAATTTGAATCTCCTTGAGAATAGATACATTGACTTTTCTTTTGTCAATTTCTATTTATTTTATTTATGTGAAGGTGAGAGAGAGACAGAGGCAAATGCCTCCCATCCATTGCCCACTCCCTAAATACCCACAAAAGCCAGGGCGGGGCCAGGGACTCAGTTTGGGTATCCCATGTGGGTGGGAGTCGTCATCTTTTGCTTCTCAGGGCACATATAAATAAGTGGATGGGATTGGTGGCACCTTTCAAATATAAAGTTTTTCTTTAAAAAATCCATTCATTTTTATTTGAAAGGCAGATTTTTTTACAGAGAGAGAAGGAAAGACAGAGAAAGAGATCTTCTTTTCTCTGTATCACTCCTCAAATGACCACAATAGTCAGGGCTGGATCACTCTGAAGCCAGGAGCCTGGAGCCTCTTCCTGGTCTCCTACGTGGGTACAGGATCATACTTCGCTACCCTCCCAGGTACAAGAGCAGCAAGCTGGATTGAAGGTGGAGAGGTGATGCTGGAACTGGTGCCCATATGGGATGTCAGCACTGCAGGTGGAGGCCACACCTAAAACGTACGGTGCCACCCCCACACCCCGAGATACATGTATTTAAGATATATATAAAATTTGTATATCATAATGACAATATATATAAGAACATAATGATATCGTCCTTCTTTCTTATTTTTCTTCTAATTTTTACAGTGACATGTTTTTAATTTACCTTGTAATCAAAAGCTTAACCCTGCACTCACTAAAGAAACAATTCAACATTTAGTGGATTATGTTCAATTATTTGATAATGTTAAATAAACCAAAATTCTTGGGAGAAATTCAGTTTGGTCATTATACATTTGTTTTTACATACTTTACTACTTTAGATTTAGATTGCAATCTTCCTTACTTGTATTGGCATTAGCTTATGTGGACATCAAAATTGGAAAGGATTTCCTGTCTCCAGAATAGTTTTTGTAAATCTGAAATTTCTTCATATCAAGAAATTGTTAGACATGCTTGTAAAGCTTCCTGGGATGTTTTTCTAAGATTTCAAAAAACTGATTCAATTTCTTGTTGTTTAAAGGGATATTTAGACTATTTTTCAGCTTTGATCAGTTGTGGCATGCTACATTTTAAAATTACTTTTCCATTCAATTCAGCGTTTTTGTGGATAGGAAATGAACAGATGATCTGTTTATAATTTCTAGAAAATATGTCTTTATCTCTTGATTTCCAATATCATTTTTGCCTTCTATTTTTTGTCTTTAATTATTGTTAGACACATTATTTATTTCAAAAGCATCAACTCTTTTCTTTGTTATGCCTACTATTATATAAATTACTATTATAATTTATCTTGTACTTTATTTAAATTCATTTTATTTTTTCTTTTTTTAAAGTCATAGTATTAACTCCTCCTTTTTGTCTTTCTCCTTTTCTGACATAAGCTTTAAAAGTTATAACTTTTCCTTTTTATTACCTCTTAGTTATCACCAACAATTTGCAGTGTAAAATGTTTGTATACATTTAATTCATAAGTATTTTATAGTTATGTTTCTTCTGTGACCTATAAATACTAGATCATGTATTTCTGACTTTTCAGTTCTATGCATTTTCCACTTATCTTTTGTAGCTAATTATAAATTTATTACATAATTCTAAGAGCTATGGCACCAGCCTTTTGGAATCTGTTGAAGTTAGCTTTGTGGTTGATTTATTTGATCAATTTTTATTTTGCTTAAAAAAACATAATGTCATTATGTTGGCTATTAAAATGTCATACCTATACGTGTCATAGGCACATCTTGATTTTATTCTGAATACTGCCTAAATCCCTTTTGTCTATGGTTCACCAACTATTGAGAAAACTGTGCTAAAATTTCTTTCTATGTGGTGGATTTATTACTTTTACTTACTGCTCCTGTCATGTCTGCTTTACATACATTTCAACTTATAGGACAAATACTATAAAGCATTTGGCATTTGTATACCTTTCTGAAGAAATCTTTAATTGCCATAGAATGCCCTTAAATATCCTTGTTAGTTTTCTGTCTTGAAGTTAATTTTCTCTTATGTTTAAATAGCTGCAGCAGCTAGTATTTGGTTGATATTTTTCTTTCTATCCTGTTACTTTTTGTCTTCCTCATCCTGTTTTCTGGTTTTTGGGTTTTTTTTTGTATGCTTTTAAAAATGGGATATATTTATTCACTAATTTGAAAGCCGGAGGTTGGGGAGAAAGAGAATGAGAGATCGAGTCTTTCATTTACTGGTTGCCATTCCAAATCGCAGCAGCTACCAGCTCTGGCCCTGGCTGAAGCTGGGAGCCAAGAACTCGCTGCTGCTCTTTCATATGTGTGGTAGGGACTCACACACTTGGGCCATTCCTGCTCCCTTACCAAGCACATTAGTAAGAACTTAAGTCAGAGTAGAATAGTAGGCCCAATGCAATGGTTCAATGGCTAAATGGCTAAATCCTCTCCTTGCATCCACCAAGATCCCCTATGGGCATCAGTTCATATCCTGGCTGCTCTACTTCCCTTCCCAGCTCCCTGCTTGTGGCCTGGGAAAGCAGCAGAGGATGAGTCAAACCCTTGGGACCCTGCACCCACATGTAAGACCTGGAAGAAACTCCTGGTTCCTGGCTTCAGGTCAGTTCAGCTCTGGTCACTGTGGCCACTTGGGGAGTAAACCAGTGGAAGGAAGATCTCTCTCTCTCTCTCTCTCTTTCTCCTTCACTCTGTAGATTTGCCTTCCCAAAATAAATAAATAAGTCTTAAAAAAAGAAAGAAAGACCTGGAATAGCTGGAGCTCCAAGAGCTCTGTGATAATGGGCTACTGGAATCACAAGCAGCAGCTTAACCCACTGCAGCACAGGCTAGTCCTGTCATTTCTGAGTTTTGGACATGTCTTTGGTAAATAATTTATGACCAATTTCCTGTCCTACAATTTTGCCTTGGTTTTTTTTTTTGAGATTTTGAGAGTATAATAACCGTAATTATTCATACCTTTGGACTTAATGCTGGTATCTTATTCTGCAGTTTTGTCTTTCTTTAACAATTTTCTCCTTTGGCCTTTTATTTTTAAATTGAGTCTTCATTTCTTATTCTTGGGCTCTGCTCTTGTTTAGAGGATACCTCAAAAATTTCATGGTAGTATGAAGAAACTTTGTATCAATTTTGACATTCTTTGCACCAAAATAAACATATTTTAATGGCATTTTAAAATACCATCATACACTCTATTTCCATTGTGTAGTAAGCTTGTTTTGTTTGCCTTGAATGTCTTTATTGTCTCTCTTTGTGAAAGAGGGAGTTATTGCATATAGAATACTAGATGACTCACATGGAAGATGTTTTTCCCTTCTCTTATTTTTTATGTTGCTGTTGTGGAGAAGTTGTAAGTCTAATTTGTCTTCCTATACAGGTACCTTTTTTTCTCCTCTCTGGATGTTTTTAAAATCTTTGTTTTTTGATACAGCATACAATATAATGGGCTTAGCTTACAATATAATGGTTTTTCTTCTGTTTCACCCTGATTTGGGACTTCTTTTGGTTTTTGGATTAGAGAACTGGGTGCTTTCGGCCATGGTGGGAAGAGCTCAGCCAGTGTTGTTTTGTAGATTGGCTCCTCTGCATCATCTCCTTGTGGAAGCGTGAGCAAATTTGTTGTACCTTTCTGTTAATATTCCTGGCATCTAACTTTTTCAGATAGTCCATATCTTTGTGCCTTTAAGTTGCATTTTGGATAAATTCAATGGCATCATTTTCTCATTCAATAGCAGTTCTTTTAGGTGTGTTTAATTGCTACTTAACCTATCTGTTGACTTCTACTTTTCCATTATTATTTTTTTAATTTTTATTATGTTTTAAAATTTCTTTATATTTTATTTTTTTGAAAATCCTTATTAAGAAAAATCCCTGTTTACCATTAATATCCATTTTCACATTTTTATCTTTGTACCTCTATTTTTATTAATATCAGCACCATTCTCACCCTGCCTCACTGTTATCCCACACAGCATGAACTAGAAGCCTTAAAACTACATTTTCCAGAACCCCTGCCAATGCCAACAGACACTCAGACACAAATTGGCAGACAGAGGGAAGCACAGGCTGTTACTCTACTTTTCACAACAGCAGGCAGATATATTAATTTAGTCATAGATGGAATTTTACTGCAATCTCCAGGTTCTCCGTAACCATATTACGTAACCATCATAGCTAGCTATGACAACTGGGATCTGTATTAGCATATATGGTTATTTTCCAGCAACTAACTAACCCTGATCTTGAAGTGACAACAAAACAAAGGCTTCTGTTTTTGTTTTATGTCTACCATAGAGTTTTCTGTTCCACAAGGTTATTCAGGAATCCAGACTAAGGGAGCTTCCAATATCTTCATGATGGCACAAACTGAAGCTTGTGTCATGGAAAGAAGAGACTAAAGAATTGCATTGAGAGTTCTACTGTCTTACCAAGGAAGGACACACACTTCTCTTATGGCTCCATGTAACACAAGGGACCTAAAAAATGAAGGAAAGCAGATAGAATACTTGGCAAACTTTTCTGCCTTCTGAGTTCTTCTCTGGACTCTACAAGTAGGCAGTGAATTTGAAAATGAATGCTAGCCTTTCCTGACCTTCTACCTTCCAGTCCTTCCAATGATGTTGAAAATACCTTATCCCTTCTAGCATGGTTTCTGTTTTTCTTACTGAACCCCAGACTGATAAAGGATTTTGTACCAGAAGAGTCTGGGGAAAAAAAGTAGGAATCTGGCCGACTTAGGCTTAATGGCACTGATTAATTGACAATGGTAGCTCAGTACTTACATTAGTAATATATATATATATATATATATATATATATATATATATATATATATATTTATACATATGTGTCTATTTTCATTCTCTTTTGCTTAAAATAAAATATTTATTAAGAGGAAATCTTTAAGAAACCAAGAAGCTGTTGAAATTGATTGCTACATTATTAATAATAAAAAATGAGGGGGCTATGGAGATTTCGAACTACATTTACAAGCTTAGGGTTTGACATGCATGGAATTAGGCTTGATTAAACAATTATGGTATAACTATTCTAAAATAATCTATTATTTATTGTAATTAAGGAATTATAGCTTAAAATAGTACTCAGAGTTTTATTATGTATAGAGCTGAATGACAATACAAGTATATATTTCTTTTAGTGAAAATGAAAGCACTGATTGAAGCTCTGTGAATTGTGTTGTGGGTTAAGCAGCTAATTCAAGGTCATGAGCTTGGAAACCACACCTTCCCCACCCACATAATCCTTTCTGCTCACCTATCATCACCTGCAGCCCAAGAGGGGGTGGTATTGCATGCTGCATAACCACACCTCTCGCAAGCCCCCATAAAGGCCCATGACATGGAGGGGCTTGCTCTCTTGGTCGCATGCTTCTGTCACTCTAGCACTCCGACTCTTGGCCTCCTCAGTACTGACTTGCTCTCTGGGTTTCTGTGGACAGACTCCAATGACAGGTACCCCAGAGCATGATGGCCATTCTAGGTTTGTTTGATTCAAACTAGGTAGTCACATACACTTGTCATTTGCTAATTTCTTTTTTTTCCCCAAAGATTAATTTATTTTCATTGCAAAGTCAGACATACAGAGAGAAGGAGAGACAGAGAGGAAGATTCCCTATCCCATGATTCACTCCCCTAGTGACCGTGATGGCCGGTGCTGCGCAGACCTGAAGCCAGGAGCCTGGAGCCCCCTCCAGGTCTCCCACATGGATGCAGGATCCCAAGGCCTTGGGCCATCCTCAGCTGTCTTTCCAGGTCACAAGCAGGGAGCTGGATGGAAAGCAGGGGTGGTGTTATTAGAACCGGCGCCCATATGGGATCCCAGAGCACTCAAGGTAAGGACTGTAGCCGCTAGACCACCACACTGGGCCAGTAATTTGCTAATTTCTCATGGGCCCTATTATCACCAAGCTTTGTTAACACATTCGAGACTTGTCTGGCATGATCTCTCTTGCGCTCCGCAACAATTGCAATGGGGACATTTGAGTGAATGAGAGCATATCCAATTTCCTCAAACCCTACTGAATCCTTTTTACCTAAAACTCTATTATGATTTTCTATGGCAATTGCTTCAAAAGTGGATACTGATTTCTCTTAAGATCCACCTCCATTCCACATTGTCTTCAGAATCATAACCACATAGGGAGAGGGAGATCTTCAACATATACCACAGGAACAATTACAATGTCTAACACAAGAGATATTCTATATCAAAGGAATTTCAAAATGTGGCTGATTTATAATGGCAGAAATGTGGAGTGTGCATGGGAATGGATTATAACTATATATACTGGAGGTATATTACAGTTTCTGGATTTTTCAGGTTAATTAGAGAAGTCACAGGTGATTTTACTATTTATTTAACTGACTGAAACTAGAGTCAGTTGAAAAGCTCAGGAGGCTAGAATTGCTGCAGTGGAGACATCGTGTTTGTCTTTTTCTGTGTCCTCTTTGAAGCAACCATTGGACACATTCATAAGGAAACCCTTGAGGAAAAATATTGCTAAATAGAGGATATATATTCTTGGAAAGCTCCGTAATGTTTGTAGTTCTCGGCAATTCAGAAATGATGGTGCAAAATTCTGTCACTGAAAAGGGATTCTGCAAATTTAAAGAATTAAAATTTAATTCTCAGAGAGAAATTAGGTACGGTTAATATCATGGATAACAGGACCAGAGAAGTAGTCACCATGATTTTACCCACAGACACCATTAGCAGCAAGTATTGATTATTATATCCCTAAGTGAAATTAATAGGTAGCTAGCTGTTCAATCTGATACGAGACATGGTAGGCATCAGCAATCAAGTCACCATCCTCAGCCTCCAACTTGATCCAGTAGGAACTTACGAGCAGTCTAGTGAACGTGATGAAGGATGCTATCAGACCAGCACAACTGTGTACTAGGAGTATGTTACTTAGCCTTTCCCAAAGGAATCTGTGGCCATTTACAAGTGTGAATCTGCAGTTGAGTGAAGTGAAATACCCAAACTTTCCAGGCAATACTTCTCAGTGGGCCTTGAGCTATGCAAATCCTTGAGATTCCCCAAAGATCCCAGTAGTCCATTAGTTAGAGACTTTGAAGTTTGATTGGTGAGTGGAATTTCAATCTGAATCTTTATCATCTCAACATAGGATATGTGCAAAACAACACTGCTAATCTCTGAAAGCATAGCTGAAATAGATTTAATTAGGTACTGACAACTCCCCATCCTGGCGTCCTCACCAGTGGAGTTAAAGCTTTTCTGATAGGAATGGCTAAGTGGAGGTTCTTGGAATAGTAAACAACAATTAATACTACATACCTGAGGTGATTACAAAGATCAGCATCTGAATCTTGAAAGCTAAAGGGCTTTCATGTCAACATTAACTCATCTGTTTGGTCTGTGCAGAATATAGGTGAGTCTGACGTACAGAGAGTTGGTTATTGCAATTACAGCTACAGATGTTACAGATGTGAACTGCTGGCTGGAACATTAGTTGGTACTCAGTTACTGAGCTGGATAAAGGTTTCATCCCTCTGTTCTGAATAACAAAAACCATCAGTTTGCTTTTCTGTGTCAGCAGCAGTAGTTTCCAAACGCACTTCTCATTTAGTTCAGAGTTATGTCAGCTTCTGGTTTGCGGCAATGATCTGGCCACAGACATCACAACTGTGTGTATTCTTACAGGACAGCATGCTAGTCCAACCTGTAGATAACTCATGCTGATTGGACTAGGGAAGGGAGCAAGAAGGAACTAATACTTTGGATGCCTTGACAACGTATGCATACCAGAAACAGGAGACGCACCCCGTGAAATGTAAGTGCATGTCAACTTTGTCATCTTGGTGAAATTTCTAGGGTTCAGTGTCCTGGGAACTGTGATATCTGATTGAAAAAACAAAACAAAACAAACAAACAAACAAACAAACAAACAAAAACCCAAAAAACCAGAATGGAGGTTGCCTGCCACATATCACACTCCTAAGAAGCCACAAGACTTTTGTGGACTCCTATGGATATAAAAGCAACACATTTGAGTGTACTTCTTTGACCCATTTATTTTGCCAGTTGTGAATGGGCCAAGAATCAGAGGCCCTGCAGCTGGTCCAAACCCTTGTAGAGACCCAGTAGACCCAATGGCACTTGACATGTCCATGGTAGCTAGAGGGGCTCTATGGAGCTTTGGGAAAGCCCAGCATGGAGAATCAGCACAGAGCTCTGGAATTTAAAAAAAGCCTTACTGTGTTCTGAAAATATTCATTTCTCTACTAATGAAATAGTTCTTAGCTTTCTCCTAGGACCTAGTAAAGGTGGAAAGCCTCTCATGCCAGGCAATCTAAGTAGCCCATCGGGAGTTAGGCATCACGGCATCTACCACACCATAACTGGATGTCCACACAGTGCCTCATGATAATCAAGGGGAAGAAAGAACTCTGTTGTTGAAAGTCAAGCTGAGCAGACCTTGAAGACTTTGAGTAAAGCTGTCTGAGTGCCTGGCATGGACTTCTATGGCATATCATTAGGCCGCATTCCACCGCCTCTCAGCCCAAACCACTGCTCTCTTAAGGAGTATCCCTGATTTGTCATTAGAGGAGCGCACTGGCTGAGAAGAGACTTGTCATCAAGTTAAATGAATTTATTGTGTAAACTAGAAATATCTATAATAGGTGATTCATAAGGATCAGGTCATCACAGCAATTTTCAAACCATGTTCTATTGCCTACCACTAAATCCTCAGAAAGATACTTAGAAACTACCCTGGTCTATTAAGTTTGAAGCATTTAAAAAGGAAACCAAACCTTTAAAAGTTGGGAGCTGGGATTGTGGCTTAATGGACAAAAGCACTGCCTATGGCCCTAGCGTCTCACACAGGCACTGGTCTACTCCAACTGCTCCATTTCTGATCAAGTTCCCTGGTAATGGCCTGGGAAATGCAGTAGAAGATGTTCCAAGTGTTTAGATTCCTGCCACACACACGGGAGACCTAGAAGAAGCTCCTGGCTCCTGGCCGTTGGAGCCGTCTGGCAAGTGAACCAGCAGATGAAAGAGCAGTCTTGCTCTCTTTGTCCTTCTCTCCCCTTTCATCTGTAAATTTGACTTTCAAACAAATAAATCAATGTTTTAAAAAAGTTTCAGTATCTCTGAAAGAGTTAATATATGAAAATATATTTTAAATTTTAACATTTTGCATTTAAGATCTCTTCTTTATTGAGTATTCCATAAGATTCATGATTGTATAATGTACCCTAGAAATTTTTAGACTCAGACTGTGATAGAATATTACTTTCAGCGGCCAGAAATGAAAGTGTTAAATTTTTATGTAACTCTAATTGCGATGTAAGATATGCTCATCTTGGTTACCCTAAATAAATGGAATTCTTAGTTCAAAAAGAAATTTTAATGAAAAATCCTTGCTATGAGAGTAATGTAGGTGACATGGCCCAAAAGGAGTTTGTAAATCAAATTTAATGATGATTTTTCCATGTTATAACAGGGATTAGGGTTACAAGGAGATCACTACTCTGTGAATCCAATTAGTAGATAATGAAATGCATGCTTTGAGCTTACAAACCAATTGATTTGGAGAGAGAGAAATAATTATAATAATAAGCATGATATTTGGCATTATGATTACATATTAGGTTATTCAGATTATTAAAATTATTCTTACTTTCAACCATTGCAAGCAGTTAGTTTTTCACAATGCACTGAAGTTCATGGAAGGTAAAGTGTATTACATTTCCCTTTGAGATACTGGTAAAAGGAAAAAATTGTAAACATGATAAGGGTATCAGGTTAGCATTAAAAATAGATCTTATTACAAATGACTTTATTATTAATGAGATATTATAAAAGATCACAGCAAATATTATTATCTCCAGGAAGAAAAGAAAATGATCAGACCAAATTTCTCAGAATTTTATTAATTGGAGAAACCTACTAGTGAGTGTGCCAATCCAGTAAAGCTTAGTTTAGTTTTAAAAAATTATTTTAATGTTTTGTAAGGAAATGAGATAAAGACATGATAAAGTATAAGTTTTATGTGCTCTAAAGCTAGGACCCCTGGAGCTGACACTGTGTGTAACAGGTGCAGCTGCCATGTTGGCATCCAGCATGGGTACTAGCTCCTGTCTCAGACACCCCACTTTCAATCCAGCTGCATGCTAACAGCCTGAGAAATCAGGGAAATATGACTCCGGCGCTTACGCAACAGCCCTGCAAATGGGAGATCCAGATAATGTTCTGGCTTCCTGTTTGGCCAGGCTCAGCCCTGGCCACTGCAGCTGCTTGGGGAGCGAATTAGCACATGGAAGATTCTTTCTCTCTCTCTTTCTCTCCCAATGTGTCTGTAACTCTGACTCTCAAATGACGAATAAACCTTTTAAAGAAAAAAAAAGGGGGGGGGTGGTTAAGAACCTGGGGAATAAAAACAGGGAATTCTAGTTTGGTGACAACTATGAATTCATCATTCATCAGCAAACTGCACACTGATAACAAACAGGAAAGACTCTGGCAATGTTTCTACATCTATGCAAATGCTGTTAGCCTGGGTAGCTTGTTGGGTGGAATTTCTTTGGTTATTTTTCTTTCTGCTGAAGCACCAAGGAGAAAGATACCTCACAAACTAGATGTAATATGACAAACAAGGTGTGGCCTTAGGTGCATTCCTGAATGAGTGGCTGTCACACCCAGCTTTGAAAGAGGTGGTAATCAGGATTAAGAGTCTAATTCTACCATTTTGCTATTGTTTTTATTTGTCATGTAGAGTGTAATTATAACGTTTCCCTTTTGAATGGCTCTTAATATGTTTGGCCAAAGGGGAAAACCAAAGCAGTTTGAGAAGTCAAGCGCTTCCCTATCAATCTCTAACTCATTTCCTTCCACGCAGTTCCAGAGGCCCTGCATGAAAAGACCAATTTCTCACACATAGGTCAAGTCTGTTTATTCTGGCCAACAGCCCATGATTTAGGAAAACACAATGGCTCCCTCCAACCTGTTCCTTATTTATGAAATTATTATCAGGCCATAAAGCTAAATAAAAATAGCACTTCTTGGTACCCTTTCAGAACTTCCAGAAACAAAGGTATATGTATGCATATGAACAACTGGAACAAGCACCCTGTCTTGGGGTCATCCTATATATTGGTCTTATTGATTTTGTAATGTATCCTGAATGTTTCTGCTTATTTCAACAGATCTTTCCTGTTTGCTGAACAATATAGTCTTCCTACATCTCTATTGCTGTTTCCTTTTATCAATCTTTTACTGATGGTTCTGCTCTATTTTTGCTATATTTAATCAATGCCATAATATAGCTCCTGTATGTTTATGGGAGTGTATGCTTATGATTAATCTGTAGTAAAAATGGCATGTTCAATAAAAATAATCTGTACCTGGTAAGGACAGAGCAATAGAGAGGACTAACTCTTGACTATAAGAATGCAATGAGAGAAAAAAAAAAAAAACAGCAACAACAAAAAAATAACAAGAAGAAGGGAATGAGAATATGTGGTGTTTTAATAACGATTTTATGGACAGAACCATCTTGCATCTTTTTCATCCTGCCATTTGACTAGAGAGGTTTAAATAACATTTGTTCTTTTCTTGTGTGTTTGCTCTTCGTTTAAGTACCCAGTATAAACAGACTCCAACAGTGATAGTGTTAAAAAGCTTTGGTATACCAGACCAAACAGGAGACCTATGGTCATATGATCATTGGTCATCAATACTCACTGTGATCTTCAGCAAATCACATCCAGAGATGTCAGTCTGCTCTTACAGAAAAACAAAGCAGTCACAGCTCTTCCATCTGTCTGCTCTCCTGTGATCTGATGCACACTTGGTGTGGGAAGTAGTATTGTTCCTGAGTGGATGCTGGTTCAATGTGCAGACCAGGGTGCTATGAGTACAGACTCTGCTTGCAAGGATTCAGCTTGTGGGCAAACACTGTCGGGAGCTGAAGGAGGGATAATTCAGGACATTTTCCATGTCTTCCTTATTGCCCCTGCCATTTGGCCCCATCTGGCATTTACCCATCTGTTCCAGCAAGAATTTGAGTCAATACCTCATTGAGCCAACTTTCAGATCTTCCATACTACATTGTGGTCTTGGGGATGACAGCAGTGTCTGGCTTGCTTCTTTGGCTTGAGTGATGTTGATGTTTTCAGTCTTACAGCCTGTTTTCCAGGCAAAGAGAAATTGACAATTGACATTTTCTGAGGTGCTAAGCCCTTTACTTAAACAAGGAACATTTTATAATCCCTTAAAAGACCACCACCATTTAAGATGATTGTGAATAAATTGGTACCTCTATGATTTCAATTTTGCTCAATGTATGGTAAAATGTAAATGTTCAATCAATGATAGTGACTATTACCACTGTATTAAAATAATGACAGGTGAGAATATGCAAGTACCAATTAAAATAACATTAAAGACCTAACAGACTTTCAAATATTTCCATAAGGTTGAAGAGACTTGAAAACAACTTCTTGTATCTCAAGTTTAAATTTTCCATCCCCAGAATAGTCTAAAACCGAAAACTTACGAAGTTCTCTCCCAGGAAACCCAAGCTGGGCATTTTCTCCCTCCTCACTTTTCACTCATCGTGATGCTTAGCAACCCTAAGAATCTGTCATGTCACACTTTAGGTATGTGACACATTAGGCCACATTTTTTTGATGGCCCCTGAAAGATGGCCCCAGATCAGCAGTGAAATAAAACCAAAGTGAAGTGCAAGTTTAGCCTAGATTACACAGTGTTCTTTATGGGACCTATTGTTTGATACCTCTAAGTTCAACTTGGATTTCTTCAAAGAGGAATAAAAACAGAGGGTGCAAGAAAGGGCTGGGATAACTCATACAACTACGTTACTAATGAGTTTAATGAGCTTGTGGAGGCCCCTGGAAATTGGGTTCCTGAGATGAATTCCCTCAGAGAGTAGACATATGACTCACCAACTTTGGCCATCAAAGCAATGTGAGTCATCTAAAGTCAGTTGAATCACCTGCTTTTCAGTGCTGCTTTATGAGAACTGGGGCTGGCTGGATATTTCTGTCTCTCTGATTGCAAGTACTAAGCATTTAAATATATGGAGAATATGATGTCCCTCTCAGGCAGAGTCACACCAATTGCTCATGCACAGATGGACTGCATTAGTGAAAACAGATTAGTAATTGTTTTTAGTTCCCGGTGCTGGAATTAAAAAAAAAAAAAAAAAAAACTGCTCTAAACACCTACCTTGCTAAATTCTTTACTCACCAGATAATGCAAGCGATACTTGGTGAGGATCCAGATTCAGGTTGGAAGAGGCAGGAGGCCAATTCCACAGAGCAGTCAGGCATGGCCAAAGAGCATCCTGAGATGTCATCTGTAGAGGTGGCTTTTGAAGCTTGGACATGAATCTAGGCCACATGTACAATGTGAGTATTGTTGAAGAAAGATGTGTCACAATGAGAGAATATTGGAAGATGCCAAATAATATTTTCATTGGAAATACTGAGGAAGTGGCAGCATTTTGGGGGTTGCTCAGTTCCCTTGTTGTGTGTGTTCACACAGTTCCCTCACCCCCAACAGGATGGAGATTTAGTGAACGCAGATTTCCATAGGGGGAAAAAAATCCAAGTCACAGAACTGAAGATTCTTAGTGACTTGTGTGACCCAGATGTATACCCGGGCTTTGCTAAAGGCTCAGTTTCTGCATTTGATAAAAACAAGGGTTGAGTTAGACTGATGTTACCTAAACATACAAATTAACTGGGCCATTTGTTAAACACAAATACATTGGGTCTCACCCAAGCCTGTTGAATCCAGATCATCAGGGTGAGGCCTGAGAAGTGATATTTTAACCAGCACCTTGGGCTATTCTTACATTCAAATGAGTTTGGAAACACTGGATTAGATAATCAGTTGAGATAGATACCTTTCAGCTATAAGATTGCTTAATAGTCCTACAACACACTAAGCCTATTTGTTTACCTTCGTAATTCTCCAGACTGAAGAAGTAGGAATGAAATGGGAAACAAAGAAATTTAGGTTATAGGTTGGGAGACGTTGGTGGGGCTGGTATTAAACTAAATCATAATGCATGTGAAGCTTGCTTTGGGTGAGGCTGCTCAAGCTTGGATGCTCACAGGCTAGATGTTGTCACTGCTCTGTGAAATGCTTCCTCTTTTTCCTAAAATGTATTCATTTCACTCATCTTGGAGTTTTCTGTGTGGCATAGTCAGAGCATCTGGAGCCAATGGTATGGAGACATCAGGGATATCAAGGAACAGGACAAGCACTGGATCAGGTCATGACCTTGCTTACTCAGAAAACTGCAGTGAGCTCTGTCCTGTGAAGGAGGAGAGTCACCCTCAGTTCAGAAGCAATGGAACAAAATATTCATCCTTAAGTAAGGGGGTAGCCTAGAAATCCAGCCAAGATCGGTGCCACCGGGGCCACCACTCTATGGAGGAGCTCTGGTTAGTCTGTCCTTGAGAAGTTCTAATTTCTTCTCACAAACTCTTCTGCTTCCAGAGAACACTGGAACAGTGTTTTTCAGAAGAGTGAACACCTCATGAACTAAACACTCATTCTCACATGTGTTCAATATTATTCGGATAACTCACTTGTTCATGGGTTCAACCTTGCTTCTTGAGTCCTCCCAGGGGTCGCACCCTGTCCTAGACCCTCAGAAGGCAGCAGTGAACAACACACGTTGCTGACTGCTTGGAGTCTGTATTCCTCCAGTGGAGGTAGACAGTTAATAAGTGAGCAAACACAAAGGACCATTGTGGAGGATGGCAAGGCATGGGCTTACCGAGTGAAGGGTGGAGAGAGCTTATTCTACAGGCCCTACTAAGGAGACTAGGGAAGGATGACCAACCGGGCCATGGCTGTCTTCACTTAAAAACAAATGTGTTCCTGAACCTGGTGGATGAAATAACTTAGGCGTACAGAGCACAAAGAACTTATCCAGGAAGTGGTGAGACTCCTACTATTTGGAGGTAAATTTTCTCTGATAAACAGAACCTTCTGGATGACACACCCAATGAAGAGGTTCTGTTTTTGTTTCGTGAATGCCTTAGAGATGTTTATTGCAGTCTTCTAGCATTCTTCATGAGCCAGGGGTTAGGCTAGAAAAGAGGCATAGAGGTCTAAAGCACAGTAGGCACATTTCTAAATACTAACTATTAAGGGCCATTAGAGCCTGCTTTCCAGAAACTGACAAAGTGTAGCCAGTAACAGTGAGGCACTGCGAGGTCTACAGTGGTCTGATGACCAAAAATGAAATGTCAGTCCCAATTCTCCTCCATTTTTCTAACTGACATGAAAGTAACTTTTTAGGATGAACCTTTACAGGTGCAATCCATCCAGACTCTTCATCATCTCTAAGCTTTCCAATGACAAGAAAACTTATTTTTTAAATTTAGTCTATTTTTTTCAGGCTCCCTAAAAGCAAAGTGAATGAAAGGCAAGCTGAAGTATAGTGTAATTTTTGAAATATTTAACAAAAGATTAGTTTTATCCAAATGCTTTAAAGAAAAATAAAAACACTGGTAGAAATCAAGCAGCCGTCTTTCTGGCCAGGTGCTTCCGTTGCTCTGGCACCTCGACTCTTGGCTGACCCAGGACAGGTAATCCCCTGAG
Source organism: Ochotona princeps (assembly GCF_030435755.1). Classification (NCBI taxonomy): domain Eukaryota; kingdom Metazoa; phylum Chordata; class Mammalia; order Lagomorpha; family Ochotonidae; genus Ochotona; species Ochotona princeps. Next base: position 26,786,203 of record NC_080844.1, read on the forward strand.
CATGGTCCCTGTGTACTGCTTAGATGTGACAATGGATATAGTAATGTTGTTTCTGGTTTGTGTGCTGTCAGGAGTTCCAGGAGGGGTGAGGCCTAGTGGTGGAATGTGGGCAGAGAAGCCAGGGAAGGGTGAATGCAGCTTTCTAAGTGTGTCCGGGTTATTCGTTGCATGTCTCTTAGGATAGCTTATATTGTTGGGGAAGCTGGGACATAGGTCTTCAGCTTAATGGATGGACTTAAGGGTAATGACCATTTTTTCCTCTTTGGATTATGTTTGGTTGGATTATGACTGGTTGCATTGCCATATGGACTTGCGATTGGCTATTTCTAGTATGCTCCATTATCACCAAGCTTGGTTAATAAAGACTCCTTAATAAACCTTAAAAAAAAAAAAAAAAGAAAAAAGAAATCAAGCTGCCATTTTGACATTTCTTTGTCTTGATTTTTTTTCCCCTGATGCTTCCTATGTAGAAAGGTAGGATCTTACACCTCATCAAACTTTTTACCTTGGGTATTTTGCTTCTAGACTGTAATACTTTAAGACTGTCTACTTCCTTTCCTTACCCAACCTGACTGATGCACTGGCCTAACCATTGTTGCGAGGGCCACTCACTGGCAATTAAAGGAGCACCTCTGTCATCTGTGTTACACTGTTACTACATCTTGTGTACCAGAGGATACTAGTGTGTAATTACCAATCCAACCAGGATGCACCCAGTTTTTCAGACCATAGAAACTTCATTCTAGATAGAGGGAAAAATTCTAATGAGTATACAAATTAAACAGAATAAAATGATGGCTAACTGGTGCTAAAGTAATTAAAATCCTTAATGAATTAAAAATGCTTTCAGGGCCCGGCGGCGTGGCCTAGCGGCAAAAGTCCTCACCTTGAAAGCCCCAGGATCCCATATGGGCGCCGGTTCTAATCCCGGCAGCTCCACTTCCCATCCAGCTCCCTGCTTGTGGCCTGGGAAAGCAGTCGAGGATGGCCCAAAGCCTTGGGACTCTGCACCCGTGTGGGAGACCTGGAAGAAGCTCCTGGCTCCTGGCTTCGGATCGGAATAGCATCGGCCTTTGCGGTCACTTGGGGAGTGAATCATCGGATGGAAGATCTTTCTCACTGTCTCTCCTCCTCTCTGTATATCTGACTTTCCAATAAAAATTTAAAAAATTTAAAAAAATGCTTTCAGTGGTTGAACATAGGGTACAGGATACAATTCTTTGTATTTAGTAGAAAAGGGACCACTGGGGAATAGTGAGCAATGATTGGTATTTAGTTATATAATAAAATTATTCCCACATTACCTTAATAGCACATAAAAAAGCAAAGGTAAAAATAATAAACCCTAATTAATAACTTAGAATTATTGTTATAATTTTACTAAGAAGTTTTTATTTAGCAGGAGGTAACTATTTCCTGAAGCCTTTTGAATCTTGCCAGTATCCTTGGTGACTGATGTCATAGCGCTTATAAAGGTCCTGCTTTTTGTTGCATGGAAACAATTAACCGAACATGGCAATGCTAAGTGGACAGCCTATTGGAATTTAATATGACACAGCCCCTCAGTTGGTAACCTTGTGCCAAGAATTTAATATTTCTGACCAAATACATCTGTAACTGGAGATGTTAACAGTGTCTCTTTGATTAGGAAGGTTCAATGCTCAGTTCAATGCATGGGGCAAAATTGGTGCTCCAATCTGTTGCTGGTACAGCATATATCAAACATTCCAGTAAGTTCTATAAGCAGATGGACTTCTCAATATACGTGCCCTTACAGGCTCATTATAAACTCTGTCTACCTAACCAATGCCTAATTTAAATCAACATAGGAGAAAATGTATTCTCTCGTCTTGGTGATTTCAGAATTAGAGATTATTCAGGATGGTTTATTTTAGGATGCCTTCCTCAATCTATACTCACAGATATGAATACGTCTGTGTGGGGGTGTTTTAGGGGGCAGGATTGGGTGGAGGCAGGGAAATGTCATTGAATTCATTTAAGCAACTGGTTGTTTTTCTAATTAATGTTTTTGTAACAAAGTGATAGTTTGGCTGAATTTAACTGATTAAAAAATGAAGTTTACCAAATTTTGTCTAAAAAAGGTTCATCTACATTGAGCTTTATGGTTACTTCATCATAGTTTTCTTGCTTTCTGGAAATTGCATGCATGTCATTAAGTGAATGCCAAATTCAAGTAAGAAATCAATGTTATCTGAGTCTTTGAGAATAGGCATTTTAACGCTTTTTAGGAAAAAAATTGAAGTATTAAGCATGCTGTTTTCGTCCTGGACTCTGTTTTAAATAAGCTAACAAACATCAGGATCCTTAAAGTAAATTCTCTTTTTAAAAAGTTTTTATTTGAAAGATAGATAAATATAGATAGACAGAGACAGATAGTGAACCATTCACTGTTCATTGCCCAAATGAAATGCCTACAACATCTAGGGCTAGGCCAGACTGCAGCCAGGAGTCAGAAACGTCATCCAGGTCTCCCACGTTGTAAGTGGCACGCGTACTCTGCTGCTTCAGGGGAGCACTGGCAGAAAACAAAAGCAAACCGAAGAGGCAAGGAGTCAAGCCAGGCACTCCGATATGCCCAAGAGGCAGTTTAACTTGCCTCCTTTTAAGATCTACTTCTTAAATCTCTTTTTCTTACAAATATACATGTATATGTGCATGTATTTGTGTGTGTGTGTGTGTGTGTTTAGTGTATGTACTTCAAATGCATTCAAGATTGGTAGCAAACATGCTTTTCTGTTAAAGTCTCTTGTTTCTTTAACCAGAAATGTGGCTTGGTATACCTGACTTGTATATTGTTTACCACTAGGGGGTGACAGTTGACAATGAATCAGCTTCTCTGCGTAAATCTGTAAACACTGGGATCTTCTCTTGACTGCCTGAGTCTTGCTTTGATTCACTTTATTTGCTGAACATGTTCCACACCTGACATCAGTCTTGTTGCGACACGCAGTATGTGCCTGATGGAAGGACAGTTAGTGCTGGACAGCTTTGCAGATTTCAAGAAACTCTTTCCAAAAAACACATTAACAGGTGGTTAGTTAATTAGCTAACTTTTTTTTCCCCACTAGTGCATTAATTTCCTAAATGTTGCTTGTGCCAGACAGTGAGAATACCACAAGGAATAAGAGCATGATATCTGTCTGTGTAGAATTTATTGAAGGGGTGCAGATTACAGAAGCCAGGTTAAAAAAGGCATAAATAAAATGATGAGTGTTAACAAGATAACGAACAGAAACACAAGGGTAATATAGAGAACAACTGGAATTAGGGAAGAGACTAAATTAGATCAAGCAATTGCCTCATATCTAAGTTTTGTTGTTATCTATCTGAATGGCAGATTTCAGATACAATCTTGCCTTATTTCTGCTCCTCTCTACTTGCAAGAACTCTGGCAAAATTCTCATAACCCAGCGTGCTGTGCCCCCGTGACGTGGCGCATCACGAACGGGTGGGCTCTAGCACCTGCACCTGCCTCCAGCCCGCACCCCAGGCAAGCCTCAGCAAGCCTCAGCAAGGTGGCCTGTGACATGCATGCTCCGTGCTCAGGCTGCTGAGCCTCGGAGAATACAGGGCCTTAGAGAGCAGAGCTTTTTCTCTTTCATCTTTACATTCACGACTGCTTTCAGTAGATGGGGGAGAAAGGCGAGAAGAAAGCAGAGGGCAGAAAAATGCATCTAGCTACTCTCTGGGTAGCAGCAAGATCATTAGAAATCCCTTGCAGCAGAGATTTTGCCTGATTCAGCTTTGTATTTTCTAGATCAGTCTTTCTGAAAGCATAGTCTGATCATTCGGAATCAGCATGACTGTGCTAACATCATATGCCAAGGCTTCCTCTCAAAATGTTTGGGAACAAGATCTCCGCCAGCAGGCCTGGAATCCATGATAGTGCCGACCGATGCACAGCTGCCTCAGTGCTTGGCCGAGTGCTTCCCATGTACTGCCTGTCCTGCAGATGATGCAATGAGTGATCATGGTCTCAAGCCATTCCTTTAAAAGCCAACGTGTATTACCTGATGAGGCAAGCTATTTAAGAAATAGAAAAGGTTCTCTCTCAAGGGGAAAATAATTCTTTTTGAAAATCAGGAAGATAAAACTATTTAAATGAATCCCTTGTCTCAATTATGAATGAAACCAAGAATAAAGTTTCTTTGAAAATACTTGGGCAAGAGGCATCAGTGATAGCTTACCTGGCCATTCCTCACCTGCAAGCACCAGCATCGTATATGGTCACCGGATTGTGTCCCAGCTGCTCCACTTCCCATCCAGCTCCCTGCTCGATCTTTCTACCTCTCCTTTTCTGTGTAAACCTAGCTTTCTAACAAAAATAAATAAATCTTTGGGCCAGGCACAATAACCTAGTGGCTAAAATCCTCACCTTGCATCCACTAGGATCCTATACTGGCGTCAGTTCTAATCCCAGCTGCTTCACTTCCCATCCAGCTCCCTGCTTGTGGCCTGGGAAAGCAGTCAAGGACGGCTGAAAGCCTTGGGACCCTGCACCCACATGGGAGACCCGGAAAAAGCTCCTGGCTTCTGGCTTCGAATCAGCTCAGCTCGGGCCATTGCAGCCACTTGGGGTATGAACCAACCGATGAAAGATCTTTCTTTCTGTATCTCCTTCTCTATAAAACCTGCCTTTGAATCCTCGTAGCAACTCCAAGAAGTACATATTATTACAACCCTCCTGGTAGGTAAGATTGGATAACCCAACAGGGTAAACTGCCTGGCTAAGGTCATTCAGTCAGTGCAGCAGAACTGAGATTCACATCCAAGGCTGTGAGGTTCTGAAGTGCATGCTTGGAGCCACTGCAGCTTTACTTCTCCAAAATCTCACTGTCCTTGAGGGCCTTTCTGACATTTTACATAATTTGCCATCTCAGTCTAAGGCACACACATTGGTACTTTAAATAGCAAAATCCTAGTGTTGGGAAAAGAACCTCAGAAGCTTTATTTTACAGGCAAGAAAACGGAGGTTCTGAGATGGTGTTCTTGTTGGAGTTCATGCAGAACCGAGACATGCGCACACGGCAGAGCATTACTGATCCTTGGGATGCTGCGAGAGTTCCTGTGTCCGTGAGGGAGGGACTATGGTCTGAGAATGTCTGCTTAAAAACAGCCCAAGTTGGGAACCATTAGTATTTGTATCATTTGGCATTTTATCTGTCTGTGTTGTTTTCTCTCTCGAATTTTACTCTGCTGAGATCTCATGTTATACTTTGGTGCTCTCCTAGTGTCTAACCAACGGCCAGATGTATTTTGTGTCCAATAAGTTTGTGACTTGAATTGAAGCATGTTTTTAAATACTTATTATTTGGGCAGTGCCAGGGAAATGGATTAAGGCAATTTAGTCCAAGGCCACATGAGAGCAAATACTCCAGGTGGGAGGCAAAAACAGATAATTAAAAGATTTGACTGGTCTCATTTGCTTCACTTCCAGTCAGCCAGAGAATCCACATAGTTGATTTCTGATTTGTCTGTCTCTTCCCAACCTGGGGCACACGTTAGCATCCTTGATCCCCAGGCGCTTGGGAGGTGTCTGGCACTGTTAGAAGCACCTGGAACCAAGTCTTAGCTACACTCCTACCTTGGAGTGGCAGGGCCTTAAATGGAAATAGAGTGTACTTTGTGCTTTGCTGAGGGATCTTTAAATAGCAGGGAACAGCAACTCAAAGCTTTCCAAAGAGCTACTTAAAGTTATTTTTCTCCATGACAACAGTCTGCCAATAAGGATAAAATTTAAAGAGCTAGGACCCCAAGTAGAAAGAAAAAAGGAAATTTTCCCTGCTAAACTGAACTCTCAAAGATGAGCCAAAGCCAGAGTGTAAATTCCATATATTGACTCACAACTATAGAACAGATGAGATGAGCAATCAAGCTGCATTCTTTAATTAACTGCATGCAAAATCAAGAGGATATTTAAGGTGCTCACTTGGTGGCTGGGGTGGATGGAGACACGCACGGGCATATGCTGTGATTGCTGGTGCTGGAAATGATGGATCCCTTCTCTTGCTTTTTACCATTAGAACTTCAGAGGGGGTGGGTTCTGTGGGGGTTAAAGATCAACTTCTAATTAATTATCTTGGCCTTCTTGTTTCTGCACCTAACAGAAATACCTTTCGCCCTGCCTCATGAAATTGGAATCCCAGGAACAGGTTGCAGAGGATTCAACAGTTGATTTTTTCTTTCCCACCAAGTGAAGATATTCAGTTTCTGTCCCACTGACTTCTTTTTGTGATCTTTATTGTACCTTTACCTACCACACTAGAGGGGAATTTAAAACAATTTACCTCAACTCTAAATTGTCTCCTGGAGTAAGGATGGATTTGTCCTGATAACCCTCCTTACCTTCTACCCCGACCAACAGAGCCCCAGCCCAACTGAGCAGCACTAGCCTCTGATCAGTCCCAGAAAGAGAGAAGATTCAATTTTCCATTTGCTATAGGGATGTACTCCTCAGTGGTCCCAATGAGTGCTCAACCAGACGGTAAACTCTAGGACAGTGTTGATGCCAAATTTAATGACAAGTAGTTCTCCAGCTTGCCAGTGGCAAATTTCAGCACTGGCAAGTGCCAATGATCACCATTCATTTGACAAGTGTTATTGAGTTAGGCACCGAGACAGGGAGTGAATCATACAATTTGCAACTTTTTATGTCTGATATGGAAGTGATTTCCCTGTGACGGTTGGTTCTGGTTCTGTTATTTGAAGCTCTGCATACACATAGCCACTCCATTCCTTCAGAAATGTGAAGACAATGATCAGCTCCCGTGACTGCCCATTCAGTCTGATGACCCCATCTTTTGGATGTGCTCCATCTGTTGTGTGAACCTTTCAAAGGAGACTGCTCATAATTCTATCTTATTGCGTAACCCCACCAGTCTTGCATTCAGACTCTCAGGGCACAGCCACGTGAAATCTGTGTAATTGTATTACTCCACCTATTTCCAGAATCTAGAGGTACACACTTGCATATGGATATGTCTCTTGGGGAGAAGGAGTTAAATACATTAACTTCAACCTGGGGAGTTGTTTTTCTTTTCTTGCTCTTTAACCAGAAAATACATGCAATTGTAGCTTTGAAAATGGAAATGCTAGCTTTTAAACAACTTGCAAATAATAGAGCTTAAGATGTGAAGGGGAAAGTGGGCTCCATAAAACTTTTGTGATCAGAACCCCTACATTGTCCATTTAGTTTTAAATTGAGAATAAATAGTAACAAGAAAGTAACCGCTTTTAACAGTACTTTGCTGAGAACTAAATCTCTCTGACCAGTCAATAATGTTAACTTGAGAAAAATTTCAGCCAGTCTTCTCCACTGTGACAGCTTAAAGAGGCAATCATTATAGTCCTTAGATGTTGGGCCCTGTGGAGTGCGGCTTGTCTTTCAAAGAAGGGTTACATTCTTTGGTTACACTAAGGCAAACTCAATACCACTTGTGACATGGGGTTTTAACTGATCTTACCAAGCATTAGGCAATCCTTTCGTTCCTAGCCTGACTTCTGTGGTTAAGAAGCATCAGGCTGACCCCAACAACATTCAACTACTTCCTTTCATTTCAGAGTTTGGAAGGATTCATCTAGTTCTAATTGTTTGTTCCCTGCCACCATTTCTCATCTTACCCGGCTTCCCAGATGCATTCTCTGTCCTTCTTCATGCCTTAGGAGGCTGATTCCCACACATGCCTATCTCAGTTTGCCACTGGGTTCCAGTTGAGTTTGATCAAGCAGACTGGAAGCTGAAAAGAGAGAGGGGTCAGTGTGCATCTTCTAAGCCCCCTGGCTCTGTGTGGTATTCAGGGAAATGGCTGTGCCCAATGACCCAAATTACAGTTTTGCCAAGTAGTCCCCACACCTATGGTTACAAATCTGTGTAGGTTCTCCCATACTATAGCTTCCCTTAGGCCCATGGTAATAGCTTTCAATTGTTGTCTATCTCTGGATGCCTCAGTCACTCTCACTTTTCCTGAAGCCTCACTTCTGCACTGTTGTTGCCACCTCTCCATTTGAATCAGCTGAAATGAATTCTTTCTTGCCGGGGCCATGATAGATAACTCTTGAGATATTTGAATTTCTTTCTGTATATCATGCAATGCCATATCATCCACATAAGAAAAGCTTCGTTACCTTATTCAGGAAGATCAAGTCCCCAATCTTAGACCCAGAGGGAAGGCAGTCCTAACCTGGTAACCCATCAGAACCACCTGGAGAGCTATGACACAGTGCAGGGACACCAGCAACCAAATGAGACCCCCCCCTTGGGACATGGATCTACAATTTTTTAAGTAATCCAAGGAAGAAAATTAAAAAATGGCAACAGCTGTCCAAGTTACATGCTGAAAACATGAGACTTGTTATATCATTTTCTCTACTTGTGTAGATCTTTGAAAAAATGTAAACACAAAATGGAATCAACTATGTAAGGTTATTAATGGTGAACCACTGATTCAAAGTCAATGACTAAATGACTACTGCCTCTTTGGTTCATCTCATTGTTTTCTATGTCCACTGGATTTGGCTAGACCTTAGTAGGGGTTTCGTGTTAGTAAACCATTGGAAGGGGGCAAAGAGATGCAGCATCTCTCATTCACTGTAGTGTTATACACTGGAGACCCAGGAACTCCAGTCCCCACATCACAAGACACTTTATAGACTGTAGTTGAGTTGATTTGGCCATGTCTCTTAGTCTTCTTTCAAGCAATTTGTGATCACAAAAACACAGTTCGTGATCTGTAGCCAAATCTTGTCAGTTGCCTCAAATTGGAAAACTTCTGGTATGATTCTCTCTTCCATCCCTTCTTGGTGGGAAATTTCCCACTCTTATTCCCACTCAGAGTTTCAAGTAGCAGAAACAGTCTTCCCTGCCCCTGTGTGATGTAGGACAAACACTCTCACGATGTCTTCGGTTTCAAAGCCTTGTAGTTCAAAGCACTTTCTGAACTCTCAGAGTTGGAGCAAGGAAAATGCTCAACTTCTTAATTTTTTTCATTTATAAAATACAAATAGTAGTAGTAATCACATCACTAAATTGTTGGAAGATTGATTCAGCTACTGCACATAAATTAAGTAGCAATGTGGCTGGTGTACAATAAGATCCAGATAGGTGTTACCAGGCTACTTTCATTATTGTTATTTAACTTTGTAAGTTTGGAAGACAAGACAGAAAGAACCAGCAAGAATATCAGATATAGGGCTCCCAGGACTTAAAAAAAATAATAATTGACAACTATTGCTGTAGGTCTTGCAGAAGTAAATGTCTAGAAAATCTGGAGGAAAAAAAATTCACTCAGAAAAGTCTGTGTGGCTACCTTTTGCATTGCTTGTCATTCGGGGTGGTTGTGAGCTTCAGCTCCAGGCAGAGAGAAGGGCCGGCTGAACCTGGAACTGCTCTTTCTGTGTTCTGGCTTGGAATTGAGATGAGCAGCCCAAGTGGCTGGGTTTGATGTGTGGGAGGTGGTAGGGCAGGAACAAAGAGAGGAGCTCCAAATCAAATTGAGAAAGACAGAAGGCCAAGATGCCCTTGGCTTGCATGTCTTGATTCTCAGCCAATTTGAGGACACGTGGCTTCATTTAGCAAACCTGACCTCATGTTCCTGTCAATTAAAAACTATGCAAATATGTTTTGAATTTTCTAGGCAAGGATGTATTGCTTCCTAATGTTGATGATAAATTCAAATCCCCAAGAAATTGGGAAAGGAGCGGGGGGAACAAATGGGGAGAGAGGGGGAGAAAGAGAGAAAAAGGGAAGAGGAGAAAGATGGAATTAAAAAAAAAAAAAATATATATATATATATATATATAAGAAATATATATATATATATAAAGCGAGAGAGAGAGAGAGAGAGAGAGAGAGAGAGAGAGAGAGAGAGAGAGTTGCCCTTAGTATCTGTGGAGGATTTGTTCCAACACTCCCATGGGTACCCAAATCTGAGGATGCTCAGCAGTGTAGCATTTTCATACAACTAACACACATCCTCGAGTAATCTTTAACTCATCTCTAGACTACTCATAGTATTCAACACAATGTAAAGCTGTGCAGTTGTTACATTCCATTGTTTGGTAAATTAAAAGAGTCTGTCCATGTCAGTTAAGAAGCATTTTTACGGGCCCAGCACAATAGCCCAGTGGCTAAAGTTCTCACCTTGCATGCACCAGGATCCCATATGGGCACACGTTGATGTCTCTGCAGCCACACTTCTCATCCAGCTCCCTGCTTGTGCCCTGGGAAGGCAGTCAAGGATGGCCCAAAGCCTTGGGACCCTGCACCCGTGTGGGAGACCCGGAGGAGGCGCCAGGCTCCTAGCTTTGGATGGGCTCAGCTCTTGGGGAGTGAATCAGCAGATAGAAGCTCTTCCTCTCTGTCTCTTCTCTCTGTATATTTGACTTTGCAATAAAAAAATAAATCTTTTAAAAAGGATGCATTTTACTATTTTTGATCCATGGTTGGTTGAACCCCTGGTTGAGGACTCAGCAGATACATACAGAACTGAGTGTACTATACTATACACATAATTCTACGCCAAGGAACAGCTGCTTAGATTTCATCTCTGCCTTCCTACCCCCATGATTGGGAGGCAACTGCTAATCCTTTTGCTTCATCTGTAAGCTAACCTAACCTCAACCAGGCAATACTTGTGTACTTTAAAACAAAATTTCTCATTTAAATATTCTTGTTTTTCTTCTAATATAGAATCTGGGCTTTTCAGGGGCCAGATGCCTAAGAAGGACTCTTAAGTAGAGTCCTTCCTCAGGATTAATTTCTGCATTCACGCTAATTATGAAAAAGATCTAACATGTAACAAAGCTGAAAGAATTTAGTGAACACCAGTCACCTAAATGCTTATTAGTCTTTAACATTCTATTACATTTGCTTTATCACATAGCTACCAATCTCTCCAGCTATGAATCCCAATTAATTTTGTTAAACTTCACAGTAAATCAGTAACTAGGAGAGAGGATTTTGAATGTTTCCAATACAAAGAAATTATGAATGTCTGAGTTGATGGATATGCCAATTATCTTGATCTGATCAGTATAAATTGATTTGGATACTTGAACTGAAATGTCACATTGTATTCATAAATATGTACAATTAGTATGTGTCAATTAAAAGATAAATACATACCTATAAAACAAAAAACAAAGATTACTGATGTAAGTATGCATATCCATAAACATTTCAGCTTCAATTTGTTAAATAAGTCTCAATACATCTTTAAAGTGGGTTTTCTTTTTGATATAGCTATTGTACACAACAAAAAGTGCATATATTGCAAGTGTGTTCTTGCAGAGTTCTGGAAACTACTCAAGATTTATTTTCATCAGAAAGTTATGCTTAAAAATTATGAGCCCAGACAAGGACAGCTAAGACTAAAAGCAGAAGCAGTATGTTATCACTGTTAGAGGTAAAATCAGTTGCAAAAATGCTGAATAGCAATTTAGAAAATGTTCAGCAGATATGTGAGAGAAGGGAAGAGAGAAGATGGCTTTTAATCACTTGGCGAGGGGGGATAGTGGGGGGGTGGTAAAGATAGCCTTGTAAAACCCAGGAGAAATCTGTTTTGGAGTTAGGTTCTTGCGTATCATAGTATTATTGATTGTTTTACTTTGGTAGTTATATGATCAGAGTTAATGTCTTTTTGTCTCAAACCCCAAACCCATTCTCCTCCTTGGTAATCTGCATAAACGCTGGGGTCATGGTTATTGCTGGGGGAAGAAAAGGCTCATGGATAGCATGAGTCCTCCCGCTCTGCGTGTTCAATTTCTGTTTTCGGAGCCATGGTCTTTACAAGAATGTTTACACTTGTATTTCACTTTGCATTCAAGTTGTTGAGTTGCAATTTTTGTGTTTTACATTTTATGTTAACAGGAAACCTGAACCAAATGGATAAAGATGCTAATGTTTAATAAAGCTGTTGGGTAGGTACATTATTAGTGTTTATATTGTTGAATCCTATATTCTGTATTATCAGGATATTTCATGAGAGTATTTTTAATTGAAAAATAATTCTTAATCTTCTGCTCTCTTTGAAAAAACAGAATGTTTATGTAGACTTCCATTTCCGAGACCTTGTCCAAGTGACGGTAAGTAATAGTTGCCTCGAAGTTGTCACTAGTTCTTTTTCCTGGGCAGTTTCCTATCAAGTTGATTTTTTACCCACCAAATCTAGTTCCCTGACATTTTTGCATGAGTCTTAGCCTGGTTCATTTCATAGGGAACATCTGACATCTACCACACAGTTTTACAGGTTCATTTTAGATTTGATCTTACTAGATCTACTTTTTGCCAAAATGGATAGGGATAATCACTTGAATAATATATGTTAAAGCTTTCTAGTGCAGGAAATCCAAAGCCAAGAGGCCTTTCCTAATTATGGTCCCACCTCATTTAATCATTCTACAACACTGTGAGATAAGTTCTGTTACTTCCCTTAGTTTATTATTTTTTAAAGATTCATTTAATCATCTGAAAGTCATAGAGAAAGAGGAAGGGAGGAAGGGAAGAAGCGAGAGAGAGAGAAAGACATTAGCTCACTCCTCAGATGACCAGAATGGACCAGGCTGAAGCCAGGATCCTCATCTGGATCCCTTACATGGGAAGTGGGGCTACAAATCCTTAGGCCATCTGTTGTTGCTGTTCCCAAGCCATCAGCAGGGAGCTGGATTGGAAGTAGAGCAGCTGGGACATGAACCAGCACCCATATGGAATATAGGCATTGCATGTGGCAGGTTTAGCCACTATGCCACAACACAGGCCTCTGCTACTGCCCTCAGAGATTTAAAAGGCTCAAGTTTGTGAGAGTGAGATTCTTACGTCATGCAGTTAGCATGCTACAACATAGGCATGAGCCCTGGTCATCAAACAGGGAACCATGTTCAACATACACCTGCTGCAATGCTCTCGTCACCATCTTGATATTCTTAATGATATTTGAACATGGAACCCTTCATTTTCCTTTTCAATTTGGTAGGACAAATGATACTTATGTAGTAGAGTCAGGCCTCAAACTCCAGAGGTGAGCTTCATACCTCTCTAAATGAAGCTAGAGCAAAAACACACATGTGTGTATATGCACACACAAAAAACAATAAAAACAAACAAACACCCCAAACAAACGAACAAGAACACACTAGAGCAACAGCTGGCCAGCTGATACAACATGGGCATATAAGTTAAGACAGCAAGAAAATAGTCTTGGAAGAATAATTTTTAAAATGTGTGACTTTTGCTAAAATTAACACTTCCTGGATATTATTCTTGGTAAATGAAATTAATATTGGAGACAGTCTCCCTAGGAAAAGCAGATACACCTGAACATAAAGTATTTCTACACTCATTATACTTGGTCAAGGCAAGAGTGCCTTTCCTGAAATTGTTACCGGGGTTACCTGGGAGTCACATTGGGGTGAACCCTGGGCACGATCTGTATGAGTTTGTTGTTTTTCTCAGCTGGAGAGAGCTTCTCACAGTGCAACTTTCAGGTCTGCGAGCCCATCACCCTTACTCTAAATGACACCACGCTGCGGGAAGCACCTGGAACAGACTACAGTTGACTGAGAGCTCACCTTTGAGCGCATTCCCACACACCTGAGATCTAAAGGAAGGTTGTGGCCCCTTTTTTGTCCCTAACACCTGTATTTTCCACTTTTCTACTTTGCATCTTTTTTTCTGCTTCTTTTTTTCCTGCTTTGCATCTTGATGCTCCTCTTCCCTCTGGTTATTTTGGTGGCTATTTTCCATCATCTCATATTTGGTTTGGTTTGGTTTGATTATGGGCCCTTGTTTTCCTTGTGGTCTGTGCCCATGCTTGCTTCTGCTTCAAGTTGCTCAATTTGAACTGCGAGTGAATAGCTTGTCTGATTTGGCCTCAAGGGTCCTCATCACCTGGCACGGGGATAAAGCTTGGCTCTTGCTCTTCCCTGGTACGACTTGCTGAGTGGAGAAGGCGATGGGTAGAGCTGGTGGCAACAAAAGATGGACCTGGGCGCAGATGTTCCAGCTTGCATTGTCTACAACCCATGAAGCATCTACCACCTGCCACTGGAGAGCTTTGAGGCTTTGGAGCTCAGACATCTTAAAACTTTTAGCTTTAGTAGTACATCTTAATTGGAAAATAATCACAGGAGAAAAAGCTCTTCTTGCCATGTAGGTTCGTTGGGAGTTCCCGACATTCCTATCCTGGTCCCACCCAGCTCAACAATACCCACCATTGTTTCCCCAGGGTTTCACCTGTGCCTGGCAAGAACTTGCACAGGCAGCTCCACAGCAGCACCCAGCTGAGGGTGCAGTCTTCTCAGATCAGACATTCCACACTGAAGGCTTGTCATAGGCATTACAATGAGTGCGTGCTTCACTTTGGGTTAAATTTGGATATTAGGCACTACAAATAATGTCCATCCCTAGCCCCAAGGTTAATTTTTTTAAAGATTTATTCATTTTTATTACAGCCAGATATACACAGAGGAGGAGAGACAGAGAGGAAGATCTTCCGTCCAATGATTCACTCCCCAAGTGAGCCGCAATGGGCTGATGCACGCCGATCCGAAGCCGGGAACCAGGAACCTCTTCCGGGTCTCCCACGCGGGTGCAGTGTCCCAAAGCCTTGGGCCGTCCTCAACTGCTTTCCCAGGCCACAAGCAGGGAGCTGGATGGGAAGTGGAGCTGCCGGGATTAGAACTGGCGCCCATATGGGATCCCGGGGCTTTCAAGGCGAGGACTTTAGCCGCTAGACCACGCCGCCGGGCCCCCCAAGGTTAATTTATATGATATCCACTACATCCTTGTCAGGTAGGCAGGAGAGGAGCCTTCTTCATCTTTTGCTTATACAGAAAAACAATTTCAAGAAAGTTGTGATTAGTTAAGGTCTACCTAGAAACTGAGCCTAGATCATTCTATGACAAGATTGGTGTTTGTCCACTACTGCATTATATTTTCTATGCCATGAGACAGATTCAGGTAGAAAGAACAAAGTTTAAGAAATCTGGGTGTTGCTTTCAGGGTGAAAGCAGAAACAGTATTGCTATTAGTGATTCTAACACACATACACACACACACACACACACACACACACACACACACAGAGGCTATCTACATATTAATTCCTTAAATGTGTGCAATAGGTAGGACTGGGCGAGTCTGAAGCCAGGAGCCAACAACTCTATCTGGGTCTCCCATGTGAGTGGCAATGACCCAAGTACTTGAGCCATCACTTCTGTTTTTCCAGAATGCAAATTAGCAGGAAGCTGGAATCAGGAACAGTGCTGAGAATGGAACCCAGTCAGGTTGATATGGGATGCAGGAGTTCCCAGTGATGTCGTGACTGTGTTACCAAACACCTGCCCTATAAGTATTGTGTCATTAACATAAACATGTTCAATTTCATTAAACTTCAAGCAGGGTATACAACATAACAATAAGCTAAAGCATTTTCTTGATATATTGGCAATTATTATTTTTAAAAAATAATAATGAAAACTCTCACTACTTTTAAGGATAAGAAAAAACAAAAATAGGAACATGTCCAATTTATCTGGTGGAACACTCAGTAACACACGAAAAAAACCTTGGAGCTTGTGCATTACTTCTTGATTAACTAATTCTATTTCTAGAAATTTTCCCCGAAGGAAGTAAATGTGAAAACATGTAATTAAAAAGGCAGTGAAAACTTGAAAATACAGAAAATTTCAGACAATTTATAAGTCTACTGTTTGGTATTTGGTTAAATAATTTATCTTTATAATAGCATGCCATTGTGTCTTCGTTGTCCCACTAAAGGATGTTTTGAATGTTAAAAGGTATTAGCATGGGATAATTAAGACTAATGATCCCAGAATCTGATTTCTGGGTTCACAGGCTGACTTATTGTTAGACATGGTACATTTGTAAAGTTTCTTAAATTCTCAGTGCCTGTTCCCTAATGAATTTGATGAGATAGTACTATACCTTCCTCCTAAGGAACTCACTAGGATCTTAGCAAATGTTAGCTTCGTTAGATGTAAGCGGCTTTTACTGAGAGGGAACATTATTTGTTTCTTCTTATTACACAGAAATGGGATCCATAAAAATTTTACAGGACAACAATTATATTTTATTTTTAAAGATGCTTTTAGACAGACTAGTCAGACTCTAAACATTGTGCCAAGGCAAAGTGGGCCACTCCAGTGAGTTTGTAAAACCACGGTTACCTCCCTTCCTAGGATATTCTAAGGTTTCCTGGGGAACACATGATATCTTGGACACAAGGCATTCAGTACCATTGTTTGGATCAAACTACAAAATAAACATGATGGTGGTGGGGTGCTGTAAATCCAACTGTGCTTGTATATCAGGTCATTAAATATTACTGAGAGGTGGAACAACAGGTGCTTTCCGTAGTCTGCTTTTGATTTCTCTCAACTTTCTACTGTTCTCTTTGGTGAACTTAATATTTTAATAGGATGAAAATTACTTCAAAATTATTTCTTCCTAAATTTATTAACGCAACAATAATTAACTGAACACTATTTGGAGTCAGTCTCAGGAAGACAATGTTGCCACACTCCCAAGGAACCTGGCATGGAGGATGGGTCAGGAACGTAGACAAGTCATTGCTGTCGGGTAGCACAGGCGCTGAGACAGGGACGCTGGCCTGAGTGGCAACTCCTGAGTTTTGCTTTGGGGAACTAGAGCAATGTTAGGCGGGTCGTGCAGAATAAGTGGGTGCCTGCAGTTGGAAATAACAGAAAGATATTTTTCCTCACAGCCTATGAGCAAATGCTTGAATGCACATGGGGTAGGGGGTTAGGAGACTGGGATGGCAGTCAAAGTCAGAATGGGAAGATACTGGTGAATCACGCTTGCCACTGAGGACTTCATTTGTAAAGAATGCACAAGCATGGACGAGTGTTAACAGGACAGTGCTCTAAGTGCTGTACTTTGGAAGGATTCCTGGCAGCCCAGGGGACACAGCACTGGGCGACTGGGGGAGGGGTCATCCGGAAGGGTTTTGTAATAGTCCAGTGAAGAGGTCATGAAGCCCCAGTTGGCCAAGAGCAGAGATGATATAACAGGCCCCTGTGGATCAAATCAGCAAAAACAAATGATCCAGATGTGGCACCTCATTCATCTCAAAACATGTTGGTGTCTTTTGAAAATAAGAACTTCTCTCTCTCTCTCTTTTTTATGGACAATAAATGAGACAATTTTTACAATAAGAACTTCTCTTTTTTACTGGACAATAAAATGAGACAATAAATCAGACAATAAATGATCAGAACACAGTTTTGAAAATTATAGAAATGTATAAAGGAGAAGGTGAAAGCGTTTATAATCCCAAGAACTAGACTTGAGATTTGTATGTTATCAATACATAAATAGGACATGTACAACACTAACCATTACATATGATTTATTAATGCTGGTATATAAATCTCACATATACAGTTACATGATTATTTTTAATTATATGCATATGGTTTAAAAAAAGGGTCTAACTTACAAAAGACTAGAAAATAAAAAGCAATCATTACTGAGGGCTTACCATTTGCTAGACACTATTAGAAGCCCAAAACATCTAATGACTTACTGTATACATTAGCTATCTTTGTCCTCACAACTAACTGTGAGACGGATCTGGGCACATCCTGCCACTTTACAGATAAGTGAGTTGAAGTTCAGAAAGATCGATGATTTGCCTAAGATTTCTCAACGTGTTACCTGTTATTGCTGGGATTTGAAGCTATGCAGTTTATCTCCTGGGGCTTTTATCATTCAGCTCCCTCTGTGCAATTTTAAGAGATTTTTAAAGTTCTGTCGTTTGATCCATTGCCTTACACCTTGACTCCTGGGAACATTATCTAAGGAAACTTTCACTATGGTGGAAATATCCTGTGTCTGCTTTGTCCCATACGGTAGCCTTTAGAGATGAAGCCAGCTAGTCAGCACCACAAATGCCACACTGTAAACAGAGGTTGATTTTTAAACTTTAATTAGCTTAATGAATTCTAATTTAAATTTGAATGATAAACTTTGGCTAGTAGTTGCTCACCACTGAACAGTACACATTTACATAAGATAGAAATTATACATTTCTTATCTGTCACTTCCTTCGTCCCAGCAGGTAACTAAACACCATTATTTCTTTAAAAAAAGAGTTATTGTATTTTATGTGAAAGGCAGGGGAGGGGGAGAGGGAAGAAGGAAGGAAGGAAGGAAGAAAGGAAAGCAAGCAGGCAGGAAGAGAAAGAAAGAAAAGAAAGAGAAAGGAAGGAAAGAAAAGATAGATTTTCTACTTACTGTTTCACTCCCCAAATTATGTTAGCAGCTTGGGCTAGACCAGGTCAAAGCCAAGAGCCTGAACTCCATCCAGGTCTCCCTCGTGGGTGGCATCTTCTGCTGCTCTGCCAGGTGCATCAACCAGGAGCTGGATCTGAAAAGCAGCAGTCAGGGCTAAAGCCTCACTACAATATAGGAGACGGGCATTTCAGTGCACAGCTTAACTCACTGCTGTCACAATGCCAGCCCTGACACCATTATTTCTGATTTCAGTTGTTTCCCATGATTATCCTTTTCACAACCATAAGGCAAGGTTATATTTGTATTTCTTGATTTATTTCCTTTAAACATTGGCTATCTATGCCATGCAAGATGAGAAATTCATTTTTGTGCTTTTTAAAAAATATTTATTTTTAAAATTTTTATTACAAAGTCAAATATACAGAGAGGAGGAGAGACAGAGAGGAAGATCTTCCATCCAGGTGAGCGCAATGGTCGGTGCTATGCCAATCCGAAGCCAGGATCCAGGAACTTCTCCCAGGTCTCCCACATGGGTGCAGAGTCCCATGGCTTTGGGCCGTCCTCGACTGCTTTCCCAGGCCACAAGCAGGGAGCTGGATGGGAAGTGGAGCGGCCGGGATTAGAACTGGCGCCCATATGGGATCCCGGGACGTTCAAGGCGAGGACTTTAGCCACTAGGCCATGGCAGTGGGCCCTTTTTTGTGTTTTTAAAAATATGCCTCTTCCCTTCCAATTTTGGTTAATTTAGTTGTTCCATTCATTGTTCCATTCGTTACTTCATATTTGCTATCAGCTAAGAATCTGATTGCAAGTGGGAAAAACAAAAGCCAGATTGATCTGAGTTGAGCAACCACAGGGAATTTTGACTCATAAAAAACAAGAAAAGCAGAGGCAGAACTGACATTAGACAAGGTCAAAATCAGAGCTCAGTGTGAGCAGGACTTGATTTCAGATCAGCTGTCCTCAATCTGCAAATTTAACGTTCAGATTTTATGTGTTAATCATAGCGTCCAGTAATTCTAGCTTTCCATCCTGCTAGATTCCAGACTAGCAGGAACAAAGCACACATCTCCCCTGCTCTGTTACTTAACAATGCTATCATAAAGCTGGGCTAAAATATGAGCACACATGCACACACACAATCCTAGATGTGTACAGCAATAAACACATATTTCTCTCATACGCCTATGAGCTTGCTGGGGTCAGTTGAGCTAGGTTGGTCTTGGCTTAGTGGCTCTGCTGATTTTCTCTGGGACTGCTGCTCTGAAGATTAGCTGGGAGGTCAGCTAATCTAGGCTGGTCTCGTCTGTAGAGATCTGCTGCACTTGGTTGGATTGACTTGGACTTTTGGTCTAGTGCACCTCAGCTACGCTCCAACGTGCCTTTCCTCCTCCTACTGGGACCAGTGACCTATCCCAGTCATATTCTAATGGTGATGACAGAGGTACAGGTATGGCTTCACAAACACATTAACTATGCTGTGTCATTCTGCGAACATCCCGCCAACCAAAGAAATAATCATGAATATACCCCAAAATATACTCCTCCCAGTGAAGTGAGAAACAGGGAGGGAGTATTTCTGGACAATGCTTTTCTGTACCGCTAAGCATATGGGCTTGGTTTGAGCACTTCAAAACTGGTGATTAAGGCTAAGGACGTTGCATATTTTGATCTATGCTTGGAACCATATTCTATTCTGTGTGTGAATGTTGCATCCAGATTTCCCCAAAGCAGGGGAAATCAAGATCAGTTTTCTGTTGGTCACATTAAGAGGACATGGATGTAAGATGGCAAGCCACACAATGGTAACGGTCCCTTTCAATAATTCACTTGGGTTTTTGTTTCTTGAACCTTTGACTTTAGAAAGGATGCACGAACACCATACTCATAACTCTCCTCTTTCCTCCTCCACTCCTTTCTCCTATCAACTTAAGCCTTGTAAATCATTGTATATGAATGAAGGACAGAGAGCTATTAACAGAAGGTGTGGGATGCCTATTTCTGTCACTGGGCATGTATGTTTCCACATTAGGCATATATGCATGGCTGTGCACATGCATGTCGACTGAAAATCTATTCTTATAGTACAAGCCTAGGGAGCAATTCAGATGACCTTTCCCCTTAAAAAGTCTGAAAACAGAGTTTCATGTAGGAAGTCATATCCCAAAGAAAAACCTCATTTCTTTCATGGAGAAGCCTTATTTTCTTAATATCTTAGGGAAGCGGTGAAGGGTTCTGAATCCTGTCTGGCTGTTCCATTTGCATGCAATGGGGAAAGGTGAAGAGGGATGAGAGAGGCCAGATGATGCAACCATTCTCTGGAAAATCTGCAGTCAAACACCTTGATTCTGGCTCCTCTTTTTAAGTCTTGAGCTCAGAGTGTGTTCATGCCTAAATGTGGAAATTCCCCAAAATTTCCATAGAAAGAAAATTTCCACCCTTCCCAACAGACTGCTGATTATAACTGGGATGCTGCTGCCTCAGCGCTGCTTCAAGCACTGATACTATTTTTTCCTTCCCATCTTACAGAAAATTACCAAATCTCTGTTGGATTTTTCTTCAGGATCATTATGAAAATTTATGCCATTTACTGACTTCTTGGAAGAAATTCGAGAGTCATGCGCTTAAGCAATCATCATGAATACATGTACACATATATAAATACTGTGTATGTGTGTATTGTACAGGTAGGCACATATATTCTTTCTGGAATAATATCACACTTTGTTAATTATATTTTTGCTACAACGTTAACTGGATGACCTACTGACTGGAAGAATTTTGAAAGTTCTTTTTTTTTTAGTAACATTACCTAAGTGGCAAAAAAATTATTTCAGCTTCAGGAATGATATGATCTATCACTCAGAGAGTCATTTAATTACACTTAAGAACAGTAGAACATACATGTGAAAATTAATTGATTCTAACC
The DNA here is from genome assembly GCF_030435755.1 of Ochotona princeps. Taxonomy (NCBI): domain Eukaryota; kingdom Metazoa; phylum Chordata; class Mammalia; order Lagomorpha; family Ochotonidae; genus Ochotona; species Ochotona princeps. The sequence goes on from NC_080844.1 coordinate 26,807,424, forward strand.
TCTGATGGCTATTTTGTTTTGTTTGCTGTTTGTTTTCAATCTGAAACAATTCTATACTATACATTCTTATCAAAACCATGGTGTTTGATTCAAATACTGAGGTTAGCTGGTTAGGAAGAAAAAGGGCCTGGAATAAGAGTGGGTAAATGACCCATGAAGGAAATGACTCCCTGATGCTGGATCTTAACCCTAACTAGTAAATATTTATCTGCCACTGCTAGTACCACATACACATCTACTCTGTTCAAAGTCCACAGCTCCACTGAGAATGGCGAGGAACCACCTAGACTGAGGTCGAGTTTCAGTTTGGTGGGATCCAGGCTGAAAAGATCCATGGCATTCAGATAGACACTTTCCAGGAGAAAAACGATGACTCACCCCAGGATGACTTGCATGGCATCTGGTTTCCATCTCCTTTGTTCCTCCTCTTGGACGCCATTCAGAGGCACTTCCTTCCAGCTGGAGCTTTTAATGGCATAATGTGAAGGCAAGAGTCACAGAAGTGGGTTTAGAGGAAGGACTTGAAGGAGAAAATGGAGCTCAACAGAGGGAGACCAAGAAAAATTATACCCAGATGGAAGTGTGCACATGCAGACCAAGGAAGTGCAGAGAGGGGTAGGGCTTTCGATATGTAGTCACAAACATTTAAACTGAATAAGAAGACAATGTAATACGGCCCCGTTTATGATCAGTGCATTGATGCAATTTCTGTCAGTAGACTGAAAAAAATGGATCACTCTTTTTTTTTTGTAAAACGATATCATAAAAATACAAGCAGAGTTTTGTGTTTTGTTTTGAGATTTCATTTGCTTATTTAAATGGGAGAGTTATAGAGAGAAGGGGAGACAGAGAGATCTTTCATTTGCTGGTTTACTCCCTTATTGCTCTCAACAGTCAGGGATGAACCAGGCCAAATACAGCAGCTAGGAACTTCATCCAAGTCTCCCACTTGGGTAGGGGAAGCCCAAGTTGTTGAGCCATCCTCTATTGCCTCCAAGGTACATTAGCAGGAAGCGTGGAGCAGCCGGGACTCAAACCAGTCACTTCCAGTATAAGATGTTGGTATCCAAAGCAGTAGTTATACCACAATATGTACCCTGACTACTGGTGGCATTCTAGGATTTATTCATTCTATACATTGGCTTCATTTATCATGATGATACCCTTCTTTCCATTTCAGAGTTAAAAATACAGCCTGGTGTCCCCAAAAGATCCAGGTACACTGGATTGGGCCCTGTTGTAATAGTTGGTAGTCCATCAGACAGAGGCCATAGAGAGAGAATGGAAGGAGTGGAACGACTACTCGGTGTCTGTACATGAACGCCCTTGCCCACATTCCTCTCTGCTCAATCCATCAGCAGTTAGGAGGAAGCCCATTTAACTAGAACTCATTCTTATATGATGCTCCTTTCAACCAGGTATCATTAGATTCAAGTGTTCTGTCTCTGATGTTATTCTCCTCTTTACCCACAAAACTTTTGAGAGAGGCTACATCTCCAGACGGAAGTGGTGACAGCAAGGTAGGATTTGTCCCTGGTATGCAGGGATGGCTTAATATTCACAAATCAATACATGTGATTCACCACATCAAAAACAGGAAAATAAAAACCATGTGATCATCACAATATATGCAGAGAAGGCATTTGATAAAAGCCAACACCACTTCATGCTAAAAACCTTAAGCAAGATAGGCATAGAAGGAACATTCTATAACACAATCAAAGCAATATATGAAAAACCCAATGCCAGCATTATACTAAATGGGGAAAGATTAGAAGCTTTTCCACTAAGAACTGGAACTAGATAAGGATGTTCACTTTCACCACTGCTATTCAAGATAGCATTGGAAGTCCTTGCCAGAGCTATTAGGCAAGAAAAACAAATTAAAGGAATTCATATTGGAACTGAAGAATTAAAATTATTCTTGCTTGTGGATGACATGATTTTCTATATAAGTGAACCAAAAGGTTCAATCAAGAGACTATTGGAACCCATAGGAGAATTTAGCAGTGTAGCAGGATACAAAATTGATGACCATATATCGATGACACTAGTATACACAAATAACTCCATGCCTGAGAAAGAAATTGTAAGTACAGTCCCCTTTAAAATAGCAGAGAGGCAGGAATCTCAAATACCTTGAAATTAACCTAACAAAAGATTTGGGAGACCTCTATAATGAAAACTACAAAGCATTAAAAAATATAGAAGACAGAAACTTATCATGTTCCTGGATCAGCAGGATCAGCAATTTGATCAAAATGTACTATTGCCATAAGTAATATACCGATTCAATGCTATCCCAATCAAAATCCCAACAACATTTTACTAAGAAATAAAAAAGATGATACAAGAGTTCATCTGGAAATGTGAGAAACCACAAATCGCCAAAGTTGTCTTGAAGAATAAAAAGCTAACTGGAGATATCCCAATTCCAGACTCAAGACAATACTACAGAGCAGTGGTCATTAAAACAGTCTGGTACTGGTACAGAAACAGAGAAGAAGATCAGTGGAACAGATTACAAACCCCAGAAGGGAGCCCACACATGTACAGCCATATAATCTTGACAAGAAAACTGAAAATAATCCAGGGAAAAGCCTGGTCCCTTCAACAAATGCTGTTGGGTCAATTGGATAGCAGCCTGCAGACACAAGACCCCCACACTTGCCTTATATAAAAAAAAATCAGCTCTAAATGTATACAGGACCTAAATCTGCATCCAGAAACCATCAAAAACTAAAGGAAAACATAGGAAGCACTTTCCAAGATACAAGAATTGGGAAAAAAATTGGGGGTGGTTAAGGATTTGGGAGGGAGTAAGGGAAATCTCAGAGCCTATAGGAGTGCATCATAAAACAATAAATACATTCAATATAAAAAAGAATTTAATCCCTACAAAAATCACCTAATTCTCTTAAGCCATTAGCAATAAGCTAACCCACCAACATATCTGAAAGGTATACAAACTTTGTATTAAACCACAGTGTTGTAAATTCTGCAGGCAAACTGAAATCCTTTGGACTCCTTCACTCACCCTCTTCTATACTCCTAGATATTTTATACATAATCAAATAGACATTTTTCCCTAGTTTTAACTCCGTGATTGTTACACTCTAGAATGCACAGGAATATTTTTCACAGGGCTGTATTTCCAATGCCAACCAAATGTACAAAGAGAATATGGAGTATTTGAGCATTCCACCTAATGTTCAGTTAGATGTTACTGCTTCCCCTCTCTGTCACACACACACCACTGACCCCAGCTGACGGTTCTGTTTTTTCTCTATATGTTATCCTTGATCTTCATTTTAGTCAGGTACTCAGGCTTATTATTCTTTGCTTAAAGCAAAAACAGAGAGAAGTCTTTTTTCTGTGAAAATATTGGAAAAATTTGGAGGGTTTTTTTTTTCTTGCCAGGCTGGAAGAGAATTGTCAGATCACTGAAACCTTCAGCACCATTTCAATGTCTATTACTCAGATGCGAGGGCTGTGTTTCTCCAGGCAGGTGAGACCCCAAGAGTGGGTGTCCTCACTTTATCAGATTCTGCATCCTGCATGTGGCCTGGCATGCCAGTTGTGGGACCTAAGTGGGCCAGGTAGACTGGGACAATTGCTGTGTCAGCATTCATCAGTACAGACAGATGACAAAATATTGGAGTTGGCTTCCCAACGTGTCTGATGTGGACTCTCCAGCACCAGGCAAAAACTGTATTGAATGGGCTATTGATCTTGTATTTTGCCTTGTATCAGAAAGAGCATATAGTATTTGTCCTTTTGGGATTAACTTATTTCAATGAGCATAATGGTCTCTAGGTGGGAGCCACTTTCTTATGGCTCTTTTAGTTAGTATCTCATAATTCTTGCTAATACCTGTAGATGAATAAAAAAAATCCCAAATATGCATATTTGAAAACAAACAAATTTGCTCCAGCAAATCATTTTATTAGGTTCAAGATGAGCCCCTGCCTGTGAAGCTCTCAAAAGCCAGGACCTGTGGGCTGGGCAACCTCCCACTCCCCATGCGACTCATGCTGCTTCGCTGCTGCGGGTTTGACTTGAATGCCTAATCACTGGTCACCTCACCTGCTTGTCAAAGCCAAAAGATTATACTTAATGCATGACTTAAGCTGTCCCCTGGACCTCGCTTGTTTGGGCTGGCAATCATGTTTTCTGTTCCCCTCCCCACTCACCTTAAGTTTTAGTAATTGCTCTTTGGGATCAAAAGGGCTTCCCACAAGGCCATTGAAATGTTGAAAAGCCCCCCGATACAGGGAAACATTTATCTGCACTCAGAGAAAAAACTGGGACAAATATGTGTGGCTTTGGTATGTGACAGGATGCAGATTTGCTGTGAGCAATTTCTTAACTCTCAGCTTAGTAATAACTATAATCAAGCTGGTATGTTGAGAGTTGGTTAGAAGTATTGTTAGGCAGTAATGAGAAACTTTAAAGATGGTGGAAAAGTCACACTGGTGGTCTTTTCCACAGTGGAAGCACATTGCCCAGTTTTCCCTTACACTTGGTAAAGTAAGGAATATTTTCTCAATCTGTCTTTCCAAAGAGAATGACAGCCCTTTCCTCAGCATTTCCTAAGCCCTCCCTGCTTTGTGAGTCCCAGCAGAAATTGCTTGGCTGTGGATGAAACTTTCAAGATTGCATCCAATGATCTACTTCCAGCAAGTGTCCTTCCAACAGACAGAAAACCCAAACCATGGTCACTTATGGGTCACCTGAAGCCCCAACAGCAACAAGACGGAGATAAAGAGATCTAGAGGGAGTAAGCAGATCTTATCTGGAAAAATAAGACTCCCAATGTCGATAGGTCTAATATCAAGCCTTTCCGTCCAGCTGCTAACAATAGGGTCTGAGATAAGTAATTTTAGAGAGAAACATACATGTAAGCCTTGTCCATGGAGTAAGGATTATAATGCTTTTTTTTAGGCTTACCATCTTTTCTGCTTAAGACCCTTTCTGTGTATGATTTAATCTGCCAGCCTACCCAATTCTTATTCATGCTTCGTAACTCATTGTAATGATATTTATGCTACAGGATCCCCAATACCATGTCCATACCCCCCTGCATAATTCTGCTCAACGACTCTTTAGTCCCACTTCATCACAGAACCTAAGATGATCATAATGGAATCATTTTTTTGTATAACCTGTCTCTACTACTGGAATATAGGCTCCCTGGGAAAGTGGTGTTTCTTTGCTTACTGTGGATCCCAGACTGCTTGTACACTGCTCTAGTTGTATTCAATAAACAGCTGCTGAATGAAAAGATGGTTGGTGGAAGGACTGGGAGGTAATGCCTCTAATGGAGTCTACACGTCTACACATAGAAGCAGTAAAATTAACTCAACTTAGTTTTCTTTCTCTTCTTTTTCACTGGTGTTTTACAGATTTTTCATTTTCCTGCCTTCTTAGAATCTTTCATGTCACCATAAAGAGTTGTCATTATGGAACCGTGCCATTAGGTGGATTATCACTTTATGGCCCTTTAGGTTCTGTATTTTTAAATCCAAAAGGAAGTTTGGTATTTTCCTCTGTAGTGAGATTCACCAGAATCATACTATAAAACTTGCAAATATTTTACTGTATGATTCAGTGCTAAAAGTGGTCAGAGCCATAGCTTTTTGGTTTCTAATACTTTTAACATTTGACAGTTAACAGATTGTTTGTAAAATGTGGAAGCTTATTGCAAAGATTATTTAATACCCAGTTAGCTAAGAGGCAGAAAGGAGCAAAAACTTCTGGAAATGAATTAGTGTCCTAAAAGAATATATTTTTTTAGACACCTGAATAACGACAAGGTTGTATTTTTTTCCTGATACACATTCTTTTGAACACTCTAAGGGGGAACTTTTCTCACTTGTTGAATAAGGTGAAAGTATTTGATATTCACAGATGAAGTATGGATTGTGGGGCAATGGCAAATAAAGTTGGACTTTATTTCCAGTGGGACCTGGTCCTACCTATTTAATGGAAGAAGAAATTCTGAAGAAGAAAAGAATTAGTTGAGAAAATGAAGCCATTCTATTAGAAGAAATTTGCTCCTGCTGATGCTTTCAGTTTCTTTGTTGACTTGTGATGCGTAATCATGGAAAATTCTTTGAAATATCAAGTATCTGTCCTATCCACATCCCTCCATTGCTAGAGCTGCTCAGGCTCAACCTCTGGACTCAATGTTTTAATGGCTCTGTGAACACATATCCTACCAAAAGGGTACTAAGGCCCAACACTGACACCACAAACCCAGGTCAGAACTGTACTGCTCCCCGACTATTCTCAAAAAGGGTGACGTCACTAAATGATGAGATCTTCCCTTACTTCACTGACAAGACTTGGTCATCTTGGACCAAAAACTACTCTTTTAAAGGTGAAGAAACTTGAATGAAATAACTTCTTGAGTTACTTTAAAGTGATCCATAACATCCACTCAGAGTAACTTTTTCCATATAAATACAAAGGTGGTAATTATAAGAATTAGAAAAATGCAGAAAAGCACAAAGAAAAATATTCATTATCTTAGCTCACAGGCAAACATATACTATTAACGTTTGTTTGAATATATATCCAATCTTTCTATTTTTCTACAAATAAGTGTATGTGGAGATTCATACATGTTTATATTCTAAATATCCCTAAGTAAAATTATGGAGTGTATTGTTTTAATAAGCCTGTATTTTTAATCCTTAAAATACACTGTATTAAATTTGCTGAAAATTACAATTAATATTACCATGTGCCTAATGCCAGCTAAGATCTTCATAGGAAATATCTAATTTAACCCTCACAATAACTCTCACATCACGTATGTGAAAACTGACTCATAATTAAGTCACAGAACTAATGATTGAGGAATCAGAACTTGACATGATTCCAGAATCTGTGATCTTGATTATACTATACTACCTTCCTTTTCAAGACATGAAGTATTCATTCTATTTTAATGAGTATATACTACACTAGAATACTGATAAACTTATTACTATTAATGTGCAATATTTCCAGTTCTCCAATAGTGTAATTAATATCATGCTGAACATCCTTTTGGATTCCGATTTGCCTGTGTCTTGGGTTAGGTTCCATGAGATGCTGACCTGGAAATAATGATCTGCATATAAACAGTTATTGTGGAAATGATTCTAGAAACATCAAAAGAGAAGGCAAGGAAGTCAATGCATGATATGTCCATGAGCAAATCGCCACCAAGGCCACTGGGGTTCCCTTGCACTGTCACCTTTGGCAGTCTGTACTGAAGTCATAGTTGTCTTCACTGAGAGGGAGGAATCCTTAGCATCTGTCCTTCCCAGGTAGAGGACTACTCCAGGATTGATTCACTTCCTGGAGCTTCCGCCAGTCTCAGTAAGAATCTGACACACCTCCGTATCCAAAAAAGATCACTGGCAGGAAGTTGCCAGTTCTTGGAAAGCAGACTGTAGGCTGAAAAGGAAATGGGTGGACAGTGACAACAACAGCTACAGCATACACCCACAGTGTTTTCCTTCTGGACAAACTTATTTCAATGTAATTCTATGAGATAACTAATTTTGATAGCCAGATTAACCCACAGAAAGGCTGTACCAATTTATATGTTCCTTCTGTGCTACCATTAAGGCTGGGCTTCCATATTTAGTCAAGTCATTGTATATAGAAAGGCATCTTATGGGTCCAGCATGGTAGCCTAGGGGCTAAAATCCTCACCTTGCACACCCGGGATCCCATATGGGCACTGGTTCTAATCCTGGTGGCCCCACTTCCCATCCAGCTCCTGGTTTATGTCCTGGGAAAGTAGTGGAGGACAGCCCAAAGCTTTGGGATCCTGCACCTGCATGGGAGATCTGGAATAAGCTCCTGGCTCCTGGCTTTGGATCGACTCAGCTCTGATTGTTGCAGCCAGTTGGGGAGTGAACCAGTGGATGGAAGATCTTCCTCTCTGTCTCTACTCCTTCTGTATATCTGTTTGTTCAATAAAAATGAATACATCTTTTTTTAAAGAAAAGCATCTTATTTTAATTTTCTTCCTAAGTGTTGCAATTAATTTTTTTTCTCAGTAACATATTTTGTATTTGTTGCATTTTCCTGAATTTGCCAATTACTTTTAATGATTCACTTTTTTAAACTTATTATTTTTTAGGTGTGAAAATATTTTTTATACTTGATTTTTAAAAAAATTTACTTTATTAGTATAATTTTAATCTGTATGTGCTTGTATCCTTAGATAACGTTATAGATTCAATTTGTTCATGAATAAATTGTTACTTTTAAAATCTTTAATACATCTGATATTTATTTTGATTGATAGTTGAGACGATAGCAAGACAGAAAAGTCTACCTTTCCCACAGAGATTTGAAGACATCAGTAATTACATTTTTATGTAACAGGTAGATTTATTGAAATCTAGTATTATATTTTCTGATTGGTATTTTTACATATTTATTCGTGTTCATGATTGGAAAAGCAAAAAATGTTTTCACAACATTCACTAATTTAAAAAAATTAAATGACCTATTGTTATATTAACTTATGATTTGATTCAAACTTCCTAAACCATATTTTCACCATTGTCTGTATCCTTGGCATGGATGTACAACAATACTTATGATTTTTCTCCCTCTTCCTGAATTTTTTAACATTCCAGTTTATAAGTCACGCTCTTACCATCATCCAGAAAGAAAACATTATTTTTATCTCGAATTTTTATTGTAAACATAACTTGAACATGATTTTTAAATCACCTTGTCTCTGCATGAGGCAGCACTCTCTTTAGTAGGACGCATTACTTGGTTATAAAGTAGAATTCTAGAAATTGGTACATGTGGAATCAGCCACCAGGGACTTCTTCTGTTTTCACAAATGCAATATCAGTAGCATATGAATGGAAATTGCCTGCGAGGGTTCAAGCTTCAACAATATGCCTTTTCTGATTTTGTAGCTGTTGGAGAGATGTGAGCCAGAGCCAGGGTGCTCAGCATTACAGATGTCTGTTACTTGAGCTACCAAGACTCCCAGATTGAGTGTGTGCCTGTCACATTTCACACAAGCATTTACCATTTTCCGGGTTGTGCCACACAAGGCAGTTCTTGCTGTCTCATCCTACTGCATTAAAATATAAGAGGTTACTTATCTCAAAGACTCAGGAAGGACTTCATCTTTTTTATTGAGTTTAGAATTTTTTAAGTGTTTTTGAATCAGTAGCACATTGATTTACAAGTAATACTTCAAGACTACAGAATAGACCCCAAACAGAGTTAGGATGGAAATGGACTCTCCTCTGTTGGTTCCCTGTAGCACCTCCCCTGTTCCCACCCTTTCAAGTGCCCTTCCAAGTAGTGATCACTGTCATCAAGTAGTGATCCCTGTGATCTGTAGCAGTTCATGTCCCTATTTCTTCCCATTGATCAAAGGCCCTTGTGGGGAAGGACTGGTGCTTCCTACGTGGAAAGTAAATGCTCTTTAAGATGAGTTTAATAAACTGTTCACCCAGGTAGGTTCAGACAAGCTGACAGATGAAATTCAGGCGGGATTAAAGTTCTGATTCCTGTTCAACTCCAAGAATTCCTATTATTTTGTTATTTGTGCCTGTGGAGCCAAATAGAGTCTAAGAGAAGATCTTTGGGGAGGAGATAGAGCATGTTGAGTAATGTAGGGGAGAAGGAGCAGTAGAAAGGATGTCACTGAAGAGGAAGTGGGATTTTTGTTGACCTGGCTTGACCTCTGCTGCTCCAAATTTTGACTTTCAATACTGTAACCTTGCTCCTACTTGTTAATCTGATCCATATTGCCTAGGTTATAATTCAAATTCTGCCACTTGTTAGTTCTGTAACATCAAATAGTATTTTAACGATTTCATCATCAAGCTGCAATTTGGGAAATGAAAAACAATAGTATTTCTTATACTTGTTACAAGAATTAAGTGGGATAAATCTCTAGAACCATGCCTAAAATACATGGGAGTGCTATAAGTGTGGTGAATAATAATAATTACATCATTATAACTCTGTTAGTATTGTTCATTACTGTGACAGGAAGGGCTGCCATGCTTCAAATGAACCTAAGACTCAGTGACTTCGGATACTAAAAGTTGACTTCTTGCTCAAATTCCATCACGGATTAGCTGGAACTCAGAAATATGTTAACTTCATTTTGGGACTGAGATTTTATCTGGAATGTGGTCAATGTTGTGGCAGATAGGAAAGAGACATAGGTAACTGATGACTAGAAGTATATATATCACTTAAAAAAATGTATTATTTCCATTTATAGGCATAGGAGTTCATCCCTTTTTCCTCCCCTTCCTTCCTTCCTTTCCATTTATCCCTACCACCATTTGTCCACATATTATCACTATATTATAGTCCCTCATTACAAGTTACATGATTAACTTTCTTATCATGACCCGGTAATTATGGGAAAAGGCAGAAAACCAAGCATTGTAATATAAAGGTATCTATCTATCTATCTATCTATCTATCTATCTATCTATCTATCAACAAACAACAATTGCTAGTGAAGAAGCAAGGAAAAAAGTTCCCTAATACACTGTTTCTGGGATGTAAACTAGTACAACCACTATGGAAGTTAGTATGGAGAGTCCTCAGGCAACTGAAAAATCGGTCTATACTACAACACAGTCATCCCACTCCCGAGAACACATCTAAAAGAATTGAAATCTGCGTTCAAGAGAGTGACCTGCAAGCCTATGTTTATGGTGCACGATTCACAATAGCTAAGACATGGAAACAACCCTGATGTATATATAACTTTCACCCACATTTCATTGGTCACCGGGAGTCAGGCACAACACAGTCAGATCAATAGAGTATGGGTTTCATCTCCCTACAGGTGGCAATGTAGGAAGGGGAACATTAATAATTGGTAAACAGTCAGTAATTACTATCATTCACATTTGTGTTACTCAGTTGTTTAGTATACTGCTTTTCCCACATACTAAACACTTTTACCTCTTCCTCCAGAAAAACAATACAAATTCCAAACAGTAGCTTTTTCTTTACCTTGATTTTCAAATCGAAGACCATTATCTCCAGGTGTTATGAGACAGTCTTATTGGGGACATACACATTTATTCTTAATCCAAAACCACAGAAGCAAAAGTGACAGCTATCCAGTGTACAGTAGTGAAACTGGGACATCAATTATTTGGAAAAGTGAAGGATCTGTGACACACAGTTTTCCCCAGTTTCTAGCAATTTTAAAATTCCCCCACATAGACAGTGAAAGAGGGAATTGTTCTTTCAATGGGCTTTGATTTCATCCCTTGGTAGTAGATTCCTAGACATTTTCCCCTTAGACCCTGCTCCTAACTTTTGAAGTCTTTCTTCTCCACTATTGTTTTTGGCTACACTTCAAGAAGGATTTGTTAATCATGAGTTCCTTGGAGGTTAAAGAACTTTCTTCCCATGCTTCAGTTCAAACAGGAAGGGTGGGGGAGTGGCAAAGATTGCATTTACTCTTGAATAATCTCTTTTTGTTTGATTCTGCTGGTGATGTGATATTTTTAAAAATGTATCTATTCAATTATTGACAAAGAATTTTCATGCTGTTTGGAAAGATGACTTACTCGACATGTTTAATCATTTAATCATTGCTATCTTACATATCTCAGACTTAGGAAACTCCACCCATCAGTAATGTCTTCTTTCTGAGCCATTTTTTCCAATTAAAAGAATTTACTGGAAAAAACTAATTTTTTTCCAGAAAAATATTTAAGATGCTATGTTAATTGTTTGAGGAGTTTCAACAAATGCAATGAAACAGCTCAATGAGTTGGTCCATGATATAAGGCTGAGTTTTAGTAGAATTGGATTATTCAAAGATATGTATATATCGCAGGAATGAAAATAGTGCACAATACGTGACGATCGGTCATATCATATCTTACAATGATCCTTAATTTTTGACTGAGCATATTGAAAGGATACAGAAGACAATTACAGTTATACTATAGCACTGAAGCACTAAAACCTTAATCACATGAAGAGAACATAGTGGACAAAAGGTGGGGGATTAAAGTGATGTGTGCAACTTACCTTTGCAACCTGCCTTTATTCAGCAGGGTTTATTCTGTAATCAAAGTGATTATATATTTTGTCATCAAATCTGGACACTCTTGACTCGGTACTCCTAATCACATTAGGAAAACATATGGAGACTCCCTGTAAAGCTAGCAAGTAGAATTCTTTCCCTGAGCTACGGGTTTAGCTCAAGTTAGCACATGGTCCCAACTGCAGAATCTTTTGGATTGGTATGAGCTCTCAGTTGGAGGAAAACAAGCTCTGTCAATCACAATTTGGCAGCTCTGCAGTGAAGAGTTATTTGTACAATTGTTTGCCAAGACCTATGGTTAAAACCACCTTTTTAGACTATTGTTCCTGGCACCCAAGTATCTCTGCCAACTATTCTAACTTGTCTTTTTCTAATGAGTAGAAATCTGCAGTTGTGAACAATGGACCTCAAATGCTGGTACTCTGCATGAGATCTTGCATCAAGACTATCATACATCTGTTGTGTCAGAGAAGCTATCCTTTACTCAACAGCTATCCATTAAGCATGTTTGGCATGGCTGGTACCTTACAAGTCACTTGGGCTTCATGGTGACCTTACTCACAAGAAGCCAGATGGCCTCTGATAAATCAGCTCCAGGTACGTCTCATACAGCTGCAGATTTCTTGAGAGTATAGCACGTTTTGTATTTCTCACTGAACTCATCACAGCAAATGAAGAGGACTCAGGGATATTTGTTCTTTGAGATAAGATCACAATCTATTTAGCTTGAGACACAGCAGGTACTTAATTATCATTAAATGAATATTAGTATCTATTGTGTAATTTATTTCTCAAATTCATTCCCTCGGAGAAATAATATCTAGTTCTTGGCCCCAAGACTGTTAGAGGAAGTCAGTTTAGTTGGCTTCAGAAGAAGCCCCAGCATCGCTTTTTTCTTTTTCAAGCCAAAAAAAAAAAAAAAAAAAAAAAAAGGTGGGGTTGAACTGAGTTCCTCTCATGAAGCAACACTACATTGCTCTTCTCAAAACAGTGATCTTACAACACAGACTGAGGGTGAAATGTTTTTTGTTTGAGGCACGCTTAGCATAACCTTCTGAGAAAGGAGGCTAGCTCTGAAAGTTTCTTTTATTCTTTAAAGATGTTGATCAGGAATTCATCACAACTGATTTGTGCAGTATTTATGAAACTGGCAACTTAAAAAAAAACATAGCTGTTTAATTTTTTCACTCTGAAATTACTTCACTGAAGGGCCTGAATTTGGCTGCCCTACCATGATTTAAGTAGGCTGCACCTCATTAGTGTCGCCAGCATTTTACTTATTAAAATCAAGTCAGAGTAGCATTTAATTTCATCTTAACAAGATAGTTAATGTATGTTAACAAAATATAAATTGATTATTAAAATGGAGAGTGCTAAGTTCTAACAAATATATGATATATGAATCTTGGTGCTATTCCATTAATTCAGAATTACATAAGTAATACATGTCTAATTAGATTCTTAGTAGTAACGAGTTGTAAGCATTTATTAAGATTCAATAAAATCAATGTTATGGACTTGGACTAAGGATTACTTAATCCCTCTTTCCTTTCTGTTTGCGCAAGTCTTTACTGTGTTTAATTTCATGGGATGTGTAGCTAGACAGGCAGTGATAGGTATAAGGAGAAAGGGAACAAGTCCAGCATCTCTGATAATCTTAGCCTGGACAACTGTGGGCTTCGATTCTGAGAATTTTGGCAAGAAACTCACTGATATCTTAGGTCCTTTTCCTATAGAGAACATCACATAGCAATATAATCAGACCATTTGGATAATAGAAAGCGAAAAGTGGCCACGTGTCAATGCTACCTTCGATCAGAGAAGAACAAACCACTTTCACAGTGTGAAAATAAGTTCTTCCAATTCAAAAAATAGCTATCCTATTTCTCTTTCATACAGTCAGGAGATCTTCAATTATTCCTTTATACCCAGAATTTTAGTATGTTTTGAATTCTTGGTTTTTTAGAATGCCATACTTTCAGGAAATTTGTAGTTTGACAAAGAAAATGGCTAATTGATACGAAAAAGATATAATATATTCAATGACATCACACGACATTCTCATTATCTTGTCCTTTCTTAAAAATACATAGCTTGTGGGTAGACATGTCAGCAAAGCAAATTGGACAGCACTTGGAGAGCCAGTATCCCATACCATCGTGTCTTGGGTTTGAGTCACCATTTTGTTTCCATTCTAGCTTCCTGCTGATGTGTACCTCTGGCAGCAGCAGGTGATGGCTCAGGTGGGTCCCTGCCACCCATGTGGGAGACTCACATGAAGTTCAAGGCTTCTGGGTGCAGCCTGGCCCACTTGTATCATGCAGTTGCATGATACTTAAGATACTCATCATGTATCATGCAATTGCAGATACTAAGGAAGCAAACCAATGAATGCATGCTCTCTCCCTTTTCTGTGTCTCTATGTTCTGCCCTCTATGTAAATCTGCCTTTCAAAATGAAATAAAATAGGAATAAAAATAAGCCAATTACCAAATAAAACTTTAAAACACATAGCATTGCATTAATGCAGTATTTCTAACAATCCCCATACATGCAGCCGTGACATATTGCCCTATTTGTGTCTCTGATTTTTACTCCATAAACCCACAGTTTCATAGCATACCCAGAAGAAGAATCAAATATCTTTAATTTGTAATAAATAGTTTGTGTCACCAGGTTTTATGATAACTCTGTAGGTAAGACTAGTGTTAGACACCCCTCCAACACATTCGAAAACTACCCAACTATTTACTTAACCTGCCACAGAAAGACCTTGCCTTTGGAATCACATACAACAGAATTTGAAGTCAAAAAGAGCTTCTGTAATCTACTTAACCTCAATGGGCACAATAATACCAATCTTGTGATGTTATTGGGAATTGGAGGTTAACTGACACAATGGGAAGAAAGTCCACAACAAAATGTCTCCTCTATTTTATGGATGAAGCAGATGTTAGTACACTTTGTCCTTTCGTGTTCTCCCCTACCTCTGACCCTGCATCTCATCTTATTTCACTGCCTCTGCCACACTGACTTTATTGCCTCTCCTTTCGTTTGTAGGAGGAAGATCGAATGCTGATTCTTAGTAGGGTGTGGGGCTCTGTGTTCTGGAAGCCTGTGGCAGGAAGTGGAGGAAGAGCACAGAACCGCACAAAGGGAAGGTGCAAAATATAAAAAGCATAATTCTTTGCTTGTTCACATTTTTGCTCTGAGCCAATCCTGGACTAGCTCTATATCCAAAAGAACTTCAACTGTTGCTTTTGCAGGAAAAACCTTGCTTTTTCTGGCAGCGCTTAGGTGTCTCAGAACAACTGCTTTCTCTCCAGGAGCTTCCCTACATTGTACTTTCCCAGACTAGGAACCACTGAGAAGAACCCAACATCTGCATGGTCATAATCGTGGGTCTCTGGGTTTATGTAGTAGTGCATCATAATTCATCAGTTCAATCATTCATTTGTAAACATTCCTTGGAAGCTTCCATTGTCCCATGATCTGTGCTAATTTAACTATAAGGACGATGACAAGAGAAAGGCTGATTCAACATGTAGACTTGTTTTAAACATCTTTTTGTGCTTGGAAATCTGTTCCTATAAAATAGGATCCTTCCAAATAAAAGACATCATTCAAATATCTATCAACAGAGTTAAATCTAGTGAAGAAATCAGAGGTTTTTTTTTTTTAAAGATTTATTTATTTTCATTGGAAAGTCAGCTACAAAGAAAGAAGAGACAAAGATCTCCCCAAGTAGCTACAACAGTTGGTGCTGAGCCGAACCAAAGCCAGGAGCCTGGAGCTTCTTCCGGGTCTCCCACACAGGTGAAGGGTCCCAAGGCTTTGGGTCATCCTCGATTGCTTTCCTAGGCCACAAGCAGGGAGCTGGAAGGGAAGTGGAGCAGCCAGGACAGAAACCAGCACTCACATGGGATCCTGGGAGTGCAAGGCGAGGACTTTAGCCACTAGGCTGGTGCATGGGGCCTAAGAAATCTGATCTTTTCCTGGAGAATCTTGCATCAGAAACCATGGACATACACATATTTGCTTCCCTCCTCTGCTCCCCACTTCCCATTTGATTGTTTCTCTCCATGTTGGTATCTGACTCTGGGAAAGGCCTGAAGACCTGGGCTTCTTTCTCTAATGCTAATACTGTCCACCAAAAGTTGAATGACAGAAGAAATGATAAGGAAATTTTTATTTTATCCCCTCTTTCAACTCTGTACTCATTTGTGTCCTATGCTGTATGGGGGCCATATATAGAGACACAAAAAATATTGTGTCTTCATGGAGCTTTCTCAGTTTTAGCCAGGGAAAGGAAATAACTTGCACAAAAACAGAATCAATTGTGTGCTAGACTTCTTGGTTTTAACAACTATCAGATCATAAATGGAGCAAATCCCAGGGTACTAGGCTGACCACATAACTCAGGGAAAGAAGGAGAAAAAGGAATACAACTATGTTCCAGGAGTATTATCTTCTTTATATATCTATATCTATATCAGATTGTGTCCCCAGTTTGTTGAACACAGTGAGATGGTGGCGGATGAGGTCTGAATCATCTGAGGTTAAGAGGATAAGATTAGGGCTCAGGCTCATGAGGGCCTTGCAAGGAATGAAGTTGTTCTAAGGATGGCCCAAACTCTACGACATGTGCATGAGGTTTCCTGTGCACAAAATACACTTCAAAGAGCCTACCTGCCATTCACTCACTCACTCAGAAAATACTACTAAGTGCCTATTCTGTGCCAACTGCTCTTTTAAGTATTTGAATTTGTAAGCAAATAGCCATCTGAGGTCAGGGAGAGTACTGGCTGGTAAGGGGGAAAGCTTCTGCAGGGTTTTCTGAGCCCTTGCCAGATCTTTCCCTCTGAGGAGCAGACACAGAGTCCTGCAGAACACGGAGCAGAGGACCTGAAGAGACTTGTGGAGGCCTTCCTGCCTCCCTCCCACTGCTGTGATGGGAACAGACTGTCAAGTGGACAGGGCTGGGGAAGGGAAATGGGCTGATGCAGGGCAGAGACCACGGAGGCTCCGGCAGTAGAAGTAAAGAGGAGACGCAGGTTTTTTCAGAAATTTTGGAAATGAAATCAGTAGCATTTCCTGACAGATTGGATCATGGTGAGGGAAAGAAGGGAATCAAGGATATCGCCAATGTTTGTGGCCAAGGAGCTGACCTACTAGAAAGCATTACTGCGACACAAAAGACTGCAGGAGACCTGAGTACGGGTTCCAAAGTGTAGGTTACGCTCATTGTGAGACATTCATTAGACAGCCAGGTGGGGCTGCTGAGTGCCAGTTGGATGTCCACAGTCTGACATTCAGGAGAGAGGCTTTATCTGGGTGTGGGGGTTAATGTGGGATCCTTGATGAGGCTATCAAATGTGGAATTTTAACAAATCTCAATGAAATATGATAGATGAAAAATTCCTTAACACTGTAGAATATTTCCATGGTAACACAAGTCCAAAGCTGGGGTAAAATTATTATTATTTGGAGGTGATGGGATTGTTGACCTAAAACCCCCATCAAAATCAACTGGAAAAATATTGTTAAGCAATCAGAGAATGTAGTTAAGTCATTAGACACAAAACTGACACATAAATGAATAGTCTTTATAGCTGAAACCTCACTGGAACACAGGATGCAGATAGTATTTCCTCCACAACAACAGCAATACGTAAAGCACTTGAGACTCACTCGATCTTAGCCAAAAGGCCAAGAAGAGATATCACTTGAGAATCAATTTGCACTCCAAAAAGTACAAAACATACATGGAAAGCTTCAAAACACTGTTGAACAGCATAAAAGCATATCTTAAAACAAGAAAACACGGCGTAGTCCAAAACAGGGAGACTCAATATGATGATAATTCTCCATTAAATTAATTTGGACATAGAATGCAATCCTACGAAAAATGCTGTTTTTAAGCACATTTACGTTAGATTATTGTTCCTTTTCAGAGGAGTACTATTTTTAAATAAATAAATGGAAAAATATATTTCAAAGATAAGAGATTATGGGGAAAATATCTTGCACAAAGAAGAAAGGCAAACCACAAATCAGAAAAATTTTAGCTGATGCAACTAAAAAGTGGTTTTTGTCACATACAATGAGATCCTACAAATAAATAAGCAAATCAGGAAATCAACAGAAAAACGGATAAAGAAAATAAATGAGCAGGTAAAAGAAAACAAAAAAATTTTAAAACCATATGATGTGTCAATCTTGTTTCAAGTTCTGAAGAATTTTTTTAAAACTACAGTGTGATACAATTTTTCTTATTTCATGTGGGCAAGGATCAAAAAGTTGGATAGCATGTTGTTGGTTAGTGTCTAGAACACAGGCCTGCTCATACATGCAAACGGAAGTATAGTCGGCTACTTCCTCTTTGAGGAGTAATTAGAGACTGTCCAGATACAAATAAAATGTCCCAGTGCCTCCTAACAAATCAACAAGTAGGCCATGCTACTGTGTACTGTGTGTTGAAGACCAACATTAGCACTATGCATTTCTGAAAGTTAAGCAAGTGGTGATTACTTCTTGCAACAGCAATGACTAGTTTGGACAGCTGCAGGAGGGAGGCTGACTTTCACCACATACACTTTTTGAATCTGAATGTCACGTCCTTGATTCAAACGTATACACAGTCAAATATATACATGATATTTTAAAAGCCATAAAGCATGTATAAGAAAATAGCAAAAACTGATTTAAAAAAGATTCAGCCATACCATCAAGCGTTCTCCACAAGGAGAACGCTTCTGAAATCAAACGATCAAAACTAAGTAGAACTTTGGATCCTGCTGCAAATGCTCTTGAAGTCCACCAGATGGCACAAGAAAATGCAGTGTGAACCCTTTGGGGAAGTTGACACAGGTAACAAACAGGGGTTCCTGAGAAGACCAGAATTCAGGAGAACAAAGATTTTCTCCAGTCTGAATCCTGGTGGGTGTATCTAAATTATGGTCTAGCCATAGAGCCCAAGGGCATGATTTCATCACCTGCCAGTCAAGTGAGGCACGGAGTCATCAGGCAGTGTTGATGATCAGAAATATGCAGTTATTTATTTATCACAGTCTCTGCATGGATGGCTTATTGAACACTTATTTTTCAATATATGATTCTCTTTTCTACCCTTCCCCAAATCCATACTTAATGCTTTACAAAAAGAGGTATTTGCTCTTGGTAAGCCACATTTCTTTAATTAAAGGAGTGTTGGGAGAGATCCACTGGAAAAGGAGAAAATTCTGGTTTCACAATATGCACTATTTATGAGGGTGCTTTGCTGTTGAAACCTATTAGAGCCCAGCCTGGCCCTGCTGCCTCTTGACCTCCCAGGAGACAATTACTGCCCTGCATAACAATTTGAAGCAAAGATCGGATGTGGTTGAAGGAATAGTTGTGGCTCTCTTTCCAGCAACCGTTTCTGCTTAGATTTTTAATTGCTTCCACCACTTCCTTTATGGGGCTTATGGCCTTCTGGGTTCTGCAGGATCCTAAGCTTTCATAAAAGGCTCTCATCATCTCTGGAATTCACATGTGCAAGCAGATACTTCCTAGACCCAGGAGAAGCAGCACCTGTGAAAGTGCTTCCAGAACAATTCATTCACTGCACAGGCACATATGAGTCTGTGCCATGGTACACAGTGGCCAAAAAGAAGACTTCACTTGTCCAAGCTTCCCCTCACTTCCTTACTTAGCACAGTTATAACTGGATGGGAGCTACACTCAATGGTAACTTCAGTTGGAAGTAGGGCAAGCAGAGGCAGCTTAACACAGTTGGTGTCCGGTGCTGGGCCACTGGAAGTCACCACAATTTCCTCTGAGGTTAGCTGAGTGCAAGGGAAATGCTTTCTGCTCTACTGTCGTAGGTAGTGCAGACATTTTAGTGAAAACATAAGAAAAATGTTGATAGACGAATTACAACAGCCTTCTTTACCAATGAATGACAAACCTAAATCAAGTATGTGCATTTCTCTGTTGTGTCTTTGACAATTCTGAGCATCTGCTAATTCCCATGCCATTTCCTCTCTCTCTTTCTCTTTCTTCTTCTTTTTCCCCCAAATGCACCTGCAAAGTGTGTCTTGGATTGCACACATGATTCCAAACAATTTTTGTTAGATTATCCCTTACCCGAACTACTGCTGGTATGTACTTCCACCAACTCCAGCAGGCTTGCATTAGATTGTTTTCTCAGTTTCCCTCACCTTTGGCATTACAAGTTATTTGCTACACATCCCTTTAAATAGTGGATGACCAACAGAGTATGAAGAACCTCCACAAATACTATCCATTCACCTGCAAAGCTTGGTGTAAACTAGATACTGCTTCTCCTTCAGAGAGGAAGAGCCAGGCTCAGAGATTTGTCCAACATGTAGTTTACCAGTCAAGCCCTATATGCTGACTGCCCCTTGGCCACACCATGTAAGAAGTCTTGGCAACCCAGGGAATACTAGGGTGCTTGTCAGGCCAAGAGGCAGAAATTCCACGTGGCATCTTTCATGTAGCAGTCACGACTCACTGATGGCTCTACACTGGCTTTTCCAAAATGTTCTGGAATGTGTAATCCCTAGAACTGCAAACAAAACTAAACAAACTTACCTAGGCTCTCTGTCCAAATATGCTAGGAAAGTGTGGCATATTAATGCTCCCTACATCCCACAGTGTACACACAGCACCAAGGGACCCTCAGAAAGCCTCTGTGAGGAAGTATGTTTCACCTCAGTTAACCCCATTCTCCCAAGTTTAGCTGGATATTGACTTTATATGACATCTGCTCGGATCCTGCAGATGAGTGTGCTATGCAGACTGCAAGAGAACTGAATTAGAGGGCATGTAAACCAGTCAAGAGACTTCCATGAGAGGAAAGGGGAAGCATGGTTGAAGAAAATCTGGTCAGGCAGCTGTGAGCTTGGGGCTGCTCCCACGGGGCTCTGGCCATTCACGGCTATTCAGACACAGCTATGCCTGAATCGGGGTCTCACCTGCTCATCTCTATATTAAGGGATTTGCCTGGGAGATTTCTAAAGTTCTTCCCAAGTAGTAGTCATTTTATCTCCAAAGTTCCTGACAGTAGCTCTCTGACTATTTGTTAACTTTTTCCTTTGTTGTAATCTGAAGCTTCCCTCTCCCTACACTCAACCACCATTTGCTTTTCCCCATTTGCTTGACAGCCCTCTCCCCACTTTCTCCTTCTCTCGGTCCCAATCCAACCCCACTTCCATCTCTTCCTATATTTCCTTCTCTTTCTTGTCCACCCTACCCTTCCACTTCTCCTCTCCCTTCCTCTCCCCCACCCCTTCTTCTTTTTCTTTCTTTTTAACTGTGTGAGATTAAGCTGAAGACACCATTTTCCTTTATCCTTAAATACTCTAGCTGAATTTTCTCAGAAGCGGATGTTTCTTATATGACGTGGCATAGTCACCAAAATCAGATACTTAACTCTGACTCATTACCATTATCTAATTCACATTGCATTATCAGGTTTCATCCAGTTTCCCATCAATATCCTTACTGTTGCTTTTCCCTCTGGACTATGTTAAATTTTTACAGAGGGTAAGGTTAAGTATGTATGAAAATCTTTTATTCACTGACAACAGATTAAATATAGCATTCCATGGCTTTCTTTTCTCCTTGCTTTAGTTCAGGTAAAGGATGCAAAAGAGCAAAGAATGAAAACTACCTGACATAAGCAATCTACTTTTCCCTTGGTCTCTCTTACTGACCTAAGAGCAAATGCTACTATGTTGATTCTTTCAGCAAAAGCTCTTGCGATTGACAATGATTTAAAAAAAAAAAAAAAGACAAACAAGCTTGCTTGGGTCATGGCAAAAATCAGCATTTTGGGTGTGGGGGGATATTCCTTCATTGATTCTTATCATGAGTATATATCTCCTAACTAGATTGTAAGAGTCTCATACCGGCCCTTTGAGGCATGCTGAGAAACAGCTAGGCTATGGGAGATTAACCCAAGAAAAAGAAGGAGCTTTGTTGGCAAAAGTAGGCCTGGTTCAAGCCTTGAATAATTAAATATTTCACTTATGATTTAATTTTCCCCCTAGAGAGGAAGATTACAGCATAACCTTCTAGTAGTGCAGGTCAATTGAAAGAGCACAGACTTTGCAGCCCAAGGATCAAATTTCAGCTTAGCTGTGTGTTGGCTGAGTGTGTCTTACCCTTCCTGGATCTAATTTATAAATTATGGATTTTAATGAAAGAGTACTTCAAAAAATTCATGGAAATTGAGTATTATAAAAAAGTTATGCAGTAACTTAGTTTCTTTGCATCCAAATAAAGTTGTCCTTTTACTCCATTCCATGAATTTTTGATGAATCCTCAAGAAATAGACTAAGAGGTGAGCACTGGCGAGCTAACATGTTGGTCCTCCTTACTTCAGCCTCTGTGTGTTTCACCTCCTCAAACACTCTGCTATATTTGAGGCTGAAATCTCACAGCAGTTCACGAGAGCTTGATGCTTACCTAAGGCCAACAGTTTTTGGAGAAGTCATGGAAAAACGAATATCATGACATCGTGAAACATCTCTAGAAAGGTATTTTTGATTTTCCAGCCTGAAGTTGAATGAATTCTTTCCCTTCTTAGGTATATTTGGCCCTTTCCTCTTTGCTCCAGATTTCAGCAGTCTGATTGGAAATGTGCAACATATCAAACTAGATTTCACAAGAGTCCAAGTGCGGGTGCTGGGGAAACAGAGCCAAATGTCTCTTGCCCTCCATGAGGACAAAGCCCAGGTTGGTTACTGGGGTATATTTATGGGAAAGTGTGTATGCTTTTGCAGCTTAGAAGTGTTCCTTATTCCACCTTTTGAAGAAGACTTTACTCTTCTCAGAGACCAATTTGGGAGAAAGATTCTGGCTAAGTCAGGTGTCTCTGAGAGACCCTTCTCATCTGGAGCCAGTGCTGAGACTGTAGGCCATAGCAAGGGGTGGCACACCATTCCTGGGTTATTGAATACACTATCTGGCTCTGGAGAATGAATTCCAAAAGATATGTGTGCCCACCACTCACATCCTTCTTTTCCAAAGCAAACAGGAGGTGACAAATGCCAGACATGGCCAAGTCCATCATCTATGAGCAAAGGTTGGTGGCTACAGAGAAACCAGCTGCTTTTAAGCCATCCTTTTGGGGTATGGGTAGTTGGTTAAATAATAATGGGAGGTGGAGTGGAGGCAAGATGAAATGAAAATGCATTACTGCTGTCTTTTAAGGGGCTCTCAAGAGAAGCAGCGGTTCTCTGTACCACCACTGCCACCCCTTGGCAGAATACTTGCCAAAATAGTTTAGACTTGCTCAACAGAATGACCGGCATTTCCATTCTCAGGTAGGGCTGCTCTAAGAAAGAAACTTGCTCATATAGTCATGTTTTTCTGGGCTTGTGTGATATATCTCATGAAGTGATTTAATTCATTCTTTACCCTAACTGGCAAGATGTAATGGTACACATTGAAAGCATGAATGACCATTTGTTCTTTGAATGACTCCGATTTAATGCCTCCTGATGTCAATGTATTTTGCCCAGGGTAAAAGTTACTATATGAATTATTCACTGCTTTGTGGAATGAATGGGGACCATGTTTGCCTGCAGAATGTTAACTGTGGTTCTCTGACATGATGGGGCATAGTTGATGCAGACAAAGGACAATGGGTCATTTAAAATGGGATTCCAGGGCCCAGAAATTGCAGTTAAGATCTCTATAGAAAGCACAGCACCTTTTATCTGCATCTACATCGTGTTAGCCTCAGTGAGTCCAGAAGTTTTTGGCTTTAAAAGCAAAGATCTAAGTGCAGTTTGGCTGTGGACTTTTGGTCTTTGGTCTTTGGTTAATGGAGGATGGAGAGTGGTGGTCTATGGGTGTGCATTTCAGAAGAAGCTAAAAACATGATTTTCATTACAGCAGCTTCACCCATGTGAGATGAAATACCTGAGTTGAAGGAGAAATAATGTATGATTGACAATGAGAAGAACTCTTAGCTTTAATTTAGAACCAAGAGATCCAGATGTCTCCATTTTCAGAGCATTTGGGGTGACTTGTCATCTCTCTGGCTAGTGTGCTCTACTGCAACACTTAACTGCCTCTGGTTTAATAAGAACAATTTATAATCTGGAGATACAGTTAATGTAACTTAGTGGGAGGTGATAAATGAACCACTGAGTTTACTTACTTACACAAACAAATGAGGCATTAATCTTGACTTGGAATTTCCCCCACTGGGTTCTCTTTATAATTATTTGTAATAGTGTGAGTGACAAGAAGAAATGATTGGCAATTTGTCATGGTTGGTAAAATTTTCCTAGACATATTTTAATTTTACAAGCAAGACAAAAAAGCATTGAGATTGAAATGTGGCATGAACTGGATTCCTTAAGTTAGCCATGCATTCATAAGCCACCACGGAGATGGAAGGTGTGGCATGGTGCGTTAAGCTGCTCAGGATGTCAGTAAAATTTAACAAAGAGCCACTTTGAGACATGGCTGAGACCTCAGTCTAGCTCTGAGATTGTCTGCAGCTGAGATGGAGAACTCAAACAGGGTCTTCATACCATCTACATCCTAATGACAGGGCTTAATGATGGGAGGACTGTCCATCCCTGTTCTAAACGGTGGTGGGCCAAGAGATACGGTACAAACATATATAGAATCTATCCTCTGTTGTGAGTGGAGAGTTAATTCTCAGAGAAAGAAGATTAAGGGCTAAGAAAACATTAGAGTAGGTTGAAAATCAGCCTGTAAAAGACATTCATAGCCCGATTCCTGGAACCTGTGAAAGTTATGTTTTCTGATTTAAAAAAAGGGTGGGGGGACTCTGAAATGTGATTAAATTAGGCTCTCAGCATGGTGGAAGGTTGTGTGAATAAACCACAAAAATCCTTTTAAGGGGAAGGCCAGAAATTCAAAGAAGGAAATAGGAGATGTGATGCCAGCAGTAACAGGTTGGAGGGATGAGAGGAAGGGGTCATAAGTCAAGTAAAGCAGGTAGCCTCTACATCTAGAAGAGGAAAGAAAGTGTATTCTTGTCCCAAGCCTCCAGAATTAATCTGCACAGCCAACACCCTGACTTCAGCTCAGTGAAACTGATTCCAGACTTCTAGTCTCTGGGCTGCAGCAGAATTAACTGTTGTCATTCTAAGCCACTCAGTTTCTCAATTTTTGTAAACAGGAGCAAAAGGAAATCAATACAATACCCCAAAGATTCCATACTCCACTCTTGTTTATAAGTGTTTCAAAAATGGTTTTGGTTTCCTTTTTCCTTATTCATCACATCAGTTTCAGAGCCTGATTTCATAGTGTCACCCTACAAGTCTTTTTAGGTCACAGTGAAACAACTGTTGAGATATAAACTGTCATTATTAGAAGATGAATTAGAAGACTGGAAATACCACACCCAACACAGAAGTGCGTGTTTCTAAGAGGGAGTATTGGCTTCTTACCGATGGTAAGTTGAAGTAACTGTTGAGGCAAGGGTAATAAATGAATGGCAGAATACAGGAGTAAAGGCAATAAAAGCAGACAGGTAATTCAATTATTTCTGCTCAATATTAAGAAATTTTGGTGTGAAAACTGTAAGACACAATAAATGGGAAATACAGTCCCTGAATCCTCAATTAGCCTTTGTTTCACTTGAGTCTACTAAGAACCCTGAGGGAAAACCTCATTTAATCCTCCAAAATAGGTCTGTGCTTTTATTTGGGAATGTCTGCAGATACATGTTAGGTTCATTGCAGTTTGATTCTGTTAGTCTTGTTAAGGGTGCTTGAGTTCCATGATTGGAATTTTTATTCTCAGTTACTTTCCCATGTCTCATTGTAACAAGGTAGTTAGACAATTATTAAAAATTTTAAAACTTGGGACTGGCGCAATAGGCTAGTGGCTAAAGTCCTCGCCTTGCACACACTGGGCTCCCATGTGGGTGCCAGTTTGTGGCCCAGTTGCTCTACTTCCTTCCAGCTCCCTGCTTGTGGCCTGGGAAGGCAATAGAGGATGGCCCAAAGGCTTGGGACCCTGAACCTACACGGAATACCCAGAGGAGGCGCCTGGCTTCGGATCAGTCAGCTCCAGCCATTGCATCCACCTGGGGAATGAACCAGCAGACAGATCTTTCTCTGTCTCTCTTTCTCTCTGTATATCTGACTTTCAAAAAAAAAAATTTAAAAGTCTCCTGGACTTTTTTTGGCTGTTGTTTGTCAAGCCTGGTGTACAAGGACTGGCTGCCAAGGGTGGAATCTGCCATAAGGATGAAGAAAGGGGAGACACAGTGAGAGCGTCAGCTGGTAGGGATTTAGAGATTAAATGGCAGTCCCAAGCACCTGCAAGATTTCAGGATCTACAAGTCATGCCGCAAGAACAAAAGGTTTATAGATGAAGATGATCTCTGGCTAACTAGATTCTCATGGACTTACAAACATCAGCATTCACAAGAGACTCCCAGGCATTAAGGGGAAGAGATTCTAGGAGGCAGGTCCAGAAAGCAGATTTTCTTAGTGACTGTACATCCCACTGGAACAGGCATGATTCTAAAGAGCAAGATGACAGTTACAGAAAGGGGGCTGAGATTATGCGAGGCTGAATCCTTACCCTGACACATTCTGTGTCTTCTCTGATCTTCCTTTGCCTTCAATGATACCCCTACTGCTTGACTTACTACTTAACTTCCTTACTTCCTCACTGCTTGTTCACATTGCCCATCTGGAAACTCTCCTCTCTAACTGCTGCTAGCCTGGAGTTCTCTGATCTCCCTCCTACACGTTGTGCTGCTCTGCTCTGCCCCAAACTTTGCTCTGCTTGTAGCAATCTCACTGGGCTTAGTTCTTACTTCTGGCTCTCTTGCTTCTGAGTGGTCACTTCTATTTTGATGACAATTCAAGATCACCCCTTCCCCTAATCTCTAGGACAGCATGTAAAACAAACCGCTGGGTAATTCCACTTGAGTAGTTCCAAGCCTCCAATATATCCACAACTTGGAGCAGGTCCAGAGTTCTCTCCTGCAATCTCCATTCATTCCACTCCCTCTGTCTTGAGATTCTTTCTTCTGTCTTTGCCTATCAAATGCTTACAGATCCTACTTTAACTGTTCCTTCCTCATGAAAGTAGCCCCGATCATCCAGCAGAGCAGATCTCAACAGGGACTTGGTGGGAAAAAAAATTCAAAATTTCTCTTTGAGGGAAAAAAAAAGATACAAAATAAAAGTGAATCTTCCTGTCAAGAGGAAATCAATTTTGCCAAAATGGAAATTAAGAAGTACACCAACTAAATCAAAAATCTGTAGTAATTTTAAAAAACTATGCTGTAACATACTTGCAGAGGTGTGAATTGACAACTTAGTAAACTAAACCAGTAGCATTGGTGTTAAAATTCAATGGCTGAGCAATGGCCCTACATATTATGAACTGTGATACATCTTGCTCTCTGTTATCCATAGTTGATACACAGCTTTGGGATCAGCATCATTTTACCATTTAAAGCTCAATATCTAGATAATTGTAGGAAAATCATAAATCATGGTTAGTGTCAGAGACAATGACTGTTCATAAATTACACCTATTATTAGTCACTCTAGAAACAACTGAGATGAACTGAGTTTTAAAAAACTCTCTTATAGCTCTACCTTCTAGTGCCAGGATATGGGTGCCAGTTCATATCCCTGATGTTCCATTTCCCATCCTGCTCCCTGCTTGTGGCATGGGAAAGCAGTGGAGAAATGCCTTGGAACTTTGCACTTGTGTGAGAGACCTAGAAGAAGCTCCTAGTTCCTGGCTTTAGATCAGCTCAGTTCTGGCTGTTGAAGTCACTTGGGAAGTGAATCAGCGGATAGAATTTCTTTTTGTCTCTTCTTCTCCCTGTAAAATCTGTCCTTTCAATAAAAATAAATAAGTCTTGAAAAAAATATTTTCTCTCATATAACCCAACTGTTTATATAGCTGCACAAAGTGATTTTTAAAAAGCTCTATTTTGATGTAATTTGATACAATTCACCAATTTGAAGTGTACAATAAAATGGCTCTGAGTATATTCAAAGTTGTGTATCTGGCACTACAATTAATTTTACAATATGTTCATCATCTGGCAAGAAATCCCACATCTCTTAGTGCCCACATCCATTCCTGCCAACTCCCAGCCTGAGACAACTACTAATGGCTTTCTTATTCTATGGATTTTATCTGTTCTGGACACTATATATACCATGGAATCACGTAATATGTGTGCTTTTAAACAACTTATTTCACACATGTCACATGTTCTGGGTTCATTTGCATTACAGTACTTCATTTATTTTTATGGAAGAATCCTCCATTGTATGGATGTAACATATTTTATTTATCTATTTACTAGGTAATGGACATCTGTGTTTCTTCTACTTTTTGGCTAGTTTAAAAACAAAAGATGGCTTGGATATTTCTTATTTTGAATGGCAACATAATATGTTGGGTCCTTATTGGCAACTTTATAGAATTTATTAGACTTGCTGGGTTTTAGTTGGTTTTAGTTGGTTCTGTACACAGTGTTGTTCCTTTCCCCTCTGTGGGTTTCAGGAAGCGAAGGATCTTGTGGGTTTGCTTGTCATGGTATCCTTTGCAACTCGTTCAGTGTCTGACATGTCTTAACTCTCTTGATCAATTTTGTAAAATCCCAACCTCACATTGGTCTCTCAGATTCTTAGATGCAGAAGTAATATCCACAAGTAATATTATATCCATAATTAATATTACTGTTATCTCACTAACTTGTGAGCCAAATCAGAGTCACGTTTGACTCTTCTGTTTTTTTACTTCTTCCTTAATATATGCTCAGTCAGCAGGGTTTTCTTTCTTTCTTCTTTTTTCATATTAAGCTTTGTTCAAAATAATTCTCAAGTTGGTTGCTTGGCTTGATTTGTTCATACAGTATACTGTACTCTGTAAAATGGTACAAGAATGTGATGGAATCAAAAATTTTAAATCCTTAAATAATTTCTGAAATTTTTTCAACATTTGTGTGTCCATTCTTTGCTTCCACACAACTTGCTGCATACTCTTACAACTGGCCTCCCTGCCTTTTTTCCTCCCCTGCTTCTAAGCTATTTTGTGAAGAGTTGTCAAAGTGATCTTAATAAAAACCTGTTACATCGGTGCACTTCCCTCTTTGTGATGCCCAGCTCCACTGGCCACAGACTAATAGTGCTCAGCCCAGATTGGGGAGAGGTGTGTAAGCGATTCCTTACACTGTTAAGTCTTTCTGTACTATTCTTCTCTTGCTTATGACAAGATGAACTCCTCTTATCTGACCTACTGGATTGTCCCCAGGCTGTTAGATCAACTGCCTTACATTGTCTAGAGAGGCAAATACTAGCAATTTAAAATATATTTATGGTCAATATGAAGATATTGCCAAAGTTGATGTAAAAATCAAACAAAAACACATTTACCTTGATTTTTTCTTCTTTCCCAGAGTAAGTTACTCATAATAACATTTTGTAAGAAATTTCCCAGGTATAGACACTCTCTGCCTCCGTGTCTTAGCAAGAATCATGAATATATCATTAATAAACCTCACACATATTCAGTGTTATAGAGGCTCATATATTCCAGGACACATGCTAAGGTGCCTTGTGTATAGTAAAAGTAAAGTTATGGAAAAAGTCTGATTTTTTTTCTTTTCTTTCTTGAAAATCTTTCTACTCAATGCCCTGAATGAAAAAAAACCAAACTTTTGCAGTCATAGGTAAGAAACTGGATCGTCCATTTGTGTTTGGAAATGACACCTGTAGCCTAAAAGGCTTGTTAGGATGACCACAGATAGCTAACCTGACTTGCCAGGAGTTTTGGCCCTGGCTGATTACACCAACTTTTGTTTTGCAGTGTTCAGCACTTAGGAGTCAATGCTGAACTCTTTGAGAATATCTATGTTTATTTGTATGCATTTTATGGGAGAGAGAGAGAGAGAGAGAGAGAGAGAGACAAAGTCTTCCATCCATGATTCATTTCCCAAATGCAAGCAATAATCAATTGGAAGTTGAAGCCAGGATTGAACTCAATCTGGGTTTCCCATCCAGGTGCCAGGGACCCAACTACGTGAATCATTACTTCCCAGGATGTGCAACCACAGGAAGCTGGAACTGGGAGCAGACCTTAGATCTGAATCCAGGCATGCTGACCCATTACGCAGATGTCCCCGCTAGTGATTAAGTATAGGTTCCAATTGTTTGAGAATATAGCACAGAGTTGGAGAATGATTCTGATCAGTAGAGAAGATCTAGAAACCATTATCTAAAAAATGGCTATGGGGGGAAATAGAAAAGTTTAAAGAGGATTTTAATTTTTTTTCACGCGTAATATACAGTTAAAATCCTTTCCCTCATGTGCTTACAAATATTTACTAAAACATTTGTCAAGTAAGTCCTCAAGATTTTTTCCAAGATGCTCTTAGAAAGACAGTATAGGCTTTGCCTATATGTTAAGCAGATGCATATTAAATTTCCATGTTCATCTTAGTCTCTGCCTTTACCGCTAGGTGATTTGTAGAAAAAGTATTCAGTGAGAATTTCCTGAAAAAGGAATTTACTATCATGCTAATTCATTATTAAAGGAGAAAGTTTCTGAACTATCTGCTGGGAATCCTTTTTGTAGTGACTTTTACATCTAATCGCATCTAATTCTTACATCCTTGGGGAGTAAATGCCATTAGTATTATCATTTAAGTAACTTCCATTTCCTAGATTAAAAAAAAAAAAGCAAAGTTCAGTGACTTGAATACCTTACTCAAGAATAGGAGATGATGAATTTTGGATTCAGGATTCTGACTTGGATCTGTTTGGATCCAAAGGCCTCTGAACTATCCCATGAAGTTACCCTAGAGACAAAGGCAGGGAGTGGGGTGTGGAGGGTTAAGATTTCTCTAAGAATTATTACCCATAAACAGAATCTAATCTGGTATTGTATGAAGACAACTTCTTTCATGAGCTTATTTGTCTTACATTGTACATTTTTCCATTACATACTAATTGAGCATCTATGATTGCCAATGTTTAGACAACTTTGTCATTATTAAATTTTTCAACTTCCAAAGAGTCTTGTTGGATTGCCCAGAAATTTAAAGAAAAAAAAAATAAAAAATGTTAAATAGACATGTTAATTTGAAAAGCTAACTGCAAGTTTTCTATAATCTGATGTCACAGTAGGACACCATTCTAACTTTTCTTTGCTGCCATGGCAATAGACTCTTTCACTAATTATCATTTCATCTTCACTGGTAGAATGAGGATGAAATTCTTCCCATTTCCTTTCTAGAAATTAATTAACTCATTTACTTTGGTTTATTGGAAAGGCAAAGTGACAAAGAGGAGAGAGAAAGGGAGAGAAAGAATGAAAGAGAGAAAAAAAGGAAAGACAGAGAGATCATTCATCTGCTATTCCACTCCTCAAACCTCAAATCCCCGCAAAAGCAACGGATGTTCTCGGCCAAAGTGAGGAGCCAAGAATTTCATCCAGGTCTCCGCCATGGGTGGCAAGTGTCCAAGTACATGGTTATCTTTCAAGGCTCATTAGCAGGAGAATGGAACAGAAGCAGAGGGTAGAGCTGTACCCAGGCACTCCCACAAGAGATGCAGGCATCTCATTTTATTTATCAATCATCTTGAGATAACTGCACTATTGTATATTATTGTGCACTAAATGTACCTCAAATTTTATAGCTTGCAATAATTATGCAAATTGATTATGTTATTAGATGGCAAATTATTCAACTGTCTTTCAACTGTGTCTTCTTCAGCATGAGAAAGTGGATTTTCAAATTTTCATGACAGCAATAACCTCCTTCTTCTAAGATCCATTACTGGCTAGACAGTTATAGCCTTGAGAAGTTGGATACTTCTGGTCAATAGTCATTGGTGACCATTCAAGAAGGCAGTCATAGTTAAGGTTGTTTTAAAACAAATCTGCCATAATTATTCATTCATAATATTTAGTCCATAGAAATGTCATTTTCTTTTATTTTGAAGAATTATTTATTTTTATTTGAAAGGCAGATTTTGCAGATTGAAAAGGAGACATAGAAATGATCTTCCATCTGCTGGTTCACTCCTCAATTGGCCACAAGAGCTAGAGCTGAGCTGCTCTGAAACTGGGAGCCAGTAGCTTCTCACAGGCTCCTTCTCCACACAGCTGCAGGATCCCAAGAACTACAGCCATCCTCTGCTGCTTTCCCAGGCCACAAGCAGAGGGCTGGGTGGTGAGTGGAGCAGCTGGGATAAAAACTGGTATCCATGAGATGCTGGAAACACAGGGTGAAGGATTAGCCAGCTGCACCATTGCAGCAGCCCCAAAAATGTCATTTTCAGAAACCAGTTCAGAACACCAAAGGTTTTTCTGTGGTTGGTTTGTTTGGAAATTGTTCCTAGGGTTTTCAAGGAAAGAATCTAATTTTTTCTTCAGTAATCCGTATGCTAATAATAGAAGTCAGACTTAGCATTATTTTGAATGTGCAATGCACCAGAATTTAGTCGAATAGCTATTGAATAGGTTGGCCAGGGAGCAGGATGGTCAAAGGAGGTTATTTCTCAAGATAAATTGATGCCATAAGCTAATCAATTCATTGTGCAGATTTAATTTGTCTGTGTGAGGATCAGTTGTTGCACTGATTTCGGTTGGTCCGTTCTTGCCTGGTTACTTTTTATTAGTTCTCGTCTAGTCAAAAATGAACACCGAGAAATCTCTAGATTTGTGACACACTCCCTTTGCTTTACGCAGAAAAGAGAATTTTCAATTTCATTCAAAATGTGTTTAACAGACACCTATTATTGGTGAGCTTTGCTTACGTTTCTACTGGGTGTGTTAGATCCCTGTATTCCAAAAGTAAACTTGACCCTGTGTAACCACAACCTTGACAGGGTTTGTGCAATCTCTCCAGGGTACATATTGCTATGCTCACTTTTGGCTCTCAGTTCCTTTTCCTGTGGGTCACTGAAGGCCACTAGGGCCTTCCTTTCTATGGCACTCCTTTAGCTAGACGTTGCTTTCAACCACTTAGATGTGGAATCTGACGTCCTGTCCTTGATTTCTTCCTCAGACTCAATTACTCAAGGTATATATTCATTCAGGTATTAGGTAAATAGTAATTGTTCCAGATACTGAGAATAAAAGTAGCCCAGATTATAACAAACAATTCCAGGCCATGTAAAGATTTCTGAGTCTCTATCTCTCTCTCTCTCTCTCTCTCTCTCTCTCTCTCCTCAAATGAAAATTTGTCTTGCTATATTTTAAGAGCAGTTTTTGAGGAATGCTGGTTCAAGTCCAGGCTACTCTAATTTTAATCCAACTGCCTACTAATGTGCCTGGGAAAGAAGAGGAAGATGATCAAAACTTTTGGGCCCCTTCCATCATGTGGGAGACCCAGAAGAAGATCCTTGCCCCTGGCTCTGATCTGGCTGTTATGGTCAGTTTAACGTAAAGTTTAATAACATGGCATCTTATAAAGACATTCAAATTTTTCTCAAGTGATGAAATAATTGCATAGCAAAATAAAAAATTCTTAACAAATTTGACTTACACATCTTGCATGATCAAGACAAACAATTAACTATTCTAATAAATAGCATTCAGTGAGAAAGCACAATTGGTGAAATTGTGGGTAGCACTTTATCCACTTTACAATTTCCCTTTTTTAACTTTCTGATTTTTTTGCAAATTCCAGAATCATTTTGATCTAGTTGACAGCAATTGTAAAACTCATCAGTTTAACTTCAGTTATTTTAAGATTGTACTAACCGAATTAAGGAATATACAATTTTCTTTCTTTGTTGCTCACTAAAATGATTTCGTTATAATTTGTATACAGTAAATGACAGCTAAAGATCTAGCAGAAAATTTAGATTATTATGGAATAAAAAGAAAGTGCTGCTGTGGTCAAAGCATTTTTTTTCTGGAGTTATTTAGCTAAAATGCTATATACATAAAGGCCTAGTGTATTTTGGCAACTCTGAAATTTAGATCTTTTGCTATTTCACTTTAAAATTAAGCTATTCAAAAATTTAATTTATCTGCCTTTTGAGTTATTTAATTTCATTCCCTACAATATGCCCTAGACATGGTGAACTTGACTGCCTGAAGAATATATTAATGAATGTCTTGTGTCAATGGGAGTTTATTAACAACATTTGTGACATTTTCAAATCAATCCTCCTATGTTCTCCAATCATGGCCTCATTGTGGTTACACACGATCGGGGTGGGGGGAACAAGTAGGAAGAAATCAAGATACTTGTAAATGACTTCAGAAAAGC
Organism: Ochotona princeps; assembly: GCF_030435755.1. Classification (NCBI taxonomy): domain Eukaryota; kingdom Metazoa; phylum Chordata; class Mammalia; order Lagomorpha; family Ochotonidae; genus Ochotona; species Ochotona princeps. The sequence continues at coordinate 26,841,761 of NC_080844.1, forward strand.
TAATTAAAGAAGGGAAGTGTATCTAAATTATGTTTTCTATTGTTGTATTTTACATTAAATGCAGAATGCAAATGCATGTTCTTTAAAGTGTTTTGGATGTCAGTCAAAAATGTGACTTATTTTGCAAGAAGGCAAAAGTTCTTTCCTACCACCTCTATGTGCACAGTTAATTTAGTTTTTTTTTAACATAGGAACATACACAATCTTGAGAATAAGTAGTATTCACACACCAAATGTACAAAAATCAACAGCATTACAACATTAAAGTGATGAAAATACAAGGTGAGTTTGCATGGTTATTCAATATTCACACCATGCAGGCTCAAACCATATAGGCTAAAATTCATACTGTACAGGCTAAACTGTGTATAATTATTATATGTGTGTTAACATACATACAAACGAAGAAAGTATATACATATATGTTGTAGAGGTATGTCCTGAGACTAATTTCCAGGTGTTCTTGAACCAAATACTAACATTTTTATTAAATGAAGATATTGAACTAGATGCTTCAAAGCGGTTTAATTTGAAATTAGTCCTATAATTATCAGTTGGATTGTTTTTAGCATATATTGTCTCCCCTCAGCCCCCTTACGCTTACTGTAGACATGAGAAATCATAAAATCACTTGTGATTAGCTTGGTTTTGTTTTCAGCTTTTAAAGCCCTCAATGTGTCACATCCTATAAACACATACAGAAGGCCAGGAACAAGCAATGTCTCCTTGAGCTCCCGGTTAATGTTGAAGCTCTGATTATCTCTTTCCATATTTTCAGTGATGCTTCGTAATTTCCACTTCCATATATGTGATTGATCCTGAGGGCATACAAAAGGGTTGAGCAAGATAAAAGGCAAACATTTTTGGTAACTCTTGGGTGGTTTTTCAACCTAGATCTTCCGTTGTGTTTGCAACACCATTGCAGGGATGGTCTTTGGCTCTGCCTAACTCTTCTTGCCTTCCCACCGCAACTGTTTTCCCACAAAGAAGATTGGCATTAGGCTTAGTGTTTCTATCCATGTACTTTTTTGATCTTTTTATCATTTAGCTACTAAGCACACCTGTCCATGCATTTGGAGATGCAGTTTGGACAAGAGTGTTTAGAAGCGATAAAATTTGGACACAAACAATGAAGCCCTAAACATTCTGAAGATGCACATTAACTCTCTGAGAGCCAGTGTGTTTCCAATGAGGGTCTCGCTGCGCTCCAGGTCTTGGTCTTGCTCTCCACCCACCCCCTCACGTTTGTTCCAGGCTGGAAATTGTCAAGCCTGAACATCTGTTTTGAAGTGCTATGCTCCTTTCTGGAAAACAGCAATTTTTTTTCAAATTCTTAAGTTTGCTTATTTCCTCCTTATCATCCCCAGATGTTTTGCGCCTCTCTCCTCTCCCTGCTCATTTTAATAATTGTGCAAATCCTAAAAGAACTGCTGGCAAAGATTAATCCCCTTTGGATCACCATGCATAACTACCACCCAGGATACCGTCTCTACTCTTTTTACTTCTTTCAGAGCACATGGATGATTTGGGAGGCCAGGGGAAGAAGGTGGGCAGTAATTTTAAAGATCTTAGAATCATAATAACTGCACAGGTAAAGTTACAGGGAAGATACTGCTTCTTGGCTTTTTGGCTCAGTTCAAGTGTAGAGTTATGGGGAGAGAAATGTCCTTCACGAGCTGAGAGGAAGGGTCCTTTTGTTGCTGCTTTACTTGTCTAATAAAAAACATAATAAATCAGGAGAATACATACTTAATTTAAATAATAAAATTTTGTCAATTTGATTTCTAGAGAAGAAAGGTAAGAGCATATGAGCCCTTTGTGATATTAGAGGACAAAAACCCACAACAGTCCTATATGGACATAATAATGAATATAGGCATTGGTGAAGACTTCCTAGAAAAATCACTGAAAGGCACAGGCAGGTAAAACCAAAATTTAAAAAAAAAAACTGAGGCTACATCAAAGTAATAATCTTCCTCACAGCAAAGGAGACAATCACCAAGCAAAGAAGCAACTCAACAATGACAAAACAACCTTAACAAAGGGGCGAAGGAAATGAACAGACATCTTTCAAAAGAACAAATCATATGCCTAGTAGACATTTGAAAAAACACTCAGGCTCCCTAGCTATTATGGAAATACAAATAAAAACTACACTGAGGATCTACCTAACTCCAGTGAGACTGGCCTACATTTGGAAACCTACTAACAACACCTACTGGCATGGATGTAGGGAGAACATTGGATGTAGGGAGAACACTGTTGGTGAGAGTATAGGCTAGTGCAGCCACCATGGAAGTCAGTATGGAGAGTGCTAAGACAACTGAAAACTGATCTAACTTATGACCAAGCTATCCTACTTCTGGGAATATATCCAAAGAAAATGAAATCTGCAACCCCATACCTATAGCTGTACAATCCATAATAGCAAGGACATGGTTGGAAACAACTCAGATACCCATTATAGGTGGAATGAACAAGGAAACCATGGTACGCCTACTCCGTGGAATATTACTCAGACATTAAAAACAATGAAACTCTGCCATTTGCAACCAAAATGATCCCAACTGGAGGCAATTATGCTCAGTAAAATAAGTCAATCCCAAAGGACAAATATCATGTGTTCTCCCTGATATAAGGAAGCATTCCTGCAAAAATACAAAACAAACAGATAAACATGTTTTTACACATGTACTCTTAGATAAACTATTTAATGAAGACCAGCATAGTAGGAAGTAAAGATATATTACAACACACATTTCTATTCCTGAATAAAAAGAGGATGCCCAATGAAACTATTAAATATACCTTGACAATTGGATACTAGACTTTTCTACCACTGCCTGTACCTATAATACCATGATGAATTTAACAGCAGATTGTTGGATTTGTGACTGCTGCTGAAGGACTATACTGTTATAATAATATGGGGAAAAATGGTTGGGGTGCAGAAATGAGAGGGGGCACTGGGAAGTAGAAGGAGGATCCCTATACCTACAAAATCAGTTGTACTGTGGAAAATAATAAAAACACAAACATAATGATAATAAATCTACAATACTATAATTTTGCCTACAGCATAAAAACTGATGGAATAAATAGGCATCTTAGACTTTAGGGTAGGATAGTAGAGGCTTGGAGTTTACATGTTCCTGAAAACTCTTACAAATTAGATGTGGTGGGAGCAGGTGCTCATCCCAGAAATGAAGGCATCTGGGATCCACCTCTGAGTACTTGGGTTCCTTACCAAGCTCTGGTTCCTGACTCCAGCTTACTGTTAAGGTAGCAATGCAAGACAGTAATGGTGGCTCCAACGATGGAATTTCTGCCTCATGGAACACCTGGGCTGAGTTTCTGGCTTCTGGCTTTGGTCCAAGCCAGTCCCAGATATTATGGGTATTTGGATAGTGAACCAGTGGATGAGGATACCATCTTTCTCTCTCAAACTGAGAACAAAAGAAGCTGTAGATATTTAGGCAAATTGTTTTCTTTCTAAATACCTCTTACTTACACGTGACCTCAATTTTACCTCATCGAGTTTCATAGAAATCGTGTCTTCTTAGTGGAAAGTTACATTTGTACATTGTCCATCAGAGAAAAAAGTAATCCAGAGAAATTCAGCTCCTCCACTCTGCTGGTTGATGATAGACTAGATTCAAGTCCCCAGTTGGGATTCAGCAGTTTTGACCATCACAGGCAGTCATAGGGGCCATCGGTCTCCAGGGACAACCCCAGGCAACCATCTGCCCTTCAACTTCATGTCTGTGTCACAGGAAGTTCCAGTGAAACTTGGTGATTTTACTTGACTTTTCTGCCTGCTCTAGGTCACAACACGCTGAGAAAGACAGGACACATTATCTGTGAATGAGGCAGCAAAGCTAGGTATCTCCAAGGTGGAAACCAAGATGGAAAAACTGCTTTGCCCTCTTTTGGGAGAGACAGACACACACACACACACAGCACCCAAGGCTGGATGCAACTCTGCTCCCTGAGAGGCAATTCTACAACAAAAGCTCCAAAAGCTCCCAACATCTTCCAGCATGAGGTTTCCAAATATTTAATTGTAACGAAATCAAGCAAGCAGAAAGTCTCTACTACATCTGCAATAACTTAGAATCCCTGTCCTCCCTATGAAAGGTTGGTCATGAACATAAGATGTAGATTTGATCTTGCTGGAAAACACAGAGTTGTTAGATGACTGACAGTATGATAAGAATTTCTATGATTTCATTCATTCATTCAATGGCTGTTTGTTGAATGCCCAGTATAAATGAGACATTTGCATGGTGGACAATCTCATTCAGAAGCAGAATTTATAGAAAGTGGGAGGAAGATTACATCTAACTAGAGAAAAAAGTGAATTAAACGTATGTGAGGGGGTCTTCAAAAAGGACATAAAAATTGAATATTATGAAAAATTCTGCATTGATATTAAAAACTTTTTTCAGAATAAACTTATCCTTTAATTCCATCTTCCACAAATGTTTTGATATGCTTCAAAAAAGGGGAAAAAATGAGATGAGATGGCAAATCCATTATGTGATTTATATTCTTTTAGCAGCAGAAGTGAGGGTACCAGGAACTTACCTGGTACAGGACCAAATATGGAGGAAAAGCCTCAGTCAAGGCACTGTGCATGCCCGATCCTTGTTTCCTTATAAACATCCCACCTTATGACAAGGGCAATGAGATGAGCAAAGCTACATGCAAATCACCCAGGCAGTGATGAGGTGCAGGCTGCACAGGGTCTGCTTCCCTCCACAGTGGCAGAAGGCCTTGGAGGAGCTTCTGAGGCAGGTGTGCCACCAAGAAACACCCACTGAAAACATAGAGAGCCCATTTGCTTATCAACCTCTCCAGGGTCGTGTAACGTCGCACTGCTAATTGATGTGCCAGAGACCCTTCCTTTGCCCACCCTGCTCTGCTCCTCTTTCTTTGGGGTACTTCCTTGCCATTGCAAGGTGAACAGACTCCCCGTGTACCAGGACTGGTGCCCTACACTGCCTTCAGCTTTGGTTCCTGCCTTGTCTGCATTGAGGGGTGCTGGAGCTTCCCACCAACACACCCATGACAACATTCTCATTCTCTGTTTCCTCAGGAGGAACCGAGGACCAGCTGCTTTCCGTAGGTGCGAGGCAAAGTCTGTGGACGACAGATCCAGTTGCAGAGAACTCCACTCCAACCTCAGCATTTGTAACGGTTGTTGAAAAGCTGGAATGGCTGACCAAGAACATGTAGTCATCCATTCTTGGAGATGTCTACTTCCTGTGTAGGATGAGTGTCCTCTATGGTTATGCTAAAAGGGGCAATTCCTAATGGCTTCCAACTTGTTTTGGCTTGCCACTAAGTTAATTTTGTTGCTTGAGTAAAGGTTCTGACCCAGTGTATGTGATCTTAATCAAAGAAGAGCGATCAGACTCAGATGTGCGGTTCCAAAGGGAGGCTCTCATTAATGTTTTAAATCTATTGAGGTCCCAGGAGACCTTCAAGAGCCGTCCAAGAGACTGGATTTTACAGAACAGGGTAAATTATGGTGACCGCTTTGAAATCAACAGGAAAGGAATGAATACATCAGCAGTACGTGAAAATGTGTCCTGGACAGCCACTCAATAACTGACATGAAATATGATCTGTTTTTTTCTCTCTCCATCTGATTCATGTTTACACTTAATATCCCTGTTAATTTTTTTTTATGTTCACAAAATCATGAGTCACCATTTTAACTGATAGTTCTTGTAGGCAGAATTAAAACTGCTTCGATCCAGAATATTCATTCTGAGTCCTCAGTTGTAAGGGAGACCCTCTCATTGGAAATGATAGTTAGGGGGCTACCCCAAGATTTTTTTCCAACATATTGAGACTGCTCAGCAGGAGGTCGGAAATTGTTGGAAGGGGCTGGCACCAGACATCAAAGATGTGAAGGAGGTAACAATTTAAGTCCTGGGTGTGGGCGAGATCAAGGGACGTAGGGAAGGCAATGAGGAACCAGTCCAGGACAAGCTCTTGGGGAACACCCACTCATGAGCAAGGGAACCGGAAGTGCAAGTTAGTGCAGTAGCTGAGGAGAAAGGAAGGAGCACAAGCAGGAGGTCACCGTGTCATAGTGCTCAAGGGGACAGGAATGCCACGGGAGGTGAAGGGAATAGAGGTGTGTAGCAAAAGAGCTGCAGAAAAAGTCACCAGATGGTGTTGGTTAGGAGGTCTGGGGTAGCTTCTGAGAAACCGGTCAAGTGGAGTTTTGAACTAGGAATCAGACTGTAAGATGCTCAGGCATCAGCAAAGAGGAAATTTGAGTGATCTTCTAATACGTTTAGTGGAGAAGAGAAGGGGAGGATGAGTGCTGACCTGCACATAAGACTCTAGTTTTGAAGAGTGAAGATCATCTGAACATGGCTGCAGGGTAAGGAGCCTCTGGGAAGGAGACTGAGGAAGAAGCTGAGAGAATTACAGAAGCAGCCAAAAAGAAATGAATGGAAAATAACAGAGAGATTGTACTCTTGAAAGGAAACTGACATGGGTAAAGAAAAGGGGATCCTAACAGACACACACATTCTCAAATAGGATGTAAATAGTACCAAAGTACGATGGCCAATGGTGTGACACGAAGCAGACTGCCAGGATTCCAACGACTTAGCCCCTAACTAGTCTTTACTTGCCACTCTGTCCCTCAGTTTCGCACCTGATACATGTGAAAATTATCAGCATCTACCCTAAAAAATTAGATAGACATATATGTAAATACAACACTTGGAACAGTGTCTGGCCTATAGTAAACACTGTGTGAGTTAATGTGAAGTGAGGAAGTAGAACAGAGAGAAGGTCCTGAAGTTTGAGGGACTGCAGAGACTGTGATGATGACTGCTGGAAAAAAGTCAAGCTGGGGGTTCCTTTCGAATTGCTGCTGGGGGTAGTGGGAGAGTCCTGTTTAGGAATCCAATTAAAAGAATCTACATTTAGGTACTCAAACATCACAAAACTTCTTGCCTTTCTTTTGTGTGCTGACATCATTTTAATTCTTGATCTTGAAACTGCTTGTCTGTTCCAAGTTCTTTTGGGGGGTTTCTTTTTGTAACTTTGTTTTCCTCAGTTTTTTTCAGGAACTTACCTCTCCTCCAACCTGCTTCTTTCTAGTTAGATTTCCCTGGATTTGGTCATCAGCTTCCCCACTACTCCCTTGCCTTATCCCAGTTATCCAACATTTTTTTCTCCAAATAATCTCAGGCATCCTGTGGTTGCAGTTTAATACCCATAGCTTGTATCAGTAATTCTCAAAGCAATAGATTCGGTAGTGAGTTTTCCTCTAAATTCAGATCCACACTTCTAAAGCCAACTATATTCCCCCATCTCTATTTGCTACAGGCATCACCACCCAGCATGTCTCCTTTGCCTCCTCTTGGTCAAACTTTTCACTTTGTGTTGCTCATCTTGTTGACTTGCACTCGATCCATGGGGCTGTCCAGACTGTAAACCTAAGGAGTCCTGTTTAATATCTTACTCCCTGACTCTTCATTCAGTCTACAAATCAATATTGATTCAATCTTCCAAAGAGCTCTTCAGCCTATCTTCTCTAGTTCTGTGTTGTGTATTTGGATGAGATCACCTTCTTACCCAGTTTATGTCACTATGACCCTTTACCTCGGGAATTATCTGCTACACAAATCTGCTTAAAACCTTAAAAACTTAAAAGGAATCCCAGATCTTATTTAAAAACCATGAGGGAAAACCCTTTTAGATATGGTTTGCTCTGAGCTTAGTCAGTAAGTTATTATGCTTCTGTGTGCTAAAGTTAAAAACCATCAACTATATTTCACCAAATGACCAAATTATACACCATTGATTGTAAAACACACTGTTATCTTTGGTTCCACTGAGAAAGGATGTGGAGAATAAGGTATATTAATGAAATGATGGTGTATCATCAACTGTAAGACATAGCCCAACCTCTGATTATTCAAATGTGAGAAAAAACCTGCTTGTGATACAAGCAATAAAATATAGCTCTTGTTATTTTCTTCCTGCCTATATGTTTTACATTTGCTATTTCCTCTGCTCATAATGTGACTACGTTTTACTTGAATCTCTCTAACACTAAGCAAACTCCTGCCCATCCTTCAGGATGTGATTTCAAAGCCCTTTTCAGAAAGAACTGCCTGACCTATTTTGGCAGCATCACCAGTCCCTATCTGTGGCCCCTCCATTGTGGTGGTTAGCACATGGCTATCTATATTGATCCCTGGTTTGCCATATCCTGGAGGATAGAGACTATTCTGCCCGTCTTTTTTACTGATGCCTAGCTGCACTGGGAGATGATAGCTGATTATTACTGTTCAGTCAATAAAGTAATGAATGTTACTCTGACTCATATTCTCAGATTACTCCCAACTGACTCTCTGAGTGCCTGAGCTCAGACAAACTGGCTGACATTGACCTCCCTGGTGACCCTGGACTTGCTCTTTGCCTTGTTTTGTCATAGTTGACACTGACGACAGAGAAAAGTTCATCACTAGATCCTACCCTCTACAAATTTCACGTTTCTTAGATTATCTGCAGCATTTAGCACATGGCCAGGCATATATTGGGAAGTCAATTAATCATTATTGTTTGCTCAGTAAGCCCTTTATTGAGAAACAGCCTTAGTTTTACAGTTAGGAGTTGAGTTGCCTTGGGATTTATTTCACATACAAATTATTTTGGTAACACTAAAACACTGCCCACCGAAATCATAGAAATGCTTACTACTGAACCTCTTTTCCAGAGCTTAATTTTTTATCTGATCTATTAATTACTAGCTATCAGAATAACTACTGAACATTAGTCACTAGGACAACGAATATCTAGTTTAGCTAGTGAGGCGATACACCAGCAAATTTCAGGGCCATTTTAATAATCATTAACTTTTTGGGTCAATGTTGAAAATGTTTCACCCTCGGACCCCAGGCATCTTTTCCCCACCATGAGTAAACCCTATTAGGTTCATTCTTGTAAAGTTTACTTTATTCATTGCATTGTGAATGTTCTTACAGCAGTATTATGTTTTTAGGCTTATGGATTATTGTAAACATAATGGGTATTTACCTCAATCCAAAGGAAGGGAAAATCTGATGAGAGATATTGAGTCTATTGGTGCGAGACCATTTTGTGACTATTCACTTTTGATACAAACTGATTAGTCAGAATTTGGAGTGTTTCCAATGGATAAGATTGCACAGTGTTCAAATCAAAAGCAATTCCCATTTATGTCTATCTAAAAGATTTGCTTCAGCAGACACTGTCAAGTGGTCACATTAAATGTGGTAGAAGCCAGTTTTTCTTGATTAACAAAGCCTAATAGGAAGATTAACCAAAGGCTATTTCAGGCTCAGGTACATTACTAGAAAAGTATGATTGGAGTCAATGACTGTGTTCAAGTGCCTATTGAATTCTAATGGGAAAAAAATGAAAGAATCCTTAGCTATCAAAAGAGTGGACAGATCAATCAGAACATGATGTTATAGGTGGTTCAAGTTGTGAGCCAAGTTCTTCTAAATTGGTTTGAGATAACCGGGAGTCTATGAAAATAGATGTTCACATTGTCAACCTCCCTTTATTGCTGCCAGAAATTTTGCAACAGTTGTGTTGCTTTGAGGGCTCAAGTTGGTCATGGGTGAAACTGTGAACAGAGTGAAATTTGTCTTTGATTTTCTGCCACTCATTTTATACACTTGTGCCATTTGTTATACTATCCCTTCCTGATCCAAATGATAGCTTTCTTCCTTTTGTCTTTGGCAACCCCAAGACCTATCTAAAACAATACACATTTAATACTTTCCACTTCTGGAGATCAGGAATGTGGATCCAATGTGAATCATACTATGTTAAAATTGAATATTAGCAGGTCCTGTCACCCTTCCAGATCTTTCCACTTTTGCCTTTTTTCTAGGATCTAGAGGCGGTGTTGCCCAGATAATGGCTCTACCTGTTCTGTCTTCAAAGCCACCAATAGTCTTTCACTCTCTTTGACTCTGCTTCTGGAGTTAGAACTCCTTCTCTGGCTCTTACTCTCTTGTTTTAAGAACACCTGTGATTATCCCACTTGGATAGTCCAAGATGATCTTCCCATCTCAAGATCATTAACTCAGTTACAACTGTAAAGTTCCTCCAACTCATAAGGTAACATATTCATAGGTTCCAGGAATTAGGATATGGATACCCTTGGGGAATCACTATTCTGTTATGTTAACTCACATGAAGTATTGTATTGTCAAAATATTGGGGTTTCATGGGGTTTTTTGTTTTTGTTTTGAGAGACAGACAGACACACATACATAGTTCTCATCCACTAGTTTTCCACCAAATTATCCCAACAGCAGGGATTATGGCAGGCCATAGCCAGGATCTGGAAATAAAATTCAGGTCTCCTAGCAGGAGTCCAGTTACTTGAGTCAATACCACTACCTCCCAGGGTCTATCTTCATTAGCAAAAAGCTGGAATCAGGAACCAAGAATATAACCTAGGCACTCCCGTGGGAGATGTGGGTGTCATAACCATTAGACTAACTGCTGACTCCATCCAAAGTGTTCATTGGTCTCTCAAAATATCGTTACAAAATATGAAATAATGCATATACAGGTAGCCTTTTCAACATTTCTTAGGCTTATTCCCTCCAGAACCAAAGTACAAATAACTCTTGCCTTTGACACGTTGGTACAGTTCAGAGTACTTTTTTTCTAGTACTTTTTAAATCACATGAAACATTACAATTTAAGAAACTTGAGGGTTGAAGGACGGAGTAAAGTCAATTCCCAGGATAAATGACTGCCATCAACTTAAGTGACTTCCCAAACAAGCACCATTTCACTAAGCACAATGAAGAGAAACAAAGCTAATTTAAGGGAGGAAAACACCAAGAATTGTCCCAAACATCACCTTCCACAAATTTCATTTCTTTGCTTTCCTTTAGTACTGAAACTTGAGCATTATAAGTGCTCACTAAACAGAGACTGCTTAATTCTTAAATCAGGAAGAACCTTGGAAAATAATAATTGAATAGTTCTGTCAACCAATAATCCCCATATGCCTGTAACCATTACAGCTTATCCTGGTAGTAACCTTTATAATATCTCTCCTTTAGTTCTGTATGTTTGTAACACACTTCATGCTCCTCTCATTAAATAATCCCACAGCTATTTGAAGACAACTATCCTGTTTATAGCTCCAATCTACATCATCCCTACAGTTTCTCTTCTCTAGAATAAAATTAGTTCCTCATACTGAAGCTTAACAAAGATCAAGGTTGCTTTAGAGGAGTAGAAAATAAAGAACTGAAACATTGGTTCCTCTCTGGTTGACCACATCCTGTTTTTCTTGAACACTGGGATAGATACGCTGTGTAAGTACGAGCAGAGGAAAACCAAAGTGCTCTCCATAATCGTCATACTTACTACTCCAGCCCAGGCTACCATTAGTTATTTCCAAGAGTACTGAAATAGCGACTGGTCCTGTGGGTCAACATGCTAATTTTCCATCTGTGCTGGCATCCCATATAGCACCAGTTCATGGCTTGGCTGTTGCACATCTGGTCCAGCTCCTGCATGTGGCTTGGGAGAGCAGCAGAGGATGGACCAGGTCCTTGGGACCCTGCACCCACATCAGAGACCCAGAAGAAGCTCTTGGCTCTTGGTCCCAATCGGCTTAGCTCCGGCTGTTGGGCCCATTTGGGGAGTGAATCAGCAGATGGAGATTTTTTTCCTCTCTGTCTCTCCTTCTCTCCATAAATCTGCCTTTCCAAAAAAAATTTTTTGAAAAAGACTACTGAAATAGTCTTCTAATGAATTACAAATGGCTCCTTCTGACATTTGTCCCTATATTGCAAATAAGAGTCCCAATACAGATTTTAAATAATTTACTCAAAATCGCAACATAAATGATAGAATTGACCAGAAGACTACTGTAATCCATAGCTTATAAGGAAACTAAAGACAGTCAATGAAATCAACAATTAGGTCATGAATTCATTCCAGATGAGATTGGAAACAATAGCACATATGAAAAACACTTCAAAAGGTTTCTGATTCTGAGGAAGATGGAATAAATACACTTCCTCCCACCCCTGCCATCTCTTCTACTGAATGCGGCTATCAACCCTGGATGAGAAATACATGTAATAACTGTACAAAGTCTGAAGAAAAATGGTAATATGCACATTGGAGCTAAGACCTGAATTGGAAGTTTAGCCAGTAGTAATTCTACCAGTTTTCTCCTCTACTATCACCTAATGTAGACTGCAAAGTAGCCCCAAATCTGCAAACTCACGTTGACTTGTATCAGAAAGAGATCCAAGAGAAACTTTCAATCCTCCTTCAAAGGGCAGGAAAGAAGAGATTCTGTGGGCCAGAGAGGGGAGAACTCAACTCCTCTACTTTACTTCAACACTCAGGATTTGACAATGGCACAAGGACGGCAGCAGCATAACATTCTGAGAGGGAAAGCTTTTCCCACAACAAAATGAGTTGTGGTGCTAAGAAAATAAGATGCATTTTTTTCTTTCTATCCTGCTATGACTTGGCATGGGACATAAATATGATTACAAGAAGTGCTTTTTGGGGTAGAAAAAGAAAACTTTGACCTTTGGCTAAAATCTGTGAAAGGAGACTCCACAAAAGAAACACACCGGTGAGAATACAGGATGATAGGAAATCAGAGAATAGTTCTGTGACATTGTGTCAATGCCGGGGATTACTTGGGATGTGTGCATGTGTGGATCTGGGCATGCCTGAACAAAGGACCTGGTTGCAGGGCAGACTGCCGCCATCCAGTCCCCAGACTGACTACTAGGCAGTACACGTGTTAAAGTGATCAGAATACTGATAATGTCTAAACAAAACTGATCATTGGAAACAGCCCATAAAGGTAAGAACCTAACCTAGCTGCAATCTAACCGGACAAAAGCTTGCAAAAAAAAAAAAATAATAATAATTTCATTCAGCACTTGAAGAAAACCCAGCAGTTCCTGACACAATATTAAAAATGTCCAAGATCAATCAAGCTTATTTTTACAAAAGTCACACCAAAACAAAATCAAACAAAAAAATGGAAATTTTAACTCTTAAGGAAAAGCAATCAATAAGTGTCAGCTTATTCCCTATCAGGTGACACTGATAAGGAATTATCCTCAGGGAAGTGTATGTGATCTTGATATAAATGGAAAGAGTATATTTCATGAAGATATTGAAAATTAAGGAAAGTAAAACCGGAAACTTGGAAGCTGAGAAATATAATGTTCACTACTGAAAACATTAACCAGTGGGCTTTATTACACACAACAATGAGTAGGAAATGTCCGTGGACAAAAGTAGATGAGCAGGAATTACGTACTGCTAACAGAGAGGAGAAAGATTTTAGAACTCAGAGACCTATGAGAAATATAGAGTTCTAGCATCAATGCCATTTAGTTGAGTACAGAAAAAAAGAACAGGGCTTGGCATGATAGCCTAGTGGCTAAGTCCTCGCCTTGCAAGTGCCAGGATCCCACATGGGCCCCGGTTCTTTTTATTATTATTATTACTAACAATTACTGTATTTTTGATGATTTTTACATAGTTGATTAGGGTGATTAGGGTCAAGACTACAGGAAGTGGGTGAGATCGCCATTTCCACATTCTCTTTTTTTCCTTCCTGTATCTGGGGAAGGCAGGAGACAAGGAGAGAATCCACACCCAACCTCCCAAACGCCTCTGCATCCTGGGATGGAAGACAGCCACCCAACACCACCTCAGGGTCCCTTATGAGGGGCATGCTATGAGGGTCCTGCTCATGAGGTTTCAATAGTTCAACAGTTTCAGATTACTGCCGATCTTGCCACTCCAAGCACAATGAAATCTCTAGAATCTACTGGCTGACATAGTTTGCCTTAGAGTCTCTGTTTGCCAGGTTATTTACTGCCAACACTTGGCTGGGGTAGTTGAGCAATTTGCTCTGTCCTCCATCTTCTGTACTGGTATCAACTGTACTCTGTAGACTCCAATGTACTGCCATGTCCTCCAGTGTACCTCAGTATGCTGTCCACTGCTTTAAGTCATCGAGGAAGCCCAGCTCTGACACATGTGCTCCATGGTCAGACCATGGAATCTGCAATTCTCTCCATGGTTGGGGTTCTGAGTCCAGCAATTCAGTTGGGGAGATATCCCCATAGAACTTCATCTGAGGTGATCCTAGACCTGATTCTTGCCAATACAGGGTCCCGCACAGTCTGTTGTCCAAATTAGCCTACACACACTGGTAGTTGCAATTGCTGGGTCAATTCTGACTCCAGTCCTTCACTTTCACACAAACCAATAGGTGTTGCAGTCCAGCCTGATTGCATATGGGCGCCAGTTCTAATCCTGGCTGCCCCACTTCCCATCCATGCTTATGGCATGGGAAAGCAGTTGAGGATGGTCAGAAAGCCTTTGGACCTCGCACCCGTGTGGGAGACCTGGAAGAAACTCCTGGCTCCTGGTTCCAGATGGACTCAGCTCTGGCTGTTGTGGCCTCTTGGGGAGTGAATAGGTGGATGAAATACCTTCCTCTCTGTCTCTTGCTTCTATCTGTATATCTGACTTTCCAATAAAAATCAATAAATCTTAAAAAAATGTTAAAGAAAGAAAAAAACAGCAGCATAGGTTAAAAAATTATTTGACAGTATAATGATTGAAAAGATCCCAAGCTTGGCAAAATTCATAATTTTAAAATTTAAAAAGCTGAGTGAACTCCAAATAGAATATGTTCAAAGATATTCAAGTCTAAACACAAATAGTAGTGCTGAAAACCAGTCAGAAACAATCCTGTACACAGCCAAACACTTGTTGCTGAGGAAGGAAGATTCAAATGGGTACAAATTTCTCATCAGAAACCATAAAGGTTGGAAGGAAATGACACAGTATCTTCAAGTACTAACGGAAAGGAAGCATCAGTTTAGAATTATTATCTAGGCAACATATGTTATATCCAATGAATATCTTACTGTCAAAAATGAAAATGAAATAATATTTCTTCAGGCAGAAAACCTGAGAGAATTTGTCACAAATTTGCTCTAATAGAAATGCTAAAGGAATTTATTCCTTGGAACAGAAATGAAATGGAAGGGTAACATAAAACATCAGGAATGGAAGAAGAACAAAGTGGCACAAATTTAATAAATATAATATACTATTATTTGAAGTTCTTTAAAATATGTGTGATATTCAAACAGGTCTCCCATGTAGCACAGGGTCCCAAGGGTTTGGGCCATCCTCCTCTCCCTTCCCAGGTCACAGCAGGGAGTTGAATGGGAAGTGGAGCAGCTGAGACATGAACCTGTGCTTATAATGGGATGCCTGTGCTTGTAGGACAAGGATTAGCCAAATGAGCTATCACATTGGCTCATATATATTTTTTACGATGTTCAATGCGAAGGCAGAGATCAACAGATGGTCTCTCTATCTTCCCTCAGCTTCAGAGTCAGGTCCTTTGGGACTTTACATTTTGTCACGAGCCATGACAAACCATGTTTTCTGAATGTATTGGATGTGATGTTTGTTTTCTCATGTATCTCTATATTTGGCTTGCATTGAGATGCTTCTTGCTCAGTTTTTCTACTTTCAAAAAATTACTTATTTGAGGGGGAGAGGCTCCTGGCTGTGGCTTCAGATTGGCTCAGCTTTGGCCATTGTGGCCACTTGGGGAGTGAACCAGTGGATGGAACATCTTTCTGTCTCATCTCTCTGTAAATCTGCCTTTCCAATAAAAATGAATAATATTTCAAAAAAATGTGTGATATTGGCCTGGCATAGTGGTGTTGCATACTAATTCTCTGCTCTGCAGAGCTGGCATTCCATATTGGTGCCAGTTCTACTCCTGGCTGTTCCAGTTACAACGCAGCTTCCTACTTGTGACCTGAAAAAGCATCAGAGGATGGCTAAAACCTCGGACCCTTGCCTTCACATGGAAGACCTGGAAAAAAGCTCGTGGTTCTCAGCTTCAGACCAATCCAGCTCTTGCTGACGCAACTATCTGGGGGATGAACCAGCAGATGGAAGGAGTCTCTGTCTCTCTCTCTCTCTTTCAAATAAAATAGATAAATCTTAAAAAGAAATTGCGTGATGGTTGAAAGCAAAAATTATATCACTGTGTGTGTGAGTACCAATGGGAACTATATAATTAAGAAGGAATGGTAAAAAGATCTATATATCATTGTAAGCTTTCTATTTTCCTCTTAACTTCGTAAAATACTGTGCTAATTATGTGGTGAATAGTTAAATATGCATATTTTAATCCCTGAAGCAAATACAGAAAGTTTTTTTTTAAGATTTATTCTATTTTTATTGGGAAGTCAGTTATGCTGAGAGGAGGAGAGAGAGGAAGATCTTCCATCCACTGATTCACACCCCAAGTGGCCACAATGGCCGGAGCTACACCAATCCAAGCCAGGAGCCTGGAGGCTCTTCTGGGTCTCCCACATTAGTGCAGGGTCCCAAGGCTTTGGGCCATCCTTGACTGCTCTCCCAGGTCACAAGCAGAAAGCTGGATTAGAACTGGTGGCCATAAGGGATCCCAATGCAAGCAAAGCAAGTACTTTGGTCACTAGGCTACTGCGCCGGGCCCTACAAAAAGTTTTATAAGGAGATAGTTGTTAAAAACCTCAAATCATAAATTAAAATGGAACAATAAAAATATTAAAATATCCCAACAAATTAATAAAGGGAAAAAGAAGCAATAAAAGAGAGTACAGTGAAGCAAAACAAATGCAAAAAATAAGCAAAAACAATTAATAGTAGACAATCCAAACATACTGATAATTGCCCTAAATGGAAATTACTTAAAACAATGCACTAGAAAGGCTGAGATGCTGGCAAAAGAAAAATACAAGTCCAATTCTACATGTACTGTAAGAAAAAAAAACCTTCAAATATAATATAGGTAGGTTAAAACTAAAAGATAAATCATGGAAATCAATAAAAATACAGGCAGGGAGCTCTATTAATGCCAAAATAGATTGTAGAACAAGAAAAATAATCAGTGATAAAAAGGTTTATCAAATAATGATATGAGTCAATTCCCCAAGAAGACAGAGTAATCCTAACTGTGCATGTACTTAACAAAACTTCACAATGCATGAAAAAAAATGGAAACATCACAACTGTAGTTGAATATTTTAACACTTCTCCACTAGCAAGAGATGGAACAAGCAGATAGAAAAGTAAACTGATTTGAAACTCTATAGGAACTCTATAAAACAACTGAGGCTAACTGCTATTTACAAAACATTACCTACAACAAAAGCAGAACACACATTCATTTCAAATACATTTAAAATAGTCACCAATTAGGGAATACCCTGAATAATATATCAAATCTTGAAGAGTTGAAACACATTAAAATCATACAGATTATATCACTTTAACATATAGAGTTAAACAAAAAAAAAAAACAATTAATAGAAAGATAACTGAGAAGTCTCTAAGCAATTGGAAATCAAATAACATTTTAACTAGCCAATGGGTCAAAGGGAAATTAGAAACCACTTTGAGCTAGAGTAAAATAAAAATGTGCCATATTAAAAATTTTTGGATGCTGTTAAAGCAGTAATGTGAGGGTGAGTCATAGTAGCAAATCAGTACACAAAGTTCCATCTCTAAAAACTAGAGCAAAGTAAAGCATATAAACTTGGAGCAAGAAGAACAAATGGAATAAGAAACAACAAAATTAGAAAAGTGTCAGCAAATAACTGATAAAATAATATGATCAAACAGATCAATAAAATAATTTCTATTCAGACTAATGAAAAAGGAGAAAGACACAAACTACTTGCATCAAGAATATGAGAGGAGGGCTCTAGTGTGCCAGATTCCTAGAACATTTATAAGAAAAAAATATAACAAACAACTTCATATACATAAATTTCAGTTTTCATAAAATAGCCAGGTTCTTGAAAGCCAAAATTGAAACAACCCATAATCAACAGATAACTTGAATAGCCCTGAGACCTAGTAAACAATCTGTAGTTTCCTTTTAAAAAACTCCTGACTAAATGATAATCACAAACCTTTGAAATAGAAATGGGGACAGGTGTTTAGCCTAGTGGTACAATGCTGGTTAAGACACCTGAGCACCATCTCTGAGTATCTGGGTTCAACACTCATCTCTGGTTCCTGATTCCAGCTTCCCTCTGAGCAGCCTGTGGGAGCGGTTTGTGAGGGCTTGAGGACTTGGGTTCCTGGCACCCATGTTGGGGACCTGGATCAGCTGGCCCCAGTCCTGTAGCAGCTCTTGTGGTCATTTGACCAACGAAAAAGGTTTCCCTCTCTCTCCTGTTGGTGTTTTTGTCTCAAACAAAAAGAAATAATAATATATGTAATATCTTACAGACAATAAGAGCAAGAAACACTTTCCAATTCATTTATAAAGATCAGCATTACCCCACTTCTAGAAAAGACAATGTCAAAAAGAAAACCAGAGTCATATTCTCCATAAACACAGATGTAAGAAAACACCAAGGAAAGATATTCAGCAAAATCTTTTTTAAAATCCAGAAATAGATAAAAATAATAAAGAAATGTTGCTATTAACCACTAGGAGCATTAGTTTTTTCCACTCATGACAGAAGGAACACTTGCACTATAGATTTTTTTTAATATGGTGAAAATGTATTGTTTTGCCAGTATGTTAATATTTTCTAATAAAATATATAATTTCTGTGGTTGGCACTGTGGTATAATAGGCTAAGCCTTCCCTTTTGAATATTGTATCACAGTTTCACTCTTCCCTTTGGCATGCCCAAATCATCGGCATCTCTACTCTTGTATTCTCGGATCACTATCAGGTAAAACAAGGGCTCTTTGGACACAGCACTGCAGATCTGACAAGCAAGACATATCCTAAGCGACGAACGGGCAGGCAGCATGCACAGCATGGATATGAGAGATAAAGATGATTCACACCCTGAGAAGTGGAGCAGGACCCTGAGATGTCATCATACTACCCCAAGTGGCAGGCAATTTCATACTTACAAATAGCTTATTTTGTGATTTTTCCGTGAATATTCCTCAGACCACAATGTAATTTCGCATTGATTATTTTTAGGTTCCAGTGGATCACTGGTAACTGAAATCTAGCAAGTGAAGCAGTGGATAATAAAGGATTACAAGGCAGGGAAACGACAACAGAACAGCAGTTACCGGTGATGTGGTGAAAGTTAGGTGGTTAGTTTAGGGATGAGTCAGCAAGAAGTCCTGGCAAGCCACAGGGTGATGTTTTCCCTTTATTTGTCAATCAAAACACTTTGTTTCCTAGGATTTGCCTGTTTCACCTGGGGCCTAGATAGCAGCGGGGGGTTGGGGGGCAAGGACTGCAGAGGGATGCCATAAAAGTGCTAAAATGAAGCTCCACCTCCCCGTGAAATTTATGGAGATAGGTTAACATGCCCATGTGGCTTCCTGCATGTTCAGGCTCCATCTCCTACCTCACAAATGAAGTCAGCAATCGGGCAGAGCCTTCTTTCTCGCCTAGAACCACTTAGGTCCTCTTTCTCTCTCCCTCCATCCCTCTTTTCCCTTTCAACAATCCTCTGGCCCTCTCATGATGGGCATTTCTCTGTACGGTTAAAGTTACACTCACATGTGAACATGTGTTCACTCTCTTGCCTTTTCAATAGGCTTTTTTAAAAATCATTTTGTACACCTTGCACATGTCACTACTCCAAGCGCTTACCTTTGTGCTAGACAAGGATGTGGAATAAAGATTAGAACATGATCATGCCCACCGTGAAGATGAAAAGAAGCAGGTGGAAGACACAAAGTGGCAGTTGTGCAGAATATAAAAGCATACAGATTTAATATAGAGTATGAGGAATTCAGCTAATAATTTCACATTGTGTACTAGAAATTTGCATAGAGTAGACTTAAGCTGCTCTTTTGAGACACTTTCACACTAAAAAAAGATCACTGTGTTAGGTATTACATATGGTACCTTGCCTGATCCCAGTAATCACTTCACTGCATTGCGGTATAGAGGGTAAAGCAACGACCCACAACACCAGCATCCCATATGGGTGCCAGTTCATATCCCAGCTGCTCCGCTTATGATCCAGCTTCCTGCTAACAGCCTAGGAATAACAGAAGATGGCCCAAGGTTTGGGACCTTGCCACATATGTGGGAGGCCTGGAAGCAACTTCTGGCTCCTAGTTTGGCCTTGGCCTTGACCTCACTGTTGCATCCATTCAGGGAGTGAACAACCCACAGGTGTAATATCTCTCCTCTATCTGTCTCTCTCAGTAACTCTTTCAATTAAATAAATAAACTTTGAAAGCAAAAACTATCATGTTGTAAAGATACAATTTAAAAAATTAATGAAGAAAGTTACCTGGTCCTTCTAAACTTCAGTAATGAAATCATTCAGTAGCTGGTAACTCTCTCTGCTGTAACTTGTTATCAAACTTAGTAATGTTTGTTGAAGAGCAGGAAACACTAAAGACGTTGGGTTTCAGTGATAAATTGGGATGTGTCATCACTTTGAAGCTGGTTGTCTTAATTTTGCCTTTATTGAGCACAGCCAAGATTTGGAAAACTGTCAAACCTTGGTTTTCTCTCCCTGGCTGCATTCCCATGTCCATACTGATGCTTCCGGAAAGACTTGAGTCCTGTCCCGGATATGACTAAGACTACAACAGTAGCTAGCACTTGTATAAAACTCTCATTTTCTATGAGCAGCTTTTCTAAAATAACTTCTGAAACCCCTGGAAGTCTAATTGGGTTTTTGTCATTGCATGTTAGGGCTGCCTGGCCTTGACTAAGAGCTGAACTTGCTCTGTCTTTGCTGTGCTCTGGCATGCTCTAGGGCTGGGATCAGGAGAGGGCAATAGTACATGTGAAACAGACAGACAATATCTTCATTTCCTACCAAAAAATCTTTTGTATAAACCGTGTGAGCTTAGCTGGGTTTAAACAAATATTCCAGAGTCTGAGCTTTCAGAGCTTTCTCTCTGCACTGTTTACACTAACAGTAGAATCGCGGCCAACGTGGACTGCTCAGGAAGTTGTACAGTCACCAGTTTCCTCAGACAAAGGAGGGAACAGCTTCTTTTCCACTTCACAGAAAGCTCTAAATGAATGTAGATCATTAACTGTGTTATAAAAGCTTCTGGTTGTACCTATTGTTCTATTAATGCTGTGGGTAACAGTGTGGGCCCTGGGGTCAGACAGAGAACTAGGTTAAAATCCCACGAGTCTGGACAAGTTATTAACTTCCTCCGTCTCAATGTTCTCATGCATAAAATTGAGGTAATGACAGCATGGCAAGTACTGCATACAACCCCTGGCACTTAGTAGGGCTAACTAAATGGCAGGTGAAGGGTTCTCAGTGTTGGTTACCACTCTTAGCACCACAGTTATTCCTTAAATAGTTATCTTTTTTCTTGTACTCCAGAGAGTTGGAGCACTCCTCCAGCAAGGGTGGGCGGATGGAGGCCCAGAATAGCACTCTAAGCAGCCTCAGGCCAAGGCAGCAATTAGGTTTCAGCTCAATGTTCCAGTTTTGATGAGTTGATAGTAACTTCCTGAAAGGTCCCATAGGCAACAATCCTAAAGCTGCTGAAGAGATTAACGGAATCATTATTGACTATCAAAGTTGGCCATGGGCGTGGGAGGGAGACGGGTACACTCTGCTAGTCTTGACCTAGGAGTGGTGGACCATAGCAAGGATTCCTTCTGCCCCCTTGAAACAAGTAGAAATGCATAGACATTCTCCATCTGATGATAGCACAGTTCTAGTGCCCCTGATGTTTAACATTGGTAGCAGGATGTATTCCAATGCAAGACCAAAAAATCGTTGAGTGGTTTTTTGTTTTAGTTTTGTTCAGGGCTTCACAGCTTCCTTCTGGACAAACTATTTGACTGGTAGACATTATAATTTGAGTATCATGGTGGTCTTCTCTTGCCCCATAAAGATGATAATAGCTTATATTTTCAGAGCACTTAATTTGTAAAATGTCCCTGCATCTATTAGTATACTTTATATTCAACTGTTTGGCATAGAGCGAGCACAAAAGGAAGTGAAGGCCAACTGGTGTGGGTATTTCAAGTACATTGATGATTCTAGCACATGTGTTTTGTTTCCAAAGTGCTGGCATTTCACTTCTAGGGTAATGGTATCTGCCTCTTGCTACAAGCCTTCCTCTGGTTTCTTGTCTTCTTAATTTATTTTCCTTTCAATTATGATTTATCCCCATGTAACACATGCTTGTTGTTGTTAAAATATTGCCCTCGTATGGAGCTGCATGCCCAAGTATTTTCTCAGTGAGTCACTTAGGAATCCCAGGGCCAGTTCTGCTCCCGATACAAAATACCAAGGTTGAGATTAGTTCCAGTTTTGTGCTAATGATGTCAAATTCTTAGATCTTAGAAACCTGCCAGTGATGTGCAGACACCAAAAGAGCCAGATGATGACCTGGGCAGAAGGCAGACTGTATCCTTTCCTGTGTGTACCAAAGGGCCGTTTTCCGGTCCTCCTAGAGAGCTTATCCTTTAGAAGTGTAATCTGTTCTCTCCCACTCATCCCATCTCAAGAGATTTAGAACTATTTTGCAATAAAAGATGTGTAAGGTTGACCCGCTCTGCCCACGCTGCTCTCTGCTCAAATGGGTTGAGTCAGTATTTCCTCTTTCCCTAAATCAGCAATGGACCAGCTGGTTTTGTCTGATAGAATCAAACCCAATTAAATGACCTTCTTTCTAACCAGGAAAGAGAGAGAGTTAAGCAATTACTTAATTAATGAATCACAGAAGACTAGCAAAGCAGATAAATTAAGCCCCTAAAACTTCTTTCCATCATAGCAATACTTTGAGAAGTTTCCATAGTAGAGTGATTTGTTTCTAGTTTGAAACTTTAAATTATATAACACAGAAACAAGGTTTTACCCTTTACTGATTATATGATAACCTAGATGCATCAAAATTTCTTAGATAAGTAAATAAAAGATATTATTCACTGTTTACCGAGCCTCAAAACCCAACAACAAGCCTATTTAAGCCACATGATCTACACTGTCACATGATTGTTTGATTTATTTATGATTGTGAGATTTATTGTTTATTTATTTATTTATCCATCTATCTATCTATTTAGAAGGCAGAATAACAGAGAGAAAGAGAGAAAGAGAGAGAGAGAGAGAGAGAGAGAGAGAGAGATTTTCCATCCACTGGTTCACTACCAAATAGCCACAATAACTGTGGCTGTGCAGGCTGAAGCCAGGAGTCAGGAGCTTCATGCATAGGTAAGAGGGGTTCAGGCACTTGGACTAAATTCTGCTACCCTCTCAGTGTATTAGCATGGAGTGGCATAGATGGCAAGTGGATTAGCAGGGACTCCAACTGGCACTCTGATATGGGTGCCAGTCTTACAAGTGGTGGCATAACCCACTGCATTGCAACACTAACCCCTATACAACAGGTTTTACCAAGTTGACATTGGGTGTTGCATCCTCAGCTTCCAGTAAGTTGTAGTAGAACAAACAACTATACATAATCTAATTGTTTATTTCTGTGTGGATATGATTTGATTATAATTTTATCCTAACTTTTTATCTCTCTGAATTGCACCCCACTCAACCTGCTCCTTAAAGAGTTAAGTTTCATAAACAACAGGGATTTCCTTGAAGAACTGATATATTTTCTTCTCTGAAAAATAACGACAAATATTAACTGATCAACCATCTCTTTTACATTTCTGTCTTGCTAATCAGGAAGCTCAGGGGTGTGTGACTCCATTTCAGCATGAAATTCTGAATATGCTATTGGCTCACACAGGTGGAGTTAGAGACGGCTTAAACAACACAGCGCCCGGCACCTCCCCTCTAAGGGGACAGGAGTGAGCACTGTTGGCATTGATGCAGTCTGCTCACCAATATCACAAGGTCACATTTTTTTCCTTTCTGCTCTGCCATTTTGAGCTATTATCACTTAAATCCAATACTTGGTGCTTCTCATAAAACATGGTTGGTGCCACAGGGATAGGATATATTTCAAAGAGAAAGGGAAACCATGGATTGGCAAGTCTCTTCTCCCTGTCAATCTAATGGAAGTGAAAGTTTTAATAGATGAATCTCCTTATATCTCACTGCATTACTGGATCATATGACTACTCCCCAAAATCATAGTTACTATCAAAAATAAAAACCAGGTAAATGATTACCATAAGTATAATATATTTTCCTTGGCTTGGTCTTAAAAATGCAGTTATAGGGGTGAATAAAAGATAGGGGTTTCATCTGGACAATAAGTAGCTGGACTCTATGCTTGGTATATGTTTGCAAGGAAAGAATCTTGATTGAATTTGAACTGTAATACTGCATCAAGGTGGAGGAATCCACCAGGGGGGAGGGGAGGGGGAGGGGTGGGGGAATTCCCAGAGCCTATGAAACTGTCACATAATGCAAAATAATTAATAAAAAAAAAAAGAGAGAGAGAAAAAGATAGGGGTTTCAAAGAGCAGGAAGAGTTCGTTGTGGCCTCAACACAGAAATGTGAGAGATAACTGAATCTCTTCTGTTGTCAAAAAGCAAAAAGCACATGTGTGTTAATGTAATATTTATTGTATGAAAAACACACTTGTCATCTCCCTCAATTCACAGTCAATTGGGGCACTGGGGATTTGTTGAGAGTCTGTGGCCCATCAGTGACACAAAACTTGAGGCTAGATAAAATAGCATGGAAAGAACCAGTGGGGAGTTGATGTCATGATATAAGGAATACTGTATCTTCAGGGTACAGGAATTGGAAGACTTTATTGGGAGGAAGAGAGCAGAAGATTTAAGTCTGACAACCTGCAGTCCAGTTCCTTTTAACAATTACTAGCCATCTGATCTTGAGCAGATACTGTTAAATTCATCTTATTCTTTTTTCTTTAATATTCATTAATTGAAAGGGAAAGGCTGGAAGATCTTCCATTATCTAGTTTAATCCCCAGATGATTACAATAGCCTGGACTAGACCATTCTGAAACCAGGAGCCAGGAATCCTAACTGGGTCTCCCACATGAGTCGCAGGTACAGAACATCTTCTGTTACCTTCCCAGGCACATTAGCTGGGCTGGAAAAGACATAGTTGGGATTTGAACCATAACCCAACAGAGGATGCTGGTGTCTCATTTGGCAACTTAACTTGTTGTGCTGCTATGCCAGTCCTGTGGTTAACTTCTAAGTCTTAGATTTTCTTATCTATAAAAAATGACAATGGTAATTTCCCGTACATTGACCGAGTGGAGAATATATAAGTAAATATTCTAGAAAATTCTGTATAAACTGTAATAATAAGGTACAGAGTATTACTTCATAGTGAGACTCATTTCAGTATTACTCTTCTTTATATAGACTTGATTAGCATTATTGTATCAAAATGCTTGTCTGACAACTAATTTCAGTGCTTCCCTTTGACTTCACACTTGGTATCCAGGATGAGAGCCGAAATTTCCATTTAAGACAGAGTTAGTGAGTATTCAACAGCCTGTGAAATAGCAAGCAAAGATCAGGCATCCTGGTAGAGTATTGATTAGGATGTCCACATCCCATATCAAAGCATGTGAGTTTCATTGCTATGTCTGCTCTGGATACCAGCTTCCCATTACTGCAGACTCCAGGAGGCAACAGGTGATGGCTCAGTAGTTGGGTCCTTCCTACCCACATGAAGAACTAGATTAAACATTTGGTTCCAGCTCATTGTAGATAATTGGAGAATGAGCCAGTGGATGGGAGCTCTCTGTCTCTGTCTCTTTTTCTGTTTCTCTGCCCTTCAAATAAATAAACAAATAAATAATTTTAGAAGATCAGGTGCTCTGATTCTTCTAAGACTTGGCTGACACTTTCCTAAGGTATTTCAGCTTAGAGAATATTCTCTGATGTTAAGATCAGTGGAGTTCATTCCATATATGCACTTAACACTAACTCAAGCAGAGTACATATACATTTTAAAGTTAGTTTACAATAGAGGAAGACAATAAATTTCCATTTTAAGAAAGCTTAACACCACACCTGTATAAATGGAATAAACTTCTGTAGAGAGAGCAGCATGGTAATATTCAACAGTTATTCAGTTCCTGTTTGCTGCATTTGTCTATGGAAAATGTCAAGAACAATTGTGGAATGACAGAGTTATGGACATCCTGTTGTTTTACTGCCAACCTCCTGGAATAATTGAGAAATGAGAAAATAGACCAATCCTATATCTTTAAGAAACTACCAAATGGAGTGCCAGCAGTAGATGGGATACAAGAATTTCCTTCTAATCTTAGTACTGTAAATATGCAATAAAGAAAATAAACAAATAAATTCAAAATAGAACTAATCAGGTCTTACCAACTGTCTTTTGAGGAAATCTAAGGAAAACAGCATTAGATTTTTAAAAACTACTCAATAAACGTTACATGGAAATTCATGGGTCTCCATTTTATAGGATCTATCCTACTGGATCACACCCTTGGTCTATGCAGCAATGTTAATTTTGTAGACATGGAGAAGCTAAATTTGAATATATTCCTAACATGCTGACATTCCTAGTCTTAAGGCTCAGCGTCAAAAGTAGAAATTCCAGACATGGTATTCATTCTCATTGTCTGTTGATATGCAGCTGGAATAAAAGACTTCAAACAAATAGTCCAGATGGGACACCAACACTGATGACATAGTAGAATAATCATTTTAACAATGATTTAAGTGCATGTAAGCCACTGTTTTCCTGGATATCCTAAAGTTTCCAATTCTGTTGCTGGGAAAAGAAATAAAGATTTTATAGTTACTGTATTACTTTGTGATACTCTTCATGGTTTGGTAATTCTTTAGGCATCTTGGGAAAATAATTTTTACATGTTTTTAGACACTTCTAGGTGTCCAGATCTTACACACAGTATCTGATTTAATCCTTAGAGTCAGTCTAAAGGGTGAGTTGTGTCATATTTGGATAAAATGAAATCTGAGTGGGTTAACCAGCTGACTTAATTGGAACGAGATGGACTCAGTTTCTAAGTGAAATTGATCAATTACACATTCCACTGTCTCCAGTGACTTTGAAGTTCTTTCTTTTCCCACTAGACAATTTTGTGTCTGAGAAGATAACTAAGAATGCTTAAATTTATATGTTGCATATATAAATGTATATATTGCGCTCATTTGATTATCTAGGTAATAAGATAAGAGGAATTCTAGGAAATGAGATTTTCTAATTAACTAAGGGTCAATGTTTTGAGAATCTTGTTCAAACTACTTCTTGAAGGACCCCACAGTGTCTCTTGGCTTAACAGCATATGATGATAAAAACCAGCTTTGTTTCTCTGCTCCTGTCATAGTCTTCTCTAGATCTCTGTTCAAATACCACCTAATCAGCGAGTCCTCTTATCACCAGTTTCGGTAAAGTCCAAGAACTGGGTCATTCTGTACTCTGCTCCATTCGTCCTGTTTTATTTTTGCCTTTTCACCACTAACTGATCTATTATTACTGCATTTCCTTGTCTTCTTCCTATCTACGTCCTATCAGAATGTAAGCTCTATGAAAAAGCACCTTTAGTGTATCTAGAGTTGTGTCTCCAAAGCCTAGGACAGTAACTGGAATATAGTGGAGGCATGCAAACAGTGTTGTGAGTAAAGTGACTAAAAGTCAATTCTAAGTATTTATACCTGTTGATGAAAATAGACTGGGCTGAATCTGTGTAATATGTTGCCCTGTCCACCACTGTTTGACACCTGGGGTAGGGTTATTTTTAATATAGCTGTTGTCACCATACCTGTTTCTTCCTCATACAGATAGACAAACAGCAACAATTTTAGTAAATTAAGTCTTCTGGTCAGTTGGAAACAATACACCTGTATGTCAAAGTCATCCAGAATTTGAAGAAAGGAGCTGGTTTCTTGAGTGCTTTGTTTTTGACATTATGTAGCCTTCTATTGTCTGAACATGCTCCAAATCAACACAGTCACTGTTGAACAAAGAACATAAACTTTGGAAATGACTCAGTTTTAAGGAAGGCAGGCTTTAAATTGCTTAGTGTTCTCTACAGAGAAATCCCTAAAAGGACAGTCTACCTTCAGAGGCATTCAATTTTGGCTTACTTTTCTGTCATCGTTTTTGAGATTCTGCTGGTAGCACAATTGTTATTTTGCTGTGTGACCCTTGTTGACTGTAATTCTCACCTCTTGCTTATAAAAGGTAACTCAAGTACATTTTTTGCAGAAGGTAAAGATGATTGGGTTGTGCAAAATGTGGAGAAATCTGTTTTGAAGACTGCTAAGTATTTTTGACACTTAAACTGGGATTTTCAATGGTGATCAAATGAATAGACTCACAGCTAAGATGAATGGAAAATGCATCCAACTACTGTGTACAATCAAATTATTTTACTGTGTTCAGCTTGCAAGTCTAATGATTCTCAAGTCAAGGAGCCAGACTGCCTGGGCTTGAGTTCTGAGTCTGCCTCTTCCTGGCTGGTAGTTTAAATTCATTTTACAGTATATATCAGGTGATTGTTCTCCACTGCTCAAACCCCTCATGTGGCTACTTAAGTTCCACTTTAGATTCCAGGTTGCTCCTCTTCCTGCTTTTTGTACTTCAATCTCAGGACCTTCTTCTCAGGCTCCTCTTGCATCTTGTGTCCCTGCTGGTGCTACTCATAGAATGTTCTTCTCCACATATTCTCACAGCATGCTTCCTCAAGAATCTCTTCTTCTCAACTCTGACCTCCTCATACTACCAGAAAAGTCTGTCTTTCAAAACATAGTGTCTCAATGTCATCTTCTAATTTCTTCTTAATTCTTCCTCTTAATACTTCTCATTTCTGAGCTTGTATACTACACTCAGCTCTTCCTTGTCTATGCTGTACTCTACCCATTCCAACCCTAAATGCAAGCACAGAAAGTTAGAGAAATTGTCTACTATGGAGCTCCAGCATTTTGAAAAGTGCCTAGCATATATTAGGTGTGCAATAAGTAGATGTGGCATGACTTAAATTATGCTTACTAGAGTTTCCATATGGGCCCTAGGACACTAAATTAGCAGCAGGTGCTTCAAAACTAAAGTTTTATGGTTTCAAAAGCTGAGGTTCTAACAGTAAGTAACTGTAGTTACCCTTTAAACAAAGAAAACAGGGGAAGCAATTTTGTCTTTTTCTATTTTCATTCCTCTAATTCTAGTGACTTCTTTCACTTGGCAGGCTTCATTGAGTTAGTTTCTGTTCCCTGCAACTAAGGATTATCTGAGGCAAACAAAGATGGGTGAGTTCTGGGGGCAATAGAGGGCTATTTATTATGCCTTTCATATTTCTATGTCAAGACTACCACAATAAGTTGACAATTTTCATTTTTAATTATTCAGCAAACATGCACTATTAGAAACAATTTCTACAATTCAAGTACAATAGCTCTTAATTTATGCTCTTAAAGCTATTTATTTCTCCCACTTCCATCACATTTCCCATCATCAAGTTGCTGTCAGGCCCGGACACCTCCCCTCAGAATCCTTGCAAGGAACACACTAAAACAGGACTCAATAATCAAATTCCCTCCTTACCAGGCACACACCAAACTCTAATGAAGAGAAAATGGGGTGGTGTGCCAAGATGAAACTGCCCATTGCCTTAAAACGACTGGGCTCCATCATCTTTGATGGGATGGAAGCTCTTTATAAATTCATTATACCTTCAAAGAGTTGCCTTTAAACTACCTTGTCATTGTTTCTCATTTTAGAAAATACAAGAACCAGAAACCTGATTTTAGCACTGATAAATGAACCCAAAACTCTGCCCTTCTGAATCACCAAATCGTTGTGTTATAAAAGAAACTTGAGCCTAAATAGAACGTTTAATTGCAACAACCATAAACATTGTTTTATCAGATGCTCTAATCTATACTTAAATGCATGATTTCATCTCATTTGCCATAACCACAATCCCTCCCAAGACAGAATTTTGTGTTGGTGGGATTTTAGCTTCCTAAAGTTCGTATTGATGTAACCTGCTCCACTTCCCTTGCAGACCTTTTTCTGATGACAATCCCTTCTGTTTTTTTTATTCCATTGTTATATCCTACTGACAATGATATTAGCTTTTTCTCCAAATATGGAATCTCTTATTTTTTGCATTAATACCTTTTCTTGCATGAGCTACCATCTGAATCTCATTACTCATTGCTTTTTGGAAAAAATAACTGTTCACAATGATTATGAAATTAGCTGCCCATATTTTGGGCTCTTTTGTATCACTCCTTAATTAATCTCCACTCCTGTAACCATCACTCTTTTTTCTGAGTTCTCAATAAGAAATCCTGATCTGAATAGGATAAAAATGAGAAAATTGCTATTACCGTAGAGTCTCTTATACCCTGAAAAATCACAGTTACAATTTATAATGTTATATTAGATTGAGTTTTCAGGAACATTCACCTACCATAGCTGGAAACTAGGACAAGAACACACTAATTCAGCCAACTAAGGACTGAATCTATTGTTTCCACTTGTTGGCAACTGTCAAGAACTGTTTGACCCAAGTTGGATTTAATTCGCTTGCAGAGTGTCCAGAATTACAGTCTAAGAAGATGGGGGTGGGAGGGTTTCAACTTTCCAGGTAGTAGAATAGATGCTCAGAGTACCACTATGGTGTGCATAGACTTTGAAGCCTTGAGACATGACTAAGGGCTGGACACACAGTCAGAAAAACCTAGATCTACTGTTCTCAAATCAAACCTTGCAAATCTTCCTCCAAGGATATCTCTGCTCATGACCCAAGGAGTCTGAATACATAAATCTAATTCTAGGGCCAGACTGAAACACTCCCTCCCTTTTTACTCCAATACTTAAAGATTCTTTACAGGTCTGGATCTAACAATTCTTATATTTAGAACTATCTTGTGGAACCAGCTGATGCAGTAAAATTGGAGGCAGAAGCAGTGATTCCAAAGTGCCATTGCTTCATCATTTGTAGTGGTATTTGCATCATAAGCAGTGTCTTCCTCCGGCCATTTAATCCTTCCAAGGTAGAATTTGACAAATCAGAGCTGGTGAAAGATGTCAGTGTCTCTCAAGAAGGCAGAAACTTTGAACCATGCAAGATGAGAGTTTTCGCAATGTCACTGGTTTTCCTTCCCATCAAAAATACTTATCTCACTCTGAGGAAAACTGAAACTGACCCATAGAGCTCACAAAGCGGAGGCAAGAGAGCCCAGGAGTCATCCAAGTCACTACTTCCCACTGTTCCTGAGCTCCAGAGACACCTTGCCTGTTTTTCATGATCTGGTTGTTCAACTGTTTCTTTGATTGTATAAAATAGCCCAAATGCCTTCCAATAAATTCCCTCTCCTTACTCAATGCTGGCTATGCATGGGGATTTGGTTACTTGTATTCAAGAATGCTAATCACATGTATATTCTAGGGACTTCAAAACCCAAACCAATAAAGCCAATGGTATCCTGAAGAAAGAGTGGTTTGCAACTATTCCAATTATTATTTTTATTCCTAATCTCCTACCATAATTTAGAGAGCTATAGATAGGAATCACAATTTTTCTGGTCTATATTAATTTGGGAATAAGATTCTACTGGAAATTTCCATGAAAGCTCTATTTTTTTAAACATGGACCACTTGTTGGTCAGTAAGGTCTTGTGACCTCTCTTCTACAGGCTGAACACAGAGGGCCACTGGAGGGAGAATGGGTAGACCCAATTCCAAGGTGACTCTCTAAGCATTTCTGATCTTTCTTTTATTTTATCCAGTAGGACTATTATTTTCAAATGTATAAATATGCTCCTTGGATTTTTCAAAGCATATACCTCCCATTTGTATAAATTGAAATCCACATGGCGGTAGATTATGTTAAACCATTTCAGTTCTCCCTCTACGCATTGTTGGACCATTCAACAGGCCATATTATTAATCAGTTCTAGGCATGTTCATTTTCCATTCCTTGTAATTTTCCCATCTATTCCACGTGTCACTCAGTGACGAGTCAGTTCTTCACAAGTTCCTCGTTGAATAAATAAATTGCTAAGGAGTGTTGGGACAGGTTATGAACTGATTAACATTTCTCTTCCACTAGGTGGTGCTGGTTGGCATGCTCTCTGCTGTGGAGTGTTGTAAAAGGCCTCAATCTGTCACCACTCAGTTGGCAGCAGGAATTGATGAGAGGCAGCGGGTCTGTTTGTCCAAGTCTGGAATTTCTGAGTCTTTTCTTGGCCCTTTCACTCTGACTAGATGTGTGGGGCTTTGGAAAGCCACTTCTTAATCCCCTTGTTTTTAAATAGGACTGATGATCCTATAGCCATGTCAGAGGATATGAGGCCCTGACTTCTCTTAGCACTTCACGGAAGTCCACTTTCCTGGGGTTTGCAGACTGGAAGCACTGCTATGTAAGATCCATATGACAATAGGGTTGTGTGACTGAGAAAGGAAAGCTGTAGTCTTGGGAGACTAGTACTGGATATTCCACTGTTGCTTTGGCCCACGGCCATTATCATTTGGTCCCATGTTGTGAGGACCCAAATTTCCTTTAGTTCCCATGAGACAGTGTTTTGTATGTGAGCTTCTCTTTCAAAACCAAAACAAAAGTACTCTCCTTGGGATCCTTACAATATACTTACTAATGGAATTTTTAATTTATGTTTGGGCAGGATGACGTCTAGTTCAATGATATTCATTTAGCAGGCATCACTAAACTAATAGGTGGGATGCATAAGCAAAATCTATGCACAATTAAATCTTACTCCTTTTCATACCAACCTTGCAGTGTTGGAGTGAATGCAATAGGTAACAAAGTATGCTGTGTATATTGTGCATTCTGAAAAGCTTACTTTGAGTTTCACTGCTCTGGTCTTGACAGTCTGTTGTTCTTGCTCTGACAAAGCACTAAATGCTGATAACAGCTTTGCTTTATTTCAAAGCGCACTCTTCTGATTTTTCAAATTTGCGATGAATGGCATAGCTCACACTGACTACTAGATGGCCACATGATTTTTTATTTATTTTTATTTTTTATTTATTTGAAAGGCAGAGAAATAGAAAGGGACAAACAAGTGGACACAGATCTTCTAGAAGCCAATGCAAGTCTTTCACAAGGCTGGCAAGGAAGAACCCATGTATTTGCACATCTCCTGCTGCCTCCCAGATCACAAATTCACGGGAAGCTGGAACCCACAGAAGAACTGGGCACTTCAATATAAAAGGCAGGCAATAATACCTGCCCCTCAGTGTGGATTACTGTTGGGGCTGAACTCCTCCCATGAACTTGTGTGTTGCATACTAGCATCTTGGGATGGAGGGTCCTGATCTCTGCTCCAGTGCTTTATAGGAGATCTCATTTTGAGTACATCCTTCCGTCTGCACTCCATAGGCACAGCAGTTTGTCAACAATGTGGAGAAATGACACTAACAATCATAAAGTAGGAAGAGGAAGGGGGATATCTACAAAAGTCAGAACCATGGGGTTTAATGAAAAAAAATAAGAAGCATAGAAAAATGAGACAGCAGACCGTACTCCTTTCTTCTTAAGGAAGGAACTCAGCTCACACTGGCTTAAGCTCACTGGTTCACCAAATAGAAAAGGCTTGCAGCACTTAAGAGGGCACTGGGGAGCCACACAGCCCGCAAGGCTTTCTTGCTCTACATCTCTCCCCTCATTTCCTCTGCCTGGGCTCTACTCCCAGGCCTGCCTTCCCCATTCAAAGCGCCCGGAAACTCCAGGCTTACCCCTTCTGAACTTCCAATCAAATGAATCCAATTTCTCTTTCCAATCATCTTTTTAAAATCTCAGAAATTACTCCCATTGTCTGGGCCTGTGACTAAAGTTCACTGTTATATCTTAAAAGCCACAAAGCATTCACTAGGGATACTACACTTGATCTTAGCCAAAAGGCCGAGAAGAAATTTTTTCACTAGGGATAGACAGAAAGATCAGATGATCATCACACTGAGAATCTACAGAATTTGAGGTTTGGGTGTTGTGGCACAGTGGGTTGGGCTACCGTAAGGGATTCCATGTCCAGTATCAGAGCTCCAGTTTGAGTCTTGGCTATCAGTTCTAGCACCTTAAGTGCTTGGCAAGCCATAGATGATGACTCAAGTCTCTCCAAGTTCATACCAGTCATGGCAGACCAGGATGAAGTTGCTGACTCCTGGTTTTGGTGTGGCCAACCTCGTATTCTCACAGCCACTGAGGGAGTGAACCATGGAGTAGAACATCTCTCTCCCCCCTTTTCTCTCGGCCGTTTTACTTTTCAAATAAACAAATGTTAAAAAATATATAGAGAAAGTTGTAGTGTGGTCATTCCTAAAGGAAAAACCATCGTAATTTTACTAAAGTACAAATGGTTGCTGGGAGATAAAGTCAGCAGATTTGTTCTAAAGAAGAGATGAGAGGAATCCAGATTGGATACTTTGTTACCAGTTCTTTTTGTGACCCGGAGTAACTCCACTACTCCCCAGCCATACCAGCCTGTTGAGTCTCTCCCTAATCATGTGACCTTCACCTTGAAGGTCCTTCTTCACCTCCTTCTTCCAAGTAGAGTCAGGAATGGAAGGAGGAGGAGGTAAATGTGCTGTTGCAGTCCTCTTAGACATCTTTGATTTTCCCAAGATCATTTATCCTACTGGTAAGACCATTAATTATTTCACTTAGTTTTTCCTTGTTTTGATAGGTCTTAAATAGGCCCAATGTCATGACTATTTTCCCAAGAATATGAACATTACAGAAAGTAATCAAATATAGATTAATCTCTTTTTTTAATCTCGTCACCCACCTTGCACTGATGCCTGATTATACACTATGCACTGTTTAGCTCCCTAAAATCCACATGCTGAATCTGAATTCCCAATATGATAGTATTCGGAACATGAACTGGTGCCCTTATGGGAATCTTGCACCTCTTGAGCCATAGGACTGGCCCCCGTTGTAGGTTTCTAAAGGTTCTAGGGAAACCCATGGAAATGTCTCTGCCTTTTTCCTTTCCTCATTTGGTGCCCCTCCTTCCTCCCTCAAAAACAGACTGAGATCTCAGCAGAAGCTGATCACTAGAGAGACAACCATGCAGACACAGCAATCAATGCCTGATTGTACAGAGCCCACAATGAGACACAGACAAGTAAGCGGGCCATTATAACACAAAGTGATCACTACTAGTAGAAGTAGGCGCTGAGCGGCACCAACATAAACATAATGGCTCCTTCATTCAGGACGGACAGGTCCAGGAAAGCTTCCCACATCACTAATAGTTCTTAAGAATAAAAAGTCAAAGGCCTGGCATAGTAGCCTAGTGGCCAAAGTCCTCGCTTTGCATACACTCAATTCCATACGGGTGCCAGTTCTAATTCTGGTGGCCCCGCTTCCCATCCAGCTCCCTAGTTGTGGCCTAGGAAAGCAGTAGAGGACAGCCTAAAACGTTAGAACCCTGTACCTGCATGGGAGACCTGGAAGAGCCTCCATTCTCCTGACTTTGGATTGGCTCAAATCCAGCTGTTGCGGTCAATTGGGGTGTGAATCAATGGGCAGAAGATCTTCCTCTCTGTCTCTCCTCCTCTCTGTATATCTGACTTTCCAATAAAAAAATAAATAAATAAAAATAAAAAATCAAGCAAAGAAGATGTCCAGAGTGAAGTGGGAGAAGGAGAGGTTTCCTAGGAAGAGAGAAATATGGAAGCAAGATGGATTCAGGACTCACAGGCACCTGAGACTCTCACTTTGGTTGAAACAGTGTGAGTGCAGCAGGGGAGAGGCGGGAAGCAAATGTGGTGAAGAGATGAGGTTTCCACTCAGTAAAAGAACCCAGGCATGAGTTACCAATCAAAAAATGCTTTATTCTTTCAAATGTTTCACTTCTGTCTCTGTGAGAAACATCATTTTTGAGCGTTGTCAGGACAAGAACTGTGCCGGTTGGCCATCTACAGCATGAAGGAATTTCATGGGTCATCTCATGACCCTTTCATTGTTCAGGTGATGTCCTCTCCCCTCTTGTTTGTCTGGAAACATCCTTTCTTTTTCTGGACATATATCATGCTTCTCCTTTCTGACAACTATCCTTCCTCTTGGATCGCTACCACCCAGGCTGACTGAGGAATTCCTCCCCTGTATTCCCATGGCACCCCTCCATGCAGTATTTCTGTATCATTTTAAAATTCCATCTCCCAGTGGTCCTCACCTTCTGATGTTAGTGCCTTTGTATCATTCCCTCTCCTTCAACATGGGCTGGAACTAGTGACTTGCAAAAGTGTTGAAATGTCACTTGGGAGATTAGGTTCTGAATGCGTTATTCTTTCTCTCAGGCTCTCTCTGCTTCTCCCCCACTGCTTTTGATCACTACCCGCCTTGTCATGAGGAGACCCAAGCATCCCAGGGAGACTACCACATGGC
The DNA here is from genome assembly GCF_030435755.1 of Ochotona princeps. NCBI lineage: Eukaryota > Metazoa > Chordata > Mammalia > Lagomorpha > Ochotonidae > Ochotona > Ochotona princeps. The sequence continues at coordinate 26,878,119 of NC_080844.1, forward strand.
AGGGATTTGTGTGAATGAGCTGGGAAACACATTTGAGCCCCACTTGAGTCTCGGCGTGGCTGCAGCCTTGGCTGACAGTTTGACTGCAATCTCCTCAAAGACTCTGAGTCAGAGGCACCCAGCTAAGCTGTGCCCACAGTCCTGGCCCACTGAAATTGTGGGATAGCAAATGTTTGTTGCATGAAGCACTCTGTTTTTTCGGGTAGCAATGTACAGTAACAGATCCTAACACAGTAGGTCTGTCTCCCAAGCCGACACTGATCCCTCCAGAGCAGAACTGTCACAGTTCTGAGACGTCCTGGTGTCTAGACCAGTGACTGCCATGAAGTAGCTATTCTACTGCATCTTCCCTTGATTCCCCATTCCTCAGCCTATGCACTGTGTGAATACAGCTCATTTTTCTGTTAGCCCCAAGAAGAAATTGTTAGGTTCACCATCCGGACCATAAGCCTCTCAAGAATACATCCCACACAGTAAAGGCCAGAGATTCCGAACTTGGGTCCAGGAGCACTGAAGAAGGAGAAATAACTTTTTCCAGCATTCCAAGGAATCGTGATCAAAAGGATTTAAGTGCCTCTGTGTGTGTGAGTGAGAGAGAGAGAGAGAGAGAAACAGAGAGAGATAGAAAGCCATCTCTGATGACAAGTTTCTACTGTCCAGCTGGACTTGCATCATCCCACGTTCCCTGAGCCCATTTCCAGCTAGGATAGATTCTAGAAAGTATGCTAATGAATATTTTCTTTCCCTTCTTTCCTATTCCTTTAAATGCTGAGAAGGAGCCTATTACATTGCAACTTGTTAAATTAGCCATTGCCTGTCCCCCACCCCCCACCGGTCCCCTAGGGGATGTTGAGCAATATCCTGAGCTGGTAGGGTGTGGACTGGGCTGTGTCTGGTCTTCTTCTGAAGTGGATGAGGCTTGGCTTCAGTGCTATCCTCTTTTTCTGTTCTCCCTTCCAAATTCCCACTCTCCACATATGTGTCTGCTCTTTCTGAGCCTAGCCTGGGCTCCACCCTCTTGTTCACCATCTTATCCATGAGATACTTAAGTTACTGCTTTATATATGAAGGAACTCATGATTGTATATCAAAAGATTATCCAATTGATTTGGAAAGCTCTTTATGAGTCAAAGAAATGGATTTTTTTTTCAAATGGTGGAATGCCTGCCAGAGGAACTGATATTTCAAAGCTTTGAAGGCTTCCCCCCAAAAAACACAAAAATATCCATTGATTCCTAAGGAAAGAATGTCCATACCAACTGGGTCAATGACAACGGGTCACGATTTTCTGAGAGTCGCTGGTCTCCTCATTACCTTTCTCTGTATCAAATAACATTGGCTATTTGCTCCTATCTCTTTTTCTAGTCTCAAAATTTCTATCAGAGGATTGAATGAGAATTAAAAAAAATCTACTGAGGAGTAGACTTGGAATCAGTGTGCACAGAAGCTACCAATGAGCAGCCACATCTAAATATAATATGTGACATAATGAATACTCTTTCCCAGTGGTGTTGGCTCAGTGGTTGGACACCTGCTTGCAAAGAAAATTAAAACAAAAAATTGTGTGTGTGTGTATGTGTGTGTGTGTGTTCATTCATTCAACAAACACAGTTTTATCTTTTTTGCAGACATCAATGAGTTACTACCAAAACATGTCACTGCCAATATTTGCCTTAGTAAGTCTGCATTTTATACTCAGGTACACATAAGACCACAGGAGTCAGGGAGAGGTGTGATACTATAAGGAGAGCTGGAATATAAGGCAAATCAGGCAGTACAGGGCCTAACCATCAATAGCTCTCTTTCATGAGACATATGAATTAGATCTGTTTGCTACATTTAGCATTGATCATGAAGTGATGATCCACAGACTGCATAACAACAACAAAAAGATTGTGTGATTATCATGCACCAGTGCTGTTCGAGGTGGCTTACCCGTAGGAAATACCCTTTTTATTTAGGTTGGCTATTAACTCTGTCTTACAGATGAAAAAGCTAAGGAACTTCATTAACTAAGATGATCCAGTCACCTGACCAGCTGGAAAGTCTGGCTCCAGATCCACTTTTGAAACTCTGTTGTCTGCGAGTAGCAGGGTCCTATCGTTCTTAAGTCTATAGATTGTATGGAATTGGACTTATTGGATCAAACTGAGGGAAATAAGTTATCCAATGAATGTTTTTGACTTCTCTTTTACAGTGACCTATCTCCTATCCATCGTATAATTGAACCTGATTGAATTCTAGAATTCCATCTCATTGTAAAAACTGTCTTTTAAAATGCAAATAATCTGACACTAAGATCAGATCAAATCTGTCCCTAAGACGCAGTTCAGGACTGGAGTAAAGTAGTGACTGAATAATTTTCCATTTACACATTAAAGCCACAAGCTGTCCATCCTTTCTCAGACAAACTTGTATCTTGACCATAAAGTGATGACATTTAAGATGTGGAATCAATCTGAACATCAACTATAGCATGTTAGTTCTTCAGGATATTAATAGGATTTACTAGAAACCCTGTATGATGCAGACTCCTGTATGATGCAGTAACTAAGGGATACTTTAAAGAGTTAATTGGGACAGGCATCTAGCTAACTGGTGAAGAGTGCTGTGTCTCACACTGGAATGTGAGGGTTCAAATGACTGCAGTGTCATTCTAATACAGATCCTGGGAAGGACTCACACTCCTGACACCAAGCAGGAGACCTGGATTGAGTTCCTGGATCTCAGCTTTTGTCTGCACGGATGTGGGCATTTAGTATTGAATCAGTGAGTGAGAACTCCTCTCTCACCCTGCCTTGATCTCCTTCTTCCTCTCTCTCTCTCCCATCTCTCTGCCTACCAAATAAATAATGCATGTATAGTTTTAAAAAATGAGATACCAATCCTTCTTTAAAACTTACCCTAATTAAATTACTTTAAGGTAAATGGACTCTTTGCTATGTCCTGAAAATCTGTTTTTCATGAGATCTCTTGTGCTGGCAATGTTCTGCAGAACACATTTTGGAAACCTGACTACATCACCTTATGTAATTTTCACATATGAATAATCAGGGGCTCTTACAGCAAATTAATGAGCCACCCAAAGTTACACAGCTGATAAACACCAAGCTGATTTAGTAATAGTACTCATAAAGCTATTAGGGTTTTTTGTTTGTTTTTTTTTTAAATCATGACAGACTGAAGCTAAAAGAAAATCTAAAGAATATCTGATGGGGATAGTGTGGTGGTGTCACAAGCTAATCCTCTGTCTGTGGCACCAGCATCCCATATGTATGCCAGGTCAAGTTCAGGCTGTTCCACTTCTAATCCAGCTCCCTGCTGATGACCTGGAAAGCAGCAGAGCATAACTTAAGTGTTTGGGCCTCTGAACCTAGGAAGAAGCTCCAGACTCCTGGTTTTAGATTGTCTCAGCTCTGGCAGTTGGAGAGTGAATCAACAGATGAAAGAGCTCTCTCTCTCTCTGTTAAACCTGCCTTTTAAATAAAAATAAAAATATCTTTAAAAGAAAAAGAATATCTGACTTAGGTAATTCATTTTATTGAGGAACTATAGATCCCAAGGGGATAAGTTATTCATACAGCACTATGCAGGCAGTCGGGACCACAACCCAGGCTTCGGGCCTTTTCCTTGGGAGGAAACAAAAAGTAAGAATTAATGTAACTGAATTATGCTAGTCAGAAATGATTCTTGGCCAATAGTTTCCATGCACTGTGTAAGAGTTTCTGCAAAATGTCGCAGGACCTTTACCTGATGTCACTGAGGTGCCTCTGAGGTCCGCATCAGAGAACAATTGAGAAGTGGCTGGAGACTCGGTACAATCACCTGGGGAGATGGAGCCATACCACTGATAAACTCCTCTAGGCACTCTCTGGAGGAAGCTGTAGGTAAGAAAGCACCCTGGTCCTGTGCTTGATAAAACAGTTCCCTGAGTGATTCTACAGAAAGCAGAGAGCCCAGCCCAGAGCAGACAAGACCTAGAGTTTTGGAAAAGAGAAAGAGGGAGAGGGCAACAGAACCCTCAGACAAGGAGATGCACTTGTCATCCTTGGATGACAGAGAGGACATACTGGTGTATACACACACACCACAAAATCACACACTTCCCATGTCTCTAGTTTATAGCTCAGAAGGATATAACTTGTTAAGGACAAGACCAGCAGTAGAAAGAGGAGAATGAAAAGAAAAAAGAAAGCCTTGGGTCAGAAGGAGGGTCCACAGCACGGATTATTTTTTTTAGGGAACCTTATAAGCAAAGCCCTGTAACTTTCTTTGAAACTAGCCATACTCTGCGTTGAAGCAGGAAGGGTAGGCCTGGTGATTACTCTTGAGTAAGCAAGATGGACATCGAGGCTTCTGGCTGGAGCAGAACTTACAGGTGAGAGCAGGTGGATTATACAGTTCATGATCCTGTCCTTGTTTCACAAGTTCAGTGACCCAGCGATGCCTCTCAGGGCACATTTCCTTCCACCGAGAACGAACTCCCTGCCTAGGATGGTGATCAGCCACTGTACTCATGTCTGTGCTCCTTAGATTCCTTTCAAGCTTTTCTTGACATCCTTTTGACATTTTTTTTCTCTCATTTGGCACAAATTATACACATACAACCATCTATTCAGTTATTTCTGTAATAATATCCTTCTGATGTCTAGTAGGACTGCCAAATCCAGCCAAGACACAGTTGATTATGAACTTATGACTCGTCAGCCGACATTAGACAACCTTTAGCCAGTTCCAATAAAGCCCATGCAGCCAGCATCTTCTAGTGATTACTGCAATTTATGTGTTAAACAATAAACTATCCATGTTCATGTTCCTCTAAGGGATTCCCAGATGAGCACATGAGGACAGGTCTCTTTCTGGGGGTGGGAGGATATCTGGCTTCTCAGCCTTCACCTCTGATCACAGGACTCTCAGAGTGAACTGCTAGCTGAGATTAAATTGTGGCTTCCTTTCCTTTAACTTTCTAATTTAACCATCCCCCATTCTAGCCGGAACTCAGGCGTTCCTATGCACAGTCTGCCTTCCAAGGAAAAGGCTTGTTCCTATGACTCAGCTGCCCCCAGCTGCAGCTGGCTTGGCATTGATTTTTAATCTGTCTCTCTCTCTCTCTCCCGTCCCCTTCTCTCCCCACTCTCTCTCTTCTTTCTCTCCACTCCACAGCTCCTTCTTCCTTTCCCTACCCTAGTCCAGTTTCACAGTGAATCAATAACCAGTTCCTTCCAATAGGCTGTAAGCAGAGCCAGAGGGAAACTCCTAGTTTTCTGGCTACAGACTTGGGCTGGGGAAGTAGTAGCTTATAAGGTCAGTGTCCTAAAGTGAAGCAGACAGCAGTACAAATAAACAGCCACGGGGAGACAGACACGAAGTCAGGAAAATCCCCTACATGACTAGACTATCAGTTTCAGCAGTGCTGTTACTGGGAACATCAGGTTCAAGCCCATGACGGGGAGGCCAAAGCGTTTGCCCTGGAATGCCGGTGTTCTGAAGCCCCTTTCTCCCTTGTCAGTGGCCATGGTTCTTTAATGAAAGAAAATTCATTTGTGGGAGTCAGTTTTAAACAACTATGAAAATGATATATTTTCAGGATTTGAGTGTGTCAAGGTAGAAGGACTATCAAAATGTTAAGAGCCTAAGCATTACAGAGTCTCAAGAGACAAGTAGTAGGGGGATTGAGAGGGGAGGCATGGATTCCCATTTAAATCCTGGCTCCAACTGCAATTTGACAAATCTTACCAGAAATCAATCTGTCATGAAACTAACAAGGTTTGTATTTCAGTACCTTTACCTAAGAGTACTATGGCGAAGATCCACTGAGGTGTATTTACAGGGTCATACACTGTTGCCACTTACCTCTCCCATTATATCTTCAGTTAGGCAAGATTTTTGTGTTTTATTCTGTACAGAGAAGGAAATTGAGGCTCAGTGAGACCAAGAAATCTCCCCTGTACCATTAAAGCAGTTGCTGGCAGGACAAACATTCAATCTGGGTTAGAATAGATCCAGAACCCACACACTTCACTACTATTGGAGACTGTTATTCTTGGAGGATCTCAAAGATTCTTCCAGCCATAAAGTACTTTTCTCCTATTTCTGAGTATCATTCTATTTATAATGAACAGGGTTTCATTGTTATCTTAGTATATTTGGACCATATCATGGAAGTTAATTTCTAGTTCATCCAACTGGAATACAAATGTGGACTCAGACCTATTTATCCAATTATAACTGGCTCAGAACTAACTTTCAGTAAAATTAAAAAGTACATGTCAAAAAAAAATCCTGCAGCCATTGATTCCATAACTTGTTTTCCAATTCACTATGAACATCAGGCAAAAGATGAGCCTTGTCCTGAACTGGAAACTAACAACTCTCAGCTCTTTCCCAATTAGTAAGATCCTAATTCAAACACATTTTTTTTCTCCCTGGTCCCCTATCCCTTTACTCCACCCCAGGCACCACAAACACAGTCTGACTGTGTGGTCTGACTACTTATTGGTGGTGGCAGTGATTTTGTGCCTACCACACCTCCTCCAAAAAGGAGGTCAATATTCCAAGTGAATTTATGAACAAAGTTTAAGTTTATCTGTTATAGTATTTCTAATGCTGTTTGAAAAGTCGAAGGTTGAAAAATATATAACCTGTAGCTCATTACCATGGAGATGTTTCAATAGGGAGGGCACAAATAAAACAGATACAAATGTAGAAAGAGAATAAAGTCACTGGCAAAAAATATGTTAGGAACTTAACTGCAGTGGTGGACATGACGGGAAACGATGACTGAGAGTGTAAGAGGGGAAGAGAGTTGGAGACTGGACTTGGTATAGGCAAGTCTTGGATTAGCTGGGGAGAAAAGGAAGGGATCTGGAGTGGAAGAACTTTTAGCGTAGGGGAAGCAGGATAAGGCACAAGGGACAGAGTGACACTGATGTCCTGTGGCACTATGGAGAGACTTGACAGTGCCGAGAAGAGATCCAAGCAAAGCCTCAGGTCAAAACCTGGACATTTTCATCTGAAAAGATTGTCACTGGGGCAAGAGCTGTGGCATAAACAGTAAAACCGCCACCTGCAGCACGAGCAGCCTGTATGGGCCGCCAGTTGGAGTCCCGGCTGTTCCGCTCTTGATCTAGGTCTGTGCTAACAGTCTGACAGAGCCAAGCAGAGGATGGTCCAGGTATGTGGGCCCCTGCTTCCCATGTGGAAAACCTGGAAGAAGCTCCTGCCTCCAGCCAGACCCATTCCTGGCCATTGTGTTCATCTGGGGAGTGAATCAGTGGATGAAAGATCTCTTTCTGTCTTTAACTTATCTCTCTGTAACTCTGACATTCAAATAAATAAATAAATGCAACATGAGATATTTATTTAGTCAAATATAAGTTACCAGCTGACCTAAAAACAAAACAGGCCTCTTTCCTGGGATGCTCTCTGTCTATGCCATCGCCAGTTCAGAGAATCCTCATTGTTAAAGCCATCCAAGCCTAGGGCCTCTGCCCCATTTATCTTTACCACATGAATGCACAAGGCTGAAAGAGAAGATTAAACTGTGATCTAAACACACAGGGGTTCTGAGCACAGGTGACCGACAGTTTACTTTCCTGTCCTGTATTTGTAGGGAGAGATGGGACCTGGGTGTGTTAGAAAGAAAGACTGAGGACAAATGGGGATAATGTTGTTCATTTGCATGTTTAAATCATTCTTGTTCATTTAAAAAAGAATGTATGCTCATTAAATCAAAGTAATCTTACCACCACAACAGATAGATTCATCTTCAATGTTTGAACATCCTTTGAGACTCATTATTTGTGTATAATATCCAATTTAATTCTCTAACAAATTTTATCAGTCTAACATATCTTTAATCATTAAACAATCAAAATTTCTATAAATGTCTGTACATACCCTACAACTACAAAGATGAATGTATATAGATCTATTGAATTCATTTCCCGAATATTTAAATAGTGTTTATTAACCTAGATACTTCTAAATATTTGATTAAAACCACAATCCATCTATAACAGATTGCTTGTCACTTAGACATGTAAAAAGATAGAATGATGAAACGTTGTAGTGAATGGCATGCCCAGATGCACATGGGGGATATGACTACCAGTTCATTGAGGCCTGTAGAGAAAGTCTAGTACCATGAAGGGCAAAACAAATTGGACGGCTCTCCTGGCCAAGCTTTGACTTTAGGTGGACTGTGTAAGCCAATGGACCTTGAAAGGATTTCCTCAACCTTGGGGCAATGAAATCAACAGCATCTCAGAACTATCAAAATCACTTGAGGAGTGCCTTCGGAACATGTTCTACATTGGGGACCCTAGAATGACATCAAGTGGCCTTCCCCTATCCTTAAGTATTGATGTGGTTGGGCTATTAAGAGCAGCCCTCTCCCCTTCTCCTCCTCTTTCCCCCAAATACAGGAAGAAAAAAAGGAAATTGGAAGCAGTTGTCTCACCCACTGTCCCCTTTGCCTTGACCCTTCCCACCCTAATCAGTGGTCCACATAAGCATCCTTTTTAGCTATGTAAACAGCATCAAAAAATAAAATTAAATTTTAAGACAAAATGATAAAAAGTTTACTGTACCCTGAAATAAAACTAGTTCCCAAATGTTAATGCTATAGCTATAAATACCATGTCTTTATGTGACTTTTTATCAGGTATGCCTTTCTAAAGCCTCAGAAGTGTTTGTGCTTTTGTATCTTAGCAGACCAGAGCGAAAGGAGCAGTCTCCGAGACAGCAGTCAGTTGATTGATGCTTGACCTGTTGCAGTATCTAAGGCAGCTCTCATTCTCTGGTTATTCAGCTCCGTTCCTTTTATAACACATTTTCATTTGTTACATCATGGGAGTTTTAACTTTCTGTCTTTTATAGAGATTTAAATTTTCCAAACCTAGTCCTTTTCTGAAACGATTTATTCTATAATTGGGTATGGCTGTCAGGAGCTAACACACTGTCTTGTTACTTTGATATATTGATGCTGCCTATTAGCACTACAGAAAACTCATATAAACCTTACTGACAATTTATTTCACATAAGCATTGCTGGCATTTTGTTACACTTGGGAGGACCACCTAGAGCAGAACTTCATGACCAGTGTACTGTGCAATTTCATATTGCTATATGTGAATTACAGAAGGGCTGAGTTGTAGAACCATCTGCCCTGAGCTCTGAGGAAGCTGCAGGGGCTGGGGGAGAGGGCAGGAAGACATCAAGTACAGCATTATCATGTGACATGAAATCATGTGTCCTCAGATAAATGTCATCACTTCCTACACATGCCATGAAATGGAGGACGTGGGAGTCATCTTTATGGAGGGGAGAGACTGAATCCATGTGGTCATTTAACAGTGCTAGGCTGTGCAACTCATGTACCTTTTCTGGAATACATCATGGCATGCCTCTCCCCTTGATTCTTCTGTGTGATCACTAGAGATGATGAACTATAGGACTGTATTTTGCCAGTTCTGACTGGTTTTTCTTATTTTCTTCATAACCGTCTTGCTTTTCTCCAAATGTGTTTTAAATTTTTTTCTTGTTAAAACAGAATTTTTGATTATAAACTATAAAACAGGATATGCAACTCTACAAAACGGATATCTAACTCTAAATTGCAGACTGTTATCTTTGAGATAACAAACTGTTTATATCTAATTGTATTATCTTAATTTATAAAACCAGTGAGAAATTGAACATGGCATATCACATTAACTCTTTTTGAATTACAAATACATTTTTATGTGCTTTATACTGACTTTCCCTTGTTGTGAATCATTAAGAAATATTCAATTCTCCTAGACAGTTGCAACCTATATTGGTGAGATGTTATTACTTATTTTATCTCTTGTTGAACTTAACCTGGCTAAGGAAGCCTTCTTAGTTAGACTCTTTCATCTTTTGATCTGAGCCTGAAGCATTTTATTAAATTATATGTGTTATCTGGCATTAAGGTTTCTCAGATCCATCCAGACTTTCCCCAGACCCCCAAAAGCAGAATCAAACACCTTCAAAAGGATGTTGGTGTGCTTTAGTGGCAAAAGCTAGAGAGACTTAAACCCGAGTATTGAAGATGCACAATGAGGGTAGGCATTTTGCCTGGCTTTAAACTAGGTGGTTTACTGCTTGACATGGATGTCCACATCCCAACGCAGACTGCTTGGCCTTTGAGCCCTGGCTCTTCTCCCAATCCCAGCTGCCTGCTAATGTGCACTCTGGGAAGCAGCAGATGATGGCTCAAGTGGGTGAGTCCCTGTATGTCCCTTTCTCTCCTCCCTATCCCCCAGGCCCCGACCCAAGTGGGAGACCCAAGCTGAATTCCTGCCTTTGTTCCTCTAGGCCAAATCCAGCAGCATTTGGGGAGTAAACTAGCAGATGGGACCTCCCTCTCATCTTCCCTCTTTTTTCAAAGCAATCAATTACACATGTTTCTTTCATGTATAATGAGAATACACAGCAGGGACAATAGTGACAGCTCCTGCCCTGAGCCCCCTTCTAGCACTGACCACCATCACTGGAAAATGAATGTGCAATTATGGGATCAGAATTGTGCACATTAGTGTAGTATAATTTCCATGCACTGCTTTATCAACTGACAATTATCATTTCTCCTTGGACAGCAGCAACAGTAACAACATCGCAAGATCTGACAACCCTACTACCATTCCGAGGTAATATTTTATTGTAGGCCTTGCAGCCTTTCTTCCTGAAATGCCATTTGACCTAGTATGTTCATATGTACAACAGGATGGTTCTCCAATGTTCCAGAGCATTTGAAAGACCAGAGGAAATACTGGGAAAGGCGAGGAGCATGAATACCATTTTTGTCACCTTTTCCTTCTGTGTGTGATTCACACACAATCCACTCAGGATTCTCAGGATTCGTCTGTAATCATAGTTTCCTATTTCCTCATCTTTGTTCACAATACTCCCTCCTGCCAGAAGACCCTGTCTCCACTCACACTTGTGAATGTCAGGATATATAAATGCTGCCTCCTCTGAAGCAGCCTCACATTCTCAGACAGTATCAATCCCTTCTTTGCTGTGAGTCAGGAGAAGCCCAATGATTCTGCCCTAAAATGATAATTCTATGTGTATTTGTGCACACAATCATCTCCTCTAAAAGATAAGTTTGCAGAGGGCAGATATTGCAATTCGCTTGTTTATATACCTAAATCACTGTGTGAGCAGAGCATAGTACTGTGTGTACAGTAAGCAAGGGCTGTTTGTTGAATTAAATTGAAATTTTACTAAATCGCTCACCAATTTTTCTATTATTGTGCAATTATATCAAAATCACCGGGTGGGGAGGATGAATAATTATTTCAGGCACTAGGCTTACTCTGATATCCCACAGGCTCCAGCAATTCAAGTGTAGGCTTCTTAAACCGTGGTTTACAATCATCCAAATGACTCTTTAAAAATGTGCAGGGTAGGTTGCATCCCCGGACCTGGTGAATCAGACTTTGTGATGCTGGGGCTGCCATCTGCGTTCATGACTTCAGCTTGGGTGATCAGTATGCCCAGCAATGCTTGAGAACTGCTGTCTTAAGACAGCATCCCACCTAATGCAAGAAGCAATCCTCCCCAGAGATCTCTGACAACTCTCCTGTCCTCATACACAACTGTTTATGAGGCCTAATGGTAAGGTGCTTCTAAGGCTGTGGTAATCACCTCTCCTAAGATACATATCTTGAAATGAGGAATGGGGTTCTTTCAACTGCCTCATGTTACCTCATGCTGATGTGATTCTATTTTATTAAAAAAATATATATATATTTTTTATATATATTTTTATATATTTATATATATATATTTTTTTTGACTAGGAAGAGAGAGACAAAGAGACTGCTCCTCTACCTATTGATGTTTTAAGTTGCTAAATGACCATAACAGCCAGGGCTGGGCCAGGATAAAGCCAGGCACCAGGACTTCCATCATGGGTCTCCACATGGGAGACAAAGACTGAAGTGCTGGAACCATCTTGTGTTGTTTTCCCAGTTGTATCAGCAGAGGCCTTAATTAGATTTGGAGTAGCTGAGACCTCAACTCTCAATGACAATATGGGTGTTGATGCCCAAGCAACAGCTTACCCTGTGTGAGATTTCAGGATTAACCTCTGGCAGAGCTCTGGTTCTAGCCACATAGCTGTGGTGAACTGAAATGGGTGGGAATTTGGCTGAAGAATAGTTTAGATTTGATTCTCGACATTACCATGTGCTGGCTGTGGGACCAGGAAAGAGTGAACAAGGCTCTCTGAACTCCAGTTGCATTTCCTGTAAAATAGAAAAGAGCTGCATTCAATCACAAGATTATAGTGAGGAACTGCTGAAAGGCAATGACATGTAAAAACTCTTTTATTAAAACTCAGAACTACTTTTGTTTCTTATTATTTTTAACGCTTGAATCAAATTAAGCAGGTCACTTCCAGAGCATTTCTCTGGTTTCTCCCAGCATCTCATGGGAGATTCATCATGGACATAAATCAAATCCATGTCAGATGTAGGTGCTAAGCCTGTTACTAGTCAGTAAGCATGTTAGGAGTACCTGCTTTGTCCTCCTGGTCTTCAGTCATAAAATGATAGCTCAGTTGCCATTTACATGGTGGAAAATCCTCTACACAAACCCTACTGTGAATGATTAAGCGTGGTGCACCCTTGTTAACTAATACTGATTGGCGCTCAGATTCTGTCTAGTCCCCAGGCTTATGTTCCAATTCAGAAGCAGCACATGTAAAGAGCTGTGTAGTTCAGAATACGCAGGTAAAGAATCTGAGTGGAGGAAGCAAATCCATCAGGTGCTTTTTAACTAGCCTGTGTGATGGCACAGATTCCCTCCCTCCTGGGAAACAGACAGTACTTTTATCTGCCTTGTCAATACTCTTAATTCCTCCTTTCTAAAGGTCCCGGAGTAGCGAGGATTGCACTTTGCCCAGACAGTCATTCAACATCTCTTAACTATATCCTTCATATCCAACACAGTATCTTGATGTAGTGACTAGGACTTAGTACTTCTGTGTAGACCTCAAAGTTCCCGGTGGAGCTAAGAAGGGATCCGTCATGTGGAAGGATCCCGTTCCATGGTACACTAGTAAGGTCAGATACCCCTGAGAGGGAGGGTTCTATAGACAAAATCTTGGAAACAGTGCCCATCTCCTCTTGGGAGGTCTCAATGCACAATGGGATTTTAGAGGCTCTTAGAAGTGTTGTGGCAGTCCTGTTTTCTGCTCTGTTGTCCAAGAGCCAGTTAATTTATTTTTAATTGGCAAATAAGGATTACATGTACTTAAAGCATAATATATTCAAAGGGGTTTATACTGTGGATTGGTTAATTTGAACAAATTAGCATCACTTATTATTATTACTTACTTATTATTATTACTTATGTTGTGGCAAGAATACTTAAAAATTTACTCTTAGTAACTTATTCTTTTAGCGTGATTAACAAGGGTTGCTATGTGGTGTGACAGTTCTCTTGAATTTGTTCCTTGGACCCACATCTCCTCACACCATTCTCCCCTCTAGCCTCTCAAGAGGAACCACCGTTTTAGTCTTTGCTTCTAGTTGTTTTACTTGTTTAGATTCCACAGACAAATAAGTAAGGTCTGGCTAGCCAATAAGCACTTGTCTTTCTGTGTCTGGCTTCTTTCACTTGTACAGTCATCCAGGCCTAAGATACCCAGTTAATATGCGACATGAGTTGGTGAACTTTACTGTTCCTCGTGACCACAGCTGCCTATGCTGTTTCCCAGGCTGAGTGGTCAGCAAGGACTTTAAATTGCTACTCGCTGCCTGTGACAAATTTGTCTCTAGATTAACCTACCCCTGACTGGTTAATCATATGGTGATGTTGCGACCTCTGGTTGCCCTTTAAGGTAAAAGTTAAGAGCAGTTTCTTCCCCTTAAAATGAATATTTTTGAGTAGTCAAAAGACTCTCATGCTTCAAGCATCAAACAGTTAAAAAATAATAAAAATGTTGAGTGAGAAGTCTTCCTCTGATCCATCTCCACCTGCTCAGCTTCCTTTGCTACTACCAACGTCACCAGAAACTAACTGCTGCTGCTCTAGTTTCTTGTAGAATCTTCCAGATGATATTCTGTTATTTTTGTGACAATGTACAAGTGAAATAACTATCTTCTTTTATGGAAATACTAACACTATACTCATTTTGTAAAGAGCAAAAATTGTTTACCATCCTGAAGAGGATAAAAATCATAAAATTGGGTTTCACTTTGGAGCTTTATACCTCCTGTTTACAAGAGAGAAATATGCTCTGGGAAGGCCTCCAAGTCTTGGCAAACTGGAAACTGCCATGTGGCAGGAGATTCATCAGGACTACTGTCTGTGTCAAGTTCATGGATGGACAAATCAAGGTGCTAAGGCCCCTTTCAGTCTTGCTGTGGTGGAGACATGATCACCTGCTGGATACTCCATTGCTGACATGAAATGTGTATCCCACATATGAAAAGAAAAGATATAGTAAAGGACAAAAAGAGACTTACCAAACAAACAGCATGAGAATCATTAGGATAACAACTAGGAGCGCAGAAACAGGGAAACATTGCTACCGATGATTCAGTAGGTGAAATATGCAGCAGTAACCTCAGGGAGTCCCCAAAAAGTTCATGGAAAATGGCCATGAAGAAAATATTATGGGCAGTTCCAAGATTTTTTCATATAAAAATAAGCTTATTTTTTAATCCCACATTCCATGAACTTTGTGGAGTCCCATCTTATTACTTCCTTGTGGATTTTAAAAACCATTTAAAGAGATGCTTTTCTCATCATCAAGGCAGAGTGGCTAACAGGATTTAAAGTCAACTGTCCCAGACCTACCATGTACTTTCTGTGTAACTGGGGCAAATCACCAAAACCTCTTCAAGCCTTAGTTTGATCAACTGGGTAACAGTCCCTACCCCCAGGCAAGTAAGAATCCATTCACTTAAAAATTCTCTTTGTGCTCTTCTTTGCGATTTCATTAGAGAACTCAGATTATACAGGTGATCTGAACCTAACTTTACAAGTTAAAAAATGATTGGTAATTGGGCTCGGCAGCGTGGCCTAGTGGCTAAGGTCCTCGCCTTGATCCCATATGACCGCTGGTTCTAATCCTGGCAGCTCCACTTCCTCTCTGTCTCTCCTCCTCTCAGTATATCTGACTTTGTAATAAAAATAAAATAAATCTTTAAAAAAAATTATTGGTAATTTCAGATCCAATGGCTGACATAGTCATGTCCTTCAGTTTATATTAATTCCTGGAAAGGGGTTAGTAGATCAGAATTATCTCACTAATTTGTGATAACAGCCAAGAGAAAAAAAAAATCATTGTGAATCCTATTTGCTATTAGCTCAACAGAAACTGCTGAAGTTATGTTCTTTACATAAAGTGGCGATGATACTTGGAAAGCACCCTAGTCTGAAATCCAGCTGTTAAATTAGAACCACATTGTTTTTGATGTCAGCATGTAGGAAGCTATAATCTGTTACAGGTCTTTAAGGTTCTAGCATCATTCAGATTTGTAACAATTTTGCTGTGATTGCCCTTGAAGTGCCACATTACCTTAGAGTTTCAAGAGTTCCAGATCAGAGACTGTTGAGGCCATGGAGGAGCTTACAGGGGAATCATGCCCTTGAAGAAGTGGCCACAACCCAACAAATGAGGAAAGGAATTGCTTCATGAACTACACATCCACAGACTTCTCCAGAACCTAAGATCTCTAGACAGTTTTCAGTCACTGGAGGAAGTCAAAGTCCCTGGAACCCACCACAATATAAGGGAAGGAGAGTAATTCTTTCACATGTGGCCAGTGAAATAATGGCTAACCAGATCTGACCAAAAAAAAGCTGGGCATTTCCAGGAAACATGCAGACCATGGCTCAACAATTATTAAATATGGGCACCCATGTCTCCTTGGGGGCACTCAAATACTGTGAACAACAGTATCAATGTCACTCTGGGCGATTCTGCTCTCGAATGAACTAACTGACCTGAAGACTGTCCTCTGTTATGGATCAGAATTACTAGCCTCACACTGTGATTTTCATCCTGAACTCAGATCCAGTCTGCTTTTCCCTCCCCTCTCTTGCCACATGCTGTAATGGGCCACATGATGTTTTCAATCAGGGAGGGATGGGAAAAATTAAGATACTTTAGGAAAAGTATATCCTGAATTTCCAAAGGCTGTCTAAGTCAGTGCAGAGTCTAGTCAGAAAGTGGACTCATCCTGCCTGGACATTTCCATCGACAGCGGAAGCGAGGCAGGGACAGCTGAAAATGATTACACTTGCGACCCTTTCCCAGGGAGCTGCTGGAGTTAAAGACACTCGGAGGCCAGCAGCTTGTTACCATTTCGCCTTTATTTCTCTGGGTTAAGTAGTCATGCTGAATGAATTTGTGATTCACTTAATAAACATTTGGGGGAATGATTTCTTGCTTCCTTGAGCCATGTTTTTTAATCTGGTCTACGCCACCCTTCAAAATAAGAAAGAAAAAAAACGCCTCAATAAACCAAAGGACTGTTTTTCTCAACATGGGTGAAGAGTGTTCTCATTCTTTATGTGTTATGGAAAAGAGCATGCAGGAGGAGAAGGGAGACTCACTGAGGGGCCTGACTCACCTGCCAGTGGGATAAGACAGCTGTTACATTTCACGGGGTTTAGAAAGAGTCTAAAGTATAGAAATATAAGATCATATTGTTCTACCTTCATTTGGTGTGCCTACAATACTTAACAACATTATTCATACACTATAGTTAACAAAATGTACTACCGAAATCCTTTTAAGAAGCCTTGTTCACTTGAATCTTTGTTCTTTCTATAGAAAATGGTTACATGAAATTGCCTGATGCAATCATTGTATATTCTTTCTTAAAAAGTTAAAACAAAACAAAAACAAGATTCAATGCCATGGCGTGGTAGGCTAATCTTCTGCCTGTGACGCTGGTGTTCCATACGAATGCTGGTTCAAGTCCTGGCTGCTCCACTTCTGATCCAGCTCCCTGCTAATGTACCTGAGGAAAGCACTGAAGACAACCCCAGTGTCTGCGCCTCTGTGCCCCACATGAGAGATCCAGAATAAACTCTTGGTTTCTGCCTTTAGACCAGCACAGCTCCAGTCATTGCAGCCATTTGTGGAGTGAACCAGGAAATAGAAGAGTTCTCTCTCTCTCTCTCTCTTTTTCTCTTTTCTCTCCTCCTCCTCTCTCTGTAACTCTGCCTTTCAAATAAAAATAAATAAATAGATCTTCTTTAAAGATTAATAATAGGGGACATGTATTCAGCTTTCATTGAGGTTGAATGATATACCTGGCCCAGTGAAGTTCCTACACGTAAGTGAACTTTGGGCAAATTGATCTGATATTCATGTGAAATCTCCAGATGACTCAATTGTCAGCTTAGTCTGAAATTATCCAGTAACTTCTCATGAGAAGGTTTAGTCTTGAGCAAATGCAATAATATATTTGGCTGTAATATATATTGATTTTAACAGAAAAAATAAATTTGTGAAAACGTAATTTTGACTTTTCACAGAAAGTAATGTGCAAACACTTCCCAATGTCTTGTATAGCCCAGCTTAACATAGATTTTTGCATTGTAGAGTATATTACAAGTAAAATATAACAGACTCAGGTTGAAGTTCAGAGTTGTTGGTATCACACTATCATTTTATTACATAGTTATATACTTGCATATACCACTGATTCTAGAATATATGCATTGTTCAAGTTTGCTGCAATATGTCTAACATCTATGTTTTACTATAAATGATGGCAGTTGAACTTTCTGCCAGAAATTCAACATATGCAACGCATGCCTATTTCATTTAAAGACATTGGGAAGGTAAATCTTAAATGTTCCAATGTTACAAAGTTCCTATCTTGGAAGGCTAACTTCTGACTGTTTTTGGAAAGACATTTATGGATACAGTCTTCTTGTACAGAGAATTGTTGCTGGCTTGTTTATAGATAGGTGTATCAGGTTGAAAGAGAACAACATACAACATGGTTACTTTGTGTGGACATTCATGCTCATTTAAACAACCCCAGTGTGCCTATTTTAATTTAACAATTGCAAAATGTTTTGCATATTGCCATTCAGATGGATTTCATTTTCAAAGATTCTTAATCCATTTTCTAGGACTCACAGTTAAACCTGTACTGACTTTCTCTTCTTTCAGTTAGAGTTTTTGCATTTTACTTCCTCCTGTCCACTGTCATTTTTGTCCTATTAAAACTTTCTCTGATTTTCCCTTTTGCCTCTCTGTGGGCCCAGCTGTGCATTGAAATAGGCTTCCACACTTTTGTACTAGTTGTACAGCAGATTGTAGTCAGGACAGTGGCAATGACAATTGGATATAACAGATCATGCATTGTAATAATACTGCACATAGCAACAATAGGCATTGCAGTGGAAATAGCTTGGATTTGCTTTTCTTCTGATAACTGCCTCTCCATTTCCACTAAGATACTTGCTACTTGCTTACTCTCAGCCCACACGGGAACGGAACCCAGGCCTAGCCAATGGGAAGCACTCTATCCCCTGGCCATGGAGAGTAATACAGGGTCAGAAAGAGTGATTCTATCAGGTCAATGGACCCTTATTGCAGGATTTTCAGAAAACACTTAGGACAATTCTCTTCTCAAGCTGCTCCGATAGAAGGTTATCTCAGCATCCATCCTTCCATCTTGCGGTGACAGTTAGTCTGATTCTAACACTGATCAGAATATTGAAACACATGATTCAAAGGGAACTCACACGGTAGACCATGGATGAGCTTCTAGATTCAGATGCCCTGCTCTGTTCCCTGTGGATAGCCTTTCCTAGGCTCTTGAGATAGATGAATTTTGCCTGGGGGCCATCAGTGGCAGGTGCTGGTGAGAGACGGGGCTGGGAGAAGTCAAGGTGGGATACTTCTCCCCCTCTCCATTTCTGCCTCTTCAGGAAGAACTCGATCTCTATGACTGCAGCTCCCACAGGACAGACCCACTCTGCTTCCACTTTTGTCTCCTAATGCTGGACCTCTAGATACACTGCCTCTGTCTCTCCAGTTGAGGGACTACAGACACTTCTGCCATTGATGATCTTTGAGCTACTTCATTGTCCCTTCTTGGCATCGCATGTCCTGTTTTACTTGTGTACCCAGTTCCCAGGCTGTTAAAGCTTACAGTAGTTCGTTTTCCTAATTAGCCAAAGGCTCAAAATACAACTACTGGACCCAGTGCAGTAGCCCAGTGGCTAAAGCCCTCACCTTGCACTTCCCAGGATCCCATATGGGCACCCGTTCATATCCCAACTGCCCCACTTCCCATCTAGCTCCTTGCTTATGGCTTGGCAAAGCAGTTGAGGATGGCCCAAAAGTCTTGAAATCCTGCACCTGCTTGGGAGACCCAGAAGAAGCTCCTGGCTTTGGATGGGCTCAGCTCCAGCTGTTGCAGCCACTTGGGGGGGGGGGTGGTGAACCAGTGGATGGAAGACTTTCTCTCTGTCTCTCCTTCTCTCTATATATCTTACTTTTCAATAAAAATAAATACATCCTTAAAAAATGCAACTACTTCTTGAGGACAGTAACCCAGCCTTTATAAATCCTTGTATAGTAAGTGCTTAAAATAAACTGTTACCACAAGCATGTGTCTAGCACTTAAGTTGCTCATATCACACATGAGAACTCCTGGGTTTCAGCTCTACTCCTATTTCCAGCACCCTAACAGGCTGAGCGCCACCCACAAGGGAGACCCAGATGGAGTTCCTGGCTCTAGACATGACTCAGCCCTGGTCATATCAGGCATTTGGGGAGTGAACCAGCAGGTGGAAGCTTCTCTCCCCTACTACCTCAAATAAATAAAAGTGACAACCAAAAAAAAAATTTTTAAGTAAACTAGTTAGTTTGGAATTTCTTGTCAGGCTACCCTTCCATTCACATCCTCTGCAAGGCTACTCAAGGAAGCAGAGAGCCTTTGTCTTCACTTCATTTTAAGGGGCTGCTCCTCTCAACTTCCTGCTTACCTCTTTGCAGGCTGCTAAGGGCTGAGCAAGAGGAGCCTTCCCTGAAAATCTTCCCATCTTCTCAATGATCACATTAAATATCTGAAGTTGCGTGGGCTGGCCGGAGCAAACAGGCTTCCCTTTTCTCTGAAGTCAGGGCATCTCAGCATGACTCGCTGCATTTACTTTTTTTTTTTTTTTAATTTAAGAGACAAGTCTGATTTACACTGAAAACAGTGGTTGTGGTTAATGGAATTAGCACAGCAATTCCTGCTTAATGCAGCAAACTTCATGGGCATGCTCTCATTTCAGCAGAGGTGAATCTCACAATTCTTACAGCATCATATTGCACAATACCCACCCTCAAATAAAAACCACTTCTTTTAAGACACTGCTTTACAGTAAAGTGATCCTGAACTCCTTGTTAGTACCTACGAGAGTCAGCTACTTCATGTTTAGCCTCAGCCTTACACATCTGCCTATCCTTTTGTCCCCAGAACTGCACGTTTCTAACCAAACATTTCTTGTAGGTCTGTCTGAACATTCCTTGCCAGAAGGTTCTGCATGGGCAAGCGGGGTCATGGGCGCAGCTGAGTGGAGCTGACGGGGCCAACAGGCTGCTTTGGTGGAGAACTTTGTTGGCTGCATTATCTGCAGAGGGTTGGCCAGAGTGGGAGAGCTTGGGGAGGATCCACAGGAAGTGGATATTTCCTGACCAGCTCATCCCTTGCTGACTCTCCAGAGTTTTCTTGTCTACAACTAAAATGTTTTGCCTTGTATGTTCCTGCCCAAGGCCTCTGGAGACAGTGGGTGGCTTTTATTCCCCCTTTGTATTTTTCAGCTTGTTCCAAATGTGTCAGGTGCTAAGTCCATAATGCACAGATCTTGGCTGCAGTCTTTCAAGAAGGTGGCCTTTCTCTTGTTTCTGCTACAGGCTGCTGCACACTAACTGTACACATCTAAAAGCCCATCCCTTTCAGAAATCTTGGCTTACTGCTTCCGCAGAAATGACAACCCTTTTAAGAAAACAGAGGACAGAGGCCTGATAAACTTTCTCCTTCCTGTGATCTTACTAACAATAGAAAGACAGTGGGAATCATCCAGACGGTCAAGAGGACTGCAGTAGACTGCGTACCCCAAAATTCACATGCTGTAACTGAATTCCTAGTGCAAATGTTCAGATAAAATTAGATCATGGGGGCTTTGCTCTTATGAATAAATTAAGGCCATTATTAAGAGAGTGGGTTAGTTTTTAAAGGCAGCGAATTCATCCCCCACCCCTCAACACACACACACTCCACCACTGTAGATATCTTCCACCATATTATGGCATTGTAAGAAGGCCCTCAGGGCCAGCACCATGGAGCAGTAGGCTTCTGCATGTGGCACTGGCATCCCGTAAGGGCACCAGTTCATGCCTGGGATGTTTCACTTCCAATCCTGCTGCGTGCATATGGCTTGGGAAAGAAGCCCAGGATGGTTCAAGTCCTTGGGCCCCTGCACCCATGTGGGAAACCCAGAGGAGGCTCCCGGCTCTGGATAAGCTCAACTCCAGCCATTGAGGCTATCTGGAGAGTGAACCAGCAGATAAAATCTCTCTCTCTCTCTCTCTCTCTCTCTCTCTCTCTCTCTCTCTCTCCTTTTCTCTGAAACTTTGCTATTCAAATACAAATAAAATAAATCCTAAATAAAAGAAAAGTCAGTTATCACCAAACTCAGCCCTTCAATCTGCAGAACTGGGAGCTAGACAAACTTGCATTGTATACGTATAACTCACGCAAGCTGTGGTACTCTGATATAGCAGCTGGCAACAAATGAAAGATCTAATCAGAAGCCCCCTTCAGTCTCTCCCTTATAACCCAACTTTGGCTTCATTTTCCCTTCAGATTAAGTCATCTCAGTAAGGTTAAAATTTCTGGTCAAACTGTACACTGCTCAAATCCAGGAAATACCCAACTCATAAGCTCCGAGGCTGCACAGTGTACTTGGTGGTCTTGTGGAAATGGAGCTTCTCTTGTTATTCTTAGACCTGAAAGGCCATTCTCTGAGCTCTGACTTTCTTTCTGTGCAGATTCATTTTTGCCTTAAGAAAGGGAGGGTGATCTCTACCTCAAAAAGCTTTAATGAGCTGGTAAAATGGGCACTAACATAAGTATGGAAAAAACAAAAAAGGTCCTGCCCCAAAGACAATGTAGCATTAGTTTGAAGTTGGCACAAATAAGATTACTCTCTGGGAATGAAAAATCTACCCATATGAGCTAAATAACTTCTTCCATGTGCTGAGACAACTATGGATATTAGTGAAGAGCTACTGTGCCTTGGAGTCCCCAACAAATGAAGCTGACCTCAAATCAACAACCATGGTTTGGAAAATAACGGATTGTAAGTGGTCCTAAACTCATTATGACTTTTCTGTTTAATATAACTCTTGAGTTGAGCACTGTAATATGTGTTATTCTTAGAGTCAGCCTCATTAGGAAATGGGGGAAATGCTGCAGATTACTAGGAAGACTGTCTTCCAGGACCATATGGATTCAGATAGAAGAGATATAGGAACAATTCAGAGAAAGGGCAAGGTCTAGAACCAATGAAGAAGACATGGAAAGGCTTAGGGAAGGGGCAAGCAGATTGGGATGATGGCAAGAATATGAGAGTTTAGAAGCAGCTATGATAGATGAGAGAGACTAGGCAAAGAAAAAGTATGATCTGTTTCTGTTCACAGCCTAGTGGGATAAACAGTTGGGTGGAATGGAGATTGCATTTTGAGAGAGTGGATTGGTAGAGGGGAGTCCTGGCAAACCACAGACCACAGAGGCTTTGAGAGCACCCGCCTGGCACTCTGACCGTGTGGAATGTGAACTTTCCATGGCCATCGTGCCAACCATTTGGGCAAAAAGCCTGTCCTCCCATCCACGTCACAACCTCCTGAGACTTTTTGCTCCCCTGCATGGTCTGGTTCTTCTCTCTCTATATAATTCCCCATGTGGGGACACACACTGCCTGGGCAAATAAATAGTTCCTTCCTTAAGGGGTGTTCAGACTGGAACTTGTTTTCAAAAACTGTGTTTGTCTTCCAGCAAAGAAAACAAATAGATCATCCTAAAACTGGCATCTTTCAAGTTGGAAACCAAAGCAAGTTGTTGCAAAGAAAAGTACCTGTCACTGATAATTCACACTGACACTACTGTTTGTTTGTTTTTTTTAAAATCCTAAGTCCTGAAGATCTTTCAAGTGGTTTTGAATATTGAGTCAGAAGCTAGACCTCCCCCAGACAAGGGATTCATATTCCTTGTATAGCACCTGAGCCGGGACTAGCCCAGTGCAACCTCAGCTACCATTTATGCTCAGACTTCCTCATGACCCTTCTGCTGTACAGCTGGAAAAAAAAGGTCAAATCACAGCATTTCCCATCTTTATATGTAATTTATTCATTAGATTTCTTCCTTCCCTTGACCTCCATGAATCTTCTAGCACCACCTCAATCAGAGTAATTCTAAACAAATATTAGGGACTTTGAACAGTTCTTGGAAAATGTGGATTACCAAAAAATAGAAATTAAAAACTATTCATGGATTTCAAAATTATTTTGAGCCAAAATAAATTTATTTTTTACTTCTATTTTTCTGCAGATAATCTGAAGCACCCTTATATAAAGAAAACTAACATGTTCGTTCAAAACATTCTAGGGAACCAATCTTTTCTCCTTCTTAGGGATTCCAGAAAGGGAGCAAGAGAGAACAGCAACACTCTCAAGGTGGCCAGGAGATAGGATGTTGGTAAAGGCTCAGAGAAGAGGTTTTACCCTTTGGTAGGTGAGCTAACAGAGCTCAGGGAGGTGGGCTGGAGGCAAGGGATGGAGTCAGATCAATGATGCTATCCTCTGGTAGATAAACCAACTGTAGCCCTTGGAAAGGGAAATGACCACAGGAAAATCAGTGTCTGAGAAAATGATTACAAGAGAAGTGGGGAAGTCCAAGATACAACTTCAAGAACTGGAGAGACTTGGAAGCCAGTGTGACTAGGAATTAACCAAAGGCTCAAATCCAGCCCCTGACAACAGGCCAGATTAAGAGTGGCTCATAACATTATCTTAAGTTCTCACAGGATTTTACAGCTAGCACAACCATGATGGAAAAAAACTGTTTCCTGGAGTCAATCAGCTTTTGGTTTTGCTTTATTTGAGGCATTCATGTCAGAAAATCATGTCTTCTCTCCACAATACATCATGTCTTCCCCCCAAAAACTCTTTCTCTCCATTTTCCTGATGTCATATCCTGGCACTCTAAAAGGGAGGGAAATTATATAACTGTCTGAAGTATTGCAGAGCATGAAACAATAAATAAGCTATGTAAATTGTGCAGCATGAATCATGATTCTCTTTGTTTTGTACCTTTATATCTGCATTTAAAAATTACATATTTTCCCCCATGATAAAAATTGAAAACCAAACCAAACAAAACCAAACCTCTCAATGCCCTCTCATGGAAGAATCTATTTTATTACATCAGATTATGACTAGGCAACTGCCATTGAAATAATAGTCAATATTTTTCAAGAGTCTATTGTATGTCCAGTACTCAAAACCACCTACTTCTATCCATATTTTAGAGAAAAGGAAACCAAAAATAGAGAAGTTAGAGGATTTATCCATGGTTGCCCGGCTACTAATTGTCTGAGTTAAGACCTCAACTAAAGCTCCTTGTACTCAGAGTCCATATACTACCCCAACTCCCCACCCTTCCCTGAGAACACAGATCTCAAGAAACAAGAAAAGCCAGTCAGCCCTACAACTTGCCAGCCCACTGGCTGACAATCTTATGTTGCTAATGGATTCTCCCTCTTACAAGGTGGTAGTCACGACTAGAATCTTTCTAATTCTCAAACGTCATTCATTTTTGAAAATTAAAGAAAAATATTGAAATACAAAACAGCAGCAAGCCCTAGGTACTAAATTCTAGAAAGTATTTGTAGTCATAGTAACTGTAAAAACAACAACAACAATAACAAAATATTATCTCCAAGAGTAGCTTGGGAGCACAAAGAATTAAGCCAAGGTCTTGATGGAGCTATAAATGACTATACAGGCCAAAGGTAATTTTGAAACTGGGCATTTAAAAATCTTATAGAAGAATTTTTCTGAGCCCTCTACTACCCAAGAGCACATCTAAGGAGCTCTCTTCTCTCCAGAGATGAGAGTTAAGTTTTGGGAATAAATATTTGTTTAAAATAGACCCAGGCTAATAGATCAGGGAAAAGCCAGGCTGGGCTGATTATTCCTGCTGGTGCAAGCATAAATTAGAGTGGGTGAGGGATGTTTGGGCATAGCCGCAGAAGCTGGCACTGGGGACTAATTCTGTCAAGTCAAATCACAGAACCACCTAAAGAGTGCATAAACCGGGACAGAGAGACCTGGGAGGGAAAAAGTGGGTTCCCCCTTCTTGGGTCACTAGTCCCGTGGGAGGGCATGAAAACTAGGACGGGGGCTGGGATGGCTAGATAGAGAGGCACTCAACAACACCCATGAGGGCTGGATGGTTGAGTTGGTTAGATAGAACTAAGCTTTAATACCCATTGACAAGTGCCAGAGCCAAATGGGATGGGGGACAGACTGGTCTTCTGCTACACATACTGGCAAACCAGGGGCGGGCCGGGTGAGGGTTATCGTGGGTCGCCCCAACTAGGCTGCAGCTCCCACTGGTTAGTGTGAGGGCCGAGTACGTGCTGGGCAGAACCAGACTGGACTGCAACACCCATTGGTTCCAGTGCAAGTTGGGACTGAAACCAGAACCAACCCAGCAATTGCAACCACCAGCTGATCGGGGTGATGGACTGTGCCGGGCCCTGTGCTTGCTAGAACATGCAAGAAACTAGTCTGGGAATACCTCAAAGTTTCTTTGGAGATCTCCCCAATCAAACTGCTGGACTCAGAACTCTAATCAAGAAAAGACAGAAGACAGAGCAGATGAATCATTCATCTCAGCTACATGTTAGCAGCGAAAAATGGGGCAAACGGAGACTTTATGATGGACCATATCAATCAGTGGACGACCTCATCGAGCGAAACTGGCAGCGATTCATAACTGGACAACTATTAACACCACTCAAGCACATATCTCAGAGCATGCCCCACATCCGGGACTCGGGGTGGGCGGGAAACCGGGTGGGGCTTCTCCCTCAATATCCTCCTTTACCTCAGATACAAGATGGAAACAATATGGACATAATAGTATTGCCCACTTCCCTATCCCCCTGAACCTTTTTTTTTCTTTTTCTTTCTTTAACTGTAATTAACTATGAAAAGATTGTCAACAACAACACAATAAAATAGATTATAAAAAAAAAAATAGACCCAGGCTAGGTTATAGAGATACCATGACAAAAAGACAAATTTATTCCCTTAAGCAGATTCTAGGCTGATTAGAGAAGCAGCTGCAAAAAATATAAAATGCTGGGCCCAGGGTGGGCATAGTCCAGGTAAGTCTGCTCAGAGGTGCACGGGAGCTAGGATCCTGCTCAGGATCCTAGCTCCCAGGCCACCACTACCAAGTGGTGGCTGAATCCTGGGTTTTGCCTGCTAGCTACCTGGCAGCAAGCTCTAGTGTCTTGGGGGTCTGAAATTACCGCCCAAGGACATCCATGGATAAGGCCACTGTACGAGTATGTCAGGAATGAATCTCGAAGGACATTCAGTGACAAGGCCACTGTACTTGCAAGTAAGCAAAGGGACTGAGATCTGGTGGTTTGGAGGGGAGAGGCTGAAAGATCTGTATGCATCAGACTCATGCGCCAGCCCACATGGGAATCCATAGTTAGGCTTGTTAGCATGGAACATTGCTGATCACCACACACCAGTCCATAAGAAAGCTAGGGCTGGGGTCTTAGCAGGACTAGAGCCTAGTACCTGACTGAAAGTCAGAACAGGTGACAGACCACATTAGGAAGGGCTGTGATACCAACCAGTACGCAAGAAACCAGGTCCAGGGGTAGATTCTGTGGGGGAATTGTGGGCCAAACCCTGTGGAAATACAAGTCATGCTGGTTAGCTCTAGAGTTGGGGTGGGGATGGTCTGAGCTAGGTGTGACCATGGAACCTGCCAACACTCATGGGTACAGGGACTAAGAATAGTCTGGGCAGGTCCAGGCTGCACCACCCACATGTGCATCCTATAACAGGGTGTGGGGCAGCCCAGGCCACAACATTCACCAGTTCATACTAGGCCAAGATAGAGGAGCAAGCTATGCCAACAAGGGTCTAGCAATCGCTGGCATGTGTGAAATCTGGGTCTGGGAGTGGGCTGAGTGGGGGAACTTGGGAAACTCCCCTAGTCAGTCAAAGCTCCCTCTGGTGAACACATTGTCCAGGCCTGGGAGTCAGGCAGGTTGGGCAAGTTAGCCCTAACTGTGGGCTAACGTGTGGGTTGCTTTTCAAAGGGGACAGACTGGGCAGGGCCGAGCAAACCTTAGCTGACTGGCAAGTGCAGAAACCAGGCTGCAGTGCAGGTCATGCTGGGCTAGGCTGTCACAACTACCAGTTTGCATGAGCCAGGGATAGCAGACTGATCAGGGCCAGGTTCCAGCACCTTCCAGTGAGAGTTGGGACTGGGGGTAGGCCGGGTCAGGCCAGGCATCCAAAGGCAAAGGCCAAGACAGGGGAGGGGCTATACCAACTTGGGTCAGAGCAACCACTGGCACTCACAAGATCTATGGCTGGGAATAGGGCTGGCAGAGGAGAAAGGTGGATGCCCTGACTGGGTTGTAGTTCCCACTGGTGAATGTTAATGCCAGAGTAGGGGCTGATGTCTAGTCCGAGCATGACTGCAATGTCTCTTGGCATAAGTGTGGACTGAATCTGGGGTACACCAGACTAGCCTAGACTTCAGCACCCACTGGTGCTCATGAGAACCAGGGTATGTGTAGGACAGGCTAGGCTAGGTCTTTGCCCCTACTGAATAATGTGTGAGCTGTGTCTGGGGGTGGACCAGGTTTGGCTGGGATGTAACACCCAACAGTAAAAACCAGAATGGGTTAAGGCCAGTCAGGAAATGTGACTGTTCCATGGACCCACCAATGGGCACAAGATCTGGCATTGGAGAGGTTCTGATGGAGGAGCTTGTGCAACTACTCTGTCAGGTCACAGTCCCTGCAGGTAAGCACAAGAACAATGATAAGAAGTAGCCTGGACCAGGTGATGGAATGGTACCCATCAGCACACATTTGGCTCAGGTCAGGGGCAAACCAGGCTGGGCCGGTTCATATCACCTGCTGGCGAATCTGAGCACCAGAATGGAGTGTGGGTTGGGCTGGGCTGGGTCACAACACAAGCCAATTTACTTGAGAGCCAGTACTGGAGGCCAGCTGGGCTGAGTTAGACTGTAGCCTCCACCAGCATGAGCTGGAATTGGCAGTGGGCTAGGCCCAGCCAGACTACGACACCCACTGGCAGGTCATGCCAGACTGGGCTGCAGCACCCAACCAGCACATGTGAGACCTGGGGGGCAGGGAGGGAGGGAAGGGGGAGAATCCGTGGAGGGGTGCTGTGGAGGGCCCCCCTGCTGGACCACCACTCCCACTGGAGAGCATGAGTTAGGATGGGGGCAGACTAGGCCAAGCAGGGCTGTAACACCTATTGGCTTCATGTGAGCTGGATCAGAGGAAAGTTAGGCTGGACTGACTGTGCCTACTGGTACATGCATAAGTCAGAGTGAGTGTGGGTTGAATGGGCTTTGCTGGCATGAGGGGAAATTTCTGTCTAGGTAAACCACAGAACCACCTGGAGGGTACAAGATCTGTGAGTGAGAGTGGGCCCAGTAGGGAAACAGTGGGCATCTCCCTCTTGGGTTGCCACTCCGACTGGTGAACATAAGAACCAGGACTGGGGCAGGCATCACTACACAGAGAGTGGCACCCACCAGCATGTGTGTGGGCTGGATAATGGGGCTGGTTGGGTTGAACTAGGCTACAATGTCCATTGACATGTATGAGAGCTGAATGGGATGTAGGACAGACTGGACCCATCTGCTGTACATATTGGCAAGCATGGGAACCAGGGCAGGGGGTGAGCCTGGTGGGGGTTATTGCGGATTGCTCCAATTAGGCTGTATTTCCCACTAGTGCTGAGTGTGCGGTGGTGGGCAGGACCAGCCTGAGCTGCAACATCCATTGGTTTGTCTAAAAGACAGGATTAGAGGCAGAACTGACCCAGCAATTGCAACTACCAGTATGTGTAGGCTAATTTGGGCAACAGACTGTGCCAGACCCTGTATTGGCAAGTACACACAAGAATCAGGTTTGGGATCACCTCAGACGAAGTTTCTTTGGGGATCTCCCCAACTGAATTGCTGGACTCAGAACCCCAACCGCAGATTCCATGGTCTGATCATGGAGCGCATGTGTCAGAGCTGGGCTTCCTCGATGGCTTAAAGCAGTGGACAGCATACTGAGGTGTACTGGAGGACATGGCAGTACACTGGAGTCTACAGAGTACAGTTGATACCAGTACAGAAGATGGAGGACAGAGCAAATTGCTCAACTATCCCAGCCAAGTGTTGGCAGTGAATAACCTGGCAAACAGAGACTCTAAGGCAAACTATGTTAGTCAGTAGATTCTAGAGATTTCATTGTGGTTGGAGTGGCGAGATCGGCAGTAATCTGGAACTGTTGAACTATTGAAACCTCATGAGCAGGACCCTCATAGCTTGCCCCACATCAGGGACCCTGAGGTGGTGTTGGGTGGCTGTCTTCCATCCCAGGATGCAGAGGCATTTGGGAGGTTGGGTGTGGATTCTCTCCTTGTCTCCTCCCTTCCCCAGATACAGGAAGGAAAAAAAGAGAATGTGGAAATGGCAATCTCACCCACCTTCCTGTAGTCTTGACCCTAATCACCCTAATCAACTATGTAAAAATCATCAAAATAAAAATAATTAATAATTTTAAAATAAAATGTAATGCAATAAAATGCCAGGTCCAGCCTAATAGCTAAAGTCCTCATGCTGCACGTGTGAGGATCACATATGGGCACCAGTTCTTATCCCAGCTGCTCCCCTTCCCTTCCAGCTTCTGGTTGGTGACATGGGAAAGCAGTCGTGAATGGCCCACAGTCTTGGGACCTTGCACCCAGGTGGGAGATCTGGAAGAAGCTACTGGCTCCTGGCTTAATATCAGCTTACGTCCAGTCATTGAAGCCACTTGGGGAATGAGCCACTGGGTGACAGATTTTTCTGTCTCTCCTCTCTGTATATCTGCCTTTTCAGGAAAAACAAATAAATCTTTAAAAAATCTGCCTTTCAAAAAAAATACACAAATCTTATTTTTTGACAGATTTACTTATTTTTATTACAAAGTCAGATATACAGAGAGGAGGAGAGACAGAGAGGAAGACCTTGTGTCCAATGATTCACTCCCCAAGTGACCACAATGGCCAGAGCTGTGCTGATCTGAAGTAGGAGCCAGGAAGCTTCCTCCAGGTCTCCCACGCAGGTGCAGAGTCCCAAAGCTTTGGGCCGTCCTCGACTGCTTTCCAGGCCAAAAGCAGGGAGCTGGATGGGAAGTAGAACTGCCAAGATTAGAACCGGCACCCGTATGGGATCCCAGTGTGTTCAAGGCAAGGACTTTAGCCACTAGGTCACTGTGCTGAGCCCAAATAAATCTTTTTAAAAAGAATGTAAAATACCAGCTCAAAGGTTGCTTAAATTTTTTTTCTATTGAATGGTTAAATTATACAATTATTTCAAGAAATGCAGGAAAAGTATTCAGTAAAACTCAATATCCATTCATATATTAAAAGCACAAAATAAGAAATAACTTTTGAGAAACAGCAGTGACAGGAAACTTCCTTTCTTCCGACAAAAGATGCCTATCAAACGCATCAAAAGTTACATTTAATTATAAAATTTTCTAAGTATCCGTTTTCACAGTCTTAATCAACATAAGAAAATAAGAAAAGAAATAAAGGAAAAGATTAACTGTCTTTTTTGTGGCTTATTTGATGATTCACACAAAAAAACCAAAAGAATCAATAGTCAAAATGTCATAAATAATGAAAGAGTTTAACAAGGCAATTGAACACAAAATCAAAGCAGAAAACATTTCCTAACATTTGGCAACTGTGTGTTGCTTCATGTATTGCAAAGCACTTTCAGACATTTTCTCATTTACCAAAGGTTACACAGATCCCATGAGTTTGATATATCAGGATCATAATTATCACCAGCAGCTAGAATTCCCATTTGCAAAAGTGTAGCTGAGTCAGAGAAATCACATTGCTCCGGTTTTAGAATGGCAGCAAAAGTTTCACGTGGTAACAGTCACATTTCTTTTTGCTATTAAAACCCTCTAAGTATGAATGAATACAGTCATATCAGAACCAACACAAGATCAAGATATTTATCCCTCCCAAATCCTCTGATATCCCTGTGTAGTAATCCTCTTCCCCCATATCCAGTCCTCAATCACACAGTTGTGTTTTCTTCCTGCGTTTCTTTTCATTTCCTTTATAAAATTTTGGCATACATATAAATGGTATTGTATATCATATACTTTTTTGTATCTGACTCTTCCATTTAGTGTGGATGATGTTTTTGACATCATCAAAGTAGTAGAATCCAATACTAGTTCCCTTTTACTGCTTAAAATCTATCCATTTATTTATCATCTATTTGTATTCCATCATATGGATGCCTCAAGAGTTTGATGAACATTTAACTGTTTCCTAATTTTGCTGATTATGGGCAAATCCACACAAACATTTGAAGACAGTTTTTTTTTATAAGAACATGCATTTTAATCTCTTTTGGGCAAATGTCCAGAGAGGACTGCTGGCACAGATACGTGTGTTTATCTTTAAAACAAACCTGCCAAACTACTTTCCAAATTGGCTGTATGATTTTGCCTTCTCACCAATGTTGTATGAGAGCTCCAATTGCTCTGAATCCTTGCCAGCACTTGGTACTATCAGATTTCAAAAATTTAACCATTCTAATACGGGTGTATGTGTGTGCGTACC
Source organism: Ochotona princeps (assembly GCF_030435755.1). Classification (NCBI taxonomy): domain Eukaryota; kingdom Metazoa; phylum Chordata; class Mammalia; order Lagomorpha; family Ochotonidae; genus Ochotona; species Ochotona princeps. The sequence continues at coordinate 26,910,104 of NC_080844.1, forward strand.
TCGTCATAATTTTAATTTGCATTTTCTTAATGACTAAGGATGTTTAACTTTTTTATGCATTTCTTTTTTCATATGTATATCTTCTTGGAAAAAAAATAAGTGATGATAAAGAGATATCTGGTTAACTTCTTGCCCAAGTTTAAAGAGCAGAGTTCTTTTTCATATTTTGAATTAAGAGTTCTTATATTTGAGACTCAAATACTTTATTTTTGAGAATATTTTTGTAAATATTTCTCCTAGTCTGTAACTGGTATGTCTTTGTAGAATGAAGCCTGTAACTTTTAGGATCCCCAAGTTAATAGCTTTCTGTTTTAACTTGGGCATTTGACGCAGTATCTGAGAAATAATTACATAGCATAAATCACAAATCTTTTCTCACAAGAACTTATTGTTGGTTCTTAGAAATTTGTTCTAAGAATCACATTCTCTGTGCCTTGGCCTGTTTTTTTTAATCATATCTTCATCCTACAAAGTAAGTTTCATAGATTAAGGAATAATAATGATCAACGCAATGTGGTATGGATAAACCTATGCCATCAAGTTAGAAAGTCATTTTCTCTAAACTTCATACATGATGTATGACACAAATATATAGTTTTTGTCTCAACAATTTCAGTGATTTAATTTATTGACAGCAAGGACCAACATCAATAACAACTACCATTCTTAGCAGTATTGACTCAAGGGAAGGCATCCAATTGTACCAAGTAAAGCGGCAGACTTCACTCACTCACTGAAGAGACCATTCTGGACTCCACATTCTGTTAATTCAGAGGCCAGATCACCACTCCAGCTGGACTAGGTACTGGACCTGGAGCTGCTCCTACATCTTGAGTGGGGACCACCATCTGAGTTGTCAGGAAGTTGCTCCAATACCTTGGATTGGGGTCACTGCCTGATGACTTGGGCTATGCCAGATGATGTTATGCACTCGGTAGTCACTTACTCTGCACTTAACCTGTTTTTCTCACAGTGAACAACAAACAAAACCATTTACAAAGAACTTGAGGAATTTGAGACACTGGAAAGAAACACTGCAAGTTGTGAGGAATCTGATAAATTGGCTAAGCTGGTTAGAAACCAAACAGGAATAAATTCAAGTTTCTGTGTAATGTTACAGCACTAAAAGGCCAACTTGCAAGTTCAATAAATTGTCCTAAAAGTATCCCATGAGTCACTGTCATAACTTGGATTAGAATGTAAAACTCCTCATTCTGAGCTTTATGACAAATCACCAGAGACACGAGTGTCTGCTCTGGGGCTGACAAATCGGTGATGCAACTGCTGAGGAAATGAGCTCCATAATGACAAGCCTCTGGGGCTGTCTAGTTGTTATCTCACTCAGCAAAGGCAAGGTGAGTAAATATTATCTCCAATTTTACTTAGGGAGAGGAGACAGAAGGTAAGTAAAGTAGTAACATGTTGCAAGGGAATGGGTAGGGTGAAGACACATCATCTTCTGGAGAAGCTAACATATCAAGACAAGAAACCGGAAGCAGACTAGAACAACCTCTCTTAGCAACAAAGAAAAGACTATGGAAGAAAGACACAATCTAGAATAACTTTTATTAAAGATGGGGTTTCCCATCTAAAATGGCCTGATATTTTTATCAATGAGAGAAAGGCATTACTTCAAAATGCTTTGGAAGAGCAGGAGTTATTGAGAAAGGATTTCTACATAGATATACATTTGTAAGAGTAAAAATATTATAAATAAAAGGTATTTCATAGTTGACATTCTATTATTACTAAAATTGTTAAGGTTTGCCATTGTGATAGTAAATTTTCATACCGAACATATTTAGAACCATAATGTTAACATACCCAGAAACATATAAAAAGGGTTTTGCAGTTTAGAAATGGCCAATGAGTGGCAATTTTATGAAGTGCAATCGAATTCTGAACCAGGATTTGATACTAATGACACATTTTCCACAGATGGACAATCAAGATATACATCTACACATGTTAGATTATGTACAGAGAAACTTAAGTAGGAAAGCAACATATTTGAGAATTCATGGTGTAATAAAAGCTAAAACACCAAAATATTTGTGTAGACATGTTCTGAATTTAGAGGAGGATAAATTTTGGGCTACAGAAATCTAGAGGTAGAATTTGACTAGGATTTGAAGAAATGGCAGCATGTAGAAAAGGAAACAACAAAAAAAATCACAGTTTAAGCAGTAACATAAAATCAACAGCCTGGTGCCAAGATACTTTGTGAAGATCATGAGTGAAAGAGTATATTACTGCATTGGCCACCAGCTGTAATCCAACAGGACATGGTCAAGTGCAAACCAAGGACACCTGCATTGTTTTCTGATAGAAAAACCCATAGCTTCAGGGAGAAGAAAATCCTCCTTGTTCTTCTCATCTCTTATGCTCACATCCCCCCACTTTTTCCTTGAACCTGGTGCTGAGGTTTAGATCATCTCAATATTTCTGTCAATGATTCCAAGTAGAAAAGCTAACTTCTATCATCTTTTGAAAGTACTAGATTTTAAGCATTTGAAATGTGTTCATGGCTGGCAATTACATTGGTTGGTTTAACTTTTTAACTGTTACATTTTTTGAAAACTAATTTATTTAAACACTGAAACTTTTATTTAAAAAAAGCTATCTTTTTTTTTTTTAATTTGACAGAGAGTGCAGAAGCTGGGACTGGGGCAGGCTGAAGCTGCAAACTCAGTCCTGATCTCCCACGTGGGCAGTAGGCACTCAACTACTTGAGCCATTACCTGCTACCTTCTTATCAAGAGCTGAAAGTGAGAATGAAAAGTAGGACCAGGACTTGAACCAAGAAATCCAACGTAGAATATGGGTATGGTAATTTGAACTTGAACCTCTAAGTCAAACTTGTACATGCAAGTAATTAATAGTTTCAGAGATGTCTTTAAAAGACTAAGTCCATTATCACTTTACTGTTCAACTCAGATGCTGTATCTCTTAGTGGTGGTGAGTGGCTTCAAGAAGGAAACCACCAAGGGTATTTTTATATTAAGGGACATCTTAGAGGAAAGGACACTACTTTACCCCCAAAGAATAGGCTTTTGTTCAGAAATTTGTATTTCAATTTTAAAAATTCTTCTTTATTTCATTTATTTGAAAGGCAAAGGACACAGACACACACATAGAAGTGTGTGTGAGAGAGAGAGTGAAAAGGAAATGGAACGAAAGAGAAGTGGGTAGAAGGAGAGGAAGAGAGAGAAGACAGAGAGAGATCTTCTGCTCACTGGCTGACTTCCCAGATGCTTGCAACACCTAACCTTGGGGGTTGTGCCAAGCTGAAGCCACAGCGAGAAGTGAGAAACTCAGTTCAGGTCTCCAAAGTGAATGGCATTGATCCAAGTACTTGAGCCATAATGTGCTGCCTCCCAATGGGTACACTGGCAGGAAACTAGAACAAAAACAGAAAGCACTCTGATATGGAATACAGGCATCCAGAGAGGCAACTTAACTGCAGTGCCAAATGGTTGGCCCTAATTTTTTACTGAGAGACAGACAAGGAGCAGCAAAGACAGGCAGACAGAGCTTCCACTCCACAGTGCCTGCAGCAGGGTTGGGATTGGGCTGGAACCAGAAGCCAGGGATTCAATTCAGGTTACCCACGTGGGTGGCAAGAACCCAGCTACTTGAGCCATCGTTGGTGCTTCCCAAAGTATGCCTTGGTAGGAAGCTTGAGTTGGTATCTTGAACTGGGAATCAAACCTAGGCACTCTGCTGTGGGACAGAGGTGTGCTAATTACTAGGCTCAACACCCACTTCTCGTCATAGAATTTCCGACCCTGGAGCATGGAAGTTGGAAGAGATGGTTTAGGACAAGGAAATTTTTGAAACACCAATATAGCTCTTTCTGCCCAGAAGTGAAACTAACACGCCAGCAATGAGAATAAAGAGACAGTGCCTCTTCTGCCTTTGCACACTGAGAGTGATGCTGCTGCCTGGACCTCCAAGACCCTGAGTGAGTCTGGTAGCCTATTGAGAAAGAACTCCGAGACACGAAGTCTTTCCAGAGACAAATAGTCCTGGCAGGTGAGAAAACTGAAGTCACATTAGTAAGAATCCCCTCACAATGACCAGTGCACATGAGTGGATCCTGGAACAACTGGCAAAGGCATGGAGGCCCAAGTCTAGCTGCAGCAGCTTGGTACTGCAGCCTCTTTTGCTCTGAAGTTTGTTCATTTGGGCCCAGTACAAGGCTGTTTACACCTAGGCTATCATTGCACAGGACTTACCTTGTCTCAGAATGGTCTCATACAGCAATCTGATATCCTTCCTCCCAGGGATGGGGGACAAAAATCAGAGCCAGACCCCACACCCTCCAAATTTATTAATGTCTACAGAACCAGCCAAAATCAGTCATAGTCACACACCTCCCACCCTGCAGTCCCTCCTTTTAGGAAGAAGCCAGGGGATGAGAGAGATTCGCTAAGTGCCTCCGTTCAGAGCTATAGATTTCTGAGTTATCTACCTCAGCCTTATAGACCAACATGAGGAGCAATTCTCCTGGTCCCAACAAAGTCACCTAAGATCAACATTGATGAAGAACAGGAGATGGAAGTTAAAACAATTAATTATAGCATTTGGAAATAGCATTTTTGTTTTATGTTATGATACAGTAAAATTAGGATTTCCCAGTAAACTGGTTACAGCCCTAAGTTCATTGCTGTACATTACTTCCATATCATACACCATCTAAATGACATCCTTAAGATAATTGAAATGCAACTCTTTAACTACTTTAACTACTTAGGTATTTTGTTTTAAATGAGATGACAACACAACATGGGATGATCTTATGAAACAGCTTTTAAGTGCACATTTCTGTGTTGTAAATGATATCAAATGCAATGTGCTCTCACAGTAGTGTGTAGTAATCTCTTAAACACTGATCATTTAGAGCCTTTCTGATTTGACTGCCCCTAAGAAAACTGTGCTGTATTCTTTCATTTATACTGTGGAACAGAACTAATAATTAATGCTTTGAGCAATCATGAGAGGATAGCCAAAGTTCAGTAGGGCTTTCAAGTTGTTTCAGCATCCCTAATTATACTGACTTTCCCATGGTCATTCCCAACCTTGAGGGCAGTCGGCAAGTCTAAGCAATGCTTGTCAGAGCCACTGGGTGGCACTGGCAGGCCTGAGATGTGGGCAAAACGGAGGAAGGGAGGGAGGAAGGGAGAAAGGAAAGGAATCTAGGAGTCTAGGAGGGAGAGGAGACTGGAAAGGGAGAGGGAGAGAAGAGGGAAAGAGGTATTAAAAACAAAGACAAGACTACAGACACTTGCCTGAATGGTTTCTATAGTTCCTCCCCTCACAAGGCAAGAGGCTTTAATACCTCCCAGGGGTGAACCCAGCATGTTTTACTCATCAAAACGCCTCCAAGACCCAGATAATGCTGGGCATTTGGTCAAGGCTTTGGGTCATTCAGCTGGTAGAGTAACAGCTGCTGCCCCTCTAGGAGATCTTCAAATGGGGAGTTGAGATAGGATTATCTGAATTCTCCATCCTTTTGATTTGAGAGAATGGAGTTGAACATTCAAGAAGAGTTCCTCAGTGGAGTTGTCAATCAATGGTGAGTCTTTGCTTCTAAAGCAAAGCAGGATTGTCCATGTACGCAGAGGTAAGTCTGTCCACAGATCAAGAATTTAAATCCAGTACAGGAGTGAACGGCAAACATTTAACTCTTAGCAAGCCACATGAGTGTGGAGGAGTAGCTGACAAATCATAAGTGAATGAGCCTGGCTGTGTGCCAGTAAAACTTGATTTTCAAAAATAGTGTTCAAACACTAAAGAGCAGAACACTGGAATTGAGAATACAGCTGAAGGACTATATATCATAAAACATAGGGGATAAAAGGGAGGGAGGAAAGGGAGGGAAAGGGGGGAAGCCCTATACCTACAAAAGTGTAAAACAGAAAATAAGAATTAAAAAAAAAAAAACAGTGGTCAAAAAGGCTGCTGCAGTGGCTCAACAAGTTAATCTTCCAACTCTTAATGCTGGGATCATGTATGGGCATTGGTTCCTGTCCCAGCTGCTCCACCTCCAATCTAGCTTCCTGTTTGTGGCCTGGGAAAGCAGTCAAGGATGGCCCAAAGCTTTGGGACCCTGCATCTATGTGGGAGACCTGGAGGAAGCTTCTGGCTCCTGGATTTAGATTAACCCAGCTCTGACTGTTGCAGTCATTTAGAGAGTGAACCAATCAATAGATCTTATTCTGTATCTCCTTCTCTCTGTAAATCTGCCTTTCCAAAAAAAATACATATATAATTTTTAAAAAATTGGTCAAACTGACCTTTGAGATCATCTTTTTGATTTCTCTAGTGTTGCTCTCACACCCTTTTTGCTGCAATATCTCTTTTTTGGTACACAACAGTCTACTGGTGACTTATGAGTCTGTATTGACCACATTGTCTGACATGATCAGCCCTCCCAAAGCGCAGAGATGGCTTCAAGCACCATGAGTGCTCTTGTTTACAGGTGCAAGGACTGTCTTAGCGGCTATTCATAGGCAGGTGCACAGCTCTGAAATTCTTGGGATATGCAGCCTCTGAGGTTTCCACAAAAGTTTAGAAGCAGCAATATAATTGGTGCCAAGAAGCAGAATGTGGAAGCTTGGGAAACCACCCAGCTCTGGCTAAAGTGACCTAGATTCCAACCAGCCTGAGAAAGGTCAGTCTGGGCTCAAACTACAAAGTGATTGAGGTTTGTCTTTGGACACTTCCAGTCACACAATCTCTAGTCACAGAGTGTAGTGCTTGGGCCTTCATACCTTTTCTACTCTCACCTCCATCAACAACTTGATTCTTCACTTGACTTGAATAAAAATGACTAGTGTCACATAAAAATGAGAGATGTTCATATTTACATACAGTGTATTTAAGAAAGGGACATAGTATTGATAAAAAAAAAATTGTACCTCTTGATAATGACTTCTGTCCTGAAAGGAAAAGTTCAGTCTTCTATCCACAGTTCACTCCTCAAACTAGCCACAACAGCCCTAGACCAGGCCAAAGTCAGGAGCCGGGACATGCATCCTGTTTTTCCCCTTAGGGACACAAGCACTTGGGACATTTTCCACTGCCTCCAAAGGCTATTAGCAGGAAGCTGGATCAGAAGTGGAGTACCTGAGATTCGAACAAGCACTCTAATATGAAATGCCAGTGTCTGAAGCCATATATTAACCTCCAGCGCACTTTAATGGAAATTCATATAGGACCTCAAAGATTGTTTGCCATCTCCCCTTTCTCTGCCCTCACTTCCTCTCGCTGGGGAGGACATTAATATCTATTACCCTCTCCCCATCCACTAATCTCCCTGCCATGGACACAGACGGCTCCTATCTTATGCACTGTCTCCTTCTAGCTAGAATTGGCTCCCTGCAGCCCTATACTAAGACAAGCACCTCTGCACTGTAAGTGTTCATGGGCTGCCCACTGATTGAAACCATTATCTGACCCATGAGTAGCCCATACATGGGTTGGTTGTTCACAACACCTGATGGGACTCATCCTGTGGCCAATGAGGCTTTATCCAACTTGGTTAACATTAGCCATGATGAACACTCTGGCTCATTCAGATTTGAAAATATATTAAAAATCAATCCTTTGAGCAAGTATCCAAAGACAAGGAGGCGGCATGGAAAGGAGACCAGGCTGGCCAGAAGAGTCCCAGGGTATCCTCTAGAGCAAGCAAAGGCTCTGAACAGTCTTGGAATTCCCCTTTCAGCCTTGGCTTCCTTAGAACAACTGCTCCTCCAATAGCCCTGCTTTCCTTCTAAGGTGGCCTAAGTGAGTGGCTCAGTTATAAGAATAACTATAAAATGCCCTCAAGATCTTAATTTCTTCCAGTCAGTAAGAAAGAATGAGCTTTAACAAATCTTTGAATACGGTGCCTCACCTCAAAAGAAGAGGTCAGCAGTGAGACGCGGGTTCATGAGGACTCAGAAATTATAATGTATTTTTCCTTCAGTTGGTCACACTGTAGATTCTAACTGAAAGCCCCATTTTATTTTTTAGTGATCCATAAATTAATGGTGTACTTTACAATTAATAGCATCTTGTATTAAATAATACACAGTAATAGTGAAGTAAATGTCACTCAAAGTGGAAAATTCGGTAATATTTCTTATACTGATAAACATAACTGGCTATCAGCCCTGTAGCTTCCAGTATTAAATGGTGGAAATTTATTTAAAATATATCTAAAAATGAGCTTTGTAGCAGATTGCATATAGTTCAGTAAGACACAGATTAGGCTCCAAGTAATTAAACTGTGCCTCTGAGCCCACCTTACTCAAATCTTGTTTTTGTTTTTCAATCAATATGAATGAAAAGAAACTATTTCAGAAGTTCAAAGTATCAGGTGAAACATTTTATCTCATAATTATAATTGATTTAGCTCACCATTAAAGTGTAAAAGTGCCTCTATCATAGTAAGTTATGTCTTACAAGTTAACACTGGAGACCTGGTATGCAGTACACCTATGAATCAACAGAACAGTCTGGAGAATCGCAAAAATAGTTCTTTACATTTATGGCCAACTGAATTTCTGCAAAGGTGACCTGGAAATTCAATGCGGATAGAACTGTCTTCTCATTAAACGGCACCAGAAAATTGGATACCCACGTGCACAAGGATGAATTTGGGCTCTAACTTAAGACCATATGGAAAAAAAAATTGAACTCAAATTGGAGATGAGCATCTGGAACAATGGTTAAGTTGCAACCGGAGACAACTCCATCTCATCTCAGAGTGCTTGGCTCGAGTTCCTGACTACACTTCCAATTCCAGCTTCCTGCTGATGCACACCATGGGAGGCAGTGGCGACGGCGCGAGTGCTTAGGTGCCTGCTGCTCACATGGGAGACCTGGTTTCAGTTCCCAAGCTCCAGGCTTTAGCTTGGCCCAACCCTGGCTAATGCAGACATTTGGGGAATAAACCAGAAAACAGGAGATAGAGATCTCTCTGTCTCTTTGTCTATTTTTCAAGTAAATTTAAAAATTAAAAAAGCTTAGAATGGATCATATGCTCAAAGGTGATTAAAAAAAACAATGAAAAATGGAAGATTTGAATGGATTTTCTCCAAAGAAATACACCTATGGAAAACAAACAACGAAAAAGTGCTCAACACAATTCACCATTAAGAAAGTGAAAATCAAAACCACCACAGGATAATGTGATATACTTAGCTAAACAGTTTTAGAAAGTACCTGAAAACACCAAATGGCAGTGAGGATGTATGATTACTGATCTTTCATCCATTACTGAAGCAATTTGGAGAATAGTTTGGTAGTTTCTAAAAATGAAATTAAGGGATTGGTCCTGTGGCAAAAAAGAGAGCAAGCCACTGTTTTCTGTGCCAGCATCCAATATGGGCGCCAGTTTGAGCCCTGGCAGCTCCACTTCTGATCCAGTTCCTTGCCAATGGAATAAGGAAAGCAGACAATGATGGCCTGAAGACGGTCTCCCTACTCCCACATGGGAGACCTGAGGAAGCCCAATGCTCTTTGCATTGGCCGGGCCCAGCCCTGGCCGCTGCAACCATTTGGGGAATGAACCAGTGAAGGGAATATTGATCTCTTTCTGTGCCTCTGTCTCTCTGTAACTCTTTCAAATGTATGGATAAATCTTTAAAAATAGATAATAAATAAAACTAAGCACATGCTTATGACTGAACCCAACAATCCAGCTTCCTGCTAATGTAGATCTTGGGAGGCATCTGATCATGGCTCAGTATCTGGGTTGCTGCCACTCATATGGGAGACCTGGATTAAACTCCTTGCTCCTGGCTTTGGCCTGGCACAGCCCTGGCTGTTGTAGACATTGGGAAGTGAATCAGCATTGGAGGCATGTGTATCTTCCTTCAAATAAACTGAAAAAAAATTTTTTTTCAAGAAACCATTACTTAATGCAAGGTTACAAAGATATACTTCTGTTTTCTACTAAGAGTTTCAGTTGTTACTATCAGGCTTATAATACATTTTGAGTTAAGATTCATAAATTTTGTCATGTAAGAGTCTAATTCTTTTGCATATGAATATATACATGTGATACATATTCTATGTATAATTATTCCAACACCATTTGTTGAAAAGACCATTCTTCCTCCATTGGATTACCTTTGGATTCTTTATTAAGACTTGATTAATCATGAGAGTAAAGGTTTATTTCTGCATTTCCAATTCTCTTCCATTGCTCTACATGTCCACATTCAGGCCAGTTGCACACTATCTTGAATATGATTGTTTCTTAATGGATTTTAAGATTAGGAAATTTACAGGCTGGTACAGTAGTGGCATAGCAAGCAACTCTCTGCCTACAGCAGAAATATCCCATTTGGACACTGATTCAAGTCCTGGCTGTTCCACTTTTGATCCAGCTCTCTGATTGTGACAGAGGGAAGCAGTAGAAGATGGCTTAAGGCCATGGGATCCTGTACCCACATGGCAGACCCAGAAGAAATTCTTGCCTCCTGGCTTCAGATCAGCTCAGCTCTGGCCACTGTGGCATCTGGGGAGTGAACCAGGCAAGTGGAAGATCTCTCTCTGTCTCTCCTTCCCCCTCTGTATCTCTGATTTTCACAGAAGATAAATAAATCTTGAGAAGAAAAATGTTTAGGAAATGTGAGTCCTTAAACTTTCTTTTTCAGAATTGTTTTGACTCTTTTTCGTCTTTACCGTTGATATTTATTTTGTGATTTCCAAAATTAGAGGTGGAAAGGTAGAGTGAGACAATATTCAGTTGGAAAATAGGATATAATTTCATTGGAAGTCAAATATGAATATGTGTGCTGTTATAAGAATTTTAAACAGAGAAACCTAAATTTTTTGTTTTACAAACCAAAAGTTATCTGAAACATTTTCATTTATAATAACGATTAAGACGTGAAATTTTAAAATGGTTTTCAAAGAAAACATATAATTACTCTTATTGCGAAGTCCTTAAACATACAAAGCTTGCAAATCTTCATCAAACTCTGCCTAATGTATTTGTTTGGATAAAGCCCTAGATGGTATAAGCTAAAGGGAAAATATTTGATTCTCTTTGAAAAAATTTGGGGCAAGCACAATGGCTCAATTGGATAATCTTCCACCTCCAAGTGAGGCATTCCACAGGATACCAGTTCAGTCCCAGCTGCTCCACTTCCCATCCAACTCCCTGCTTGTGGTTTGGGAAAGCAGTTGAGGATGGTCCAAAGCCGTGGGACCCTGCACCCACGTGGGAGCCGGAAAGAGGCTCCTGGCTTCAGATTGGCTCAGCTCCAGCCATTGCAGCCATTTGAGGAGTGAACCAGTAGATGGAAAATCTTTCTTTCTCTCTTTCTCTCTGTAAATCTGATTTTTCAATACAAATAGATAAATCCTAAAATTAAAAATAGATAAATCTTAGAAAAAAAATATAAATCCATTGGGATAAAGAACTTCCTTTTAAAGGACCTTGGGTTTTCAGTGTAAGGTCAATTTGATAATTAGGACAAGACAAAAATATCTACAGATCAAAAACACTGGTGCCTAGAATATTGTATTCTTAATTCCTAAGAGTTCAATCAGAAAACATATATACTTATTTCTACACTGCTAAAAGCAGAGAGACCGCTGGTGAAATTAAAAAAAAAAAAAAAAACACTTTTTTTTCCTAATGATTACTCAGGCATGAACCAAAGGGCAATTGCAGACAAATGGGAACTGACAATGAGCAAGCTGGGAGGTTGCACTCCCTGGTAGGGAGGGTGCCAATTTGTTTTAGCTTCAAACTGCCCCAGGTTTCAGACATGTACTTTTAACTGCCTTTGTGAACTTCAGAAGATATGAAGGTTCAGTTTCATATCTAGAAACTGGTAAAAACAGCTCCTGCAAGATAGCTATGAAGATAAAGTGATTAAGCAAGGCAGGAGATGCATATGAACGTGCCCAGAGAGATTACCTGTCACAGAACAGTTTTTCAATCTCAGTTTCTTTTTCCTCCTATACTTACAAGTGGACAAATGATTTAAAGACAAGACCACACAAACATTATCTTAACTGAATTGTGAGAAGTTTGGTATTTTTCTCTCTTGCAGTTATTAGTAAAGAGTATCCCTCAAGTTGAACCACTTAAATATGAATTTTCTTAAAAGTAAGCAAATCTTTTCTAAAACTTCATTCCTTTCTCCAGTTTAATTGTCCTAATTTCTGGCAACTAAAATAACATTCCTTTAACTCTTCAGAACTCAAAGAGAAAAGGAAATTAAATGGGTTTAAAAGTGTGCATCTCGGCCACCCACCCTGAAGATGAGGATGTGGCTTCTGTTTTTAGGTCATGTCCACAATGGAAAGCCAAGTATCCCTGCTTTAAAACTATAGAACATATTGCACAAGGGATTCTGGGCTTTGTGCACCAGTCTCCTTGACTTTGCAACAATGTCTGGCACATAGCAAGTACTTAATAAATATTTGTTGAGCGAGTACATACATGAGTGAGCCACAACAGGTATCATCTAGTCCAGTATTTTCAAACACATTTTAAGCTATGGGCTCTTTGCTCAATAACAATGCTCAGTGAACACCAAACATAATGAATGCAAGTGGAGTGTCTCTTGGGTGAATGAGCCTAGAGGGCCAGTACCCCAGGGTAATCTTAGGGGCCGTATAGAGTTCAGAGCTTTGGATCTTCATTTCAGAGCAGTAAACAAGTTGGCCCAGAGAGGAACAAGACTTTCCCAATGCTCCAGTGTAATGTCTAAAACTTCATTCATGATGTTGGCAGTTCCTATGCCCCTGAGGAAAAGGCACATTCCACCCAATGTCTGCATCACTGGGAAGGTGTGTGGGCCCCCTAGGGCTCTCCAGGTGGCCCCAGAACTGAGCTGCTATCAGCTGCCCATCCAATTTTTGGAAAGGCAGTTCATTGTATGGTGTAATAAAGGGTTTCAAGCTGCGTCCCTCCGGGTTTTCTGACAGTAAGCCTCGGTGTGTTCTCTATTATCTTATGACCTCCCAGCTCTTCACACAGTAAATTAGCTCCTGACTTATATTAACATCAAAGAAAGAAAATAAGGATTGTTTTGGAATCCTGGTCTCAGGTGACAATTTAGGAGCTGAATTTGAAGCTGGGCATGATAATCGTAGCATGCTTCCAAATCATAGTTTTAATAAACAATCAACCAGTAATATTGACTGGTGTTAAGTGTGGAACAGATATTTCAGCTGTGCCAGTCTCCTGCAGCCTTCTTGCTTCCTCAAGCCTTTCACCTCTCCTTTCAGTCCTCTTTAGATCCCATGGAGACTCCACACCCAAGGACCTTGCACTCAGTCCCTTCTCCTTGATCTAGTCTTCCATCCTTTGAGCTGGGTCCTGACAGCCTCCCTGTACAGCCCCTGCCACCCCCTCCTACTTCTTTACTTCTCTGTCACTCCCTACCACTCCCAGAAGAGTTAAAAACAAGGAACAGATTCCTCACCAACAATAATTACAAAATCAAAGAGCTGAGATAAAGTGTCACTCAACGCTGGCCACCAAAGTTGTTTTCCAGTTGCACAGTCCTGGATACAATAGGTCCCTTTAGAGAAAGGACAGCTCTCTACATCAAGCTGTTTGAAGATTTCCTCAGGATACCTGGGGGAGTTCATTCACTCGGGCAGATGTTTGGCTGTTTGGGGGCTTCTAAGTGCCGCAGTTTCCCAAGCAGGCCTACAGAGGGAGCTGTTTCCTTAGAATGCTGGAGCAGGGTCCCTGCAGAGCCAGTGGCGGGCTTGCAGGACCACAGGGCATTGACTCCGACATCCATCAGGCTGTACATAAACTCCATGTGTCATCAAACCAACCCTTTTCATTTTTATCATTTATCATTTAAAGAAAATGTTCACTCACCTGACAGGAGTTTTAGTAGATCACTGACAGCTAAGCAATCTGGATCCTTGGCCCAAGTGCCTTATACTACTGCTCTAGAGCCATTCTGTTCCATGACTCAGGGTCCTTATCTGTAAAGTAGGGGCAGGGGTACCGTCCAGCTTGCTTGGAAAAGGCATCATGTAACACTCAAGGATGAAAGATTGGTTTGGAATCACTCACCACATGGCCCCAGCCACACTTCTAACCTCTCCACTTCACAAGGCTTTGTTTACCATTTGTAGAAGAAAATAGCACTGAACTCGTAGGAACGTGTAAGGAATAGGTGAAAAAGTGCATGCAGTGGGTTACGTAGGACCAGTACCTAACTCTTTTAAAATGGCAGTTCTTACTATAGATAACAAGTGAAATAAAAGTATTTTCAAGCCCTGTCATATAATATGCTTTATCTATATTCTCACTGGGTTCCCCAACAAACAAAGCAACATTCTTGGAGGAAAGTGTTGCTATAAGAACTGAAATGGAAACATTGTTTACATATACAATCCAAATACCTCTTTCAACATGTTTCACTGAAGTGCAGGCACCCAGGGTGTGCACATGTAGAAGGACAAGTGAGTATCTGGCCCATACAGCCTGAGGGCAGTCATCCTCAGTGTGTTTTCGTTTCCTCTCTCTCTTTTTCTTCAGAGCCATTTATTTATTTTTTACTGGAAATGCAGATCAGACTTAGAGAGAGAAGGAGAGAATGAAAAATCCTCCATCCGCTGGTTTACTGCCTAAATGACCGCAATGGCCGGAGCTGAGCCAATCCAAAGCCAAGAGCCAGTCCAGGTTCCCCATGCAGGTGCCAGGACACAAGGCTCTGGACCAACTTCTACTGCTTCTCCCAGGCCACAAGCAGGGAGCTGGACAGGAAGTAGAATAGCCAGAACACGAACAAGCAACCATATGGGAAACTGCTGCATGCAAGGTGAGGATTTAGTCACTGAACCATTGTCCAGCTCCTCAGCGTGTTTTCTGTACCAGCACGATCCTTCTTCCAATCTGTAACCACTGATTCATATATTTATTCAAAATAAAGCCACAACACCATGATCTAATATATGCACTATTATCATATATGAATATAGAAATGTATTAAGGCCCAAAATTCTTGCCCTCATAGAATTTATTATTTGTTTGAGGAAGACGGAAAGAAATAAAAAATGAATAAATGTCATAACAGAGAAAGACAGTATTGTGAGCATGTGTAAAAAGGACCCTAAACATGAGTTCTAAGGACAGGCTGCCCCGAGCCTTCCTGGAAGAGATGGGGAGTTGAACTTCAACAAGGAGTATGCGGTTATTAATTGAAGTGGGGAGGAAGGATATTCAGGGTGTGGATTCCCCAGGTTCCTCATCTATAAAGTGAGGGGATTGCACTGGATGGGTTTCTAAGCTGGTTCTCTGGAGAGAGGAGGTGAGGTGGGGTAAGCAGAGGAGAGGCCTCCCCATCCTAAATCCTGCCTGTGGAATCCTCGCTGTGCCCATGGGCATGAGGGAATGTAGCCCTTTGGGGAGCTGCTGTGTCATGACAACAGGTTTTTTAAAAAGGCTGAAGCCAGACTGTGACATGTTCTGAAGCATTTGGGAAAGACTGGCTGGAGCTGCCAAGAGGATGGATTGAAGAGATGAATGCAAAGAAATGGACATCAAAGCAGTGAGCTGCAAAAACGACTTAGATGCAGAGACTGCCTACGAAGCTTGACAGGACCTAGTGACTCTGTGGGGTATAGTGGGGGACATCAAGAGTGGCCCCAGAACCCTTGCTGAGCCCATGAGACCACCTTAGAGTTCCTTCCAAGAGCATTTAATGAATATCTCCTTCATACACACAGAATTTGTGACCCCCACTCCTTTCAGGGTGAAATTTAAGATCAAGTAGGGGAATGTAGCCATGTTAACATCATGCATCCTTCATCTCCATTCTGGCTTCTTGTTGTTCTGCTACTGGTTTAGGAGGGAGAGAAGATTAGAGTCTGGATGACTGACTGAAACCTTCAGAAGGGGGGCCAAGCACCCCTGAGCTGATGGTTGGCTTTTTCAGTCACCACAAACGAAAGCATAGGCACCAGGCTCCTTGACATTTAAACAATATTCACCTAAAAACTTTTAAAAATAAGCAAAATTCTTCTGTCCAAGGTTTCTGCTTTTTGGAATTTAAACTTAGAGGGAAATTAGAATATAGAAGTCTGAACCCAAAGATTTATCTCAAGGATGCGCATTGCAAAATTGTTTCTAATTGGGAGAAGCTGTAAGCAACCATCTCACATAGACCAAGCTTCTAGCCTTCAAGAGCCCAAGGCTGGGCCCTGCTCTGTCGCTGAGAAATCTCAACAGAGTGCAGACTGGAAGGCAGGTGGTCCAAGAACCCAGTGAGGCTCCTAAAGTTCTGAATAACCAGCATGCTCTTTTGGAACTGGGAACAAGGACACGGTACAGACAAACATCTAAGTAGAGCTGTTCTTCCCTTTCTTGCAGCTCCTGGGCAGTGCTATGTTTCCAGCTGGCACAGGTAAGCCAATGACTGACATCCCCTTGAGTCATCCTTCCCTCTTCCTCCCCACATCCCTACAAGGCTCTGCCCCATGTCTGAAAGTTCAAGGCTTTTCTGAGCTATGCTGTGCAAACGGCACTGGGCTGGGGTGCTGGGGGTCAGGGTGGGGGCTACAAGGATCGGTGGATCACCAACCTCCCTTCCTTTTTTGGACTTTCATTTATTGAGTACTTACTACATGCCATACCTTATGTTAAGCCACCAGAGAGAAAGAGACTGATAAATGCAACATAGACTCCCTATATGTTTGACACTGATACTACCCACTATCAGATTTTTCCTCCTGCCTACTAACTAAACCCTGCTTGTGTTTTGAAGTTCACTATATTCAATCGAACAATTCCACCACTCTGCTTGCCTCTCAGAACAGCCACAAGAAGATGTCATTATTCCAACAAGAAGGTGTCATTAAATACACCCACCCAGAAAGCACTGGTGAGGACCCTCTTGCCCATGGTCCTTACCTTTTTACCAGTCTTAAAGTTGGGTATGATGAAGGTGCAGCCATTTGTGGCCACTGGTGGCAAGCATCAGGGAAATAGCCACATGATAAACGTAGCTACACATTAGTCTAAAAGGAAGTGTGCCCCTCATGATATTGCTAAGTTACCGTGACAACTTGTGATGCCTTCAAAACATAACCCTCTTTTGTCTGAGATAATCATTAAATGGGTGTTTATTTACTTGCAGCAGAACAAAATCCCAACAGCCACTTGATCCCATGGCCTAGGAGGTAACCAGATTTTCCACAGATAGCATGATGCAGGGGCAGGTTGCAGTGTGCATGTGCCACAGGTAGCACAGACGACAGAGTGAACCACTTCTTTTGATGGGGCAGAGGCCTGCTGGGAGGCACAGCTGGTCAGGAGAGGTTTCCTAAAAGAAGGGAATGCATGATCCGAGGTTTGGTGAATGAATGAGTCTTTCATTAAGCATGAACACTGACTGCATGCCAGGCTGATGGGACACATCACAAGGACAAGAGAAGTGAGATCATGTGGCACACACTCAGGGGCTAAGATAACTTCACTTAGCTAGGAAGACAATGCATGTGGAGCAAAGTGGGGGATGACATAGAAGCCAGGTCATTAAAAGACTTGTGGGATCTCAGACAAGTCATTGAACTGGTTTCCCTCCAGTGTCCTTAGCCTTTAAAAAGAGGAGCCTTGGGAAAAGCTGGGAATAGCTGTGAACAGTTGGGGGCAGGGAGGGGCTATATCAGTCCCTCTGGACCCTAGGCTGGAGGCTATGCTCAACTACAGACACGGAAGTTTCTGAAGGAACTGCCATCCCACCCAGCCCACCTTCCTTGGATTCACACTGCGTGGTGTATTCCAAGGACTGTGCTGGCATTTCAGCTTGAACACTAAGTGGTGACTCAGACCCAACAGAAGTGTGGACAACTGTTTACTAAGAAGGCAGCCTTTGGTGTGAGAAATTAGAGTGGGCTGCTGGATTGTGCAGTACTCATGAGCTAGGCAGCTTGGAAATAGCACATACCATCACATCAGTAGTTGATTCATTTCTTGTCCTGTCTTGCCAGGGAGGCATCACATGGCAGTCCAATCAGACCCCTGGTCCCTTCAGGCCAGGGAAAGTGGGTTTTCTTTACAGTAAATGCCTTAAGTTTCATGGGAGAATGTCCTGGCATTCCTTGCTTCTTAATACTCTCTCATGCAGAAATAGAACACACTGTTAATCCTTTCAGTGACTGAGCCTCTTGGATTCAAAGGACTGCAGTCCATAGGGAGAATAGCAAAGTTTCAGAGACATTAGATGACTTTCTGGGTCATCAACCAATCTCAGTTCTTCTTTATTCACTGAATGTCCACAAGGAAGCAAAGGATTGGATTTCTGAGACACAGATTATTGGATCCTAAGGAGCGTAGCCTAAGTTTACGCTGGAGGTCTGGAGATCAGTTTTGGGCCCCACCCAGCTCCAGCACAGGTGCAGTTCAGACTAATTGCTATAGGTGTAATTCAGTCTAATTACTTTCACCTTTCCCAGTTTCTTTTTGCCATCCACAAGTTGGGGATAACATGTGTCTCATGGAGGATGTGGGAATTACAGCTAACGCATGTAATAGTTATTGTGTATGGTGGAGAGTAGCTGCCCAATAAATGATGACTACTGCCATTTTTTTTAAGTTGAGAAGCTAAAAGATGCAATGCAATTATGAAAGTGGTTGTAAATAGTAGGTGCAAAACCAGTCCCTGAATTGGTGGTCTGAAGTGTCAGGGGCTGCTCTGCCAGCACATGTGTGGGGATAGCCTCTTGGATTAGTGAGAACCCTGAAGTGACTGGAGACATGTAGTCAAAGGCACTGTCAGGATTTGATCCTGTCTGCTTTCTGCATGGGAACAGCCTCAGGCCTGGAGACCGAGGGCTTCCGTTCAGCTCCTGATGCCAAACCCAGGTGAGAAGTCCTCAGAAGGGGTTGCAGCATTTCCCCAGAACCCATCATTCACTCGCCAAGATTTACGAAGCACCTGCTATTTGCAACGAATGGTTCTGAATGAGAGATGGGATCCTGTCTCAGTGAAGTTTGTGGAAGAAGATTTGATTGGTTAGAGGGAGAGAGGAAAGAATGGATATTTCAGGCATAAAAAAAAATTGGCTACATGCAGTCTGTTATGTAAGCTGGGTTTGACTGCACATGCATTCCTAGAGAGCAACCATCCTCCTGCCTACCAACCCCCTACCACGGTATTCCACTTTGCCTTGCTTTGCTTATCATAATTTCTTGACTGACCCTCTTGTACCTTGTGGTACTGGTGTGTTCTCCCCCCAACTACTCAGACGGTCATCTCAGCCAGCCCTGCTGTGCCCTTCTAGGTTACCGTCTTCTCTGAGTAAGGGGTCCAGCATTCACTTGAGACCTAAACATCCCTGGGACTCATCCTACTTGAGCATCTGATCTCTTATTGGCCCATCACTTCACACGAGAAAAAAATGTCAAGGATTTGTTGAGAGAATGACTGGACCCACAAGTTGGAGTGCGAATGACCTAGTTTTGCCTAATGACTTACACACACATCACACCACCATTCATTGCTGATACATGTGTGTCTGTTTATTAGGTAACACTGTGCATCTCTCCACTAAACGAAAGCTCCAGGAGTAGAGATGTTGGTCTGGCTGGGTCACTAGAGGAGGATATTAGCACAAAGCAGGCCTTCAACAAGTGTGTTCTGAAGGATGGCAGCTTTGCAGCACATGGGAAAACCTAACAGACAGCCATTAGGACTGAGACACACTTTGAAGAACCTGACAATTAGACAGAAGGGAGTCTGCAAGGCTGGGTGCCAGCGGATGCCCTGGTTCCTTGAGGAAGTGGAAAATTACTCTTTTGATGAAGAAGGGATGGGTTTGAAAGTCACAGGAAGAAACACTCAAGACCAGAGGGTGGGAGAAAGAAGAAGAAGGGAAAAGGTGAAGAATCAGGCACATTCCTGCTTTGGGGAAGAATCACAGGAAGCGAAGGCATTATGAAAAGCATTCTGAAAAAAAGCCTTGGGAAGAGAAGAAATGTGTCTAACAGGTTTTCTCAGTTTTGTGTGATGTGAACTTCCTCATACAAGCCCCTAACAGGACCATTGCTAACCCTTGCACTATATCCTACCATGTATGTACAGAGAGTGCAGAGAAGTAGAGAGAGCGAGGCAGGGACAGCTTACAGCTGGATTCCATCAACAGCTTGTGTGTGCAAATTCATAGGTACTCCTGCCAAAACCTGCCAGCGGCACCAATCAGTGTTTATGAAACAGACTCTGCCACAGCCCACCCTGACACTTCCTTCTGTCTCCCACCCTAGTCTGATCCACTGCCATTGGACCAGAGCAGGTAATAAAGGTCTATTTGTTGTTTTTTTGAAGTTATCAAATTCATGTTCTGCTAATTTGACGACTCTGACAGATGCCAAGTTTACATGAACTGGATTTGAAGCTTAGATGGTTCTGCAAATACATCCCAAAAGATACTGACTTCTAGTCTGTGCTTCAACCTGAACAGCACTTGTCTCTACCCTACGTATTTCTTCTGGCTGGACTTCCAGGCACCATGCAGTGCATTCAGAATTACAGCTTGCCCATGTGTCAGAAAGAACCCCTTTCTGATTGCAGCGTAATCCAAACTAAAATCCCGCTTGGATAACACCATTGTCTTTTCTTGCTTTATGTCCTCAGGTGTGTGTTATCACCAGAGAAGCCCAAGAATGTTGTCTTCACCTTTTCAGGTTCCCATAGGGAGGGGGCTCTTAAGGATCTGCTTCAGTGAATACCTGAAGACCTGCCAGCCAGGGGACCCTGCAGCATTTCCATGTACCTCAGAACAGACACCCATAAGTGACTGAATAGACTAGGTTAGGTTAAAAACCTCAGTCTGATTATGAAGCATTTGGACACCAAGTACTTAGTCCAATCATTCAGAAGCATGTGTCCCACATCTGTGTTTGATCCTTGGCTCTGGCTCCTGATTCCAGCTGCCTGCCAACGTGGACCATGGAAGGCAACAGTGACTGCTCAAGTCGTCCAGCTTCTGCCACCCAAATGGGATATGTGGGTTGAGTTCCTGGCTTCCTGCTTTGGCTGCAGCCCAGCCCTGGCTTTTGTGCACATATGGGAAGCAAACCAACAAGTGAATGCTTTATCAAATAAAAGGTAATTTTAAAATCCACTTTTAAACAAAAGAAGCAAATGTTGAATTAAATAACAGTTTGGACTATAGGATCTATCACCCAACTCCCACATCCCTTTGCCTATCTGTCTTCCACCTCTCTCTAATTCATTCTTCTCTGTAAGGTGGCCTCCATTTTCCATTTCTGAGGACTTGACAATCACACTTCATTCTAACAATTACAAATCTTTTTTACAAGACAGTCATGGCCTTGGGTAAAAACTTCTTCCAAAGAAATAGTGTTCTAGTGTGAATAATGTGTGCTGGGCACTCACCACATGTTGAGTAAACAAGCTTTGACTTATTTAATCCCCTTTTAAAATATATTTTTATTTTGAGTTTTGAATTATGTGGTACAGTTTTGTGCAGGCTGAGATTCCCCCCCAAACTCCCACCTCATTCCAATGAGTCCCACAATTTGAGCTATTGCCTGAGACTAAGAAATATCCAATATGTTGCTCACACTTGCATGGTTGGTAACTGATGGTGATGGGACTCTAACACCTGATTTCTGTCGTTCTAGTTCCCATCTTTGGGAGGGGGGCTACTGCCCCCCAGAAGTCCCTGTGACAGTTAAAAACAATTGAAGGTAGGTGACCTGCTGAATAGGTAAGCTCAAAATGAAGTCAAAACAGTAGTACCCAGCTCTGACTGCTCATAACAATCACCCAAAGAGTTAAAAACAAATGTCTCAGCTACATTCTTAACAATCCTCACCCCTACCATGCCCCAACAATCGCTTAGGTGGTCAGGGTGCTTGACATATCAAGGCAGTATGACCTGACAGGATCACAGTTACATCCAGGCCTGGACGATGTCCATCCTAGCACAGGGAGTCCTCAGTGAATAGCAGTAGTGTTGAGTATAGCTGGCACAGTGACAGAACACACATTTTTTTGGAATCAGTCCAGGACTCACAGTCCAGATTTGGAACCTCATCATGCATCACTTGTGTCAAACACCACACACGCACGAATGCACACACACACAAACACACACACACACACACCAGCGTCTTCACACCTACATATGCATCCAGGAAGTGGCCCCTTCTGCAACAGTCTGTGTGATAAGCCATGATGACAGATAAGTGAGGCATCCTGGGGTTATCAGTGCGAAGCATCACAGTTTGCTCTGTCAGTCTGAGTATGCAGAGCTCCACAGCAGGATGGCCTCCAACACAGAGGAAACACAGAGAGGAATCTCTTACTACTCTCTTGCCTAATCATTTCCACTTAACACACAGTGAAAGCAGAACTTTGTGACACACTTGCCCTGTCTGGGTAAAGGTTCTGCTTTTTCTGGAAGGTCTTGGAAAAAAAGAAGAAGGAGAAAAAAATACTCCAAAACCATGGCCAGGAGGGAGAGAGAGCTTCTTGACCTGTCACTTATTCCACTAGATGCTCTGTCAGGTTCTTCACCTGTCTGACGTTTACCCGCACGCACAGTACTGTGACAAAGACCAAGTATCACCTCATGGTCACTGGTCTAGAGAGAAAACCGAGATTGCTGGTCCTAGGGAACAAATAGGGGACTACAATAATCCCAGTTACTAACCAGCATTTAGGGCCCCTTCTCTGAGAGACCTGAAAGTAATTTTCAACTGTTGATAGGAATCCTGTCTCAGGAACCTCATGGTCATGTTGACACTCAGCCCGAAACACCAGTGCAGCCGTAATGGTTATCTAACTACCAAAATACTTCTGAAGTCACTTGGCAAACTGCCACTCTCCTGATCGCCCCCCCCTGTTCCTACTACTACCCTGAAAATGTAGCATTCAAAGGAGTATCCTCTGGAAGACAAGGGGAATCCAGAGTGATGCTCTAACACTCCATCCCCAGGCTTCTGCTGGGCTGGAGACATGCTGAATGGGTTGTTAAACACCTGAGTTCTACCCTCTGCCTCTGCTAAGGGGAAGCTCTGGAAATCTTACGCAGTTATCTTTATTTGCAAGGCAGGAGCTAGAGATTTGTCTCATATGTCTAGCAAGTTTATGGGTTTTAGTTTGTCTGTTTGGAATAGCTTAGCAGGGATGACAATGAGTGAAAGTCCTTCACTCTCTCTAAGTGACTTCCTGGTGATTCTTCCACTCTAAATTTAAACATTTAGAGTGTTAAAGGCATTTCCAGGAAATCCACTCATGAGGAAGCACATAAAAATCAACACAAAGAAACCTAAACAAGAATATTAAAGCAACTTTGCCATTCAGAAGGATTGCTATAGGTGCTCAACTGTGGTTGTCTTTGATGATTGAAGAACTTGGCAGGAATATTCAAGTATGGCGAAGCCCCCATAATTTGCACATGAGAAAGTAGCTCTGAGAGTGTGAGAGACAGTGTGCTCTCCCAGGAAAAGAACATGTACCACTGGCATGGCTCAGAGGGCTCCAGGAAGGACTGTCCACTGGAGACTCTCTCCTTGCTCCTGGCCTGCTTTAATCTGTCATGTCCCCCCGCCGGGTTCCCTACTATATCTCCTGACTTTCAGCTGGGTTTCACCAATGAGAAGTAAGGGACTGAGACTAGAGTGTGGCAGTATATTGATCAGGTCTACTTTACTACAACAAAAGACCTGAGGTAATATACTCAATAACGAAACACATGTTTACTTGGCTCACTATTTTAGAGTAACTTATTTGAGAGTTTCAAAGAAAGACAGAGAGAGCTCTTTCATTGCTGATTCACTCCCAAAATGTACCAAAAAGCCAGGTTGGGACACCCAATAGCACAGCACTGGCTTTAACTCAGATCCAATGAGGACTGTCCTGGCTGGATCACATCATGGTGGTGTGGCAATGGTGAGAGCACATGTGGAGCAAGAGAATATATCATACAAACAGGAAGCGAGAGAGCTGGGTGGGGCTGGCTCAGACACTAATGCACTCAAGGACCTCTCAGAGGCTACACACTGCCACACTGAGACCAAGCTTCCAACACATTCAACTTTTGGGGAAACACACACACACACACACACACACACACACACACTACAGCAAGGATTGTGGGAACAGCCAGGGTACTTCTCCTCCTTCTTTCTTATCGCAGGCAGCTTTCTAGGTTATTGCCTATAATCTCGGTGGATAAAGTTCCATAGGAAAGACTAGGGAACTTCTAGATTCTTCCAGAAGAATGGCCTCTTGAACGTCTCATTCTTGCCTCCTGCTTTTCCTCCCGTGAGGCCTGGGCATCACACAGTTTTCTGATATTGGCCGTTTTAGGCTCTTCCTTGGCTCCTGTTGGCTTTTCTGATCCTCTCCTGTGGACCCAATGCTCTGTGTTTAATTCCCTCTACTTCAAACACTGTGTGTTTTCTGCTTTCTGGATTGGACCCTGAAAGTTACACTGGTTAGTTCTTTGCTCTGGAGGAAGTTCCTTTCCTTCTCCAGGTCTTAGTTTCTTATCTGTCAATGAGACTAAGAACTCCTTACCCAGCTCTACTTCAGCTTTGTGATAGCTTGGTATATGGGGACCTACACACTGAGGAGCAGCCTGGGTGTCAACCTCCAAGGCCTAAAACATCCTTTCCCTAGAGCATGGCTTTGCAAACAAGAACCTCATTCCTGCTCTTATCCTCTACCCCCTTCCACCAAACTAGTTTACATTTTGAACTAACTTTTCATATCCCTCTTTTGGAAATAGCAGGGTATAAATAATAATGGATATATGTGTTGGTTTAAAAGCAATCGAGTCATTGTTTCTTTCTTGCCACTGCATAATTTGGCATTTACTTTTCTTTCCTTTAATGACGTGCTATAACTTGAAATGGTTTCCCTCTAGTTTCAGCATCTGGCATTTGTCAATGAATATTATTATATGTGAATGCATTTTTTAAACAGCAGAGTGAGAGAGAGAGAGAGAGAGAGAGAGAGAGAGAGAGAGAGAGAGAGAGAGATTGATTCCATCCATTGGTTCACAGTCAAGACTTGATCAGGCCAAAGTCAGCACAAAGTCAGGAACCAGGAACTCTATCTGGGTCTCCCACCTGAGTGCAATGGCCAAGTACCTGGGCCATCTGCTGCTTCTTTCCCAGGAGCACTATCAAGGAGCTGGATTGCAAATGGAGCAGCCAGGACTCAAACCAGAGCTCTTGTAGGAGGCTGGCATCATGAGCTGCACCTTAACCTGTGGCACTACAACACTGTCCTCTATGTGCAACTGAATTCTTAAGTCTTGTTCTTTTAATAGGCATATTCCTTTTCAGATCTTTGATCATATAAACTACTACCTTCTGGGTTAAGAGATTCTCACTGCTTAGTTTCTCTGCAAGTCCCCACCCATGCCTGAACCGTTTTAACTGTCTTTTCCTACCTCCTTGGAAATCCCTGAACGTCTTCCACAGCACCTGTAGGTAAACACTCACAAGTCAGACAAGGTTGTGTGGTTGAGGTGGAGAATTTTTTCATTGGTTCCTCATTTTCCTTTCACATACGCAGCCCCTCACCTTTGTATTCACCTCTGCTCCCAGGCTGAGGTCCAGTCGAGCTATGACCTGGGACAGTTACTGTCATCCTAGCTGGGTCCCCCAGCCCTTGCGTAATTTTGATAGCCAGGCCCTTGGGCTTCCTCAGCTACGTCCTGAGTGACTGGTGAGAAAGGACCCAGGGAACTGACAAGCTGGAAGCATGTGCTCCTCATAGCTGTATCCGTGTCAGGAGTGATTCAGCAGGCAGTGACCCACACTGGGTTCCTAGGACGACTTGAGAGGAAGAACAGAGCACGCTGCACAGTTAGACTCAGAGAATCAGTCCAGTGGTCAAGGAAGAAAGGGTTTTAGAATCAATAATAATAATGATCAACAATATATACTATAAAAAGTTTTCCTGCATGTATTATCTGATTGAATCTATATAGTCATAAAGGATAAATTTTACAGATGAGGAAACAGGCTAAGAGCAACTAAGCAACGTGACTATTCCATGTAACTAGAAATTGACAGAGCCAGGAAATCCCCCAGATCTTTCTGGTTTTACAATCTCTTTTTCACTTTGCAAGTGAACTAAGTTTTCCAAGCGGTGGTTACCTTGTCTTTCAATTCAGAATATTTGTATCTACCTTGCAATATTTTCTCTCTTTCTCCATCTCCCTCTCCCTTGCCCTCTCGCCCTCTCACCTCTCCTTTCTCCTCCTATTTAACATTTGTTGAGCTCCCACTTTATCTGTGTACGGATAGCCATACATTTGTCAAAACAATTTCAAATAATTCAGTAAACATACAAATTTCACCCATCTGAGTGGAAGGCATTTTATAAGTCTCTACATGAGCTTGGATTCAAATTGGAATGTTCCCAGGACCCGGGTGGTCCCATCCACTCTGGCGTCCAGATGATGTGCACCTTGGAAACAGCAGATGATGGCTCAAATAGTTGAGTCCCTGTCTCTTACGAGGGAAATCTGGATTGAGTTCTTGGATACTGGCTTTGACTTGGGCAAGTTTCAACTGTTCCAAGTACTGGAAGTAGCCAGGAAACAGGTCATCTGTGTGCTGTCTGATTTCTGTCCCTTCAAATAAATGAATAAATAGGATTGTTTACAGTCTTGTCCTAAGGGAGGCCCACAAGCAGACACCACATCGTACCTACAGATGCACTGGGTGTACACACTCATTTCTGCGGAATAGTCCAAAAAGGAAAATAGCTGATGATTTAGGATAGTGAGATTGTGATAGTCGTTCTTTCTAGAAAAATTGCTTTTATTATGTTAACATGTTTGCACAGTTAAATGAAAAAAATGCAAACAAGCATGAAATCAACACGAGAGAGAAGAAAACAAATACCATGCTTAAATATTTAAATATCCAACCTTACTCAAAGAGAAAGTGATGCTTTCTTCTAGTGGCACAGAAAAGAATGAAATATTTAGAACGGCCCTGAACCAACCTGTGAGAAGACATAGAGAAAATATAAGAAATTCACATTATCTCCTCCCTTTGGGACTGTAGATGAGGATTTGTTCTTGCCCTTTCCATAGCTTGACTGTGCCCTGGTCAGAATCAGGGAAAACGCAAGAATTTCTTTATCCATCTCTGGTGGATAATATTCTCTCTCTCTCTCTCTCTCTCTCTCTCTCTCTCTCTCTGTCTCTCTCTCTCTCTCTCTCTCTTTTTCCCCTCCCCCCAACTCTGTGACAACAAAAATATGCTGTCACACTATGGACCCTGGGAAGTAAACAGTGCAATGGTTTAATGTCAGCTTGGTTCAGGGTGAGAATCTTGTTGAAGATCAGATGAACTCCATGAAACTCCTGTGGTTGCTAAGAGACATAACATCTTTAAATATCAATTATCATTTCCCTCAAAATAGCTCAAACATCATTCAGTATTTAAGCCTTAAAAGTTCCATGATATGTTGGAGTTAAAAGACATGGATTAAAATCCTGACTCCATGATATGCTGCTTTTCAAAAGATATGAAATGGCCTGATGTAACTATTTTCTAGCTTGGTGAATTTGGCTAACTTACTTGTCCATGAGACTTTTAGTAGTGATAGGAAACAATTTCTATAAGATTTATTTATTTTGTTTCACAGAGGAAGAACTAGAGAAAAAGAAATCTTTCAGGTGCCAGTTCAGTCTCCAAAGGGCCGCAACAGCTGGGGCCTGCTCCAGCCAGGAACCAAGAACTCCATCCTAGTCTACCTGAGCAGCAGGGAACCAGGACTCTAATATGGGATGCAGGCATCTCAAATAATGGCTTAACCCACTGGGTCATAATGCTCTCCCTAGGAAACAAATATTATAAATTGCAAAACAAGTTAAATATATTAGCTTGAACTGCATAACTTGCATCATATATGAGAACATACGTAAAAGAGATTATAAATGATAAGGGCGTTAAATATACACTATCATTAGAGGGGTTCTTGTTCCTCCTTGCTTATATATTATTTTTACTATGTTTGAGGTACATATTGCAACCTATTAAGTAGTAAACCTATTACAAAATAATCTTTAGTTTTAAAAAAGAAACTTGGGGGCCTGGCGGCGTGGCCTAGTGGCCAAAGTCCTCGCCTTGAACGCCCCGGGATCCCATGTGGGTGCCGGTTCTAATCCCGGCAGCTCCACTTCCCATCCAGCTCCCATCCCTGCTGTGGCCTGGGAAGGCAGTTGAGGATGGCCCAATGCATTGGGATCCTGCACCCTTGTGGGAGACCTGGAGGAACTTCCTGGCTCCTGGCTTCAGATCGGAGCAGCACCACCCACTGCACTCACTTGGGGAGTAAAACATCGGATGGAAGATCTTCCTCTCTGTCTCTCCTCCTCTCTGTATATCTGAGTTTGTAATAAAAATAAATAAATCTTAAAGAAAAAAGAAACTTGGGAATGATTTCTCAGAAATTCTTCACTTTATAAAACCATTAACAATATTTTATTGTTACTGTGTAACATATTGTTGTTGTTGTTGTTGTTGTTGTTAAGAACTTGTCATCCATCCTAGATCATTTTAAATGTAATTTCATTCACAAAATGTCGTTTTGAGCCTATTTACCAGTTCTGAATTACTGCCATGTACATGCTAGTAGTTTTCAAGTACATGGCTTTTGGGGCAAGACAGGAAAGAATATCAGTTGACCCCTCTCTGGTCTATAAAGGATAACTCTACTGTATAAACCTTGACATTGACTGTGGAACCCAAACACGGATGTGGGTAACTACACTCTGGGAAAACAGCTAACACCTTCATTGGGTCTTCCTGTCACTGAGCTCCTCTGAATGTGTCCTCTGTGTGGAGTGTATCCCATGTGCATTGGGGGCCCATAAGTGCCTCCTAGCCACTGCGGTGGCCCCTTATCTTGGCTGCAGTTGAGTGTGTTGCTGGTACACTGTTTTTGGCTCATACTTGAATGAATTGTTGCAGTGCTTCTTCTGTTTTTCTGTTCAAGCCATTCTCCAAGAAATAACTAAACAGCAGCCACTTGAAGTGTAGCCGTTTGTATTTCAGGATTAAACAAACATTGCTCAGTATCTGACAGTGACCACTGCTCACACAGTGAGACCTGAACAAGCACTTTCAATCTCTGGCTCTTAATTTTCTTGGTCCATGAGTAGGCATAATAATATCTATCACATGCTTTTTATATTAAAAGATAAACTACTTAACATGGGGCCTAACATGGTAGCAAGCTCTCAATAAGTTGTAAACATTATTGCCTTCATTAGCAGCAGCAGCATCATTATGTATAAGCTAAGGTTAGAAGAACCATGAAAAGTATCAATTTAGTTCCAGTACAATGGATGTACAATAGGAATTTGTGGCTATGACTTCTATGTATGTTCACATACAAATGTATGTGATGTTTTTAAGGACACATGGATAATCTATATTCATATAGAAAAACCAAAAATGAATACTTAATACTAATTTCTTTTTGAATTTATATGATATTTTCATTTTCTGCAGATTTAACTCCAAACCACTTTTGGTTTTGGTTTTTTAAAACATTTGTTATTTTTTTTATGGAAAGTCAGATTTACAGAAAGAAGATACAGAGAAAACGATCCTCCAACCGCTGGTTCATTCCTCAAATGGCTACAACATCTGGAGCTGAGCCGTTCCAAAGCCAGGAGCCAGGAGATTCTTTCAGGTCTCCCAAAAGAGTGCAGGGTCCCAGGGCTATGGGCTGTCCTAGACTGCTTTTCCAGGCCACAAGCAAGAAGCTGGATGGGAAGTGAAGCAGTTGGGATTAGAACTGACACCAATATGGGATCCCAGGGCATGCAAAATGGAACTTTAACCACTACCCTATCATGCCAGGCCATTCCAAAACATTTTTAGCTGGATTTAATATACATGCTAAATTAGATCCATGTTCCTTAAATCTGAGTAATAAAACTTAAGAGAAAGAGAAAGCACCAAATTAGTTCAGGGAAAATGAAGTTGCATATACTTCACAAATTTGGATGCAGTTCATCTATAGAAAACTAAATATAGCTAAAAAGAGAATCAAAAATCAAAAGTCAGTAGCAATGCTCAGATATTGGTATTAAAAAAAATAATGAGTAAGGGCCTGGCGTGATAGTGTAGTGGTTAAAGTTCTCCTCGCTTTGCACGCACCGGGATCCCATATGGGCGCCAGTTCTAATCCCAGTGGCCCTGCTTCCCATCCAGCTCCCATCCCTGCTTGTGGCCTGGGACAGCAGTTGAGGACAGCCCAAAGCCTTGGGGCCCTGCACCCGCCTGGGAGACCTGGAAGAGCTCCTGGGTCCTGACTTCTGATTGGCTCAGCTGCAGCCATTGTGGTCACTTGGGGAGTGAACCATTGGATGGAAGATCATCCTCTCTGTCTCTCCTCCTCTCTGTATATCTGCCTTTCTAATAAAAATAAACAAATCTTTAAAAAAATACAAGAAAGCAATCAGGAATTTTCCCATGGCTATGGGAAGAGTCAGGGATGTTTAGCTGCCTTGGAAAAGATTTGGAAAACCTTCTCATTCCTGGGAAGTTTCGAGGGCCATAATATAGGTCAGATATTTTTTCTAACGAATAAGCAAGACCAACAAAGGGGAACAAGAGAGAGACCAACCAGGCTGCACAGGAGGAAAGATCTTTAACCTTTAGTATGGCTCTGGAACGGAATGGATGGATGGATGGCCTCTGACTTCCCTAGTTCTTGATGGGTTCTGCAGGACCTGTGTTCCTCTTGTCTCAGAGACACTGTAAAGGGCTCTGGGTCTAAGAGGAGGTTGATTGTAATGCCTCTTTGATCCTGCTTAACTTTAGCTGAACATTTATTGGGATATCAAATTTCTACACTTTCTCATTCTGAACATTAAAATGGACATGTGATTTGCCAATGCTATTAAATGGGTGACTGTTTATTAAAATGTATAAGAAATGAGCCCCATGTGATGGTTCACGGGCTAAATCCTTGCCTTGTATGCACCAGGATCCCATATAGGTGCCAGTTAATGTCCCAGCTGCTCCACTTCCCTTCCAGCTCCCTGCTTGTGGCCTGGGAAAGCAGTCGAGAAAGGCCCAAAGCTTTGGGACCCTGCTTCCACATGGGAGACAAAGAAGAAACTCCTGGCTCCTGGCTTTGGAGAAGCTTAGCTCTGGCCATCACTGCACTTTTGGGAGTAAATCAGTGGATAGAAAATCCTTCTTTCTGTCTCTCCTTCTCTCTGTAAATCTGCCTTTCCAATAAAAATAACTGAATCTTTTTTATTATTATTATCATTTTATGATACAGTTCCATAGGCTCTTGGGATTTCCCTTATCCCCTTCCCAATTCCCTCCCCTCTTCCTGGATTTCCCTATATGATTACTACAGCATAGTTGTTCATGCATAGTCATATGTCCATCATTGCGGGCATGGACAATGGTAGAGAGTACAACATCCTACTGTCAAGATATAGTAAACAGTTTCATTGTAAGTCCATCTTTGTCTGGAAGTGGAAATGCATACCACTTTGTATCCCCACATCTGGATATGTCAGTCTCCGTTTCACAGTTACTGTACTTCCCCTTAAGTGAAAAGTCACAATACAAAATCAACAATAGGAAGAAAAATAGAAATTTACAATGTCATGAGGCTAAATAACATGTTACTAGATATGACAGTCTCCATTACACAGCTACTATACATCCCCTTAAATGAAAAGCCACAAAACAAAATCAATAACAGGAAGAAAAAATAATTTAACAATTTTCATTTTTTCAAGTTTCTTCTGATAAAATTATTCAATGACTCAAGATCATACAGTAGCATCATTTTCTTCAAGAATGTTCTTGATTTTCTTTTTCATTTCTTCAGCAACACATTAGTCATTCAGTAGCATGTTATTTAACTTCATGGTATTGCTAAATAACTGAATCTTTTAAAAATGTACAAGAAATGGATTTTACACATTTACAACACAAATACATAGGTATCACCTTTAAACATTGAAACTGATTTATCATCAATTTTCTAAAACAGATAACATCAGCTATTTGGAGAAAAACTCTAAAAGTATCTTTAAATTCCTTAAAATCTTTTTAAAATAATATGAATCACCTCAGAGGCAAGACGGAATTACTCACAGTGAGTTAAATGAGCTAAATATTTCATATATCCTTATTTAGAAAAATGAATTATTGATAGTCATATTATAAAAGTTCCTATTTTGAATATACGCATGTAGTATTATTCCTAACAGCCCCCTTTAAGGTCAGAGATTTTTAATATTCCTATGTTAGTCAAGCAACATGTTCAAGGCCACCCAGCTGAATGTGGGGCTAACTACACAGCCCTTGCGCTTTCCACTGTGTCAACCACTTCCTGTCTTGCCTGAACAAACACAATTCAGCAAAACGCACAAGAAAGATGACGTGCCACTGTCACACCTCCCAATTAAACCCTATAATTTTGAAGTCTGAGTTGGAAGCCCTTTGGCTCTACATTCCTGTCTAACCTGCCCAAGCAAACTTTTATTTTGAGATTTGCCTCTGTCCAAATAGCAGGATGTTTCGATCACCTAGTTTGTACATGGACAATGCAGAAAGTGAAGGCATAGAGCTGCTGCCTCACTTCACACCAAGACTGGCTGCAGCCATGCACCCAACTTGGGGGTCTGTTTCAAGGAGAATGTTGAGGTTATTAGTAGGTCCATAGAGGCTAAAAATAGTGCTTTGGGCTTCAGCCAACTCAGTGTGTTTATGTTTGTGGGTTGCACTGCAACCGTTGTTGGTAATTATAGATGCGTGGGTGACGATGGGTACTGATGAACAGTTCCTCCTCCTGGTTCCCTTTTTGGCTGAACTCATAATCCCATCATAAGGCTCAGTTCTAGTCACTGCTGTACTTCCTGGCCAAAATGAAATGGGGTGGGGGTGGGAACAGTGGAAGATGGTAAGGTAGTTCACAGAACCATTCAGGTCTCCATCTGTGTGCTGTAATGTGACAAAAAAGGAGTTGTGCTTTTTCTTGCACCTGTTGATAGCACATGCCAGATTTCTGGCCACTGTGGCCACTTGGGGCATGACCAGTGGATGGAAGCTGTTTCTCAGTCTCTCCTTCTCTTTGTGAATTTGATCTGCTTTTCCAATATAGATAGATAGATAGATAGATAGATAGATAGATAGATAGATAGATAGATCATAAGAAAAAAAGAGGGAGGGAGGGAGAGAGGGAAGAAGGAAGGGAGGGAAGGAGGAAAAGAAAGAAAGAAAGAAAGAAAGAAAGAAAGAAAGAAAGAAAGAAAGAAAGAAAGAAAGAAAGAAAGAAAGAAAGAAAGAAGGAAAGAAAGAGAAAGAAAGAAGGAAATCTATAGAGACAGTATATTAGTGATTATCTGAGGCTTGGGGACATGGGAAGTTTGACAGTGAAAAATAATGAAGTTCCTTTTGTGGGTGCTAAAATTCTCTAAAATAGACATGGTAATGAATGTGCAACTCTATATGGGAAGCCATTGCAATTAAATCAGGTAAATTTTGTAAAAAGAGAATACCTTAGTTTAGGAAATGGGGTAGGAAATGAGGCAGACAATCCGAAAAGCTGAGAGTGTGGAATTGTGTGGAGAGGAACACTGACATGATGTGCAAGGTGGGCCTGGGCAGAATCCATGGTGTTTCCAGCAGAGGTTTTAGACACTTGAAGCTATAGTTCATGAGGATTGGCTTTTTTTTAAAGATTTATTTATTTTTATTGGAAAGTCAGATCTACACAGAGAAGACAAGACAGAGAGAAACGTCTTCTGTCCATTGATTCACTCCCAAGTGGCCAAAATCACCAGAACTCAGTTGATTCAGAGTCAGGAGCCAGGAGCCTCTTCTGGGTCTCCCACATGGGTGCAGGGTCCCAAGGCTTTGGCCCGTCCTCTACTGCTTTCCCAGGCCGCAAGCAGGGAGTTGGATGGGAAGAGGAGCAGCCAGGATTAGAACTGGCACCCATATGGGATCCTGATGCATGCAAGGCAAGGATTTAGCCCCTAAGCCATCGTGCCAGGCCCATAGCTCATGAGTTTGGAAGTAACTGAGATGGATGCTCCCATAGCATAAATGATCCCTGGAAATCACAGCAGGATTAGTCCAATCTGTTCCTTTTTTTTTTTTTTTTTCATTCTAAGGGAACCCATCTGTCTAAAGACAGAACCTAGTCATTTTGGTGAATCCCCATCTTGTGACATGATTACAGCTATGGAAAAATTGAAGGCTTCTGAAATCCTGAGGCTTAGTTAGAAATTTAGTTTGCTCACTGTGATCCTTTGGACTAACTACTCTTCTGGGTGGCAGCATGTTCCTAATTTGCATTTTATTAGGCTATCATTCAAAGACCCTCCACAGTTTATCCAATATGGAATAGGAAGTTGGTTTTGATTACACGCAAGAGAAAACCAAAATTACTGCAGCATTTCTGAAGAAAAGTAATGAATGAGGAGCCATGTGTACAAGGTCTAATTCTACATACACTGACATGAGACTTAATGCAGCACATGGTGGGACCTGCCTTTTCCTCACCCTTCCACCCTCACCGTACAGAGGCTCAGAGCTGCTGCCCAGCCCCACGTCTTTGCTGATGTCATACCCTCTATCTGGAACATACCTCCCACCTCTGTGCTTCACTAGTTCCCACTCTTCTTTAGGAAGCTTTGTCTGAATTCTCAGGAGTCGTAGACTGCTCTCTGCTCCCTTAGCTTCTTGGATATATTCTGGCAATACTTTCACTGCATCCAGTTATCTATCAGTGTCTCTATTGGTCTGGAAGCTCCTTAAAATTCCTTATTGCATTTCTCTCTCCACAACTCCTTGAGTGGTCCCTGATGCATACTGTATTGTTAAGAAATGTATACTGAACACCTTTATTGCCAAAAAGCAATATGGTGGCCACCTCAGGTTTGACCAGAAAAAAAAATTTATATATATATACACACACACGTTAGTTACAACTTTAATAACAAATGAGATCCCAATGAACTGGCCATTTAAAAGTCCAAAAGAGTGACAGGTCATTCTTCATGCCCTCCTTAAACATTTCTTAAGCTGATTAGCATCTGGCTGTCATAAGTGTAACGCTCTTTTCAATTTTTGAAAGCTTTGACCCCAAAATTATTATGTATAAGCTGAGTTCAGTTGTTCATTCACTGCCTGACAAAATAACACCAGAAGCTTTCCCATTCTGTAGCCACACAACTGTGCATGTTTTATTGCTTTTGTTTGTTTGTTTTTTTCTGTTTTGTTTTAGCAGCAGTACTATTTTAGTAACGGATGGTTCCTGCAATTGTCTGGATATGTAATTGCATTTTACAAAAATGAGTGGGAAACAGAAAAAGAAAATGCTGATTTGTGAAAATAAGCAAAGCAGTCTCATCAATTTAGCAAAATTAAGACAAAAGCAGAAATCATCAGGTGTACTAAAAATGGCACAGCTTTATATCAACTAGCTGTTCAGCGGAGAATGGCTGATTGTATGATGAAAACAAAAATTAAAGAGCACAGTAGAATTTTAGAATTGCATTGTCATATATAATGTGCAAAAATAAAAGGCATAGTTAGAATTATTTTTACTATCTTTAAATTTCTGGAGTTCCTGTTACCCTTTAAACCAAAAAGCATCCAAGACTAGGACTTGATACCCATTTCTTTGATTTTCATCTTCTCAAGAATGAATCGTATAATAAAACAGGGGTTGAGATTCATAAAGTCCTTTTTCAGTCTCAAAAGTCTTTAGAAGGAGTGATATTTTAAAAGGAAGTAATAGTCAACTGAGAGCAAAACTCAAAGATTATAGCCTACTGCTAAATGATTAAAGGCATAAACATAAAAGCCAATTATAGCTATAACAGAAATGAATCTTGACTTTGCCATCACCAAGGAATGTATTTTGATCAAGTGCCTTAATCTGACAAACCCTAGTTTGTTCATATGTAGACTGAGGGTAGTAATTGTAGCTACTCCATAATGTAACTACAAAGAATCACTGTGATACTACATTCAGTGCTTCGCTCTCTGCCTAGTACTTCCTCTGAGCTTATAATACAGAAGCGGTTTACTCAGAAGGAACAAGGATAATGGAAGAAGAGATGGGAAGAGCTTCCATTTGCTCTCCTTTACAGACCTTCTAAGGGCTCAACTGGATCCTGAGCTCTATTAAAAACTCAGGGCAGGGGCCCAGCGTGGTACCCTCATGACTAGAGTCCTCAGCTTGCACACACCGGGATCCCATATGGGTACCAGATCTAGCGCTGGTGGCTCCACTTTCCCACCCAGCTCCCTGCTTGTGGCCTGGGAAAGCAGTCAAGGATGGCCCAAAGCCTTGGGATCCTGCACCCATGTGGAGGACCCAGAAGAAGCTCCTGGCTGCTGGTTTTGAATCTGCCGAGCTCTGGATGTTGCAGCCACTTGGGAAGTGAATCATTGGGCGGAAGATCTTCCTCTCTGTATCTCCTCCTCTCTGTATATCTGACTTTCCAATAAAAAATAATAAATAAATCTTTTTTTCTTTTTTTTTAACTGATTACATTGCATTATGTGGCACAGTTTTATAGGCACTGGGATTCCCCCCATCCCTCCCCCCCTTGGTGGATTCCTCCACCTCGTTGCGTTACCACAGTTCAAGTTCAGTTGAGATTCTTTCATTGCAAGCATATACCAAGCATAAAGTCCAGCATCTTATTGTCCAGATAAGTTCAACGGTTTCTTGGGGAGACCATCTCTGGTCTGAAGGTAGAGCCGGCAGAGTATCATCCCGATCAATTAAAAGCCCCGACATTACATCAGCAACAATTTATAACATTATGGAATTAGGTGACATGGTATTGAGTAACCAATATGTTAAAAGAGAAAAAAAAAGAATGCAAGTTCTGAACCACATCCTGTGACTTCTACATTGACATTTCAATTGTTAGTTTATATACAACCGGGTTCTATGCACTTTAATATGGCTATAGATTACTATTCAGCTGTCTCATGTCTATTTAAATTTTAGTATTTAGCAGTTCATAGTATTGAAGCATGATTTTGCGGAACCTGGCTGTTTTTCCGGTAATCTAACTCTATAACTCTAGCAAGACATATGTCAACAGTTTAGGTGAACAGTTTCAGAAGGGGTGTGCAGAGAAATCTTCAATACCCCAGTGAGGAGTAACTAATTTTTGTGTCCCACCCAGTGAGTTATAAGTGCATCCCCGCTGACCGTTACCTGTCTGTTTCTAAGCTTTCCTTGTTGTTCTCTATCTATTCTAGTTTTTTATTTGCTTGTTTGGTTGCTTGTTTGTTTTGAGGGGTTTCTGGAGCGATCCTGATGGTCATTACGAGAGAGGGTGGGGACCCAAAGTTGGAAGCAGGCAAGGACCAGAGAAAGCTCCTCTCCCTAATCGTGAAGGAAGTTTACTGTTCTTCTATTTCTACGGACCGCTCAGGGCTCCTGGTTGTCGTTCCGTTGACCTTGGATCCTGCAAGGATCCTGCAAGGCTTCTTCTGTCCCATGTGGTAGATCCAAATGGGGGTGGGTGACCTCAGAGTTCTCAGCCTCCGAAGGCACTCCATTTCCCCGTGGTCTCCTTGGCAGTTGGGATGTAGTCCTCGGTGCTCGTACTGATAGTCCTTGGTGAGAATCTGGGACTCTCCAGGGTTGGGATACAAGCCTCCTCCTGTCCGCCTGCTACACTCTGAGGTATGCAGGTCCCCCTGCTCTATGCATATGACCTCCTGTTAATAGGTTGTTAGGACCGCTCCTGATTCCCTCCACATGCCTTTGTAGTTTTACTATTGCCTAATGCTGATTCGAGTCTGTTGTCTATGAGTTACCAGTTATGATCCTACTAGATTATAAATCTTAAAAAAAAAAAACCTCAGTGTGGAAACACAACTTCTGACTACTCCCAGCCCACTCATTGGGTCATGCTGGTTTCTTCTGGGTGAGTGGAAGTGTACTATATATTTCACTTAATGACTTTGTCCAAGTTAGAGAAGTTGGGAACTCTAACAACAGCTCCACCAGTGACCTCTTTGATTTTGCCCCCCCTGCTCTCAGGAAGATGTGTCTCCTCTGTTACTTTCATATCTGCGTTTTCAGTTTTCAATTGTTTGAGGTGCTCAGTTCCTTGAAATCAGTGATTAGGATTCTGCACTTCCAGCTACAAGGATCTGGGCTTAAAATCTCCTTGAAGGCAACACAGGAGCAAGCTCACACTGTGATGGGCACACTCCTGGAACACAAGCTCACCACCGTGTCCCTCTGACACTGCTGTGGTCCCACTGGTATTTTAACAGCCTTTTCGTCCAAATTCTTTAAAGATTCCTTGGTGTACACTTACCTTGTTTAATGCTGTCTAACATTTATTAGCTATTAGTATTAGCCTTGTTTAATTAAAAACACTGAGAAACTTTTGCTTCTGCCAGGTGTAAGCCGAGCTACAGCAGACAGAATCCAAACAGGAAGGAGGTTCAAGAGACAGCTAAATCACAGAGGAAAACATTCAGGGTTCAGGACTATCATGCCCAGGAGCCTTGTCTAGGGCCTTGACTCAGTGTTAAAAACCCACCTTTCCTGCCCTCACAGCCCACCTTACAGAAGCTCTCACTCACAGCAACAGTCCTAAGTCGTCTTGGCAAGACTGTCCTCCACCTGACAGGCAGGCCTCTGCACTGCGTTTCCACTGCCCTCCCACGCATATCCCGTCCACTTCCTTCTGCCCTGCTCACTCTCCCACCTGTACTTCCTCCGCCCGCTGGAGGCTGCCCTTGGCTATGATCATTAATTGCCACACCCAGTGGGTGCTCTTTGTCTTCACCTTTCTGTCTTCTCCAAAGCAAGAGTATGCACCAGTCTCTTCACCCCAAGCCCTTGGCTCTGTTTTTGGCACCTTTCTGGAACAGCTATGGAAGCTGATGCACTACAGGGCATGCCTGTGGCTTCCTGGTGCTCCTTACAGGACAGTCCCAAAAGTCTTTATCCTCTGCTACAGTTTTAACTATCATCTACATGGAAACATCCTCATCCTTTGCCTTTCTTTTGAAAATCAGTCCGCACAACTAACTGGAAACAGTAATCCTCCCTTACCCATGACTTCCCAGGTGTCAGTTACAGTGATATTAAATAGAAAATTCCAGAAATAAGCAATTCAAATTGTATATCATTCTAAATAGTGTGACAAAATCTCACTGTCCCACCTACAATGAGAAACATCTCTGTCTAGCATATCCGTGCTGTTTACACAACCACCCAGCAAGCCCTTACTAGCCCTCTCATTTATCAGATCCACCATTGCAGCATCACAGTGCTGGTGTTCAAAATAACCCTTACTTTACTTAATACTGGACTCAAAGGACAAAAACAGTGATATTCCAAAGAGAAGCTGTGAAGAAGTTCCTGTAAGTAAAAGGAAGAAGTTCTTGACTTCATTAGCAAAGAAAAAAATGTATGCCAAGTTGGCTAAGATGCATGGTAAGAATGAATCTTCTGGCTGTGAGACTATAAAGAAGTGAAATCAGTGCAAGGATAGGCTTTTGCATCAGCAGTTAAATAGCCACCTGGGATACCCACATCTCATATCAGAGTGCCTTGCTAGGTCCCTGCTCCTCCACTTTCAGTCTAGTCGCCTGCTGAGAGTTCCAGTGCTAGGGTCTCTATCTCCGAAGTGGGAAATGGGGAGTTTTTTTCTGACTCCCGGCTTCTGTCTGATCCAGCCTGACTATTGCAGACATTCTCTCTCTCTCTCTCTCTCTCTCTCTCTCTCTGGTTTTCCAATAATTTTTTTTAAATTCAAGAGTTTAAATATTACTAATAAAAAGAAATTAGTGCTAGTTTTTTTTTTAACTTTTTCCATTTTTTTATTATATTTTTGGCAATCTTTAAGTTAATTAGGTCAAAAAAGTTCAAGGGCCACAGGAAAGTGGTTAAGATCATTATTTAAACATTGTTTCCTTCATGTATCTGAGGTAAAGGGGGTTTTAAGGGAGAAGCCCAACCCATTTCCCCACCCATCCGAGGTCCCAAATGTGGGGCATGCTCCGAGGGTCTTGCTCAAGTGGTTTTGATAGTTCAACAGTTACGAATTGCTGCCAGTCTCACCACTCCAAGCACGATAAGGTCATTGAAGAATCAACTGATTGACATAGTCCATCTTAGAGTCTCTGTTTGCCCTGTTTTTCACTGCCAACATAGGGCTGAGGTGGTTGATTGACTTGTTCTGTCCTCTGTTTTTTCATGATTAGGGTTCCGAGTCCGGCAGTTCGGTTGGGGAGATCCCAAAAGAAACTTTGTCTGAGGTGTTCCCAGACCAGATTCTTGTATGTACTAGCAAGTACAGGGGCCGGCACAGTCCATCGCTCCAGTCAGCTGGTGGTTGCAATTGCTGGGTTGGTTCTGTTTCCAGCCCTGTCTTCCACTGGAACCAATGGGTGTTGCAGTCCAGCCTGGTTCTGCCCAGCGCACACTCGGCCCTCACATAAACCAGTGGGAGCTGCAGCCTAGTCAGAGCGACCCACAATAACCCCCACCCTGGTTTGCCATTATGTGCACAAGACTAGTCCAGTCAGTCCCACATCCCATTCAGCTCTCATACATATCAATGGACATTGAAGCCTAGTTCTATCTAACCAGCTCCACTATCCAGCCCACACAGATGTTGTTGGGTGCCTTTCTGTCTAGCCACCCCAGCTTCTATCCTGGTTTTCGTGCCCTCTAGTGGGAGTGGTAACCCAAGAGGGAGGAGCCCATTATTTCCCTTCTAGACCACACCCACTCCTGGATTATGCACTCTCCAGGTGGTTCTGTGATTTGACTTCACAGAATTAGCCCCCAGGGCCAGCTTCTGCCAGCTGATGCTGTGACTAAGCCCAACCAACCCTCACCCACTCAAATTTTGGTATGTAACAGTAGGAATAATCAGTCCAGCCTGGCTTTTCCCTGATCTAGTCCACATGAGGCCCACAGGTGTTGTAGCCCTGCCTAGTCTGGTCTGCACCCATCCCAGCTCATGCTCTCCAGTGGGAGTAGCTGTCCAGCAGGGAAGCACCCCCATATTCCCCCTGCTGGCTCCGCCCCTCCCTTCCTGGTTCTCACGCATGCTGGTCGGGCGTTGCGGTCACATCTGGTACAAGTAACCTCACCTTGGCATTCTGTAATGTGCACTGGTTTTTGTCATGACCGAACCTGGCTCGACCCACACTCTGTTCTGGTGCTCGGATTTGCCAGTGGGTGATGTGAACTGATTCAGCCTGGTCTGCCCTTGACCCCTGCCAAATGTATGCCAGTTGGAAACTTTCCATGGCCTGTTCTGGGCTGTTTCCCTTCATGCTTCTTGCACTTACCTGTAGGGTCTGTGTCCTGCCAGAGGAGTTGCCCAGGCTCCTCCATCAGAACCTTTCCCAATGCCAGATTTTGCACATACCAGGGGGTCCCTGAGCCAGTTAACCTCTACCTAACAGGGACAGTGGCTTTTCCTGACTGGTCTTCAACCCGTTCTGGTTCTTACTGTTGGATGTTTCAGCCCAGCCAAGGCTTGTCCGTACCCACATATGGCTCACACATGGCTCAGTAGGGGTGAGACCTAGCCTAATCCATCCCACATCTACCCTGGTCTTCCAGAGCACCAGATGGTGTTGGAGTCTAGCCTGGCTTGGTGTGTCCAGTCTCAGTCCACACTTGTGCTAAGTGAGATTACAACCGTATCCTGATTAGAACACAGCCCCCATCCAGCCCCGTGCTCCTTGGTGGGAACCTCAACCCAGCTAGTGTGTCTCCTAAGCTCCCCAACTGGGCCTGTCCCCAGCCATAGACTGCACGCATGCCAGCGGTTGCTCTGACTCAGCTTGGCTCAACCCCTCACCTGTCCCGACCCTTGCCTTAGACACTGTGTCTGGCTCATGCAGACCAGTAGGTGCAGGAGCCTAGCTCGGCATGACCTGTGCTCTAATCTGATTTCTAATTTTGCTTGTAGGCTAAGGTTTGCTCAGTCCTGCCCGGTCCACCCCATTCCACTACCAATCCACACGTTAATCAGCCATTGGAGCTACTTTGCCCAGCTTGTCCGACCCCCAGGTCTGGACCATGTGTTCACCAATGGGAGCTATGACCCGCCAAGGGTTTCCCAAGTTCCTCCACTTGACCCACTCCCGGACCCAGTTCTCATACATGCCATTGGGTTTTAGGCCAGTGTCCGGCATAGTCTAGCCTTCCAATTGACCTTGTGTGAGCTGGTGAACATTGCAGCCTGGCCCACCCCACACCCTATTCAGGATGCACATTCGGGTGCTGCTGCCTTGACCAGTCCAGACTGCTGTTGGTTCCTATTACCTGTGAGTAATACATAGGCTCCTATGAGTAATACATAGGCAGGCTCCTCGGTCACACCTAACTTAGTCCATCACCCCTTCAACTCTTGAACTAACCAGTGGGGCTAGTATTTCCACGGGGTTTGGCCCACACATCCCCCACATAATCTACCCCAGGATATGTTTCTCTCGTGTGCTACTTAATGTCATGGCCCTGCCTAATATGGACCGTTTCCTGATCCATCAACATGTCAGGTAATAGGCTATGACCATGCTAGACAAGCCCCGAGCCTTAGCTTTTGCATGGACTGGTGTTCGGTAGTCATCATTGTTCAGTGTACTACACAGGATTTCAGTCTTATCCATATAGATCATCTGGTCCGTCTCTTCCAACCTACTAGGTTTCATTACCCTCCCTTACCTTCAAAGGAAAAGTTACTCTGTCGTTGAGACTCTTTAGGATTCATTGACATCCCAGGAGTACAGTGGGCTTAACATGGAGATACCTAAGTAGCAATTCAAAGCTCCAAAACCCCAGAGCTGGCCACTGGGTGGCCAGTGCCACCATTTGGTGCCATGGTGGCAGCAGGTGGGACCCTGCCCCGGGCCCGCCCAGCCCTCCAAACTTCCCCCCTTGGTGAAGTCATCATGAAGGCAGCAGTCTCTAGAGTTCAGGCAGGCCCAGGGACAGGTCACCACGTGAACGTAGTGGCTGGAATCGGGGCTCCGAGCATGGAGATGATCCCAGCCTGGAACCCCCCAATTAGTGCTAGTTTTGGTACGCACTTCAAACTGCAATGTTTTGACCACAGTCCATGACAGTGGTTAGTTAAAATGAAAAGATATTTGGGGCCAGCACAATGGCTCAACAGGCTATTCCTCCATCTTGTGATGCCAGCATCCCATGTGGACACCAGTACATGTCCCAGCTGCTCCACTTCTGATCCAACTCCCTGCTTATGGCATGGGAAAACAGAGGAGGATGGTCCAAGTCCTTGGGACCCTGCACTCAGAAGAAATTCCTGGCTTCCAGCTTCAGACTAGCCTAGTCCTGGCCAATTGGCCATTTGGGGAATAAACTAGAAGATGAAAGACCTTTGTCTCTGTCTCGCTTTCTTCCTGTACATTTGCCTTTCCAGTAAAAATAAATAAAGACAATAAAAAGGAAATAAAATAAAATAAAAAGGAAAGATAGTAAAGTTGGTATGTGTAATACATATAAGAAAAAGCACAGTATAACTTATACAAGAGGGTTCATTACCACCCAAGGTTTCAGTCATTTACCCAGCAGCTTTAATCCTTTTCTACAAATAAAGAGTAACTACTGTACTGGCCTTCTCTACTTGGGTTTCGTGAGCACATCAAATTCAAAATGCACAAAATGAATTGATCATCCTACATTGCTTATTTCTTTAAAATCTTTACCATCTATTGTCACTCAATCCAGTGATGATAGATGGCAAAGAAACCTGGGAGTCCATTTTAGATTTCTCATTTTCCTTAACTCAGCCTCATCCTTCTACCACCTGCCCATTAGACTCCCAGGAATTTTGCTTTTACCTCCCACAAGCCTACCTTACAATCTTCTCATTTTTCTTAAATTATTTTTGCCCCAAAGATTCATTTATTTGAAATGTCAGAATTACAAAGAGAGAGAGGGAGAGACAGAGATACCCCATCTGCTGGTTCACTCCCAAAATGGCTGTAACTGTTGAAACTGGGCCCAACCTAAGCCAGGATCCTGGAATTCCTGAAGGTCCCCCCTTCCCCCCACCATGGGTGCAAGGGATCAAGCACTTCGACCATCTTTTTCTGCTTTCCCAGGCACATTAGCAGGCAGCTAGATCAAAAGCAGAGTGGCTAGAACCAGTGCCAACCATATGGATGCCTTCACTGAAGGCAATAGTTTAATTTGCAGCACAATAGAACCCAGAACCTTTTTCTTTTGATTATGCTAACAGCCTCCAAACCATTTTTCTTGCCTTCTGTTTCACCACTTTCATGCCCATTCTCCCCACAGACATCCAAGTGGTCTTTCTAAAATGAAAATCTGACAAGTCGCTCTCTGACATGAAGTCATTGGCTGTCACCTCTTACATGACAGGATAAAACTCCTGTGGAGTGACCAACAAGAGCTCTGATCTGAACCCCTATTCCATCTCTTTTTTTCTCCCTTCCCTCTCTTCAACTTAAACCCTTACCATCCTGCTTCCAGAAGTTTGCCAGGCATCAAGCTGTTCCCTTCCATTTATTTACAATTCATTTGCATTTCATACCCCAGGGGGTAATGCCTGCTTCCCTACAAAGACCCAGTCATCCCTTTTCAGTAGTAGGTCACTCCTCCACCCCTGGACCCAATCCTCTACCCTTCCTTGAGGGCCAACAGTTTTGAAGGGCCAAGTTCTTGGTGGGGGATTCGACATAAGTACACGTCCGTCTCTCTACTAGACTGAGGCGTGGGATGATGTGTTACAGGGCTGCACCTCACCCTGGCGCACAGGCCCTGTCATCAGATAGACAGACCATACAGCAGTCTGTTATCCATCCAGTCTGCCTCAACTGAAAGCCCAAGAAGCCATCTTACACGACTTCAGTTTCAGTGTCAGTTGCTCAGTTTGGGCAACCTAGAACAGCCCTCTGCCAGTGGACCATGAATCCACCCAGCGGTGAATCCACATACTGTCATCTG
This sequence comes from Ochotona princeps, assembly GCF_030435755.1. Classification (NCBI taxonomy): domain Eukaryota; kingdom Metazoa; phylum Chordata; class Mammalia; order Lagomorpha; family Ochotonidae; genus Ochotona; species Ochotona princeps. Next base: position 26,955,091 of record NC_080844.1, read on the forward strand.
CTGAGCAGAAGTCAACATTGACTCCACTAATGGGGGGGCCCTGCTGCCACATTCTGTTAAAGCTCACACCCTCAACACTGTGCTTCTTAAAGGTCACGAGGCCATGACTGACCCTTATCAATTAAAACAACAAAGCAGAGAAAAATAACATCCCCCTCTGGGATATGGTGAGACACGTGGGTTTCAAACATTGCAAATCGTTAAGTGAGTCATGTTAATGTGATCTCTGAATAGTAAACACACCCCCACAGGATAATGATATTAGCTGCATTATCTGAAAACAACAACAACAACAAAAACACAACACTTGGCTGCAAGGAGATGTCTGTACATCAAGTCAAATTCTGTCAGGACAGGTTGATTGTGTTTTCTGATTCCCTGTGTCCCCTACCTCTGCCCCAGACCTAGCATGAGCACCAGCCCTCCCAGAGTTCATCTTTTCTCTGGGTTGGGTGTGTGATCTGGGAGGAAGTGAAGGGAAGCAAAGGCACACACAAGGAGGAAGAAAATAGAGACCTTCATTTTCTAAAAGTGTCACTCACTTTGATTGGGAAAGAGTTTCTCAAGAAATCCAAATGTCCTGCACAGGAAGTAACACTGCATCATACGGCAAATAATCAGCTGTGTGCTGGTCAGGGATTGGGTTTTCCCTTCTGTGGCTGAGAAGATCGCTCCAGGCGATCTTGGACATCTTCTCTAACCGTATGCTAGCCTTTTGACTGCACCTAGCACCTCACGTACTCCTTTGCCAGAGAAAACACAAGTGGTAGAAGGTTGGGGAGGTTATCATCATACAAGCCCTTAGACGTGCCAGGCTTTAGCACCCAAAACTAACAAGAGTTACATGAATAACCTGATTCATTTATTTAATAGTAATTTACTAAGTTTCTATTGCTCCAGATTTGCACCAAAGAGAGAAATGAACATGATCTGGACCCTGGTGCAGTTGCAAGCTAGAAATGGGTTTAAGCTGTTTCTGTCTGATCCAGAAAGCAGAACTGGAACAAGTGGGTAGGAGTCCCAGGGAAGATTTCTGTTCCATGCAACATGGAACCAAATATGGAATGGCAATGAGCATCCTGTCTCGGGAGGGGGGTATGAGAAGCAGCTGTATGCCTGCTTCTGGCAAAAAATGCTGAACTAGCTCCACTGTTTTTAACTGTCTTTTAGGGTATTTTCCCAAGAAAATTTTTAATGCAGCCTCAGGATATAAAACAGTATAGCTGCTACTGCTGAAATGGTAAGTGTGGAATCTGAAGTGCTTACATGTCCTCATCCCGCAAAGTCTAGCTATCCCCAGCCTTTGAATGATTTGGGCTTGGAGCTCTCAGCTTACTCCAGTGTCATGAGATGCTTTGACTCTGAGTAGGATGGTCTAGGTTTTTCTGTTGTCTTGCTTCTAACTTTAACTAGGAAAAGGAGAGAGTCTGGTGAAGCCAGCAGTAAGAGGCCAAGACTGTGGGAGAGAGGGAAGACACTCATCAAATGCTTCTGAGGACACCAATATGAGCCACAGACGTAGCTTCACCTGGATAGCCCTGAAAATCACAGTACAGCTCCTCCACTTAGAAAAGAACCCATCAGCCAGGATCCTGGGCCGTAAGGGAAAGTCAAAGGGGTCACAAAAATCAAGAGGATCATGGAGGAAAAGGACAACAGATTACAGAGAGATGGCAACTCGCTGAGACAAACAAAAATTCTCTTGTTCTGTTCAATATCTTCTTCTTTTAAGGATTATCTTTTTTAAAAAAATTATTTTTATTGGAAAGTCAGATCTGCAGAGAAAAGGCAAGACAGAGAGAAAGCTCTTTCATCTGCTGGTTCACTCCCCAAGTGGCTGCAAAATCCAGGGCTGAGCTGATCCAAAGCCAGGAGCCGGAACTTCCTCTGGTTCTCCCATTTGGGTACAGGGTCCCAAGGCTTTGGGCTGTCTTCAACTGCTTTCCCAGGCCACAAGCAGGGAGCTGGAAGGGAAGTGAAGCAGCTAGGACTAAAACTGGCACCCATATGGGATCCTGGCACATGCAAAGTGAGGATTTTAGCCACTAGGCTACCGCGCCTGATCTCTCAATATCTTCTAACACGAGATTTACTTCTCAATACTTATAACACGTATGACTGAGGGATGACACATCCTTATGTAATTTCGAAGAGGAAGTCAGAGAAACAGTTTGCCTTCAGTTTCTGTCCTGGAAAGGTAGATCCTCATTGGGTGCAATGCATGACCAGAGAAGCCTTAGGCGGCTTGGAAACATCTGGGCTGCCAGCTGCACCCTGACGGGGCGCTGGTTGTGGCAGTGGAGAATGTGATAAGTTGACAAACAACTTGAGGTCTTTGTGTATGGTCACCTCAGAGATCCTTGAACTTGTCCAAGCACAGTCTTGCTCTCTGCCCAGCTAGAATTTTCTTAAAAGTTCCTGAAGAGCTCATAAAGACTAAGCTCACATCTAACTTCATAAAGCACAAAGTTGTGAACTAAAATGAATGATTCAGCCGGCTTGGATTCAATCCATGATGTTCCAGAGTGTAACACTTGTGAGAACATGAGCCTGGGGGAAAAGTTAGTGGTCACCTCAATAGAATTTGTAACAGCATTTCTTTTAAGATTTATTTATTTTTTTTTAAAGATTTATTCATTTTATTACAGTCAGATATACAGAGGAGGAGAGACAGAGAGGAAGATCTTCCGTCCGATGATTCACTCCCCAAGTAAGCCGCAACGGGCTGATGCGTGCCAATCCGAAGCCAGGAACCTGGAACCTCTTCCGGGTCTCCCATGCGGGCGCAGTGTCCCAATGCATTGGGCCGTCCTCAACTGCTTTCCCAGGCCACAAGCAGGGAGCTGGATGGGAAGTGGAGCTGCCGGGATTAGAACAGGCGCCCAAATGGGATCCCGGGGCTTTCAAGGCGAGGACTTTAGCTGCTAGGCCACGCCGCCGGGCCCAAGATTTATTTATTTTTATTGGAAAGTCAGATATACAGAGAGGAAGAGAGGAAAAAAAGGAATATCTTCTGTCCATTGATACACTTCCCAAGTGGCCACAACAGCTGGAGCTGAGCCAATCTGAAGTCAGGAGCCAGGAGCTTCTTCCGGGTCTCCCACGCGGGTACAGGGTCCCAAGGCTTTGGGCCATCCTCGACTGCTTTCTCAGGCCACAAGCAGAGAGATGGATGGAGAGCGGGGCCACCTGGATTAGAACTGGCGACCATATGGGATCCTGGCGCATGCAGGGCAAGGACTTGAGCCACCAGGGCACTGTGCAGGGCCTGGAAGAGTAGTTCTTTAGAAATTCTGGTTTAAGAAAGTTTAGCTGTTTCACTACCACAGAACTTCTCAGAGTCCTGAAATTCCTGATGATAGTGACTCTACAAGAAAATAATAAAGTATGCACAATTTCCTAATTTTATTTGAACCCAAACACTTCACAAAATTATATGAAATTAGAGATTTGTTTCACACTAAATGGGCACTATTTCTAAAATTCCATAATGTCTTATCCACTATCTTGAAAAATAAGGTCTCTTGTAAATGAATTATCTTCATCACTGAACCTTAAATATAAAAGAGTCAATCAGTGAAGCTGAAAATCATTCTGAAGTGTATCATACACACCTCTATTTTTGGTTATTTAAAGTAAAATGAGGAGTGATCATTCTGGCGCAGCACAACGATTCGCTGTTTGTGAGACTACATAGCATTGTTAGAATGCCAGTCTGTGTCGCCCCCAACTCCAAGCCTCACATGGCTCCCTGCTAACGCTCAGCCAAGAGGCAGAGATGATGGCTCAAGCACCTGAGTCCCTGTCACCCACATGGGAGATCCAACTGGATCCAGTTCTTGGCTGCTGGGTTCACCCTGGCTTAGCTTTGTCTGTTGTGACCATTTGGGGAATAGATCAGCAGACAGATCTCTGTCTTCTTCTCTTTCAAATAAATACATACTGTAAAAGGTAAAATGCTGCATGTATGTGCATGAGAACTAACACATGTTAGTTGTCAAAGCTTGAAAAATTTAAGTAAGAATAAATAAGGCAAAAGTTACTAATAAATGTGTAACATTAACAATTAAGGAAATTTATCTTATTCTGTATAAAATACATGCTGAAATGTAAAATAGCTGCCACAAATTACTTTCTACAACCTTAAATGTTCTTTGAAATTTATGCTTTTAATGGCTCTAGTATGCTCTATGATATAAAAGCATCACACTTCATTTAAAAATTACCTTTATGGGGTGAATTGGTTATTGTTAGTATGAATATCTTTTTGCAGAAACCTTTGTCTCTATTTTTGATTCTTTTGAGTACAAACCCGTAAGTGCAATCAATGTGTGAATGTGTATAAATATTTAATAAACATTATCAAATTGCTTTCTAGAGGATTTGCATTATATATACCCTGAGAAGTTTACAGAAGTAATATTTCATCACTTTTTCACCAAAATCCAATATTAGCTTTATAATTTTTAAAACTCTATGCTAGAGGCCAGTGGCATTGTGAACTAAACTGCTGCCTGTAATGCCAACATCCCCTATGAGCACCCATTTGAGTACTGGCTGCTCCACTTTCAACCCCATTGTCTGGTAATGCTCCTGGGAAAGCATCACAGTATGCTCTGCGTGCTTGGGCCCCTGCCACCTACGCGGAAGACCTGGATGGAGTTTGGGGTTCCTGGTCTTTGCCTCTCCCAGCCCCAGCTACTGCGACCATTTGGGGAACAAGCCAGCAGATGGGAGATTTCTTTTTGTCTATCCCTCTTTGTATGAAATTCTTCCTTTCAAATAAATGAAATAAATCTTTTAAAAATCTGTTCATTTTATAAGTAAAATCTTCTATCTCATAACTACTTTCACTCTTTGTTAACAGTGAACTTAAACATTCCTGTTTATATATATATATATTTCTCTTTTTGTGGAAAGGCAGATTTACAGAGAGAATGAAACAGAGAGAAAGATCCTCCATCTGCAGGTTTACTCCCCAAATGGCTGTAATGGCCGGAGCTGAGTAAACAGAAGCTTCTTCTAAGTTTCCCAAGTGGGTTCAGGTTCCCAATGACTTCAGCCATCCTCTGCTGCTCTCCCAGACCACAAGCAGGGAGCTGGAGCAGAAGTGGAGCAGCTGGGATATGACCCAGCACCCACAAGCAATGCCAGCACTTGCAGGTAGAGGATTAGGCAGCTAAGCCACCACACAGGCCCACTAAACATTTCAATATGATAATTTGCCACTGATATTGTTTTTCCTGTGAATTGCCAACATAACAGGTGCCAATTTTTTGTTGTGGATTTAGTATTTCACCTACTGATTAGTATGACTTCTACTAAGGTTACTAAATGTCCACTTTGAGACAAATAGTGTTCACAATTTGCTGTTTATCTTTTAATAACCACTCCTCTGTGACTCTTGGTATATAAATGTTAACATCCACTTACACAAAAAAGTGGTTCCTTTCTTCTTTATTTCTCCCCTTGCTTTTCTGCTTTGAAAATTCTTTTTCAGAAGTCAGATGAATATTCACTAAATTTCTTCTTGACGTTTTTATGGTTTTATTTTTAAAATTCTTTTTTCAAAAAATATGGTGCACTGCTTGCTTTCTGAACTGAATAAAACATTTTCTTAATGACTCAGGGTCACACTTTTGCACAGTATTTAAAGTTTTGTGCCATAAAATAGAACACTCCCAGGAGCCGCTGAAGTGGACATGGACAATATTCCTTGTTCTCTGTAACTTCAAACTCCTATGAATCGACAACTCAGTGCCTGCTCACTAATGTTGATCTTGTCTAAGTTATTTTATTTTTGAAAAAGTCTGTGATCAACATGTTTTCCTTGTACATTTTTATGGGGTACAGTGCAGCATTGCATCACACATATAAAGTGTAAACCATCAAATCAGGCAAGCAGCCTTCCCATTTCCTGCTGTTTAGAGTTTCCCAGCTTCTCTCTTCCACTTGTTTATACAGCATATAATACACAACTGTGATCACCCCAGGGTGCTGTCGAGCACCAGAACTTGTTTATTGCAATGCTTGCTCCCCATGATCCAGCCTCCCTCTGATCCCCCATTCCCACCCATCCCAATCTCCCCCAATCATTACTCCAGGTTCAGATCCACTGTTCTGGTTTATTTTGCTTTTTTAACTTTCACATATGATCTCTTCTTTTGACATTAGGTTCCCAGTTCTTACTTCCTATTATAGACAACTGCCTGCCACTCACAGAGTTTCTGACTTTAAATGGCTCAAATACCAAATGGCCAGATCTGTATGACTGTGCAGGAAGAATACACAGAATGGAGCCTGGGTGGGGACAGCAGAAGGGAGCCTGCTTGGAAGATACTCAGCCCCTGAGGTCTGCATACACTTACTTCACAAGGGGAACTAAGGTTACAGGCGGAATTCAGACTGCCTATCAGGTGATCCTGGGGTGTGAAGATTATTCTAGATTCCTGGCTAGGTCCAAGGCAATCCTGAGGCTCTTAAAAAATGAAAGAGGAAAACAGGGGCATCAGTGCTGGAGAGATCTGACACAAGAAGGACTTGGCCAGCCACTGCTGGCTTCGAAAATGAAGGAGGGTTGCAAGTAAAGGAACCAAGACAGTGAGAAGCTGGTAAAAGCACAAAACAGATTCTCCCCCTACAAAGCCTGCAGAAAGGATCTAGCCTAGTGAGACCCATTTCAAAATTCTCAGCTTGCAGAAGCTGACACCCTGGGCCCCCGCTGTGTGCTGAGCATAGAAAGCTGCACGGGTTTGAGTGTACAGCCTTGCTGGCAGCTCTTCGGGCAGCCTGAGATTTTTTTTTTTTAACAAGAATTGTCCCTTACAAATTGAGTTGCAATTATAGGGTCAAATGGGAAGTAGAAGGCAGTTGGAGAGCTACAATATTTTAACAGTTTTAAGAGAAATCACAAGTCTGCACTTTCTGCCCAGTTTGGAAGAAAGTGCTGCAAAGAGAGGGTTATGTCCCCTGGACAGAGTGAGAGCATCATTGTCTAGTTAAGGGCTGCACTGGTTAGTAAATGCTGGTGAGGATTTGTGCCAACAAAAGATTTGGATCCACAGAAACTAGTGGAACATACACAATTCTAATAAAAACTAGGGTTGCCCTCAAGACCTGTGTGTAAGTCAGAGAGGCTCAGAAAGGAAGCTTCAAGTGCTAGGCTGGCAAAATTGCTGCGCTCTCCCAGTGGCTTAAAAGGAATCTGCACTTAGGTCATTTGCTGTGATGGATGTTACAATCCAAAGAGTCTGAGTGATGAATCCAGTGACTCTTTGTCATCTTTAAAGTTCACTTTGAATCTAGTAATGTAACTCTAATATCCTGAATCAAAGTGTTCAACATTAAAAGGAGAAGATTAATTCAAACAGCTCTATTCCAAATTAGCTTAGAAAACCAAAAGAACAATAAGGAAGAACTACATTAAAATATTAGAATCCTTTTTATTCAAGGAGGGGGGGGAAGCTGGCATATTTTTTTAAGGGTAGATTCACAGAAAGAAGGAGAAACAGAGAGAGAGGTCTTCCATCTGTTGGGTCACTCTTCATGTGGCCACAATGGTGGCAGCTGAGCCGATCCAAAGCCAGAAGTCAGGAGTTTCCTCCAGGTCTCCCATGCAGGTGCAGAGGTCCAAGGACTTGATCCATTCTCCACTGTTTTGCCAGTCTTACATAAGCAGGGAGTAAATGGAGCAGCTGGGACTAGAAACAGCACCCATTTGGGATGCCAGGGCTTACAGATGGACCTGCTGAGCCACCATGCTGGTCCCAATAACTATAATTTGCGGTGATATTTGAGGAAGAAAATTAAGGCAGCAAAGATAAAAGAGGGGCAAGCATTTGGCATAGTAACTAAGATGTTGGTTAAGATGCATGTGTCCCACACTGCAGTGCCTGAGTTCAATACTGGCATTAACTGCCAATTCTAGTATTCTACTAATACAAATTCTGGGATGCAGTGATTATGGATAAAACAACTGCATCCCTGCCATGCATGTGAGTTCCTGGCTCCTGGCTTCAACTTTGGCTCAGTCTCAGCTGTTAGGGGCATGTGGGAAGTAAACCAGCAGATGACAGCTTGGTCTCTCTCATTCTCACTCACTCTCATTACCTATCTTATTTCTTCTCCTTCTCTCCATTTTTCCCCTCACCTCTCAAAAAATAGAATAACAATTATATTATAATGCCATAATTTAATATATCATCATAACAATTAATGTACATATGGCATTTAGATAGCACTATCTCAAGTAAATACACACAACAAATGGTAATGATTATTACTATTCTTCAACATTATATATGCCCTTTAATGACTACAAAATAATATTCTGGGGACAGGCATTCGGCCCAGTGTTGTCTGGAATACCTATGCCCCATATGAGAGTCCCTGTCCTGTGTGCAGCACCAGTTTCAGCTTCCTGCTTATGCACATCCTGGGAGGGAGCAAATAACAGCCCACGTGCTTGCCTCCCTGCAACCCATGTGGAGACCCACGCTAAGCTCCAGGCTCCTTGCCCTAGCCTGGCCCAGGCCTGATTGTTGCAGGCTTTCAGACATTTGACCAGAGATGGAAGATCTCTATGTGACTTTCTCTCTCTCCTTCTAATTAACACTTCAAAAAGTAATACCCAGAAAAATAATAACAAAATAATAATTCATAGAAGACCAAAGAATACATGGGTTTGTTAATTTTTGACCAAGGGAAGTAACTAATAAATTATGACAAGACTGAACCTTCGTGTGCTAGGGTATAGTACATACACAGTTATGAAAATAAGAGCACGGGGCCCAGCGTGATGGCCTAGCAGCTAAAGTCCTCACCTTGAACATGCCAGGATCCCATATGGGCACCAGTTCTAATCCTGGCAGCTCCACATCCAGTCCAACTCCCTGCTTGTGGCCTGGGAAAGTGGTTCAGGATGGTCTGAGGCCTTGGGACCTTGCATCCGTGTAGGAAACCCAGAAGAGGCTTCGGGCTCCTGGCTTGGATCAGCGTAACACCGGCCGTTGCGGTCACTTGGGGAGTGAATCATCAGATGGAAGATCCTCCTCTCTGTCTCTCCTCCTCTCTGTATATCCGACTTTCCAATAAAAATAAATAAATCTTAAAAAAAAAAATAAGCATGAATTGGCTATGTTCAAAACTCAATGGAACACATAGTGACTCCTTTACTGGAGCACCTTCTTCAAGGTAACATTAATACTACTATTTTCAAAAATGTTGAATTTTATAAATAAAAGCTAAGGCAAATGAGAGGTTTCACATAACTGCCCAGGAACATGAACTTCAAGACAACATGGTAACATTCAAACCAGATACACTGGGCTGTGTTCATTAAAATTCAATCTCACAGCACTGACTGGAAAATGCAGAGACTTGTAGGAAATTGATTATCACCTAAGATCCAAAAAGATGGACTCTTCCAAAACAATGAAATTTAAAAAAAAAAATTAAGAACAAATAAAAAAAGTTCTTGACTTTCTATTGGCTCTAATGGAGGTAGCAAGAGAACCACTTGGTATCGAGAGAGATCACTGTGTGTGAGGTTTCCAACACAGAGCAGCCACGTGGTCTATATTTAACATAAGTGTAGCTTCTTCCATCTGTCTTCATCATCATCAAAGTGGGTAAATGACAACTTGAAAAGCACTATGTCAGTGATTCTCGCACTTTCTTCCTTACAACATGCCCTCTGAGGTCCCTACAGATGCTGATCATCAGAGCCTTTATTCTTAAAAAAAAAAAAAAAAGAATGTCAGGACCCAAGATAGCACCAGGTAAAGCCCACATCAGGTTCACCCCTGAAATTCTTATAACTGCCAGAATTGGAACACACACTGAAGCTGGGAACCAGCTCAAGCCAGCTCTCCCACATGGGTAATAGGGATCCAACTACTTGACCCATCACCACCTGTTTCCCAGGGTTCACATTAATAGGAAGCTGGAATCAAAGAGACACACGACTCAATACCAGGCATTCTAACATGGGATGCAAGCGATGCAGACAGCTTATTAACCACTGTGCCAAATGTGTACCTCTTGGCAAAGAACTTGGCTGCAGACTGGAAGATGCTACAGCTGATGACTGGTCTTTGAATGGTCCCCCTTACATTGGAATATGAAGATTTAATTAGATAACACTGGAAACGGTTTGCCTTGCATAGAGGCAGGTGGTCAGCTGGCACCAGCTTTCCCTTTACTAGATGGCTCAGCCAGCTATCCTGTTGGAAATCAGGGCCATAGTTCTATCACAAAGTGTCTGCCCTGAGAAGAAAGGCAGCTACCACCTACTGAATACCAGCTTATGCTGGGCACTGGGGCCCTTACACACCTAATATTATTCCCTTCCTTGGTCACCCCAAATTCTTTTTTTTCACACATGAAGTGATTGAACTTAACAAGGTTAATGATTTCCCCCAAGTTACCCAGCTAGAAGGAGAAACACACCAAGAATTTGGCTAACGAATTTACACTGAGCAGGCACCATAACATTTTTAAAAATAGTTGTTATAGGAATGGAGAAAGCTTTGCCCTTTAAAAGAGTCTAAAGAAAGACATTTTGAAACTCTGAGGGAGGGGGGAAGTCACACCACCTACACTGCTTGTTACCTGTACCCCAGCAATCAGCCGAGGAAGAGCCCTCAAATGGTCAGCCTTTCTCCATTCATATTCTCTCTCTCTCTCTCTCTCTCTCTCTCTCTCTCCTCTCTCTCTCTCTCTCTCTCTCTCTCAATCCAGGGTCTTATTCTTCCCTCCTGCTTTATTTTCTTGTTAAAACTGAATCCCCATCTCACATTCTATCATTTGGCCATTTCTCTTGTTTATTGTGATTCTTCTCCCACTAAAGTGCTAGCTCCTTGAGGGAAGGAATATTTGTTTATCTCCTTACTCCTGTTCCATGTGTCTAAAACAGCCTGCACACCCTGATGCTCAATAAATATTTTTGGCAGAATTGAATGAATGAACGATTAGAAAAGCCGAGAACGATGTCAATCACAAATGTCGAAAATAATGACTATTTCTTTAAATAGCAGCATGTTCTGTTTTTTTTCCTATTATAAATATGCATTACTTGTATAATGAGAGGTTTTTTTTTTCAAATATAACCTCAATTGTCCAGGTTTTTATAGACAGGAAGCCAAAGTCAGAGCAGACAGGATTGGGCTCTTCTTCCATTAGGCAAGGCAGGCGGGTTGGGTGTTTACCACAGGTTCCTCCAGACCCCATCTCTACCCTTCCTTATTCTTCTCTGAGCCCTGGTACTCAGGCTCTTTGAGCCACATCAGTGAATTCCCTTGATATGGTATCCAGTTGGGATAAGAATGCGTTTGGATTGAAATTCCCTCAGCCCTTCTGCTGTGTGTGCTCCTGCTGTTGGGTGGCTGTAGACAGCTGTGTCCCCCTCCTGAAGGCCCCAGTGCCTGCCAGTCACCTTTTCTTTTTCTTTTTCTTTTTTCTTTTACTTTTATTCATTCATTCCATACATATTTATAAAGTGGCCATACCCTTTCCCTTTCTGGGTTCTGTAGCAGATCCCATCCATGCCCACCCCTACCACTGCCCATTAGCCTACAGTGGGTAACAGCTCTGTGTTTTTATTTTTGATTTTGTTTTTAAAGATTTATTTACTTACCTTGAAAGAATTAGCACAAGAGTGAGAGAAAAAGAGAGGGAGAGAGAGAGAAACAGAGAGATCTTCCATATGCAGGTTCATTCCCTAGATGACTGTAACAGCCAGTCCTGAGCCAGGCCAAATGAAGAACCGGAAACTTCATCCAGGTCGCCTACACAGGTGGGAGGGGCCCACACAAGTGGGATCATCCTCTGCTGCTTTTCCGAGGTTGCCAGCAGGAAGCTGGATGGGAAGCAGGGCAGCCAGGACAGGAATTTGTGCCCCTGTGGGATGCTGGGGTTGCAGACAGAGGCTTTGCCTGCTGTGTCACATTGCTGGCATCACCTCCTTGTTTTTTGCTTAACCTGGAAAAATTCCCTTCCCTTGCAGGTCTTTCTAACTCTGCCCCATGATTTAGACGGCCTGTTTCTAGAATTTCTTCCAACCCCCCCTGGCTGAGTCTCTCTGGATCTCAGGCTAATGCAGTGTAGAATGGGGAAATGTGCTTGAAGCCAGGAAGCCTGGTTTCTCACGCCAGTTTCATCACTGACTTGCGCAAAGCCAGCTGCCTCTCAGGACTCAGTTTCTTCATCTGCAAACTAAGAAAGTTGGGCAAGGTGACCTCTAACATCCTGTGATTTTTAACAAGCCCTTTGCTTAGAGAGCCAACCTAGGCACTTCCCATTTGGCTAGAAAGAATTGATCCAGAATTCCGCAAAGGGCCCTGTTTTCCAGGAACTACCCATTGGGGCTGGAACCATCATGCTACAGACAATTATGAAGCTGGCAAAACTCACTCGCTTCTGTGCCCTCACTGCAGCTTCAAATCAGTAATTTCCTGGAAATTTGAGGTTACATTTTTAAACTACTATTATAAAACTAATACATATTTATAATAGAAAAACCAGAACATGCAGCTATTTAAAGAGATAATAATTACCTTCAGCATCTGTGATTGACACCTTTTTAGACTTTTTCCATTCATCCTTTTATTCATTCATTCCACAAATATTTATTGGGTGTCCATGCATACCAGGTTTTTCTAAGCACCTACATTTTGGAACAAAGTTGTGTTACTATAAAGTGTGTACATGGCTACCTCAATTATCCACTTTGGCCTGAGCATATTGAAAATATCTGCAGAATCAAGTAACCTCGACTCTTTCCTGGGCAGCTTCTGCAGAGGCTACCTAAGTTCCTGAAAGAGTGACTTGTTTCATTCTGTTAGGAATGTCTTTCTCCTTCCTGCCACTGAGTTAGCTGTTGGTCTTAGGCACCAAGAAGGTGTTGTCTTAGCCAACCCTCAAAGCCAACACAGAAACAGATGGGAGTATGGGGACTCTCCTGAGACGTGCAATTACTTGGCCAACGATTGCTGGAGGGTTCACAGTGGTGTCTTTGAATAACACAGCAGGTTCTGGGAAGTGAACTCCTGGAAAACAGATCTGCCCACGCAGGCCCATGACTGCAGAAAGGGTCGCACACAGCCATGACTGGACGAAGCTGACTGATCTCTCCTGTTGCTTTATCTCTCCCTATCCTTCTACCTTTGAAGGAGGATCTGGTTGTGATTTGAAAAAATACTGCGCTGGTATTATGCTCTCAGAAGTACCAAATATAAATAAGAAATGCATATTTTCCATATTAATTTTAGGAATATCAAACACCTCGGCTTACTGCAGACAGGTCAATAAAAAAACAGCACGGGTCTGGCATGATAACCTAGTGGCTCAATCTTCACCTTGCTTCTTCCAGAATCCCATATGGGCATTAGTTTATATTCCAGCTGCTCTACTTCCCATCTAACTCCCTGCTTGTGGCCTGGGAAAGCAGTAGAGGATGACCCAAAACCTTGGGACCCTACACCCATATCAGTGGCCCAGAAGAGGCTCCTGGCTTCAGATTGACTCAACTCCAGCCATTGTGGTAGCTTGGGGAGTGAATCAATGGACAGAAGATCTTCCTTTCTCTCTTCCTCTCAGTATATCTGATTTTACAATAAAAATAAATCTTAAAGAAAGAATTAATCTTTAAAAAAAGAAAAAGGAACTTAAATAAATAAAATCATCAACAATCACTGCTTGCTCTTTGACCTCTAAGGGATCCCGGGACTGAAAAAGGACGGAAAGGGAAGGAGAAAGAAAGACCTAGAGAGAATGAATCTCAGGAGTCCAGCAAAGCAAACTGTGTGGCCGAAAGCAAAGCTGGTCTGCCCTGCCGTGCATGGCACCTTTATGTGAAATGTGGTAACAGTACCTTCCCCAAAGCACTATGGCTTTACGTAATTTCATGCAAAATGCTTTATACAAGACCTAGGGAATGTTAAATTGTTAATAAAGGCTAGATTTTCCTCCCTCTTCTTCTGCTTGGACTCAAAGGGCCCTCCTGATATGCCTGGAAAAGTTTCACCTTTGCTCTGGTAATCAACAATTTCTGTATATCCTTCCATACATTACAAGACATATTAGTGGTATTTTCACAGTGCCTACATCAGATGTGAAAATTTTAAATATATCTGACACTGAAATTAGGTTCAATTAGCAATGATCCCTTCTCAGACATTGCTCCTATGTGAAATACTGTCACTGTGCAGACAGACCAGCATGGATTATAATCAGTTTGATGACTCCAAGGGTGATTTATATTTTAACTCTTATTCATCCAAGAAATGTTTTATTAAAGGCATGCCATGTTCCAACTCAAGGAAGGAACACTGGGATAGCTCAGGCACTAATTTTGTCTCAAAAGAAAAATTATGCCAGGAAGATTGCAAATCAGGCACAGATTTTTCAACACAGATAGAAAAACATTTGCTACATGTGAGAAGTACGCTGGAGTACACTTGAAGTACACTAGCTAGAGGGTTAGTGGCCAGCAGCAGCAAGAAGCAGGTTTTTGCTGCAGACTCAAGATACGACAGTCCACAGAAGTGCAGCTCACCAACACCTACCACAGGTAAGTGACATGTCTGAAGACAATGATTTTGAATGCACGATTTACTCTTTGTGTGAGTAGAGGGAGGTGAGGGAGGCATTCACTAGAACTGATTACAGTTCTGATTTTGCCATACTTCTTGCCTTTATGCCAGTGATTCACCAGGCACCACATCACCATGGCCTTCCCACTCATGGCAGCAATGAACCAGACCTGGATCTAAACCCATGTTCCTTTACTTTCTCCTTCCAGGCAAAGAATCCCCGTCATGTTTCCCTTGTTTTTCAGGGCTTCTGAGTGGATGTGGGTCAGATCTCAGAAGGGAGATCACCAGTATCAAGGGCACCCTATGTTTGACACAGAAGACCTCCAAAGTCATAAACACCTCCATTCTGCTTATGGTAACAGCTAAAGCCCATGTCATTGCAGGTATTCAGTCAACAATTATAATAAACCAATAGGCTTTGGCTAGATCACTCCCTGAAGTACATTAAATGGCTGCAAAGCTGCTGCAACTTCAGCTCATCATCACATTAAACTCTGTGTGGATGGTATCAGCTGGGAAGCACACTAGGTAGAATCTATTCATAAAGATGGGGAAACCTGACTGAGAAAGTCACAGAGCTTTGATGACTATTTATCAAAGTTCTTGCTATATAGATAGATGACTATTTTTAGATAAAGTATTGCACAAATAATGACACTTGTTCAATGTTTTAAGCATGCCAATTGCAAAGATATATGCATGTGGCTTTGCAGAGGTTGCTCTAAGTTGCATTTATATCCTTGTCAACATAACATCATCTTATCTTGATATATGGCTGTTTAACATAGTTAACATTTCAGTGTCTCACACAGCGGTATTCTGGAAAGGTCAGCACTGTGCCAGCCTACCCACATCATCTTCTGAGGGTATCCACCCTGCCCACACTGTGTGTTCAGGGGACAGGCCCAGAAAGCCATGTGCAAAAGCCAGTGCTTCTGTAGGCAGATGACAAGCCCTGGTACAAGCACCTGTGCCAATGGCAGAAGACCTACAAGCTGTTTTAGGATGCACAGCCTACTCCAAGAAATGGATGGGCCCAATCTCTTTTGTGGTCCTGAACTTGAGGCAAACAAACAGGCATAAGTCTGTACTCGGTCAAAAGAAGACATAATATATGTGACATACTCATGGAAATCAAAGATCATAAACTCCTGGTACTGAAGGACTGGAGGATTCCTTGAGTCTAGAGTCACCTTTAAGCTCTGGACTCCTTGAGGCCAAGACTTAACGGAACTAATGCTTCTGGGTTGCTAGGAGCATTCCTTTGTCATTTCAAAATAATGTGATATAGTCAACCTGCTAAAGCCTTTTGTCTTGAGCTGAACAGAACAGCCTTTCTGTTTTTTGCCAAAGAACAAACAAAACAACAACAAACCCCAGATTATAACCAATGAGAAATTAAACCTGATCCCAACTGAACTGTGGGAATAAGGCCTTCTTCAGAAATCTTAAGAAGCAAGAAATACCAGCAGTGTCTCAGCTATTACTGGGAAGACAGTGGAAACCAAGAAAGAAGAAAGGGAACTGAAAGCCTGTAAAGATGATTTGAAAAGTCTGTGTGCCTCCTTGTTGGGCATACAGTGACTTGTAGAACCAGTGCTATGAAGAGAGAAGCCCAGGCCTCACTCTCATGAACGAAACCCAGCACTCTAACGACTAACCTTAAAATAGCCCATGAATGAGTGCTGGTTATGTGGCCAGTTACATGCAGAAAAAAATCACATGTCACCAAAGTCAATTCGCAAGAAAAACAGGAGAATAATATTGGAAGCAGCCTTAAAAGCAGGTGCTGGGTACAAGTGTGTCTACCTGACCCTAATTGTTGCTTTCATTCAGCTTTAGACCCCATCTCAAAATGTGTATATATGTGGTACAATACACATCTAAATGTTCTGAAGGAATGTGTCTAAATAAAACAGCTTCCAATTAGCTCCTCAGGGTAGTATTTCATGGCTACAAAAATTTTAAAGCTTCTTCCTAAACATTTCAATTAATTTAGAAACTGAATTATCATCATGTCTTATCCATGAAGAAATCTTACATATGTGTAAAGGATAGAGATTACTACTTGAGAGGATCTCCTATGGCTGCATTACGCAGCTTATGCCCTCATGCTTCACAGAGGCAGCGCAGCGAAGTGGCTAAGAGAACTTGGGAGACTATTGGGGCTGTGACAAACCTGGGCTCTGAGAATCACAATTATGCGGCCTCCAGCCAGTTATTCCTGAATTTTATTCCTAAAGAGAGGAGGAGGATGGTGCATCACTTCTGGGCTGCTGTAAGGCTGAAAGGTGCTGGTTATCATTACCGGAATAGAGAAGCACCTAAACCCCAACAAACATTTGCCGCTTTTATTTTTATTTCTTTCATTGAACTCACAAAGTCAATGAGTCGATCCTTATAAATGCATGTTCAGTAACTGTCATGCTAAGTGTAAGCTTTCATAACTTGTTGAAAATTCAACACAGGCAGGTAGGGATTATCATATCATATGAATTTTATAATTGAAAGACTAAGGCTTAGAATAGGTTGATTTGTTTGCTCAAGGCTGCCTGTTGAAAAATGGCAGGGCTATGGTTCCTTCGTTCTTTTGTTTACACAGTCATCATGTTGCCATGAATGCTGGTTACAAGGTTTTCTAGGAACTGGAGTACTACAGAGAATCAAACATTCGTTCTTGCCTTCATGGAGCATATCCTTAACTAGCAGAGATCATCAAAAGTAAATTAGTAAAGTGTGTAGATGGCAGGGTTCGAAGTGCTAAGGAGAAAATCATGCAACAAACGGAGGAAGGAGCATGTATGTGTTTTGAGGGGAATACAGAAGTTGCTAGGGTTGGGTCTGAGGAACATTCAGAGAATAGTGTGAGAGCGGAGCAGAAGTCATAGAATTCATGGGAGTATCTGGCTCTAGGCAGAAAAAAAGCAAGATGTGCAAAAGCCCTGCCAATTACTCCAGGAACAGCAACTGTCCTTGTGGCTGGAGCAGAAAAAAGAGGGAGAACAACTGGAGGGGAAGTCAGCAAGCCAAAGGCTTCACTGACATGGGTGTTTGCTGAAGAAAACCTCTTTCCACATGTCCATTTTCAGGTGTTCCTGCTCCCAGAAAGCCAGCATGGCTAAGAAAGCCACTGATGGAAAAGACTCCCCTTTGGGAGGGCCATCTTGGCTTCCAGCCTCTCCTTCCTGCAGAGAGAAAAACCGAAGCTTGGTGTTGCTGTCAGGTAGTTCACTGGAACCGGAAACCACCTAACCAGCATCCCGCCCCGCCAACGGAAAGCAACCATGACGATGTATTGAAAGCCCTTGCAGACTGGGGCTGTGGTCTCTCTCTGAGCTCATCATGGCATCTTCCTATGTAGGAGTTTCAATTCAAGGTCATTTTTAGTTCCTCTCAGTAGCAGACTCAGAACCAGACCTACTCAAGTAGAGGAACAGAGTAAATTAGTAGCCAGACCCCAGTGGGAGTTTATTTTCCATTTCCTCCTCCCCCATATTTATTTGTTTCTTTATCTCCTCTGTGCAATAAGTGTGACCTTGCAGGACATTTTCATGAATGGAGTAGGCTAGGAGGATCCTGTCAGGTGCTGTAGTTAGGCTACCTGGGTTCCCCCCATCTCCCCACCCTACCTTTTGGTAACTGTGGCCTTATGCAAAATAATCAAGTCTCTGAGCCTCACTTTGCAAAATTTTAAATTGGAAATTACAATCACGTCTGCTTTATGGACTTACTGTAAGAATTATGTGAGGACACTTAAGATGCAGCCACCATTAGGTGTTCCTTGCTCTTCTTGGGATATTTTTCATCACAAGGAAAAAGTGTTAGGACACTACTAACAGGCAGGTGTTCGGATGATGCAGTCTCTGCATACGTACTCCAGGCAGGATTCAGATCTTTCCTGCCTGCTTCAAGGTCTGTGTCTCCACCTGGGTGGCCCCAGCCTTCCAGGCTGAGAAGCCCCTTGAGATCTTAGGAGAGCACACTTGGAGAGTTCAGCTCTCTGACTGAGGGGAGCATTTGGCCCACTGCCTGGACAGGGAAGGTGTACTCATTGCCTTTATTACCATCCCTGGGGCAGAAACGGAGCTCTCCTTTGCCAAGAACATGCAAGCAACAAGCAAGCATCCTTTGTAGGTGAGATTTCTAACAAAAGAATCAGCAGGCCTATGTTTTCACTCTTTCGGTGTAATGTATCTTTAGGAGAAAGTGCACAAAGGATTCGGTGAATCTTTTTTAATAGATCCAGCTCATTAACCCTATGTATTTCTTTAGAAAGGAAAAAAGGATCACTATATGGTTATATCAGAAAGTCTCCCAAGATTGACATACAGATAGCAAACAGTCAATATTATTGGCAATACTATAAGCAGAGTAAATGAAACATTGGTGATAGCTACAGGATTTTATCGGAACAGCAACTTAATTGTCTTATGATCTTGTTCATTAGAAACTGTGTCCTAGAAATTTCTGTAACTCAATGATTTAAATAAATAGAATGTTTTCTTATGGCTCAGATTACCATTGTAGAGATAATTTAGCATGGTTCCTTTAAGTTTTAATTATTATCATTATTATTATTGGAAAGACAGATCTACAGAAAGGAGAGACAGAGAGGAGGATCTGCCCACTGGTTCACTTCTCAAGTAGCTGTAGCAGCAAGGACTGAGCCAATTCAAAACCAGCAGCTAGGAGTTTCTTCCAGGTCTCCCACATGGGGGCAGGGTCCCAAGGTTTTGGGTCATCCTCGACTGCTTTCCCAGGCCACAAGCAGGGAGCTGGATGGGAAGTGGAGCAGCTGGGATGCAAACTGGCACCCATATGGGATCCTGGCAGATGCAAGGCGAGGATTTAGCCACTGGGTTACCATGCTGGGCTCTAGCATAGTTTCTGAATAAACTTCACTAAGGAAACCTCTCCAGATTATGACTTTGAATTGCTTGGACATGCTAACACCACAGACTTAGTATCAAACAGTTAGGTGGCCTTGCCACAACCTAATGAAATTCTCTTAAAGAAAAGTAAAGTGACAAAATTTCCATCAGGGGAAAAAAAAACCTCTTAAAATGTGGATAAGCACCTCTGATCTACTTATTTTAGATTCACATTGAGATGAACTAAGATATAGTGAAGGAAGCACTAGGGGATAAAAGGGCCTGGTTTAAAGACAGAGACCCACCAGTCCCACTTCCAGATCTATACCAAAGACATGTCCATCAAAATATGTTTCCAAGAATATTCGCAAGTGCCCACACTTGAAAACAACTGAATGTTCAACGATAGCAGAATGGGTAAATTATAGAACATATAGTCAATGAAATGCTACCCATCAACTCAACACAATTTAGACATTGAGGTACCATTTGACGTTGTGAATGAGAAGCCATTTGGGACACCTGCATCCTATAATGGAGCACCTTGGTTTGTGTTCTGACCACACTCCCAATTCCAGTTTCTCTCTCACTCTCCTCTCTCTCTACCTCTTTCTCATAATATGAAATAAATAAAACAGGGATTTTCATAAATGCTTGCTATATACAGAAACTTGCATAAATCTCAAAACATGTTGAACAAAAGAAGCCAGAAATAAAAATATACAAGGGTATGGTATCATACATGAGATTTTTGAAGCAGATAAGACTAACCTGTGGAAAAGGAAATTAGAATGGTGGTTTCCTAATCTGGGGGAGATGTGGTGATAGAGTTAGACAGGCACAAAAGAACCTGTGGAAGCTGGCCGATTCTCAATGACAGTGATAGTTCCATGAGTGTGCACCTTTGAAAAAACTCACCATTTGCATATTTAATGGGTGTGCTGCTTATTCTGTGTAAGCTATGACTCAGATTAAAAATGATAAAGCAGGAAACAAACCAGAAACTTAAATTTAGAGTTTGCAAAGATCCGTGTTTTCTAAGTGGGTTTTATAAGATACAAACCCAAGAACTGTGACTCTTGTTTGAGGAGAGAAAATGTGCATCTCATACAGATTTGTGCCAGTCGTGTGCTGCAAGCTTATCCGCTCATCATTAACCAGCATTATTGCAACTGATAATGCTGAGTGATGGGCTTAGTGGTGACAATCCAATGGGGAACAGGGCTGTCTCATACTCACTCTGTAAGAGGTGGCAATACTCAATAAAGAAATTATGTATTTAATTCTGTAACATATGAAGTGTTACCTAGGTTACATGAAGGAAAACATACAAGGGCTGTTGTATGAGAAAGATCAAGAGGGTAGCCTGCTATCATTTTGAAGGTCAGACAAGTCTCTGAAGAAACTGCACTTGAACAAAGATGTGAGGCTTGGACAGGAGTCATTCAGAAGAATGGAGTGTGAGTGAAAATGCAAGTTAATACGCAAGTGTGTGTGCACACACATGTGTGGGGGAGAAGGAGGAATGCATAAGAGATGCAAGTGTGAAGGCCTTAAATTCAGTGGTCCAAGGAGCTGGGAGAACTCTACCATGCAGGAGGAATGCGAGGAAAGGAGAGAAGTGAAGCCCAAAAAGGGAGGTGCATAGGGGCTGGGATAGAAAACATTTTCTAGGCTGAGATCAAATGCCAAACATGATGGGAAAGATCAGAAAGTTAACTAAGAGTTGATTTACATAGCAAAAAATATCAATGACTCTCCAAAGAGAATGATCTAAAAAGAGGCAACATCCGTCAGAAGGACCAGGTGAGACTATTGAAGTAATCCAGGAGGAAGAAGGTAACTTGGATCACAAGGAACACAAGTCACAAGGGCAGAGCTCTAAACACATAAACTAAAGTTTTTATGTAATGGGTGGAGTGACAAGAGAATGTACAGAATGCCAGAGCCTTGTTTAAAAGACACTTGAAATCCAGCTATGGGGAAAGTTAGAGATGAGTATCAATTAATTAACTTTAGTAAGTTTCATTACAAACAGGCCATAACCTAGGCACTACAATGGGAAGATAGAGAGCTTCCAACTGGCATTCTTCCTCTTATAAGCAGGAAGCTAAGGAAGAGAAACTAGATGTGGGGTCACATTTACACACTAAATACATCTTATCCATGTGGTCACCTGCATGATACTTGTAAAAGCTACATGGTGTTTGGCTAATAGGAGACAATTCAGTCTTGCCAAACCCAAGTTCAAATTCAGCCTTGGCCCCTTCTTTCCTGGGCAATTTATTATATAGGTTTGAGCTTTTACTTCCTGAATTACAAAGCACAGATAATAACAATAGTAATTTAATTTAATTATGAAGATAAAAAGACTGCATTTAAACCACTGGTACATAACAGTCAATAAATGGTAGGCATTCCAATTTTTGTCATCATCATCATTGTTATTCTTGTTCCCTAGTCCCCTAAAACTACCTGAATAAAGCTGTGACTTTAGCATCAGGTAGCTACTCAGATGCAAAATACACATGATTCCCAAATCTCCTAAAGGTTTTTGGATAAGCTGATGCATTTCATGTGTCTATTTATTCACTACATAAATAAAGGCAAGACACATATGACCAAAGCACATTGAAAAGGTTATATAAGGAATACTAGCTAGAGAATTACATGCATTAAATTATAGCATAAACAGTGTTCTTTGGGATTCAAGTTCAGTTCAGCAAGCATGTCCTGGGCATGAAAGGGATGAGAGAAGCCTTACAGTGACTTACCCATGGCATCAGGGCTCAACTCTGAGGACTGTGGAGAGGCTCACAAAGTGAGGCAGGAGTGGGCATTCCTGCAGCAATGGAGGCTGGAAAGCCCCTGGTGTGGTCAGAGGGAGTAAGCAGAGCACAGCAAATTTGTCATGTGATAAATAGGTCAAGAAGCAGGTGGCACAGGGCTTTGAATGTCATGATCAAGACTTTAGACTTTTTCTTATGGGTAACAGTCACCAAACGTGCTCACACAGAGGAGGCAGCCAAGGAAAGCAAAATTTCAGGGCACGTCAGTTGGAAAAAAAAAAAAAACCTACAGATTTTATTGGACTGAACAGAGACTGCAGAAAGAAAAGTCTACTGTAAATCCCTCCACAGAAATTCAGGAAGTACAGAGAAGCCTGGACTGAGATCATGAATGTCCACAGATGAATGCAGGAAGTATCTGAGAAGTATTTCAAAGGGAGACGCAACAGTTCTTGGTGGCTGCTGGCTCACAAGGAGCAAGTAGAGATGCTAATGGCACCAAGGTTCCATACATGGGTAGCATGAACAGAACTGGGAAGCTGGGGCTGGCGATCAAAAACAGAACAGGGACGTGGTGTGGTAGCCTAGCAGCTAAAGTCCTTGCCTTGTACACACCAGGATCCCATATGGGTGCCAGTTCATATCCTGGCAGCCCCACTTCCCATCCAGCTCTCTGCTTGTGGACTGGGAAAGCAGTTGAGGACAGCATAAAACCTTGGAACCCTATATCTACGTGGGAGACCTGGAAGAGGCTCCTGACTCCTGGCCTTGGGTTGGCTTAGCTCCAGCCTTTGCAGCCGCTTGGGGAGTGAATCAGCAGATGGAAGATCTTCTCTGTCTCTCCTCTTCTGTATATCTGACTTTCCAATAAAAATAAATAAACAAATAAATCTTTAAAGAAACAGTAAAGAAGAATTACAAGTCAGGAGAGGAGGCTGGAGACAAAGAGCCAGGGACACCTCCCTGTGGCATGAGACAAAGCTACTGCACTTGGGGAACTTGATGCAGGGAGCCGCAGGGGATGTTAGACAAGAACAGACAGACACCAAACCTTCCTGCAAACCTAAAGAGAGCAACACCTCTACATCCTTACAGTTCTTCAAAATCCTATGCTGTTCATGTTTACCAAAAAATCATTTTTTCAGACCTGAATGATGGCTGAAAACATGAAAAATCTCAGAGTATACACTTGAAAAGAGAGACAATTATTCACTCAGAAAAAGCTGCGCTGCTTGTCTTTTATGTAAGCATGACACTGCACTAGTCAGAGCCCTCAGAAACCAGATGGCACAGTCCAAGTCTTGGAGAGTGGTCACGAGAAGACCATGTGTACAGGCAGGTGCCAGAGCTGGGACACAATGGGAATTTCTGTCTTTCTAGACTGAGGGGCAAGAGAAGGACTGATGTTTCTTGAAGTCCAGTAGGCAAAGAGGCTATCCAGCTGAAGCTGTGGCTGCAGAACACAGCTACCACACTCTCTTGGTGAGGGGGAGAAAGCACTCAATAAGTAACCCTATCATTCTTTTCTCCCATCTTCCCATTTCCCCTAAGCACTTTTCACGGTCAAAACCAAGCAGAAGCCACAGCTAAGGAAGTCCCCCCATGTAACTTACAGTGCCCAATCTCCCAAGGCATAGAAACTATGCAAAATGGGCCCAGGGGATAAAACAGTGAATAAGAACATTGGCCCATTTTGCCCCTTAATTCAATGTCTTTTTTAAAGAAGAAGTAGACACAATTAAGTTTTATCATCAGTGATACACTATTTTTATCACTTTTTAAATTTGTATCGCATTTTATGTCCTCCGAAGTGTTTCCACATAGATTTTCCTTTACCAACTCTACAGTAGCCCTATGAGGCAAAAACAAACATGATACTCATGTTCACTAAATTCTGAGGTCCAGAGAAGTTTAACAATTTATTCATTGTCATACAATGAGTCAATAGTGCAGTCCATTTTAGAGACATACTAGAAGTCCATATTAGAAAAGCCCTCTGACTCCTACTCTAGCACTCTCCCAGCTTTAAGGTTAATTTACCTAAGAATGTATTCCTGCTGTAAAAAAGATTAGAACACAGCTGTCCAGAGGGTGGCATGTCCTACAGTTCTGGCCTAGTGAGTGGACAGGGCCTTCCTGTGTTGTTTTCAGTAAGCAAATATTCCTGACACTTCAATTATCCCAATTCAAACAATGAACACACTGTACAAGAGACTTCATAAATTTCATTCAGTTGAACACAATGAGAATAATATGTCAAAGCTTTGTGTGTATTCCTTAAAAAAAAATCCAACAAAACAGAGATTGTTATAAATGGAAACAAGTAGGATACAAAAAAGGGGGGAGGGGCAACACAGGCTCAGTGTTTTATGAACCTAACATAACTCTGATTCTTTCATCTCCATTCCTGCATCTCAGGAGAGAAATTACAGCTCATTAAGACCCTATGCCTTCAATTTTACTCCCTACCGAAGCAGGGACATCAGCCCTCTTACACAGACACAGCTCCAAAATTGTGTTTCATAAGGTACTTGAGTGAAGTTTCGTATTTTGGGAGTCCTGCTATCTCCTTGCCTATCTTCCAAAGTCACTTTCTCTACTCCACCATTAAGGGTTGGATTGTGTTCTCCAAAATATATGCTAAAGTCATAACTCCCAGAACCTCAAACTGTGATCTTATTTGAAAATAGGGACCTTACAAAAGTACTAAAGTTAAAGTGAGGTGATCAGAATAGGTCCTGATCCAATACAGCGGGCACTGTGAAACCGGGAAATGTCGGCAAACAGACAGACACACACAGCGGAAAGACACACACAGTCAGCAAAAACACAACTATCTATGAACCAAGGAACATGCAAGGCTACAAGAAACTCCCTGTGACAGAGACCTAAGATAGATCTTCTCTCACTGCTTCCAGGGAAACGGCACTGAGTACAGTCTGCCCTTGAACACCTGGCCCTTAACGCAACGAGTCAATAAATTTCCTTTGTTCTGAGCAGCCCAAATTGCTGTACCTTGTTGATAGTAGCAGTAGAAACTATTAAACATATATACACCTGCACTTAATATGTGGCCAAAAGGGCCCGGCTCTGTAGCCTAGCAGCTAAAGACCTCTTCTTGCATGTGCCAGGATCCCATATGGGCGCCAGTTCTTACCCTAGCAGCCCCACTTCCCATCCAGCTCCCTGCTTATGGCCTGGGGAAGCAGTCAAGGATGGCCCAAAGGCTTGGGACCCTGCTCCCACATGGGAGACCCAGAAGAGATTCCTGGCTCCTTGCTTTGGATAGGCTCAGCTTTGGCCATTGCGGCTGCTTGGGGAGTGAATTAACATATGGAAGAGGCTCTGGCTCCTGGCTTCGGATCAGCTCAGCTCCAGCCGCTGTGGCCACTTGCGGAGTGATCAGCAGATGGAAGATCTTCCTCTCTGTCTCTCCTCCTCTCTGTATATCTGAGTTTCCAATAAAAATAAACAAATCTTTAAGAAAAAAGAAAAGCTTTAAAAAAAATAAAGATGTAGCCAAAAAATGGTAGTCATTTTCTTGACAAAACTCAGTTTCATAGAAAAATGTCTAAAGAAAGTTCTGGAAAATTTTAAGTAGCTTATGTATTGCTCCTCTTTTCTATCTGTGAAGAAGAGAGGATTTGCTCTATGACCCTGCCTAATGAATTAATTTGAATTCTTCTGGTTCTAAGTAATAATAATATTTTTTAAAAAGCCCATAGCAAAGTAGCTTAAATGATGACAGCAAGTTCTTAACTGCCCTACCTGACAATCCAGGTGTAGCCTAGGCTTTCAGCATGGTTTGATCGAGGCTCAAGACTAATTCTCTGTGTGTTGATTTCGGTCTGCGGTTGGTTCTCCTCATGGTAGTAACATGATTGTTGTGCTTCTCATATATGTCTGATACAACACAAAGTATGCTTCCATGCCCCGGTTCCCCAGCAAAAGTCCTGGGTGTGATTCTGATTGCACCATCAATGAACAATCCTAAAAGAAAGCCAAACACTGATGGGTTTGGGCCTGACTTGTGTGGCTCAATCACTGACGCCAGAGGCCCAGGATTCCCTGTTGGCTTAGATCATCCAGGACCTACTTCTGGAGTTTAGGGTAAGGGAATAAGCAATCAGGCCAACAATAAATGGAAGAAGAACAAAACAGACATCGATGTCTAGTCCAAAACTAACAAACCTGTGACATATTATAAAGTTCAACATCATGAAGAGCTGACTATTAGAAAAACATTAGCTTTGGCTTTACCCACCTGCCAGAATATGCAATTCAGAATATAAAAGTTTCCTTTCATATCTCTAGAGGGCCTGTGAGTAAAGGAGGGGACAGTGTACTTACTTTATTTATCAAGCAGTGTTCCAGTTACTATGGCTACATAAGAAATTATCTCAAAACTTAGTGTCTTAAAATAACAGTGATTATTTATTATCTCCCATGGTTTCTGTGGATCAGGAATTCAGGCTGGGCATAATTGGGCAGATCTAGGGAAGGGTCTGCACTGTGACGGTAGTCATTAGGTGGCTGGGACTGGGGTTATCTCAAAGGTTTCCTTACCAAATGCATGGACGCTTGCCCTCGAGGTGGCACCTGATCTGGGATGATCTAAATAGCTGAGGCTCCCTGGTTGTCTTTGTGTTCCTGTGTTGTCTCTTAATGTGATCTCTGCAGTGTGACAGCTCTAAGACGGGGCTCCCAAAGGGGTGTGGGGGTGTGTATGTGTGCATATCCAAAAGCAAACACACACACAGGTAGAGTCTCATCACTTTCTACAATCCAGCTTAGAAATCTTCCACATGTTCCATTCATCAAGGCAGTCACAAAGTCCCAGTGTAATCAAGGGAAGGGAAAACAGACTCCAAGGCTGAAAAGAAAGTAGCTTGCAGAGCACATGGGAACAGAAAATTGCTGTGTCCCTAAAGGAAATTGTAAACTGTCACAAAATTAATAGAATTTGTCCACCACAGAGCATTCTAAGTGCCTTACAAATAGGAACTTACCTAATGAATTTGGTACCACTCTTCATTTCATATATGGCAGATGCTGTCTGGGCCCCAGCCACATCTCCTTGGTCTTTACCATATGAATACCCACCAGCTCAACCTCCAAAACCCAGAAGTTGGCCTGAAAACATCCACTGGCCTCCAGCATTTGCTGTGTTCTTGTACAAAGCTGGTCAGATATAACAGAGAATCTATGTCCTTATATAAGGGCATCGATCAATTAACAGTAGACAAATACTGTTTGTAACTGCCCAGGTTCCCTTGCTCCTTGGTGGTGGGATAGGATTCAACTGTGAGGCGTATGTCCACCTGGTACCCCAGAGCAATCCATTCTCCAGTGGTCTGAAGTGACATGTTGATAGAACAGCTTCAATGGCTACCCTCATTTCTCTCTCTCTCTTTTTTTTTTTTTTTTGTAATAACACTGGTGTTTCCTACCCTTCTCAAATAAGCTAATTGCATTTTAGTTTTTCTGAGGGAACCCAGAGATTTTTAATTGACCCAAATCACCCATAAATTTAAACACAGATTATACTTGCAATAGTTTTGAAAAGCCCTTCTGTAGTGATGTAGGCAGGGAGCCAACAAGGAGGAGCTGAGGCTGCTAGTCCTTCCAAGCAGCTCTGCCTGTACTGTTCCACACTTGCCCTACCCAACTCCACCCCCTTTGTAGGCAGTAGGAAATGACAGTTTCCACAAAACCATCTTTCTGAACCAACACCAGACAAAAATAACCAGTATGTCTTCAGGTTGCACCCCTACAATGACATTTAGCTCATTATAAGGTTATTATAATAAGATTACCATGGCTGATGTACCTATTCCATCACGCACTTGACACCATATATTTCCAAGTTTTCCCTGAAATGAGAAAGGAAATAGATAATACTCAAGCCTTGCTTCCCAATCCTACCTCTTTGGATATTCAGTTAAGCCCTCTTCCAGACACCATCTACCTTGCTGGCAGTTCTAAATAAGGAATAGGCCTCCAGCTCACAGAGTGTAGCTCTGTTGAGCCCTTCTGCACTATTTCCTAAGTATGTATTCTGACTATATAAATAAGTTTTCTTCTCTGCTGACCTTTACCCACCTTTCATTCTCAAATTCTTACATCAGAGACAAGAACCGGGACCAAGCCACCATTGACATCATTACTTAGACCAAGAGACATTAGAGAAAATGCAATGCTGAAAATGCTGAAGAATCCCAAAAGATGATCCTAAAAACCTCTGTACATCTGGGATGTTCTACAGTTATATACACCAAATACTTACTAGATTTCACCATGAACTAGCCGTTGGGCTAAATGCTTGGGGGACCCCAGTCCTCTGGTTCAGGGACAGGTATAATAATTCTTTGCCAGATTCCCTTTCAGGCTATTATGTGAGTCATATGAGACTGTTAGATGACAAAGTTCTCTTCCAGTGGAAGATTCATGTTGGCAGCCCTGTTTCTGGGACCTCAAGCAAAGAGCATTGGGATGGGACTTGCATGAGTATATTAGCCCAGACTGCCTTAAGAAAATACCACAACTGATTGGTTTAAATGACAGATATTTTCCCCATGGTTTTAGAAACAGAAGTGTAAGGCTAAAGTGTCAGCCAATTCAGTTTCTGGTGAAAGCTGTCTTCCTGGTTTGTAGCGATCTGCTTTCTCTCTGTGTGTCTTCATGGTATGGGTGAGAAAGCACTTTGTCTCTTCCTTGTTTTACAGTAACACTAATCCTGTGGAATCAAGGCTCCATCCTTACAACCTCATTTAACTTTAATTACCTCATTATAGGTCCTTGCTTTAAGTTCATCTCATTAGTCATCAGGTTTTCTTATTCTATTGTGAAACAACTTATACCATAACAATGAGGTTCAGATACAGATTTTTGCAAGGGTCCATACCATTTAAAGCATTTTGGTTTTGTTTAGTTAATAATCATTATGCACACAAGTACTTGCACAAGTGGCAGGTAGACACAAAAGACAATTTTAAACAAAAATAACTAAATGTCAGACCTGAACCTTAAAGTTGCTAGAAGAAAATGTAAGGGAAACACTTTAAGATGTCGTTGTAGGCAATAATTTTTTATGAAGATCCATAAATACTGTAACAAAAGCAAAACTAGGCAAATGAGATTGTATCAAACCCTGAAGCTTCTTCACAACAAAGAAAACAATCAGTAGATTGAAAGGACCTCCAACAGGAAAAAAAATTTGCAAGATACTTATGAGAAAGAATTAATATCCACAGTACATTAGGAACTCAAAAACTTAACCACAGGAAAAAAAAAAAGCTTTGTTAAGAAATGGACAAAGAACCTGAAAAGATAGTTCTCAAAAGAAGAAACACAAACTACCAATCAATACATGAAAAAATAGTCAATATCACTAACCAATAACCACTCAAAACCACAGTAAGATATCACACCTACTAGAATGGCTACCTCCAAGAAGACAGAAAATAATAGATATTGTCAAGGATGTGGACAAATGGGACATTTTATACACTCTTGACAGGAATGTAAATCAGTACAGACACTAAGGAAAGCAGTATGAAGATTTCTTTAAACTCTAAAAGTAGATCTTCTGTATAATCCAACAATCCCACTATCTTGTATATAATCCAAAAAATAACAAATCTTTGCATCACAGTGATATCTGGCCCTCCATGTTTACTGCAGCCATGTTTGCCAAAATAAAGTTGTGTAATCAACAAAGGCGCCCCGAATTACAAGAAGGAGGAAAGGAGTATAATCACTTCTAATGTCAACAAACTACCAGTATCAAACTTTGAAACTCTACAACTTTGATCTCAACAGCTTTGTTTCCTCTTCCTGTTTTCTCTCCATTTGTAAGCTCTCATCTCCTCCCAACATACTTAACAATGGATGTAGGTTATCTATACGCTTTGGGAACTTGGGGACCTTCCTTGTTAAAGTCAGCATGTGGCTATGTCCAAATGAACCATCTCAACAGCACTTCACATCAACGACACAAGTGCAACTTTTTCACCCTCTAAACACACTGGCTTGTTGTCTCCCCAGCTCTCTCAACAGCACACCCACTGCTCCAAGCCATCCCCCATCTCAAAGCCCTAGAGGAAAGAAAGGAAAACTCCAAGCGGAATGCTTGGCCCCATGCAGAGCACTTCCATACCTGTGCCTCAATTCAACCTTTCCCCAACCTCGGAGGCAGACAATATTATCTCCATTTGTAAATACAGAAACAGAAACTTAACAGGAGCTGCAAACTGTCTGAAAGCAGAGCTTTAAAAACCAGACTTTGTGTTCTCTTCAACCTTCCCCAAGATCTTTTACTTTCCCCTCAAGTGTCTCTAACACCTTTCGCTTCCATTCCCTCTGCTCCTTCTCAGAATAGGTCTCCCTGCCTACAACAGCCAAGAGGGCAGCTGCACTAGTAGGTGCTTCATACAGGGGACCTGATATACAACTGTGTGACACACTCTCTAGCCCCAGAAGAATTTACAATCCAGTGTAGAAAACAGCATAGCAATGGTAGCAGGAAGGTGAGAGGAAAGGGTGGGAGGTACACAGAGGGGAGGGAGAGGAATAGTGGGCTGAGCTGGGAGGGAATCCACTATGGGCTTCCATGGAAACCTTTGTCTGCCCAGCCCTATTCTAGGCCCTCTCCCTGGGCCCTCCCTGCTGTCCACACAGGCACCAGGCAAGTAACTATGAGCACACAGTGTGATCCTCTTCACACACTTCCAAATACAGAACGATGGAGCCAAAAGGAGCACTTCAGGGGGAAAACGTTTATAAACATGGCTCTTTTCAGTGTTCTTGCCTAACTTTGTTATGCTATTGCTAGTAGGCCAGACTCTACTAATGCATATCAAAGGGATTGAATCATTTAATTCTCACAGTTATCATAGTGCATTTTGCAGACAGGCAAATTTGGCTCACAAAAACAGGCCTTATATCCCTGGAGTAGAGTCAGTTGGAGCCATACTCAACTCTGCACAGCGCAGAAGCCCCTGCACACTTTACCACTACATTCAACTGCCTACACAGTACAGCAAAAAAAAAAAAAAAAAAAAAAAAAAAAATCCCTTTTTAAGTAACTCTAGGGGAAGGGTGTTGCGGAGGGGGGCAAGTAATGGGATAGTCTTTGTAAAAATGATAGTGGTTTTAAAAAAAAAATGAGAAGACAAGAAACCCTAACTTATCTCACCAGGCAGAAATAGCTATTGTTATGATAGTGGCACATATGGTCCTATATGTCTAATTCTTTCTTAAATACAGGTTTATATACTATACACAGTATACTTTTACCTTCTGTTCTCAAAACAATCTACCAAGCATTTGTGTGCCATGGAATCTTCTACAACACCAGAAGATTGCACAGGATTCTTATGACTTTGAATGGAGACACCATAACATTTCCCATTTCAGTTTAGTTTTCTTTCTGTCGGGACAGGGTGGGGGTGCTCTCACCTTGGTAGGTAAGTCTGTGATGGACATCTGAGTGATCAAAGGTATCCAGTCAAGCTCCTCATTCTCTCTCAGGCCTTCTCATCCACATTTTGCCCACTTGTGGCTGGAAGGATGACAGCCTTGGCCCACAGTCTCCCTTGCCTGGAGGGCCTCTCCTCATGCTCTAGTCACATTGTCTTTTCATTGCCTCAACTGAAGGACAGCTTCCTCCAGGAAGTCTTTGGAGACTTCCAGTCCAGATCAATTGCCTTGGATGTTTGTACTCAAAGGATCTATAGAGCTTCTTCATTTAGCACACTGATGATGAATCAACTGGCCATCCAATTATTTCTCTATTGATGATTTATCTGCTACATTATGAATGAGGTTCATACGAGCAGCATTTGTGAGTCCATGTTTCACTATGCTATCCCCAAAGCTTAGTTAGAGCATGAGTCGGCACTTAAATGCTTTTAAATAAATGAATGACTTTATTTGAAAGAAAATCAGTTCATGAATGCAGATAACTTATATTTCTTCTTAATAATCTTTGCTTATTTATTTTCATGGCTTTTATTTGAAAATGAGAGAGAGAAAAAGAGAATCTCTGTCTGCTGGCTCAATCCCCAAATGCTCACAGTAGTGCTGGGTCAGGCTGAAACAGGGAGCTCAGAACTCAACTTGGGTCAGCTACATCATATTAGGAACCCAAGTACTTGAGTTCTCACTGCTGCTTCGCAAAGTGTTCCATAGCAGAAAGCTGGATTGGAAAGAGGACAGCCATGCTCAAATCAGGTCCTCTGACACAGAGGAGGGAACCCCTGGTGGTGTCCTGACTGCTACTCCAAATGCCTACCCCTGGGCCATTTTTTAGATAAAGATTTATTTATTATTATTATTATTGGAAAAAAAATATACAGAGAGTAGGAGAGACAGAGAGGAAGCCCTTCCATCTGCTGATTCACTCCCCAAGTGGCTGCTATGGCCAGAACTGAACCAATCCGAAGCCAGGGGTCAAGAGCTTCTTCGAGGTCTCCCACGTGGGTGCAGGGTCCCAAGGCTTTGGGCCGTTCTCAACTGCCATCCCAGGCCATAAGCAGGGAACTGGATGGAAAGCAGAGCTATCTGGACTAGAATCAGTGCCCATATGGGTTCCTGGTGCATGCAAGGTAAGGACTTCAGCCACTAGGCTACCAGGCCTGGCCCACTGAATCATTTTCTTAAGTTAAATTTTAGGAGTGGAGCTGTTGAGTTTACAAACATGCAAGGTTTTAAGACTTTTCACAGCTTGCTCAATTGCCCTCCATCACCCGTGTGTACAGAGATCTCCCTTTTGTGCGTCTTGAGGCAAAGCATCACTGACTCATTTTTTATAAGTCAGTGTGCAAAATGATTGGCCAAATCACTATTGTTACGTCCTCCCAAAATTCAAATTGGATATAGACCAGATAACAAATTACTACTTTACAAAATACTGTCTGAACCCATATAGCAGCCCTTTCTACATCTGTGTTTGTCAACACTGTGTGTTATTAGTTCTACTGACAGACCCTATATTTCTCAAGTATTACAATCATGATTTGCAATGTTTCCTTGCTTGTATTTGCTGAGGATCTACACCAGGCTCAGGTTTTTGCTGCCTTATTTCCTTTAATCCAAGAAGAGATGTAATGAGATCGATACCGTGACTACCATCAATGACAGATGAGTAACTCCTGCATGGACAGGTTGGGTGATTTGCTTGAGACTATGCATCTATCCAATAGTTAAGCAGATATTTGGATGCACACTCTTGATCCTAGTGCTCTTGACAAAGCAATGTATGGCTTTAAATTTTAGCAAACACCCTCTGTCTTTTCCTATCCAACTTTCAAGTGACTTTGAATTAAAAAAAAAAAGTTGCATTTTAGCATTGTTTGAAAATAAAAGCATACTTCAAAAAAACTCATAAAATGAAATAAAATGTTTATTTTGATACTAAAAAATGTAAACTTTGTCACTTTTGGTAATGTACAGTTCTATCTTTGAATTTTTTGAAAATGATTTTTATAAGTATTCTCACAGTTCTCTCAGAGATGGTTAATGGGAGGACATGCTATTTGCCACATAAACTCATTTTCAGTATCTTTATTTCAATGTTATTATTATTGCCAATTTATAGATGATAAACTGAAGCTCCGAGAAGTTACTGGAATTGTCCACACAGCTAGAAAGTAGGAACATTCAGGATCTGAACCAGCTTTCCTCCCTCCCTGGGTGACACTCAACTCTTACCTGCTGTCCACTCAGTGTCTCATTTGTTTCAGAGAAGAAATACATGTGATAAGCTTTTATGCCGGAAGAAGTACTTGGGTAGCACATGGAAGATTCTTTTTCCAATGGTACCACTAACTATGTGATCTTCAGCCCAGAGAAATTATAAATTCCAAATTCTGCAGCACTATGTGTCGGAAGGTGGAAAGAACATGAACTTTAGTAGAAAAATTTCCTTCAAAAATGTGTCTTGTCCCTTTCTGTATGATGCATCTTGGCCATGGCAGTTAACTTTATGAATTAAATTTCCTCATCAGTAAAAATCAGGCTAAGGGTAGCTCCCTGGCTGTATAATTATGAGAAGGGGAGTGAACGTGTTGGATAACTTCTGGCATGTCATGGGTATCAAGGAAGGGTAGTTCCTGTGGTGAGAGTGACATGACAGCAGCTTCCTCCCACCGCTGCAGCAGCTGTGATCTCAAGTATAGAAACTACACATTCATTATCAAATACTGCCTAAAGCATGCTCACACACTTGAACTTTCCTGTGACTATGATACATACTTTTTAAATCTATCTTAAGGTGACCTTCATCAGTATGGAAACTCTGAAAATGTACAGTCAGAGTTGCGTAACTGTGAGGCTGGCCTATAAAAGAGAAAATGCAGCTTCTCTCTTCCTTTAATTTTTTTTTTAATCAACTTGAGGCATTCCCCTTGTGGGCGTGTGATCTCCCCAACAGCAGCTATAGCTCAGGCAGCCACAACCACAGCCCTCAGCCTGCTGCAAGTCAGCACACAGAGCAGTCAGCCTCATGCAGACCCTGAGCTTCAGAGCACTTCCATCTGGTGGTCATCAGAGCAAAGGCTAGCCAAGTTCAAGAGCTGCAGGCTTGCTCAGAGTGGTGAGTGCATAGGTTAGCTGTCCTCTGGAACACACCAATTTAAGGAGTACCTTTGGTCAAATTCCAATAGTTAATGTCTCCAAAGATAGCAGGAGAACCAAGGCACTCACATGACCCTACCCCACCCATCAAAACACATGTTGATCTATTGACCAAGTGTGAAAACAAAAGTTGCCATTCCAGTGCAGGGTCATACACAGTAACTTCCAGACCATCTAAGAAACTGTACTAGAATCAGAGCACAGGGGTTTCTTTTGCCTTTTGGTCCTTAGTCCTGGCTGTACTTCAGTATTGTCAGAATGGAAAACTAAGTAAAAGATGTGGATAATTACAGCTAATCTTTACATGAAGCTCAGTGCGTGTTGGGTGCTGTCTAGATACCTACAAATCTGCAAAACCCCAAAGGATAGATACTATGATTATCCCCATTCTACACATGGTCATGAGCAACAATAGGAAGACTTAGGATCTCCCTTCCCAGTGTCCACTGCCTTCCCAGTGTTGGCCGTTAGATCACCTTCCCTGTCTTCCCCAGGCCGGGACTAAGCAGAAAGGAGGGCAATGCAGGCCCAATTTTTTGGTTCCATTCTGTGTGGTGGTATAGAGTAAATAAACACTGCTGTGAAACCTGCAAAGGCACTACAATCCCGCGGGGACTGCTCAGCTCCCCAAAACAACTCTCAGTGAAGCCAGCGCGCAGGAACCTACACTCAGGGAAGAAACCCTTCAAGCCCAGACTGCACAAGAAGACAGGCCTTTATGGGGCCTCTTGTGGGAGCTCACGCACAAAGATGGAGTATTACAGAGACTAATATTCCTCATCAAGGATCGCAGGAGTGGTTCCTAGACGAGATGCCATGGAAGAGAAATAGAAGCGCCAGGCGGACCCTTCCCCCTCCTGCCGCCTCCTCTTTGTTTGACAAGAAGCCTGCTCACCCTAGTCTCTTTCCTGAACTTCCTCCCTCCTCCCCCGCATTTCAGACACTTCCATCTCTGTTCCCTGGGCTCCTCACAGGAATACGAAATGGCCACCCGGAACTGAAGCTGCATAAGGGACCCTTGGTCCTTTGAAAACAATCCCAAATAACAGGAGTGCTTCCCCTAACTCTCATTAACTCGGAAGTGAGACCAAAAGGCAATGGAATATATTTGCCAAAAGTGTTTCCCCCTGCATGTAAATCCCCAAATGTTATCTATTTGGCCATCTCTACAGAGCCACCCTCATGAAAGGTCAGCCTTATTTTTTCCAAAAGAATCCACCTCCTTCTGACCCCAAAGTTCTAATGTGTGACCTTGCATCTATGCTCCTGTTTTATGCCTTTTGAATAATTCCCCCTCCAGCCCCAGTGGCATTCAATTCTTCCAAACAGACATGCATCTCTCTCTGTGTATCAGGCGAAGCAATACTTAAAGAAACACACCAATAGACAAAAAGTATAAACTTGGAAAACAAAGGGATTCCTAACACACATTCAGATGGATTCTTCACATGATAGCTCACCAGTTTCTTTACATGTTGAAATCCTTCATTGAAATAGTTAAAGCAGACTGCATGATCCACAAATAAATATCATCCTTGAAATTATAATGGAAGGAAAACAGAATCAGTTTATATCAAACCTTTCAGAAACACTCCTCACCTTTGACTGACACTACAGAGAACACAGGTTTATGTTTGCTGTATATCCAAAAAATATATAATCCAGTAGCAAACAACATGACAAAGCAAGTTGCTGATAAAAGCTGTGAATTCTTAAACTTTTAAATAAATTGGGGATCTGTTGCTCACTTCGCATAACATACTCCATAAAACTGAATGCTCCCTGTTCTCAATGAATTATGCATTTGGAGGGAGACAATAAGGAATTTGAATAATTCACACAAGAAGGGAAAATGAACTACAGGTTGAGCATCCATAATCTGAAAATCTGCAATCTGAAATGCTCCACACCCAGTGGGTGCCAACATGAAGATACAAGCAGAAAATTCCACACTTCACTCTATGTGATGGGTCGCAGTGAAAACACAAGCAAACCACAGACGGTACATTCGAAACATAAGTGAATTTCATGTTTAAACCTGGGTCTCCTCCCTAAGACAGCTCATTATGTATCTGCAAATGTTCCAAATGGTCAAAGAAATCTGCATTCTGAAGCACTTTTAGTTCCAAGGATTTTGAATGAGGGATGTCAACACTAAGGTGAGTACAGCTGGCTTGGCTTCCTGGTCTTTAAAACAGAAGCTATCTGTCTCCCAGCATCTCTGTGAGGATAAAATGCAGGGATGCAGATAAAGAGCACAGGCTATGGATGATGCACAGAATAGGCCATCCTTTCAGGCTGATTAAACTGCTCTTGCAGCTCCTATTGATATTTTTCATGACAGAAATGAGATTCTTCTATTTAGGAGAATTAAGAAAGGCAGCTGCAGGAGTAGAGGGCTGAGCTAGATGTTAGGAGAGGGTAAGATTTCAGGGACAGAGGCTGGGATTACAGAGGCTGCCTCTGACCAGGAAGCCTGTCAGCTTTTTCAGGAGGAAGGACTCTGGGTGATCTAGAAGGTACGAATAGGTTTGCCCAGCATGAAAAATACTTTCCAGGGAGAAACGATACAGGCCTGGAACAGAGGTTCAGATCAAATCTTGAAGGAAGTATTATCTTCCTAGATGAGATATTTACATATCCCCATTGGCAATAGGGAGCCGCTGAAAGTTTTTGAGGAGAGCAGCAATGGTCCTTGATTTATATTTCATAATCATGCACCAAATGCACAGCAGGAAAGACCAAACAAAAGGATATTTTAATAGTTTCGCAAAAGATAGTGAAGTCTTACACTCAGACACTATAAAATTCAAATGAAGGGGACAGATGGAAGATGCATTTCAGAGGAAGATCAGCAGGCCTTATTTAAGGGAGAAGGACAAGATGGAGTCATCTTTTGGTGACTCAGATATTCAAACTTGAGTATAGATTCCATTAAAATAAATTAGAAAACATGGAAAGTGGAACCCGTTCAGGGGACATGTTAAAAGACAGTGTAGTTGTAATGTCTGACTGTAAGGCATCTGCTGGCAAGAAGACCTTGGATACAGATTCATCTTCTTGCTCCCTTATCTGTGAAATGGGGATAGCCTGGTATATTCCAGAAGTTCCACAAATAGTTTTACTGATTTCTAAGTTTGTGCTTCTCAGAGGCTAGAGTCTTTTTTACTCATGATTCACTGTAAGTTGGGGAGTCAGTGTGTGAGTCACTCCCTAGATGCTTATTTAGATCTATTACTACTGAGCCAGGAAGTCTTGAACAGACTGGCAAAGTTAACTATGGGCACAACACTCTAACATTTAGAACCCAGAAGACAAGTTTCATAATGGCTGAACATCAGCTCTTTGGACACATCAATTCAAACAGGAGTTTGAAGCATCTGGGCAGCTTGGATGAAAATTACGGTACCATATCAGCTGTGGAATGCTCAGCAAAACAAACTACACTAAGGATTTTAACAAAGAGAATATAATACAGGAGTTTGGCTAAATCAATGTTGAGAAACTAAGAAGGGAAAATGAGAACCACTGAGCTAATATCAATGTAAGGACAGACGTGTCCACTACCACTAAGGCAAAAAAAGAACCTGGAGTTATGAGAACCTACACACTAAGTGGCAGGGCTCTCCAGAGCTGGAATCCAGATCTCCATGGAAGGAGAGCTACCGAGCTAATGCTGCTCGGAGTGACCCAGGAGTGCTGGGAGACACGGCAGAGGTGGAAGGCCCCACCGCGGGAGGACAAGCCCCTAGCCTTTCTCTTGTCTCCTATTGTAAAAACATAAAGTCAACAGGTTCCCACCATTACAAGGTATACAGCAAAGTGTGGATTTGGAACTATGTAATTGGCACGAGGACTTTTCCTAGTGTATGATTTAGAAATATCAGACTGCTGTATTTAATTTTTGAACCAGCAACACCAAAATCCAAAAAGAATAGTTAAAAAATGGTTCACAGCTACTCTCATATAATCCTCAAAGACGAGAAACAACTGGAGGTGAGAGGTTTGATGATAGCGCAGAAATTGAAGAGGGCACTTCTTCAAACACTTCCAGTGACTTACACCCTTGTATAATCCGATCTCCTTGAATGTGGTCAAGACCTGAGAATTCACTACCTTTCACAAACAGAATATGGCAAAGGTGATGGGATTTCCCTCCCTTGGTTACATCATGTTATTGAAATTTAACCTCAACTGACAGGAAGGAGGGAGGAACAGAGAGCAAGAGAAGGAGGGAGAAAGAGAGACAGAAATTCTCATGCTGGCATTAAAGAAGCAAACATCCATGCTGTGAATTCCTGGTGGCCTCCAGGATTTGAGAGTGGCTTCTAGCCAGCAACTAATAAGAAGCAAGTACCTTCATTCCTTAAACCAGCAGGAAATGAATTATTCAGACAATCTGAGTGATCTTAGAATCAGGCCAGTCCTCAGAGACTCCAAATGAGACTTCTGCTCTGGCCAACACCCAATTGCAACTAATCTGAAACTCAGAGCTGAGGACTCAGCCAAGATATGGCTAGACTTTTGATATATGGTAACTATGAGATGACAAAAGTATATTGTGGAAAACCACTAAATTTGTAGTAATTTGGTTTAAATACTATTAAACCAACATAGAGATGGCTCTTATTTCTCTATTCTGTATCTAGAATCAACACTGACCTCTTATTGAGCATCTGACATAGTTTAGAAGTTTCCATTCTTCAAGAATCTAGTTTAATTGAGAAAACACAAGTAACCAGACCATTCTGGTCTACTGTGATGTGTTCAAGATGTAGGAGCCTGGAACAGGGCAGTGTGACTGGTACAGGGACCTGAGGAACTATATAGAAGTGAGTACCTCACTGAATGGGAGATTAACATGTTAATTAGTTGACTTTGGAGAGGTCCAGATATTTAGGTTGCTCTTGATTGCTGATCATTTTTCTTCAACTTCATTATAAGGCACAGAAACCACAAACAGTTCTTATTTTAATTCAATCAGATTTAGACTCAAAACATTCTCTTGAGAATCCAAAATTCAGAGAAGAAAAAAAAGTGTGTTCGAACCCAGATATGTCTCCTGGTAGAGATTAGATTGGTGATTGTTTGTCTTAATAACTAACACTTCCTCTTGAAACTGTGCCCAAAACAACCTTTAAAAGTTCCGATTTCATGAAACGTGTCATTTCCTCTCCACTCACAGCCCCCATTTTCCTTCCTTCCCCTGGGTTTTACTTTTTTTTTTTAATATAATGCTTTAGTGTTTGAAATAATATCCCTCTTTGGCAGGCTAGTATAATATGGCTTCCATTTTTCTGGGGAGAGTTTTTGTGATGCAGATTTTTGATCTTGGCCAAGGTCACAAACAGGGTCAGAAACAACAGAGCTGAGATTCAATTCCTCACCCCAGGAGGCTCAGGAGAAGCCCCACAGCAGTTTCCTTGTCATCTTCTGAACTTGGAATGGCCTCCCACCCACGCCCAGGCTTCTCTGGCGCCTCCTTCCCTTCCTATAGCTCCACAGAGCCAGTTATTCAGGGTACATGACCAGCTCTACCACCTCCCATGACCTACTTTGACATTTTCATGTTACT
Organism: Ochotona princeps; assembly: GCF_030435755.1. Lineage (NCBI taxonomy): Eukaryota > Metazoa > Chordata > Mammalia > Lagomorpha > Ochotonidae > Ochotona > Ochotona princeps. Next base: position 26,995,556 of record NC_080844.1, read on the forward strand.
CAGAGAAACCTCAGGCAGAACCATGACAGTGGGGAAATATCTCCTCCCTCCCACCTACCTGCAGCTCAGTCTGGACTTGATTGCACTGAACATAAGAGAAGTCAGACAAAAGGAACAAAGCGGAGGAGCTAGGGGACCACAACTGGGCTTCAGCAGTGTCTGCTTACCAATTCAGGAATTTCCTTTTTTTATTATTCGTTCTGTATTTGAAAGGCAGAGAGATAGACACAATGGAAGATCTTCTGTGCACCCGTTCATTCTAAATGCTGACATAGCCAGAGTTGAGCCAGGTCAAAGTCAGGAAGCTGGAACTCAATCCAGGTCTCCCACATGGGCAACAGGTCCATTTCACGCTGCACATTAGCAAGAGGTGGGAATAAGTAGGATAAGGACCTAAGCCCCTCCTTATACCCTTTTCTTTTTACATCTGATCCCAAACATGTGCTAATCAATTTCTTATCTGTCTCAAGTCATCCTGGAAGCTGTCTGGGGAGGAGCCCTATCTTCTGCAAGTTCTCTACAACACCACTGTCGTCCTCCTCCCACAAAGGCAGTATAATTAGTAACATAAAACACTGCGGGCTACCATCTCATATAAGGTGGGCTATTAACTTTTCACAGAACTACCACTCTATTTTAAAGAAAGCTAATGCCAAGGAACCCACATTTAAAGTTCTAAAACAGCAGTGATGCACCCACCACCACCCACAGTTCTAACGATTGAGATTTTTTTTTTTCAGCTTGGCCTATTATTTATTTAGAATCAGACTGATTGCTATCTGCATGATGCAAGCATTCAAACTGACATTTCAAAACATCCACTTAGAAAGTACCAGGGAGGAACTGTAACAGTGACCTACCTCCAAAGCCCAAGCTTCAAGATTGACCAGCACTCTCCATCTCTCCCTGCCTTCCTGAGACTTTACTCAGAGCAGAAGTGGCTCCAGCTGGATGTGTCTGAAGAAGAGGTGTCTGGCAGTGCTCCCTTCGGTGGGATTTGGGTGCCCTGCTTGCCATGGGCAGTGTCTCTGAAGCCCAAACTATGACTTAAACACTAACTCCAGTTTATCTTTCAATTTCCCAAGTGGGTATCTTGGGGAGGGTGTTGGAAGTACTGAATGGGTGCAGGAAAGAGAAAATAGAGCCTCTCTTTTTTCAAAACACACATGCAGTTGAACTAAAAATTACATTTTAGAAAGGCAAACACTAAGAGGAAAGTCTCCTTGGAGAATGCCTTTGCCATGCGTCAATTAGTGAGCCTGCTCTTGCACTAGGTTTTCTCTGCCTCCTCAGGGCCAAATCTTCCACCTCCCACACAGATCTGTGAAATCAATTGTCTTCCCCAAACATGTGGTAACCACAGAGAAGTGAAATTAATAACACTGCTCCAAAAACATGATTTCTAAAGATGACATTCCTTCTCTAGTTATCAACTTTCTTTCTGCCACCAAGAAGGGACCCTAAGGGGGAGCAGGCAGGATCTGGTGAAGATTTGTATCTTCTCCTCCCCACCCCCACCCCTTGTCTTTCTAGTTTAGATTTTAGTTTAACTTAGCTATTGGGGAGGGGAAGGGAGTGAGGAGTCAAAGGTTGAAGAAGAGTTTAAAAAAAAAAAAAACACCACTCATGATTGTCATTTCTGACAAACAGGCATGTCAAAGCCAAGGGGGACTGGGGTTTCCATTCGACACCCCCGCTGCCCCCTCCATTCGCTTCTCCATCACCCTTGCCTTGGCTGAAAGAGGGCAGTGTGGCTGACATACTGAGCTTGTCACCTGATGAGGTTCCTCGGGAGAAGGCCCTGCTCAGCCGCTTCCCTAACAATACCAGGAAGACAAGCCGAGGCCATCTGTCTCCATTAGGAGGACAGTATTTTCCTCCCATATTATTCTGACTGTCATGTCCTCCTTCAACTCCAAAGGCAGTGCTGTCTCATACATCATCATCATTTTCTCCTCACAAAAATGGAGAATCCCGGGGAGGGGGTCTTTTTTGCGCAAGGTCCCGCCCTAGATGGCCAAGGGCCTTCCCCTAATGACAGAAGCAAAACTTGGCTACCAGGGGAGACATTTGCATCCCAATTAGGCCTGGGGCTTTGAAGAGTGGGAGAGGGTAGGGGGAACTGACAGTCTGTAAATCAGATCAAACTTCAGCAATATCTACAGGCCTGGAGAACACTCTGGTGATACACATAGGAGAGGGAAAGGAAAACTCCCCTAAATTGGGAACTTGGGAATAAAGAGGCACTCAGATTTGGCAAAGAAGAATCTATACTAAGTCTTGATAGAAACATAACCTTGTTACTGAAATTGGAATATTATTAGTAGTAGTTATGTTTGTCTCGGGTATACCATTTTATTCCATTTGTTTATTTGTTTGTTTGCTTACAGGACATTTTTCCACATAAAACTGAGTTAGATTTAGAAGAGACATTTTTCTGACCCTAGATCTTGACTCTGACTACTGCCATATGTTGATCAGATATGAGCTCTCAAGAACTTTTGTTTATGTCTTAAATAATAATGCCCATATTTAGTATTTATTAAGACCTACTATGTCTATTCTAATTACTTCACATACATGTTCTCATTCAGTACTCTTTGGAAAAACCAGCAATTATTGATAGACAAATTCTATTTTTATCATTATTTATATTTTATAGTTGTAAACATTGGGGGTTTAAGAATTAAATAATTCCATTAGGCCTTCAACTGGTAATTGATGGAGTTAAGAAGGCCAATAAGGATATACAGTCAATATAAATACTAATTTGATATGCAGAAGTCTAGACTATTCCAGTGGAAAGAAACAACTATGGAGTACATTAGTCATTACTGTGTTCCTAACCAATATTAGTCTGAATGGAATCAGTTGAAACAGAATGTAAGTCAAAATGGTGGTAGAGAGACATTTAGTTTCTTCACTAGCCATCAGTCACTCTTCCTCCCTTCCCTCCTTTAATAGAACCCTGTTTTTATGTAATTAACCCTTTTCCTCACATTTTAATACTCTATAATGCCCATTATGATAACTTAATGTTCCTTGCCAGTTAGTGGAGAAGGAATGGCTAAGTGACTAAATTCTGGCCAATCAGTTGTGAGGGGATGGGTACAGGGAAAGATGGAGTTTTGGAAAGGTTTTTGAACCAGATTAAAAACAAACAGCATGAACTGGAACTATGGTTATGCAACAAGGTGAAGGAACCCACCATGGAGGGAGGGTGGGGGGAGAATCCCAGATTCTATGTAATTACAACACAATGTAATTAATGAATAAATTTAATAAAAAAAAAAACAGCAACCAAAAGCTAACACAGAGAAAATAATGATCCTTTTCCTTCCACTGGAAATTATTACGTAAGGATGTTATGAAGACCCATCTTGAGCACAGGCTAAAATGATGAGAGAATTTGAATCCTTGAAAGCACTGATACATCATTAAGTTAGCCAACAATGGAACTGCTCTGTGTTGGACATTTGATCATAAAATATAATCTATTTTCTTTATGTATCAACCAAATTTGATGCAGGAAATACTGGTTAAATAAGTGGGGCTAGCATTATGGCTTATTGGGTTGAGTTGACAACTGCAACACCAACTTCCTTATAAAGACTGATTTATTTTCACTGGAAAGTCAGATTTACAGAAAGAAGAACAGATAAAGATCTTCTGTCTGCTGGTTCACTCCCCAAGTAGCTGCAATGGCCAGAGCTGAGCCAATCTGAAGCCAGGAGCCAGGAGCTTCTTCCATGTCTCCCATGCGGGTACAGGGTCCCAAGGCTTTGGGTCATCCTCAACTGTTTTCCCCGGGCCAGAAGCAGGGAGTTGGATGGGAAGTAGACTAGACAAGAATAGAACTGGAACCCATATGGAATCCTGGGACAGGAAAGGTGAAGACTTTAGTCACTATACTATTACACTGGGCCCCACCAACTCTATAATGTGACCAATTTGAATCCTAATTGCTCTACTTCTGACATAACTCACTGAAAATATCCTGGCAAAGTAGCAGAAGATAGCCTAAGTGTTTCGGCCCCTGCACCCATATGGGAGACCCAAATGAAGCTTCCACTTCCTAGCTTTGACCTGGTCCACCCCTGGCCATTATAATCACTTCAGAAGTAAAACAGCAATTGGAAAATCAATCTCTCTCTCTCTGTCTCTACCTCTCCACCCCCCACCACCACCTCCCCTCCCGCTGGCACTGCCTTTTAAACAATCTTTTTAAATTTTTTAAACCAGTATCTACGAATAAAGAAAATGGTTACTATTACATTCATTATAGGTGTGTGAAGTTTTACCTCTGTGTCTTCCCCTATGATCCTTGAGTTTACAAAATAATAATGATAACAATAGCAACAGGTTTATGTAACCCCTTCAAGGTCTTTAAGAGATCACAGACATGATCAGTCTCAAAACATGTCAGAGGAATTATGGTAACAGTCCAAGTGATATCTAAGCAAAAGAAAGCAAGAGATTTGACCAAAACTGCGTACCTTATTTAACCAGACTTCAAAATCACAAAATCTCTAAGTAAAGGACATGGTTTATAAATGTGCTATGAATATCCTGACCTTGTTTATTAATTCAAAACTGAACAAAGAGCCTCTCATATTCCTTGAAAACTATTCGTTACGAAGAAAAAACAGTAATATCCCCCTCCAACATGTGCATATTATATAATAAACACATCATTATAGACTGTTTGAAGGGGGTGCAATTTATAGTTGGATCCTGGCAGCCGCTTTGAAGCTGTGCAATTTTTCACTTAAGGCTAATTAGAAAATTCTTAATTAGCAAGTCTATCCAATAGATTAGACAGTGAAGATTTTTTACAACCACTGAAATATTTAGTTTTCATTTGTCTATTTTAACAAAACAAAGTAGAAAGGCATCCTTTATAAAAATCTCTGTTGAAGGCTCACAAAGCTTGTAACCTGGAGCCAACCAGGATGCATTGCGACACAAGCATTCTTGTCCTTCTGTACACTGACTGTCTTCAGGACGTGGAACAAGTCATGTCCTCTGTGGTCTGTGCTCATCTATGAAACAAGCAAGTTGAGTAAGATCAGGTTTTATCAGCCTCATCACTATTGATATTTTGGATCCAGGGTTCAGGAACACACTCAGCTTCTAACCATAACAGGCCAGTAGTTTCCCTGCAACCACTCACTGTGATCATCAAATGTGTCTCCACACATTGACAAATATTTTCTGAAAGGAAAAAATCACTGCAGCTAAGAACCACTGAATTAGATCAGAAATCACAAACGCCAAAAAAAGTCCAAGCTGTCACACAAATGAGGAAAGTAGACCAGATGAAAGAAAGGCCAATTCAAGAGTAAGTATTCCATTTAAAAGTAAGAGACCTTCCTCATCCCAGTGGACTCACCCTATGTCACAATTGTTCAAGACAGAGCACAAATCTGGCACTCCAGCCACACAGTGAACTTGTAACATTCTACTAATTTCCTAAGATACTCTCCATCAATCTGGAATCATATTCTCCATCTTTGCTTTCCATCAACAAAGTCTTTCTCAATGCCTCACAGCCAGATTCTGCCTTTTCAAATAAACAAATAAAATAAATAAATGAAATACTTAGACACACACACACAGGCCCAGTTTAGTTCAGGAGACAGAACTCTGACCCTGGCAAAGATAAGATGGCCACAAGGAAATCTAATCAGCTGTCGAAAGATGTGCTCTGAAGGTTGGGAAAGGAAGATGAGGGACCATCTCTGCTTTCTATTCAGAAAAAAAGAGTTTTAATTTTCCTTTTAAAAGAATGCACATGATAGGATAACAGCATCACATTTGGAAATCTGCCATCCTCAATGGCTTCTTCTTAACAGATGCCGTGACAATACAGTGAGTTATTGTTTACTTTCTAGCAAAAATAAATCGACAATTATGAGTTGCTATCATTAGCCCAATTGCTTTCCAGTGAGATGGCTGATAGAGAAAATAATAGATTGGCTTCTCCAACCTTATCCTCCCACTGGAAGACAACATATCCACTCCTGATCAATACTTTGATCTGAGTTACTTATAACACTGTCAGATGTGAGTGTCTGCTTCATTCTGGGGTGGAGAAATGAGTTTGCTTTGTGAAATTTAGGTCAGGCATTAAATTGTCTTGGGTGAGTTGTTATTGTGGTCAGGAGCCACACACCCAGATCAGCACAGCAGAGCATTACCAGAAACTAAACGTTCAGTCCAAGTAAGTGCCCCCTTCCTTTATTAACACCATGTCGTGGGTACATTATGAATAACGTCATAGGAGCCCATGTGTCTGAATTATGCTTCAGGGAAATGATCTGGGAACATGGCTTACATTTTAAAATAAAACTTCCCACCATTTGACCCAAACCTCTGCTTCTAGGAATCTGCCATAGGAAATATTCAGAAGCTAGAACCAAAATTTGTGCATAGACATGTTCTAGGTAATGTCATTTATGACCGAAAAAGTAAGCGCCTACCTCATCACTGATATTGGGACACGGAATAAATAAGGACTAAAATATAGATAAATGTTTGGATAGCTTTCACTACTAGAGAATATTTGTAACATATCATATGCAAAAAAGATGGTAAAAGGTGGCATACACTGTGATACCAACTAAGTGTATGTACTTATATTATACATCAAAATTGTGAACTCTGGGGTCGAGCATCATGTGACACTAGCATCCCATATTGGAGCTGGACATGTCCCAGCTGCTCTAGTTCCAATCTAGCTACCAGGTAATGGCCTGGGAAAAGTTGCATAAGATGGACCCAGAGTGGGCCCCTGCCACCAGGAAGAAGGTCTGAAAGAAGCTCCTGGCCCAGTCCTGCTGGTTGTGGTTCACTCCCTCTCTCTGTAAGTCTGACTTCCCAATGAACAAATAAATTTTTTATTTAAAAATGTGAACTCTGGTTACTTTTAATGGTATTGTAAAGAATCTTCATTTACACATTGTTACTTCTTTATTTGAGAAAGACAAAGAGCACATTCACATCACAGGTTCACTCCTCACATGCCAACAATGGCCCCTAATGAGGCTGAAACCAAGCTCCAGGGACTCAGTCACCCACATGGGTGGCAAAAGCCCAACTCCTTGAGTCCTCACCACTTCCTCTAAGGAAGCTAGAATCAGGAGCTAGAGGCAGCTCTCAAACCCCATCACTCCCATATGGGATGCAGATGTCCCAACTGTTAGGCCAAATGCCCAACTCCATTTCCAATTACAAACCTCTCCACATTTTCTTTCTCTCTCTCTCTCTCTCTTTTTTTGTTTTGTTTTTTTTTTTTTTGTATTTTTAAACTGTCATTATTATTTTCTGTGACAGTTTTCTAGGTATACGGATTCCCCTCCCCACTCCCCCTTCCTTCTTTCCTCCCTATTCTCCTTTCCCCACCATTTCCTTCCATATTATTACAATAGTATAGTCTCTACATTTTCTAAAACTTTACATTAACTTCAGTATTCCACTTGCTATTACATGTTTTTTATCCTGAAGGACACCAAGTTCATTGGACACTTCAAGATACATACACTTGTACCATGTAAGTTTCAGAAAAAAAAAAACTTTTTCAATTCACTAATGGCATCTTAACCTGTTATGTTTTTAGAATTCTGTAAGTCATTTTATTACAAAATGGTAAAAATTACTATTTTAAAATACAGAAAAGTTTATGTAGAGCCTAAGGAAATTGCACAATTTAGGGTGTCCTCTTTTGTGTAAAGATATAAACTTTTAAATATAAAATTAGCCACATATGTGAATATCAACTTAGCTTGAGAAAATCTCTCTTCTTCCCTTCCTCTCTCCCTCTCCCACCTCCCACTCCACACACACATTTTCTGCAGACTTGAAGATGAAATCCTTCTTCTCTATACTCCAGAAGTTCCTGTATGCACACAAGTACTCCCTGATTCCAGCCTGGCTTCCCTAGCCCAAAGGCGCAGGGCCTCAGCTCTGTCAGGGAAACGAAAAAAACTCTTAAGCTCAGGGCCAAGTGCTGTTCCACAGGAAATATCTTAAATCTCAAATAATATTTAAACGACTATTTCTATTTCCCTTTAACAACGGTATTTAATAAATACTAATCAACACATTTTTAAAAAGATTTATTTTATTTTTTTTTATTTGAAAAGGCAGATTTACAGAGAGAAAGAGATACAGAAAGATCTGTCTGTTGGTTCATTCCCTAAATGGTCGCAGTGGCCAGAGCTGAGCTGATCGAAAGCCAGAAGTCAGGAGCTTCTTCTGGGTCTCCCTCATGAGTGCAGGGTCCCAAGACTTTGGGTCATCCTTTACTGCTTTCCCAGGCCATAAGTAGGGAGCTAGAAGGGAAGTGGAGCAGCTGGAATAAAAACCAATGCCCATGTAGGATCCCGGCACATGCAAGGTGAGAATTTAGCCATTGAGCCATTGTGCCGGGCCTTAATCAATACATTTGCATCAACATTTGTAAAGTGACCTGCTGTATCCAGGGATACCGCTATTTTGTGTTCAATAATAATTGTATTTTTAAAAAAAATTTAAAAGGAGTCAATCTCAGGAGCTCTACCACCCCTATAGTTTTCCACTGGGCCAGGACACTAAACAAAACCTCCTGCAGAAATTCACAAATGCTTCTAGGAGCAGAGAAAGGCCTAGGGTTTGTAGTAGATCTGTCCTTAGCGAGCTACTGGGGATACTGAACTAGGACCCCTTGTATAATAAAGACATACCAGCAGAAGAGTACTCCTTTAATCAAAAAGAATCAGAATAAAATTAAAAATTATACAAAAAAATCAAAATGGACATCATATAAATTCCATCCATCAAAACCTGATCAATAAAGCCCCATCTTATAGGTGGTTTCTCATCATGTTTAGAAAGAGAATTTTCTTCTTATTCTGATCTGCAATACACAAATGAGTGTTCTCAGTAAAATCCAACAGGCCAATTTAACCCAGATCTAGAACACTCTTCGACACATTATGACAACAGGATATACTATGTGTTCATATCTCACATGACAATGGTATATGTATGCTACCTGATTTTATATTTTAGACACACATGAACCTGAACTGAAAAAAAGACAAGACAGATACTAAATATCATTTTATGTGTTCTATGCACAAAATGGAAGTAAACATCACAAATATTATGAAAAGACAAATAACATGGTGTGGAGGAAAATACAGCTCACATAAGAGACAATACATACAAAATTGTGATTCCAAATGAGTTAGAGACACAGAAGAAATGTTTGAAGAGATAAGGGCTAAGACTATTCCAGAACTGTTCAAATAAATCAGCTGACAAAAACAAGAACAACAGACTTCAAACAATCGAAAAATAAAGAGATCTAGACTTAGGCACATTAAAGTAAAACTTCTGAAAAACAAACAAAGTCTGGGACGAGTGAAAAGGAGGGCATATACTTATAGGGAAAATGAGAAGAATAACAATTGACATTTCATCAGAAATGGTGACAAGAAAACACTGTTACAATATCTTCATACACTGAAAGAACAAACCTATCAACTTAGAATTCTACACCTGGTGAACTGATACTTCAAAATCCAAAGTGAATTAGTGACATTTTGAGACAAACAAAAGCTAAAATATTTTCCTCTGCAGATCTGTACTATATGAGATGCTAAGAGAAGTGTTATATGCTGAAGATAAATTTTATTAGATGAGAATCTGATTCTTTAGGAAGGAATGAGTAATTTCACAAAGGTAAAATATATCAGCACATTGAATAATTTTAAAAAATCCTATATTAGGGTCAATGCAATGGCTTAACGGGCTAATCCTCTACCTGCAGTGTTAGCATCCCATTTGGAAGCTAGTTTGTGTCCCTGATGTCCCACTTCCAATCTAACTCCTTGTTTGTGGCATGGGAAAGGAGGATAGCATGGCTCAAGGCCTTGGACCCCTGCTTCCATGTGGGAGACTTGGAATAAGCTCCTGGCTCCCAGCTTCAGATAAGCTCAGCTCTGTCCATTGCAGCCATTTGGAAGAGTGAATCAGCAAATGAAAGAACTCTCTATCTCTCCTTCTCTCACCATGAAATCTTTTCAAAATAAATAAATCTTTTAAAATACTATATGTGTGCATGTACGTTTCTTTAAAATATTTTAACCATTTAAAATAAAAATAATAACAATCACATTATGGTATAATCAATATAAATAGAAGCCAAATAAATTACAACAGCACATGGGGTTAAAGAATGCTATTTGAAAGTTCACTGTTCTAAGAAAATGAGAAAATGAAGTATTATGGGCTGCAGTGTGCCCAGATAGGCTTATTCCAGATTCTTCCTTTCATGAATGAAGGAATCCAAGCTGGCAGCCAGCATTGTAAGCTAGTTAGTTAAACTACTGCCTGCCATACTGGCATCCCACATGGGTACCGACTAGACATCTGGCTGTTCCACTTCAGATCTGGCTTCCAGATAATGTACCTGGAAAAGCAGTGGAATTTGATCAAATACTATGGACTTGCCCAGTCCTTAAGGCTGCAGACATTTGGGGAATTAATTAGTGGATGGGAGACTTCCTCTCTCTGTCTCTCCTTCTCAAGCTGCAACTCTGCCTTTCAAATTAAAAAAAAAAAAATCTTTTGAAAAATGAAAGAATTCAAGATGGAGGTTTAGCAGTATACAGTAAAGCAGAATTTATTTATAACAAAGCAAAAAATGCACACTCAATAAATAAGCCAGGCCAGACACACATACATGAAAAAAGAGCCAAAACAAATACAAAAAGAAGATCTTGAGAAAAAACCATCAACAACAAGAGCCTCAACAACCAAGAAAAGCTCCAAGCCAAGAATGTCCTCAACAAGGCTAGGCCTTCTCTTAACAGTATACCATTTGCAGGTGCAGCAGACAACACTCAGGGTAGAGCCCAATAGAATATTCCAAAGTGGGTGGGGTATAGGGCAGCGCTTGAACTCTTCCCATTTCTATGCACCACCACCTTCCAAGCATCATGGCATAAGCTGAATGATGGGAGTGGATGCACCTCTCATAATACTTTTATTATAGTGACATTAGAATGATTTAAGGGTTCCAGGGTGAGACAGTGAAGAGATATACATCCTGCAGCCATGTGGAATATTTCTAGCCAGTGCTAGTCCTAAGTTCAGAATTGGGAAATTTGTGGTCTCTCCTACCTAAAAAGGAGAGGGGGCAAAGTGGAACTTGGTGAAACATAGAAGGTGAGACTGGATGGTGAAGAGAAAGGAGGTTTGGGTTGTAGATAGAAAGGAACTGGATTTTGGATTATGCCCAAAAAGGGAGTTGCCATATGTGGGCTGGGCCTGGTTGTCCCAAGTTGGGTTGGCCATGCTACTGAATAGCAGAGTGCCTTCAGTTGTTGTTCAGCAACCTGCACTGCCACACCAATTGGTAGGAGATGTCTAACAGTGATTCAGCTGGGCCTGCCAGACCTCAGTTCCTTTTCATATCTACCTGTCTTCCCACAAGAGAAGGGAGGCAATGTTTGAAGACATCCCACAGAGGCACTGGTTCAAGTCCTGGCTATGTGGCATGCCAGAATCACAGGTGATAATTTAATCCTGCTCCACTTCTAATCCAGCTCCCTACTAATGCACCCGGGAAAGGAGTGAAAGATAGCCCACATCCTAGGGCCTAGGAGTGACTGCAAGACACATTTATAAGTAAAAAATACAGCAAATTAATGACTAATAACTACTATATTTATTTTAAATGAATAATTATTTTAAAGACCATGGCAATTATGGAGTAACCTATAATTATATAAATAGTGAAAGTGAATGAAGGGCCTGCTGCGATGACTGAATGACTAAATTCTTACCTTGCAAGCACTGGGATCCCATTTGGGTGCCGGTTCATGTCCAGGCTGCTCCAGTTCCCATCCAGCTCCCTGCTTGTGGTCTGGGAAAGCAGTACAGGATGGCCCAAAGCCTTGAGACCCTGCAGCCATGTGGGAGATGCAGAAAAAGCTCCTGGCACCTCGCTTCAGGTTAACTCAGCTTGCAGCCATTTGGAAAGTGAGCCAGTAGATAGAAGATCTTTCTGTCTCTCTTCTCCATGAATCTAATCTGCCTTTTCAATAAAAATAAAGAAAATTTTTTTAAAATATGAAGGAAGAGTGAAGAGAGTAAAAGCTCTTGTCTTGGTCCAGAAAGGGATCCAAGCTGATTAACTATTCTGTTTATTATTAAAATGTTTTCATGTAAACATAAACATGTGTATAACAAAAACTGAAATGTAAAAGAGCTGCAACCAACATAATAACAAAAATGGAGCATGTAGCTTTAAACCAGCAGAAGGAAATGTGGAACAATGAGCACTTGCTAATTTTAAATATTAGAAAAGTCTGTTTATACCCAAGCACACATACAAATAAGTACACATCAGGCATTTTGTGTATCTGTTTGAGTAGCTGGTATGTGTCTCTCTGTGTATGCCTGGTATGTGGCTATGTGTGAATGGATACAAATATTGGTTTTCTTTATTGAAATAGGATCATACCTCATCATCCCACATATCAAAAATGTTATAGTTTTCCCAACTATCCAACAGCCCTGAGAGGCAGTAAGATAAGAAGCTCAATTATTCTGGATTCCTATAACTCAGTAGAAAGAGTCCTGGGAGAAAATGTGGTAGAATAGAAAAAGCTCCTTCACTTGATCAAAGGAATAATGTTGTAGATATGCTGTTACGCATGGGAACTGGTCCAAAGCTGAGAAATCAATAGATCCAGTCTCTCCTCAGAGAGCAGAGACCCTGATGCAAGGATCATTAGAAGGCTCAGGTCCTCAGATTTCAATCGCTGCGGGCACCGTTCAGTGGTTCAGAGCATCCCCCAGGTTCTAATACCAACTACTTCCTTTGCTGCCTGACTTTGGGCAGGTTCTTAATCTTCCTGCACCCCTAGTTTCCTGTCTATAAAATAGAGATAACAATGTGACCTCCTTAACATGGGTATGTTGAAGATTAATGGAGCTAGTTTTTGCACAGCGCTCAAATGGTGCCAGGCACATCGGCAGTGTTAACTGATGCAATGCCTAGGATTTAGGAGAAGTGAACAGCAAGGATGTGAGTGGATCATACCAGCTCTGGAATGATGCTCACTGGGGCTAGATGATGGACACATGAGATTCTACTTTTAGCATATGTTCAATTTTCTATTAAAAATGCTACTTAAGAAACATCAGAAAGATCAACTTATTATAGGTGATGCCAAGACCAAAGCAAAATGGTCACAATGTTGTGGTAAGAGGAGATATCTGCACAGAAAGCAGCTACAAGGACAAATACAAATATTCACAGTTGTTTCTATACAGCGTGATCTACAGGCTTCCTCAAGGTGTTGGCCCTCCCACCTCCTGCCAACACTCCAAACATTTGTCTCTTGGGCAATCTTTTGGATGGTTGAAATGTTTTAATTAAAACATTAATTTAGTGGCATGGGTTTGGCACAGTGGCTAAGGCATCCCTGGGGACACCTGCATTCCATATCAGACTTCCTGGGTTCAATTTCTGTTTCTGATTCTAGCTTTCTTCTAATGCACACCCTGGGAGGTGGCAAGTGATGGTTCAGCTAACTGTGTCCTGCCCCTCACATGGGAGGCTTGGGTTGAGTTTCCAGCTCCTGGTTTAGGCCTGACACAGAATGCCTTTTGCTAGTAACTGGAGTGTAAACAAGTATACCAAAGATCTGCCTCTTTCTCTCTGCCTTTCACACAAGGTGGCAGTAAATTAATAAAAATTAGCTTTATGGGTTAAGCTGCCTCCTGCGATACCAGCATCCCGCCTGAGCACTGTTTGTGTCCCTGATATGTCACTTCAGATCTAGCTCCCTGCTAATGACCTGAGAAAAGCATCAGATGACAGCTCAATTCCCTGGGCCCCTGCCACCCATGGGAGCCAATCTGAATGAAGCTCCTGGCTCCAGGTTTTGTCCTAGCCCCGTGCTGGGTGGTGTGGCAATTTGGGGACTGAATCAGCAGAGAGACAATCTCTCTCACTCCATCATTCACTGTAACTCTGACTTTCAAAATAAATAAATAAATAAATCTTTTAAAAAAAGAAATTAGCTGTAATTTTTATAGCCTAGTTTAAAGAGAGGTGTGGAAGAGGAATGGGAGGGATCAGAGCTAAATAGTTACAGGAAAGCTGTTATCAGTTGTCCTAATAAAACACAGACGTTGACTTCAGCGTCTAGATTTTGATGGGGAAGAAAAGGGATATAGCCGAAGGAGCCAAGAGGGAGGAGAGAAGACAAGAAAGGAGATGCAGCCAGAGAGGGCAAGTAGACCACTCTCTTTAAATGGGTTTTGAGTCATTCCTGATGGGAGCACCAGCCTCTGCAGCAAAGAGGGAAGAGAACTTTCCTGTTACTCCAACTGTGGCCCATGGACACCAGCATCACATGGGAACTTGTTAGAATTACACACAAGTCCAGCCCCACCCGAGACCTGGTGAATCAGACCTGGCATCTTAGCCAGATCCTTGGGTAATTCTCATGTACATCAAAGTGTGAAAATTATACCACCTAGCCAGGATTTATATGCAGCTGGCTCTTAGTAAATGCCTGACAGATGTCTGAATGGATGGGAAAAATAGGATAAGCTGTACTTTCATTCAGCAGTCCTGTATTCATTCTGCATTCACGAGACTAAAGCTCAAGTTCTTGAGTTCTTCCCGCTGGTTGTAAATCAAGATCACCTGGGTATCATTCTGACAGATGAGCAGATCCCATCTCAACCTATTCTGACTCACTGTTCTAGGGTGGAGATTTCTGGTGGGGGGAGACTGGGGAGGGGCGTGTAATTGAAAATGGTGACTGCTCACTTCTTTGAACAATCTGTACCAAAGATATGCCACTGAGTCCACACACCCTTGCTCAAGATAAAGGCAGAGATTGTTGGAGTTGACGTCATACAGAAAGGGACTATTTAGCCCCAGTTTGCATTGTCTTTTCTCCTTAGATACCCCCGAATACATGAACACATAACTGATTAGTGTGGCTTACGTGTCTTGGGTTGACCTTTCTCCAAACAGATTAACCTGTTACCTGAGTCGTGCTTCTTCATGCTCTTTCTCTATGACACATCTCCTTCCCTGCCCCACATACTACATGTATGAACCAGAATTGACTACACAGTAGCTCCAGCTGCTAGCATGTCTCCTTTCTTGAGCTCAGGGAGCTGAAGTAGAGTGGAGCTATAACTTAGGTGACCCACCTTGAGCAATGCCAGTGTGTGGATTTTGGTCAACTCTGTTCTGGTTGGGAACTGCCAACTCAAGGCAACTCTACCAGTTAGGAAGCCTTTTGCATAGCAGGTCCAGTTGTATCACAGAATCCACCACTCAGAAAACTTAATAAAGAAAGCCATGTCCTCCATTTTCTCCCTTACTAATTGTACGTAATTAAACCTACGTCTTTCGCAAGATAAAGACAACAGGAGACAAAACTTTGGCTGTGAACAGTCTGCGCATTGTTTTCTCACTGAAAACTTTCAGAAAAAAAAAGTCTTCCCAATAATTCAGAATTCATCGAGGCAATTTCAACATCTCAATCATTTGTCTTCATATGTCCCATTTAGGCAGAAGAGAAAGGGGACAACAATTAATGATGAGTGAATGAATAATGATAATCAAAGCCAAGTTCAAGGTAAGAAGATGTCAATTAATACATGAAAGGCATAACCTGTGATGAAGGAACTATGTAGGTAAAATTAACTCTGACTTCAAAATGATTTGATCATTAGTAAATGAAACTCCTAAGCCAGTGTGCCATCATGGACGGGAAAGAAGTGATGAAACTCCAGGCTGCTGTCAGAGATGTTCTTAGTATCCCCGAACTTGTGATGCGTCTATGGTGTTTCCACATGAGAGCAGGCTGTCACCAGTTGGGAAGAGGCAGCATTCTTTTGCTAACTCCTCCTCCCTTTGATGCCTATAGAACTTGGCCATTAAAACCTGCCTTAGGCTAAAACTCAGCAGGCAAGTTTCCAGTCCAAGAACAGTTTGACAAAGATTTAATAAAATTTAATAAAATCCAATGTGATTGGCATTGAACGATTTGACTTACAGAAAAGTTTACCTACATATGCAGATAGACATGTGGCAAAGGCCAGGCTCCCATTGTGGAGGACTGCAGGGCAGTAACTCTTGGCCACTTCATATTTTCTTCAAAACTGTTGATGTTCTTAGTCTCTAATCACTTGGCGGTTGGTGAGCTCTCCCAGACATTGTTAGGGCTTTTACAAGATTCTGTATTTGGTTGAATTTTGCAAATAGCAGTATTACTCTGTGCCAGCTGGCTGAAGAGGTTAAAAGTTTCAAAAATGACATAAAGGCAAAAAATATTTCCAATAGTTCTTTTAAAAGTGAGGCATCAGGGTCCGGTGCGGTGGCCCAGCAGTTAAAGCCCTTGCCTTACACACACCAAAATCCCATATGGGCACTGGTTCTAATCCTGGCAGCCCCACTTCCCATCCAGCTCCCTGCTTGTAGCCTGGGAAAGCAGTCGAGGATGGCCCAAAGCCTTGGGACCCTGCACCTTCATGGGAGATCTAGGTGAGGCTCCAGGCCCCTGGCTTCGGATTGGCTCAGCTCTGGCCATTGCGGCTGCTTGGGGCGTGAATCAACATATGGAAGCTCTTTCTCTCTGTCTCTCCTCCTCTCTGTATGTCTGACTTTCTAATAAAAATAAAATAAATCTTTTTTTAAAAAATCTTGACCATTAAATATTTAACTTCTGTATAGGATTCCTATATGTTAAGCAAAGCAGATGAGCAAGGGCTAGTACCTATACCTCTCTGCCTCTAGTGAAAGATGTGGTGATGGTGGTTGAATTTCAACAAAAACACAGAAAAAAGACGCGAGTACCTAAAAAAAATTCATAAATCAATTCATTTCTCTTTTGCTACACCTTCTGCACACCAACACAACACATAAAATCTGCAAGCAGCGGGCCTGACTTACTATTTATTAGGAACCATGCTGCCCACAGTGACGGCACAGCTCCTTCAGTTGGAAATCTGACCAACATACAAACATGTTACTTACACACGGCACTGGAAGTATCTTCTATAACAACGTAGTCTCATATAAAATGTTATTAATTAGATAAACCAGCATCTAACATACACAAGAGGATTCCTCCAAGTGACTCCCTCAAACTTACCTTACAGATAAATGCATGTAAGACTAACTGATGTATTTTTAAAAATCCCCACTTGTATTCTGTTTTCCACAGCTCATTCACTTCATAAAATTTATGGAGAGACATGTTCCAAGATTGCTATTCAAATTGCTTAAAACTAGTATGAGATTATTTTCACCTTTGCTAGACCTACTCCACTGATGCTATCAAAAAAAGATACAAAGCCAGGAATACAAGCAGCTTAGCTCCCATGGATACATGTAGTTTAGTATCAATGAAGAAAACACAGTTGCTAAACATTTATAACAACTAGAACTGCTCAAATTTTATTTGATCCCTTGGATCCAAAGTGGTATAGTAACACTAAAGTTTCCTTGTCTGCCTTTTGAGCATAAAGAATCCAACTGAAATGTCTTGCTGAATCTATGTTTGCTTGCTGCTCCAGCGGACTGATTTTTAGTATTTTGATTCCATTTACTATTGAGTCACAGATATAGGGCCTGTGCTTTATCTCTGACATGCATGGCACTGCTGCAGAGCAATAAAAGGCTTACAGAACAAACCCTTCTAAAAGCACATAACTATGTTCACTTTCTAGGTCAGTTCCTTGCATTAAAATTGTGTACTAGCTCCTGGTAGATTTCGTTTTGTTTTGTTTCCAGGAGACTCTTGGCTGAACACAGTTAACTACTTTGGACCCGGGTCAGAAGAATCCTCATTGTGAGACTTCCAAGCTGGCTGACCATCCTGCCTCAACAAGTCTATCACTTTGAATCCATTTTCATCATGTTCTGGATCTCACATGCCCATTAGTCCCTCCCTAATGCCCAAAGTCAGATGACACTCCATGGAGCCAAATACGAAGAAAACAAAACAAAACCCACTGATCGCCACAGTGGTAGGAAGAATGATGTTTCACCGACAGAGCAGCTTGAACAACAGACTGTGTGCCCAACATACCCTAAATATCCTTCGTACACCATGTATATATCCAAAAGGGCCATGTCATGAGGTATTTTGTCGTCAGTGTTGTCAGCTCACAGCCAGTATAAGACAACACAAAACCCCTGACCTGCGATCACCAAACTAAGATGCAGACACATAAAATAACTAGTAAATTGCGCACAAGTGTTAATATAAATTAGAACTAGTTAATAAAATGCACCAAATCTATCTTTCTGAAACTCTTCACTTCATAATAATTCACCATGCATCTATCACAAACACAACAGCCTTAGCAACAGTCTTCACTTTACATTATAATCTGATAAGACTAGCCATAATAAATTTCTCATTAACCTCCAAGTCAATAAGGTTCCAGATTAGACTGAATAATTTTTAAAGGCTAGATTGTTGGGATATCATGAGATACAATGAGCCATCAGTACACTCTAACTTCCACTTATTTTGACCTAGAGATGACTACTATGACTCAATAAATCTATTCCTGAAATCAAAACTATTTTAAAGAAATGATTTAATGGTGTAACTAAGCAAAACCCACAGTCAAAAAAGTCATGTGGTCAAGATATCACATGAGGCAGTGAGGTGTCAGCCACCAAAACACATGAAATTTTCACTTACACAATCAAAACAAAGTTTTATTGTTTACCCAATGCTAAGCCATGAGTCTATAAAATGAAAGAAAACAAGAAATACACAAATACACTGATGACATACAATACAAATATACTGATAACATGATGATATGACTGCTCCTTAAAAAAAACTCCTAGAAACTACAAGAGAATTTACAGAAAATAAAAAAAATTATTTTATAAAGTATCAGGAAAGACAAGCACATGGATGTGGGCCTTGACACATAAACAGAACTCATGAAAAGTAGAGGCACAGCACATACACACAAGCAGCTCTATCTACGATCACCAACAACATGATTTTAACAAGTTTGAAAACACTCAGTACTTCCAAGAGTGGAATGATGAGTGCTTTGCACGGCTGGAAACATGGACATCAAGAACTATAAGGCTATGACCAAGAAGAAACTGCTGCCACATTATTGAGAGCCTTACTATTTGCTAAATTGCAAATGAGTGGGCTAATAAATGTTTTTAAACAGGAAAAGGATCTGATCAGTAAGGAAAGGATACATGGAGAGACACGAGGCAGCAAAGGACAGAGAAAAAGGTAACAAGCACCTAAATGATTTGTTTAGAGTTTTGTGTGCTTTTCATCTTGTTGCAGAGTTAACTGAAGGCAGCACTTAAGGATATGTAAAATATTAAATCACATGAAGGAAACGTAAACCTGAAGAAGAATTTTTAAAAAAGCTTTGTGAAATAGAATGACAAATTAAGAGTTAAAAATTAAATGCTCTGCAAATTGGTTACTGATTGCCCAAGAGATGTATAACTCACACTTCTTGGTATTGACTCCAGACAGGAACTTCTGAGTGAAATAAGGGCTCTGAAAAGTAATGAATAACATCCTCAAACATCTCCTTTCAGTGAGTTAGATTTGATCTGGAGAGGCCTGTTGTGTTCCTTTTCTGGGTGGTCGAAAGCCCCTGAACCAACAAGGCACTTTGTGCTGCCACTGATCACAACTCATGTGTCTAAGCAGCTAATCAAGCTGGAACTAGCATCTCATAAATGTTAAGGAAGATCAGACGGGTTTAGTAAAGTCTTGGACAGAGCAGAGGTGATGAAGATAGAGAAGAGAGATGTTTGAGAAATACTTCCAGAACACAGTAAGTAGGGTCATTCATCAATCAAATGTGAGAAAGGAGGGAAAGAGTAGACAGAATTGAAGATGCAGTCCAAGTTTCTGACTTGGACACTTAGATCAATGGTAGTGATAGAAGAAACAAAGAATTATAGGGCTTCTGGAAAAGATTACTAAAACCAGTTTTAGTGATGTGTTGTTTCAAGGAAGATGTTCTGAAAGCAATTGAAAATAGGAATCTAAGACAAAAGTGAAGGTATGAACTGAAATTATGAATCTATAAATCATTGACTTATTATTGGAAGCAGACGAAGACATAGTCACACATGAAATCATCCACAGAAGGTAAGAGGGAAAGAGAAGGGAGAGGTGTGAAGGGAAGACCCTGGAGCAGAGAGAGATTTCAGCTTGGAATCAGGAGCCATGAAGGGATCAATAAAACAATTCAAGGGGCTGAGAACTTAAACAAAAAAAGTGGTATTGCAGATGCCCAGGAAGGAATCCCAAGCACTGAACCATTCTCTGCTGTTTCCCCAGACCATAAGCAGGAAGCTGGATCAGAAGCAGAGCACCTAAGACACAAACTGGTCCCCATATGGGATGCTGGTGCCATGGACAGAGAATTAGCCTGTTACACCACCACACTGGCCTCCTCAGATGTTCTGTAAGTCCTCTCTCAGCTCCAGGCTGTCATAAAAAAAAAAACCAGCTTTATTAGTATTATTATTAAATCAGCCTGGTGTTTATCAGTTGCGTGACTTTGAGTGGCTCATTTATCTGCTCCAAAAGTTCCAGATTGCTCATGTGTGAAAATTAGATGTGATGATGTAACCAGGTTTCCAAATATGTTCTGCAGAACATTCATGAAAAACAGATTTCCAGAGCTCTGCACAGGAAAGAGTCTGAAAGCTGCAGGTAGAGGCTTAGTTTACTATGCCACGGCACCAGATCCTGTTCTACTTGTGACTCAGCTCCCTGCTAATGTGCCTAGGGAAGCAGAAGAGAGCCCAAGTGCTTGAGCCCATGCACCCATGTGGCGCAGTTCCTGCTGACCTGCATGGAGTTCCTGGATCCTGGTTTCAGACTGCCTCAGCTCTGACTCCTGAGAGCATCTGGGGACAGGACCAGCAGACGGAAGCTCACTCTCTAGCTTGCTCACTCTCTCTCTCTTTGACTTTCAAATAAATCAATAAATAAATCTTTTATTAAATAATTGGTTTGTGAGTACATTTACTTAAGGAAAATATACCAATGATCACTATAAAAATATGCTGAAATCTTTATTAGGAAAGTATAAAACAAAATTTCAATGAGAAATTATCTCGCAACTATTAGAATAGCTGATATTAGTTCAATAAATGAATGGATTAATAAAATATGATATATAATATATATTATATACATAATTGAATTTATTCAGTCTTGAAAGAAATCCTACCATTCACGACAATGTGGATGAAGCTGAAAGACAACCTTCAATATGAATCACAAATACTGTATCATGAGTACAACCAAAGTCACAGCAGGAGAGAACAGAAGCAGTGGTTACCAGGAACTAGAGGGAAAAGAAACTGTCTTTCAATCTATAAAGTTTTAGTTGGGCTAGATGAACAAATTATAAACATCATTGTACAACACAGTGCCTATAGTTACTACTACTGTGCTGTGTGCTTAAAATTTTGTTTGGAGGGTAGATTTCAAAGACTGGAGGGTAGATATCTGTCTCTGTCACACACACACGCAATACAACAACACAAAAACCAAAGAAATACAAGGAAACTTCTGGGTGTATCTATTGACTGTGCTGATGCTATCACGAGTGCTTTTGCAAACTCATCACATACACATTAAATATATGAAGTTCCTTTTACACCAATTATGTTTCTATACAGCTATTTCACTAAAAATATCTGGGAATGAGTGAGGAATGAAAAAGAGGTAGAACATCTTTAGTTAAAAATTGTAACAAGGGCCTGGTGCAGTAATTTGGTGGCTAAAGTCCTCCCCTTGCACACAAGGGGATCCTATATGGGCACTGGTTTGTATCCAGCTGACCCACTCCCCACCCAACTCCCTGCTTGTGGCCTGGGAAAACAGCTGAGGATGGCCCAAAGCCTTGGGACCCTGCACCCACATGGGAGACCTGGAAGCTCTTAGTGCTTGGCTTCAGATCAGCACAGCTCCAGCCATTGCGGCCACTTGGGGAGTGAATCATTGGACGGAATATCTTCCTCTCTGCTCGCCTCCTCTCTGTATATCTTCCTTTCCAATAAAAATAAATAAATCTTTAAAAAAAGTGTATCAAAAATAATGCTACTCACAAATAATTCTATGGCATTTCTTGAACTAATGTTAGCATTACTTCCATTATGAGTATTTCTAGCATTACGAATAAGAGAAGCAACAGGTTATAAAAAACAAGTTATAAAAACCATAAAATAATATTAATATGCTGGCTTCTGGCAAGAGGAATGTATTTGCCTCACATGATTAGAATTTCACAGGTAGAAACTCAGGGCTGGAACTGTGTCTCAACAATGCCCCAGGGGGCCAGACCCGTTCTACCCTTCTATTCTGCTACTCTCCACATTTTTGGCATGCTTGGCACATCTTATGAGATGTTTGCTGCAAACTGAGACATTCCATCTACTTTGCAAGAAGGAAAAAAATAGGAAGGGCAAAGGGTTAAAGGGAAATGACTATCAAGTCCAACTCGTGTTCTCAGGAAAGGAAGAACTTTCTCAGAAAGCTCATTTAGATTACTTCTGCTTCTATTTCACTGGACGCATGATGTCAAACGCCACGACTAGCTAGACGGTAGATAGGCAAAAGGAAGAGTTGAATCAACCTTCACAAACACACACAAGAGTGTCTGCCGCGTACAATGAAAAACTTGGTGAACTATTACAATTAGGATAAAATTAATTTTACTTTCAAAATATGGGTTTATGTGCTTCATTCTTCAACCTGCTTCATGAAGAAAGCTCTCATAGCAGGATTGTGGAGAGTATGCATTAAGAAGATAACTGTCACAATCGTGACAGTTTAGATAGAAAATCACTATCCCACTCACTAGATTTAAGTCTTACACCCTTGGACTATCCCTCCCACTCTTCAGTTTGCAGCAGACAGCTGAAAATCCAAGGTCACTGACGTGCCCATTTCTTGACTATTTAATCTCTGGTTTAATTATCATTATATAGCCCTCAACACTGCTCTTGACCTAATTCTCACTGACTTCAATACTCAAGTAAACATTCCTCCAAGAAGCAGTACACCTGGCTCCTTGACCTCTTCCCCTTCACGGATCTAGTTTTCTAACCTTCTTTAGCATCTCTTGTCAGTAGCCAGACACTAGACTTACTCCTTATTAATATCCAAATCCATTCCATAATCTCCATTTTAACTACCTCATGTGTTGATCTCCATTTCTTGTCATTCCAGCTCTTTCCCTTCTGAGGGAAAGACTTTCAGATTTTCCCAGACTTTCAGTCTGCTTTGACTCTGAAAATTATTTCACTGCATCACGTCCTAAAATCCACTTGCTCTACCATCATTTAATTGTCCAGCGCAACTTAATGGCTGTATTCCCTTACTTTATTTACTCTATTTTTATTCCATAGCTGCTCAATTATTTCCTTGGGATCATGCTCCATTCCCTTTCTCTGTCCTACCTTCACCTTTCTTCACAGGACAAAACCCAATATTTATGGGTTTTAACTGTCTAAATACTTCAGGCCTCTTCCCAGAATTGATTAAAACTGGAGAAAAACACGACGTTATAATAGATTTACGTTAACTGTTGGACTGCTAATTCAATGCTGTTTGGTGATTCTATCGCATTTGGCTCTTCCAGTCACTCTTCCTCACATTCCTAGACAACAACGAATATCTTTTACCCCCTTCTTAAACCTCCAACCTATTCTCCTACTCATTCTTGTTATTAGTTGATGAACAAGGTTATTTCTCTTCACCCAGAAGAGAAATGCTGCAAGTTTCAGCACATCCTAACTCACAATTCTCCGCCCATGCTTTACCTTCCTTCCTGCCTGTGACTATAAGTGAGCTACTCAGGTCCCCAATCAAAAAGCCTCTGTTCTTCCACTAGATGACGCCTAACTCTTGTCTACTCAAAGGCATTTTTTCAACAACAGCCTCCATCTTACCTAAATTATCCATGCTTCTTCTTTCTAAAAATTACTGCATATGTATTTCCAATGTGTCCTCTTTTTAAAATTCTAGAGTCCAGCACGGTAGCCTAGTGGCTAAAAACCTCACTTTGCATGTGCCAGGATCCAATATGGGCACCAGTTTATAATCAGACTGCTCCACTTCATTTCTAGTTCCCTGTTTGTAGCCTGGAAAAGCAGCAGAGGATGACCCCAAGCCTTAGGACCCTGCACCTCCAGGAGAGACCAGTAAGAAGCTCCTGGCTCCTGGCTTCAAATCAGCTTAGCTCCAGCTGTTGTAGCCACCTGTGGAGTGAATCAGCAGATGGAGGATCTTCCTCTCTATAAATCTATCTTTCTAGTAAAAATAGATAAATCTTTTTTGAATGTATTTTATGTACAAATGTTTAAATTTCTGAATACTTATATCTTAAAATATCTCAAAATAAAAACTTTTGATTCCCATATTTCCTTCTAGTTCCCAGGATTTTGCCTTTTCTAACCACCTCCTCTATTACTACTCTGGTTCAAGCCACAGTTTATCTCTTGAAATACTGGCATAACCTCCTAACTGGTCCTATTGGTCCAGTCTTTAGTGTATTCAACATTGCAGCCAGAGTGAGGATAACACTTCTGTCTCAGAGTATATCACATTGCTCAGGATAAAAGCTGAAATCTTGCAATGGTTTTTAAAGATTTATTTTATTTTTATTGGAAAGTCAGATATACAGAGGGGAGGAGAGACAGAGAGAAAGAGCTTCCATATGCTGATTCACTCCCCAAGCGGCTACAATGGCCAGAGCTAAGCCATTTTCGAAGCCAGGAGCATGTAACCTCACCTAGATCTCCCATGGGGGTACAGGGTCCCAAGGCTTTGGGCCGTCCTCAACTGCATTTTCAGGCCACAAGCAGGGAACTGGATGGGAAGTGGGGCTGCCAGGATTAGAACCAGTGCCCATATGGGATCCTGTTGCATGCAAGGCGAGGACTTTCGCCACTAGGCTACCACACTGGGCCATTGCAATGGTTTAAAGGTCCTATATCAGGCAGTAACCTCTTTTTAATATGACCACCTTTGGACAACTGTTGAAGTATATAGATTGTTGCTCAATTAACATTTTTAAAGATTTATTTATTTTTATTGGAAAGTCAGATTTACAGAGTGAAGGACAGACAGACAGAGAAAGATTTTCCATCTGCTGGTTCACTCCCCAAATAACCACAACAGCTGGTGATGAGCTGATCCAAAGTCAGGAGCTACTTTTGGGTCTCCCAAGGAGGTATAGAATCCCAAGGCTTTATGTCATCCTCAACTGCTTTTTCAGGCTATAAGCATGGAGTTGAAAGGGAAGTGGAGCAGTTGGGATACAAACTGGTGCCCATATGGGATCCTGACACGTGCAAGGCGAGGATTTTAGCCACTAGGCTACCATGCCAGGCCCTCAATTAAGATTTGTAATGCTTAAAACAAGAAACATGGAGTTTAAAAAGAAATCAACAATTATAAACACAGTGAACAAAAGTGAAATAAACTTAACCCTGTGGTGTATTAGTATATAAGCTCGTTACTACATTAAACAACACTGCCTAGTAGACCCCACACTAAGAGACTTAGATCTGGACACTATGGTCCCCACCATCTGTCTGATCTTGACTCATACTATTCTGTCCTCTGGTGGCTCAGCATGAGCCACCTTGGCTTCTTTGATTTTTCTAAGCATGCTTTGGCCACCAAGCATGCTGCAATGATCTCTGCTGTTGCTATCCCTACAAATTCCTGCATAGACTATTCCCTACCTCCTTCAGTTCTGTAATCCAATGTTACCTCACTAGTAATGCCCTCCCTGGCAATCTTCGCCCATGAACATACCCTTGCACAAGCTTTCCTTTTTTATTTTTCTCCATACATTTATGACCACCGAAGAGATATATGGATTGACTGATGGATACATGATAGATAGATGGGAAGATGATAAGTAGATGGATACAGAGAATATCTTGGTGGGGTTTTTTTGTTCTTCCTGTGCCCACATACAAATATAATTTCCATAAGGCTACCATACTTATTTTTATTTATAATTGTATTTTAACACCTAGAATAGTCTTGGTACATTATTACTATCAACAGATATTTGCTGAAAGGGAAAATCAATGAAATGAATTCCACCACTATCCTTCCCCCAGGAGAGGGACTATAGGATTGCCACCTTCTAAGTCAGGGCATCTCTGTGCTCAGGGAAGTGACTGCCAACTCTGCACAAGGCTTTGCAAGATCAAAAGAATCATTATCTTATAGCCTCTAAAATGGATGGTTTACTTTGAAAGACTCACCCTGGGGGGGAGGCACTAGCGTGAGTCCTTGACTTAGATGTTGGACCATTTGACCACTTTTCTTAGTGCTCATGGATAGCCTGGCTATGGCCATTCTTTTTTTTATGTCAGGGCCTTTTAAATAAAGTTCCACTCCAGAGACCAAGTATGAGAGATAGGAAAGAAAACTCAGTGATAGATAAGATACTACAGGAGACTGTCAGAATCTTCGCAACAGAATAAAATAATGCTTGGGGCACTGTCGATGCACACAATCATGAAAGAGCACACCATCTTCTGAACTCAGGCTTTATCCAATCTCTGTACAGCTACACGACATATTTCTCCTCCAAAGATGCCAATTTCAAACTACGACTATTGATCTCTATCTAACCCTGAAAAGTAATGATCCCAATGAGAAAAAGTGACATTGATTTGTTGGAGAATTTCAAATAAAAATAGAAGCTGAAGGGATTGTAGCTAGGGCTAAACTTGATGAGTGTGAGTGTCATAGATTTAATCCATTATGTCTAGCATAGCATAGAATTATAACTAATGTGTTTTTTTTAGGTTTAGTGAAGGTTTTATTTTGTACTACTTTGAATCTCTTCCATTGCAAAAGTTCTACAGAGTCATCCTTTTTCTATATACCTTTAGAGATTATGAGACGAGGGATGAAGGAATAAGAAAAATGGGTAAATCTCCAGGATACTGTTTACTCTCAGTGAAGGATGCAGGGGTCTTCAAAAAGTTCATGGAAAATATATATTATAAAAAAGATTATTCATGAATTGTGAACTTTTTTGTACTAAAATAAACTTCTCATTAAAAACTACTTAAGAAGGAGAGAAAGCCTTCCCTCCATTGTCTCACTTCCCAAATATCTGCAAAGGCTGAGACTGGTCCAAGCTGAAGTCAGCAGCCAGATTTCTATCGGGCTCTCCCGTATAGTTAGAAGAAGAGACCCAAGCATTTGAAGTATCAGCTGCTGCTTCCCTGGTGCCTTAACAGGAAGCTGGAACTGCAAGTAGATGCATGACTCAATTCCAGGCGCTCCATTAGGAGTTGTAAATGTTTCAAAAAGTAGCTTACCCCACTGTCCCACAATGCCCACCCCTGAACTTGCCTTTCAATTCCATTTTTCTGTGAGTTTTTCAGGGAACACTAATATTTTAGTGTGACAGTTATCAGTCACTGAAAAAGAAGGCAATTTCTATTGGGTAGCATTTTAAAACTCCAGGGCTATAATATCATTAGGGGAAAAGGCTCCTTATTTCTTCTTGTAAGAATATACACTTCTCTTTTGTGCTATCTTATGCTCTACTACGATTCTCCTTGCTATTTATTTTAACTCAACCTCACATATTAGTGTGATGGGCTTTACATCAGATCCTACACTTACCTAGAGGTATCTCTCTAAAACTTTGGACTCTGAACAGGTCTCCTACAGACATTACAAGGGGTGTGCTACATGGGGTGTAAAACATTCTTTGAGGTCCATCTTGCTCCTTCAAGTTACCTGACTCACCTGTCACTTTACTAAGAAGTTACAGAAGTTACTGAAGAGAGAAGGTCCAAAGTCAGACCCATCAGATTCCGACAAGGTATACAGAACACAGACCTGGGTGGGCAGTTCTTCCCGTGGGAAAATGAAAGCACCTGCAAGGAGAGATAGAAGGACTAAAGGAAAGGCACTTTTTAGACAATATTTTAATTGATGCATAATGGTTGTACATATATATGGAGTACAGTGCAGCATTTCAATAAACACATACCACCACATATAATGATCAGATTGGGGTTATAGCATATCTATCATTTAAGACATCATTTCTTTTAGTTGGGAAGATCAGAAACTTCTTCACAAGATATTTGGAAGTATGAATTAATTACTCTCCACCATAGTTATCCTACTGAGCTCTAGAACATTACAAGTGATTCTGAAATGTATGTATCAGTATTGCTGCAAACATAGTAAAACTTTGCTTTATATCTGCCAAACCAGTGGTTAGGAATGTTATACTACCATATTTTTAATAACCTGTGATTACTTTAAAATTTTAATGTATATGAGTGAAATGGTCATTTTTCCCTTCAATTATTATCTATAGATGCTCTCTATATTCCCGCTAGATTAGGGTCTTCTTGCTTTTTATTTGCTAAACTTCTTATTTAGTAAAGTACTAAGCCTTTTGACTATAATGTACATTTAAAATAATTATCTCAAAAACTAAGAAGAAAATAAAAGCCTAGTGGCTAAATCCTCACCTTGCATCCACTGGGATCCCATGTGGGTGCCAGTTTTAGTCCCAGCTGCTCCACTTCCCATCCAGCTCCCTAATTATGGCCTGGGAAAGCAGTAGAAAATGTCCCAAAGCCTTGGGACCCTGCACCCATGTAGGAGGCCTGAGATGGCTCCTGGCTTGAGACCAGCGTGACTCTGACTGTTGCAGACACTTAGGGAATGAAACAGCAGAGAGGAGATCTTTCTGTCTCTTCTTCTCTCTGTAAATCTACCTTTCCAATAAAAATAAATCCATCTTTTTAAAAATGGGGGAGGGAGGAGAAGGAAGGAGAGTGGTAGGGAGAAGGAGAAAGGAGGTAAGGAAGGGAGGCAGGGAATATCATTCTGTTCTTAGAATTGTATCTGTGTGGCCAGCATGATAGTATAGCACACTAATCCTTCACCTCCAGCAAGCATCGGCATCCCATATGGACAGCAGAGTACGGCACAAGGACTTGGGACCCTGTACCCGTGTGGGAGACATGGAAGAGGCTTCTGGTTCCCAGCTTCAGATTAGCTCAGCTCTGCTTGTTGTATAATTTGGGGAGTGAATCAATGAATGGAAGAACGCAATCTCTCAATCAATTGATTCTCTTTTTCTCTCTCCCCCATAACTCTTTCAAGCAAAATAAATCTTTTTTAAAAAAGAATTATATCTACAAATCACACTGAATCTAAAAAACAACCAACTGAAATTGTAAAATGTTAAAAATTGTTTCTTTCCAAGAATGCTCTTGCACCAATTAGCTATCTTCTTTGCATTGACCTTGCTCCCCTAGCCTTTAGTAATAACTACTACACCTTCTACTTCTATAAAATCAACATGTTAGCTGTGACATGTGAGAAAAACATATGGTATTTGTGCTTCTGTTCCTGGCTCATTTCATTTTGTTCACCCAGCACACCCCACAGTGGATGGTGAGTTGCCTAGAGGGTTCTTACCTGAATTTGTAAGGTTTCATTTTTCTTCCTTTCTCCATGTTTATTTCAGAACAAAACCAAAATTATGAAGTAGTTGAAAAAGTTTCCTTGTACCTCACATTCAGCCTCCCCTATTTTAACATCTAACATTAGTATGAAATATTTGCCATAATCTATAAACAACACCCAGCTTCTATTATTTATTTCTCATATTGGTATAATATACTTGTCACAATTCATAAATAGCACCCAGTTTCTTTTTTTTTTTAGCCAAACTCCTCATTATCTCACTCTCCTCCCAGCTTCTAGTAACCAACATTCTGTGTTTTTGTTTTTTAATTGAGGGGTGTTTTAGCTCCCATCTATGAGGGAGAACATGTAGCATCTGTCATCTCATATCTTATTTCACCTACTAGAAGATACTCCATTTCCATCCATTTTGCTGTAAATGGCAAGGCTTCATTCCTTTTTATGGTGGGATAATGGTATTCCAGTGTCTAAGCATTCCCACATTCTCTGTATCCATTCCTGTGATCATTGACACCTTGGTTGATTCTATATCCTGACTAGTGTGCATGGAACTGCAATGTGGTGTAGCTGATGATAACTCTTTGATACAGTGAAATGAATGGTTTTCTAAGCAAAAGGACTGCAGCCAATTATCCAACACAGCCACATGCTGCATGAGATGTTGGCAAAGATCACTGGGCATTTGTTGTAGAGTGAAGGTGCGTGTAGAAGGGAGTCTTGAGATCTCCACTAATCTAGGCCAGGCTGGGCCTATGGAGACAGAGAAACAGAATCAAGTTAAGGATTAGCCAACGTGGTATATCAGGCTAATCGTTCATCTGTGGTGCTGCTATTTCTTATAGGCAAGTTTGTGTCCTGGCTGTTTCACTTCTGATCCGACTTCCTGCTAATGGCTTAAGGAAGTAGCAGAGGACAGCCCAAGTCCTTTGGCCCCTACATTCACATGAGAGACCTGGAAGAAGCTCCTGGTTCCTGGGTTTGGATTGGCTTAGCTCTCGTTGTTGTGGCCATTTGGAGAGTAAACCAAGTGAAAAGAAGATCTGTTTTTCTTTCTCTCTGTTAAATCTGCCTTCTAAATAAAAACAAATAAAATCTTAGAAAAAAAGAATCAAGTCAAGGATTTGTAACAGGAAGAATTTTGGGTGGGAAACTGGTTATATGTAATAAAGCAGTCAAGTGTCAAACAAAAAAGGTGGCCAGACAACCCAGAGATTCATGAGCCTGGCATGAGGTAGCCTCTGTGGGCCTGCAGAAACAGGATGAAGGCAGTAATATTAGGCTGGGGACCACAGAGGACCTGACAAATGATAGCTGCAGTCACAGAGGATAGCTTGTTGCAGCCAGTGATGCCATCTGTAACCTCAATCTGTTCCCAATACTCCCATTTGATAACAATTCAGGTAACCTGGGAGCAGGGCAACACAGCCTGTAGATGCCAACCCTTTGTGGTAACAACGGTGAACAGGAGAAGGTAGAGGAATGAGCCCAAGAGCAAGCTGCCTGAGGAGTACAGAAGGTCAACAAGACCCAGTGCTGGAAGGGGAGAGTGCTAACCACAGCTGAGCCAAAGGAAGCCTCAGGCTAGAGTACGGCAGTCAGTCAAACTGTGGCCATCTGACATGCATCTAGGTTGAGAATGCCACTCGCTAAGACATCTGGCAACAGCAGCACCTGAGAGTAGACAAGAAAAGAACCGGGGCTAGAACCTGCTGAAGAGTCCTTGGCCCCATCAGGTGGACCAGTTGTTTCCATTCCTGTACTGTCCCCTGCCCCCTCCTGGAAAAGAGGAGTATGGGCAAGCCTAATGGAAAAAGCTCTGATAAAGGGATAGAATCCATTAAATAGGTGTTTAAAATTAGACAGCAACTATTGATATCTTCATCTGATTTGGATTAGATATGTATTTCAAATGCAAGTATTTTAAACTATAAATGATGCAAAAAATTTAGGATTCAATTAATAGTTTGGACTAAATTTAGTATCTTTCTTTCAGGTATGAAATGGGAACTTGTCACAGAAATATGCATACTGTTATAAGAAACTTTAACATTGTTTGCACATAGATGGGATGTAACCATACAATTATTCTTGGTACACCAGATATACAGAACAGCCTTAAACCACAAAGAAAAGCTAGCCAGAGAATAAGAATTTGCATTATCATAAATAAGGGTAGCTAAAAGATACTCTTCAGCCAGATAACTTTTTGCACTATCAACTGGGGAAGATCCCAGGAAGAAAATAGAATTGTAGAATTTTGCATGATTAGGAATAATGATTTGTCAGGTTTGGAAAATCTGGGCAAACATTTTCCCTTGGGGAAAGGTCAAAGGCAGTGGTCTGAGTGAATAGGGTGGTAGGTGGAGAAAGGGTGAGGAACTTTTTCGTCACAGGTAAGCTGTTATGAAGCTCTTGTCTCTGGGCTGCACATCTACCTTCCCATGTCCTGCCTTTTGATGCTACATCTGGATTCTGCAAATAGCACTCTACCTTTGCCAACAGAGTCCCTTAAAGATGTGGCACATGGTAAGGACAAGGGATGGGGGTAAAGAAGGAGTTGGGAATGAAGGGAAAGAATCTACTCACTACTGTTTTCTTTTTTTCTCTCTACTGTTTTATTATATAACCTTTATTGTGGCTGGAGTTACTGGCTCCAGTTTCCAGATGTTTCTTCTGTAACCTCCATAATTCCCTCTGAGGTACCTGCACCAACAGGCCAGGTGCGAACTCGGTGTATCCCTTCCCCAAATTGCTAGGTTGCTCTAGTCTCTTTTCTCTGTTCTCCTAGCTGCTTCATGTAGTCAAGACTTCTGGATCCATTTTCAACCTTTCAACATTTTAAAAATAATTCTTTATTAAGCTTTCTCTGCTAAAATACCTAGCAGGATTTCTGCTTTCCTGTCTGGCCACCAACTCTGAATACTGGACACTATCTCCTAAACACCGTCATCTAGGAGAAAGGAACAAGAAGAAAATTAAGATTCATCCAAGATTTAAATGACGATGAGAGAAGTCAAGCAAGAACCAAGGTGCCAGATAATAATAAAGTATAACCAAGATACAACATGAAGCTTGCTCTATAATCAAAAAGCTGTACTAGGGTCTAGTGTGAAAGTGAAAGAAGATGGACTGTGCTTACCCTAAATTAACATCCAGGCATCTGTACAAAAAGATCCAAAATACATCTTAAACATGGTACCATGGCAGGTATATAGCAGCACAGAGGGTAATACATACATTTATGTCAACTGCTATTGTTGAATGATGTTTATGCAAAGAGAAAGAGAGAGAGAGAGGGAGAGAGAGATTTATCAATGAGCCTATCTATGGAACTCCTGAATATTGGGCACACAGAACAAATGGCACTCTTCGGGCATCTGATTTGCTATTAACACTGTCACTGAGTCCAGATGAAAAGCATCAGAACTCCACCCACTAAGGTGAACTACCCTATAACTGAGCAAGAAGATAATACAGCCAGGAGTGAGGCTATGAATTATTTGAGAAGATTCTGAGCATCAAAGAATGGTCTATCTCATAAATCACCACAGAGACCAGAAGAGGCACAGAGAAGAATTTCCATGTGGTTTAGGAGTGAGATGATCTTCAGCGATCTCAGTCACTGTGGTCTCACGGAGCGGGGGTGGCA
The DNA here is from genome assembly GCF_030435755.1 of Ochotona princeps. Lineage (NCBI taxonomy): Eukaryota > Metazoa > Chordata > Mammalia > Lagomorpha > Ochotonidae > Ochotona > Ochotona princeps. The sequence continues at coordinate 27,028,763 of NC_080844.1, forward strand.
GAGGGTGGCAGGGACAGACTCCAGGAGTGAGTCAGGGCAATTGTTTTATGCATCATTTCACTAGTGCTGGGGAGTTGCTGCCAGGCTGATGGAGAGCTGAGTAGTGTCTGCTCCTGCAGCTCCAGCACTCTAGTTGGAACTGACTGCTGTCTGAGCATAACCTGGAGCAGTAACTAGACCTGGAATCACCTTCTCCTCCTCACAACACTCCTCTTTAAACAAGCTACAACTTCCCATGGCCCACACCATGCGGAAGCTCCAGGGATGCTTCCTGCTAAGACAGGCATTGCAGTGCACCCTGCCATCCAAGCAGCGAAGGCTTTCTCATCCCTGTTGCTACCCTTAGGAAAGGAAGTTGTGTGTTCATCTCAAACGGGATGGGAAAGAAGATTGAGCACGCTGGTCAATTCCTGAAGACCTGGGGTTGAACAGAGCAAGGTGTGGATTCTGCACCAACTCAGCCTCACTGACCTGCAGTCTCTTGATCTGAGTTGAAAATAAAATGACTGCATCTACCCCAGGACACTCTTGTTGGAAATAAATTAACCAAGCATCAATATTTGTCCAGTATTCAGCCACTGGCTAGTGGGATTCTTATTAGTTGTTTTCAGGAGCCTATTTTAAAAGTCCTGGATTGGAGGAATGGGAGGGGAGCTTGGTGCAACAGTTATGATGCCACGCTAGACACCCACCTCCCATCTTGGAGTACTTTGTTTGAGTACTGCTCCTTCATTTCTGGGGTAGCTTCCTGCTAATGTGCATCTGGGGGCGGGGGGCAGAAGATGGTTCAAGTACTTAAGCCACTATGTGCCTCCAACAGAAAAACTAAAAAGAAAACCAAAACACTTTCACTTAAATCCATAAGGCAGATGCCATATGAACAATTTCTCTTAAATTCTCTGCAGGCTAAACACTCCTGGTCATTCCACAGGTAAATCCTGACAATAGCAACACACACATAACAATAAAAATCCCAGAAAAACCTTGCAGCTACCAGTATCAGCCAAGGGTGCGTCACACACAGCCTGAGTATGCTCAATGAGAAACCACATTTATGAGGAGTGAGACCCTCCCCTCTGATTCCAGTGATGAGCAAAGCCTCCTCATCTCGGAGCTGTGGTCTCCAGCATTTTGTACACACGAAGTGATAAGCCTTTGCAATGAAAAAAAAATCAGTTTTTTTAGTAGCAGCCAGATGCTAATTGTCTTAAGAAGTAAATGAGTCATAATTTGTACCAGAGATGTGGTTATAAGTACAAATGAAAAAGCCAGAGCTTCTAATTGTCTCCACTTCAGTAACAGGCCTTGGAAAAGTGGGCTAGAAGTTAAGAAACTCAGGGCAGCAGGTTCAAAATCAAACATCCTTGGCTCTTTGTCATCCACATTTCTGCCTTGAGGGCCAACCAGTAAATAGTCTGTGAATACAGAATTGTATGGTGGGGGGAGGGCGGGGAGCTGCTGAGTTCTATAAAGTAGCTACAGAATTTTCTGCATGCTGCAGGTGACAGCTGTTCTAAGGGGGTGTCGAGGCTAGGCAGTGACAGAGGATTCAATGGGATGACAATGGGATCCACCTCTCTTACTGCAAACCCAGGGCCCCCAGAAATGTGCCTTCCATTACACTTTGACCAGGTGTCAAGAAAGAAGGTCAGGCAGGAATGGGATTTTCTTTCCTCCTTTCTCAGCCTCCTTTTTCCCTCCCTTGCTTCCTCTTTCCTTCCCTTCCTTACTGCTATTCTTTCTCACCCTTTTGCAGCAGGACCTCCAGAGAGCTTGGAAATTTTCTTTAAGGCAGTCCAGCAGATAAAAACAGAGTTCCCAGACTTCTTGATTTCCACCATTGTTGCCCCCCACCACACTGCAGTTTCTGGCTGGAAGCAGCTGATTCTCATTATTGCAAAAACATTAAATTAAAAGGAATTAAACAAGAAGCTATAAGAGAGTTCACAGAATTAAAGGAAAAACTAAAGAACTGAGTATGGCAAAGTTGAAAACCATAGCATTGAGCAAAACCTATGAACAATATTTTGAGAGCTCGGACACAATGATGTGTCTTCCTTGCGATAGCCGAAAGAGTCAAATTCCTGGAGAAAGAGTCCCACTGGGCTAGGTTGCCTCAGCTGCCTCTGGCTGTTTTGCTGCCTGAGGCTTGGTTCTCAATTACCCTGACTGACAGTACCTGCTTTGATTGACAGCCCCAATAGAGGCACTAGAGTTCCCCAATGGTTTATCCAAGAAAAAAAAAAATGGCTTCTGTGTGGGCAAAAAACAACTTGATGCCATTCACAGTACTGCTTCTGATATTTAGATTGCCCTTACTGTTGACTCAACTCAGCCTTTCAAAGGCAGTCATATGTCACCTCCTCCAGGAAGCCTTCCCAAACCTAAACAGCTTATCAGCTGCTAAATTAGGCATCCTATAGCTTCCTGAGTATCCTCTTCCTGCTCTTGAAACACTTCAGTGTAGCTATTTTCTTGAGAGAAAAAGCAATTTATTATTCTGTATTCTAGTCCCAAGCATTGTTATGGTCTTAGACAGCTAGTTCAGGGTCAGGAGCTTGGAAGCCACGCCTCCCCCACTTATGTAATCCTTTCTGCCCACCTGTGAGTCAAATGCTGCTCACCTCTATCACCTGGAACCTGAGGGGCATGGTATTACATTGTTGTGTAACCACACTTCTCACAAAAGCTCCCATAAAGGCCCATGACAGTCTTGCGTTCCAACTCTAGGCCTCCCTCTTGTTCTCTGGTTTCCTGCGGGAAGACTCCAAGGACAGGCAGCCCCAGATACAGCCCACATATATATATATATATGCATTCCTCACCCTCTGTTCACTGCTTGGGAGAGTCAGGGAAGATGCGAGTGCTAAGATGTTTCGCATTTCTAATTTACATGCTTCCAAAATTCCAGGAGAGGTGAGACCTAGCAGTAATGGATTGTGGACAGAGAACCCAGGAAAAGGTTAATGCTTGCAGCTTTGTAAGTGTGTCTAGGTTGTTCACAGCATGATTCTTAGGAAAATTTATGTTGTTGGGGAGGTTGGAACATAGGTCTTCAAGTTAACTGAGGGATTTCGCAGTAATGACCATTTGTTCCTTTCAGGGTTTCAATTCAGACTGGATTGCCACGGTAACTTTTCACTTGCTCATTTCTAGTGGGCATTGCTATTGCTAAGCTCGGTTAATAAAGATTCCTGGGCCCGGCGCAGTAGGCTGAGCAGCTAAAGTCCTCACCTTCCATGCGCTGGGATCCCATGTGGGCACCTATTTTAATCCTGGCAGTTCTGCTTCCCATCCAGCTCCCTGGTTGAGGCCTGGGAAAGCAGTTGAGGATGGCCCTAAACCTTGGGACCCTGCACTTTCATGGGAAACCCAGAAGAGGCTACGGGCTCCTGGTTTTTGATGGGTTCAGCTCCTGCTGTTGCGGCTGCTTGGGGAGTGAATCAACGGGCAGAAGATCTTCCTCCTCTCTGTATATGTGACTTTCCAATAAAAAAAGTAAATCTTCAAAAAAAACAAAACCTCAAATATATCCTAGGTTAGTCTGGCATGATCTCTCTTTCACACCCCGCAATATCATGTAGCACAAGTTGGTAGACTAAATACACAGGTGAATAAAAATCTGGTATTTTATATAATCTGTACTAAATTGGCCTTAAATTATGGCTGTATCTTTAGGATAAATGGCACTTGATCTAGTCATTTATCCTCTTCAAGACTGTATCAATACAGATTTCATAAAGGGTGTGTTACAAATTTTTGTGCCTGGATTATAAACTACCTTGATTAAACTAGAACATCATATTTGGTTCAAGGTTTTTTTGAGCCCTTTCAAACGAAGTCACTGTGTTGTGGGCTAAGGAGTTGATTAGTGCTCATTGGAATGGGCAGGAACAGGAACTGGGCTTGTGGTTAAAAACACCTAGACTAATTGGACTCATCTGTATCCAATATCCTGGCTAAATTAGGACTTGGGGGGAGAGCATATAAGGAGAGGTGAAGGAGCCATAAAAGGAGACTTCACAGAGACTTCTCTCATCACTGGTCTCCTGTGGATGCCTCATCCCCAGACCCTCTCCCTATCCAGGTTACTGGCTCTGCTGGCTGGAGCACCACTGCCATTCCCTTTTGTTCATCTCCAAGTTGTCTTTAGGTGTGCATTTTCAAACCATACTTGCTTTTGATATAGTGACCATTAATTTGTATATAAATAACATATATGAGCTTTTAAATTTAAAGGCATATTGTATCTAATAAAACATTTGTATAATAGGTTTTTAAGTATATATGTACATATGTATTAAATATATGTAAATATTCTTAGGATAATTCATATTGCTGGGGATAATTCATATTGCTGGGGAAGCAATAGGTGAATAATTATTACAATATAGAAATACATAATATATAATAAAATATAATTATTTGGCACAATTTAAGGTATTTATCTGAATGTATCATATAAATTATATGCTAGGATTGCTGTTTCTATTTCTATATTTTTCAGAGATTCAGTCATAATGGGATATGTAATTCTACCTCATTTATTTTTTCTGCAGTACAATGTTATATTATCAGACTAATCACTTTTTTTGTACTTTCCTATTGATGGACATTTACATATATAATTTTTTGCTTTCAAAAAAGGCACAAAGCTTATGTCTGTCACTTTGTAAACGTGCAAGCAATTTGTTAGGTTAAACCCCTGGCAGATAAGCATGTATGTTTTGCTCTTAATTTTATTTTTTAATAGTGATTACATGGTTGATCAGGGTGGGAAGGATTAAGGATTAGGGAAATTGCGTGAACTCATTGCTTCCAAAAGTGCTGTTTATTCTTGTTGTTCCTGGGGGAAAGGGAGAGAGAGACAAAGAAGAAAGCCACTCATGACTTTCCACATGTCCCAGTACCCAGGGATGAAAAACTGCCACCTCCTATCAGCCCAGAGTCTCAATGTGGGCATATTCCGAGGGTTCTGTCCAAGTGGTTTGGATAGTTCGGAGATGCTGCCTATTTCACCGATACATTTTGCTCGATACTGTAAATGTACCCTATCTCATAGTTTGATCAAGGCACACTTTCACCAGCAATGCATGAGAGTGTTTGCTTCCTCACAGCATCATCAAAACTTGGTTTCATCAGATATTATAACTTTTTGCTAGTCTCAACGATGCAAAACTGTATCACACTATGGTTTGAATTTCCCTTTCATTAATGAAGTTCTTTTTGTATGACTATCCATTTCATGTTATTTGTCCTTTTTTCTTGGATTATCTTTTCCTATTGTTTGTAGGAATTTAAATGGCTGGGGTTTTTTTTTTAACTTTTTTTATTATCATGTTATGATACAGTTCAATAGGCACTGGGATTTTCCTTAACCCGTCCCCATATCCCCTTCTCCCCACTGAGGTCCCCTATATTATTACTATAGGATAGTTCTTCATACACAGTTGTATGTCCGTCATCGCAGGCATTGTCAAAGGCAGAGAGTCCAGCATCCTATTGTCAAGATACAGTTAACAGTTTCTTTGGGAGTCCATCTTTGATCTGGAAGTAGAAATGCAAACTGCATTGCATCCTCACATCTGGATATGACAGTCTCCATTACACAGTTACTATACATCCCCTTAAATGAAAAGCCACAATACAAAATCAACAGGAAGAAAAACAGAAATTTACAATCCCATGAAGTTAAATAGTATGCTACTGAATGACTAATATGTCGCCGAAGAAATTAAAAAGAAAATCAAGAAACTTCTTGAAGAAAATGATGCTACTGTATGATCTGAGTCAGTGAAAAATTTAATGAGAGAAAGTTTCGTGAAGAGATGAAACTAACAAATCAAAATCAATGAGATACAGTTTTCGTTGATCTTTGTTGGTGAGATAAGTCTCCTGTAGGCAACAAATAGATGGGTTTTGTCTTTTTAATCCAGTCTACTAATTTATGATGTTTGAATGATGAGTTGAAGCCATTTACATTCAGGGTTAATATGAATGGGTGGTAATTTGGCCCTGTCATTTTAGCAATGGGTTGTTCATTGATTTAGTCTTCTGTTGTTATTTTACTGGGATGTTCTTCATATTTGCCTTTGGTTTTGGTGGGTGCTATTCCTCTTCTCTATCAAGAGAACATCTTTAAGTATCACTTGTAGGGCCAGTTTGGAAGAGGCATATTCTTTTAACTTTACTGTGGAAGAATTTTGTTTCATTTTCAAAGACAAAGGAAAGCTTAAGCTTTGCTTTCCTTTGTACATTATCCTGGCTTGGCAATTTTTTGTTTTTAGAATCTGAACTATGTTGCTCCACTCTCTTCTGGCCCATAGAGTTTACTGTGAGAGGTCAGCTATGAGTCTGACTGCCATTCCCCTACATGTCAATTGATTTTTTTCACATGCACATTGAAGGGTCATTTCCTTATCTTTGACTGAAAAGAGCTTGATTATCATGTGTCGTGTTGAAGATCACTTTTGGTCAACTAAAAAAAGTATTCAACAGTTGAAAGACATTATTAAAAGGCCAAATAAAAAAGTTGTGGGATTCACAGAAGGTGCAGAAAGAGAAGCAGGATTTAAAAATGTATTTAATGAATTAATAATGGAAAATTTCCTTTATCTGGAGAAAGAATTGGGAAACAACATCCAGGAGGGGAACAGAACTCCCAACAGGGTTGACCTAAATGGCTGTTTTAAAAGATGTGTTTATTAAAAGTCACAATTACTAAGAGAAAGGGATCTTCCACCCCCTGGTTTACTCCCCAGAAAACCCCAAGTGCCAATGCTTGGCCAGGCCAAAGCCAGGAGCCTCATCTGGATCTTCTCACATGAGTGCAGGGCCCAAGTCCTTGAGCCATCTTCTACTTTTACCAGACCATCAGGAGAGAGCTGGATCAGAGGCAGAACAGCTGGGACTTGAACTAACACCCATTATGGGTAGCACTGCAGGCAGAAGCTTAACTCACTATTCCACAACACTGGCACCCATCTGAATTCTTACTCACTTGTGGACATTAGGAGCATGTTCTGTAACTGGCAGCTTGTACTTTAACTTACTTACCATGTCCTTAATACACAGGTATAACACTGCAATATAGTCATATTTATAAGCCTCTTCCTTCTGTAGCTTTTGAGACATAGCTCCTTATATTGAAATGTCTACTATGTTTACTTCTCAAAGTTTTAAGTTTCCCTTTTGATCTTCAGCTCTTGATTCCGTCTGGGGTTTCCTCAGGGATATTATATGACAAGAGGATATTTGTTTTTCTCCATTTTAAATTATCCCTTGGGCCCAGCACAGTAGCCTAGCAGCTAAAGTCCTTGCCTTGTACATACTGGGATCCCAAATGGGTGCTGGTTCTAATCCCAGCGTTCCTGCTTCCCATCCAGCTGCCTGCTTGTAGCCTGGGAAAGCAGTCGAGGACAGCCCAAAGTCTTGGGACCCGGTACCTGTGTGGGAGACCCGGAAGAAGCTCCTGGTTCCTGGCTCTTGGCTTTGGATTGGCACAGCTCCAGCAGCTGCAGCCACTTCGGGAGTGAATCAGCAGATGGAAGATTTCTCTCTGTCTCTCTTCCTCTCTGTAGATCTGAATTTCCAATAAAAAAAAATCTTAAAGTACAGGCTCTAACAAAGTGGAGTTAAAAAAAAAAAGAAAATTATCCCTTCAATAGAGTAGTTTTTCCTTTCTCTGCAGATTTGTACACTCTTATCTGGTATGGACCAAGTTCCTGTGGATTCATGGGTCTGTTTGTAGAACTATTCCATTTCTAAGTGTCTCTCCCTATTCAAATGCCTAACTCTTTCATTATTTTTAGAAAAAAATGTACTAATCCCTAAAATGGAACAACTTGTAGATGAGATGTGAATTCTGCCAAGAAGGCCAGTGTTCTAACACAATGACACTGCAGTGTGCACACTTTCCCTGATTCCTTCCTTCTGTCAGGTCACTGAAAACTCTGGTGACAGAGACAGTCTCGGAGAAGCCTAGGGCCTGCCTCTCAGCTCCAGCAAAGGGTGAAGAGGAGATTTAAGCAGAGCAGCTCCCAGGTAGGGGACAAAAAGATGGTATCTCCAATTTTGTGAGCTTCTAGGTTTGGCCCAAAACAGAGCTTTATCTTGCAAGAAATAGGGTATTAGCATCTATCAATGTGTCCCCACAGCCTCTCATCATGAAATCACAACCAGATTTGTGGCTATTTATTGACACATGGGCTAACCACTTGAAAATAAACAATACTACATTAAATTCCCTAACATGGGTCATTTCCCTGAAGTACAGAAAGCCAAAGTTCAGAGAAAGGAGATCACAGGGCTAATTGTTGGCGAAAGCCAGCTCATGTCCCTCGCTATGGGATTCCATGGTGCTCCGTGCTGTGTTATGTGCCACAGTGGAGTAGGACCCTTGGCCCTTGAGGGGAGAGAGTGAATCTTGTTTTGCCATTACGTACTCAGCGCAAGCACTGAGTCACACAATAGATTCTAGATTCGTATTTGTAGACAACAATGAATAAGTTCATGTTGGCTGTGGGGTCTGTGGTTTCTGAGTCATGAAGGGTCTGAGTGGTTTATTTTGTCATTGGGGGGCAGAAGGATCTTCACCTTCCTTCCTCTGAAAGCTACGCCAAGCCTCTTTTCTTACTTTCAAATGATGAGCTGAATGATGAATGCACAGCCACATACTTCTTTCTATGTGAGATCCCAGGAGCATACAAGCAAGGCTGGGAGGAGGGTGCGACAGGGACAAACAAACCAGTGCCTTGCCATACTCTCTGCTTGGACACTTGCTGTTGAATCTCTAGAAATAATTTTCCCATTTCCCAGATCACCAGCTTTGATTCTCATCAGAGACCACAACCACTCTTTCTTCTTCTGAGGCTGTGTGCTCAACGTGAAAGGCATTTTGCAGCTCAGCCTCACAGAAATTGCTGCTGCCATGGGGATTCCCGACCAGCCCAGAGCCCCTTGCAGATCAGTAGAGTTCCCCGATGTGAGAAGCGAGTGGGCCACAGAAGTCGGCTCCAAGGCATTGTTTCTACCATATCATTTCCCCTGAAGAATCAGTGGATTTTTTTCCCCCAAGACAGACATAGGGTGGAGGAGACAGGGGGAGTCTATGATGTTGGGAGGTTTGGGAAAGCAGGGGTCTGTCTCCAGCCTCTACAAAATGAAAGGATTGAACATGAATGAGTTCACAGTAAGTGAGCCTCCATCTCCTTTCTGCTTGGATTAACAAGATTGCCACCTTTGAATTGAGTGAACTCAACGTCAGAGCTACCCTGCTACCACTGTGGCCTTTGTTTCCATAATAGCATTAAGAAAGGTTTTCAACTAAAAGTGCCTCCGTGTTAAGGTCTTTGCAATGGGAACTCACTGTGCTGTCGTGATCCACCACTTAGGTTTTGACAATGATCAAGTCCCTTGAAGTTCTGTGCCTTCTGACTGTCCACCTAACTCTAGGTCCCAGCGCAGTCCTTTCACTTCTCCCTTCTGTAGGCTCTTGCCTTGTCTCCATGACCATGACCATATCAAGTGCCAACACAACTGGACATGCAACACTAAAGCTTCTTCCACTCACCCAACAAACTTTTTCTGATGTCTATATTATCTGGACATTGGTATCTAACAATAAATGGATAAAATCCCTGCTCTCAAAGACTTGCTTTCTAAGGAGGCTGATAGAAAATATAAAGATACATTGAGTTAATTAACATCCAATAGTAATGAGCATCATGAAGAAAACATAAAATCAGGTCAGAGAAGGCCCTGCAACAGTAGCCTAGCAGCTACAGTCTTGGCCTTGCATAGCCAGGATCTCATATGGGTGCTGATTTGTGTCCCAGTGGCCCCACTTCCCATCCAGCTCCCTGCTTGTGGCCTGGGAAAGCAGTCGAGGATGGCCCAAAGCCTTGGGACCCTGCACCTGTGTGGGAGACCCAAAAGAAGCTCCTGGCTCCTGGCTTTGGATTGGCTCAGCTCTAGATGTTGCAGCCACTTGGGGAATAAATCAATAGTTGGAAGATCTTCCTCTTTGTCTCTCCTTCCTTCTGTATAACTTTCCAAATAAATAATAAAAAATCTAAAAAATAATCATAATGAAGTCAGAGAATAGGATGTGATTTAGGGAAGGAGTGCCACTTAGATAAAGGGGTAGATAAAGGAGAAAATATTTTCAAGAGGCCTGGATGAAGGAGGCAGAGAGAAGCTCTATGGGGAGGACACACTGGCCAGAGGCTGAGCTATGAATGTGCCTGGCAAGCCTAAGGAGCAAACAGTAGGTCAGGGTGGCTGGAAGACAATTGTCAGGGGTGAGAGTGGAAAGACAGATGGGAGTCAGATTGTATGCGTATTTGAGGACACAGTGGGGAACCTGTCTCTCTCCAAACATATTGGGAAGCTGTTGAAAGAGTTTAAACCAGAAAATGATATGACTGGATTTACATTTTTAAAAATTATTTTCATTTAAAAAATATTCATTTGAAAAAGTAGTGGCTGGGGACAGGGACCAATATCTTCCATCCCCTGGTTCACTCCTCCCCAGATGGCCACAATAGCCAGGGATTTCAACTAGGACTCCCACTTGAGTCGTAGGGCCTAAACACTTGGGCCATCTTCTGCTGCTTTCCCCAGGCCATTAGCAGGGAGATGGACAGGAAAGGGGGTAAGCAGCATATGAACAGGCAGCTCTACTCGCTACACTACAATGCATGTCCTTGTTTTTATTTTTAATTTGAAAGGCAGAGAGACAGAGATCGTCCATCTACTGGTTTACTACTCAAACATCCACAACAACCAAGGTGGGCCAGGCCAAAGCCAGGAGCAAGGAGCTCAAGCCAGGTCTCCTGTGGTGGCAGAGACTCCAGCACTTGAGCCATCACCTGCTGTCTACCAGAGCAACAGCAGGAAGTTGGAACTGAAAGTGGAGCCAGTACTCAAACCCAGGTACATGGATAACGGATAGACCGGACCAAACACCTATCACTTTGTTTACATTGTTAAAACCTGTAGACCAGATAGAATATATCATCATTGACCAGAGAAGGGACAGAAGGTAAATGGACCCAAGGAACTGCAGGCTGGGTGGTGAGAAGTGGTCTTATTCAGGGTAGATAGCCTCAGGTTTTATTGGTAGCTGGAATGGGGGAATTTGATGCAAAGAGAAAGGTCAAGATAAAGATAAGGACGCAAGTGTTTGAAGATATGCTCATCAGTTACTCCTTTTTGAGGACCAAGACTAGGCAAACTAGACCTAAGCCTAGATCCTGAAACCATCCATCTTGCCCAAATTACAGACATTAACATAGAAACAAAAAGTTTCATGTTTACTCCTTGTGAACTGAGCCAGTGACAGAAAACTCCAAGACAGATACAACTAGAGATCTATGAGTCTTCTGTGGGACCCCTAGAAATCACATTTGATTATGAACTAAAGAAGAAACAAAGGCCTTGAAATAACCAGAAAATCAAATCTCCCACCTCCAATACCAAGTCCAGAGCCCACTGCTAATCAACATTCATTCAGACTCAACAACATTGATTCTCATTCATTGAGACTGGATTTTCATAACAGTTTATTTCTTCAATATCAGATACACTCTTGGGTATCCTGTCTGGAACACCTCTCAACCACATTATAAATGAAGTAGAAAAGGAAACCTATGTGTTAACTTTGACCAGAGCATTTCACATAGATTATAGTGTCGTGTTTCAGCAAACTTCATCTTCGATAACAGTGTTAATCACACGCAGGCGTGCCCAGGCATCCAGAGTTTTTGGCTACTCTGCTGTGCTTACATTCCTGAGTGATTCCAGGTGTCTCACACCTTTGCTTAATCCCCTTCCCAATCAAGACTCCAATAGTCCCTTTTTCCCCACAGATTATATTAGGTAGTGACAGATTAAGCCATGTGAACTTAATTCTGCCAAGGATTTCCAGAATACTATTAAGGCCATGTGCTAATAAATGGAAGTTCTGGAATTCTGGAAGAACTTCTTAGGAAAAAGTTACTTCAGGTCTAGCTTTTAGCACTTTTTCAAGCATTACATCAGATGATAGACAACCATTCAGGTAGGTTCCCCTCTATCATGCACACCATGGAAAGCCCGTCCTCTGCTCACACCCAAAATGAAGGAAGGCTATCCCCACAAGGACCCTATCTAGCAATCTATAGAACCGAAAATAAATAAATAAATATGCTACCTTGATTTCTCCAAAATTCTTCTACTAATTCTACATACACAATAACCCAACTTCCAGATGACACTTAGAAGGGATTGCATTCATAGCAACCTACAGGAAGAAGAGGCTCAGGAGGGAAATTTCTTGACCATGTATAGTATTCTGACCACATCCTGCCCAGAAAGGATGGGCTGAGCTGTGGGTCACTGCCCAAAGCATCTAAATGCATAGAATTCGGGGGGCGGGGGTTGGTGTTTACTTAATTTGGGGCTATGCACTTGGACTTTTGAGAAAATTCTCTGCCACCATTATCAAGACAATCTTTTCTACACTTTGGGGAGTTTACTAACCCCACCCACACAAATAGAATGACTCATCCCGGAGGGGTCTGGGCTGGTGTCTGGTAAAGCAGTGAGATTAAACAAATGCTTTAAAAAGCAATGTCCTAAATTGTCCCTAAAGCAATTGCCTCAAGGAACAAAGGACCAGAGGGCGCGCAGATAATATTTCATAGCTACATCAAACAGCACACAGCAGTAAACAATGGCGTACTCCAACTGTGTAATGCAAGGAGGGCTTATGAAGAAGAGGCCTTTCAGAGCAGTGTTCGGGGTGTGGGACAGCCACTTGGAAGAAATCATGAAACACTTGGATCTAGCAACAGTGGCACTTCCTTTACCATCTCTAGGCCTGAACAGGCCAAAAGACGGAGCTGTTTCCAAGGACAGGATGGGAGTGGGGGAGAGAGAGAAACGAGAATGAGGAGTGTAACCGGAGACGGCACAGTTAGTTGTGAGGAGAAAGTCCCTGCTGAGAGGCAGGAGCTATGACTCACAGAATTGGGCCCAGACAGTCCACACTGTCCCCACAGGAAGGAAACAAAAGGATTAAATAACCCCGGCTTCGCTCTCTGTTGCTCCTCAGATCTCCTGCTGGTACCCCCACCTGTTAGGAGACCAACAGCAGGGAAGCCCAGTGATATAGGACGCATGGCTGCGTAGAGAAGAATGAAAACATTCAGCAATATGGTCCATGAGTAGACACTCAAAAAAGTTACTTAAAATCTTAGAAAAGCAAGACCTTGGTAAAAAGCCCAGAATCCTATTGTTAAGACACTTAACAGTTTCATGGGGAGTCCATCTTTTGTTCAGCAGAGATGCATATGCAGTGCATCTTCACTTTTCAGGTTCCTCTAGACAAATATATGTGCATACTGTTTACATATGTGTGTGTGTAGATATGTATTCATCTTGTATTCTACCATTGTCTATACCTACAGTGTCGGAATGATGGACTTGTGACTGTTGGAATAACACAGAGGAAATGAGTGCAGGGTGGAGTGGTGGGGAATAGGGCAGCTGGGAAGGGAAATTCCTGAGCCTATAGAACTATATCATTAAAAAATACAATAATTTTTTAAGAAGAAGAATAAGGCCTTTTTTTAAAGCCCACTCCAGTTAGAACATTACATAACTCTACATGTATTCACCTTCCTAGTACAGTCTGTTTTCTTTTTCTTTTTTCACAGACTATTCAAAGACTCTTTAACAAGAACACATTTCAATGAAGGGTGGTATTTTTATCCCGCATGTCAATTCCAATCAGTAAGTCACGCCTGACTGCAGTGTAGGGCTCAGCAGCACCAGTGTTTACATGGCTATGGGAGGGTGACAGCCAAGGAAACTCATATCTAAATGAACCAGAGCAAAAAGAATGGGGGTCATAGGGCCCAGTACAATAGCCTAGTGGCTAAACTCCTCACCTTGCACACTCTGGGATCCCATATAACAGCCATTTCATGTTCCAGCAGCCCCACTTTCCATCCAGCTCCCTGCATCCTTGTGGGAGACCCAGAAGAAGCTCCTGGCCCCTGGCTTTGAGTTGGCTCAGCTCTGACTGTTCCAGGCATTTAGGGAGAGAACCAGCTAACGAAAGATCTTTCATCTCTCCTTCTCTCTGTGTATCTGTTTTTCCAGTAAGAACAACAAATAAATAAATTTGTTGCTATTAAATATAGAATTAGGTGAAATAAAAATTCCAGCTCCGCAGTTACACACACATACCACATACACACATACACACACTTCAAATATTAATAACCCCAAACAGTGCAGCACAAACATGGAACAGTTGTATCACTATAGAAAGTTCTATTGGAAGATGTTGCCATAAATCTCAAGACTAATTCTTGGACACAATTAAAATGATGTATCTGTAAGCATCATTTAGGCATTCCAACAACCCTATTAATGTATGAGGCAGCAAGTTAAGTGCTTTAAAAACATCTCATTAATCCTCACAGGGAGGAATTATCACTCTCATATTGCAGATAAGACGCAAAGAGGTAAAGCAGCTCATCTCACAACCACAAGGTAGTAATTAAAAGAGCTTGGGTGCAAAGCTAGATCTTTCTCACAACAAAGCTTCTGCTTGGAACCGTTACCTCTGCACTTGTAAGACAAATAACAGTTCCATGTAATAATTTTATGTTTTACACCAGAGACTCCCTAGAGATATTACCTAAGCTGAAATCATAATTTAATTTCAAAACCAGTGCATTCCTTACATAATTGGTCCTAAGATATGACAGAACAAAGCATGAAAGGCCCTTTTCTCTATCTTTATACTGCGAATATGAGTTAATAAGCAAAACAGGTGATTGTTGCAATATGTGCTACAGATGTATCATCCAGAGTTCCATCAAAAAACAAGAAGCATTCTTGATGCCAGCACTATGGTTTAGTAGTAGTACAAGCCTCCATCTGAGGAACCAGCATTCCATATGGGTGCCAGCTGGGAAAGCAGCAAAGGATGGCTCAAGTTGAGCCCCTATACCCATGTAGGAAACGAAGAAGAAGCTCCTGGATCCTGGCTTTGGATAGGCTCAACTCCAGCTGCTGCAGTTATTTTGGTGGTAAACTTATAGATGAAAGATCTTTCTGTCTCTCCTCCATGTTAATCTGCCTTTCAAATAAAAACTTTTTTAAAAAAATGTTCTCAAACTGGGTAACTGAGAGGAGTTTGATAAGTGTTTGTTGAGTTGTGAACACTATTTAAGAAAACCAACAATAGTATTTAGGAAAACCAACAATAAACCATTACTACCTAAAGCTTGTGGTAGTGAACATGCAAGAAAAGAATACTAATGGAAACCAGAGAAAGGTGCTTTATGAGGAAGACACCTGGCAGAAGCTGTGACTTTTTCTGCCATGGGAAACAATCAACTCACAGTGACCCAGAAGAGAGAGTGATCTTACTGGCTTTCTAGCCTGTCTGGAGAGGCAAACCACACAGGAAAGCTTCATGGAGTACAAATTGATGGTACTATGCATTTTATCCAAGTGTTGTTTGGGAAAAGACCCAAGCTAGTCTTGTGTATGCAGTTAATGTCAATGGAGACAAGGGTGACCAATATCGGACTTCTCTGAAACACAGACAGGCACTTATAACCAGTTATATCCTCAAGGTAGAAGAAATGCCTCACATCAGACCCAAACAGGACATTGGTCTCTTCCCAGCACCCGTTCAAAGAAAGTAAGAGAATTCTTTGTCTCACGCCCAAGGATGTAATAATAATATCATGGAGTTAGACTGAAACCAACAGGTACTTATCAAAAACTCTTGCTTGATTACAAAAGTTGCTAGGTTAGAGAGCCAAGAATTGGCGTTTAGAATCTCAGTATTACGAACAAGGATCGAGACAAAGGCTTAATTCCAGAGTCACTTCTATAAGCTGTAGAATTTAACCTTTGAGATGGATTTTTAACCCATGATTTATTAAGTTCTCAGCATGTCCCAGACACCTGTACACAAATATCACCAAGCTGCTGTCACCACTCCTGGGCACACTGTGCCTTTTCTGCAATTGACCTGGTATATGTTATTCTACCCTATGATTTCTCCTTCCCACCTCAGCCTGACAAATTCCTTTTACTTCAGAACGTGTCTAATGATCACATCCTCAGGGAGGCCTTTTGAATCCTGCCATACAGACTAAAAGGTTCCCTCCCTGAGACTCTGACAGCACGTCACTGGAAGAGGTTGGTTCTGATTCCATTTTAGTACATGAGGATCTTTGAAAGGCACTGTGTTGGGCATCTTAGAACTGGGTATGCAAATAGTGGTGATGTGGGAAGAAACAGGGAATGAAATGAATGGTAAATAATGTGCCTAATTCTGATCCTTAAATGCAAGACTAACACAAAATGAAGAATGTGAAATTAAATTTGGATTTCAAAAAAGCATATAAAATATTTCCACATCATACATCATTAGAAAAAATACAAATTAAGCAATAATGAGATATAACAATATACCATATAGAATGGACAAAATTCAAAACACTGACAATGCCAAATACTGATGATGATGTGGAAAAACAAATTCTCACACATTGCTGGTGGAAATGCAAAATGATACAGCCAGTTGAGAGGACTGTCAATTTGCCATAAAACTAAATACACTCTTACCATATGACACATCTGTTAGGCTCCTTGGTGCTTGCACATGGGTGTTTATAGGAGCTTTATTGATAACTGCTGAAAACTGGAAACAACCAAGATTCTGTCCCCTACTAAAGAAGGCAAATAGATAAGTAAACTGGGGAATATCCAGACAATGGAATATTAGTCAGTATTAAGAAAAAGTGTGCTGGGCGTGGTGCAATGGCTTCGTAGTTAAATCCTTGCCTTGCAAACAGGTGCCAATTCATGTCCCGATGCTCCACTTCTAGCTCCCTGCTTGTGGCCTGGGAAAGCAGCAGAGGATGACTCAATTCCGTAGATCTTGCACCTTCGTAGGAAACCAGAAGAAGCTCTTGGCTCCTAGCTTCGGATTGGCTCAACTCTAGCCCTTGTGGCCACTTGAGGAGTGAACCAGTGGATGGAAGATCTTTCTGTCTCTCCTTCTCTCTGTAAATCTGCCTGCCTTTCCAATGAAAATAAATAAATCTGTTTTTAAAAAGTGCTGTTAAGTCATGAAAAGACATGAATGAAATTTCAATGCATATAAGTAGTCTTTAGGAGTCTGGGGATGGGAAGAAGGCACAGGGAACCTTGAAGGCAGTGAAACTGCTGTGTACAATACTGTAACAGCAGGCAAAATCATCATACATTTATTGAAATTCACAGAATGTACAACACCAAGGATGAATCCTAATGTATGATTGGCATATCAGGTGGCCACAACAGATAGGTCAATTTGTCATATCTAGTGGAGGATGCTGTTAGTCGGTGGGGTTATGCATGCAAAGGTAAGGGAGTACATGGGAAATATCTATTTCCTGTCAATTTTTTATGAACATAAAACTGTTCTAAAAACAGTCTTCACATTTTTTGAACTTCAAATGAAAAATACTTTTTAACTAACTTTTTAAACGTATATCTCACTCAAAATAGATTCAAAGATTTGTGATATTTGAAATTATTTGAAATTCAAATTTAACTTGGTATCTCGTATTTCAACTTACTAAATCATTCAGCCAACTGTAAGGTATAGTACTCCAGATGTTGAGATAAGATGTGAATCCCTGAGCCTGTGCTTTGCGGCAGAGCATGTTATGAATACAGGAGTAGTGCGGGCAGTGAGTGCTGAGGTTGGGCCAGTGGTACAGGCCTGCAGGGTGCCCACCCTTTCCAACAGCACAGAGCTTCCTGCCAGTAAGCAGAGCTTCTCTCTGGCCACCCCAGCTTACAGAGCAAGGGGTCTTTGAAACAGATCTGGGTTTTTTTTTATTTTTTTTTTTAATTATATTGTTGACAATCTTTACATAGTTAATTACGTAAAAAGGGTCAGGGGCTATAGGGAAGTGGGTAAGACTATTATGTCCATATTGTTTCCTTCTTGTATCTGAGGTAAAGGGGGATATTGAGGGAGAAGCCCCACCCAGTTTCCCACCCTCCCCAAGTCCCGGATGTGGGGCATGCTCTGAGATCCTCGCTCAAGTGGTTTTAATAGTTCACCAGTTATGAATCGCTGCTGTTTTCACCACTCCTAGCTCGGTGAGGTTGTTGAAGAATCCACTGATTGATAGAGTCTTCATTTGCCCAGTATTTCGCTGCCAACCTATAGCTGAGGTGGTTGATTGACTTGTTCTGTCTTCTGTCTTTTCTTGGCTAGGGTTCTGAGTCCAGCATTTCGATTGGGGAGATCCCCACAGAAACTCTGAGGTATTCCCAGACCAGATTCTTGTATGTTCTAGCAAGCACAGGGCCCGGCACAGTCCATCTCCACGATCAGCTGGTGGTTGCAATTGCTGGGTTGGTTCTGGTTTCAGTCCCAACTTGCACTGGAACCAATGGGTGTTGCAGTCAAGCCTGGTTTTGCCCAGCACGTACTTGGCCCTCACATCAACCAGTGGGAGCTGCAGCCTAGTCAGAGCGACCCACAATAACCCTCACCAGGCCTGCCTCCTACCCTGGTTTGCCAGTATGGGTAGCAGACTAGTCCAGTCTGTCCCACATCCCCTTTGGCTCTCGTACTTGTCAGTGGGTATTAAAGCTTAGTTCCATCTAACCAGCTCAACTATCCAGCCCTCACGGATGTTGTTGAGTGCCTCTCTGAAACAGATCTGGGTTTAAGCCATATGTAGACTACTTGCGAGTAGAGTGGTTTCAGCAAATCAATAAATTTCTCTAATCCCTACTCTCTGTTTCCATTACTGAAAATTTCAGAAAAAATTACAGGAAGACTAAGTCTTCCTATGTACTTAGGGAATCATATAGCACCCACTCTAATTAGACTCCTTCTGAACTCTCGTTCACTGACCATCTTTTTCTGTCTCCCTGCCCCAGTGTGACTTAACCATCTAATGATTATCCCAAGACCCATCTCTCAAGAGTCTTCTGTTAGAGGCCAGTAAGCATTTTCTATAAAAGACCATATAGGAAACATTTTAGGCTTTGCAGGACATATGATTTCTAAGCCATTAATTATTTTAGACTTTATGAGTTTCTGTTGCAGCACTCACCTCTTTCACTATAATGTGCAGTCAGCACAATGTATGTGGTTGTGCTCCAACACAATTGCACTTACAGAGACTGAAAGCAGAATCTATATAATTCTCCTTGTGTCATGAAATAGCATTCTGATTTTTTTAGACAATCTTAATGAAAAGCAAAAAAAAAATCTTTACTAGGGCCATAGAAAGTAAGTAGGAGATTACACTTGGCTGTGATTTGCTACCTCTGTTGTATAGAACTCACCTGCTAACCTCTGATAGTCATCTCCCACTAATCATGGAGAACAGAGTTAGGAAAAAGAGCTGATCTGAGTTCTAGTCCTGTCTCAGTCTGTCATTAATAACTGTTGTGTATCCAGGGAAAATATGCCAATATTCCCAGTGCCCACCTTCATTAATTTATAAACAGACTCGGAGTGAAGTGGTCATTACAGTTACTAAGCTGCTAAAGAAAGTGGCTGGGAAACTCAAAGGAGGAAAACAAGAGCACACGATAGCGACAGTCTAGTGATGAGTAATACTGAAAATCATACAGCAACAGAAACAGAGAAATCAAATTAATTCCTTTGTAAATTTTCCACCATCTTTTTTTTTGAGTACTTCATGGAAAGCAGAATAAGGTGTGAGGTCATTTTTCCTTCACATACAATTCACTTTCATGGAGTTTGTCAAAAAGGGGAAGTTAATTTCAACAGAGAAGCTCAGATGCCTGATGGAGGCTAAGGGGGTATTTTTCTCACCAGGCCTGTTTCAGGCTGTCTCTCCTTCTCCTACACTGCCCCTAACCTGGGTTGCAGGCTACTCCCAGCATATCCTGATCTACCCTCAGTAAGCTAGTCCCCACTGATCCTTTTCTCTCTGGACTGTACAGCTAGTAATTAGCAAGTATATTGCAAAGCTAGCAACCCAACATAAACTTATCGCTTAGGAATCATTGTTTTTTGAAGGGATGTTGTCAGGAAGATAGAAAAAAAAATTAAGACTTACGAAAAGACAAAAAGTTCCAAAGAAACAACAGTTTAGAATACACAAGCATAGGAAAAAGAACGCTTGTTTCAATAACCTATGCCCCTCTGCTGGTGAGACACAGCAACCCACTTTAAATGACAATCCTAGGAGTTTAGAAAAAGGGCCCTCCAGGTGACATGAGGGGGAAAGATCAGGTTTTGCTAAAAGTATGAAACATCCATCAGAATCGAACGGTAATTAGAGATAATTACAGTCAATTATGAGGGTGCCAGAGCACTGGTGTCTACCTAGCAAGTTACAGTAGAGTCAACCTCATTTTTATTCATTTAAAAATGTGCCGTTTTTATTTCTTGGTTGATGACTCTTTCAAAACCGCAGTGTATTTACGCATTTCGGTTCAACCAAGGTCAAAGAAAGAACGAACGAGATTAGAGTTCCTATAATCTTCATTCCCTCTCAAATGCTCAGTGTCTTGAGAGAAGCTTTGTGAAACAATAGACAACAGTGGAATGAAAGGCTGGCCCTGCCTCTTCTGAGGAAAGTGAACATGAAGACATGAACTTCTTTGAGTCTGCATCAGGTGATAGGGATAATGCTCTATCCTATTTACCACACATACATTGTTGTAAAAATCTTACAACATGACAACCTGCAAATTTTATAAGTAGAAGTACTTTTTGTAATTACTGTTCATACAGAAGGCAGAATAGCCAGTCATTCAGGTCAACTGCTAAGCTGTTGGATACCGACTTCTGGTTGTTGACAACATGACTTACAAGGGTTAAGGAGCACATGTTTGGATCAGCACTCAGGCCTGGTGAGTCAGAGCCCCTCAGCACGAGGCCCAGATCATGGGCTCCACGGGACCAGCTCATTTGACCTGGGCAGCAAGAGCTTCCAAGTTAAAGAAATCTGGGATTGAATTCCATTTCTACTCCTTTTTCACTAGGAAAGTCCACTGTCCTAAACAAGCTTCAGTTCCTCCATTCCTAAAATGTGGAAAACAGCCAAGGTATGAAGCCAAGAAATCACAAACTGTGGTATAAGGTACATTTTTCTAAAGCAGTATTGTAAAGGGAGGGGCATTGACTCTAATAGACATTTCCAAATGCATGTAGATTGCATATGGGGGAAAAGATGCCCAGATTTACCCCTGCTTCTTCAACAAAAATCCAAACGATGTGACTCCTTGATTAACAGGATTTGCATCTAAAAATGATAACACATTACAAACTTGCTTCTTTCAATTACTTTTCTTCTTATTGTAATATAATCATTGAGACATCAGGAATGAAATGTTGATAGTTTATCCTAAATTGGTCATATCATTTCCCCAATGTTACTACTTTGATATTCAAAACTGCCCAACCCCAATTCCCCAGTCCTGCCCTTTTCCCATCATATGAAACCTTCCCAACTCACCTCACTTTGCCCCACATTCAACCTAACATCCCAAACTAGACACTTCTAGACACTTCACTAGTTACCAAAGTTACCCTCTGCCTGAAAAAACTGGACACTGACTTAAGTCAGGTATCCTGGAAACAGATAAGGAGACACAGAAATTTCTGTGCAGAAGATTTAATGGGGAGCACTCTGACCAGTACCTGCAATGGAGTGAGGAAAGCAGGACAAAGGGAGATGTTGAACACTAAAGTATTTACAACTAAGGACCGTGCTGAAGCCACCTAAGTTTCTGGAGCTGGAATGCTACAAATTAGGTCAAGAGGCTATGAACTTTATTATGGACCAGAACTGGAGGTGGGCTTCTTCCAGGAACTGCACATAACCTCTGCACTGGATAAGGATGTTTTTATAGAAAGGAGCTCAGTTGAAAGGAGCTCAATAGTCCGTGTTCTCTGCTGCTGGGGGAAAGTATGCCTACAGCAAGAAGGTCACCTGGTCAGCACCTCACCATGTCCACTATTTCACTGCCTTCCCTGCAAAGCCAATCCTGACTATTTCATTACCACGTAGCCCATTCTGACCATGTATCCTCTCCCTCTTGATATTTGAGATACAGCCGCCATAACCACAAGACATTTCCAGTAGCCTCCTGCTGTTGTCACTGACTTAAGGCGTTAAAGCCTAAATCCTTGGTGACACTTCTCCAAATTCCACAGAATGGAATCCCGTATAGCTCTTAAAAACAAGCAGTGATGTGTGCTCTTCTTACAGTTAGAATGTTCAAGCCCTATCTTAGTTAAGTAGCTTAGTGCTTCCTAGTTAGGTTCCTCATTTTGTTTATAAGAAAATATATTTCATTGGTAAAGCTACAACTCTGTTCTTACACAACGTCCATTAGGGTTTTCATTTCCTATATTTCTCAGTTATTTTTTTCTTTATAAAGTATTCTCTTAAAGATATAATAAAAAGTTATATTATCTGAAATGAAAAGTTAGACAAGATAGATGAACAGGATCAAATTAAAAGAAATATTACAAATTACACAAAGGTATCAACCATAGAGAAATTATGAAGAAATGAAGTTTAATGTCATCACTTCACATAAATGCAATGATTTCTTAGATTAAAAACATGAAAAATATTGCTTTATATTGCATAACTTGTGTGAATGAAAAAAATTGAGTAAATAATTGAAGCCACATGTCTCTACCAGTGGAAGCCATAATGTGAGTGATAAATTTATATTTTATATGTACAGTTCTAAATATATGTAATATAAATGTATTTTACATTATATCCAATAGAAACATCATTTTATAGCGATTTACATATAAATACATGTGTACACATGTATGCCTCTGAGGAAAAAAAAAAAAAAAATATATATATATATATATATATATATATATACACATCTCCTTAACAAACCACATAAAGCTGCTGTCATTTGGAAAACTGCGCTGCTTCCCTCCAAAAGACCAGTGAAAAACGAAGGGCTACAGTATTTCCACCACTAAGTAAACAGTATGGCTGTCCACACCTGGTCCTTCTAATGCTTCCAAGTCTATAATATGACACCCACTACACTATAACTCTTAGCCCCAGGTCTGTGGCCTGTGCTCATCCACACCTCAAGGTACCTGTGTTTTGAAGGCCTTATGCAAATTTTTCTAAGTGTTCCTCAGTTGTTTGCAATCTGCCAGGATAGTAATGCAAGCAAGAACAAGTATTCCCACTCCATACCAAGTCCCATGGATTTGTGCCTAGGTCTCCTTCTCAGGTCACTTTCCCACTGTCTAGCCCACTAGGAGGTTGACAAGATGTTCCAAGAAAACCCTGATTCCATTCCACTATGATTGTCTGGGACCTGTGGCCAAAACTAGTCCAAGAGGGTGACCCAAACAGGTCATTTCACTGGCCACCATGGTACTTTTTCAGAGGGTCTTCTTGGACTGCTGGAATGGTGCTAACATGCTGATTTGGGGTGACTCACTCAGAGTGGGCATTCAGGGTACTGGGTTCATTGAGTCTGGCTTTTAAGGGCCTATCAGTATTCCCACCACTCTAAAGAGGTGAGTTAGCAGCAAGTGTCCCCATGTGACCTCCACCTCAATGCTGTCTCTGAAGTGTTCACCACATCTTCACAAGCTCTTTGCCACATATTAGAAGGTAAAAAATGACCTTACCCATTTCTGAGGTCTTTCGATGTCATTGTTTCAAATGCAGTCATACAATCAATGCCCTTTCATCTAATCAGTGTAGTGACAGCTCATCTTTCTAGATGGATCTTATTATAGTGATGGTACTACTTTTTCTTATGGTCCCATAGGACTCTCTTTGATCATCAACATTGAAAAATATTATTAAGAATATAAGTATTTGTAATTCAAAGCATTACAGAGAAGACATAGTTGAAAAACAGATCATTCTGCATTTATACTACAAAATTTCAAATAGGAAATCCAACATGGCCAGAAAAGGAATTGTTATTCCCTGTTCTTGACATACTATAATTAAAACATATATTCATGATCATCATTAAAGAAACATAGTAGGGCCCGGCGGCGTGGCCTAGTGGCTAAAGTCCTTGCCTTGAACGCCCCGGGATCCCATATGGGCGCCGCTTCTAATCCCGGTAGCTGCTCCAGTTCCCATCCAGCTCCCTAATTGTGGCCTGGGAAAGCAGTCAAGGACGGCCCAATGCCTTGGGACCCTGCACCTGCGTGGGAGACCTGGAAGAGGTTCCTGGTTCCCGGCTTCAGATTGGCACAGCACCAGTCATTGCGGCTCACTTGGGGAGTGAAACATGGGACGGAAGATCTTCCTCTCTGTGTATCTGACTTTGTAATAAAATAAATAAATCTTTAAAAAAAAAAAGAAACATAGTAACAATCCTCGAGAGAGTCATTAAAGGCAATAAGCATCGATGGCCAGCATAGATAAATGCTTAGTAGGGAGCTTAAGAGGAACAAAGATTCATCTATATTGTGTCAATACAAAGAGGCTCCCAAGAGCTACAGCACTGTGTCTAACACACGTCTCACTTCTTTCCCACAGTGGGACATGGGAAGTTAGCCAGTCATGGTACATCTGACCAAAAAGAACTCAGAGAAGAAGTTTCTGAACCTGAACAGGAAGTGGTGCTGCCTAGACATCGTAAAGAATCTTTACATGTACCGATTTGATAATAAACAACAAGAGTAACATTTCTTCATTAGCTTAAATCTTCACTGATAAATGACTATACTTCATGGGAATCACAGATTTTATATTTTAATCCAATTGTTTATAATAGAAGATCTCTATCAAAACAAACAAAATCCCTTATTGTTCTGCACATACTAAAGGTGGCTCTGGTCCTCTATGAGTGAGAAAAAAAATCCTCCTCAGATCCAGAGATAACACATGAACAACGATTTCACAAGCCCCTTTTCAAGTTCAACAGATTCTCTGAAAACTCCCAAGGCTGTGATGAAGATCAATATTAGATTTACTTGATGATACTTCATATCAATCCAATGGAACATTATCCAGTGGAATTTTCAGGAAACAAATTGATTCTGAATATCAAAATTGGTCTTAGGAAACCAGTGAGACACTCTTTCTTGCCCCTTGTCACTGACATCATTCCATGTTTACCTTTTTTGCTTCTTTTTTTTTATTCATGCTAAGTGAAAACTTCTATAGTTGTTTCAAATTCTAAATACAAATGATCCATATTGAAAGATAGTCTGGTGTAGTATTGACCCATGTTGACCACTGGATCTGACCATTTGTTTCACCATCTTGCTTATTCTCTCATCTTGAAATTGTATAAAAAGCAAATAGATAAATGAAAATGTCTTCATTCAGATCTCAGAAAGGAGACTCCATCACCCTCCTCCAATCAGCCCCATCACTATCCAGCAACATCCTCACTGCTGCTACAGGAGATAAGCATCCTTTTCCTGTTGGACATAAGTCTGACTTGATTATTTACGTCTCTGCATCCCAAAGCAGATATCCAACAACCCCATCCTGGTCTACCTAGGCAAAGAAAGAAATTTTCCATAAAAATTATACCATACAGGTATATGGAATTTCCATAAAAATTATACCATACAGGTATATGAATTTATCTTTTGCTTTCATACACAGAATCAAAATATTTCTTAATTTTTAAAAAATTAATGCCAAAATAAATTGATAAATCCCTGCCTTTAAAAAATTCAGTCCCTTTGATAAACTCCTGGTTCAGCTATGAACAATATTCTGTTTCCTTTCTAGTGTTTTTGTTTTAGTTTTACTCTTCCTTTTGCTGTTTCTCCTAGTTCTCTTGTCCTGGGATATGTACAAATATATATAAATATCCAGCCTGGGATATGTACAAATATATATACATATCCAGCCTGGGATTTTCTTAATCTTTAAAAAGTAGAAAAGTAAATTTCTGCTCTGCCTGCTTGTAAGTCAGACCTCACTGTGGAAACCACCACCATTGTGTCCTTCTTCCCATCTGTTACAGTTACAGAAGAAAATATTTCCTTTAGACCTCCCCAGAAAATGACTGATGGTTTTGGAGACACTGGGACACATTTGACTCTGATACAGAAGTGAAAGCTCAAATGCAATGACTCACATCAAAGTGGTTATGAATTTCACATGTCTGAGAAAAATGAAACCCATTTTAATTCATTGTAAATGAGTTTAAATTAGTTCACAGACTGGTAACGGAAAACTTAAGCTTGACAATCAAGGTAAGTTTAGTTACATCTGGCTTATTACAGGCTCTTTAGGAGGAAACTGGCAATCATCTAAGGATACTCTCCTCCCTCGAATGTTTTGTTATCCCTAAGGAATTGATCCAGGTCGTAAGCAGAAGCTTTTGAAACTTCCTGACAGCAGGTCAAGGTTTTCAGTTGGTATGATATTCGAAGAGCAAGTCAGGCACTAGGGTCTAGTACTAACGTATTAGACATCTCACAGGGCCTTAGCAGAGCATGTCATATGATGTCACTCTGCCCATTGACCTTCACCCACACTGGCTTCCAGCAGAGCACATTCCCTGATGCTTGGGACCTACCACCACGACACCCATGGTTGAAGTATCTGCTTCCTGCTCTGTTCTCAGCTGGTCTCTGCAGTCACTTGGATGACTAGTGACCCTAGAGACTTTGATGTCTAGATATGATAAAACAAAATTAGAAGGTATGATTTACATATGCAACTCTTATCAATTTTAAAAAACAGTAAACCACAAAGGTCACTCACATACTCATCTCAGGGTGATCAGAAGTTTTGGACTGTCTGGCACCTCCAAGGCACAAGGGCTGTTGCATATGGCTTCATACTCTTTTGCCTAGACCCTCCAGCTGCCTTTCATATATATATAAATATATATACACATAAATTTTATAAGAATATATTAATAACACATATTAACATATGACTTTAATATATCATATGGACAATATTAATGTTAATATTTTAATAATTAATATTTATAATATATCATGGTTATTGCTGATATATTAATGTAACTCCTATATTGCATATTAATAATGTATTTATAATAATTTTATAAACAATACATATCTATAAATATTTGTGAACACATATTTAAATTTTATATGTAAATAAACATACAGCTATATGTATTTGAAAGGCAGAGTGACAGAGAGGAAGAGGGATGTAGAGACAGATACTCCATCCACTGATTCACTTTTGAGAAGGCCATAAAGTGAGGGCCAAGCCAGACAGAAGCCAGGAGGCCAGGAGAAGTACAAGTACTTGGACTTTTTTTTTTTTTTTTTTTTTGCTGCTACTTTCCCTGGCACTATAGCAGGGAGTTGGAATAGAAGTGGAGTCATCAGGACTTGAACTGGAACTCTGACATGGGATGCTGGTGTCACAAGCAATGACTTAATCTGCTGTACTATAACACAAGCCTCCTGTTGTGGAGCCAGTCTGGATGCAAGACTGCATGATAAAGACTACTTTTGTTCTCTTAGGCTTAATTAGCAAGCACGGTGTAAGGGCTCAAGTGTATTCTACCTAGTGCTGTCATTAGGTTTCCAAAAACACTTTGGGCAGGCAGGGCAAGGCAGGGTACTAGGTCTTTTTCTGGCTCCTCACCAGCTTCTACCCTCAGCTTCTCCTTTTTCGGTGTTTGCTGCACAGCCCTGATTCCTTCTGGTCACGGAAACACTCCTGAGCCATTTCTTCCCACTCTGTGGTTTAGTATAACTTTTATGGGCTCTGGGGCTCACTTTGAGGTAACTGGATAAAGCTGACACTAGTGATGTAATAACGGCATACCTTATCAGAGTAACTGTTGCTCACTTTCTGACCCAGATTCCTGTTAATTCTCCTAAGAAGGCAACAGGGTGATAGCTCAAGTAGTTAGATCCCTGCCTCACCTGGAAGAGTCCCAGTCCTGGCTTGGCCTGCAGCTTGGCTCAGCCCTAGCTATGGAGGGCATTTAGGGGATGCACCACCAGATTGAAGATCTGTCTTCCTTCTTTTTGTGTCACTTTGCCTTTAAAACAAATAAATAAGTTTTTTTTTTTAAGGAAAAAAAACCTCTCTGGGCTAAAAATAGCTTTTTAGAGAGTAAGGCTAAGCTTTGAACAGTATCAGCATTAAAAAAATGAGTGCAGAAACTGATTTCTTAATAGTAATGTTAGTCTTCTAAAGGAATGAATTCCACTGACATAACAGATGAAAGTCTGCAAAGTAAATAAATGTGAAAAAAAATGTATAAAAAAATTTTCTTCACCTCTGATCCCAAATCTGGGGAGAGCAAAGACACCCATGGTAATCATGATAACAATCTATTCCTCCTTTATGCTTATCTTAATCAAGAAGTACATATCCACAGTTAACAGATATAATATGGATATTCATAAAACATAAAATATATTCATTTAGAAATTCTACTCCATTCAATATGCTCCCTGTTGTAAGACCTCAATTCAAGGAAAATTTAAGATTGTATGCTTCTTATCCTCTATTTTTTTTTTCAAAGAAAATATTTGAAGAGATCACACTCCTTACACCGATAGCCCTCTAAAAGTCTCCCCTCAATAGGAGGATGGAGGTGACTTAAGGACAATTAGGATTTCTCACATTGAATTTTAAGGGCTAATGGCCTAATTCAACACCCAAGAATGCTGACGATTAGTTTTCTGCTTTTAACCCTAGTTTGAAGAGGATACTCTCTGATTTCCCCCCAAAATATACAGAAAGCAAAATAAGCATTCAGTCCCAGAGTGATGTTCATCTGGTAGTAATGGAGGCCATGTCATCCCTATTGCTCTGAAGGGTAGGCCATGCAACACAAGACAGGGAACTGGACCACGGTGGGGGCAGCATTATATTTGTGTAGTTTCTCCCTAGGTATAATAAACTCTTCCTTTGCTCCTAGTTGACCCGTAAAACAAACTAAGCAACAAGTGAGACAGATATTATGATCTCTATTTTATGGTTAATTAAACTACTGCTCACAAAAAGTATGTCTTACACAATATCACATAACTACTCAACAATGAGCCAGGACAAATGGAAATCCAAGTATTGTAATTCCAATTCCCTTACCTTTCATCGAGGCACAATAGTAACCATGATGAATTGCTCACAGATACTGGAATTTAGACAATTGTGCTGAAAGACCATCCTTGCCGACTAACAAGTTTTCTTTTCCAAGTGGCTGTTGTGATCAATACCAGAAAGTGCTGCTACTGAGGAGAGCAGATGATGAATTTCTCAGTTCCCCTTAGGTGAGACAATATGACTGCTTTATGGCTAGCACACAGATGGAAAAATGATGCCTACTGCTTTCAATCCCAATCTCTATGATTGTGCTGTGACTACGACCTGCTCTATTCTTTCCCTGATCCAACTGGCTGCCTAGTGGCACAGAAGTGGGAGCATCAAATGGATGGAGCAGGATGCTGAATGACAATGCAGAGCAGCAGTGACATGAGTAGAAACTCGAGGGGTTGGCATTGTAACTCAGTATTAAGATGCTCTTTTGTAGCTCCAGCATCCCTTATCAGAGTGCAGTTTGATTCCTAGATTCTTAACTTTAAAAAAGGTTTGTTCTTTTCTTTTATTTGAAATGCAGATTTTACAGAGAAAAGGAAAGACATAGAGAAATATTCTATCCACTGGCTCACTCCCCAAATGGTCACAATGGCTAGAGATGAGCCAACATGAAGCCAAAAGCTTGAAGCTTCTTTGTGGGTCTTCCACATGGGTGCAGGGGCCCATGGCCTTCGTTCATCCTCTGCTGCTTTCCCAGGTCATAAGCAAGGACCTGGACGGAAGTGGAGCAGCTGGGAATAGAAGCGATGCCCATATGGATTACTGGCATCACAGGCAGAGGATTAGTACACCATGCCACCACATCATTCCGCTGTTTCACTCTGATCCAGCTCCTAGCTATTGTGCCTGGGAAACCAGCAGGTATGGTTCAGGTGCTTGAGATACTGACAGTTTCCACCCATGTGGGAAATCCAGATGATTTCAGCCTGGCCCAGCCCTGGATATTAGGGCATTTGGGAAATAAATCAGTGGGTGGAAGATCCATCTTTCTGTGTATCTCCCTCCCTCTCTCTGTCACACTGTCTTTTGAATGAATGAATTGATTAATTCATCTTTTTTAAAAAAACAAATTGAATGTAAAAGCCACCAAGTTGGGACTCTTTGTTATAGTACCAATTATGTATCCTAATATTAGCAGAAGAGAAAATTTTAATATTTTAGTGCAAAGGATATAGTGATATCAAATATTTTTAATGATGCTCTATATTCTTAATTTTCTTTGGTTATATACACTTTTATCATCCCTTCCTGTGACAGTGATTTTATAATTTGTAGTGGTATAACAAAGATATGGATCTTTCACCCAACACAGTTGATCAAAATTTGCTTTTATTGTTAAATGTGATATCATGTGCATTTTGGATATACTGTCAACTGGGAAAACATCTACCAGATCTCTGACCTAAACACAAATGCACTCCAAGATTTTGAACAATGGCATTACACTCATTTTTTCTTAAGATTTATTTATTATTTGAAACATTTACAGAGAAAAGAGACAAAGATCTTCCATGAGCTGGCTCACTCCCCAAATGTCCACAACACCAGAGCTGACTCAATTGAAAGCCAGGAGTTTCTTCTGGGTCTTCCATGTAGGTGCAGGGGCCCAAGAACTTGAGTTATCCTCCACTGCTTTCCCAGGCCATAAGCAGGGAGCTGGATCGGAAGTGGAGCAACCGGGACTAGAACCAGCACCCACATGGGATGCCAGCATGGCAGGACAAAGGATTAACCAGTTAAGCTACTGCACTGGCCCAATAAGACTCATCTCCAACCACGTATTATGCTTTTCTCCTTCAATTTACGTAATTCCAGTGTTGGAGACCATTGGACACATCAATTTTAAGACAGAATTTCTGCTCAAATTTTTGCATAATGGTACCTGGTGCGTTAGCATGGTGGGCAATGGAAATTTTTGCAGAAAATGTGCCTTTATTGGGAAAGCTATGACAGTATGGAAGGGATCAAATACCATACAGAAATATCATATTAAATTCATTCTACATGTACTCTGCAGTTGAACTTGCTCTACTTCTGACCATAAAATGTAAAAGAAACCCATAACTGCCCCTACACCACCTGACATAAGGAGAAGTGTAACTGTGCGGAAATTGGCGAGGAAAGAGATAACATGCTTAACTGACTATAGCTAAAATATCTAGAAAGTTTCCCTTGGGGTGAATCTTTAATAAAGCTCAGGCTGATGTACACAACAGGTAGCATGATCATTGGCTGCTAGGGGTAAAACACTCTGCTACCAGATGGAAAACTTTAATGGGAAATCCTAGATTAGCTTCTTGCCTACTTTTATTAGAAATTGAACTGGTTTTCTTCATATTTTTATCTGTAAAAATAAACTTAACCTTTTTGAAGCAAGTACAATATATCTCCAAGTGCCCATCTGTCTTTCTCTCTCTGCAAAGCAGTAACATCAATTCCACCAAGCTTGTGAGTTTTGTGACCTCACACAGAAGGGAAGACTATATGCCAAGGGTCCCAGGTTATATAATAGATACTATGTTTTGTCACATAACATGAAATGAATTAGGCATATTAGTTAAACTGTAAAACTGTGATTTTTTTTAATTAATAAAGAGCATTGATGCAGAAAGTTAGCAAAAATTACCCAAGTATCTTAGAAAACACATGGGATTAATCTGGGAAAGCTGCTTGGAGGAGACATATAAGTGGGGGTTGAATGGGGCGGGTTGAGCTCCCCACGGACAGGGCCTGTATTCACTACATCCTTAACAGTGTCTGTCTGCTATGCACTAACGTTTTTGGCTTAGAAAGAAGAAAGGAAGGAAGCAAAGAAAGACGAAAGGGAGGAAGGAAAGCCCGTCTTTGCCTTAGATAAACCGGTGGCAAGTTAGTGTCTCTCAGTTTCCTCATCTGTAAAATGAGTTTAAAAACCTGTTCCTCATAAAGTTGTAAAGATCAGATGAGTTCATACGCGTATGTCACATATAAGAAGGACTGGCATTAAAAATGCACTTAAGGCAAATGAATATTTGGTCTTCACTCTAGTTCCTTGGTGCTCTCATTCAAGGTATCCAACAGGACAGACTATCTCTGCTGAGGGGAATAAAGAGAAGGGTGCTGAATTAGAAAGGCACTTAATGAGAAATCTACTGAAAGATTTAAAATCTCTACTCTCAAAATCCACTCTGTCAGCTCCCTGCTTGTGGCCTGGGAAAGCAGTTGAGGACGGCCAGAGGCTTTGGGACCCTGCACCCTTGTGGGAGACCTGGAAGAGGTTCCTGGTTCCCGGCATCGGATCGGCGCGCATCGGCCCGTTGCGGCTCACTTGGGGAGTGAATCATCGGACGGAGGATCTTCCTCTCTGTCTCTCCTCCTCTCTGTATATCTGACTTTGTAATAAAATGAATAAATCTTAAAAAAAAAAATCCACTCTGTAGTGGAAAAAGCGGGACCTTGGAAGAGAGTATCATGAGATGTAGCAGGAAGACCTGCCTCGAGCTCCATCTGGGCCACTGCAATCACAGACATCGTCAGGAACTTGTAGTCTCATGTAAATTTAGGCTACCTGAATAAAAGATAAAAACTGCCATTTCCTCTGTCATAGCATAAGGTAATGAATTATTCTTTTTTGAAAGAACCAAACAGCTGCTCAAATGTGCCACATAGTATGTGTTCATTCTGATCTCAAAGAAGAGAATGACACAAGACGCTGGGACATCTTAGACTTTTGCAGAGAGGAACACTAGAGAAAACTGAGGAATAATTAACTGAAGCCAACGTGCGGGTCATTTTAAATATTCTTAAGTCAGACTAGGAGGGGAAAGGCGTCATGGGCTGTTTAATCAACCCTGAACTGCGGGGGTGACTGGTGACAGTTTAGGTGTTTTCCAAATAGCTAACACAAAACAGTAATGCACGTCCATCTGCACTCCCAACACAACACTGAAATATTCTGGCAGCATTAGTGCAGTATCCTGTTAAAACCTGGAGTTTCTCTGGAGATGTCCACAGAAAATATTACTTCTCAAAATTATTAATTGCTTATCTCCCAAAGCTGTGATCTTCAAAGACATTCAGATTCACAAAGGCAATGTGAAAAGTTATTGGGGCAGAAACTGAGGGCTATTTTAAGATACGGGCAAGTCACTGTGACTAGCGAATCTTAAAATGAAGACAAAGTTGAGGTCCAGACCTGTGGACTGTGCTCCACATCAAAGAACAATTCACGATTTGTCTCCTACAATCTACAATCTGGTCTAGCTCTGAAAGGCAGGCAGTAACACGTCTGACACTACCTGTTTGGAAAGCTGCATAAGCACTGTAGCACAGAGCTTAATGTTTTAACAGCTCCCATGGAAAACCGTAAGACATCCTGTCCAAATTCTAGGCAGCCATAGCTTCCTCAGCAGGGCTCAGTGTGAAGGCTTGTCCCATCCTGAGGCAGACACAGGTAGACACTGTCTAATACAAGCCTCAGGAAATACATCCTCTAGATCACACATACAATCTGCCTGCGATTAGAGGCAGACTGGTTTGGATTTTCCTGCGTCTCAGCCTAATTGCTGAAAACCTTTGCCTCAGCTCATTTGTGTACACACTAAGGACTTTTTACAAAGGCATCTTTCTGAAGTAACTAAGCTCTATTTTAGAATAAAATTACATGTTTATAAAATAAGCCAATACTTACAGTGAAATCTGTTCAATTTAATATCTGCTCAAATTAATATTAAAGTGAAATCTGTTCAAATTAATATCTGCTCAAGTCCCAATAACAAATGAGGGTGTCATAGAGGAAAGAGTTTGACCCATCAAGTCATGGACCACTGAAAAAAAAATCTCAACTTATTAGATATAGGACATGGAATAAGTTACTTGACTTCAGTGACTCTAAATGTCCTCATAAAACTGGGATAGAGAAACCTCCCTCTTGCTGAGGTTAGTGTGAGAAATATGTAGTCAAGGGCTCGCACAGAGCCAGAGACAGCAGACCTTTGCTATTATTGTTGTTACGATCAGCAAGAAGCTTTTGTGATAATTCAGTAAAGACAGTGGTAAGGGCACCTACATCCCTCAGGGCCTTTTGTCTGTGGCTTTCTCTGCCCTCCTTCTAGCCCCAAAGAGCCCTATACTCCTGCAATTCAAGTCTGCTGGTGTCACTGGGGGAAAGATGAAACCACCTTTGCTCCTCATCCTTTTGAAATAGGACATTCTCTGGATAGGATAAAGTGAATGCCGCTGTGTAAAATGCCTGGGGCATATCCTCTTTCTGGAAATGTGCACAGGGGATTCTGAGTGGCTGAGCAGGCTCTAGCTCTGGGGTGGTTTCACATATTCTTTTGGTGATCCTGTGCTGATGGGTTACTCAGCCAGCTGGCCTGCTGCCTTCCTTATTGTCTCCAGGAGTGTTTTGGAAAGAAAATGTGTGTGTGTGTTTGAAAGGCACAGGGTATTGGCAGGGAAGGAGCCAGGCACTCCATTTGGGTCTCCCATGAGGGTGATTGGGATCCAAGTACTTGGGCCATCATCTCCTGCCTCTCAGTTGTATGAACAGGAAGCTGGACTAGAAATAAAAGTGGAACTTTATCCCAGGCACTTGATATGGGATATAGGCATTGCAAGTGGCTGCTCTAACCTATGACACCATCACAGCAGCCCCAACCAATCGTCTTGTTTTATTTTATTTTATTTTAATTTTATTTTATGACACAGTTCTGTAGGCTCTGGGAATTCCCTTAACCCCTTCCCAAACCCTTCCCCAAAATTGATTTCCTCTATATTATTACAGCAGAATAGTTCATAAACAGTCATAATTCCATCATTGCAGGCATGGACCATGCAAAGAATCCAGCATCTTATTGTCAAGATAAATTTAACCATTTCATTGGGAGTCCATCCTGTATCTGAATATAGACATGGCAGAATATCATGCCCTCAAATGAAGAGCCATAATACAAGATCCACAACAGGAAGAAATATGGAAATTTACAACATCATGAAGTTAACTAACATGTTACTGAATGACCAATGTGTTAGAAAATGCAAGTTCTTAACCAAATCCTGTAACTACTTCATTGACATCTCAATTTTAGTTTATACATAACCAACTGCTGTAAATCTTAAAATGGCTGTAGGGTACTATGGAGCTGTCTCATGTCTTTTTTTTTCATATCTATATTTAACAGTTTATTTAATTCAAGTAAGATTTTACTGAACTTCATGAATTTTAGGATAACCCAGACAGGCTTATAACTCTAACAAGCCATATATTAACGATTGAGGAGAACAGTTTTAGGAGGGGTGCACAAAGAGATCTTCAATAACTTAGGAGTAACTGATCTTAGCGTCCTACCTAGTCCAGCTAGAGTCCAAGTTGACTTTTTCTTGTTTGTTCTAAGCTTTCCATATTAGTCTCTCTATCTATCTGATCTAATTTTGGGGGCTCTGGAGCAACCCTGATGGTCAGTGCATAGGGATAGGGAGAGGATAGGGAGCCAAAGCTGGAACTAAGTAAGGACCAGAGAAAGCTCCTCTACTGAGTCTAGAAGGAAGTTTACTATTTTTCTGTCTCTGAGGACCACCCAGGGCTCCTGGCTGTTGTTCCAATGTCATTAGAGCCTGTGAGGAGGGTTCTGGGCTTCTTCCATCCTGTGTGGGAGATACAATAGAGAATGGTTGACCTCAGAGTTCTCGGTCTACAAGGACACTCAAATTCCCTGTGATCTCCTTGGCAGTTGGGATATGGTCCCTGGTGCCTACACTGACAGTCCTTGATGAGGTATCCACTGCTTCTGTGGTGAAAGCATTTGGGAGGTTACCACAGGTCTCCGGGACCAGTCATCTTCTTAAGGTGAGGAGCTGTTCAGCAGTTCTCGCCTATCTGAGGGACATACATTCCAAGACCCTAAGTTATGCGTGAAACTACAGATAGTACAGAATTCTATATAAGTTTTTTTTCTAAGTTTTCCCCCTACATACAGACCTATTTATCAATTAGGCACACCAAGAGGTTAATAATAACTAATAAAAAATTACAAGAATATAATGAAGTTTTAGAAATGAAGTCTCTCAAAAACTGTACTTACCCTTCCTATGATAATATAAGATACAATGTTTCGGGCCCAGCGGCGTGGCCTAGTGGCTAAAGTCTTCGCCTTGAAAGCCCCGGGATCCCATATGGGCACCGGTTCTAATCCCGGCGGCTCCACTTCCTATCCAGCTCCCTGCCTGTGGCCTGGGAAAGCAGTCGAGGACGGCCCAATGCATTGGGACCCTGCACCCGCGTGGAAGACCCAGAAGAGGTTCCTGGTTCCCGGCTTCGGATCGGCGCAGCACCGGCCGTTGCGGTTCACTTGGGGAGTGAATCATCGGACGGAAGATCTTCCTCTCTGTCTCTCCTCCTCTCTGTGTATCTGACTTTGTAATAAAATAAATAAATCTTTAAAAAAAAGATACAATGTCTCATGATGACATGAGGTGAGATGAATGATGTAGTCACTATGACAGTATTAGGCTACATAAAGGTTAATTGGACACAAGCCCTGTAAACCACAGCAGTTAGCCTGATGTCCGAGTGAATTACTAAGAGACTGTTGGGTGGATAGTACACATAGCATGAATACACTGCTAGAAAAGGGGACGATTCATGGCCCAGACAGGAAGTAGCAATACAATGAGAAATTTCACCTTGCTACTAGGTATGCAATTTAAAATTCACCAATTATTGGGGCCAGAGATGTGCAGGCTAATCTTTTGCCTGTGGGGCTGGTATCCCATATGAGTGCCAGTTCATGTCCCAGATGCTCCATTTCCCATCCAGCTCCCTGCTTATGACATGGGAAGGCAGCAAAAGACATCCCAAGTCCTTGGGACCCTGCAACCACATTGGAGACCCAGAAGAGGCTCCTGGCTCCTGGCTTCGGACTGGCTCAGCTTTGGCCATTGTGGCCATTTGGGGAGTGAACCAGCAGATGGAAGATCTTTCTTTCTCTGATCTTCCCTCTGTAAATCTGATTCTCAAAAAAAAAAAAAATCTTTCTAAAAATTCGTAAATTATTTCTGGAATTTTTCATTTCAAATGACATCTTGGGTAACAGTACTACTGTATTTTAATATTCCATGAATCTCCCATGGTACTTCCTACTCCTCTCTTCATACGTTGTTTTATTAATTCAGTTCTCTGATATAACTTTCTTTTTAACGTGGCAGAATGTAACAAAATCACTCTCCAGTAAAAAGAAAAGTGTTAAGTTTCTCCATCTGTTGAATGGGGCAACACTTAATGATAACAAAAGTAGCAATTGTGATAATTAACATTTAATGAGAATTTACAGTTGGCTAGGTATTATACTAAGTGTTTTTACAAACCTGATTTCATTTCCTCCTCCTAACATTCTATTGATTATCATTCATTTATTTAGAAGGAAATCAATGCACAGAAGAGTAAAGTAGCTTGCCCCAAATAACAGTTTGCCCACATTGTGGGGGAGTGAAACTGAAGACCGTTCACCTCAGTGCTTATAAGACTTTCTGGCTTTTGACCTCAAACCAAAGTTTTGAAATTTATTTTGAGGTCCCAGAACAATGACTCAATGGCTAAATCCCCACCTTGTAAGTGCCAGGATTCCATATGGGCACTGGTTCGTGTCCAAATGCTCTACCTCCCATCCAGCTCCCTGCTTACAGCCTGGGAAAGCAGTAGAAGATGGCCCAAAGCCTTGAGACCCTGCACCCACACGGGAAACCGGGAAGAAGCTCCTGGCTCCTGGCTCCTGGCTTCAGATCAGCTCAGCTCCTGCCATCGCAGCCACTGCAGAGTGAACCAGCGGAGAGAAACTCATTCTCTCTGTCTTTCCTTCTCTCTATAAATCTGATTTGCCTTTCCAATAAAAATTTTTAAAAATTATTTTGCAATTTAATTCTTATATACAAACCTATTGCTAATTGTAAGATCTGTATGCAAACCTTTATAATTTTATAATCTAAGCCCATTTATAATATGTTTCAAGTCTTAAGGTAATGAAATTGTCATAATTCATAAATATTCAGTTTCCCCAATCTGTGTCAAGAACAGGATCAGTTTGCTTTCTGCTGGTGGAGCCAACTTATCCACTAGGTACAGTAGGAACAGTGCTCATCCTCCACAAAACACTTAGGGTCCCCATAAAAAACTGGGGGGGAATCCAAGCAAGTATGTGAACTGCAGCTGTTTCAGGCTCTAAGTTTACTTACTTACTTACTAAGTTTTATTTACTTGAAAAAAAAAAAAAAGAGAGAGAGAGAGAGAAGAAGTGTAGAAGCAAGGAAACAAGTAAGAAAGAAAAAAAGACTGAAAGAATTTTTTTTTTGTGGTTAAGTCTCCAAATGGCCACAGCAGCTAGGGCTCAGCTAAGCTCAAACCAAAAGCCGGAAACTCCATCTGGGTCTCTCACATGGGTGGCAGACAACCAAGTACTACTTGAGCCATCTCCCACAGCCTTCCCAGGCACATCGGCACAGAGTTGAATCAGAAGCAGAGCAGCTAGGACTCAAACTCATGCTCCTATATATGAGGTGCCAGCATCAAGAAGCAGCAACTGAATCCTGCTGCACCAACACGGGTTTATGAAAATATTTTAATTTCTTTTAAAATAAAAATAATAAAATTCCTGATCAAAAGAAATGTTGAGATATATAATGCTAACACAAAATAAAATTATTGGCTTATTTAAGGAAGGAAGCGGTCCTCAATGAACAAAATTCCCAGGCCCCTGAAAGTCCAAATATAGTGTGATCTGTGTGGCAGGGTTTACCAGAACTGTGTTAATGATGTCACTTCAAACGGCAGCCCCCTTCGTTGCTCCTACAGTTATGCTGCTTTGTAATTTTTGACCCTCCTTTGTGGGCTTCAGGCATTAACGGCCAGGTCCAATTGACAGCTGCTTTGCAGTATAAATAGCAGAGTAGAACTCTGGTGTAGGAGGGGTGGTTTCTTTCTTCCTTCCAGCATTATGATGCAACACAGCTGTATTGGAACATCTGCATCACTCACCAGATAAGGATTTTCCAGGCACAAATTGGCCTCAAGACAACAGTCCACAGCAAAAGGATGTCACAAAGAGGAAATAAAAAACATCAGAACAGCTCGATGGGAAAGGTGTTTGAATCTGGGGGACTAAGCAGTGCACCTGTCAAAGCCGATAATAATGACAGTCCTAGGTGCCCTGGGATCTGGGACTTTGGAGAACCCCCCACAATCCTGATCAAATCCAATTCATCTCATTCCTCCCACTACCCATACCCATAATCATGATGTTCTTTTTACAAGCTCATGAATTTTAAATGAGGAAATAATGAGGGGACATGTGTCATGTTGCCCCTCATTGGGCTGTGGACACACTAAGACCTCTGAATTTTAACGCTTGTTACATTTGAACTTTTAATGGCCTATACCACTAAGTCCGGCCTGTGAGTGATAACTACGAAGAAAGAGGAAGGAAATAGTCCATTGTTTTTCTAACCTTGCAGCTTCCTAGTATACCATGGAAAATTGAGGCTGGCCAATGAAAACAGCAAGCATCTCTATAGACGGACATCCGGCGAGGCCCTGGCCTCCTTGAGATGGCTGACAGTGGTGCATGAGGGGACAGGGAGAAAAGCCAACTGAAACAAGGCTCCATAGTGCACACACCTGCATGCTCACTGCAGACAAATCTACAGAATGAAAAACCTAGTGTGTGTGTCTATGGAAGTCTACGCTGAGCCAAGCTGAACTCAGGAGCCAGGATTTCCATCCAAGTCTCCCATATGAATAGCAGGAGCCTAAACACCTGAGCCATCACCTGCTGACACCCAGGATGCACTACCAGGAACCTGGTTTGGAAGCAGAGGATAGGGGACTCTAAGCAGCACTCTGACGTGGGATGTAGGCATCTCAAGCAGCAGTTTAATGTACTGTGCCACTACACCTGCACCCACTGTTAAACCCAGAAAAGACAATCATCTGGGGTTTATACAAAGTGAGAAAGTACATCAAAGCAACAGATTTCTCTAGACCTAAAACATTTTGTGAACCACGAAGGCTGAAAAGCGCAACAGAACAATATTTTTGGGTAAATATCCTGTTCTGTCTAGCCACTAATTTAGTCAAAAACAGCTCTCCAGTTTGTTCGGCACAATTTGACCTTAATAATTATGTAAGTGATTATAGGGTCCCATTACAGCTTTCAAAGCACCTTGCACAAAAGGGGCCTTTAAAGATTCTACTATAATAAAAACAAGCTCATAAAAATCCCACACATTTCAAATAGGCCTTTGGTAACCCATGACATGATAATGACCTTGAGTAACTGACAGCCTGTACCACATTCATAGTAGTAGCTTCGAGGGAAAAATTTTTTAATATTATTATCTCTGTCTAGAGTCACCCAAGGCCTCAGAAGAAAATATCACACACATACTTGCTTTGTACTTAGATGAGAAAATTTCATGAATCATCAGAAACATCCTGTCTCTTCTCTGGCCAGAATGGAAGGCCTGGATCAGTGCACAGGTCACCTGAACTCCCAGCCTAGCCCTAGTTTCCTGCTCTCTCTTCTCCTCGGCCTCTCTTTTGGAAGACTAGACAGCCCACTGAGTTGGCAGAGCTGTGTGCACATGTCCAAGGACCTCCAAAAGCCAAGCAAGTAGGAACTGCTGCCTCCTCTCAGAGCAGACTCCTGTGTATCAGGCAAGGATCTCATTCATTTTTGCTGGCAACATAAGCGTTTGAAAACTCTAAGATTAGATATGTCCTAGGACACTTTCCATTTTAGAGTTTTACAGCGATTCCATGACTACCATTGACAAAACTTGGGTGAGTTACACTTTAGGTCAAGCAGTTGTTTGGGAGATAAGATTTTTTTTTTTGAGATTTATTTATTTTCATCAGAAAAGCTGATATAGAAACAGAAGCAGTGACAGAGAGAAAGATCTTCCTAACTGGCTGCAAAGGCCAGAGCTGAAACAGTTAGAAGCCAGGAGCCAGGAGCTTCTTCTGGGTCTCTCTCGTGGGTACAGGGTCCCAAGACTTTGAACCACCCTCTACTGCTTTCCCAGGTCACAGGCAGGAAGCCTATGTGATTTAGCTACTGAGTCATCCTACCAGGCCTGAAGATTTCTTGTTAACTAATAACATTCCTTAATAAATTAATAGGGATGATTTTTATCCTGCTTAGTAGAAAGCTGAGTTCTGTAGAAACTGAAGAGTGGACAGGTAAATAATGCTATGGAAATCAGAAGACAGAAGTGGGAAAAGATGAGAGATGACTGGGTGCAGAATACACCTTGTTTAGGACTGCAAGCCCCAGCAAGAAAGCTCAGCAGTGATGAGCCAACAAGGTCCATGAGAGGGCACCTAGTAAAAGCCAGACCCATAAGCCTTAACTGGTCGATGGCTTTCACACATGCCATGTTACTCAACTTTTGCAAAGGACTGATAATAGCACCCCCCTCATTTCCAGCCACAGGATCAAAGTTTAGGGAACCCAAATGATGACTGAGGATCCTCCAGGTCATAGATTCTAGAATTAAGATCATAGTATAGGACCCAGCATGATGGCTGAGTGCCTTGCATGTGCCGGGATCCCATATGAGTGCCAATTCATGTCCTGGCTGCTCCATTTCCCATCCAGCACCCTGCTTGTGGCCTGGAAAAGCAGTGGAGGATGGTCCAAAGCCTCGGGACCCTGCATCCTCTTGGGAGACCTAGGGGAGACATATGGCTCCTGGGTTTGGATTGGCTCAGCTCCAGCTGTTGTGGCCACTTGGGGAGTGAAACAGCAGAAGGAAGATCTTTGTCTCTCCTTCTCTCTGTAAATCTACCTTTCCAATCAAAAGAAATAAATCTTAAACAAACAAAAAGATCATAGCATAGGGAAGAAGACAGTTCCAGAAGGAGAAGAAGAGGAAGACAAGACTCATTTTTCTGATCCTCTTTCCCATTTTTTTAAGTCACATGCTAAGCTCTATGGTAATCCAACTATCATTTATTGAGTTTGTACTGCAGGCTAGTACAGGGAGACAGGCGAGGAGGAATGAGTTATGGTCTTCCTCCTGGGACCTATGCATGCAAATATCAATATCATCACACATTGATATTCTGCCATGCACCTGCCAAGGTCACTCTTCTCTGCTTGTTTATGTCCTTGTTTTGAGTGCATTTTTGCTTTGACCAGTGACATCTGACCTAAAGTGAGAAGGCCACTTCCAAGGAGAAATTGTAAGAGCACAGGTTCAATCCAAGTTCTTTCTGGGCCACAATAACTGGCAACAGCAGATGGTCCATCAGCCTGGGCCATAATGACCATGACTGGAGTGAGTTTGGAGCACAATCCCAAACAAAGTGATACAGATGTCACTGAAGAATGAAATAAATGGAATTACTTGTTCCTGCAGCATGACCTGGCTTCTTACGAACAAGAGAGTGAATATCTACTATGGCACAAGTGTTAAGAGGTCAAGAGTTTTGTATCAGTCACCACCCACGTTAGTTAACCCATAACAGTGATTCTTCTACAGAGTTAGAAGTACTTTTCTTCATTTTGAAATCTACTAGAATATATTTCCCACTTGACTTCTCTACTGTGTTCAGCAGGTTTCTATTAATTTAATAATGTTAACATGATTTCATTGCTATAATTTACTGGTAAAGAAAACTTCCTTCAAAGTTCTTATGCTGAAGACTTATAAACATAGGTGAAAATTTCTGGGGTATCTTTGTTCGCACCAGGTTCTTTAACAGTCAGAACAAACTCTGATAGAGAAGTGGGGCAGTAGTAGATGGGGAGCAATTCACAAGCAGAAAAACAAAAAAGAGAAGAGCAATTCCATTTTTGCTTTTGCAAGCTATCACCAGTTTCTCTGATTTTGTTAGACCATATTTTCAGCCAACTCTCAATTCTAGATTTTCCCTGTTATTCTGCAAAACATTACTGCATAACTCATTGAAAATTAAAATACACTGTTCACATACTTGTTGACATACATTCCCCTCCCATCCTGAAGTTCTCCACCTCTCTAAATTCATGAAGCTTAATTAAAAGTTAACACAAAGTTCTGGCATTGCAGCATCATGAGTTAAACTGTCATTTACAACGACAACATCCATATCTAAGCACCAGTTTGAGCTGTTCCACTTCTGGTCCAGCTTCCTGCTAATAATATACCCGGGAAGGCAAAAGATAATGGTTCAAATGCTTGGGCCACTGCCACCCAAAATGGAGATCCAGATGTCTCTCTCTCTCTCACTCACTCACACACACACACACACACACACACACACACTTCAATAAATAAATAAGTAAATCTTTACATTTAAACAAAAGTTAATAAGTTGCCTTCTGCAGACTATGGCCTAGGTATTTGTGTGAATATTCTACCTGACCCTCACAGAAGTCTTATCAAGTTGGCATTATTGTCCAGATTTGGCAAATAAAGAAACACAAGTGATTTTTTAGCAGCCTGTACCTTACTCCAGTCCCAGTGCTTCACTCCTGTTTTTGTCCCCACCAGCTTCCCAAAACTGGGGTTACTTCATTACCAGAAACAGGGCATCCAAAGTGGCTCAGGCATGCCGGCTTTAGCCACCTGGCTGATGAGCAAGAAGGGGGCCAGACACCCAGGGCACTCTTGGATGCATACAGCCAGCCAGCAAGGGCACAGAGGCCAATGCCCCAAGAACAGACTGTGCGGCTAGAGGTAGCCAGCCAGAGCTCATTGTCCTGGGGTCTGGCTGAAATGAAGTTTAAAATAGCATTTGACAGGTGGAGATGCACAGGTAACTCATGTGATTAGGCAGTGGGACTCTGGAAAATTCACACTCTGAAAAATGCTAGGGAGTTGAGAGGTCCAGGTCTGGACCTGGCTCTGCCATCAAACTTCTTGGTAGCTTTGGCTAATAATAGCAAACAGTAGCCAGGCAAGCAGCGCTAGCAATGGTGCCAAGGGCTAAGCTCTGCTCTTCATGTCCACACTATCATTTCCTTTATTCTTTCTAAAATGTAGAATTATTATTATCCTGCATTTCAGATATGACAAGGGACATGCAAGGGACTTGTTCAGAGACAGAAAGCAGGTAGCCAGGCTCTATTCCAGCCATTTCCATTCTCTAAGCCTCAGTTTATCCATCTATACAAAAAGAAGGTTCGCTTCGATGATCTCAAATTTATCTCGGCTCCAACACTTGGCCTGCTTTACCTATTGCAAAGTTCTGTTTGCACAGGCATAAATATTCAGAAGTGAGATTCCCAGTTGTAATCATCTTGAATGTACAGGCTTTAGAATTAGTACCACCCTTCTAGCCCAGTGTTGGCAAAGCTGACAAGAGTAGATTAGATTCTGATCAACACAGCTCTGTTTTCCCAAAAAGAGTTCTTGGTAAATCCACCATGAGGTCTACCTCAATGACAGAGAAAATGATGGCAAAAATGTAGCTGTTCATACGCACCCCTTTTCTTGGGGGTAAATGGTGCGGCTGTTGCCCTGTTCTGGTTGGTGGGTTTATAATTTACAAGACGAAGGTGTTGGAAGTTGCACCAGTTTCACTTCCTTCCATGGGGCCAATGAGAATAGCACTGCCCTCGGATTG
Source organism: Ochotona princeps (assembly GCF_030435755.1). Lineage (NCBI taxonomy): Eukaryota > Metazoa > Chordata > Mammalia > Lagomorpha > Ochotonidae > Ochotona > Ochotona princeps. The sequence continues at coordinate 27,073,436 of NC_080844.1, forward strand.
GTCCTCCAGTTCACATTCTAAATGAATCCACAATTCTAGATCAATAAACCAGGTAACAATCCCAAGTCAGTAAATTATCTCTGAGGCTTTGATGTCCAGTTCTAGGCATCCAGTCCTAGATGTCCTTAAACTTAAGAAATGACCCAGGCACATGCTATAAGTGCCAACTCCTGAGTCCATAATCTGCAATGATTTTGTGGTCTGATGTGGGTCTCAAAATCTGCCTTCTTAACCTCTTCTACCTCAAGCAAGCCTGACAACACTCTCTGAACCCCTCTCTGCCTTTCATGCTTTGTAAATCATACTTTTGAGAAACCTATCCTGGTCCTTGTATTAAGAGTTATTTACATTCATAAAACAAGCCAATTCTGTCAATCTAGATGATCAATTCAACTGTAGTTTGCTTTGTTTGTTGGGGATTTTTTTTTCTCAATTCAGATTTTAAAGCATTCTAAGTTAGGTATGATGCCCAAAAAAGTATAATTTTGCATTGAACAAAAAACATTGCTTAGTTTGTTATTCCACAGTGAATGGACAAGTTTTATCATTAAATTAACTGACTCTACTACTTGTTTGGGATCATTAGTCACTGCAGTCATGCCATTTCACAAAGTTACTCGGTAGCACTTCACCCTATTCACTTGAAAGAGTTCAATTTGGAAGCATCACCCTAGGGCAACCATGTAGTTTATCGTCCAAAACGGGACACTTGTGACATTAAGAGGAAGTTCTATTAATAATTTCACTGAATAATAAGCATAATCCCACAACGAAACTATCTGGGACAACTGGCAGATGGAGTCACCCTACTTGTCAGCAGTGTAGAAAGCACCAGAAGGCTACCTACTTCCCCAATACCGCAAAGTGTCCCTCCCCTTCCCTCTTTAAGATCCACAGTACTGGGTCACATGCTTCCACACATTGTGCTTGTCTGTCCAAGGTATCTCTAGTTGCCTAACTACCAAATGCTGATCACTGCTGAGAAGCACCAGCCATACACCTCTCTTATTCATCGCCCTTCTAGCTCCTGGCCCAGCCCTCAGCAACTATTCTATCTGACGGAGAAGCAGCTGGGTGGGAAGAATTCGCTTCAGACAATTCTGCCAGGGCTTTTATCCAAGCTAGGGAGAACCCACAGGATTGGGAAAATCTATTAAACTATGGAGTTCAAAGAAGACTGAGTTTGTGTTCCAACTCTATTATCTCAAGTAAACCAATTAACCTCTATAAGCCTAAGGTCTCCTTAGCCTAGGGTGGATAATATTTATCTCCTGATGCAGTGATGATCACCCAATAGGGCCTTTTCAGCAGTTGATAGTTCCCCTCCCTCTTCTTTTTCTACACTGATCCTGTTAAACAGACTGAAATGAACCACCAAGTCATCACTGTTTGCTGTTACAGTTACCACTGCTGTATAACAAACTGTCCCAACGTCACCTGTGAGAGCAACTGCCTCATTCTGCTGAGTTGAGCACAAGGAGTCTGGAAAGGCAACGCCAAGGGCAACCTGTTTGACTTGGTTAATCTGGAACCTAAGCAGGAAGGACTTGAAAACTCACGAATCATTTGGAAGCATGTTGCAGCACTCACACTTCCAGGGGGATGGGTTGGCAATCCCTCATAGCAGGAAAATTCCTGCCTTGCTGTATGATGTTTGACAGGCTCCATGGGAAAGGTCCCAGAGGAACAGAAAGAAGCTCCATGGCCTTTTGACAACCTTGGAAATTACCTGGTATCACCTGCCACATGGACACAAGCTGACCCCACCTCCTAGGAAAAGTGTCAAAAGATATAGAGTAAGAAGAAAATGAGGAACAGGAGCTCTTGGTTTGATTATTTATGGAAAATGCAGTCAGCTTTACCCCATAAGTAACCACAGTGATAAAAACAAAGAATATTTTTTAAAAAGAAGAGAGCACCACATCACACACCAGATCTCAAAATTCCAGTGTGCTCTAGCTTCTCCTGAACCTCAGCTCTGTGGTTTCCAAAGTCTTGGGTTTAGATCAGGGAGGTATGCTCCCTTCTTTCAAAACACTAAGAGCTGACTTAGCACTGGAGTTCAGTGCAATGCCACCTTTACAGAACCTTTGGTGTTGGAAGGTTTAGAAGAAGGGCATCTATATGTGGTGAGGTGTTCACATCTGGTTACTTGTATACTTGATAAAAATCCTAGCCTGGCACATTTATGGTCTCTTATTATCTGGCCTCTGTCCACCTGTCCATTTATCCCAAGCTACATCAAAATGACGTGCCACTCCCAGAACAGACTTCTGTCCTCTGCCATGGCATCTTTGGTCTTTTTTCCCCCTACCCGAAATGTTCTTCTACCCAGGCCTACCTATCAGAATAGAACCCATGTTCTAAGGCCCAGTCCTAAAGTCACTTTCTCTTTCGTGATTGCTCCCCAAAATAACCTCTCCTTCAGAACCTCCAGAGATCTCTTTTATGCCTTTCCTTTATTTATATCATGTTCCACCTCACACAAACATTCCCAGTTTCCAAGAACCACATCGCTCCTCTACACCATGCTTTCCACTTCCTCACAAGCTCCACTCACAGTTATCGCTAAGAAATCAATACTAACGTGCTTCACACACTGTTCAAGTAACTGGGTTCTCACCTGCACACAAAGTGTTGGCATCCAAAGGTGGCAAGGAGTTAGGTATTAACCAGAAATGGAAATGACTCAGGGATGACTGCCCCCAGCCAAGCAATCTCCCTCCTGTCTCTTAGTCTTCTCTTGCTGCTCTGCTTGAATACAGTATTGCTACTACACCACACAAACATATACATTCACACACACAGCAATCTGAAAGCATTGTGAGTCTCAATGAAGAGTGCTACATTTTTTTTCCAACCACATCTAAACGATTGTTTATTTCCACATTTATGTGGAGATCCATTTTTTAAATGATGAAATTTGTATAGTTATTGATTTCTTTCCTCAACCCTCACATTCCTTCTCCACACTGACATTCATCTAACTCCCCGTGGACACTGCAGTATACACATAATTACATTTTAAATTACACTGATTTAGACTTGACTGTAAATTACATTGTTTCTTTCTACTAGAGGGTAAATTTGAGCAACTGATCTCCTGCTAAATACAGTCATCAGAAGACCCCATTCCCCATCATTCATCATCATTTTAATCTGATCTGAGAAAGGAAAGTTGTCAATTCAAACATAGACAATACTTGGTACTTCAAGCTTTAGCAAAACTTGGTCTGAGACTTCCTGCCAGAATCACAACTCTCCTTCACATCTTACTACGTGTTTTCTCCACTCTTCGTTGTATTGACTCTCTTCAAATTTCATGTTTGAAATTTCAGCTAAAACCTTCTTATGTTCCTAACACAGTTTAGTGAATTGCTGGTAAACATTTGTCATTTAGGTCACAAGGACAGACTGTTAATAGTACCCACCAGAGTTGGGGTTGCAGGAGACCCAGGAGACTTCTTTATGTGCATTCCTTTTCAAAATGCCAGCAACTGACCAACAGCTGACAACCAAAACTATCCTATCATAAACAATCATGCAGTGCTACCACTTAAAGATGCCGTTGCCCAGTTAGCAATGCAGTAGCCAAAAGAGCTCCAATCTACTGATTAACTATCCATCTGTGAACCTCTACCTGTGTCAGTATTACCAGAATTATCCTTTTAAGAGGTGGTAAATTGTGGTAATCAAGTAGTGAACATTTCAGTCCTTAGATTCCTGTGTTACAGTTTGTTTCTCATTCACTGAACCATTCAGTTACCACTTCTTGGGTATTTATTTCACCCAACTGAGTAAATTATAATCCAATAGTTCCAACACTTTAGATTTAACAGGTCAATAAAAATTCTAAAAACATTCATGGTGTTAACAAATGCTGCCAAATTTTTATTACTCAGTGGAAGGCCAAGACATGAACAGAATTAGCTGCTGATACAGGAGTGGAAGGATAAAGATAAATAAACAAAAACATTTGCAAGATGAGAAAGTGTAAAGACTAAAGAATATTCTCTCCCTGGTCTCAAAGTTAAATGTGTACACAGGAAGGAAAACAGGGAATGCGGAAACAATGGCCTTATCCACTTTCCTGCAGCCCTTGACCCTTTGCGCCCTAACCAACTATGTAAAGATCATCAAAATAAAATAATAACAAAAATAAAAAAGAAGGTTTGAAAGTGGGAACACATACACACCCATGGCCGGTTACCAAAGTGCTTAACAGGGAAAGCACCACAACTGTAATGACCAGGTAGATGCTGCCCCAGCCCACTCCTTCTCTCAGCAGTTTCAGACATTGGCCCACATTACTCTGCCAAGTGCTTAACTCCATCCAGGGTCTGAAATCAACTTCTTCATGGCTGGGGGAATCTTGCTGAGTCATCTTGAGCCCATCCAAGTCAGCTCTGACTTTGGTTTTTGGATACTGGGATCCTTTTCTGAACCTACCTGTACCTTCTTGCTGAGCTTCAGTGACCTTACATGGTTCCTAGGGCTTGACTCCTTTCAGTAGCCCAGAGGTCTCCAAAATAGGCATTTTACCCCCTAAATTTCAGTCCTCATGCCTAGGTTCTGATGCCCAGGGCTAGGCATTCGTAGCTTTGGCTCCCACAAAGGTGAGGCATCAGCAATTGCTCATTCCCCTTCCTATAACTGGGAAGCCCCTTAGGCTTCCTCTAAACTGCCTACTAGCTATCTTCTCTGCAAATAGCACCTGTTATCAGACTCTGCTGATGCAATTCCACCCACTAAAAATGGAATAGTGTGCAGTGGCATGTGTGTGCGTGTGTGTGTGTGCGAGAGGGAGAGTGATTCTAGAAAGAAAGCTCTTAGCCCTTCCCAGCTTCTAAGAGTTCCATGTCCCTCAGAAGGCAAACACAAAACAAAATACACTGCTTTAGGAATATTTTCCAACTCAGAAATCTTAATTGTATATTCTAGGTTGGTATTTATTTTTATTTTATACTAAAGCGGGGTTTTAGAGAAACATCTACAAAGGATCTTCATTTCCAGAGAAACAGAGACCTAAAGATCTACTTTTCCTCTTTCCTTAACAGTTCTTTCTGGCCTGGGCACAATTTTCCATCAAGCTGCTTTTCCATCTCCTCACAGTCATGCTTCCCTAGGAATCTCTTTTTAAAGACAGCAATGCAGTGCTTGGCACACTGTAGACACTCAACAAGTAGCAGGCAAGCGTGGCCTCTTGTTTTAGCAAGGTCTAAAAAAAATCATGTTTTCAAGACTTTTCTTCCAACCAAACATTATCATTACCAACTTAATTCCTATGCAAGCCACTTTTCTCAAAGAAAGGGAGATTCCCCCAGATATGTCTTATTTTCCACAAATCTAAGAGCAACATAGGGCTGACAACAAAGTTCTGGCTAGCTCTGGAGAGGAACTTTATTGCTCTATATGCACAAGTGGAAAGAAGTGTGGGTGCTTGGCCAGTGCCTGCCCAGGTGCCATGTTTGTGTGTGTAAAGTACTCTGTATAGCTTGCAAGGATTCCCTTCCTGTCTCCTGGAAGTCCTTCAGTGTTGTCTCCTTCTGCCCCTTTCTTCCTTGGTAAAGCAGGAGCTGAGGATTCAATAAAGGATGAGGATTCAATCCCTAAGGGAAGCCAATCAAATGCAGAGGTTTTCTCAACTCATCAGGCTGATCCAAACAGCCTGGGGGGCTGCTGACCCTGTCTATTACCAAGTTGCCCAGAATGTTGGCTATGCTGGGACTGAAATCCTAGAAGTGATTCAACTTCATCCCTGGAAATTGACTCCACTAGGTGAGTTTTTGTGGTATCTCCACCCCAACCTCTGGCTTGCCATTGGGTGATCCTTGGCATAACACTCTGAAAAGATTTAACACATAGATATGAATCTCTCTGCAAATATCATTGACCCAGGGTCATTCAAAATGTGTGCATCTTGATTTTTACAGCTTGATCAATGGAGCCCCATCCACCACTTGATTCTTTTTCTGATTTTTACTCACTTTCTTTTCCTTTATGTGTGCAGGCCCCCAAGAAAACCACACAGTCTTACCTTAGGTCTGTCAGGTACTCTTCCAAAGATAATAAAACTGACAGGATCCAGAAGTGGTCAAGATAATTCCTCCCTTATGCAAAAACCTCAACCTCAACTTGGAAATTTCAAAAAGTAAGTATGAGGCAAGCAGCCTACATAATTCTAATCATGAAGCAATTCCCACTGTTTTCTGGAAAATTTTAGTCCCTCATAACTCAGTAACATACCTAACTTATTAGCTTTTTGTATTTGTTAACAACTGTGATATTTAATCTTTGGCATTCTTATTTCAGTGCAATCAAACAAGCCTAATTTAAAGAGCAGGGCCTTTTGCAAAACAGAGACTCACCTTTCAATGCAAAGAACTAATATTTGCATTACTTATTTATATTAAAATATGCAGCAATTTCCCAAGTACTCAGCCAAGTTATAAATTTTTATAACTTCTTTGAATTGTTAACATTTTTTAACACACTGCATTATTTCAGCTTTGTAAAGGGCTCAATAACAATCTTTCTGGTCAGGAAAAAGGAAAGGACATTAGAATAAAGAATGCAGAATAAATAAAAACAAAACAGTACAGCCCGTACATCCACACACACAAAGGCAACTTTCATGGTGAGCTATAAGCAATTCTAATAACACAATGTCCTTCATGTTGATTTCAGCAGTGAAAAGAATTTCTCTAGTTACTGAAGACTTTCCTGGCCAAGTTTCAGAAAAAAAATCTGATTCTATCCCAATTTGACTTCTGTGCAATGCAAGTCATGCACATTTTATACGCTGATATATAATGCTGCCATTCTTCTGTGGACTATTAACAGCTGTAGAAACTATTATAACCAGCTTCAAAACATGTCTGTGTAGTCAGTACTCTCCAGACACTTAGCAATCCCAAAGCTATTCCTGGACGCACTTGGATTGCAGTGTGAACACAAAGTTTTGATTTATGTTGGTAATGAAACAACAAACTTCTGATCTTTCCTCTAAATGGCCATTCAGATTACATGAACAGCATGTGCTTCAGGGGAAATCGGAGGGCAGAATTTACAGAAACAAAAAGGAAGCAAGAAAATTAATGGAGGGGCCACCCACAGTTACCTTAAGGCAAACCCACAGTCCTTGGTATAAAGCGCTACACTGATGTTATATTGGGGTCCCTAAAGGCACTCAAGCTGGGACAGAAATAGCAACATAGGCTTTGGATGAGCAGGTGCTCCAGCAAAACCATGTGCCTTAAGCAGGAACAAGGACAACAAACACTATGGTAGACATTCACACCCCCAAACTGTCACCCAGTTAGTGAGGAAGCCTGTACAAAGGACCTGAGATGCTCATTTCAACTGAAAGTTAAATTTCACTGAATCACGACAAAATCCCCCTGAAACTGACAAACTCATGCAAGGGAATTTTTCAGTTGTAGCAATCCATCCACCCCCAAAGGCAAAATGTCCATAGGAGATCATAAGCTGTGAAGTTCCCTTATCCCACATTTGCCATCTATCATTCAGAAAAATAGGAGAGCTTCCCTAAAATGATACATTTCAAGCAAACCATCATAAGATGTGACCCAGTCCTGCATGTAATAAAGAACGGACATGTTGACTTGCAACCAAAATCCAAAGATAGATCCACATCTCTCACCATACACTAAGATCAGATCTAAATGGATAACAGATCTAAACCTACATCCAGAAACCTTCAAACTTTTGGAAGAAAATGTTGGAAACACACTGCAACACTTAGGGGTAGGCCCTTACTTCCTAAAAAAGACTCCAAAAGCAGTAGAAATCGAGACCAAAATAAACAATTGGGACCTCATCAAACTAAGAAGCTTCTGTACAGCTAGAGAAACAATCAACAAAGTAAAAAGGCAACCCACAGAATGGGAGAAGATCTTCGCGCATGACATAGGTGATAGAGGGCTGATCTCCAGAATATACAAAGAGCTACAAAACAACCAAAATGTCAAAACAAACAAGCCACTCAAGAAATGGGCATGGGAAATGGGCAAACACTTCACAAAGGAACAAACCCAAATGGCAAATAAACCTATGAAAAAATGCTCAAGTTCCCTGGCAATAACGGAAATCCAAATTAAAACATCAATGAGGTACCACCTAACACCAGCAAGACTGGCCCACATGAATAAAAGCACCAACAACACTTGTTGGCGAGGTTGTGGGGAAAAGGGAACCCTACTCCACTGCTGGTGGGGCTGCAGGCTGGTACAGCCACTATGGAAATCAGTATGGAGAACATTCAAACTACTCAAATTCAACATACCATATGATCCGGCAATAGCACTCCTAGGAATATATCCAGAACACTTGTTTTATGAGAAACCAACATGCACTCCTATGTTCATAGCAGCACAATCAGTAATTGCAAAAACATGGAAGCAGCCAAAATGCCCATCAGCAGACGATTGGATAAGAAAGCTATGGTTCATCTACTCCATGGAATACTACTCAGCTATTAAAAAAAACAAAATGCAGTTCTTTGTGGCCAAATGGGCCAAACTGGAAACCATAACGCTAAGGGAAATGAGCCAATCCCAAAAGGTTAAATACCACATGTTTGCCTTAATTTAAGATGATATGATGTTATGTATAACATGTTATGTTAGGTTTGTTATATGTTGTGTATAAACTAAAATTGAAATGTCAATGAGATGGTCACAGAAGGTGGTTAAGAACTCGCATTTACTTTTACCATATTGGTTACTCATTACTATGTCAATTAATTCCATAATGATGTAAATTTTTGCTGATGGTATGTTGGAGCTTTTAATTGATCGGGATGATACTCTGCTGGCTCTGTCTTCAGACCAGAGAGGGTATACTTAAGAAGCCGTTGAACTTGACTGGACAATAAGATGATGGACTCTATGTTTGGTATATGCTTGCAATGGGGGAATCTCAACTGAACTTGAACTGTGGTTATGCAACAAGGCGGAGGAATCCACCATGGTGGGAGGGTTTGGGGAGGGGTGGGGAGAATCCAAGTACCTATGAAACTGTGTTACATAGTACAATGTAATTAATGAATTAAAATTATAATAAAAAAAAGAATAGTCACTCCTAACGATTAAGGATGCAGCATGAAGAAATCTCTGTAGGATATCATTTGCCTTCTGTTTTCCAACTTTAAAGACCAAGAAAATGGTAACTTCCCTTCCTCTGCAGATAACCCTTGTGCATACAGCCCACTCTGCTGCCCGGATAAGGAGAAGGAAGGCTGCAGTTCCATTCCACCTCCTGGAGAGAGAAGCCTCTCTATCCCTACTTTAGGAATGTATACCAGAATGCTCAAAGGTCCATCCTCTTTCCTGAAAAAGCTTCCAATCTAGCTGGGAGAGAAAGTGTAGGTACAAAAGGAAAATCAACTAGGTCCTAAAGCAAGTGTATGTAAGAATGGGCTACATAGAGTTGAACTACTAGATAATTTTGGACACATTATTTATGCTTTCTGAAACCAGGTTAAAGTACGACTGAAATATTGGGGTAAGTGCTAGAATACATGTTGTATCTATACATGATACAACATTCATTGCCTTAGTACCAGTCAGTATGCGTTAATGTTGCAAGGAATGAGATATTCAACTGGAGTCATTTAAAAAAAGGGATCATTCACTTTTCTCACATAAGCAGAAATTTCAAAGTAGCAAGTTCCAGGCTTGGTCTTGTGGCTGCTAATATTTCTAATTTTCATCCTACTGTTCTCTAATGTGGTATTTTCCCTCTGAGTGTTGCCTCATGTTGTCAAGAGAGCTGCTCTAGCACCAGAAAACACATTCATGGTGAGAAGAGGAAGGGGGAGGACCCAGCTAGCTTTCCCTTCTAACATTTTTCCATTGCATCACAAAACAAAAATCTTCCCAGAAACCTCTAAACTACTTCCACTGATTGTCTGAAACTTTGTCATACAGCTGTATCTATCAGCCAGAAAAGCTGAAAATGTGCATAACTGGGAATGAAATTGTCATAACATGCTTATATACATTATTATTCAGTTAGCACAAGCTGCCAGAAGAAGCCAGGCTTGGTCAGCAAGGAAGACAGAGTGGAAGGGGTAAAAGTGGCAGCTGAGTAGTCAGTTAATGCTGTCTCCAATGTTCCCTGGTTTTCATGTTCTACTCTGATGAGAAATCTAAGAATTTTATATAACTTACGTTTTTCATACAGTCATCTGACTCCCAATGATGATAGGATATAAAACAAATCATCTTTCTCTACCAATGTTATGGAATAGTTTTATTCAATGAAATAGGAAGTGTGATAATCAAACATAATTGAAGCAGTTTTGGTTGCCTATCTTTTGACCATTTGTCCCAGTCCTTTGTTAACTGAGCCCTGATCCTGATCACCTTCTGTAAGATGAAATCCTCAGGGAAGACACTCCATTACAGCTCTAGCAGATGAGTCTTAATCTCATGCAATCACAGTGATTCGATTTACCAAATAAGTAAGTGATTTAGTGGTGCTTATGCAACATAATTCTAGTCAATGTTTTGTGATAATAAGTCAGCTGAGAATTTTCTAGCAAAAATTATCCTCCTTATAAAAGATACAAATAAAGAATTTTCCCTGTCTCTTTCCCTGCCACAAAGAAAACACGTGAGGATATGAATGCTTGGAGTAGTAGCAGCCATTTTGCAGCCATGCAGGGATACACTTGAGAAAACTCAACAAATTGAGAATAGCAGAACGGAAACAGACATTGATTTCAGTGGGTCCAATGAATGATAAAATGCTGAAACTGCTCTAACTTTCTATTGGTAAGTCCCATATTCCTTACATGGTACTATTCCTACCAGTGCAGGTTCTATCTAGGCTCTCTCTTATTGTGGGGTAAGCTCATCACACCAGAAGCAAATCTACCTGTGGGACAATGGTGAGCAAGCTGGCTTATCATATCGCTTGGTGCCAACCCAGCCTTGACAGCACCGCATACTTCTGAAGTCCACGCGGTCACTCCTGGTAACAGAAGGTCCCCAGGCTCCTCAGTGTACCACTTTGGGTCCTCTATTTCCCTTCAGCCACCCACGACTTGTCTGCGAGAGGTGCCTCATTATCTGCACCAGGGGCCACCCACACTGCTCCTGAACTCACAGGAAAAGGGGCCTCCGCGGCCCAGAGCAGACCTGCAGGAGCAAGGAAATCATTTGATAGAGTAAAAAAGGCTTATCTATTGAAAACTCCCATAGCATTAGGAATTATTCCTATAAATGAGGGAACGTCTAAGTGTATACATTATATGCAAAGATTTTTTAAAAGGCAATGAACACATAGATTCTGATCCAGCTCTTTTACAAATCACAAAATAGTACTTGTTTCTTTTAAGTGGTTTATCATAACTTATTTCTTGAAAAGAAAAAAGGCTTAAAACATGATTAAACGCCTAAAATACCAACCAACATGTTTTTCTTTTTTCTCCAGAAAGAAGGGTGTCATGCACAGCGCCATGCCTGCTAGGGAAATAAATGCTGGGAAAGAAAGCCATGCATTGTTTCCAAGTCTCCAAGAGCACCAACACCACCAGGCAGAAGACTGACAGCCATGACTTCTCTGAAGTGCACTTCAGCCGCATGTTAAGAATGCCTGCTCCCTTGGCCCTTGCTGCAGGAAGACAGGACCCTATGGAGGCTCAGAAGAAACTCTCCATCTCGGCAGTGGAAAGTAGATTCCCAGGCCTTTCACATGTGCGGGACTTCACAGCAGGACTGAAGATCAGACTCCCAAGGAAGTAGGGCAAGCCACTTACTTAAATCTTCGTAACATAATCTCCCACGCACTTGTAAGAGTAATACTTTCATATATTTACATTTTAAGGCTGATTTTTTTTTTTAGATTGAAAAACTTTTCAAACCAAATGGGGTTATCAAGGATACTTAGAATCCAGCAGACCAGGAAGGCAAGAGAGCTAGCAAGTGGCAACCTGTTCAGCACCACCTTCACTTCCAAATGGCTGGGATCACAACTGATGGAAGCACAGGGAGGAAACTGGGCCAGATCCTACCTATCAACATTCTAACAGCTCAGTGCTTTCTTCCAGACCAAATTCGTAAGGTTTGGGCACTGTAGTTCATGACGTTCTGGTTACAGGTGGGGCAGAGGGTCAATTCCAAACACCATGACTGGTTTTAAACAAAAAGAACTTTTCCACCCAGAAAAGGTAGGAGGCAAATGCTTACCCAAGGATGCTACTGCTTAAAACAGTCGTAGAAGTCTGGAACACTTCTCTTCTGTAATTTCCTTTCAGAGCCTCAGGCCGGTTCTTCAGAATATCCTCAGCAGCACTCAGTCTTTAGCATTTCAAGATGAGAGTTCTGGGGTGGAAAGAGTTTCAGGGAAATGACATGATGGGGATACTGAAACAGTCAAGAATTTGTTGAAGGAAAATACAGTGAGCAAGGTTGGAGAGTAAATTAGGTTAAGGCTGTATTGTAATTATCTTAGCAAAAAGAACAATCATACCAAAAGAAAAGCAGCTATCACTAAGAACTTTAGCTTGTCTAAGTAAGGAAAAGGAGATCCCAGGTGCCCTCCCAAGGCAAGAGAAAAGTGTTTCCAATATCATCAAAGATCCAGTCATTGACCTTTAAAAAACCAAGGAGATGGATTAAGGCTACCTGATTTCAACAGGAGAGCACAGCGTGGGACAGGAAAAGGTGGAATCTAGAAACTTCATGTTATTTCTTGAGAAATCCCAGACTGAGGTATTAAACACATGAATCCAAAATAAAGGATACTGGAAATAATGAAACTCGTAATTTCACAGATTTTAACAAACACAATGGGGATATCAAAACAATTACTTGGAATACAGCTTGAGGGATTCTTAGGTCACATAAAAAACGAAGTGACAGTCACCAGGAGGAATGCAGTAAGAAAGTCACTGGGAAGAAACTGGATCCAGAAAAGGACCAACAGAATCCACAGACATGGCAAAGTCACCTTTAATAAGAATCTTCATTCTTGCAAAAAAAAATTTATGAAGCATTTGGTAGTGTCCTTGTAGACAATATGGGAATATGTGGTAAAGTGTTGGTGGTAGTTAGGAGGATGGTGATCATCTGGTGGCTTAACAGTCAAAGAAAACAAATGGGTGGATGTCACCTGCTGTGGGCTGCAAGGCTCCCATAAGAACATCTGTATCCTTGACTTGGGGTAGAAACACCAAAAACATGTATATCTAACCAACATGCTATAATGCTAACAGGAAAACTTTACATTTTCCCTAGAATGCAACTGCCACCATGACAAATTATACACATATGTATGTATGTGCACATGTATATGTACATAAGCACAAGCAGACTTTAAGATACATATATATGATGAGAGAAAGGTAATTTATAATGGCTCACATCAAAGCAAAACTTTAAAAAATTAGAAAATAGTCTTATTTGACCAAAAATTTATTAAAAGCCACCATGGAAGCACACGTATCAAAAAAGGCAAATGGTCTTAATTGGTATCAACAATAGTATCATTATTCCCTCCCCCGTCCCCATTCTTCAATATCAAGGGCTTCAGTCACTCTATCTACATTACTGTCTAAGTCTGTTCTATGTTGCCATAAGAGAACACCATATATTTGGGTAATTTATGAAAAAACTGAATGCTTCCTTCTAGTCCAGGAGGCTTGGAAGGAAGCAGAATACCAAGGTGCTGGCATTTGATGAAGATCTTTTTGCTACATTATCCCACAGCAAAGATGAAAGGGAGACAGAGAACCAGAAAGAGAACCAAGAGAAGGGAGCTGGACTAATCTCTTTATAAGTTATAGAACACACTCCAATGATAACAGCATTGACCTGTTAATGAGTGAAGAGCCCTTGGGACTTAACAATCACCTTACAAGGGTCCAGCCTCCCAGCATCACTGCACTGGAGATTAGGTTTCCAAAATGTTTACTTTGCGGGGGACACATTCAAACTATAGCTATCAGGATTGGTCCCTGGACTTGGGTTTCATGAAAAATCTCTACAAACTCAGGTCAGAAAAGGGTCACTAGGACAGCAAATGCCAGAAACAAAAGGCAAACTTATCTATGATATGTTTAGTCTACAGAGGAAGATGCTTGGAAGTTACAAGACAGTTGGTAGTCTTCACATGTTTCGAATAAGTTATGAGGAAAGGAAAGAACACGTCACATGCCATAAGGAAGAACACTGGCTGTAACTTTGAGGTAGCAAGCCTGAGCCCAATCACATTGTCCAGGCACACGTGGCTAACAGTGGGTGCCCCAGCCTGCAGTGGCTTCAGGCGTGTCAGAGCCCCGGGGAGCATGTCTGCAGCTGCAGTCAGAGGATGGATGAGACGATTGTCAAGGGCCCCTGGAGTAGGTTTTTGCTCCCAAATCTTAGGCCTTTGAGGTTTTGAGATTGATCATTTCCTTCTTACAGAGAAAATAACATTTCATAGAATCTCTTTGGGTCATTTTAAAAAGGTCTTCTTCTTTTCTTCTGAAGATTGTTGTCCATGAATTCCTCTCCCACAAGTGAGAGTCCTTTCCCAACTTCCACATGGCCTCCTTCACTCATCTTTATGCCTCTATAGAAGATACTGAGATAACAGTAAAGTTGGTCAGAGCAACAGCTTTCCGTTGTTTGTCTCCTTCCTGTAATTGCTGCTTTGTGGCTCCTTATATTCTGCATGCCCCTAATGAGCTAGTGGGTCTAAACTTGGCTCTCTGCCCGGAGTGGGGTTTCCCCCACATGGAGGTATGAAAAGGCACCTCACACTTGGTGGCACCGGGGAAGTCCCAGGGCCCCTAGAGAGCTGAACTGTTTATTTTAAATATTAGATAGAAGAGGAGCTTGACTAATGGGTGTGGAAAAGAGGGGAATTTTCAGTTGTGAAATAGTGACTTGATACTATTTTAACAATAAAAGATCACTTCGTTGACTCACACACAGCTTGATTGATTGGTTGATTCTTTAGTCAACTGTTCAATATTTTAGAAGCACCACTAAAACCGGTTCAGGGATGCTACAGTCAAAGCTAAACCACACATTATCACCTGTACCAAGCAGAAAATTTGAATTTGTTTTTCTAAAAATGCTGAGGAAACCTTATTTGCAGGCAATGCCTAAATATTTAACACATATCAAAGACCTCACACACAGTTTCAGATAACTTTCATTCATTAACATTTCACTGGAGAATGCCAGTAAATCTGAATTCCTTTGTCTATTTTCCGTGAGTTAAAAATCAAGACTTCTCAAGTATTAGACCCTTTAAACTTGTGTGTGTGTGTGTGTGTGTGTGTGTGTGTGTGTTAATGGCTCCCTTTGACAAGCCAAGGGAAAACTGGCAGGGTTCAAATGTAGGCCTACACATCCTGCGAACCAGCCAGGGCACAGACGCAGAGGCAGGCCATTCTGCTTCAAAACTCACAAAGGAAAGATGTGTGTTAAAGGGATTGGCATGTGAGATGGCAGAGGCAGAAGGTAAATGATGTTAACTCCAAATACTGGGATCTACACCCAGGCCCTGAACTTCAAACTCCAGGTGAGGAGAAAGGAGCCAGTCGTCTAAGAACACATGGCTTCCTCTGTGCTGTGCTGCAGCAGGTCCCAGTCTACTGCTGCACCACACAGGCCCATATGGTACTTCTTCAGTTCCTCCTAGGCTACTGTGACAAGAAGGTTGGAGTTCTTGGAGGATGATGCACTGGGATGCTAAAAAGCAAGAAAATAACACCAGAAAAAGATGGCGTATCAGGGATAGGATGTACAAATTATCCAAGTATACTCAAAACTAGTTTATTCAAGCTACCAAGCCTATTCCTGCCCTATAGCCCCAGCCAGGACTCTGCCGCCCAGATCATACCATGGCTGTGTCCTTGACCTTCAAGTTGAGATCAAATGCTACAATAATAAGAAAATTTCTCTGATGCTCTTGATTAAAGTTGCTGCCCAGAGATGATGCTTACTAAATGTACAAAATGGATTGATGAGATTAACCAGTTAAATCTTTTCACCAGTAAAGCACTCAACAGCCCATGAAATACTTATTAAAAATGTCAAGTAAATCCTCTTATTTTGGTATCATAGTATCAAATAGCAGTAAAATAAACATGTTAAGATCCTTAATCTACTGCTATGTTTCACTGTAAAATTTACCTTTGTTAAAATTTGCTTCTGTTCAAATTTGTTGAGATCGCACGTAAAAGTATCCTAATATTACTTTGGCTGGTATTTTCTAATTACTGTATAATATTTTGGGAATGTAAATTTTATTTGAATGTCAACTATAGTTAAGCATGTGCCGTTTGTTTTTCTTGCTCAGGTTTTGTAATTTGATCGAATGTTTTTATTATAGTTTAATAAATGTTTGCTTTATTTAAAAAAAAAAGATGCAATTCAGCAAAAAAAAAATAAATAAATAAAGTTGCTGCCCAGTTCCTATCGTATCACTCTGCTGCTTTTATCCCAGAACTGATGGATTTTTGCAATTACTTCTTGTTTTCTTTCCTTGCTTACTTACTAATTGCTCTGTTTTCTTGTACCTCTCTGCCCCTCTAGTTCCTAGAATGCAATATGCAAACACAAATATTTTCCCATCTTGTCATGGCTATACCCTTCACTCACGGGTACTAAGTACTTCATACATGGAATGAGTGTTTAACAGATATTCTGTTTGATGAATGAATAACCAATCAAAGGCAGAAAATTTTCAGTTCCAGTAACTCAGAAACAATAGCTTTTTATTGTTTTTAATTGACTTTCTAATATATTTCCTTGTGGAGAAAACTTCATTCCTCAATAACACCAGGCAAATGAAGCATATCAATGTGCAAGCTTGTTATCACTAAAACAAGCTGAGAAATCTAAAAACTAAAATTTCTTTCTAAGCACAGCTATTAGTGAAAATTATCAGATTATGAAACAAATTATAAGAAAGAAACTATTACTTATGGTTTCTGAACAAGTTATTTCATCTTCCCTCTGACGTTCAGTGAGCTAACAGACACAGTCTCTGTTTCAAACACGTGTTTTTAAAGTCTACCAGGCATTTAATTTTCCCACTCCAAATATCATTTACACTCATGTTCACTGTGTGAAATTATTTCTCTTTTATTTTCCCCCACTGCCACTGCCAAAGCTAACCAGTTTCAAATCCTGAAATTAGCAGTACTAGAAAACTGGTGCTATATAAATCTATTATCCCCAACAACAGTACTTCTTGTAATAGCAACACATTTTTAACATGCTAAAATAGTAACCTGCAAATAATTTTAAAAAAAATGTTTTTAAAAATCCCAAACCAGTAATAGGTACCAAAACAAAAAATGAAATGCTTCTTAGAGGGCCAGTGCAGTAGTAGCTAAAGTCCTCGCCTTATATGCACCTGGATCCCACATGGGAGCCAATTTGATTCATTTCCCAGCTCCTCTACCTGCCATCCAGCTCCCTGCTTATGGCCTGGGAAAGCAGTTGAGGACAGCGCAAGGCCTTAGGATCTTGCACCTGTGTGGAGCCCCAGAAGGAGCTCCTGGCTCCTGGCTTCAGATTGGCTCAGTTCTGGCTGTCGCGGCCGCTTGGAGAATGAACCAGCAGGCAGAAGATCTTTCTGTCTCTCCTTCTCTCTGTAAAATCTAACTTTCCAATAAAAATAAATCTAGGGGGGAAAAAGTTTCTTTGCAGACAAAATAAGTAATGCAGCAGGATGTGTAGTTTGTGAATTGAATAATTAGAATTTGGAAACCCAGCTCCTGGTGTCAGCCTGGCCCAGGGCTGTCCATGCAGCCACCTGCGGAGTGAGCCAGTGGATGAAAAATAGCAATCTCGCAGTCTTTCTCTCTGCAAATCTGATTTTCAAATCAACAAATAAATCATTTTTTAATTAGAAGTAGGATTTGAAGATATGGAACATATTAGAAAAACAAACACAATATGGGCTAGCAAAACTTAACAATTTTGGACTGAATAATTTTTTTGGTGCTTTCCACCTCTTTTCTCACAAAAGTGCTTGCTTCCCACTCACCCTAACTCTTGATGCCTCAGGTAAATTTCTTGTCGATCCACTTCCTGAAAGACTGTCATAAATAGAAAATGGGCATGTATTAATAGCATGTTTGGTCTTAACTGAAAATTGAGGTTTCAGTTTTAGTGTAAAAGGATGCTCCTCTCATGAATATTTACATTTTAACATAGGGAACAATTTTCTAAAAGTGAAAACTGTCAGCGTTATAGCAGGTCATTTGAGAAGGTCAGTGGGAGTTTTCAGAGTGTCCCCTGAAATTAATCCAAACTGGAACTTACCAAGGTTACTAATGGCCATCTAAACATTGAAATTCAATGCACTTGAATTTTTAAAATTACAATATTTTGAAGGAAAAAGATGCCAAAGCCTTATATCATTGACTCTCAACCAGAGGTGATTTTATAGCTGGCACTTGAAAACATAAGGAAAGATTTATGGTTGTGATGACAGGGTGAGCTGCTATCTAGTGAGTTGAGGAATGGCTGTGGCTAAACATCCCACACTGCACAGAACAGTCCCTGTCCCAATAAGGAATCAGCCAGTGCCAGTGGTACAGGGCATTGCACGTGAGGCCCTAATCAAGGTGAGCTGATCGCTAGATGACTCTTGGGTGATACAAACACCATTGCTAGCAATACCAAGCCTGTCTGATAAGCCAAAAATGACCTTCATTTGGAAGGAAGTGCACTAGTTTCTTAAGCTTACTGGGATATCTTAAGTCCTGAATCTGAATTATTTAAATGAATGTTTCAAAACAGCCAAATGCATAAAATGAAGAGGCTTAATATAGTTTATGTAAGTTTTTCTATTTTGGTAGTCGAAGCTGTGATTAAAACTGGCATTTCTGAAACTTTAATTGCTAGTTACTGCATTACTAGGGCAAAAAGAAAAAAAAATGTTTTCCTGGACCAGCCAGATGCGAAATCTCAAGATAAGAAATTAAATTAATATTTAAACCAATGTTCATGTTCCAATGAAAAGAAACTTGTTTATATATTTTAATTTGGTTGAATTAATAAGTAATATATTTCTTGAATTCCTGAACCACTATTAATTGGCTAATTTCCCAACACTATACTTAATCTTTCAAATCCTATTAGATTACTAATAAATAGAAGAGAGCTTATAAAAAGACACTTCATATGTTAAGAGCAGACTTTATAAATTCTGATGGGATCATACTGCTTTCTGATGTTCCAAGTGATCTTTGTTGGCATACAAATTGCCTCAGAAACTTAAAATGCACATTTTTCAAAGAACAAGTAAGTGGATGGATGCTCCCTCTGTCTCTTTCGGCCTCACAAATAACCAAATATTTAAAACCCACTTCTAATAAAATATAATGAAATGTTTCCATCTACACGGCTAGAATCAGAGCAACATGCTCCTGGCATGAGCTACACTTATTGGCAACCTGTGCTTCTCTGCTTCTGAAAGCTCTTTCACTACCTGTCTCCTTCCATGTCTCCTCCACCACCTGCCTAAGCCACAGTAGATGGATAGGAAAGACGGGCAGTGGAAAGATGTGAAGAAAATCCACAACGGTTTCTGCTATCCTCTGTGAAACTGAAAACTGTTCTCAAACAGGAAAAGCCCAACAAGTCAGGGCTCTCGGTTACTAAAAGGTAACTCAAGCTTTTAAATGTAAGAACCATTAAGTCACGAAGAAACGTTCTTTTTGAGGATCTTGGTTTTCACAGACTTGTAGAATTTTCTCTTATTCATCGCCACTGAAAATTACTGAGAAAGAACTACAAATTGAGGTACATCTCTTGCTAGTTGCCTAGGTTTAACAAATAAAGCAATCACCAAAATCATGGAGTGTACACTGCTTCTAAAAGCCCTATTTGTCTGACAATATAGCAGCAGGCTGGCTAAGCAAATAAATGGCATTACTTAACATAATCACTTAAAGTTGTTCAACCAACGTCAGGTCTCATTGCTTTATCCCTTGCAAAGAGTTTGATGATAATAAAGCTGATTGTTAGTGTGAAGATATAAATTGTTCAGTAGTTAGAGTCGTTAATGACAGCAAAAGAACACAAAAGAGGAAAAATAGGCTTTAGCAGTCCAAATTCATTTCTAATTGCCTGTGCATTTATTATAGGTTGACCAGGGCTAATTATCTAATTAAACCAAAGCTCTACCGCCTTAGAGGAATTTCTGTGCACTGTGATGTTGGTTGTCAATTACCACAGCATGTCCTGTTAAAATGTGTAGTTAACCCAAGGCATGTTTTGCTTTTCCCAAAGCAATACATGGCACTCTTGTTGCATGATAATTTATACTTAGAAGGGAAAAAGAAGTTTTCCCTTAAAAAAAAATACACTGTTAACAATATAGTCAGGAAAAGACTATAATCTCCATAAAAGGGACAACCCAGACTCAAGAAAGGAGTCACTGCATGAATATTGCTGAATGTTTTCTTCATATGCCATTTTCAAAACCACATTTAAAAAGTGTCCTTGGTAGAATGGGCATTTACTTAGAGGTCAAGAGCCTATGTCCCACTTTGGAGGACCCGGGTTTCATTCCCATTTGCTTTATATTTTATTTATTTATTTATTTATTTTTATTGGAATGACAGATTTACAGAGAGGAAAGACAGAAAAAGATCTTCTATTGCTGGTTCACTCCCCAAGTAGCCACAATAACTGATGCTGAGCTGATAAGAAGCCAGGAGCCAGGAGCCTCTTCTGGGTTTCCCATGGGAGTGCAACGTCTTCCACTGCTTTTCCAGGCCACAAGCAGGGAGCTGGATGGGAAGTGGAGCAGCTAGGAATAGAACCAGTGCCCATATGAGATCCCAGCACATACAAGGCAAGGATTTAACGACTAAGCTACCACACCAGACCCTCCGAGTTGCTTTTCATGACTCCAGTTTTCTCCCTGGGCAGACTCTGTGAAGCAGAGATAAGAGCCCAGGTAACTGAGCTCCTGGCTTCATAGCCAGCCATTGCAGACATTTGGATAGTAAGTCAGTGGATGAGTACTAGCTCTCACTATCCTAACCAATTCTTTACCTTACATATAACAGAACTTAACTTTTAAGAAGTACATGAGTTTCCTCAAAGTCATGAATGACTCAGTTGCCAAGACCAGGAGGTCCACTGGTGTTCTCTCAGTCCATTAGTCCAGTTTGCAGCTGGGCTGTCATTTCTCACACTCTAAATAACGCCGACATAGCAAGGTTGTTTTGTTTTTCCAAAAGGACACTTGGATTAGTGGAATTTTGCTTTCTCAAGGAAACACAGGAATGCTGTCCCTATTTACTTCAAGTTAGTCAAATGTCCCAGGATATATTTTAAGACAAACATTCACAGGAGCAGTTTACTTAGGGGAAAAAAAAAAAGGAAAGGCCAGGCATGATACCTTGTTGCCTCATCCGACTGAAGAGGGAAATGCAATGAACTTGCAGTGGATTTTATTGATCAGAGTGTTCAAACAACTGATCATATCCTTTCTATTGCTCCCAGGAGATTGGATCCTAAATTGATGGCTCATGACCGCAAAGCACTGTTTGCCAAGCATCTTGCTGGAAGGGCATCTCCCAAAGAAAGCATCCCTTCCTTCTACAGAGACTTCATTCCCCTTTATGCTGGAATACTGCATCTGTCTCCCGCAGAACACAGAACTCTGTAACCATATCCTGCCCCTTTCACAGACATTTTTCAAACAGGCACCAGCAGTGAACATGCAGTTCTTTTCTGGCAAGTTAAAGAAGATGATTTTCCCTTTCACTGCCTATTGAAGCTGAACATCAACTGTTTCACCACTTGTGATTCAAATCCATTAATTAAAATAAATACAAAGCAAAAATCTCTTTTTCTGCTAGGAGGAAAAGGACAGATGGGGAAGCGGAGGAGGTGGAGATAGCTGATGTCTTCTTAAAGGAAAAAAGGGAGGGGGCACAAGAAGATGAAATGGGGGGAGTTAATTAGGAGAGGGAAAGTGTGCTTGATTTTAATTTACAGTTCACATTTATTTTGGGTGTCATAAATACACACACTGCTCAAAGGAGAAGAGGAAAACTTCTCTAATATCAAATTGGTAAAGAGGGAGTTAACACCCTAAATCACCTGCCAACCTGGCAACCCCTGACCTTGGGCAATGCTTCAGGCTGAGCACAGCCCACGCCCATCTTCAGCCGCACCTTTCGTCCCTCTACCTCCTCTGCATTCTCCCCGTCTTCACTTCCTTTCTTTCTTGCCTAACACGGAATAAGACCCGGGGAAATAAGAGGAAAACAACAGTCAGTTTAAATCCTTCCCCCAACCTACCCCTCCATGCTCTGGTCCATACAATTATAGTTAGAAAATAATGTGTATGTGTCACACTAACATCCTCTGCAGTTTATTAGTGCAACCTGTACATCCCAAATCTTGACACAAACACTAAGAACTCCTAAGCTTAATTTCCTTAACTAAGCAGCCCATATGCCAGCGCCACACGATGTCAGAGAACACACAAGGTTAAACTAGAGTAGGATGAGCCAGAACTAAGCAGGTTACAGTGAATAACTTTAGTCAGACTAGATGATACAGAGACTTTAAATTATCTGAATCGTTCTGTTGTCTCCATCCGGCATATGGACTGAGAAGATGGAGAGAACCTTATAGATTATCTCACACATTCATGAAGAAACTGGGGTCTAGTGAAATCAATGACTTGTTCAACAGCACAAGGGCTAGCTGGTGGCAGAGCCATACCGCCAGTTCTGCTTTTGCAACTGCTTGTTTCATCCCATAGCTTGAGATCCATCCAGGATAACGGCTGAGCAACAATTACTAAAAAGTTTTAAAAACTGAAAGCAAAGTCACAATATATGAATCCTAAATATTTAAATATAGTTGAGTATTAGTATAAAAATAAAAAGCACTTTTTTGTCAATTTATGTACCATGTTCTGCATTCATAGAAAAGGCAGTTATAGGAGCAAGTTGACAAGGATTCCTAGGAGAAAGGAACCTTTCCAGTAAAAAAACAAGAAAAAATGGGCCTGGCACAGTAGCCTAGTGGCTAAAATCCTCACCTTGTGTGCCTCAGGATCCCATATGGGCACCGATTCTAATCCTAGCTGCTCCACTTCCCATCCAACTCCCTGCTTGTGGCCTTGAAAAACAGTCAAGGACAGCCCAAAGCCTTGGGACCCCACACTCATGTGGGAGACCGGGAAGAAGCTCCTGGTTCCTGGCTTCGGATTGTCTTAGCTCCAGCCGTTGAAGCCACTTGGAGAGTGAACCAGCACATGGGAGATCTTTCTCTCTGTCTCTCCTCTCTGTATACCTGCCTTTCCTATAAAAATAAATAAATCTTAAAAAAAAAAAAAAGCAAAACTGTAAGATAGAAACTCTGCATATATAAGAATGTTCACATTCCTGTACTCTTTCAACTGGGTCCCAGTGCGACCAAAAGAGATGAACAATAAGAATTCTGAAGAAAGCATGAGCATCAAAGATGATCTGTCTTGTGAATTAAGGAAAACTAGTCCTCATAAACTGAATGCAAGAAGGATGTCAGGTAAGAGTACAAGTCTAATTCCCAAAGAAAGATCATACAAATGAGCAGGTGGAGTTACATAAACGCATGGGTAAGGGCTCTTCCAGCTCTTGTTGCCATTAAGCACCTGTAAAAGAAAGGGGTGGGAGGGGGAGGCTCAGCCTTACTCATGCTTCTGTGCTCCCCTCACTCCTAAATTTAACAGACGTGGGCAGCAGCTGGGGTTTCAGCCTTCCTAGTCTCATACCTGTCAACTCACCAAAGAAAACGTGGAGAGAAATTAACTTCAAAGCAGACTGCCAAAGCAACAGCTCAGCAGCAAGTCCTGTCAGCCACATGTGCTAAGGAGACTCCCAACCTTGACACTGATTCTCCAGACTTCCCTCTGTATTATGGCCGCCAATAAAAGTTTCCCTACTGTTACACTAGCGTCATCACTGATCTCTTAAAACTGCAAAAATGGATCCAGTCACTCCCCTACCCAAAGCCCGCTCACCACACTAATAATACAGCCCACCTCCCTACCACAGTCTACAGTCTCCTAAGCCCTGAATAATCCGGCCCCTGCTCTATCTACCTCTCCCACTTCATCTCCCCTGAGAACCCTGAAATCCGCCATACAGTCTAATCCCACAGACCTTCAGTCCTTTCCCTGTTAATCTCAAACTTCTCCCTACTCAGTCAAAGTCATGCCACTCAATCCCCTGTTTAGCAACCTCTGAGTTGTTTCCTGACTTTGGGATGCTCTGACTGCAGAGTTTCCCACCGCAACAGCTTAACATTCAGGAGTAGTTCCAGTTGCTTTCTGGTCACTCCTGACAACCGGGCTGAAAGCAACATCACACACACACACACACACACACACACACACACACACACACACATACACATACTGTCCAAATATCTTGTTTCCATAAATTATCTCTAAAATCATGTTGCCCAATTATTTTACTGTTCAACAACATATCTTAGTCTGCCTTTTGGGACACAATATCTGAGACCAGATAATACATAAAGAACATGGATTTATTCCTTATGGTTCTAGAATCTAGAAAGCCCAAGAACACACTGCCAGCACTACTGTAGGCTTGCTTGCTGCCTCATAGAACGGCAGAGAACATCAAACGGCAAGGAAGAAGGGACTAGCAAGCACAGGTCTCTCATCTTCCAAAGCCATTAACACATCCTGCCCCCCATAACTTCCACTAACCCCTGTAACTCTCAAAGGCCCATGTCCAAATACCATAGAGATATGCACTGTTGGATCAAGTATCTGACACGAACCTCTGGGGGACAAATTCAAATCATAGCAACTCTTCTCCCACAGACACATGCAGGTATGCTGCTCATAAATACATACTTGCAGGTATATTGCTTGGGAATTCAGACCTTGTTTCTTACCGTGTCCCTAAAGCTTAGAAACCGTACCTGGCATCCAGTAGCTACTATTTATCAAGTTATAGAGTCTACCTACTCCAAACTTCACCATGCCTTTAAAAAAAAAAAAAAAAAAGATTTATTTACTTTTATTGGAAAGGCAGATTTACAGAAAAGGAGAAGCAGAGCTGATCCAATCCAAAGCCAGGAGCCAGGAGCTTCTTCCAGGTCTCCCACATGGGTGCAGGGTCTCAAGGCTTTCAGCTGTCTTTGACTGCTTTCCTAGGCCATAAGCAGGAAACTGGATGGGAAATGGGGCAGCCACGACACAAACCAGCACCTATATGGGTTTCTGGCACAGGCAAGGTGAGGATTTAGCCACTAGACTACTGCGCTGGACTCACAGCCTTGTTTTTACCATAGATTTTCCTGGTATTTTTCATCCTCACTTTCAATTTCTTGCCTGTTCTCTTCTGTGAATGTCTTTTGGTCTTCTCTGGGCTTATAGCCACACTGAGAACTAGGCAATGAAGAACATTAAAAATAAGGATGCTAACGCTCACTGGAACCCTATGCTGTTGAAAGCAAGGCAGAAAGCCAAGTGCTTTTGAAGAACAAAAGCCCCTGGGAGCTGGCTTGTCAGCAGTGGGGCAAGCCACCACTTCCAATGCCAGCATCCCGTATTTGGATTCAGCTCCCTGCTAATTTACCTGAGAAAACAGCAGATGATGGCCCAAGTGCCATTATCTGGATGCCTGGCACGCCCCTTGCCATCACAGCCATTTGACCTTTCAAATAGAATAAAACTAAAAGTAGAAGAAGAAGAAAAAGAAGAAGAAAACCAATCTATCCACTAGTTAAGTCTTGTAGTGCAACACTGCACAAAATTATGGAGGTAGCCTCTGGCCTAAGCAATTGTCATCTCCTGTGGGCCCACGGTACTTCTTAAACAGATTCAGACACAGTAGGGGTTCGACATGACCTGGGACTCTACATTTGGACAAATACTCCCAGCTGTTTCTGAGAGAGGTTGTCTTTGGAAACTTTGAACTCTTAGACCAGAGGATGAATAGCAAGGACCTGTGGAATGGTGTGGTAGATGGTTTAACCAGTAAAAACAGTCTTGAAAAGATTTTAAGGGAAAAAAAAAAACCTGAAGGTGATTCTAAAGACCAGTTAAATTCCATTTAATTATCTGCTAATTATTCAAATTCTTTGGTCCTTAAGTACAACTTTCACCAATCTTCTTCTATTCAATCTTATTTATTTGGAAAGCAGAATGACCGAGGGGGAAGAAAAAGAGAGAATCTTCCACCTGCTGGTTCACATCTCAAACAGCTGCCACAGCCAGGCAGGAGCCAGGCAAGATCCAGGCTGAAGCCAAGAGCCAAAAATTCTATCCTGTTCTCCGACACAGGTATCTCTCCTTGCATGCCTCGGAATCACCTAGTCAATCAGACTGAGGCGAAAACCAGAATCTACATTTATAAAAACTTCCTCCCCCGAAACAGGTGTCTCTCAGACAAACCAAGGTTGGATAATAATTAGTACACACAATCTGTGACCGCAGCAAATGGCCTCTCAGGTCCTCCCAGAAGAGAGTAAAAAAAAAAAAAAATCTAGTCTGCAACTCTACAATCCCCCCCCCCCCCAAAGGCGCGTCATCAGGCCCTAATGCAAACAACAGCTGGGCCCAGCTGCGCCGAGTAACCGGGGTAGTCACCAGGGACCAGCTCGACAACCCCCAACCCCCACCCCCGGCCCTGCCTCACCTCCAGAGAAAGTTAGAAAATTACGACAGCCCAGCCCTGCGTTCTCGGAGGGAGATAATGCTGCCCAGGAGGCTACGGGGAGCTAAGGTGGATGCAGCCGCCTCCTTCCCCGAGGCAAGCACAAAGAAAGGTGACCCTGACTGGCCCAGCAGGCCCAAGCTGCGCCAGGAGGTCCGTGACCCTCAGGCTCTGTTTCTCGTAATGGTCAGGGGCCTCCACTGCTCTACCCGCCAGCTGCAGGAAGTGCGTTACCCCGGCCTCCGGGGGATGCCGGGAATTGTAGTCAAAGGGCTTCCTACATGGACAGCCCAATTTACCTTTTTCCAAACAAGAACACACCTTGTCACCGTGGAAAAGGCTGTCTGGTGCCCTCGGGCCGAATATTCCCGCCCTTTTCCGGTTGACAAAGCGAATTCTCTGGGAACTGGGGCGGAACACCGGACTACAAGTCCCGGTGTGCTCTGCGGGGCCCCCCACCGGCGCGCCCGGCCACTGTCGTCGGTGCGGGCCGCATGAATGGAGCGCGGGGCGTGAGGCGAAGCCTGGCACCGTCCGCGCGGCCGGTCCCTGCTCCCGGAACGTGCGTGCGCGCGCGGAGGGCGAGCGCGCGGGGCCGTTAGCGGCGCGAGGCTGCCGAGGTGAGAGCGGCGGCGCTGCCGGCGGAGCCGCGCGCCCGACGGGCCGGGACTCGCGGGGCCTCCCGCCTCGCTCAGGGCTGCGGGCAGCCGTGGCGGCCGCCGGGGACCGCAAGGGGCGGAGGAGAGGAGGAGGAGGTGGTGGAGGAGGAGGCCGAGCGCGGCCCGCAGACGAACAGCCGAACATGCCCCGAGACAACATGGCCTCCCTCATCCAGCGGATCGCCCGCCAGGCGTGCCTCACCTTCCGGGGCAGCGGGGGCGGCCGCAACGCTGCTGCCGAGCGCGGCGCCGCTTCAGGCCCCGAGGCGCCGCTGTCCCCGAGCTTCCCCGAGAACCTGAGCAAGCTGCAGAGCCTGCTGACTGAGATCCGCGCCGAGGACCTGAACATCGCCCCGCGCAAGGCCACGCGGCAGCCGCTGCCGCCCAACCTGCCGCCCGTCACCTACATGCACATCTATGAGACGGACGGCTTCAGCCTGGGCGTGTTCCTGCTCAAGAGCGGCACGTCCATCCCGCTGCACGACCACCCGGGCATGCACGGCATGCTCAAGGTGCTCTACGGCACGCTGCGCATCAGCTGCCTGGACAAGCTGGAGGCTGCGGGCGGCCAGCGGCCGAGGGCCCCGCCGCCCGAGCAGCATTTCGAGCCGCCGCTGCAGGCCCGGGAGCGGGACGCTTTGCGGCCGGGAGTGCTCCGCTCGCGGGCCGAGTACACCGCGGCCAGCGGCACCTGCCTGCTGACCCCGCACCGGGACAACTTGCACCAGATTGATGCCGTGGACGGGCCCGCCGCCTTCCTGGACATCCTCGCCCCTCCCTACGATCCGGACGACGGCCGGGATTGCCACTATTATCGGGTGCTGGAGCCCGTCCGGCCCCAGGAGGCCCCTGCCTCAGCCTGTGACCTGCCCCGAGAGGTGTGGCTCCTGGAGACCCCGCAGGCCGATGACTTCTGGTGCGAGGGAGAGCCCTATCCAGGACCCAAAGTCTTCCCTTGAAGCCGCCAGCGCCCCAGGAACCATGGGCCGAAGACGTCCCCCTTCCCAGTGGGCGGACTGGCCACTGCGACCCACCACAAGGGCTCTCTTCCTCTTTCTGTCTCCCTCGCTCTCTTAACACCCCTCCATCTCCCCAAGACCAGGCGTTGGATCTACTGGAATGAGCAAAAGCCACTTCCTCGGGAGCACGGGCACCTGGACAGCAGCCACCGGGCACGGTTATGGGGGCAGAGTGGGCGGGCGGCTGGGCTGTTTCCTGGCTTTGATTTGGGGGGGAGGAGGGCCGGGGACGCTCCGGAGCGCTTCCATCCTAAAGCCATACTGAATTGTGCGTCTCTCGTTCCCATTCTAGGACAGCCACACTCATGGCTCCCCTCTCCACTCCCGCCCCTCAACCTCGGCAGAGGGCTTTACACTCCTGTCCTACTCCTTAGAGGTTTAACTTAAACTGTGCATGACCCAGTGGTTTGAATTGTTTTTAGTTCAAGTCATTGGTTAAAAGGTTTTAAAGACATGAGCTCCTTTCACACTGAGCTAGCTATCCTCGTTATGGACTCGTGGAAATGATCGTTCCCCACTTCCCCCCGCCACAGTTTGCGGCGCATCCTTACTACATAACTATGCATGCAGAAGGACAAGATGTCTTTGTTCCCCTTGTCCACTGGCCACGGGCTGGTTCACTCAGGCAGCACCCACTACAAAAAATTCACCACCGTCAACCCTGGGTGACACAGGGTCACTTGGAGCCTCCCTCCTCCCCCACACCCACCCCCAGGCCCAGATCTGTGGGCTGAGGCAGATTGTTCATTGCAAATCCACCTCTCGTGCAAAGATTGTAGTACCCTCAAGTGACTTTTTTTTCCCTTGTTTTAGTTACTTTAAAGAAGTGATAGGGTAATTCTTTATCTAACCAGGAGATTCAGAGGAGCTTCCGCATGACTGAATGTAAAACACCCCTAGCCAGCTATTGAATTCCATTTACTTTTGACATCTTCCAGTTTAAAAAAAAAAAAAAGACTACTTTGATGACTGTTTCACATTTCTCTCAGGAACTCTTTGTGTTCCGGGGAGCTGGGGGATTCAGCAAGCCATGTCGCTGGCAGCGTTAGCTCAGCCCTGCCCCTCAGCTGGGACGAGCAAGGGCTTGCTCCATCTAGTGTGGTCTTCCCTAGCGAGGGAGAGAAGGAGCCGATGGTCAGGGCTGGAGAACTGAGTGCTAACTGTGCCACTGGCCATCCCAGGGCCCCAACGCGGGGAAGAAATACTTCCCTCTCCCACCTCCTGAAAGGAGCAGGTGTGCTGTAACTGATGTAGTTGTGTCCTTTTATAGGGTGAGCAGCTTCATTTGGTGTACCAGTAATACTGATCCCACTTATTTCAGGCCCTGGAGCACTGCTTCCCTCCTTTTTACTATTTATAGGATCTCCTTTCCTTCCCCCCCCCCTTTTTTGCCACAAAACTTTTAACAAAATGAAACTGTAGAAATAAACACATTCAAATCTGCCCATCTGTTGTGTAAGCCCTCTTGATTGACTTGCCCAGGTGGCAATCGAGTGCTACTATCTTATCAAGGGAGGTCGGCTAGTCCTGGCGAAATAGTCTCCCTCCAAGGATAAAGTTTGTGCCTTTGCCTTTTTGTGTACACTGGGTGGCAGAGTCCTAGGGGGAAGGATGATTCTGTTCTCAATTTTTAAAACAGTATGTAGAAGCAAATTATTAACAAATGAGACAACATGTTACTATGCTATAAAACCTAACACAGGCGTAATACCAAGCATTTCCTCCAGAGTTGCTAAAATTGTTTTATTGTAGTTTCACTTTAAGGTGTGGTTTAAATGCCCTGGAGGCAATTTGGAACAGCCCTTTATGTTACTCAGTTTGGAAGTGGACTCCAGAAATGCAAATGGTGGTTTTCTTAGAAAAGTTCTTGCAAAAAAACTTTTTTCTTCATAGCACAGTAAGGAATGTGTGGGTACCAACCATATATTCACCTTTGAAAACGGTCAACTTAGAAGGATTGCCAATATTAATGTATGTGTTACAATAAAACAATCTGGGATGTTTGAAACCACCTGGCAAAAACGTCCTCATGATAGGACGACGATGAAAAACTTCACTATGAAAACATTTTAAGAGTTCTTGACTATGAGCAATTTGGGAAGAAAAAAAAAACTAAGGTGCTTTTCAAAGAATAACAAATTGAATCCAAAACAGCAATATCTCTGTTGTTCTGTTAGAAGACAGAAATGTTTGGTTCACTAATAAATTCTAAGTAAATTACTGGTAACAATAAAATGTAACTTGTCCTAGGGAGCCACTAAGCAAAACTATGCTTACTACAAAGAATGTGCACAGAACACCTTGCACCTCTATGCATAAGCTGTTAGTCACGACTGACTCTATTGCTGCTATTGTATTTCCATCTGGTTCGCAATATAAGTTCCGTTTCAGCAACTGCAGCGGAATAAAAGATCTTACCACAGGAAAGACCCAATGAGCACAAAGAGTTAATCACTTAACTTTCCTGTAGAATAATAAATGCAATAATTGCCTCTCGTGGTGAGAAATTGTATAAATTCTTCTGAAGCTTTTAAAATTTTCTAGCTGATGTCAATGCAGTATTGTATAGCTACCTACTACTTGTATGAGATTTTTTACTAAATCTGATCTGAATGGATTGAGTTTGTACCAACTGCTGTTTATTAATGAAAATGGTAGCCTGATGTTTTCAGTACAGTGTGTTTTGTCCATAGGAGTGGATGTTGATCTGTTCCACGTGATCCTGAATCCTGTGCTTTTCACACTACCGCGCGGCAAAGAAGTGTCCACCCCGGGGTTCTGCCCATTGCTGTTCCCCTCCGACCCGAGGGCAGTTCTACTCCTGTAACTACAGTCTGTTTCCACACAGAAACTGACCACTGGTCACTTCCATGACAATGATGCATCTGCTGTCAGAGAAGGAAACCATTTGTTAAGCCCCTTATGGATCTGAATATTCAAGTTCAGGAATGTTAACATTTCTTGAAAATCAGTGTAACACTAATGGAAAATAAATGCACGCTTAAAATTGTTTAGAGATAAATCTTGATTATTGAAAATTTGAGAAGTTAAATGCTATCAGTTACGGTGTCTGCATTGTGGTTACTGTGAAAATGGTCTATATCAAAAGATTATGCTGTACAAAAACTGGTGACCTGCAAGATTTCTCAGTCCCACACAGTACTATAAACTTAAAACTATGGTTTGTTTCCTTGACGGTGAGCTTTGTAGCAATGTGAAAAAAATACATCTGAAACTACTTAATGCCAAACTGTACTGTTAACTGGAAAAATATATTTAACATAAAGGAAATAAGCTAGTACAAGAAAAGAAAACAAAAATACTTTACTCCTAGAAGGAAAGAATCTTAGGATTTAAATATTTTCTTTCCTGGTTGGCTTTTCCTTTTCCAATGCTATCTGTTTAATTGTAGTTTAGACTGGCAGCATCTTAATGTTAACACTCATTCTTTCCGCTATACACTATATATATATGCACACACACACATATATACATATAAATACACACACACATTGAGCTGTTAAATTGTCATTGCAGCAATATTTAATAAACAACAATTAGCCTTAATCTCATTAGCATTTAGGATATTGAAATTAAATAGGCTGCTTTATGAACTCTCAAAAAAACCTTATTTAGGTTTAATCAACCTGTTTTTGATTTTGTTTTTTAACATGAATTGGACCATCCCCAAAGCATCATGAATCTCTAAGGAATTACTCTCCAGAAGTTGTTTTTAGCTTTTTTTAATAAAAAACCCCAGTCCCAGTGAAGCGTCAGTAGCGTGAGCCGGTAAAGCGGACATCACGGAGCAAAGGGACCAACGCGCCTACCGCCCTGTGACTGACAAAGTGAAAAAGAGGAGAGGCCAGTAAGTCTTCTACATGCCTGAAGCCGACTGCAAAACCTGATTATGGATACTGGCCTAAAATGTTGAAATTCAGGAGCCAAAGCCTCATGGTTGGCTCTGAGAAAACGGTGAGGTAAGGTGTTCCAGATGGCTCACTGCTGCTACCTTAGCAAGCCCACATTCAGGTGAAAGTGATTATGTAAGCAATTGGCTGTCATCAGTCTTCAGTGAAGTGTGTAAGCAGTGGTTTAGGCTGTCTTGATTGAGATGATCTAAAATTTGCCAAGATGAGGATATATATATATAAACCATGAGTATTTTGTATTTTTATCATGGAATCTTAGTCTGAGGGAAGCATTCTGTTAAAAACATGAGATGATTAAAACGTAACGTATACCTACTAAAATTGGACAGGCAAGGATAATACGCTGACAAAGCTGGGGAAAATGAATTTGATGGAGAAACAGCAGTCACTAGAAAACAGACACCAACATTTTGAAATACTATAGGAGGTATGCTACATCCTTGGACTAGAGCTAGAAGAGAAAGAGAAGAAAAGGATTATTTCCTCCTCAAATTGGATCTCAGGTTCTGCTGGTAGGGGCAACGGTATTTTCCAGGAGTAGCTTTTCTAAAATACCGGGCATCAGTCACGAGCCACGTCTGAAGCAGTCACAGCAGCGAAAGAAAAAGGGATTTTTCAGGTGTAGCTCAGCTATGGGGACTGCAACACACTCTCTGTAAGGATCCGGAAGCAGTGAATGACCAAATGACACTGAGGCCCCAGAGAGCAAAGACAACTTCAGAAAGACATGATCTTGTTTCTTTCGTATGATAGCTGGATAAATGAGCCATCCTTGGTGGAATTTAAAGTCACTATTGAAGTGTTTCAGTAAAAGGAGTCCCACAGCATACTCTGCCAGTGATTAGCTGGTACCATAGAACCATACTTGCCTATTTTAATTTGGGTTTTCTTTGATATTTTCGAGTGTACACTATCTTAAATGATGAACTGTGTTATCTTGAGAGTCGCCTCTAGACTCACCCAACCAATGCAGGTGAACAATCCCTCCTAACAAGAAGGATCTGTTAGGAGGGGAGGGCCAGGAAGAAATGAGTGCTGGGTAATTCCTTTGACAACCCGTCGATGCTATCATCTGCAGCGTCAAAGAGCATTTTTGATCTCAAGAGATGATAGCACTTGGCAAAAAAAGTTTTTCTGTGGTCATGAGACTAATCCTGGAACCTGAAAGTCATTTCCAGCTTGACCACGCCACCACACTTTCCACAAAGCCATATCTCGTCTGAGTTCCAGGCCCCGGTCAGGGTTCTGAAAGCAGTTACAAATGTGTTGTCTCCGAGTGGGCACTTGTTTGTAAGTATTTATTTTCCGGAGCCCACTCAGGAGCAGAGTGAAGCTATAGGCTGTTACAGAGGACGGAACAATGAGTCAAAACAACGCCTCCCCACATTTATACTAATGCATGGGGGAAATCCCCAAAGCACCTGTGTTTGATTATGAATGGAGATTACTTTGGAGTGAGAGGGCTGGTGTCCACAGGTTAGCAAAGAAAACTTGGAAGCCCTGGTCTGGTCAAAGCACCTTAACTCCTGGTGCTTAGTCTAATAGCTCCATAGGTGTTGAATGACTTTAATTCCCACTCAGCAGCTACCTCATCAGTGATTTCTGCAGCAAAAAAATATTGTTGAAAGCTATTTATTTACACCATAGTTATAAACCATCCATTGTCTGCACTTAGGTTAGTGGTTCTGCATTAGAATAAATCATTTATTTTTTTTCCACGACTACTAAGAGCTAATATCCAAACAAAGCAGCTCCAGCAACATTATATACATTCTTATCTGAAATCTGACTACAAAGGGAACACTTTTCAGTCACAAAACAGCATACAAAAATATACTTTCTAAAAAAAATTCCAAATATTAATAGGCAGAACTATACAGCCATACTAAACCCAGGGAGTGATTTTTTTTTTCCATAGTAAGGCAACCCATTTACATGCAGACCCTGTAACATCGTCTACATCACACAAGGCACAAGGACACTTCCAACACAACTGCATGCATCCTAGTTTCAGAGAATATATGTACATTTCCTCTTTAAATAAGTTAACCTCTGACTCATTTCAAGAGATCATAAATGCTTTACATTGGTTTCCCAAAGGGCCAGAACTTGGAGAACAGTGCACATCAAAAATACACACAATCTAGTGGATAGACACTGAAAAAATAGTCTTTACGTTTCTCCAACAACTCAAAAAGGAGCAGGTATTGCTATGTCCCTCCTGTCACATTGCACTTCTGTTCTCTGAGTTTATAATACATATTGCTTCAGGGCTGAGCCAACCAGACACACTGTGACTCACTGTTCTGCTTCTAGGACACAGAAGGCATCCCCCAAGTCAATCCCAAGCCGTAAAGTGCACATCAGTTGTCTTTTTTCCTGTCCCCACTTGCAGGGATCAGCATCTCCCAACCTACTGTAAGGAAAAGTCTCACACCTGCTCTGACATCCAGGAGCATGGGTAAGGAGTCAAAAGAACACCAGGAAGCTGAGGAGCAGAACCGGCTCAAGCAATCTCCCAAAGCAGGGTCAGGCCTCAGTCCTGCAGGCCCACACCTCCAGCCCTGGCCTCCCCACGTCCCTCCAGGTGACTGTCCACTCATCCACGGGCTCCCCTCTCTAAAGGGAGAGGGAACAGCGCCCAGTGCCACCAAGGCCCTCTCCCCACAAGGGAAGGAGGAAGGGAAGGCAGGCATTTGAAGAGTTGGGTCGGAGGATGGTAGTGTTTGTCTTGGGGTTCAAGTGGAGGAAGTTGACTAGGGCCTCAAGGAGCAAGTGTCAGCCTGAGTCTCATCTCAAGGTGTCCGGGTCCTAGAGGAGCAAGGGACCAGCGGCCCTCCGCCCATAGTGCCACCACTGTTGCTACCGCACAGGGTACCCCCAGACTGTGTGCCCCCAGGACAGGGGGCCCCAGAGGGGGCCGGCACGGAGGAGGAGGGCACACTGCTCTTGCGTTCCTTCTGTCGCAGGTGGATCTTGGTGTGGCGCTTCCTCTCATCGCTCCGGGCAAATTTGCGACCACAGTAGTCACAGGCGAAGGGCTTCTCCCCGGTGTGGGTGCGGATGTGGGTGGTGAGGTGGTCACTGCGGCTGAAGTTGCGCATGCAGATCCGGCACTGGAATGGCTTGTGACCCGTGTGGATGCGGATGTGCCTGGTGAGCTCGTCAGAGCGTGAGAACCGCCGGTCACAGCCTTCAGCCGGGCACGGGTAGGGTCGCTCATGCACAGGGGTCTTGCTAGGTCTGTTGGGGTACTTGCGAGGCCTCAAGATGGGCCGCAACGGCAGGTGATGAGGGTTATAGGCGGCTGCGGCTGCAGCAGCCGAGCTGCTGCCAGGCAGCCGGGGTCCTTCGTTGCCTCCACCGGCCCCTGGCCCTGTGACCCCGGCACTGGGGCCCCCCAAAGTAAAGTTACGAATGGTAGAGAGTGGAGTGAGTGGAGGGGGCACCCTCAGGGAGTCCAGGGGGCAGGGAAAGGGCTTTCGGTCCGGGCCAGCAGTAGCATGCAGGTCCCTCTGGCACTGAGGCGGAAAGAAGCCAGGATAGTCTGGGATCATGGGGAAGAGACCAGGGTCCGTAGCAGGCTTGGGGGATGGATAAGAAGGAGGTGGCGGGTAGGCCAGAGAAGAGGAGGTGGAGGTGGTGGCTGCAGTCAGGAAGGCGGAGGGGTCCTGGTAGAGATCCCCGGCACAACCAGAATAGGGTGGCGGTGGCGGTGGCGAGTAGAGGTGGTCCAGGTCAGGCTGGGTCTGCGACATGGTGCATACACCTAGGGGTCCTGTGGCCAGCGGGTTGGGGGAGGCAGAGTTGACGCTGGAGGAAGCAGTAGTGGAGGCTGGGGAAGTGACCCCTTGAAGGATGCCTGCGCTCACAATATTGATGATGCCTTCTGGGTAGCAGCTGGCACCAGGATACTGGGGGTCGATGGAGAACTTGCCCATGTAAGTCAAGGTCTGATTTCTGGGTGCTGAGACAGGAGCAAAGCTGCTGGGATATGGGAGATCCAAAGACCTCTTCTCTCCAGTCATGTCAATGTTGATCATGCCATCTGGGAAGGGGAAAGGCACAGTGGAGGTGGAGAATGAGCCTGCAGCCAAGAATCAGTTCTCACACAGTCCCGCCTGGGTCCCTTTTCCCAAGCCCAGAAAGGGCCCAAGCCCAACAGGTGGGGACATGGAGCCCTAGAGACAGCCAGAGAGCCCAGCTCAGAATCCCACTGTGGCAATGTGAGAGTCTACGACTCAAGAAATACCTCCAGGAACGTGGCATGAGCTTCTCCTAGCCCTTCCACAAAGCCATCTGTGGCTCTAGTCCCCAATAAAAACACCCAATAATAGCAACAACAATATTAAAAATTTCCCATCTGCTTGGAACTTCTCTCCCTCCCCCCCCCCCACCTGGGGAAATCTCGTGGCTGGGATTGAGAGTGGAGGTAGCGGTAGAGGGTGAGCAGACCACTCTCCCCACCCCACCCCTGCACCTATCCAGAAGGTGCTAGCCACAGAAAGGAGCCTGAGAAGGGAGAGGGCGTCCGAGATTTCCCTCCACCTCCCAATACTGGTGCTTTCTTTCTCTCCCTCTCCCGCCGCGCTTCGGCAGAGGAGGATTGCTGGAGAGGATGGCTGAGTGAGCTACGGAGGAAGGAGTTCTGTAGGTTTGCCTTCCAACAGAACCATCTCAGGTTGGCCTGACACCTGCGCTTCTCCGCCACGGGCCCGAGACCGCCACTGACCCGGCTTCGAGAAAGGGGGACCGCGGGAGGCCACTTTACACAGCATCGCCAAGGAAACCAGAGGCGCCGGTGCCCCCGCGGGCCTCCCTCTGCAGTCCGGGGGCTGCTTCCCGCGGCTGCTCGTCCTCCTCCAACACCCCCTCGCCTCCTCCGCGCCGGCCCATGCCCCCGCCTCACTAACACCCTCTGCTCCGCGGGCCGGTCGAAGGTGGGAACGTGCCTCAAAGCCACACATGGAGCGTGCTCTGAGATTCTCCCTAGGTCGGCTCTGCCCTGGGCGGGAGTTAAGGGCGCTCTCTGGCGCGTCTCCGCCGCTAGGCTCTCCAGACGCGCATCTCTTCCCCTGGAGCCCCGAACTTTACCGGCACTTTGCCCCTACTCCGGAAGAGGGAAAGCCGAAATACGGCCAGCGGAAGAGCCGGAAGCCCCCGCAAGCGCCTAGTCCATCCCATCCCCGCGTGGGTGCCTGTCTCACCCCATCCCCACCCGCGGTTTAGCGCGCCGGGGCGCACGCACGCCAGTTCGCAGGCGACCTGGAGCATCTGCCCGCGCGCCCACCTCGGGCGCACTGGTCCCTGGTTCTCGCGGGCTCCTCCATTACCTACTTCCACTCTTCCACGCCAGCGCGGTCGACACCGTCCACCCCCAACCACAACCCTCCCCTGCGAATCCCGCACAACCACCCGAACCCCACCCACCACCGCCGAGCCGCGCGGGTCCCAGGTTGGGAAGAGGGGCACGCCGCTTACCTCCGGCAACTCCGTTCATCTGGTCGAAGGGGCCTCCCAGCTCGGCATTGGGAAAGATGGTCACCGACGTGGCGGCGAGGTCCTCCACCGGGTAGATGTTGTCAGACAGCTGGTGCACAAAACCACTGAGAGTTACTGGGATTTTGTCTACGGCCTTGGCGGTCATCATTTGCTCCTCGCACAACCTGCAGACCCAACGCCCTCGCTACCTGGAGTGTCAGAGAAGCCGTTTTGGAGGGAGGTTGGACTGAGCCCGGGCTGGTATCTCCTTTTGCCCTCCACACTTGGAAACAGCCACCCCCCAAAAAAAAAATCCAACAGAAATCAAACTGGCAAACAAGTTGCTGCTGTAAAAAAAAAAAAGAAAGAAAAGGGGGGAAAAAAGGCTATCAGCCACGCACTCCTATTTGGCTGCCGGGAAGCCAGGAGTTGCTGGTGTAGTGTTATTATAACAGTCAGTGTGTCCCCTCGCCGAGCTATTAATCAATTGCGGCTCTCTCAGTTAGACGGAAAAGTGTTGCTCTAAGTATTTAAGGGCAGGGCTTCAATGCCCGTGACGTCACTGCCCATATATGGACTGAGGAACAGGGCTGGGCCGGGCGGCTTTTGCCGTCACACGGTCCGTTTGCATAGGCGCTCCGCCGGGCGCGCGGCTCGGGGCTGACAGGTCCCGGGGACCCCCGGCGAGGGGTTGGGGGTCCCGTGGGGAGGGGGCGCGTCGCGCAGCCCGCTGCGACCCCGAACCCGAGAGCCCGGAGAGTCGGGGCTGCGGCGGCGGCTCAGCCTCCTCCCCAAGCGGGGAGGAATTCCGGTTGTCCCCCGACTTTCCAAAAAAGGCGAAGATCCGGTACCGGCGGCTCCGCCTCCCCAGTCCTTGTTTGGAGCCATTCCGGAAAATTAAACTTCGGAAAGAAACCGAGCGGAGCCGAGACACTACAGTCAAACCCCTACTCACTTTCTTGGCAGCTCAAAACCGCAAGCAAAAGGAGGCAGCGAAGAAAGAAAAAAAAAAAAAAAAGCTAGTTGCATTCACGGAAGCTGACTGCTTTTTTCTGAATTACTGGGTGGAAAGAAGTGGCTGGTGATAAGAGTGAATGCGGTATTGCTTTTTTGGAAAGTCTGTTCTATTTATACAGGAGCGAAAACGGAACAGGTTTGGGTTGTTTGTTTGTTTGAGTCTTTTGGGGCGCCTTGGGGTGGGGTGGGGTGGGGTGGGGGTAGACCCCGGGAGGAAGGGAGCTTCGAGAGCGACGCGCCGGCGGCTCCCGCTCGCCCCTGCTGCGCGCTGTCCGCCCCCCACCCGCAGCTGCTGCGCCGAGCGGGCGCCCTTCCCGGCGCGTCTGGGCGGCCGGCTGCGTGGGGGTGTCCAGATGGAGACTTGGACACTCACCCTTCCCCGCCACGCGCGCACACACACACACGCTCTTACACACTCGCTCCACTTCCGCTCCACACACTCCCACCCCCGCGGCCCTCTTCACACACCCACTCGCACACCTTACGCTACACCCCTCCCTGTTGACAACGCGCCCGTGCGCCCGCCTCGCAGACGCGCTCCCCCGGCGGCACAGCCGGCCCGGGCGCGCCGCGCGCTCTGCCAAGGCTGTTCTCGGCCCCGCTGGCCCTCCCACGGCCCGCGGGGCGGAGGGGAGCGCCCTAAACGTGGGTGAGCCCTACTCCAGAACACACACACAGGGAGGTCTCGCCTTCGTCCGCAGCCATCTCGAGCCACTCGGGAAGCTCCAGGCGGTCCCGAGTGACAGCAAACATCCTAAAGAACGCGCCGGTTTGGAGACCCCATCACCCCACACGTGTTTTCCTTTGTGAGTCAAAAAACATAAATAAACCTTTGGGAACCTCTCTCGCGTTTGTTCCGAAAGCAATTAAAAAAAAAACACACACAACTTGTCAGAGATCCAGAGAGAGGTGGGATGTGAGTCGCTGGAAGTCACGGTTCCCACCTGCTAGCGCAACCGCAGCTCGCACCCGGAGCCTGGCCGGCCCCGCGTCCCCAAGCCTGGTTCGCGGGCGTCTGTGCGGGCGGCGTTCCCCGCGCCGAGGTCCGCCCGGTCCTCTTCGCGCCCCCACCCAAAGCGGTGGCCGCAGCCTCGAGGGGACCGGGGTGGGCAGGAGCCACGGCGCCACGCCGTGGAGGGAGCGCGGCTCTGCAAGCGGCTCCCCGCCGCTCACCTGCCCCGGCCGGCGCTCGGCGGTCAGGGCCCCGGCGCGGCTGGGCACCGCCTCTGCCCCTCCACCTAGGTGCCATTCCCCAACCCCTCTCACTGCCCGTCTCAAAAGAGCGAGTCCTTAGCTGCGGACGGCCTCCCGGACCTCAAGCACCCAGGACAAAATTGCGAAAGTTTTCCGCTCGCCCTGAGCGCTCTTTTCCAATTGTGAATC
Source organism: Ochotona princeps (assembly GCF_030435755.1). Lineage (NCBI taxonomy): Eukaryota > Metazoa > Chordata > Mammalia > Lagomorpha > Ochotonidae > Ochotona > Ochotona princeps. The sequence continues at coordinate 27,113,610 of NC_080844.1, forward strand.
CAAATAAAAGATTGAGAAAAGAAATCGCGGCCAGGTTAGCACCCTCGAAGGTGCTCCATCCTCCGCAAAAAACGTCCCAAGCCCCGTTTCTAAAAAAGAAAGTCCGCGATTAGGAAAGAAAGCTGTGCTCTTACCACGTGCGCCAGCCCGCTCCGCCTGCGCTCCGGCCTGTCCCGCGGCCCCCGCGCTGACCACGGGCAAGACGACGCCTCGGAGGGGAGCCCGACTCGCATCTCCAACCCTGAGTCCGAAAGAAGGGGTCGCGGGGAGGTGGCGTGGAGGGGAGCCGAGTTATGCAAATGTCGAGCCCGGCGATGGGGCTCGCGTTACGGCCCCCGCTCGGCCCCGGAGGTGAGGCACCCACCGGCGGCAAGCGCGGGTGCGGCGACTGCTAGCGCTTCGTTCCTCTCGGCGCACGTGGGCGGACGGGCGGGCGGGCTGGCAGGCGAATCGCGGCGGGCGCTGCTGTCAACCCGGCCGGCGGCCACCGCGCGCCGCCCCGAGAGGGAGCTCCTGGGCGTCGGAGTGCCCAGTGAGCCAGCGGGGCGCAGAGGACAGGACTCCTGGCCGGGGGCGGCTGGGGGCGGCCAGGGCGAAAGGAAGTAGCGCGGTCTGCGGCTGCTACTCTTCCCGGAGAAGGAGGAGGAGGAGGCCCCACCGAGGAGTCTTGAAGGCAAATTAGAGTAAAAAGGAGTGACCGACCCTCGGGAAGTCTTACTAGCTTCCCAACTCTCAGACCTCCTGCAGAGCTATGTCCCAGGTGCGGTGGGGCGCAGGGGGCTATGGCAGCTGCGGGGGGACCCCCTGCGCAGGCTGCGGGAGTGCCTGAGGTCGCTAGTGGGAGGCCTTTCCGGAACCTCCGCAGCTTCAGAAGCTACCGGGTCAATTGATACTTCATGCAAACTTTTTTTTTTAAGAGTGTCTAAGTGCAAGCTCTTAAATATGGGAAGGGAGCTGAGCGGAGCAAAAGCAAGGCGCATTTATGTGGAGTCAGCCCAGCCACAGTGTAGAGATGATCAAATTCAGAAAGCTCAAGTGACCTGCCTAAAGTTTGAGTCCAAATTTGCCACTTGGGGCTTCTGAATCCCACGACAGGACACAGGTAGCCACTTCCTGCTCTCTAGCAAAACTCAGTTCTGGCAAGTAAAACAGGAGTGAAGATTGGGAGCCTGGCTCAGCCCACTTAGAGAAGAAACGGGTCACGTCCGCAGATTTCATCCTGTCTTCGGCATTTCTGATGAGAAAAAAAGCTGAGGTCGGGGGCTGTCTTATAGCAAGGGCGAAGGGGCTGTCAGGGACAAGCCTCTGCCTCGTAGGAGAACCAGCAGGCTGGCAGAGAGCCGGCATACTAATAGATTCATAGGAGAAGCCAGTCCCACAGGATCCTACCGGGAGGCCAGACGGAGTGAGGAGAAAGAGGTAGGGACCGATGAAAGCTCTAGAGCTGTTTCCTGAGCCTGCTGTGTGCGCTAGGAGAGGGCGGAAGCAGAAGGAGAGCTGACCGCAAAGATGCACTGTGGTCCGTGCTTTTTAAGTACTGGAACTCTGGGTTTGCTCTCACACTAAACAATTGATCGCCTTTCTTTAAAAGGGAGTTTAAGTGAGTGTGCTCCCATATGTGTTGGGATTCCTGAAAAGGGTGGCAAATTGATGTCAGATTTCAGCTTGGTTTGTCCAGGTTCCAGACCCAGAAAGCATAATAGGAAGGATGTAGAGAAGTCCTGGCCTAGGCTTGCTGGAAGGGCAGAACAGAGAGGTGTGAGGTGAGGATGCGGGAGGGAAGGAGCAGGGGTAGCAGCCGGAGGGCCCCACCTGGGGCCAGCGCCCTTCTCTGTGTGGGGTTTGGCTTTTACCCCCAGACTTGCAGGTCTCATGCACAATGTGGTAACTGACTCACTGTCAGTCACGAGACATGTAATCAATAACATTTGCACTTTGATTTGTTAAGAAACTTTTTTGTGTGTGTGTGAGCATCATTATAGGCTTAGTCAAGCAATGTCACCTTCGTGTACTTCCATTCTGATACTGCTGCCAGAATGGAAGACAAAAATGTCAGCAAGTCCATCGACTGTGGACACATACCAGCGGGTGCCTCCCTGACCCTAATGGTTGAGGACGTGCGCCTCTGAAAATCAGCCCAACTGGCAACTCTGCCATCCAGTCTTTGTTTAAGTGTGCCCTTGTGTGCTGAGAAAACTGCTCAATGATTTAGCATTGCACTACAAATCTATACAGTAAGTCCCTAGTTCTACCAATCAACGTCATTATGATGCTTCCCACCATCCCAGTGTGGACGTGAAATCATGAGTGATTGGCCTGAGTGATCCGACAGGAGGAGACAATCACCCCCCACCCTGGGATCTGCTTTGGTAGAAGCAGCACCACTGGCCCAGGTATCAGGTGATGAGGTTCTCTTTCTCAAGCATCTCATACGTGTCCAGCACAAATCAGATTCTGTGAATATAGGTGCCTAAAACCAGATTTGTTCCTGTTCCTGTGGAGATGGCCAGGTACATCATGCAAATATACAATTACAAAGGCCATGTTTGATCCCAATGAAAGAAAAGGACAGGGGGCCCAACTGAGTTTGGGAGGCTGAGAGGGATCTTTGGATTTGGCGATCTGAAAGAAATGCAGTGATGGGAAAAAGATTTCTGCAAAAGAGCATGCCAGGGAGAATGAACAGGTGTTGAAAGGCACCAAGAGGACAGGAAGCCAAGTGCAGTGCGTTTGTGGGCTGGTGAAGTGGAGGCCTCCAGTGCCTTCCACGCCAGTGCCCTGGGTGAAGGGCAGCCCACACAGGCAGCTTCCACTGGAGAGTTTGTAGTCTCTATGACTCTACGCTTTCCCTGCCAGTTGTTTTTTTTCTGGCTAATGACAGAGGCATAATAATTTTTACATTTGAGATGTCTTTTTTTAACCACTCAGTTTCTGCAGACGAGTAAGACATGCCAACCAAGTTTCAACAGGGAGTACACAGAAATGCTTACTGAAATCCTCATTGTGTTTCTGTGACAGTCTTAATATCATTTCTTAGTTGTCTATTTCTCGTAAGGAAATGACAGACAATGCGAAATTTGTCCCATTTAAAAAGAACAGAGTATCTAAGTGTAGTCTTTCTGGTAGAAACACATCATGTCAAATTTACAGATCCCTTTACCAGTGCTGGCAAATAATAATAATGATAATAATAATAATAAATGCTAAATCAATGCATCATTTATCATGCTTGTTTAAGACAAGACACATATCTACCTGAAGTCTAGATCAGTAAGCGATTGATCATAAAGATCCAAAGTAAATGCTCCATTCCAAACTTTATCTTTTCATCACATTTTTAATATTTCAGCTTAAACGTTGAATTTATTGTCTTTAATTATATGAATGATGAAGTTCACTATAACTAGGGAGTTTCCTGAACTTTTGTTTTAAAGGTTTATTTAGTTTTACTCCCCAAGTGGCTGCAGCAACCAGAGGTGAGCCAATCTGAAGCCAGGAGCGAGGAGCTTCCTCCAGGTCTCCCACGCGAGTCCAGGGTCCCAAGGCTTTGGGCTGTCCTCGACTGCTTTCCCAGGCCACAAGCAGGGAGCTGGGTGGGAAGCAGGGCTGCCAGGATTAGAACCGGTGCGCATATGGGATCCTGACGCATGTAAGGCAAGAACTTTAGCTGCTAGGCTACCACGCAGGTAGTTCATTGATTTTTTAATGACTTTTAAAAATTAATTTGAGGAAGAAAGAAAGAGGGAGGAAATAGAAGGAAGGAAGGAAGGAAGGAAGGAAGGAAGGAAGGAAGAGAAATCACACACCCATTGCTAGTTAATTCCCCAGAACCTTGCAATGGCTGAAGCTAAGCTGGAGCCAAAGCCTGGGAGTTTCACAGATGCAGGAATCTAATTATCACCTTGGCAGGAAGCTGGAGTCAGGAGCAGGAACTGAGCATCCAACCCAAGACTTCAATGTAGGACTCTGGTGTCTTAGCCACGAGTAAAGGCTCACTTATAAAGTTACAGAAACTTTATTTTTATACTGACAAAAGGTTCGGGCTTGTCAGTGAATTCAGTTGCCAACAAGTGTTTCATATCATCTAAATCAAAAAAAGGAAGAAAGGAAGAAAATGAGGGGAGGGAGGAAAGAAAAAAAGAAAGAGAAGAGAAAGAAAGAAAGAGAGAGGGGCAGGCAGGGAGGAAAGAAGGAAGGATGGGAAAGAAAAGATAGAGAAAAAAAGAAAGCAAGAAAGAAAGAAAAAGAGAAAAAGAGAAAAAAGAATCTGTTTATATTTCAACTAAATAGTCTTGACAAGAATGTTCACCATTTTTATGGTTAAGATTCTGGGCCTTGCAGACCCACCCACTTGGCCTGGGTTCAAACTCTGTGGTTCTGGGCCCAAATTCTCTCTGCTACTCCCTGGCTGTGTGCTGTTACACAAATGCTGTAACTTTTCTTTGCCTCAGTTACCTCATCTGTAAAGTGGGCAAAATGGTTCCAGGGTTGTTTTGAGGATTAAATATGATGCTGTACGTAAAGCATGGAGCATACTGTCAATAGTAAATAGCCAATCATTTTTAGCTCTTATACTGTAAGGGAATGTCCATGATGTCTAGCGCATGCCCTCATTGTTTTGTTACTCACAATGACCTTGACCTTGACAAAAAGAGTTGCTTATTCCAATTTTGCAGGTGAAGGGACCTAGGCTCAGAAGCTAAACATAGCCAGACTATGAAATTTGTTTTCTCAATCACTGAAACATACATTGAACATACTGTATGCGATGCAGCAACCCACAGCAAAGGAAAATAATCATTGTATATGTATATACATAGATAATACTTGGTACATATGCACATATATGTGTGTGCATACATATATGTGTGCACATATCAAGTATGTATATGCATATATTTACTCGGTATACATATTTAATAGATAAATTGATACATGAAATATTTGTAATTTTCCCCCCAATTCTGAATTTTAACTTCCAAAAAAATAAAGATGATAACATGACTGAGGAGGTTCACATTTGGGCTGTAAGGAGAAAAAGGAACACAAATGGCAGTGGAGATTGGTGTCTAATTTAAAGATATCCCTTATAGAAAAAGTCCCACGGTAATAATAACTAATAATAAATTCATTTTGAAAGAAAGATCAAAATGCATGGCAATAGTACCGTCTTTCTTCCAAGAAGTGTTAGGAATGTGTGCTGGAGATTTAAGATTTGAAGAAGTGGGTTACCAAATGACCTACATTATCTGGAGAAGTGCTTAGACTGAATGCAGCCTGGGTCAAAGACTTGTCTTGTGTGACCTTCTCACATGTTTCCTGTGCTGCTGGTTTTCAACTCAAGTAGAAGTCCCCTGAAGGCAGGGGCCTCAGAAGTGTGCTCCCTTTCTAGATTGCAGCCAAGAATGGTGGATGGGAATTCAATGTGCACCTTTCCAGCAGTGAAAGGAAATGAGTCCTAAGTTGGCTGTCAGACACCTCCTAATGAGCTCCAACCTCCCACTGCCTGCTCTAACAACTCTTCCGGGAGATACTGTGTTTCAAGGGCAGCTGCCCCAGACAGCATCTTCTCTCAGTGTGGTCTGTAGATAGCCCCTTTTACAGAGATTTCATTCATTAACTTCTTTTTTTTTTTTCATTCATTAACTTCTGAGCAGCCACTTCTGCTTTGTGTACCCAGAGCGCCCCTGTGGTGGCAGCCCTTGGAGTGAACCAGAGGTTGGCCTGGAAGCTCTGTCCAGCCACTCTTCTGCTTCCCACCATTGGCCGATGGCATTATTTCGAATTGGTGGTTGGTGCTAAGGCTGTTAAGAAGCAGTAGTTTCCTTGTTACAGTCAAATGTCTCGAGCCTGTGGGGGCAGCCCCAGGAAACAGACTTTTCTTTTCCTGTATCAACTGATACGTCTCAGCCATGTGCTGTAATGTTGTCACATCTTTCAAGCCTGTCAGAATGTTAAGTAGGAATCAAAGGGATCACAATGTTTACAAAGTTAATAAAATGACATTTTTTAAATGGGAGCTGGCATGGTGGCATAGCAAGCTTTTTGTGCACCTGCAAGTCGTAGCATCCTGTATAGGTAACCGGTTCTAGTCTAGACTACTCCACTTCTGATCCAGCTCCCTGCTAATGGCCTGAGAAAGCAGCAGAGGACAGCCTAAAGCCTTGGGGCCATGCACCCATGTAGGAGACCCAGAAGTTCCTGGTTCCTGATTTCAGACCAGCTCAGCTCTGGCTGTGCTGGGAATGAACCAACGGTAGCAAGATCTCTCTGTCTGTAACTCTTTCAAAAATAAAACTAAAATGTGTGCAGAGTTCAAGTTCAACATTTAGAGAGTTCATTCTGCAACTATTTTGAAAGCTGGGGATGACATAGACGAAGGGGATTAAATGGAGAAAGATGCAAAGCCTGGTGTTGGGTGCAGCACTGTGTCATGGCAAAAGCATCAGATTCAGGCCCAGGCTCAACAGCTGCCTCTCTGTGTTAATGATGTTTTTCACAATAATAGCAGTTGTAGGTCACTTGTGAGCATTTAGTACTCTGCTAACTATGATGCCTTATCTACTTGAACCTTCCAACACCCTAAGAACCAGATGTCCTTTCTTTTCACTACACTGATGAGAAAACCGAATTACCAACCCCCAAGTTACAGAACTAACGCAGTGTAGGTGCCAAGTGCCAAGCAGTCTGATGCCATTGCTAATACTAGCTACCACCTATGGAGCTAGATAAGCCCCGTTAGCTAGCTTCTCCAGACCTCTTCTTCTTCATCTTTAAAGCATAGCTGGACAGACATACCTCAGTGTCGTCTGCCAGAGTATGTGGACCGTCAGAGCAAGAGGCTCAAGACTGTCTGAAAAGCAGGATGCACACTGTGCATCTAATTGTGGTCTTCAGAGTGGTTGTTCTGGTCGCTGCTCCAGGCCGTCAGCAGCAGGAGGAAGGAAGAGTTGTGAAGGGAAGAAAGCAAAGTTTCTGATACCAGGATGAAGCACTAATAATTGATTCCAACCCATTTCCACACCCCTTCTAAGGCCCTTAAAGTGGTCTCTGTTTCCCTCCTCACACTGCATGATGTGGCTTCCCCTCTTCGGCTGGAGAAGAAGGAGGCAGAGATGGCCTTCTGGAGGCTTGGAGCCTTTGGAACTGGCCTTTGGCAGGTCTGCATGTCCTGATGCTAATAACAGGCCTGGACACATACATTCACTCATTCTTCTCTGTGAATCTGAACAATGAACTAGAATGCATGTTTCTGCTGCAAGGCCATCGTGCCTAGGAAGTCACTGTGATTCCAATGTGCTCACCATGGCATAACAGAACAGTTTTAATCAGTGACCTTGTAAGCACACATCAGAGTGACCCAGATACCTGACAGCTGCCCACCTGTTAGAAAGTTTGCTTTTGAAAATTATGATTATTTGGGCCTGGTGAGGTGGCCTAGCAGCTAAAGTCCTCGCCTTGAATGCGCCGGGATCCCATATGGGCGCCGGTTCTAATCCCAGCAGACCTGCTTCCCATCCAGTTCCCTGCTTGTGGCCTGGGAAAGCAGTCGAGGACGGCCCAAAGCCTTGGGACTCTGCATCCTGAGCCTTGGGCTCAGCATCGGCTGTTGCGGTCACTTGGGGAGTGAATCATCAGATAGAAGATCTTCCTCTCTGTCTCTCCTCCTCTCTGTATATCTGACTTTGCAATAAAAATAAATAAAAATCTTAAAAATAAAAGAAAAAATTATGATTATTTGGGCAATAGTCACAGAAACTTCAAAAAGAATAAAGCAACAATAATTTAGAAACTTTCTTCTCTATATTTGACTTCCATCAAACTAGAGCTTGCACCAAAAACACTCTAAATGATTTTCATTGGTCCCTTCATGTATGCAGATGGGAGATTTATTACTAGGAATTTCAGTCCTTCATTTTTCTCAAGATTCAGTCTTTTAGACTATAGGCAAACACGTAAAAAGTAAAATCTGCAAGGTTAGGACTGGGGTTATCCCCCAAAGTCTTGGAGCTTTTGGAGCTAGTCCTTGGCAGGCCTGCTAGCTTATGTTACTCATGTGAGAGCAGAATGCTTCTCATTGAACCTTTGTGTTAGTGGGCTTGACTCCTTGCTCCCCATGCAAATTCCTGATGGAGAGAACTGATACACCTTATCTAAATTCCCTGGGGTTTGAAAGTCACTGGGTAACTCACACAAGAGGTCCTTATAGGGAGTATGTGTTATGAAAACACTGTGCACTGGTTTAAAAAAAATGTGCATACAGGCCTGGCGCAGTAGCCTAGTGGCTAAATCCTTGCCTTGCATGCGCCAGGACCCCATATGGGCGCCAGTTTGCATCCTGGCTCTTCCATTTCCTTTCCAGCCCCCCGCTTGTGGCCTGGGAAAGCAGTCGAGGATAGCCCAGAGCCTTGGAACCTTGTATGCACATGGAAGACCCAGAAGAAGCTCTTGGCTTCTGGTTTCAGATTGGCTCAGCTCTATCTGGTTGTTGCGACCACTTGTGGAGTGAACCAGCAGATGGAAGATCTTTTTGTCTCTACTTCTCTCTGTAAAATCTGACTTTCCAATAAAAATGAAGAAATCTTTTTTTTAAAGAGTGTATCAAAATAATTTTATCTTAATTTCACATTTCCATGAACTTTTTGAGATCCTCTTTGTACACTCAGACCACAGGGATTATGAAGAGGTAGGTGAACCAGAGAGTGAGTGAACACATTGCAACCGCCCTGACTCATGCCCAACTACTCAGACAAGCTCTGTGGCAGCGTTAATCCATTCAGGGAGTATTTATGAAGCTCCTACTATACACCAGGCTTTATGCTAGGTGCTTAGAATGCATCAGTCAACAAAACCATCTTCATGGAGTGCACATCCTGGAAGTTCTTGTGAATGTAGCTCTAGGATCCATAAAAGGGAACAGTCAACGTATAGTGTCTTCCTCTGTCTCCAGCCACAATCACATCTGAACTACCCACACATCAGAGGAAGAATACCAAGCTTGCTTTGGTAACTCATTCCAATGTTTTAATACTCTCCCAAGACATTCTTCAGACATAGAATACACCTGCTTTTATTATGCATTTTATTTTCTTTTCAGGAGCCCTGAAAGAAGTTAGTCATCATGATCTGAGTAGGAAGCAGGCACAGGTTGGAATGGCCCTCGGCCTTTTCTGTTGGACCCAAAAACAAAATCTCTGTCCCCATGGCCAGCCCTGGGGATTTTTGCCTTTCCATCCTTTCACCATTCACATCAACTCTTTGAGGGACATCCTGGTTCCCCGTACCTCTCCGTTTTCCTCACCATTTTTGACATCACTCTACCTTTCTAAGTCCCTGTCATTCACCTGACTTCCTCCTCTAAGACGGTATAATCCTGTGATGACAGTGAGGTTGCCTTCACCTTTCCCACTGTAGAAAAGCCCCGTGAGCCTCCAAGGACCTAGGTAACTTACCTAAGGTCAAATGGCCAGTGAGGAGGCAGAGGTGGCATTCCCAGCCAGATCTCCAGTGCTGAATTTGAGAGATCTAATGGGAGCACAAGTGCTGGTTGGCAAGGCTCAGGCATGTGGGTGCTTGTGCAACCCCTAAGTCACTCTCATGGCTCAGGGCCAGTTCACATTTAGGTCATATGTATCCTTCCTCAGCTGTCATCTGGCCCTGGTCCAGGGCCCTGTGTCACAGTACCCACAATGGCGAGGACTGGGAACAGAAATGGAACAGCCACCACCAGCCAGCCACATCCTGGCCTTCTGGGTCACGTAAGGCATTGTAGGGCCCCACCAGTCCCGGGTTCATCCTCAGTATCCCTCCTCTGTCCCATTTCAGTGAGCTTGGCACTGACTCATGGATTGCCACCCTCTGGTTATCAGTCTGTGGTGCAATCAGAAGAGATTCTCATCTGTGTGGGGTGGCTTCAGTGTGGTTGGGTCTCAACTGGGGTGACCAGCCTGACCAGGGGGAGGAGACACTAGCAGCAGCTTCATCAACAGAAGGCCTTAATGGTTTTGCTTTTTTGCCAAACTTAGCTAACCTTTGCCACAGTGCTCTTGAAGATGAGCACAATATAATTTTTTTAGGTGAATTGGTTTTGAATTGTTGACATAAATTTGCTGGCTGCTTCTCTTTTCCTCCTTTCCCAGAGGTAAAAGAGAGTCCTTAGCAGAGTGGAAGGAGCTGGCTAGCAGGTGCAGGAGCTGGTGGCTAACTATGCCAAGCCATCTTCTGACCTGACTCACCATCAGACTGCTACACCCAGGAATCGTTATTAAAACAGCAACAGCAGGGCCTGGTGCAATGGCTCAGTGGTAAATCCTCACCTTCAATGCACCAGGATCCCATGTAGGTGCCAGTTCATGTCCCAGCTGCTCCAGTTCCCATCCAGCTCCCTGCTTATGGCCTGGGAAAGCAGTCGAAAATGGCCCAAAGTCTTGGGACCCTGCACCCAAGCAAGAGACCTAGAAGAAGCTCCAGGTTCTTCGCTTCAGATTGTCTCAGCTCTTGGCCATTGTGGCCACTTGGGGAGTTGAGCAGCAGATGGAAGATCTTTCTCTCTGTCTCTCTGTAAGTCTGTCTTTTTAATAAAAGTAAATAACCTTAAAGAAAACCATAACAATGGGGGGAGGGCTTTTTGGAGGGGTTAGGGGAATACCAGAGCCTATGAAACTGTGTCATAAAACGAAATAAGAAAAGAAAACCATAACAAAAATGAAGACAATACCATGCTAAGGGGCCAATTTTCATGATGAGCTGGATACCTATTACAATTCTTAAAAAACAAATGTATATGTCCCTTACCATAAATGACAAGTCTCTAATGACCTGCTCTTATCCTACTCCTCCAGTCACATCTCTTTCCTCTCTCTGCTGCTGACCACCATGCTGGCCTGCCACTTAAACATTCCATGCTCCCTACCATCTCAGAGTCTGTGTGATGGTTCTTCTCTGGCCCTGCTCTTATATCACCTTATGTCTAGTTCTTATTCAGCTATCAGCATAAACCTTCCCTTTCCAGCTCTGCCCTTTCTTCAATGGTCATCCTACCCTGTCCACTGCTGTGTTTTGTTTTATTTTACTTTATTTTTTTAATATATGAAGCATGTGTCTGGTTAGTATAAGCTATGGCCTAAGACTAGACCCATCTTAATCCTCCCTGCTTCTCCCACAGCAAGAACCGTGTTGGCAGAGGAGGAGATGCAGGAAACATGGAAGCGAGAAATGAGCAATGATCAGGTAGGTTTGAGATCCACCGGCCTGTAATAGTCCTTTGCCTGGTTCCATCCACAGTGTCTGTAAAGCTGCAGCCTGGGTGCTCTCTGAGGCCCTGCCAGGCTTTGATGCACTATTCTGTTTGTGGGCTTTAGCAGTCCCTTGTCATCTGGGCCTGGAGACACGTACAAGGCAAGTCCAAGCTCTACAACCTCAAACTGCAATGTGATTTTTCTTTTCTTTTGTTTCCAAAGTTCGTATTTATTTTCATTTTATTTAAAAGAAATAGAGAAAGCAACAGAGATCTTCCATCTGTTGTTCACTCCTCAAATACCTATAACAGCCAAGACCAGACCAGACAAAAACTTGCAGCTAGGAATTCAGTTTTGGGCTGAGAGACTCTAGAACTGATGCCATCACTGCTGTCTCCCGGAATGTGCATTAGCAGGAAGCTGAAATGGAAAACGTGAAGCCAAGATCAAACGAGGCACTCTGATAGTAGAGCTTCCTAAATCGTGTCAACTGCTGCAAAAACTCACATGCTTGGACGTTGGTTTTCTGAGTAAGCCAACATCACAAGTGTTTTTAAAGGCAAAACATGGTCTCCTCCCTTCCACAGAAGGAGAGTCTGTGCTTTTCCGCGAGTACAGGGTCCTGGGAGAATCTTTATTCACTCTCAAAACAAGACCAACTTGCCTTTTTTTAATCTCAGGTAAGCTTCCAAAATTCTATTATTCCTTCCAAATGGCTCTGTTCTGCCTAAAGTGACATAAAAAACAATGGAAGGGAGATAGTTAATAAGAGGGCATGGATTTTTTTTTTTTTTATCCAATTGGAGTACAGAACTTACAGTAATTTATGTTCTTTAATCTAAGGCAGTTAGGGCTGCATGTTGTTTTTGAATTAATACTGCTAAAATTTCAGTAAGTAAATGCCATTATTATCAACATTTGCCTTTGAATATACTAATGGAACTCCTGTAGGCTTATTTTCATTTCAGCAGTGTATTTTAATTTGGACTACACAAAAGAAACTATGGTTTATATACTTTTTAGAAAAATAAAAAATAAGTTGATTAAGAATAGACTGGCTTAATTTGGGCCTGTTATTTAAAACATACACCTCCATAAATAAAAAATGATATAAAGAGAAAAGAGACATACAAAGAAGTCAATATTTTACAGTCATCATCCAACAGTATTTAAGTATAAATTGTAACTGACAGACAAATGCCATTGGCTAGGCAGTCCAGTGCTGGAAAAATTATGCAGTAAGTATTTGTGACATCTATTGCGTGGTAGGCACAATCCCAGAGATTATAGGGAATGAAAGATGAATTAAAGTAACTCCTTCTTAGAATCAATAGTCCAGGGAAAAGGTGAGCAGGTGCATAAATGAGTTGAATGCCTGGAGGACATGGTAGGTATGATCAGACACAGCCAAAAGTTGCTCTGGAGGTGGGCATTGAGCCTAGCCATTAAGACCCTGGTTAGGATTCCCACTGCCCAGATTGGAGTGTCAGGTTTGATTCTCAGCTCTGAGTCCTGCTATGTATCTGAAAGGAAACAGTGCTGGCTCAAGTAATTCGGTTCCTGCCACCTACATGGGAGACTGTGACTGAGTTCCTATCCTCAGCCTTCGATGGACCCCATCCTGGCCATTGTGGACATTTGGGGAAGTGAACTAGAGGGCAGGAACTCGCCTGCCTGCTCTCACTCTCTCCATCTCTCTCTGCCTCTCAAATAAATAAGTAACATTTAATGTTGCTCTGAGTCCAAGGAAGGGCAAATAGTCACCGGTATGATACTGGGAATCAAAAAAACAAAGCCCATGAAGGTTGCTAGGTTTTTAGTTTGGTTCTTTTATGACCTTTGCAGCCTGGTACACCTCTCTAACACCATGCCTTGTATAGTGGCAAGCTTGTAGCAGGTAACGCACACATACTGAGCAGTTGATTGATTGATACTAAAAGACAAAGGAAACATATTCCAAGCACTTGCTGTAACCCCCATTTGGTATTAATATATCCTAGAGGCTTACTCAAAAATTGACAAGGAGTTTGGTTACTACAGTGGTGATCCATAGACATAAATTTTTGTATGTACTTATCATATTTAGTTTTCTGGGCAAAAAAAATTAATTTAACCAAGGCAGGGGGAAAATGCAAGTGTACAGACTACTGAAAAATGACAGAAGCTGCAACTGGCAGCAGCTGCACTTTCTTTTCGCATCAGAGTACTCTGAGAATCACTTCTCAGATACCTCACCAAAAGCAGGTTATGTGGCTCTGTGAGGGAGGAAGTGGGCCCTGAATTATGCTGGCTTGGTTTTACCTAATAGATGAATCAAAAAAATACAACTTCAGCCTTGGAAAGTTTGCTGGGCTGGCAGTACAAGGCCCTGCCACGTAACAGATGCTGGAAGACAGTTTGAGCAGTGACCTGTTGTCCTGGTCCCCAGGCCCGCTCTAGTTGCTTTTCCTTTCGAGTCTATGCACATGGCTTCCCCAGGGGTCCAGACTCTCTAGAAACAAACTCAGGTGGGACCATGCGCCTGCTGCATTTCGGTTTGCCACTTCCGCTGCCATCTCTCCTGCCCCACCCCTATCATGTCTCCTGGATAAATGGGGACTGAGCCCTCACTGGAGTGGTAGCTGTGTGAGCCTGGGAGAATACGGAGACACTGGTTTCCAATCACTACGGTGGGCTATCAGGCCAAGAGACCAGTGAAAGCAGGAACTTGGGAGACATGGGCACTTAATAAATGACCCCACCCTACATTTTGTGCAGTCTCTGACTCAATTAGGATCCCAGAAAGGTGTAGCAACGAAAATCTCATAATAGGAAGTTGTTAAGAAAGAAAGAAAAACCTGTCTTGCACCCTGGTTCTCAAAGTCTCCATTTGCAGTATATTTTCAAAATGAAAAATGGATTATTTCAACTTCAATGAATTCTTAGGGTGGGGGGGGAAAGGAGGACTTTTGTTCATTAAGTGTCAGTGATCTTTAATTAACTGTCAGAGGTCTTCAGCAACAACTGTTACCTATGATACTATTATAGATAAAATGTGATGTGCATAGATAAAACGAGGTGTTAATTGGCATAATTACCCAGTTAATATTTTAATAGTTGTATCTCTGCATTTCTTTGCCGCCTTGTACTCTGTGGCTCAAAATGAAGATTTTTTTTTAAACAGAGAACTTTCTCTTTATCTCCCACTGAGTTATTTTTCACTTTGGGTTTGCTAGTTATTAGTCAGACCTGACAATAATAATAATTTTTCTTCAAGTGCAGGTCGCAGCTGAGAATTTCCAAACTTGCCGTGAGTCAGCTCAGGAGTAGTTCAGTCATTTATCCCCATAGCTCAGGGTCAGATGTGTGCCAGGAAGGGGCTTGAGGACTCCCCACCCCGGAACCAAGCACTCAGCACCACAGCCCCCTTACCACGTGCCATTGGCTAGTTCCTGTGAGCCACTGTGGTCCCCACAAGCAGGCCTCTGAGCCACGAAACAGAGAGCTTCTGTGTTCACTCAGTACCACTGGACACACATTGCCCCAAACCCATGTCCCAGTGCCAAGCAGGGGGCCTGTTGATGGCACAGGATTACCTGTATGGGTTAATTTTTAAGAATGACCCACAAGAAGGACCAGAGAACAGGAGAGCTAACTTCAGGCCTACCATAGATCTACCAGGAACATTCAAGGTGAAGTATTTCAGTGTGGATCTGTGCTAGGTCCCTCAAGCCTCAGTCAAAATTTACTTCATTTTGCACCATGAAAAGTACTTTGTACTTCAAAGCGGATCGTTTTAATGAACAGAACTACTCTCCAAAGAAAATTTTATATTGCTATTGTAAAAATGAAAACCTGTTTCATTGGATATAAATAAAAAGGAACTGTAAGAATAAATTGTAAATCATATACTGAAGTTTCCAGCCAATAGAGTGAAGCAGTTTATTTGTTAGTTTTTTGCTTTTTTTTTTTTTTCTTTTGGTTCCTGGAGGGAAATAGAATTAAATATGGAGAACAGGAGCAGGCTCACCATTAAGATCAAAGACTAAAGCAGGCTCTTCACCACCGCTTTAAATAATAATTGTGGGGAACAAACAAACTGCTGACCCACTGTCTAAGGTCATGGCTTCAAGGAGTACGTGGTGAACACAACCTCGACTGGGACCTTAACCAGTCCACTAGCTGACTAACTGAGTTGATTTGGCAGTGAAATAACAATAGAGAAACTCATAAACATAGCTCCTTAGGAATCTTGAAAACCATGTTAGTGGATATAATTGTAGTAGTTATATCAAGTTTTCTTCTGAAAGTATTATGCTTGTAGAGTTAGTGTTTGGTGCAGAGGCCAAGAGGTTGCTTGGGATGCCGGTGCCCCATAGCTCCAGCTTTGGCCTAGCGCAGCCTGGGCTGTTGCTGGCATTTGGAGACTAAAGCAGTGAGAGTTCCCTTCCTTGCTCTGCTTGCTGGCTGTCTTTCTGCCTTTCAAACAAATATATGTAAATACATATTTTTTTCCTTTGCTAACATACAGTGAATGTTGGGTGCACTGGGTTAAGCTGCGACTTGGGATGCCCACAACCCATGTTAGACTGGTGTTTCAAGTCCTAGTTATTCTTTCAATCCAGCTTGCTGTTAATGTCCCAGGCTGGGCTCTAATGCTTGGGGCCATGCCATGGATGTGGGAAACCTGGATGGAGTTCTAAGCTACTAGCTTCAGCCTGGCCCAGCACTATATATTGGAGGATTTTGGGGAGTGAACTAGTGGATCCATCTTTGTCTCTGTCTTTTAAGCAGATGACACTAACTAAGTATAAAAAAAACCAAGTAACTAAATATTTCAGGCTGGTGACCCCCATTCTTCCTACTGTGCTGCTTTTAGGATTCCACAGTAGCATATTTCCAAATTGTGTGGTGGCATTCCAAACACCATAGTAAAACATCGAGGCTGCAAATTACATGTTCCAGGTGCAAATCAATTTGAAAGAAGCTGCATTAACAAAAATTAAACACATTTTTTTTACTGCAGAACTTTTTAAAAATACATATTATTTTAAAGACTTATTTATTTTTATTGGAAAAGCAAATTTACTGAGAGAGGGAGATACAGAGAGAAATATCTTCCATCCACTAGTTTTCACTCCCCAAGTGGCCACAACAGCTGGAGCTGAGTTGACCTGAAGCCAGGAACTAGGAGCTTCTTCTGGGTCTCCCACATGGATGAAGGGTCCCAAGGCTTTGGGCCATCCTCCACTGCTTTCCCAGGCCACAAGCGGGGAACTGGAAGGGAAGTGGATCCGCTGAGACTGAACCAGCATCCATATGACGTCTCAGTGTGTGTAAGGCAAGGATTTACTACTGAGCCATCACTCCGGGCCCTACTGCAGAACTTTTAAGATTCTGTATTATACGTAAGAGTCATACAAATTCCCCAGAAGAAACTTCATGTGAAGATTTTCTATTATTTAGTCACTGCACATACTTGGTGAAGTAGGTTAGTGAAAGCACTACTAATTCAATAGAACCTAAAACATTACTAGTATTTGAGAGTAGTTTAAAAAGCTCATGGAAGATGTATTAAAAGTAAGTTTTGGTGCAAAAGCATTTTGGAACCCATGAAGAGTTCTTTAACAAGGTCATGGAAAATTAACATAATTAGTAAACTATTTGTGTGCCTCATTTTTTTCTGTACCAGAATAAGCTTATGGCTGTGTTTCATTTTTCCATCAAGTTACTGAAGCTTCTTGTAGTATCAAACATCAAATATTAATATGCCTAGATGATATCTCTTCCTCCTACCTCATTGGCCCCATATATTCTCAATTTATCATGGTTGAATTAATCTGGAGATAGGCTGGCACCTGTAGGCCATAAAAGGATACTTGAAGTCTAGTCCAACATACCCTTCTAGATTTTTATGCTAACAATCCCCTCATACAAACCGTATATACTTCCACTAAATTAGTTTCAGTGTCCTACTCAGAAAAGGCAGAATATTTTGTATTTTGCTACATAAAGCTATCTCATGCCATGCTGCCATATTGATGGGTGTTTGAGAGGTAGAGGAACAGAGAAAGAGAGAACATTGTCATTTGCAGGTTTACCACTCAAGTGCCTACAATAGCGGGGGCTGGACCAGGCTGAAGCTTGGAGCTAGAATTTAGCCTAGGTCTCCCTAGTGAGTGACAGGGGCCCAACTCTTTGAGCCATCATGCTGCCTTCCTGAGTATGCATTAGCAGGATGCTGGAGTCAGGACCTGGAACTGGGTATCAAATCCAGGCACTCCCATGTGGAACACAGACACTCTAACTGGTATCTTAACCACTAGGCCAAACACCTACTTCTACATTATTTTTCAATTCCGTTCTTACATCAACTATTTTCAGGTACCCTTGTATGTGTATGTATATGTACACTTAGTATATGTATACTTATGTATATGTGTACTTAGTATATAACATATACTAACACATATGTATACTAAGTACTTTGGGACTTATTTTGTTCATTAGAATATACCTGAAGTTCCAGTATACTTACTCTGCTAAGACTTGTTTTCTAACTTGAAAAAGATCTTGAAGATCTTTCTACGTCATTTTGTGTAGATCTTATTCATCCAATGGCTTCATAGTAGTCTGTTTTTGAAGGAAGGTATTGTACTTTAACTATTCTCAGAAGAGAATGTCTCTAATTTTTGAAATTAATTCTGAAATTAATATCCTTATATGTAGATCTATATGTTTATTCCTAAGGCACCTACCTGATCTGTAAAATAAGGGTAGAATGCTGGACAAATAATAAGAACATAATATCTACTTATTCATTTATTTGGAAAGTAGAGAAAAAAGGAGAAAGAACTGTCCACCTCTGGTTCCTTCTCCCCCATGCCTGCAGTGGCCAGCACTGAGCTGAAGGCAAAGTAAGGATCTGAGAATTCAGTCTCAGTCTCCCGTGTGAGCAGCAGGAAGCCAATTATTTGGGCCATCACGTCACCTAGGGTTCCCATTAGCCAGGAGCTAGAGTTGGGAGCTGGAAGCAGGTGTTCAATGCAGCACTCTAACAAAGTGTGTGGACATCCTAACTAGCATCTTAATTATTAGATAAAATGCAAGCTTTGCCTAGAACATATAAAATTTTGATGGTGACATATTATCCACTAAAAATTCAGTACTGATAATAAGTATATGTTGAATTAATAAATTCCAAATTATAATTCTCCACAGGGCTTATCTGTCTCGGCACAGGACTATACAAACACAAAGCCAATAAGCATTTTTATTTAGGGATGGTAATAGCCAATCTTATTAATTGCTTTCACTTTAATACAGGATGGGTAGTGATTCTTGGAAAATAACTGAAGGATCTCAGCTGACCACAAACTGAACACATGGTAAGATAAAACAGCACCTTCA
Organism: Ochotona princeps; assembly: GCF_030435755.1. NCBI lineage: Eukaryota > Metazoa > Chordata > Mammalia > Lagomorpha > Ochotonidae > Ochotona > Ochotona princeps. The sequence goes on from NC_080844.1 coordinate 27,132,236, forward strand.
AGACAAAAATCTTGCGTTATACAAATAGGAGGAGAATTTCCAGGTAACAGAATTAAATACTCAGTTCAGTTCAACAAACACCTATCCCACTGGCTCATACAAATCAGAGGTCCTATTTCTCAATTGGGGGCACTGATCATAAGGAGGTCACAGGCAACCTGGCAGCCAACCAGGATGATAAACATTCTAGTGTCGTGTCGCGTAAGGCAGAGTAGAAAAAACAGGCTATTCAACATCAAGAAGAGAAAATGTTGCGGAGCCTCCGATAGTCATCTTGAAACAACTTGAAAGGCTGAGATGGTGGAAGAGCAAGTAGGCACACTCTAAACAAGCATGCCAGTGGACCACTTTCTAAACACTCAGGTCTTTCAACATGGGATGAGCTATCTCATGAGGTAATGAGGTTCTCATCCCTAGAGAGGATGCGGAAGAGGGGTATGGCCTTCTCAGGATCTTGCAAAGGCCATCAGGAAGTCATGCTGTCAGTACAGGCAGAAACCTGCTTCCTAAGGGCAAATGGACGAACTTCTGGTTCACTCTTCATGTGTTTCTTTTTTTAAAAGAGACATATTTATTTATCTTAAGAGAAGGATACAGTGAGAAGGAAAGAGAGAGAAAGAGATCTTCCATTCACCAGTTCACTCCCCAAATGGCTGCACCCACTGGTGCTGGCTGAGGCCAAAACCAAGAGCCTAGAATTCCATCTGGGTCTCTTTAATGAGTGAGGGTCCAAGCACTTGCACCATCTCTCATTCTTTCCCAGGAGCATTAATAAGGATCCAGGATGGGAAATGGAAAAGCTGGGACTCAAACTGGTGCCCATATGGGATGCTCGCATCCAGGCAGTGGTTTAACCCACCACACTGCAATTCTGGTCCTGTTTTCCAAGTATTCTAACTCCTCAACACATGAACATTTCACTTTTAACATCCTGATTCTTGGTGGGGAAAGACAGCTAGGATGACAGAGTGAAAATGAGGGCATTTCTGAGAAGGTAAGGTGAGCTTTAGAATAGAGGAGGAGGAGAAGGAGGAGGAGAAAGAAGAAGGAGAAGAAGAAGAAGAAGAAGAAGAAGAAGAAGAAGAAGACGACGACACAATGAATGAACAATACCAAAGCAGCCACTGTCTGCCCAGTTCTCATCTCTCTTTCTCACTGGCTCTTTCTAGCCTTCATGGCTTCCTACCACCCTCCCCCACACCTTCTCCCCAGACTTTCCTGTCCAAAAGGAAGTGTCTGATAATTCATTCCAAGTGAAGGGTGACAAGCAGACTCAAACTCAAGAGCTAATTCCAATCAATCGGTCATGCCTGCCTAGAGTCCTGAATTGAGATGGATTCTTGCAATACCGCGGCACACCACAGGAAAGAGCATGGCAGCTGATTTGCAGGGCCTGCCCAGAGCTCCGTGGTAAAAAGTGGTGGAATTCACGCCTCAGAATCGATTGCCTTGCCCCAAGATGCCCTAAGACGTTAGCACAGTTGGCTCCCACAGGTTCTGCATCTGTGGGATCCATATCCACAAATGCAACCAACCATGGTTGAAAATGTTCCAGAAAAACATTCTGTACTGTACTGAACATGGACAGATGCCTTTCTTCCCATTATTCCCTGAACAATCCCTAATGCTGTTTACACATCATTTGCATTATATAAGGTGTCATAAGTAATCTAGATTCAGAATACATGCAAACACTACACAATTTTATACAGGACACTTAAGCATTTTCAGATTTTGTCATCTGTGGGGGGTTCTGGAACCAATCCCAGCCAGTACTGAGAAATAACTGTAGTCTGAACTTCTCTTCCCTAAGGAAAACATTCAACAAAACTTTCTTTGTTGACAATGCTGTTGGGAACATAGTTTGGTTAGAGGACCAGAACAAGTGGAGGGAAGATAATGACAGATAATCCAGATAGACATAAAGTCCAGGCATAACAGGAACGTATTGAGTGAGAAGGATGGCCTTCCTAATTGGCAGGAAAAGGCGTAAGTGGGGTGAGGATAACTACTAAATATAGCCAATGTGGTATAGCGATGAACTTGTACCTACTTCCAAATTAAAGTATGATTTTTACAAACGATCTGTGAGAACAGGGGAACGTTTAAGAGAGCAGGTGGATCTCAGCCCAGGCTGCATCCAGCATCTCAGACCTGTCCGAGGCCACAGGCCAATGGCCTTCTGCTTAGAGATGCTCACATCCATCTCTCCATGCCAGCTTCTATCCCAAAATCAGAACCAAGGAACAGGGCTGAGCTGCAGCTTCCCCTCCTCTCCGATTCTTCCTCCTGAATCTGGACTTATGGCTGCCTTGGCCTCTGATCCCAGAAGGGCCCATTTCCAGCTTGATTGGGCTCCAGGGCCAGACACAAGCCCTCCGCCCCTTCCCCAGGTAACTCTGCGCACTCCCTGAGGCTCCCGCCCACCTCTCTGAGGCTTGTTCCAAGTATTATGGTGATGTCAGCGGCTTCTGGCTCCCTGCCTGCAGCCCACGCTTTCCTCCACAACAAAAAATGCTTCAATTCTTCTGCCCCCAATGCCTTTCAAGTTGTCGGTCCTGAGCCTGCCACAAAGGGCCCTGTTCTCCTTCTGGTGTCTCCGGACACAGTCTCAGGACCGCCCCAGGGCAAGAGGTGGGGTGTCTGGGAGTAGGGGCAGAAGTGCTGGCCTCTCCTGCACTTTGAGGAAACTGAGGTTTAGAGAGAAAGAGACTCCAGGGTTAGCAGTGGAGGTGAGGCTGGGACCCATGTTACCCTACTCCACATCCAGTCTTCCTGCCCCTTGCATTGCTGTGAGCAGTTCAGGCTGCCCGATTTGGTTGTTACTTTATAGCCTCTAAAAACAGATTTCCCTCTTCTTCTCCTTCATCTCCTCTTCTTCTTCCTCCATCTGCCTTTCTGCCTGGCCATTCTCCCACCTTTACCTTAACCCTCATTTCCATCCCCCACCCCTCCCCTTCCCCTACTCTCTGCCAGAGGAGGAAGGGCTTTTTTCTCTCACAGAAATGATGCTCTTCATATGCTGCAGAGTGGGCACTGAACAGGGCCAGAGGACCAAGACTGGGGTAACCCCTGTGGGGGTAACTAACGAGGTCACATTCCTCCACACTCCACTCTCTGACCCCACAAGTAGGGCAGTCTATTTATTTGATTTTAAAGGGATGCCATTCAATTCTTTTTGTTTGTTTTGTTATGCTCTGTATTTTGTTTTTCCCCTCGACTGGCTAGAAGCAATCATATCAGGTGCAGGTGGGGTGCTGTGCTGCTAATTAAAAATCCTCCTGGATTTTGAGGGAGAGTGGGGAGGGGGGATGAAGAGTAGGGTGGAAGTCACCTGGAGAGGGAGCACTGCCGAGATGCCGATGTTATCTGATGAAGCAGGTCACTGTTCTGCCTCAAACACTGGTAACAATGAGAGAGGAGTAGGAGTACAGGTTTTGCAACCAGATACCTGTATAATGTGTAATAAATAAGGCACACAGATGAGATGGCCTTTTATTATTTTTCTAATCTATGCTGTCAGGTTTCACTTATGAAATGAGAGAGACCAAGCAGATGGATTTCTCTGCAGGGTCCTTGGTGTGTCTTCTTTAATGGGCCTGGGGTGATTCCTGCCCCTATCTCTGGGGACGCGCAGTTTGACTAGGCTGGGCCACAGGGGTGTGGGCTGATCATCTTCCTCAGATCCAAAAGTGTTGAGCTCATACAAAGAGTGTCGCATGCAGAGTTAAAAGATTCCTCATGCTAACACATTTGATGTGATCCAACACAAACCACGTTTCTCTCAAATGCTCCCATTTCCTCATATCTGTGATGAAGGATTTGAACTAGATAAGTGGTTTGCAAAGAACAGTCAATGAATTTCCAGAGTTTACTACCCATGTATTTTAGGTTATTTTTACACAGACGAAATAGTTTCTGCTAAACGATGAAGGTTCAAACTCCCAGAAAACAAATTTCATCTGTTTGGGGTAGGAATTTTTATGAAAAAAAAAAAAAAAAAGAGTTATCCTAAAGGTATAAAAAGTAGATCTTTTCTTGATATAGATACTGTAAGGAAGGGTTCCCAATTTGGCCAATAAGTTTGTCCTCTAGGAGTAAGGAAGTCAATAGCCTGAGATGGCTTGGAGTAGAATTCTAGTCAGCATGAAGACACCCACTCAACACCCACTCATTCTAGAGCCTGGAACACTTCCCCTGAATTGACCGAGCATTGCCACAGACAAGGCAGGCTGCTCAGAAGAAAGAGGCATTCCTCGTGGGAGTACTGGTAAAGGATGTTGGTCATCACCAACCTAGCTGTGCCCAGGGTGTCAGAGCCTGTGTTCTTACAGAATGTGTGTGTGTGTGTGTGTGTGTGCGCGCGCGTATGCACGCATGTGCACAAATTCATAAGCTATCTTGATTTGATGGCTTTACATAGCACACATGTTCCTTTTCCTGATCCTGTGCCCCTGACAGAAATCATGAACCACAGGTCACTTTCCCACCAAGCCATAATCTTCTTGACACTTCAGACAGCCCTTAGCAATCAATAAGAGATCTCATGAAAAGAAACCTATCTTTCATCCCTGCATTTAAACATTTGAATCATATAAGTAACTCCTTTTGTTTAGATCTGTGACTCATCAAGCAACCTCCTGATTATAACATAGTTTCCCATGGAGGTTACAGAAACCAAATGGTCTTTTCAGAAGACAGGAGAACTCAGTCTTCTTGATGGTTTTACTCTCACTACACATCAGTCCCAAGAATTCAGTTATCACTATATTTTCCTTTATTTCTCAAGTGGCATCTGTATCAGACATTTACAGAACTTTTTAATGTCTACTCACTTATATTTTATTTGTTTGAAGGCAGAACTAGACAAAGAGAGAGGTCTTTTATCTGCTGATTCATTCCTCAGATGCCACAACAGCAAAGCCTGAGCCAGGCCGAGCCGGAAACTTGAAATTCCATCTGGGTCTTCCATGTGGGTGGCAGAGACCCAGTTACACTAGCTACAATCTGCCGCTTCCCAGGGTGTGTATTGACTGGAAGCTGGATTGGAAGAAGTGGAGAAACTTGAACCAAGGTACTCCAGTATGAGATGTGGATATCCTAAGCAGTGGTTTGACCCTCTATGGCGTGATACCTGTCCCCAGTTCCTTTTCTTTAAAGTATCTATCCTTCAATATAGCAAATTAGGCATTTTGGAGAGGTATATGTACCACTAGACTTTTCCTGATAATTTGTTCATCATCTCTGTATGACATAACATGCAACCTTGGTACTTTCCAAACTTTTGTGAAAACTGTATAAATAACTCCATACAAGTTAAGATGTATTTGCGAGTTGGATTTGTGGTTCAACTGTGGGCTAAGCCACCACTTGGGATGCCTGAATTCTCTGTCAGAATGCTAGTTCAAGTCCCAGCTAGTCCACTTCCAACCCAACCCAACTTTCTGCTAATACCCCCTGGGAAGCCATGAATGATGGCTCAAGCCTTGAGTTTCCACCACCCATATGGAAGACCAGAATGGCCATCGGGTATCAACTGTTGGGTGGAAGACCTCTCTCTCTCTCCTCCTTTCCCTCCCACCTTCTTTCTCTTCAATCACTTATTTCACCTTCCAAATACAATTTTTTGAAGATTTATTTAAAAAGCAGATTTACAGAGAAAGCAGAAGAGACAGAGAGAGAGAGACAGAAAGAGAGAGATCTTCTATATGTTGATTGACTTCAAAAATGGCCACAGTGGTGGATCTAGAGCCAGGAAACTCCTCCAGGTCTACTGCACAGATGCAGGCTGCCAAGGACTTGGACCATCTTCTGCTGCTTTCCCAGCCATAAGTAGGGAACTAGATCTGAAGTGCAGTAACTAGAACTTGAATCGATGCCCATATGGGGTGCTAGTGCCAAAGGCAGGGGCCCAGCTAATTACGCCATGCTCTGGCCCACAAAAAATAAGTATTTTAAAAATTGAGGGAGAATCAAGATGGCAGAATAGGGTAAGGACACATTTAAATGGATGGAAAAACATTTAATCAAGATGAAGCAGAGAGGACATATTTCAGGAAATAGGAAAGGACAGAACAACAGCAGAGGGATACCTGAAGACTGACAGACACAGGAAAGCAGCGGACACAACGGTGTGGTGTTGCAGTGGCTGATACTCTAGCAGCATTCAGCAATCAGCGATCTGAACTCCACCAGCAACCAGGTGGGAAGGGACTTTCACTGGGAGCTTGGGAGGTGAACCCAGACAAAGAACTGTCCGTCCTGCTGGTCCGTTTGATTTGACCAGGAGCAGAGACAGAGCAGCAGATCCCAGATAGGCAGTGCGAGAACAGGGTGGATTTCACAGCCCAGTCAGCCTCCTAGAGCTGAATTGGGCACCATTTTGCGTAAGGAGGCAAAGGCAAGGGAAAGGACTGAGCATACGCTGAGCTGGGATTGAACTTATTTCTGACTCAGTGAACTGCAGTAACGTGGCATTCTACAGGTTCCATCTGGAGACAGGTCTGGGTAGACCTCAGACCTGACTGCCAGCAGATTAAGATTTCTAATAGTGGTACCTCAGGTGCCATTTTGCACACTGTGGCAATAGCTATAGGACTGCAGGGGACAACAGTGAACTGCGCATGTGCTGAGCTAGCAAGAACTCACTGAGTTCAGTGGATTGCACTGGTCCTGCAGGAAAATAATACCAACTGTGGCATCATACAGGTCAAAATAGGTCTGTGTGGCACCCAGACCTAATGTCCAACAGGTTCTGACAAGATCAGTGCCACCAACAACCTAACTATATAGGACACCTGGTGTCTCTCTAATCCTGGGACCTTCTCCAACCGGAAGTGGAAGAAAGATTGCAGAGACAATGGTGCAGCCTCACCACAGTATCACAGGAGGTGGAGAGTGGTGAGCCAGGAGCTGGGGCTGTGGAGACCACGGTGGAAATCTGACATAAGAACCCAGACCTGGAACTTACTGGAGGTTGTGGCACAAGTGGCTACAAGCAAAAAGTTGTGTACCAACTGCAATAAGTGAAATCGCATTGTAGACCTGTGGGTGACACAGCTTAGAAACCTGCCCCAAGGAGAAGACTCTGCTAACCAGAAGTAGAACGACCAATAGCAAAAGAAGAGACAAAGGCACAATGAGGATTACCAAAAACTCCCCTGCAAAGGAGCAAAACCCTATGCCAATCTCAGAGTTAACTGAGGAAGACATCGAGAAAATGGGGCACACAGAATCCATAAAACTCATTCGAAAGCTTCTGATCAGAAATGAGAAGCACATGCAAGAGTTCAAAGAATTTAAGGAAGCAATAAAGCAAATCAAGCCTGATATATCAGAAATGAAGAACACAGTAGAGCAAATTAAAAGTAGAATGGAGAGTCTCCAAAATAGAATGAAGCAAGCAGAAGAAAGAGTCTCAGAATTGGAAGTTATTTCCTGTCATCAGGGGAAAGCAAACAAAAGCTGGAAGCAGAGCTGGATCAGGCCAAAAAAAGTATCCAAGAATTGAAAGACACTATGAAGAGGACAAATAGAAGAGTTATGGGAGTCCCAGAAAGTGCAGAAAAAGAAGTTGAGTTTGCAAATGTATTTAATGAAATAATAGAGGAAAATTTCCCTCATCTGGAGAAAGAATTGGGAAACAAGATCCAGGAGGGGCACAGAACTCCCAACAGGCTTAATCAAAGCGGTCTTCACCAAGACACGTGATCATCAAACTCTCTTCAATTGAACATAAGGAAAAGATCCTTAAATGTGCACGTGAAAAAAATCAATTGACATATAAAGGAATGCCAATTAAACTCACAGAAGATCTCTCACAGGAAACTCTACAGCAAGAAGAGAATGGAGTGACATATTCCAGATTCTAAAAGAAAAAATTGTTGGCCCAGGATAACATATCCAGCGAAGCTTTCTTTTGTCTTTGAAAATGAAATAAAATTCTTCCACAGTAAAGAAAAGTTAAAAGAATTTGCCTCTTCCAAACCTGCCCTACAAATGATACTTCAAGGTGTTCTCTTCACAGAGAAGAGGAACAGCACCCAACAAAACCAAAGGCAAACGGGAAGAACATCCCAGTAAAATGATAACACAAGACTAAACCAATGAACAACCTATTCCTAAAATGACAGGACCAAAGTACCACCCATACATATTAAACTCTGAATGTAAATGGTTTAAGCTCAATCAAACGTCATAGATTAGAAGACTGGATTAAAAAACAAAACCCATCTATTTATTGTCTAGAAGAGACACACTTCACCAACAAAAATCAGTGGAAACTATATCGCATGGGTTTCGTTGTTTTCTGTTAGTTTCATCTCTTCAAAACACTTTCTTCTGATTAAATCATTCAATGACTTGCAGATCACACAGTAGCATCATTTTCTTCAGGAAGATTCTTGATTTTCATTTCTTCTGCTACACGTTAGTCATTTAATAGCATGTTATTTATCTTCTTGGTGTCGTTAATTTCTTTTTTCTTCCTGATGTTGATTTTGTTTTGTGGCTTTTCATTTAAGGGGATGTATAGTAGCTGTGTAATGGAGACTGTCATATCTAGTAACATGTCATTTAACTTCATGGCATTGTAAATTTCTATTTTTCTTCCTATTGTTGATTTTGTATTATGGCTTTTCATTTGAGGGGATGTACAGTAGCTGTGAAATGGAGACTAACATCCAGATGTGAGGATACAATGTAGTGAGCATTTCTACTTCCAGACAAAGATGGACTTACAATGAAACTGTTCACTATATCTTGACAATAGGATGCTGGACTCTCTGCCATTGTCCATGCCCACTATGATGGACATATGACTGTGCATGAAGCACTATATGTTAGTAATGATATAGAGGAACCAGGTGGGGGGAGGGAGTTGGGAGGGGATAAGGGAAATGCCAGGAGTCTATGGAACTGTATCATAAAATGATAATAATAATAATAATAAAATATTAAAAAAATCATGTGACCAGGGCTCAGCGTGGTGGCCTAGTGGCTAAAAGTCTTTGCCTTGAACGCACCAGGATCCCATATGGGCACCGGTTCTAATCCCAGCAGACCTGCGTCCCATCCAGCTCCCTGCTTGTGGCATGGGAAAGCAGTCGAGGACAGCCCAAAGCCTTGGGACCCTGAACCCGTGTGGGAGCCCTGGAAGAAGTTGCTGGATCCTGGCTTTGGACTGGCGCAGCACCAGCTGTTGCGGTCACTTGGGTATGAGTCATTGGTTGGAAGATCTTCTTCTCTGTCTCTCCTCCTTTCTGTGTATCTGACTTTGTGATAAAAATAAAATAAAATCTCAAAAAGAAAAGAAAGGAAAGGAAAGGAAAAGAAAAGAAAAGAAAAGAAAAGAAAAGAAAAGAAAAGAAAAGAAAAGAAAAGAAAAGAAAAGAAAAGAAAAGAAAAGAAAAGAAAATATGTCCAGGGTGCAATGTGATGACTCAATTGGCTAATCCTCCCACTTCAGGGGCCAGGATCCCACATAGGCGCTAGTTGGTGCCTCAGCTGCTCCATTTCCCATCTAGCTCCCTGCTTGTGGCCTGGAAAAGCAGCAGAGGATGGCCCAAAGCCTTGGGATCCTGCACCTGCGTGGGAGACATGGAAGAAGCTCTGGCTCCTGGCTTCAGATTGGCTCAGCTCTGGCCATTGCAGCCATTTGCAGAATGAATCAGCAGATGGAAGATCTTTCTCTACTTCTCTCTGTAAATCTGTCTTTGCAATAAAAGTGAATAAATCTTTTAAAAAATAAAAATTGTGTTTCCTTTTTTTTAAAAAATTATTTTGTTTATTTGAATCGTAGTGTCACAGAGAGGAGAAAAAAGACTGAGAGACCTTCCAGCCACTGATTCACCCCCTTAAATACTACAGTGGCTGGAGCTGGGCCAGTCTGAAGCCAGGAGCTTCATCTGGGTGTTCCATGTCGGTACAGGGATCGAAGCAATTGGGCCATCTTCTGTTGCTTTCACAGGCATATTATCAGACAACTGGATTGGAAGTGAACTCAAGATAGGTGCCAATATAAATTCTGGCATTACAGGCAGCAGCTTTAACTGCTGTACCACAGCACAGGTCCCCAAATGTTCATTAAAAAGGTATGCTTCGGGCTGGTGCTGTGGTGCAAAACAAGCTAATCCTCCACCCTCTAGCACCAGCATTCCAATGGGTGCTAGTTCATGTCCTGGCTGCTCTACTTCCAATCCAGCTCTCTACCTATAGCCTTGGCAATCAGCAGAGGATGTCTTCAGTCTTTGGGCCCCTACATCCACATGAGAGATCCAAAAGCTTCTGATTCCCAGCTTTGGATCAGCTCAGTTCTTGCCATTGGAGCCATTTGGAGAGTGAATTAGCAAGTGATCTCTCATTGTCTCTCTCTGTAAAGTCTGCCTTTCAAATAAAAATAAATAAACCTTTAAAAACAAAAAAAGGAAAGAAAGAAAGAGAGAGAGAATGTTTGGGGCCTGGCACCATATAGTGGCTAAAGTCCTCCCATTGCACTTGCCAGGATCCCATATGGGCACCAGTTCTAATCCCAGCACCCTACTTCCCATCCAGCTCCCTGCCTGTGGCCTGGGAAAGCAGTTGAAGATCCCAAAGTCTTGGGACCTGCACCCATATAGGAGACCCAGAAGAGGCTTCGGGCTCCTGGCTTGTATCGGTGCAGCTCCGGCAGCTTGGGGAGTGAGTCATTGGACAGAAGATCTTCCTCTCTGTCTCTCCTTCTTTCCGTATATTTGACTTTACAATAAAAATAAAAAATAAATCTTTTTTTAAAAAGAGAGAGATGTTTGTCCTTTGCAGAATCAGTTGAGTTCAGGTAACAACAAAGCATTTGTATAGTGTTCAAGAGATTTTTACCTAGCCTTTTTAATGGTAGAAAGATGAAAATACAGATGTTTGAAAAAATTCCATGTCCCTCTCCACTCTGACAGCCCTGGTCTGTTAGATCATGATCAAACTCTAAATCGGAATGCTACACTAGCAACCACAAAGGCATCTAACCATGAAGCTTATTTTTTTCTTGCTTGTTTCTGTGGTTATCTTAGAGTCATACTTTGGAAAGAACTAAATGATCACGAAGTGTAGTCCTGAAAAAATAATTCTTTAAATTGGTCAGAATATCATGAATGGAAAACTTTACAGTGTCTTCACTTGGCTTTTTGTCTGCTGAGTAAGTTAATTAGAGCACCACACTGAGGCCCAGAATTGCTCAATCTCCTAGGTACATGAGTTCCAAAACTAATCAGGTCCTGAAGGACTTGAAGGGAAATGTGCACCATGTCATTTCTTCCCTAAGAAAACTAACTCAGACTTGGGTTCTGCTATAGCAAGTCTTGTAGTTTTGCAGAGAAAGCCAGCCCATGAACATATAAACTTCTTTTGTGCCTCAACAGTCCCAAAATACTAGTCTGAACTAAAAAGCTTCTCCCATTTGTCATGGGCTGAATGGTGAGTTCTCAAAATCAGTATGCTTAAATTCTCATCCTTATACTTCAGATGTGACTATATTTGGAAATAGAGGCCACTAGAGTGGGCTCTAATTTAATATGATTGCATGGCTCATTGGAAAAGGGAATTTGGAGCCACAGAGAAACACCAGGGATATATGCTTATAGAGGAAAGACTATCTGAGTACCTAGGAGGCAGGCAGCCATCTGTAGGCCCATGAGAGAAGTCCAGGGCACATCAAAGCACCAACACCTAGGCTTTGCGCTTCAAGACTCCAGAACTGTGAGAAAATATATTTCTGTTGTTTAAACCACTCAGTCTGTGCTGTTTGGGTATGGTAGAAAACTCATATACCATCTGTTTCCCTTTCTTATTAAGATAGTTTGTACAATTCTCATAAAAACTGTTAGCTGTCCAGGGCTGAACTATACCTATTGAACTCTCCGATCCCTACACAGACCTCTCTGGTTTGACTTTTTCCGTTGAATCCAGAGACAAAAGATGGTCTATTCTCAGGCATCGCTGTTTTCTCTCTTCTCTGCCATTGCCATATATTCCTCTTGGAAGATAACTGACTGAGAATTGAGAAGTTTATAGAAATGATAGTTCAATGTTTATCTGCTCATCATGCAGTGAACAGGATAAACTGAACTCCATGCCAAGCAATGGTCATGCAGGAGTGGCACTTGAATTTTTATAGAGACTTCTTCCCTTCCAAAATTCATTGATTATCTCAAGAAAAACAATGCGTGTCAGAGAATTACATCACTTGAAGATCAAAGATCTTACTTTCCTCTGTGGGAACTATAATAGAGAAAAGAAACCACATGTAGCACAGAACTTTCCATGCAGAAGATAATGTTTTGATTTGAATTTTGATTTGTGGACGAAGGAGAATGGTAACTTTGAGAATCTAGAAAAAGGATGGTGCTGTTACAAATATGGATGTGATGGCTATTTCCATCGAGCTGTGTGGCAGCACACCCACGGTGACATTCTGGAAGTAGAATCCAAATGCCTTTTTTAAAAATGTGGTATCTTGTGATTCTTCATGGAGAAATATCTCATTATCTGGTTTCACCCGACCGTATGTACTCAGGCAGGGTGAGTTTGTGTATAACATTGTTCCCAACACTGAGGTCAAAATACTTCTTTTAAAACGTATGTAAAAGAATTTCATATCCCTATGCAAACTCTGCAATGGAATCCCTATCCACTCCCAGTAAAGCCCACCCGACAGTCCTGATCTTCTCCCTCCCGTCTTCTACTTCTCACCTCCCCCTTTGCCCCCCACCCCAGCCAGTTCACTCTGCCACAGCTTCACTGGCCATCTTGTTATTTCTCAAGCAATGACAACTTAGGACCTTTCCCTTAGAATCTCTGTGCTCCATGGCGAACTCTATACAGAACACTCTTCCTACAGGCATCTATTGAGCTAACTCCCTAATCTTTGCTGTAAGTCTTTGCTGAGATGCCATTACCTCGTTGTAGCCCACCTTGAGCACGCCATTGTCATCTTCCTCTCATCGACACTAAGTTCTGTACACTAAACACTGGTAATGGTATCCAGCACATAGTAGATGCTTAGTAAATATTTTATTGAATGAATAAAGAATCATGTCTTGTAGGAACTATGTGCTTATGTTTTTCCAGGTCATATTAAAATGGCCAAGCTCAGGCTTTCCCTGTGGTGATTAAAAGAAACATCTCCCATGGCTTTATTTTTACACTATGTGTAAACCTAGAAGAAATGGTTGACTTGCACGTTTCACAATCCCAAGATTCAACTCCAGGTTTCAGCAAAAATACTACAATGGTAAATAATCCTGCCATGAACTGACATGCAAATGGCACCTACAATGATAGGCAGTGACCCCAAAGTCATCAATCTCCAAATTAGCAACCAGTTCAGTCACACTAGTAAAAAGTGTAGCCAAATACGTTGCTTAGTATCATAAAGTATAAAAACATTAAAAACATCCTCCAAGCTCTATCAGAAAAGTTAGCCAGTGCATTGGCTCAACTGGCTAATCCACCTCCAAGTGCTGGGATCCCATATGGGCACTTGTGCATGGCCTGGTTGCTCCATTTCCTATCCAACTCCCTTCTTATGGCCTGGAAAGGAATGGAAGACGATTCAAATCCTTGGGACCCTGCAGCCATGTAGGAGACCTGGAAGAAGCTCCTGACTTCAGATTGGATCAGTTCCAGCCATTACAGCCATTTGGGGAGTGAACTAATGGATGAAAGATGTTTCTCTTTGTCTCTCCTTTTCTCTGCAAATCTGTCTTTCCAATAAAAATAAATAAATTTTAAAAAAATATTCATTGGTTTATTTTTCATCTACTTGAAAGGCAGGGAGAGAGGTCGAGATGTAGTGAGAGAAAGAGGGAGAGTTTATTTGTTGGGTTGTCTCCTAAATGCCCAGAACAGCCAGGGCTGAGCCAGGCTGAAACCAGCAGACAGGAACTCCAACCAAATATCCCATATGGGTGGCAGGCATTGTGCTACCTCCAAGTTACCTTAACAAAAATTTGGATTTCAGGTATTGAGTGGCTATAGGTAGGACAATCGAGCACTCCAGTATGGGATTCAGGCTTTACCCACTGTTCCAGAAAGCTCAACGTAAAAAGAACCCAAATTTAACAAACTTTTGATATCCTTGGCAACCATATGGGCCAATAACTTTGTAACCTTTGAGACAGGATACTGTACTGACAACTAGGCTAGCTTGGGATGGACTCCCCATCCCAAACTACCGCTTCCTGGTTCATACCATGGCATCTGAGTCTCAGGCCAGCTTGCCCTCTCCAGTGTAAGGCTGCAGCTTCAGACAACTCAACCTGACCTAAGGCAGAAGCAGTTCTGAAAGCAGCAATTCTTTATGCCTTTCTTCCTTGGGGAAGTATGCAGAATGGTTCTCTCAGAACAAGAATAACCACCTGTCAAAGATCTCTGATGCCCGCTTCTCAGAACCTCTGCCTCGTAGTGAACTCGGAACACAAACCATCCATCAGTAGTGTGCCACCTCTGGCTTCTTCTCACTTCACTATCAAAAAGACTAAAAGTCCTTGCATTGCATTCACTAGGATCCCATATGGGCACCGGTTCTAATCCCAGCAGACCTGCTTCCCATCCAGCTCCCTGCTTGTGGCCTGGGAAAGCAGTAGAGGATGGCCCAAAGCCTTGGAACCTGCACCCATATGGGAGACCCAGATGAAGCTTCTGGCTCCTGGTTTTGGATCAGCTCAGCTCCAGCTGTTACGGACTCTTAGTCAGTGAATCAACAGATGGAAGATCTTTCTCTGTCTCTCCTCCTCTCTGTACATCTGACTTTCCAATAAAAAAAATAGATAAATGTTTAAAAAAATTTGGTAGGTAGAAAAGACATTCAAGTCACTGGATATAAGAGGTTTATGCAGAGCCATCAGTTGGGCCCATAGGACAACAATACAACTGTTAATGTGGTGAAATAGCCAGGCAAAAATGATTGTTTGACCTTGAATAGGCAACAACAGCGACATGTTAGACTGATTTTTTTTTTTAATCAAAAATGATATAGGTGGAATCTTTAAAAAGTTTACTTAACAGTAGTGGAAATGAAGTGGTGGTCACTAGAGGCTGGGAAAGTTGTATGGGAGGGAGATAAAGGGAGACAGGGACCAAAATAAAATTAGACAAGTGTTAGGCACCATTCCCATCTCTCTGCACCTTTAGAAGAAAAATAATACAAGATAGCCACTTAACAGTCTAGCACAAAGCTAAATTTCTTGCTTGGAGGGCAAAGGCGAACCCAAATCATGCTAAAGATAATCAATAAAAATTCACTATTAAATGTTTAAAAGATGAACAGCAGTGGGACTTTCCACCTGCTGCCTTGTGTTTCTTGTGTGACGCCTCCCTGGGGAACCAGCAGCCAGAGGCGGAGTGCCTGGAATGTGTGTCTAAGGCACTGTTATCCTTGAGCATGACTTACAAAGGCTGGAGGTACTGGGATCTCAGTGTTTTCTCTGTGAAACAAATTGTAAGACATTGGAGGAGAGGCCCTTGGGAATTTGCATTGCTTTGCCAGAGAAGCAAAGAACTCAAGATGGAAGTTCTCTTTTAATCTTCTTCAAACTGTCATAGACTCTGAGATTGAAAATGACCTGAAGATTCATTTTCACCAGGGTTTTCGTTTTGCTCTGAGGAACCTGTGTGAGATCCCACAAAGTTAGTGATAGCATTGAGAAGAGAGCAACATTACTTTTCGTCCTTGAGACAGCTCTGTTCAAGTGACTTGCCTCTGCTTTCTACCTCCCAGCTTTACTGACACTCCACTTCCCTGCAGGGAAAAGAAGCACGTGGGAGTGAATGAAGATGAAATTCCAGGGTGTAAAGATGAGGAGGTTGTGGAGTCAGTGTATGCTGTGAGCATTCTGTCTGATCAGATTTACAATTGGCTATACCTCCATTCGACTCCACTCTGGAAACTGCCAAGCCCTCTCCCACGAAATCCAACACAACCACTTTTCCCACTCACTTCTTCAGTTGAGCAGAGGTACATATTTGGCTAACGTCTAGTGGCTGTGCTGAGTGAAAAATCCCTGTCTTGTAAAATCACAGCCTGCTTGCGAGGACTTCAGCCACTGCCCGCCCAGCAGGGAGAGGTAGCCACACAGGAACCACAGCGACCTGGCTGGTTCCACTTTCTGCCCCAGTCAAATTTCACCTCTGCGAGATTTCCTGCAGAACCTCCCCAGCGTCGGTCTTCCTCTCTCTGTGGCTCATTACTCAGTTTTATAATCTGTTTCTAGTACTTCTTCATCAAAGTATTTAAAGATATTTCCATACAATCTGAGCAATTAGGGTCACGTGTATTTCATGCTTTTTGGGGCCAAGTACAGTTATTTTTTTCCCGCTATATTTAGCTATAGATGGTTTTTAAAATTATGTAAATTTAGTATATACAGTATGACTTTTGGATACACAGTGGCAAGTATTTACTGACTAGGTCGGGGTAGGGGAACCAGCAAGCAACAAGTGTCAGCCTTTTCAGGCTAAGATGGGATGGAACAAAGAGAGGAAATGATCATTAGGACTGGAGATGGAGATGGAACGTCAATAAGACCCATAGCTTTGGTTGAAGAATGCAGCCACTCCCAAAGCATAGCCTACTAGGCAGCTTGATGAAGGAGTAAAATATCCCAGCTTTGCCTTCCTTTCCTCCTGTGTCCTCTTGGCCTTGCCTCACATCAAGGAAAAAAAAAACCGTTATCCCACGTAGTCTCAAAAGCAGATGGGAAAAGCAAGGATGGTGAATCTTGAGGGGGCAGGTGGCAAAGGTGAGATAGAACAGGATTCCACTCTACTATCTCCACCTCAACATCTCTGTAAGTACAAGTAAGTGGGTTGATCACAGACTCCATGCTGCTGCGCTGGCTCACACTCAGTGATGCTGTCCTCTCGCGATAAAAGAACACTTATATACTGCCATCAAAACAATTACACAGAGGATATGGAATAAGAAATTCATGCCTTTGTAACATAACTTAAACAGTAATATATTTCTAAGAAAAATAGGCTATTAACATTCATAATTTCTTAGGTTTATAAAATGTTAGTTTATACAGTGCTGCTTATGAAATATACTAAGATATGTCCTGAAAAATTACTCAGTTCTCTTTTAGGTGAGTCCTCGGTATCTAAATGATTTGGTCTCTTGGTATCTAAATGACCTGTTCATCTTATCTGACTTCAGTGGGGTAGCTTTTAATCACTTATAATTTGAGAAAAGAAAGGATTTTACTGTCGAAGCATTCTGTGCTCACATGGGAATATGAAAGCAGAATTCCAAATTCAAAATTTCCAGATTTGGGCCTGGTGCGGTGGCCTAGCAGCCAAAGTCCTCGCCTTGATTGTGCCAGGAGCCCATATGGGCGCCGGTTCTAATCCCGGCTGCTCCACTTCCCGTCCAGCTCCCTGCTTGTGGCCTGGGAAAGCAGTTGAGGAAGGTCCAAAGCAGCCACATGGGAAGACCCAGAAGCTCCAGGTTCCTGGCTTATGATTGGCTCAGCTCCAGCTGTTGCGGCCACTTGGGCAGTGAATCATCAGACGGAAGATCTTCCTCTCTGTCTCTCCTCCTCTCTGTATATCTGACTTTGCAATAAAAATAAATAAATCTCTAAAAAAATTTCCAAATTTAAGACTCATTAACATCCCAAAAGCAATGGAACTCTGAAGGAGATCCTAACAAACCTTAGCATCTCCCAGCCAAGGGTCTTTCATGAGTGTCGTCATTCTAGAAATGGGAGTGACCATCACAGTCTGGCAGCATCTTTTGTCTCTTTCAACCAGTTAGTGTGAAGCAGGTTTAAGGCAGGGCAAGGCTCCTGTCTCTAAGTGTGGAGGAATTAAAATCTGAAATCATAGACAGAGGCTCCTTGACTTACAGTTGGGATATGTCCCAAGAAACTCATCAAATTAACGGTGCACTTAATGCATCTTAACCTATTGAACACCATCGTGTAGCCACACAGTACAGTGCTGAGTGCAGTGGTTATAATAGTGAGTGTGTGACCAACTGGAAGGTGTGTACCAAACCTTGCCAGCTTAGAAAAAGATCAAAATTAAAAATTGGAAAATTTGTACCTACTGAATCACTTTTGCATAAGCACTCATTCAAAAAATTGTAGGTTGAACTGTTGTAATTGGGACCTCTCTATAGGTATAACACATAAATATGCAGGATATCTTTATATAATGATAAACACAATGAAGCACATTAGCAAGGTAAGATGACCTCCTGATTGGGGTGGGGAAGTGGAATTATTTGAAACAGGATAAACAATCTGGGGAAGAGACTGACTCTTCACTGGAAACTTCTGTTTTATATATTTTGTTCCCTTGTTTTGCATAAATGTAAAATTGTTCTAAGATTTCCACTATCTTAGAAAAGAGTGATAGGAAGAACCAAATCAGTGATGCTCATTTTAAAGAATTAAGAAACCTAAGATGGAAAGTATTTCAAGCTGAACAATTATTACAATGGTTTGTCAATGTTTGTGTAAAATGTCATGAGGGTGTACTCGTGGACCCTTGGGTTTAGGTGCCTAAGGGTGGCAGTAGGAGTCAAGCAAGCAAGGGGCTAGATTCCCCTAAGGGAATGTGGCATGGCATTGCTTCTTGGCCTATTGGCTAAGATCAAGTGTAGGGAATGTGGCATGTTGAGGGAAAAGGGACAGAAATGGGGAAAGTGAGCTCCACGAACACTGGGATGGTTAGTTGTCAATCAAAGTGAACTCTCTCACATTCCTGTAAGTATGTAATGATTGTTGGGCAAGGCTGATTCCTGTGATGTGCAGTAAAGATTACAGTGACTGTTTATGCTCTTATCTGTATTCATGGATGTCTGCAGCATTTCAAATTATTTAAATCTTTTTATTTTAGTGTGAAAATGATTGCAGAGGTGCAAAAGAGGCCCGGAAGAAAATCTTTAACAAGATTTGCTAATGACTGAATTCACTTATAAAATAAATTGTCAAGAAGAGAAGTGTAGCATTTTACATGACAATGAGTGAGAAGTGTTAGGTGCTGATCCTGCTATCTTTTTGCATTTTGAAGTTAATCAAACGGGCATTATCTGTCCAATCTGGAGCACCCATGATTTAAGGGTGAAATGGCTCATAAGGTATTCAGAAAAGAAGTGAGAATTCTCCGCAACACCACAAAACACAAAACACACAATCATGTCTTTAGATCTTTGGACTCCACTTCTGAGCTAGAATCCATGGTGATGAAAGCAAAGTTAAGCACACACACAATGTAAAATACTCCTACTCCAAGACTTCAGAAGATTTAGTAAAAAAATATGTAAAGCCTTTATATCTCAACAATATGACAGTTTTAGCTAACCACAAAAAATGAAAAGCCAGCCCTACGTTAGAGATATTTTAATGAAATTCCTGGAAGATAATATAAAAGTTCTTGAACTTGATGTCCTGCCAAGGGAGACAAATAACCAATTAAATGATTATATTTTCTCTGCCCTAAGTGCAGATAAAATGGCCAGCATGTTAGCGGATAATAATAACTCTACAAATGGGAAATTCCAACAGTTCCAGGACTTTGGGGAATGGGGAGGATTTATTGATTAGCTTTATTAAAACGTTAATAAGGATTGATTCTGAGAATTTTCTAGTTTTTGAGGACAGTTGCTCTGATAAATATTATTTCTCAATTTATCTGGTATGAATAGGTAACTATAACAGTTTGCCAATGTAGTCAAATTTCAGATTAAATGGTATTAAAGTAGAGCCAAGATATAGGAACTGATGCTTATCTCTGAAAGAAGACTGCAAGTAGGGGCCTACATTGTGCTGCAGCAAGTTAAGCTGCTACCTGTATTGCTAGCATTCCTCATGAGCATCTGTGTGAGTCCTAGCTGCTCTACTTCTAATCCAACTCCCTGCTAATGTGTCTGGGAAAAGAGCAGAAACTGTCCCAAGTAGTTGGGCCTCTGCCACGTGTGTGGAGACCCAGATGGATTTCCACGCTTCTAGCTTCTGCGTGGTAAAGCTGTTGCAGCCATTTGGGGGAGTAAATCACTGGATAAAAGGGTGACCTCTCTGTAACTCTGCTTCTCAAGAAAGAAAGAAAGAAAGAAAGAAATAGATTAATAAATCTGAAAGGAAGGAAGCCAGCAAACAAGCCAGCTAAAAATATTTCACATATGCTATGGATGTGGACATTAGGACCTAGGGCACTAAAGCTGCCCTTGGGATGCCCTTTCCCTCTTATTGAATGTCTGGGATCGAGTTTTACCCTATTCTTCCAGATCAGCATTTTTGCTAATGTGCCTGGGAGGCAGCAGATAATATCTCAAGCACTCAAGACTCTGCCAACCGTGTGGTAGACCCAAACAGAGTTCTTCATTCTTAGCTGTGGCCAGGCTTGCCACTAGCTGTTGTGGGCATGTGGAGAATGAACCATCCAACGCACGATCTGTTTCTCCCCGTTTCACTGTCATCCTGCCTTTCAAGGCAATAAATACATATCTTTTAGAAAACGTAAGTAATTCATGATTTTAAAAACAGTGAAAAATTAAAGATTCTGATTTAAAACACTGGTTCCCATTTTAAGTAAAGTGCTTCTGCTATTTTACATGATGCTGCTTCTACATACAATACGGGGCAGCATAAACCAGCACTGAAGAACACATGTCTTTCTAGAAGTATGTAAACGTCTTTAACAACTTCCATTTTCACTTTCATTTCAAACCAAGAGAATTACGAAAGTGCAACACCATCAGTGGTTTTTCAATCTGGTTTAGCTCTATGTCTAAACAGGTGATTTATATATAACATTGCCCAAATCACGAAGCTTTGGAGCAGGTAAGTCTAAAGAGAACCCATCTATTATGCTTGATTCACTTAGGGGGAAATTATAGACAAAGTCATGCAGAGGAGACGTTAACCCTTCCAGAGTGCTGTTCCCTTTTGGCATGCAATGATGTTCTTATGAACATTCTGTCTTTAGAGTTTAACAACAACTTAACCCAATGGGTACAGAAAAATAGCTATAAATGAGAAACAACTGAATACATTGGAAGGTGTTTTGTTTTGCTTTTTTTTTTTCTATCCTGTGTGAGTATTCCAATCTTACTTCAAGTAAAAAGGCATTCTGTGCTAGGTATGCCACAATGGAGAGGTAAATGTAAAAATAATGCTAGAAGCCTGGATTCATCTTCAGATTTATAAGCATTGAACCCGCAGGCCATCCCTAGTAACCACACTAAGCACTCAGAGACAGAGAGATAATTGAGGAAATTGGGCAAAATGAGCAATTATTACACAAGCTGAGTTCTTAAAGAAATTGTGAAGAAAATAGGTTGTCAGCATCATTACTAGATATATGATAAAAATAAAAAAGCACCTCATTGGAAAAGACATTCTCTGCTGTGTCTGTAATATAGTATCTTCCTCTTTAAGGTAAAGCTATTTTTAGAATGGCTTTAATTCAGCACATAGTATATGGTGTTCCCATATATTCTACCCCCTCTATTGCAAATTGGTATATTTGCCACAATTGATGAGCCAATACTGATACATTGTTATGAACTAAAGTCCATAGCTTAGTTCAGAATTTACTCCTTGCATTGTACAGTTCTGTGGATTTATCATGGATTTTTTTTTTTTTGCTAAATTTTGTATTTCTCATTTGCTGTATTTGTCATCTACTCCAAACCTGCAAAGGACAAAATGACCCCCATAGCTGAAGTGTACATTCCTCAGCCCCTTTCCCTGCCTCACCAAATGTGTTCTCTGTCCAAAGTATTTCACAAGCCCCCAATTCATAATGGCCTTCTTATGGACTCTGTCCTTTGAGACGGTCTCCACTGAAGATTCTAGCAAGCTATTGGAGTAAGGAATCATGTCATCTTGTTGCTTCTCAGACTTACTGAAACTCAGGAGAAAGCAGCAAATATTCTACCCCCGGTCTGTCCTCTTCATCTTTTTTGTTTGCTCCCATGCACAAGGAAGCACACATTTCATGTACAACCAGTCTACTTCAACCAAGCCCAGAAGAACCACCCAGTCCTTTTTTATTCTACCCCTATTTCAAGAAATAAAGAAAAAAAAAGATGACCCAAGGTATTGGTTTGCTTGTCTCTTGTACCTGATCATTTGGACAAGAGAAGCCCAAAAGTTGAACTTGTAAGCAGGCACTCGCTTTCACTCTGCTGAGCATACTCCTTGTGGAGGATGAAGAGGGAGTGGTACCAAAGAGAGCAAGAGGTACCTCAGAAGTACCCTTGGAGCTCCAAGTGGACACATCCAGGAACAGCCTCCAATGTGCCTGCCTGTTTTCAGCTGCTATTCTCAATGCATAGAAGAGCTCACAGACATTCAGTAAGGATTTTTCAAATGAAGGAATGAATGGATTTCCTACTCATATTGCTGTGTTAGGTCATTTCACCGCTCTGCCTTTATCTAGTCTTTGGCTTTTGGCTTTCGCTCACTCTCTGACTTGGCACTTTCCATTTAGGCTTCTGGAACTGACCTGACATTTTGGATCTGACATTTACTATTTCCTTTGCTGCAGTGACTCATGAATACCTCTGTTTTTGGTTTTTCCCAGCTCTCTCTTTGTCTAGGCACAGGAAAAGAGTTAGAGGAGGTCACATCAAGTAGCTTCTGCTTCTAGCTCTGACACCGGGCAAGTCACTTCTTCAGGATTCCTATGAAAAGCCCCAAATTTGAAAGACTCAAGTTTGGAGAACCGGTGTGATATCTCCTTTTAGCTATTTAGGAACGCCAACATTTCTGGGTAAGCCTTGCAATTATAAAAAAAAAAAGTCAATATTGTTTAAATGCACCATTTCCCAACATCCTTTCACTTAAGGATTCTCCCTGTCTATTCCCATAATACTTCCTGGTATAATAGAATTACAACTGCAGGAAACAAAACATGTGGGGAATTGCTATGGCAGAGACTGAATATCCCAGGATTAACATTCTTTGATTAAATTCATTTGGAATCAAAGAAAGGGAAAAGATATCTCATCACCAAACAAATGGCTTACGGAGTGAATGACAATCTGTAAGCATTCTCTAAAGGAAACTACCAGTGTTCCTCTTTGCCAAGTTCCTTCTGTTGACCGTATTTTATTGGTCTGCCATTTTTCAGCAATTAATATGCCAAGAGGAATAGAAGACCCCACCTTCCTTCTCAGGGGGTGGGGTCTAAGTTGGATTGAGGCTGGGGGATGGGGAGGCAGCTGCAGCTTTTTATCTTTTGATGACAACAAGTAGTTGTATTCCTACTTGGGCAGTCACCGGGTTCATGAATAGTGCCACAGTCTTTTAAAAGCCAGACTTGCTCTTTTGATCTACAAGTTCATATGACTCCATCACGGGCAAGGGCTTCTGTCCCTTTCCACCCCTCCTCCTTCCTGTCTTTGTCTGTGCCCTTGCAAGAGTTTAGGCTTCCAGGGAGAACAAAAGCACTGAGTTACCCAGTTCAGATAAAGGAACATAACCCCCTCCCCAACTTGATGGTATGGCTGTGGAAGAAATATAACAAACGTCTTTATTATGAGGAATTGTATCTCTAAAACTATCCTACAAAACTTGTGACAGTTTCACCTGGTCAGGAGATTGTTATGGAGATGGGATTTAAGTAAAGGACCAAGGGACTTCAATGTGCTTTCCTTCTATCCAGCCTCAATTTGTTTGGTGTATGTATACACACACACACACACACACACACATATATTCCTCATGTGACACACACATTTGTGTATGTATGTATCTATTTTGGTATGTGTATGTATGTGTTTTATATATGTGTGTATATATATACACATATATACATATATATACATAAAATGAAGCTGTAAACTAGATGTAACTTCTGATTTAAGGAGTAAAAGAATAGTGCTGTTTTAGAGTACTTTTTAAGACTAATTTTTAAATCATCTAGCTATGTATATACATATATGCACACATATATACAATGCTGAGTAGTATCAATGTAAATCAGCACTGGAAAGGCTCCTGGGAAGACCCAGGCTTCCTGTCAGCTGTAGTAGTACACAGGCAAAAGATGGGAATGACTTCATCACTGGTGTCACCTCCACTAAGCAGAATAAGAGCTTGGGTGGTTATTGACCCAAAATTCCTTTCTTCCTTGTGATGCACAGGCAGTCACTATTCTCTTTACAAGACCAAGCCACAATTAAAAGTAAAAATGATCAGGTACAGCTCCTTCCAAATTCCCATTTTTAAGGCTATTCTCTGGAATTCACTCACTGTCTCCAGAAGATTCCTAGTAAGATGCAGATACCAAAGACGGATCACAGAGCCGTCCATTCTGTTCCCATCTCCTGCTGCATACCGCTACTCGCCCTGGCTCTGTTCCATTCTTGCTGTGCTTATTATTGTTCAAACACTCCAAACATGTGTTCAACTCCGAGATTTTGCACTTATTGTTCCCTCCAACTGGAATGTTCTTCCTTTGAAAAACTCCTGACTCTCTCCTTTCCCTCCTTCAAGTCCATTCAGATGTCATTTTCTCAGTAAAACTGTTCTGACCATCTCATTCGAAGACTAGCTTCTTCACCCAACAATTCCTAGGTTCCTTGCATCTTCTTCCACCATTAGATTGCACTCCGCCATGGCAGGGAATTTGTCTTTTCGCTGCTGTAATCTCTAGAAAGGGGTGTGGCAGTAGGTAACCAATGACCATTTGTTGACGAATGAATGACTGAGAGAACATCGGCAGATTGCCTAGGTAGCTACCATTTTTTGGTCTGGTGAATTTTGAGAGGACTCAGTGAATGGCTTTGGGAAAAGAATCTACAAAATCACACAGCTCTGACCATGGATTTGCTAACATAGGAGTAAAAGTGTAAATCCATTTCTCAAATCACAAAAATGATGGCGAGTGGTATCTGAAGCACTCTTCTAAGCCGTCTGAGGTCTGTGAGTCTCTTCTTATCATCAGAAAATTGTAACTATGTCTGCTGATAACCATTAGCACAATGAGTGGGTTCCATGAAAAACAGGTCCTGTTTTGTTTCAACCCATACGTATATGAAACAGAGTCACAAACATTTCTCCCCAAACCAATAATCCAACCTGTTTCACTTTTTTTTTTCCTGTTTACTGTTTCCAGCCTCCACACGGTCAGCTTCCAACTCTCTAAATCCAGCTGGTTACCTGGGTATGGGGATTTTATTTCCAACATGCCTCTTACATCTTAGCCTCTCTCTCATTCTCATCATCACAACCCTAACCAGGCCTTTCTTAGCCCTTGCCTGGCTATTGCAATAGCTGCCCAACTGGTTTCCTATCTCTAGTTTCTCCTCCAACGTGTGCTCTGAATAGTTGTCACAATAATATTCCCGAAGAACAAGTGGGATGTCACTCTCACTAATCTTACCAAATTCCAATGGTTCCCCATTACCCTTCAGATGGGTCATTTAATCAACTTTGCAGGTATTTCACCCACTAGCACCCTAAGTAAGCCCTCACAATGGATGTAACTGCATATGTACTCATGCACCGGTCTCCTACATCAGAGTTTTTTTTTCAACTCTCCTCATCTTGGCTTCTTTTTCCCCATCCCATCTGTCTACCCCTTTCTGAGCTTAGGTACTTACGTCCTCGGAGTCCAGAGACCTCAAGGCCCATTCAGGCAGTCAGAGAACAGGGACTGGGAAAGCTCATATCTTTGTTTTCCTCTTGTCAGAAATTATCTTTCTCCTAAATATCTCTGTGCATTTATCACACAATTTCTTCATTGGAGTTATCCTTCTTATGTCTCACATTTTTATTACAGTCTGTTCATGTGGTCCTTGAGGATAGAAGCTTTTATGCTTCCATTTTATTACATGCTTTTCCTGACAGCTTGCTCACAGCAGGTGTCCAACTATCTAGGACTTGTGACAATAAATGTATATCACTGGTCTTCTACGGGTCACTCTCAAGCCCCCAAGTCACCTAGAAGTTTCCCTTCGCCCCTCTCAGCAGTCACCAGGGTTGTTATTCAAAGCTGAATGAGCTAGAAACCCAGCATGGAAAATAAATGTGACCTAACTTCCTCCAAGATGAATTTTAAAAAGGAAATAACCAGAGTGAGAAGAACAGAGACTTGATTTACCAGTTAAGGCTGTTGTCCCAGGTGCAGACATGCAATTTATTTCCCCAGTGCCCTGTGGCATACACCTGGATATCCTGTGTGCCTTGTTTTGTGAGAAGCAATTTGGTGGCATGTAAAACAAATTGGGAATTAGAGGGGTGGGTGAGTAAAGAAGGGCAAGAAGAAGAAATGGATGGAAATAAAGAGAGGGAGAGAAAAAGGGAGCAAATGAGGAAGGAAGGAAAGTGGAAAGGAAGGAAAAAAGAAAGGGGAGGCAACAAGGGTGGGAGGGAACGAAAAAGGAAGGAGGGAAGGAAAGAGAAGGAGGGAAGGGGAAAGGGAAGGAAGGACAGAAAGAAGGAGAGAAGGAAGGGTGGCAAGGAGGGAGGGAAGAATTCAGTTTCACCATGAGAGGCATGAACATTACAGAAGGCAACAAGCAGGAAGATGTCTGTAATATGCCTTTATGTAGGCTCTGCAGTTAGACGGCAGTCTAGTTCATTACTATCATCTGTGGTTCATTGACTGTTCAACACATGCCCTGCTTTCCCATCAGTGCAGATGTCTATCATTTAGGAATATAGGTGTCTTTCTCGCATGCATTGCCAGGATTCCTAAAAAAAGAAGCATGCCCCTTTATCTCTGTATCCCTAATACTGAGCATTTTGTATGGCACCTAATGAGGACTCAAGAGATGCGTATTGATAAGGGCAATATAAAATTATGTTTCTGAAACTTGGGCTACTAAGCCTGCCAATTATGTATTTTTTCTTGCAGACACAGACCACCACCTACATAAGTATTTTCATCTTCCAACTGATTCACATTTTTGAAATTTTTAACTTTGTGATGTTCCATATATATGAAATTACACACTGAGGCAAGCTAATATTTGCTCTGATACATGTTAATATAAGGAGATGACTATTTAAATAAAAAGTATTCATCCAGGTACTACCTAAGTAGGTACAAGGTGGTACACAGTTCAGTTCTGGGAAACACTGATTATATTTTGTTCACTAAATTGTGGCATAATTATTTATTTCAATTCTATAACTTAAGTCTTGCAGTAGGATTTCTGTGTACACTCACCAATGTTGCTTTTCCATAGAAAAATGTCAGTGTGGTGTGTGTGTGTTAAAGTGGTTAGTCTTTTTTAATGAGTTATTTTTATTGTAGTGGTAGAGGGACAGACATTGACATAGTGACCTTTTGTTCTAGTTTACTTCCTAAATGACTATAACAATCAAGCCTGGGCCAGGCCAAAGCCAGGAGCTGAGAAAACAGTAAGGCCCTTCCACCTCGGTAGCAGGGACCTATGTACTAAGACCTGCTGTCTGCCAGTACACAACACTAACATAGCACTGGATTCAAAAGTGGACTTGAACTTGGGCTCTCCAACACCACAGGTGGGCATCTCAAGTGGCATCTAAGCCACTGAGCTAAACGCCTGCCCACTGTCTTATGAACCAGTTGTTTAGTTGATGGAGCTTATTTTGCATCTGAGAAAAGGAAGGAGAGGTATTTCGTCATCTTTCCAGATGCTATAGGTAGGCGGATTCTGAACTCGAGAAAGTATTTGTTCATTTCAGTAATCAGTGGGGAAGATTTTCTTAAACCCTGACTTTCTTGCCTCTCTTATCCCCTAACTTCCAGCATATCCTCAAAATCTGTAATCCACCTGACCAACAATTCTTTCAATCATTCTAGAAGATAAATATGATGAAGTACTCAAATAATTCACAAAAGGAAAAAAATGTACTTAGCAAGAACTTGGGGAAATATGTGATCAAATGAACATAGATTAAAATAAAGTTAGACAAATTATTTTAAAAACATTTTAAATATAAGTGATTTTGAAAAATAATAATCAAAAAACTGATTTTGAAAAAAATTTGAAAAACAAATAAAAGTGATTTTGAAAAACAATAATCAAAAACTGATTTTGAAAAAAACCTGAAAAACAAAAGTGATTTTGAAAATTAATATGAGTCAGAGTGGACTGACATTGACATGGTCATGCTTTGTGGCTACATGATACATAGTGACTGTGGGCAATTTGTCAACCTAAATCAATGTGAATAAAAATCACAATGATGCCTTCTCCTCAGTGGTCATTTTGTTCTTAAGAACCTTGTCTTTGGAAATAACTGCAGATTCGGAAAACGGTATTTGCAACAGAATGTTCATAGCTACATTACTTATACTAGAGAAACCTAGGTGAGGGGGTGGGCATTTAGCTAGCAATTAACAGGTCTTCATCTACATCATAACCCCCAGCTCAGTTCCTGACTCCAGCTCCTAACTTCAGCTTTCCACTAATGGAGACCTGAGAGGCAATAGTGATGGTTCATGCAGGAGAGTTGCTGCCATCCACAATGGCCCTGGCCCAGCTCCACCCCACCCTTCACAGTTAATGGAGGCTCTTTGCCTACAAGACTCTGTCTTTGTCTCTCAGATACTTTTGTATAGATTTAGTTTTTTATTTGAAAGGCAGAGTTACAGAGAAAAGGAGACAGAGATCTTCCATGTGCTTGGTCACTCTCTTAATGTCCACAGCAGTATTTTTGTTGTTGTTGTTGTTTTAAAGAAAGAAAATCTAGGCAAGACAGAAATACCAACAATGAGGGGGGAAATACATAAAACTGGTATTTCACATTCCTTGAAACTAAGAGTACTACTTAACGATGTAGCAGATGCTTTGTGTACAATGGCATATAAAACTTCATAGCCAGCGATGTTAAATATGTAAAAGCATATGTGTGTAAAAAGAGACTCCAGGAAACACCTTTCTGTCTGGCAAAGCTCTGTAGTGTTCTGGTTAGGTGCATGAACCCTGACATCAGATTATCTGCATTTGCAATTCAACCTTGTGACTTAATTTGCTTTGTGACCTTGGCAGAGTTGCTTCATTTCTCTAAGACTTCATTTTTTCCCTCTGTGGAATGGAATAGTTATCTCACCATGATGTTCTGAGGACTGAGGAAGATAGTTTACATAAAGCTTCCAGCGCGGGTCTGCACACAAGGACACTGACTAAACAGTTACTCACTACGCAAACAATCATCAGTCATCGACTATGTACAAGTCAGTAACGTGCTGGTGAGGTCTGGGAGAATTGCGTGGTTTCTGCAATCTACTGACTTGACCGGGGGTGGGGGGAAGGAAAGGCACGCCATCAATGGCTTTCGGTGGCCACCTTCTCACCTCTCCCTTGGATTAACCTAAAGGTGCCGTGCTTGGCTTTTCCATTCTCACCCATTCCAAATCAAGAATTGGCCTCATCACACCCTTGCTTCAACACCTCCACTTGGATCCCCATGACTTCCAACGTAAAGCCCAGTGTCTTTATTCAGGAATTTTCAAAATCTGGCTTCAACCTATCCTTAAAGTGTCATTTCTTGGATTTTCACTCTCTGCATTTTTTTCTTTAAGAATAGTTTTTGTTTAGTTTAAAAAAATATTTATTTTATGTTTATTTGAAAGGTAGAGTTACAGAGAGAAGAAGATACATTGAAAGAGAGAGATCTTCCATCCACTGGTTCACTCCCTAAATGGTCACAATGACAGGAGCTGAGCTGATCTGAATCCAGGAGCTGGGAGCTACCTCTGGGTGTCCCAAGCAGGCGCAGGGTCCCACGTCTTTGGGCCATCCTGTACTGCTTCCCCAGGCCATAAATAGGGAGCTGAATTGGAAGTGGATCAGCCGGAAGAGGAACCGGTGCACACATGGGTTATCAGTGCCACAGGCTGAGGCCTTAGTCTACTACACATAGTGCTAGCACTGCTGTCTCTATTCTTTCTTTTTTCTTTTATTATTATTTTATGATATAGTTCCATAGGCCTTTGAATTTCCCATCCCCCTCCTCAAGTCCTCTCCCCCTCACTACTGATTTTCCCTCTAGTATTACAATTGGTGGTCCTCCATGAACAGTCATCAGTCCATCTTTCTGTCAGGACATATTCAACAGTTTCCTTGGGAGTCCATCTTTGGTCTGGATGTTCTCTGTATTCTTAATTGCCCATCTCAAGTCTGGACAGGACAGTCACAAGCAAAGGTTTGGTTCTGAGATCAAAAATGAAAGAAAGAAGGAAAGAAAGAAGAAAGAAAGGGAAAGAGAAAGAAAGAGAAGAAATTCTAGCCTTCTCAAATTCTAGCCTACTTTAAGAAGCAGGTTATTCCTAGAAGGCAACCCCAAGGATGCAGATGCAAAGTCTGCAGGATTCTGAGACAAGCTTCAAGGACAGCTTCTGAGCAATGTGTTGTTCTCGGCTCTGCCTGCTAAGTCTGTCCTGCTGCTGGATAGCACTCTGTATTCCATCAGATAGCAGAAAGGCTGGCTATATTTTTACCTGAATCCCTTGGGGGAAAAAGTGACCTCCAGTTTCTACTTCTGCAATGTTTTACCCAAACTTCAACTAACATGGATACTATTACTTAACTTCCAGAGCTGTCTCAGCTTCAACTGGACGATGAGCTCTGAGACTTTAGAGACTATGTCTCATTGACCCATATAGCCCTTTCCCAGCACGGAAACTGGCACAAGTCAGACAGTCACAAATGTCTGTAGGATGTGGTCATGCACTCATTTGTTGACATAAATCCCAGATGATTCTCTGGGGCATGGTAACCTCTATTTCATTTGTAACTTTTGAGGCTGCCATGACTTATTCTGACTTATCCCACAGGCCATGCAAAGTCAGTGTATTTTCTCATAGGGACAGTTTAGCACAGAATCTGCAATCACACAGCTAGGTTATTCTGGGAGAGAGGAGGAATCTGAGTACCACACCACCTGTTTGAACAGAGGTGAAGGAGCTTAGAGGACAAAGCTGCTGACTGCAATGCTAGCAGCTTAGAGGGGCACCCATTTGTGCCTCAGCTGCTCCACTTCCAATCCAGCTCCATACTAATGGCCAGGGAAAAGCAGCCAAAGATGACCCAAATGTTTAGGCCCCTGCCATCTACATGGGAAACTCAGCTGAAGTTCCTGGATTTGTCCTGGCCATTGTAGCCATCTAGGAAGCAGATGGAAGAGTCTCTATGTCTCTCTCTTTTTTTTAAAGATTTATTTGTTTTTATTACAAAGTCAGATATATAGAGAAGAGGAGAGACAGAGAGGAAGATCTTCCAACCAATGACTCACTACCCAAGTGAGCTGCAACGGCCGGTGCTGTGCTGATCCGAAGCCGGGAACCAGGAACCTCTTCCAGGTCTCCCACATGGCTGCAGGGTCCCAAAGCTTTGGGCCATCCTCGACTGCTTTCCCAGGCCACAAGCAGGGAGCTGGATGGGAAGTGGAGCTGCCGGGATTAGAACCGGTGACCATAGGGATCCTGGCGCATTCAAGGCGAGGACTTTAGCCACTAGGCCACGCCGCTGGGCCCAATTCTCTATGTCTCTTTCAGTCTGTCTCTACCTCTTGTGCTATAGCTCTGACTTTTGAATAAATAAATAAATCTGTAAAAATATACATATGTGTTTGTTACTATATATTACCATACTATATGTATACTATAGTACATATAGTATACCATTTATGGTAACATATACATATGCATATATACATGTATGTATAGTAAAGGGATCCTGAGGTCAACCAACAACAAAAAAAGAGGGATGGTGTGCAGATTTCAGTCTGGAAGGGATTAACCAACTTTGGGAAGTCACACTACCCAGAGTTGAGCAGGGCACAAACTGGCTGGCTGGTTGTCCCGTGATCAGATCCCCACGCCCCCTGAGCTTTCCTGTTGAAACGCTATGGTAGCGTGATGATTACTCACATGGACTGACTGAAGTTAGAGTGCCGTGGTGGGAATTTACAGCTCTGTCTGCTGTGTCATGCTGGATGCATTATGTAATCTCTGTGCCTCAGTTCCCTGTTCTGTAAAATGCACTAACAATAGATGTGTTTCAAAAAGTAACTGGCCCAAAATGCATGTAAATCTACAGGACTATGTCTAGGGCATCAGCTGCTTAATAAATAGTAGCTATAATAACTAGATTCCTCAGTTATAAAGCGGAATCAGCTCATGCTTCAATGTGATAATTTTCCTCTGGGTTTCTTATCAAGCATGTGCTAGAATGTTCTGTAACCATCTTTGTCCTTGCCTTAAGCCCAGTCTTAGGAGCTTGACTTAGAACCTACCAAGCTAGTTCCAGTCCACAAGACTGGCCAAACTAAGGTAGCATTAAACACATGGGGTCTCTCATTCACCTGTTGGAGATCATTTTCATAAGTGTTACATTTGCAGTGGGGAAAAAAATCAGGTTTCCTCCAAAATGACAGAGCTGAGGCTTAGGAAGGTCACAGGGCTGGGAGCCTGCTGCTGGCCAAGTGTGGAGCTCAGCCCCTCACAGAAATGTCTCATCCTCCTCGCTTGTGGTCACTGTTACTCTCTCCTAACAAAGGGAAAACTAAACAGTACTGGTAATGTCAGAATTAGATTCACATCCAGCTCTCAAAACCTGGAGCTTCACGTTAGCGCATTGCTTCCTCACTGCTCCCAACTCTCCCCCTTATAAACAGCATTCTGAATACTGCTTTATAGCCCAGATATCAGCAGCAAATATTTATAAAAGGCCAATTTTCAGTTCCAGCTCTGCAGTCCCCAAAGCCTATCAGGAGGGAAAAGTACCCCCAGAACAGTTTCAACTTTCAGGAATAATTTCTTTATAAGAGAAGAGACCCTGAGCACACACACGAGGGAGACTGTCACATGAGGCTGCAGCTACTTGCCAAGAAAGGCCAGGGCTGCTGGTGAACCAGCAAAAGCTAGGAAGGCACAAGTAAGTATTCCTGCTGCTGGCTGCCAAGGGAGCATGATCTGCCAATACCTTGATTCTAGACTTCCAGCCACCAGCATCATAGAACAGTGAATTTGAATTGTTTAAGCCCCCTGCCCCAGGCTTGTGGTACCATATTCCAGCAGTCTCAGTAACCCTCC
Source organism: Ochotona princeps (assembly GCF_030435755.1). NCBI lineage: Eukaryota > Metazoa > Chordata > Mammalia > Lagomorpha > Ochotonidae > Ochotona > Ochotona princeps. Next base: position 27,165,251 of record NC_080844.1, read on the forward strand.
TCTCACTCCTGTTGTAGGGCAACGATCATGACCAGAGGATATCCTTGGCTGGGTAACTCCAGCTGCAGTCCGGGAGTCTGGTTCTCTACTCTCAACATGATGATGTGAGGACGGCCAGTCATGACAATGGCCAAATGGCAGACATTGTTGGCTTCTCCCCAAAGCGTCCCTTCTGCGTGTGTTACCAGGTCCCCTAGATTGCTCAGGTATCAGCCCTACATTCCCCCTAGGCTTCTGTAAGTCTGGAACTAAGTGGACTTTACGCATTTAAAAAGATGCCATGATTGGAGCCAGTCAACTGAATCACCTTCTTAGAGCCCATCTTTTTTAGTGACACTATGTGGGAACTTCAGAAAGTTTGTGGGAAGAAAAAATTCAAAGATGATGTAAATTTCCTGCAGTTCCCCGGCTTGTGAGGCTCCAGCCTCAGCTGAGTTTTACTGCACGAGCTAAACCTAAACAAGACTTATGCATCCTGTCTTCTCATATTGAAAAGGAGTGTGTGATTCATCCACCAGCTCAAAAGATTGCATAGGTTTGGTGGCTGTGCAGGTGTAACCACCAGTGCTCACTAACACCTTGTGAACGCCTAGCTCCATTAATAACTATCTCACTCTGCCTCTCTTCTCTTTCTCCTCCCTCTAAACAAACTGGTGGCTGTGTACACTATGTTTCCCCTTATTCACACTGAACTTGGTAATTTTACAGCATGGCATCTTTTTTCACCATAGCACATGATTGCTTCTTCATGAAGTTCAAAAGTAGGTGAACCAACCTATGTGGTTTGAAGTGATATTCTTGGCCTTTCCTTCTGGAGTTGGGGTCTAGATGCACAGATCTATTTTATAACACTCACGATTCGTGCACTTCTCTGTTATTTATACCACATGTCAATCATTTATTTTGTTTTAAAGATCAGATTCTGGCTCCCACGAATTCTAAAGCCCTTCCTTCCATGCAGTGTTCCCACTGAGTTCTTCCAAAAGAACACCTCTAGAAAGGCTGGGCTTCCTAAAACATCCAATGAATTCATACCAAAGTGTTTACCTACCCCAGCTACTAGCTGATGCCCTGGATTGGGTCGACCGCCTAGCACCTCCACTCAGCTGCTACATTCTAGGAGCTAATGGACACTTCTTGATTCGTTTCTTTAAAACTATTTTTAAAATTTCCTGGTAAATTGTGTGTGTGTGTGTGTGTGTGTGTGTGTGTGTGTGTGTGTGTGCGTGTGGGTAGCTTTTCTGTACAAGAGTTGAGGCCTGTGTCACTGTGAGCCAGGTCTTTGGATATTCAGTTTATATGTTACATAATGCCTTCATGCCCCTCAAATCACACGGGATTGCCTTGAATTGAATTTATTCAGCTGATTGTTTGCGTGAGCAAAGGCATCACTTTCACAACCAAGCAGTAAGCAAATGACTAACCGTGTTCCCATCTGCTCACTTTCTGCATCGGCTTTCCGAGGTGTTTACCTCAAATACGTCTAAAACCTTGTGAATAAACACAATTCAGTTTGCAAAGGAACTGCTCATTCCACGCTGCATCACCTGGCACTTTCCTCTCAGTGCAAGGGAGAGGAAAAAAAAAAAAAAAGAAAGACCAACAAAAATGTAAGAAATGTATCTGCACACAAATTGTACTTATTCTGAATGTCATTTTGTTCACCCCTGGCACTCAGGGCACATAAAATATTGACTTTAAAAAATGAAAATAAACAAAATTTTCTTGATCTTCTCAATGGGGACTTCTGGGATGAAACCTTCACTTGAAACATATTTCCTCATGAATAAAAGCAAAGATCTGTGGCTAATGTATACTTTGGAGAGTTTAAAATTTATTAAACAAAGACATGATGTGAAAGTAGCACTCTAGCAGATGGTGAAAGGTATGCAAATGGAGGTATGAACTCAAGATCATACGCGCTCTCGAAGAGTGGAAAGTATCCTAGAAGTGGACAGGGGGCAGACGGAAGAGCGTCTGGGTAAACAGAGAGCTTTAGGCAATGTGACAGAGCACAGAATGACAAATCCGACAAGCACGGAGAGCCAGCAGGTAAAGGACAAGGCCAGTGCTTTGGGTGGGGGGACGATATTAGAGATTGACAGTCCTGGCCAGGGCAGGGGAAGCCAGAATTTTCTGAGTATGAAGTGAAAGTTTAGAAAGCTCTCCAGAGCAAACAGGAGTAAAGCAGTAGTGTCACCCAGCTTGAGTGAGTGTGTGTGTGTGTGTGTGTGTGTGCATTTGCACACAGAATGTAGTGTAGCCAGCCATTCCAGAAATCTTTCTCCAGTGAAATTCCATGCTCACTCACCACTAGCTCCTGATGCCCCACTCCTCCAGCCCCTAGCAACCACCTGCCTGCTTTCTATCACTATGAATCTGACTACTCTAAATAGCTCCTGTACGTGTACACACAATATAATATTTGGCTTTAGTGGCTGGCTTGTTTCATTCGGCATATCTTCAGGTTTTACCTCAGTTGCAGCATGTGTCAGAATTCCCTTCCTTTTTCAGACTGAGCCATGCTCCCCTCGCAAGCACAGACAGCATTTTGTTTTTTCTGTCTTATCGCCTGGGTTTTACTACAGCCTGGATGATGAGATCGCCAGCTTTTTTTTTTTTTTCTTTAAGATGATTTTGTTATTCTTGGGTCCTTTGAAATTCCATATAAATTTCAGGATATAGTTTTCTTTCTATTTTTGCAAAAAATTTTTAAAAAGTCCTTCAGGAAAAAAAATGATGAGAAAGTCCCTCAGATTTTGACAGCAGGTACCCTGACTCTGTGGATTCTGTGGACTGCTACTGACACTTTAATACTGCCAAGTCGCCCAGCCCATACTCATGAAGAATACTCATGAGGAATCCATTCATCTATTTCTGTAACAGGTGTATGTAATATATATATATATATATATATATATATATATATATATATATGTATATATATATATATATATGGCTGCATTTATTTTTAATTAGCCCTTTCATCCTGTGCTTGTAAATTGAGATGAGGAGAGCTGTAAAATGCCACATAGATAACGCACACTAAGTACATGCTATTGAATTACAAACAAAATACAAAAAGCAGGGTAACAGTTACAGTGGCATAAATTATGCTTCCAACACCAATGTTTATAATGCACACCTAGATTCCCCTAAACAAGATAATGTTGGTCACTTTTTTCTCCCTTTCCTTTCATAAACTCTGCTCTCCTCAATGTTCTCTTCGCTGTCTCTATCATAAACTTTTACTTAGAAAGCCACCTTCCTGCAAAAAAAGAGAAATATATTCTTTTTTTAAAAAAGATTTATTTTATTTTTATTACAAAGTCAGATATACTGAGAGGAGGAGAGATAGAGAGGAAGTGGAGCTGCCGGGATTAGAACCAGCAGCCATATGGGATCAAGGCGAGGACTTTAGCCACTAGGCCACGCTGCTGAGCCCGAGAAATATATTCTTAAAGTGTGATTTTTAAAAATTATTTCTATTTGTTGGAGAGAGAGGGGGAGAGGATTTTCATCTACTGGCGTATTCCCAAATTTCCTTGACGTTCAGGATGAAGCCAGGATCCAGGCATGCAGTCCAGGCGGTGGAACCATCATGACTGCCTCACAGGGCCTGCATTAGCAGGAGGCAGAGCCAGGAATGGGGTGTGGGTACGTCAGTGTGGAACTTAGGGGTCTTAACAGCTAGATTCAAGGTCCACTCATCCAGTCTAGGTCATTAAATTATAGCTTGCTTAGTGTGAAATTTACCATTTTAAACTACATTGTTCAATGAATTTCAAAAAATGTTTCTAGTCATTCAATCTTAGAATCAGGCTTTAGAAAATGAACTTAAATGTAGTGTTGTCCGTCACACTGGGAAAAAATATTTGCCAATCCGTGGTTCCTCATAAAATTAGCTATTACTCAGGAATTCCACTCTAAAGCAAATGCTTCCAAAAATTGAAAGCACAGGCTCAAATACTTCGCACACTAATGTTCACAGAATCATTATTCAGAAAAGCAAAACGAAGTAACAAAAAACCCCCCACACAACCGGAAACTCAGTTGTTCACAAACAAATGAATAAACAGCATGTGGGTTACACACGTGATAGGATATTATTCAGTCTTAGAACGTAATGAAGTTCTGACACACTACAACATGGAGGAAGCTTATGGATATGACGCTATTGTGAAATGAAACAGTCACAAAGAACAGACACTATAAAATGTATGATTCCACTTACCTAAGGCGGCAAAAACAGACAGGTTCGTAAAAGCAGGAAGAATAGAAGTTATCAGGGGCTGAAGGAGGGCCAGTGGAAACTTACTAAATGGCTCCAGAGTGTTTTGTTTCTGTTGATGTAAGCATTTTGGAACTGTATAGTAATGATGGTTATATAACATTATTCATGAATTTAATATCATTGAATTATTTGCTTATAAATGGTTAAATGGTATATTTCTTAGATACATGTGATCGTTTTGATATTTTATTTAAAACAAAGTGGATATGCCTTACTTTGGAGGGATGCGGGCAATTCCAAACCCTTTGGATTAACATGTGCCACACACTACCCTGAAAATTAATCCAATATCACAAAATTTCTCTCTGTATCCGCTTCTCTGAAAATCTGCCTTTGCAATAAAAATAAGTAAATCTTTTTAAAAAGAGAGAGAAAGAGGGCCTATAGGCAGGGCAATCAAGGAGGAAGCAATGGTCTCGGATGGCCTGCATGGGGCACCTCAGAGGGATATGAACCTGGCACAGGGAACAGGGAACTTGGCAGAAGGGAACCAGGGATGCCATACCAAGGTCACGTATGTCTTTCATGGGCTCTGGACATTTTTACTCTTGAGAGTCTCTTTGTAAAACATGTGTACATGTTATAGTCCTAAAAGAATGTAGAGCCTGATTTGTTCTTTAATTTCAAAAGAGATCTAAACTTTACCATGGGCCTCTATATGCCACACTGGCTTTGATGAGTCTGAAGGAATCAACCCAGGACAAGTCCCAGAGGAATTGACTGTGCCCAGACTCCCAGACTGTGACTACCCCACTGCTCCCGTAGCCTCTGGTTTAGGTGTTGGGGACTCAGTTACTGCACACGTGTGGTTGAGTACAGGAACGTGACAGACTGTCTACTGTTGGGAAGTTAAGACCTGGAGTCGAGGCAGGTGTTTGGTTCAGGGGCTAATGCGCTGCTTGAGAAGGCCACATGCTATGTGGGTTTGAATTTCAGCTGGGTTTGAATTTCAGCTCCTCTGGGGGTTTGAGTCTTGGCTCCACTTCTGATCTAGCTTCTTATGAACTCACACCCTGAGTGACAGAAAGTGATGTCTAAAATATTTCGGTTCCTGCCACACACACACACACACACACACACACACACACAGAGCAAAAACAACATTGAGTTAAGGGCTCCTGGTTTTGGTCTGGCTCAGGCCCAGCAATGCAGACATTTGGAGAGTGAACCAATAGACAGCAGATTCCTCTCCTCTCCTCTCCTCTTCCCTCCTCTCCTCTATCGCTCCATCAGTTTGTCTTTCAAATTGCTTAATTATTTAACTATTTAAAAACCATGAACTCCAGAATCAAAGGCTCTGGATCTGAATCACAGCTCCCTGTGTTGTACCCTGCCCTGCTAAGTCAGTTGGAGCCATTTTCACTTTTTTGAGCCAAGTTCTTGTTTGTAAAATGAGTGTGAAATTTCCTTGTAGTACAGAGAAAGAAACGTGCCGGAAGAGCACCCAGTCTCACAATGTGCAGCACATGTGGCTGGCAGGTGCTGGCAGCTTTCAGTTCCACACATCCCCACCACATCACCCGGCTGCATACAAGCAAACCTAGACATGTGGGGTTTATGTGAGACAAAGGAACGAAGGGAGAAAGAGATGACTGGAAGGGAAGACAGCAGGGAGCCCAGGAAGGAATGCAAGCAATATGAACCAGTGCACATTTTAGCCCAGGCCAAGCTCCATGAGCCTGTCCTCTTCCGCCACACTACCTGGAGTGTGACCACATCTAAGCACTCAGTGGCTCGTGCTCCCAGCTGCAGATACTGTTCAGATGGTCATCCAAAGCCGGGAACCAGAACAGAAGCATTCCAGGTTCCCACTCTAAGTCTCATGTTCCTCTGACCTCCTTTCCTCCTTTGCCCGTTGCACTTAACTAGAGACCTTGCAGCCCCACACTGCCATGTGCTTTCTTTTGCTGAATACCCTCATGTCCTGAGCCTTCAACCCCTGTGTCTCCTTCAGTTGCTGCCTAGGTGAGCTCCACCCGATGCGCTCCTGAGTTCCCACAGTGCCTACACCATGTGTCATCCTGACTGACAATTAGTTATTTACATCTCTTCCCCAGCAGAAAGGAGAGGGACTGCTGAAGTGTCCCTCACGACCTGCCTCCCCGACCCGCTCCCATCCCAGCTGCTGCCCCACCTCCTGCACATGTTGGCAGGTCTTGAATGAGGCAGGAAGGTTTCTTCATTGTTTACTTGGGTTTGGAATCGCTCTGCTCACACCTGTTCCAACACAGGACCCTGATTTAGGGAGCAGATTACGATGTAACACTTAGCAAACTCCTAAGGCAGCATGAAGGGACAAGAAACATATGGAACTGCTTCCAAGATAGGAAAATATTGGGGAGACTGACTTGATAACTGCCTCTAGATCTCCAAAAGGCCATTCTCAAAGGACCAAGGCTTTGCAGGGGGCAGGGCAGGGCTTGAACGGATGAATGGTAGCCCCACAGGCCCAGGGTGAGGGGCTGGACAGCTGCAAGTTCATTGCTCACCGACTTCCTCTCCCTTCCTTGGTGAGCACTGGCTTTCTTTCCTTCTTTTTCAAAATTACCTGTTCATCCCCTGACTTCTACTTGGCCCTGATCTCATGCAGATAAAAGCCCTGGGATTGGACAGCCTTTGTCCTCAGTGCCTAGGGAGTGCTCCATGGACTATTCTCTGGCATTACCTTCTTCCTGTGGAGGAAGCCAGCTGCCAGCCCCACCACAATCCACCAAGGCAGCGTGCTGTCTGAGGGGCCAGCAGGGCAAACTCCAATGTTCCTGTTAGACCTCGGGTTGCTCTTGGACCCCCATGCTCCCAGTTTATTGCCTGAAGCCCGTGGAGGCAGCTGTGTGACATCCCAATGGCCACAGAAGCACTGGGACATTCTAATTCTCAGCATCATCTGTGCAACTGTGAACACTGCTGGGCTTCCAGAGAACAGTCGAGAAAGGTGGTAAAAGTCACTGAGGCCTTGCGGCCGAGGGGGCTGGCTTCTTGCTGAGCCCCTGCACAGCTTTTTCCACGGCAAGAGGGCTGGGTGGCCCCCAGCCCTGCTGATCAGCTGCTACCCCTGGAGCAGGCTGATGCTCTGCAAGGCAGGACACAGTTGCACATGGCCTCGCTTTATCCCTGTCTGCTCTTGGGGACAGTTGGCCCTGCCGTCTTCAGTATCTGTGGCCTCCTGTATGTGCTAACCCTTGGCTCAAAGTCCTTATAAAATGAGTCACTCAGGCCCTTGCAAGAATCTCCCCCTTTCCTCGCTCATCCCTGTATGCATGGTGCTCCTGAAAAACCTTTCGGGACTCCAGCTTGCAAACAGATAAAATCAACCCAGATGGGAAAGATGAACCTGTGTGTGGGACCTGTGTGTGCAGCCCAGCATGTAGCAGGAGAGAGCTAATTTGATATCATGTAGGCACATATTTCCATGTGTTATGTTAGCATAAAATGTCATTGAACCTTACACTCAGGATTCATGTATTGTATCATATATATTTTAGACTTCAGTAAGATGCTGGTTAACATGCCCAGATCCCCCACTGGAGTCACTGGGTCTGATTCCCAGCTCCAATCCTTATTTCAATTTCTTTCTAATGCAGACTCTGGGGAAACAACAGTGACAGTTCAAGTTCAGACTCCTGCCACCCACATGGGAGACCTGGATTGAGTTCCCAGCTTGTGGGCTTTGGCTTGGTCCTGTCCACCCCAGGCATTGTGGGTGCCTGAGGAGTAAACCAGCAGATGGGAACTCTCTTTCACTCTTCTCTCTGTCCTTCCCACCCTTCTTCCCCTCTCCACAAACTGAATGACTGCTTTTATTTTGGCCAGCGCTGTCTAAGGGCCTACAAGGCATCAGGGACTCGGAGATAACACACAAACCTTATCACTTAGTCTGCCCTCAAACTTTCTTTCTAGGTTTCTCATACTCCTGCACAACCACAGCTAGATGATTTGCAATGTCTCAAATACTTCCCTTTACTATCTCGGATTCCTCTGAGAGTCCCTGTGTACCTCACTCCCTATCACCACGTTTTTCTACCCCTGGTTCCTCTCGCTGAAATCCTACCACGCGTCTCAAAAACCAGATCACCTCCCGAATGAGGTTTTCTCAGCCCGAGAGGTGCCCCTGTTTGCAATCCTGTATTCCTTGGATCTGCTCTGGGGAGTCCTGCCCTTGTTGTTTGACTTTTTCTGGTAGACGCAAGTTCCTCGAGGCTAGAGAGTCATCTCTGATTCACCCCTGCTGCACAAATGCCTCCTGCATGAAAGAACAAGAAGCGGGAAATACCTTCAGTTGCTTCCTAGACCCTCCCAGCTGGCCCTCTCCCTGTTCCACTGGAGATAAATTCCAACTGTAAGCGAACGCCCTGCTACATCCCTGCTCCTGGATTTCCATCATGGTCAGCGTGCCGGATTTGGGCTGCAATTGTGTGTTAAGGCATAGAGAATGCCAGAAATGAGCTCCAAAGACCTCCTCGGAAAAAGCAAAAGGAGAGTATGGAAGGAGGGTGGACCACAGGAAAATGAGCAAATATGCATGCTAGTAAGTGGTCTCTTGAGATGTGGGATGTGTCCACCTCTCCCCAGATGTCTCCCTACCCAACCTCCCTGGCACACCCCTTCCTCTATCTCCAGAGAAAAGAGCTTTACAGCCTCTCTCTCCCTGGAGAGAGCAAAACCCATTTACAGACACCAAATGGATTGGACCTTGGTATACAGCTGCCAGCACTGTACGTCCATGACAGAAGCACTTCAAGAAGTAACTTCATGTGTTATCTGTCACACAGGGCACTTATGAACATTCATGAAGGCTGAAATTAGACGGGGTTAGGGGCAGGTGATTGGTGCCACAGTAAGACACTGCTTAGGATACTTGTATCTTGTTCATAGTGTCTGGATTTCAGTCCTGGCTTCATTCCCAGTTCCACCTTCTTACTAATGCATGCACTCATTCACTCCCCAGATGCTCACAATACCCAGACCTGGGCCAAGTCAAAGCCAGGAGCCAGAAACCCCATCCAGGTCTCCCATGTGAATGGCAGGGGCCCAAGTATTTGGGCCACCACCTGCTAATTTCCTGGGTCTATTACCAGGACGTTGGATGATAAGCAGATTGACTGGATTCTACTATGAGATGTGGATTCCCAAAAGGTGGCTTAACCTGCTGTACCACAACAACCAGCCCTAGACATGTGGGTTTCAGGTGTATCCATGGACACACGCTGTTTTTTTTTTTTTTTCAGAAGATGGGAAATAACAAGAATGGGTTCAAATCAAAGAGGCAGTAATTTTTTAAATATAATTTTTCTTTTTTAAAAAAAAATGAATATATCCATGCATTGTGATGCTAGTTTTCAATTAAAACATTTCAGTAACTAAGACAGCATAGTCTATATTCATGAGAAATTAAGTAGCGGGCATTCTTCCCAGGAACTGGGTGGGGAAGTGATGCATGTGGGAGCTGGAGGGACTTCTAACCTACGGGGGAGGTGAGATGGCCTGAGGGAAGAGTGGGTCTGGCAGGTGAGAAGATTGGGACTAGAAACTTGGGTGTCGGGCTGACACATGCAGAGGTTTCCAAGCGTGGAACTCAGAAACCCAGGCATCTCAAGACAAACTCCAAGGGTTTCCCAAACAATGAGGCTGCATCTGCCAAGCAGAAAGGTGAGGGTGCCAGATGGACTGTTCGTTTGTGATTGGTCTTCCATTGTGAGGTTCAGAGTAAGATTTCATTGGAAGGAAGGAGAGAGAGTGGGAAGATTGCTTTCTGCTAAAACATTTGACAATGAGTGATCTTGCGTGGAATGAGGTCTTACAGAGAAAGTACTTCAGATGGAAAAGGCTCAGGATGAATGTATGGAGATTAAACACAAGGAACATGTTTGACTGAAAGACAAAATCATTTGTAATTAATGTATACTGACTGCCCTTTTCCCTTGTCAGGGTTGAGGTTATCCCCAAAAGTCAAAATCAAGAGTCAGAGTTCAGGGAGCTGGTGGAGTGTAGACAATTGGTGTTTAACTTTTTTTTAAAGATTTATTTATTTTTATTGGAAAGGCAGATACACAGAGAGGAGGAGAGACAGAGAGCAAGATCTTCCGTCTGATGATTCACTCTCCAAGTGAGCTGCAACGGCTAATGCTGTGCCGATCGAAGCCAGGAACCAGGAACCGCTTCCAAGTCTCCCACGTAGGTGCAGGGTCTCAAAGCTTTGGGCCGTCCTCGACTGCTTTCCCAGGCCACCAGCAGGGAGCTGGATGGGAAGTATGTCTGCCGGGGTTAGAACCGGCGCCCATATGGGATCCTGGAGCGTCCAAGGTGAGGACTTCAGCCACTAGGCCACGCCACCGGGCTCCGGGTGTTTAATTTTTGGTAATAATCATTAGTGTGCTTTTGAGCATTTCTAAGGAACTCTGTTAAATTAATAGACTCATTAATGATCTCGCTAATTCTCTCAACAACTGATGAAGTAGGCCCTGTTATCATTCCTACCAAGTTCAGAAAAGTTGAGCAACTTGCCCAGCCTTCCCCTAGAGAGCCAGGCAGCAGAGCTGGGCATTGAAGGCAAGCTGCCTGTCTCAAAGGCCAAGTTTCAGCTCAATGCAATAGTGTCTCCCAAAGGCCAACCAGTGAGCAAATATGACTGAAATAAGCAGTGAGTGCCTGTAGCAAGTAGTCCCAAGTTGGAGAGAACAGTACTTCTGTTTCTGAGAAGGTATACATGACATAGGCTACCAAGAAAAATTCCAGAAACATCCTGCTTGGGTCCTTGATGAATCAACCATACCCAGAAGACCCATTCCTTTCTGGATGCCACATCTTAGGAAGGCTGAAAGGTGTCTTGCCTTCAATCAGCTAGAGGAAGAACGAAGGATCTGGGTTGCCAGATTGCAGGACATTTGATGTAAAGACTGGGAGAAAGCTCTCTGAAATAGCTTTTTAGAAGAAGAATAATGAAACTTGTTTTGTGCAACTCTGGGTGGCAGAACTCCGTTCAATTGGTGAGTAAGATGAAGGCAAATTTCAAATAAATATTGTGAAAGATTTTCCGTAAGCCTATCTGAAAATGAAAGGGACCACACTGGAGGTGGCAGGTTCTCTGTCAAACGAAGCAACCAAGAAAAGACAGAATTCGCATGATTGCTAAGAGTAATTTCATGACAGGTAGAAGATCGAATGACTGCCAAGAAGATGCTGTAAGTTTAAGACTATGATGTTTCTTTTTTCCTTTTCCAAGTGTATGCCTGAGCCAAAGACTTCACAGTGAATCCAATGGACATCTCAGCCACTGAAAGCAGAACTGCTTTATCAGTCCCTGTATTCCATGCGTCTGTGCAGAGACCCATGCTCTGACCCAAGCAAATATGTCTGTGAGCAAAGGTGACACTCAACCCACTAATACTACAAGTCAGAATAAGTACCATCTCCGTAGGGGAGACAGTCCTTGACAAACGAGATTTGGCCTGCTTGATTAGAAATATATGTCAGGGGCTGATAATAGGAAAATCCTTTGCAGCCAAGCTCCAGAACCTGAACAGTCATAATGAGACCGATTTAATGAGCCTCCTGTTCTATAACAATATTAATTACAACCCTGTAGCAGAAGGCAGCCAACTTGAGAGAAAAGAGGTAAGATGCACAGGAGTTGGATCTCATTCAGAATCTTTTCCCCAGATACAAATAGAGTGGCAATCCCACCTGTGGGTCTCCAGCAAGCAAATAGATTTAACACTTTAAAGCTGTGTGGCAGAAACGCTTATGGAGTCAGTGTAGACAGAAGAATGCTTCTGAACTTGGGGGTTGATATCATAGAACGCATCTATCCCAAATCTGTCAGATCAGCCTGATCAGTTCCAACTTGTTGATGCCCTGGAAAAAGGAGAAATCAGAGCAGCGAAGGCACCTCCTGGCAAGCAGGTGGGCACAACTCCACTTGTTTTTGCTGGTTCGAGCTCACAAATCTCTCCTCTTAAAGAAATGGATTTTCTCAGATAAAATATAAGCTGAGACTTGTCATCAGTCCGGTTCAGTAAGTCATCAAAGTTGTCTGTTTACTGATTTTATTTCTTGAACACTTGCTTTGCTGACATTGCTCAAAGTGCTTGAAGTGTTTTAGTTCATATGGTCATCACAGGACACCCTGTGTATGGTACTGTGTACCCCTTTATAGGAAATACAGAGATGCTAATTGGTTTGTCCAGGCTGTCCTTTAGCTAAAGCCAGGATTCAAACCCAGGCTGACTGATTCTTGGTTTAACACCAGGCTGTTCCATGCCTTGTGTATTAGCACAGAACTTACTCATTTGGCATGTGTTCCTGCCCTGAGCAGGCACTGTGCTAGGTGCTGGGACAGAAATGAAGAAGACACAATTCCTTCCTGGAGTAGCCAGGCCATTTCCACAGCTTTAAGGAACTGCCTCATTCTGTGGGAGTCAGCAAGGGTTTGTGGAGATGGTGAAGTTCAATCTGGGATCTGAAAGAGGAGCGGGTGTTGGGCAGTAAGGGACTGGTATTGTGGCGCAGTGAGCACTGCTACCTGTGATGCCAACATCCCTAACTGAAGTGACAACTTGAGTCGCAGCTGCTCCACTTTTGAGCTAACTCCCAGCTAATATTTCTGGGAAAGCAGTCAATGATGGCTCAAGTATTCCCTGCCACCTACATGGGAGACCTGAAAAGAGTTCCAGGCCCCTTGCTTTGGCCTGGACAGGCTCCCGCAGCTCCTGTAGCTGCAGTCACTTGAGGAATGAAGCCGCAGGTGGAGGATTCAATCTCTCTCTTTTCTCGCTCTTTCCTGTGTGTCTCCCTCTATCATTTTGCCTTTCCAACAAAAAAGAAATGTTAAAAAAAATCATTAGGAGTGGTGAGGAGGTAGGGATGGGAGAAGGAAGAGGAGACAGAAGGAATCCCTAAGGGTCAGTTCAGGTGGAAGCAGTGAGCACAGGCTAGTGTGAAGGAATTATATACACAGAGAAAGGAGAGGGGCTCAAAGCAAAGGACTCAAGAGGAAGCCAGGCTTGATCTAGGCCTTTAAAAACAGAATAAGGATAAGCAGCAAATACGCTTAAATCCATTGACGTTTTCTCATATTTACATAACCCTCTCACTTAACTCAGACCCAGGGAACTTTGCCACACAGACAAAGGTCTGACTTCCAGGGGTTAAGCGTCTGCCAATCAAAAGTAACAATGGGTGGTGCAAGGGTCGAGGGCTGCAGATGCAGAAGGCACACAAGGGAATCCTCAATAGAGAGAGTTGAAGCAACGCCTCTGTCTCCTTGTGCTGGAGGTCCACAGGCCTGACAACTCACGCCGATACGTCTCCATCCCACAGCACACCAAGTCACAGACCCCAGCAAATGATCCCAAAGTTCATTCCCAGCTCCCTGCCACCACAGGAACCCGCCACGCAGCTCTCTCCATCCTGTCCGTCACTGCTAGCATTCACCCATATTAGCCACATTAAACCACAGACTACAGCCCCACCTGCAGTTTCTGATTCAGCCAGCCAGGCAAGGAGTCAAGAAAGTGTGTTTCTAACAGTCTCCCTGATGATGCTCATCCTGGTTGTCCTGACTTTAGAATGGCTGATCTTGGGCACCAGGGAAATGTGCCTCTCTGGAAAGACTTCCCCAGCACTCCAGTCCCTCCGGCTTCTCTCTCCAGTCTCCCTGCACATTGAAGCTAGCACATGCCGCAAAAGCAACTCAACTACAAGATGGAGGGGCCAGACCGACAAGGGAGTATCAGGGCTTTGAACAGGCTCTGACACATTTGAGCACAGTTGGGTGAGAGATGGAAACTACTGAAGGTGAACTGGAAAATTCAGGCACAACTCACTCAGTTCCAATCCGTTTTTACTGGGTGTCGTGGCACACGCACTATGGCCAGGTCTTCCAGCTTTCAAGAGAAGACAGCTATTGTGACTTCTACAGAAGATGTTCCAGTTTTTCAACACTCGTTCAAGATTTTTGAAGACACAGCCGGATGGGCAGGTGACCTAGGAGGCCTCTCGCAGCTTTAGCCTTGTGTGGTTTGGGGCTGTGTTGAAAAACCTAGTGGTGTCTTCTGGGCTGTCACAGAGAAGGACATCAGAAATAGGTGGATGAGCATCTTTCATCTCAGTTCTTTGATACATTTCAAGACCTGTGCCTCTTCAGGAAAAAGGAAAAAAAAAAAAAAAACTACTCCCAAGCCCAGACTGGGGGACATTTCATAGGCACCCTGATGAGATCCCTCCAGTCAGACTGCTCCAAAACCAGAGAGTGCTGGGAAAGTGTGACTATTAAATACAGCGTGGGAACCCGGACTGGACCTGGGAGCAAAAAAGGGAACACAAATGGGAAGCCCAGTAAGATCTATGCCATCCTCAGTGTCATTTGTAGCTATGTCTTGATAGTAGCTTCCCACTTTGATGTATGTATCAAGGTAAAATTGGGAACCAGGAGAAGGGGAATGGAGTAATGACTTTGCTTTGTACTTGTAAATCTAAAATATTCCAAAACTAAAAATTTATTTGAACATAGTTAAGTCAGTAAAATACAACTTTTTCCTAAAAGGAAAATAGATGTATATAGGCAAAATATGGCCCATGGGCCACCAAATTTTAGTCTTTGACTTAGAAAACACACACACACCTGCACACTCCTCTCATATTTCATAGAACCTGACTCTGGGTAGGATTTTTGAGATCTGTAACTGCAAATATCTTGGTCATACACAGGAAATGTTGGAATTCCAGCAAACTTTAATCACTTGTCCAATGTGTCTCAACCGAGATGAGATGAACCTGCACGGCTCTGATTGCCTGCCTTGTCTTTTTTTTTTTTTTTTTCTAATCATCACACCTCACTTCCTGCAGGCCTTCATTCACTTGAGGTGAGACAGCACCTTGCTTCCTCCATCAGATTATGAGTAATATGGGCATGCTCCTTGAGTCCTTAGTATATGTACCCCAGCATTCCCCCACACAAAGGACATTTAACAGACAGTGCAGTTTGTTATGCTATTGAAGACAGATGGTTCTTATTTCTTTCTCTGTGTTTAGAAATGGGGATCCAATGATCAACTGTTTGAGTGGTTTCACTTCTCTGCACCTTCAGTTCCGAACCCCTTGGGCAAGAAGTGGTTTCCATGGCCCAGAAGCACTGGCATTACCCAGCTGCTGGCATCAAAGGCAAGTTTTCTGGCGCCAGCTCACTCCTGGTGAAAAAGAGGTTGTATTTTCACGAGATTATCAGGGTTGAGTCTATGCTCATTGGAAAGCATGAGAGTAGTTGTCAAATACTAGTGTACATCCAAATCACGTGGCCTGCTTAAACACGCATGTCTCTGAGTCCCACTACGGATCACCTGTGCAACAATCTCTGGATGTACAGGCCTTAACTTAGCATCTCTGGTGAACTCGTTGAGAGAGACTGTACTAATGGGTCTTCTCCTGTCTCTCCCAACGGCCCCCATCCCAACCAACACCCCCATCATTCACTGGTCCCAGAATCACAGGCTGCTTTGTGCCATAAGAATAAACATTTAGCCAGTGGCTAACATGTCCACAACCCATATGGGGTACCCGACTTCAATACCCAGCTCCCTTGCCTGCCCCAGCTTTCTATTAATGTACACCCTGAGGGGAGGGAGGGATGGGCAGCAACAGCTCAAGTAGTTGGGCACTTGCCACCCATATCCTAGGCCTAGACAGAGTTCTCAGCTCCAGGCTTTGGGCTGGCCTAGCCTTGGCTCTTGAGGGAATTTGGGAAGTGAAGCACAAATGGAAGTGCACTTTCTCTCAAATAAATTAAATTAAGCATTTAAGAACAAAAACAAACAAAAAGAAATGCCAGCCTAATCTCTCAAGAAATTTACTCTCAGAGCCAAGAGAGGAGAGTTATGACATTTAGCATGTGCCAATTTCCATAGTGTAAATTCTACCACACTTCGTATCAAGCACCAGTATGATATCACTAAACACAGAATCGGGAAAGATGTATACCATTAGCATGGAAATAGCAGTGGATTTTGTTTTACCCTCTACATTCTAAAACTCAAAGCACCAACCCCACTTTGGCTTCTCCTGAATGCCAACTGTGCACTCAGTACCCTACTAAAAATTGTAGAAGAGAGCAAATGGCTAAAACAGATTAAGCAATAAGTGAAGTAATTAACCATGCAGGCTTTAATACAGGCCTGGTTTCAAATCTAGAGCTGCCTTTTGTACTGCATAACCTTGGTCAAATTGCCCAACCTCTTTAAGCAATTTATTTTTAGATAAGAAAATATATACTCTAATGTGTATTTATTCTACACATAGGTGTGCATATAAAATGTGATTTTTGCCAAATGCTAAAAACATTTTTGTGTATAAATGATAAACATATTTAGTATAAATACTAAAAGTATGGCGGCAGGAACTCAACTACTTGAGCTATCTCTGCAGCCTCCTAGAGCATGCACTCACTGCAAACTAAAGTCAGGAGCAAGAGTTGGGAGTTTAACCCAGCTACTCTGACATAGGAATGTACATAAGTCCAAATACTCTGATTCTAAGCACTAAAAACATTTAAACACCACACGTATAAACACATATTACAAAATACATATTTGTAGCCTCTCACGGAGATTTCAGTCTAGGCCTAATAAGTAATAGTAAAGTGTTCTACTTTTAAAGTCATCTAATATTTTGAATGAATTATCTATTTCATAATTAAAAGGGGTAATATAAAGTTAAATGAAGCTAATCATTAATATGTGTCATCTTATTATCTCTCCAACTCACCCATATTACCATCTTGAAAAATGAGGTCATGACCCACTGGGAACTTGCCTGAGAGCTTGGCTCCAGTGGATATTGGTTGGATCCCTGATAAAGCCAAGGACATCTCATTCTCTTGGCAGTTTCTTCAGAAACTGAGCCTGTAGAAACAGGAACAAATTCTCAGAAAACTAAGGAGGAAATCTATCTATCCTCTATGGAGCCCTGAATCAGAAATTCTAATGTTGCCAGCACTACTAATAGGAATACAATAGAAGTACTCCTGTGGGTCACTGGGCAGGCTCAGAGAATTAGGATAAGGAGAAGTGCAGCATAATTTAGACAGGACATAGGTCAATATTTCTCCTTTTACATTTGAACACTCTTTAGCTAAAAGGTTTTCTAACAACTGAAGTAAATCATTTGTATTTGTATCCAGGAATTTCTAACTGTGGTGATTTCTTCTCCCTTTCCAGTCATGCTTTAAACTCTTGTGTGCTGAGGGTGGCTGGGGCACTGGTGAAGAGCAGGCAGTCCACAAGTTGTCAATCAAGATCAGGTTCATTCCTATACTAGCCCGTGGGTCTTTGACCTCTCAGCCCTTTTGGAGCTTAATATTCCATTGTTGGGACTGTAGTAGAAGACTCTACTACTAATCAAGTCACATCAGCCTTTAATTTCTTACACTTTTTCCGTTCTGTACTTTTAAAGGTATTTTAATGGAGGAAACACGAGAAATATTTTATTGCATTTAACAAAGTACATAATAACAGCTAATGCTGAAATAATGCTCATGCTCTAAGTGCTGTACAATATGTCAATTTAAGTAAGGGAGATATTATTGTCCTCAAACTATGGAATGCCAAATCAGAGTCATTTCTAGACTCGAGGACAATAATGATTGCAAGCTGAGACTTCAAACTTCTGGATTCTGAAGAGTTTGCAAGTTTGATGAAATAAAATCTAGATTTCCCTGCCTATCAGGATATTTGGATAATATTCAGTCTAAATGACAATGTGGCACAATGGCTAAAGATGGATTCATGATCCTGGTTTTGCCACTTACAATTTTAAGGTCTGACAAATTGAGAATCCAAAAGTTTGAAGTCTCAGCTTGGAATTATTATTGTCCCAGATTCTAGAAATGATCCCGATTCTATCCCAACAGGGTATTCAAAGGTTAGCCTTAAGATTTCTTATCACTTCTTATCAGATAAGCAGTAGGAAGGTTTCAAACTACAAGACGGATCAGTGTGGTGGGTCATGCATTTACAGAAGGAGGGCTGGAGTCTAGCAACCCAGCTTCTGAGAAAAAGCTGTGTGCCTTTGGATCTGGGGCCTCTCGCCTGTAAGACAGAGCAGTGAAGGTGCTTTGCAGATCTTTTACTTCCCCGAAAGAAGCTGTGAATCTCTATTCTTCTCCCAACTATAGAGGTTGTTGGTGATGAAGAGATAAGGCAGATGACAAGCAAGTTTCGGCTGAAGACAGACAGCAGACATGTAAATTCAGATCCCAAGAATGTGAGAGGAAGCTCTGGCATGACCTTCTATTTCAACAAACAACTAATCAATGCAGAAGCTGCCAGGTCGTTAAAAGCCAACTTTTCAGTTTCAAGCTCTGCTGTTGCGAGACTCATTCTTCAAAACTTAGTGTTTTTACCAAGGTTATCCCAGGACCCGAAGTCCTAGATAAGGAGGAACCTACCCTCTCCACAATTCTTAACCCATTCTGCTTTTTCGTTTGATAGTAAAAAACAAAACTTTTACAACATTTAAGCCAAAATGTTTGAGAATTCTAAAGTTCGTGAATCAATTATCATTCTCTCCAAATTATGACAAAGAGACTGTAAGTTCTTCTGCTATACCAGCACACCTGCTGAAGGGCAAGCGCTCCTGTTGATTAGTAGCATGTTGATTTGAAGTTCATTGCCACCAAGGAAGAATGAAGCTCATGGATGGGCTGATAAAACCTCAGCTTCTTTTCCTGGGTTAATCGCCTAGATTCACTCATCATTTGATTAAGGCAAAAGGAGTCCCTCGATACTTACCACATAAACACTTACTGCAACATCCAGTGCCTACATATTTTATCAGCGAGCTGGTGAGAGGGACCCAGCTCACAGACACCAATACCTAAAGTCACTAATGCTTAGGAAACCTGGAGTTCAGAACTTCAGGAAGACTTGGTGGATTATTCCCCAACCCTCTTACCCATTTGGTTTTGCAACCTTATCAGGCCAAAACTGAAGAGGCAGATGAGTAAAGTGGTTAGGGAAGGCAAGGAACGACAAAACTGCTAGTGAGTTTCAGATGTCACAGTACAGTAGCTAAAGCTGCCTGCCCTTAAGAACCCAGTGTTCTCGCTTTGAGGGACATTGGATCTCAATGTCATTTCCATCCAGCCTGGGAGAAGCCTGCCTTGTGCAAGCTAGGGGACTTGAATTGACTATCTTCATCTGAGCTTTTCAAATCATGACACTAGTGCAGAGTAGCCCCAGGGTCTTTTCCATACACCCTTTCCATGAACATTAGCACAGGTCTGTATCGGACTTAAACTGCGAATCGATCTGAAAATTAGGTCTGATGGGATTTATGGTCATTGACTGAGAAAGATGATTAGCTAGTCTAGGGATTACCTTGTCTTATCAGCGTCATCTTCTAAAGGACTGATTGACTAAACTCACAT
Organism: Ochotona princeps; assembly: GCF_030435755.1. NCBI lineage: Eukaryota > Metazoa > Chordata > Mammalia > Lagomorpha > Ochotonidae > Ochotona > Ochotona princeps. The sequence goes on from NC_080844.1 coordinate 27,184,960, forward strand.
TGGGATTTGGGAGGTAATATCCACCCCCTTGGGAGTTTAAACACTTCTCATTGAAATCAACCATTAGTCTTAGAAAGAAGACACAATGCCTTCTGTGAAAAGGTCTAGCTAGAAACATAATTTAAGCAAAGCTTGGAGGGTCTGGTATCTCAATTTCAATTTTGATGTGTATGGAATGCAAACGGCCATTGCATGTGTTTTCGCCCTCAGTGGACTATTATTGCTCTCTTGCAAATAATTACAATGACTGCCACAATTCCAACTGTTACTGGAAATTTTTTTTCAATTTTTCAAGTGTCTTCTCAAATAGTATCTTAGTTGGATCAACTGAATACTGAATTATTTGACGTGGCATTCTGCTAAAAGATTTTCTTCGTTGTAGCCAGTTCTGGAATCCTCTTAACTTTCTACTGTCAAGCACTCCATGGAGTCTCCTAACCTGCCTGTACTGAAAGAGTAAACGATCAAGAGCAGGATTGTCTGGGATAGCTTCCTGCTATGACTGTCCCATGCAGTAACCACTAGCCCCATATAACGATGGAACAGTTCAAAATGTGTCTAGTGTGGCTTTGAACTACTATTAAATTTTGTGTCATTTTAGTGAATTTAAATGAAAAGAGCCACTCGGACTACTGGGGCTGCATGTGAAGATGCAGCACAGTACAGAATTTTGAAGATTAAATGGTTGCTCATAATTATTTAATCTCCTTCCATTTCCAAATGACACTCATTTCCACACATGAAGACTTCAAAAATTAGATCAAATTTCCATGTAATCCATATGGTTTAACACTGGGGTTGTGTGCTCACCCCTGAAATGCAAATGTATAACTCAACACAATGTGCGGCAATGGCAACCTCATTCTTCTGTAGGATATAGGAACCTTCACATCCCTGCTGGGAAGGCTCAATTCTCTCAGGCTTGTGAATTCCCCACCCTGCACCCACACAGCCTGAGCCTTCTAAAGAGCAGCCCTTTGTCCCCTTCGCTTGTGTGTCAAACAAGCAAAGGATGCTGCTGCATGGCAATTAATCAAGTGACCCACTTCCACCTTTGATCTGGAAGAAAATTGCCAAGATCACATGGAAGAAAAGAAAGTGAAGACAGAGATAGAAGGGGAGGGAGAGAGGAAACGTTGCTAGAGAGGGAAGGGGCAAAGGTGGGAAGTGCTGGAGGGGTAAGGGTATTTCAAAGAGCAAGCACAGTTATCCTCCTCTAGTCCCTCTTTTGCAAAACACTGATGTCTTATGCCATTGGGGCTGGTCTCCTTTCTTAAAAAAAATTATTTGAAAGGCAGAGTTACAGAGACAAGGAAAGACAGAGACAGAGGAATCTTTCCTCTGCTGTTTCATTCCCTGGATCTGAGCTCATCTGATACCAGGAAAAAGGAGCTTCCTCTAGGTCTCCCACATGGCTGCAGGGGCCTAATGACTTGCACTATCCTCTGCTGCTTTCCAAAGCCATAACCTGTGAGCCAGATCAGAAGTGGAGCAGCCAGGACTCAAATTGGCACCCTTACGGGATGAGCACCACAGGTAGAAGCTTACTCTACAACAGTATGGCAGCCAGCCACAGCCAGTCCCTTTTCTATTGCTGGTCAAATTTAAGCCACCAGTCAGACTGGTCAGAATTGAGGCCTCATAAAAGTGTGCTGAAGATGATTTCAACAACACCTATGCTTCCTGCTCTAAGGACCTGATGTCTGGTCTTCACTCACACAGTAAGAGGTAGACCGGAGGCAGAATTCCAGTAAGAACTTCCACAGATGGAAACTAACTTTGTCTCAACTGAAAAAAATCAGAAATCCGTGACTAACTGAGGACAACATAGAGACTAGTAGCAGTTTGTGATTCAAAGCAATCATTTGGCAGTAAGGCACTTCTCAGGCCCTTGCAAGATTACCATTAAGTGAAGCTTCTCAGACAATGACTGGGAATGGGAGAGACTTAAAGAAAAAGAAAAAAAAAAGAAAGAAAGAAATAGCATGATTCTGTTCAACTTCAGAAAAATGAAGTGTTCAAAAACAAGATTTATGTTGGCATTTGTTTTCCCTCCCTTAAAAGAGAGCTATAAAATGTGTTCCTTTTGGACATCTTAGAAACATCTTAAGGATACACTGAACTGATAAATATGCAAAATTATGAATATTCCACTCAATAATTAAGTGTGTCTTCTTTTCTTGGCCCTTTTAATGACAGCATTTCCTGCACAATCCATTTTAATCCAGTTCTTTGATATTTAAAAAAAATAGAGTTTCTTCTAATTGATTCAGAAAGAAAGTTTAATTATCCAAGAGAACTTAGAAAAGTTAGGTTGGGAGATAATTACTGAAACTTTTTATGAGGTTAAGAGTTGGCATTTATAGGGGAATTTAGCTAGAGATACAACAAATTAATCTGAAGTTCTTTTAGAGAACAAATGTGATGATATTTCACTGGTTTATGTTAACGTGGAGACCCACACACACTTACCCTCTTCATAGTCCTCAGCACAGCTGGATTTGGGACCAGGCTATCACAATACGCATGTTTGCAATGAGGAGTCTGGCCTTCTTGGATGTTGTAAAACATGTCCAGCTTTCTCTGGCTAGACACTAGAGTCTGGTTATATCTGACATAGGTGAATAGGTTTCTTTTCAGCCAAATAAACTTGAACCCTGCAGGAACCTCTTTGAAAACCACAGAACATCATTCCATGCTTGACTTTGCACTAAGATCTTTCAATGGGTTGAAACATACAGCATGTAAGAGCTGGTGTGCCCAGCTCCACGCCTGAGGAAGCTGCAGAGGGCATAGAATTCTCATTAAGAATGCATTATCACCACATCTCTTCCTGAAATCGGCTCACCTTGTTTCAGACAGGAGGATGGAGACAAGAAGCAGGCAATATCTTGACCATTCTTTGTCCTAGGAGAATGATCGCTTATAAATGGAAGAAACACACAAACAATAACACATGGCTGATCTCAGGAACCGTCAGAAAACTACTAAAGTGTCTTGAGGGGCAAATCTGTGCCTTCATCCTGACCTGATCACGCCAGCATTGATCCCAGCACAGAGGAAGATCCTAGGAGTATTCCTACTCAGCTTAGATTACCAACTGTATTGTAGATATTATATGTGTGAATGGCTGGAATAGCAGAAAAGATTTCCATATTGAGAAGGCTCAAAGACTTCCTCTTCCCTAGTTTATAAATGAAGTGCCCGTTTTGGCTCATTGGTGATTTCCACAAGCAGAAAATATCACCCTTTTTTGAACAGCCAACCCATCAAGTTTGGACAGTTGCTAATCTAAAGTCCCAAGTAACAATGAGATATTGCCAAATCACAAAGACTCACTGTGTCCATTTGACCGGGTGTCACACACAACGTGCAGAAAGAATACCTCCTGTCAGAGGCCCACCCACGGCCTTCCCTGCAGACTTGGGGGTGGGGCGAAGCATCATTATGCAGGCATGGAGCACGGCACCCTCCATACTCAACTTGTACACACCATACCCGGTTCTTCACATTATTCTGGCGAGCCACCTCCAAGTCTGCAAAGCTTAAAGGGGACAGAAATATGTATAATTCTTCAAAGGAAACTCTTTCCAGACCCTTAGTTCCTCTTTGTGCTTCATAGTTGCTGTAACCATGATAAAAGAGCAATGAAGGACTGCTCCATTAAGTGAGGGAGAAAATGAAAGGAACCACATGAGGAGTAGCAATCAGAAGGCACAAAAGTCTTTCTGATTTGACAAACACACTTTGCTCTAGAAAAATCTTAATGGCACTCACCAAATAGCTGCTATAGAACAGGTACTGCATTATTTCATTTACTTTAAATACATGTTGTCTCTTGAGATAGGCATTTTGTTTCCTTTTAAAGATGAAACAAGTCAAGCCCTTGTCCCAGGTTGCACGAGTGCTAGCAGAAAGGCAGTGTTGAAGCCCAGGAAATCTGCCTCCCAGGCTTGCCTCTTAACCACTCTACTGTGACAAGCAGACAGAGGCTCCAGAGAATTCCTTCGAACCTAGCTGACATCTTAAGAGCAAGAGAAATCTTTTCCATGTCACTTTTCATAATTATCCACCCTTACACTTTAGGATGGTGATTTTCTTTACATAGGCTCCATCCCTCATATTGAGAGCCCAGACAATCTCAAGGTGAGTCATGTGGCACAGGAGATGAAGCACCAGTCATGGATGGCCAGCACAGGTTCACAAGACCACATCAGGCCAGACAAAGGCTGACCAGATTTTCTGTTTAATGAGGCTGTTATTCTGTGCAATCAGAAACCAATATCAGATTTTCAACAGGATCTTTGGCTAAACCTTTGGTTATATTCTGGTGGATATCGTGACGGACAGGATGTAGAAACGCAGTCACTGAAGTCATGGCAAAGACTATAGATGGACAGTTTCAGCTAACAACTGTCCAACATGTTGGTCACCACCCAGACAGTCTAACTTCCCACAGTTATTCTCCATTACCCTTCAAAAGAGTCAGACCCCTTCTCCTGGCACCTGTCTCTGCCAATCCCATTCATACAGTCCCATAGTCCTTCACTCAGGCCATGCTTTCTTTTGCCTCTTGTCCTTAGATCATGTAATCGCCCTTGTGGAACGTCCACTAGGGTCACACCTTGTGTATCTTGCTTGCAGTTCATGTCCACAAAAGGAGGCTTTGCCTGACCACGCCCTCCCCAAACTGTAAAGTTTCATTTCTGGATGCCCCTTCCACAGGTGCCACAGAATGCCCTTGTACTCTCATCATCATACTCAAGGCACATTTTGTTGGTGACTAATCTATTTCCTCATTAAATTACACATTCTGTGAGTAAAGGAGTGTGTCTGTTGTGATCATCATTTCAACTCTAATATTCTGTGTCATGGCTGACATATAATAGGTTTTCAATAAGTATTTGTGAATTGAATAACTCAGTATAATAAAGTGATCTTGGTTTAATGACAAAATCAGAAAATAAAAAAGGATATCAATAGTCTGGGACAGTGGGTTGACTCCAGTGAGATTAATTTCAACTCAGATTAATGTTAACTAAAACACATGGTTGTAAAACAAACCAAAACAATCACCAACTCCAATAAAAGCTAGCAGTTAACATGATTTTAGCAGTTGTACATGAAAAGACTTAGAATTTTTAATTGGCTGTGAGTTGAATGGCATTGGGCAACTCAAAATCAAAATGCAGTTTTTGCATTTAGAGTTAGCCACAAAGGATCTGAGGAATGATGGACTGTGAATTTGTCAGATCACCCCAAGTACTGTGTCTATTATACTTTCAATGTTTTAATATAAAAGATAATAACATACACTGCATTTAGAACAAAATAATCAAAATGAAGAGAGCATCAAAAACTAAGTTGCACAAAAACAGCCAAATAATCATGGTTTGTTCAGCTTAAAATATGCAATACCAGTTTTGGGTAGAGGGCGTGATCACTGTGGCACAGAAGGCAAATTAGACTTAAAAACAGGTCCAGCACCAGTGGTAAAAGCTCCAAGTGGGGAGGAGAGATCTTCCTATTACTCATTGTAATGGGATCTGACATATTAGAAAAACAGACTGCAAAGGGGGTCTCAGATGGTCAAGACTATCCTCATCTTTGGAAGTCTTCAACCAAATGGATGGTCGCTTGACAGAGATACTATCCTGGGAATTGGGAAAAGTAAATGCAGATATTGTCTTCACAACCCTCGCAAGGACCTTTTCCAGAGAATTCAGGAAGGAACTGTGGGCCTCATGCTGAAATATTTCGATGATATTCTCAGCTATTTTATTCCTGTGTTGCTATAGTTCATCTTAGAATTTGGAGTCTCATAAACCACAACTCAGAAGAAAGATTTAGTTCTAGATTGGTCACTTCATCTTTTTAAAATAAGGACATTTGTACCCATTTGATTTCTTAGTTTTTGTCATATTAGAGTTCTAAAGAATTAATGTTTCTGACTTGGCTCTAGATCCGTGTTTCCTAGAGCTCTAAGTATCAGAATCCCTGGGAAGAGACTAGTTTTAATATAAATTCCTGGTCCTGCGATTTCTAGAAATTGAGTGGAAACCAGGAGTATGAGTTTTTAATGAAGCACTACAAGTCATGAACAGGCACACTGCAGATTTTTTTTTTTAAGATTTTTTTATTATTATTGGAAAGCCGGATATACAGAGAGGAGGACAGACAGAGAGGAAGATCTTCCATCCGATGATTCACTCCCCAAGTGAGCCGCAACGGGCCAGTACGCGCCGATCCGAAGCCGGGAACCTGGAACCTCTTCCGGGTCTCCCATGCGGGTGCAGGGTCCCAAAGCTTTGGGCCGTCCTCAACTGCTTTCCCAGGCCACAAGCAGGGAGCTGGATGGGAAGTGGAGCTGCCGGGATTAGAACTGGTGCCCATATGGGATCCCAGCGCGTTCAAGGTGAGGACTTTAGCCGCTAGGCCACGCCACCGGGCCCCACACTGCAGATTTAAACACAACTTCTAAATGTCTATTCCCTTGAGTTGAGAACAACAGATGAGATTAAGTCAGATGCCCACACCTCACAGTCACATCTGCATTTTTGCTAGAGGAAAATAATCAGATTAATTTCTAATCTCCACCAAGACACGAAAACTTAAATGAGAAGGTCATTGGAGAACAAGTCTCTAAGATGCATCTAGGAGGGCTGGAGAAGACCCAGACCCTGCCTGATGAAGAGGGAGTCAGAGCTTTATGACCAGAGGTATCCGGGCCTCCAAAGCAGTGGGGAATCGCAGCAGCACAACAGCCAGACTGCAGAGAAAAGGACTAGGCGATGCCTGTCAACAAGCTGTCACTGCACACATGAACCTCTTAGAGGTGACCTAAATCAGGGGCAAGTGGAAGAGCAAGAGATGCCCTTATTTAATTGAAAACTGTGCTGCACAATACCTGGTAAGGCACACATTCCAGGTCCTGACTCAATGACTCAATTACAGTAGTACTTGTTATTCAGAAACATACCTGCAAAATGTCTGAATTTTTCCTCTTCGGTTCCAAGGGACCAAGGAGCTGTTTACTCCAACTGGCCATGCAACTTTCTTGCTTTGGAGACCTAGTGAAATTAGCCAAGTTCTTTATTTTAGTTGGTGCAGAGGGGGTCAATGCCACATAGGGTAGTCTCTATGTGGATGTGAGGCTATCAGCATTAGTAAGTACATTTTTATCAAGGTTTTCTTGACACTGAAATGACTGACAAAATTTTTTCTTCTGAATCTCTATTTGAAATACTTATGACAATGCTGATTATGCAAATTCTAGCTTGTCCTACAGCTTAATGTCCAGGCAGGCATCCTAAAAAAACAGCCAGCTTCACTATGTCAGCTGCTTGCGTGAGGCTCATGGTATGATATTTAAGTTGAAAAAAAAAAAAAAACAGATGTTGGCACATTCAATATTTATACATTTAGCAACCACCTCTAACTCCTGCCCAATCCCTCCCCCAAACAAATCCCTGAGTGCTCATTGTCATATAAGGATTGCCTAATAGGAGTGTTCCTAGCTGTTTAGATGAGGCACACTGAAAAGGTTAAGGCCACAGATTGCTCATAAGCTGGCCAACTGTCTGGGTCTTACACAAACCAAGTTTGGATGCCCCCGACCCTCCCCTTCCCTAAATTATAGAAGACATTAGGCCATGAGCACTAGACAATCGCCACATCATACCACATCAAAACCTCCAGGAACATATCGGCAAATTACATCTTCTATCTCGCAAATCTAGAGCCGCGTATATGTGTGTATCAAGTCAGCAAAAACGAAAAATAAGCTTCATGAAGACACCTCAACCTAACACAAATATCCTTAATGCTGAGCAGAGTAAAGAATAAAGCTTGCCTGTAAAGAAATCTAATTTCATATTCCTATCATAAGGTTATCCAGTAATACTGCTGGAAAAATAAAAAGTACCTTACCCAGAAACAGTCAAATTAAGCAGATGGATTTTGACAGGACCTGCATAATTAAAGTTTCCATTGCAGCTTTAGAAACTCCTGTTCTCAAATCCATTTGTCAGACAATGCTACAGATTTTTTTTTTCCTCCTCAGGAACATAAAATCAAAATAGTCCCAGAAGAGAAGCTGCCTCTTAGCCTGGACACCATCAAGATTTCCTCTTTCAAAGAAAAAATCTTTCCCTTGGAAATGGATCTTGACATTGACATTGTCATGTTAATTGGCCAAATTCAAATGCAAGTCATCTCTTAAACCATCAGCAGAGAGACTTTTAGGTAGATTGTTTTAAAACTTTTTCCTAAAGGAAATGAGATGTGCTAATAAAAAGTTGATTTTGTCACATCAGTCCATAACTATTAAGAACCTGAGACCAAAATCTTCTGTGTACACTTTGTCTACTGGGCACTAAGAACATGCAGCTGGCCAGATCTCTATCCAAGATGTGATAATAAATGATTAGAGATGATCTGATTAAGTGGTCACTCACATATAATCAAAAAACCTTGTGTAAACCAACTGGTTTAGGTGTACTGCTCTTCTGAAGCAAATGTCACTCTGTTTTATCACAGACCTATTCACAAGGAACAAAACTATGCAGACACATCTAACGGTGAGGCCCTGAGGGTCCCCCAGAGTCTGCCTGCACTCAGGACCTCTGGACCAAGCCCAAACGAAGGAGAGCTGGGAGCAAAGCCCTCCTCAACTATAACCTCCTAACCAGCAAAATAAAGGGGGCAAAAAGCGAGCAACATTCTTTTTATTATTATTATTAATTACATTGCATTATGTGACATAGTTTCATAGGCTCTGCGAGCAATATTCTTATGGTGGAGTTTGGATTTCTGGGCCTGAAGGTAAGTCGTCGTGTTGCCAAAACCAGTATGATTTCTGAGTCATTCCCTCATTGGGTCTGGAAATGCCCCTGGCAGTGCCCAGCAAAGGATGACTTAGTTTCTGGGGCTTAGCTGGAACCCATAATACTCTCTCTCACCCACTACTGGATAATAAAATATTTTTGACACATCTTTCATGCCTGATTCAGATCTACTATTATGAACACGGCCTTAAAATTGCTTAAAAGAAGTAAATGGAACAGCAGGAAAGAATAACTGAGAAGATCTTCTCCATACAAAAACCACAGATTTAAAATACCTGAAGACATGTGAATGTTGGCTGCATTACAGTTTCTGTAGAATTCTATTGAGCTGAACTCTTCCAAGCATTTATCTGGTGTTACTAGCAGATTCTGTTGCCCAACTGGTTGTAAGGACCTGATATTGGCAAGTGCATAACGCATTTCTGGTTTAGAAATCAGACAATACTGAGCCACTAGTGTTGTGAAATAATCTCTCATCTGAGGAACAAAACTGAAGACTAAATCTATATCTGCCCGAGGGTGGCAAAGGCCCATGGAATTGTTTCAAGCCCCCAAAGTGAGCAATGAATAAAAATCAAGATCTAACTAAGTGGTCACTCCATGGCCAGGGCTGGCCTCCGTGAGGGAAGCCGATGATGCCCAACAGCCAGCAGATGGCTTAGAGACTCCCCAGGAGCAGCAGCTTTTCACAGCTTCGAGGGTAGAGCATGCCACAGCATTGCCCCCTGGTAAAACTGGGGTCCCAGGCAGGGTGAAACACAGAAAAATTGAGGGAGTCCAGAACAGGTCACTGCAGAATATGCCACGTGAGTAGATTAGTTGTTTGAGATGAAAGCAATTAAAGCAGCAGCTGGAAGGATGACATTCTCTTACCCACTCCTTTCCACATAAAAGAAGGATATACATTTTCTATGAGAGTAATGTCTCCCAACACCAGGAAAAGGAAAAGATTCTTATTTCCAGGGATAGGGGCTTGGTGCATAAATGAATCTGCACTAACACGTCCACTAACATAGTCTCTATCTTCCGTTAGTTTCCCCTTTTATTTCCTAGTCATTTTCCCACAATTGACTGCCTTTTGCCCAAATTCCTTTCTTCTTTACCTTATCACATATCCACAATTCACTGATTTTTGCTAAAATGGTATATATGCTCTTAGATTTAGCTGTTTCATGAGGGCTTTATTTCTTACATATGAAGCCTTTGCATACAGTTAAAACTTAAGCATCAAATAAAATGTACATGCTGGGCCCGGCGGCGTGGCCTAGTGGCTAAAGTCCTCGCCTGGAATGTGCCGGGATCCCATAGGGGCGCCAGTTCTAATCCCGGCTGCTCCACTCCCCATCCAGCTCCCTGCATGTGGCCTGGGAAAGCAGTTGAGGACAGCCCAAAGCTTTGGGATCCTGCAGCCACGTGGGAGACCTCGGATTGGCACAGCACCGGCCGTTGCGCTCACTTGGGGCGTGAATCATTGGATGGAAGATCTTCCTCTCTGTCTCTCCTCCTCTCTGTATATCTGACTTTGTAATAAAAATAAATAAATCTTTAAAAAAAAATAAAATGTACATGCTTTCCTCCTGCTTCTCTGTCTTTTCTCAGTTCAATTCTCACAGAAGCCAAGAAGGAGAATTATTCCTCCCACACAAGATCTCAGAGTTTAGAAAGCTGCAGGAGTTACTTCATCCAGAAGTGCATACAACGGAGAAAGTTCCTTGTGTTGTGGATTGGAGAAAATACAGCTAATGTGGAAACAGAAATTTGAATACACAATCCTACAGCACTTCAGGATGTGGTTCTATTTTGAAAATCATTCTTCTCGGGCCCGGTGGCGTGGCCTAGCGGCTAAAGTCCTCACCTTGAAAGCCCCGGGATCCCATATGGGCGCCGGTTCTAATCCCGGCAGCTCCACTTCCCATCCAGCTCCCTGCTTGTGGCCTGGGAAAGCGGTCGAGGACGACCCAATGCATTGGGACCCTGCACCCGCATGGGAGACCTGGAAGAGGTTCCTGGTTCCCGGCTTCGGATCGGCGCGTACCGGCCCGTTGCGGCTCACTTGGGGAGTGAAACATCGGACGGAAGATCTTCCTCTCTGTCTCTCCTCCTCTCTGTATATCCGGCTTTCCAATAATAATAAAAATCTTTAAAAAAAAAAAAAAAAAAAAAAAGAAAATCATTCTTCTCAATCATACCATCCAATTCCCCTATGCATGCGCGCACGCGCACACACACACACACACACAGCCAGATAGAGCCATTGGAAGCACTCTACTCTAACACTCTTAGAGAACATCGAGAACACCTAATCCTCACCTTATCTAGCCAAGTAGGAAATTGAAGTTAGAGACCTGCTGTGACATAAACAAGATCTAGACAACACTACAGCTCCAGCACTGAGTCTCTTAATTCAGTACCCTCTCTCTCTACTGCACTAGATAAAATGTCACACTGTTTAACCAAAGTGACAGGCATTCAAACAGCTGCCCTCACAACTCTTCACTTGCAGCACACGTGTTCCTTGGCTAGGTATTTTGGTGACCAGTCTCTCCCTGGCCATGGCTCCCATCCTTACGGCATCCTCCCAGTACCTGCGCCTTGAGTTTGAAGCTTCTCAACTGAGAAGCTGCGGGTCTGTCAGCCTCTTTAAGCAAAGGCACAGAAACTCAAAAGTTGAGTGACTGAGACAAGGTCAACAGAATTCACTGGGGTGAGGCGCTGTGTGTTTGTGGGAAGAAGGTGAGAATTATTGGAGGCTGGCAAAGACGGGAAACATATCAAGAATAGATTTCAATGCATCTTGAATACTGGGTTAAGAGGTTGGCTATAAAAATGACAAGGTATCTTTCCAATGAATGGATGGGCCTGGTCTACTAAAAATGATTGATCCACGAGGACAAATGTAGTTATTACCCTTTTTATCGTGTGAGACCACTATAGTGGATGCCCCTGACATCAAGGACAATGGCTTTGATGCTCAACGCCACATCCCATGTGACCACAGAGCACCTAACACACAAGGCTACCAGAGACTTCCATTGACTGAAAGAATGCACCCCCAACAACAACAAACATGCAACTCCCCTTGCACTCTTTGCATATGGACTCACTTGGTCAGTTCCCGATATTTGTATTTTGGGAAGTAAGGTCAGTCTAATCAACACTCACTCCTATAACTTTTTGCTGGTCAGTCACACTGAGGGCATTGGGCTAGAGTTAGCCAACACCCAGGTGGAATAGTGGCCTGGGAATGGAGAAGCTTCGCTGGCTTCTCTGGCTCAGCCTCTGACTCACACATGACCAAGGACAAATCACTTAACCTCCCCTTGCCTTGTTTTTACTGTATGCAAAATAGAGCCGATAACAATACAAGCCTCCTCCTTCCCTTAGAGGGATATTCTGAGAATTGGAGAGATGCTATCTTGGAAGTGATTAGCGCTCCTAAGAACTGGGCTCTCAGTACAGAAGCAGTGTTGTTCTCTGTGCTACAGCTGCTGTTTTTCAGCATGAAAGGTAATATTGTAAGGCCCTGTTGGCAAGAAGGGGAAGCTGTTGCCATGTGTTGACACAATGATACAACAAGCAGGAAGGCAGGCACCTGAAAAGTTCAATGGTTCTGATTTCATTCATTGAATTCTTTGTTCCTCAATCTCCACTATTATTTATGGATGAATATTGTTTTTTTTTTCTTTCTAACTTTCCCTGGATGCCAGGACATCTGGAGAAAAATAAAACAGGTCCAAGACATAAGTATATTTTTCCTAACTGAATCATAGACTGGTGGAGGGAAAACACTGTTTCATGAGGAGTCACCGCTATTCCATTCTGCAGTCATGCTATTCCTGAGTATTTTCTGTGACAGGAGGTATAAGAAGATGAGCAAGAGATATGACCATGTTATCTGAGTATATGAATGATCTGAGAACTATGAATGTACTAAGGGGCAACACAAGACAGAAAAGCAAAAGTCATCGCTCTGAAAAACCGTGATCATGTAGAAGTTGTATAAATAAACCAGGGTCTCTGTTTTTGCAGAGCTCAAAGGCAAGCTGTTTGCTACAAAACAAGGCAGTTGCAAAGGACTTAAGGGTAAACTTTCCTGGGGGTGCAGAGGAATGTATATATAATTCTGATGCTGAGGATTAGGAAGAGGGAGGGAAACTTTCTCAGCAGGTAGAATGAGGTGTGCCAAGAAACAGCATGACACAGGGCTGGCAATCTGAGTTTGGGGCCTGGAATGTGGTATGTTTGGGCAATGGTGGATGGGTTTGAGGTGGAAGGGAATTTAGGATACTATCTGACAAGCATTCTCGAATGCTTGCTGAAAAGATAGGAATTCATATAAGCAATAGGAAGTATCATAATTGGAGGGTTGACCAGAGAGCTACAATTTACCCTTTGGGGAATGCAAATCCTGGAATCTGGGAAGTCAGTTTATATGATGACTGTGATAATACTGGAAAGAGATCATGCAGGCCTCTGGAAATGGTAGAAGCTGTAAAGAGGAAATAGGGTCAAATCATCCATGGCTCTTGCGTAAAACAGAAAGAGAAATAAAATACCCCGGAAAACTGGGTTCTGATGACTCCATTCTGCTTCATATTCTCAGCTCATAAGGTACCCTCCTGTGCCAAAACCTGTACCCAAAAATTGGACTACCTTCTGAGTTTTAGTAGTCATTTCTCATTTCCCAGAAGCAGAAATGGCTCCTTCTTGGACAGGAATGCCATAACCATGCTCCCAGGGCCTGAGAGTACATGGCAGAGAAAGTACATATAAAAAAAGATGAGTAAAATCAAGGATGAGGAAAATATGGGGAAAAAATGGGAAAGCAGAGGACTGTCCACTCTGAGAGATACATCATACCAGGTTCCCTGCCCACTCTAGAGCTTAGGTAATCATTTTAAAGAATACCTCAGTCTCCATTGATCAGACATGCAGCTCCTATTCTTGTCCTCTTTCAGTGAAAAATAGCTTTGGGGGACTTGTTCAGAGCAACACCTTTGTAAGCCCCATTACAAAATTTGGGGCTAGCATGAGAGCTCAACTGGCTAATCCTTCATCTTGCAGTGCCAGCATCCCATCTGAATGCCAGTTCGTGTCCTGGCTGCTCCACTTCTTATTCAGCTCCCTGTTTATGGTCTGGGAAAGCAGCCCAGATCTTGAGGAAGGATGGCCCAGATCTTGAGACTCTGCATCTGCATGGGAGAACTGGAGGAGGCTCCTAGATTCGGATCAACTCAGCTCTGGCCATTGCAGACATTTGGGAGTGAAGCAGCAAATGGAAGATCTTTCTTTGTCTCTCCTTATCTCTGTAAATCAGCCTTGCCAATAAAAAAAAAATAACTCTTTTAAAATAAATAAATAAATAAAAATTTAAAAAAATAAAAAGCAGGGCCCAGTGCGGTGGCCTAGCAGTGAAAGTCCTCGCCTTGAACACGCCGGGATCCCATATGGGCGCTGATTCCAATCCCAGGTGTTCCACTCCCCATCCAGCTCCCTGCTTGTGGCCTGGGAAAGCAGTGGAGGATGGCCCACGGGCCTTGCGACCCTGTACCCGCGTGGGAGACCAGAAAGAGGATCTGGGTTCCTGGCTTCAGATCATATCATCTCCATCCATTGCAATCACTTGAGGAGTGACTCATTGGACGGAAGATCTTCCTCTCCATCTGTCCTCTCTGTATATCTGACTTTGTGATAAAAATAACTAAGTCTTTAAGACAATTTTTTAAAATAAAAACCAAAATCTTTGACCCAGGATTGCCAATAATGACCATCTTTCCTCCAATATTTGAAATGTTTTATTGATAAATAAGTTAAGTGCATGCTTTGAACAGCAACTATGATTGTAAAATCCTCAAATACAGTAACTCATTAATTCAATGTTAAGTCAAGTTTGTGACGTATCTATTATAAATAAGGCTTTAGAGAAACCCAGGTTAACAAAACTAACAAAATCATTGCCTTCATGAAGCTTATAGTCCAATAAAAGACAGGTATTAAAGATATGCTTTAACATTTAGATACTTTAATTGCAATTTTGCTAGCAAAGAATTGTAAAGGCACCATAAAAGCAATCTAATTTGGTGCCATTGACACTCACAGGCATGCAGGATGGGTGAAAGTTTACCAAGCAAAAAGTGCACAGCAGCATATTCTAGGCAGAGCTAATCACTGTGTGAAGGCTTGTGATGGACTGTGGCACAACAGAGATCCGAGCAGGTGTAGTGGGCTGCCACGAGGACAGCAAGAGGGAGAACAGGAGAGGAAAATGAAGACTCAGAGAGGTTAGCTGTCTTCATTTCTTACCATAGCTGTCCTAGCATCTAGCAGAGTGAGGTTCCAGGACACATGATTGCAGGCACCTTAGGGTATAGGAGGTGTGCAATACTTAATTCAGGCAGTACCAAATTCACCTTTATCTAGTTGATAAGAGATTGGATGAAACAGCTCCCACAACTTTCCTTGTGCCAGGAACATCCCTGCAGAACTCAAAATTTACAAGATTGAAGATATGATCTCTTTTCCTTGTTTTAGTATTCATCTATGTCATGGCAGAAAAATCAGCGGTTATAAAAAGGTGAATGCAGCCCAGGAACACAGAAGAGACTTTGTGAGGTTTACGAGGCCCACTCTTTCTAGAAATCCATCTCCCTTTTATAGTCAGCTTCATAGTCACGTTTATATGACAGACACTCTCCTTTGCAGGCAGCTTCTCCATCACCAACCCCTTCCTTGGCTTTAGGACATGATTCAAATGTCATCTCTCCAGGGGAGCCAGACCTTGTCTCCAAAGTCCCATTCTCTCTATCTTTCTCATGCTCTTTGTATTACATCCTAAAATGACCTGCCTCCTTAGGGAACAAGAACATGTCTTATATTCTTTTCCATTTCCTCTGGTTATTTGACATCACTGAAAACAAATTAATGATATTGAACGGGTTATTTAAAATGTACACAATTGGGTGAGTCATCCTGTGAATAGCAAAAATGCTACTGCTTTACCCACAGGGGCAGTTGTGTCCATCTGGACCCTCGATCTTAATTTCTGGGGTCACAGTTAACATTATGGACTTGTCTTCCTTAGGAGAGAATGGTAGGAAAATATAAGAGAAAAAAATGAACTCTGTATTCTTAAAGTATGTGTTGCAACACCTGGATTCAAATTACACCCAAAGTTAGGGTGACGCAGACCATCCCTGAAGTGTAAGTAGTGTCATACGGCTGTTCCTAGCCACTGTGTTTCAACAATAAGCTCAGGACTGAACCAGAGTAGAGAACCTGTCCACCACAGATACACCTTCATAGCTGGTAGCTACAGAAGGAACACCAGGTGCTAGAATGTTATTTGAGGTCAACAATCCATAGGGAAGTCACTAATCTATAGAGGGGCCATAACAAAATGTGATCTTAGCAAGCTGATGTCAAAAGGAACTCTAAATCTCTCTTTTCACATGCATAAGTAACTGTACACTGCATGTCAATGAGTTTTCCCTAAGCAGCCAGGCCATTTAGGCGATACTGGGTATGTATTTTAATGGCATTAGTCTAAAGGTCAAGCAATGCAAAGAAAAGCAGCCAGGAAGCAGGTCAACAACTCGAGCAGCTAATTGGGCGTGCAAAAACGCGCCTTTACCGTAGTGACCCGTCACCACTTTATCTCCCCATTACATGATGTGGAAACGGTGTTCTTCTGTTTTATTGTCTCTGTTTATGTTAGAAAGCAGCCATCAGGATAAAGATTATCCTTCTAATAATAATATTGCTGTTGGCAATGGTCTATCAGCAAAAGTTGGGCACTCATTCTGCAAAAGAGAATCAAGGAAAGTCAAGTATCTATTCTCAAACCTCTGGTATCACAGGGAAGATAACACAATTGAAGGTGGAGGTAGAGCTTTAGAAATATGGAAATCCCCAAGTTCTTCTTCCAGTTTGGAGAGATTGCAGATTAGAATGTTGGAGAAATACTTTAGACATTTGTTGTAATCTCTCCTTACTGCAGTCAGACTGAGTGAATATCTGTCTGTTTATCCAAGCAGCAAGCATCCATATATAATAGTAACAATTAAAATTAATCTAAGTTGTGTTGGTTCTCATTAAGCTTTTTTTTTTTTAATTTTATTTTTGATGATGGTTACATAATTGAGAAGATGCATGCCCTTGCCAACTACCAATTAGAGTGAGAAGGGTCAAAAAATAGGGGAAAGTGGATGAGACCATTGTTTCCGATTTTCTTTTTTTTTTTTTTCTTTACTGTATCTGGGGGAATAAGGGAGAGAAAGGGAGAAGCTGCACCCAGCATCCTAATGACATCAGTACCTAGGAATGGGGGACGGCCACTAGCTGTCATCCCAGGATCCCTAATACGGAACATGTTCTGAGGGTTCTGCTAAAGTTGTCTCGATAGTTCTGAATGTTGTCGATCTCGCCAATCCAAATATGAGGAAATCCTTCCAAGGTCAATCAGCTGACAGTTCACCTTAGAGTCTCCATTAGCCCAGATACTTACTGTCAACGCTTGACTGCTAGAAGAATTGTCCAATTTGTTCTGCTCTCTATGATACTAGACATCCTCTGCAGGTCTCAATGAACTATCTGTCATGTCTGCCATGTGCATCCGGGCATGCCATCCATGGCACCGACTCATGCACTCCATGCTCAGAGTACAGATCGTTGGATCTCTCCATGGTTGAAAAGTTCTGAGTCCAGAGGTTTAGGTGGGGGAAGTCACCAAAACAACCTTAGCTGTGGTGACCCCAGACCCGACTCCTATGCGTGCCTTTCAGTGCAGAGTCCTGCTCAGTCCGTCACCTACATCGAACTACATACACCCTGGTGATTGTAGTTGATGGTTCAGTTCTGTCTCTAGATCCATTTCTTATGCAAACCAGTGGATGTTGCAGCTCAGTCCAAACCTACCCACCACATACTCAGTCCTCATGAATACCAGTGGGGACTGCAGCTCAGTCAGAGTTAACCTCAATAACCCCTACCAGGCCCACCCACAGCCTTGGTTCTTATATGTGACAGTATATGCAGCAGATTGGCCTGGTATGTCCCACATCCCATTTGACTTTTGTGCACATCAGTGGGTGCTGCAGCCTATCTCAGTCCAACCAACTCCACTTTCCTGCCCACTCTTATTCTGGAGGGTGCTACTTTCTGTCCAGCCAAAGTACACCCCCAGCCCTGGTTCTCACACTCACTGGTAGGAGCTGCAGCCCATCAGAAAGGTGTCCACAGTTTCCCTACTAAGCCTACTCCCAGCATCAGATCTTATAATTTCCAGGTGGTTTTTCAGTCCCTGTTAATGGCCTGGGAAAGCAGCAGAGGATGGTTCCAAGTCCTTGGGACCCTGAACCTGCATGGAAGCCCTGGAAGAAGCTCCTGGCTTCCAGTCACTGCTGTCATCCGGGGGGTGAACTATCAGAGAGAAGATCTTTCTTTCTCTCTCCTTCTTTCTATAAATCTGTCTTTTCAATGGAAATAAATATTTTCCTAAACTTGATAGTAGAAATGTATCTCCAATGTATACACACACGTATTCATTTTGATATGACTAAGAGAGATTTTTCTATGAAAGTTTTTGCTTGAAGCTTATTTCAAAATGATACAGTATTCCTTCAGAATGTGTCAACTCGCTGTGAACAGAAGGCCAGGGAGTGAGGTTTTGTTTTATTCCCATGGGACAGCATAGATACAACTGGTATCTGGTACATGCCAGGCTTAGTAGTACATACAACATGTGATTTTGTTCCCAAACTTTGAAAGATTCTTATTCTACATTTAATGAAGGGAAAATGAGACTGAGATGTTCATTTTCTCAAATTATCAGAGCAATAGTCACCATGTTATCAGTTGAGCACATATCTCTCCAATATACAGCCAACAAATAAATCTTGCATAGTCCTGAATATACAGCATTAATCCTATCCATAGGTAGCTCAGCCTTCAAATAAGCACTAAGAGGTTGCTAGACCAAAACATTTTCCTTTTCTTCAAGATAACAATGTTTTAAAAATAAAAGGGAGGAATAAGAGATGAAGAAGGAGATGAAGAGTTGAAAGAAGAGGAGGAGGAAGAAAACAAATCAACTTACAAAAAAGAATATTCAAGCCACTTGGTATGGTATCAATTTTACAAAATAGACATGAGAAAGCAGTATTGCTCGGACACAGGATTCTAGTAAAAGGAGCCTTCAGCAGCGTGGCAACTGCGGAGGGTACCCGGGCCAGGTCGGGCCCAGTGCTTGGGACTCAGGAGTGTGTCAAAGCTGGGCCTCCTCAGTGGCTCAGACGGAGCAGTGGACAGCATATCCAGGTGCACATGGAGGATGTCGTAGTATATTGGAGTCTGCAGAGGACACCGGATACCACAACAGAGGACAGAAAAATTTGATCAACTACCCCAAGTAAGTGTCGGCAGTGAATATCTGGGCAAGCGGAGATGCTAAGGTGGACTATATCAGCCAGAGGATTCTGGAGAGATTTCAGCGTGCTTGGAATGGCGAGATTGGCAGTAATCCAAAACAGTCGAACTACCAAAACCACTTGAGCAATGCCCTCTGAGCATGCCCCACATCTAGGACCCTGAGATGGTTAGGAGGGTGGGTGAGGCTTCTCCCTTTGTCTCTACCCTTCCCCCAGATACAGGAAGGAAAAAAAGAGAATGTTTGCCCCCTAATCAATTATATATATATATATATATATATATATATATATATATATATATACATGTATATATACATATATATGTGTGTGTGTGTATATATGTGTGTATATATATATATATATATATATATATATATATATATAAAACAGTATTGCTGAAAATTACCTAGCCATAAAAGGCTAGCTGTTAATCTTTTAGAAATTCTAGTATGGATGGAAGAAGAGATAATGGAAGGAGAGAAAAATCTTGCAAAGATGCAAGAGTCAGGGTGGCAGATAGCAAACTTCCATTATAAAATTGAGTCTATGTAGCAGGTGTTTGGCCTAGCAGTGAAGGCATTAGAGTGCCTGGGTTTATATGCTAAAGATGACGCTGGGAACCAGCAGAGATGGCTCAAGTAGCTGCATTCCTGATACCCACATGGGAGATTTCCAGCTTCATTTCTGGTCATTTTGGACATTGCAGGCATAAACCAAATAAATCAGTGGAAGAAAACACATATTCTCTCCCTCAAATCAATAAAACTTGTTTTAAATGGTAAAGAAAAACCTCTCAAAGCTGCCAACAATGCTTTGCCTTGTGTGTGGAAAGATGAGGGTTTTTGCTTTTCTCCTTCCCTGTGAATCACCAGCGACAGTGAGCCAGTGCTTATTAGAAGAATAAACTGAGGTCAAGAGATGTCCTGCTTAGAAGGGGGAAGACTAGACACACAGATGTTGAAGGGGTAGGGCATGAGTGCCTGACAGAATTTATTCTGGTAAAACTCGTTCCCCAAAGCCTCAGCACTGAGAAGGGCAGACAGACCCGCACTCTCTTTGGCATATAGCGCTACGATTGTAGGCAAGAGTGTCTCACTCCCCACACAACAGCAACAGTTCTTCAGGCTCCTCTACGAGACCCAAAGCCTTTCTCCGTGAGATTTCCAAGGTGTTTGTAGTTAATATGACTGGCAGACAGACACGCAGTTGTTCAGAAGGGATTGGGTTAAATGTAAGGAGAAGTTCAAGAGCTTCTCTTTAATGGAGCAGAAAGCTTCACCAGATAAAAGCACCAATCCAGACCAAGATAGAAGGGAAAGATCTTTTTACTTGGAAACTAAAGAAACTTAGGATGTTCCAAGGAGATCTCCATTAATAAAGTTCATCCAATACCCATGTCTCATATGTCCTACATCGAAACACTCTAAATGTGGTTAGAGAGGAGACAGCCTGAGGAGCAACAGGCTGAACTAGAAAGCTGCAATATTAACAGTTGCTGCATGTCAGTGCTTTTTCTCTTCCCAGGGAGGCCAATTGAAAGGTCAAAATGCACTCGAGTTGTCAATAAATTGCCTACAGGAGGCACACATAAGGCATGTTGGCTCAGCCCAGCAAGGCCGGACTACAATCCAATGGCCCAGGAAGAACACTAGAATGGCAGCCATCAGCCTGCACATCCAATTTTGGAAGAAGGCACGCTGGGGAGTCTCACTCTGTTGGTGACCTTGGCAGCAGGATGAAGCAGCTGGTGGTCAGGGCTGAGGTTATGTTGATGCTCCTACCTGGGCCCTCCACATTGACAGAAGCAGTGAAAACATGTAGTAACCAGAACTCCAGGAGTCCATTGATGCTCCTAATCCTCCCCTTGTTCTGCTCCAGGCACTTCCAGATCAGCTACAAATGATAAGAAAGATGTAAGAAGTTAACTGGCAGCCCAGCAGGCCAGGACCTCTGTCCCCCAGAAGGCCTCTTTCTCTGCACTTTTGCCCACTTTGCAAGGTTCAAGGCCTTTCACACACAGGCCATTTTGCTAGGACCCTCCACCCTGTCTCTTTACTCACTACTGACAAACTAGAGCACAAAGCAAAGCAATAATGCTTCTGAGACTGAAAGAGATGAAAAGGCAGGCTCTTAACCCCTGCCCGTATTCATGTGTGGATCCCTAGAGACACAAGCTGAGGCACCAGTCAGAGCAACGCCTTGGAGGGGACATGCACTCTGACAACAGTGTGGTTCCTAGGCTATGGGCTTGCCTGTGAGATAAAAGTGGATGCCATTCCCAAAGGAAGACTTCCCAAAGACTGAGAAATCCATGTGGGCTTTTATTGCTGAATATTTATGTCCCATTTATCACTGATTGTTGGCTATGAAAAAGATTAAGAAATTTGGCCACCTGTGTGCCCGGGGCTTTCAATCACTAACAAGCCAGCCTATCCGAAGGCCCCATGGGTGAGGGATCTGCCTGAGACAAAGGTTCTTCGTAAAACCAGTGCCCCAGAGCGAGGGTTTGAAGCTGTGTTGATGCAACCAGAGAGAGCAGCAAGAGGAAAGAAGAGAAGCAGCTCTTTTGCTTTCCTCAGCAGAAACTTACTACTGAGAGTAGGGACTGTTGGAAGGGCAGTGCATCTGGGAGTGACGCAGGTCAGACTACATTAAAACACCTTTCATGACTTTTCTACCCAGACTAGTGCTACAGCTCCGACCTCCTTGTCCTCTGTGAGAGGCTGTGAAAGGAAGGCAAGGGGCCTGCTTTGCTGCACAGCCGGTAAAACTGCCACCTGTGGTACCAGCATCCGATGTGAGCAACAGTTTGTGTTCCGCCTGCCCCGCTTCTGATCCAGCTCCCTGTTGATGACCTGGGAAAAGCTGCAGAAGATGGCTCAAGTGTTCGGGCTCCTGTCACCCCTGTGGGAGACCCAGATGGAGCGTCTCATTTTGGCTTGGCCCAGCCATCTAAGGGAGTAAAACATTTAATAGAAGATCTCTTTCTTTGTCTCTCCCTTGAAATCTGACTTTCAAATAAATAGATAAATTTTTCTTAAAGTAATGAAGAGAGAGAGAGAGATGCAGGCTTGACTGTGAATTTGCAAGTCTGCCACTTGTATATACTTTTGTGGCCATCTTCTCCCTGTCATGGAGAGATGAAAGACCTTTCTTTTGCTTTCTTGGAGGGGATTGAGTTGGGAGAGAGAAGTATCATTCTGTTGCACAAACAGGCACTCACTTATAGGAGCTTCCTCTATCTGGGAGATTCCTAGAAATGCAAACAATTCATTTGCAATACTAAATAGTCCTTCCCAGGAGCAGATCTAGGCCTGGGTGGGCCATCTGGAATAAAAGAACAATCAAGAGCAAGCCAGAGGATTAGAAATGGACAAAAGAATTAGACATCACAAGGCAAGACCTGTGAGGGTAAGAGCTCTGTAAGATGGACTCCGTTTTATAACTGTCTCAGCATTCTCAACTTTTAAAATTAGTACCTTGCTAATGAGCATCAAGACACATCCTGTTGATAATCTGCTATGAGATGAACAGAATTTGGAGCTTCTTTCTTAGAGGTCATCAGTGGAGTAAGGACTAGACACACCATGGAACTAGTGGAAGGAAGAATCCGAATGGAAGGCCAAGGTGAAGGCCGTGTCATCAGGAAGGAGGCTGAATGGGCAGAGTATGGGGAACCAATAGGAAGACAGGAAAGAAACAGAGATTCAGATGGCTGAGAGAGATGCTTGCAAGACTCCCACATCTAGAATCCCCACCTGTCAGAGGTTGCAAAATGAATCCAAGTGTTCCAGGTTCCCCATGAAAATCCTCATTCTTAGAATGGATACCAGATGGACATTTTAAAGTTTAACTTAGTTTTTTAAAGATTTTTTTTTTTAATTGGGAAGGCAGATTTACAGAGAAAAGGGGAGACAGAGACAGATCTTCTATCTGCTGTTTCACTCCCAAAATGCTGAAGCTGAGCCAATCCGAAGCCAGGAGCCAGGTGTTTCTTCCAGCTCTCCCACATTACTGCAGGGTCCCAAAGCCTTGGAACCATCCTCTGCTGCTTTCCCAGGGCATTAATAGGGAGCTAGATTAGAAGTGGAACAGCTGGGATGCAAATAGTCGCCTATATGGCACACCAGTACTTGAAAGCAAGAGTATTGGCCAACTGAGCCATCCCACCAACCCAGTTTTATTTTATTTTTTGCAAAAAGCTATAACCCCATGTGCCCACAGTCTGAAAATCCATGTACCACAAGCTCCACTACCCACTTCAGTACTCTTGCCTCACAGGCAACTACCCCCAGACCCTTCAGGTCTTGTCTCCCCTCCACATCACTGTTTCTGTAGACAACACAGCTCACTATGCTATTTCTTGATTTCTTGGTTTTAAGCATTGTTTACATCTTACCAAGGAAGAAAGGAACTCAGTGCATTCAGACACACATCCAGCATCTCTTCTCCCATTGCCACAAAATAACAATCTCAATCGTATTACTCATCAATTGTGCTTGTGATTGTGCAAGGCTTATACACACTGATTTGAGCAGCACCCTGTCCCCTTCCTGTCTCCTTGATGCCTAACAAGCTCCTGAAAGAGAGAGGGCCAGCTGAGTGTCTGCCCACACCCAGCATCCTGCCTTCATGTTTGCTACTCTCCTGCCTCTCTCTTCCAGCCTTGTAAAGCCCAACCGTTGCATCAGTTAATGTGCCTCTTCCTCCAGGAAGCCCAGCTCTCCTTTACTTCCTACCAGCTTCTTTACAATCTGGATGACATGGTGGAATCAACACCCTTATACTTTCTTAGAATGTTGGTGTTGTTTCTTCTGGTTGCAATCAAAGGCAGGTCTTTTCTGCCCTGTGTGTCCTCATCTTTGTATATCTGTCACCTTCAAGAAAGTCCCTTCACAGTGTAGTCCCTACTACATTCCCCAAGGATGCGTCTTTGCAGATTATTATATTTGTCCAGTTTAAATCCTAGACAAAAATTTTTTTACTATTAACATTTTATGTTGTTTTATGATATAGTTTCATAGGTTCTGGGTTTGCCTGTACCCTTCCCCAAGGTCCCTCTTACCCTCCCCCCATTTCTGGCCTGAACAAAAATCTTGAACACAACCAATTTTCTCTTAAACCCCTCTCTAAACAGAACGATAGTGATCATAACCCAGGAAAAATTACAAACAAGTTAAAACTCTGAAGCTTCTTGGACAGATGTCCTGCCTCACTCCACTCACAACCAGCCAGCTAGCATCTTTGTGACATGCCGTCTCCCTGTCCCCCTGCCTGCCTTCTCCTTTTCTCTCCATGTCCCACCACCCTCTCCACGGCCCAGATTATTTGCCTTAGCTTTCTAAATCACCACCTCTCCTTATTTTTCCTAAACATGTCTAATTGACACATTTTTCGACAGAACAGTTCATTTTCATTCTGTGACTTCGGCAGCGCTTCTTCATTGTTCTCCAACAATGCCTTCCAGATGTTTTGAATCCCAAACATTCCAGTCAGCCCTCACTTTTCCGACTTTCATCTCCTCTTCTACCTTGCCTCCAAGAGCAGGGTTCTGTTATCCATTCAACTCCATGCTGTGGGGCATAATGCCTCCCCACACACTAGTCCTCACCTGGAATGTTACATTTCGCTGTAACCACTGGCAGCCCCACCACAGAGCCTTTCCTGTTCTCCCTCACTTAACCAGGTCATTTCCTAACCTCAATTCCTGTAGGTGTTTATTCCTATCTTACTTGAGGCGCTTACCTCATTCCACTTATTATTTGTGAGTCTGTCTTCTCTGTCTAGTAGGAAAGAAGATGTGTTTGATCATTTCCTACTCCACTGCCTGCAAACCTGGCAAATCGCACAAATTAGGAGAGGTAAGAATTGAATAAAGGTCCATTAAGTGAATAAACAAAGTGAGACTGTCTTTTCTTGCTTGAACCCACAGATCCGTCAAAAGATCATTCTCATATTCTTTCCCTTTGGGGAGTAGCAGGGACAAATTTGAGATTCCAGCTCTGGTGAAGTAGAAAAGTTTAGCTAATTTCTATGGCTTGCTAAAAGATGGTGTTCTCAGGTTAAGTCTGGACCTCCTACTCGTAGGCATGGCCCAGGAGGTTACACTGCTACCCCATCCAAAGACTCTTAGGGATAAGGTTCAGGCCAGAGTGAGTGCATGTCACAGCTGCTCACACTGCACTGGCATGCCTCAGCCTTGCAACCCAGCTCTAACCATAAAGCAGCACTTTCCCCATCTCTAAGTGGAAAAGGAAGTCTGTCTATTTTTACAGGACTGAGGGGGAGGCAAGAGGAAGCATTTAATTTTCATTTCTATTTCTTCTCTTGGCCTCTAGCTTTCTGGCCAGGGTTTTCTATTTTCAAAACTTTGTGTTATGTAAACATAGGAGGCACTTCTCAAAAACAGGAGCAGCCACTCCTAATTTCCAATCTCCTCTCTGGCACTCTAAACATCTTGATCCCAGGTAAATTTGTCTTTGGCTTCAGGACCCCTGTGAGGGTCAACTGTAAGTCAGCAGACTCATTTGGCTCAGTGTACCCCAGAATTCTGCAGGACTCTTTGGTTGAAGACTCTCCTAGAGAAAGATGATGTTGTCCATGACTTTTCTTTTGGGCCAACTCATACAAAGCCAAACATGTTCCCATTGAGCAAAGCCTGCCCAAGCCAAGAATAACTCTTAAGGACGCTTTTTGTAACTCATCCTACAACTACACAAATAATTCGAGCAAAAGTGAGCCATGAACTGCATGTTCCATGTCTTGATGTTGCATAGCCTGTGTAGTCTAAACTCGTTCTACACAGATTCTCCCTACCTGCCTCCCCTATTAAGGAGATAGGGTAGAAGGCAGACAAACACACAGGTGCAAACTCCAATGGAGACGATGTCATTTTCTAAGTAGTCCAACACAAACATGCCTTTGAGATTGCTACCAAAGCTGGACAATCTTCATAGTTCTGTATCAAACACAGAGGGCTGGGCCCACGCCCTGAAGAGCTGAGATCTAAGATTAGAGGGTTTACCTTGATGCACCAGTGAATCAGACAAACTTAGAAGAAAGCAGTGATTATTTTTATTTTCTGAACCTCTGTACCATATACCTCTGCCCTCAGGAGAGGATTTTTCGAACTATAATTCTATCCATTTGGGTGAAGTATATTAGGTGATTTGGAACAAGTCTAGATTCTTAGTCTTCTGGTCTACCAAGGGTGGTAGCAGATGGCAAAAGACTCAACCTGTTTGTAAATGTTGCATCTGTGAGTAGAAATAAGCACTTTGACCAGATTCCAGCTGGTAGATTCAGTATAGAATAAACATGAGCCTCAGATTCCCCACTGGTCAAACAAAAGAGATCGGGATATTTTCTAAAGTTTCTTCCAGCTCTGATATTTTGTGATTCTCAGTGGTAAAAAATGCAAGGATTTAGAATGACCAGTCTCATTTTTCCCATTAAGCCCTGGGTGAATCAAGGGCCAGTATTACATTGCATCATCTCATGTACAGTAATATGCGAATGACATTACACAATGCCCGCTTTTATTAGTGGGAGCACTATTCCAGCAACAATGCAATACCCTTGAGCTCATGTCGGTCGTCTTTGTTAGTACCCTACCCGAGTGCATTGTCAGGAGCTACAAAATATGACACAGACATTGGAAACGGGAGCAGTTGAAGAGGACCAACAGAGAATGACACAAGCTAACAGCCCATAGTCTTGTTCATGTACACAGTGGACGCTCAGTGAGTGCCTGATGACTAAGCATGAGTAATGGAGAAACATCAGAGTACTTATTAACTGCTTAGAGTCAACACCTTTGCACCTTGCTATTTTCCTGGAGGCCAAGTCTCAGTGGGGGTGGAAGGGAGGTAATTCTAATTTAAGAACACATTTAGAGTTCTCACAAGTTGGGAGCTTTCATGTGAAGATACATCCAAAAGTTCATAGGAAATAGAATTAAAAAGGTAAGTCTTACTTGGTACCAAAAGATGGTGAAAAATTATGCAAGATTTTTTCATAGTGTATATTTCCAAGACCTATAAAAAGACCTCCACTTTATATATTGGTGTTTCAGCTTTTTAAAAATTATTTTTATTTAAAAGGCAGATTTACAAAAAGTAGACAGAGAGAGAGAGAAATTCCATTCTCTTGTCCATTCCCAAATGGCCACAATGGCCACAATTGAGTCAAACTGATGCCAAGAGCCAGGAACTTCCTCCAGAACTGCCACATAGCTGCGGGGTCCCAAGGACTAGAGCCATTCTCCACTGCTTTTGCAGCCCATACGCAGGAGCTGAGTTGGAAGCAGAGTAGCTGGAATATGAATTGGTGCCCATTTGAGATGCCAGTGCCAAACAATGACAGTGAAAATCTGGGTGAATGGAGACTTGAAGTTGGCTATGTCAGCCAATGGACATTGGGATGGCTGCCTCATCCTTGGATCAGCAAAACTGACAGCATTTCAGAACTATCCAAGTCCTTGGTCAGAACATGCACATGCACACACTGGGACCCTGAGTTGATATCAGGTGGTGGTTTCCCATCCCTGGTTACTGGGACATTTGGGAAGCTGTGAGTAGATTCCCCCTTTATGTCGCTCCTTTTTCCAGAAACAACAAGAAGAAATAGCATATTTGGAAATAATGATTTCACTCACTTATCCTTAACCCTCAAGCCTTCCCACCTTGATCAACCATGTAATTACCATTAAAAAAAAAATCCTACCACAACAACAATAAAAGAGATGACAGTGCTATGGGTGAAGGATTAGCTTGTTGAGCCACTGTGCTGGCCCCAAGTGTTCTGTCTTTTAAATTTATGGTTTGTGTTCTCCTTCAGTAAGCAGATACATGCTCTACTCCAAAGAGGTAGGCAAATTTTGGGTCAAATCTACATACTCGATTCTTAAGTCAGGCTTCTGCCCTAACTCCCTGAGGCCCTCTAATGCTAGATATACTAGACAGATGGAGTCCCATTTCTTATCACATCTCTTTCCTTAATCCATCCAAGTCATTCTTTTCATTTTTCTCTTTTGGGGGCCTGCTGGTCCTGTGACAGCCCTGGAAGGAACCACTGCTGGAAAAGAGCATCAGTGTACAGCAATGAAAGAGGGAAAGAACAGTCAACAGATTGAGACAGCATAATCATTCAAGATACAAATGTTTCCACCTCCTTGACTTTGATCTTGAAAAGGAATTAAGTTTAGTATTATTCTCTGGTAGCCCCATTATGTATATCTATTATTATTAAGCTATTCACTTTTTCATTTTTAAAAGACTTATTTTTTTAATTGAAAGGCAGATTTTACAGGAAGAGATATAAACAGAAGGTATTGCATCCATTGATCTACTCCCCAAATGGCTTCAATAGCCAGAGCTGTGCTGGTCCAAACCTGGGAGCCAAGAGTCTCCTGTACATCCCCTATATGGGTGCAGGGGCTCAAGGACCTGTGTCATCCTCCGCTATTTACCTAGGCCATAAGCAGAAAACTGGATGGGAAGTAGAACAGCTGGGACATGAACTAGCACCCAAATGGGATGTTGGCACTACATGGAGGAGGACTGACTTAGTCCCAGTAAGCTTTTCATTACTACAATGAGGTAACTGAGGCAAGCTATTCAGGAAATGAAGTTTTCTTCATTTGTTATTTTGGAAGTTCATGGTCCAAGATGGGGAGAAGCCACTTTGGTGAAGGTTTGCTTGCTGGCAGAGTCCCAAGGCAACACAGAGCATGACATGAAGACGGAAACTGCTTGCTGCCTATGTCCATGTGGACTTGCCTAAAGGGACCAGGATGCATTCATCTGGCTTCACTTCAACAGTTCCATCTGATCCAATCATCTCCCAAAGGTCCAACTTCCAAAAGTCGTAGCTGGTTGAAGCTTCTACCCTCTTAGTGTTATTAACCTAAAATGTTGCTAAGACTTGTTAAGACACAGTACGGGGACGGCACTATGGTTCGATTTGCTAATTCTCCTTCTTCAAGCACTGCATTCCATTTAGGCACTGATTTGTAGCCTGGCTGCTCCACTTCCCATGCAGCTACCTGCTTACAGCCTGGGAAAACAGTAGAGGATGGCCCAAGTACTTTGGACTCTGATCCCACATGGGAGACCTGGAAGAGGCTCCTAGTTCCTGGCTTAAACTTAGCCCCAGTCATTGCAGTCATTTGGGGAGTGAACCAGTAGATGGAAGATCTTTCTCTCTGGATCTCCTTCTCTCTATGAATTTGCCTTTCCAATAATAAATAATAATAAAACAAGGCTAGGTACTGTCAGAAGCTTCAGCACATGACCTTTGGGAACTTCAACAGCCAAACCAGCATCCAAACCACACCTCATTTGTCCTTAGAAAACATGGCCCTAGCTAACAGTCATTACTATACATGTTATTTTCTCATCTAGTCTTATTTTCATAAGATTATTCTTAAACAATTGTATTGGAAAGGATGTATTGTCATTTTCTGGCTCTCTTTCTCTCTCATAGCTCTCTGTCTTCCTCCTTCTCTTTCTTTGGCTCCCTGAGTGCCCAGTAGCAGGACAAGGCTAACAAACAGTTGGGCCCATGGGAAAGAACAAAACCAAGTGGCCATATGAAAGCCAAGTTTTGAAAGAAATAAACTTTCACAATAAAGCACTTGTTAAATGGAAAAAGAAGAATGTTAGGCTAGAGGAAATTTTCTGTTCATTTTGCCCTACTACCTCTTGAAATCATATCAGATTCATAATGTCAGAGGAAGAGCTAGTTAACGTCCGTGGAGTATGGCACCTAGGACAGCTCTGCTTTCTGAGGTAATGACTGATTCCTCTCTGTGCTCAGTCCCTTTGTGGCTCTTCCTTTCCTCTTGTCAACTCATATCTCACTGTTTTCCCTTTAAGCACATTGGAAAGGTTAGCACCCCTCATGCTATAAAGGTGTGCGGGGTGTACATAGTCTCAGATGAGGTTGGAGGGCTTTTTCTTTTCAAGCAATTTAAAGCTGACATCTTCCCATTGAGTCAGCCATTGTTCAGGGGACCTCTCACATCATTGGCAATCAGAAAGCCGTTAACACAGAGGTCTCTGCTTAGAAGTCCACACAAATTGCCTCATTAAGAGATATTTGAATTTCTACATCGTAGGGTATGTAAATCATCTTAAAGAAGTAAGAACACGAAACCTAGAACAATCTCTTTAATAAAGCTGAAAAGCGTCATCCAGATGAGGATTCTCATAAGTTTACATGTGGCAAAAATTTTTGGAAACTCTACAAACTTCTACAGAATCAGCTAAAGAAATGGACCTAAATGAACGCTGAAGTAAACATCCACGACAGAGGTCATGGTTTCCAGGTCACAGGGAGGGCACTGGTTAGCTGTGACCAGTGCTCACTCATGAGTCACAGGGCTTTATCACCATGTTTGGACATGGCATCTAATTTTTTTTCTGCAACATAATTTTTTAGAACCATCTCTAGAAAATGTCAGTTGTGTATAATCACTCAGGCCTTGACATGTGACTTTGTGGCCAATCAACCTGGTTAGAGCATGTGTGCTCAGCCTGTGCTTGCCACTCCTCAGCCTCACTCTCTCTCTGAGCCTCACAACGTACCTGTCCCTCACATCCTTCCAGGATCACAGGAGTGAGGCTGGGCACGGTGGATGTTAGAGTGTGGCCTCGTGATCCAGTGCAGCACCAGGTTAGGCAGATGAAGCTACTGTGACGTAGTAATGAAGTATAGAATGCCTTACAGTATGGCTGTTGCTCAAAGAGCTAACCAATAGAAAGCAGCACTTTTACATTTTGTGGGTACAGAACTGCAGTCACTAAGTGAGCAACATTAAGCTGCTCTGCCTCTTGGTAAGCAAACCAAGGGATAATCCTCGTTGACAGAATCCATGCTTTATGGGTCAACCAAAACCAGTGTCCGGCCAATGTCCTCTTCCCTATACAGCAATTTTAGAATCCAATAAATAACACTTACTTCTTCTCAAAAATAAGTCTTATGGATGGAAACAAAGACATCGGAGTTTGTTAGTTGTATTGCCAATAAAAGCTAGCGGGGGGTTGTGAATTTAATAATCGGTCCCAATAGTTTTCACTGTCGTGCTTGAGTGAATCAACCTTGCCCAGCCAGGTGCTGATGGAGCTGAAGAACTTCTGCTTATCTTCAGGCAGACAAGAGTGGCCCACCTTATGGCAGTAGGAGACAAGCCTGACCTGAGGACTACTCAGGAAGTATCTTACCATGATCACATGATTTTAAAAAAATTGGACTGGCTATTTTTATATCAAACAAAATGTATTTCAGATCAAGGATTATTCCTGGATCCAGTTTATCAAGAGGATATAATAATCCTGAACATTTTTGTACATAGTAATAGAGTTTGAAAATACAGGCAACAAAAACTGATAGAACTAGAAGAGTAAGAATGGAAAATTCTAGAATTATAATTGATGATTATAATACTCATATTTTAATAAATGATAAATCAAGAAGAGTAGACTGAAAAATCAGTGAAGAAAAATGGGTCAGCCAACTACAGCCTCTGGTACAAATCTAATTCATTGTGAGTTAAATACAGCTGTGTTTAATTGTCAATTTAGAAGTTGTGGCAGAAGATGTATGATCCACAAAACTAACAATATTATCTGGCTTCTTAAAAAATATTTGCAGATCCATAGACCTCTAATGTTTAAGACATGACAAAATTATCAATCAACTTAATATATTTGACATTTATAGAATACTTTGCTATGGTTTAGTTATAGAGGGAGTGTCTTCCAAAATGACACGTATTGACGTATTTTTGAACTTCAGAGTGACAGAGACAGAGAGACAAAGACACACAGAGAGAGAGAGAGGTGGGAGGGAGAGTGAGATCTTCCATCCACTGGTTCATTCCCTAGATAGCTAAAATGGCTAGGGCTGGGCCAGGCCCCAGCCAGGAGCCTGGCGCTCCTTCTGGGTCTCCCACATGGGAAGTAGGAATCCGAGTACTTGGGCCAATCTTCCGCTGCTTTCCCAGTAACAAGGCACAGCAACAGATAGGCACAGCCAAGATTCAGACCACAGGGAATGCTGGCTTCCTGGGTGGAATCTTAACTCATCATACCACAAAATCAGCTCCCATGTGTGTAGTTTAATCTCCATTACAGGAGTGGAAACTTGATCTACCTACTGTGAAGAGGTGGAACCTTTGCGTTTCGACAGGGTGGTGATTAGGGCAGAGCCCCTGTGTGCTGTAGCCTAAAAGCCTTCTAGGAAGGAGAGAGCTTAGATGCACAGACACATGCACAGGCCCCATGTCTTGGGCCACGGGATACCCTTTGCTATTGTGCGGCTTTGTCAGCAAGGAGGCCATCACCTGATGTACTCCTGTTACCTTGCCCCTCCAAACCATGAACTAAAATAAACTTCTCTCTTTTATAAAGTAGCCTGCCTCAGGTAGTTTGCCAAAATAACACACTTTAGTACAGAAGAATATGTATTCTTTTCAAGTATACATGTTATATTTATCATGATAGACCATATTTGGACTATAAGAAAAATCTCAATAATTTTTAATGATTTAACTGTACAAAATTTGTCCTCTAACCAAAACGGAATGAGATTAGACCCCAATAACAGAAATACCACTGACAAATACCCAAATATTTGAACTAAAGAAGTATAGAAGAACCAAACGAAAAAATAAAGTATATTCAATTAAATGCAAATGAAAAGCACAGCATAATTTTAGGCTTTTGCTAACATAAAACTGAAAAGGAAGTTTTTGCTCAAAATATCTGTATTAGAAATTTTTAGAAGTCTTAAATCAATGACTTCAGCATTCACTTCAAAGAACAAGGGAGAAAAACAAACTGAACCCGAATTAAGCATAAGCGAGAAAATATTACAGCTCTGGGTAGAAGTGAACTGTAGAATAGCCAAGAGAGTTTTGAAAGAAGGAGCAACACACCTGTTTCTAGACTTACTGTAAAGCTGCAGTAACCCAGTGTGGTATTGGCGTAAAGACAGGTCCATTAACAAAACAGAATTGAAGATCCGAAAATAGACCTACTGATACATGCACTTCAAAATTTTGCAAAGATTTTTAAAAGCAATTCAGTGGCTAAAAGATAATGCTTTCAATGAATGATATTGCCTATTATTAAACAGTATTATCTATTATGTTTAACTGTCACAATCACCTCATGAGATAGAATTATTATACCCATTTTCATATGAAGACACTGAGGCCAAGCTAATTTGTCCTATAGTGGTATGAAT
This sequence comes from Ochotona princeps, assembly GCF_030435755.1. Taxonomy (NCBI): domain Eukaryota; kingdom Metazoa; phylum Chordata; class Mammalia; order Lagomorpha; family Ochotonidae; genus Ochotona; species Ochotona princeps. Next base: position 27,218,480 of record NC_080844.1, read on the forward strand.
CAGGTACAAAATCAGTTTAACTCCAGAGTTCCTGCCTTCAGTCACTTCATCATACTTCGTCATGTGACTTCCAGCAACACGAAGTGCCTGGTACTACAACTCTGAAAGAGGTGCAGGTAACAATTATTGAGACATTTCATTGTTTTATTCAAAACGTAGCCATTAAAAACTGCTGAAGGGGAAAAAAGCTTCTCAAAAATGCAGAAAGAGAGATTTAAAAATAGCTTTCAGTACTTTGGAAGTATCCATGTACTTTTACTATTCATTCAATAAATACTGACTGAGTATTAAATATGAGACACACTTTTTTACCCAATAACTGCTTACATATTGACGGTTGGTAGATCCGTGATGTTCTCTATTGGAAACACAATGTTAAGGATACTATAGGATACCTCATGTACTTTAAAGAAATAAAACAGCATTTATTTATTTTAAGAAAGCTCCTGTTTACATCCTACAATTGGCTTTTTCCCATTCTCTCACTTCTTAATTTTCATTGTATGAAGATACTTTAGACAGTTCATGCAATGCTAGAATTAACATTGACTGTGATGTAAAGAAATTTTGAAATCCATACATATTTTAATGTATATTTTTAGCAATTTTTGAAACACATTCATATAAAAGTGCATGTAATTTATCTTTATACAATAACACATAATTCTAATTAAGTCACGATGAAGAAATCTTTTCATCCAGATTGCCACAGCTGTATGTGTAGTAGAAAAATGTATAAATTCTGAAATTTAGCATGTAGATATCAGAGCCTAATCTACTGAAGGAAGAGTATTGCATAATATTTAGAATCCACTATCCACTCAGATTTAACTCTGTGAAACCTTATTCCATAGATCTATAGAGTACTACACAATGGAAATATTCTTATCCAGATTGCTTAACCAACTCACCAGTGTAACCAATCTTCTCCATTGCTTCTACTTCTCCATGACACGCCAAACATGTCAGATACTTGCAACCATAGACAAATTTGCAGGGTGCACTGCCAATCCAGTCATCTGCCTACCAACAGTCAATTGCATTTGTTTCCAAATCTATTTATGCTGGTTCCCCGTGTTCCTTTACTCATGTAATTTAATCACGTTATTATATAAGCGGAGAGAGTACAGTATGAATGCAAGAAGAAAATTGTTTCCCCCAAAACTTAGCTAAATGTTTGAACTGCCTCTGAATCTAGTTTTAGTAGGATAAGTGTAAAATTTTAGAAGAAATTTTTCATAAAAGTATTGATTCTGGAAGAATTCTTTGTTCATCAGACAGCTATGTAAATGTTTTCAAATCCCTCAAGAACACTCGTTAAGGATAATGATATTTGAAAAGGTGTATACAGTACTGAAATGCCGTTTATATAAAGACACACACACACACACAAAGAGAAACAGAGAAGAGACACAAACAGGGCTGGCATGGTGGTGTAAGGTAATCCTCTCCTGGCAGTGCCAGGCATCTCATATGGGTACCAGTTTGTGTTCCAACTGCCCCACTTCCAATTCAGCCTCCTGTCTATGGCCTGGGAAGGCAGCAGTCCTTGGGTCCCTACACCACGTGGGAGACCCAGAAAGAAACTCTTGGCTCCTGGCTTTGGATTGACTCAGCTCCAGCTATTGTGACCAACTGGGAAGTGAACCAGTGGATGATTCATTCTCTCTCTCTCTCTCTTCTCCTTTCCTCCCTCCCTCTTTCTCTCTCTCTGCAAAATCTACCTTTTGAATAAAATACATAAATCTTTAAGAGAGAGAATGAAGAGACCCAAAGATGCATGCCCTGTGTCTTTCTGCCTGGGTGCCCGGTGCTGCCTCAAGGTTCTGCCAGCAAAATCCAGATGGAGTTCAAAGTTGGACCAGAACTGAGAACCAAAATAAGCCTCTTTTCCTTATAACATAGCCAGTTTGTGGTACTGTGCTGTTGACAAAAGAAAACAGACATATTCATGCCCTTGAACAACTTCTTGAGAATCCTAAGAAATCACAGGCAATGTTTTAAGAAAAATTGGCATAAGAAAAATTGGCATAAGCAGCCCTTACAGATGACTAGAAGTTCTCCTATATGCAACAGTGCATCCCAGCAGTCCAACCACTCTGGTGCGCCGACAGCAGCTAGGAGTGGTGCAGTCAGGGGGCCACACAACCAGACTCACAGCTTCGGGTGAGGATCGGCTCCCCCTGTGGGCTCCAGGTACTGCATTCCGCTGTGCCTACTTGGCTTTTGCCTCTGCGAGGACTCCTGCCACTCCATGGATGCCCGGTACTGCCTTACCTCTCTGTCACTCGACTGTCTCCTCCTTTCTCATGTTTCACGTTCAGGTGCCTTAGGATTTAACGGGAACAGCCCATCCTCGTGAAAAATACTGTCTTGAGACAGGGCTCCGGGTCACGCCATTTGTGCCTATGAAGTCAATCTATAGATATCGGGCTCTTCAAGTCAGTTGCCATGCACTATTCCATTTTGTTCATGAGGCCCCAAGTTACGTCACTATAGTGACAGACTCACAAGCAACCACCTTCGATTGCTGTTCTCAAAGGGGGCTGAGTGTGGCTGGGCCTCAGGTCATCCTGACAGCATGTCGGGATCTCAGAATGAACAAGTCAGAGCAAATCAAAACCATAGATCACTACTAGGAAGTTTTAACCCCAGATACTTTCAAACTCATATTAATAACATCCCCAAATTCAAAGCAAAGGCTAAAGATGGGAGGAAAAGCATAAAACAGTAATTGTGAGTTTTTAAGTGAGAACATTTACTCTGTTTTAGGTCAGTATTGCACTATGAATAACTTTTTAGATATGTATTCACTTAGAAATAGAAATCCCTCCTCATTTATTTTTACTCATTCTTACATTAGCCAAATCCAACTATTTTCAAAATGAAGGAAAATATTTGTGAACAAACGTTATGAAATATGAAGAATCTTGGGACTCACTGACCACTTCAGTGATTATGAAAACTGCAAACTATTTTTAAAAGATTTTTCACTGTTCTTCATTAAGGTCTGATTGCCTCGTCCATTAGCATTTGGCTCTTTTATTATTATGATTGTGAAATACTGTAGATGTTACTACTAATGGACAAAGAAGGTTGACATGGTTTTCTTGATTAACTCATCAATAATCATTTGCAACAATTTTTCTTCATTCAGTGAATGGATTGTTCGCATGCCCTTATAATAATCATGCACATTGAGGTGCAGGAAATTAGCATAAAATTATTCACCCTGGAGACCAAGGTTGTTCTTACACCGTAAAAGTTAGTTCAAAATAATATTAGAAGCCTCTATGAAGTGAGTGAGAAGAAGAAAACTGATAGCTTGGCCATTTTCTCTACAATGCTGGTATTCATGTAGCCTTTTCGAGGGTCCCACCCTTACAGAGAGGACTGCTTAGAAATGTAACAGCATTCCAAATCTACATTCTTGCTAAGTTGTTTGTGATAAAGCAAGAACATCAAGCACCTCTTATAAGCCAGTGAAATAGTGACTATAAGTAAATTTTTAAAATTTGCACAAGTACATTCCTTATTCTTCTTCCCTCAGTGAAGAAGAGAGAAAGTTGTGGCTTTTTAAATCCCAATCTCAAATGGAATTGAGATTTTAAGTAATTTTACAGGTCTGGGACTTAGGGCTCAGCTACTGCCAGAAAAACTTAAAAACCCTAAGCCTTGGTTCTAAAAGGGTTCTTGGGGATCAACTCATTTAATAAGATCAGAAAATTGAGGGACCAGTGTTGTCACATAGTGAGTAAAGCTGCTGTCTGCAACGCTGACATTCCCGTATGGGCTGTTGTTTGTGTCCTGACCGTTCCACTGCTGAACCAGCTCCCTGATAATGGCCCAGGAAGAAACAGCAGCAATGGCCCAAATGCGACCCCACCGCCTGCTTGGGAGACCCAGCTGAAGCTCCCTGCTTCCACTTGCCACAATGCTGGACATAGTGGCCATCATGAGAGTGACCCAGCTGATGGAAGATAGATCTCTATTCTCTGTCTCTCTCTCTCTCGCCCCACCCTAATTTGACTTTCAAAATAAGCAAATCAATGACTTTTTTTTACAAAGAAAATCAAAAGATTGTATTAATCTATCTAAAGGTATTCTTTCAATGACTGTACCTCTTACCCAGATCTTCTGACCTAATTCCAATAATTACTTTTTCAAAACACAAAACACCATTACCACAACCACCCTGAATCTAGCATGAATCCAGATATGAAGAGAGAATGGGAAAAATGACTCAATGAATTAGAAGCTGGCAGATAATTTTTCCCCTGAATGCAGCCAGTGGTGAATTCTTTTTAACCAGGATCTTGCGTGTCTGGGTGCTGGTTGGCCTCTGTTCTTCCAGGAGATAAATGAACCCAACTTTGTCTCCACTCAGAAAGACCGTGCTCTGTGCGTCTGTTCACTCTCAGGCACAGCGAGGGCCGAAGTACCAGCGAACACAACCCTACAGGACTTGACTTCTTCCCCATCTTCCCAATCAAGGTAAGTAAATCTAAGCTGTCCAGAATCACTGGACAAATTAAATGTTCACAGGAAATTAGTTCTGAGGCCAGAAAGAGCCTTGGATTCTGACAGCACATGTCACAAACCGATAATCTAGTTTACAATGAGAAAACATACGAGAGGTCCACTGACTGACAGATAGCCAGGAGTGCCTTGCCAGGGACATAGGTTTGAATGATTTCCTATACACTGGTCCCGGGCTTTGGGATCTATTTGAAGAAAAATAATAAGGTTGGGACTTTGGAGCAAGTGTTGTACAACAGAACTATGATGTGGGCTATATACATAATTTTGAATTTTCTAGCCCAGCTTTGAATTTTCCGGCCCAGCTTTCAGTGTTGTGGAGCTTGGGAGACTGGAACAGCAGATAAAAGCTACTCTTTAGTTTCAAATAAGCAATTAAAAATAAATATATAAGACTATATCTATCTGAATTATATAAATATTTTTGCTCCTTGTTCATTCAAGATAAACATCAAAAAAAATTTTAAAAGGGGCCAGTATCCTGGCATAGTGCATTAAGCCACCACCTAAGACAACAGCAACCCATATGGACACCATCTCATGTCCCAGCCGCTCCACTTAAAATCCGACTCTGTGGTTATGCACCTGGGAAAGCAGAAGAGGGTGGCCCAGGTGCTTGGTCCCTTGTGTTCAAGTAGGTGACCTGGAAGAAGCTTCTGATTTCAGTCCCAGCCGTTGCAGTCATTTGGGGAGTGAACCACAGGATGGAGGAATCTCTCTCCCTCTCTCTCCTCTCTTTCTGTAACTCTGCCTTTCAAATAAATTAAATAAATCTTACAAATTGTAAATGAATTAATAGAGAAATACAATGCTAACTTTATTAATATCAAAAAGCCTCTAAATTTTGCTTGCACTTTTCACAGCCATTGTTGAAGAGTTTGCATCTTGATTAATTCATATGCAAAACTGTTAAGTCATTACTAGATTATGAAAACAAATTAATACCTATCACAGAATGAAAACATCTGTGACATTTTAAGATTCCAGTAATTTTAAATTTTGGAATATCACCTATCCATCAACACAAAAATGAATTTTTCTTTACTTCTGTCTAGCTAGCACACAAATGATTTTTTCCTTTCCTTCAACCTTTAAATTTAGTTCATTCATATGCAATGTGATATTAGTTAGGAAACTAGCATACTGCCATTCTTACCTTTGATAACTGAAAATTTAGCAAGCATTCCCCTTTGTTTCAAAAGCATATCAGAGGTACCAATGCAGTAAGTCCGTAAAGCTGTTCTACAACCAATCAGTGAGCGTGGGCAAAGAACACAAGATCATTACACTCATTGTCTTCTATTTCTTTCAACAGTTCTATAAACTGCCAGTGACTCACAGCATTTGCACATGCATATCAAAAGAGTTTAACAACTATATCATAATACTTTCATTGCATCAACCTGGGCAAACAGAGTGAAAAATAGATTAATACATATCATAGAATGAAAATATCTGTGACATTTTAAGATTCTAGTAATTTTAAATTTTGGAATATACCTATCCATCAAAACAAAAATGAATTTTAAAAATTGGTTTAAATTCTTGTTTGAATACATAAAAATTCAAAACTATGTACACCTTGAATTTAGTGTTAAGCATACATTTATAGCGTTTATTTGTAAATAGAAGTCCTTTGAGACAAAATACACTGGGTGGTGGTTTTTTTTATGTTGCGTGGCATTTAAAGCGAAATGAAAGTATAATTTTTCAAACTTTGAATCAACTGATCTTTTATATTGTTAAAAGGTCATTTTTGAGTAATTTTTGATGCTATTTTTAAATTTTTTCAATTCATAAGATTTTTCACATTTTTAATGAAATATTTTTGCAATATTCTGCCTCATCATTATCTAACATAATTTCTGTAACAGCAGTTTCTCTTACCAGCTCTCCATCTAAATGATACACGTACAGGCATCTTAGCACAGCACGTTAAGCCATGGCTCGGAAAGTACGGATCCCACATCAGAATACCTGTGCTCGGGTCTGGTGTGGTAGCCTAGTGGCTAAAGTCCTCCCCTTGCACGTGCCAGGAGCCCATATGGGTGCTGAATCTAATCCCGGTGGCCCTGCTTCCCATCCAGCTCTCTGCTTGTGGCCTGGGAAAGTAGTCGAGGATGGACCAAAGTCTTGGGACCCTGCACCCACGTGGGAGACCCAGAAGAAGTCCCTGGCTCCTGGTTCCTGGCTTTGGATTGGCTCAGCTCAGGCTATTGCGTCTCCTTGAAGAGTGAATCAACAGATAGAAGATCTTCCTCTCTGTCTCTCCTCTCTGTATATCCGACTTTCCAATTAAAAAAAGAAACTATTTTAAAAAAAAGAATACCTATGCAATACCTATGCTCCAGTCCCACTCTGCTTCCCATCCAATTTTCTACTAAAGCAGACCTTGAACTTGATGGCTCAACTGCTCGGGTCACCGTCACTTCTGTGGGAGGCTTCGGTCTGAGCTGCTGGCTTTAGTCTTTCCCAGTTTCAGCTGCGGTGGGCATTTGGTGGGGTGAACCAACAGATGGAGGGCCTCTCCATCACTCTGCCTCTCACATATACTTGATTTAGCCAAAAGGCCAAGAAGCGATCTGCCTCTCAAATAAATTTTAAATGGTGTGTATGTGTAAGAACCCAAGCAGCTTTACAACTGGGTAAAGTTTATAGCCACAGCTCAGATTCTCTTAAAATAGGATCTTTTAAAACTATTATATTGAACATTTAATTCTAATTTTAAGTGACTCATCATTTCTTTCCACTGTTAAAGTTTCTTACCAAATTCAATGTTTTGCCAAAAATGCCTCTCAGTGTCCAACTAAGCATTATTTCACATGCAAATAATGTGCTTTCATTTTGCTCTATCACAGCAAATGGCAACTGCCAATCACTGTGAAATATGCTACATATTGTCTCTTTTTTATTTATCATTGCACTGCTTCCACGTTTCCATTTGATTCCCCTTCAGAAACATGCCTTCTTTTAAATTTAGAATTAAGTTATAGCTGTCAAACAGAAAAATTAGAGTGTAAAGTACTATTTTTAATATTACTGTAACTCAACATCCTTGCACTATAGTCAAATAAAATAAAAAACAAGTAAGTACAAGAAGTATGAACAGAAGTAAATAAAAATGCTAGAAAAAAATAATTTGAATTCAATCTGTCTACTGACACAAAGGATCCAACAATGTGTTTATATGTAACACAAAGCATCACATGGAAAAACCAGGCAGGAAGACTAGGTAGGAGTGGGGTGCCGGAATTTCTACCATCCCTGCATTGTAACTGTCACCCTTATTTGTGCATTGAATATTCCCAGCACTCTGGCATGTACCTGTGTGTCATCTGGGACTGAAAGGATTACGCCATGATAGCATTATAAGTTACGCGCAAGGTGGCTCCATGGCGAAATTCTCACCTTGCAAGCACAGAGATCCCATGTAGGTGCCAGTTGGTGTCTCAGCTGCTCCACTTCCCTTTCAGCACTCTGCTCATGGCCTGGGAAAGCAGTAGATAGATGATGACCCAACGCCTTGGGATCCGTACCCTTGTGGGAGACCTGGAAGAGGCTTCTGGCTCCCGGTTTTGGATCAGCTCAGCTCTGGCTGATCCAAATCAGCCAAATTGTAATCACTTAGGGAGGGAACCAGCTGATGAAAGATCTCTCTCTGCCTCTCCTTCTCTCTGTAAATCTGCCTTTCCAATAAAAATAAGCAAATCTTAAAAAAAAAAAAAAGTTAAGCTCAATGTGCCATGAAAGTCCCAGAGAGCATCACACATGTTAAATTCCACTTAAATTCTCTCCCATCCCATGAGAGAGACCAACAATATGGAGGGCCCATTGTTGCACTTGTGATCATGTCAGGATCCTTCTCAGGCCTCCTCCACCTCTCTCTTTCCCTCCCTCTCTCTCCATAGGCAACTCCCTGGCCCACTCATGACTAATATATCTCCAAGTGGGTGGGCCACACCCATGTATGAGTGCACGTTCACTCTCTTTTTTTCCCCTTTTTAAAAAAATTTTGATAATTTTACATAGTTGATTAGGGTACAAAGGGTCAAGGGTATAGCAAAGTAGGTAATACCATTGTTTCAACACTAATATCATTTTTTCCCTGTATCTGGGGTCAGGGGAGAAACAAAGGGAAAAGCCCCACCAAGCCTCCCACCCATCCCAGGTCCCTGGTGGGAGGCATGCTCCGAGGGTCCTGCTCAAGCAGTTTTGATAGTTCAACAGGTCTGAATTGCTGCCAATCTCGTCATTCCAAGCACGCTGAAATCTATTCAGAATCCACTGGCTGACATAGTCTCTTCATGGTTGGGGTTCTGAGATCAGCAGTTCAGCTGGAGGGATCTCCAAATAAATTTCGTCTGAGGTGATCCCAGACCTGAATCTTGTGTGTGCCTGCCACTCTCTTTTCAATAAAGCCTGGGCTCACACTCTGCCTTTATGCCTCTGCTTTGAATTCTTATCTCTGTGAGGGCAAGAACTTGGAATAAAGATTAAGATAAAAAAGGCACTTAGCAATCCCATTTTTTTTGTTTTGTTTTGAATTAACTTCAGATTTTCAGAAAAAAATATGGAAAATTCCCATGTAGTTTTTTTTAATTTTTATTTTATTTTATTTTAATTGATTACATTGCATTATGTGACACAGTTTCATAGTTACTGGGATTCCCCCCACCCCTCCCCAAACCCTCCCCGCATGGTGGATTCCTCCACCTTGTTGCATCACCACAGTTTGTTGACATATATCTTGTTAGAGTTATAAACCAGACTAGACTACCCCTCCAAAAAAAGCCAAGTTCAGCAAAATTATGCTTTAATGCTATATAATGCTAAATACTATAATGTAAATTGACACGAGACAGCTGAATAGTAATCTATAGACATTTTAGGGTGTATAGAACCCAGTCATGTATAAACTAAAATTGAAATGTCAACGTAGGAGTCACAGGATGTGGTTAAGAACTTGCATTTTTTTTCAACATGTTGGTTACTCAATACTATGTCAATTAATTCCATAACATTATAAATTGTTCCTGATGTTATGTCGGGGCTTTTAATTGATTGGGATGATACTCTGCCAGCTCTACCTTCAGACCAGAGATGGTCTCCCCAACAAGCCACTGAATTTGTCTGGACAATAAGATGCTGGACTCTATGCTTGGTATGTGCTCGCAAAGAAAGAATCTCAACTGATCTTGAACTGTGGTGAAGCAATCCCATTTTTAAAAGGCCATGTGCATATATTTTACATATATATTTAATATAAATATGTAACAATATTTAACATGTTTCTCTTAACCTTTTATACTGTTCCCTTGAAGATAAGTGTTTTGGGTTTTTTGTTTTTCTGCATAACAAAAGATTATGTTTATAATATTGCCAACTACGATGTTTATTGTTAGTTTTTGTCAAATCTCTATGACAGTGTCTGTAAAGGCTAGTCCTAGCTACTTGTACTTTGTGCAGATCAGGACTCCAACCATGTTTATACCAGGAGCCATCTAAATAATCAGACCTCCACACTCTCTGGCATTTTAAAATCACCAGACAAAATAAAACACAGGCCCAAAAGTACTTCGGTGGATGTGCCACAGGAGCTCCACTCTGTCTTTGCCCAGCTCAGGCAGTCAGAGCTAACAAGAATGTTTCAAATGACTGAGACCCCTCACTCCACCTTGGTGCCTAACCACTCGAAAACCAGGTGCTTAGAGACGTGTACGCTTGTTGAGCGACTGAGCACCAGTCCCTGGCATTCCTGGGGGGTTCCTTCCTCCTTCTAGCTTGCGTTCTTCCAGCCAGAGACTGAAATCCTTCCTCTCAAGGTTCACGACCACGAGTTTCCTAGACAAAAGTCTCCTCTATCATTTAAGCTAGGACCTACAACAGCAGAACTAGTTCACGAAGACCTGTGTGCTATACTAAAAGAATCTCTGGCTTCCCTTGACAACGTATCTGCAGCCTTCAAGGAGGTCACAGGTCAGAAAGGAAGGCACAGGTCATACTTGTGACCTGTCTTAAGAAAACTCACCTATGAACAAGCACAAAATTCAGCAGAATAGACTGGGCTACCTACACGCCAGCAGAGAGAAGAAAAGTGGGGGGCAGGAGAAACCACGGAAAGCTGGACTTGAGGGCATTGCAGCCAGCTTTCCACACACACAGCCATTTCAGGGGGCCCAAAGGTGTCCAGCCCCAAGCCCCTGCCCTCTGGCTACTGACCGCCCCACTTTTCCCAGCTGAACAATTCTGTGTGGAAGCTTTGAAGGCCACTATTCAACTGGAAACGTTCATACAGAAGGTTATCATATTTATTAGGCCATTAACCTTTCGTTACCTCCAGTTTTATTATCGTTTGATTCTTCATTAGTTGGCCAGACACCTGACTGATTCTAAGTAAATGGAAGGCGTACAGAAACCCCTTGATAGCGGCAAAGCTCCCTTGAAAGTCCGTAAGGTTGATCTCCAGAGAGATCAGCAAAGAGGCAGGAACACGGCTTGGGACCCAGGGCCAGAGGAGCCGGCGAAAGACCAGCAGGGCCTGCCGGGAGTCCCGGGGAGCAAGGCCACCCATTGGCGGCCAAGAGGAGAAGAAAAGACCAGCATGCCCCAGCCTGCTGGAGGCACTGGGAGTTCACAGGGCTGCTCGTTCATCACCCCAATTAAAGGCTTTCTGCTCCCTGCCCTGCCCCGCTGCTGTGGGCTTCGCAGACAGAGGTGGCTTTGTTCCCGGGGCAGCACTGGGGCCTGGAAGCAGCTGGGCCTGCCTGCACTTCCTGGTTGCAGCCTTTCTCCTCTGAAGGCCGTGTGGGGACCGCTGGGTCCAGAGCCTTTTATCTCTCGTGGTTTCATCTGATCCTCGCTGAGTATATTCTGTAATTTGCTTTGTCAACCGCCGCTCCCGAGGAATCACTCCCTCTTGATCTTTCACTCTTCAATCCCGTTTTTTGTTCTGTGCAAAACATAATTTTTAATTAATGCTTTAGCTTAAAAGTTTATCAGAGTTCAAAAGTCAAATCGTCCAAACTGTTTATCCCTGACAAGAGCAGTCCATAAGTGCCTTGTCTTCCCCACCGCATTCAAATGCAAGCACTTTCATCTCAGGGATTTTTTTTTTTCCCCTGCGATGATTTACTCCAAATTTTCATCAACTTTACTATCACCTACTGATATCTTAGAGCAAAGAAGGATGTTAAATTTCTTGAATATTTTTTGCCTGCCTCATCGTCCCAGTTAGCTACACCCTAATTTCTGGGTTAATCCATTTGGAGTGTTTATGGAATTATGATTAAGTAAATACTGCTTACTGCTGGCATATTATGATTATGCAATTATATGACAATTAATTAGACCCTTGCAACATTTTTTGTCTTTCCTATTATCAATAACTTCTTTTTTTTTTTTCATTTACCTAATTAAAAAATAGGAACTGTTTCTGGGGCTGACACCATGGCACAGTAAACAGAGTCAGCCTGCAGCACCAGCATCCCCTACGGGTGCCAGTCCATGTCCCAGCTGCTGTACTTCGGGTCCAGCTCCTTGCTTGTGGCCTGGGAGGGCAGCAGAGGGTGGCTAAGTCCTTGGGCCCTGCACCCTAGAAGGAGATCAGGAGGAAGCTTTGGGCACCTGGCTTGGGATCAGTTCATCTTCTGCCACCGCTGCCATCAGATAGAAGACCGCTCTTTCTGTATCTCCCTCTCTCTATAACTCTGTTTTTCATGTAAAAATAAAGTAAATCTTAAAAAAGTACTGTTATTTTAATCTTAAAATCTTAAAAAAAAAATAAAACAAAACAAGAAACCAACCAAACAACCAACCAAACAAAAACGGCTGCATGAATTTGTGTGACCCTCTAAGGTCAGGGCCTCACTGAGCTTCCTGCCAGCTTTGCAGCTGTGGCAAAAAAAAAAAAAAAAGACAACCAAAGTGCTTTGTGTAGTGCGTTGAGTCCTCCATCGCTGTTCGTGCATTCTCAAAGAGAGAAGAATAACACCAATCCTGCCGTTTGAAACTCCACAGAGCTGTATTACCTGGAGAACAGGACCACACACATCCCGACAAGCAGCCAGAGCTCTCTATATAGATGTCCCCAGCTTGGTTTGCCATCTCTGGTCTGGTGCTGGGTACAGCTCCCACCACCATCTTTGCATCTTCTGTAGCCAAACCTCCATCAGTGCACCAAGGATGCATGCCCATCATGAGGGCTGGGACCTGCCCTCTGTGCTAACTCAAATCCATTCCTGGATAAACTGCAGCTGGGATACCTGGAGGCAAGACTCAAAGAAAACCTGAATTCCTGGAAGACTATGCTACATTTAGAAATAAGGAAAAGCTGTCTCAAAAGTTTCAAAGGAAAACAATTCTTGCAAAGCTCTGGCTATCACGCAGGGCTTCTAGGATCCTTTCTTACAAGCAGTTTCATGAAAATGGTCATTTCCCATCTTAAGTAAATTAAAACTGGCAACAATATATAAAGGAGTGTTAATAGAAACAGAGAGATGAGAAGAAAAAGAAAAACTCTGCTTGACTTCAAGGAAAGAGCAACTCCAAGTCACAACTATATTACTGAGGCTGGTATTGTGATGTAAGGGGTTAAGTTGCTGCGTGTGACCGCAGCATCCCATATGGGTGCTAGTTTATATCCCGGTTGGTCCACTTCCAATCCAGCTCCCTGGGAAAGCATCAGAAGACAACCCAAGTCCTTGAACCCTACACCCAATTGGGAGACCCAGAGGAATCTCCCAGTTCCTGGTTTAGGACCAGCTCAACCCACACCGTTGTGGCCACCTGGGGAGTGAACCAACAGAGGGAAGGTATCTCTCCTTCTCTTCCTGTAACTCTGCCTTTCAAATAAATAAATAAATAAATAAATATTTTTAAAAAGAGCTATATTATTACCTGGTATCAAAACAGATGTGTATAATTAGAATTTTTGTGTCACTCAAAAACAGCACTGTAGAGAATTGGTATTGTGACACAGTTAAGTCACTGTTTCCGACACCAACATATCACATAGCAGTATCATTTGAGTCTGAGCTACTCTGCTTCCCATCCAGTTTCCTGCTAATGTGCCTGCGAAGGCAGTGGCAGATAGCCCAAGTGACTGAATTCCTACCACCCATGGGGAAGACCCAGATGGGATTCCAGGCTCTTGGTTTCAATCTAGCTCAGTGCCAGCCAGGGTGAAGGACTCCCTTTCAAATAATTAAACCTTTTTAAAGGACACTGCAGACATATTTCTACAAATTTCTGAATCAAGTTAAATTGCTGGTACTTGATGAAGTCAACTTAGGAATCTGAAAGCTGTATACTGTTGCCCCTTGATTATGCTGCATAAATGAGGTAGATGGAATTCCATGAGGGCTTAACTCGGGAAGAATGGCAAATCACTCCAATCTAGGAAAACCTTTTTTTTTTTTTACAGAAATTCTTTCAGAAACTATATCAAAAATTTCTAAAAAATAAATTGGAATAATATTTGTTTATGTTAACAAAATCTACACAACAAGTAATGTGAGAATGTTTTGCCATAGTTTTGTTTCATCAAGGATTCCCTTTAATGTGTGACAATGTCTAAAGGTTAGTGTTTGATGAAATCCTCAGAATAGACCACCGGTTAGAGAAAAGCTGATGGCTGTACTTTGTATCCTCCTCCCCAATCGAGAAACTGGGAACGTGCAAGCAGGTAAGGAAGTATTTCCAAGTACCCAAGTGAAAATTGGAGGGCTACAGCCTCACTGCACACTTGGCCCCCAAGGCTTGGGTTGGAGATGGTGTCCTACTTGAAAAATTTTGTCTGGACTGATACAGCAAGACATGCTTTGTTTCTCCAAAAGAACAAGCCTGTTTCCTGTCTTGAACATGTGTATGTGATTGCTCAGTTCATTGTGCTTTCTCCCTCTTTGTCCATGAACCCCACAGCACAGGACAATGTGGATTCTTCTGACCATTCTGTCCTTAGAACTTGAACAATGCCCGGCACATAACAGACATTCAGCAAGCACTATATTAAATTCCTGCTGCCAAATAATGCTTTTTTCACTGTGGTCACTGGGAAACCCTGAGCTACACTTCTCAGTGTTACTGACTAGTAATCAGCTCTCTCTGTTCTATTTTCCAATCTTCTTGCTCCCTATTTCGATTTCCTTGAGACATTTTTATTTCATTGCTTTGCGACACATTTTTTTCTGTCATGCACCATCTGAAAACTGTTCTACAAAGTGGGATATTAAATAAATGACAAAACTAGCTTATTTGTTACTACCACCAGAAACCATCTGACAGATCTGATATTCACTTTAGCTAATTTCTCCTAGGTTAAAATAGTGAGAAGAGAATGAGGGTTACCTTAGGATCTGTCCTAATTTACTCTAATGCTGGTCAACATTTGTTAAATATCAGTCAGTGTTCCAAAAAACCTTACACAGTCTTCTAATCTTCACATCTGCCTTCAGATAGTAAAAACACTTCTACAGTGAAAGAATCGCAAGGTTATATGGTGATATGTTATTAGAATTGCATCATTTCCCAGATTATCAATGAAGAATTTATCAGGTATGGATAGATTGGCTGTTAGAACTGGCATGGAAAACCCACAGTATGAACAGACTTTCTCTGTCTACTTAGCCATTCAGGCTTATTGCTTCATGGCCCAGGTGGCAGCGCCATCCCTCATCCAACTGCAAGGAAGGGAAGAGCCAAGGTAGAAAATGTTTCCTGGCAGCGTACATCTCCTTTAACAAGCAACTGTAGCTTTTCCTTGTTGGTTTGTTGTCTTTCACTCCTTTGTTCCAAATGAGGTTACACAGAGAGTCCTCCTACTAACAGAGAAATTCGGAAAATGTAGCGTTTTCTTAGGTCAAGCACAGTGACATCTCAGACTTGCAGAAGGTGGGTGTCTGATGTAAGGTGTGCTTTGGATGTCTACATCCCATATTGGATCCCCTTAGTTTCTGTCCTAGCTACTCCACTTCCCATCCAGGTTCCTGTAATGATCACCAAGGAAGGTAACATGTGATGGCTCAAGCACTTGAGTCCCTCCGTGCCTGTGGAAGATTTGGATGGAGTTTTAGGATCCTGGCTTCAGCCAGGCAGAGCCCAGCTACTGTAGACATTTTGTGGGGAGTAAGCCAAAAGATGGAAAATAACACTCTCTTTCTCTCCCTTTCTTTCTCTCTTTCCCCCTCCTTCAGTCTTTTTGTCCCTCTCTTTTAAGTGAATAAATAGATAACTGAATAAATCATTGAATAATCGAAGTCCTGTGTGTGATTTGTCAATAATGTCTCCAGTGTTCTTGTATATGGACAAACAATGTATCATGAAAATGAAAAGAAAATCAGACTTTGAAGAATAGTAGAATTGGCCTGTTTTATTACACTATTACACTAATGTAAAAAATTTCTTACACCTTCCTTGTACTATAGGTCTAGATCTCTAGATTTTTTAGAATAATAAATTAATTTATTTTTATTGGAAAGTCAGATATATAGAGAGGAGGAGAAACAAAGAGAAATATCTTCCACCTGATGATTCACTCCCCAAGTGACCACAATAGCCAGAACTGAGCCAATCCAAAGCCAGGAGCCAGGAGCCTCTTCCAGGTCTCCCACACAGATGCAGAGTCCCAAGGCTTTGGGCTATCCTTGATGCTTTCCCAGGCCACAAGCAGGGAGCTGAATGGGAAGTGGGGCCACCAGGATTAGAACCGACATGCATATGGGATCCCGGAACATTCAAAGCAAGGACTTTAACCACTAGGGTACTGTGCTGGGCCCCTCTAGATCCAATTTTCTACATAGAATATTTGTTTAAATGGCTTTTGTTGAAAGATATCACCAGATACCTGAAGTAATAGCATTTCTGACAGTGATCTCACAAAGCATCATTACCCAAAGAGGAACAGAATTTGTAACTGTATCTAAACTCTTACATTCTTCTAAAATCAATAATAAAAGTCAATAATAAAAAGATAGTTCCAAGTACATAAAGGAAATGTAATGATAATCAGAATTGATTTTGAGGAAATTGATACTGTTGAGATTCTAGAATGATAAATAATTGACATAATGAAACAATAGTACTTTGTTAACTTTATGCAAAGGGAGCTGTTTTCCCAACAATCTGTTACATATATATTAAATATAATTTCTGTCATGACCATGGGGAGGAAATCCTCAAGCAGTGTGTTTAAAATCAGTTTATCTTCTCTAGCCAAATCCCTTTTTATCCAGTAGAGTAGCTATAGTTCCTACAAGTTTTGAAAGACTGAAATCTAAAAATGAATTGTTATTTGTGCTTCCACTGTGATCCTTAATACTGTACTATGCAGAGATTGACCTAATTAAAATATGCAAAAATTGGCAGACACCATTAAGATGGTCAGAACTGCTCAGTTAAAAATAATGTAGGGAGTCTCAGAGAACACAGTTGCGTTCCAGCTCTCATCTTAGCTTCTTTAGGTTTGGCCGAGTCTTTAAGTTTTTATTTAAATATTTTCATTTTGTTTGAGAGGAAAGCAGATTTTCCTTCATTGGTTCACTCCCCAAATGGCCAAAACAGGCAGGGCATGGCCAGGCCCAAGCCAGGAGCCTGCAACTCCATGCAGATCTCCCATGTGAGTGACAAGGACACAGCGATTCGGGCCATTATTTGCTGTCTTCCAGGATATACTTCAATAGGAATGCTGGATTGGAAGCAAAGTAGAGATTTGAAACAGCCATTCAAAAATAGGGTATAAGTATCCTAAACGGGGACATGAGCTGTGGCACCCAGCATGCCCTGCCAGGTTTGCTTGGTTTTCACAGAATATGACTGGGGGAGAGCTCAAGACCTCTGCTTGCCATGAGGCATGCATCTGCTCTAGGACGCTAATGTATGTCTACCCCTCATTCCTTCCCCACAACATGGTTGAAGTTATTGCGGTGTCATAAGTGTGCAGTGACCTTGTAATTCAGCATACAAACTGCAAGTATAACGGGAACAGTGAAAGGTGATGTTGTTAAATATGTTGCCAGAACCATGTTGCATGGTTACCCTATTCATTTGGTCCAGGGACTGCAGACAACCATAAGGGATACACTCCCATTGCTCGCAGAAGGTCACAGTTAGGAAACACAATGAGGCATATAAACCAGCAGATGGAGCATCTCTCTCTCTCTCTCTCTCTCTCTCTCTCTGTCTGTCTCTGTCTCGCTCTCTCTCTCTCACACACACACACACACACACACAGTTACTCTGCCTGTCAAACAAATACATTTCTAATAAGAAAGAAAGAAAGAAAGAAAGAAAGAAAGAAAGAAAGAAAGAAAGAAAGAAAGAAAGAAAGAAAGAAAGAAAAGAAAAAGAAAGAAAGAAAGAAAGAAAGAAAGAGAAAGAAAGAGAAAGAGAGAAAGAAACTTCAGGAGTAGCTGCTGAGCTGAAGCTGCTCAGGTAGAGACACCTCAACAGCCTCCATGTACACACACACGGAAACTCAAACCTCAGCAACAAATCAGATTATTACACCATGGAGCTATAAAGTGTGTCTATTGACTATACAGGTGTTACAAATTGCCTAGACCTTCATTAAAGTTCAAGGTTCCATGGTTTCAATGAAGTCCTTGTTCAATCATTTGAGCTCTATGAAACTAGTTTTTTTTTTTTTTTAATCTGTAGACTAGGGTCAATGCCATGGTATAGTAGGCTAAACTTACAAGTTTGGTGCCAGCAACCTATATGGGCATCAGTCCCCAAACCCTTCATCTACGTAGTTGCTCATGATTGTGCTATTGTTTCTGGTTCCAAATATCTTAGATTTGACTCATTTCTTCACTACATTGTTCATCTTCTCTTAATTCACTTCCTTCTCTAATTCAATCTGTTTGTAAGACATCAGTCTGCTTATATCTTTCCATCATTTAGAGCATTCCATAGGCTAGCTGATAGAATTTTCTGAAATGCTAGAAACTTCCGGAAACTTTTCTAGTTGTGCTCTCTCAAATGGTTACCACTACCCACACATAACTACTGAGTACTTGAAATGTGGTTAGTGTGACTGAGGAACTGAATCTTTAATTATGTTTAATTCTAATTAGTCTAAATATAGGTAGCTTCATATGACTTGTGGGTTCCATGATGGAGCTCATTTCTAGAGTATAGAGGCAAGCAAGCCCCACTGATCTACTTACCTTTCTTTATTGCTTCTTATACTTTTATGTACCCATGTTTTTCTGTTTGTTGTATCTTTCCCGGACACCCTTTCTCACCTTCTCCATCTGATGAACTCCTATTCAATTTTGCCAACTTGGGTCAATTATCACCTTCACTTGGAAGCCTTTTGACACCTTATGGAGAGACAGGCGGATTTACATTTTCTTTTGTATTCCCTGAACTTTATATTTATTTCTACTCTGATCCTTACACTACAATATGCTTCATCTCCTCCCAGACAAATTACTATCTCCCAAAGAGCGGTCCCAAACTACAAATCTTGAATATACTAACCATTTGCTAAAAGTACAAGTGAGTTAATACAACACAAAAAACAAATTTTGATCAGTAACTGAATACTATACACTGTGTGGTTAGGCATAAGCAAGCTCATGTATTTGTCTTTCTTTATTATCTTCAATCATTGGTACAATGCCTGTCGAAATACCAATTGAAACAATTGATTTTGGAACTAGTTAACTGAAGATTTATGCTAGTCATTCCAATTCTAGAGTCTCAAGGCCCTACTCTGTACTAAGTCAGATTATCAGAAAAGCTAATAGCCCTCAGAAATCTAACAAATACTATGTAACGCTCCATCTTTCTTGCATATAAGTTACTATAAAAAATGGTCATATGGACACCGTGAACTCTAAAGAAAATTCCATCAAAATCACTGTTCACTATGTGGTTCAATGTTTCTGACAGAGAAGTCTATGTGTTCTCCAAACTTCATGCTACCCTAACTTGACCCCCAGTGCCACGGTGTTGAGAGATAGAGCCTAACTGGAGATGTTTGGGTCATGGAGGTCATTCCCACGAGTGCGTTAGTGCCATTACCTGCATCACAGCTTCCTTAAAGTACAGAGTTTAGCCTCCTCTTGTAGGCTCTTCCCTTGTCCATTTCTCCCTGTGTGTCTCCCTCTCTTATCCCTAGCCCTTTCACTTTCGCTACGGGATGACACCTCTCTCCAGATGCCAACCCTCAACCTACAGAACTGTGAGAAATGAATGTCTGCTTAGTATAAGTGATTCAGGTTTGTGGTATCTAGTTAGGCAGTAGAGAACAGACTTAAAGACTTGAAGAACCCTTCTGTGAGTGCAGGACCAGAAAGATTGCCTCCTTTCTAACAAACTTGTACACAATTTATAATGGCAGCCACATGACCCTTCTTATTCCTCTCCAGCTGCTAAAAAAAGTATAGGATTGGGTGTATCGTTTTTAATCTATTTATTGTCATTGGAAAGTCAGATATACATAGAGAAGGAGAAACAGAAATATCTTCGATCCGCTGGTTCACTTCCCAGGTGGCCATACCAGCTGGAGCTAAACCAATACAAAGCCAGGAGCCAGGAGCTTCTTCCAGGTCTCCCATGTGGTTGCAGGGTCCCAAGGCTTTGGGGAGTCCTCTACTGCATTCCCAGGCCACAAGCAGGGAGCTGGATGGGAGTGGAGCAGCTGGGACATGAATCATAAGGGATCCTGGCTCATGCAAGGCAAGGACTTCAGCCAATAGGCTACCATGCTGGGACCTAGAATTGAGTTTTATACATTGTTAATTATTTGCTTGTTAAAAAGAAAAAAATCTAAGATCAATCTCATGCTCTTAATTATTTTATTAGATCAATGCCATTTGTTGTTACTGGTTTCAGATCATTTTATATTACCTGGTATTCTTCTAGATATTGTGCTGAATGAATCATGCATGTATTTTTTACACTTGATCTTAGCCAAAAGGCCAAGAAGTGATATACATGCCTTTTTAAAAAGATTTACTCTTAGGGCCAAGCATGATGGCTCAATGGCTAAATCCTTACCTTGCAAGCAGCAGGATCCCATATGGGTGCCAGTTTATGTTCCAGGTGCTTCCTTTTCATCCAGCTCCCTGCTTGTGGCCTGGGAATGCAGTAGAGGATGGCCAAAGTCTTGGGACCCTGTACTTGTGTGGGAGACTGGGAAGAAGCTCCTGGCTCCTGCCTTTGGATCAGCTCAGCTGGGAAGTGAATCAGCAAATGGAAAATCTTTGTCTTTCTTTTTCTCTGTAAATCTGATTTGCCTTTCCAATAGAAATAAACAAATCTTTAAAATAAATAAATAAAATTAAATTTTTTTTTTAATTTGAACAGCTAGCGTTACAGAGAGACAGTGAGAGAGAGGATTATCTATCCTATGGTTCATTCCCCAAACAGCCTCAATGGCCAGAGCTGAAACCATTTGAAACCCAGTGCCAGAAGCTTCCTCTGGGTTTCCCACATATATACAGGAGCCCAAGGCTCTTGGCCATCCTCCGCTGCTTTCCCAGGTCGCAGGCATGAAGCTGGATATGAAGTGGAGCAGCTGAGACAGGAACCAGTGGCCACATGGAACTCACACTGGCAGGTGGAGGATGAGCCTGTTGAGCCACGGTGTTGGCCCCAACATACATGTCTTACCATTTTTTCATTCTCTGCTTTTATGTCCCTGCCTTTCCTTGGCAGCAAATCAGCATGTTAAAAAAACAATTCACCTTTTCTCACCTGCTGTGCCTTCGCTGTGACTGTTGCTATGTCCTTCAACAGTTATTCGTCAATGGTGTTAAAATTAATACAGCGAAAAATCTGAACTCTGCAGCTGAACTCTAAAATTTTTTTAAAACCTACTTTTAAAGCTGAACTATCACATTAACAAATCTTAAGACATAAACAATCACATAAAATTATGTTCAATCTCAACAGTCGAAAAATACAAATCAAAATATCAAACTACTATTCTTGGACTGTCTAATTAGCTGTTTTTTCTTTTAATGCTAAGTTACATGCTAGCAAGAACTCTCATAAATAAATGGCATTCTGATCACTGAAGGTAAGAGCAAACAGCATTTTTAGGAGAAAATTTAACAACATTGGTGAAAAGCTTCAAAAGCACTTGGATCTTTGATGTTGAAATTTTATTTACCAGAATTTTAACATAAGAAAATAAATATGCAATAAGTATGTTCAAGAATGCCCATGACACTATAATTTTCAGTAGTTATAATTGGCACTAACCTAAATATCAAGCAATACAGGAGTGAAAACTGGCATAAAATTTTATAATTTAACATTTATGTATGTTTTCGGTGTAGCAATCTTTGCTAGACTATTATCCAAACAGAATATGAGAAAAGATATTTATTTTGGCATAATGCAAAATGCGTAACTCTAGGGAATTGGACAAACAACATTAGGAACCTTCATGTGATAGGATACTGCACAACTACTGACATGGGACAACAAACACAAAAAAATCACTTTGATACAAACATCACTGCAAAATGGGATTTATAATATGTAACACTTTTGTATGTAAAAATTATGCCAACATTTAGGTACGCTACTGTACTTTTCTGTTTTTTAAATTAGCTACAATAAAATATTATTTTTTAAAATCAGAAAAACCATCCAAGATAAGCATACATGTACAAGCTTAAAGCATAAGTATGGGAACATCCAATTCACCGAATGTCAGAACTTGCTGAAGTCAATGGTTTTACAGGTATGGGTCGAGCACTTGACACCATCTGGGCTTAGAGAAGTTCTGTTAGAGGTTTCTCTAGTCAGTGAGTTCCCATATAACTTACTCATTCTCCACATGATTACAAGAACTGTGCAAGGCCAAGATCAAACACAAGGGACCCAAAACTCAATGCCAGTCTCCCATGTGAGATGCAGGAACCCTACTCTCTAAGTCATCCTCATTGCTCTCTGGGCTACAGTAGCAGGGAGCTGTGGTGAAATGCCTCGTGTCAAGTCCAGGCCATTTAACAGGGAATGTAGGTGTCAATGTCTTCACTGCTGCCCAAACTAAAATCTGAAATGAAAATCTGAACTCAGCCAATGCCAAAGCCCATATGTCCCACCATTTCTCACTCTGTGCCTTACTAAAGCTCACAAGCATGCGTCCAATATCCAAAAGAAGGAGGAAATGGGGGTGATTTATAAGCATAGTCATGCCCAATCTTGCCTGATCTTGTTTGGAATCTAAACAGGATCAGGTCTGATTAGTACTGGAATGGAAGTTAAAAATTCTTTTTCTTAATTATTATTTTATTTTGATAATCTTTACATAGTTGATTAGGGCACAAAGGATCAAGGGCTACAGGAAAGTGGGTAAGACCATTGTTTCTATTCTCTCTCTCTCTCTCTCTCTCTCTCTCTCTTTTTTTCCTCTGGGGTAGGCAGGGAGATAAAGGGAGAAGTTCCAAATTCTAAAACGAAGAAAGAGAAAGATGGCTCATGTTTTAGGGATATGGGAAGAAAACTGTCACCAAAGGGAGTAGTGGCACCTAACTAGGAACATGGAGTTCTGAAAAGATTCAGGCAGGATGGCAGGGAAGGCATTCTAGAGCTGGCTCACAGCAGAAAGGAGCGAGGTGCGAGCCCCCGTTTATGCTTGAGAAGTAGTGGGCATCTGTGGGTGCCTGGAGCAACAGGTGGAAACACGGGGGCAAGGCAGTCTTAACCCGAGCCATAGCAAAGCCTGGCTTCATGCCACGGGTAGTTTTTGAGAAGGAAGACAGTATGACAAAAATTGATTCCAAAATGTTAGGCCATCAGGCCCGGGTTCTGTTTTTCCCATGTAATTTCCTAAAGGATTTTTTTTTTTTTTTTGGTCTTGGAAAATGAACGAACACCTATCTTGAAAGGACAGAGTTTGTTTTTTTTGTTTTCTGCTTTTTCCTTTCCCACGTCCTGCTTTCCAGATTTTCTTTGCTAGATTCTTTACTACCAGGTAGACTTCTCCATTTAGTAGCTCACCATCTGAGCTTCACAAATTAGCTTTTGCCTATAGACCAGTGTTATTTTTCCATTTGTCAAATTACTTCAATACAACAAACGTGAATCGGTTGTTAAGATATGTCGATCAGCTCAGTTTGGTTGATGAACACAGAGGTGGATGAATAGGTAAGTCCGTTGGGGCCCCCTTAAGGCCTGTGTCATTGCAACCTCCCCACTCATGGAGTTAACTTGAGCAGCTCAGTCTTAGAGTGGGAAGCTGGTTTGACCAGATAAAACCAGTGGAGATTTCATTTGGAAGCAGAAAAGAAAAATGCACATGAACATGAAGAGCTGAACAGATGGATAGGGCCTCCTTTCTTCTTTATTTTAACTCTTCAGTGCTGACAATCAATTCAATTTAATATAATCCCTTGGGAAGCAAACTTTTTTCCTGAACAGAAAAATGCAAAATGTCAGAAACACATAAAGGCAGCTTGCATCTGCAAGAGGAAAGACAGCTGCACTTCTGGAAGGAACACCATGAATTAGACCCAGAGAATTAAGCAATTGGACCACTCATCCACTCTGGTGCTTTATTCATTTCATACAGAACTGCTGCTTAGGAACGTGTTGAAAATCCCTCATTCCACATTCCCAATTAGATGATGAGCCTCAGTGCTAGAAATGAGAGTCAAGGGGCAGGAACACCTAGGTGTAACCACCAGCTTTCATGAGGACCCAGAAAGCAGGACAGGTGGCCCACCTCCTTTCCTCTCCCTCCCCTTCCCCCATGGCCCTCTCTACCAGGTCCTCAGCCCATGCACATGAGTTTCTTCAATCACCTGTTTTCTTCTCCTTTCTTTAGGAAACACTAGGTCACCCACTGGTCCCAATTCCACAGCATTACCCTATCCCCCACCACCCTGGCTTATCAAGTAGCTTCCAAATCACTGTCATGAATATGTATGAAACTGTATGTTTTCAAATGACGCACTGCAACACTACCAACCCAGTTTCCTCTGGCAAATAGAAAGCAGAGGTGTTCAGAAGGATACAGAAAGTCCCCAGCAGCAGATAAAGTGATGACCAGGCCTTCCCAGAACTGAAAGTGTGAGTGTCCACCCAAGACCACCCTAGCATCTCTCTGCCATTTGGCAGTCAGCTTGTCATGCCAGGGCAGTCCTGCTGTCCAGGGCTTCTTGGTGCCTACCTGACTTGGCTTGCTCCTGGCTTCTTTGCTCCTCATCACTTCAGCATGTTGTGGACACCCTACCTCTGGCACAGACCCAATGAGCAAAACCTTTCTTTTCAATTCCAGTGACTGTAGGGCCCAGGTCCCTCCATGTAAACTGTGAGGGATGATGCCAATCTGTGTCTGGGTCCCCTTTTGTTCAAGGGTCAGATAGGGAAGAAAGAAGACTGAAGTACAAACAGGGCCTGCCAGGGGATCTTCCAGAGTGCATCCTGGAAACAAAAGGTTGCCGAGAAGCAAGAACAAGTCTCTGGGTACATTCTTTATTACCTGGAACACATTAGAAAATGTGTCATTGTGGGCAGGTGTTGTGGAGTGCATTAAGTCACAACTTGTAACACCTTCAATTTGCATGGCGATATCTAGGCTCAAGTTCTAGCTTTACACCTATTTCTAGCTTCCTACCAATACACACCCTTGGAGGTAATGGAAGATGGACCAAGTGCTTGAGTCCCTGTCACCCAAATGGGAGATTCAGATGGAATTCCAGGCTCCTAGCTCAAGTCCGGCTTAGCCCTTGCAGGAATTTGGGGAGTAAAGCAGAGGATAAAAGAGATCTCTCTCTCTCTCTCTCTCTCTCTCTCTCTCTCTCTCTCTCGCCTTGCTTTTCAAATAAACAAATGAATAAAGATTTCCTAAAATTTTCCATTGGCCTCACAGAATTTGACCTCTTCTGTTTTCCAAATATTCTGTTCTCTCAAACATCACTACCAATTTCCAAGTACAGAGACAGAAAGGAATCAACCCCTGAGAACTGTACCCCCAGGTCAGCCTGAGAGTTTCTCATCAAAACTGACACCAACAGGATCTATCTTGGGGAGATTGTGTGTGTCTGTCTACATTCAAGAGTCCCCTAAATTCAGGGAGGCATTTGATTTGGAGTACCTGGGTTCAAAGATAAGTTTTCATTACCACTCTCTGCTAGTGACCATTCTGGAAAACAACATGTGCAGAATCAAGTAATTGAACCCCCACTGCCCAGACTGAAGACTCAGATCAGGTTTTGACACCTAGTGTCTGCCAGGGTGGCCGGGACTTGGGGGCGTGAACTATCAGATGGGAGCTCCCTCCCTCCTCTCAGCCCTCCCTCTTTGTTCTCTCTAACCTTTCAAGTCAAAATTTGGTAACAAAACTAGGATATTTTCCAACAAATGGGTTTGCATTCTATTTGTATTTCGAGTCTATCAAAAATGCCATTGTCTTCTTTTTCTCTCAAAAGTTTAATGCTTTCACATTCTATGAGCCTCCTCTAGGGAATATCTCTACATCATATGATTATTTACTACAGACTAACATAAAATTTTTTCTGGTGTCTGAAAATCAGCCCAATTCTTTTTTTCAGATGCTAACTTCCAAAAGCAGATTTTTAAAAAAGAATTCTTTGAGGCTTCAGTATTGTCAAAATCATTTCCAATAAAGCAAGTTAGAAAAATATGTTGCCATATCTAGTATTATCAGTCTATGGTTCTCTATTCTTTGATTTTTTAAAAATAAAAGCTGTTCCCATAATGTGAACAGTAAAAATAAAATGAGAATTCCCGTAAGATCTCTCATAAAAACACTGTCAATTTGTAAATAGCAGAAACAAAGATATGTATTTAATTCTCCCAGAAAGAACTATGGAGATGCAACTAGTATTTTCTGGGCTAAAAGTATATAATATGAAAACCAAACGAAACATTTTTGAAAACAACTTTTACCTTCAGTGATAATAAATTATTGAATTTTCTGCCAAAAGAAAGACTTATAGAACCAACAAGACTCAGGTTTAACAGAAAACAAATCAGTATTATCGGACACTAATGATTTTTGAGTCTTTAAGATGGATTTTATAGTCAACGGCAACGATTCTGTCTTACTCACATTGAATCATGTAGAAAGGAGGAATTTTGAAATTGGCATTTCCCGCACAATTTATTGTCTACCACTAAAGGCTAGCACTGGTTTCCCCTGATATCTCTCAACTTCAGCTTCACTACTTTTGCACGAATACAGAACTCTACTAACAAGGCTTCATGTGTGAAATCAGAAATTTTACTGCAGGCAAGATGCAACTCACATCTTTCCTGCCATCACTTTCTTCCCAACCCTGAGATATACTTTGATATATATGGAATTACACTTGCTCATGTTCTAATTATCTGCTTGATGTGGTATACAAATTCTGTGTTGCTATTTTTAGAAGACAAGCAGATTTTTTTTTCAGTTTCTTAGTAAAGTGATCAAACCTTATCCAAGAACTAACTGCTTCTTCCTCTGTACTTCAACGGCCCCGGTTATCTCCGTTCTGACAGCTTACTAGCCAGTCAGACCACAGAAACCTCCCTAGTTCCCATGCCTTGGGAAAAGAGGATGCTGTCCTCACATTGTATATTTCAAGAACTCTGGCAGAGCACCTCATGGCGCCAAGGACTGGGTTGTGGGTAACATAGTGTCCTATCTTAAGCCATCCCAAAGAAACACATAATGCAATGGGACAATGGTACTTGGGAAATTCAGCTTTAGTTTACCTTCCAACCTAATGGCATAAGGTAGAAAACACAGAGTTGCACGTCCCCAGGAGAGGTAAGGCAACAGGGAAGAGTGGGTTCAGGAGAGAAGGAAATAAGAAATGGAAAGAGTTAACAGGTTTTTGAGCCCCCTTAATCAAAGAAGTGTATTGAATGAATACCTGCCTTATCTCATGTAATCCCACCAGCAACCCTAAAGGGGAAGTACTGTTACTGGGTTCTTTTTCTGCTTTCCAGCATTACCAGGAAAAGCAAAGTCAAATACTAACAATCTGTTCGAAGGTTGAATACATGACGTCCATCTCTAACCATTATCTTTCCTCTGGCACATAAGCAGAAGGAGTCAAGAACTAGAATAAGCTAAAACCAATCCATCATTTTAAACTCCAAGCAGACACACACACAAACACCAGTCTATCAGACTGGACTAAATGTTCTGTGTATTTGACCATGGGTCCTGAAAATTACTGGAAGGACAGCAACCACACAGACAGGACAGACATGGCATATCTCAAGATAGCTTTTCATAGATCCTGAAACTGCTGAAGAGGAGACACGATCAGCCATTGGTGATTGTATCTACAGAAGGAAACTCAATGGGACCTGGGAAGTTTGGGGCTTGTAGTGCTACAACCTTCCACTCCCAGGTTCCAGACACACTTCCCATTCCAGCATGCCACGATTTGAAGATTTGGCTCCTCAGCCCGTGAAGACATTTAAATGTCAAAGTCATGTTAATGGCACTAAAGAGAGTAGAGGGCTGATCCGTTCATAGCTTCTGAAGAGGGAGCCATTGGGAAGTGACCAGGATGGTGTCCCACGATTCAGTCATGACAGCTTTGGAACACAGACCACGTGAACCAGTGTGCTTCCTGTCCCTCTGCCTCCTGATACCCATACAATTCTTCCTTTGCCATTGTCCTGCTGTCCTCATCAGCCGTTGAACCAGCAGTGCCACCCAAACTTCAACTATGAATTTCCAAAACATGAGCTGTATTGAACCTTCTTTCTTAGTGAGAAGCTTCTAATGATTTGAGTGACTGCATTAAGGGACTACTCTAAATACTTGATGCCTCCTGGTCCTTGAACCAAATCAGCCATGGGGAACCTACATGTTCCTCAAGGGAGAGGAATTGTTTGTGAATAATGCCTTGGCCTCCAACTTTCTCAGAGACCTCAGGGGTGGGTAGGAGTTAGGACACTGTTTGAGAGACCTCAGGGTGGGTAGGAAGTTAGAACGTTGTTTGAGAGACCTCAGGGGTGGGTAGGAGTTAGGACACTGTTTGAGAGACCTCAGGGGTGGATAGAGTTAGGACACTGTTTGGGACACTTGAATCTCATATCAGAGTTCCTAGGTTCCAGTCCCCGTGTTGCCTCCAAGTCTAGCTTCCTGCTAATGCAGGCAGCATGCTTTGACTCAAGTAGTTGGATCCCAGTCATCCACATGACAC
Source organism: Ochotona princeps (assembly GCF_030435755.1). NCBI lineage: Eukaryota > Metazoa > Chordata > Mammalia > Lagomorpha > Ochotonidae > Ochotona > Ochotona princeps. Next base: position 27,247,153 of record NC_080844.1, read on the forward strand.
ACCAGATTGAGTCCATCCCTGGCTTTTGCAGGTGTTTAGGGAATAACCCAGCAGAAGGAAGATCCGTGTAACTCTATCACTCTCTCACTTCTTTAGAAATCTCAAAATAATAATTGCCTACTATTTCCAAAAGTGTGAAGCATGACCCTGTATTAAATTTTCTTGGCATATATATTTATTGGAAAAGAGCATGCTTCACCCACTCTGGTCCAACTAAATCAAAAGATTAAGGATTAGAAACTAAATCTCAACATTGCTAATGTGCTCCCAGCGCTGGCCCTGTTCAATAACATCTCAGCATGACATGAGGATGGGATACTCCCAGCTTGCAAGGAGAATCTCATTTATGTGAGGATAACCTTCCATTCAAAACCCATTACTGTTGCAAACTTTCCATTCCTGTGTCTGCCTTTGTAGAAGAAGCCAGGGACCTAAAGTTTCAAGGCTTCTTAAAACTGTGCTCATTAAACAGCATGTTAATCATGGATCAGGGATTGCACATTATCCAGCCCATTAAGCTTTTGTATGTTCCTGGGGAAGACTGTAAATTGTATAAAAATACAAATGATCCAGTGGTTAAAATAATTGGCTATCATGAACAGCAAAATTAATTATGAATGACCACATTGCTTACCCAGTTGACCTAAGTCATTAACAGATGTAACATTTCGGGTAAAAACAAGATGTGTTTTGGCTTCTACGAAGTGCTCCATGCATGCATAGCAGTGCTGGGTTCTCACTGCCAGCCCACAAGGGAATGTGTGAGAGTGCTTAGGGCCATCCTGGTGAAACTTCTCCACAAATCCATCATAAGAACATAACCTGTCATGGGATCCTGAATTTATTCTGGAGCAGGAAGAAGCTTGTTTACATTCTTCACTTTAAGAAATCTCTGCTGCAAGAATAGGCAGGAAGGCCAGAGAGTCAAGGAGGTCAGGGGCAGCAAGGCACTACAGCCATCTCACAAGTGCACACTCAGCCACAAGTCACCTCGTCCAGTCTCCCCAGACGAGCCATTTCAGGAGGAAGCCTTTTAAGACACGAGTCCAGCTTAGAGTTCTGTTCTCTCTCACAGGAAGCTGCGGTTCAGAGAACATTAGCCGCCCTACTCTGTACCTCACAGGCAGCAACAAAGAACTCATAGCTGCAGCCATTCATTCACACAGTGGGCAGCGCCTTCCCCATGCTCAAGAGTAACTTTTCAACTCAACTTTGCTCACTTTATTCTCTCTCTCTCTCTCTCTCCCCCTCTCTGCCTCCCTCCCTCCCCCGTGTGTGTGTGTGTATGTGTGTGTGTGTGTGTGTGTGTCTCCACATGACACATCTGAACATTGTAGACTTTAGACATGAGATAAACAATAGGAAAGCGCGCATGATTAATATATGTCACACTCACTTAGTATGGTGTCGCTTCTAAAATTGGATGGAAAAAAACCCACACGTACTTTTCTCATAAGATGCATTTTATTAACTTTTTAAAAGATTTAGTTTTTATTTTTATTTGAAAGAATTTCAGAGAAAGGGAGATGGAGAGAGATCTTCCATCCACTGATTCATTTCCCAAATGGCCCCAATGGGTGGAGCCAAGCCAATCCAAAGCCAGGAGCCAGGAGTTTCTTCTGGGTTGCACATGTAGTTGCAGGGTCCCAAGGTGTTAGAATACCCTCTGCTGCTTTTCCAGGCCATAGCAGGGAGCTGGATGGGAAGTGGAACACCCAGGACATGAACCATGCCCATATTGGATGCAGGCACTTAAAGGCTTACTACACCATGGCACTGACACCAACAATAAATTGTTTTTAAGATTTATTTGTTTTGCTAGAATGGCACATCTACAGAGAGGAGGAGATATAGAAAGATCCTCCATCTACTGGTTTACCTCCCAAGTGGCTACAGTAACCAGAGCTGAGCCGATCTAAAGCCAGGAACCAGGAGCTTCCTCCAGGTCTCCCACAAGAATACAGGGTTCCCAAGGCTTTGGGCCATCCTCAACTGCTTTTCCAGTCCACAAACAGGGAGCTGGATGGGAAGTGGAGCAGCCAAGACATGCAGCTCCCACAAAGGATCCCAGCACATGCAAGCTGAGGATTTAGCCACTGGGTCATAGCACTGGGCCCCCAAACATTAGCTTTTTGAAGTATGCTTCTGTACTCACAGTAGCTTGGTGAACTTTCAAGGTATTCTGAGCTGTCATTTATGTTTGCCATAGTATTTTGAACATGTCATCCCCAGGAAGACAGAGATTCTTGGCCAGATCACTACAAATGTGCCTATCCCACAATTAAATTAAAAAAAAAAAACTACACACACTTTATTCAAGGACAGCTTTCATGGGAAGAAACTAACACATGGACAGCCTGTCATTTCTGGGCATATTGGAGAAGATTCATACCTCAAGGGCCCAATATCCGTGGGCAAGAGAGAGAACTTTTATGGTTACTGTTTCCATAAGTAAAATAATAACCTGTACTGTATTATGTACTTCACAGCATACTACCACCTGCCTTACCGCCTTGATCTGAGCCAGTTCTTCTCATGTGAGCTTCAGTTTGTCTGACTCCAGCTCACGGTCCTGTCTCTTCCTGTTTAGCAGCAGTTGGCCTTCTTAAGTCACTGCCTAGAAGCGTGTCTGTGAAACAACAGCATCCGAAGTGCTTGCTGGGACTAACCCTTTGGATGCAGCAACTCTTATGGGCACTAATTCCAGTTGCCCCACTTCTGATCCAACTTCCTGCTTTTGAACTGGGAAAGTAGTTGAGGGCCACTCAAATAGTTGGGTCCCTGCACTTGGAGAGGGAGCCTGGAAGAAGCTCCTGGCTTTGCACAGGCCTAGCTTAGGCAATTGTGAACATTTTGGGAGTGAGCCAGGAAATGGAAAACCTCTCTGTCTCTCCTCTCAGTAAATCTGCCTTTCAAATAAAAATAAATAAATCTTTAAAAAATAATGAAGTGCCCGCTAGGTCTTAGATGATATTCATCAAGGGAAAGACATTCCCGTCTGGCCCTGTAGCATGGAGGCCTCTGTTGTCTGTGTCTCCAGTTTTCCCACACTTTGGAGGCCAGAGAAGTCACAGTCAAATTATTCCCCAGAGAGTAAATGAGCTCAAGGCAGGGAAAATGAGGATCTGTGGGGATACAGCTGGTCCACATATGACCGACAAAGGAGGAACATTGAGACTCACAACCCTGCATGTCAGCTGTCCAGCTGCTAACAGCAAAATCTTCCCCCTCCCCACAGGCCAAAAAAGGAGGCTAGGCCAATTGGTTGTGCCTTAACAGTCTGTAAATCAGGTATGATCTCTATTAGCTGCCCCCTGCCTGTGCCTATGCTCAGTCTCTGTTTGGCACTAAAGGCCTGACCCTTGTAGGACTGGAGGGAACAGCACATGAATACCTGATTTGGCAGCACACTAGCTGTTCTTTCTGCACCAGTGATGGAAGCCAGATGGCCCACACCCGTGCCCTGCATCAGGGCCCCAACCCTGACCCTGCCTAGTCTCCCAGCTTCCTATGCATCATTTCTACTCCTGTTTCCCAGTTAAATTAGACGCCAAATACATCAGTTCCCTGGAGCTGGTGGATATTTCTTTTGAAATTGTTGTGGATTCTGGGGTACCTCTCTATTAGACAGGATTAGAGTTGACTGCACCTAATAGAAAAAGGTTTGTTTCTTCTTGCAAAATAAGTCCAAAAGAAATGTCTCATTAGTGGTAAGTTGGCTCACAGAGTCAAAGATGAACTCAAGTTCCTGCTCTCTTTCTTCTTTTCATGATGCAAAATAGCTGCTGGAGCTCTACCCATCACATCCTCGTTATAGACAACAGAAGGAAGAAAACTGGGACTATCTCCAACTGTTTATATCACTCGTACACAGTATTTCCAGAATTCCTTCATAATTCCCAGAATATAGACACATAGCCATATATGCCTTCAAAATGGAGGCTCTATTAATGTAGTAGTTAAGGGTAAAGTTCATCTTCATGTAAGTAGCCCTCAAGCCGGTTTTGAGGTTCCACAATTAGTGGGGCGTCTCAAGCTTTTCCCACTTTGTTGTTTCCCCATCCTCAACTCAGGACATTTACTTCTTGGCAATTAGTGGCTTCTCTCATTGCAAGCTTTGCATACACCATCCAACTGGCTAAGAAAAGAAAGGGAGGGGATCTTAAAGACACTGCCTGAGAGTTGTACATGCCATTCTACCTGCCTCCTGCTGATTAAAATTTAGTCTCATGGCTGCTCCAAGCTGCACAGGAGACTAAGAACTGCACATTAGAAAGCTAATCTTTGGGCATTCCAGTTCTAAAACAAAGAAAATGTACATTGGAAACTAATGTCAATTTCTGTCACTAATTTTTAAAGGAAAGGAGGCAAAATGGACTTCAGGAAAGCCACTCATATCCCCTACCATAATTCTCTCTGCTACTGAGGTCTTCATTAGCCATCAAGATTGGCCTTGGTTGAGAAGCCTGTCACCAGCCCTGAACTGGAACCGGATCCCCTGGCTCTAATTCCTGTGCAACTGGACTGAATATTGCCAGCCTGGGGAGTTGGAATGTGGTAAAACCCTAGAACTTGACTGATGATTCAATGTTAACTCTCCCCAAGCTTTCTCTAACTTTTGCTAGGAGCTCATGGTGTGTGTTCTATTCCAGGCAAATCTGTTGCTGTGAGGCTCATTTTCAGCATGACCACGAAACAGCCAAAATCAGGCAAGCAAAATCAGCTCTGATTTAACCAAGAAACAAGGGATTTGAGGTTCCCTTGAAACCTTTATTCCCACACATTTCTAATCATGAAGTAGTCTTAGTGATATGGAACTACTATAAACTAGCAGTTACAAGGACCAGATGGATTTGCATCTGTAACAGAAGTATGTATATGGATGAGATAATCATTGATAAAGTTTTGGCTTTAACTCAACCTGTGAGTATTTTATATTTGTCCTGTTGACCAACAAAAAAATCTAAAGTTCAGAATACCATCTTGAAATAAAATAGTGTATGACGAACATGTTCAAATAGACACACTATGAGTTATCACTGTGTCGTCAAGTTCATGCAAACTTTACATACGATTAGAGGTTGTGGACATTCCCCTGTTCTGCATGAACCTGTCAGTTCTCAAGAAACGTTATAACTCTGCCGCAATGGCACCTGCATTAACACCATCTTGAATAAATCTTGAGTAAATGTGCTGAAGAGAAGATGAACCTTACAACATGAACTTCTGGGCTTGCCTTCCACCTCTGAAACTTCTAACTTTCCAACTGTAGGGAAGTTACTCCACCTCAAAGAGTTCCAGCTTCTTCCTATCTCTAATAGATATGATGTCCCTGAGTTGCTTGGAATCGAAATGACCACAAATGAGGAGGAAGCTAATACCATATTTGGCCCAGAAAAGATCAATAAATGTCTCTTGAGTCTGAATTTACAGGGAAAAATCTCAATACCACACCAAATAAATAGGACATCCATCACTTTGATTCATGAACATAAAGAAACTTCATATTGACTCTCTTGGGAAAAAAATTTCCAAAGCTTTATTGGTGGCCTATTATTAAGTGATATAAGATAGTTATTTTTCATTAAAATGTATAAAGCTTGTATTGAAAATTATACCCATAAAGTCCATTTAGTTTTACAACTTAATTATACGTAGTAAAACTTTACTACCACATTTAACAGGTATTAACCTAATTCTTTTTAAACAAAAGCAATATTTGACTGGAAGTGAACCCTAAGTTGAGAAAACAAAAAGGAACTCCCTTAAAATATTTCCTTACTATTTATTTTTTAAGAAAGGTCAACTCAGCTAATGCATGGGCTTGCTTAATGTTTTATTTGTGTTATCTCAATAGTTTTAGTAAAAACAAATTTGTTACTATGGAGTTAAATTTTAGCATTAACAATAAATAGGCAAATATTGGTAAGGTACAATCAACTGTCTGTTTTGTTATAATGAATTTTAGTCAATTGAGTTTATACATTGGCTAAAATAATTTTTTAAGCTCAGACAATTTCCGAGAAAAATGAGCATTTTAGATTGATTAATCTCTTGATAATTCTAGAGGACTCTCTTTATTTTTATAGTAAAAATCAAAAGGAAACGAAATTTATCCAAGTGTTGAAAACACATTAGTTTTCATCTTAATATACTTTAGAAAGAAATCTTACCAGAATTTCTACCTTATTTAATGTGTTTTTTGTATAAAATATTCTTTAAAGTTCTCAATAAAAATTCATGACACTATTAGATCCTTAAAATATGTTTCATATACAATATTTACAACTCACAGAGCTTCAGAAGATGGCGGCATACATATGCATGAGCAATAACACAGACTTCTTGGGTGATTATCTGAAATTCAATTCGACTCTACCACTATTTATTGACTAGTGTACTTGTATAATCACAGAGAGCAAGTTTATACACTGAATGCAATCCACACTTCACAAAACACCTTATCAATGTCACAAACTACCATTGTGGAGCTCGGGACAAGAAACATAGCTATCTGGTAGGTCCTAGATATGCACAAACACTCCTTGCCTCACTAAATTTGTTATCTTTTTTTTTTTTTTTTATCCAAAAAGCACAGAGACAGACCCAGCTCCCATCACTGGCCCACTCCTCAACTGCCTACAATGGCCAGCAGCTGGGACAGGCCAACCAGGAATTCAGTTGGGATCTCCCACCTGGGTGGCAGCCCAATCGCTTGAGCAGTCTCTGCTGCCTCTTAGGGTCTGCATTAGCAGGAAGCTGGCACAGGGAAAAGAGCTCCATGATGGAACTCAGGCGTCTTAACCCAGGGATGCAGGTATCTTATGCAGCACTTTAACCAGGAGGCCGAATACCCACTCCTGTTAGTGTGATTCTAAATACTGGTAATGCTAACATATTACATTTGTACAGTGCATTTGATTGTGCAACTTACATTGATATCCATTATTTAATACTCTCAGTATCCAAGTAAGGTAGAAAACGTGAAATTTCCATTTGATGGAGGAAGTAATCCTTAGTACTTAGGCAACCTGCCTAGGGTCACAAAGCTAGACTGATGGCAAAAGTAGCATTAGAACTACATTTTTATCTAAAGACTTTTTTCTGTTCTAATCAACTTCTTCAAAAACACTTACTAAGGCAGTCCAGACATATTTTCAAGATTTATAAAACACCGATACAGTGCAGCAAATGCAAAGGCCAAATGACCAATAGAAGACATGTTAAGGGAGCTATGTTGGAGAGAATCCTAGACTTAGATCCTCTTTGCAGAACTGGCTATGAAGATGCCAAAAATCAGGAATGTGGTGGGCACGTCCTGCAGGCAGGATATCCACAAACCAAAATGCACCATTCAAATTATTGTCCTGTACCCCTGGAACACAATAAACCATGGGCAACTTTTTTTCAGTGTGAACTTGTAACTCCCAGCAAGGCTTCCAAGCATTGTAGCACCCAGCCTCTTCCCATAGTAGGCCCTCAGTAAATTACTGGTGAGTGGAAGGATGACTAAGTGAATAAAACAGCATAAACGAACAAGCATTCTGTACTGTTCAGGACTTGGAAATCCCACCACATTTCCAAATGAGCGTGTCAGTGACTTAATTCAGCCACCAATGCATTCCTTTATACAAATGGCTCTAAACTGATGATGGTTTTGATTTCCCCAGAATATCTGGCGATACTTTTGGTTGTTACAACTGGGGAGGACTACTGGCACCTGGTGGTGAAGAGGCAAAGATTTCACTAAGCATCTTCCAATGCCCATGAATATACAGTGCAGCTCCGGTAAGAAAGAACTATCTAGTCCACAAAATCAGGATCACCGAGGCTGAAAAACCTGGCTTCATAGTGAGTAACTATTTCTGTTTAATGATGGGGATGGATATTCCAACAAGTAAACAAACAGGCTAATTACTAGAGATAGCAGTGAATAATAAGTTTTGACAAATGATTTGAAGGAAAATGCAGAGCGCCACTGGAGACCTAAGTGTCTGTGCCTCAGCAAGGACCACTGGTCTTACAAGAGGCCTGCATTTCAGAAAATCTCAGGCAAGCTAAGAGAAGATCAAATATGCCACACACCCCACACAAATAGCTTGTCTTCCTGGGAGACAAAGATTTCAGTGTGTAAGACCATTGTTTGGTTTTTCATTTGAAATGTAGCATCAGTTTAAGCTACTTGGGATGCCTACTATGCTTCAAATCCAGCTTCCTGCTGCTGTGCATGAGAGGTAACAAATGATGACTCAGGTACTTGGGTGCCTATCACCCACGTGGGACACCTACATGAACCTTCTGGCTCCTGGCTTAGGCCTAGTGCAGTTCTGCATATAGTTAAATCTTCGGGGAAACCAACAGGTCAGTAGAAGATAAATCAGTCTTTTAAGTAAGTGAAAATAAATTTTTTTTAAAAAAAATTAAGTGTGGCATCATCTCCAACAATACCATAAAAATTAATAAATAGCATAGCATTTGATGTTCAAAGGTCTCTAGTTTTCTTTACAATTAAAACCCAAATTTTTTGTTAATAGTTATTTGAGTTCCTCCATTCATGGGAATTCTAAGGAATTGCTACCTATGCGACCTCTCCTCTGCTGGAGTGCAGAAGTGGTCACATGGCACACAGATGAAGTCTCTTCTCTTCGGGGTTCTCAGAAGGAAGGTTATTGAAGCAGTTCCTTTCGCATAGCAACCTCAAGACTTGGTTTCTATATCACAGCTCCCATGGTCCCTGGGGATACTGTAGGGCTTGTTTCACATAGATCTGACCATCTACATCTTTTTGCCTCCTATGAGGAGCCCTAGCATTTCCTTGAAAACTCACCTTGTCTTTGTTTTTCTTCCTTTTTAATTGGAAAGTCCTCTTCCCAAGATTCACTCTCCAAGTGGCTGTAATGGCCACAGCTGAGCTAATCCGAAGCCAGGAGCCTTTTCTGGGTCTCCCATGCAAGTTCAGGGTCCCAAGGCTTTGGACTGTCCTCCACTGCTTTCCCAGGCCACAAGCAGGGAGCTGGATGGGAAGCGGGGCTGCCAAGACATGACCTGGCACCCATATGGGATCCTGGCACATGCAAGGCGAGGACTTTAGCTATTATGCTACCATGCCAGGCCTGAAAACTCATCTTTTCTTGAGTCACAGTTATTGTCTTTGCTGGCAACCAAAGAATGCTACCTGATAGGAAATGTCTTTTAAGAGTCCATTAAAAATCCATAAAAATGTGTATTATAAAAAGATATGCATAAATTTCAAATTATTTTTGCACAAAATAAACTTATCCATTAATTATATGTTTTCACAAATGGACAACTTCAAGTCCCTGGGGTGATAAAAGTTGAGTGACACCCAGGAGAAGGGCATGAGGCAAGGACTGCAAGCTCTCAGACCACTCTCTTCAAAATCTATCTTTGAGGGAAAAGGGCAAGTAAGGAACTGACCAGGCCCTTTGAAAGTTGAAGCTCCACCTAGGTCTAGCTTAATCACTTCTGGATTAACAGAGGCTATACTCTAAACACCTTCTAGAAATTCAATCTTCTTTCTCGATGTTTTCATTAAAGACGTTGACCGTTTATCAAAACTTATCAGATACATCAAAAAGCAGGACCAAAATAGAAAAAAGTACACACAATGAAATAGACCTTTAGGTGATTTACAATCAGCATAATCAGTGATGGATTTTTAAATGATTATGACCAATAGTTATGGAACTACTCGGAAAAGATGACAAAATGATAATTCTAGAACAAAAGCTACAGAAACTAAAAAGAACTCATCAGACTTTTTAAGAAAAAATTGGGGGGCCAGGCGCAATAGTGTAGTGGTTAAAGTCCTCGCCTTGAAGGCCCCGGGATCCCATATGGGCGCCCGTTCTAATCCCGACAGCCCTGCTTCCCATCCAGCTCCCTGCTTGTGGCCTGGGAAAGCAGTGGAGGACGGCCCAAAGCCTTGGGACCCTGAGTTCGCGTGACAGACCTGGAAGAGGTCCTGGCTTCGGATTGGCTCAGCTCCAGACGTTGAGGTCACTTGGGGAGGGAACCATCGGAATGAAGATCTTCCTTTCTGTCTCTCCTTCTCTGTATATCCGCCTTTCCAATAAAAATAAATAAATCTTTAAAAAGAGAGAGAAAATTGGGGATAAATAGAAGATGGGCAAATTAGAATACAGGGCAATATCCAGAATGCAGACAGGATGTTCAAAGGATACAATACACAGAAGAGTTTATAAAAGATAAATGAAATGGAGTGACAAGTTCTAACGTACATGAATTTAAATATTAGAAAAAAAAGAAAATAAGGTGGAAAAATATATGAAAAAATAAGGAGTTTTCCAGAACTGACACAATACATAAAACCACAGTTTCCAAAAAAAGCACAATGTAACCCAAACTCTTAAGAATATTGTATTAAACTGATTTTTTAAAAGAAAAGAGGCCAGCATTGAGGTACAACAAGTTGAGGTACCACCTGAGAGGCAGCTGGGGCACTGGTTCAAGTAACAAATATTCCACTTTTGATTCAGCTCCATGCTAGTGCATGTTGGGAAAACAGAGGATGGCCCAAATGCTTGGACCAGTTCCCTGAAGAAGTTTCTGACTGCTCACTTAAAACTGGTCCAGCCATGGGCTTGGCGGCTTGGCCTAGTGGCTAAGGTCCTCGCCTTGATCCCATGTGGCTGCTGGTTCTAATCCCAGCAGCTCTACTTCCTCTCTGTCTCTCCTCCTCTCAGTATATCTGACTTTGTAATGAAAATAAAATGAATCTTTAAAAAAAAAAAAAAAAACTGGTCCAGCCCCAGTCATTGTAGCCATTTGGAGAAAGAGTCAATGGATGGAAATGTCTCCCTTTCTTTATCTGTAACTCTACCTTTCAATAAACAAATAACTCTTCTATTAAAAAAAAGAAAGAAAAAAAATTAAAAGACAAACAGAAGAATCTCATAAAATAATTGGCAACAAACTTCCAAACCAACTGAGACTGGACAAGTAGAAAGGGCTTATTGTGCAAGACTTCCTATACTTTGTTATAATATCCAGATTTTCATTACTATCACAAATACCTGAAAAAGCTATTTGTAGTGGGAAGAGATTTGCTTTGTCTAATGGTTTTGGAGGTTCACATTCAAGATCTGGTGAGGCTATGACAATGGTGGAGCCTATGTGGAGGGGGAAAAGTCACATGGTGCCTAGGAAGCAGGGAGATAGGCAGCGTGTACCTACCTACGTCTTATCTGGTCTCTCCTTCTACAGTTGCTCTACTTGATTGTGGGAGCTCCACCCCCAACAACTCACCAATCTGATCATTTCCCAATGGCCCTGCCTTCAAACACCAATTGGATTAAGCTTCCGACCTTAATCCTTTAAATACCAATCTAGCAACCATTAAAATAAGACTTTGTGTGTCCCCTAAAGGCATATATGTTAACATCTTGGTCCCAAAACTAACACCCAATCATAGCACATGTCAAGAAATTCATTGCTGTTTTCAGAGAAATGGATTGAAGAATGTAGGGCAAATCTGCAGCAGTTTTTTGATTTCTGTTCATTTTATTCAAGAGGCAGAAGGACAGGGACAGACAAAAGAAACAACTTTCATCCACTGGTTCACTTCCCCAATGCCTGCAACAGTTGGAACTAGACCAGGTCAAAGCCAGGAGTCAGGAACTCAGTGTTAGTTAATCTCCCCTATTGGTGGTAGGAACTCCACTCTGTGAGCCACCATTCATTGCTTCCCAAGGTATGCATTAGTGGGCAACTGAAATCAGGAGCAGAGCCAGAACTGAAAACCAGACACACTCCAGTTTGGAATGCAGGTGTCGCAACAAATCAACCACAAGACCAGATGCCTGTCCGTTTGCTTGTTTCTTATGGTATAAGGTGCTGGGAACCCCTCACAGGGGTTAGCCTGCCGAGTAACAAACCAATAAAGGGGAACTCAGTTCCTGAGTACTTCATGTAAGTCCCTCATCCTTGTGTTCATTTTCACCTAAAGTCATAACCCAATAACTTCCTTAATAAAGAAATTTCAGCTGCCAGCAGGAAAGTGTACCTAACCTAACCCTGGGGAAGAAGGTTCAAGAAAGACTTTCTGGGAAGGGAAAGGATTGCTGTTTGGGTGACAATGGCATTGCCACGTTGTAGAATGCTCCTGACAGAATACTTCCATGTGAAGGAAGCAGCTCACAGCTCATCTGTGACTGGTCATTTTCCATGTGACTAAAGCAAAAGGTGGTCATAGAAGGCTTTCCTGAAGAACAAACGCATCTCCATATATTATTCTAAGGAACCTGAGCTTTCCATGAAGACTGTAGGGGTATGAATGATCTAGAACATTCGAGACCATTAACCTTTTCACTTGCATATAGAATGAGAAAAGTAAACTGTCAACTGAGAATCCTAGATCCCTGTTTAGGACAACCTGATCGCTGGTGGCATAATTTACCTGACAAGGAAAGCGGAAAATGAATCAGTCTAGGAGTAAAAAGGGTTGGGAGTAAAATAAGGAAAGTGGATTAATTTAGTTTAGAGATTAAGAACATTTGTATGAGATCTGTGTTAGACAACACTGTGTGTGTGTGTGTGTGTGTTCATAGCTCTGGAAGTTAGTAGAGAGAGATCCGAACTACTGGAGATGAAGGTGTGAATGTTCTGCATTTGCCTGTTGATGGTTGATACCTGAGCAAGAATACATCAGGATAAAGAGGCCTAAGAGCTCAGTGAATGAAAGACGTCCCTGAAGCAATTTAGGAGCAATGGGAAGAGTGTCAAGAAGGAAGAGGAGGACAGAGTTTAAAGAACAGAGTGTGTAAGAATTCTAGAGTCTTCAGAACTAGAATTTGACTGTTGTTTTTTTTTTAATGAATATTTCACCTGTGTTCTTTTCTTTCCCATGGTTGCTGAGAAGCTCAGAAACTAACGCTAGCTGCTGCACAAAACTTTATAATCATTATATTCGTTAGCCTCTTTGTTAGTTTACATTTTCTGTCATTATTTCCCCTTCTCCCTGTTCCTTACTTTTATTGCATTTATTTATATCATCTTGAATGTTAAAAAGAGAGGAAAATAAACACATTGCATCTAGAGTTATGATTCTACAATTCAGCCAGTGAAACTGTGAGACGTATCTTGACCTTGGGATGCTGGACTCTCTGCCATTGTCCATGCCCGCAATGATGTACTTATGACTGTTTATGAGGAACTATACTGTTGTAATGATATGAGAGAATTCAGTGGCAGGGATTGGGGGGGTTAGGAGAGGGGGTAGAAGAAGTCCCAGGGCCTATAGAACTGTATTATAAAATTATACTAATAAGATAATAATTAAAAAAGAAAAAAAAATTTAAAAGATTCTAGGATTTAGGCATACAACAGTACCCCCTACAGCCAAGTGTCTCAGGCAAATCCCACTTCTCTCCATTATCTTACTTGCCTTGACCCTGTGGACGTACATGCACCTGAGACTTCCCAAGAAATGTTTTACTGTAAATTTGACAAATTAAGTTCTCCTTCATGCATTAAGCTGATAAATATAACATTATCTAGTCAGAATAGCAGTTGTTTCTATTAAATCCAAACTCTCCACCCTCACCCAACCCCCAAAATAAATCAAAGCAGTGAGCATCTGTGATGTGCACAACACTTGACAAAGTGGTGAGTTAGATGGAAAAGGCTGCAGCACAGCATTTACCTGGGACCTCTGCATCACTATGCGGTCCAGAGCTAGCACACGTGTTCAATAGGACTTACAGCAAAATAACTGAATGGTATATCATTAGACCATAATGTTCAAGGCTAATTCTATGAGCTTCTGCATTAATTAGCCAATATTCTGTTTGGATTTATTCTATTAATATTTGTAAAAATACTCATTACCATAGCAACTGAGTGCTTTCCACAGAGAATTGATCAAATTATCAAGGGCAGGTGCATAGAAGAGGAGAGAATACTGCAGGAGTTCAAAGAAGTTTCTGATTTCCCTTTAAATAACTCTTTTCTTTCCCTTCCTGACAAAGCAGGAATCTCCTAGAACATTTGTTTCGTGATTTTTCTCCCCAAATTCTAGCTATATCCAACCTTGGCTTCCTAAACACCATTGCACACCCTACTGGGCTCATTCTTAGGAGAAAACGTGTGTTGAAAGAAGTAGATTGTCTCGGACCCAGGTTTGCCTTTCTGGGTCTCTTTCTCGGCTTACAGGGAGGCAGCGTAGTAGTGTGGCTCTGAGTGAGGCTTAGAAATCAGACTGCCTTGGATTTAAACTCAGGCTCTTCAACTCACCAGATGGATATCCTTCAATGGATAGTTACTCAGACTTGTTGTGCCTTGGTTTTTCTCCTGCACAAAATGGAGCTACAAGGAGTCTCATAAGATTATCAAGTGCATTAAAGAATTTCTGGTACATACTAAATGTTTAGCAAATGTCAGTTGTTAGCTCAGCAAGCCTTATCTCCATTACCAGAATCCTCACGCTGCTCCCTTGGTCTTCTTGGTTTAGTAGATGGGAAAAACCTGTTCCAAGAAGACAAGATCCCTCCTAGACACCAGAGGGTTAAGGAAGGAAGAGACATGTTGGCCAGCTTATGCTGTGGCCACCACTGGAAATGTATTTGGTGGGAGCTGCAGAGAGAGGTAAAGCTATTTCTATACAGATATTTTCTCCTTGATTCAATTTCCATGAAGGTAAGGGGCATGCCTCAATCATTAGTACCCAAACATAGAGCCAAATTCACCCTCATTTCCCTTACATATTAAGGTGACAATGACTAGCTTATGAGCCCTCTCTGAAAATGCACATACATGCATACCCAACAACTTAAGGCAACCCTGTGATTTCAGACTCTGTGATAGGTGGTAAGGATGAACAGAAAATCATCGAAGTTTCTTCCTTGCCTTTCCTGAGAGTTTCACCTACTGTGAGAAAACACCTGTAAAGGAAATGCTTTTACCCAAAGATACAAGTTTCCAGTCATGGGTATTGAGTCACTGATTGGGATCTATCTGTATGAGTTCTTCCTAGGTGCTACAGAGACGAGCGCCAACCACACAGAGGTGAGCCTGGCCCAGCGTGGAGTTAGGCGGGCCATGGCTCCTGAGGCTCATCGCCGTGCTCCGTGTGGCTGAGCTGATCACTGCCCCTGACTCATCTTTACACAATCGCAGAGAGACTACCTCAGACTAAGTCGGAAGCACCACCACCCATACCCAGGGGTTAAGATTTCAGATAAGCACCTTGAAACTTGGAAGAGGTCACATCAGGATAAATAAAGGCACACATTCTTTTGCTCTGCGGACAGTTCATTCATTACCTCATCTGAAACTTGTTACTACAGGAGTCTATATAAACCAAAATAAAACCAAGAATAAAGAGTG
This sequence comes from Ochotona princeps, assembly GCF_030435755.1. NCBI lineage: Eukaryota > Metazoa > Chordata > Mammalia > Lagomorpha > Ochotonidae > Ochotona > Ochotona princeps. Next base: position 27,262,519 of record NC_080844.1, read on the forward strand.
AAAATAAAATTAGAATCACAGAGAGGGCTTATTAAACTAATGGCTAGGCCTACCCCCTAGAGTTTCTGCTTCAGTCAGGTCTGTAAGAAGGGCCCAACATGCACATTTTTAACAAGTTTCCAAGTGATGCCAGAGCTGTGGGAGGCAGAGCCACCCCTTGAGAACCACTGTTTTAGGTCTAGGTCCAGATGCTCATTCTGAAGAAAGTGAAGCTACATCAGGTGGATTTTACTCAAGCTGTCATCAGCCTTCTACCATAGGGCGGCAAAAAACATCTCCCACAGTGAGATTACACTTGGGACAGAGAGGCAGCCACAATGAACTGGATGGTTGGGGAAGGAGATTGAAGTTTATGTTTGGCCCAGGAGAGGGCTTTGGACCTATCCCCATCGTCACACTCTCACCCAGCTCCCATACTCCTGCAAGAGTTCTTGCTCCACGCCACGACTATGAACCACCTCCCAACCTACAGTCTCTCCTGGCTCGCTGTCAGGCTCTCTCTCGTTCCAGTCTTCCAACTTGTCTTTCAGCAAGTGATCAGCTCAGGCTGTGAGTTACAAGTCACCCCAAGTACTGGCTCCTCAAATGGCAGTGATAAAGGAGGCAAGGGGAATTTTCCCAGCACACACACACACCAACCACACACCACACACCTTGCATACCAGCAGGATGCAGCAAGTGGCTACTACTTCCTCCTTCCACAAAGCATTCTTCCACTCCAAACTCCACACTCAGCTTCAGACCAAGAGAGCAGGATAAAATAAACCTGAGGCCCCAACAAAACCTGGGCAAAGAGGAGGGGCCCGTGGCATTCCATATAGCTTCATATGGACTCAGTTCCAGCCATTGTGCCTATTTGGGGAGTGAACCAGTAGATGGAAGAGCTCTCTCTCTCTCCCTCTCTCTGATCTCCGCCTTTCAAATAAAAACAAAAATAAAATAAATTTTAAAGCTTTTACAAAGAGGAGGGGTCTGGGGAGTGAGCCACAATTGGCCTCTTAGTATAAATACCAGCCAGCAGTATTGGCTCTGGAATCCTGACCCGCATGGTTTTTTCAAGCTGTGCTTATCAGCTGAGAGAAGTTGTCCATGAAGAGTGCATGAACATAATGCAGGATTCCAAGGCAGACCTGCGTGTCTGGGATCTCCAATTTTACCCCCAAGAATGGAACTGAAACCAGGAATTCTAGGCGCCTCCTCCCCAGCGCTTTTCACAAGGTCAACTATGAAAAGAGAAGTCCTTCTCAGACTCGGTCTCACTTTCCACAGAAGGAGTCAGCTGCCTTTCCTGAAAGCCCTCCCTGCCTACTGAGAAATCATATACATGAGAATCATGTCGGGCTGGTCGAACAGGGAGCCTGCTCCACGCCATTCCCTCGCTCCTCCCCCGCCTTGAGAGGCACCCGTTTCCTCCTCTGGTTACAAGCCGACGCCCCCACTTTCTACAGGGACAATCGGCTAGCCTGCGCATCCATGTGTCCTCTGCCGTCCCCGCCCCGCAGGACTGAAGCCTTCACTCTCAGACTCCTTGTTCTAAAAAACCAGTGTGATAGAGGAGTAAATACTGCACCAAGTTAAATACCAACACTAGCAGATATTTTACTTCGGTGAAAAAAGCAATTGCTACTAAACCACTGGGTGGCTCATCTTCCCAAAAGTCCTTTTTATGCAGTTAAGTTGATATGAAGGAGCACTTTATCATCCCAATTCTCTCTTTTTTTTGGTAAGTACAAAGGTGATAATGTAGGCCAAGTTGTGACTCTAAAAAGGTTCCTCTGAAAACAGTGTCTTTAGGGAACACGTTTGAAAGCTCTACTCTGATGCTCTTTGTGCTATTAAGCTTATTTCCCAGGTTTGTAAGATTCTGTTGCATTCCTGAAGAAGCAAACAGAATGCACCACCCTCTCCTGCTTATGACAAAGCCCCAGCAGCAAGTCATTATTACTTTTGACTAACCAGAGAGAAACCACCTGCAGGAGCAGTCTCCTTTCTGTGGGTTCCCAGCAGAAGCCTCCCAATGATGATTAATCACTGAATAAACGGCAGAATTGACAACAGCATAATAACAAAGAGAAAGCAGAGAAGGGGCCTGAGCCGTGGGTGCTTGTGGTCCAGCCCCAGTGGGTGGAAGGGCCAAAGAAGATGGATGGCCCTGTAAGCGCCTGACACTTGACTATCTTGTCTTTTACAAGGGGAGAGTGTGGAGGGGGGGTGTCACTTCTACCAAAGTCAACAAATGAGGCAGCACACATCAGATGGACATGCTTCCTGTGGCTGTCAAAAGCGAGGCAACATGTCTTAAAAATTAAACTAATGATTTTCAATTGGCAGCTGAAGCGCAGACGGCAACAGAAATAAGAGATACGACAAATGACAGCTAATCCATTATTGCAGCAGGCATTTGGGAGGTTTTACTGATTACAGCTTCAGATTACCCTAACCGTGTCCCTACTAATTTAAAAAGTGATGAATCACTAAGTTCAACCAGGGCTCAGAAGAGTCAATTATGAAATAAGCAGTGATATCAAAAGCTCATATTTTCGACACTAAGGAATAGAACATGTTATGCCTAATAACAAACAGAGATGTACTCTCAGTTTTCCAAGTCATTAGCAGTGAGAATGTTTCTCTAATTCTTCAATATTTCTTTTCAGGATGTATTCTCCCTGCCCCCAAGGAATCCTACTAGCCAAAGTTTATTAACATGAAAAAGATTTGAAGCAAATGAAATAGTGTTTTGCAGTCAGCTGAATGGTCCTCAGGCTAGCCTCAGTGTCATACCCTCCCTACCCAAATGCAAAGAATGCTGTCCCATCATTCCATTCTCTCTCAAACACTAGCATCATCAGCTTCTTCACCATTGTATTCATCATCACTGTCACCTTTATCACTTTTCACAATATAAAACTTTACATTCAAAAGAGTTTCATGCCCATTTTTCCATTGATCTGAATTTCAAAACTGTTGGCGCTCCTTCTGCCAAAATTCTTGACACGTTGTCATGCGGACCACTTTCCTCATGGGAGAACTACATTGGGAGTCGAGTTTTCCCACCAAATCTCTTCCATCCTCCAAGAGCTAGGAAGATTGGTCTGAAGTTCTCAGCAAGCTTCATACTTGCATGCCTTGGTCTCACAGCCCCATGCCAGGGAGCCAACACCACTCCTGCCATGGTGAGTTCTGCCTTGACCACTCTCCTTGTATAGGCACGCTCTGCGTTCTTCCCTTCCTATCTTCTCATCACTCTTGATCCCACCACCCTCCTTTGGAGCCCCCTCCCCACTCCCCATCTTTAAAGATCTCATATTCTTGCATCAGCTACTCTAGGAGGTAAGAGCCAACCTTGACTAGTGTCAGCGTGGACTTTGTGTAGTCATCAGCCATTTCAAGTTCTCCATTGAGTCACCACATGACTTCACCCAAGTTGCTTCAACTCTGAAAGACCATTTCGACATCTGTGAGGTAGGGGAGAGAATGTGTACCTCAGGGCATGATTGAAAAAAAAATTTAATGAAATAATATATGAGAAATGCCTGCCCCAGATACTGTATAATCGCTGATTATTAATATCACTGTTCTTATGAATGTTTTGGGTGGCAAATGCAGAGTACCTGGAGCAGGAAGTACCAGTTCTCTTTGAGAGGAATTTCTTGCACAGCTATTAGCAGCAGGTAGGGTACACAGAGGACAATGTTTATGGAAACAAATGGAAGATTCTGTTGCATCCTGGCTTCTCTGTCACCAAATTTCATTTTCTCATTTTAGGGATCCAGAGGCTGCTTTAAACAACTGACCCAGCAACCAGAAGCTGCTCCCCATGGCCCACCATGCAGGTGCCAGCAGCTACCTCACCAATGTTTGTGCACATTGGCAGGCAGAGCAAGGAGTGAGGAGCCCATGCTTATGCTGTCAAGGTTTCCAGATCAGGGGGGTCGGGGGTGTCAACTGAACAGCAAGATCCCACTGCCTCTCCCCCTCCCCAAGGTAAGAAACTGTGGGATTACTCCTTTCTTCTTCTAAACTATTTAGCTATTTTAAAAATTTGTGGTACTATTAACATTAAATAATCACCCTAAAAAAATTGAAGGGTTTTTTTTTCACTTTTGTTGTTTTATGTTTGAGGAGCAGAGAGACAGAGAGAGAGACACACACAGAGAAGACACTCACTCTGACTTCCTCTCCTGAACGCCCACAGTGAGTCCTGTCTGGGACTGAAGCTGAAGGCTAGGGCTCCTCCATGGGTGTCAGGAAGCCATCTACTTGAGCCATCACCACTGCCTCTCAAGGTCTACATTCTTAGTAAGATAGAGTCGGAATCAGAGTCAGGTGTTAATGAACCAAGGCACTCAGACTTTTGGCATGGGCATCCTAACTGATGTCAATTACTACACTAGACACCTGCCCCAGGATTTCCTCTGTAAATCACCTACAGTCCCACTCCTGTTTTCACTTGCTTAGATGCTCCCAGTACACATGCAAATGTTCTCTCACATTGTTCAATCCCAATAGATGTATACATTTATGTTCTGCCTTTTTCCCTGTCTCTATCTCCTCATTATAGCATATATGCCTTTCTGTGTTGGCACACTTTACCTTCACAAATACCGCTAATAATTTTCTTATAAGAAATACAAAGGAAATGTCAAAAGGTTGGCCTTGTACTTGAACCACGCTCCTGTGATGACTTCAGCAGTATCAGGTTTTGTTGGGCTCCTCCTCCTTCATGCTCTGAGCCTACCCATCAGCTTGGGCAGGTGCGATGAAGGAAACAGAATACAATGCCTGGGTGTGGATGCAAAGTAGCTAGATCGCACTCGTGCTGTAGGGCTGACCAAAATTCTGCAGACAGGTGATGACTAGCAGACTTCCTGGTGCCCACTCTCCAAAATGTTTGACTCCGTGGTTCTTGGAATCTGTATTTTCACCACACCACATACGATTCTGGTGTAGGTAACTGGAGGAATCAGTGCTTAAAATTTAGGCTCTGGTTTCCAGCACAATGGATTTGAATCCTAATTCTACAGATCACCAGCTTGGTGACTTTGGATGAGTTGTTTATCCTCTCCATGAGTTGTTTAAGCCTCAGTTTCTGTTGCGTGGAACAGGATGAAAGGAACCGCTCCAAGAGTTGCCCCTCCAGGAGACTCAAATGAGAGAACACAAAGAGTGTCATAATAAATTTTGCTTGAAAGCGTCGTTATTTCTCTCATCATTGCTGCTGTGGTTTTGTGCAAGAGTGATGCTTTAGAAGCAATGAGGGCCAGGTTTGTGATTCACCTAATTTGGAATCAGATGACAGCAAAGACTGTATTGATCTGTATTTAACTCCCCAGTACATCAGGTCCGACACACAGCAGGGGTTTAAGAAATGTTAACTTAGCATGCGTTGAACTGCAGCAGACACACAGGGGAATGGAAACAAATTCGCAGAATTCAGAACTTTTCAATTCAGCTGCCGCTATGGCTGCCTTATTTTATCTTCTAGATGCTAGTTAGTTTATCTTTCTTTTCCAACACCTCATTTACCCTATCTATGGGGAAGACAAGCCAAACATTAGACATCATTCAATGATCAGCAGAAATCAAAAGTTCAAACTCTGGTGTTCCAGGTCCTTCCCTCCCACCTCCACATGCTGCAGCAGAAACCCAAGAAGTGCCAGTGTAGGACAGATGTGCGCCTGTCGCTCCCATCTCCCCCAGCTCCACTTCCAGGAGATGGGAAGTTTAAAATCCAAAGTAGCACACAGACAACTCCCTAAAGGAACAGGTTCTTGTGGCCAAACAGAGACTGAGTTACTAAGAAGGAATGCCAAAGACATTACTTTGAAAAATACTCAAGCACAGGCATACAAAAATAAAATGTAGGAAACTGAAAGGTTGAGGTGGTTGAAGTTGGATGGATTTGGAGAGAACTAAATTCTGTATAGAAGATTTTACATCCAAAAACTACCTGCTGTTTTTTTTCTTGTTTTGAAGGGTTTTGCTTTTAACATACAACTGTTTCATTTACAATAATCTTGTTACCATTCATTAGTAATTACAAAAAATAGAAAAAAGGTATGTTTAAAAATTATTAAATAAAGAGCAAAGTAAAAAAAGAAAAAAGACACTTAGATCTAAAGACCTTTCTGTGGATACATACAAGGCAAGGATTTAGCCACTGAACAATCATGCCAGGCCCTCTGGGTTTTCTTTTGGGTTTCCTGCCCAGAAACACAAACACGGTCATTTTATAAGCAAACTGGATTGCATAAAGTGTACTTTTTGTTACTACACCAAGTTAAACTAAATAATCTTAATAAATATATTATCAGTGTCCTAATGGCTGAAGTCCTCACCTTGCTCATGCCAGGATCCCTTATGGGCTCCAGTTCATGTGCCAGCAGCCCCACTTCCCTTCCAGCTCCTGCTATGGCCTAGAAAAACAGTCAAAGACAGTCCAAAGCCTTGGGACCCTGTACCCTAATGGGAGACCCGGAGGAATCTCCTGGCTTCTGGCTTCAGATCGGCTCAGCTCCTGGCTCTTACGCTCACTTGGGGAGTGAATCAGCAGATGGAAGATCTTCCTGTCTCTCCTCCTCTCTGTATATCTGCCTTTCCAATAAAAATAAATTTAAAAATCTAAAAACAAGTATACCATCAAGGTCTATAGTCCAAAACCTTGCATTCCACTTTCTGCGTGTCTTGCAAAGACAGATTTCTTTTTTCAGTAGGATTCAATTTTGTAAAGATTTCTTGAATTTTGAAAGGCAGAGTTGAGGAGAAAGAAAGATCTTCTATCTGCTGGTTCACTCCACACATGGCCACAACAGCTAGTGCTGAACCAGATCAAAGCCAGGAGCCAAGAATTTTATCCAGGTCTTCCACGTGGGTGGACACTTGGACTGTCCTCCTCTGCTTTCCCCAGGCACCCTGGCAGGGAACAAGATTGGAGGTGGAGAAGGTGAGGCAAACCAGTGCCCACATGGGATGCCACCACTGCAGGCAGTAGCTTAACCTACTATTCCACAGCATCTACACTATGATTTAATTTTTTAATTAATTTAATATTTTGGGAGGAGAAGGTGCAGCACATGAGGACCTGCCCTATTTATTAGACATTTGGGCCTACAGTACCTTCTCAGTAAAAATTGCTACATGATTAGATCCAAGTGCTCATGGAAAGAAAATAAACACGTTCCCCTTGAGTCCCCGCTATGGCGTACAAAACTCTCTTAACAGAGCAAAGGCCTGACTCCAGGCTGCCCATGTGCAGACAAGGAGCAAGCTGGGCTTTTGCCCAGAGGGCCCACGCCTCCAGAATGTTCTTCCCTCCTGATCAGACACAGGCTGAAGTCAGTGCTGCCGTCTGCTCAGTCAGGCGTTTTCCCAAGGCCTGTGGGAGGACTGGGTTCACAGATTAAAGCGGTGGCAAGTCCTTATTTATTCTGACTGCACAGCGTCTCCCCAAGCCATCCATTTAGAGGGATGGGCGATGCTCTTCGAAGAGCAGACAACGCCATAAACAGTGTTATTTCCCCTCCTGAGTTTCTGTCTTTGGTGGTTGGACTGATTTTGGCTCCAGCAGGGCACAGACGTGGTTTCCTGGCCAAGGGAATGAAATGAAAGGAGGCTCACTTCCCAGGCCGGCCTGGCACACACCATTTGGCACGGCCCAGTAACTTGAGCAATGGGTTGAAAATTCCAGACTAGTTATGCCCTCTCCCTCGTCAGCCTTGCTGTGTGACGCCACGTGAAGCACTAGCTGCTCTGGACCTCTTCTGACTTGTTTGCAAACACAGTGGATATGGCTACTGTGAGACAACAGGCTACTGAGAGCCTTCTTCATCCTTGGCTGCTCTATCTAAAATGAGATTGACTCAATAGTGTCATTGGAAGATTAAAATGTATATTAAAAACTGCAAAAACGTGTAGAATGCTAAATAAATTGGTTCTCCCTAAAGCCATCATTGGGAGTAAGATAAAGTTTGAGATCATGTCCAGAATTCCTGACTCCTTTTCTAGGATCCATGAAAAGGCAAGTATGCTAAGTCCCTTCCCTTTCCATACACAGCCACTAACCTTGGACCCAAAAGTGGTTTCGTGCTAGCATGGTGGCTCAATGGGCTGATCCTCTGCCTTGCAGTTCCAGCACCCCATATGAGCACCAGTTCGAGTCCCGGCTGCTCCACTTCTGATACAGCTCCCTGCTTATGGCCTGGGTAAACAGTGGAGAATGGCACACGTTCTTGTGCCCCTGCACCCACATAGGAGACCCAGAGGAAGCCCTGGATTTTGGATCAGCTCAGCTCTGACCATTGCAGCCATCTGGAGAGTGAACTAGCTGATGGAAGGCCTCTCTGTAAATTTTTCTTTCAAATAAAAATAATTTTAAAACTTTTTTGTAAAAAAAAATATGGTTTCAAGAAACAGTTATTCTTTCGCGGAATGTCCTAGAACAAGTTAAATCCAGAAAATCCCTGGGCTAGCACTTCAGAGGGGGCATGAGATCAGTTGTCATGTAGAACCCAAGAAAACAGGGTGCGACATTTCTATGTAAAGCCATGCTTCTCTTTTAAGCTCTCAAGTATATAGAAAGTTTCCGAGTGAGGATTAGACCCAGAGGGCCAAGCCTACTTCCTTCCCTCCGTGTGGAGTCACATTATAGCCCTAGTTAATTCTTTGGTAATTGGGGAGCTTTGGTCTTTGCAAATGTCACAGTTTACCACAGTGTATTTACTTCTGGGTGGATTAGCATGAATGTGTCGATTGTATTGGATGACCAATTTTGTGGGAGTGATTTGAAAGCCTAAAGAATAAACTGTTATTTCACTTGGGGAAATGGGAAGGAAAAAAATGGCAGCATTTTATGTTTTGCTCCCTTTGGTTCATATTTGCCTGAAATCCTGATAACACAAGGCAGCTGGAATCCTGAGTATAATGATAACGTTGGTGGTGAGAGGTTTGAACTTGGCTGGAGTGAGGGGGTTGTAGGAAGGAGGCCTTGTGTAGGAGGCAATTTTTACACGATGATATAAAGCCCAAGAAACATTTATCAGTGAAAATTACATATGAGGATTAGAAAAACAAAGTCTTATATTTTTAGAGACCTGCTTACATCGTAAGCCAAAAGTATGCAGCTCGCTTGCTTTCCATGTGGAGACAGTCTCCGTCCTATGCACCTGCGAGCTTTCATCATGGTGTAGAATGTTTGCATGTCATTCACTACCCAGAAACCACCTCCGATTTTGAGCAATAAGGCAATTAGATAAGTTATACAAATCAGCTAACTCGAAGCTGGCAGAATAGTGTTTTCTGAAATCACCAGAATCAGGGGTAGGACAGTTAACAAGACCAATCTAAAGAGAACACAAGCTCTCCCCACATTGCTAACAACCAAGGAGCATCCTATGCACTCAGTATCATGAGAACCTTGGGGAGCTGTTCTCTTCTCCCCCTGTTCTCCCACATCCCTCTTCCCCTTGTGCCTCTGCTCTGCCCTCTTTCGCTTCCTGAACGAAGCATTCATGATCTCTATGGTGGCCACATGGATTTTTACGTTTAACACTCTAGCATGCACTGCAGCACGGGGACACACAAGCACCAACATGGCAGGAACCCCTGCCATCCTGCATGGCAGGTGAATGTCACCCAGCCTGCTGCTGATTCCTGGATTATAGAGCAGGACATCACGACCAGCCCAGCCTAGGGCTCACATGGTCTTCAATAGGCAGGATCTGTTTAACAAGAATGCGCAATTGCTACTGATTCTTGTCTCTTCCTTTCTCGAAAGAAGAAAATGGAAAACCACATTGAACTTTAAGAAAGAGAAGAGAAGAAAAGAAAAGAAAAGAAAAGAAAAGAAAAGAAAAAGAAAAGAAAAGAAAAGAAAAAGAAAAGAAAAGAAAAGAAAAAGAAAAGAAAAGAAAAGAAAAGAAAAGAAAGAAAAGAAAAGAAAAGAAAAAAAAGAACTGTTAGGTGGGGATGAATGCTGTGGTGCAGTAGGTTAGGCTGCCCACTGTAGGACACCCAAATCCCAGATCAGAGCATCAACTCAAATCCGAGCTCTCTGATTGTAATCCAGCTCCTGTGGATGATGGCCCAAGTTCTTGAATCCCTCCCATCCACGTGGGAAAACAGGATGGAATTCCTGGCTTCTGGCCTCAGTAGAGCATAGTCCCAGCTGGGGCAAACATCTGTGGAGTAAATCAGGGAATGGAAGAGTATGTGTGTCCCTCTCTCCATACCTCTGCCCTTAGAATAAACAAATCTTAAAAAAATTTTTTTTTGCTAAGAAATCAGAAATTTTGTTCATAATCCCAAGACTACTTCTATCAAGTTGTGAGAGCTTGAACAAATCATTCACCTCTTTGTTCCTGAGTTTTCCAGTTGAAAACTAATGTACAAAGAATCACGGCAATGCTGCTTGTTTAAATGAAAGATCATAATAGACCTATGGGTTTCTTCAATGTTGAACCTCTATATTTCTATTCTATAATCATTTTATTAACCTTTTTATTACATAAGCAATACATATTTATATGAACTGTGGTTATACCAAATAATAACGAGCAGGGCTAAAAATCACCTCCGATCTTACTACTCTGAGATAACTATATTTGCAAATAGATTAAATATATACTTAATAACAAATTCACTTGTATATTTATTTGACATATGTTTGCAAATGTATCCAAGCAGACTTGACATACAGAATACACAAGGAAAGTACATTTTTTAGAAGATTTCCTTGTATAAAAGGCAGGGTGACCGAGAAAGGGACACACAGAGTCCATCCACTGATTCACTCCCCAGTTGGTCACAACGTCTGGGGCTGAACAAGTCAAAGCCAGGAGTCCAGGTCTCCAAGTGGGATACAAGGACCTAAGAACCTGGACTGTCTTCTGTTTGTTTTCCCAAGTGCATTAACAGGACTCTGGATTGGAAACAGAGTAGCCAGAACTCCTCCAACTGGTTCTGCCATGTGGGATACCGGTGTCACAAGTGGTAGCTTAACCTACTGTGCCACTATGCAGCCCCCGAAAATACATTAAGACAAGTTTGCATCAAAATTGTTTTCCAAAAGGTAGTAATGAGTTTTCTTCTTATTGCCGGCACTCAATGGACCCTTTTTCAATCTCTCCACCTGTGGCTGCAGGGACATTGATGATGTCCCTAGCCATCAGCCACCCTTTGGTTGATGCCAAAAGAGTCTTCGTGACATGTCAGACATCATGAAGTCACTGGGTGGCCATGGCAAAATTGGACAAAAGGTCTCCCACCCCACGTCCATAGGAATTTCCTTTCTTTTTTTCTTTCGTATTTTCTAATTTAAACTAATTTAAACTTTTTTTTTCCTGATTGAACTTTAAGAAAAACATTTGACTTAACCAACTTCCCTGGCTTACAGCATTTTTGCCTTCTCACTCCCTAGCAGGCCACCAGCAAGCTGCAGGAAGAGCCGCCTTGCAGGACAGGAATGAGTCTTGGGCAATACTTCGTGCTAAGTAGAAAAAGTACCTGTGCACATGTCCCTGCGAATCTTCATTTTCCCTTAATCCATGGAGTTTCTTCCCATATGGCATCCCATGAAGGACCATCCCTACACATACCTTTACAAAGGAGATGCCAGGAAACAATGGCAGATACTTAACAAATAATTGTTGACTGATCAAGCTTGCTCCAATCAAAGGTACAAGTTTTCCTGGTGTTCTTGTTTACCATGAGATGAGGAAATAGCACCCACCCACGCCTATCTCACGGAGAGGCCAGAAGACTGAAAGAGACAATGGAGATCAGATCCTTGGAAGAAAAGCACCATGTGTATTCAGATCTCATTAATATTAACCATCAACTGGAGCACCTGGTTGCTCAGAAGCTGATCAGCAAGAACCATCAAACTTCTTTTCAGTCTAAAAACGGCCTCATTCCTCATATCACTCCACAAAACCTTGTAAATTATTTAGAATTCCTTATCCAGTTTATTTCCCTGTGGTCACTCATGGCCTTTCAAGGTCACTTCAAGAGCATGTAGTCTGGTTTTCTTTTTTCTTTCATTCTTTTTTTTCTCTTACCTCAGTTCATCCTAAGCATACAGCCAGAACATTTTCACAATCAAGGAGGGGGTGGGGGAAGCTTTCCTGTCTTGGATAAAACCTTCTGGAGCATCCCAGGGTGCTGCTCACCCAACTCCTGGACTAGAACTCTTGATCTGGGGTGCCCCGCGGCTCGGGGGAAAAGGAGCAGAAACTTCTTTCAGGGGACTTTTGTACTTGTTTTTAACTTTTCGTAATGCTTTCTTTCACTGGGTCCTGGTGCTGTCAATCTCAATGTTGTGTCATCTTATTTCAGATGATGTCTTAATATCTCCCTCTAGAATTTAACAGAGTGTTTCGCACATATTAAACAGTTAATATATGAGTAAATGAATTCATTTCAAGCTGTTTTTACTGGCTGCTATTTACCCAATTTTCCCCCTTATCTAGATAAGAGTTTATTTCAGTGCTTCCTAAGCTTCAGCATATAGCAGAATCACTTAGGAAGTTTGGTCAACACATTGCCAGGCCCCACCCTCAGAGTTTTCTTTTAAGAGGGCTGAGGTTTGGCCCAGTAATGAACATTTCTAGCAAGTTTCCTGATGATGCTGGTCCAGGAATCAGACTCTGAAAATCACTGGTTTGTCTGATCCAAAGATTACTTAACTTTTTTTTAAAAGGTTTGGTTTCAGACATTTCCAAATTTTACACATAGGTGTATTTTTTTATTTTTAGGTGTATTTTTTAGAGATGTTTTTTATTGTAAAGTCAAATTTACAGACAAAAGGAGAGTCAGAAAGATTTTCTATCTGCCGATTCACTCTCCAAGTAGCCGCAGTGGCCAGAGATGAACCGTTCTGAAGCCAGGAGCCAAGGGCCTCTTCCAGGACTACGGTGTGGGTGCAGGGTCCCAAGGCTTTGGAACATCCTCTATTGCTTTCCCAGGCCACAGGCAAGGAGCTGGAAGGGAAATGGAGCAGCCAGGATATGAACCAGAATCACATGGGATCCTGGTGCATGCAAAGCAAGGGCTTTACCTACTAAGCTACCATGCCAGGATCTAGGTACAATCTGTTTACCAAATTTATTATACAATAACATTCATAGTCATCTGCAATATGGAGATATATCTATATCTGTTAGTCTTCCTGTCAAAGACTAAGTCTAGTCTAGAATATTTTTCCTTCCTACAAGCAATGCCTATTAACACAAGTCTGTGTTTTGGTCCTCAAAGAAAAATAATCAGTTCTCACACCATAAATTATTTACTATGACAAATTCTACATTTGTTGTAGAGGATAATAAATTTAGAATTGGAAATGGCAATGAGTATAGCCACAAGCTCATTTTACAAATGGAGACTAAAGCACATAAAGTTAACAAGATTTCACAGATAGGTTGTAGCACATGCAAGACCCAAATTCAGCTTCCTTTTCCTGTCTTCTCTGCCTTTTTCTTTTTTTTAAGCCCCATCACTATATTCCTTGGAATATAAATATGAGACTATAATGGCATGTGAAGCTATGGGAATGTCTTATTCATTATCTCTTTCCACACCTCCCTCTATCTATGGAAGTCTTTCTCCAGTTCATGCTAATTTCTCCAATGATGAATGATGCCCCTACTCAGCAGTCCATTGACAATAGATACTCCCCGTCACACCGTGTATCGCCGTGTGTTCTGAGACACAAAGCTAAGTACTTTGCAGGAAGAGCCTCACTGAAGCCTTGAGTGAACCTTGAAGGTGGGCATAATTCCTAATTTTCAGATGTCGAAATTGAGACTCAGAATGCCTGCCTCTACCACCAGGGTTGGAATTTATGATTGATGTTTTGTTAGCAGATCCCCACCAGCAAATGAGCTCTTGAGGACAAAGATCATCTACAACTGACTTATCATCTCCAATCATGTTTGTAGCCCACAGCAAGAACCCGATAAATACCTGTGGAGTGGCTGTTTGGAAGTAAATGCCTTGGTCTTACAAGTACGTCTGCTTCCCTTGCTCCACAATCGCCCGTCTTTAATCATAAAAATGTACACTTGTCCTGGAAGTTTGAAGGACCATGTGTCCCTACACCATGAACTCTACGATTGACTGTTTCTGCCCTGAAATGTGCACTCTACCACATTTTCCCAGCGGTCTTAGCCTGCCTGGGCCCCCTCCCTAGGAGCCCTTGCTTACAAAGTACACTTAGTTACTCACAGTGAATTGTTCCAATGGTAAAAATGACTCACCCTCTCACCATTCCCATTCAACAGGGGGGAAAACAAGTAACCAAGTCACATCCAAGGTCAAAGTCAAATGAATGGGGGAGGCAGACATGAAACTAGTGACCCTGGCCCTGAATCTGGTTAGTTATGCCTCCGGCTCCTGGTTCCTTCCAAGATTTCTACATCGTTGCAAACCCTGCTGGTCTTGCCAGATGTTTACCACATCTTTCAAGTGGAAGCAAGTCCTCCCAATTAGACTCACCAGGGGAAACCCATGCTACTTCTCTGAAACAGGAACGGCTGAACCAGTTCGCCTAAAATAAGAACTGACGTGACTCTTTGTCTGAATTCTGAAGCTGTTCTGACAGCATCTTCTAGCTGGCAAAAGTCCCACCAGTAATGAACCGAAATATAAAAACAAAGGCTGTGCTCATGCTGTTTCCCAGCCAGAGAGGGCTCACTAAGCGCTAGCTGAGTACTGAAATGCCGGCATGTTCATGTGGGTCTTCAGCCTGACTCTTCTCCACTGAAATACTCTATCAGATTCATACCGATACACACACGTGCATGCATGCATACCACACACACACACAACCTCCATGTTTCCACAAGAGTCCTGGAAAACAAGTCAGTTCCTGAAGTCGCTTAACATGTCTCCCTGATACCTCCAGCTTTTCTTTTCTCTTCAGGGAATAAGCATATAGCTGAAAATAAAACAAAATTTTTAAACTGCCTTAGAATTGAAGTGATATGATTTACCCTCATTCCCAACATCAGCATCCAATGTCTTGTAATGATTGCATTTGAATAGAGCCACCTTTGTGTTGTGCCCTTGGGCCTGGTGCAGTAGCCTAGTGGCTAAAGTCTTTGCCTTGCATGCACCGGGATCCCACATGGGCACCGGTTCTAATCCCAGCAGCCCTCCTTCCCATCCAGCTCCCTGCTTGTGGCGTGGGGAAGCAGTTAAGAATGGCTCAAAGCCTTGGGGACCCTGCACCCTGTGGGAGACTTAAAAGAGACTCCTGGCTCCTGGCTTTGGATTGGCACAACTCTGGCCGTTGCGGCTGCTTGGGAAGTGAATCAACAGACGAGAGATCTTCCTCTCTGTCTCCTCTCTGTGTATCTGACTTTCCAATAAAAATTAAAAATAAATCTTTAAAAAATTCTTTCAAAAAATCTGATTCATTTAGAATTGGGGAACAGAAATGGTGAGAATAAAAGTGCTCATACAAGAACACTAGCATAGGACAAGAACTGAATGTTTAAATTACATTTGCTATCAAAGATATTCTGGAGTGACAAAGCACTCCAGACCAGCTACTCTGGATCTAATCTAAGAAAAAATAATAAACACCACTGTAACAGTCTTTCTAGAATTCAAGACAGCAAACCTCAAAACCCAAAGTATTTTCCTCGAGATGTTTCCAAGTTAAACTGGGAAGCACACATAATTAAGAGTGCGGACCTGATGACAGTAGCTGCTCTGGCAAAGCCACCACCAGGGCATTCCTTGGCATGCTGGATGAACTGGCTTCACACCAAGAGAGGCCAGAGGAAGAATCTCCACTCCCACATCAGTATCTCGCCTGACTCCACCCTCTGAGTGCTCCCCTCGCCCCCCACTGACAAAACAGAGATGAAACTCAAAATTCTAGCCCCAATTGCTTTAATCTAAGGAATTACCTTCAAACTGAACACATAATAGGGTGGAGAAAGATTTAGATGAGTATTTTACACTTTATTTATTTACTTAAAAATCAGAGTTACAGAGAGAGAGAGAGAGACGAAGTGAAATTTTCCATCTGCTGATTCATTCCCCAATGGCCACAACAGCCAGGGGTGGACCAGGTTGAAGCCAGAAGCCAGAAGCTAGAATCTTCTTCCAAGTCTCTCCCATGGGCAGCAGGGGTCCAAGCACTGAGGCCATCGTCCATTGCTTTTCTTGGGCAATTAGCAGAAGTCTGTACTAGAAGTGAGTAGCCAGGACATGAACAGGTGCCCACATATGATTCCAGCAAGGCAGGCAGCAGCTTTATTGGCCACATCACAATGCCAGCCCCAAATATTTTACAGTTTGCACTCTTCTGATTTCATTGGATTTTACTTCTATTGTCTTACATCTCGTTCAGGGACAGAGTTTAAGCTAGGACAGTGCTTGTAAATCCAGATAATTACTGGAAGAAAATATATAACATCAATACATATAATAGGCTTAATATGAGAACGTATTCTACTAAGTCTAGCTTTATACTCCCACTTTAAATGAAGACTTGAATGTAAGGAACAGCTTGTTTTTACTTAAATTCTGCTATGTGAACATGGCATTGCAAGTACAAGGGTACCCAGAAAATATTTGGCTTTAATCTTGTTCATGGGAAGTGGCAAGAACTGCAGAAAACAGGTGCACAATCAGCTAGTCCAGCAGGGGAAACTAGTACACACCTCCCGCAATCACCAGAACATTGGAATTCGTAACCCAGGGTTGCGAACTGCTCAATACTTTAACAGAAGCCAGAAATAAGGACTTTCCCCCTGTTGGCAACTTATTCTGCTTCTGTTGTGGTTATCAGCATCTTTTGCTTGTTGAGGAACAACAATTTCAATGAACAAAAAGCTAATCAAAAACTATCTGTATATAACTTGTGCCTGAGACCACGGTTAGGTTGATTCCTTAGCTCTTGCCTCCCCCTTTCCCGCACCTCGTCCCAACCAGTCTTCCACCTTCACCCACAGCCCTCCGCCCTCAGTGGTCACCTGTGCCTAGTTGTCAACTCAGCTTGGACTCAGTAAGGGTAGAATGTGCTGGTCTCCATGCTGCCTGTGAACAACTCAGTCACTTGCAAAGGATTACTGTAAAAGAAAGGCTAGCTGGTCTCTTTCATCTGTGTTTCTAGCTCTGAGGAAGCTGGGTTAGATGTGGTCACCCAGGATTTGGTCTATGGAAAGGGACCCTCTCTCTGAATTCCGAGAGCATGACAACGTGGCGTAGAGAAGGCAGTGAGCCTGAATGAAGAAAGGGCCTTGGAAGCACGTTTCTACTCTGGGACCCGATGTGCTCATCCATGAAAAACAGGGATTTAACAAAATGACTCTAAGAATCTCCTGAAAGTTCCAGCATCCTCTTCTATTGTTACAACTACTGGAAACTATTTTAAGGATCTGTAATGAAAATACACATACATGGACGCGATGATTGATGCTCTAAGAAAAGATGAGGAAATCTCAAGAAAATTCCTCTAGATAGTCTAGTTCTGATCCAGCTGTGGAAAACAAAAAAAAGAAAATACACACATAATGTCTTCAAGGATTGGCACGTTGTGTACCGTTAATTATTAAGTGGTCGAGAATATTTCCTGTGCTCACAAAACAATTACTGTTTTTTATTTTTTGCTATTGTGCAATAGTTCTATATTTTAATATTGTCTTTATATTTCTAGATATTTATCTTGAGGATTTGCCTTTGTATTTTGACCATTTGTTAAAAGCCTACACACAAATGTAAGATTGTTTCACCTTAATCTTTCAGGAGACAGAGAAACAAGAGAGGGAATTGTTTGCAGTTTCTTGGCTTTGGTTTCCACAAGAAAGCTCTTCATCTTGTTTAAGTCGCTGACTTTTTTTTTTTTTTCAAAATAAATATCCCAGGGAAGGGAGGGAATTATAGCAGACGCTCAAAGTCCATACACTGCATTTCCACCCATCCTTCCACATTTCCATGTCCCTTGATGCTGCTTTAACAATGAATTGAAGATTGATGCTTTTTGGGATAATGAGGCATGGAGCTACCTTTAAGACACATGCTTTCTTTTCAGATCCTTCTCTGCATGGGCCAGGATATTGGGGGAAATCAGCAGATTTCCGAGTGTTAATGTTCAACCAGGTACAGTGATGGGTATAAAGCACTAAGAGCAAGACAGATTCCTTTGACAGGTCCACCCTCCAACCTATTGAAGTAGCCATGTAGTAGCCTTGTATGTTGCCTTGTCAAATTAGCTGCTGAGCTGTTGCCTGGCTCCTGGCTCTTGACAGACTTAACGGGAAAAGTCCTGTCACCGGGTGTGATGAAGTGGTGCCTGATTGTGCTACAAGATGTCCTGTGGATGCAGTCCAGACCATTTCGACTAATCATCAACTTTGCAGATTCCAACTCCAGGGCTTGTCTGCCTGGGCAGGAGCTTTGCAAAATCAGCACAAATGATCGGTGACTGCAGAAAGGATATAAAGAATTGTCTTATTTATTTTTTTAAATGTTATCTCATGTTAAACTCATCTTTTTTTAAGATCTTATATTTGTTTTCATTTTATCTGTGAGAAAAAGAGAGATTCCTTCCATTGGTTCCCACCCTCCGAATGCCTTGTCAAAGCCAGGGCCTGGGCCAGGCTGAAGCCAGGAACCTAGTCTGGTCTTTCCCATGGGTGTCAGGGACCCCAGTACTTGAGTCCTCACCTACTGCCTCCCAGAATTTGTCTTTAGCAGGAAGCTTTATATGAAGCAGAGAAGCTGAGCCTTGACCCAGTCCCTCCCACATGGGGTGCAGACACCTCAGCTACTGCACCCAGCACCCACTCCTTCATTTATTAATATTTCAAAGACTGGCCACCATAGGAAGCCTCATGGGCATCAGCTGTGGGTATTATTTTTAGTCTGTAATTCTAAAAGCAAATGTGATATAACATCAAGCACTGACAAGCATCATGCACACAACGTAGACTCCCAAGCGAGCAACAATCTCCAGATGACTGTTGAGGATCTGTCTGGACACATCCTTAGAGGGTTGTAAATATAAACGAGACATCCATTGCAGATCTGCTAGGCAGAGACAAATAAGCCCGCTGCCTACCATACTTAGGGGTGGCAAAAGCTATTCCAAATGGTACTTTCAAAGACAAAGGAAGATGGTCACTGCATTCGGTAAAAATAGACCAGAATGTTCATCCTGTACATTTTGGCTGTCTGTCACAAGCACCCAATTACAGCTAATCCCAGAAGAATGAACTCCTGGGAAAATTCAGCTTATAGCTAGAAAACAGACACAAGGCATGTAAAGCTTGAATGGAGACAGAATCGAATCCTACCTGGTCCACTGCAGCTCCCATGCTCAGGTAGGAGTCAGTCCAGAGAGGTGAGCTGCTTTCTCAAGCCACAATGGAATCCTGACTCAAATTTCCACCCTCATCTCCCCTGAATCAAATCCCTGCTCCCAGCTGAGTTTCTCCTTGTGATTTGTGTAATTATAAACTTGTTTTCATGTATTTTAATATATTAGCCATAGCACATCATTACCTAAAGCAGCCCGAAATTTAAAGGCTTTGCAAACCCATTACAACAAAGGGCAATACTTAGCATAGGAAGCTACCCAATTCGCTTCTGTTCTCAAACCAGAGTACAGAGGAGCTGGTTCTCAGCTGTGGTCCAATGACATGAACTTGGTTACTAGCTGTGTCAATAATACAAATGCTACTTTAAATGATGGATTAAGCATCTAAAACATTTTAAGGACAGTATATAAAATAGAAAATATTTAAATTAGCATATAAACATGCATAAAATAAAATTGCCTTTGCTATTTTTGCAGATAAATTATATTTTGAAAATTAATCAGGGAGTGGAACTGTGGTGAAGGAATTAAGCCACTGCTTGCTTAGGACACCAGTATCCTGGGAAAGAATGCTCTGCTTCCATCCAGCTTCCTGCTAATGAGCCTGTCAAAGCAGCAGGATATGCTCAAGTACTCAGGTCCTTGATGGATAGAGTGCCTAACTGGCTTCAGCCTAACCCAGCCCTGGCTCTTGTGGCCACTGGGGTTTGAACATGGGGATGGAAGATCTCTCTCTCTCTCTCTCTCTCTCTCTATATATATATATATATATATACACACACATATATATACATATATACACATATACATATATATCACTCTGCATTTGAAATATATAAATCTTGTAAAAATTAATCATAGAAGCACATCTTTCGTTTATGAAATTCTTTCAGATGTAAAATTTAATTCATGATGACTTTATTTCCCAGACCACACAGATAATACCAGCAGAAAAATAGAAACCAAGTGCCATTAACCTCTCCTATTTCCCAACTATACTTTTACTTCATTAAAGGCAATGGGAAATAATTTCTCAGTAAGAAATTTGTATTGAATAGTCCTTATATTTGAATGTCAGTTACAGTTTTAAACTTCTTGAATGTTAGCTCAGTTTTTCCCATGCAGCAGCAATAAAACTCCAAACTTGTGTTGCTTATGTAGGGAAATCATCAGAGAACACAACCGAATCTCTGCTTGCACTAATAATGACTAGGTAGCCGTCATTTTTAAAAACAATGTCACAAAAGCTATTTCGAGGCTGTCATGCTTAAGAATAATTAGTTTCCATCAAAGCAACAGATTATCTGTTCATGTTGTCCACTGGGTCATTACAATGAACAACCAATACAGATAAATGATATCTAATCTTTTCTGCTCTTCTATTGGGCTGATTGATGGTTATAACATCTCCAATATTATAAGGCAGAAAAATTATGCTGACATTTAGAAGCAAAAGCACAGAAAGATAAAACTAAGTACAAAGCCTGCCCAACACTATTGGGGGGGTGGGGAGAAGAAATTATCTAGAGACAAATAGAACTGAAAACAGAATGGCAATTAGGCCAAAAGAGAATTATGGGAAGCAACGACTATACCTTGTGGGTGGCAGGCAGCTCAATTAATTACATAACAAGAAGGGGGAACCCAGGCATTTCCGTAAGACACATTATTAAAAGGAATATTGACTTAAGCATCTTTTAAATTTTATGCCCTAAAAGAAGACAAAAGGGTTTTCCTGGTATTGATCCGCTTCTGAATCAGGTTGACTTTAAGGGATCACATAATGAGAAATGGTTGAGCAGCAAATGAGACTAAGAAGGAACTGCAATTACTTACAACTCACATTTACCAGGTTCAGTAGACGCAAGCTTTTCATGCCGCTTGTGTTGTATCTGTCAGGCAGACGGGGAAAGAACCATTTAGCTCACCTTACATACAAAACAGCCACATGGCACTGTCCCTTCACTCCCCTCCGTTAGCATTTGTCATTGAAAGAGAGGCTATGGCACCAGGATGGCTTAGCCTGAGTCAAGACCAAAGCCCTGTTTAGATCCGATTTTCAGAGATTTGGAAAATATGTACTGTTAGAGCTGCTCTGGCTTCAGACAGCATCAATTCCAAAGAAAGAGAAAGAAAACTTTGCAACTCAGAAAGCGTTCATGAGAACAGGCCTTTTCTTAGAAAATTCTATTTGATCGTTTGTTACCTACTCCAGTCTTCAGCTATTTTTATGGCAATTTTTTTTTAGAATCAACACTTTCCTAGACATGCATTTTATGCTTTTTCCATTACAAGAAAATAACAACCTTGATCCCTTTTAATGTAATGAGACTCCAAATTAGAT
Source organism: Ochotona princeps (assembly GCF_030435755.1). Taxonomy (NCBI): domain Eukaryota; kingdom Metazoa; phylum Chordata; class Mammalia; order Lagomorpha; family Ochotonidae; genus Ochotona; species Ochotona princeps. The sequence continues at coordinate 27,284,187 of NC_080844.1, forward strand.
CCTGGAACAAAATAAGGACATTTCTAGAAGAACTAAAGAAATCCAAATAAAGGACACGGTTTAGTTAATAGGGTCATATCAGTCAACTCCTAACATCTTAGTTTTGATAAATAACCACAGTTCTGACAGTCAGGTGGCTATGCCACACAGAGGATGCAAGTACTAGAAAAAGCCGTGAGAAAAGTATACAGAAAGAGTCTGTATCATCTCTGCAACTCTTCAATTAATCTAAAATTATTTCAAAATAAAAAGATTTTTAAAAAATGCTCTCTGGGCCCCCACCGCTCCACCCTTCTCACCACTTAGGAATTCATAGACAACTTTCAGGTGTGTGAATGCTAGTTAGACTTACAAACACTGGCATCATCGTGGTCCACTGGTGAGACCTCGATAGCAAGAAAGAAGAGTTACAAAAAAAATAGAGTTTGTAATTGTTCTTCCTTCACACCACACACACACACACACACACACACACACCAGGAAGAGAAAAGGAAAAATTGGTAAGTGTACTCTTCTTTAAACCAGTGATTCACAATGGGGGCATTATTCCCCTGTCACCCCAGCGACATTGCTAGTTGTCCCAACCAGGAGGTGCCACTGGCATTCAGTAGGCAAATGCTGGAAATGATGTTGTAATGCCCTCATGCACAGCCATAACCTCTACCACAAAGGACTATCCAACCCAAAATGTCAATAGCGCCAAAGTTAAGAAATCCTGTTTAAAACAATTAAAATTGAAAGGCAAAAGGGCAAATGTGTGGCACAGAAAGTTAAGCAGACACTTGCAACATTGCTATCCCCATTTAGCAACGCTGGTTTGAGATCAGGCTCTTCTGTTTCTGATCTAGCTTCCTGCTAATGTCCATGGGAAAGCAGCAGAGAATGGAGTAAATGTGTGGGTCCCTGCTCCACAGCGGGGGACTCAGGTGGATGCAGTTCGAAACTTCAACTTTTAGCCTTGGCCCAGTTCTAGCCAGGGTGGTCGTTTGGGAAGTAAACCAGTGCATGAAAGAGCTCTTGTTTCCTCTCTCTCAAGCCCCCTTCTTTCTCTCCCTCTCTGTTACTATGCCTATCAAGAGCAAATACTCTACCTGTATTAAGAGCAAAATAGACGAGAGCATAAATAAGACTAAAGAAAAGCTGTGCCTAGTTGTTTCTAGGAAATGTAATAAAGGTGCATAACTAGTAAGGAACAGGTAGCCAGAGTGACCACAGAGACTGCTGTTCCTCCACAGTTTCTCCAGCCACGACACTTCTCTAGCAGCAGCCCCCTCCCTGGAAACCCCACCCTTCTTTCAACTTACCCATCTTGACTCTCCTTAGTCACCCGTTAGGATTTCTTTGTAACTGCTCTGCCTTCAAAGCCATCACTACTTTCTGCAATGGTTTCTCCACTTCCCCAACTCACAGAACTTCAAAGGACTGTGTTTGATGATGCCTGTATCTTAATTTGCCATTTCCTTGGCTCGTGGTAATTATTTTTTAATGTCACATATTACTACTAACTACCATATTTCTTTGACTCATGACATTATCAGTTCAAGATGTGTCATTATTTTACATTCCACTAAAAACGCTACCAAGATACCAATAGTAAGCCATTATCAAGCATTAGATATAACCCAATAACATAGACATAAAACATAAAAATAGAGGTGGGCATTGTGATCCAGCAGGTTAAGTCACCACTTGCAGTGCTGCCATCCCGTACTGAGTGCTAGTTTGGGCTCTTGCTTCTCTGCTTTAGCTCCAGCTCCCCACAAATGCTACCTGAAAGACAACCGAAGATGAACAAGTGCTTGGACCCCTGACACCCACATGAGACACAAAGGTGAATTTTCTGCCTCCTGGCTTCAGAATGGCCCAACCGTGCTGTTGCAGCCATTTGGGAAACAAACCACTGGATTTAAGATCTCCTTTTTCCTCTCCCTCTCTGCCTTCTGTCAATCTCATCTTTCAAATATAAATAAATATTTTTAAATGTAAAAATGCCCTTTTACTTAATCGCTTACTATGAAGGTTCACTCTTATTCCAGGGAAACCAATTTCTTTTTTTTTTTTTTATTTTTATTTTTTATTTTTTATTTTTTTTTTAAAGATTTATTCATTTTATTACAGCCAGATATACACAGAGGAGGAGAGACAGAGAGGAGGATCTCCCGTCCGATGATTCACTCCCCAAGTGAGCCGCAACGGGCCGGTGCGCGCCGATCCGAAGCCGGGAACCTGGAACCTCCTCCGGGTCTCCCACACGGGTGCAGTGTCCCAATGCATTGGGCCGTCCTCAACTGCTTTCCCAGGCCACAAGCAGAGAGCTGGATGGGAAGTGGAGCTGCCGGGATTAGAACCGGCGCCCATATGGGATCCCGGGGCGTTCAAGGCGAGGACTTTAGCCGCTAGGCCACGCCGCCGGGCCCGAAACCAATTTCTTAAACACTTAGATTCTGAAAAACTTCTATGCCACTAGACCTTTCAAAATTTTTTTTCGGAGTCAAAATAAATATGTCTTTTAATTTCATCTTTCGTGAATTGTTTAAAATGCAACTTATATTTCTTTGTTTATGCCCAGCTCCAAGAACAACACTGCAGTTCCAGAACCACTAGCGGAACACCAGTTAGAGGTAACCACAATTGGCAAGCTATCATCCCCAAAGATGGCCACAAGCTAGTACTTTTATTACTCCCATTGAGCAGAAGGGGAAAGCAAGGAAACACAATGGGTCCCAGGTTGTCAAACCAGGGGGTGACAGAACCTTGCATCAGGAAGCCGATTCTTTGATCACAAACCTAATTATCAGCTTCCAGGCCATTCTGCCCTCAGGAACTGAGCATCCAAGTGACAAAGTTCAGGCTTAGGATAAGAGGGACTTATCAAACCACGTTTTTCAGACACACACTACATTCACTCTCATACAATGAACACTATATTAAAATACAGGAACATTGGCATAACTGCCAAAAGTTAACCAAAATCATCTGTTTACAACTTTAAGCCATTAAGGGGCAAGCATTACTAATCCTCAGCCACAAACCAGAGACATCTAACAAATGCCCTTTGAATGTGCTGATGCCCTTGGTGAACTACAAGAAAGTTTCTTCCAAAGTTTGCCATAATTATGACATTTTGTGGACTCTATTTGGATTAAAGACCTACAAGGCTTTCATTATAAAATCATGGGCAATATAGCACATAGTCTTAAGCAACATTTCAGAATAAAGAATAGCACAAGAAATTCCCTCCACCTAACCACACCCCCAAAATTCTAATGTCATAATTTCTTATGTAGTCAAGATGTGGGTCAATCCATATTCTGCTTTTCCACGGAGCTTTATAAGCACTTGTCCATCTTTTTATGACCACCTTTACATTTGTCATATTAAATGTCAGCATAATATTTCTTCATATATTTGTTATCAAGTATTTCCATAATGTTAAAATACTTAGTCTCAACTTTCTGCCAACAAGTTACGTTTTCACCCTATTGTAAATAATATCAGGATGACCAAGCAGTAAAAACAGACTTTCTACTCTTTGGTATTATTTATTTACGATTCATAACTCGAAATGGGATTATTGAGTCAAAAACAGAAACCTCGTTATGACACAATGTCTTAATAGTTTAATGGTATAAAATGGAGATCCCTGTGTTGAGCTTTATCATTGTCCCAGAAAGAGGTGGGGGAGCAAAAAGTGGAGTAAGAATTGGCATTCAGAACACCTTGTGCTTTTCAAAGTGCTCTATAAACTGCAAAACATGAGTTCCTTGAACTAGCTGTGAAACACTTGAACTTCTCAGAGGCACAGCTACTAGGAGAGTTCATCAATAACTCAAGTGTGTTCATGAGACAATATTGTACGGTGAACCAATGTGTGTTATCTTAAGAGATGAAATTAAGTCTGTCAAGGAAAAAATAAGGTGCCTTTAAACTCTTTAAGTAAAATATTGATCTGATTGATCACAGACACACTACAGGCATAATTACACGTGTCGTGTAAGCCTCACTTAGTTCATAGAGATTGTACAGGACTGGTAATTGTTGTCTTCCTAATGAGTCTGTAACTATGTTCTCAGAGTGACTCATTTATTATTTAGTTTATTTTGAAACAGAGGGTGGCTCAGCAGCATTCAGCGAAATTGGACAGATTACCGCTACCACCACTACCCCCAGCCTCCAAAGTTGGGCTGCTTTCCAAAACATGCAATGGCTGCTCTAACCCAAACCCAAAACCACACACTTCTTTGAGTCATAAGAAGGCCAAACTGTGTTCAAACCCACAAGTTGCTATTTCTCTTTTTACTTAATTTACATAACATAAAACTTAAAACCTCCTAGTACAAGTTTTTTGTTCTTAAAAGTTTTGTTACCAAGTCTGTTAACGCATGACTCACAGGTCGACAGGGCTTCCCTTATCCCTGGTGGGGTGTAACAGGAGCCCCGAAGTGTGCCAGCAACACCTCCCCACCACGCCTGCCTCAGTGTCTCTACCCCAAGGTACTAGTCTTCAAAAGGGCCTTGCTCTCCATTCGTCTGTACCTTTAAAAGTCCTTACAATGCAACTACCATTCCTGCCAAATCTTGGAAGGAACCATGATGTTCTTCCATAGGAGGACAGATAATAAATTGTGGAACAACCAAATAACGAAAGATTATTCGGCACTGAAAATAAGTGTTATCCATCTGGTGTGATGGTGCGGTGAATTAATTCTACACCCTGTGGCACCGTCATTCTGTATGGGCACAGGTTCATGTCCCAGCTTCTCCATTTCCGATTCAGTTTCCTGCTCATAGCCTGGGAAAGCAGCAGAGGATAGCCCAAGAACTCAGGTCCTTGCACCCATGTGGGAGACCCAGAAGAAGCTCCTGGTTTCTGGCTTCTGGATCCTGGATCCTGGATCTTGGCTGGGGACTGACCAAGCTCTGGACCAGCACTCTGTTTCTCTCTCTCTCTCTCTCTCTCTCTCTCTCACTTTCTCTCTCTCTCTCTCTAACAAGCCATGAAACGGCTTATGGAGAACCTAAGCTATCACTTAGAAGTCCATCTGAAAAGGCTACATACTGCATGACATTCTAGAAAATGTAAAACGGCGGACACAGTAAAAGAATCAGCAGCTTTCACAGGGATAGGGGGGAAAGGGGTGAATCAGCAGAGCTCAGGGGATGTGAAGGCATGAAGCTATCCCGTAGGATGGACATGATCATAATGATGGATACAGATCATCATGTATTTGTCCACACCCAGAATGTACAACACCAAGAGTGAACCCTTATGTAAATTGTGAGCTTTGGGAGATAATGACATGTCAGTGTAGGCTTTTCGGTGGTGACAAACGTGCCTCTGAGGTGGGGGATGCTGCTAAAACAGAAGCTGAGGTAGCAGCAGGAGCATGTGGGAAGTCTTTGCAACCTTAGGTTCCGTTTTGCTGTGAACACAGACCTTCTCTTTAAAACTTAGTTAAAAGGCCTGGTATTATTGCTCAATTGGCTAATCCTCTACCTCCCAGCGCTGGAATCCCCTGTGGGCACTGGTTTGTGTCCTGGTTGCTCCACTTCCCATCCAGCTCCCTACTTGCAACCTGGGAAAGCAGTGGAGAATGACTCTAGTCCTCGGACCCTTGCAATCATGTGGGAGACCCAGAAGAAACTCCTGGCTCCTGGCTTCAAATCAGCTTAGCTCCAGTCATTGCTATCATTTGGTGAGTATCCAATAGATACAAGATCTCTCTCTCCCCATCTCTCCTTCTTACAACTTTGCTTTCAAATAATAATAATTTTTAAAAAATAACAAATCTTTGAAGAAAAGGGCAGAAGATTTCCCTAAACTACAAACCACCCAGCATGTCCTACCATACTCCGGAAGTCTGTGAAATCATTTCATCCATAATCCAAGTGTTAAAACCCAAGCATCTTATAACCCAAAACAGAAAAAAGAAGCGTTAAAAAACGCTTCTTTACCTCAAACCACATAACAACTAAGAGGAGAGGCGGTGGGGTGCGGGGAATCAAAGCCCTTGTTAAACCAGGTGAAAAGGGTGTTCAAGTGCTCCTTTGCTTGTTTTCTGCCCACACAGCACAGAAGTGTATAAAGTGCTGGATTGTAGAGAAAAACTCACCAAGGCTCCAGTCTTAGAGGAAAAAGAAACTCCCTTGGCTCCAATTTACATAGTCACCAAACAAAACCCAACTTTACATGCATAAAAGGCATATACATGCAGGAGAATAAGAAGCGAAGAGCCCCATTGGCAAACCGGCAGCCACCTAATGCCGGGTTTGAGATGAGTAATTAACGGCTGGGAGGTGGCGCGTGCAGGGAAGGCACCCGCTCTAGCTTCCCTCCCACCCCTCCAGATAATAGCTCTGAAAATGCCTCCAATTCGGGGCAGTCTAGCACACACAGAAACAATCAGCTCCACAGAAAGTGCTTCCTGCGTGAGCCTGCTGCAACACAGAGGTGAAGTTTAAGTAGACATACAGCAGGAGGCCCATGTCACCGTGCACTGCCCCTTCTGCCCCCAAATTCCCATCAGCCCAACCCCCCAAAGAACATCACTACTGAGAGGAGTCTGGGCTGCAACTGTTAGATGTCCTGCCACCTCTGACAAGGCATCTTTCTTGCAGGCTGTGTCAAGGCCTGGATGCGATGTTGTAAAGAGCAGAGAGTCCAGCACAGCAAGGGGACAAGCAGTGTGTGCACAAGAATGATCCCTAAAGGCAGGGAGTGGCCGGGGAAACGTGTGAACCACTGGGCCCACTCCTCACATAGGAAAAAGTTCTCCAAGTTGGACTTCTGATGTCATCTCCAAATCCGTGTTGTAAGGTAGTGGGTGTTATGGAGTAGTGAGTTAAGCCACCGTCTACAGCGCTGGCCTCCCATATGGGCACTGGTTCACGTCCCAGCTGCTTTATTTCTGACCCAACTCCCTGATACTAATCTAAGAAAAGCAGCAGAAGATGGCCCAAGAGTTTGGGCCCCTGCACCCACGTGACAGACTTTCAAGAGGCCCCTGACTTCCGCGTGGTAAAGCCCTGGCCATTGCAGCCATATGGGAAATGAAAATACGTTTGAAAGATCTTTTCTCTCTCCCTCTGTATCTGTTTGTATGTAATTCAGACTTTCAGAACAAATGACTACACACACTTTTTTATTTTATTTTACTTTTTACAGATTTATTTATTTTTTACTGGAAAGGCAGATACACAGAGAGTCAGAGAGACAGACAGGATCTTCTATCCGATGATTCACTCCCTGAGTGAACACAATGGCTGGTGTTGTGCTGATCCAAAGCCAGGAGCCAGGAACTTCCTCCAGATCCCCCACACGAGTGCAGGGTCCCAAGGCTTTGAGCCGTCCTTCACTGCTTTCCCAGGCCATAAGCAGGAAGTTGGAAGGGAAGCGGTGCTGCCGGGATCCCATGTGGGTGCCGGTTTGTGTCCCAGCAGCCCCGCTTCCTTTCCAGCTCCCTCCTTGTGACCAGGGAAAGCAGTTGAGGACAGCCCAAAGCTTTGGGATTCTGCACCCACGTGGGAGACCTAGAAGAAGTTCCTGGCTCCTGGCTTCAGATTAGCTCAGCTCTGGTTGTTGCAGCCACTTGGGGATAAACCATCAGACAGATCTTTCTCTCTGTCTCTCCTCCTCTGTGTATATCTGGCTTTGCAATAAAAATAATGTTTAAAAGAAAAGTTTCACTGAAGAAAGGCCAAAGGAAAGTTCCCTAGCGCTCAGTAGCACAATGTGAAGGCAGACACCTCCCACTTAAGAGGGAGAGGGAGGAATTGAGTCCAAAATATAGATTTGAAGTCCAGTGCCAGTCTGGCCAAGGTCAATGCCAGTGCCTGACAGGTCCCCATCACCCTGGCCCAGGCACACACCTGCAGACTGACCTCTCGGACCCTCCTTAGTCAGACAGCTGAAGTACAGCTTCCACCAGCTTCCCCCAACACTGCACAGGCAGATCAAGACTGCAGTCGCTGAGGAGTAAAGCCAAGAGGGAGCTGAAGATCTTGCTTTGCAACTCGAGGCAGGCCACCCGTGAGGGACCCCATGCCTCTTCTCCTAGGCCAGTGCTCACAAATGGAATCTCCTGGCGGGTCTCTGGGTCAGGCGGGGACTCCTGTGAGAGACTCCTGAGTGTGTCACTGCCACCTGCAGGGCAGCCTGACACACGTCTTTGAAACTGCACAGTGTCTGTGGCTGGGAACCCCAGGTATGAAGTAGTGTCCTGCCAGCCCAGAGGGTTGGGACGGGAGAGGGAAGGCAGCGGGCTGCCTCTATCACCCTTCCCCAGTCTGTGGTAAATAATGAAAACCCACAAGGTTACATCTGTAAACACAGTGGTGAACTTGCAAAACCCAACATTGGCCAGATCCCAGCAGTTCCTGTCTCCATGCCAGTATCCATACATGGAATCCCCTGAATGAAGCATGGCCGTGTGGTTCCAGTTGTTCTGATGTAACATTCCGGCCAGCATCATTTGTGATTAGTTTCAGCAGCTTTGGGCTACGAGTCCATCACACAGCAGCAGACAGCCGACAGTAACGAGAGCTTTGGTCCTGCCGATAGGCTGCCCTGGTCAAGCCAGGTGAGCTAGGAGCTCCTTGCATGACCTAGCACTATGGTATCATTAGCCACAGGAAGGAGTGCTGTGGCCCAGTACAGCACAAAAGAGAAACTTGGAAGGGAGAACTACCCCTTTTCAACACTCCCTCCCACCCCCTCAATCCAGTTCATTCTGAGCAGCGCACCCAACATGGATTTCACACTAATCTGAGCTCAGGGTGTCACTGAGGCAGTGAAACACCGAGGCAGCAGACCTGCGCCAAGCACCAACCTAGGACACCACCTAGTGTTGAAGGGAACAAAGTGTTCCCAAGTTTGAAGAAAATAGCAAAATTGCTAGAATGCCTGGCAGAATGGTCCTACAGGAAGCCCAATTACAAAAACGGAGGGACAAATAAAGTATTAATTCTTGGATTCGCAGATGACACGAAACACCAGCAAGTGTGGAGAATCCCCCAGGAGAGCTGACCTAAGTTAATGAGCAAAACAAGGCTCCAAGAATCAGCTGCTTGTCAAACACTCAGATGAAGAATTTGTAATAGCTATTTTAAGGAAATTCAAGAAACCTCAAGAGAACACAGAAAAATAACTTAATACTCCAACAGACCTAGAGAGATGAGAGCACTTTTTAAACATTAAGCAGAAATGCTTCAAGAATACACCAAGTGAGATGAGAAACGTATTAGAAGAATGTCCATAGCAGAATGAGTCAAGCTAAAGAAATAACCAGTGACCTCAAAGGCAAGCTGCTTGAAAATGGAGTCAAAGGGAGAAAAACACTCAAGAAGAAAGCCAACAGAAACTCTGGGACAGCATGAAATGAGCAAATGTGCAAGTGACTGATCCAAGGAGACTTGAGAATGCCATAGGGGTGTCAGAAAACTTCTCAAGCTTGGAGAAAGGTACAGCTCTGCAGGTGCAGGAAGGTCAGAGGTCACCAGGTAGATCAACTTCCTAGGAGAGGTGGAAGGGATTTTCACCAGCATGACTTTGCAGAAATGAAAGAAGGGTTTCAAAACCCAGTACAGAGGGCGTCTCAACAGCCTATGTAAATAAACACGGGTGTTGACAGAGGGGGGAGCTGGGAGGGAAAAGAAAATACCATTTTACAGCAAGTTGTTTTCTAAAAATTATTAGAATTGCAAGTAGCCTGTGTTTTTTTAATATATATTTATTTCCTATTTTTTTGGAAAGACAGAATTACAGAGAGAAGGAGGCATGGAGAGAGAGAGATTTTCCATCCGCTAATTGACTCCCCACATGGCCACAACAGCCAGAGCTGAGCTGATCTTGAAGCCAGGAGCCAGGAGCTTCTTCCAGAACTCCAATGCAGGTAAAGAGGCACCTAAGGACTTGGGCCGCCTTCCACTGCTTTCCCAGGCCATAAGCAGAGCTGGAGCAGAAGTGGAGCAGCTGGGACTTGAACTGGTGTCCATATGGGATGCCGGCACCACAGGCAGGTGAAGGCTTAGCCTGCTATGACAAGACACCAGCCCCATAGCCTGTGTTGCTGCTACAACTATAAACTTCTGAGCTCCATTCTTATTTTGGTATTTCTTTCTACCATGCCATTGTGAAACAGATCGAATGCCATTTCAATAAACATAATTTTAATACATAAGAAATTCCAATGAATGCATCTCAAAGACAGCAATAAGATATACAGCAAAGGAAAACAGTTTAGACAGCTTCATGGAATTTACTGAGTCATTCCATTTCTTATTCAATTAATAATCAGTTAAGCAATTATTGTGCTCCAAGCAGTGCACTACGAAGTGAATAAAGTATTTCACCTCAAGGGTCTTACAAACCAGTGAGAAAGACACAAATGAACCACCACAGCAATGAGTAAATCATGGCTTCGAATCACCCACAGAGTGTAGCCAATGAGAACAATGGCCACCTCTTCTAGGCATCATTAAATGAGGTGATGTTTGAGTTTTTCTCTAACTATAAAGTGGGCATTTGGTACAGTGGTTAAGATGCCTCTTGGGATGCTTGCTTCCTATATCACAGTGTGTGGGTTCAAGTCCCTGCTCTACTTTAAGTCCAGTTTCCTGCTATAATGCATATCCCGGGAGGTAGCAGGTGATGGCTTAGGTACCAAGGCCCGTATGCCCCGTGTGCTCTTGCTTCAGTCTGTCCCAGTCCCAGTGGTTGCAGAAAAAAAAATGTGGACCAGCAAATGAAGGATCGTTCTCTTTCTCTCTCTCTCTCTCTCTCTCTCTCTCTCTTCTGTAAATACATACATACATACATAACATTATATCTTTTTTAAAAGACATAGAGATGGCCCAGATGTAGGCAATGGCTTAAGTTGTATTGTACCTAGGCAAGTGTTACACTGTTTGGAGAAAAGCAGTGAATAGCTGGGAGGCATCCTGGGCCTGGTTAATGCTAAATTTGTGTTACCTATGCCAGTGTGCCAGCACAGTCACCTATTCTACTTTTTTTTTAGAGATTTATTTATTTTATTACAGAGTCAGATATACAGAGAGGAGGAGAGACAGAGAGGAAGATCTTCCGTCCGATGATTCACTCCCCAAGTGAGCCGCAACAGCCAGTGTTGTGCCTATCCAAAGCCGGGAACCAGGAACCTCTTCTGGGTCTCCCAAGCGGGTGCAGGTTCCCAAAGCTTTGGGCCGTCCTCGACTGCTTTCCCAGGCCACAAGCAGGGAGCTGGATGGGAAGTGGAGCTGCCGGGATTAGAACCAGTGCCCATATGGGATCCCCGGGCTTTCAAGGCGAGGACTTTAGCCGCTAGGCCACACCACCGGGCCTTCTACTTTTTTTTTAAAGATATGTTGTGGGAGGGAGGAGATACCAGCATGTGAACAGACAGGGTCTGGGGACCAACATGTGAGTGTATGTGGGCCCTGGGTAGGCAGGCAGGGCTCCAGGCTGGCATGGCACACCACCAGAGGACCAAGCATGGTATGGTCCTCTGTGGATTGCTCAGGGAAACAGATCTGGAGATGTGTGGGAGAGAGGACTGCTGAGGGAGAACATGACAGGTGAGAAGTGACTTCTGACGAACTTCCACCAACAAGGCTATTGCACTTGCAGGTAAATGAGGGAACTGAGACCAGGTGGCTTAATGGAGGGAAGCCAGAGGACATTTTGGGGTCAAACAAATACGCCCACCCACATGGGAGACCTCAACCAGGATTGTTGGTATCAACCATCACCTATAGGTACACACAAAAGCCATGGCTGGGAGGGAGGGGCTGACAATCGGGGCTTGACCACAGTATTTGCAAGTGAGTATTGGGGAAGGGGTGGACCATGTTAGGCTGGACCATGACACTGACCAACTCATGAAAGAACTGGGTCTGGAATCAGATCCTGTGGGGGATTGCAGGTTCCCCCTGTGGGGACTGCCATACCAGCCAGTTTGCTTGAGGGCTGGGGTGGTGACAGGCTGAACTAGGTGTGACCTTGGGACTCAACAACACTCATGGTTCTCAGGTTGGGAACAGCTGGTCTGGTCCAACCTGTAGCATCTGCAGGCAAACCCAAGAATTGGGTGTGGGGCAGGCCAGGTCACAACATCCACCAGCACACACAAAGACTGACACTGGAGGGCAGACTACTGGGTTAGGACCTAGCACCCACTGGCATGTTTTAGATCTGGGTCTAGAAGTGGGCCTGGTAGGGAAACTTGGGGAACTGCCCTGGTGGGCCACAGTTCCTGCTGGTGAACATATGAGTCAGAACCAGGTGTTGGTCAGGCCAGGCAGGGCTGCATCATTTGTCAGTAGGTGTGTGGATTGGCTCTAGGGAAGATGGCCCAGGCAGTGCCAGAGCAAACCATAGCAAACTGGCATGTGCAGGAGCCAGGATGGGGTATGGGCAATGCTGAGCTAGGCTGGGTTGTGACACTTACTGGCTTGCATGAAAGCCAGGGATGGAAGCAGGCTGGGCAAGGCTTTAAAAAATAGATGTAGGAACATAAATGGCAAGAGAGCAGGTTGGGAGAGAGTGACAGAGATGAATTGGAGAGCTTGGCTGCCATCGGGCCCTGAGGGTTTCACAGGTGGACTTAAGCATAGAGGCAACAGGAAGCCAACAGAGAATACAGAAAGGAAATGAAGTCAGATTGACATTTTCACGAGAATCACTTGCCCCCAGCACAGATGGTGGGTGGTTGAGTGAAACTTGAGGCACAGAGGGCAATTGGATGGATATAGTGATTGTCCACAGAGGAGTCAGATGGACACCACCTTTGAAATAAAGTAAACAAATGTAAACCTTCCTTCTTTCCCCCACAGTGGTTCCTCCTCCTGTGCTTCTATTTCTGTTAATCTTGTCTCCATCCCCTCAGCCGATTAGAAAACTTCGATCTTAGCAAACTCCTTCCCCCGAGTAGCCATGCTATTACAGCAACTCTACTCCTCTCCTTAGCCAATAGTTCTCACAGCTGTGCCTACTGCTCCAATCCTTCTTTGGTGTCCATCTGAGTCCTGTGTAGTCCAGGAGGAAGCCAGAAGCCAGGAGTTCAATCTGGGACCCTTCATGTGTGGCAGGGACTCAAACATGTGAGCCACCACCTGCTGCCTCCCAGGCTGCACCTTAGCAGGAAATTCAAAAGCAGAGAGGGGCCAGGTCCCCAACCTGGGCAGCCTGCTATGGGATGCAAATATTCACCTTGTAGATGGACCTCCGCACCCAAGGCCCGCCACCGAACACTTGGTCTTTTTAACTAAATAATGAGTATGAATTAAATGTGGGGTATTTAGAAGTCAAGCAGGTGTTTGAAAATGGAGACTGGAAACAGGTTGGCTTGGTTCTTTCGGTCCTCATTCTTGCAAATAAATGAGAAGTATGATTGTTAGTGTCCTTTAGAATAACTTCTTGAAAAATTAATGTTCCCTTCTTCTTTGGAGTGTGTTATCTAACTATATAATTTGTTTAAAAGGGTGGAGATCTTCACTACTTCTCAGCTGTCAGCTTAGAGCTGAGGCTTCATAATTCCACAGAAAATTATTCATATTTTTTCAAAAGGGAAAGCAATGAGAAATGAGATAATATATTAAGGAAAATCAAATAAATTTACAATAAAAGATCATTAGGAAGTGAAATCTTGTCAGCCTAGATAAATGGGCCTGATTATTACATTTAAGTCAAACTAAATTACTGTCCATGTATCTATTAAAGCATTTATAAGTGTCGAAAATCAAGATGTTAGGATCCTGACTGTAGGTGTAAAATCAAAGTGACTTTGATAAGTTTAAACAATATATTATTGTAAAGGAAAGGAGTTTTACAATTTTTTAAATAATATAAATATTATAAAGTTTATAGGATTCCTTTCCTTAAACTTTGCAATAGTTTAGGGGGCTAAAAAAATAGGAATATTATTTGCATAATTAAAGCATAACGATCGGATAACCAAGTATGAAGTTTTCTAGAGTTGGCAAAATCTGTGCCCAGCGGCCTGGCCTAGCGGCTGAAGTCCTCGCCTTGAATGTGCTGGGATCCCATATGGGTGCTGGTTCTTGTCCCGGCAGCTTCTTTCCCATCCAGCTCCCTGCTTGTGGCCTGGAAAAGCAGTCGAGGACGGCCCAATGCTTTGGGACCCTGCCCCTGTGTGGGAGACCTGGAGGAAGTTCCTGGCTCCTGGCTCCAGATTGGCATAGCACCGGCCATTGTGCTCACTTGGGGAATAAATCATTGGATGAAAGATTTTCCTCTCTATCTCTCCTCCTCTCTGTATATCTGACTTTGTAATAAAAATAAATAAATCTTTAAAAAAATTTGGCAAAATCTTACGTTCTTAAAGAATTAAGGGTAATGGGCCTGGTGAGGTAGCCTAGCAACTAAAGTCCTTGCCTTGCATGCCTGGGATCCCATATAGGTGCTGGTTCATGTCCAGGCTGCTCCACTGCCCTTCCAGCTCCCTGCTTGTGGCCTGGGAAAGCAGTTGAGGATGGCCCAATGCCTTGGGACCCTGTACCCACGTGGGAGACCCAGAAGAAGCTCCTGGCTCCTGGCTAGGGTTCCGCTCAGTTCCAGCTGTTGCAGATTCTTGGGGAGTGAACCAGCGAACAAAAGATCTTAGTCTCTCCTTCACTTATAAATCTGACTTTCCAATTAAAATAAATCTTAATTAATTAAAAAATTAAAAAATAATAATAAGGAGAAGCCTGGAACAAGCATTAGGATGCAGCAAGTGAAGCCATCACTGGGAATACCTTTATCATATATCAGAGTGCTTGGTTCAAGTCCAGGCTACTCTGCTTCAGATCCAGCGTCTTGCTAATGCATCCTCTGGAGGCAACAGATGTTGCTGAAGTACATGGAACCAAGTCACCGTGTGGGAGACCCGGATGGAGTTCCCGGCTTCTGCCCAGCCCAGCCCTGGCTACTATGAGCATTTGGGGAATGAAACATCAGAGGATATCTCTCTCCTTCTCTGTCTCTCTCTCTCTTCCCTTCAACTAGGTGATAATAAACATTTTAAAAAATTATTTTGAGAGTAAGCTGCTAAAATTAATTTCTATAAATAAAAACAATTTATTTTCTTTCTCCCTGTCTACATCTCCTCTTCAACAGAAAAGTCACTATTGCTCTGATGAAAGTGAAATCTTCCTTAAGTCTTACTAACTAGACTCCTTAAATTAAGCAATTTATTCTCACCTGTATAAGAGAAGGGGCAAAATATGAGTGTGTGTGTGTGTGTGTGTGTGTGTTTCTTGCCCTGAATATATTATTGGGGTCTTCTAAGGATGATTCCCAGAAGCCAGAGGAAGCTTTAGTACTGGGAGCCAAATGATGTGTGCCACTCTGCCTGCTTACAAAATCTGGAAATGTGGGAAGAACGCCTGGCTGACTTAAGCCATTCAAGTTTCAGTCTTCTGTGTGCAAAAGAAGGTGACTGGAGCAGGTGATCACTAGAGGAGTGATTGCCAAACCTTGCGAAGTCGTTTTGCAATGCAGATCCCTTTGTCCTGCCCCAAGTCCAGAAATCAGCAGCTGGGGTGGAGGGGAAGGGAGTAGAAGGTGGGTGGCACCGTGTGTTGCAAGTCTCCAGCTGAATCCAATGAGCCGTCGTGTGTGGGAACAACCATATCCAGCTATTAGCTCAGAAAGTCCAAAAATTGTCAGGCATTACAGGATTCTTTTTATTTTTTTTTTTTTTAGATTTATTTATTTTTATTGGAAAGTCAGATATACAGAGAGAAGGAGAGACAGAAAGGAAGATCTTCCATCCAATGATTCCCTCCCCAAGTGAGCTGCAATGGCCGGTGCTGTACCGATCCAAAGCCAGGAGCCAGGAGCCAGGAGCCTCCTCCAGGTCTCCCACACAGGGGCAGGGTCCCAAAGCATTGGGCCATCCTCCACTGCTTTCCCAGACCACAAGCAGGGATGGGAAGTGGAGCTGCCGGGATTAGAATCAGCACCCATATGGGATCCCAGCATGTTCAAGGCGAGGACTTTAGATTCTAGGCCACACCGCTGGGCCCAGGCATTATAAGATTCTTAAAACTGGAATTAAACCCCGAAAGATACATGCCTGGTCACTTAGTATGAAATGTGGTGGCCTTGGTGGCTGACTCACCAGAACCACTGCAATCATGACCATCCTGCTCTGCAAAGCCACCAACTAGTCCTCAGCAGCGAGACACAGCGGCTTCCCACAGGCTGTCCACATGAGAGCCAGCATAAGCCTTCAGTGCTTTACCTAACTTCTGGTATTCCTGTTCTTGCCCTCTCCAAAGAATTAACCGGAGCTGTATGCTGCAGAGGCATCCTTTGGTTTCCAGAAAACCCCACAGATCCCAAAGTCCACAAAGCCCAGGCCTGTCTAAGGGTCCTGTCTCTGCATGTAATTGCCCCCACCCTCCCCTGCACTGAAGTCATCTCTGGGTTACATGTAATACATAATACAATGTCAGTGCTATGTTGTTCTCAGGTTATTGCTTGTGGAATCATGACAAGCAGCAAATGTTTGCAAATGTTCACTAGTTTTGTTGATGTGAATAATGAAAGATTCTGAGTGTTACTATGCCAGTGTCTTCTTTGTCTGAGATGACCCAGAAGCTGACCCTTAGAAAATGATTCAGGCAGAGTTTATTTGGAAGATGACCCTGGAAAGTACTAACAGGATAGTGGGGAAATAAGACAGGAGGAAAAGCTAAGCTGATAAAGGATGCATTATGAACAGAATTTGACTCCCCAAACTCATGGAGCCATTTCAAGATCAAAGGCTTAATGGTTGGTGGGTTCAGGATGGACTTGACCTGATTGTGGCATCTGAGGGGATGCCCTGTGAGAAGCTCCTGGAGACCTGCCTTGGGAGGTGGTTTCCATGAGGAGGCTAGCAGTAGAAGCCCATGTGCTGTTGCAAGTGTCTCTGCACTTCCTGACTCAGCGCACAATTATCTCTTTACCATCCTTTGGCCTCACCGGAGGCCTGAACCAATGGGCTGCCCATTTTGAACTGTGAGCCTACAGCTGTCAACCCAACACACCTACTCCTCTTCTAAATTGCTACTCTCAGGCATTTGAGTTAAACTAGTGAAAAGCTGGAACTGTTACTGTGGCTCAGTGGGTTAAGCAGCAGCCTGTGTGAGCTATTTGCTAGGGAGAGGAGTCTAAAGAAGCCCAGTGTAACTCCTGCCTCTTCCACTGTGTGAGAACAGAGAGGATGGCTGTACATGAACCTGGAGGCCGACGTTCATTAGCCAGGTCTACCAAGCCTCAGCCTCCCCAGCCTCCAGACCTGGAGGACCAGCTCTGTGTTGTTTGTCAGCCACGCAGTTTGGGATACGCTGCTCTAACAGACCAAATCAGACAATGAGTGACTGCTTAGTGAAGAGTTTCCTCTGAGGTTTTCACAATGTGACAGGACCTGATAGTGGTAGTGTTTGTGCGACATTATGAATGTGCTAAATGTCGCTGGACTGTTCTCCTTAAAATAATTTTATACTATATGGATTTCATCTAAAGGGGAAAAAAGCATGCAAATCCATATATCAGCCTCCACAAGTTCATGAAGTCAAATCCTTTCAATAAATCTTGTTTCTTTACCCATGAGGAAAACAACACACACACACACACGGAATACTGCATACTTGTTTCAAATAATATAGAATTATACCTATGGGAAAATTACCTTCAAATTTTCCAAGATATATAGGGAAATGGTATTAGCTTAAACTAGCATCTTCTCATATCTTAATTACAATCCCCTGGGCAACACTTGAAAATACTCACTTATGTATTTTATCTTCTATAATTAAGATTAAAAAAAACTTCATTTTCTTTAAAATGCAGAGAAAGAAACAGAAACGGACAGAACTACCATCCATTGGCTCACTCCCCCACAGCTCCCAATTACTAGGAGGCAACCCAAGGTCAGGAGCCCAGAACTCAATTCAGGTGTCCCATGTGGCTGGTAAGGATGCAAATTCTTGAGCCAACAGCTTCCTGGGTGTGCATGAACAGGCAGCTGGACTGGAAGTAGAGGAGCCAGCAGACAAGCCGGGCATGCCAGTATGGAATGTAGGCGTTCCCCCGGAAGTGACATCATCTTATGAGCAACCCACTCACCGCTGAGGATATTTTCATGAGAAGGAACTTTGGTGCTTCCCAAGGATAGGGAGTGGAGCTCAGCAAACATTGGAGGTATGTGGCTATTAGTAAGAAAGCCATACTGCATCGTTAGTGACATATCATGAGTTCTTTCACTACCTTCATCTAGCAGACACTCATCCATGTCAACGACATAAACCTTTATTCACTATTAAGTTGTATGTGTCTGTCTGGGAAATGCCATATAATCTGTTAGACACTTTCACAGATTTATCCTTTCTCAATTGAAAAGTTGGTAATGGTGTTCTTGGGCTCTTGAATAACTCTTCATGTTCTTGTTTAAAATGTTCAATTCTTCTTTCTTGATGTATAAATGATGGGTCTTAAATGGTTCTTCACTATGAATGGCACCATAGGATTATCCAAAGCCACTCTATTGCATAAGACACAGAGTAAATTATTGCTATCTCCACAGCCAAAGGAAAGCTAGATTTCATCATATTTCTGCTTCTTATTTAGAGCTTTACCCAGGCTTTTTTGGGGTAACTTCCTCCTTTAAATGAGTCAGAAAGCTCTGCAACATGTCAGTTTCATCTTGTTCAGCATATTCAGATATAGATGAAGCATCTGTAGGCTGAAAAAAATGCATCTTCAAGTCTTCTAAAGCCATCAAACTGTCTTTAAATATAACCATTACAAATGAAATTCCTTTTATTTTAGAGTATTGCTGAATTCTAGTAGTTTAAAATGAGATGGAATTATTTGGCAAAATTTTGGAAAAAATGTAAAGGTTATTGCACAGCAAGCAAACATATGTATTAATTTCTTTCTTAAGTTCAAGAACTTTGAAATTACAAAATAATCATGCATTGGATGATAAAACTAAAGAGATTTTTGCAGGCATAATAAGACAGCTGGTAAAAACACAGGAAAGTACTGAGAACAAATTGAGTTATTCTCTGAATATGCACATATCTAGAAGGTATGGGAATATATCAGCATGCATGTCACGAGTCATCAGAAGAATGACATCATTCCTGTTATAGACTCTGGAAAACTTCTGTATATTAAAAAGGAAGGGGAAGGAGGGAGGAGGAAGCAGGAAAGAGGTAGGGGGAAAGATGTAGTGAGAGAGAGGGGCAGAAAGAAGGAGGGAGAGAAGTATATAGATGGGGTATAGGGAGAGAGGCAGAGCAAGAGGTGTAGGGAGAAAGGTAGACAGCGGCAGGGAGATGGAGAGGGAGAGAGAAAGAGAGAGAGGTGTAGGGAGAGATGGTAGAGTGGTGTGCTGACATAGAAGTAGAAAGAGGCTGATCTTCCACCCACTGGCTCATTCCCCAAGTGACCCCAGCAGCCAGCATTGGGTCAGGCTCAAACCAGAAGACTAGAACTCCATCCCTATCTCTGGCATGAATGACAGTGGCCCAAGTACTACCAAGTCTTCTTCTGCCTTCCAGGCAAATTAGCAGGAAGCTAGATTGGAAGCAGAGTATCAGGGACTCAATTTAGCATGAAGATACGGGATGCCTTCATTTCAAGCAGCAACCCAATCCACCATGCCAAAGTGCTGAGCCCACAAAATTAGCTTTGACTTTATGAAATAGAGTTTTGAAAACTCCAGTGTCCCCAAGCCATGAGTCAGAAACCACTGGCTTGTATTTTCTGTTTTAATATTAAAATACTTGGTGACATTTTGGCATCATGAGCTTTTCACACTTGCCCTGTATCACCATTTGTTCCAGGTCGCCAGGAGCTGCTGCCAGCATGCCCCTCGGCTGACCAGTATGCTGTGTGTGAGTTGACACAGTCTTTGTACATAGCTGTAAGGAAAACTTTACTTAAGAAAGAAACAATGTAATATTGTTAGAAAATGAAATCTGTGCACTTGAATTTCCACACACATCATTTAGATTTAACCTGAAAGGACTTCTCTGGGCAGTGGGCAGCTTGAGAAAGATATTACCTTCATCAGTAAATAGGGGGAAGTTGTCCAAATGTCACACAACAAGAGTTGCAAGAATGAGCTCTGGAAGACTGATAGCCCAGAAGTCATCAGAAATGGAGGGATGGGAAAGCGTCAGACAATACTGCTGAGCCCTGGCCCCTGGCCATGAGAAACCCAGGCTGTTGCAGTATCTCAGTCACCTGACATATGAATCCCATTTCTGGGAGAGAGACTTGGGTTGATCACAATGGGCATCTCTGACCGCCCCTTGGTCAGGGTAGGGCAGGAAACAGACCCACCACATCTGAATGCCATGAAAAGAAGTTGAGTCTTCCCCAAGCAAGTAAAAATATTTCCATCTCACAGGTGACTCAGTTTAGAACAACAGGCTTTTTTGTGGTTTCATCATTACTGTATAGTCTATTTCCTCCAGGGAGGGTAATTCAGAAAAGGGATGAAGATGGCAATTGCCCTACGTCTTAATGGATTACAGACCCAACCACAGAATCGCTTTTGTAAAATTTTTAAAGATCCATTTATTTATTTGAAAAGTGAGAGTGAGAGAGAAGCAGAGAGATCTCTTACATGACTGATTGACTCCACAAATGGCCACATCAGCCAGGGATAAGCCAGGTCAAAGCCAGGACCCAGAAGCTTCATCAGGGTCTCCCATGTGGGTGGAGGGGCTCAAGGACTTGCACCATCTTCCACTGCTTTCCCAGCTACATTCACAGGGAACGGATTGGAAGCAGAGCTGCCAGGACTCAAACTGATGCTCGTATAGAATTGTGGCATTGCAGGTAGTGTTTTAACCCATTGCAGCACAACGTTGGCCCCAAACACTCAGTTTTTGGATTGGGCTGATGGCACAGGTGTCAGGCTGCAAGTGAACAGTCAGAACCAGATTCTCAGTGCTGATTCTGCATCCTAGACTCTTCACTGTGTGTTGGACCTTTTCTGATACAAGTATAAACCCTCTACTATTCCTTGCCTGGAGGTCTCACTTCCCCTGCCTAGCAGTTTAAGGGTGCCACATTGGCATGGCTTTTCATGCTACAGGTGCTCAGCACATTGCAGAATCACAGAAACATGCAACAGAAATACCTTTAACCCTATGCACATCTCATGACTCCAGGGGTTGTTATCACTAGTCATGCCAACCTACACCTTCCTTAGGTAAAGCTTCCTGCCTCTAGCAAACTAAACAAACATCTCATACTTTCCCAACCTTCCATTTGGCTAGGGCATAAAAATGTGGTCTTTAGTAGGATATTGGCTAGTGACATTTATCCTTCTATATTTTCCAATAAGACACAAAAGAGAAAAGGTTCTCTCTTCCTCTCCTGCTGGATTCTGCAATGTGAGGATGTGATGTCTGGATCTGCAGCAATGATTATGTGAACATCAGAATCAAGGCTGAGGGCAAAAGCAAAGCCCCCACACATGGGGTGGAAATAGAGAAGTGGCCTCAACTTGTGATAGCATTCGGACTCCAAACAGAAACCACCCCAGGCTTTTTCTCAAGGTCTATTTCTTATATATTTCAAAGGCAGAAGGACAGAGAGTGGGAGTGAGACAGGGAAAGCTCTTCCATCCATGGGCACACTGTCCAGGTGCTCACAGCCAGGGCTGAGCCATGCTGAGTCCAGGAACCAGAGAGTGTCTGTGTTTCCAAGTGGGTCATGGGAGCCCAAGTACTGGAACTGTCTTCCAGTGCTTTCCCAGGTGCATAGCACTGGGCCAGAGGCAGAGCAGCCAGGCCTCAAACCAGTGGCTTAGCAGGCTACAACCCAGTACCAGCTGCTGAACTTCTTGATATGCAAGATACCAAGTACATTCATTATTTTTTTTTAAGATTTATTTTATTTTTATTACAAAGTCAGATATACTGAGAGGAGGAGAGATAGAGAGGAAGTGGAGCTGCCGGGATTAGAACCAGCGGCCATATGGGATCAAGGCAAGGACCTTAGCCACTAGGCCACGCTGCCGAGCCCGTACATTCATTATTTAAACCAGTCCCAAACTCCTGGGATCCAAGCATGTAGAGCAAATGGGGTAGCTTTCAAAGACCACCATGTGCTCTGCAATGCCTTTACAAACATACTCTGGTAACTCAAATATGTCTGACAAAATTACCAAGAATATATCATCCTCAAACTATCAGCATACTGAACTGACTTAGATACTGGAATGACTTCTTCATAGAAGGTATGAGTTTGTCTTCTAGGGATAATCAGTCTCCTGTTAGGAAAATGATTGATGTGGGAATGAGTTGATTCTACCAACACTCCCAGAGCCTTATAAAAAGTTTCCCAGAGATCAGTGTTTCGGTGTAGCATGTTAAGCCACTGTTTGCAGTGTCAACATCACATACAGGCGACTGTTTACACCCCAGCTGTTCCAATTCCGATCCATCTCCCTAATCATGGTGTGAGAAAGTAGGAGAGAATGGTCCAAGGCCTTGGGCCCTATACCAACGTGGGTGACCCAGAAGAAGCTCCTGGTTTTTGGCTGTTGAGGCATTATGGGGAGTGAATTAGTGGATGGAAGGCGCACGTGTGTGTGTGTGTCTGCCTAACTCTGCCTTTTAAATAAATCAGTTTTCTTTAAAAAAGTCTTGCAATCACCTGCTTTACCACTTTAGCCTAGATGAGCCCTTGTACTATTTTCCTTCATTGTTCTGAACTTACTTTTTCCCTTAAAAATCAGAAAACTATCAAAGTGGACCTGAGTAAGAAATAACCAAGCTCTTATCGCTCTATCCCAGTGACTGCTGGGTATTTTCAAGGTTTCTAGGACACATTCCAAGTACGTGTCCAGCCGTTGGATCCCCTTCCAGGAGAAGGTCAGGGTCTTCCTGAGCTGCTCCCCTGAAGGCCACTCTCACTGTAATCTCCTCCTCCTGCTGCCCACGGGCTGACTTGGGGATCCGGGCTCCTGTGTTGGACATCAGCCCAAGCATTGCACCAGCTCCCCTCTCTATTTGCCTTCATGTCCCAGATCACCACTAACGCAAGGTGACCCTGTCTAGCCCACTCTTAATAAAGGGCTGGGACTGAAGCCTTCACCGGCTCCTGTGAGGCGGCCTTTTTCTTTTTTTTTAATCCCCCAGACCCTCCCCATCATTAATCATCCCTTCTTCTTGGGACCTGACCTCCCCACAGGCCCCCCTGCACTCTGCCTCTGGCCGAACCGCTTACCTGCCCCCCACAGAGTCCTCTGGCCAGGCCCCTCAAGCTCCTCTTTTCTGGGAAACACGAGAATTTCAGGGACTTTGTTCTTTCCTTGTGGAACTGCTGGACTTGTTCAAATCAAAGCTATCCATGAGGTTACATCCTTAAGCAAATCACAAGCCATCTCCTCAAGGAAGAACTGTGGACACAAGAAGCAGATGCAGTCAGGTTTTGTTGTTGTTGTTTTTCTTTCCAGGGGGAATGTTTTTCTAGCTGTGCCGGGATGCAAGTACTTTGTTGTCAATATGACAGCAGGCTAAGATGGGAAAACGTCCACCTCCTTTTTAGATGAGGCCTGAAGGCCAACAGGTGTCAGGGCCCACTGTGCCCTACATCAAGTGCAGCACAAGGTGGCACAGTGGCAGCTGAAACAATTTTGTGCCCTTAATCTGGCAGCCCACCTATGGATACAAAGAGCTGAATGCAAGCGAGCCAGGAGAATTCAGTTGATTGTTGGTGTTGTTCTGTGCGGGCCTTCCTCCACCAATGAGGATGAGAGCGGAGGAGGCCCTACCCTACTTACATCAAGCCAGCTGGCATTGGAAGAGAACCAGGCAGATACTTGCATTCTAGAGTTCTAGATGGGAATTTGATTTTCTTTTTTAGCACTTAAATAATATCACCATGTTTTCTGAGTTCAACTCCAGCAATGCATCTGATAAATACTTAAAAAGAACCTGTTACATGCCAGGTTGAAGAAAGGATCTATACACTGACTATTAGCAAGATAGAAATAGAGAAACAACAAGTCATACAGAAATGCCCTATGTAATAAAAAAAAAATCAGAACCTACTTAGCGAAATGTTTGGAAAGTTTAAAATGAAATGGATAAAACTGCAAAGAATTATAGCTTTTCTGAGTGTAAGAAACACAGGTATAAATATTCCTATAATAAAAAAGCCCACCTGTCATTAAACATCTTCTCATAATGAAACTCCAGGTCTAAATGAATTTATCAGTTAATTTTACCATATGCTAAAAATATATACATATATATACATTTATATACATATATATACATTTATATACATATATACATTTATATACATATATACACATTTATATACATATATATACATTTATATATATATATATATATAATTTTGCAAAGAATAGAAAAAGGGAGAACTTCTTCAACATCTTTTGTGAAAACAACCTGGTTTCCAAACTTGACAAGGACATTATGCGAAAGAAATAGGGAAAGCACTCTTACTCATGAGAATAGATGCAGCTTCCAGATAGAACATTAGCCACCTGACTTCTTCCACCGACATGTAGGAAGGATAAACCAGCAAGACTGTCTGTCTCACAGTGCTGTTGGCCAGGGCGTGCTTCTTCACCCCGTGAGTGTTCCTGTAGAGCCACCATCCTCTGTACGGGAGCTGGGGCGGCGGTGCAGCCGCCTATGCTGCCACACACACATCAAATACCCGAGCAGTGGTGCCAGTCCCAGCTACTCTGCTTGCTGCCCATGTTCCTGTTAATGCGCCTGGAGAGGGAGTAAAAGATGGCCACAAAAGCAGTCGAGGACGGCCCAAAGCCTTGGGTCCCTGCAGCCGTGTGGGAGATCCAGAAGAGGCTCTTGGTTCCTGGCTTCGGATTGGCTCAGCTCCAGCTTCTGTGGCTGTTGGAAAGTGATTTAGCGAACTGAAGATCTTCCTCTCTGTATCTTCTCCTCTCTGTATATCTGACTTTCCAATAAAAATAAAATAAATGTTTTTTTTTTTTTTAAATACAGTCCCAATGCTTGGGCCCCTGGAATCTGTGAGGGAGAGTGGGATGGGGTTCTAGGCTCCTGGTTTCAGCCTAGCCCAGCCCTGGCTGCTATTGCCAGGGCTCGCTATGGAATATCTCTATCTCTACATCTCTCTCCCTAGCTTCTCTCTTGTTCTGCCGTGCAAATTTTTTTTATGATAATTGCCTTTTCCATCAACTTTTTGAAGTTCCCTCATACACAAATATGTTTCACATCTTCGTGCCAAAAAATCAGCATCAGCAGACAAATATGAAGTACTATTGATTCGCTCTTCAATGTTAACGTAATGTCCTGGCACTAAGTTTTGTCAAAGTAAACATAAAACACAAATTTGAAGACATAAAAATAGTCTGCTGGGGCCTTGTGTGGTGCAATAGGGTGTTACTGCTCATGCTGGCAGCATCCCAAAGGCTACAGCTCAGACTCCCACCTGCTCTGCTTCTGCTCCAGGTTCCTGTTGCTACTGTGCCTGGCAAGGCAGCAGATGATGGATGGCTCTTGTCACCCACGTGGAAGACCAGGAGGGATCTCCTGGCTGTGGCCTGGCCCAGGTGCAGCTGTTTGGAGACCACTGGGAAGTGAATCACAGGATAGAAAGAAGCTTCTCCCTGTCTCTCTCTTTCTCTTTCTGCCTTTCAAATAAATGAAATCTTTCAGTCTATCAACAACAATTATGATTTGTCCTGAGAATATGAGGATGATTCAACATCGTGATAGCTGTGGACATAACACTTGCATTAAAAAGCTAATTTGCTCTTCACAAGAAAAGTTACTTAATTTATCAGGAAAAACTGAAACCAGTATGTTTTCTATAAATGTGATGTAGAAAAGATACTTTGAACCACCAGTGAACATTAGATTCTTGAAATCATTTTAAGTTATAAAAGAAGAAATAAGCTTCTCTGTAACAAAAATAATCTTTTGGGAAGAACTTCAAAACTAAAACAATATTTTGGGGAGAACTCAGAGCATTAATCCAAATCCAAGGCTGTATATTTGGAGGAAAGATATAAAATTACATTTTACAGGCATTATGTTTAGAAAAAAAAGGAAAATTATTTTATAGAAGTAACTAGGAAGGCTGCATGTGAAAAAATATGTAATGTTCAAGTACATTTTTTCAAATTATTTGAAATTGGACTTGGTGTGGTAGCCTTGTGGCTACATCCTTGCTTTGCAAGCATCCCAGGATCCCAGATGGACGCCGGTTCTAATCCCGGCAGCTCCATTTCCCATCCAGCTCCCTGCTTGTGGCCTGGGAAAGCAGTCAAGGACGGTCCAGAGCCTTGGGACCCTGCATCCACATGGGAGACCTGGAGGAAGCTCTTGGCTCCTGGCTTCAGATCAACTCAGCTTTGACCGTTGTGACCAATTGGGGAGTGAACCAGCAGATAGAAGATCTTTATGTCTCTCCTTCTTCTGTAAATCTGCCTTTCCAATTTTAAAAAAACAAATCTTTAAAAATATATACTCAAATGTTCACAAAATATACCAACACTTTAAAAAGTTAATTAAAATACATAAAATCAGTATTTGTTTTATTAACACTTTAATTATAAAACTATGCTTTTGTTTTAAAATGCATATAAATAATAAGTGTAAAGAAATGTATACTTATAAATTTTAATCTTATTGAAAGTTTGGTGTCATTTTTAGTTTTATATGAATGTGTATTTTGTTTTGAATAATATAAATAATTTAAATATATTTCCCCATGACAGGTATCATGCAAAATTTTTCATAACTATATAATCTCCTATCCCGTGACCATGCTGTAATTTTTCACATTTATTCATAAACCTGATTTGTACTAGTTTTTGCCGTAACCCAAATATGTATTTTTAATTATCCAAAACTATAGAGCATTTCTTTAATTATGATTGTAAATTAGAGTTCTAGAAGTTGAATGACTGAGTCAGAGGGTATGGAAACTTTCGATCTGTTACATATTGGAAAACATATCAAGTTAAGCTGCTGGGAGCAGTTTCTGGTTTGTACCTTTTATCATAGCTTTGTCAACGCTAAATGACAACCTGTTTTATCACCGCTTCTTAACTGTAAAATACAAATGCTCATTAATTAATTGTATTACGTTTTGCCAACTTTCTAAGAGTGTACCAGCAAGCAAAAACACACTAGGTGTATAATTTTGTGTAAGAGGTAGATATTGAACAAATAGTTATACAAATTAAAATATAATTTCAAACAGGGCCAAATTAGTAGAGCAATATAAGAATAGTTTTAAAACAAGGATTAGGACATAGCTGGGGAGTTAGGGATCCTTATTCATAAGCGTGAAACTTAAAAAATAACTTCAAGTGAAAAGAAATTTTAAAGCCATTCTTTTTTTTAAGGATACATATTTTCCACATTTTATGAAATTGCTATTTTCTGGCTTTTGCAGCAAGCAGTTAACTTGATATTCACAATCCATGGCTAATAATCAATTAATCCACTTTCTACATTGAGGTAAGTGTATGTATTTCGAAATTCAAACACCTGAGACTTATCTTTTAAATTCCCTTTCCGTGAATTTCTTAAAAGTTCTTCATATTGCAATGGGGTTTTTGAGAAGTTAAGAAATATATCATTGATATTTGAATCTGGATGTGTTTAATAATTAGTAGGACTGAGTACTTTAATATTAATATTTGATTTCTTCGTATGTGACGTGAAAGGACAAGAGGCAGAGAGACGGGAAGAGTACTAGACTGCTCATGGTTGTAGCCTTTTACCTCGTATGTGTTTTCACCATGTCCTGATGTCCATGAGTTTATAATAATCCTTTATCAGTGACTGTATTTCAAACCCAATGTCCCAAACAAACAACCAAAGAAATCTCTTTGAAAAAAAAAAGATTTATTTTATTTGTGTTGGAAAGTCACATATACAGACAGAAGGAGAGACAGAAAGAGGTTCTGTCCATTGATTCACTCCCCGAGTGGCCACAACGGCCAGAGCTAAGCCAATCCGAAGCCGAAGCCAGGAGCTTATTCCAGGTCTCCCGTGTGGGTGCAGGGTCCAAGGCTTTGGGCCATTCTTGACTGCTGCCCCAGACCACAAGCAGAGAGCTAGATGGGCAGAAGGGCCACTGGGACACAAAGCAGTGCCCATATGGTGATCCTGGCACATGCAAGACGGGGGTTTTAGATGCTAGGTTACCACACTGGGCCCAACCAAGGAAATCTTAATGATGTGACGCTGCAAGCACCACTCTCCATGCACCTGCTGACTGACTGGATAACTTGACTTTTAGTTCATGGGAGTCCAGCTCATTCAGAAACCAGTACTTTCTAAGGACATGCTCATCTCAAGGCAGATAGCTTAAATACAAGATGGCAAACCAGATCACCTGCAATGTTGACATCCCATTTGGGCATTGGTTCCCGTCCTGACTGTTCTACTTCTGATCTAGCTGCCTGCTAATCACCTGGGGAAAGCAGTCAAAAATGACCCTAGTGCTTGGGTTCCTCTCATCGTCTTGGGAGCCTCAGATGAAGTTCTTGCCTTTGTCCTGGCCATTGCTGGAGAGTCAACTAGCAGATAGACGATGTCTATCTTCCAATTTTCTCTCTGTAACTCTTCTTTTCCAATAGACAGATCAGTCACTGAAACCTACAACATATTATTAAGAGAAAGCTAATAGGCCTAAATCAATAGAAAGACATGCCAAGTTCCTGCACTGCATGATGTAAAGTTGTTAAAGATGACAAGCCTTCCCAGTCTGACCTCCAGATTCTATGCAATTCCTGGCAATATCCCAACTGATTTTTCATAAACATGGACAGACTTTCTCTAAAATCACAGGTTGTGAAAACATTCTTGGGAAAAAAAATGTCTAATATCCAAGGACTCACATTAAAATCTTTCAATAGATCATAATAATAACCTTACGTAGAAAAGAAATTTCCTCCAATGTTATCATTTCTTTGAATCTCTTAAAAGTATCGCTGTTTTATTTTTGGATGTCTTTTTTAATTACGGTCTCATCGTCAACTTTTTCCTTGAATCAAACTTTATGAATAATTCATGGTCATGAAATGAAAGGCATTAGTGCTAGCTCTCAGAATCTACAGATCTCATTGTTGGGAAAGATGTCGTTTTTCCAGTGCTAGTTTCCCAGCAGTAACAATCCAAGATGCAGCCAGCAGGTATTTGGATCCCGTGATCCAATCATTCTTTCTACACAAAGGTCACGTCATCCACCAGCACACCACCTCTCCCATCCTGGCTGTCGGCATCTTTGAGCATGTCCCAGCACCTGCCAACCCTATCATCCCCTAACCCACAGTTTTATTTTCAGCAGCCAGAGCCCTAGTCTCAGATGCTTTGTCGAAATCGCCTCATTATCTGCAGTGTTGTAACAGCAGTTAGAAACCGAATGACATTCAATTAAAATGATATTAGCAGCTCAGGAGTGATTTTGTTTAATTTACTCCTACTCAGATGTAAAAACATTAGCGACTTTTTTAATTGGACCTCATAATGTCTAACTCCTACTCAAATGCAATGAAATTAAAGACTTTGGTGCCTAAATACCGCTTAATTTACTCCTACCCATCTATAATGACATTAAAGATGCTTTAGGGTAGATATTGTTTCCAATCAATTTTATTCAAAAGAAATCTTATCTCACAGGTACTATTATTAAGCATATAATAAAATCACACAAGAAATATATCTTTACATATGGGGATAAGGTTGTTTCCAGTAATATTAAAAAGTAATCATTTTCACTTTAATGCAAGGATATTAAAAAGTAATATCTTAAATGCATGATTTTGCGAAGTTTTCAATTGTTTAAACACATATGTGATTCCCAACCTGCTAAAGAAATGTGTGTTGTTATGGAAGTTTGAAGTGAATTTTATTGAATTATGGAGTGTGCTTTATTTATGCTTCATAAGGAATTTTAAATTAGACTGAGAAAAAAGCAGTTTTCTTGTGACTCTAATGTTAATATTCTTGAAATTTTTGTCCTATATTTAAAGGATGATAGTTTTTGAGTCTTAATTTTCCTGCAAAGGCACAGCAGGATACTGACTCCATGCATACTCAAAATAAAGCAGGTATTCTAAAGAGTTGCTAAAAGCTGAACTAAAAACTATGATCAAGAATAGCAGCTAATATTCACAAAAGCCACACAAAGTTCCAGAAATTATTCTGAGAACTTTAAACATTTAAGCTAATTTAATCTTTTTTAAAGATTTATTCATTTTCTTGCCACATGGTATAAGGTCCCAAGGCTTTGGGCCATCCTCGACTGCTTTCCCAGGCCACGATCAGGGAACTGGAAGGGAAGTGGAGCAGCCTGGACACAAACCAACACCCGTATGGGATCCCAGGACCAGACTGAAGCCAGAAGCTTGGCACTCACTCCGGGTATCCTACAAGTACGGCCAGGGCCTAGCACTTGGTCCATCACTGCTGCTTCCAGACGCAGTAACAGGAGCCTGAGCCTCAGCACTCCTATTTTAAACATCTCAACCCATTTGCCCAACACTCACGCCATGAGTGCTTATCCATGAACTTGCTGGAACTTCCATATCCTTCTCTATTTGGACATCTAGAAATAATTTCTCATTTTTTTTGAAGCACATTGATGGTGTTCTGAAAGATCTAACTAGAAATGTTGATGTACAGATGCCATTAGAAGCTCAGCGAGTGTTCTGATGAGACACTTGGTCCTCCAGTGGGACTGTTTGGGCCGAGGTTCATCACTCCCCTTGAGCAGTCAGCAGGGGCTGAGGATAAAACATTTGACTATAGATGGAAACGCCCTTGTGTGGCTAAGTGTATATCCTCACTCTATCCCTTGCTAACCTTTATTTAATTCTTTTAACCGTAGTTGATAATGATAAACCTCACTGTGCTTTCTGTTTTGGTACTTGTCATTCAATTCCTTTAGAACTATTTGATCCAGACTCTCAAAAGTTATCCTAGAATTCTTTCTCTCTTTCTTCCCACAACCAATGAATCAACAAAATTGTTTTTAGCTAAATATTTCTCAGATTATCTTAACTATAATAAGACTCTATACAAGTGACAGAAGATTCCTGTCACCACATTCACTGTCATTTATAGAGCCCTAACCTTTTGACAGGATAGTGGGAACACTGATGTTGATAATCTTTGGACTTGAAGAGGTGGCTGTCCACTGGGAAATAAGCACTAGACGTCTGGGCTTGATCACGGGGCAATAAGCGCCTGTACAGCACCATGGGAATGTGGCCATACCTCACTGCAGGTGCCATCTGTCAGGGTGCACCTGACGGCATGCATGCAGCACTCAGATGCAGGGACTGCACCATGTGTCTTTGTTCTTCTCAGATCAACAGATGTGCAGATGTGGATGGGCCAGGACTTCTGCATCAATTCAAGGAATCCATGTCCCTAGAATAATCCTAACTTCTTGCCCTGCAAGAGTTTGGTTTTGATACTTAAGGTCACAAAATGACTACACCACCTCCTAGCATCACACCTGGGATCCAGTTAGAAAAAACTTACGAAAGCTTCCAACCCTCTTCTCCATGTCTCAAAGAAATTCTAAAAAGAACTGATTTGTAATTCTACAAGTTTCTAATAAGCTAATATGCTGTCTAGAGCAACCATAGTCAATTTTACATGTGTTTTGTTAAAACATCACTAATCTGTAACTTTACCAAATTTCATTTAATACTAGCTGTATGTGGTGAGTTTAAAAATAACTCTAAAGATACAGAATTTTACATAATTAAGATACTTAGTATAATGCTATAATCATTTCTGCAATTTTAAAAAGGTTTATGTTATTTTTTATTGGAAAGGCAGTGTCACAGCGAGAAGGAGAGACAGTAGGAAAAGAGAGCTTCCATCCTCTGATTCACTCCCAGATGGCCGCAATGACCTGAGCTGAGCTGATCTGAAGTCAGGCACTTCTTCCGGGACTCCCACATGGGTGCAGGGGCTCAAAGGCTTGAGCTATCCCTCCACCACTTTCCCAGACCATGAGCAGGGAGCTAAACGGCTACTGGAGCAGCTGGGGCACAAACTGGTGCCTATATGGGTGCTGGTGCCACGGTGGAACCTTAGCTCACCATGGCATGGCACCAGCTCTGTAACTGTTCACAAAGCTTATTTTCATGCCAAGCTTGTCTCTAAAATATCAGGATCACATGTGAACAAGCAAATGTTTCACATCAACAGGACACTCTGTCTAGAGCTGCCAAGTGAAAAGGAGCTGGAGAGCAGGTTAGCGCTTCCAAACTCAAGTGTCAGATGCTGTTGCGGCTGCTCGTGGTGAAGAGGGTGCAGACATTTCAAACATTTCAAACTAAAGGAGTTGCAATCAGTGGACTTCAAGTTCTCAACACGAAGGTCCTTCTTTCTTTCTTACCCGAATTCTGAGTTACGAGTCTGTGCCTGTAAATCAGTGGTCGTCACTGTCCTCCCCGTGGCTTCACCTACAGAGGAACCTGCTCCTGTCACTCCTCAGGCCACACCCCCTGGGGAAAATGTCACAGCCACAGCATACTCATCTTGCTCTGGAGCCCAGCAGCCACATCACACAAAACAGACTGCAATGGTACACGCACACACACACACACCCACCACCACCACCACCAAAAAGAAGCACAGTTTAAAAATTAACTAGTGTTGTCTCTTTTAAGAGTAATAATCATTGTTTTTAGAAAGGTCAAGATTGAGCAGGTAAGCCTGGAAGGCCCTGCCAAGCCTACAGCTGTGGAAAGCTGGGAGACAATAACCCAATTACTATGTAAGAGATTTGACTTTTGGGTTTACATCAGCTATGTCACTGGAGATGACATTGAGAATACATGTTTCCCTAAGCTTAAAGGAGCAAAAGTCTTTTTTAATAATAGTAATAGCAATAACAAGAAATATCATATGTTCTCCCTGACCTGTGACAACTAATACACAAAGTGCAGAAAAAGTAGCCTCTTTGAATATGATCAGCATACTGGGAATTAACTGCTGAATACAGCAAGAGTCTGTATTCACATGTAGTAAGATTTTCATTTTAGTTTATTATATGTAATCTTGCTTTTCATTTTTCTCCTTCCTTTGCTTGCTGTCGTGTTACCTTGAAATACCAGAAAATTAAGCTTGCCACTGTGAGGAGGTGGACTATGCTCGTATAATAATTTGGGCAAAATAATAAGGGGGGAAGGAAGACAGGGGAAAATGTGGAACCCCTATGCTTCTAAACATTTTTGTGAACATGTAAAATTTATTTATTTTATAAAAAATAAAAATAAAAGTAAATATTTCTTGAAATTAAAAAACATAGTAATAGCAGCAACATTAGTGGAGGTTGGAGTAATAGTGGTAGTATTAATAATTTTCCAACCACCAGCACTTCCTGGAAAGTTCATTCACTGTGATTTGGGGGAGCCCCCAGTCCACTTCAGCTCTTAGCTCTTAGCTCTTTGGATTACCTGACATTTCCTTCCTGTGATGGCCTGAATGTTCATGACCCCCCACTACTCGCCACACCCCAGCTCCACAACCCACCACGCTCGAGATCATAGGTTGAAGCCCTAACACGTAAAGTGATGGTGTTTGAAATAAGGTTGAGGTGGGCAGTTCCTGTAATGAGGTGAGTGCGCTGGCAGAAGGATAAGCAGCCAGAGTTAGTGCATGCGTGCCTGTGAGGATACAGCCAGCAGCTGACCCTCCACAAGCCAGGAAGAGAACCCTCCCAGGAACTGACTTTGCCAGCCCCTTGATCTTGGATTTTTTGGCATCCCAGGCTGTGGGAAATAAACGGGCTGTTGTTAGTCACTCTGTCTGTGGTCTTTCATGACAGCAGCCTGAGTGGACTAAGATGCCTCCTCTGTGACTTGGATGCTGAATGTGCCATACCATCAGTGCTTGACTCCCAGAGAGGCCCTGTAGGGAAGTGATGGAAACCCAAGGAACTGGGCCTCGTGGGAGGGCATGAATGTCAGGGCTGCATGCTTGTTGTTCGCCCTGCCCAGGATTTCTCTGCAA
Organism: Ochotona princeps; assembly: GCF_030435755.1. Classification (NCBI taxonomy): domain Eukaryota; kingdom Metazoa; phylum Chordata; class Mammalia; order Lagomorpha; family Ochotonidae; genus Ochotona; species Ochotona princeps. Next base: position 27,318,210 of record NC_080844.1, read on the forward strand.
TGGTCCAAGCTATGATCTCCCTGTATCTTCCAGCCATCACCCTGCAATCCTCACCAGAACTAAACTGAAACAAGCACCATGCGTTTGAAACCCCAACACTGTGTGCTAAACAAAGCTCCCTTTGCTTCATAAGCAGCTTGTCTCAAGACTTTGGTTGTAATAATACAAAGTGGACCAGAACTTGAACATCTTCTCTTGCTCCAGCTCTTTGTGGCCATAGATGAGTCCCAGGCTCCCCAAACCCCACAACAGCCCAGTCAAGAGCTGTCTTCCTCACTGTAAGCCTGAGCGTCCAGATCTTACTCTCGCACCTGCACTCTACCTACAGCTGTGCCTACTGGGCATTCCCAGTAGCTCTGGGGACAGTTTTAAAACAAGAATAGTTACTTTTGAATCATAACCCTCTCTCCAGGAATCAGACACGTGTCCACGTAGGCCAGGCCAAAAGATGACCTGCCTGCCTCATCACAGAGGCGTTCAGGCCATTCTCTCACTCTTGTGTTCTGAAATTATCCCGGCCTCTGGCTTCTAGAAGGCCCTTAGCACAGTAAGCGTTTCTTAGGAGATGCTATGGTACCCCTGCTAAACAGGTTCTTGGCAGGAACTTATTTGCCAGGGAAAGTTGTGTTTTCTTATTCCCACATCACAGATGGAGAAATTCAGAAGCAGAGAGATTTAGTGACTTTCTGGAGCCCCACTACCTCATTATCCTGGCTGAGTGTCTTGCACAGTAATTAATCTCAAGTGCCCCATATCATCTGCCTTAAATAGCTTTTTTAGCTTAGTATATATTCAGTATAATGGAAGAGGAGTAGTAACAGTCTAACAGAGATTAACAAATAAATTCATGGTTATATACAAAAGCTCGGTATTTCGAAGTCCAGAGGCCTCCCAAAGAATGCCCGAGGGTACTCAAGCCATTTGTTGCTGCTTAAGAAAAGTGAAGCCTTGTAGAATTCCCACACTGCTGACCCACTAGCTTCTGCAAGGAGAAAGGAGCTTTTTCTATTAGCCTGCAGTCTGAACGCTGTGCTTCTGTGCTCAATGCTCAATTGTCAGGCAACATTCTGGGGAGCTTACACATATAATTACATGACATAGTGAAACACAAACAGATTGGGGTTTTGGTTATCATCCATTTTATTACAATCCTCAATCTCTACTTTCATTGTTTAGACCTTGGATTTCTAACACTTGGTGAATATAGCAATTTCACACCCCCGAAATCTGTTTTATCTTAACAGCATTTAAAAATGGAATATTTAAGTATTTTAGTTTATGATTTTACAATTTTACATTCCTGGGTCACACAAACAACTACATTTTGGGATTAACCTCAATGAATAATTGAATAGGCCTATTTTCCGGTGGATAGTAAGAACCATGACACTTACATCGATATCAACCATTGCAGAATTCCCTGATAAACTGGTGCTAAGTTCCACTTCCACTCTCAGACCTCCAGATTGCATTTGTCAAACACAGTCCTATACTTGCGTTGGTTTGAAGGCGTGGCTTTGCCAACGAATTCAAAAACTTTTCATATACTCCCCTCAGGCATTGTCACTTACAGGGAAAAGACATAACCAGCAGGCATGGTTGAGGACGTGCACGTCAGTCAGGGACTAGCAGGTGTTCAGCCAGGAGTAAAGCCTGACTTGGGCCTTGCTGCAATGACTAAATTTAGTTTCTATTCTGGTAGCAAAAATGCTCTATTCCTCTATCTCATACACATAATATATACCATAGATTCTCAGCGACTTCCAAGGACCATGAAAAGTCGTATTTTCCCGGTTGCCCCGATTGAAGTTGTCATAGGTTGACGGCCTTTGGCCTCCTCCTGGGGGTCTTCGAGCCCTCCCACGCTCTGGCTTCGTTTCTTTTCATCTCCTTCCTGCTTGAAAGTCAACCCCCCATCTTTGAAGACCACACTGGTAGTCGGCTACACGGAACCTCTGACTTCCACACAGGAGGGAGCAGCCAGAGATGAACGATGGCGTCCACATGGTACCCAGACTGTTCAGACTCCTCGGGAAAGAGATCGGCAACCGAGGGTTTGTGGAGTCCTGAAAGGTGGGAGAAAAACAACCAATCAGCAAGCAGCTATGTTCCTGCTCCGGGGGTCATCTGGGAAATGGGCTTCACACGCGGAGGAGACAAAGAAGGAAAAATCGTAGGCACCTAGGCAGGGCTGTTATGGTTTTTGTCTTTCCCAAGGTGTGAGTTAGCAGGAGGCTAGAGTAGAAATGGAGCAAGGCATCCCACCACGGCGCATGGGCGTCCCACGAAGACTCCGAGCCACTGTAGCACAGGGCACCCACACCCTTAGTTTGTAGCATACTCACTTGAGGTAGGTTGCAGGTCCCCTGGTAGACTAAATTTCCACATGACCCAGTTTCAGACACTATCCATGACCCATAGTAGTGCAATGGAGGCCTGCTTACAAAATATTTTGGCTAAGTATGTCCCCTGAGAACCAGCTGTAATTCAGCTCAAGGGCCTATAACAAGTGCACTGGGGAACAAGTACAGATTTGGGGCTTTAATGCTAGTCAGGCAGAAGAATAATGATTATTTTAAGATAAGAGCTTTTGTGTTAATTGCCGTGTAATTTGGGGGAAATGTTAATTTTCTAAAATAAATTTTCAGTTAAAATATTACTAGTGACTGCTTGTGTATAAGCTGTAATTAAAAAGCAGGGGAAATGAAGAGACTAATGCACACCTCTTTAAATTCTTCTTAAGCATGAATAAGATTTTTTTGTATCTGTGCAGCTGTAGGAGATTGGATACACGGGGCCAGTATTGTGGGTAAAGCAGGTTAAACCACTACCTGAGTCACTGGCATCTCATATGGGAGTGCAGGTTCAAGTCCCACCTATTGCACTTAGAGCTAATAGTGCTAATTAGAGAGACACTGGATGATGGCCCAAGTACCTGGGCCCTAAACTGATTGGGAGACCAGAAAGGAGTTACAAGCTCGCTCTCTCTCTCACTCTCTCTCTCTCTTGCTGTCTCTCCCCCTGCCCCTGTATGTGCCATTCTGCCTGTCAAGTAAATAAATACAAATCTTGGGAGAAAAAAATAAAGTTGGCTATTAAAAAAAGTAAAAACTCTTCATTGATTTTCATTAGGCCTGTGTGCTTCATTAAGCTGCATCAGGTCGAAAAGTACAATCAAGCGTTTCAAATAAATGAAGGAGGGCCTGGTGCAGTAGTCTAGTGGCTAAAGTCGTCGCCTTACATGTGCCGGAATCCCATATGAGCACCAGTTCATGTCCCGACATCCCTGCTTCACTTCAAGCTCCCTGCTTGTGGCCTGGGAAAGCAGTCGAGGACAGCCCAAAGCCTTGAGACGCTACAACCCGCGTGGGAGACCCAGAAGAAGCTCTTGGCTCCTGGCTTCAAATCAACTCAGCTCTCGCCACTGCGGTCACTTGGGGAGTGAACCAGCGGACGGACGGAAGATCTTGCTCTCTGTTTCCCTCACTCTCTGTATATCTGACTTTCCAATAAAAATAAATCTTTTTTAAAAAATGAGAAAAGAAATGCTCTCTGTTGAAATCAGGGCTCTCCAAGGATTTTTCTGACAGTCTTATTTGCCTGAAGATGCTGAGACAAAGGAGATAAGGGAGAACATTACATAGAAATTACTGCAGAACTCTGGGTTACTTTAAGCTGCTGGTGTCTAATACCTGACCACAATCTATGACGGGGGTTCACAGCTACCTGAAGTTTTTTTGAGATGTAAATCAGGGTCCAGAAAGTTGGGTGGGACGCATCTGCCTCACCAGCTCCTAGGTGAAGGTCAGACCAGTCCAGCAAGCACACTTCTGGAAGAGAAGCCTGGCACACAAATACTCACCTTCAGTGACTTCACGTCCTGTCTTCACTAGCTGCTGAACAGGTAGTCCCTGTGAGGGTCACTTCCAAGTTTGCTACTTGGGATTAATTAAAGGGGATTCTTCCAAAGGCTGTGCCATGATGAAATTGTCAATCCTGGCAGACTCAATGCCAGAGAAGATAGAATTTAGAAATAAAGTTTAGAATATATATATATATATATATATATATATATATATATACACACACACACTAAATTGGAGCAGATAGGCAGTAGGAAAAAAATGGAGGCCTGAGAACATGTATTAAAAAGGCCAAGAGGAATAAACCAACGCAAAGTGGTGAAAGGGGGCAATACTGAGACACAGAGAGAGAGAAAGTGAAAGATCTTCCTTCCACTGATTCACTCCCCAAATGGCACCAAGTGCCAGGGCTGGGCCAGGCCAAAGTCTGGAGTCCAGAATTCCATCTCAGTGTCTCACATAGGTGGCCAGGGTCCAAGAACTCGGGTCATTTTCAGCTGCTTTCCCAGGCACATTAGCAGGGAGCTGGATAGGAAGTGGAGCAGCCAGGACTAACACCTGCTCTCTGGTAAGAGATGCTGTCATCATAGGGAGGGAGCTTAACCGACTGTATCACAACTCTAGCCCCATAACCTGCAGCTTAAAAAGCCTTTACAAACATTATTTTGTTTCTTCGAAGATTTTTTTTTTATTGGAAAGCCAGGGTTACAGAGAGAAAGACAGATACAGGCTGACATTTTATCTGCTAACACCAAATAGCCACAGCAAGAAGACCTGGGATGATCCAAAGCCAGGAGCCAGGAGTTTCTTCCAGATCTCTCCCATGAGTGCACGTGTCCAAGTACTTGAGCCATCCTCTGTGTTTTGCCAGGCTACAACCAGGGAGCAGATTTGCAAGTGGAGCAACTGGGACTCAAACTAGTGCCCAAATGAGATGCTAATGCTGCAGGCAGAGGCTTAGCTTGCTCCACAAACCATGCCGTTCCCTCCCCCAAACATTGTTCCATTCCACGTGTTAATCTTTATTTTTTTTTCAGTTGAGTAAATAAACTGAAGCTGAAAGAAACTATTTTCCCAAAGTCTCACGGGGTTGAAAAGAGGCAGAACTGGGAATCAGACCCAGAACTTGACTCAAATTAACTTAACTCAAATTAGACCATTTCTGTACGACATGGGTCAGAAAGTCAAGAGCAGGGGTAGTTTATTCCAGCTGGTAAAATGCAAATATGAATTCAGATGGTGCCAATTTACCGTGCAAACAATAAAAGATGTGAGAAACAGAATGTGTGTATTCTATAATCAGAATGATGCAATTTTGTCTGATGATAGCTCCTGGATCAAGTTGGAAACAAATGTCCAATTTGAATAAACTAATATTCTAACGTTTGAGATTGCTGCTACCTATAATTTTTACCATCATGGCAAAGTCCTGAATTCTCAAGCCCCAGACCAAATTTACTTGGCTCATATTTATTCTAGCCATTTGACAGAAGAAAAAGCTTGAAGTCCTGCAGAAGTGGCGGGAGATCAATTCCACAAACACATATCACACACACTGCCTCACCAACAGTAGGCGTTCAATAAATATTAACCGAATGAGTATATCCCCCATAATTACGAGATTCCCTCCTGTCATTTTGACTAAGGCAGTGGCTCCCCTCCCTCTAATGCCTGAGTAGCTACAACATTTTCTAAAACAAATGTCTGCATCAAAGCGTGGGAGTAAGGTTAATTTGTTTTAAAGAATGAATCAGGGAGTCTCTTTAAAAAAAATAATGCCACGGCCTCAAGAAAAATGTAGAGCGTGTGCACAAGCAAAAGGGAAATGAAAGCACATTTTATGTTTGTCTACTCTAGGAAATTTCTTCTTCCTCTCATCTTTGGCTTCTCCAGGAGAAAGGCTTTCCTGTTTCCACCAGCAGTAGCCCTTTCTTCAAGCCACATGTGCCTGCTGTAGTAAAATTTTGCCGGGATGCATACCTCACTCTTGGCAAAGAGCCTCCTTTTCATGTTTTACTTAACAAAAGGTGTTCATGAATCAGCTCGAAATCTCAGTTCATATTTAGATGACGCATTTTCTTCAACTGAACAACAGTCCACAGTTACAAATGCCAAACAGGAAGGGCACATCTGCGAAAAACAAGCCTCTTAAGCTGGAAGAATGAATAATGATGCTGTGTGGGCTGCACTTTCTACACAGCAGACTCTGGGCAGACCTTTCTGGGCGCAGCTATCTGATAACAATGGAAGAGGCTCAGCGCCCACTCGCCTCCCACGCGCCTTTGTATCGGTGGCTCTGCAGGGGGAGACGAGATTGGGAGTAAAGATTCCTTGATCATTCGAAACTCAGGTATTGATTCCCAATCTCCAAATCTTAAAGATTCTTTTTTTTTGTTTTCATCACTTGTTGTTTTTATGTAGAGTAAATCCTACTGATAATTGTGTCCTCTGGGGACATGAAACTTGTTTCCACTTCGAGTTTTAAAAGCCCAGCAGAAGCTTGCAGACAATGAATCAGATTCTCAAGTAAAACATTGGTTCAAAATGTAGGGAGAGCCTTTATAGTTACAAAAATAATTCCATTTTCCTTTTAAAAATGTTATCTGCACAGTTTCCCATTGTTCTGTGGCAGCTTTGATTACTTTAAAAAATGTGTAAGTTGGCCCCTCGTTTGAATCATCGTGTGTGTGTGTGTGCAACAAAATAAGGTAAATAATAAAATTTGGCTAACAAGTCAGCAAATTAGCATACGTTGTTGTAGTTTTTGGCTCATGCTAACATATATAACTTTCTTTAGCTTATAGATCTTTCTGTGTTAGTGTCATCAAACGGCCGAAATAATAAAACTCGAACTTCCCCTACGTAATCCCATGAACAGTTTGGTTACCATGATTCTTCCTAGTTCCACCCATTATAAGAAGAGTTTGCTATAGAGGAAGGAGCTAACAGTGTTAACCCTGGAACCTCCTCCCTCCTCCTCGGATCCCCAAACTCAATTAAACCAGCAGCACACCAAGAGGTACACACATAAAGCTGCCGCCTATTTACATAACACAATGCTCGAGTAATAAATCAACATTAATCATGAATGTTGCAACAAGTCACTGAAAATGATGTGTGACCCTGCCATAGACCAGACTCATCCATCCATGAGGAGTGTTTATGTCCAACTGCGAGCCAATCCCCACTCTCAAGGACAGAGCCGGGCTTTCGGATACCTATGACAGGCAGGTTTGATCTTCCCTTCTGGATAACACTCTCCTTTTCTCCTCATTCCATTGCCACGTAATTCTCAAGCAATCTTAGAACAGGAAGTATTCCATTTCCACCACATTTCCAGGAGTCCAAACGTCCATTTTCTTCTAAGCCATTGTTAACTTTCGATTTCTTCTGAGGTATTTCCCAGCCATGTGAGAATTCAGCTACAAAGTGTGTCATAGTCCTTGATTCTAGCTAGGACTATTGTTCATTCCCCTCCATCCCCACCCCAACCCCCAGGGAGTGGTTTACAAAATTTGGGTCTGTCAATGGTCTGAGCTGCTGTGTATCTTTTCCCTCACCTCTGTATTCAGAAGGTCCCCAGTTACGGAACCACTCCTGCCCAAGGCAGAGGAAGCAGCAGCCCCATTGCTGCACTGGGAATGGAGTCACCATCCAGGATGCAGTGCTCTGACGAGATCTTGACGTCACTGCCACACCACGCATTTTAGCACACATGGACTAGGTAGAGGAGGAGTGACTTCTGTTCTTCTGGAACATGCTTTATCGTGCCTCTGAAGCATTGCAGAGGCCATTCGTTCTCTGTTGGAATACACTCAGCCCTCCCTAAATCTCCCCTTGCTCCCCGGGTATCTCTGGGAAGCTTTTATCACCCCCCTACAGTCTCCACTGGAGGCAGAGCCACCTTGAGAAGTCATGCAGACATCTCCAGGCCAACAGACACTCATTTCTGTGCCCCACTGCACTGCCAGACTCCATGCTGGACTCACTTCCCCTGAGCCACTGGCATTTATGCAAACTTTGGAAATGTACATTTACAGAGAGAAAGAGAGAGACAGAAGGAAAGATCTTCCATGTACCAGGCTTCATTGATGTGAACTTAATGCTAGTCACTAGATTGTAGGTTAGATTGTAAGTACCAGGGACCCTGTCATTTCATTTTGCACCCCAGAACCTGGCACACTGCCTGCCATAAGAAGTTTACAACTTCTCTTACAAAAATCGAGTGAGACTCTGAAAGAGAGTCCAACTGGAAGGATGAGGGTCTTAAAATACTCAATACTCTTCCATCAAGTCACAATTGAACTGCCTTGCATTTGACTTAACTTGAATTCTGCTCAATTATTCCTCCAAAAGTATTTTGTTTCCTATTTTGATGAACAGAATAATTAGGTATTTAAATAACAGTTCCTCATTAGCTGACTAAAGTGGCACTAGTAAGTACCAAGTAGTAAATTTGGTGTTTCAATAGGAAAAAGATATTATCTGCACACAAAAACCAGTCTAGTGTTAGACACAAATTATGTCTTGTCATTACTGAATATCTGCTATGCTTATTGACGTGAAAGTCGAAAATGATGTGACGTTTTAATCAGTGTCATACAAATGTATGTGAAATGTAAAACAAACCGTATGTTACAGGTATGCCATTTCCCACATGAGAAACTGATTAAATATCTTAGATAATGTTTTAACACACATCATTATGCCAAAAAATTAGAATAAGCTATGAATCACTCTGTCAATTTGTGATTCAATGGAATAATGCGTATCTTTCAGGATTATTAATATTTAGTGTCTTTCAGTAAATTGGAAAATCAGGCTTAACAAAGGTTAAAAATATCTAATGACACATAGATGATTGTAAAAGTAATATATATTAATGAACCCTCCTATGACTGACTTCTTTTTGGGTTAATCACTCATAGAATTATGTCAAACATACATCAATACTTTGGCTCCTTTTTCGTTCAACCTTCCGGCATTTCATTACTATAGTTACCTGATTAATGGATGCAATAATATATATGGCATGATATGATATGTTCACATTAAATTTTAATCAAATATTACTAAATTCAGAAAACATTAAGTAAACCATGACTAATGAGGCAATATTGTTGTCCTGTCACATTGATGACTCTGAAACTTCACTACTGAGAGTAACAGATTAAGCATAAGAAGTGGATTTTATGAGGACATGTAAGTATCTCAACTTCCACCAGTGTGTTTTTTAATTGCTTTGCAGCCACTGGAGGAGACTCGAGATCCATCAAGTCTATTGGTGCCGCACATCTCCTAATCCCCTTTCTCAATTTCAAAAATTGTATTTGCAGTGAAAGAGGAGTCCATTCATTATCTGTGGGTTTAATGTCTCCAACCATGCCTTTAAACTAAGGTTATTATTGCTATTTCACCTAGGTCAGGCTTTTAAACCCATATAACTCATAGAAACAGTGGTTGCCATCCGTGGCTGAGAAAGGGGAGTTGTTGGTCAATGGCTATAGAGTCTCAGTTTTGCAAAATGAAGTTTTGCAGATCTGTGGCACACCCTGTGAATCTACTTAGCATTCCTAAACTGTACATCCACACTGGCAACCTTGGCAGAACACTACTTTGTGTTCTGTGCCTTTGACCGTAACGTTTTTAAGTCATTACATTCTCAGTAGAACATAGAACCCAATCTTGGTTCCTTTAGACTTGCCAAGCAGAGAGGGAGATGGGAAGTACTGACGGCTGGGTGAGAGGCACATGCGGCCAGATCAGGTGGCAGCAGCCTCGCCCCAGGGCTTGGAATGGGCATGTGGTGCCCTCAGGCCACCTTGACATCTGTAGCACACCACACTTCTTTTGTCCAGATTAATTAATTGGAGGCTGTAAAGGATGAGGCAATGCTGTTTGCTTTCTCTCCTAACCTCACAACAAAACCACTAACTGGGCATCCTAAGAAAAAACAAGTCACTTGTAAACGACATACACACAATAACTGTGTTCGTCTTGCTGGTGGCAGATGTCTCAGGTACCTCCTAGCCAAAGTCTCCAAATTTTTCCTGAATCCCTAGGGGGAATCCTGCCCCAGCCCCCTGGACATCAGGCAGAACACACACACACACACACACACACACACACACACACACGGCTCCCACTCCCCGCCCGGCTGGAGCTGGCTCTCAGGCAGGGAGCAACACCTGCGTGCTCTCCAGCTGCTCTTCCTCTGCTGGGGCACCCAGCCAGCATGGGCTGAGGTGGCGAAGCTGTGAGATTGGATCTCTGAGTCACCATCCGAAGGGAGATGCCACTGAAAACCCACTCAATCCCAAACTTTTGTGTGAGTGAGAACAAACAACTGTGTGTCAAGTCCTGGGACTTGGAGGATTTGTCATTTCTGGGACGCCTCACAAACTGCTGTGTTCTTCAGATATTTTTGCTTAGGTTTAGGGTTACAAGGCTGAAAATTGCAATCTGTGATAACCAGGTTTATTTTGTTGTTGTTGTGTTTTCTTTGTTTTCGTGTTTGTTTACCTTAGCACCATCAACTGAAATCCATGGGGATTTTTTTTAAGATTTATGTATTTTTATTGGAAAGGCATATTTATAGAGAGGAGATACAGACAGCTTTTCTGTCTACTAGTTCATTCCCCAAGCAGCTGTAACAGCCAGAGCTAAGCCAATCTGAAGCCAGGAACCAGGAGCTTCTTCTGGATCTCCCACATTGGAACAGGGTTCCAAGGCTTAAAACTGTCACTCACTGCTTTCCCAGGCCACAAGCAGAGAGCTGGATGGGAAGTGGGACAGCCAGGACATGAACAAGCGTGCATATAAGACCCTGGCACCGCGGGTGGAGCCACCAAACCAGCCCCTGAAATCCATGTTTTACATATAGGACCCTAATTACCCAACTTCCTAAGTCTCCTGTAGAACAATCTAGATCAATTCAAGTGTACCCTCCTGACATTGACTCAGGGTAATGTTCTCAACCAAGCATGCCTCATCCTCCAATGCTTTACAAATTTATTTCTTCCATGGTTACATACTTATTTGAAAGAAGAAAAAGATCAGTAAATATCCCATCAAACCTGTGATTTCATGAACACTGCTGTTTATGACACAGCTAAAGGAGATATTTATGTTCTCAAGGAACAGGGATATTTCCAGAAACTAGCAAATAATTGGGCAGCTTGTGCACTAGCATGACAAAATTGTGAAGTTCGGGGAAGGCCTCCGGAGCAGGTGCAAGCCACAGAGAGACCCCTCCAAGCAGAGTGAGTGCTGCTCAGGCCGAGTGAGACGAGGGGACACCTCCTGTCTATGTGCGCCTTCACTTCTGTGCCAGGCAGCCAAGCCATTTTTCCCAAGGTTTTTCCTCCTGGCACCAAGCAGCTGACAGTAGAACTGCAGAGGTCACCATTCCACTCGGAATGGTGTCTCCATGCTGATGTTCACTCCTCCTTTTCTTGTCAGAGCCCAATCTGGCATCCTCAGGAGCTGACCCCATCAGGGATCCTGCTGCTCTCAGCTGGCAGCAGGACAAGGTGAAGGGGCGGGTCCCTGGGCTAAGCTGAGTCTCCCTTGCACAAACATTGCTGTAAAGTTTAGCTGGGGTCCCTGCCAGGTTTGAACGAGGAGGCAAGTCATCCAACTGGGTGCAACGCGAGCACCTGGGTCTTCAGGTGAAACGGGGTGAAAACACAAGCCAGGCAGAGCGCGCAGCCTCCCAGAAGGCCCGTGGCTTAGTCCCGACCTAGTCAGAACCGGAAGGCTGCTGCAGCATAACCCTGCCGCTGTGCCACACTGCGACGAAGGAGCCATGCGGCTTCCCTCCCATTGCCCCCATCCTTCTGCCTTTCCCTGGACCCAGGGAGTCACAACATATTCTGCTTATCTTCGGCAGCTGGGATTGCAGTTTGCACACCACCACGGGCACGCTGTCACTTCCGCTGCCACCACGCTGGCCCCCGGATTCTCACGCAACGCTGGTTGAGTCTTGGCTCCAGGTCCCTACCTCTGGAAAGACCAATGGCTGTTTTGTTCCATGGACCAAAAGCAGCAGGCAGAGCCAAGATGGAAAAGGAGATAAGGACTAGATCACTGATTTCTTCTCATGTGACCTCAGCACCTGGTGTAGAGAGTGCAAGGCAGATCCAGCGACCTGGGCCCCACGGGGGCAGGAAGAGAAGACAGGGGTGTTTCTGCGTCACGTGTAGACAGCATTGCCAGGCCATCTGAAACGGAGGGAGGGGCAAATCACCAGCAGGAACTAAAGAACTTTCCCAAAGGAATCTTTGAAGAATGAGACGGGCACACCACTCATTCATTAGTCCAGAGAGCTATAGCAGCAAGGCAGGTTTGGATTTGTAGATGAGCTGGATAGTGAGGTGACTATGTGGCCCCAAAGGTGCAACTAACAAAAGCAAGAGAGAGTAAGAGAAGGAGTTGAAGAGAGAGAGAGAGAAAGCCAGCCCAGACAGCTGATGGAAAGCCCCCTGGAACAGTTGTAACTTCTCTCGAACTAGAGCTTGGACCTGCTGGGGCAGTGGGAATTTCCACACAAGCCCCAGGGATCTCCCTAAGTACCTACGAGGTGAGTCGGAGCTGCCATTACTGGCTCAGCGAGCGCGGTGGAGCCCTGGTCTAGAGAGGGGAGACCCTGCCCACCGGGCACAGCACACCTCCAGGCCGTAGAGCCCTGCCGTGCCTCCCTGAGCTTGGGGGTTGCAGGCTGATTGGCGCATCGTGGGAGGGCTAGACGAACAGAGGTTCATTGTAAGTGGGACGGATGCAGTCAACAGCACCTTTTCCCAATGCTGCAGATTTGCTGGGTATTGGAAAAGATCCCCAGAGGGTACAAAGCAGGTTTCTGGGCAACCTGAAAGCCCTTTCCTCCCTTGACTGCAGACACATTTCTGTGGACTTCTTTTCATATTAGTAAACCACGAACTAGGGCCCGGCACGATGGCATAGTGGTTAAAGTCCTCGCCTTGCATGTGCTGGGATCCCATATGGGCGCTGCCTCTAATCCCTGTAGCCCTGCTTCCCATCCAGCTCCCTGCTTGTGGCCTGGGAAAGCAGTCGAGGACGCCCCAAAGCCTTGGGACCCTGCACGCACATGGGAGACCCGGAGGAGAGCTCCTGGCTCCTGGCTCCTGGCTTCAGATTGGCTCAGCTCCAGCCATTGCGGCCGCTTGGGAAGTGAACCATAGGACGGAAGATGTTCCTCTCTGTCTCTCCTCTCTGTATATCCGCCTTTCCAATACAAATAAAATAAATCTTTTTTTAAAAATCCACAAAATAGCTAGCTGTTAGTTGGCGTTGGGTCTGCATTATTTCTAAAATAACATTAATCTCTAAATCGGCAATGACATCCTGGCAAGCTGAACTTTAAAATGAGTTGAAGCCAGAATTGCCACCTGCAAGGTTTTCTTTATTTCTTTGGCCACATACTGGCTGATCAGTACCAATAGATGCACACTGGTCGGCAGGCTCCGTATGAAGTGGTGGGAAAGAAAGAATTGCCAGGCGCATCACCACACAGGGAAATCCCTTTTGTTTAAAAAAAAAATGCTTCTTCAAAGGCCCCGGCATCCCTGACTCCCTTTGGGGACGATTGTGTGTGGGAGGCTCTGTGGATCTGTACAATGACAACACCGAGGAGCCTGTCGGATATTGCTTCTTCCCGTAGAATGCGTGGTCTGGGCAAAAAAAACACAGACAAAGCAACCACAGAGCAGAGCAGAGTGTGGGCTGAAGAATCCTGCCTCCTAAGGAGGTGACAGTCAAACGACGCTGGCTCATCATGTGTGTCAAAGGCAGCATTCGGCAGGTAAATAGCAGTCAAGCCTCCCCTGCCCACTCACATTCCAGGCTGGAAACACTGGGCTTGCCGGAGCCCCTGCCATTCCTGCACCCATTCAGACCCCTGGTCTTTTGAAGAGAGAAACAAGTTAAGCTCTGGTGCGTTAAGTACTGTTTCAGAACATTTCCAAGAATAGCCACAGGAAAGCTGTAACTTTGCCCACTGATTCCTCAGCAAGTCTCAACTTACACTTGCCTTCTTTCGTTTTCTGTTGAAGGAGAGAGATCAATTGTCCAATAGCAGCCAGAGGATCAGTGCACAACAACTAAACATTATCATTTCACCACATTCTTGGAATCGTATCTCGGAGCTACCCTGAATCTGTTCACTCTGTGTCCACTTCACATTAACATGAGAATCGTGTTGTAGCAGTTATGCATTTGCCCTGAGGCTCTGTTGCATTAATAAATTCATTAAAATAATCTGCTGTCTAAAGGATTTGATAAGTGGTTCATCAACCCATGCCACTTAAAATGCTGTCTTTCAAATAGTGGATGTCCCACCAAGCCTCCCACCCATCCCAGGTCCCCGATGGGAGGCACGTTCCAAGGGTCCTGCTCAAGCAGTTTTGATAGTTCAACAGGTCTGAATTGCTGCCAATCTCGTCATTCCAAGCACGCTGAAATCTATTCAGAATCCACTGGCTGACATAGTCTCTTCATGGTTGGGGTTCTGAGATCAGCAGTTCAGCTGGAGGGATCTCCAAATAAATTTCGTCTGAGGTGATCCCAGACCTAAATCTTGTGTGTGCCTGCCACTCTCTTCTCAATAAAGCCTGGCCTCACACTCTGCCTTTATGCCTCTGCTTTGAATTCTTATCTCTGTGAGGGCAAGAACTTGGGATAAAGATTAAGATATAAAGGCACTTAGCAATCCCATTTTTAAAAGGTTATGTGCATATATTTTACATATATATTTAATATAAATATATAACAATATTTAACATGTTTTTTTAACCTTTTACGCTGTTCCCCTGAACATGAGTGCTTTGGGGTTTTTTGTTTGTTTGTTTTTCTGCATAACAAAAGATTATGCTTCTCCCTTTGTTTCTCCCCTGACCCCAGATACAGGAGGAAAAACGATGATATTAGTGTGGAAACAATGGTCTTACCCACTTTCCTGTAGCCCTAGACCCTTTGTACCCTATCAACTATGTAAGATTATAAAAAAAAAATAGTCTATGTCTGAACCACTAAGGGATGTTTTTATTATCAAAATGTTAGAATGAATGGAAAAATACAGCTTTGCCTGCACCAGATTGTATTTTAGTTCCTGTTTCTTTTTATTTCAGCATAACAAAATAATTGAGACCTGAGTTGCCAGTAATAGATGGAGAGCACAAGAGAAGCAGGCACGACCCGTGGTGGAGTTAACTCCAGCAGCCTGTGGCTTTGGGGTTTTGGTCCACTACCAATACGGCGAGTGAAGGAGAAATCATTGGCAGGTGCGGCATCTTGGACGAAGCCATCTGCAGGCTGGGGAGGGAGTGCAGTGCCAGGCTACTGTGTAGGAAGACAGGCAACCACCTAATTGGCATAACTTGAGGTGTACAACAAGGCCCTGCTGGCTGCAAAACAGCTCCTCTGCGAACCTGCAACAGCCCAGTGCTCACATCCCCGGTGAGGATTAGCCATTCACCTGGCCTGTGCCTAACCATGGCTGAGCACAGAAGCAAAATAAAGTGCAGTCCTTGCATTCAAGATTTAAAATGTTAGCTGATGAGAGAAAATTAAGTAGGTAAAGTAATGCCAAGTAAACTACACTAACGTATATACACACACACATATATGGTTAAAGTTGTGTTATAATTTTTTAAAGATTTGTTTATTTACTTATTTAGAAAAGCAGACAGATTGATAGTGAAGAGAAACACAGAGAAAGATCTTCCATCTATTGATTCACAGCTAGAGTTGAGTTGATCTGAAGCCAGGAGCCAGGAGTCTCTTCCGGGTCTCCTATAAGGGTGCAGGGTCCCAATGCTTTGCTCCACTTCTCATCTAACTCCCTGCTTTAGAAAACTTCCTGCTTTCCCAGGCCACAAGTAGGGACCTGGATGAGAAGTGGAGTAGTCAGGACTAGAACCAGCACCCATATGGGGATCCGGCGCTTGCAAAGTAAGCAACTGAGCCATCACGCTGGGCCCATGTGTAATAAACTTTCAAGTGCTGTCACTTTCAGAAGGAAGAAGGAATTAGAGCAACACTGAAGGCTTCGTCTTTGAGTGAATGGTTGAATAAGACTGAGTGATAGTGTCGCTTAGAAGAAAGAAACTCAGCAAATGCAACAGCATCAAGAATAAGATAAAGAGGTGCTTTCCCAGGAAAATGAGACACGCGATTGAGACAGTATACCTAAGACAGTGTCGAGAAACAACACTCAAACCAGTCAGAGACCCTCCTTCTTGCTCAAAAGCTCGAAGCTTTAGCAACTTCCCCTTTTGTGGAGACTAAGAAACAAATCTTAAACTTGGCAGCTTTTCATTACTATGACAATGTAACTGATACTGGGAACTTAATAAGTACAGGGTTCTGTTCCTCCCTGGTTCTGGATGCTCCAGGACCTGACCTCAGTGTCAGCCCTGCTCTGGGGAGGGTGTCATGGCAGTTGGCACTATAACACCAGGAGAGTGGGCAAGAGACGACCACGGGAGCCCGCAGGGTGGCATAGCTGGCACAGCTACCACCTGCGACACAGCCGTCCCCTATGCGCTCAGGTCCCGTTACTCCACTTGCCACTCAGCTTCCAGCTAATGCTGTGAGGATGCAGTGCAGGATGGCCCAAGCACTTGTGGCCCTGAGCCCTCCTGGGAGACCCAGAAGCTCCCAGATCCTGGCTTACGACTGTCTCAGCTCTGGCCATTGCAGCCAATTGGGGAGTGAATGAGCAGAGACAGAAGATCTCTTTCTCTCTTTCTCTGTAACTCTTCCTTTCAAACAAATAAATAAATCTTTCAAGACACAGAGAGATCACAGTGTCAGAAAGAAAGCCAAAAAACTTCAGGAGCAGTCAGTCTTGTTCTTTTATAGCAACACACTCCCATGGGGGTCCCATGAGAACTAGCTTAATTTCCCCTGGCAAGTATGGATCCCCATTAGGCCCCACCAATTGAAGATTCCACATCCCCTCCCAACATGGCTACCTTGGGGACCAAGCTCTCCCACATGAAGCTTTGAGCAACAACCAAGCAATGGTACACCTCTGCCCCAGAGGTGCATTATAGTGCCACCATGTTTCCTTCATTAACATCTTCATCAAATTTGTGATCATATTTCTAATCCACTTACTTCTGGGTTGACTTCTCTACTACCATCGTCTACCTCCTGCCAGGCAGATGCAATGTGTTCCAAAAATATCTGTTGATTGACACCACAAGACACTGCGGGAAGAGGGAGTGGTCTTCAGCCCTATCGCACGATCTCAAACTCATGGAGCACATTATTTCCTCCTGAGAGCAGAAGGAGCCTGTCCAAAGATGACACACTTTCTTTTTTAAAAAAATACATAAATAATAACTTCCTTTATTTTTCAGAGGCTTGTTTATTTTTATTAGACATATATACAGAGAGCAGGAGAGAAAGAAAGAAACATCCTTCATCCACTGCTTCACTCTCCAGAGAGGAAGATCTTCTATCCGTTGATTCAATCCCCAGTGACTGCAACAGCCGGAGCCGAGCTGATCTGAAGCCAGGAGCTTCTTTCAGGTGTCCTATGCAGGTGCAGAGTCCCAAGGCTTTAGACCATTATCCACTACTTTCCCAAGCCACAGGCAAGGAGCTGGATGGGAAATGGAGCAGCTGGGACATGATAAGACGCCCATATGAGATCCCGGCACATGCAAGGCAAGGACTTTAGTCACTAGGCTACCATGCTGGGCCCAGAAGACACACTTTCTGAGCAGTTTGCAAAGAGCATGATAATCAGGATCAAGGCAAGTCGTGTGGAATTTCAGAATAAAAGAATGCTATATGGGCCCAGTGCGGTAGCCTAGTGGCTAAAATTCTCGCCTTGCAAGCACCGGGATCCCACATGGGCGCCGGTTCTAATCCCAGCAGCTCCACTTCCCATCCAGCTCCCTGCTTGTGGACTGGGAAAGCAGTTGAGGACGGTTCAAAGTCTTGGGACCCTATACCTGCATGGGAGACCCGGAGGAAGCTCCTGGCTTCGGATCAGCGCAGCACCAGCCGTTGCATTTACTTGCAGGAGTGAATCATTGGACGGAAGATCTTCCTCTCTGTCTCTCCTCCTCTCTGTATATCTGACTTTGCAATAAAAATAAATTAATCTTCAAAAAAAAAAAAAAGAAAAGAAAAGAAAAAGAAAGAGTGACAGAGAGGGAAGGATAGAGAAGAGTTCTGACTTACTCTCCAAATACCCGGTACCAGCTGCAGCTGTGCCTGACAGGAACCAGGAGCCCAAAGTGACGCAGCTCTGCTCCGTGGGCAGCAAGAACCCAAGCACTTGGGGTGTCATTCGGTGCATTTCCAGGTGCATCAGCTGGAAGCTGGACTGTGGACAGAGGTGCTTACCGAACCCATGCTCTGAGACGGGACGCGGGCTTCCCAAGCAGGCACAGTACCACGTGCTGGAGCCATCACCAGCTGCCTCCCAGTGTGCTCTTCAACAGGAAGCTCAATGGAAGCTGAGGCTACCTGAACCGAGGCACCACATACACGATGCAGCTCAGGCTTAACCTCAGCCCCACGTACCCACCCCAGGACATGACGCTGGCATATGCT
Organism: Ochotona princeps; assembly: GCF_030435755.1. Taxonomy (NCBI): domain Eukaryota; kingdom Metazoa; phylum Chordata; class Mammalia; order Lagomorpha; family Ochotonidae; genus Ochotona; species Ochotona princeps. The sequence continues at coordinate 27,336,662 of NC_080844.1, forward strand.
GCACATTTGCTGCTGGGTCACCAAATACGCAGAACCCTGCAGGCCGCCAACACGTCTTCCCGCCGACTCCGAAAACTCACTGGTCCTGGCTGCGCTGACCCCACCCATATTTGTCAGTGTCAAATTCCACATCTACAGCCCACAACAGTCACCCAACTCCCCGTATTTTTAGACTTCTCACCAGTCCTGTGGCAATTTGGGATTCACAGCCTCACAGCCTCTGTCTACTGTGGTCTTACTGCACTCTCTGTCTTTCTTATCGCACTTTCTGTCTTCACATTTTCTCAATAACCACACATTTTTCTTGCCTTTTCCCTGTCTCCCAAAACATACTTTCATTAGTTCCTGGGGGATTTTTAAAAACAATTCATCTAAATCATCTACTTCAGAAGCCAGTTTGAGAACAGTGGGATCAGTATTTTATCCAAGACGCTGAAAAGTACCCGTTGCTTAAAATACCACTTTCCAGATCACCCAAGGACTCCGAGGAAGCGGTTCCGGAGCGTGTTCTGGCCAACTGACCCAGCGCTGGCTGCACGGCCAGTCCCGGCAACTCTGAGCCAACGCTGCTCACTCGCGACACCCAGAGTACGCGCTTGGGAACTGCATGAGACCCGTCAGCCACGCTCCGGGGCTCCCCGGACTAGAGCATCCGTCTGTTCAGGATGCCTGGCAGAGAGGGAGGCAGAGCCGGGAATCCGGCCTGTGGAGCCAAAAACTGGGATATCAGATTACCATCATATGCAGGGGTGACTTTTCATGACGCTTCTCGTGCTTGGCTACATAACAGCGCGTTCTGTGATTGTCCTACTACATATAATAGAAATGAGAGTCTGTGGCTAAAAAAGACTAGCACTGAAAACCTTCATTGTGCTTGACAGAAGCCTAGGAAAATCTTTGCTGGATTTGCCCTGATGCTTCATGCCTTTCCTTTGGCTGTTGCACCCACAGTTATGTATATTGTAAAGCCATTTTAAGGCCACTAGAAAGTATCCTTTGGTTTACCAGAAAGCTCAGGTATGTCTCCCCTGTGATGGACAGAACATTTTGTGTCCTTTGGGCTGTTGGCCTTTCAGTATTCTCTCCAATGAATAGCAGGCTAGAACAGTGTAAGTTCTCTCTCCCTGCCTTAGGAACCTAAACTTTTACAATCTGGGTGGGCAGCATTTACAACTCCAGCAAATGTGCCAGCCTTTTTTTTTTTTTTTTAAGAAAAAAAATCCACTTACCACTATAACAATAATAACTATTTCCAAAATAAAACTCCCTGGACCAGAAAAGAGTTTCAATATAATATGCCCCACTTATTACAGCAAGAATCCACCCCAAGTCTGGCCATCTTTTATAGAAGAATTTAACAAGGGTGTTCCCATAAATATATCATACCACACTACAAGTTGAGGAATATCTGAGTGACTTAAAATGCTCAAGCTCTTGCCATAAGAACTATTCAAAAATCGTAGCCTGGATTCTCTTTTTCTTCTCTTTTTGGGCATGGGGACCCGCACACAAGAAAGAACTGCTCATCAGGGTCTACAAGTATTTACAATAAGAAACTCGAATCTGAAATTGCATGTTTATGTACAGAAGGGTGTGGTTCGACAGGGACTGGCAACTAGGGACAATGTGCACTGGATGTATTTTCTTCTTGGAGGAAAACAATACATAGATTCTGTCAAGGTAAACCTCAGTACCACCTGGAGTATGCAAAATCCAGGAGTGGGAGTGGGCCCAGTAGAGAGACAGTGGGCACCTCCCTCTTGGGTTGCCACTCCCACTGGTGTGCATGAGAACCAGGACTGGGGCAGGCATGGCTAGACAGCGAGTGGCACCCAACAGCATGTGTGTTGGCTGGATAGTGCGGGCTGGTTGAGTTGAAATAGCCTTCAATGCCCATTGACATGTATGAAAGCTGAATGGGATGTGGGACAGACTGGACCAGATTGCTGTACATACTGGCAAGAACAAAAACCGGGGGGGGGGGGGCGGGACTGGTGGGATTTATTGTAGATCACTCCAACTAAGCCGCTGCTCCCACTGGTATACATGAAGGCCAAGTGTGTGGTGGGCAGGATTGGGCTGGGCTCTTACACCCATTGATTTGTGTAGAAGACAGGGCTGGAGGCAGAACTGACCCAGCAATTGCAACCACCAACATGTGCATAAGCTGATTGGGGTGACAGACTGGGCCAGACCCTGTATTGGCAAGCACACACATGAATCAGGTCTGGGATCACGTCAGATGAAGTTTCTTTGGGGATCTCCCCAATTGAATCACTGGACTCAGAACTCCAACCATGGAGAGAAGTACAGGTTCCATGGTCTGACCAGGGAGTGCATGTGTCAGAGCTGGGCCTCCTCAGTACTTAGATGGAGCCCAGTAGACAGCATATCCAGGTGCACATGGAGGATAAGGCAGTACATTGGAGTCTGCAGAGGACACCTGATACCACAACAGAGGATGGAGGACAGAACAAATTGGTCAACTATCCCAGCCAAATGTTGGCAGTAAATATCTGGGCAAACAGAGACTCTAAGGTGGATTGGAAAGATTTCAATGTGCTTAGAGTGGTGAGATCGGCAATAATTCAGATTTGTTGAACTATTAAAACCTCTTGAGCAGGACCCTCAGAGCATGACCCACATTGGGGATCCTGGGGTAGTATCGGGTGGCTGTCTTCCATCCCAGGATGCAGAGGCATTTGGGAAGCTGGGTATGACTTCTCTCCTTGTCTCTCCTCCTTCCCCCAGACACAGAAAAAAAGAAAATGTGGAAATGGGGATCTCACCCACCTTCCTGTAGCCCTTGGCCCTAATCACCCTAATCAACTATGTAAAAAGCATCAAAAATTAAAATAATTAATGGAAATAAAATAAAATTTATGCAAGGAAAAGTGTGATGAAAAATGGCTTGGGGGTCACCCTTACATAGCCCGTTAAGCCTCCACCAGTGATAGCAGCAGCCTCTATGGGTGCCAGTTCGAATCCTGGCTGCTCCACTTCCTATCCAGCTCTCTGCTAATGGTGTAGGAAAAGCAGCTGGAGATAGGTCAGTGTCTGGATTATAGAAGGCCCAGTTGACATTCCTGGCTTCATCCTGGCCCGGCTTTAGCTGTTGCTTCCATCTGTGCAGTGAAGCAGTAGAGGAAAGATCTTTTTTTTTTTGAAGACTTATTTATTTTTATTGGAAAATCAGATTTATAGAGAGGAAAGAGAGAAGATCTTTCATCTACTGATTTATTCCCATCTGATTTCATCCATCTGATTCACTCCCCAAGCAGCCACGATGGCCAGAGCTGAGCCAATCTGAAGCCAGGAGCCAGGAGCTTCTTCCGGGTCTCCCACACGGGTGCAGGGTCCCAAGGCTTTGGGCTGTCCTTGACTGTTTTCCAAGGAACATGCAGGGAGCTGGAAGGGAAAAGGAGCAGCCAGAACATGAACTGGCGCCCATATGAGATTCCAGCACAAGCAAGGTGAGGATTTTAGCCACTAGGCCATCACTTCAGGCCCTAGATGGAAAATCTTTTTCTCTTTGTCTATCACTCTGTCTTTCCCTTCTGTGTAACTCTAACTTTCAAATAAGCAAATTAAAAAAAATTATAAATAATGACAGCTTTGAAAGAAAACAGAGCTGAAACCACATAGGGTCTTACTGGCAAGAGTGAAACTTCAGGCACCAGCAGAGTGGCATAGTACATTCATCATTTGCCTGTGGTGCAGGTATCCCATTTGAGTGCTAATTCTTGTCCTGGAGGTTCCACTTCCCATCCAGCTCCCTGCACATAGCCCGGGAAAGCAGCAGAGGATGGGCCAAGTCCTTGGGTCCCTGCATCCACACGGGAGACCGGGAAGAAACTCCCAACTCCTGGCTTCAGTTCAGCTCAGCTCTGGCCATGGCAGACATTTGAGGAGTGAGATCTTTCTCTCTCTCTTTCCTTCTCTCTGTAAATCTATTTTTCAAATAAAAATAATTAAATCTTAAAAAAAGATAAAAAATGTGGACTTTGTTATTCGTGTGATTAATAAAAGAGGCTTGCCAAGCAAAGGTCATGATTTAGCTTTGCCTCGTCATCATGACTGTGGAGAATGAACCACAAGAGAGAAGCAGAGGGACCAGCTGGGCTGGCAGGTGTTCAGAGAAAAGAAGCTGGTAGCTTGGCCTAACATATTAGCCAAGGATGGAGAAAGGTGAGTCACTTCAGTAACAAGTTTGGGAAGAGTCAACAGGACTTGGTGGTGATTAGACCTGAAGAGGGTGCCAGAGGAACTGATCAAGGAGGGCCACCAGGGGTGCTGCCCTGAGCAACTGGTGGCTGTGGTGCTTAATTCGAGATAGGACAAGTTTTTGCTTGTGTGTTTGCTTTAGTGAGGGTCCAGAGTTCTGGAATGTTCTATTTGAGATGTCTATTAGACACTCAGGACTTCAAAAAGGTACATAGGGCCCAGCGCGGTGGCTTAGAGGCTGAAGTCCTTGCCTTGCATGCACCGGGATCCCATGTGGGCACCAGTTCTACTGCTGGTGGCCACGCTTCCCATCCAGCTCTCTGTTTGTGGCCTGGGAAAGCAGTCAAGGACAGCCCAAAGCCTTGGGACCCTACACCCGCGTAGGAGACCTGGAAGAAGCTCCTGGCTTCGGATCAGCACAGGTTCGGCAGTTGTGGCCACCTGGGGAGTAAACCAGCAGACAGAAGATCTTCCTCTCTGTCTCTCCTCTTCTCTGGAAATCTGCCTTTCCAATAAAAGATAAATAAACCTTGGGCCCGGCGGCATGGCCTAGCGGCTAAAGTCCTCGCCTTGAATGCGCCAGGATCCCAGTGGCTCCACTTCTCATCCAGTTCCGTACTTGTGGCCTGGGAAAGCAGTCAATGATAGCCCAGAAGCTTTGGGACCCTGCACCCATGTGGGAGACCTGGAAGTGGCTTCGGGCTTCTAGCTTCGGATCAGCGCGGCTCTGGCCACTGAAGTCGCTTGGAGAGTAAATCAGTGGGTGGAAGATCTTCCTCTCTGTCTCTCCTCCTCTTTGTGTCTCTGACTTTCCAATAAAAAAAAAAAAATTAAAGTAAATAAAAAAAAAAGGGATCAGCTGAGGGTGATATCTGGGTTTCACCATCGAGCATATTGTGGGAGTGCGCGCCATGCCCTGAGCAAGGGAACAGAACACAGATGGTGAGGGGGAGGGCAGGGTGGAAAGCTCAGTTTTCAGTGTATTGAGTTCTAGATGTGTGAGTCACACCAGTAAAGATGTTCACAGCCTATCAGCTGACCATTTTGATCCCTGTTTTAGAGATAAAAAGCAACCACCACAACAACTGAGGTTTCAAGAAATTCCGTAAAGTCAGACGACACCCAGGTTTCCCGGGGGAAACAAATGTGCAGATTGCAAAAACTTTAGCCCAATAAGCTGATCTTAGGGGTGCTGTAGGGGGGCTTTGAATGCTTTACCTCCTGCTGGACAAGAACCTGGGAAATAGAGTTTTATAACATTAGTATCATAATCTCTAATTACTCATGTGAATAGTCACCCAACATGGGGTAGATAAGGTTTTGCTACCAACTAAATAAATTACAATTTCAGTTTATGGGATATATTGCATTTTAGAACTATGAATAAAAACATACTTTAATACTTTTTCCATGCTATGGAATCAGTCAAAGGACAAAATTACAAGTTAACCTGATGCTCTCCATTGGCTTTATTTTGAATGGAGAATCATGCAATGCCTCCTTCCATAAAATAAAGTGAGCAGAATCAAAGGACAAAAAACAAAGCCGGGCCCGGCGGCGTGGCCTAGCGGCTAAAGTCCTCACCTTGAACGCGCCAGGATCCCATATGGGTGCTGGTTCTAATCCCGGCAGCTCCATTTCCCATACAGCTCCCTGCCTGTGACCTGGGAAAGCACTCGAGGACTGCCCAAAGATTTGGGATCCTGCACCCACGTGGGAGACCTGGAAGAGGTTTCTGGTTCCCGGCTCACTTGGGGAGTGAATCATCAGATGGAAGATCTTCCTCTCTCTCTCCTCCTCTCTGTATATCCGGCTTTCCAATAAAAACGAATAAATCTTTAAAAAAAAAAAAAAAAAAAAAAGCCACCATTTCCAAGTTACTTTACTTATAAGGCTGAGACAGGAGGCTGAACAATGCAAAAATTTCAGAAGGGCTCACGTTGGGTTATTCTAGGTTACCTGCCTTTGTAAGAGGAGGCAAGCCAAGGAGACCTGATTAGCATGACAATTGAATCTAGCCTAGTCTGCCAACTTGGCTGCTTTCTCTAACTCTGGGCTTCTCCTAAGCTTAGGTAACAGTTTAATTTAGGTTGGCCAACATCAACTTTTGCAAATGGTGACTCCATTTTAATTTTTAGTCTATCCTGTTGAATCCAGCACTAGTCCAAAACAATAGACTCCTGCCTGCAATTTTTATTTAACAAAGCCAAAGGCATAGAGTTTCAGGGAGAAAGTCGTGTCATGTATTTCCAAAAAGACAAAATATCAATAGAAGTTATCAAACTTGGCAACCAAAAGATTAACACTAGTATCTTCAGGGCACTTCCCTTAATAATGAAGAACCTCAGTATCAAAATCCCAACTATTTGTTCGTGGCTCATTGCTACTAAGAAACTGGGAGCTTTCAGGTCAAAAGGCCTATGTGACCTTCAGCACTGATGGGTCCCAATTCTTATGAATCAAGGCCCCCCTAGTTTGGTTATCTCACAGGTGGCTCAAACTAATTAAATGGGGGCTTACCTTAGTTGCTGGAGGCATGGGCTGTCCAGCTGAGATAGGTAGGGAATGTGTGGTATTTCCCCTCACCTTGCAGGCTATTGTGAACTTCCCCTTTTCAAGCTATTGTGGACTGCCCCTATAAAAACCCTATGAATGTGCTGTTCGGGGCCACACTCCAGTAAGGGGTGTTGGTCCTGGCTGGCTGGCCGGTCGATCAGCCAGCTACCTGCTCTCAACCAAGAACCCAGGCTTGGATGTGCTGAGCTTCAACAAACCATCCTTGTGTACTTGGATCAACTTCAGACTCCTGGTGATTTCTGGGGATCTCAAAATCTGGGCACAACAATAGCATTAAATAAGGGGAGTAGAAGTCAGTTCTTAGAGTTACAGCAGAACAACCTCCATACTTAATAGCATGATTAAAGATTAAAAGCCAAAAAATGCAAAGCATGAACAATTCAACACAAGTGGAGGGGCTGGCGCTGTGGTGTGGCAAGCTAAGCCCTGCCTGCAGAGCTGGCATACCATACAGGGAGCTGCTCCACCTCCTACCCATCTCCCTGTTTATGGCCTAGGAAAAACAGCAGAAGCTGGCCTAAGGACCCCTGCACCCACTTGGGAGAACCAGAAGAAGCTCCAGACTTGCTTCTGGCTTTAAATCAGCCGAGCTCTGGCTGTTGCAATCATTTGAAGGGTGAATCAGCAGAGAGATCCCTCTCTCTATCGCCCCTTCTCTCTGTAACTCTGCCTTAAGACAAACAAACAAACAAAAAAACAAAAAAACAACTGCAACTATCATCTACTGCTACTGGTTCCAGGGCTTGTATAAACATTTTGGAAAATTGTCTCATGGTATCTTCTAAAGCTGTACATATGCACCACACACAATGTGGCACTCCTAGCCCTGGGTGTGTGAGCAACAGAAATGCATGCCCATATGCTCCCCAAGAAAGTGGACACAATGTTCATGTTAGTGCTGTTTGGGGGCATTGCAATGCTGGTGAAGACTCTTTGTGTTGCATATCAAATTGATTACAGACAGAGTCATGCATGTGCTGTCGGGGTGGGGACCCACAAACTCTGAGCTCAACTTAGTCCAGGATCTCATCTTTCCACTGACAGAAAGACAAGCAGAGCAGAAAAGCAGGGTTTATGAAAGGGCAAAGGGACAGTATGACTTCCAGAGGGAACTGTCCTACCCAGGCAGTTTATAGGGCAGGGGGTGTGGCTGCAGCATACATGGTGATCTTCAGGAAAGGGTCATGGTCTCTGGGATGAAAAACTGAGGCTGCGCAGCATGAGGCCAAGTGGGGATGCCAAGTCCTCAGTCATGCTGAGTGAGGATGCAAGGTACTGAGGTCTAGATGGTACAGATGGTGCCAGGGTTGGCAGAGCTTAGCCCTCTCACTGACTCCCTGCCTCTCCCACATCACGTGGAAGACAGTTGGTCATGAACTACTGAATACAATTCAAATCCACATCGTGGGGCCTAAACAAAGAGGGGGGTGTATACAAGTTATTAATAAGAATTGTAGCAGGTGTTTTAGAAAATGTACCTATCTATTGTGGGGCAGCCATCGCTGTGCAATGGATTAAGTTGTTGCTTTTGATGCCCATGTCCCATACTAGAGCGCTAGTTCAAATCCAGGACATCCAGCTGCACACTTCCTGTGCAGCTCCCTGCTAACGCTTCTGGGAAGCAGGAAATGGTGACCCAAGTACTTGGGTTCCTGCCTCCTACATGGCTGACTTGGGTGGTGTTTGATCCCCTGGAATCAGTTTGACGCAGCCGTGAATGCTGTAGGCATTTGGGGAAGATTTCTCTCTCTGTTCTCTCTCTCTCTTCTCCTTCCTAGGTCTCTCTCTCCTTCACTTTGTAAATCTGACTTTCCAATAATCTTAGGACCCTGCAGCCATGTGGGAGACCCAGAAGACACTCCTGGCTCCTGACTTCAGATCGGCACAGCTCCAACCATTGTGGTCACTTGGGGAGTGAATCATTGTACGGAAGATCTTCCTCTCTGTCTCTCATCCTCACTGTATATCTATCTGACTTCACAATAAAAATAAAATAAATGCTTAAAAAAAAGACTAAGTATATTCTGGAAGCCTCTGACCTCTTTTACATCTTCTTTTGAGTCTTTTCCTTCACCCTAACAGTCCTGAAACCTTTTCTTTTCTATTCATTTATTCATTAATTACAGTGTATTACATGACACAATTTCATAGGTACTGGGATTCTCCCCCCTTCGCCCCAAACCCCTCCCCCATGGTGAGTTCCTTCACCTTGATGCATAACCACAGCTCAGGTTCCGTTGGGATTCCCGAATTAAAAGCTCACACCATACCTGAAACCTTTTCTTACTGGCCTTAGAGTTGTGATAGAGGACATTTCCTTGTCTTGGCGGTTTCTGTGAAACTTTCCTGGAGGTTCTCGCTCCACCTTGGTTACCCCGTTACAGTTTCCCATCTGCTTGCTTAGGGCATAGCTCACATCTTACTTGTTACATGAATTCTGCAACAGAAAGAGCCTGGCATAGTGACTGATACACAATCAAATGGTAAGTAAGTCCTTTATCACATCTGGGTACTCATACTCTGTACAGATTAATTACATTTGAGAGGTGAGGAGGAGAGCTACAAGTTGGCGAGAGCAAAAAGAGGTACCTCCTGTCTCCCATGCATTGGGTCACTCCCGAGAGCAGGCTAGAGAGGGGGCGGAATCAGGAAGTCAACGCAGGTCTACCACATGCGTGGCAGGAATCCAGCTCAGTCAAGAGCCACACAGGACCCCGAACCCTGAGCTCCACTGGGGATCGTGGGCATCTTAACTGCCAGGCTAGCCAGGGTAAATGCTCCTGTCTTGGCTGTCTGTGACCGGTTGTTTGCTGTGTTCGTTTTGGAGCAACTTGAGGATACAATCCTGCTCGATTCAACAGCGAGAGGTGTCTACTGTAAAGTGCATGGCTTCATAACATTGCCCACATCCGCTTTTTTGAGGTCCATGGACAAAAGTGCAAAAAGGGGAGGACAAGGAAGGTGCAGCTAAGCACAACAGACCTTACAGAAGTCTAATGATAGAAGTCAACCACAGAACACAGCTCTGCAAGTGACCATCAAGAAACCCGCACTCCCCAACGTGACGTCGCCTCTCGCGAGAGGAGGCCTTGACGCCGCCGCGGCCCCGCCCGAGCGCCCACCTGGAAGCCGCCGCCGTGCGTGTGACGTCAGGGCGCCGTGCGTGCCGCGGCGGCGCCGGAGGAGGAAGTGGTGTGGCTTTCGCTCGGAGTGCTCCCACCGCCGGGGGAGCGGGGCCGCCGTCTGCGCCGCGGCGTCGCCCTCCCTGTCCGCCGCCCTCCATGAGCCCCGGCGCCTCTGCTCGCCTGCCCCAGGCCGCCGCTGACCCCGGGGTCTATGGAAGTAATGGAAGGACCCCTCAACCTGGTGAGTGGCCCCCGGACGGTGGCCTTTGCCGTGGTCCGGTCCCGGGAGTGCCAGGTTGACTTTTGGGGCCAGGAGGCGGGTGTGGCACGGGTGGTCCCGGAGGCTGGGGGGCGCGGCAGGCAGGCAGGTCGGCAGGCCGTGACCCCACTCGGGGTCCCCAGGAAGCTGTCCTCCTCGGGGGCGGTTCTGGGGCTCCGTCCTCTGTCTGCCTCGGGGTCCCGGGCTGCTAGGGCTTGCCAGTAACCGAGGTTACCGTCTCCTCCCCGAGCCGCGAGCAGTGCCTCCCAAACGCCACGTAGCCACCTTCCTGCAGCCTGGAAGGACACCGAGGCTGGCCAGGCAGAAATGGTGTGCAATGCTGGTTGCAACTTCAAGCTGGGGGCAGAGGATGCCTCTCCACTTGGGAGAATTGGAGTAAGAATTACTCTCCCTAACTTTTCTCACTCGTTTCTCGCAGTCAGACGCGTACAGGGAACCTCACTTATCCCCCGGTTAAAGTAGAGACAGTCCAGGTTTTGGTCAATTTCATCACCGGGTTTCCTGAAAACACCAAAATATTTGTGGTTCTCAGCTTTCCTGCTGGTTGGCTGTTGTGCTAGTATAGCCTTAGGGATTTGGGTGTTGCAATTAAAGCACACAAACACCCTCAAGAAACACACGTGCTTTCTGGACTGGCCAACTTATCTTTTGGTTTTCTGGAGAGGTTGCTTTAGATACAGAAGTCAGATTGGTTAAGGTTGCAGACAGGAAAACGGGTCAAGCCACAGCTTTACATTGCTTCAGTGGTGATGCGATTGGAAGAAGGCTTCGGAGGACTCGTTTCTCACACTGGAACTTAGCCCTGCTGTGGAAGGTGTTTGCTCTCTCACAGGAGCAGTGGAGCCTGGTGGTTTAAGATGGTAGCCAACAGACTCTGGGACATCCGTGTCCTATATAGAGTGCCTGGCTGGGTTCCAGTCTCAAAGTTTCTTCCCTTTCAAACTTGAGCTCTTTTTGCAGCCTAGTAGGTAGCAAGTGATAGCCTAAATGTTTGAGTGCCTGCTTCTCACTGGGGTTACCCTCAAGGCTCCTGGTCTGGGCTGTCCTGGGTCGAGGAAGAGTGAACCCCCTAAAGAAGATGTCCGCATCTCCTCCTCTCTCCCTCCCTTTTCCCCTCCCTCCCTCTCGCCTTTCTCTCTCCCTCCCTCCCTCCACCTTTTCTCACCCTCTTCCCTCCACCTTTCAACTGAAAGAACTATGAGAAGGAGGCACAGCAGAACTTTGAGGATTTGGATTCTAGTTTCACCACTTCCCACCCGTGTGACTTCTCAGTTTTGGGTCTGTTGTGAAGGTTGAGGAATAAATAGGTGTACAAAGTGCTTAGAATCGGATCTGAAAGAGATAGCTATTACAACAAGGCTTCCGTTCCTCATCCTCAGACTAGTGGAATACGGACCTGGAGTGGGTGAGCTGCGTGAGCCTGCAGTGTAGGACGTAAAGCTCTGAGAATCACTTGTGCGGGTCTAGCCTCTCTGACGGCCACTTCTTGCTTCCTTCAGCTCTGCCCCCGTTGGTGGCTATCCTTAAGAATCAGACTACATTTGTTCCTTTTTGAAAAACAGAAATGTCTTGCATTTTTGTCATTTGTGGAGTGACATACAGTTTGTAATGAAATATAATAGATGACTCAATACTGAAATTTCATGAGAATTTGATTAGCAGTAGCCAACTGTTTATAGAGAGCTTTGGAGTTCCACTGTCCTGTGGGGTGACCAGTGGGTCAGTTTCGGGGAGCATCCACTCTGGCTGCAGGCTCAGTCAATCTCGCCAGCTGCCTCCAAGTCTGTGGTGTCTCAGGAGGAGACGAAAACTGGGTGTCGGTTGGACGTGCAACCCAGCCATAAAATGTACCTGGGTAGATTTTAAAAATTTGAATACTGGCAAACTCTTGTACGCCAGTAGACACCTAAGCTAATACCTTGTTGAGTCGATGTGGGTGTTGTCAGTGCTGTGGTTTAATGAGCGCCTTTGAACATCTCAGTGGCGCACACAGGCTTTTGCAGTGGCATCCCATCACAGTCTGTTGTATGAGGCCCACAGCACATAGATGTGTAATCATGTGTCATCACCACTTCCTTGAGTTTGTTTTGTTAGCTTTTTCCTTTAGGTCAGTTTTTAATGTGGAAAGATTGCACCATAAGGTATTTCTTTCTGTTCGTTTCATTTGGTTGTTACGGCTGTTGCTAACACGTATGAAAACGTTAGTGAGGTAATCTATAGTTCTTTGGTTTGTTTGCTGTGAGTTTGAGAAGATCTGGTGCCAGATCTTTCTGTGGGACTGCTGCTGCTGCTTTGCTTACCTACCCCAAAGAGCAGGGCCAATGTGACTGTATGACTGTGGTGATTGTCTCTGCGTTTGTCCCTTACAGAGTACTGGGAATGTATTTACTGAGTGATTGAGTTTCCCTCCAGAGCGGTCAGTTCTCAGATAACATGGCCCAAGGAATGGCCGCGTATATCTCAAGGCTTTGTAACTGCCTCACTAAACTTACACTAGTATTGACAGTAAAATATTTTTATTTATTTACCTTATTGGAAAGTAAGATTTATAGACAAGGAGAGGGAGATAAAGATCTCCCATCTGCTGGTTCACTCCTGAGTGGAGGTAATAGCCTGGAGCTGAGCTGTTCAGGAGCCAGAAGCCAGGAGCTCTTCCGGGTCTCCCACGTGTGTGCAGGATCCCAAGGCTTTCAGCCGTCCTCCACTGCTTTCCCAGGCCACAAGCAGGGGGCTGGATGGGAAGTGGATTAGCCAGGACATGAACCAGTGCCCCTATTGGGATCCTGTTGTGTGCAAGACGGACACTTTAGCCACTAAGCTATCACTGTTGGCCCAGCAGTAAAATCTTTAAAACAAGGTTTTTTCAACTTCTTCCATGTTGCCCTGAGAAACCGCTAGAGAAATTCATTCTCTGTCACAAGCAAGACTGAACTGAATGGAAAGCCTCTGGGGAAGGGCGATGGAGCAGTGAAATACACCCAGCAGTTAGGAAGGGGAGTCTGCTGGTTGGCTCCCAGCTAGACTGCTATAGGGTCAGCCGTGGGTTAGAGCTCCTTCCGTCTTCCTTTTGGTTCTTCGTATGGTATAGTGTTCCTTTTCATCTTTACATACAGCTTTACTCAAGAAAAAGAAGTAAAGAAACCAGAAATCATCGAAGGTGATATTTTTTCTTTGAGAAGTAAGACAATATTGAATTTATTTTTATTTTAAAGTTTTAGCTCAGTTTCACCTTGTTTAAGAGACAGATCTCCCATCTACTGGGTTAGCCCCCAAATGCATACAGTGGCTAGGGGCAGGGCCAGGCTGAAGCAGTTGGTGAGAATGGTCCTGGGGCTCTCTGCTGGGTCTCACAGACTGCCTGAGTAGATGGCCAGAACTGGAATGGAGGAGTTGGAATTTGAACCAGACAGCCTGATATGGAATGCTGGTGACACCATCTTAACTGCTTTCTGCCGGATGCTTAGCTGCTAGAAGCTTTTAAATAACCTGGTTATAGTACTAGGACTTTTGTTGATGACAGATGATGGGATCCCATTTGAAGTTATTTTAAGCCAAGGAGCGTAATTTAATGGGCTGTAAAGAAGGTCGCAGAAAGGGTAGAGTACAGTGTAGGTGAGTTCAGAACCCATGGATCTTGGTCAGCTCTCATAAGGCCCCTCGTTGGGGCCTGACTGCCTCACACCTGGCTGGTCCCTGAATGTCACCATGGTGATAACCATTTGAAACTTTTTTTAAGGTTTATTTAGAAAGGCACATTTACAAAGAGAGAGAGTGAGTTTAATCTTTTATCTATTGGTTCATTCCCTAAATAGCTGCAACAGCTGAAGCTGACCTGATCAGGAGCCAGGAGCTTCTTCCAGGTCTCCCACATGTGTGCGAGGACCCAAGGTGTGCCACCCTCTAATGCCTTCCCAGGTCATAAATAGGGAGCTATCTGGATGGGGAGTGGAGCAGCTGGGACATGAACTAGCACCCAAATGGGATGCTGCTGCTAGCAGGTAGCCACCGTGCCAGGTCTGAAATTCTTGATATACTGTCTGATCCTAAATATGACAAGTCTGGGGGAAGGAAATCTTTAGGTGGCCAGAGGACAAAATAATATAAGAATAATGCTACTCCCACAGAACTATATAGAAGCATTTACTAGAGGAAGTGCAGCTTACACAGAGAGGTGGTTTAATGACTGTTATTCTACCAAGAACACTAGTTAATGACAGATTAGTATTAATATGTGAACTCTTTAAAGATTGTCTTAAAATAAGAATTACTACTAAACTCCCTACACCATCTCCAGTTTTTTAAAAAAGACGATTTAGTCTGGCACACACTGCCAGCTTCTTGATAGCATGTACTTCCAGCACTTGTGTTTTCTTTCATAATGTGGAGTAAAAAGGTATTGTATGGTGCACTGTGATATTTTTTTAAAGATTTATTTTTATTGCAAAGTCAGATGTACAGAGAGAGGAGGAGAGAGAGAGAGAGAAGATGATCTTCTGTCTGCTGGTTCACTCCCCAAGTGGCCTCAACGGCCGAAACTGAGCCGATATGAAGCCAGGAGCCAGGAGCTTCTTCTGGGTCTCCCACTTGGGTGCAGGGTCCTAAGACCTTGGGCTATCTTCTACTGCTCTCCCAGGCCACACGCAGGGAGCTGGAAAGTAAGTGGAGCAGCTGGGGTATGAACCGGCTCCCATATGGGATCCTGGTGCTTGCCACTAGGCTGTCATATTAGCCCCCAGAATATATTTTTGCATATTTCAAAACTATGTGATTAAAAGTCATCTGTTCTTGGGCCCAGTGCAAAGACTCAATTAGCTAATTCTCCCCTTGCAAGCTCCAGGATCTCATATGAACACCAGTTTGTGTTCCAGCTGCTGCACTTCCCATCCAGCTCCCTGCTTGTGGCCTGGGAAAGCAGTAGAGGATGACTCAAAGCCTTGGGACCCTGCAGCTGCATGGAAGACCCAGAGGAAGCTCCTGGCTCCTGGCTTCGGATCAGCTCAGCTCTGGCCGTTGTGGCCACTTGGGGAGTGAACCAGTGGACTGAAGATCTTTGTTCTCTCCTTCTTTGCAGCCCTACTTTTCCAATAAAAATAAAAGTTTCTGTTTTAAATTATCCATTAAGTCTCCAGCCATTTCTTAAAACCCATTATTCTCAGAAATTATACTGTTTAATTAGTGTTTGAAGAGTAGAAAGTCTATGAAAGAATGATCCTACTTTTAAAGAGTGTTGCTTATTTATTCCTTGCAAAAATGGAAATGCATTCATAGAAATACCTTTTTTCTACTTTTGTCTTCACTTCTGTTTTATATTCTGTGCTTACCCAGACTATGTAATTTCAGTTTCAAAATGATTCTCAAACTTTTTTTTTTTATGAAACATAAGTAGCACATTTCTTAAAGCCAATTTTTAAGTTTGCTTTTGTATGAGCAGCTAATTGGTGCCTCCCATTTGCTGGTTCATTCCTAAGTGCCCAGGTCAGTCCAGGTGTCCCCTGGGATTGGCGGGCAACCTCGTCTGTGAACCATCACCTGCTGCCTCCCCAGCACGAGGCCGGGTTGGAAGCCGGACCCTGAGTTGAGCCCAGCCACTCAGATACGTGATGCACGAGTCTCAAAAGATGTCTGTCTTTTCATTTTATTTGGAAAATAGATATTTCATCCATGGGTTCACTCCTCAGATGCCTGTAACAGTCAGGACTGGGTCAGGTCAAATCCATCAGGTGAGAACTCAATCCATGTTTCATGGGAGAGTCAAGAAGTAGCCTGCTTGGGCCGCGGTCACCTGCTGCTTTCCAGTAGTAGTAGTGGGATGCTGGAATAGGAAGCATAGCCAAGTCTTGAGTCAGGCATCCCACTGTGGGACGGAGGTGTCCCAAGTGGTAGTTGGCTGCTGTGCTAGATACCTCTATGGGACAATTTTTGAAGAGCATGTATGATGTAAGTCATTTTACATCTAACTGAAGAAACATTCATTTTTTAAAAATGTGATATTAAAAAAAGCTGACCTAAATTTTTAAGGAGATAGAGCATTACACATTTTTCCTGTATCATAATTATGTGCTCCATAATTGTATTCCTTAATTATGTACAATTGTTGTACATTGTTTTTAAGTTACCTTAACCATGTATAGTTTGAAAATGTCTCAGTTTGAATGGCAGGCATGGTGTGACAGTGCGAGATCGTCCACCCACCGGTCTGTGCCCTCTCCCTGTCTAATGGCCACAGCATCCAGGTCTGGGCCAGACCGGAGGCAGCAGCCAGGAGTTCATGCGGCAGGAGCCCAGATACCTGGGCTGGCTTCAGCTGCCTTCCCAGGGGCTCTGGCAGGGAGCTGGGCGAGAAGCAAAGCCGCCGGGACCAGAGCCTGTTGTTTGGATGTGGGATACAGTTGTCCAAGGCGGCAGCTTGATCCACTCCTCCAATGTTGTCTCTTAAGTGTACAGTTTATAGTAGTGTTAGATTCACATTGTTGTGCAGCAGGGTGTGAAAACATTTCATCTTAGAACATGGGAAGTGTGTATACCAGTGTAACAGCTACGCCCTATTGCCCCTCCCCTCGTTCAGTGTAACAAATGTTGCCGTTCTACTTCACTGTTTCTGTGTGACTGCAAGTGAAGTCATACAATGTTTTTGTCTTTTACTTCACTCAGTATGTTGTCATGAAGTAGTACTGCACTGTGTATCAGTCTTTCTTCCACAGGAGAGTGGATGATGAGCTATCGTGTATACATACTACAGTTTATCAATTTTTATTGCAAAGTCTGATTTTACAGAGCAGAGACAAAAAGATCTTCCATCCCGGGTTCACTCCCCAAGTTGCCACAATGGCCAGAGCCAGAGCCAGGAGCTTCTTCCGGGTCTCCCATGCGGATGCAGGGTTCCAAGGCTCTATCTGTTAATGAACATTGGGGTTTCTAACTTTTGACTATTGTAAATGCTTTTATGAACATGGGTGTATAATGCTTCTCACTTTTTGAAAAGCTGTGCTAAATTGTATTTGCGTGTTTTAGTGAAGAAAACGTTTCACTAGTTACAAGATTTTAGCTGTCGGCTTTTTTTTCTTAAAATTTATTTATTTTTATTGGAAAGTCAGATATACAGAGAGGAGGAGAGACAGAGGGGAGGCTCTTCTGTCCAATGATTCACTTCCCAAGTGGCCGCCATGGCTGGTGCTGCGCCAGTCTGGAGCCAGGAGCCAGGAACTTCCTCTGGGTCTCCCACGTGGGTGCAGGTTTCCAAGGCTTTGGGCCGTCTTCAACTGCTTTCCCAGGCCACAAGCAGGGAGCTGGATGGGAAGCGCGGCTGCTGGGATTAGAACCGGCGGCGCCCATATGAGATCCTGGTGCATTCAAGGTCACCGTGCTGGGCCCTGTGCCTGCTTTCTTAATGTAAATACATGTTATGAAGGTTATATGACTGTTGGCTTGAGATAGGAAAATGCATTCCTGAATTTGTATGCCTCTTTATTAAAGCTCTCTTCACAGGAAGTTGTGGTGAGTCAGTGGGTCCGGACACCTGCATCCCTCACCTGACAGGGATCCTGTCCCGCCTCCATTCTGTATCATTTTCTGTGCAGTGGGGCACCGGGAGGAAGTGTCTGGCTCTTCTAACTTCAGTCTGGCCGGTCCCCAGCTGCTGCTGTGGGTGTTTAGGAGTGAATCAGCTGATGGAGGATCTGTATCTGTCTCTCCATCCTTTCTGCCTTTTAAAGTAAAACAAACAAAACTAAACTGAACCTGGAAGTATCAGCTTCTTGGAATTCAGGTGTTTTTTTTAAGTTCTTTTGAAATGATAATGTATAACGCAGATATGAGATGACCAGTGACTACTTAGCTGGTCCGTTACCAAATAGCTCTAATGTTGAAAGGGAAGGATTGATCGGGGAGAAACTTGTGGTCTGTGGTAAAGAGAAGTTGGCAGTCCTTTCAAATTATAGGGTGGTAGACTGTATTCATTACATTTCCCAAGATATTGAAATAGCTCTAAAGCTTGATATGTAGTATCAAACAGCATTTGGAATCATATTAGTAAGGTGTCTTATTCTCATGTTTTATAAGTTTGAGGAATTGGGAAATGTTTGTCTTCCAGGCTCATCAGCAGAGCAGGCGAGCAGACCGTTTATTAGCTGCAGGGAAATATGAAGAGGCGATTTCTTGTCATAAAAAGGCTGCTGGTGAGTATTTCTTTCCTTTTTAAGGGTTTGTTAATTTTTATTAGAAGGCAGATCCACAGAGAGAAGGTGAGACTGAAGATCTTCTGTCTGCTGGCTTTCTCCACAAGTGGCTGTGATGGCTGGAGCTGAGCTGAGCTGAGCTGAAGCCAGGATGCTCCTCCGGGTCTCCCATGTGGGCGCTGGGTCCCAAGGTTTTGGGCCGTCCTCGACTGCTTTCCCAGATCACAGGCCGGGAGCTGGAAGGGAAGCAGAGAAACCAAGATATGAACTGGCATGCAAGGCAACAACTTAGCCACTAGGCACCACACTGGACCTTGTTTCTTTATATTTTTAAGATTATTTGTTTCACATCCAGAGTTACAGAGAGAGAGGGTGGGGGCGGGCGCGGGAGAAAGGGATCTTCATTTGCTGGTTCACTCCCCAGATGGCAGCAATGGCAGCAATGGCTTCGGTGGGCAGGCCAGAGCTTGGAGCTTTTTCTGAGTATCTTACCTGGGTGGCAGGGGCCAAACCACTTGGACATCCTCCAGTTCTTTTCTCAGGCCATTAGCAGGGAGCTGGAGTGGAAGTGGAGCAGCTGGGATGGGAACCAGCACCCATATGGGAAGCTGGCATTAAAGGCCCTAGCTTTACCTTATAAACAGCTGCGCCACCGTGCTGGCCCCGTCATTAGTGTTTTAAGATGTACTAAGCTCGGAGCAAGCGTTTGGTCTAGTGATTAAGATGCTGCCTGTGTCTTCTGTCAAGAGTGCCTGGGTCAGATTCCTGGCTCTGGCTCATGTCCCAGCTGCTTACTAATGCGGATCCCCGGGGGATAAAGGTGATGGCTCATTAAGCTGGGGTCCTGGCACCATGTGGGTTTCAAGCTTTCACCTTTGGCCCCATCCTAGCCCCATTTGGAGAGTTTATCACAGTATTAGAGATGTGTCTTTCAAATCAATAAATCTTGCTTTTAAAAATACGGAATATAAGACTGAAGAACAATTTCTTTTCCCTAACGTCTCTTAGCGTTTTATTGAGAATGAAAGTTATAGTGGTAATGATATGTGTTGCCCTGCATGTACAAGGTTGACCTGGTTGATATGCCAGAATATTGATATTGATTGTTTGCAGGACAGTGCTGTGGGTTTCCCAGCAACTCCTAACTCAGTCTTTTTTTTTTTTTTTTTTTTTTTTTTTTTTTAAATGTATTTGAAAGGCACAGAAAGATTTTATCTCCAATCTGCTGGCTTATTCCCCAGTTGCCTGTAACAGCTGGGGCTGGGTGGGCCAGGGCAAAGTCAGGAGCCAGAATTTTGACTTCCTTGGGTGGGCAGGAGGGACTCAACTATTTGAGCCAGTATCTGTTGCCCCCTAGGTACCAAGAAGGTGGATTTGAGAGCAGAGCTAGGACTCATGCCATGCACCCTGCTGGGGGACACAGGCGTCCCAGACACCATCTTAACTCCCACACAGAGTGTCTGCTCCTCTCCCACAAGTCATCTTTCCAAATCCTAAAGATGATATACGCGTCATGCTGGTGAATGATGTCTGCCAAAAGCCATCCTTGTCATCTTCATTTGTGTCAGAGTTGCTTATAGGACCAGTATTCTCTGTCATATCAGGAGTATCAAAACTCTCCCTTGGGCTATTTATAAAAATGACAACACTCATTTCTGTCCTTTTCTTTAACTAGCATACCTTTCTGAAGCCATGAAGCTGACACAGTCTGAGCAGGTGAGACATTGTTTTGCTCTTATGAAAACTCTGTAGCCAAAATTAAAATGGGCCAGAGAAAAAAGGAGACGGAGACCAAGTGAACTATAGTCCTGACAGGCAGAAGCTTCTGTGCCCTTCACGGGGCTCCTTACAGATCTCAGATGGCCACGCCATTGTTTGGAGACCTGTGGGGGTCGTTCCTCATCACTCGCTCCTGATTGATGGTTTGCTCAAGTATCTCACAGGCCTGGCCAAGAAGAAAGAGTGTGGGGTGCTCTTCACTTGGGCAGTATGGTGGGAACTTAGATGAGATGACCTCTCCCTGTTTTTTTTTCTTTTTTAGTTCTCATTCAGTTCTGGCACTTTTAAATTTGGTCTGTTGACAACTTGAAATTTGTTCTGTTGACCCTTGACTGTGCCAAGGGTTAAAAAAATACATTCATCTAAAAATTGCTTCCTGTTTATGACATGGCCCAGTTACCTGAGGCCTAATCACAGTGTTTATCTCATTGGAATGGAAGGGATTGTTTCCGTGAGGGGTGTCAGGGCCAGAGAAAGACCTGGGGCTCCTCAGATGACCCAAGGGAAGCTAGCAGGCGAGTTGTATCCTGTGTGTGCCCGTCAGTGGTATAGAACCTGCTCACAATAGCTAGCAATGTAGTGTAGGTATACACTGAGCCATCTCTGCTTAAGAAGACTTTGTTTTTAGCTGGCTGTTGAGTTAGTAATGTCTGTAGAGGGGAAATTTCTAATTTGAAGCTGAGTACAAATGGCCCTGCAGAGCAGTAAGACATCCAGAACCATTCTGACTATGTTGATGGAGAACAGCACTTCCGGCTCCCTCGGTGAATGGTGCTTTGTTTATGAATGAAGACGTTAGCTCATCTAGAAAGACTGACCTAGTTACTCTGACAATATTTTGCGGTTATAGGATTTTGGAGTAGTGTCCGTTGGACGTTACCTTTAAGGAGACCTGAGATGCTAAATGCTGCACGCTACTTTCCTTCCCGCGACAGGCTCAGTTGTCACTGGAATTGCAAAGGGACAGCCACATGAAGCAGCTCCTCCTCATCCAGGAGCGCTGGAAGAGGGCCAGGCGCGAGGAGCGGCTGCGCGCCCAGCAGGACCTGGGCAAGGACACGGCGTCGCACAGAGCCTCCGCCGAGGACGCCGAGGGCCAGAGTCCCCCTCGGGCTCCCAAGAGCAGCCCCGCGGCCGAGAGGCGCCTGCCCCCCATCCCGGGTGTCTTTGACAGGGACCCGGACACACTGCTGTTTCTGCTTCAGCAGAGGAGTGAGCCAGCAGAGCCGTGCATTGGAAGCAAAGCCCCAAAGGATGATAAAACAATCATCGAGGAGCAGGCAACCAAAATTGCTGATTTGATGAGGCACGTGGAATTCCTTGTGGCTGAGAACGAAAGATTAAGGAAAGAAAACAAACAGCTGAAGGCTGAAAAGGCCAGGCTTCTGAAAGGGCCAGTAGAAAAGGAGCTGGATGTAGATGCCGACTTCGTGGAGAAGTCAGAGCTGTGGAGCTTGCCGCCACAGCCCGAAGCTGCCGCGGCCTCGTCCACCTGGCAGAAGTTGGCAGCGAATCCTGGGAAGGCCAAGGACATCCCCATCCCCAACCTGCCCCCCTTGGATTTTCCATCTCCGGAACTGCCGCTAATGGAGCTCTCTGAGGATATTCTGAAAGGACTTATGAATAATTAAAATGGGGAGACCATAGCAGTCAGAAAAGGAAGTAATATAGAAATAAAATTAATCTAGAACAAAAAAGGGAAAACCACACAGAAGGATAATCCCGGAAATGCAGCATCATCTGGCGTGCTGTGGGAGAAGGCACTGCCAGGATGTGGGAAGCGGTCCCTGGGAAACACGTGGCTTGTCTGACTCAGTGACGCAAGCCAGTGATTTCCACTCGACAGATGCTCAACTCCTTGGAGGTTCATGGTCTCCTGATAAAAACCAAATGGCTACCTGGAAAATTTTTTTCAAGCAACAGTTATTTTTCTTATCTTCAGGGTTAAAATGTATAGAAATGTTATGTGTAATTAATCTATAATGCCATAAATGATAACGCAAAAACTTAATATGGTGGCCTGAGGGCTACTTTATATTTGAAATCTGCTTTCCATCATGCATTGACTGAGTGCAACCTGTTGTGCACATCTGGTTGGTGTGTGTAAGGTGTGGGACACCTTTCTAGATGGAAGTACTTGTGCCACACTTCGTATTACTCAGAACATGGTGAGAACCTCAAGATCAGGAGAAATATTTAAATTTCCAATTTATGAAGAAAGGAACCAAATTACTAGCCTTTATTTTTAAATTACCAGTTTACATAATTAATCAGGATGCATTTTAAGTTCTAACTTTATTATATAATGCATCATTTGAAAATAGCAAGGACATATCCTGTTTTTAATGATGCATGAGTGAAGTAATGCTAGTTGGCAGAATATGATTGTTAAGAAATCAATAAAGTAATTGTGTTTCATACCTTTGTTGAATGTGGTTGATAGTTTAAAAGAAAGGCACTGATTAGGTTTCCTCTGTTGTGCAGTTTGAATGAATGGAACATGGTTACCTGGGAAGGTAACGGATCTTTTCCATTTTTCCTATCACTAGGGTGAATGAGCAAGTGGCAGTTTAGAGGTGTCCTAACGCGCCCCCTGTCTTTTTTTTCAAATGTTCTGAAATATCTTGAAAACCTTTTTTAAGATTTATTTTTATTAGAAAGATTTATAGAGAGGAAGAGAGACAGACAAGAGGATCTTCCATCTGCTGGTTCACTCCCCAAGTGACAGTAAAGGCCAGAGCTGAGCTGATCCGAAGCCAGGAGCCAGGAGCCTCTTCCGGGTCTCCCATGCAGATGCAGGGTCCCAAAGCTTTGGGCCATTCTCTATTGCTTTCCCAGGCCACAAGCAGGGAGCTGGATGGGAAGTGCAGCAGCCAGGATACAAGACAGCGCCCTTATGGGATCCAGGCGCATGCACGGTGAGGACTTTAGCCAATAGGCTACTGCACCGGGCTTGCTTTCAAAGCTTTTTGCACTAAAAGCAGCTTAACTCCATTTTGCTTGAACTTTGTGAAGTCCCTTGTGTACTGCCTCCTGGGGAGGGTACGGTTGGCATTCGCATTCACTGGTGGAACTGGAGAAGAAATGGGTAACCGTGAACAACTTGCTCTTTAAACTGCCAAGATTTCAGTCCTCTTAAAGGGTGAATTGTCCATCTCAGAAATTGGTATCCCAGACTCTGAGGACAGTATGCTTACATAACCTTCCTCATAAAACTTGAGATTTAAGCCCATGCCAAAAATAAGCTTTGCTTCAGTACTTTGTCAAGTGTGCCGTGACTCTCCCCCTCCTCCCGCCCCTTCTCGCTGATGCCTTCCCTTAGTGGTAGCAGTCTGCTGGCTGTTCCCTCAGAGCCTCTGCAGTGTCACCAACACGTGTATGTCAGTTTGGACTTAAGTTTTGTGTTGCAGTCGGCCTAGAGTTTACATGCAACACTCCAGCTGGATGCACAGAGGAGGTATCCAAAGCGAACCAAGCAGCACAACTGCTCCGAAACACCCCACTTTGCCAGCTCGCTCCTGGAAGAGCTGGCCTGTGACAATGTCACCCTCCGCCACGCGGTGGTCAGGTGTTGTGCAGCTTTTCTAGTGATGAGATGAAGTGCTCTAATAGGGATTGAGGAGTAACTGTCGTTCCTCAGTGGCGGCCTCTTGTGGGATCCAGCTAGGTGTTAAAAAGCCCAGAAAGCCCGATCCTGAGTTCTCATTTTCAGCTTCTCACATTAAAACACATGTTTCAGGCCCAGCATGGTGGCTTAGCAGATAAAGTCCTCACCTTGAACGCGCCGGGATCCCATATGGGCACCGGTTCTAATCCCGGCAGTTCCTCTTCCCATCTAGCTCCCTGCTTGTGGCCTGGAAAAACAGCAGAGAATGGCCCAAAGCCTTGGGACCCTGCACCTGCGTGGGAGATATGGAGGAAGTTCCTGGCTGCTGGCTCCAGATTGGCACAGTTCTGGCTGTTAGGATCACTTGGAGAGTGAATCATCGGACGGAAGATCCTCCTTTCTGTATATCTGACTTTGCAATAAGAATAAATGTTTAAGAAAAAGGAAAAAAAAAACATGTTTCTTTCAGGAAGCAGGTGGCATCAAGGCTGGCTGTGTTGCCATGGCAGCCACAAAATACTCAGTTCCTTTAAAACTGTTGGCATCCTTAATGTTTCATTGAGGTATTAACAAAATGAAATTTTTCATCCCAAGGTAAGTTAATTCAAAGCATCAAATACATTTTGTTTAGCATGTGCTTTTAAAATATTTGATTTCACAACTTTGAAGGTCTTTAAATCCTATTACTGTATGCATGAAGTCCAGCAAGCCCTGAAAACTGTGAAGCTGCGAGTAGGAGCAGAGCCAAGACCAGAGAGGTCTGACTAGCGGTAGAATGAGCTGTTTGCTGAGCCATGGTAAGGCCAAATGATCTGGTCTTCTTGCCTGACCATGAGGCCTGGTCATCCTGACTTCTTTCAGGTACAGTAAACCCTGCACCTCCACTACTCTGACCCCCCGATGAGGAGTTGGGTGATGATAGTGCAAGGTAGACTATATTACCTAATTTGGTAGTTGTGCTTTGTTCTTGGCACTAAAGTTTCCTGGGAAACAGGAATGCCTTTTGTTCTCATGTGGTAACTATGATAGTATAACTATCAGTAACTCTGGATAGTGGCTGGTTATCAGAGACCAAGACTTAAGCTTGGAACTTTTAAACTAGGTCGCCAGCCTTTGTGGGAGGAAAGAGGTATGAGATGAGCCATTGACTCTGCTCATGTGATGGAAGTTTCACAAAAATCCCTGAACTCTTAGGGTTTGCTGAGCATAAGGAGGGTAGAGTGTACTGGGGACAAGTGCTATCAAACTATTGCAGAACCACCTGGAAAGTGCAAGAGCCAGGACTGGGAATGGGCCTAGTAAGGAAACTGGGGACTTTCCTGATGTGCTGCAATTCCCACTGGCAAGCACAGGAATCAGGGCTGGGTGGGCCCTCTAGGGGGATTTTAGGGGGTTGTTCTGAATAGGCTCAGTTCCTGCTGGTGTGTGTGGTGGGCAGGGTTGAGCTGAGTTGCAGCAGCAATTGGTTTTCATGAGACACAGGACTGGAGATAAAGCCCAGTAATTCCAACTACCAGTGTGTGTGTGTAGGCTGATGTAGGCGGTGGACTGAGCTGGACCTCATACTGGCAGGCACACATAAGTCAGGTCTGGAATCACCCCAGTAGAACCACTGGACTCAGAATTCCAACCATCTGGAGAATCGGAGGATCTGTGGACTGTCTGGAGAGCATGGGTCAGAACTGGGCCTCCTCAGTGGCTAGGACAGAGCAGCAGACAGCATGCCCTGATGTACATGGAGGATATGGCAGTCCGTTGGGGCCTTCAGGGGACATCTGGCACCATAACAGAAGGAGGGCAGAAGGAATTTGGCCAACTACCCCAGCCAAACGTTGACCGCAAATATTTGGGTGACTGGAGACTAAAGAGGACTCTGTCAGCCAATGGACCTTGAAAGCATTCTGTCATCCTTGGTTCAGCGAGATCGACAGCGTTTCAGAACTACTGAAACCACTTAAGCAGAACCCTCAGAACATGCTCTGTATCAGGGATTCTGGGTTGATATTGGGTAGTTGTTTCGATCCATCCCAGGGTACTGAGGCATTTGGGAGGCTGGGTGCGGCTTCTCCCCTGATCACTTCCTCCAGATACAGGAAGACAATTTGGAAGCAATGGTCTCACCCACTTTCCCCTGATACCTGACCCTTCCCACCCTGATCAACTATGTAAACCTCATCAAAAATAAAGCTTAAAAAAAATTAAACTTTTAAAAAATGAGTAAGTACTTAAAAAAGAGGATGTGGATACTCTGTATCTCTTAGATGCATCTTTCCACAACTTAAGTCATTTTTAACAGTGGAAGTAATTTTTTTCCATAAGCAAGTGAGCTAACAAAAGAGGGCAGTCATGGGAATCTTTGATTCACAAGTGCTTGGTCAGAACACAGGTCACACCTGGAACTTTGAGAATGAAGTGGAAGCAGCCTTGAGTATCGAGCCCTTAACCTGTGATGTCAGTGCTATCTGTGGCCACGCGTAGACTGTCAGAATGGGGTTCAATTGTAGGACCACCTAGTTGGTGTCCATCTGAGGATAGCTCTGAGGAATGGAGACTACCTGGTGAAAGTTGAGTCTCCTCTTAGGCTTAGCAGTAAAAATCTTCATGTCCATTTTTGTTTTAAATAAAAAAATAAAAAGCAATCAGGAAACTGTTAAGATTTATTGGAAAGATTCACAGAGCGCAGAGACAGATCTGTTCGCTGATTCACTCCCCAAGTGGCTACAATGGCCGGTGTTGAGCCGATCCGAAGCCAAGAACTTCTTCCAGGTCTCCCATGGCGGTACAGGGCCCCAAGGCTTTGGGCCGTCCTCAGCTACTTTCCCAGGCCACAAGCAGGGAGCTGGAAGGGAAGCAGAGCTGCCGGGACAGGAAGTGGTAGTCATATGGGACCCCAGCTCGTGTAAGGTGAGGGTTTTAGCCATTGGGCCACCACACCCTTAGATGTTCATATCGTATTAACCGTATTCATTTGCTAGCAGCTATGACTAAATTCTTTTTTTAACAACAGGTGAATACTGTTATGAGGCAATTAGGACCCTGTGTAATCTATTTTAACAGCCAATATGTAAAATGTAATAGGTATTTCTTGAATTACTCTAGACAAGGTGGTTATCAATTTAAGATAAAAAGGATATTTATCAAGATACTTTGTCACAATCCCAGCAGCCTAATTGGTCATGTATTCAAGGAGTTTGTGGCCTCAAGATTCTTTGCAAACTTACTAGCAGCAATTTCTACCCAATAGTGCCATCTAGTGGACAGCAAGAAACTTGTTCTTGTGGGGGTTTTGGCCCAGAAGTTAATTTGGTCTCCTGTACACTTCAGGCAAGTCTATGCCAGTGGCTGCAGGGGTTGGTGTAGTTGATTGCTTCATTCATTTGGAATGGAAATGTCCTTAAATAGACTACCCCACCAGGTTATTGCAGACAGGGCCTATAGTTCTGTGTGCTTGTTTTCTGAGCTTAACTGTTCTGCCTTGGTACCTGAATTTAATTTCCTGAAGGTTGCTCTTTAGTGTGCAAGTATAACGTCTACCTACCTGCAGGTTAGGTTAAAGTTCCCATGAACATCTGAGGAGAGTGGTGTGCTGATCTGGAGAAGTCAGCAGGTAGAGCAGCAAGCAGGCCTCTTGTCCCACTATAGAGAACTGGATATTTGCTTGGGACCTGGGAAGGGGCTGCGATTGGGGCTGCACACCGTGAGAACAAAATCCCTCAATTGGTCATTAGTAATTATGGCAAAAGCAGTACATAGGCATGCATAGGCAGAAATATTTCTGTTCAAATTACTGTAATCTATGTAGACACCACTAAGTACCTAGTTAAACTATGAAGTAGCTGGTATGGAAGAAGTAACAGAGATGAAAGGATTGGGAAATGGCATTCTAAGACTGGCATGAACAAAATGCAAGCAGTTAGAAAGAATGATAACTCAGTAAACTGGATCAGAATTGGGTCATGGTAACCACACAAGAACTCAGGGAGGCCCAAATAAATTGCACTTTATTTTCCTAAAAGTGAGTGGGTCAGGGTTAAGTTCTGGTCTTCAATTAAAAACAAAAATGAAAACACCAGGCCCTCAGTTAGCAAGAACCTAGTCTGTACCTGTTTCTTTACTGTGTTCACAGTTAGAAACAAAGAGAGGGTGAGGTACTCCAGGTGGTGTTAGGCTAAAGCGTGAGGAAATCACGGATACAGACTGTCTTGAAAACCAGCATAGCATGTACAGGAAAACAAAGGCTCCAAGGCACATTAGTCCAAGGGTGACAAAAGATAAACAACTGCTAGCCCTTTACTCCAAGTCAATCCCCTGAAGAAAATTCTTGCTACTAATGAGTTAAGGCCAGTGTTTTTCTGGCTGTAGCTCAGACATTTCCCTATTATGAGGAAACAGCTATTCAGGGACAAGCCAGGCTATTTGAAACAGATGTTAACATAGCCACAAAACCTTTAGTTTCAGTGACAATGCTAAATAAAGCTCTACGGAGACAGATGTTAAATTGGGTAATAGCAGCATGTTTTATTCTGATAATTTGACAAACCTATCACTTTGAGAATTGTAGTATTCTACATGTACTTGTTTTGATTTTTAAAGTTGACTAAATACAATGCTTGAAGTCTTGATTGGATTTTTGAAATGTAGGCTTACTTACTGGAAGACTGGCAACAGAGTGAATAGGCTCATAATTCAAAACGGAGCGCAAGACTTTCCTGCTTTGTTGAAATGCAGCTTTGCTTAATCACTGTTTTGTGATAATATGAAACGACCAAACGTATTCATTAAATTTTTATGAAGACATGGCAATGTTAATAGAAAGGTATATTGATTGGAGTAAGGAAATCCCAGACCTTATGGAACTGTACCATAAAATTGGAAATAAAAATAAAAACAGGTAAATTAATTTTTATACAATATATAAAAAGAGAAACATATGCAAAGAGAAAATGCATAGAAAAGATCTGTGGGAAGTAAACCTGTAATGGAGGTCATTTTTGAGGAGGAAATCACTGGGACTTGTTTGCTGCCTATTCTTCATTTATACTTTTTGATAACTTGATAAATTTGGGGAAAATAGGATAAAAGTTTTTTAGACCGATATAAATTGTTGTATTTATGGGGTACCATGTGATATTTCAATACAAGTCCACATTATGTAATGTTCCAGTCAGGGTAAACATTGGGCTCACATCAGTTGCTGGCTGCCTTCCGTCAGTCAGTCCTTCTCCACAGAGCTAAGTTCAGAACATGGAGTAATCTCTGGCTCACAAGAGCACTACACAAAAGACGGTAATCACTAGGATGGTAAGAACAGGTGACAAATGATGGCTCCAATCACGTGACACCCACTGAACAAACAACAAATTCTTAACATCCTAGAATGTTTCTGAAATATGAAACCAATGGCTTAAGAAAGCTTTGATTTGACTGGTCTGGGAATACCTCAAAGTTTCTTTGGGGATCTCCCCAGTCAAAATGGTGGACTCAGAGCCCTAACCAAGAAAAGACAGAAGACAGAACAAGTCAATCAACCACTTCAGCTATATGTTGGCAGCGAAATACTGGGCAAATGGAGACTTTATGATGGACTATGTCAATCAGTGGATTCTTCAAGGACCTCATCGTGCTTGGAGTGGCGAGACTGGCAGCGATTCATAACTGGTGAACTATCAAAACCACCTGAGCAAGTATCTCAGAGCATGCCCCACATCCGGGACTTGGGATGGGTGGGAAACTGGGTGGGGCTTCCCCCTCAATATTCCTCTCAGATACAAAAAGGAAACAATATGGAAATAACAGTCTTACCCCTTCCCTATAGCCCTTGAACCTTTTTTTTCCCTAATTAACTATGTAAAGATTGTCAAAAATAAAAAATCAAATTAGAAAAAAAAAAGATAAGGATCCATGAAAAAAAAAACGAAAAGAAATTGTAAAAAAAAATAAACAGAAAGCTTTGATTTGAATTTTTGTGGCAGTGAGTTAGCTGTAACAATCTTCTGAATATGCAAATTTGCTTTTATTACAGATTTGTTTATTATAGGCCTCTAAACAGCCTGTTAAACCACACTGAACAAATTATTGGTCCTAAACAGACAATTAATTTGAAATATCCTCAGCCCAATTTGCCTTCTCAAAATAATCACCATCTAATGTTAACCTTGCTTGTGGTGTGTGCAGTCAGTGTGCAATGGAACTGCTGGGTGGAGATGGCACAGCATCCTACCCAACATGGTGATCAGTGTCGTTCGGGGAAGAACCAACCTGCAGGTGTCAGTGGAGGGCGCACAAGTTGCCAAAGTCTGGCATTAAAACCAATGCAGAATTAAATAAATTTGCCCTGGTCATGCAGTGACTAAGAGACCTTTTGGTCTGAGCCTGCCCTCAAGGAGTATGCATGGTAAAAGAGGAACAACTGGGGAGCAAGCCAATTTTTGATAAAAGTCTTTTTAATGGAAAATGTAAAACCCCTTTCAACTTTAATGTACAAAGCCATATGTAACACTTGCACTTTAACAAAAGCAAGCCAATGTTTTAAAAAAATACATCATTAAATGTATATATGTATATATTTACATAGCATATTAAGTTTAATATTTAGCTTTAAAAGTTCACA
Source organism: Ochotona princeps (assembly GCF_030435755.1). Classification (NCBI taxonomy): domain Eukaryota; kingdom Metazoa; phylum Chordata; class Mammalia; order Lagomorpha; family Ochotonidae; genus Ochotona; species Ochotona princeps. Next base: position 27,367,038 of record NC_080844.1, read on the forward strand.
TAAATTTTACCAAAATGAGACAATTTTAAATAAATTACACCTTCTGAAAATGTTTAATTGTACAGTCAATAGCTTCAACAAAATATTGAAGAGTCTGTATTTAGTATCTACGTTATACACTTTTTATCTTACAAATTTTACAGTTATTTGGCAGTAATTTTCTGATTACAACATGACTGCTGTGCGATTCAGCAATTTCCCAAATGCAGGCAATAGCTGGTGTTTGTGTCCTATTCTCACAGTAACTGTCTCAATGTAGTGAAAAATATTGGTTATTTTAGTAAACTGTACAAGGTCACATTTACACTTGATCAACAATATAGCATAGAATTTAGTATTTTTTTTTTTACCAAAAATAAATACATCATTTTAAATCTGGCATTTTCACAAACATCATATACACTATAATACAAAAACAGCTATGTAGGACTGTTTTTTTCCCCCCAATTTATCTTGTTTTATAACTAACATTGAATCACAGTAGCTGTGACATAATGCTATACTGCTGCGGTGTCAGTAACAAGTAATTACTACAAAGAGAATTTCTTGGCACTGATGGTTTTATGAAGCTTAAGTCAGTGTGCATACATCCTCTCATTCAAGAATAAGTAATGCCAGTTCAACAGTCTAAAACTATCAAACTGGACAAGACTTAATTTTCCTCCATATCCTCCACTTCATCTTCATGTATCTTCAAAGCTCTCACCATTTCTTTGACTGCATGATATAAGATATTTTTAACCTGAAAAAGATGTTAACACAGCCAATTACATGATATATATCAATAATAATAAATGGTAACTACCAGATTAAAAAAATTTTTTTTAAATGGGGACCAAAGGGAAACCAAAGGAAAATGTCAAGGTTTTCAGTAGTAATAAATGAAAGTTAAAATGCCACTGAAATTCACATAATCAAATACATGTTGGTATGCATTTTTGGTTGTTATCCTAATGTGAAACCAGACAGTGACCATGTAAGCTGTTAGGTCTGTATCATATATTTGAACATGAGAGACCAGCATAATAGGGTGTGGCAGGAACACCCGTATCTTACCTGTAGCTTATCATCGTAATTGATTTCTTCTTTCAAAAGCCTCAGCTCTTGTGTTAAATGAAATGACTGTACTAGATGTTCTGGAGACACAAAGTCTTCAGTTACCTGAATACAGCTGTGAAAATTCTGTACCTGTCCCCAAAAGAGAAACCATAAAATAACAAACTTTAGGAGGGAGTAAAGAAAAGCCAACTTATCTACAACCATTAAATTATAGGGACATTTATGTTGGATCATTTTTCTCCAAAATAATAAATGGATTGTAAAGTAGAAGACCAAAGAGTAAAGTGAGCATAAATATTTTTAAATGACAAAAAGAACTTTTCCAGGAATTCTGTGGAAATGTTGAAATCAGATCCTAAATTCAAGGTGGATTTTTTTGTTGTTACTTTAAGAAGCCAGGAACTGCAAAGAATCTACTAGGGCACTTAATCTGAGTAGGTTTGTTGTTGCTCCTTGGGCTGTCAAAAAGTTTAGTCACTTCACTGTTAATTCTTAAGCTAGAGAGTGAAGAAAGGAAATGAAATTTACCAGTTTTTTTTTTTACGAACTAGGGATGAAAATCAGTTTCAGACAGACCCACTCACCACAAATCAGTTTCAGAATTACCCTAGGATTTTGGTAGCCAGGCTTTGCCTCTGCTTGGTGTTCAAGTTAGATGAGACTGGCTGTGTTCAGAGTGTTAGAGCTGCAGAAAGGATTTAAGTAATGTGAACCTTTTTCTTAGGTAATTTTCCTTCAAATTGGCTAAGTAAACCTCTCACCCCTTCACTTGTTTGTGAAAACTAGTATTCCTTTCTAGGTTATGGTCACTTAAATCTGTGCCCTAGTGGTCAGTCATGGACCTAACAGATTATTCTTCAAAACAACACAAAGTGACTTTTTTGCATTAAGTAGTTTCCTAATTGCTATGAGTTCTGGATTCTTAAATTCTGGGGGAAAAAAAAAAAAATATATATATATATATATATATATATATATATATCTCCAATCAGCAAATGGTTGCTGTAAAATGACTTTTAAGTGACTTTTATTACAAGATGCTATCATGTTTTCTAGTGATCCCCACCTGTGGATGTGCTTAAATTAGGCTTGAGGATAAAGTTTAGTTTTCAAGCAGACCACAGCTAACTTTCTATTCTATTCTTTGCTGTCTTTGAGTCACTAATGCATCACTTCCTTGACAGATCGTCTTCCTTACAAGGTGAGTTGTAATTATGAGAAAGGTTAAGAAAATGTGCATCTTTTATGTTCGTAGTAAGAAGGTTCCATATTCTAGATACTGTGATTGCTGTATACTCAGTCTGCTATTTTTGAGAACTTAGTGTAAAAAGATTCTGCCGCCCAAGCTGTACAAATGCAGAGGATTTAAACTTTAAATTCTAGCTAAGACCAAAGTAAATTCTGAATACAGCATTGTTACAGTCATGTTTAAAATTGTGGACTTAAAAAAAGTTTGAATTAAAAATAGTTTTTAATTTAAGTGCTGGTTTCTCAGTTTCAAATCTAGCATCCACTAATGCATCTGGGTCCTTGCCACTCATCTGGAGACCCAGATGGAGTTCTGAGCTATCAGCTTTGGCCTGGTCTAGACCTGACTGCATCAGGCATTTGGGGAGCTAACCATAAGATAAAAGATTAAGATTTATTTATTGTTATTGGAAAGGCAGATTTACAGAGAGAAGGAAAGACAGAAATATCTTCCATCCACTGGTTCACTCCCCAAGTGGCCGCAACAGTCAGACCCGAGACTATCAGATCCAATCTGAAGCCAGGAGCTAGGAGCTTCTCTTCCAGGTCTCCCACGCAGGTGCAGGGTCCAAAGGCTTTGGGCCGTCCTCCACTGCTTTCCCAGGCCACAAGCAGGGAACTGGATGGGAAGTGGAGCAGCCGGGACATTCCATAAGGAATCCCGGATTGTGCAAGGCAAGGATTTACTCACTGAACCATCTGACCAGGCCTTTCTTTCTGCCCTTCAAATAATTAAGATATTAATGTGAAAAGATGATTGTAATATTTAGTTTACAATCTGAAGTTGGATTCCAACACAACTTTAGTAAACTTTTTCTAAAGTAGCCTAGAAGACATAAATGAAAATTCACATTTCTATAACCACTATATGTAAGAATTACAGAAAGCTAAAACGTTGCTTTCATCTGTATTTGTGAAAAAAAATCTTGTAAAAATGAACATATTTTTATGTCTTCAGAAAATATACTTAATATTTAGTAAGTGCATTATCTAGGTATTAGGAAACAGCAATGAAAAACATGAAGCTTACATTCTCATCAGGTTAAAAGACAGTGGACAACTTATAATCATTTAGAAGGCAGTAACTGCAGTGGAAGAAGATAGAGAATTGGGGGTATAATTTGGAACTTTAATTTAGGGCGGTAGGGAGAAGACATTTATGTAAAGCCTTGAAATAACATAAAAAACAAATCTTACAGATATCTCAAAGTAAATCCCAGGCATAAAGATCACAGATACAAAGCCTCGAGGTGGGAACCTGTTGCAGAGTACAAAGGACCACTACTCAGGACCTGTGGGGCTTTGAGCAGAGTGAGACATGAACTTTGTACCAGTGTCATTTTGCCTTTGCTTTGGATAACAAAGGCTCATCTGCTTGTTCAACACCCACCCTTCCAGTACTAGCTGCCTATGGAGAGTGAAGGTCAGAGATGACATTTGTACCATGAATTATTTTATGTTGTTTGAATTTTTTCTTTAATCACATCAATATTACATTTTCAAAAGAAAAATATTTTCAGTCTTCAAGAAACAGTATAAAACTGCTGGTGCACCATCTAGTCTGATAACACTGGGTAAGAAAAGTTTGAGGGAAATGTCACCAATTTCACACTCAGGATGCTCCAGCAGAGGGTGGGGGAGAAAGACAAATGGCAGGGAGAAGTGAGATAAAAAGTCATGTAACACCCTGTGTGTGGACACTGGGCACATGCTAAGATTGTGCCCAGAGGTGCCCTTGCTCTTTAGATTTGCTATCTGGCTTTTCTTACTTTTTCTCATAAGACAAGGACTTTTGTTTCAGCCATCTCTACTAACAAAACAAAAAATGTTGGCATGAACTACTAAACCCTGAATAGACACTGTGTATTACCTACAAAAATTGAAAACTGAGTCACACTCGCAAATATAATAAAAAAACCTACAAACTTCAGCAAGAAAACACAGATGAGTCTGTACTTTTAGACTATGCAAACATTTTACTGCAACAATAAAACCATGAACCATAAAAGAAGAATTAAACAACTGGATTTCATTAGGATGAAAACAAACATAGCAACTTTGGCTCTTTGAAACATAAGAGAATGAAAAGGTAACTAACATATTGAGAATAGTATTTGTAAAATATATCAGGTAAAGGACTTGCCTGGAATAAAGAACACTTATTTTATAATTTAAATTTATAATCCAAAAAATTTAAATGAATCAAATATATAAAAATACAGTTAAAGAAAATAGGTGGCAAGTAAAACTAATGAAAAGTTGTTAAACATATTTACTCAGCAAGAAACTGCAAAATGAAACCACAATGTTACCACTGCACACAAACAAGAATGATTAAGAAACCAAAGTGACAGTAACAAGTGATAGAAACAAGAAAAAAAGGATAGGGCCCGGCATGATAACCTAGCAGCTAAAGTCCTTTCTTGCACGTGCTGGGATCTCATATGGGTGCCGGTTCTAATCCTGGCAGCCCCACTTCCCATCCAGCTCTCTGCTTGTGACCTGGGAATTGGGAATCTGCACCCGCATGGGAGACCCAGAAGAGGCTCTGGGCTCCTGGCTTTGGATTGGCTCAGCTCTGGCTGTTGCAGTCACTTAGGGAGTGAAACCAATGGACGGAAGATCTTCCTCTCTGTTTCTCTGTACATGTGACTTTCAAAAAAAATAAAAGAATGAAAAAATAACCAAATAATTATCATAAGAGCACTCAAGCCCCACTATTCAATATTTACCTAACATAAATGAAAACCTGTATTTACACAAAAACCTGAATGTTTATATAGTCCTTTCATTTGTTAATAACCCGAATTGAAAACTAGTCACAATATACTTCTTTAGCTGACTAGATAAACAAGTACTTTTTTTAATGCAAAAAAAAAAAAAGTATGTGAAATGAACTAACTACTCAGCAATGGAAAGAAACAATTGATACATACACCATGATTGAATTTCAAATGTATTGAGAAAAAGTAGACTTAAAAGAATATATATTATGTAACATTTTCTTACAAGAAGAATCTATAGAAAAAAAGATAAAGGTTGCAGAAACCACATGAGAAGTTGAAAAACTTGTAGAAGAAAATGAAGGAAATAGCCTATATTGATTATACTGTTACTTGCTTTGTAAAACCTAAAAGTACACATTATTGCAGGTAAATTACACTTGTTTTTAAAAAGTGACCATAGTGTTCAGCATGAAGCTGACTTCCACTGAGGTTGAATAAGAATTTTCTACAAAATTTATTTTGCACTACTAAACATACTACTTACAAAGAGATTTACAGTACAATTGCCTTGAAGAGGTTGTTTTCTCAGGGGGTATTTAAATACACTGAGCTGTCTATAGCCTAATATGATTGTAACCTTCCATTAAATCAGGCACAATATATAAATCGATACCTGGCTTATACTTAAGACAATTTAAGCTCAAATAGTTATTTTTGCTGATTTTTTTCAAGCACTGGAATGCCATTTCAGAGATCTGATAAGTATGCTGCTGCATTATGCCATGTCTTCATTAATTTATGAGTATGCCTATAATAAGGCTTAATTCTAAAAAATTATTGCTTTTAGGTAGATATTCTAGAAGTCTGTACATACCTGATGTAGTGCGCCTGCAGGCAAAACAATGGCATCACCAAGGAACTGAATCAGAGTGCAAGTTCTGACTCCATACTCTTCAAGCAGCCTTTGGCGGAGCTTTCTGTTTACATACCAGCTTTGGTCACGTATTGGATCATGTTCTGGTGGAACTTCAAGGCCTTGTTCTTTTGAAATCTGAAATACAGATTAACATAAAATTTCTTTAAGAAATGGCAGATCTTACTGTAGTTAAATTTCACTTTTATTTGTAGCAATACAAATATTTTGTCCTCAGAATTTCTTATGAAGTGATTTATAATATTATACAGCAATCTGAAAAGCCAAAGGATTAAAACTATGTAATAATGTTGGAATGCCACACATAAATTGACTCCTGCTCTGCCACGATGTCCTTCACTGTGAAGTTTCCATCTGATTTCCTTCCTTGTAATCTTTTCAAGATTAACATACACAAATGAGAGAAGGCTTAGCATTACTCTTTTATGAGATACATCTGGTTCACTCCCAAAAGGGCCTCAACAAGCCAGGACTGGACCAGGCTGAAGTGTAGAGCCCACACAGAAGCACATCTTCAGTTGCTTTCTCAGGTGCACTGTTAGCAGGGAGCTGGAGCACAAGTGCCATAGTCCTTGAACCGGCACCCATATGGGATGCCAGAAGTTCAGAAGCTTCATTTGGCCCTGCCATACCTAATCCCCCCATTTTTTCTTCTTAAGGTAGGCACAGGGATAAATACTTCCATTTAGATATAACAATTCTTTAATTTTTTTGAAGATTGTTTATTAATTTGAAAGGTAGAGTAACACAAAGGGGGAAAAATACTGGGCCAGTGCATTGGTTCAACTGGCTAATCTTCCCTTTGCAAGTGCAAGCATCCTATCTGGGTCCTGATTAATTTGTCACCTGCCCCACTTCCCATCCAGCTCCCTGCTTGTGGCCTGGAAAAGCAGTAAAAGAGGCCAAAAGCTCTGGATCAGTTCAGCTCTGGCTGTTGTGGCTACTTGGGGAGTGAACCAGTGGATGGAAGATGTTTCTTTTATGTCTTTGTAAATCAGACCTGCCTTTCCAATAAAAAATAAATACACCTTAAAAGAAAGGAAGATCTTTCCCTCTGTCTCTTCTCCTCTTTATATCTGACCTTCCACTAAGAAAAAAAATCTTAAAAAAAAAAAAAAAAAAAAGGAAGAAAGATGGAGCAAGATCACTCTTCCATTGGCTTGTTCAATTCTCAAATAGGTGCAATAACCAGGCGGCTGGAACTCCATACAGATTTTGCACGTGTCACGACTTGCACCACTTTCCCATGTGCTTTAGTAGGGAGCTGGATTAATAGTGAATCAGCTTGGGGCCCGGCGGCGTGGCCTAGCAGCAAAAGTCCTCGCCTTGAACGCCCCACGATCCCATACGGGCGCCGGTTCTAATCCCGGCAGCTCCACTTCCCATCCAGTTCCCTGCTTGTGGCCTGGGAAAGCAGTTGAGGACGGCCCAATGCATTGGGACCCTGCACCCGTGTGGGAGACCCGGAAGAGGTTCCAGGTTCCCGGCTTCGGACTGGCTCAGCACCGGCCCGTTGCGGCTCACTTGGGGAGTGAATCATCGGATGGAAGATCTTCCTCTCTGTCTCTCCTCCTCTCTGTATATCTGACTTTCCAATAAAAATAAATAAATCTTTAAAAAAAAAAAAAACATTTTCTAAATTTTGTGGTTATGGGGATTTGTTTTCAGGGATCATTGTTGCTTTTCAAAGTTCTACCACTAATAGGTGTGAAGGATACCACTATTTAAAATATAATTTATCATTTTTCTTCAAAAAAGTTTTCACAAGAGAGAAAAATGACAGAGACCAGGTTTTCCATGTGGGTGGCAGAAACCCAAGTATGTGGGCCATCTTTGGACACAGAAGTTCATGTCCAAGCTGATTCACTATTTTTTTTTTTAAGATTTATTTATTTTATTACAAAGTCAGATATATAGAGAGGAGGAGAGACAGAGAGGAAGATCTTCCATCCGATGGTACACTCCCCAAGTGACTGCAACGGCTGGAGCTGAGCCAATCTGAAACCAGGAGCCAGGAGCAACTCTGGGTCTCCCACGCGGGTGCAGGGACCCAAGGCTTTGGGCTGTACTCAACTGCTTTCCCAGGGCACAAGCAGGGAGCTGGATTGGAAGTGGAGCTGCCAGTATTAGAAGCAGCACCCATACGGGATACTTGCGCATGCCAGGTGAGGAGTTTAACCACTATGTCATTGCGCCGGGCCCGAAAACATTTTTAAGTAAAGGGTTTGAGCCAGTTATTGTGGGTTATTTCTGTTATTTCAGCTTACTGTCCTAAAACTCAGAATATGACTATTGAGAACTACAGTTTACTCAAGTAAGAACAATCACAAGCAGATGCAACAGAGCAAAATCACAACCTAAGTCAACAGCCAAAATACCAGATATGAAAAATAAAGAATATCCTGGAGGTCGGTGCCATGGTGTAGCAAACTAAGTCTGCCTGTGGTGCAAGCACCCCCCGTGGGCACCGATCTGTCTCGCAGTTGCCTTACTTCTGATCCAGCACCCTACCATGTGCCTGGGAAAGCAACAAACGATGGCCCAAGTCCTTAGGCCCCTGAACCCACGTCCAAGACCTGGAAAAAGCCTCTGGCTTTGGTCCATTTTTTTTTCTCTCTTTTCTCTGTAAAATGAGCTTTTCAAATAAAAACAAATCTTAAAAAAGACAAAACCCTCCATCTACTTGAAGTAAAAATTACTTACAATTTTCATATTGCTGAATGCAAATCAAGTTGTGGTACCAAATTATTTGACAAAGGTGAAGAGATAGATATTTGTAACTTAAATTCTACCTTTTGAAGAAATTCCCTTATCTTGTCAACATCCTTCCCAGCATAAATATGCCACAAAGCACCAGGTGTTTCAGTTGAGTCCTTCAATCGTTTCCTTAAAATGTCGTCCAAATCTTCCTCCTCAAATTTCTTGAGTATTCCTGAAGCAGGAGAATATTTTCAAAATGGTCAATCAACACTGCTTAGAAAGCTAAGATCTATAATAGCAGCAGAGTGCTAAACTGGATCAAGATTCTTTTTAGTTAAACAAACTGATTCTACCTACTTGAAAGGCAGGATGAAAGACAACAGCAAGAGGAGACACACAAAAGAGAAAAATTTTCCAGCTACTGGGACACTCTTCTCAAAATGCCCACAACAGGCAGGGCTGGGCCAGGGTGAAGCCAGGTGCGCGGGGCTCCATCGAGGTCTCTTGAGCAGGTGGCGGAAGCCCACACACTACAGCCACAGTCTGTTACACCCAAGATGGACTAGCAGGAAGCCACACTGAAAGTGGAGCAGCACTGCAATCTAGCATGTGGGCCACCCAAGAGGGGGTCTTAACCTGCTACAACAGGACTGATATCCTTTTAAACTTTTAAAATATTTGTTTGAAAGAAAGGCAGTTACAGAGAGAGACTAGTACCTTCCATCTGCTGGTTCAAACCCAAAATAAATGCATGGCTGAGGTAGAGTCAAGAAAAAAACAGAAGCCAGGATTTCTATCTGAATCTCCTATTTAGGTGGCAGGGGCCCAAGCATGTGGGTCATCTTCCACTACTTTCCCAGGAGCATTTGCAGAAAACAGGATCAGATGTGAAAGAGACAACACTTGAACTGGAGCTACAATTTGTGATTCCAGCATATGCAGGTGGTAGCTTTAACCTGCTGTATTAAAACATGGGATCCCTGGATCAATGAGTAGGCAGCCCCAACTACATATTTCAGACTGCTAGAGTTATAAGAGCAGAGAACTAGAGAGCCTGTCTCTTGTGCAAGTTATTCTTCTAGATTATTTTCCACAAACCATGGAGCCAAAGAAACTGAAGAGCTTCTACTCAAATTTAATCAATTTGCTATGTGACCCAAGTGGGTGGCTATAACAATGATATAGACTCACATTTTGTAACTTGCAAAGGACTTTTGTGACTGTTATTAATTAGTTGGCCCTTACAACCTGTAAATAAGGCAGAGACGCAACTTCTATTTTTTAACTGAGCACAAAAGTTCAGTAGCATGACTACTGAATGGCAGGTGAAAACCAGTGGATTAATTTCTATGGGATCTCAAATTTGAATGTTATCCAAGCTAAAAGCTTCACAAACAACAAACTATTTATGAAGAAACATCAGGCCATCCTTCTAAAATGAAAAGTTTTGCATCTCATTGCAAACCAAAACACAAAGGCACACACATATATTTTATCTCTACGTATGAATCACGAAAAGGTCTTTTAGTCTTACTGATTATATTTCATTAAACATTTTACATTATATTCTGTAAAGAAAAAGTTATTACTATTGATTGCTACAAAGGATATATCAGTTGTTTCCTCATATTTTAAGAGTAAATTTTTCTTTAACACTCAAACTTGCCTGCAAAGAATTAATTCCAACATTTACCAAGTGTTTACTATGTGCCAGACACTGCCCTACAATGCTAAGCAATTGGACTTATGAAATATCTAGCCAACACCCCCTTGAATTCATGAATCAGTGAATCTACACAAATACAACAATGTGGTAAATAAGTTAGATCTGGAAAAAAAATTCCTCCTTTAAACAAATAAAATGTTCTACTTTCAAATGAGTTAATGGTTTCCAAATATATTAGGCAAAACGGAATTTTGTTGCAAGCTTGGCTTTCCCATTTTCTCTAAATTTTAATGCTTTGTACATTTGGACTTTGGGCTCCTGGCTTCAGACTGGCTCAATTTCAGCTGTTGTGGCCACTTGGGGAGTGAATCAATGGACAAAATATCTTCCTCTCTGTCTCTTCTCCTTTCTATATATCTGACTTTCCAGTTAAATGCTTCTATATGTGACCACCTACACAAAGTGACAGAATATTTAGGTGAAGAGTGTTTGGGGGGCCAGCACAGTGGTGTGGCATGCTAATCCTCTGCCTATGGTGCTAGCATCACATGAGCACCAGTTCAAGCCCCTGCTGCTCCACTTTCGATCCAGATCCCCGCTAATGGCCTGGAAGTGTATTAAAGGACGTCCTAAGGCTTTGGACCTCTGAACATGTGTGGGAAATAGGAAGAAGCTTCTTGCTCGGCCTAGCTTTGGCTGTAGTGAACCAGCACATGAGATCTCTCCCTCTCTCTGTATCTCAGATTTTGAAGTAAAATACTAAGTCTTTTGCCCCCCCCCCCCCCCGCTTTTTATTGGAAAGTCAGATAAACAAAGAGGAGGAGAGACAAAGAGGAAGATCTTCCATCTGCTGATTCATTGCTCAAGTGGTCACAATGGCCGGAACTGAGCTGATCTGAAGCCCGTAACCAGGAGTTTCTTCTGGGTCTCCCATGTGGGTGCAGGGTCCCAAGGTTCTGGACCATTCTTGACTACTTTTCTAGGCCACAAGCAGGGAGCTGGATGGGATGTGGAGTTGCAGGGATACAAACTGGTGCGATATGGGATTCCTGTGTGTGCGCGAGGCAAGGACTTTAGCTACTAGGCTACTGCACCAGGCTTTTCCCCCTTTTTGAAGTGTTTTCATGAGACCAAATACTATACAAAATAACTGGGGGTGAGGGGTATGTAAGAAAGGCAGATATAACGCATATTTAGAAGTTTTACAGGGGTGATTTGACCAAAACACAATGAGGTAAAAATATAATACACAAAACGAGATAACTGTAACATTTTAGGCTTACAAAGAATAAATAATCTGAACCACAGACTACATATTTCTATGCTCAACACAGGACTGTGACTCAAGTGTGCCTGTGATGGTGAAATCTCTTGGGGTGGAGGTGGAGGCGAGGTTATGTGTGATACTCAACAGTGTAAGTTAAAGGAGCTGACAGAAAATTAAGCTTAGGTTAGAGAGTGCATCACAGGAATATTACAATGAATCCCTATATCCCTGGTCTCCAACAAAAAAAACAATGATCTCAGCAGAGGCCAGACATGATGCACAGAATTTCTCAGAAAGTGTACATAAAAGAGAAAATGTACAAACACATGTCCATGACTCAAAGATTGAATATGTCAGAAGCAAGGACTGATTTTTGAGGAAGAGGCAGTAAGTAACAGTGACACCGATTACTCAAGGGCAGGGGCAATGAGATGTAAAACTTTTCAATGTGGTTTGTTTTGGTATGTTCATAACACAAACCTAATGAATAAAAATATTTGCAAAATTATCTTTACATAAAGAAGAGTAAGAAAATTAACCTTCAACTAACAGATTATTTCTATATCCCTTGCAACTATTTATGAAATCCTTACTATTAAGTAGTTTATGTGAATATTCAACTCTTATTCCAAAGACTATAGTATATTTCTTTTACCTGATTTTGAGAGAATGCCATTTCCTTTTGCTATGCCAACATAGACTAGAATGTTTACAACATCAGAAACCTCAATGTGGAGATTTGTTGTTCCTATATCATGATCTTTAGCAGCAGCTACACCTGTATATAAAAAAATAAAATTTCACTTGACAAAATGTTTCTAATATCAGATATTCCCCAAATTAGTTCTATCAGAATAATTTATCAATTTACATTTGCATTTTAGTATCTTGTTTCAAAAAAGCCTGTCCCTAAAAGGCATAATAAGTTGTAAATATTTTTCAGTACAATGAGTTGATAGGTACTTAATAGGCTGTTAGCTATCAAACTACTTAAAAAAATGGATTTAAATGTCCTATTCAAAGAGCAGATTTACTAGAAATTAAATACTACTACACTGCTTATCTTGGGACAGAAATTTGATTATATACTTACCATAGGCACTGCATAATCTGGGTCCCAAATCAGGGCGCACAAAAAATCCCGGCAAATGAGAGGCCAAATTGAACTTTCCTTCTGGGTTACAGTATTCTGGTAATGGTAGGCATTTTAAAAGATCCTCATACCTGAAGAATAACAAGATTACCTTCTTTTATTTTTCCTTTTATTTATTTTTGTTCCAGTTGAAAGGCGTTGAGAGAGAAAAGAGAGTGCTTGCCAGAATATTTATTAGTATAAAGGATAAGAAGGAAGCAGCAAATCAGGGACTTCAATATGAGATGCGTGTTTCCCAAGCACATCTTAACCATTGTACCATTTTTTTCAAAAATATTTTTTACTTTTATTTTTATTGGAAAGGCAGATATACAGAGAAAAGGAGATACAAAAAGATCTTCCATCTGCTGGTTTGCTCCCCAAGTGGTCGCAATGGCTGGAGCCAATCTGAAGTCAGCAGCAATTAGCTTCTTCTGGGTCTCTCACAGGTTCAGGGTCCCAAGGCTTTGGGCCATCCTATACTAGTTTTCCAGGCCACAAGCACGGAGCTCTCTTATATGGGATACATCTCATACTCTATGCTATTTAACAAGAGCATAAAAACCTCCCTATGGGAACAAACAGGGTGTAGAGAAGGTCAATCCTCTGCCCTGAAGTGCTAGAATCCCATATGTGTGCCACTTTGTGTTTTGGCTGCTCCACTTTGATTTTCAGGAAAGCAGTGGAGGATGGCCCAAGTCCTTAGGACCCTGCACCAATGTGGTAGACCTAGAAGAAGCTCTTGCTTCCCAGCACTGGATCAGCTCAGCTCTGTCCATTGTGGCCATTTGGGGGCATGAATCAACAGACCTGTCAACTATCCCTATCTCTATAAAATCAAAAAAAAAAAAACCACAAAGCAGAAAGAAAAAGACCTAGTTATTTCACTTCTAGGAATATATCCAAAGGAAATGAAAACTACGTATGAGAAGGGGATCTGTAATCCTATATTTACAGCAGCACAGTCTACAACAGTAAAGGCATGGCAACAATTCAGATGTCCACCCAAAGAGTAGTGATTAGAGAAACTATGGTACATCTATTCCATGGAATATTACTCAGTGATTAAAAAGAATGAAATTATACCATTTGCAACTAGATGGTCCCAACTAGAGACCATTATGCTCATAAGTCAATCCAAAAGAAAAATACCATATGCTGTAATATAAGGAAGCCATTATGAAAATTGGAATGTATGATGATGGAGTAGTGGAGGCTACCATGTCCAGCTGTGGGAGCACAGTGCAACATGCATCCGTTTTCGGGTTGAAGACAGACACCCGGTGAAAGTGTTGGACATATTTAGTCAATGAGATGATAGACTGTCTGACATTGTCTGTACTAGCAATGTCGGGGCACACTTAAATAAAAGGAATCTAATGTTGTGACGATGTGGGGAAATCAGTCGGGGGATGGGAAATTGTTGGGAGGGGGAATCCCAGACTATATAAAATTGTACCATGAAATTCAGAATTTAAAACAACAAAACAAAAACAAAACCCTTCCCAAGGTTGAAATCACTGAGATTCAGTTTTATCTCTTTAAGACAGAAAGGTCTAAAATTTACATTTGTAATCACTTATCTTAACCCTTGGGATGTTATCTGCTTAACTTAACAAGAGTTAAGCTTATAAAGACATACCTTGCTGGCATCATAGTCTTGAAGTCTTCACCTGAAGGGCAGTCTTTCAATTTTAACACAACTGTTTCCCCACTTTTGTTTTTCTGTCGTTCTATAAAGAATGCAGTTAATTACTAATGATAATCTGTTTTTATTTCATTTCACATTTGGAGAGTAGGAAATACAAATGTATGATCTGATGGCTGTATAGTAAATGCTTAAGCATTTTTACTTCTTAGGTTCTCATATAGCATCCAAACTTTTTCTTTCATATTTAAATAGGATACACTACATTATCCACTTGAAAAATGAGCTCAAACTCTTGAGAATGAGAGACTCCTTATAAGTAGCATTACAATCTTAAATTTATACTTTTCATTTTCAGTGTTGTAAATACACGATACAATTTTCACAATTTTATGCATTATAAAAAATCTGCCTATATATAATAAATACCTTCTTTAATGTCAAAGGAAACGAGTAGTATGAGCCAGGATTAGCAGCCAGTATTTTGTTTCCAAAATCTTGTTTCTCTCAATTAAGTTAACAATATTTAATCATTCTATATTATTCTAATATTCTTTAGCAATACTCTTAATCAGTTTCAAAGTCTGAAAGGCCTACAAATTTAAAGTATCATTTTAGGAGTACATGTTTTAATGAATAGTAAAATTAAAGAAAACAAACAAACAAACCAACATACTTGAAACTTCTTCAAAACCATCCCAGAATTCCTTAACATTGGCATTTGAAATAATGCTGTCTTTGCAGTTCAACAGATCAGCCTGGTGATCTCCAAAATCAAGGCTAACGGAGTCGGCCTTCCACAAGCTTATGTTCATTTTCTTATGTACACCGGACACCACTGCAGGCTTGAGATCAACCAACCATTAAATATGTAAGTAACAAATCCAGAAGTATATGGAGGCTTCAAAATTTTACCTTACAAACAACATACAACAATTGGCTAATATATTAAACTTTAGTCCCAGGAACAAAACTTTTGAGTACAAAAAAAAGCATTTAAAAAATACCATTTGCAGCAAATGGTCCCAACTGCAGACCAGTATGCTTAGTAAAATAAACCAGTCCCAAAAGCAAAAATATATTATGTTCTCTGTGATATAAGAGCATTAATGCAAAGGACAAAATGGATAGATATAGGTAATCAAGTATATACATACATTCTTATAGGTGAATTAGATAACTGAGCCTGGCATTGCGATAAGTTAACATACATTTCAGTATGTGTTGCTACTCCCAAATAAAAGTAGGACTCCCAATAAGGCACTTAAAATATATCTTTATAGCATGATACTAGATTTCCTAACTTTGCTTATGCCATGATACATTTAAATAACAGAAAGTTAAACTTGTAACTGCCACTAAGGAAGTAAACTACTATAATTTGGGAGGAAAATGATGAGAGGAGAAAATCAGGAGGGAAGAACTCCTTTTCCTACAAAACTATGTCAAGGAAAATAATAATAATAATGACATATATCTTGGGAATATCATTAGCATATGATGGTAAAGAAAAGAAAGTGAATGAATTACATGTAAAGTATAGCGACATTTTCGCAACAGAATATCATATTACAAATTTCATTAGGAGTAGAAATAGGAGTTTTTGGGTTGTTTTATTTAGATTCACTCTTTAATTTTTCATGGACAAAATATAGATTACTTATGTAAATTCAAGGGAAAATATTCAGACAAATTTTAAAACTTGCTTCTAAACAACTGTTTTAAACTCTTTTAGCTATTAGAGTAAATAATTACTGCTGGTAATGCATACACTAATTCCTAGTGCTTAAACAATAATGCTTATATCCAGCTACTTATTCTTGAATGGTAATCAGAAGATTAAAAGGACTAAATTTTTAGATAGTATAAAATAAAAACTTCATGTTCATGATGTATAAGTTCCATCTATAATCATCTCCCTAAATTCACTTCTTTCCCCCCACGACTTTCTATCTACCCGCATCTATGTTCCTAACACAAATCTACTGTAGAGTTCCCCAAGCATGTCAATCCTCTGACTGGTGGAGCACAATTTCACCTATCCACTAAGGATTCAAATCAGACAAGCCTTCTGGAACAACCCTGGCGTACCCATTCCCGTCACTGGGTTTCAATTGTACCTTGCTTGAAGTTCTTAGAATACTTAGCATGCTTAATTTTTTTAAAGATTTATTCATTCATTTATTTGATGATTACAGAAAAAAGACAGAGATCTTCTCATGAACAAGTCTGTCCCCCCCAAATAACTGCAAAGGCCAGTTCTGGGTAAGGCCAAAACCAGACACTTCTTTAAGATCTCCCAGGTAAGGGAGGCCAGGCAAGGGCCCAAACATTTGGGTCATACTCTGCTGCCATACATCTGCTGCTTAACCTGCCAGGCCATAATGCAGAACCCTGAAGAATTAACCTATTTCTGAAAATATTTAGGTGACAGTTTACCTAATACTATACCACCTTAGAGTTTCATACAAATTAATTACATGCTTTAAATTCTGGCTCAGAAATAACATTAAGGATTCAAGGAAACGTAATGGAAAAAAAACCCTTAAATCTACAGCTGGCTTTGTGGTATAGCCAGTGGACAGAAGATCTTTCCCTCTCTCTGTCTCTATCTCTTTAAATTCTTTAAAAAAAAAAAAAAGATTTATTTATTTTATTACAAAGTCAGATATACAGAGAGGAGGAGAGATAGAGAGGAAGATCTTCCATCCAATGATTCGCTCCCCAAGTGAGCTGCAAAGGCCGGTGCTGAGCCAATCCAAAGCCGGGAACCAGGAACCTCCTCCAGGTCTCCCACGAGGGTGCAGGGTCCCAAAGCATTGGGCCGTCCTCAACTGCTTTCCCAGGCCACAAGCAGGGAGCTGGATGGGAAGTGGAGCTGCCAGGATTAGAACCGGCACCCATATGGGATCCTGGGGCGTTCAAGGTGAGGACTTTAGCCGCTAGGCCACGCCGCCGGGCCCTATCTCTTTAAATTCTTAAGAAGAAGAAAAGCTAAATCGGGCATGTACATAAATTCACAATTATTTTTTGCAGAGAGACAGATGAAATTTTTAGCATATTTCCAAAGTGATCACTGATCCAAAAAGAATTAAAATATAGTTCTCACTTTTACATAGTTTACTTCTCTGAATATCTTGATGTCTAGCACAAAAACTGGATTTTATTAGATACGCTGAGTGGACATAGTAAAAGAACAGAAATGGTTTCCAGAAGGCAAGAAATAAATGGAGTATGACACTACTTTCAAGCAAATACTTAAAACAGATCATAATTCTGGCATTAATGTAGTGAATTTCTATCTGAAAATACATCAATCTCATCAAAACTTAGGTAAAACAAAAATAATTTTGGGGGGGAATAATGACATAATGGGGCTTCTTACTCAAGATTTGATGAACCCATTTATAAATAAATCTAAGAGAAGTATTAAAGGCAAAAACATTTACACACTTACTGATTCAAGAAAAATTATTCTATTAGATTTTCTAACGAAAATCTAAAAAGAATTTTGTAAATATGACACTGTTAAATGTTCATTGGTAATATTAAAAATATATATCATGATGAGCGTTTTCCTGATAATTCATACAAGTCTGGCCATAAAATCCTAGAAGTTAAATAATCATTCTGGTAAGATTTTCAATGTTTTTGATCTCCTGTTTTCCCCCTCCCAACTTCCCAAGGAAGGAAACATTTTTGTCAATCTCATCAGCCTCAGTACCACCAAGAATGTACCAAATTAGCTAAAAATACTCACCTGTCCTTGTTTCCAACATTCTTTGAAAAGCTTCCAATTATTACTATTTTTATAATCCTTAAGCCATAAAATATGCTTCTCACAGATCCAAGAATGTGGTATATCACTATATAATTTATTGTTTTCATTCACAGCAGGCTTTCTGCTTTCTTTGGGTTCTTCATTAGGCTCTGGTTTTACATTTATCTTGGAGGATTTACTTGGTGGAATTTTGTTTTCAACAACTGAAGCAATGATGTCATCCAGAATGTTGGGCATAGTCCGTCCACTTTTGCCACTCTATTAAGGAAAAAAGATGAACTTCCTAAGAAATTATATTTTGACAGTAAATGAACTTACTCTTTTCCCATATTCTATTATTTTTAAAACGGATTTGCCACTAGCACAGAAAGAAAAAAAATCACAATATACCTCATTAACAAATGTGCAGTTATATTAGTTGAATAAGGAAACTTGGCTATTAGAAAATCTATTTACTTTAAAGCCACACACACAGAATGACAGTGAGGGAAAGACAGAAAAAGACAGATATTCCATTACTGAGTTACTCCTCAAATGCCTACAACAGTCAGGCTGGATTCAGGAAAAAACCAATACAGACTTCCCATATGGGTTGCAGGGATTCAATTACTTGAATCATTATCTCACGTTTCCCAATGTACATTAGTAGGAGGCTAGAATCAGAAGCAAAGCAATCAGGACTTGAACCTTTACTAGTATGAGATGCCAGTATGACAGGCAGTAGCTTCACCTGAGGCACTACATCACCAGCCCAACAAATCTGATTCATTCTTCTTTTTTGAAGATTTGTTCATTTGACAGGCAGAATTATAGAGAGGCAGAGACAGATCTTTAATTTGCTGGTTCACTCTCTAAGTGGCCTCAACAATTGGAGCTGAGCTGGTCTGAAGCTAAGAGCCCGGAGCTCCCTCGGGGTCTGCCCAGTGGATAGAGGGGTCCAAGGACTTGAGCCATCCTGTTGCTTTCTCAGGCATATTAGCAGGGAGTGGAATCGGAAGTGCAGAAGTCACATCTCAAACCATATGGAATGCAGGCATTGCAGGCAGCGGCTCAATTTGATATGTCACAATTAAGGCCCCACCATTTGATTTCAAATGTAATTATTTACTAGTTAGTTCACAGCCAGCAGAAGTCTAAATTCACCTACATGTAAGCTCTATATGAAAATAAAAAATCTGCTATCATGCTTACTGCAGTTCCCATTGAATACACTGGAGCAAAGGCAATGCCAGCGTCTGTAGAGCCCACACGTAATTTGCCAGCTGTTGTGGTCAGCAAATCCCGCAGAGTTGAACCTTGTTCATTACTCTGAGACACAGGAGATGATGTTCTGCCATTTGGAGAATCAGAGATGTCTTGTTCTCGCCCTTCTTTAATTTGTTTATCAAGGTCAAAATCTTTATTTTCTGAAGCAAAACATTACACAAAATATTAGCAATTAAGCACAGTGCTGAAGTACAAAGAAAACTGCCACACTACACGTAACAGAAGAAGATCAATAGCAGTAGTGACTGATTCACCTGAGGACAAACCACAGGATGAGTCAAAGCCTCAAAATGGAGAAGTGGTTTAAATACCATAAAAAGTTTTCTTGATATCTTAACACATGTAGTTGGCTTTGTACCTGTCACAAATACAAAATGCTATAGTAGAAATAAGTAGAAAATAAAGGCAAGTTACAAATCTAATGCGCTGCTCATTTTTATTTAAATGCTCACAACCAATGATTCTTTAACTTTAATGCAATCATAGGACGGCTAGTTACTAATGAGCATAGAACTGTTTCTATTGGATGTAAACGTCATTCAAGTAAAAGACTAGTAGTATTTCGTTAAATTATAATCCTCTATTATTCACTTACATAATTTGCCATATTTACCTTTTTTTTCCTCCCTGGCTTTTTGTTCTGCAAGATCTGCTAACCAGTGCAATGGTGATTGGGACTCTGGAGGTGTTAACTTGCTCTCTGTGCTGACATCACTCCTTGGGCTGCTGTTGCCACTGGCCTCAGACTTCTCAGGTATATTCTGCTGTTCAGACTCCGGTACACAGAGAGAAATTTTACTACCGTGGTTAAGAACATTCTGTAAAACCTGCAAGGGCCGAACAAGTGAATCTTTTACCATTAGTTCTTTAAGATTCAGAGTGAGGAAGTTATTAGGAATATACACAGAAACACAAAAAATGTAACTCATAAAACACAAGTCCCAAGTTGAATTTCAAGTATCAATGTTTATTAATTTAACCAGAAATTTTATTTGAATAATTAGAAACTTTTACTCACTTGAGATACACCATTCATTGCAGGAAAATTTCCACCTTGTAAATTCTGTTTGTTAGTACAATGACAATGGGATTTAATACCATATTTTTCCCTAAGAATGTGCATGGCATCTAGAAGATCTGTCAAAACTACAAAATAAGATGGTAGTACATTAATAAAAGATTACACTAGTTATTAAGACTACACATTTTTTTTAAAATCTTGTTTCTAAATTAGGAAACGGGTTCCTTGTACTTTTTCAATTTTCTTTTCTATACTATTCTTTAAAACAATCACAGAACTGATCACCAAATTTATTTTTCTTTTTATTGTTAAAAAATCATATTCACAAATGACATTAAGTTTTTATTATAGGCTTTCTCATTACATTCTACTTTATCCTTAAAATAATTCCATGGCCAGTAGGGTGGCAGAGCCAGCTAAATCTCAACCTGTGGTGCCAGCATCCCATATGAATGGGATCCCAGCTGCTCCACTTCTGATCTAGTTCCATGCTAATAGCTTGGGAAAGCAGCAGACAGTGAGCGAAATGTCTTGGCCTCTGCACTCGTTGAGAGACATGAAGCAGTTTCCTGGCTCTCAGCTTTGGACCAGCCCAGCTCTGGCTACTGGGCCAGCGGGTAGTGCGTTTTCTCTCTCTCACTCTTTGTCTCTCTGTAAGTCTGCCTTTCAAATAAAAACTAACTAACTAAAATGGTTCCATGATGGCTTGTCTTTTTTCCTTTAACACATACCTAACTTAAAGTAACTAAGCAACACAATTTGATTAGTCAATCTTACCTCAACATTCTATTAAACTTTCTAGATAATCTACTCATTTAAGTGTTTCTTTAATATGAAGCAAGTAAGACTTTGTGTACCAAGCAAACAATATGTATTTATACTTACCAGAACCAGGAATAATTTGAGTTGGCATTAAATGTTTATGATCATGAGGTTGTCCCTTCACACACTTCATCCAAGCATACAGTTCTTTATCTGTAAGATAATATACTATGTTTTATATATGTATAAAGCCATATATAGCTTTGCTGTAATAAAACTGACAGTTTAACACATGAACAATAGTTACATTAAAATGTTAATGATGGGTTTCAAATATATGGTTCTTAAAAAAATAGTTACACTATTCTATGTTTTATACAAATAGCTACACAAAGTGGATATAATAACCTTTACTAGTATGATGTCTGCAATACCTTTAATGTTTAATCATCTGTATCCTATCTAAGACTAGCTTCTTTATAGCTACTTTCTTTTTATCTCTTAGGTATTTTCTATTCCAAACAGGGTTTGTGCCTGTTCATAGAACACTGACACAAATTAGAGGCTACTACCAACTTATTTTCCTTCTGTATTTCGAAGATGTGCAGAGAAACTGTCATGAAGCATGTGCAACTTATTACTGCGATTGTTGCCTTCGAACAAGACTTCATACCTAGAACTATAAACATATTAAACTTCAGTATGAAGCATACTATTCATAAGAAAAAAAGTCAACACGATGGCTTCAGGGAAACTTTATAGATTTAGTGGCAGGGACAACTACTTAAGATGCAGCTATAAGGGTTTCAAAATGTATTTGCAAAGCTTAATAAACTCAGTATAGAAAAATCCAAATGTTTCACGAAAACTTTAGATTAAAAAAAATTCTGACTCAGTCTAAAAGTGATCATCTTAAAGCTCGGATTTTCCTTGCCCAAATCAACAGTTATTTGTAAATGTTTTACAACATCCAAAGTTATGCATGAAATCTATTGTGGGCTTATTACTGTACTTAACAATGAAGATGATTACATAGGGGTGGGCACTGTGGTGCACATTAAACTGCTGCTTGGGACCCTGCATCCAACATCAGAGTGCAATTTTCAGTCCTGACTACTACTTCCAATCCAGCTCCCTGCTAATATGCCTGGAAAGCTGCAAGTGATGGTTCAAGGATTTGAGCTCCTGCCACCCATGTGAAAGACCTGGATTTAGACATTTGCTCTTGACTTCAACCTGACCCAGCCCCTAATCAGTGAGGGCATTAAAGGAGGGGAGCAAATCGAAGATGTGAGATTTTCTCTCTCACCCCTGTTTCCTTTCTTCCCTCCATTATTATACCATCCAAATACCCTACAAATAAAATCACTACAAAATAAAACTTAAGGTAAGGCTGCATTTCACAGAATGATAATGTGATTAACAATATACTTTTTTTTTTTTAAAGATTTTATTATTATTGGAAAGCTGGATATACAGAGAGGAGGAAAGACAGAGAGGAAGATCTTCCATCCAATGATTCACTCCCCAAGTGAGCCGCAACGGGCCAGTGCGCGCCGATCCGAAGCCGGGAACCAGGAACCTCTTCCTGGTCTCCCACGCGGGTGCAGGGTCCGAGTGCTCTGGGCCGTCCTCAACTGCTTTCCCAGGCCACAAGCAGGGAGCTGGATGGGAAGTAGAGCTGCCAGGATTAGAACTGGCACCCATATGGGATCCCGGCGCATTCAAGGCAAGGACTTTAGCCGCTAGGCCACGCCGCCGGGCCCAACAATATACTTTTAAAATGAATAGCATTATGTAACAAATCAAGAAGTAACACATTTATTTTGGTTACCATAAATGTTATATCTTATTTTAAACAAAGTTTCATTGTGACTTATGCCTATATGCAAGTAATACAACAAAATATAATTAACTTTTTAAATTTGGTAAAGAAAGTAGAATCTGGAAAAAGGAATATAAAATTTTTCATAAAATGTTATAATACAGTTAACTAATAACTGAAAATGTCAAAACATTTTTACAGTTTTAAGGATGTCACTTCCTAAAATGCATTTTTTATTATGGTTTGAACATTTTCCATAAATACATAAAAATAGGTCCCGGCGCCATGGCCTATTAGCTAAAGTCCTTCGCCTTGAATGCGCCAGCATCCCATATGGGTGCCGGTTCTAGTCCCGGCAGCTCCACTTCCCATCCAGCTCTCAGCTTGTGGCCTGGGAAAGCAGTTGAGGACATCCAAAGCCTTGGGACCCTGCACCTGCGTGGGAGACCTGGAGGTAGCTTCCTGGCTCCTACTTCGGATCGGCACAGCTCTGGCCGTTTGGCCACTTGGGGAGTAAATCATCAAATGGAAGATCCTCCTCTCTGTATATCTGACTTTGCAATAAAAGTAAAATAAATCTTTAAAAATTCAACACATCCTAGCTGGGTAATTACATAGATAAGAGGAAAGCATATTCAAGTAAGCCTCTGGAGAGGCGTAGAGGAAAGTGGGTGAGATACATGTTTCAATTTTTTTTTAAAACTCCTGTGTTGTAGCAGGGAAAGCAGAGGAATGTCCTTTGCTGTCAAACATCTAAGGATGCAGGCTAATTTTAAACTTGTAACTTTGTGGAGCCCAGCGGTGGGCCAGGGTGGTCTACACTGCAGCATCTGTCAGAGAGCTGGGACTAGAAGCAGGCCATGTTAAGCTGGGCTGCAGCCACTTGCAAGTCTAACACCTGGTGTTGGGAGTGGGCCTCACAGGTGGAAATCTAGGGACTCTCCTACTGGGTTCCCAATGCTGAGTGTAAGAACTGGGGTTGGGGACAGATTGGATAAAACAAGTCTGTGGCACACCTCAGCATGCCTGTGGGCCAGGTATGGAGACAGACTGGGTTGGGATAGTCCACAGCCCCTGCTGGAGCACTGGAAAGCAAGGATGGAGTGTGTGCTCAGCCAGGCTAGGCTGTACCACCTGCCAGCATGTACAAAAACTGGGACTGGGCATGGATCTGGAGGGTTATTTGGGACTGCCTTAAGTAGCAGCACCTGCTGGTCAGGTCTGAGGTGGGGTAAGTTGAGGGATCCTGGCTACAGCACCTGCTGGTTTGTGTGAGAGACTGTGTTGGAAGTAGAACTGACCAGGCAGCTGCATCCATTGGTACATGTGTTGGCTGGTGCAGGGAATGGAACAAACCTGACCCTAAACCAGCTGGTCTACACAAAAGTCTGAGGTCACCCCAGCAGAAGTTTCCTAGGGGACTTCCCAGCTAGACCACTAGACTTAAACCCGATCCTCATGGAAAACCACAAGCTACATGTGGTTTGACCTTGAAGTGCATGCATCAGGACTGGGCCTCTTTAGTTGCTGATGCTCATGTAATGGAGCACACACCCAAAAGCACATGAAAAGACATGACAACTGGCTCATCTAGGCCTGTAGGGGACATTGAGTGCTTCACCAGAGGATGGAAAACACAACAGGTTGGAAAACTCTCCAAAGTTTTCCAGAAAGTGTCTGAGTCTGTGGATACACTAAAGCAAACCTAGTTAGCCAACAGACCTCGACATTGTCTACCCTGGTGCAACAAAGTCGACAATGCCTCACAACTATGAAAACCACGCAAGTTAACACCCTTGGAACACTTTCCCACATTAGGGCATCTAATATGTCATCAGAAGACTGTTCCCCATCCCTGGGTGCAGCAAGGAAGTGGTCCCTTCTTAACCCCTGGGGGAACAAAAAACTGAAACACTTAACTCACCTACCTTCTTCTACTCCTTGATCCTCCCCACCCTAATCAGAAGCCCACATGGGTATGCATCCCTCTGAGCTAGGTAACCATTACTAAAATTAAAAAAATAAAAAATTTTGAGGAGCTCACAAATGCTGCTATAAAAATATTCCAACTCATAGGAAAAAATTCCCCACCACTGAACCTAATACACTGTTTTGAAAAAGAGTCTAATGAAAATGACATTTGCTGTTTTGAAATATTAAATGGTTTATCATTAAGTATTTGTCATGGTTTTAGAAGTTATTTATTTACATATTTAAGGGCAGAGGGAGAAAGAAAGAGACAGAATGCAAACTCCTATCCAGTAGCTTAGTTCCAAATGCCTGCTTTGGCAGGACCAGGATGAAGTCAGATACAGGGAGCTCAACCTGAGTTGGTAGTAGGAACCCAACAACTGGATTTCTCACTACTGCCGCACATACCCTGCATCAGTAGAAGCTGTAATTAGGAGCCCAAGGTAGAGCTCAGCACTGAACTGAATGTAAGCACTCTAAAGGGGGACACAGGGGGCTTTTACACGTAATGACAACATGACTCATATCCTATGCATTTCATTAGAACATAACCCTCAACAAATAAGCTTCAGCATTGGATATTTCCAAAACTGTCCTAAAGTTTGTTGAAACACTTCTGACACACATAACTACTTCCTTTATAAAATGTACTATATCCAGCTGAAATTTAAAAAAAAAAGGGGGGGGGACATTTTCGGTACTATTTTCCCTAAATATTGAAAATGATAGTTCTAAGGGCCCATGCTGCAGTTAAGCTACTGCCTGGAAGGCTGGTATGCCATGTAGCAGCTAGTTTGTGTGCTGGCTGCTCCACTTAGGATCCAGCTCCCTGCTAATACTCTGGGAAAATGGAAGATGACCAAGGTGCTTGCACATCTATTCCCACATAGGAGACCTCAATGGGGCCCCTGATTTTCATCTGAACCAGCCTAGCAGTAGCAGCTTTCTGGTGAATGAACTATTGGGTGAAAGACATTTTAAAAAATTTCTTTTCTTTTTTTTATTTTTTAAAAAAATTTTATTGGAAAGTCAGATATACAGAGAGGAGGAGAGACAGGGAGGAAGAAGCCTGCTGGTTCACTCCATAAGGGGCCACAATGGCCAGAGCTGAGCAGATCCGAAGCCAGAAGCTTTTTCCAGGTCTCCCACACAGGTGCATGGTACAAGGCTTTGGGCCGTCCTCGACTAGTTTCCCAGGCCACATTCAGGGAGCTGGATAGAAGTGGGGCTCCCGGGATTAGAACTGGCGCCCACATGAGATTCAAGTACGTGTAAGGTGAGGACATTAGCCACTAGGCTACTGTGCCGGACCCAGAATTGTTTCTCCTTCCTTCAAATAAATGAATGAATAATAAGTAAATAAATAAATGATCTTTTAAAAGGAATATGTGTTAAGAGAACAGCTCCAAAGATACAAAAATTTTCTCCTCACAAATGATGAATTCTGAGGGATAAACACTGACAGAGGTAGAATATTCCTGATGGCTTTTACTTCAGCTTTACTGACGGGTATTTAGAAAAATCAGGTCATACTAGAGTAAATATTCAAATGTGGCTACGTTTATTACTTGAATGAACGGGTTGTAGTTAGAGTTCAGGTTTATGGTGCTGGTATCCCTTACAGATGCCAGTTTGAGTCCTGGCTGCTCCATTTCTGTTCTACCTCCCTGTGTTGAGACTGTGGAACTAAAGAGCAAGCTAAGTAGTAACAAAGTGTTCTGAGTGATAGATGAATCAAGAAAATTGTATGTTATGCAGTAGGCAAATAGTACTATGATAGTAATAAGAAATAGTATTAGGGAGTAGTATTAAGAAATAGATCAATGATAAATGAATGTCTAGCAATAAAGAAAATAAAGCTAAGTTAATGGCAAAAACGTGTGTTAAAAGA
Organism: Ochotona princeps; assembly: GCF_030435755.1. Taxonomy (NCBI): domain Eukaryota; kingdom Metazoa; phylum Chordata; class Mammalia; order Lagomorpha; family Ochotonidae; genus Ochotona; species Ochotona princeps. The sequence goes on from NC_080844.1 coordinate 27,393,935, forward strand.
TAACATCAGGTGATTATATAGATTAAGGTCAAGGGATAGCATTAAATAAGTAACTAGTAATAAGGTAATCAAAACAAACATGTAGGTGTTAAGAGATAGCAATTAGTAAAGGGTTGTACAAGTAATACTAATTAGAACATAGGACAAATGATGTTAGAATAATGCTGACTGATAAATTGTTAAGCTGATTGTTAAGTTTGGCTCTGTAATGAGAGCTTCCCTTGCTATAAGGAGAACCAAGGTAAAGTCATGACAGGCCTCAAACAGGCTAGGTCCAAGTTTCAGTTCCTAGAATTGAGGTACCAGTAGATGGAAGACTGAACCTTCTGTTTCCTCCTCTCTGTAACTCTGCCTTTCAAATACAAGTAAAATAAATTGGGCCCAGTGCGATAGCCTATGGATAAATCTTTGCCTTATATCTGCTGGGATTCCATGTGGGCGCCATTTTGTACCTTGGCTGCTCCACCTTCCATCCAGCTCCCTACTTGTGGCCTGGAAAAGTAATTGAAGACAGCCCAAAGTTGGTTTCAGCTCTGCTCTGAAATTTAGTAGCCTGTTAATATATACCCTGGATGCCACCAAGTGCTGGTTCAGGTGTTTGGATCTTTGTCAACTGCATGGGACACCTGGACTGAATTCTTAGCTCCTGGCTCAGTCCAACATTTTTTGAGCATTTTGGAGTGAGCCAGAGGATGAGAAAATCTCTTTCCATGCCTTTCAAATAAATCAGTAAAAACCTAAATGTGGACTATACTGAGAACCTATCTGCCTGAAATGAAAAGGTATCTGGCAATCATCATGTTAAAAGTTACAGATGCAGGTAAATTTTAGAAAATCTAGCCACTAAACTTTGATTACTCTTTCTCTTAAAAACAAACTTTAGGGCCTTATGTGGTAGCCTAGTGGCTAAAGTCCTCGCCTTGCACGCACCAGTTCTAATCCTGGCAGCCCTACTTTCCATCCAGCTCCCTGACTGTGGCATGGGAAAGCAGTCAACGACTGCCCAAAGCCTTGGGAGCCTGTATTCACATGGGAGACCTGGAACAAGCTCCTGGCTCCTGGCTTAGGATCTATTCAGCTCCAGCTGTTGCAGCCACCTGTGGAGTGAATCAGCAGAGGGAAGATCTTTCGCTCTCTTTCCTTCTCTCTGGAAATCTCCCTTTCCAATAAAAGTAAATAAATCTTTAAAAAACAAACAAACAAACAAAAAAACACTACAAACTTTATGGGAGAATATCTGATGTAGTCCCATCACTTGAGACACCTAAGAGCCTGAGAGATAGCAGATGACAGCTCAACTATTTGAGAACTTGTCACCCATGCTGAATTCCTGAACTGAGTTCTAGACTCCTGACTCTAACTTGGTCTTGCCTTTGCTATTTAACAGGGAACTTATCCAGTCAATGAAAAATGTGTTTCTATGCTGTAAAAAAAAATTAAAATAATAAAATTTTATGTAATATATTCATATTTAAAGGGGTTGGCACTGTAGCACAGCACATTAACACACCATTTTGACTACTGGCATCCCAGAGCACTGGTCCAAATACCAATCCAGCTCCCTCCTAATCTGTTTGGGAAAGCAGGGGAAGATGGCCCAACAACTTGGACACTGTTACCTCCATGGAGATCCACCCTAGCTGTTGCAATCATTTGAATAGTAAAAAAATGGATGGAAGATCTCTCATTTTCTGTTACTCCCTGACTTTCAAACACATAATAAACATATAAATCTTAAAACAAACCTCTAGAACTCTTCCTCTCTTTGGCCTTGTAACAATCCAAGCAGACCACAAATCCACATTTTTGGCAGACCCAATGAATGTTAAACAATGTTGCTTCACATGCGTCACACATCTCTCGGACTCCTCTCACTGCTCTTTTCCAGGCAATTTTTGCTGAAATGCAGAGAAAACAGTAATGGTAAGGAAAATACACGCTCTGCCATGCATTTAAAATGGCTTACATTTACAACAGGTTTTCTCAAGCTTGGTAATTTTAACATTTTTGTGCTGAGCAATTCTTTCTTTTAAGAGGTAATACTTATGTACTGCAGTATGTCTTGTGACGTCTCTGGTCTCCACCAACTGTACACAAACAGCACATGACCATAAAAATGTCTACTGTCAATACCAAATGTTCTCTGGATTTAAACTACTGATTTTAGGTAAGGGAAGAAAAAGCAGCTAATAGAGCAGCTACATAGTTAGGTAGTATCAGTGCTTTACATAAGCAAATAAAATTAACAGCTACTTTCCAAACAAATCTATGAGACTGTTATCTTCCCTACATAACAGACCTAATACTCAGAGATTTATAAAAATTTGTATAGTTAATACGAAGAGTAGCCTCAAGAGTCAAATACAAGCAACTGAAACTGAATCTCCTTGCATAGTAAATAAGATTCACACAGCTGCACCCAAAATAATCGTATAATTATGGTTGATGTTTTAATGGCAAAACAGTATCATGATATCATAAAAGTTTAATCCACTAACTTCAACCTCAAAAGAAACATTAATAAACTTAAGCATACTTGCACTTGTACACAAAAAGATTATTACAATTAAAAATCAAGACTAGGTAAGAACTGGAATTTCTTCCACAAATTAAACATACTTCAAACAAAAATTTCTTAAAATGAAATTTATAAAATATGTGTTTTATTTCCTTACCATCCTTCTTCACCCAGGACAAAGCTGTTTTTTCAGATGTTACTAACTGACAGAACTTATCACCTATTATATCCAAGATATACTTAGAAGTTTCCAAGTCTAATTCATCGTCTTCATAATTTTCATGTGTCCATAAACTCATAGCTTCATCATCATATTGGTCAGGAGAAGAAAAACCATCTATTCTAACCACTCCATTTTTACTAAATGACAATCTGAAACATTAAAACATAAAAGCAGCAGATGTCAGTTATTATGAATCACAGAATCATTTTTAAAAACTGGTACAATTAAGTGGAAATACCTGTAATTTAAAAATTAAAAATTAAAAATGGGGTAGTTCCACATATTTATTTTGTAAGAATCTCATACATGCAATACAAATAATTAGCACGAATTTGGGGTTATTCCAAGAGTTTCCCAATCATTTAATCACTAAAATTCAAACAAATGAAAAAAAAGTCCAAATATTTGATGAGTAAAAAGAGTAAAAATGTGGTACCAGTATAATTCAGAGAAAAATGATACTTTTATGTAACTTAAAAGCAGGAATTATTAATGTTGAAAATGGACCAAATCATTTTAGGATTTTTACTGGTAGTCTTAAAATAATGAGACACTTTCATTAATTAAAATACTTCATTCAAGTGATGTAGACAAACAAGGATGAAACACCTAATTCTTTATTAAATCCATTTAATGTGCTTACACTCAGTTTTAGAGAATGCTGAGGCAAATGGGATGCAAGACCTCCCTCACCCACTGGCTGCTAGTTCTTCTTCAACCACCTCATATTTACTGTCTTTACTCTCAGGGAAAGTTTGATATTCCTCATAAATAATAGTGCACTTTTTTCTAACTTTTCTTTTATCCCCATTTATACTTTCATCATTTCCCTTTTCTGTTTAAACTGGTTTTTTTCCTTTTGCTATAACGTTTTGTTACAATCTTGTGTTATCTTTATGTAACTTTTTTCCTTCAAATTTTACCTATACTTTCTTATCTCAATTTTCCTTTTGCAGCCTTTTTTAACTCATTTTGCATGCTTTTAACTATTCATTTCTATAACTGTTCTCTGAAGTTCACCAAGACTATGATAAGGAAGAAATAGAAAGAACTTGGTCTGTTCTACCAATACTAATTTTTTGAAGGTCTTTCCTGGGCCAATAATAAGGTATATTTACTAGAATAAAGTGTTTCAACTTCTTTTAAAGAAGAAATTAATTAAAGTGTTTAATATGTATAGCTCCACATTAAAGACTTTACATATGACATTCTCTCCTTTAGCACTCAAAGTATATGCATGAGACAAGCTTAGCTGTAGCTTAAACAGGAACGAATCAACAGAGACGGATTAAAAACTAGAAGCAACATATAAATTATGCTCTACTGAGTATTTGGCTCAACTATTTTTTTAAAAGGACTTATTTTTATTTAAAAGGCAGATTTACAGAAAATTGGAGACAAGACAGAGATCTCCCATCCATGCGTTCACTTCCCAAATGGTCACAACAGCTACAGCCAAGATGATCCAAAGCCAGGAGTTCCTTCTGGGTCTCCCACCTGCGTGCAGGGATCAAGGGCTTGAGCCATCCTCCGCTGTTTTTTCAGTCCCTAAGCAAGAAGCTGGACTGGAAGTAAACCACTGGGACAGGAATTGGTGTCCACACACGATGCTGGCAGGTGGAGGATTAGCTTACTGAGCCACATGCCAGGCCTCCTATTATCTTTTTAAGATTATTCATTTAATTTGAAAGGTGGGGTTAGGAAGAGGAGAGACAGACACATACACACAAAGTGGTTCAGTTCCCAAATGGCTGCCAACAGCTGGAGCTGGGCCACATGGAAACCAGGAACTCCATTTGGGGCACCCATGTAGGTGGTAGCAACTTAAGTACTTAAGCAATCACTTGCTAGCTTTCAAGGTACATTAGGAACAAAATGGATGGGAAGTATAGTAGCCAGGAAATGAATGGCACTCCAATATGGGATATGGTGCCTGAAGCTTAACCTGAGTTCTAAAAGTACTAAGTAATACTAATAACAGTAATATTAGGTAATAATTTTAAGTGGCTTTATACAAATCTTAAAAATGCCTAAATAAAAAACTACATGGTGGAACTGGTGCTGTGGCATAGCTGCTAAAGCCATTCCCTGCAGTGCCAGCATTTCGTATGTCCTGGCTGCTTCACTTCCAAGCCAGCTCCCTGGGAAAGCAGTGGAAGCTGGCCCAAGTGCTTGGGTGCCTGCCACCTACACGAACCAGATGATGAAGTATCAGACTCCTGGATTTGGCCTAGTCCAGTTCTGGCCACTGAGGCCATTTGGGGGAGTGAATCAAAAGACTGAAGGTTTCTCTTGCTCTTTACTTACTCCTCTGTAATTCTGCCTTCCCAACAAGTAAGTTAAATAAAAATACTGTTTCCCATCATTTTTGATTTAAAAAAAGCATCAACATTTTTTCATTAAGAAAAAATTCTTTCAAAGAATGGTCATATGGAATGTAATGTGAGCATACAATTCTACAGTTACTGTTAAAACATAGCATTCTAAAGTGTTTAATATTCTTCCTTAACGTGAAAACTCACTTCCATATCTACTACTCTCAGAATAGTACAATTTCTAAAAATAAAAATATCTTCCCAATTTCACATTTTCACTTACCGTCTAAAGTAATAAAATCTACAAAATACTGGTGAGTGAGCTGGTTCTTCTCCTTTTTTACTACGTATAAGCCTACATTCTCGGCACTTTTGTAAATTAGGTCCTATCTCACAGCAGGAGTCATCCTGTAAAAAGGATTCTCCAGTTTGCTTCAACTTCTTGACTTTTCGCCAATCTTTTAAAACCGAACGAGGGATGCCAGCTGTAAAACAAGTAGCAAAGTATTAGGGTGGGATTATGTTTTGGAGAAAGGCACATTTCTTGAGATGAAATTCAAGTCAACTGTACAACTGTCATGCTATGGTAAAGACTGCAGGAAAAAAGCAAAAACAGTTTATATGAATTAAGTAAAGGTTCACAACATACTATGTTTTACTGGCAGATTATTCCTACTAACCAAATAAACCAGATTCTTGCATCAGTACACTGAGAAGGCAGAGCAAAGTAAATTTTGCAGCTGACTGCACTCTTTAACAAATGCACAACATCACTAAAAATAGAATTCTATAAATTTTCATCTGTCCCTTATTATAGTAACCCACATTTGATATCAACATATTAATGGCAGCAATAACTTTCAGAAAAATAGAAGAGTACTGCAGTCAAAGGAAAGAAACTAACATGACTGTATTTGTTAAAGGAAGAAAATATTATCAAAGTGTAAAGAAAAAAACTCAAATGCATTATACATTCAAGTATTTGTAGAAAACATTTTTTTTTACCATACTCTACAATGTTGTTCCATCATATTTATTAACTTGACCTTTACAAGTTTAGGAACATTGGCTTAAGTCATCTTACAGCAGGAGGAATCTCTAGACCAAATGGAGCTTAAACAAATTATACATAAGCTTGAAGTATTCACATACATGTCAAAGACCAAGCTATGCTAGGACTAGTAATTTTTTTCCTCTAAAGTGGATTTTTCCTGCCCACATAAATAAATTTGTCTACTTGGTAGATTTATCATTTTTGTCATACTGAAAAAATGAATCGCATCTCCAACCCTTATGCTTTCTAACCAGGCCCATTTTGTAAATCGCAGAAATATTCTAAGACTAGATACCCGCACAGACTTTCAGCAGAATTCTTGTTCATAGTTCTAGTTTATGTGTATTGATAACATAGAAATATGACAGAAAAATCATCTATGTTAAAATAGGAATTAGCAAAAGCTAGAGTGGTCCAATTAAACCAGGTCCACTTACTGAGCACCTCCAGAAATGCTTTCCCTTTAATCTTTATTTTATGGCAAGAAGCTATCGGATCATGAATCCACTAGAGAAGCACTATGCATATATACACAGATAAGTGAACACATCTCGCTTATGTCATAAAAATATATTTTTAATAGACTTGTGTAAAAGAGTTGTTATTTTCTCCACTGTATGACAACTTTTTCCTAGGAACTTCATAGAGCTTTTAGACTCAGAAGAATAAACAATAGAACTATTACAATGTTGACCAATTTTTATTCGGCAAATTTTCTTCTAATCATTTACTTTTTAATGCCGCTACAAATAAACTAAATGCAATGTACTTTTATTTTGAATACAAAAATAACTTTAACCCAAATATGCTTTTAATGCAAGATAATGGAACATGTTCAAAGTACAGTTCACTATGTGTTGTGAACAGTTTAAACAGTATAATAAACAGCAAGATATTTCAAAGTAAATACTAGCAGTATGATACAAAATAGGCAATTGGAACTTTTTCTTGTAAAAAAATGAATAAATCACAAAATCATCTATATAATGTTCTCATATAATTTTCACTTCTAGACTAGGCTACACAGTACCATAGCTAACCACTTTTATGAATATAACTATACGTATTTTTTAAATTAGATTTATTTATTTTTATTACAAAGTCAGATACACAGAGAGGAGAGACAGAAAGGAAGATCTTCTGTCCGATGATTCACTCCCCAAGTGAGCGCAACGGCTGGTGCTGCGCCAATCTCAAGCCGGGTACCAGGAACTTCTTTCTAGGTCTCCCACGCAGGTGCAGGGTCCCAAAGCCTTGGGTCGTCCTTGACTGCTTTCCCAGGCCACAAACAAGGAGCTGGATGGGAAGTGGAGCTGCTGGGATTAGAACCGGCGCCCATACGGGATTCCAGGGCGTTCAAGGCAAGAACTTTAGCCACTAGACCATGCTGCCAGGCCCAACTATATGTATTTATACAATAAAACTGGTAATATCTAAAACCTAAAAGTTGGAGATTAAGACATTCAGTCAATAGAAAATACCTAAATCAGTGGGTATTTCTGCTTCCTTTACACAATAAACTTTTCAACCTTAGTAGCAAATGTACAAACACCTGCCCTATCAACAGTAAATAGGAAGAAAAAGAAAAGACAAGTATATGCCACCTTCAAATTATACAGCATCTCTTTAAAAGCACTTTTTTGGAGAAACAAAAATCAGCTAATTATACTTTTGTATAATATAGGACTTGCAGATACATAAATTTGGTGAGTTATTTCAGAGCACAAATAAAACTATATAAAAATTAGTAACAGAAAAGCACCCAACTTTTTAATTATTAAACTATATAATATATATATATATATATGTATTTGAGGAAAAAGTAGATATAAAACAAATCTATTAAATCTGGCTTTAGCATGGAAAAAGAACCATACTATTATATGCATTTGTAAATAAAACATATAATTAGATATATCAAGCACTGTATTTAATCATCCACCAAGTAGTGGCCTAACTCCCTTTTTCTGGCTAAACACGAATCATGACAATCCTACTCAACATTAGAAGAAAAAAAGACATATTTCATCGACAAAATAAATTATCCACTACGGCTCAGAAATTCCTTGAATTATGAAATCTAACAAAATAAAGAACTTTGCTTGGCAGCTTAGAACAAAGGAAGTTACCTTTGCTCATAATCAACAAAAAGCATTTAATACATAATAATTCTTTGGATTTGGCCAACAAATGGGATTTAAACAGCTTCTCCTAAGTTAAATATTAGTTACCAAGCAGGGAAGATTTGACTCATGGGGAAAAAGGCACTAATCCCAGCCTTTGTCTTAGAACGCTTAATTAGGATAATGAATAAATAAAAACCAAAACCAAAAAAAATCCTCTTACTTAGGACATATATTCAATTCAGAACATGCATTATCATTGAGTTAATTTTATCAGCAAACATAACTTTACGAAAACTTCCCAAGTGTTAAAAGCTAAAAGATTTCTATCTTTGTTTTAAAGTTATACCTGAGTATTTGAATACCCAACACCAAAAGAAATGTTATGAGATAAAAGACAATTTTTTGCCACACCAAGTCTCTTAAAGAACATATAAAAAGAGCAACATCGTATGCATAATGTGATATTCAAAATATGGATGATATCCTTTGAAGTTAAACTCCCTCTCTGTCTTCTGACTATACTTGCATTTCAGTTTGTCAGTCTCTCTGTCTCTAGTTGATCTTTTCCTTTGTTCTTTCACTTTCTGACTGTCCTTTTCTATGTTCTATCCTGTTTTTCTCTCCTTCAGTTTGCCTCTGGTTTCCGTACACACACATAGAAAAACCTAATTCAGGGAAAAGGCAAATAAGACTTCAAGCATTCAAAAGCTTGTAAAGTACTTCCTCGAGTGTCCACATTGTCACAGAGATTTCAGATACGGTATATGGATGCGAAAATGGATATAGTGAAACTATTAAGTGTTTTCTGCACTGTGCAACATACCTAAAAAGAAATAAGCAAACTGAGAAAAACTACTTCTAGAATAAAAATATAAACACTTTATAGTGAATATTACTAGTTAAGTACCAATTATTCTGTTAATATGTAGCCATTAAGAAATTTTTTTGTTGTTTTACATGTCAAAGCTTTTTATTTATTATGGACATTCTAAGACTAGGTTCCCTGTTTTTTAGGACATGGAAATTAATATAAGAACTTCCCTCCCTTTATCCTCTACCCACTGTTAAAGACTTACTAAGCAGCATTAGTAAATAGTTGATCATGTGATCATTTCAATAGGTTTACAATTTTGTCATCTGGCTAACAGTTGAGACATAGGCCTCATACATACTACCTTGAGGCCATTTTATAGCAATATGCATTAAATAAGATACTGAGGATAGGCTTTCCCTCCCAGTTTAATGTGGTTATAAAAAAGTATTTTAGCAAATACTTTTGTGACAGCTATAACTGCATTTTTACAATTCTTAGAAATGGTTAAAATTATGAAGAACCCCTAAATTACTCAAAGTGTTACACACATTACTACAGGTCTCTTAAACATGGAAGGTATAAGGTTTTTTTTTTTTTTTCTCATTTCATACTACAGGGTATGTAATATAGAAATGTGGTCAACCAATACACACATAATTAAATGAAGCAACTAAAGACAAATCTTCAGAGAACCATATCATTATTCTAGAAAATTTAGCTCATTCTACCAGAAATAAACTTAATTCACTTACCACTGTTACTGTTGTTCTGTAACTTCAGTTTGCTTTTTTCTTTGGCACTCCTGCTGAGAACTCCATTGGGTTTCAAGTCCTCCTCCATTTCACCCTTTCTCTTCTGTAAATCGTTCTGCTTCTTTTTGTAAGTTGGCTTAGGTTGCCGCTTAGTCCTTTGCTCAGATTTGCTTTCACTTTCATCTGAGTCTCCACTCTCAGAGCCAGATTCATAAGTTCTTTTGGCTTTTCTCCTATTAACTTTGTCATCTTTCACATACTTATCAACTATAACTTTACTATCTATGCTATTTTGTATATCATTAGATGTAGAGGCTATTAAGTTGACTGAACATGGCTTAATAATTTCTGATACAGAATTCCCTGAACTTTCCATTTTATTAGTATTTTTATCTTCTTCTGAATGTCTAGTGAGCCAAGCCTTTTTCAGCTTAGTATGGTAGTTTGGTTGACTTGTCTGGGATGCTTGCCCATTTCCTGCAGAGCTTGCTTTGTTAACTGTACTACAGATTACAGTACTATCCAGGGAAACAGAGTGTGAAGATGTCTGATTTTTCACATTAGGTTCAGTCTCACTGACATTACTACTTTTATACTGAGCTGCAGCCAATGCTGCCTTGTGCTTTTTTAAGTGGATAAAATCAGTTGTGCCTGAGAATCCAGAACTTGACTGAACAGCACTTCCTGTCTTACTGTTAATCAGTGGAACAGGAGCTGTAGTGTTGACCTTGTACTCTTGTGATGGTGCCACAGGTTGACTAACACTTTTTGAAGAGTTACATTCTAGTGATGTAGGAACCAAAATGGTATTTGATAAAGAGTAAATGACTTCTGAACCAGCCCCCCAGCTGGAAATACTTGTGGTAGTGGCTGAAGATGTGAACATCTCCGTTTTGGTGTTACACAGTGTATTTACAGCAGACGTGACTGAACTGGGAACACTGCTCTGGGAGACTTGAAGGTTTTTTTCAGATTTTATTTGAGCACTGTCTGAATTCACACTTGGCAGAATGATTCTTCCAGTCTGTCCAGCTTCTGCTGATTTGAAGCAATCTGTTTTATTTGCTCCAGTTGAGGATTTTTCACTAACTCTGTCTTTAGAAGCTAACTGCACTGCTGGCACGCTATCCATTTTTATACTAGATGGTGGACGCACAATGACAGATGCAATAGCAGCATGTGACTTTCCACTGCTTTTTTCCACATGCCAGTCAGCTTTCTCTTTGCTTAGGTTATTATTAGATCTCCACATTTCTGTCGAACTCTGTTCAGAAGAACTCTTAAAATTAGCCTGACAGTCTTTTGGCTCAGGAATTAAGGTTGGAGGCTTTTGTGATTCTTGAACTTTCACACCAGCATTTACTGGCATCACTGGGGTTAAAGTTGGAGGGGAAAGGCTACTATAACTTGTTTCTTTTCTTTCTAAACTGTGATGGATTGGTGGGTGAAATACTGGTGCTCTATGTAAGGCAGGCATACTGCGGAGTGTATTTGTAGAAGAAACTGTCAAATGGGTAGGACTTCGGCAATCATTCCTGAATGTTGTTACTGAGTGAGATGCAATTTGCTGGGGAAGATGGTCAGGTAGCTTACCTACTATATTTTCATTTTCTGGTTGGTGTTTAATCAAAGGTGGAGGCTTTGAAAGAGATGACATGAATGAAGTCAGAGTCTGAGGATTAGATGCAGCCGCATGAATATTACTCTGTTTATCAGCATAAATATTGGAAACTTCTTTGGATGGGTATGATCTTGGTGGTTCATTTACCACACTATTAGACAATGTAGTGAAATAATTACTTTGGGGCAAACTTTGGGGCACTGAGTGCTTCATTTTGTACAGATCTGATACTGAGCGCTCCACATCTTTATCTTGCTTGATGACATGGCTTTTAGGACTAGAAGATGATGATGACCCTACTCTGGAAAAATCTCGGTCACTCTCGAGTCCCTTGATTTTGCTTGTAAAGGGAGCAACATCAATACTTTCTTGAAGAATTCGACGGTGTTCTTCTTTGTATTTGTTTAATCTCTCTCCAGTTTCCTGGGGTGGCCTTTGTAATTGATTTAACACTGGATCCACAAAATGCCTATGCAAATGACAATCTTTTCCAGTCTGTGACCTATTTAGATCCAAGTCATTTTTTGCTGAAGTGGATGCAATGGACCGTAATGGTTCCATGAAAGCCTTTCTCTCCAGTTCTCTGAAAAAGGAGAAAAAAAAAATACAAAGATTCCTAAAGCCACTTTTTCTTGTAGGATACTTTCTATGCAGCATTTTTTTATAAAACACATTTGGCAAGCACATTATTATTTGGGGCAAGGGAATTATATACCTTACTGTTATTATCATCATCAAATAAATCAGATAGTATATCAATATACAGAAAATTTTTTTAAACTCTAGTTTTTTTTTTCTTTTTAAAGTTTATTTATCTGAGAGTAAAGTTGGGGAGGCAGAGGGGAGCCAGAGATCTTCCAACTGTGGGTTTACTCCACGAACACCTGCAAAAGTTTGGGCCGAGCCAGATGAACCCAGGAGCCAGAAGTCATCTAGGGCTCTCTCACTGATGGCAGGGACTGAAGTACTTCGGCCATCACCTGCTGCCTTCCAGGACATACATCAGCAGAACGCTGAACTGGAAGCAGAGGAGCGATTTGATCCTAGCCACTTTGATAAGGAATGCAGACATCCCAAGAAGCAGCTCAATGTGCTGTGTCTCAACATCAGTCCCCAAGACCTAGTTTTGAGACATCATAGTTGGCTGTTAAAAAGCAAATTATTTTAAGCATCGATGAACTTACTCTTTATGATGATCTACTAAAGTTTTTGTCAATGGTGGACTGGAATGTGCTGTGAGTTTAAGAGGCCGATGAGGCTCTGCACTGGAAGGTCTCACAGGAATGTGACTAAGTAATCCAATACCATCTGCTGAGGTTACAGGGGTGGGTTGGTGTAACCAAGGACTGGGTGAATTCTTTAAAGAAAAAATTAGAGCTGAATTACTATAAAAAGTTAAACAGTATCACGAGACACCAATATTGTATTCAGAAAAATACTAAAGACTTCAAAAATATATCGAGAAACATTCTAATATGCAACCAGTATATTTATGTGGGATTTTTCCATTTTATACAGAAAATCCATTTGTATTAAAACAGTAATTTTCAGAAATGTATTGTTATTAAAAGCAAATCTTAATAGTTTAGCATATCATAAGTGATACATACAGAACATGATTTTGAATGACTGTAAGGAAATATGTGTTAATAGTGAAGACAGAACGTTATTTCTAGAGTTTAACAAAAATAAATTATAATCACATTCACATGCCAATTTATTGTAATAATTTACTTACAATTTTCAAAACCCAAATATAGTCCAGTTTACTATAAGCTACGATTGTTCAACCATAATATGTGGGCATGGTCTAACAGTTACTTTTGTGTATCAATGTTACTTTCCTCATAATTGAATAGATGGTGACAGTGACCTCTATGTTGAGACATACATTTAGTTACTAACTTAAGAATTGTTTCTATATCATTATTGACATTTATTTGTGTTTCGTGAGTTTATCAGCAGGAAGCTGATTTAATACCAAGGAACTTCTTTTGGTTGTTAACTAACATTTTAAATCTCAAACTGATAAGGGAAAGGCAATAGAATTCATCTGGTTGAAGATACAATGCTGTAAAATCACTTACATTACAGATAAATGCAATGACCAAAATCCTATTACACAGAAAAATACAATGATACTTCATAAAGCTTGGGGAAAAATGTAATTATAACACAGATTTACTTTGGTGCACAAAACCTAAAATTCATGCATAGTTTTATAACATATATTTCTCAAAACTCTTTTAAGACCCACTATATGCATGAATTTCAAAATTTTTTCACCAAAACAAATCTACCTTTTAGTTTAATTTTTCATGAACTTTTGGAAGCATAGCTTAAGACTCCTGACCACACTATGTCATTACTGTTACACAAAATTAAATGGCTCCTCTAATAAAACTGTGGTATGATCAGTACCATACTTGCTTTTATGAATGGCACATGTAAGTAGTATTAATTCTGAAACAACTAATGAAATAATTAACATTGTCATTACAATGCCACCCCCAAGAAATCTACTTTGGATCTGGCCCACTTTGAGTTTTCCAAAAATGATGGTATTAAGAAGTTGTTAAAACAAAACAGACTCCAAATTACCTATGCCTTTTGCAATATTGTTCTCAAAGGCAAGAAGTAGAAGCAATCAAGATTTCTATCAACAGATAAATGAACAAAGAAAACGCAGCATATACACAGAATGTAATATTACACAGACTTAAGTTAAAAAGTCTCGTCAATACAACAATTTAAATGAGTCTCAAAGACATTATAGGCAAAAATAAAATAAAACAAAAGACAAACGTCATCTGACTGTATTCCTATGAAGTGTCTAACCTTGTCAAAAATTTGAAATAATAGAAGTAAAAAGATTATTGCCAAGGCTAGAGGAAGCAAAATTAGTGCTTAATGGGTAGACACAGTTTCATTTCTATCAAATGAAAAAGTACTAGAGATCTACTGTACAACAGTATGAACATACTTAAAAGCACTGAAATGTGCACATACTAAAGGTTGAGATGGTAAACTTCATGCTTTTTATAAACCACAGAGATTCGGGAAAATACATGAAAAGCACCCTGGACTATACAGAGTTTATCTGAGTTTAACAGTCACATCTATTTCTGTATTTATAACTGGATGCTGTTAATCACTTCTTACAAACTTGCTCAAGAAACCACACAGCCAGGGAACAAATGAGTCCTACTGATTGTCAACTTCACTAATACTTGTTAGGGAAACAGAATCTTAGCTCTAACTTTCCCAAATACTGGAACTCTCCAACCTTAAAGGACAAGTGCCCTTAAAAAACAAGTGACTTGCAGTGTATATACCATTACTTCAGGGTATTCAAGTGGGAAATATAAAAAAATTTTAGGGATAATTAGGTAGCATGTATCAAAATATAAATTCTAATCCAGGAATTTTACTTCAAGGAACGTCCCCTAAGCAAAACACTCACAATTATATATCATAAATCTAAATCTATTAGTAAATACTACAATTTAAGTTTTACTTTAAGTTTATTTTTTTAAAAATAGGTTTTTCTGACATTTTCACTTCTAGAGTTCTGAGAGTACTAAACATCTGAAAAGATAATTATTGCTTAGAAAATTCTAACACATTTTTGTAAGAGGAAATGACCTCAAAAATGATACTAAAACCGCATTTGGTACAGTATTACTTACCCTCCTCAAAGAAGCTTCAGCATTAACTGCATTTTCTGGGTGAACCCATTTTGAAGAAGGCAAACCAAGTCCTGAGTAAGCATGTGTACCATTTGGATACTGCCAAATAATTGGGTAAAGTCCAAGCTGATTATATGAAGCAGAAGGATGGGCTTGTCCAAGCAGATGAGGGGACTGGTGCTGTAATAACTGTTGCTGTTGCTGGTGTGCTAGTGCTAAATGGCTCAAGCTGCTGGCATGAGCACTGTCCAGTCGCGGGTGGCCACCGAGTAAGGAGGCAGCAGGCACTCCAGGTAACATCGCAGGAAGTAGATGAGGGTGATGAACAGAATGGTGTGGACCACTAGTCAGAGGATGACTGTTAATGGTAGGTAATGGAGTTTGACTAGATGATCCAGCTAATAGGTGAGGTGCAGGAGTTAAGGCAGGGTGATGGGTACCTGGATTTAAACAAGTTCTATGTGATGAGGAATGAAGAGGGAAAGGATGCTGGCCTAAGAAAGGTGAAATGTGATTAGCTCCTGTTTCTGGTCCAATAAGAGCAGGATCTCTGTAAACTGTGAAATGCTCATTTTTATCAATGATCAGGGGGCTCTTAGTGGTTTCCATTGTACTGCCTCGAGTAGGAACTGGATGAAAACTACACCTTGATAAGTCATGCTCCATCTTATTAGCTAGTCTTCTTTCACCAGTGGCCTGGCTATTCACTTGGGTACCCTTAGATTTTAAAGAATCAGGAGAATGAGTAATTTTGGGTTTAACTTCAGGTGAAGGATTAGATTTTGCCTTGTGAACATCTACTGAAACATTAAGTTTAGATTTTATGGTCTCTGGGGGTGGGCTGCGTTTATGTAGCTTATCTTCTGAGACAGACACTGTACTTGAAGAAATGTAGGGAACAAACTGATTTTTCTCTTTTTCCATGTTTAGATGATCATTTCCAGAAGAGGCATTTTTAACATTTGATTGGGTTAAATCTACTTTAACTACATCACTGACCCAGCTCTGGTCAGAATCTTGCTTTGCTGTTTCCAAGTATTTTGTATTGGTAATTGAATGTTTTGAATCGCTAACATTAGGATCCACTTTTGGAAGCTGAAGACCAAAGGTACTTGAGCTTTCCTGAACCATCTTCTCTGAGTTAGTGTCATTTGTAATGTCAATAACAAATTTTGGTGTTGGTGGTCTGGATATAAACTTTTCCTTTGGTAGTAATTCGACTGTGTTTTCTACACTGCATTCCTGAAGAAGTACATCATGAGATTTGTGATCAGAATGGATGGCCTGCTCGGATGAATGGATATTCATTTCTTCTTGTAGCTGTGTGTCAACACATTTTCGTTTTTCTGCTTCTTCCTGTTTCTTATCATCCTTTATTTGATCCCAGTTAGTTTGGTTATCTGTCAATGTTTCTTCTGCCTTCTCATTATTTTGGGATTTTCCTTCTTCCCCATTTATCTTAGAAGTGTTTTTATTTTTCAATTCATCCTCTGGCTTCTGCTTGCAGGAATTATCTATTACCTTCTTATTTGAATTTTCTGAATCACTGCTTTCAGAAAAGTCTGAAACATTGTCAGCTCTCAGTCTTTTCATATTTAGTTTCTTTTCATCATCCTCAGGTTTCCTTCTTTTATTTATCAAGTGTTTGCTTTTACTTTTAGGATTTTCTGTAAGATTAAAACAAAAAAAGAACAGTCATGTTTTCATAATTAATACTAAGTAGGTAGCATATAATGTATTTCGTTTGTCTTCATTTCACTAAGGAAAAAACTGGGTCCTACCTCCTCGTGATATACAATCGTATTTTTCCTCCTTCATCTTCTCTTCATCTGGTATACTGCTATCCGAGCCCTTTCTCTTATTTGGACGGATATTCCTTTGTTGCTGTTGCTGGTGTGTATTCTGTTTTGGTACAGCAGTTTGGGGGTTCATTGCTGGTCTGGGACTATTTGCTTGGGCACGCGTATAATGACCCTAAAAATGAACATTTAACAACAACTGTTTACTACCTGAATCTATGTAACCTAAAGAAAAGTATTTAATAAAAATCTATTGGTTAATAACATACATACGTGAACACTGTTGATATTTTGATTGGCACGAGATCTACGTCGTGATGTAATACCAATATTTTCACCTTTTAATAAAGAGTGAACAACATCATCTAGAAAGGTCATTTGAACCATAGAAGGATCGACATTCTGTGGTTCTAGTACCTAGAATCATGACCCAAAAACAGAAAGTAAACCAATTAGCTAACCACAGTGGTATTTGGTGCAATTATTTTAAACTTGGTATAAACGATTAGAAAACAGTTCAGGATCCTTAATTTGTAAGATACTATCATACTTACAATAATCATTTCAATCAACAATGATGTTATTTTTAAGGAAAATTCATTCATTAATTTGGCACAAAGAGACTTCCTATCTACTGGCTCACTCCCTAAGCGCCCACAGTTGCTGGGGCTACAGCGAGGACCCGGGAACTCAATCCAGGCCTCCTGTACGTGTGGCAAAACCCAATTATTGTTCCACCCGGGGTTCCCACTGGCAAGAAGCTGCAGCTGGGAGCAAATCCTAGAAATCAAACCCAGGTACATGGAGGACATGGGTATCTCAATCACACTATCAAAAACTTGCTCTCAAAGTTACTTCTTTAATTCTGTGACATTTTTTCAACTACTTATCAAGAATTTAAAAGCAAATACATTTTAAGTATACTTTAAAAAAAATAAGGGTAAGAGTTAATTGAGAGTATACATTTAATGGTGAGAATAACAGAGAGGATATAGATACCAAAGTTTTAAAATGAATTTAAAAAACTTAGTGCCAAAAATCCTCACCTTGCATACACAAGGACCCCATATGGGCACTGGTTTGTATCCCCACTGCTTTACTTCCCTTCCAGCTCTGCTTGTGGCCTGGGAAAGAATTAGAGATGGCCAGAAGCACTGGGACCCTGCACCTGCATGCAAGACCTGGAGAAAGCTCCTGGCGTTGGACAAACTCAGCTCCAACTTAGCTCCGGCCGTTGCAGCTACTTGGGGAGTGAACCAGCAAGCAGATCTTTTTCTCTTTCTCTCCTTCTCTCTGTAAATATCACTTTCCAAAAAAAAAAAAAAAAAAAAAAATCTTAAAAAAAAAAAAAAAAAAAAACCACAAAAGAAGAACAGAAAATAGGGGCAAGTATTTGGTCTGCTAGAACATGTAGGTCTTCCAGCTATAGCTCCCTAAACGCAGTCTCCCAACAATGCGCACACTGCCATCCACATCAGAGATCTCAGGCCGAGTTATCAGTTCACAGTGCAGGTTTACCATTGTGTGCACTTACGAGCTTAACCAGAAAATGAGAGTTCCATATGCCTCTATTGGAATCAGTAATTTTTAAAAATAGCTGATAAAATAAATAAAATGAAGAAACACTGGGATAGAGAAAAGGATTTTAAAACATGCAAATAAGTAATTTCAAAACAAAGTTAAAAACTTTTTTAAAAAATGTATTATTTTTATTGGAAGGTCAGATAAACAGAGAGGAGAGGAGACAGAGAGGAAGATGTTCCATCTGCTGATTCATTCACCAAGTGACCACAACAGCCAAAGCTGAGCTGATCTAAAGCTGAGAGCCAGAAGTCTCCTTCTGGTATCCCACGTGGGTGGGGTGTATGGTCCCAAGGCTTTGTGCTGTCCCCAATTGCTTTCCCAGGCTACCAGCAGGAAGCTGGATGGAAAGCAGAAAAATGGATGGGACACGAACCAGCACCCATATTATGAGACTCCAGTGAATGCAAGGCAAGGACTTTAGACACTAGGTTATTCACCAGGTCCAAAGAATTATTTTTACAACTGAAAGCAATTTTGTACATGTTAAGCGTAAATAATGGAGTAGGTTATCTAGTGGCTAAATCCTTACCTTACATATGCAAAGATCCCCTAAGGGTGCAGGTTTCTGTTTCCACTGCTCTACTTCCCATCTAGTTCCCTGCTCAAGGCCTGGGAAAGCAGTTGAGGATGACCCAAAACCTTGGGACCCTGCACTCACATGGGAGACCCAGAAGAAACTCCTGGCTTCGGATTGGCTCAGCTCTGGCCATTGTGGCCACTTGGGGAGTTGAGCAGCAGATGGAAGATCTTTCTCTCTGTCTCTCCGCCTTCTCTCTGTAATCTGCCTTTCAAATGGGGGGAAAAATCTTAAAAAAGAGAAAAATGAGGTGAATGGGTGGATCCAGGGTTGTGACATTGCGAGTAACGACACAGCCAACAATGTCAGCATTCCATATGGGTACTGGCCAGGTCCTGGCTGTTCTACTTCTAATCCAGGTCCCTGCTAATGGGCAAGGAAAAACAGTGGAAGATGGCTAGGTGCATGAACCCCTGCACCCCTGACAGAGACCTAGCAGAAATTCCTTGCTTTAGGCTGGTCCAGTCCTGACCAGTGTGGCCACCTGGGGAGTGAATCAGTGGATGGAATCTCTCACTCTCTTTCTCTCCCTCTGTCTTTCCCCTTCTCTATCTGTACCTCATTCTTCAAACTATCTTTGTCTGCCTACCTAGTACCATTTACTTAGTGTTTTAACTAAATTCTAATCAAAGTATTGGAATCATTTATAAAGAAGTTGTTACATATAATGTACATTAAAGGTGAAAAGAAATTTGTTCTTTTTTTTAAATGGACAGAAAGATTTCAAGTAAACAAAAAAATCAGGTAATCTCAGTAGTAAAATGAAGACTAATCAAGTGAAGACTAATCAAGTGAAGACTAATCAAGAAAAGATTTTGACGCTTATTTCAAGGACTGATCTTACATGAGTTGAAATAAATCTGGTGCCAGTATCCCTCTCATCTGAAGTGACTTAGAGCTATGTAACAGACATAAATTTAAATTTATTATTCATATTAATATAATGTAAAAACCCAAGAGATGAAAATTATTTAGTGCCAAACTGTTGGCACAGACTACCTGTACTGTAAAAGATCTCATTTCAGAAATATTAATTAATGTTTACCTGATCATTCATAACGATCATGGTGCGGGTGAAGAGATCATGATGAGTAATTATGCCAGTAAACCACTGGGTGGCAGAGTCTTGTCTATATACTCTCACTCTATATCCATTTAAGGAATAAGGACCTTTAAAAAATACACAAAAAAACAGACATCTTCATTTAAGATATTTAGGAACTATCTTTTAGGAGAAATCTGAGTTATGTGATGTATAACATATCCAAACATTAGATTTGAAAATAAAGAAACCAGGAGGCAAATTCATTTAAAACAGGTAATTCTCAAACTATGATATGGACAAACCATTCCTGACTCAATGAAAACAAAACAAGTAGGCAAAAAGTTTCTAAGTTCATGAAATAAGCAGAATATAAAAGATACCAAGCTTAACAGTATATTAAGATTACAAAGCTACTTAATAAAGTGGGGATGGATGACAACATGGCTGAAATACAAAAATAATTTAGACTTTGATGTCTGAGTTTCCCAGTTGCAAAACTTTTATCACAGTCTCCTACAAATTTTGATTTGGCAGTAATACCTAAGCAAACGTTGATAGTCTTAAAACATGAAGAGCTTGTTAGGTGAAATATATTTAAATTTAGCACTTATTGTTTTCCCAAGAAAAAATACAGTGCACTTAGGGTTCAACTATTTCTTCTCAAACACAAGGGAGGATTAAATATTGTAGGATCTACATGTTATGTTCAGATATTCCTATTAGAAAAAAGGTCATTTCACAGGAGGAGACAGAAATAGAGATGAAATTTTCAGTTCAAAAGCACCAAAAAATTCTATCAAGTACTTTGAACTTACTGTTGGGGGGAAAATATCACACACAAATAGCAGCAGTGTTATATAAAAACTATTTATAGTGTTTTCAAACTTCTAAATATCTCTTTATACCTTTCCAATTCTTAGATATTGATATCCCTTTTATAAAATTTAAAAAAGTCAATAGATTTAGTAAATATTTAAGCACAATACTTATGACTAAATTTATTTTTCTGATTCGTAGGCTGATGTATTTTTCTATAGTGTTAAGTGACTCAATATACCAACTAATAGTTTAATTAATCACTTACCTATTTAGTAGCTTTAAAAGTCTAAACCATCAGCCTGAAACCATAAATTTACACTTCTGTAGAAAATATTCCATACGACCCATGAATGTATTCATCTACAGAAAAATAAAGATGTCTACCAACCATAATTTAAGGGAGATAATAGAAAAACACTATTTGTAAGCTAAAATTTACTATATAAATTTATTTCTTCTCTATGACCCTTTTCTTTAAAAAACAGAAAATGCTTAATAACACAGAATAACTACAAATATGACCAGCTTTCAACTCCCATCAACAAACTAGTATTACTAACAAACACTGGTTTGTCCTACCTAACAGCAGCATGTGGAGTTTGCCTCACACAATTCTGTGTAAAATTAATAGAACTGTCAATATTAATGCCTTAATCTTATCTCTCCTAAGGATATACTGAAGAACAAAAAGCATTTATTTTAAAGAAATTAGTGTGGTTTCTGAAATAAATTTTAAGGGAAGGGGTAAAAAAGTGAAGTAGGGGACATAACAATCACAATTTGTGGGATTTTTCTGTTTGCCCTAATTTTTTAAAATTAAATAAAATCAAATATGACTTGACAGAAATGAATACATGAACCTGAATTTACATATCATATCTGATACTGAAGTACAATTATTTTTCCCAGCATAACAAGTGGGGAGTCTTGTTTAAAAAAGCATAGTGGTAAGCATTTGGCCCGACAGTTGATATCCAAGTTAGGACGCCTACTTCCTTGGGTCTAGCTTCATTCAAGACTTAAGTCTCCTGTCAATGTGCACCTTGGGAAAGGGGTAGTAGACTTGGCTACTGTAAACATTATGGGGAGTAAACCAGGGAATGGGGCACTCTGTCTCTCTGCCTTTAAAGTACATGAATAAACACAAATTTCTGAAAAATTAAATAATAATGTGATCTGAAATTCAATGGAAATAGAGAAAACATGGATGAGAGAGAAGGATCTGCTGAGGAGATAGTATATAAAAATTATTTGACACTATTTTTGTGTATGCTCCAAACTCCCCATAGTACAATTTACATAGTAATTAGTATAAGAAGAATTTATCATGTAGATTATCTGTTGCTGTAAAGCAAAATAGCCACAGCTATGAGATTATCTTCATTAATGTTTAATGGCACAAAAGTTCAGGGCTGAAGTAAATTTGGAAACTTCAGCACAAAATGCCATTCTTAACTTTCAACATAAAAGTTCACAGCAGATTATCTCGAAATTTCAAGCAATTCACAAAAAAGCTTTTCTCTTTCAAATATGATTTCACTGATATAAATATAAAAAGTAATCATTAATTATAAAATCTCACTGGTTTGAGGGTCATGTGTTGTAAACAAACCTGTAACTTATTAAACAAAGAAAATAACTGAGACTAGTATTGTGGTAATTGCTGAGAAACATGGACTAAAGCAGTCCACTTCTATCAGATACAGACAGCACTCTTCAAAGAAAATTAGTTGTGGCTTTGGGCAACACTTTAAGGCAAACAATGCTTCCTTCTCTAGGAAAGACACACCTCAAATATTATCTTATGGAAATTTTCCGATTAAGGAAACACCTGGCTGAAATTTTATTGCAGATGTTTACTTTGAATTAGTTAATACACGGGTGAATTCATCAATTTTTAGGGAAATAATTATGATTCTAATATTTTCTCTGGACTGTATGTAATTCAAAATATTAGATTGGTTTTCTACTTACATTATGTAAACTTGAACCAATACAAGACAAAGGGGTAAGTTGGCTAGTTCAAAAAATTAATGCATTAACTTCAAAATAGTTACCTTGCATAAAAATCTCCTGAACCTTTTGTTCCTTTACCCAGACTTTCACTTCCTCGTGAAGCTGCGGGTTGTCCCTGAGAACTGGATTTAGGCTGTCTATGTCGTCCTAGAATTACAGATTAAAAGAAAAGGACCATGTTACGCTCTCCTAACAATATCACCAACTTTTCTTCCTATATGTTCTAAGGACTGAAGAAAGTTTCTTCATTTAAATGTATGCAAAAGTACAAATTCATAACCTGTACTTCATTAGCAACTACTTCACAATAGTTTCAGGTAAGATTTTGAAACTATCACATTGTCTAAGTTTTTAAGTACGGCTTTGTTCTAATTGGCTTTTTTAAGGGTTTTCTTTTTTTTATTAGAAGCAATACAAACCAAAAGCATCATGTTAAGTTGGTGCCAAAGAATACAGCTGAGTGTTTTAGTGACACGAGATAAATACAGATCAGTCTCCATAACACCCATTATGATTTTTCTTTTTAAAATTTAACTAAGAGTTACAGAGGGACAGAAAAAGAAGTGATCTTCCATTAGCTGGTTCACTCCCTAGATGGTTACACATAGGGTGTGGCTAGGTGGAAGCCAGAGTCTAGTCTGGTCTCTTACCTGGGTACAAGAGTTCAAATATCTGAGCCTTTTCTAGGCCATTAACAGACAGCTGGCTTCAAAGTAGAGCACTCAGGATTCCAACAAATGCAGTACCATAAGGCAAGCTCCCTTAAAATATGACTTTGAAACTAATAGCACTAATTCATTGTCCTGATTTAAATGATAAATTCAATTCTACTCAAATTCATATGACTAGTAACTTCACTGCCATACGTTTTATTCTTTTCAGGACAGCATTAACACATTCAAGCAATTAAAATTACACTACTGGCAATATTGTCCTTTTAATATGGCCAATACATACATACACGCGCAAAAACAACCAGCTGTGTCCTTCCAGTCCTGAATCACGCAGTCACATAGTTTTGCACTATCTCTCGGTCCCTGCTGGACTCTGACATTATATTCTCTTTATCTTAAACATTTCTGGTTGCTCCTATATTTCATATCAGCTGCAGCAGCCAAAGAGTAGCTGGGAAGAACAAAGTAGTACTGTCTACCATCAGCTATTTTTTTAAAAAAAAGATTGGCAGATTTTAGAAAACACAGAACAGAAAAGACCTAAATCAGGAAAAAAATATATATGGTGTATACAAAACATTTGGCAACTTGGAAAAGCTGAGAAGTGGCTACAGGACACCAAGAAGAACCCTTAAATAAAGCAATATTTTACTCCTCTGCTTCAAAAACTATACAAAAAAAATTTCTATCTCATCTTACTACCTCTACAAGACATACTTTCTATTTTTGGAAAAGTATTTTGATATAATATTCTGACATGACCCTCACATTTAGTGAATGACCCTAACATATATGCACAAGGGCTCAACATTACTATACATGTTCCTTATGAAATATAAAACCTTTAGTCACCTGGTAAACACTAGACAACAGCCTAGACTACAACAAACTTCAGAAAGGAATTTCTGAAGGAAAACAATTAGAACTTTCAGACAGCCCTGAAAGCTAAAATTCTAAAACCATTCTCATTTTAATTCTGTATGTATCCATCCAGATTCCCATTACAAACACAGGAAGTTATAAGTTATTTTTAAAGTAGCACTGCTGGGGTTGATGCCATGGCATCCTTGGCAGTAAGTTTCCCCTTGCAGCATCAGCATCAGCATCAGCATCCCATATGGGATACCCCACTTTCAGTCCAGCTCCCTGCTTTTGGCTCAGGATAGTAGAGGACAGCTCAAGCCCTTGTGATCCTGGATTCACATGGGAGACTTGGAGAGTCCAGGCTTCTAAATGGCTCAGCTCTGGCTGTTATGGACATTTGGAGAGTGAACCAATGGATGCAAGACCTTCTCTCTCTCTACTTCTCTTTGCAACTTTGCCTTTCAAATAAAAATCAACCAACCAACCAACCAATCAATAAAGAGTAACACTGCTAATTCTTTAAAATAGGTAGCTAATAACACCAGTTGCTTATTGTAGGAAACAATAACTTGTACATGGAGACACAAAATTTGCTTGTTCAATATTTATTTGTTTAATGGGTTAAATTAACAAGCTGTGATTCCAAGATCCTGACAAAATAACCACTCATTTCCTAGTAGAAAAAGGATATTAATGACTGATTCTTTGGGGTGAGTACTGTAGCCCAGCACATTAAGTTGTTACTTGTGACACTGGCACCCTGGGAGCACTGTTGGTTCCTGTGCTGTCTACCACACTATGACACAGCTCCCTACTAATGCATCTGGGAAAGCAGTGGAAGACGCCTAAGCAGCTGTGACGTTGTCACCCACTCATGAGGAAGACCCTGACTTTGGCCTGGCTAAGTCTCAGCCACTGCAGCTATTTGGGAAGTGAACCAGTGAATGGAAAGTCTCTGTTTCTCTTCCCTCTTTATAACAATGCCTTTCAAATAAATAAAATAACCTTTAAAAAAATCAGATTTGGACTAGCATTGTGGCTTAATACATAAACTCACTGACTACAACACTGGTAAACTATATGGGTGCTGGTTTATGTCCTGTGCTGATTTGTGTCCTGGTTTCCCAGCACCGAGATTGGTCACTGCTACGTTTGTGGGAGATATGAAAGAAGCTCCTGTTTCCTGGGATTGGCCTGGCTCAGCTCTAGCCATTGTGGCCATCTGGGGAATGAACCAAGAGGGTAGAAGATCTCTGTCTTCTCTTTCTGCAACTCTGGGTTTCAAATAAATGTGTTAACAGGGCATTATGGGAAGGAGATCTGATCATTTAAGTCCTTTTATTAATTTGTTATTTTTGTGACTCAATTTTCTCATCCCGTAGCCTGATATCTGCCTCTATAAACAATCTTTTAAGGTATTTAAAAATATTTATATTCTGAGTTCGGTACAGTGGTGCAGCAAGCTAATTCTTCAACTTGTGGAGTTGGCATTCCAGATGGACACTGGTCATGTCCTGGACTCCATTTCAGATCCAGCTCTCTGTTGGCTCAAGTCCTTGGGACCCTCTACCCACACGGCAGGCCTGAAGGAAAGCTCCTGGTTCCCAGTTTTGGATAAGTTCAGCTCTGGTTATTCTGGCCATTTGGGGAGTAAACCAGCAGACGGAAGGCCTTTTGCTGTCTAACTTCAGTAAAATTTGCCTTTCAAATAAAACGATAAATCTTTTTTTAAAAATACTTTAATCTTATTTGAATGGCAGAGAAGAAAAATATATTTATTTATTTAATGAAAATCTATATTCTACCTAGTGATTCACTCCCCAAATGCCTACAACTGTCTGGGGCTGGACCAGGATAAATTGAAGCCCAGAACTCTATCAGGGTGGTAGGGACCCAAGCACTTGGGCCAATATTTTTTGCTTTCTAGGGTGCAGAGTAATACGAAGCTGGAAGAGAACTACAATATTTGGGACATGAACTGTAAGATGTGGTGCTAAATATTCTTCCCTGCCGATTACCTTTTAAATACTAAATCAGTGATCTTAACATTCAATTCTCAATTTTACAAAATATTGAATGGCATGAACTATTTAATTATTTAAAAAACCTCTTAAATTTATGCAAACATACAGCCTGGTGCATGATAGGCATCTTGTTACTCAATACAAAGTCATAGGGATAACTTAAAGAGAGGAGAAATGAAAAGATTTTTAATAAAAATTATATTTGCTGTTTCACAGAAAAGGACTTCAGCCATGACTTGAACTTTGATTCTAAAAATAATTTAACCCCACATTACATCATTTTCTGTGCTTTCAAGACAAAAACTGTATTAGTTGCCTGAAAACCGAGCACTCATCTTGAATTACTACTGCTAATTTTTCATCTTCCCAAACCAAGTCACCCTGGTAATAAATTAGCAGCACTCTGTGAGCCTCCTATCCTCCATAAATTGTATCCTATTTAAATTTTTACTTGTAATCTCCAATAAGTGACAAGTTCAAGGCGACCTTAAATGACACTTAATTGTTCGCATGTTTGCTGTTGCTCCTCTGGTAAAAGTTCTAACATAACAGAAAAATAGCTATCAGGAGTGTTGAATTACTATGGCAGACGGAATGTTCTGGGCGTGCTGGAAATAACTGACCACTGTTTGGAGAACTCAGTTTTTGCAGTAGCCCTAACTTACATTCACGGTTTAGCAAAACTATAAAATAATTGCTAGCCCTTAGATTCCTGGAGTTTCTGGCCAAAAGGAAAAAACAGGCCAGTGCAGTTTCCCGTATTGGCTGTTCCACTTGCGATCCAGGTCTCTGCTTAGAGCCTGAGATGACAATGGAAGATGGCCCAAGGTCCTGGGACTGCAATCACAAGGGAGATATGGAAAAAAAACTTAAAGCTCCCAGTATTGGCTCAGCTCAACTCTTGCCATTGTGGCCTTTTGGGGAGTGTTCAGGCAAATGGAAGACTGATCTCTGTTTCTCCTCTCTGCAAATCTGCCTTTCAAATAAAGATAAATCTTAAAACAAAAAAAACCTGGGCCTGGCGCCATAGCTTAGTCCTCGCCTTTCATATGCCAGGATCCCATATGGGAGCCAGATTGTGTCCCAATGGTCCCACTTCCCACCCAGGTTTGTGACCTGGGAAAGCAGCGAAAGATGGCCCAAAGCCTTGGGACCCTGCACCCAGGCAGGAGACCCAGAAGAAACTCCTGGCTTTGGATTGGCTCAGCCCTGGCTATTGCGGCCACTTTGGGAGTGGACCAGCAGATTGAAGATTTTCCTCTGTGTCTCTCCTCTCTGTATATCTGACTTTCCAATAACATTAAATACATAGATGGATAAATAGATCGATCTTTTAAAAAAAAATCTGCATTGAGGGCTAGTGCTGTGGCAGCATAGCCAATAAAATTGGCACTTGAGGAGGCAGCAATCCTAGTGGTCACCAGTTTCAGCAGTGGCTGTTCCACCTTGAATTCAGCTCCCTGCTAATAATTAATGTGTCTGGAAAAGCTTTCGCTCCTGCAATCAGGTGGAAGACCCAAAAGAAGTTCTAGGATCCTCGCTTTGGATCGCACCATCCCCGGCCATTGCGGCCATTTGGGGAATGAAGCAAAATATGAAAGACCTTCTAGTCTCTCCCTCTCCGTAATTCTGCCTTTCAAATAAATAAAGAAATTGTTCTTTTAAAAAAAAAATCAGCTCTGTATTTTTAACCCTAAGCAAATGATTTCAAACAATTGCCTGGAATTTTGCAACTTAATTTAACACAAATGAAGTGAATGTTAGGAAAGTCTTATATGCAACTCCTCAAAACATTACAAAACCACAGGGTGAGAGTTATGGCACAGCAGTTAGGCCACTACTTACAATGCCAGCATCCCATTATCAGAGCGGCAGCTTGAGTCCTGGCCATTTTCCAGCCCATCCAGCTCCCTGCTAATGTGGCTGGGAAAGCCTAGGGTGGCCCAACGACTTGGGTCACGCCATTCATTTGAAAAACCCAGATGAAATTTTGAATTCCTGGCTTTAGTCCTTCAAATAAATAGACAAAAATCTTAAAAAAAAAAAAAAAGCCAGCAGAATTTAAAATTATCCTCCCCAAAATTGCCAGCTTCAACATTCAATATTTCTAGATAAATACTATCCTTACATTTCAATAACAAATATACCCTAAATGTCTAGTGTTTAAAGAGTATTAATCTAGCCTTTGAAAATAGCATAGCTGTCAGTGTAAATTTAAACATATTTTTAACATAAGAGAAGCACTTTCATAATTTCACTCAACCCTAACAATATCTTGGTTATTACTCTCATTTTACAGCTGAGGAAACATAATCAGATTAGGTAATTTCCCCATAATCACACAGCTGGGAGACAAACCAACAACAGTGACTAGAATCAAAGTTTTTCCTCCATGCACACATACAGAATTAAAATTTTGAATGCTTTTTGCTGAGATTTCTATAATCTATTCTTTCTTTAGTAGCATGGTCACATACAACAAAAGGAAACCAAATTTGTTATTGAAGAAAAAAACAGAAAATAATTTATTCACTGTGATATACGAAAGATATAAGTAGACTCTATAAGACTCCATAATTTCTTAATAAAATTTATCAAAATCATTAAGAATTCCAGAATAGGATATACTTATTAATAAGCAGATCCTTTATATAAAATCATAGCACATATATATGTGGCCTTTAAAAAGTTTACAGAAAGGTACATATTTTTGTTTTTCTATTAATTTTTGAAGCTCTCATTTCTTGCTTTACTTTATCAGTCATATAATGGTTGATGGACTTATTTTAACTGTGTTAACTGAAACAAACAACTAAGGGGAGAGGGAACTTACAAAGGGAGTAACTGAGCCTATGGAATTGTATCATAAAATTAAAAATAAAATAGAAGGAAAAAAAACTGACTACCAAAAGAGTTTCTTGGCTACTCTCCAAATAGAAACTAAGATTTCAAAAATGCTCAAGGGCCCAGCACTGTAGCCAAGTGGCTAAAGTCCTTGCCTTGTATATGCTAGGATCCCATGTGGGCACTGGTTTGTACCCTCCAGAGCCCATCTTCCCATCCAGCTCCCTGCTAGTGGCCTGGGAAAGCAGTAGATGACAGCCCAAGCTTTGGGACACTGCACCTGTGGAGGAGACCTGGAAGCAGCGCCTGGCTCCTGGGTTTGGACTAGCACAGCTCCGGCCATTGCAGTCACTTGTGAAGTGAACCAGCAGATGGAAGAACTTAATCTCTGTATATCTGACTTGCCAATAAAAATAAATAAATGTAAAAAAAAATGCTTTTTGAATAAGTTTAATTGCAGCCTTGTAAAATATCTGCATTTTACTATAAGTTGCTAAGAAAGAGTCACTGGTATTAAGTCCTCTTCTAAGAATTAACAACATGGTGTGAAAAAAATCAAGACTCTCAAGAATGAAAATATGCTTCCTTGTAAATTCACATGTTAATATTCTTTGTAAAACTCTGAATAATAGTTTGGAACTTTTGAGAGCAGTTCAAAAGTCTGGAAGACAATTTTTCTTTCAAGCGATTTATTGGCACGGCTTTTGCACAGTTGAGTCATCCTGAGTTTAACCTACTGAGTCACCTGCTTACAGCCTCTGCCAACCACAATTTAGTAACTGCAGCTTCCTCAAACCTAAAACCGAACAAAGTCAGGAAGGCCTGGGGACTGTTTCATGTTTTCCAAAGCAGTAACTGACAATACTCTCCAGAATAACCCAACAAAAAAAAAAAGAAAAGAAAAAGAAAAAAATTCCTGGGGTGGGAAGGAGAGAATTCAGCTGAAGAAAGACATAAGATTATATGCTTGCATTTGGGAAAGTATTCCACTATTAGGTATAAACTTAAACTGGGTTAGTACATACATATAATCATGTCAATAACTATTCTAATTCATACAGAATGTATATGAGTCAGAGAGGTCATGGATTGCTCCTGCAAAAATAGACATTTACCTAATAGTTATGTTAATCATAAAATTAATTGAAAATAAATTCAA
Source organism: Ochotona princeps (assembly GCF_030435755.1). Lineage (NCBI taxonomy): Eukaryota > Metazoa > Chordata > Mammalia > Lagomorpha > Ochotonidae > Ochotona > Ochotona princeps. Next base: position 27,424,452 of record NC_080844.1, read on the forward strand.
ATTAATGCCACGTCATGGAATTTTTGAGCTGTCACTTTTTCCACATGCTACTCTACTATAGAAATGATAAACTATCAACTTAAAGAAAACATTTTACCATACTCTTTTCTTAGAAAGAATGATTATTCCATAGAAAAGGGAGGAAGAGATATTCTTCAAATTGTATCTATGAATTATATCAAATCTCTTAAAAACTAAAAACAAAACAAAACAAAAAAGAAAAGAAAAAAAACAAAAAAAAGAAAAAACCAAAACCACCTGGGCAGAACCATCAGCGTGTGCACCATATTGGGACCATCAGGACCCTGGGTCGATACTAGGTGGCTGGGTCTAACTTCTCTTAACTCCCTGCTCTCCAGATACTGGAAAAGAAATAGAAGATTTGGAAACCCACTTTTCCCTAACCCTTGATTCTCTATCACCCTGATCAGCTATGTAAGCATCAGGTAAAATAAAAATAAAAAATTAAAAGTAAAAAAAAAAAAAGGGAATGAACGTTCTAGTGGCAACCAGAGTAATCAACAAGTTTTGTGTCATGAATGACCAAGTGACTTGGTTTTAATGACACTGATTTAAGGCTGTTTCTTTCATTGGAGTCCATGTGCAATACATCAGTTACATGAGACATGCATGATGCTATAAAAATAAAAAGCTGGGGAATTCTATAACATCATACACAGAACTGTTTCAAAATTTTCATTTATTCGTTTCATTCACTTGAAAGGAAGAGAGGGAGAGGGAGACAGTTCTCTTTCGCCTGCAGGTTTGTTCCTGGAATCCCTGCAACAGTCAGAGCTGAGCCACATCAGGCTAGCAGCCCAGGATACAATCTGTGCCTCCAAGTGAGAATGTCAAGGACCAAAGTACTTGAGCTGTCACCTGCTACCTCCAGAATTTATTAGCAGGAAACTGAAATCAGAAATACACTGGGAAGAAAGCCAAGACATTTCAATATGGAATGCGGGTATCCCAAATAGTCTCTCAACCTGCTGCACTGAGTTATTTGAAAGGCAAAGTGACAGAGAAAGAAGAGAGACAGATTTTAAAACCACTGGCTCACTCTCCAGTGGTCATCTTCTGCTGCTTCCACAAGCGCATTAATTAGCAGGGAGCTAGACAGGAACCAAAGGAGCTGGAATTCAAGTCAGCAATCTGACACGGGATGCAGCTAAACCTGCTATACTGCAGTGTGGGCTCCTCAGCACAGTATTGTTCGATTCCCAGCTCAGACTCTACTAACAAACAATAAAAATAAAATAAAAGGAGAGGGTGGTCAGCACTATGGCATAGCAAGTTAAGTTCTCAAAGTTTTATCTGTGGAGCCCACAACCAAAATGAGTGCTAGGTTCTCATACTTGCTCCACTTCTTACCCAGCTCCCTGCTAACGGCCCAGGAAAGCAGCAAAAGATGGAACAAGTCCTTGGGTTCCTGTACCCATGTGGGAGACTTGTAAGATGCTCTAGCTCCTAGCTTCATACTGGCCTTGCTCCAGCAGCTGCAGCTGCTTGAGGAGTGAACCAGGGGGTGGAAAAAATCTCATTTTTTCCTAATTCTACCTCTCAAGTTAAAATAAATAACTCTTTAAAAAGGAAATTTAATGCACCTAGAAAATCCATTTAGCAAAAAGGAAGGGCAGTCATTGTGTCCAAGCAGGTTAAACAGTTGCAATTCATATTGAAGAACCCTGTTTGAGTCCAGGCTAATCTGTATCTAACCCAGCTTTCTTCTAGTTTAATCCAGAAGTCACCAGAGGAAGGTTCCAGCAGTCCCACCACTGCAATCCACCTGAGAGATCTAGCTTCTGGCTCCTGGCTTAGGCCTGGGCAAGCCTTAGTTGCAGGTAATTAGAGAATGATGCAGAGGATGGATGATCTATGTTACTCTGATCTTAGAAGGCAATAAAAGAAGTTTTTCTAAATCAGAAAAGGGGCGGGCAATACACTGAATCATGTTAAATGTTTACTACTGTGGGGGAAAACGTTGTGCATCAACAAGTTGCTCCACCTTATGGTGTCAGCATCCCATATAGGTACCAGTTCATGTTCGGCTGTTCCACTTCTGATCCAGCCTGGGAAACAGCAGAGATGGGTCTAAGTCCTTGGGACCCTGCATCCATGTGGGAGATGCAAAGAAAGCCCTTGAACCTCAGCTTTTGATCTGCTCTGCTCTGGCCAATGGGGAGTGAACCAGTGGTGGAAGAACTCTTTCTATGTCTCCTTTTCTCTCTCTCACTCCCCACCCCCTTTCTCTCTGTGAAATCTGCCTTTCAGGGCCCAGCATGAAAGTATAGTGGTTAAAGTCCTCCCCTTGCACGTGCCGGGATCCCATGTGGGCACAGGTTCCAATCCCGGTGGCCCCACTTCCCATCCAGCTCCCTGCTTGTGGCCTGGGAAAGCAGTCGAGGATGGCCCAAACTCTTGGGATGCTATCTCCACATGGGAAACCCAAAGAAACTCCTGCCTCCTGGCTTCGGACTGGCTCGGTTCCAGCCGTTGCGGTCACTTGGGGAAGATGGAAGATCTTCCTCTCTCTCTCTCTTCCTCTCTGTATATCTGACTTCTTAATTAAAAAAATAATAATAATAAATCTTTTTTTAAAAATCTGCCTTTCAAATAAAAGTAAATGTATCTTAAAAAATGCGTACTATGCTGTCTAGAAAAAAACATAAAATTTATTCTATTAATTCTGAGTAAACAGTTTTCAAGTTCTTTCATTAAATAGCAATCATATTTAACTTGGCACTAATACTCATGCTTGTGAATTTTTAAAATTAAAATGGAGTCACAAATTACAGGTATAAAATGACACTTGCAATTTGCCTGCACAGACAAAACTTGAGGTGTGTAACTGTTTTGTAGTTTTTTTAATGTCTTAAGGGACTATGAAGCTGAAAATCTACCACTATAATATTTGACACATTCTCCTCCTTGTTTCACATATACTTTCATTAAGAGAACACCAGTTCGAGGGACAATACTGTGGTGTAGTGGATAAAGCCACCACCTTTGACATTGGCATCACATATTGGTGCCAGTTCATGTCTCTGCTACCACACTTCTGAGCCAGTTACCTGCTAATGGTCTGGGAAAATCTGTGTAAGACAGCCCAAGTATTTGGGCTCCAGCCATCCTTGTAGGGAAGCTGGTTCAAGCTTGGCTTCAGCTTGGCCCAGTGCTTACCACTGTGGCCATACATGGAGTGAAAGATCTCTGCCTTTCTTTTCTTGTTCCTTGTAATGCTTTAAACAAATCAATCTTTCAACAACAAAAAAAGAGAAAATCCAGGCTAAACAGCTTATTGTAATACTTTTTGAAAGTCTTTCCAAATGTACAGAAAGCTCTCGTTAGAAATATATCCATGAACACAATTTTGGATATCTGGCATTAGTTACTGTATCAAAGGACAGGCAATGAGATATTAGTTAATATCCTAAAGGATTTTATACACAATACATATGGAAAGATGCATAACTTAATTACCTTCCTTGCCTGCTCCAGAATGGAACAAGAATTTTTATCTGAACAATGCACAGGCAATGCAAAAATGAATAGCTGATGTCATAGGATAATAGTTATAGTCTACAGTTTCAAATTTGGAAGATAAGGGTTCTGCAACTAGGTTACTTGGGCATTGTGGCGATACTTGGGACATTTACATTCTGTAATTAAAATGCCAATTTGAATCCCATTATTTCGTTTCTGATCTAGCTTCTGACTAAGTCAGCAGATGACTGCCCAAGCACACAGATTCTTGTCACTTTCCTGGCTTCCAGCTTCTACCCAATCCAGCCAGGATTTGTGAACATTTGGGGAATGAATCAGAAAAGAAAGTTCTCTGTTTCTCTCCCTTGTGGCCTTTCAAATAAATTAAAACCAAAAAACAAAAAAACAGGGATTTTGACAATATTAGGGAAATGAAGAGAGAAGATACAAATGAGAAACTGTAAAACTAAAGTTAAAACGGCAGAGGGAAAACCCAAGAAATTTCATCATAGAAGCAATAAAGAATTTCCAGAGAGACGGTGATCCACAGCATTGAGATTGATAAAGTTCAGACAGATGGGGATGAGCTTAACCTTCAATGCATTAAGAGCTGAAGAGCAATCTTCGGATGTGAAGAGCAATCTTAACAACATCAGTTCTGTGGAAGTGGAGGCACAAGTCAGGCCACAGATGGAATGGTTACTGGGATTCCTAACAAGTCCAGCCATGATGGAAAAGAGGAAGGTAAGGCCATACTTACAATGAGTGATGAGTGAACTTTTATTTTTTATATCAGAAAGAGCTACTTTCTTTGTACATAATGAAGAAAAATGAGAAGTGGGCTCATAATTTGGTAAATGGAGTGAAGTATTTAAGATAAGTTCTAGAAAACGAGGAGAGATTAGCCTTTTAAAGCAAAAAGCAGAGAAAGAACTGATTCTGTCAGACTACAAAACAGTAGTGGAACATATCCTAAGGGTATAAAGAACTGCATAAAACATTTTTCAGCAGTCATATGGTTGGTGTTATTTAATGTCAATGTTGTTATTCTAAGGCTGGTGGTTGCATAATGAAGAATACAAAGCAAATGACTAAACAATGCTGTTCTATTATTCCTGACATTACTGACAAGTGATGATAGAACACAACCACTGTGAATGAGATGCAACTGTGCATACAGGTAAGTATACATGAGTATCTAATCATGTAGGAATGAAACAGGCTGTGTGTGATTTGCTTTAAAGTAAGCCTAGGAGTTAAGTAGTAAGATGAAATAATACCAGCAATGAATTGGTAATTTTAAAGGCGGCTGATCTCTCTTTCCCTTCCTAATAAAATGTCAATAAATGAATTAAGAAAATGTCTTTATATCAGCTTACAAAGACCTACTAAATGAGCCTTACAACCTTTTGGACATCATTTTACTAATCTCCATATAGACTGTTATTCTTTGTCCTTAATTCACAGTAGCTGAACCTTTCTACCACCTTCTACAGCACTTACCACTGTCTAATGTGCTGAACTTTTGTTAACTGTCCCTGTCTTTTCCAAAAGAGGGTAAAGTAAATGAGGGCAAGAAATTTTTTTGTTTTCTTCGTAACTGTATCCTAAATGTCTGGAATATTGCCTGGGACACAGTAGATATCCAGTAAATATTTGGAAGATTGTAATAATGAAATGGCAGATATTTTTTAGAAAGAAAGAAGGCAAGGAAAAGGTGCAAAAATAGGTAAAAGAACAGGAAGTCAAGGAAGGTTCCTACTTGTAACCTCAGTTTCTTCTATACAGCAAGAGAAAGGTCATCTACTAAGAGGAAAGGGGGAAGTTTAATAGATTTGAAATAAGCATTTTAGATAACAGAAGCTCACAGAGCGCATATAAAAAGATGACAAATGATTTCAAAGTTCTAACTGAAAGTGGAGATAAACTGAAGGGTCTTAAGGAAGTTAACAGAAAACTTGTGCTGAGAAAATAGCACAGATTTTTAAAAAGTATCTTACAATTAAAAAAAAAACTTACATACTTTTTCAAAAGGCAGAGTTTCAGAGAACTCTTCCATCCACGGTTCACAACCTAAATGGCTACAGTGACTGGCTAAAGCCAGGAGACTTGAACTCAATCCAGTCTCACACACAGGTGACAGAAGCTTAAGCTTTCAGAGCATCTTCTGATGCTTTTCCAAACCAGTAACAGCAGACTTGAATCTTATCTATGATAATGGGAAGCTGGCATCTCAAGCAGTGGCTTAACTTGCCATACCATAATGTCAGTCCCTACACACAGACTCAAAAAAAACTTGTACCCAAATCAGTTTAATTTCACTGTTTTCCAGCAACGTTCTGAAGCAGCCTTTTACAATTGTACAAAAATATCCAAGCATAAATCTCTCCTGCAGTGTTCAGCATTTAGGTCAAGTTTTTCCAATAGTATTTTCTGTGACGGAAACATTACATATATATACTAGCTTACAAATGCATATTTCAACTTTTCAAATGCGCCTAGCATGACTGAGAAGTCGAACTTGAAATTTAAATTGCCACATGTGACTAGCGCCTACCAATAACATACAATGTAGATTACAGCAACAAAAGATATAAAAGCAAATAGCAGGATCATTACAAAACCAAACGTTAGGGGTAAACGCAGGACAGGTGCTTTGGCACAGCTGTTGAAGGCACAGGTCTGTCTCCTATAGCAGTGCTAGTCCTGATCCTAACTACTCCGCACTTCAGATGTGGCTTCCTGTTGATGTCAGCTTAGAAGAAGCAGGTATGGCTCAAATATTTGAGTCCCAGCCAACGTGTACATTTCTGCCTCTTGGTCCAGTCTATCCTACTGGGAGCATTTGAGAAGTGAACCTACAGACAAAAAAATCTGTCTCTCGGGCCCAGTGTGGTGGCCTGGCAGCTAAAGTCCTCACCTTGAAAGCACTGGGATCCCATATGGGCGCTGGTTTTAATCCCAGCAGCCCTGCTTCCCATCCAGTTCCCTGCCTGTGGCCTGGGAAAGTAGTCGAGGACGGTCCAAAGCCTTGGGATCCTGCACCCTTGTGGGAGAGACCTGGAGAAGTTTCTGGCTCCTGGCTTCAGATTGGCACAGCACCAGTCATTGTGGTCACTTGGGAAGTGAATCATCAGACAGAAGATCTTCCTCTCTGTATCTTCTCCTCTCTGTATATCTGACTTTGCAATAAAAATAAAATAAACGTTTAAAAGTCTCTCCATTGCTCTCTCACTCTGCCTTTATTTATTTAGTTAGTTCATTTTTCAGTTTTATTTAAAAAGGGTAAATGTGACAGAAAAATTCGTGAGTTATGGTATTATTAAGGACAGCTGAAACAGGGTCCAACATGATGTTTCAGTGACTAAATTCTAACCGTGCAAGCGCTGTGATTCCATATGGGCACCAGTTCATGTCTTAAATGCTCTACTGCCCATCTAACACTACGGTTTTAGCCTGGGAAAAGTAACAGAGAATGGCCCAAAGCCTTGGGATCCTGTACCCACTTGGGAGCCCAGGATAAAGCTCCTGGTTCCAGCTTCACAGTTGCTCAGCTCTGACCTTTAAGGTCATTCGGAGAGTGAAACAGCAGATGGCAGATCTTAAATAAAAAAATAAATTTATATATTAAATCTTAAAAAAAGGAAACAAAAGAAAATGACCCACAATCCAAACGGAGTTAACCAAACAACTAAAGAATTCTGGGCAGACGTATGGACAGTGAATAAGATGCTGTCTGGGATAACCACATCCCATTCTGAAGTGTGTGAGCTTGAAGCCCAGCTCCACTTTCATTTCCCACTTGCCCGTGTGCATCCGGGAGAATGAAGGTGATGGTTCAAGTACTTGGGTCCCTGCTACCCATGTGGGAGGCCCGGAATAGTTATTGGCTCCTGGTTGTGGCATGCCTCAAATCTGCTTATTGGAGGCATTTGGGGCAGGAATTAGCAGGTGCTCTTACTCTGTCTTTTAAGTAACAGGAAAAGCAAAACTTTTTAAAGAAGTGAGAAGATGGGAGACAAAAAGAAATCCATCCTTTCTGAAATGCTTATGTATTGCCTCTGAACTTCACAATGGATAACAGCTTAAATGAATTTCAAGGCTTAAAGACATACAGGAGGGTTTGGAGAAGAGGCACCCCATGTTAATCCTCAGCCTTGTGATACCAACATACCATATGGGTGCTGCTTCATGTTCAGGCTGCTTCACTTTCCATCCAGCACTCTGCTCATGACCTAACAAAGCAGCAGAGGACGGCCCAAGTCCTTGGGCCCTATACCCATGTGGGAGACCAGAGAGAGGCTCATGGTTACCAGCTTCAGATCAGCAAAACTCAGGTCACTGCGGCCACATGGGGAGTGAAGCAGTGGATGGAAGACCTTCTCTAGCTCTGTAAAATCTGCTTTCCAAAATAAGAAATAAAGTCATTCTATTTCCAAATCAATCTCCCACCTCTTTTTAAAAGATTCATTTATTTATTTTTAATTGGAAAGTCAGATCTACAGAGAAGAGGAGAGACAGAGAGGAAGATCTTCTGTCTGATGATTCACTCCCCAAGTAATTGCAACGGTTGGAGCTGAACCAATCTGAAGCCAGGAGGCTCCTCCGGTTCTCTCCCACAAGGGTGCAGGGTCCCAAGGCCTTGGGCTGTCCTCGACTGCTTTCCCAGGCTACAGGCAGGGAGCTGGATGGGAAGCGGGGCGGCCTGTATTAGAACCGGCAAACATAAGAGATCCTGGCACGTTCAACGCAAAGACTTTAACCTCTATGCTATTGCGCCCGGCCCAAGCAATTCCCTTTTGATATGCCTGGAAAAGTAACAGAATATGGCCCAAGAATTTGAGTGCCTGCCACCACTTGGGACACCTGAATAGAGTTCTGAGCTTCTGGCTACAGCCTGGCTTTGCCACAACTGCTTTGGCCAGATGGGGAGTGAATTAACGGAAAGAAGTTCTCTGTCTACTATAACTGCTTTTGAAATACATCTTAAAAACTAAAAATCATATATTCAACTTTTATTTATCTTGACTGAGAAAATCCTCATATGACTAGGTCTAGAATTTTATATCTGTATCTATAGCTATAGCATGCAAATTTTGAGGAGGAAGTATAGCCACTGTAGTTATTGAAAAAAATGGTATGGAATGGCATTTGTGGTGCTATGAGTTAAGCCTCTGTCTGCAATGCCAGCATAGTTCTTATGGAACTACCTAACCAGGACCCCATTATTATGACTGGCAAGACAGCAGAAGATGGTCCCAAACCTTGGGCTACACCCAAATGGGAGACTTAAAATAAGCTCCGGACTTCGTCATGATCCTGGCGTACCCTCAGCCTCTTTGGCTATCTGGGAAGTGAACAAGCAGAAGGAACAGCTCTTTTTGTGTTTCTCTCCCTCTCTAACTCTGTCTTCAATAACTCCATTCCCAATAAAGCTTTTTTATTTTGAAAGGTACATAAATACTTAATTCATGGAAAACAAAATTAAAAGGTTATCTAGTTACATAAACTTTTTAATATTATGAATATTTCCATGGTATACATTTTCAATGAACTTTTTGATGACCTCCTGGCACAGATGTGGATGAAACTAGAACAGTTACTGTGGAAAAGAGTTTACCTGTTCTTTGCAGTAACTGAGCATAAAATGATCATTCTTGCAATTCTAATTCTAGGTATATAAACCAAAGAACTGAAAAAAATATTTACACACCAATGTTTATACAAGCATTACCCATAATAAAGCAGAAATAATCCAACCATCCATCAATAGATAACACATACACACAAAATGGAGTACTTACTACTCAGGCACTTAAAGGACTGATATTTTAACATGTAGCTTGGCCAATATTTTAATATTTTGTAGTGAAATTAAGTTTTTATGAAAAGACAAGCAGTACATGTTTCCACTTAGAACAGGCAAATTTATAACCAAAGAAAGAAGAGGTTGCCAGAGGTTTTTGGAAGGAGAAAAGGAAACAGGAAATGGGAAGTCTTACTTAATGAGCAATTTCTGTTTAAGATGATGACAAAATTCTAGAAATGGATAGTGCTAATGGTTGTACAATATTGAGAATGTAGTTAATGGCACTGAAATGAACACTGAGAATAGCTAAAACAGTGTTACCATTTAATTCTTTTAAACCAATACTTGACTCCCCTTCTCAATGAGGACAATGAAAAGTAGATGTAATTGGAAAATCCACAATTATGCTATTTTACTTAATTTCATATATTTAATCAATCTTGCTATCCTACTGGCTTAGCTAATTTATATTAATCTTGATAAGATGCAAGGGTCACCTAGTCTATGACTAGGGATGTCTCCTCTATACCTCTCCAACAAACCAGTGAGTATTCCATTTACCTCCTGGGTTTCTGATACTTCAGACTTTTTGCCTATAATTTACATTCAGATTCTGTAGGATTTCTTCTGCTAGATTACAGGTTCTATGAAGGCAAGGCATTTCTATTCCTGACTACATGATACAAACAGTCACCAAACATTAAGAATAAACATCTCTCAAATTGGATTATTTACTGCACTATTGTTTTCAGTCTAAAGGCTAGGAAGTTTTGGATTTTAAAGACAATCATTTAAGTAAGAGACTGACAAAGTTTCATTTTAAAGTGCTTTCAAGTTTAATTGAACAAAAGCAGATCTTAAGAATACCACTAGGCACAAGAAACAGAATAAAAAAAACAAGGAGACTTTTTTCTTTAAATTTATCTGGATTTTCTAGTAGAAAACAAATGAATTTGAAAATAACGTAAAGATCTAGAATAAAGTTTGATGTTAGTGTGTGAAATAAAATGTGAAGGCAATAAAATCAAGGAAAACATTCAATTTTAGGAGACACCAACTATACTAAAAATAACAAAGTATCATTTGACATTTGATGGTTAATAAAGCAGGGTGATTAGTACTGTGAAATACGTCATTAAAAAGTTGGGGTTCAGATTACATTTTGGCTCTTCCTAGTTATGTGAAGACAGACAACAAGTTACAACTATCCTAGTCATCACCTTTTGGCGGGGGGGCCTATAAAAATTACTACTGGGTGTTGGCATTGTGGCACAGTGAATTGAGCTGCTTCCTGCAGTGCAGGCACCCAAGGCATCCCAGTTGGGTGTGAGTTCAAGCCTTCAGGTCCCAGTTCCTCCCATTTCTGATCCAGCTCCCTTCTAAGGTACCTGAAAAAACAGCTGAAGATGGTCCAAGAGCTTGGGCTTCTGCACCCACAAAGGAGACCTAGACTTCAGCCTGGCCAAGCCCTGAGAGTAGAGGCCAGCTGGAAAGTCAATCACCAGATCAAAGATCTCTGTCTCTCCTCTAACTATGCCCTGAACACTCTTAAAAAAAAAATTACTACCTTAGGGTCCAGAGCAGTGGCGTAGCAGCTAAAGTCTTCACCATGAATGCGCCAGATCCCATAGGGACACAAGGTTCCAATCCCACTATCCCTGCCATTGTGGCCACTTGGGAAGTGAATCTGCGGATGAAGGATCTTCCTCTCTCTATATCTGACTTTCCGATTCAAAAAAAAATTTAAAAATGCAGTAAAAAAAAAAATTAAAAAGAGATCAGCAAATTCATATGATCATAGCAGATTTGGGACTAGGAAAGAATTATTGCAGTAACTCAGAAATGTTTTTAATCCGAGTATTGCAGAACAGCTTGTATTTGGGCCAAATTTCAGTCAAAATACATTTTCTTTCTTTTTTTTAAAAGATTTTATTATTATTGGAAAGCTGGATATACAGAAAGGAGGAGAGACAGAGAGGAAGATCTTCCATCCGATGATTCACTCCCTAAGTGAGGGCAACGGCTGGAACTGAGCCAATCCGAAGCCAGGAACCAGGAGTTCTTCTGGGTCAACCACACAGGTGCAGGGGCCCAAGGCTTTGAGCTGTCCTCGACTGCTTTCCCAGGCCACAAGGAGGGAGCTGGATGGGAAGCAGGGCTCCCGGGATTAGAACTGGCGACCATATGGGATCCCGGCGCATGCAAGGCGAGGACTTTTAACCACTACGCTACAGCAGTGGGCCCTGCAACTGATTTTTAAAAAAACAAATGAAAACCACCTTTTTATAAATGGCAGCAGATATGAATGTACCTGGATACATTACAGCTCTAATTTATGAAATAGCAATGGGTACTATCATAGCTACTTTTGAAACTGTGGCTAAATAAAATCAAATGAGTGTGATAGAAGGAACACTTAAATAAAATGTTGAGCGAATACTAAATACAAACACAGACCAACTTTAAATTTAAAAAAATCAAATAAGGAAGTATGGTAACATTGTTTAGCTATAGGTTCCCCTTTTTTTGTTGTACATCCTAGTATTCAGGCTGCAGCTTGGCTCTACAATTGCAAGCTGTCACTTTTGACTAGAAATGGAATGAAGCCAAGTACTACACAATAGCTGCTTCCTGCTCTGGGCCCATCTCCTAGACCACCCCCAGGCCATGCCTGCCCATAGATGCTAACCCTTCCAAGCCAATAATCTACTGGGAGTCAGTTCAGTTATGGCTATGATCTTGTATTTTTGGCACAGTGTACATGCTATAAATGCACTGTTCACATCTCACTTACTTTATGTCAACAAAGCACCGATAAACTGCAATCAAATGATATTAATGGAAATGACACTGAAAGGGAAGATATATATGAAAACTAAGGAGTAACTTGGAATATGTTTAACTCCTGCCAAAATATAATTCAGAAACAGAAAAATGGAGAACAGAAATTTTTAAAGCATGTTAACCCAAACAATCCTGGTTACAAATTTTGCAGAACTTCTGATTTGCATCTGACACTAACTCAAAAGTCATCTTTCTGGACAAATTAATTTTCAGTTGGATTTTTTAACCCAACTCAGAGCCTAAATCATTAGATTAGGTTAACGTTGGTAAAAAATGCTTGAATATCTACCTTAAGTTCATACAATTAGTATATTAACAGCTGGGAAACAATTTCCACAGTTAAGCAGCACAATTCGTTATGATCAATGGTTAAAGCGTTATACCCACAAACCCTATCTTCAGAACCAAACAATAACAAAGTTCAAACTTGTGAGATACAAAGAACTACTGGCAGCAAGTAGTTTGAGTTTTCCTTAAAAAAAGATGTATATTTAGAAAAAGGAAATATCAATAAAGGATTCTGTAACCCTTTTTTCTACTATTTTCTTAAAATAACAGTTCAAAAAATCAATGTGAAATCTTACCTGCACATACTTCATTAACAAAAAGGAAAAGACGAGCTGAAAAGAGGAGAGGAGAGGAGAGGAGAGGAGAGGAGAGGAGAGGAGAGGAGAGGAGAGGAGAGGAGAGGAGAGGGGAGGAGAGGGGAGGGGAGGGGAGGGGAGGGGAGGGGAGGGGAGGGAAGAGAGCCACATATAGGTAGCAAATGGCACAACTAGGAATTGAAATCATGTTTATGGGTCTGACGTTGACAGCTCAGAAGCTAAATCCTTGCCTTATATCCACGAGGATCCCATATGGATGCAGGTGTGTGTCCCAACAGCTCTACTTCCCATCCAGCTCCCTGCTTGTGGCCTGCGAAAGCAGTAGAGGATGGCCCAAAGCCTTGGGACCTGCACCCTTGTGGGAGACCTGGAAGAAGTTCCTGGTTTTGGATTAGCTCAGCTTTGGCCATTGCAGCCACTTGGGGAGTGAATCAGCAGACGGAAGATCTTTCTATCTCTCTTTCTCTCCGTAAATCTGTCTTTCCCATAAAAAAATAAATCTTAAAAAGAATCAAGTCATTCTTTCCAATATTTAACTATACTTCCAATGATGTTATAAAGATGGTTGTTAGTCTGTCAACTACTTCTTGTGCTTAGCAATCCTTCCCCTCCTTCATCTGACTCCATCACACATATCTACTATGACATCTATAGTACACAGTCCAAGTCCATTTTCTAGTTGTTCTGTAAATCTGTTTTGCCCCTTCTGCCAATGTCTGCCAATACCCTCCACCACCCTTTTTCACTTCCACCTCTGTTCAAATGAACCTCATTCAAGTTTTACTTCCTTCAGAGACTTCTTCATTCATGTCAGTTTCTAGTGATTTCTATCTTTGTACTCCTAAAAGTCTTCACTATGGATTTTTGCTCTCCAAATTAGGTATACTTCAAGGCAGTTTTCTTAAAATATTAGTTCCTGTCACTGATTGTAATAACTTCCTGTTAGGTAGCTTTTTATTAACTTTTAAAAATACATAAAGCAAACAACAGGCTGTTGTGACTGGGAAAACCACAATACCTAAATAAAAATAAATGAAGTTGATCTGGAAATTTCCAAAGCCAAATATTTCAAACGTTAATGGTGCATCAAAGCGACGTAGAGCCTAAGCATTAAGTTGCTATTTAGCGACTTCTTCCTGGAGAATCATTGAGCTGAAAATCAATGGAATGCTAAGAGCTCTAGACTCTCCAATTCTGGTCTCTCTACCTCAACTACGGCAGATACTTGGATTCCTATAAAAATATTCCAAAGTGCTATTTTTCGCATGTCACTTTATACTCAATGAAAAAATGCACATAATGAAAAAATACAAATGTGCTTACACAAACGTCCTACAAACAGGAATGTAGTAAAGAAAATTCTGAAGAAAATGGAAAGCCTGTAAAGAGTCATGTGAAGCTGTTTACTTCCTTCTCTAAACTATTAGCATTTGTAGCACCCTGAATGAAGGCTATGCTTACAAGCAAAACACCCATCAACCAGCTCTTCAAGCTCTATTGGTTCAACATTTTATCAAATGTCTTATTGGACAACATGTAACATTTGCTTAGCAACAACCACAAAGCAGTTAAATGGTCACTATGGCCACTGATAGTTAAGTGTCACCTTATTTTATCTCATCCACATTACAATGCAATTCCAAACTTTGCAGAACAATAATTCAAAAAAAAAAAAGGAAAAATACATGTGTTTGTGTACTAAACTACACTCCTTAAACTACTGCTAATCTATCTAAGCAAAATGTTTAAGCTATTTTTAGTAAACCAGATGTATTAAGCAATCACTGCCCTAGGGATATTCTGAAACCACAGGCAAAACATTATATGATCAATGATGAAAAAATTATTGGCTAAAATGGATTCACACTTATCTAACAATTTAAATCACTAAAATACTAAATAAACAAATACTGATATGACGTATTTCAAACACATTAAATTAACTTGATAATGTAAGATTCTTTGCTGGCCAAGTCTTTAAGCAATCTTCAGTCCTGGGCCTAAAGAAATACTAAGGTTTGTTCTACTTCCTTTTCCTGCAACCACTGCCTCCCAGCAATTCAGAATTGCATCTAGTATTGAGTAAAGTTGCTCAGTGTTTCCTAATACCTCATCAACCTACCATGACAGAAACTGTAATAGTCACCATATTCCCAAAGAAATAGTAACTATGTTTTGGGATATTAATTCAGTATAAAACTGATGGAAATTAAAAGAAAAAAGAAACAAATATTAGTAGTTTAACCTCTAAATCTATCATTATTAAAGAGTCGTTTTGGATCAATCTTTCAGGACTAGAATTTTTAACTATTTATTTTTTGGAAAACACCCCAATACAACAACTAATTTTTAACAAACAATGAAATAAAAGGAAACATAATATACATTCCAGATTAAATTGCCAAAGATTTTAGCTAGTGTCCTTTGTAGTATTTCATCATTACCTTTAAAAGCAAAGAGAATTGTGATCCCTAGAAAACACTGGACTAACAGGTCACATCCAGCCAGATTGATTGATATGAGTCATCTGCAACTTTCAAGTGAGAAATAATCTCTTCTATATCCTCCATGGAGCAACCAACCTGATAAATGCAGGTGTGATCATGATCAAAGGCCAAAAATCATGACAAAATGATTTCGAAATCATGCCAAAAGTCGAACATTCCATTTTGATCAAAGTAAGTCAGATCAAAATTGTAATCAAATTTACTGGGTTGTTTTTCTGAACTTCTGTAACCTCACAAAGTATAGTAACAACATACTACAAAAATTATCTTTCAAAGCATTAACATTTTCTCCTTCTGCTGAGGACATAGCACAATCTCCAGAGTTGCCTCCTCATTTCTCTCTCTTTTCCCATCCCCCTGTACTTCAAAGAAAGCTAACTGCAGTCAGGTATGATCAGGAGTGAAGAAACAGAAACATATTTGCCTGCACAAGCAAGCCATGTCACTTCAGTGACCTAATTAATACGCAGTCATTATATATATGTGAGTTGTCACTTAAATTTCTTTCCTCACTAGAACTGCTTTCCAAAATACTAAAGATTGTAATAGTTGCACTCTGGAACACTCAAGTATATCTAATCTAAAAAGTCAACTACAGACAAATTTCACACACTCAGACAGCAACAAATAGGATCTAAATAAGTCTCTTAATGAAAAGACTAGTAAAACAGAGTCATGTTCATCATTTACTAGCCATTACCTTACAGCATATCTATATATTATCATGATGAATAAAAAAATATAACTAGTAACTAAATGGAACATACTGCTACAGAGAAAATACTACGGAGGGAAAAAAGTAATAGACAAAAGCTCTCATTTAGTTACATTCCGAGCATCATTTCTGAGCCCATAACTTAAACTTATGTGTAGTCATCAATCTAGACCAAAAAATTATATAGTAAATGCTCATTTCAAAAAGACTTATGGTTACAGAGGAGGAGAGACAAAAAAAAAAAAAAAAAAAAAAAAAGACTTGTGGTAGGCCTCGTAGTCTAGTAAGTCACTGTGGACGTGGAGGTTAAGTTGTTCTAATACTCCACTTGGGATCCAGCTTTCTGCCAACGCTTCATAGGAAGTGGCAGATAATGGGTTCAATTCCATGGGCCCAAGGCAGATGGAATTCTGAGGTCCTGGTTATTGTAGGATTTTGGGACTAAACCAGCAGGTCTCTTTTCTCAATCTGCTTGAACTGAATTAAACAGTTTCTGGAGGAGGTGTTGTGGCATGACTGGTTAAGCTTCACTGTCTGTAATGCTGTTAGCATCCCCCATCCATGTAACAGTATTAGCCTCACAACTTTTCATCCAACTCCCTTCTAGTGCACAGCAGATAATGGCTCAAGCAATTCAGGTCCTGCTGCCCAAGTGGAAAACAGAAGGAGTTCTAGGTTCCTGGCTTCAACCAGACTCAAATTTTGCTGTTGAGGCCATTTGATAGTGACCAAGTGAATGAACATTTTTATCTCTCGCTGTCACTCCGCCTTCCAAATAAAACAAAAAGTAGCATCAATATTCAAAAGCAACTACCTTATGAATCTCACAGAAGAAAAAAAAGACCAAAAGTCTATTCAGATGTACAGTAAATCCTTTTGATTTACACAAGACAATCCTAAGATTAAGATAGGTCAAAATCTATGAGATTTATAATATAGTAACATGTACTACTGGATTAGAGAAAAGCATTCTGAAAGTAAACTATTTTAATCATATGAGCTCTAAAGTTCTTTGCTTTTTGTAGAATAAGCTTGTATTGAGGCAGGTGTTGTGGTGTTGCAAGTAAAGCAACGGACTTATGCGTACAGGTTCAAGTCAGCTTGCTTTACTTCTGATCTAGCTCCCTGCACCTAGGAAAGCAGTGCAAGAAAGCCAAGGTACCTGGCCCTTGTATTTACATGGGACAACGAGAAGTTCCTGACTCCTGCTTGGGCCTGGTCTAGCACTGGCCATTGTGGCCATTTTGGAGTGAACCAGCAAATGGAACATTGCCTCTCTTCTCTGTAACTTTGCTTTTCAAATAAATCATTTTTTAAAAAAAGTCCATTATTTCATAAAGCGGAGTAAACTAAACTGAGCCATCTTAGATTTCTGGAGCAAATATTAACGAAAAGCACAAAAGTAAGTGTGTATCATTTAGAATCTCACAAAAATATTTTTCTATTAATGCATTTCAAAAAGCTCACGGGGTAGCCATTTAAGCACAGCAATTAAGGCACCTCTTTGCCCCCATATCACATATCTGAGTCTGGCTTCCACAGCTGACTCCTCAACTCCTGATCCAGCTTCCTGCTAATTCGCCTGAGTCTTACACTTTTCCCTTTGGCCTGCCACAGTCTAAGCTACTGCAAACTTTTGGAGAAAGTACCAGCAGAGGAAGATCTCACTTATCTCTCTTTGATTTATAAGGCAATAAAAAGATTTAAATTTTTAAAAGTTCATAGAAAAATGGAATTTTAAAAGATATGCTTATTCTGATGCCAAAAATCTTTTTAAAAATCCACACAAAGGGCCCAGCGTGGTAGCCTAGTGGCTAAAATCCTTGCCTTGCATGTGCCAGGATCCCATATGTACTCCAGTTCTAATCCTGGCACCTCTGTTTCCCATCCAGCTCCCTGGCTTGCAGCCTGGGAAAGCAGCTGAGGAGGCCCAAAGCCTTGGGACCCTGCACCTGCAAGGGAGAGCTGGAAGAAGATCTGGGCTCCTGGCTTCAGACTGGCACAGCTCCAGCTGTTGTGGCCGCTTGGGGAGTGAATCATTGGATGGAACATCTTCCTTTCTAAGTATGTGATTTTCCAATAAAAATATATAAATCTTAAAAAAATCCATACACAGACTCAGAAATAATTTTTTAAATTTTAGAGGGAGAGGAAAAAATAGAACTGGAAGGTAAGTTCCCATCCACTATTTCACTCCTCAAACGTTTGCATTAGCCAGGGTTCAACACCTGTGGCTTTGTAACCCATAACTCAACTGCTGGGCCAATGTCTGCCACCCAGCATATTTACATGTTTTTCATCAGCTCTGAAGTAACCTCATGCTTCTAATCTTGATTGGGGAAAAGAAATTATAAACACACATATACTTAACAGTGGAGCAGAACAGGGCAGGGTGGGGTGGGTTAGGGTGGGGATATTTAGGGCAGCAATGAACACACTGCTTGGGATAGCTGTCCTCTCTGTAAGGCCTGGTACTCTCTGGAGTCTGGTCTCCACTTGTGATGGCAGCTACCTGCTAATGAACGCCTTGGGAAGCAGCAAATGATGGCTGCTTGGGTCCTTAAAACACATGTGGGTACCTGGGCTAATTTCAAGGATCTTGGCTATGGTCTGGCCTAGTTCAGTTGGGGACATTTGGAGAGTATAACAGCAGATGGAAGATCTTTCTGTATCTTTCTAATAAAATCAAAACTTAAAAATGTTCTAAAAAATGCACATGTAAAAGGCCCAGCGCGATAGTGTAGCAGTTAAGGTCCTCGCCTCCAACGGACCAGGATCCCATATGGGCGCCAGTTCTAATCCCGGCAGTTTCACTTCCCATCCAGCTCCCTGCTTGTGGCCTGGGAAGGCAGTCGAAGACAGCCCAAGGCTTTGGGACCTGCACCCACTAGCCGTTTCGGTCACTTGGGGAGTGAATCATGAGATGGAATATCTTCCTCTCTGTCTCTCCTCCTCTCTGTACATATGCCTTTCCAATAAAAATAAATAAATCTTTTTAAAAATGCACATATACAAAAGCTCTACGGCAACAAACTACTTCTAAAATTCATAATAAATTCTCAGATAAAAGTATACAGGTCTTAAAACAAGTACTCCTAGTAAGTTCCTTCTGATCTTTTGAAACTGAGAATTCACCTTTTTTGAGGAAATAAAAAAAAGGTCAGAACGTCAAGTGAATCACTTCTCCCCTAGAAGATACAGTATTATTCTAGGCCTGAGGTCACCTTCCACATAGATTAGTGTAAACAACCTAATAACAAAGATAATCACAATCCATCTTTGCTAGTTGATAATTAATAAAAGTCCGCACAACATAAAACAGTTTGAAAATGTTAGGGAAAAAATTCTGTTAGCATATTCTTCCTATCATAATTTTCAATAAACATATAGATTTTTAGGCAATCTGGCAAGAGTTTATTTTTAAAACTAATTTCTACACCACAATTTCACTTCTCTAAATGAAGTCCAATCTGAAACTTACAAAGGGCTAACAACACAAAAACAAAATGAAGCATCCTGATGCTTCCTTTGGTTTCACCTGGATTCACCCACTAAAACCTATACTAAGCTAAAAGGCATGGGCAATTAGAAACAAAATAAAAGTGAGGGGAAAGTTTGAACACATTCATTGTGAGACTCGAATTTACTGTGAATTTCTAACTTATAAATATTATGAAGAATGGAGCCCAACAACACAAGAAACTAGGTAATTTGAAGAGTAAAGAAAAATACTGCAGAATGATATTCATGGAAAAAACTAGCATCGTCAGGGGCCCAGTGTGGTAGCCTAGTAGCCCTCACCCTACATGCCCTGGGATCCCATATGGGAGCTGTTTCTAATCCTGGTAGCCCCACTTCCCATCCAGCTCCCTGCTTGTGGCCTGGGAAAGCAGTGGTGGACAGCCTTAGGACCCTACACCTGCGTGGGAGGCATGGAAGAGGATCCAGGATCCAGGCTCCTGGCTTCGGATTCGAGTAGCTCCAGCAGTTGTGGTCGCCTGGGGAGTGAATCAATGGATGGAAGTTCTTCTCTGTATGTCTGACTTTCCAATAAAAATAAAATAAATCTTAAAAACAGCAACCAGCATCCCATTTGAGAGACCTAACAGAACTATTCCACTGTCCTAAGTATAACCCCATGCACAAAGAATCACAAGTAAGTAACTGAAGCCCTTGTTGTTTCTGTGGAAAAGACTCTACATCCCACTTTTTCAAAAACGCCTAACTAGTCTGAAATGAAATTCGCATTCTATCAGAAAAGAAAATTAAACTAGTTCACTCATCCTTCCCTTCAAGTGAAATATATTTTAAAATATTTAAGAAATCTATAAAATGGGTAACCCACTGTTCAAAAATACAAAGTAAAATTGTTATTTAAATCTAACAATCCATTAGAAAATAGTTTCCAACACATTTATATTTAATTACCCAATTATTCAATTAGGGACAATCTGACAAGATTCCCTGAAAAACAACTATTCTGCTAAACTGAAACAAGTGCACATGGCAAACACTAATCTCATCTGATTACATTAATTGACCTAATTCTTAACTTCTAAGGTGGAGCCTTAGATAATTTCCACTCACATCTAACCTGTGATTTTCTAACAATGACTAAGTATTATTTAGAATGTCAGGAACTTTGTTCATTTTTTAAATTACAGCAACAAAAACACTGCCTGGCTCAAACTTTTCAGCATGTATTTGTTGTTTTTATAAATAAATCGGTTAGCCTATGTTCAAATTAAATTTACTAACTGGGATCCTTCCACAAATAATGTTAACTTAATATTTGAAAAGAATCAATTTCCCAACATCAATTAAGTGTAATGAACAGTTAACTTTTAAATGTAATTTAAAATTTCTTACCTGATAAGGCTGAAAGGCACTATCTTTAGTTAAAAAATCCAGTTGTTTATCTACAAGGAATTCTACTGCAGTGATTGAGCTGGGTATACTCTTTTCAACCAAGGGTTTGAAAGTCTGTCAGGAGGAAAAGCAAAGAAAAAAAATTTCTAATGGTTACTTTCTGTTATATCCTCAAACAATGAGTATCAATGTGATACTAATACAATGGCTATGGATAACTAATATTACCTTTCAATATTATAATCTAACAGATAATGTTCTTATCCATGATACAATACCATGTACTTTCAAAATGGGATATAAACATTTTCTAACACATTAAGCTCCAGTTTATGTTTAAAAAAGGATATGACCAAATAAGCAGGAGAATAAAAAATTCTGTTATAAAGAAGCTGTTACTGAAATGATTTTATTTTACCTCCTCTTTTTTATGGCTAATATTATGCTTTATATAAAAGAACTGCTATGATTTCAATTCATATTTTTACTAGCTCATTCACATTAAGATTTTTAATGATCAGCAAGCATCTGGTCTTTAACTCCACACCTTGTACTCCCCACCCCAGCCCACAGCCTGAGCACAAGTAAAAAATCCTGCCACTTCAAGGAAAGCAGCGTGAAGAGAGTAAAAAGATGTTGGTAAGAAGTATTTCACAAAATGTACACTGCAGTAAAATCTCTCTAAATTTCTGCTACCCTTAAATGTATCACTGGGCATTCATTTTAAAAGAGACTCATCTTTCACATAGAGGATTTCCTCATATCTTCAAGTGGGGTATAAACAGGGTATAAACAGGAAGAAAATAAGAACACCATCATGTATATATTTCTCTTTACAATTGTTACAATGTATTTTCAAGTGTTTCAGTGAAGCTTGAATAAAAACCAAATGTCTTATACCCACAATACAGTTTCAGAAGCTTGAAAATAAAAACAAAATTCTACCATCTTAAAAACATTCGAAGTCCAGGGAATGTATTTAACAACCAACTCTGTTTCTAAATTACTATAAGAAATCCTTTTCATTACAACTTTTGATATACATATCTGAAATTCTCAGGAGTTCTTCCTCTTTTTTTTTAAAACATGTTTTAAAGAACTGTACCATCTTATTAACCACAACAAACATACTCCATGGGAATTCTTCAAGATCTTTGGAATGGCTATCAAGGAGTTAATTTCTGTATTTAAACTGGTGAAAGGATTTCAAATTTGATTCACTGCAGTCTGTAACAATGTTTTTTAAAAGATGAGAACACTTGAGAATAAAAAAATTATTTTAAAGTGCCTTAATCCTATTTCAGCTACACAATTAACTTACAAATCTTATTTTCTTATTTATTACTTAAAAAAAACCTCCTACCTACTCACTCCCAAAATTCATGCTTAGAAATTTTAATTACAGTAGCATCCTTCCTCTCATGCCTTAAGTTAACCTTTTAGGCACCACATGTTTATCAAAAATATTTTATTTGTGTAAGAAATCACATTTTCAAACATTATTTGGCTATCCCTCCTACTGTTGTCATCTAATATTTTCCATTTGCCAAAAATAATTCCTAAATTATCATTGCATCAAATTCGATTGTTTCCTCTGACAAATGGTAAAGTTTGCAAGAAATCCAAGAGCATTTATGCAGATATTAAAAGAATGCCCACTGGTAAGTGATCAACTGTAAAATAAAGAGATTAGTTCAGATGGTCTTTAGTATGGAAAACAAAACTCAGAACATTTCAAGAGGCTTTTTAATCTTTGAAAATTGTTTAACACCCTGTTTCTTTTCTAACACTATCAAGTCAGGTCAAATTGTGAAGGTTAACAAAAAGGTCCACAAAAAGCATTTATCTACGTGGTTAAAGAAACATTTCAATTAGGTAGGATGTGAAACAGAAGTAAACTTCTCAAGTCTTCAGTGCCTCTTTCTTAGGCAAATAATACAGGTGGTTTGCATTTCCTATGAGACCTAGTCATTTTATAATATGAAAAACATCCAGCTGAAAAGAACCTCTCAAAGCTCTGTTTTTCAAAGTAGGTCAGAGTTGTGGGGGTAAAATTCAACAGCTTGTAATTTAAATTACAAGTTAATTAGGAGCAAAAGCCTCAGACTTTAGGTAAAATTTGAAAAAAAAAAAAAAAAAGAGTATCTGAAGTTTTAAGGTATGTAACTGAAAGCCACTGGTGAAATTTGGCTATCAGAATGCAAATTACAATGGCCAAATTTGAGAGCTCTTAAAGAATAAGGATCTACTTTAGACAAAAGCACTTTTAATCATCTACAAATGAAAAGGTATCTTATTTTTCAAATAAAAGTGCTACATTTTGCAAATGGTACACTGTAATTATATTTAAACTACTAATACATTGCCATACGGGCCTGCTAAAAACTTTCATACTACTGGTTTAAAACTCAGCATATATTAACTTGAGCAACTGAGAATCTGTGATTTACCCCTACTTTATGAAAAAATGTTAAAAAGGGTGAATTAATGCAGTTAAAACTGATTTTAAATGTATATTAACAATGTAACCACTGTTAACTTGTACATAAGTGTAATATATTTCAGACTGTCATATTAGGTTAAAATGTGTTTAAATAAAAGCAACTGCATCCCACAGCTTTTATGGAAAATCTTAGGTACATATTTCAGGGGCTAGGTACAGTGAATTGTGAAGAAACTGGAACTCATGCATAACTAATAAGGGACTCTAAAGATATATCTCATTCTATGAGGAACTTCCACAGCCTAAGGGGAAGCAATGAGCTACCATCTGATGAAAATCACACAAAAATATGGTCTTAATCCACAAAAGACTTGTTCAAATGCCGAAAACGGCTTTGAAAATTACTAACTTAAAACTGAATATTTAGTTGGAACAAAAATAGTTTTCCCATTATTAATAGATTGCCAAGTTTTTTTTTTTTTTTTAAGGCCATTTGTCAGTATTAACCGTACTTTAAAAATAGTCTAAAGCCAAAACAGAGCTCCGAGCCTGCATTTCTAGTAGGGCCTACCACGCTGTAGGAAGAATGTTTAGAACAACTGTATCCTGTTCGGGGCTCCATGCTGCACCACATTCCATTCACATGAGGAAGAAGCGAACAGATGAGGCCTCCCCGAAAAACATTTTGAAAATAAATCAGCTACAGTTCTCAAACACAACTCAGCGACTCAAATAAACTATGTTCAAGCTCACCATTTAACAGGAAGTTCATGGAGTTGATGTTTGCAGTGTGAGTTTCTCACAATCTCAGGTTAACACTGAACAATTCTTTTTTCAAGTTAAAAAGAAAAACAAACCCAGACTTATAAAATGTAAGATACTGACACAGAATTCACCAAGGTGAATAATCACACAGAAAACCACCTAACCAACATTTTATAAGTCAAGGTTTAGTCTTTCAAAAAAGAAAGAAAGGCTGGAGTGACTTGAAAGAACAAAGTCCAAATTCCCACCCAAGCAGGTCTATTGAAAAACACCACACTGTTAGAAAACAAGTTGGGGGTGGGGAGGGACTAAACCATGAAAAAAAATCACAAAACAAATACTCCCACTTCCCTTGAAACATTAGTCTAATTTTAAACACTTCTACCATAATACTTAAATGAATTAAACTCCAGCTATTAAATTGATCTTTGTCCAGTGTTATTAAATTACTACAAACACAGTAAACCTCTTTCTAGACAAATAAAAAGCAATCAGAAATTTGTAAAACTTAGAACACTGAGGTTAGGACTATAAAAGGCAGCGAGCGACCTTAATTCCTAAGACTAAGAAGCAAAACCAAATGTAAATTAAGACAAAAGAAAAAGGAAGCAGAAAAAAGACAAACCGTACTTTGTTCTTGAGAATTTTAAAGTATCTAAGAAATCCACGACAAGGCTTTAAAGGTCAATAAGTACAGCTGGCGTTTATATTTCGTTCTTGAGCAGTATATTTATTCTGGCATAATACTTCTTTAGTCTTCAAAATCACAAGCAAATGGCTTTCAAACCAGGCATTTCTGAGCCCACTTGCAGCGGCGTCATTGTATAGGAAGAAAAGCCAAGACCACAGAACGAAGTAGAAGCTGTAACCTAACAAGTCTCCGACGAGCAAATGACGATTTTCTGTCTGCTCCGGCACAGGCAGGGCAGTGATGAGGATTACAACTCGCTCTTTGTCATCAGCACTGTGGTGTTAACGACTGAGAAATCCTGCAGCTGAAGCACCACTGCATCCTCCGATCTGGGTCAGGATAATTTCTCCCGAGGTCGCTTACATAACCAGTAAGATACTCCAAATAAAGAGAACAGCCATCCATCAGTTAGAGAAAGCCTTTCCCACTGTACTCCGCGTGGAAACACACTGCAGTAGCTTCCAACAGTGCAGACACCCAAATGAGAACGAGTACTTGGCTTAAGGCACACTGAGAGAAGGGAAGAGGCGGTGCTCTGTAAACTGTAACTAATCCGCCGTCACAGGTGCTGATGGAGTCACTTCCAGCACGAGTCACATTACTGGTGATTACTCATTTGGCTGCAGCCATAGAGACTGGCTCATAATTTTAACAACAGACAAAGACAGGCTAGTGGCTAGACTAAAAGCTCAAGTTTACTGTCTCCTTCAAAGAGCAAAAACAAACACAAAGTTTTTTGTTTTCCAGATTTACTAAGGTGAGAAAGTGCAGAAAATAAAGAACATTTGTGAAATTAGCAAAAGGCATTAACATTAAGCCATCAAAAACACCTTCAGAATGTGTTCAAAGGGTTAAGTTTAATAATTTTGCCTTATATATTGTAGAAAATAAAATCATTTCAGAATAATTTCTGCTTAACAGCCTAAGTAAAATTAAATAGCATAACCAACAATCTCAGAAATTTTGCTCAAAACTGGCAATACTTATTTTTGCCAATTTTAAGTACTGCTGAAACAAGTTTTGTTCTTTATATAAGAAAAATCTATACAGCTTTCAAAGACTGAATAATGTGTAAAACACTTTCTGGTCTCTTGTATTTTTCCTTATTATGTTTATCAACTCTTGAGTTATGTCATCAGATATGTCAATAACTAACCATATGTGGCTATCAGGCACCTGAAATACAGTTAATTTCAACTGAGATGTGTAATGTACGTATAAAATACATAACAAATATGGAAAAGAATGAAATATATTTCAAAAATAATTTCTGTTGGCTATAGAAAAATGTTATATATTGGATTAAAGAGTAAAATTTATTATATTTAAAATTTTAATGCAAATACTGAAAAATGCAAAGTTATTATAGTAGTTACTTTTTATGTTCTACCACACATAGTATTACATTATGAAAAAAGGCTGCTTAGGAAATAAAGGAGAGATACAAACCATGATCCTGTGGCTTTATTCTGAATATCGAGTGATATCTAATATTTTCTAAAGTTTCTGGTTCAAAGAAGGAAAGTTGGCCATACATTCAGTTGACCACAACTCTGTATTAAAATTGAACTAATATATTCTCAAATTTGTTATACAGTTACATGTAGAACACTAGAAAAATTATACAATACTCTGCACTGACACTGAAAACAGAACCATAACAGGAAAATTCTCCATATAGTCAAAAATAGTATTTATAAAGCCTCTTATTTTTGCACATACAGAGAGATCTTAACTTCTTTAAGCCTAAAAATTTCACATGAATTATATTACATATATGACTGCTTTATACTTATTCCAACTGTATCTCTTTCGTTTCACAAACATCATATTAAATACTGAAAAAGGTACTTTCAATTTGATACATGATTGAGTTAAACTTATGATAATCTAGTATTTTGCTTTTGAAAATATCTTGCTTTAAGGATTCTATTCTAAAAAACTAAATAGCTTTTATTTTATAAAACATCAGTGATATGAAAATATTAACACTGTATTTTACAAACAATGCGTGATACTGAAATGTATCTTTGGCACAAAGTCTAATAGTATATTCAATGGAATATTAAGCCACAGATCGTCTTAATTCATTCATAATCACTTAAAAACCAAAAAGATACACGTGATCAAATTAATTCAATATCACGTATTGCCAGCAAAACAACCAGATAAATATGGCAGCCTAATTCTGACACACACAGAGGAACTATCACACGCTCAACAAAGCTTGAGATGAAGCTATCAGATTTTAATTAAATTTTATATATTTCTGTGTCTCACCATATATCATAAAATATTACTATGTCACAGGATCTTTTCTTATTTAGACTCTGGTCTGACTATGATAATACAAAATTTTAGTTCTTTCAGAGCCAACATTGTATGGTAGCAGCTGACTAGGCTGACCTTGGGACACCAGCGAGCCACATCCTGTATCAAAGCATCAGTTCAAGTGCCATATCCTGTCTAAGTGCCAATACAAGTCCTGGAACTTCTGCTCTGGATCTAGCTTCCTGCTAATGTATTCTAGGAGGCCAGCTGATGAGGGCTCATGAGCCCTATGTGAGAGGAGCCAGATTGGAGTTCTGGGCTTCTGGCTTTAGCCTGGCCCAGCCTCAACTATTGCAGACCCTTGGAGATTCAATAAGAAGCATCAAAGAGTGTGTGTGTATGTGTTTCAAGTTAGAAGAAAATGAATTAACAAAAAATTACCTTGCTATGCCCCTCAAGTACTACAGAATCAAACAGTATAGTTTGGTTACCTAAGGATTTCAACAGATACATATATCATATTCCTAGTAAAGTAGAATATACTTTTTTAAAAAAAAATATTCTTATTTGAAAGGCAGATTTACATAGAGAGAAGGAGAAGCACAAAGAGATCTTCCCTCTGTTGTTTCACTCCCCAAATGTCTTCAATAGCCAGAGATGAGCCACTCTGAAAGTAGGAGCTTCCTCCAGGTTTCCCAAACGGGTGCAGGAGCACAAGATTTGGGGCCATTCTCCACTGCTTTACCAGGAACATCGGCAGAAAGCTGGACTGGCAGTGGAGCAGAAGCAACTCAAACTGGCACCCAGATAGAATGCTAGTACTGCACGTAGAGGCTTAACTCATTATGCCATAAAATTGGTCCCCAGTAAAATAAACATTCTACTCACATAAACTCCATACAGGAGACTTGAATGTATGGAATTCCTATCTTGTTGCCTCATTCTCCCCTACAACTGCAGCTGAATCAGAGAGGGGGACTCTTTCTGCTAATTAAAAAATTAATTTTACACTTGATCTTACTAAAAGACTGAGAAGCGATTTAAAAATTAACTTAAAAAAAAAAAAAGCATTTCAGGGCTCAGCGTGGTGGCCTACCGGCTAAAATACTAGCCTTAACGGGCCAGGATCCTGTATGGGTGGAGATTCTAATTCCAGCAGCTCCACTTTCCATCCAGCTGCCTTCTTGTGGCCTAGGCAAGCAGTTGAGCATGGCTCTAATCCTTGGGATTCTGCACTCACGTGGGAGACACAGATGAAGCTCCAGGTTCCTGGCTTCAAATAGGCTCAGCTCCAGCTGTTGTAATCTCTTGGGAAGTGAATCATTGGACAAAAGATCTTCCTCTCTGTATCTCCTCCTCTCTGTATATCTGACTTTGTAATAAAAAAATTAAAACTTCATTTTATATTACATTTAAAGAATAATAAAATTTTCCATTATTAAAAAGTGATACAGTGGACTTTAATTTTTTAAGAGATTATTTATTTATTTATTATTATTTATTTATTATTTTGGGGTGTCAGGACCCCAAACAATTGGGACATCCTTGGCTGCTTTTTCCAAACCGTCAGCATGGAGCTAGGCAGGAACCAGACACCACAAGGGACACTAGTTTGTATGTGGTCGTTTTATCCACTATAACATAATGCTGGCCCCAAGATTTAAAATTTTTAAAACTGTATTTGAAAGGCAGAGAGAAGTATAGACAAAGAGAAGTCCAGGTCACAGATTCATCAAAAAACTACCTACAACAGCTGTGGCTGGACTGGTTAGAGGCAGGAACACAATTCAAATCTTCCAAATTGGTAGCATAAGCCCAATCAGTTGAGCCATCACTTGTTGCCTCCAAGTATCTGCATTAATGGGAAACTGATATCCACAATCCATTAGGGAATAGGAAGGCACAGCTGGGAATCAAATTTAGGCACTATGACATAGGATGTAAGTGTCTTAACCACTAAACCAAACGTCCACTCCTACAACCAATTAATGATGCAGATATAGGATATACCAAGGTACATCAAAGTTGAAGGCAGCAAATCATTCTTCTAAAATGAGCCTGAACAGAGCTAATGTTTGTCCAGGTTCACACTGGAGTTTGTGCACACTTCTGATTACAACTTCCTTCTAATGCACACTCAACAAGGCAGATCTTGAAGGGGGCTGGTTCCCTGCCACTCACACTGGAAATCTTCATTTAGTTCTCCACTTCTGGCTGTCACCAGCCAAACATTGTGGGTATTTGGGGACTGGACTAAGCAGATGCAACTCTCCTTCAAGCATATTTTTAAAAACTAAAATTAAATTAAAGAAGGAAAATGGGCTTCATCAATCTTTTTGCAAAATAAAGTGAGTTTGGTTTGGTTCTCTGCTAAATTTCTAACACAAAGAAAAAGAGGAAAGTAGCAGTATGAAGACCTTGAATATCAAGTGTTTCTTACTTGGTTTTACATCAAGTCTCATTAATTCACTCCTTTTCTTACAATCCACATGAGGTTACAGAATTTAGCTTTTAGCCAGCAAAAAGCACTAATTTCAGAAGTTTAGACCTTTATGACTTTTGCCCTTTTTTTTCCCTTAAACTTGCTGAAGGAAGGAAGGTACAAAGTTAATGTTAATTTTAATTTTATTGGGTGGTGGGGGAGGAGCTGGGATAAAAGGCCTTTTCTGGCAGCTAAATCAGGTTAGGGGAAGAGGAAACTACTCCAGTTACTGCCCAGATATACACATCTCTGACTTCCTTCCTTTTTAGTTGGTTTCTAGGTTACAAACTGAATAAATCAACAGAGGTAAGAAAGTAAACAGAGGCTAAAAAAAAGGCAATACTGACTATCCCAAGAAAATCTGTTCCTTCCAATAATGTGAGAGCCTCCCACATTCACTTAGAAAATTTAAAAAACGGACATTTTTGAGACATGAAAGAAAAAAATCTCTCATCTTTGTACATATTTTAATGCTTTTTTTCTAATTATATGAACATAAAAACAACAAATACCACTTCTATGTCAATGACCATGCATTTTAAGCATTTTTCTAAGATTAATTTTATTTTTATTGAAAATTCAGGTATACGGAGAGGAGGAGAGACAGAGAGGAAGTTCTTCCATCCGCTGTTTCACTCCCCAAGTGGCTTCAACAGCCAGAGCTATGCTGATCCAAAGTTAGGAGCTTCTTCCAGGTCTCCCACATGGTTGTAGGGTCCCAAGGCCATCCTCGACAGCTTTCCCAGGCCACAAATAGGAAAATGGAAAGTAAGTGGAGCAGCCAGGATTTGAACTGTCACCTACATGGGATTCCAGCACATACAAGGAGAGGAATTTAGCCACTAGGCTACTGTGCTGAGCCCAAAGCATTTATTTAAGACATGTAAGAAGAAAAGAAAGTAACAGCAGCTAGCAAATGTCAACTTCATATGACATTATATAAACTGCATGAGGATTCAGGAAAGTGTTTCCTAACATGCCATGTTCATCTTCATATCAATAAAAACACATAATTAAATTCAAAGTAACAGCAGTATGTCCAAAAGGTTAAGTTTCTCCACACTCATCAATTATGCAGATCTTCTATGCAATAGAAAGACTGCAATACATCACCAGCAGAATGCAAATTTTAAAAAATTTGCTAGAAGAAATGGACCTAATCTTACTGGGTTCCTTTCAAGCACAGCCAGGCACTGATTCAATTAGTATGTGTTCTAGGTGCAAGACACTGCTTTGCCCTAGAAAAATACTAGTGATAAAAATACAAACTTCTACAGTAGTTTATAGTATAAAAGAGGAAAACATTAATTAAGTAATAATATATATATGCATATGCAAAATTATAACTCTTTAGTAGTTACTGATGGAATTCCTGTTCCTTGGGCCACACATGGTGGTCTAGCAGCTAAAATCCTCGCCTTGAATACACCAGGGTCCCATATGGGTGCCGGTTCTAATCCCAGCAGCTCCACTTCCCATCCAGCTCCCTGTTTGTGGCCTGGGAAAGCAGATGAGGATGGCCCCAAGCTTTAGGAACCTGCCCCCGTGTGGGAGACTCAGAAGAGGCTCCAGGCTCCTGACTGGCTCATCTCTGGCTGTTGTGGTCACTTGGGGAGTGATTCATGAGATGGAAGATCTTCCTCTCTGTATATCTGACTTTGCAATAAAAATAAATAAATCTTTAAAAAAAAAAAAGAAAAAAATAAGTACTGTCCCTTTACCCTATTTCCATTATATGCCTGTTTCTGCCTTAGTCATGAGAGGAGAGACTATAAGAGAGACTGTCCATTTTTTTTTAATTGTAGATGTATCACAGTTAAAAAAAAAAAAAGGACTATGTTAGAGGAAAGGCAGACCTATATAGGGCAAGGGGTGGTGAAGACAGACACAAACACAATGGAGAGAAGGAGAGAGAAGAGGTGGGGAGAGGAAGGGAAAAAGGCGGGAGAGAGGGATTGACTGATTCTATCTATTGGCTGAAACACTGGAGGACTATGCAAGGCCAATGTCAGGAGATTGCAAATGATAGCAATCTTTACTCTGCTATTTCACTCCCCAAACAGCCACAATATTTGGGTCTGGGACAGGCTGAGACTAAGAAATAAGAACTCTATTTGGGACTGTCATGTGTGTGGCATGGTCCCAAACACCTGGAACATCATCTACTACCTTCCCAAGAGCATCAGTAAGAAACTAGATCAGAACTAGTGCAGTCAAAACTTGAACAGCACTCTAGTCAGGATATTCTGCATCACAAGCAGTTTAACATGCTTTGCTAACAGCCTCAGGAACCTGCCTTTAACAACACTTTTACCAAGGAACCAATAATAGTTTAAGGTATTACTGGATGCATGTAGGTACAGCAAGAGTACTGACTGATGGCACTGTTATTGACCTGGTAATGTTACTCCTTTGTTTTTGCTTTACATACTTCAGCACCTGAAAACTACATTTATTTTCCAGTTAATAACTGACAGAGTAACATAAAAATATATAGCATGAAATTCATAACTTGTAAATTTCAAAATGATTATGAGGATTAGAGTAAGTTGGAATAAGGGTTAAAACATAAAACAATGAAATAGTTATGTGCTTTTAGGTTTAAATATTCCAACCACAAAGTAAAATGTAAGGAAGCCCTGGCTTCCTGGAAACTACTGCGGCAGAATCCTGGAGGATTTGGAAACAGCAAGTTAACATATATATTTATATTTATATATAAATTTTGAACTAAAACACGTTTAGATATTGTACTGGCCATTCAATCTCTGAATATGTTGTGGAATATGGAGTATACTAACATAAAACGAACAATTTTACTAACACATGTCAATGGTGCTTAATAATCATTAAATACTGGGATTATTTGAAGGAACGGAGAATAAATTGCACAGAGAGAAGGGCAATTATTGTTTACAATTATGTAAGTAACTATGGGAAAGAATATTGTCAGTAAAATTTTAGGAAGGTCAACCGTAATTAGTTACAGCATGAAACAATTCTGTTCTTTCTTTAAAAAAGATTTCATTTTATTCTTATTGGAAAGGCAGATTTATAGAGAGAAGAGACAGAGAAAAAGATCTTCCAACTGTTGGCTTACCCCCAAAGTAGCTACAATGGCCAGAGCTGAGCCAATCCAAAGCCAGGAACCAGGAGCTTCTTCCCTGTGTCCCACACGAGTGCAGGATCCCAAGGCTTGGGACCATTCTCAACTGTTCTCCCGGGGCACCAGCAGGGAGCTGGATGGGAAGTGAAGCAGTGGGGATGTGAACTGGCACCCCTACGAGATGCAGGTCACAAGCAAGGCAAGGATTTTAGCCACTAGACCACTGTGCCAGGCCTACAATTCTAATAAAGAAATACTATCAGGGGACTGGTGAAGATTAAGCTGCCGTCTGTGATGCCAGCATCCTATATGGGTATCAGTTCAAGACTTAGCTGTTTCTCTCCTGAAACAGCTCCCTGCTAATGTGTCAAGTCATAAGCAGAGAGCTGCACTGCAAATAAAGGAACTAGGACATGAACCAGCACCAATGTGTGATGCTGGCATTATGAGGCAGAGGAATAGCTTGCTGCACCACCCCGTCAGTCTCTAGAATAAACCTATAGGTCAAGCACACTATCTCAAAGACATACATGTATAAGCAAGTTAGCACAGGACTTATTTCCTGCCATTGGTAAGGATAAAACAAACATTAAAATATAAATTCAAAACAACTGTATTAATTATGCCCTTAAACTGAAATATCCATTTATTTATTTATTTATTGGTTTTATTCATTTTCAAATGTCAAATGTTTCCTTTTTCTTTTTTTTTTTAAAGATTTATTTATTTTTATTACAAAGTCAGATATACACAGAGGAGGAGCGACAAAGAGGAAGATATTCCATCCGATGATTCACTCCCCAAGTGAGCGCAATGGCCGGTGCTGTGCCGATCCGAAGCCGGGAACCTGGAACCTCTTCCAGGTCTCCCACGTGGGTGCAGGGTCCCAAAGCTTGGGGCCGTCCTCAGCTGTCTTCCTAGGGAATAAGCAGGGAGCTGCATGGGAAGCCGGTCTGCCAGGATTAAAACCTGCGCCCCTATGGGATCCTGCTGAGTTCAAGGCGAGGACTTTAGCTGCTAGGTCATGGCACTGGGCCCAAGATTGATTTATTTATTTTTATTAAAAAGTTATATTTACAGAGGAGAAACAGAAAGATCTTCCCTCTGCTGGTTCATTCCTCATGTGATCACAACAGCAGGAGCTGAGTCAATCTGAAGCCAGGAGCTTCTTCTGGATCTCTCCCTCAGCTACAAGGTCCCAAGGCTTTGAGCTGTCCTCAAATGCTTTCCCAGGCCACAAGCAGGAAATGGGAAGGGAAGTAGAGTAGCCAGGATATGAACCAGCACCCATATGGGATCCCAGTGCAAGCAAGGCAAGGACTTTAGCCAGTAGGCTACAGCGGTAGGCCCTTCAATCACCTTTTTAAAAATCTCTGGTGCACAGAAGGTGGCTGGGAACCCGCATTTACTTTTAACATATTGGTTACTCATTACTATGTCAATTAATTCCATAATGATGTAAATTTTTGCTGATGGTATGTTGGAGCTTTCAATTGACTGGGATTATACTCTGCTGGCTCTGTCATCAGACCAGAGAGGGTATACCTAAGAAGCCGTTGAACTTGACGGGACAATAAGATGCTGGACTCTATGTTTGGTATACGCTTGCAATGGGGAAATCTCAACTGAACTTGAGCTGTGGTTATGCAATAAGGTGGAGGAATCCACCATGGTGGGAGGGTTTGGGGAGGGGTGGGGAGAACCCAAGTATCTATGTAACTGTGTCACATAATACAATGTAATTACTGAAGTTAAATAATAAATAATTAAAAAAAAAAAAAAAATCTCTGGTGATGTAACACATGAAAACTTTACTCAATGAACAAAGGGGTTCATAATTTTGATCAACTACTCAGTATTTTCATTTGAAATATGGTAATACTTGGGCCTA
This sequence comes from Ochotona princeps, assembly GCF_030435755.1. Lineage (NCBI taxonomy): Eukaryota > Metazoa > Chordata > Mammalia > Lagomorpha > Ochotonidae > Ochotona > Ochotona princeps. Next base: position 27,458,933 of record NC_080844.1, read on the forward strand.
GTACCATGGATTAATTGGCTAATCTTTACCTTGCATGGGCCGGGATCCTATATGGGAGCTGGTTTGTACCCCACTTCCTCCATCCCACCCAGTTTTCTGCTGTGGCCCAGGAACACAGTGGAGGATGCAAGTCCTTGGGCTCCTGGCCCTGTGTGGGAGTCCAGGAAGAAGCTCCTGACTCTTGGCTTCAGATCAGATCAGCTCAGCTCAGCCATAGTGGTCATTTGGGCCCTTCGCCACTCTTGTGGGAGCTTCTGGCTCCTGGCTTCACACTGGCCCAGCTCTGGCCACTGGCCATCTGGGGAGCTAAATAAGTAACGGAAGTCCTTTTTTCCTCTGTCTGTCCCCCTATCCTCCAACTCTCTGCAATGCTGTTTTTGTTTTTGAAATATTTATTTATTTTTATTACAAAGTCAGATATACAGAGAGGAGGAGAGACAGAGAGGAAGATCCTCCATCCGATGATTCACTCTACAAGTAAGCGCAAACGGCCAGTGCTGTGCCAATCCGAAGCCGGGAACCTGGAACCTCTTCCAGGTCTTCCACATGGGTGCAGGGTCCCAAAGCTTGGGGCCGTCCTGGACTGCTTTCCCAGGCTACAAGCAGGGAGCTGGATGGAAAGTAGAGCTGCCGGGATTAGAACCGGTGCCTATATGGGATCCCGGTGCGTTCAAGGTGAGGACTTTAGCTGCTAGACCACCATGCCGCCAGGCCCGCAATGCTGTTTTTCAAATGAAATCTTTACATTGGAACTGGGGGGAAGTAGTACTTGAGTCACCATCCTGCACTTGCCACAGTGCGATCCCCTTGAAAGAGTAGGATTTCTAGCAGAATCAGTTTTCATAATTTCAGAAATTCCCAGATTATGTTTCCTGATTCCTGGAACATTTATGCCAAATTGTATTTTGTTACCACTGTTATACTCTCTATGGTCATGGAAAACATGAGCAAATTTAAAAAGTTAAAAAAAAATTAAAGGAGAAAACAGAAGCAAGCTAAAGTCATGATGGAAATAGCATTTTTGTACTCTTAACAGAAAATGTTACATAGGAAAACAGTTTTCATGAACTGGATTTGTCAATGTCAACATAAAAAATGTTTATGTTCCTTCATCTGCCACTTCCTTTTCCAGGAAGGCGTTTTAGTTACACTTCTTTTAAAATGGTGAACTATACAAAACTTTGATCTCTTTATTTTTGTTGCCATAAATAGGTTAAAAAAAAATCCTGAAACATATGTATACTTTAGTTCCAGACTTTGATGCTAAAGGTCTAAGTGGCATTAGCCCAAGTCCAACAGTGGCTCTATAGCTGCAGTAACAGCAAAGAACTTTGTTAACAAACAAACAAACAAAAAATAGTATGATAGCTCATTGTCTAAAATCTTCACCTTGCATGCACTGGGATCATTTCTGAGCACTGGTTCGGGTCCTGGCTGCTCCACTTCCCATTCAGCTCCCTGCTTGTGGCCTGGGAAAGCAGTCAAGGACAGACCAAAGCCCTGGGATTCTGTAGCTGAGGGGGAGACCCAGAAAAAGCTCCTGACCCCTGGCCCCATATCAGCTCAACTCCAGCCATTGTGGCCACATGTGGAGTGAACCAATGAACAAAAGTTCTTTCTCTATCCTTCACCCTGTAAATCTGCCTTTCCAATAAATAAATACATACATACATAAATACATACATACATACCATCACAAATTCTGATGGTAGGTTCCAACAATGTGTATTTAAACAAATTCTTGGGTAATTTTATCAAGATTGAGAACCAGAGGCTTGTACCAGGCATTCTCAAAATTGATGGGAGTCAAGTACCTTTTTGAGAGGCTGATGAAAAGTACAGTTCCTCTTGAAACACAAAGCACCCAATATCTTGTACCACAATTTCAGGGTACAAGATACTCTAACAATAATATTTCTAAGTCTTCTTCCTAAACTGAGGGAGTTTTCTGAGTTCGTTCTAAAGTCAATCAACTTCAGGAACCAAGGTAGGGAATCACGAATCCTGGTTAAAACTACATGGTCTCTGGAGTAAATACATCTCAGGATACAGAACCTCAGCCCAGCGCTTAAACTATTTTCTTATCAGTTTCTTTGTCACTTTTCTCATTCAACATCCTTTCTCAGAAACCACAGATCCTGAAATAGCGTAATCATTGTTTATGTTAAGTTCAAGTAGTAAACAATATAACCTCAAAGGTGGTTTCTTTTTGATGCTTAAAAAAGAATTAGATTAGATACAGGGTTAACAGTTTGTGGTACAGTGGTTAGGCCAGCACTTGGGATGTTGTCTCCCTATCAGATTGCCTGGTTCTAGTCTTGGCTATTCCACTTTGAATTCAGTTTGCTACTCAATATACCTTAGAGGAAGCAGATACTGGCTAGGTATTTGAATTCCTGTCATCACGTGACAATCCAGATGCCATTTCAGGTCCTGGATTAGGCCTGCTGCAACTCTGGTGGTTGCAGGAACTTCCTGGCTGTGCTAGTAGATGGAAAATCTTTCTTGCTCTCACTCTGCCTTTCAAACACATATTTTAAATCTACTATTCTTTAAATTAAAAGAAAAGATGATTCAATAATTATGTCCATTTTCCACGTACACTGAGAACAAAAAGGAATTTCCTGCTGCTGGAACTGTCATGTGGCATCCCATATGAAAGCCAACTAAGTACCGAATGCTTCCCTTTCCATCCAGTTCCCTGCCAATGAGTCTGGGAAAGTAGAAGATGTTCCAAGTCCATGGCCTCTGCTACCCATCTCAAGACCCTCGGAAGAACCTTCCTGGCTCTACGTGACCATCCCCTGGTTTCTGTACCCATTTGAGGACTGAATCAGTGAATGGAAGATTTCTCTGTCTCCTTTTCTTTCTAACTCTACCTTCCAAGAACACTTAAAATAAATCTTACAGGGGAAGTGGTGTACAACGACATTGTCGTGTAGCCTATTAAGAATCTGTCTCCAACACTGACATTCCATATGGGCACCGGACTGAAACCCAGATGCTGCACTTCCAACCTAGCTTCCTTCTAATGTGCGTTGGAAAACAGTGGAAGACGGTTCAACTGCTTGTGCCCCTGTACCATTGTGGGAGATATGGAAAAAGCTCCTAGCTTTGGATTGGCCCAGCTTGGGTTGTTGTACCTATCTGGAGAGAGAACCAACAGATGGAAGCACTTTCTAACTTTGACTTTCAAATCAATCCATTTGAAGAGAAAAAAAAAAAAAAAACCCACACACATACACACCTAAAATTTACAAAAAACCATTTCTTAAGAGAAGCCATAGTATAGTTAATTATTCAACAACAAAAAACTTCAAGGGTGATTTTAATTGTCTATGAAGCAAAAACAACTGTCACATGATTACAAACCCAAATGAGTTGGCACAGGGTCTGGTGTTGTGGCACAACAGGTTAAGGTATCAACTGAGAACTTCAGTATAGAATGTGTAAACTCAAACGCAATATGTAACACTGCTAACTATAGTTACCTTGTGCCTTTTGGACTAATATTTCTCCTGTCCAGTCATTTTAATGAGACAACGCTCTCATTCTTCTTCCTCCTTTTTCCCTAGGCTAGCTGCTTTACTTTTAGATCTATAAAGTACATGTAAATTTATATTTTAAGGTGCTCATCTGTTAGACAAGTTAACTTTGTAATTTTTTAAAAAGATTTATTTTTGTTGCAAAGTCAGATATATACAGAGAGGAGGAAAGACAGAGACGAAGATCTTCCATTCCTTGATTCACTCCCCACGCAGGCGCAACGGCCAGAGCTGAGCCGATCCGAAGCCAAAAGCCCAGAGCCTCTTCAGGGTCTCCCATGTGGGTTCAGGGTCCCAAGGCTTTGGGCCAAAAGCAGGGAGTTGGATGGGAACCGGGGCTACAGGGATTAGAATCAGCACCCAACTGAGATCCTGAAGTATGTAAGGCAAGACTTTAGCCACTAGGCCAGCATACCCAGCCCTCAACTGACTCATTTTAAGATAAAGTATAGGGCCCAGTGGCGTGGCCTAGTGGCTAAAGTTCTCGCCTTGAACGCACCGGGATTCCATATGGGTGCAGGTTCTGGTCCTGGCAGCTCCACTTCCCATCCAGCTCCCTGCTTGTGGCCTGGGAAAGCAGTCAAGAATGGCCCAAAGCTTTGGGATCCTGCACCCGCGTGGGAGACCTGGAGGAGGTTCCTTTCTCCTGGCTTTGAACTGGCACAGCAAACCGGCCTTTGTGTTCACTTGGGGAGTGAATCATCGTACGGAAGATCTTCCTCTCTATCTCTCCTCCTCTCTATGTATCTGACTTTGTAATAAAATAAATAAATCTTTCAAAAAAAAGATAAAGTATAAAACTCTTTCAGTAATAGAACTATAGCAAGATTTCAAAGAATACAATTTAGTAGCAGCAGGGTTCCGGGCTATTAATTATTTATTTAATCACAAAACATTTCCAAATAATCTGTTATATTACTGACTGTCCTGGGTATAACATGTCTCAAAGCAGCAGGCAGTTGTAGCACAGTGGGTTAAGCTGCTGGCTATGACACTAGCATCCTAAATGGGTACTGGTTTGAATTCTGGCTGCTCTACTTTTGAAGCAGCTCTCTGCTCATGGCCTGGAAAAGCAGCAGAGGATGGAATCCATGTGCAAGACCTAAAAGAAGCTCTAGCTCCTAGCTTCAGATCATCTCAGCTTTGACCATTTCAGCGATGTGGTGAGTGAACCAGCAGATGTAGGATTTCTCTGGGTCTCTCCTTCTCTTGACTCTGCCTTTCAAACAAATAAATATGTCTTCACACAAAATATGCATAAAAGTAAAAATTAACTGTTTTTTGGTCTACTAACCTTGGTAACCAAAATGATACAATTAGGATTGACATTACATCCAGTAAAGCTACTCATTTTGTAAAGATTTATTATTTTTAAAAATATTAAGTTGAACAGCAAATTTTTCAAGAGAGAAAAGGAAATACACAGAGGTCTGCTATCCACTGCTGTACTCCCTTAATAGCTGTATCAGCCAAAGCTGAGCTGATCTGAAGCCAGGAGCCAAGAGCTTCTTCGGGATCCCTCATATAAGTGCAGGGTCCCAAGAACTTGAGTCATCCTCTGCTGCCTGCTATAAGCAGGGGGCTGGATCAGAAGATCATGAACAGCCAGATCATGAACCGCAATCCACACTATATCACCAAGCTATACCACCAAGCTGGGCCCAAGCCACAGTCATTTGCAAACATCCTTTGGAGACTGCATTTATTAGAACTAACCTACTGACATCAAAATTCGTCTTTCTAATGTGTTTAGAATGGTTACATTAGCCTACACTACAGTAAAATTATTTAAACAGAGACTATTTTATAAAATTTTTAATATCACATGTAAGTAACTCAATATGTCCCACACTGCTGGTAACCCTTTCACTGTCAAGCATCAACTGTTTTTGGCTTACTGTTACGTAGCATCTCAACATGTAGAAATCTAGAGAATATCCTACCACATAAGCCTCAGAAAAGATCAAAATTCAACATAAATTGCAAAATTTCACATCTCTGTATTCTTAAAAAAATCTTAAGCCAAACCTTCTTAAGTCAAAGACCATCTAAAACTGCTGGATTCTACAATAAAATACAGCAAAAGTAAACATTAAATGTCCCTTGTATGAGTTTCAAAAAGTATGTTGCAATACATTCTCCCACCCCACCTCCACAAAAACACATTAGTATAGTATGCAGCAAAACCTGCTTGGCAGCTCTTGATGCAAAAAATGGATTAGGAAGTTTTATTTCAATGTCCACTAACCCATCCAACATGTGTTATGCACTGTCAGAGATGTTGGATGATGCAAAGATGAGCTAATCAGAAACTCAAAGATAACACTGCTTCTGCTCTGAGTGTTAAAGTGTGATAAAATATCCTGAATATGTGAAGGGAGAGTACTAATATTGACAACATTTCATATAAAAGCTGAGCCATTTCATTTTCAAAGAGGTATCAGAATAAAAAAAAGGCTAAAGGTGAAGGGCTAAATATTTCTGCATGGTGAAGGCTTTAATTGTACCTTCATTCTGGAAAAAAACTGATACATCTTATTGTAGGGAAAAGGACCTCAAACTGGGTGTTTGTTTTCATTTGCTTAAAGGCATCCATGGAGCTTTATTAGATACAATCCTATAAAATATGAGTGTCTGGGACAAATTTTTTTTTTTAAGATTTATTTATTTTGGGCCCGGCACGATAGCATAATAGTTAAGGTCCTCGCCTTGAACGCGCAGGGATCCCATATGGCGCAGGTTCTAATCCTGGCAGCCCTGCTTCCCATCCAGCTCGTAGCCTGGGAAAGCAGTCGAGGACGACCCAAAGCCTTGGGACCCTGCACCCGCATGGGAAACCCAGAAAGGAGTTCCTGGCTCCTGGCTTCGGATTGGCACAGCACAGCTGTTGTGGTCACTTAGGGAGTGAATCATTGGACGGAAGATACTTCTCTCTGTCACTCCTATCTGTATATCTGCCTTTCCAATCTTCAAAAAAAGATTTATTTATTTTTATTGTCAAGTCAGATTCACACAGAAAAGGAGAGACACAGATCAAGATCTTCCACCTACTGGTTCAAAAAACAAACAGGGGCCGGCGCATTACTGTAGCAGTTAAAGTCCTCACCTTGAACGCGCCGAGATCCCATATGAGCTCTGATTCTAATCCCGCCGGCCCCGCTTCCCATCCAGTTCCCTGCCTATAACCTTAGAATGCAGTCAAGGACAGCCCAAAGCTTTGGGACCCTGCACCTGTGTGGGAGACCCAGAAGAAATTCCTGGCTTTGGGTCGGCACAGCAGTGGCCGTTGTGGTCAGTTGGGGAGTGAATCATAAGAAGGAAGATCTTCATCTCTGTCTTTCCTCCTCTCTGTATATATCTGACTTTACAATAAAAATAAAGTAAATCTTTAAACAAACAGAAAAAGCATAAAATATAATAAATGGGGTCTAGGCACTGTGCTATATTGAGTTTAGCCAATGCATAAGCTACCCAGATTCCATATGGGAGTCAAGATTTGCGCCCCAACTCTTCTATTTTTAATTTAATTTCCTGTTAATGCATCAGAGACAAGTAAATAATGATCCAGTACTTGGGTTCCAGTAATGGCTTCTGTCCAGCTCAGCCCTGGCCACTGTAGCCATCTTTGGGGTGAACCTGTAGATAGTAACTGTCTCTAACTCAAACAAGAAATCTTGCTACACACTAAAACACAATTGTTCAGCCAAGTCTTTTATGAACTATATTTTTAGCTAAAGTATTTTCTTTGTTTTAATTCTGTGAGGCAAAGCAGGTATCAATTCCAAGACTGTCCTGAGTTCTCATTCTATACATTCTTTTAAAGATTTATCTATTTTTATTGGAACCACAGATTTCCAAAGAGGAGAGACAGAAAGATCTTAAACCTGCTGTTTCACTACCTAAGCCGAGCAAATCCGAAGCCAGGATTCAGGAGATTTTTCCGGGTCTCCATATGGATGCAGAGGCTTTGGCCCATCCTCGACTTTTTTCCCAGGCTACAGCAGGGAGTGAGATGAAAAGTGAAGCAGCAGAACACCAACCTGTGCTCACATAAGATCCTGCACTTGCAAGATAAGGATTTACCCACTGAGTCACTGTACCAGACCTGAGTCCTTATTCTTATATACTCAACTGTTGTAATTATAGTCAGAGAAAGATTCATTTTATGTTGGGTACATTAATCGACTACACAGCTTTGCCTTTTTAATGTAACTTTTAGAGTATGTATGGTTTCGGTTTGCAGCAAAAAATCAGCAGAAAGTACCAAACTCCCATATACTTCCTGTATTTACACACATACTCTCACTTGTCATCAAGTCCAACAGAGTGGCACACCATCAGTTATAAAGAATTTCTGTGGTGCTACATCTTCATCAGCATTTGGCATTATGTTTCAGATTTTAGCCAGGCTAGTAGGTATACAGTGGAATCTTACTTTTCTTTAAGATTTATAGAGAGGAGAGACAGAATGATCCTTCATCCACTGGTACACCCCCAAGCTGCCCCAAGGTAGCCTCCTCTTGGTCTACCACAAAGGTGCAGAGTTCCATGCCTTTAGGTCATCCTCTCTTGCTTTCCCAGGCAACACACAGGAAGCTGAATGGAAAGTGGAACAGCCAGGACTAGAACCAGTGTCCACATGGGAGCCTAGCACTTGAAGGGGGAGAATTAGCCAGTCGAGCCATCACACCAGGATAACACTGCTGGTTGTTATTTTGAGACTACTTAATTACTTTAGAAGTGTGGTATCTTCATATGCTTATTCATAATTTATATATATATATATCTTTTAAGGTTTATTTCATTTTATTTGAAAGGTGGAGCTACTGTTATAAAGACATGCTGATCCAAAGCAAAAAGCTAGGATCTCCATCCATTTGTATCACAAAGGTGCAGTGCCTGAAGCATACTTCCACACACTGTAAAATAACGCCACTTTTTGCATCGTATTACTGGAAATGTGTTTCACTCACTCACACTTTCATTTTTAAAGCCCAGTAAAAGTCAGATAAAAGCAAGCATTCAGTAGAACATTTCAAAGAATGAGAGCATTCTAAAAGAAAGGATGGCACGATTTTTTTAAAGGTTTAAATATTTATTTTTGTTAGAAATGCAGATTACATCTACGGAGAGGAGAGATAGAGAGAAAGATCTTCCATTCGCTGGCTCAAACCCCAAATGGACACAATGGCTGGAGCTGGGCTGGTCCTGAGCCAAGATCCAGGAGCCAGGAGCTTCTCCCAGGTTGCAATGCAGGTGCAGGATCCCAAGGTTTTGGGCCATCCTCTAATGCTTTCCTAGTCCACGGGTAGGGAGTTGAAAGGGAAATAAAGCAGCCAGGACAATAACGAGTGGTCATACGTGATTCCAGCGCATATAAGGTGAGGATCTAGCCACTGTGCCATTACACTTGGCCCAAGATGGCACAATGTTAAGAACCCTAAACAGTGAGTGTTGGTTGCACAATAGGCTAAATTCAGCTTTTTATATACCTAGATCTTATTACTGGAATGCTAGTATAACTTCCAGCTACTCTATTTCTAATCCAGCTCCCTGCTAAAGCACCTGAGCAGCAGATGACTGTCCAAGTACTTAGATACCTATTGCCAATGCAAGAATAGGATGAAGTTTTAGACTCTGGATTTGGAGGCTGAAGCCATGGCTTTACAGGCTAAACCCTCATGCAATGGCATCCCATTTGGGCACTGGTTCCTGTTTCAGTTGCTCTATTTCCCATCCAGCTCCCTGTTTGTGGCCTGAGAAGCGAGCAGAAAATGGCCCCAAAGCCTTGGGACCCCTGCACCCGTGTTGAAGATTATGAGGAAGCTCCTGGCTCCTGGCCTAGGATCGGCTCAGTTCCATCCATTATGACCATGTGAGGAGTGAACCAGCAGATCAAGTTCTTCCTGTGTCTCCTTTCTGAAAATCTGCCCTCCCAATCAATCAATCAATCAATCAATGCCTGGATTTCCACAGTGCCCCGTCCTATCTGTTGTGGGCATCTGCGGAATGAATCAGAAGAAAAGCTCCACTCCGTCTCTTTTTCTGTCAAATAAATAAATGAATGAATCTTAAATAAAAAGAGAAAATAAATCAAAGTGTCTGATTTGTTGTTACAAAGCTAGAAAAGATTTTAAACTTCAGTTTGTTTCACAGGGTTGTTGCAATGAGATACTAACAAACATTGTTTGTGGATATCTTTTTTTTAAATTGATTTTATTTTTTATTTTATGATACAATTCGCTCAGGATCGGCTCAGCTCTGGGATTTCTGTTTTCCCCTCCCTAAATTTCCTCCCCCTCACTGATTTCCCCTATATTATCACAACAGTACAGTCTTTCATAAGCAGTCCTAAGTCCATCATTCTGCTGTTTAACCGCATCCTGACACTGCAGGTACGGACAAACGACAGCGTATAGCATCCTATTGTCAAGATGTATTTAACAGTTTCACTGGGAGCTCATTTTTGATTTGGAAGTAGAGATGTATATTGCATTGTATCTTCACATCTGGATATGATAGTCTCCATTACACAGCTAGTATATAGTCCCTTAAATAAAAACATGTAAAACAAAACCAAAACAGGAATAAAGCTAAAAATGTACAATACCATGAAGTTAACTAACATGACAAACGTGTCGCTGAAGACACGAAAAACAAAAAACTTCTTGGAGAAAATGGTACTACTCTATGAGCTATGAGTCAGTGCAGAGTTTAATAAGAGAAAAGAAACTATTTTGAAGAAATGAAAATAAAAACAAAAATATCAAAACCCATGAATTGCAGCAAAAACAGTACAGTACTGAAAGGGCTACTGATCTTATATTTTTCATGAAGGTTGCCTTATATCAGAGAACATATGATATTTGTCCTTTTGGGATTGGCTTATTTCACTGAGCATATTAATCTCTAGATAGGACCATTTGCTTGCAAATGGTAAATTTCATTCTTTTCTTTTTCAGATTGATTTTATTTTTATTGCAAAGTCAAATATACATAGAGGAGGAGAGACAGAGAGAAAGATTCTCCATTTGCTGATTTACTCCCCAAGCGGCCACAACAGCCAGAGCTGAGTGGAGCTAAAGATAGGAGCCTGGAGTCTCTTCCAAGTCTCCCACATGGGTGCAGGTTCCCAAGTCCCTGGGCCGCCTCGACTGCATTCCCAGGCCACAAGCAGGGAGCTGGATGGGAAGTGGGGCTGCTGGGATTAAAACCGGCACCCATAAGGTATCCCAGTCTGTGAGCTGGGCCCACTCAGAGCTTGCTACTAACAGCAGTGGAGACTGGAAAGGAAAATCAAGCTCCTGGCTTTGGAGACAATCAGCAGATGGAAGATCTCTTACCCATTGTCTGTATCTCTCTGTACAACTTTGCTATTCAAATAAACAAATCTTTAATAAATAAAATTAAAATGACTTGCAGACAATCAAATTGTGTTAAGTCTTAAGAACTGCAAAAAGCTCTACTTAACTGAGTCCCATTTATTGTTCAAATTTCAAGACCTTCAATAAAACCAAAGGGAAACAAAGTGAAAACAATTAGCAGAATCTAGTCTTCCTAAATTTCTGGTTTTATACGGATGATTAAGTCCTTGAATAATGTCTTTTATAATGATGATAATGATCTTGTACTTCACTCACTTCCAACAAGTAAAACTGAGGAATAAATTACTAAAGGTGAAATTTCAGAGTTAATCAAAATTGCAGATAATATGAATTTCACAGTAAAACAGTTATCAAGCCTTAAACAACTGTTACTAAACTCAAATGTCAACTCCGCAGGACCATTACCATTACATTGTGTTCACAGTGAAGTGAACACAACCTGCAACCAAATATCTAAGTTAACACACTAATGCAGTCAAATTGGAAGTTCTGTTAATAATAGCATTAATGAGGTTAAGCTTAACTCACAGTTTTGTAATGCTTGCTTTTAAAACCACAGAAACTACTGTATTGGTAAGGCAGGACGATCATCAGACACACAGCTTGAGCAGGCACTCTGGCACAGCAGGCTAACATACCCCTCCTCGTCCCCACTGCCCCCACACCAAGTGTGCCACTTTGACTCCTGGTTCTCTACTTCTAATCCAAATTCCTGATTACAAATCCTGGAAGGCAGGAGACGGTGACTCAACTGCTTGGGATCCTCTCATCCACATGGAAGACCAGGACTAAGTTCCTAGCTCCTAGCTTCAGCTTGGTCCAGACTTAGTTGTTATGGGCATTTGGGGTATGAACCAGCAGATGAAAGATTTCTCCCTCTCTCTGTAAAAACAAGCATTTACTTTTTTTTTCTTTAAGATTTTGCATGTTTTTATTGCAAAGTGAGATACACAAAGAACAAGAGACACAGAGGTCTTCTGTCTGCTGAATCACTCCCCAAGTGGCCACATTGGCTGGAGCTGAGTCAATCGGAAGCCCAGAGCCTCTTCCTGGTTTCTCACGTGGGTGCAAGATCCTAAGGCTTTGGGCTGTCCTCGACTGCTTTCCCAGGCCACAAGCAGGGAGCTGGATGGGAAGTGGAACAGCCAGGACACAAATTGTCATCTATAAGGGATCCTGGTGCATGCAAGGCAAGGATTTTAGCCACTAGGCTACCGCACTGGGCCCCAAAATAAATAAGCATTTATAACACAACAGAACTTGTGAACTATCTTCACCAACAGAAAGGAAGGCTATCACAGTTTTTCTGGATGTGAATGATGACATTTATATATCCACTAAGTTTGCCTCATTATTATTATTTTTTAAGTTTAAAAGCAAGAGTTTGGGTTGGCATCATGGTGTGAGTAAGTAAAGCTTTCACCCAAGGAACCAGAATGGATGCACGTCCACTCTGCTTCTATTCCCATCCAGCTCCCTGCTGATGTGTCTAGCAGGCAGGGAAAGAGGGCCCACGTCCTTGGGGCCTTGCACCCATGTGGGAGACTGGAACAAGATCCATGTTCCTGGATTCGAATGGGCCTAACTCTGGTCATTGCAGCTATTTAGGGAATGAACCAGTGGATGGATTTTTCTTGTTCTGTCTATGTATCTGCCTTTCAAACACAGATAAACTTAAAAAAAAAAAAAAAAAGAGTAACAGAGATAAAGATCTTCAACCTGTTGGTTCACTCCCCATATGGCTGCAATGCCAGAGGCTGGGTCAAATAGAAGCCAGGAGTTTCCTTCAGGTCTCCCAGGTGTGGAGTAGGGGAATAAGCACTTACGCCATCTGCTACTGGTTTGCTCGGCCACTAGCAGATTGGACATGGAGTAGCCAGCATAAAAACGGACACACACCTGAGATGCTGCTGTTGCAGGCAGCAGCTTTACTGTGATGCAGCAACACCAGCAGCTCAAGTTACCTACCTCAGAAAATATTACAGAGAACTTGGGGGAAAAAAGTGAGATTTAACAAAACCATCAAGAAAACATCATCCATAAACGATTTCATATTCAACTGAAATTTCCTTACTATCTGCTAAAGGAGGGAAAATGAAGAAGGATACTTAAGAATCTTTTGCACATGTACAGGCCACACAAATAAAATATACGAAGAGAAGTACAGTTTTATTTAAAAAAAAAAAAGGCAGAAAGTCAAAACAAAAACTTTGAGGGGCAGAAAGTCAAAACAGGTGGGGCTAAAAGGGAACATGGAAGGTGGGGATAGGACCTGGGTACTCTCCTATCTCCTGGCTCATTCCCGATGCCCACACTGGCTCCTTGGCTGAAAGGCTGAAATCAGGAGCATGGAACTCAAACCATGCCTCCCATATGGGTGTCAGGGACCCAACTACTTGAACTATCTGCCTGCTACCTTCCAGGGGCAGCATCGGCAAGAAGCTGGAAGAAATAGCAGAGCTTGCACTTAAAACTAGGCATGTCAATAATGTGATGCAGGCATCCGAACCAACATCTTAGCTACTAGGCTAAATGCCCAATTCAAATTACCTTTTGAATACTGGAAAGCACATCTCACTTCCTTGCCAAAAGCTAAGCTTCATCAAATTTTGACATTTTCTTTCAAACATTAAATATTTATGTTATATGTACACATAAAATACACACCAGATATAAAAAAGTAACTAACATACTTGTTTTGTTCTTCATTATTTAATATGTTCTGGAACCCACCCACTTCCTACATGCGTATGCAGAGCTACTTCATTGTTTTAAATGGCCTGCTACAGTCTATCCCACTAGATCGTAATTGATTTGACACATAGGTTGTTTCTAATTTTCCATTACATACAAGAATAAGCCTTTTATTTTAGGATGTTTCTCACAAATATATGTATCCTAATAAACTTTTAGATGAAAAATGCCCTAGTTAACAAGCATATACAATTAGAATTACTTTCCATAAACTTTGTATCTATACTCATGACAACTGCTAATGAAACTATTTCCCCAAATATTTTTTAGAAACGATGTATTCGAGGATGGCCCAAGGCTTTGGAACTCTGCATCCACGTGGGAGACCCAGAAGAGGTTCCTGGTTCCTGGCTTCGGATCGGCGCAGCACCGGCCGTTGCAGCACCGGCCGTTGCACTCACTTGGGAGTGAATCATCGGACGGAAGATCTTCCTCTCTGTCTCTCCTCCTCTCTGTATATCCGACTTTGTAATAATAATAAAAATAAATAAATCTTTTAAAAAAATAAATCTTAGCTAATCACACCCTCACAAAGGATTTGCATAATTAACTTGTTTTCGAATGTACTGCTAGTTGCTGTGGGAATAGATATTTCATCCAAGAATAATAGCATATAAACTATCTGGAAGTGTTTTTTTTTTAAATACATATCCCTTCATTTCTTACAACATATTAAAAAAAATGGTCAAAAGCCAGCCAGTAAGAGCTTGCTATCTTTACAGAACAACAAAAATTATCTAGAGTCTATTTGTATTTCAAGACACTGTTTTTTTCTAATTAAAGATTTATTAATTTTTATTGGAAAGCAAGATTTACAGAGAGAAAGAGAGACAAAGAGGAATAATCTCCGTCTGCTGATTCATTCTTCAAGTGGCCACAATGGCTGGAGCTGAGCCAATACAAAGATAGGAGACCAGGGCCTCTTGTGGGTCTGCTAAGTGGGTGCAGCATACAAAGGCTTTGGACTGTCCTCAACTGCTTTCCCAGGCCACAGGCAGGGAGCTCCCTGGATGGGAAATGGAACAGCCAGGATATAAATCAGTTCCCATGTAGGAGCCCAGGAGTGCAAGGCAAAGATTTCAGCCACTAGGTTACTGCGCCAGGCCCATACTCTGTTTTTGAAAAACGCTTTCTTTTCCACCAAAAGCAGAGTGAGAGAAGGAGGAAGAAAGGGGAGAGTGCTCTTTCATATGCTGTTTCAACTCAAAAACATTTAAAATTGTCAAGCCCAGGCCAGACCAAAGCTAGAGCCAGGAACTCCATCCTAGTCTCCCATTTGGGTTGCATGGGCCCAAGTACCAAGACCATTATTCGCTGCTTTCTCAAGTGCCTTAGCAGCAGGGTCTCTGACACTCCAACAGGGGAATCTGGCCCTGAGAAAATCTGAGTAAGTTTTTCTGATAAAAGAACTGTTTCAGAAGGAACAGGAAAGATATTCCTAAGAAGTCACTACCTCATTTATACTGACAGCAGTGAAGTACACTCTTAGGGCACTAATATCTTGCATTACAATAATTAAAAAACACATGCCTTGAAAGGATCTTGTCCTGATTGCTTTTGTTCCTAGCAGCATCTCTGTCAGTCTTCTTCATACAGCTAGCAACAGACAGAATCCTTTCAATGTTATGTCTCTGGAACAGGCAAACCTCAAAATCACAAATAGCAACTTTTAGAAATCCATTTAAAATATAAATAATCATTTGCGACTGTTTTTCCAATATCAAAAGTGCAATTAAAATAACTCAATTTGAAATAAAAAAAACAAACAACAACAAAAAACATTGGCAACATAAGTTGGGGCAACTGCTGTCTCTACTTTTCAGACATAGGTATGTCCATACTGTCAGTTCCATCTAAGGGAGTGAGAACTTAAGATTCGTAGCCAGTAACAACAGCAAACAAGTAAAAACAAAAAACCCACCCTGCTTGTTCAACTTCAGGATGGGACAATTCATTACAAGACTAAAAAGCAGCCTGCTATAATCAACATACACATTAGTAAATTACGTTATTTCTTAGGTAGGCAAGAATAACTTTAAATATAAAATTCCTTTTTCTACAATGTTTCTGCCACAACAACCATGATCTCTGTTGAAAAAAAAAAAGAAACATTTAACTGGGAAAGCAATTTAATAGCCCAAAGCTGTATTTTACATGGACCAGCCTATTTACTCAAACCATAAAAACAGGGGGTAAAGCAAAATAGTATGATGCAATGGTTTAACTGACTTGATTCAAATGTCTGCATGTCATATTGGAGTACAGAATGTATTGGAGTTTTGCAGTCCAGCTTCCTGCTAATGTGCTCAAGAGGCAGCGGAGGATGGCTTAAGAACTTGGATCCTTGCTACTCAGCTGAGAAACTAAGAGAAGGCTCCTGAATTTGGTTTGGCACAGTTTTGGCTGTTGTGTGCAGTAGGGGAATAAAATCAGCAAATAAAAGATCTCTCACTTTCTCTTTTTAAAAATGTACTCATGTACCTGAAAGCCAGAGTTACAGAAGAAAGATCTTCCATCTATTGGGTCACATCTCAAACGGCTGACCTCAAGAACAGGAGATACGCCAAGCTAAAGTAGAATCTTCCGGTTCTCTCAAACGGGTGCAGGAACCCAAGCACTTGGACCATCTTTCAACCCCTTCTCAAACATATTAGCAGGTGGCTGGACTGGGAGTGGAGCAGCCAGGACTTGAAAGAACACTCTTTTTTTTTAAATTTTATTTTACTTATTTAATTTTTATTACCAAGTCAGATATACAGAGAGGAGGAGAGACAGAGAGGAAGATCTTCCATCCGATGGTTCACTCGCCAAGTGAGCACAACAGCCGGTGTTGCACCGATCCGAAGCCAGGAACCAGGAACCTCCTCCTGGTCTCCCACACAGGTGCAGGGTCCCAAAGCTTTGGGCCGTCCTCGACTGCTTTCCCAGGCCACAAGCAGGGAGCTGGATGGGAAGTGGAGCTGCCGGGACAAGAACCGGTGCCCATATGGGATCCCAGTGATTGCAAGGTGAGGACTTTAGCCGCTAGGCCACGGCGCCGGGCCCTTTAAAGAACACTCTTAAGAGACACCAGCCGTATCTTCTCCGCCCTTTCTTACCTCCCTTTATAACCTTTTCAAACAATAAATCTTTAAAGGGGTGGTGAGAGGCAAGGATTTCAAGTACCTGAATTCCTTTATCACAAAGTACAGGTTTGAGTCCTGGATCCCCTTCAGATTAATGCCTATCCTTGGAGGAAATAAACGATGATTACGTCCTTAGATCCCTTCCACATATGTGGGAGACTCAGAGGTATTCCAGCCTCTCAGCTTCAGTAACACCCAGCCCTGGCTGGTAAAGGTACTTTGGCATGAACCAGCCAAAAAGAAAATAGCTGTGATTATCAAGTAAACTTTTCTTTAACAAGAAAATTTTTTGAAGTTAAACCACAGCCAAATTCAGCCAAAGTAGGGGTTCAAATAAGCAAATTTTTATTAAATTGTTCAAATGGTAGCTTATCCTTCTCAACTCAAAATGACTAAGAAAAGCTATAGACAGGGATGTAACATGTCCATTTAAGCATGGTTTAGTACACAGAATGACATCCTATATTTAAAAATAAAGTTGCAATATTATGTGTCATGGACTGAATTGTTTCCCTCTACCTCCTCCCATTATTTTAAGATTTATTTACTTGAAAGGCACAGTTAGGGTTCCTCCATCTATTGAGGCAATCCTCACATCGCTAGAGGGGTGGGAGCTGGGACACAGCGAAGCCAGAAACTTCTTCCAGTTCTCCTACTAGTGTAGGAGTTTGAACACTTGAGCCATTTCTACAGCTTTCCCAGCCAGCACATTAGCAAGGAGCTAATCAAAAGTAGAACAGCCTGGACCAGTAGCCATATGTGATGCCATTTCTGTTGCAGTGGATTGAACAGTCTACCACAGGACTGGCTCCCGACTTCCCACACTTATAATAAAGTGTAAGTCCTAACTCCCAGTATCTCTTAATTGTGACATTATTTAGAGACTACTAACTTAAAATGGGGTCATTACGTTGAGTTAACCAGCCTCAAAAGAAGAGGAAATCTGGATGTAGCAGAGAGAGATGATGTGAAGACACAGAAATGAACTAATAATCTACAATCTAACGAATAATCTGGAACAAATACTTCCACATGGTCTTCAGAAAAAAAAAACAAACCCTACTGACATCTTGATCACTAATTTCTAGCCTCCAGGAATTTATGTCATGTAAGCGCTCAGCATACAGTACTTAGGTGTATCAAACGAACACAGCATATACGGTGCTTCACCATGTAGCATACTCCAGAAAGAGACAAACAGAGCAAAACAAACAAAACCATAGTGAAACTGCAAAGAACTACATAAGGAAAAATTGATCTATGTTAATTACTGTAATACAAAGTACAGTGCCCAGCCTCGCCACAGCAGCCTAGCAGCTGAAGTCCTCGCCTTGCAAGCACCGGGATCCCATATGGGTGTTGGTTCGATTTCCAGTAGCTCTGCTTCCCATTCAGCTCCCTGCTTGTGGCCTGGGAAAGCAGTCAAGCACGGCCCAAAACCTTGCGACCCTGCATCCACGTGGGAGACCCAGAAGAGGCTCCAGGTTCCTGGCTTCAGATCAGCACAGCTCTGGCCATTGTAGCCAAATCAATGAATGGAAGATCTTCCTCTCTGTCTCTCCTCCTCTCTGTATATCTAACTTTTCAATAAAAATAAAACAAATCTTAAAAACAAGCAAACAAAAAATAAGGTAGAGTGCCATTCATGCCCTAAGAGTGCACTTGTGTCTGCTATCAATACAAATGAGGTAGTGACTCTTAGGAATATCCTTGCTGTTCCTTCCAAAACAGTTCTTTTATCAGAAAAACATACTCAAATTTTCTCATGCCCAACTCCCTCTATAAATAAGTAAAAATCTTTCTAGAAAATTATAGATACATTAGAGGGCAGAGTACAGTGTGGGGAAAGGGAGACAAGTATCTTTTTTCTGCTGGCTTACTACCTATGGGGCTGGTACATGTTGAAACTGGGAGCCTGGAACTTCGTATGAAATTTTTATGACATGGCAGGGACCCAAATACTGTTACTTTCCCAGGCACATTAGCGGGGAACTAAGCCAGAAGGAGAGCAGCCACAATTAAAACTGGCTTTCCACAATTACATTTCTCTTCATTTTTCTAAGATTAGACATCCTGGAGTTATTTATGCTTACTTTATTAAGAGGTTTTTTTCAATGGGATACTGCTGTTTAAGTCAAACCTCACTACATTTTTTTTAAAGATTTATTTTATTTTTATTGCAAAGTCAGATAAACAGAGAAGAGGAGAGACAGAGAGGAAGATCTTCCGTCCGATGATTCACTCTCCAAGTGACCACAATGCCCGGTGCTGTACCGATCCGAAGTCAGGAGCCAGGAACCTCCCCTAGGTCCCGCAGGTGGATGCAGGGTCCCAAGGCCTTGGGCCGTCCTCAACTGCTTTCCCAGACTTCAAGCAGGGAGCTGGATGGGAAGCAGGGCTGCCAGGATTAGAACTGGCACCCATATGGAATCCTGGCACATTCAAGGTGAGGACTTTAGCTGCTAGGCCACCATGCCGGGCCCTCTCACTACATTTTGAAGTAACCTCCCCAAATAGCTGCAATTGCCTGAGGTGATCCAAAGGCAGGAGTTTCCTCCACGTGTCCCACATCAGTGCTAGGGCCCAAGGAATTGAGCCATCCTCTGCTGTTATCCCAGGTCGTAAGTTGGGAGCCTGACTGGAAATGAAGCAGGCAGGACTCAAAATGGTCCCCCATTTTGGATGTCAGCACTGTAATCAGAGGCTTAGAATGCAAAGCCACTACACCAGGCCCTAGTGTAAAGGTCATTAACTTAGCACTAGATCTAAAAAAAATCCTCCATTTACATGAAAGTTTAAAACAAACACATAAAAACGTATATTGATGTTCAAAGGAAGAGAAAGTAGAAGAGAAATGGCTATTTAGTCAAGACTCAAGTGAGACCAGGAAAGTAGGAGAGGGAAAGTAAAAATCAGGAAAACTATTCATAGCTCTGAGGGACAGATGGTACTAACATCAAACTATAAAGAAAAGTCTGCTGGACATAACAAGCTAATTAGATCTACAGACAAGCACTGGTATGTTTTAAAGCACAATTTAGAATACAATGTTATAAATTTTTTAAATGGATAAAAAAAATCCAGAAATAAAAATAAAAAAATGTTTCACATACAATCACAATATACTTCACTGTGATATAAAATGAGATGACCACAGAGGACTGTAAAATTTTTCTTTTCTATATGAAAATGATAAAAAGTAGAAACAATCAGGGCTAGAGTCATGGCATGCAGCACTGGCATAGCAAACAAGTGCCAGATGGGGTTGTGGCTGCTTCATTTCTGATCTTCCTTCTTGTTAATAAGCCTGAATAGCAGTGGAGACAGACGGAGTGCTTGGGCCCCTCCATCCATGTGAGAGGCCCAGAAGAAGCTCCTGGTTCTTGGTTTTAAACTATATCATCTCTGGCCATTGCACACATTTGGAAAATGAAATACTGTATGAAAGATCCTGCCCTTCAAATAAATAAATTTAAAAATTACATAAACAATCAAAGTGAAATAACACTTCCATTATCTAAATAACAATGGTGGACACTGGTTTGAGTCCCAGATGCTCTACCTATGTTTGAGCTCCATGACTTAAAAAGCAATGGAAAATGACCTAGCTACTTAGGCTCTTGCCCTCACGGGGGTATCCAGTTGAAGCTCCTGCATTCGACCTGGCTCAGCCCTGGTCTTCCCTGCTGCTATGGACATTTGGAGAGTGAACCAGAGGATGGAGACTTTTCTTCTCCCTCCCTTTTCTTTTTAACTCTGCCTTTAAACTAACTAATAAAATAAATAAACACATATAATAAAGTCTTTGCAGTTGGAAATACATTAGAAAAAAAGACTATACAGATCTTTAGTCTGCAACATGCAGAACATGAGGATATTTCAGCTGAAACGCAATTTTTTTTAATTTGTTTTATTTTTATTGGAAAAGGCAGATATGCAGAGAGGAAGATCTTCCACCCAATGATTCACTCCCCAAGTGAGCGTAACGGCCAATGCTATGCCGATTCGAAGCCAGGATCCAGGAACTTCTTCCAGGTCTCCCACACGGGTGCAGAGTCCCAAGGCTTTGGGCCATCCTCGACTGCTTTCCTAGACCACAAGCAGCGAGCTGGATGGGAAGTGGAGCTGCCAGGATTAGAACTGGCACCCATTTGGGATCCTGGTGCATTCGAGGCGAGGACTTTAGCTGCTAGGCCACGCCGCCAGGCCCCAAACACACAATTTGTTCTTCCTTGGTCAAACTCTCAAAGAATCAGATAATGTCCATACCTACTGGTGAGAAGGACGTTCTTCATTCAGGCTACTGACTCAGATGCTTATGTCTCCTGGAAAAACTGATAAAATCAAACAGCAGTAAGGAAATCTTCTTCTCAGTAATGTGAGCATCCATACCTTAGTCCAGTCAAGTTGATATATAATACTAACATTATAGTCCTCAAATGTACTGTTTAGTACCTTCGTTAAATAACTTGTCTTTTTTCCATATTACAGAAAATTCCGGAAAGTTGCCTACCTTCACAAAGTACATAACAGTTAAGTCCAATATCACTCACTTGTCTATCAAACAGCTCACACTCAACTGTCAGCCAATTAAGATTCTGTGGGGCCCGGCGGCGTGGCCTAACGGCTAAAGTTTTCGCCTTGAACGCCCCGGGATCCCATATGGGCACCGGTTCTAATCCTGGCAACTCCAGTTCCCATCCAGCTCCCTGCTTGTGGCCTGAGAAAGCAGTCGAGGACGGCCCAATGTATTGGGATGCTGCACCTGTGTGGGAGACCTGGAGGAGGTTCCAGGTTCCCGGTATCAGATCGGCCCGGGGAGTGAATCATCGGACGGAGGATCTTCCTCTCTGTCTCTCCTCCTCTCTCTGTATATCTGACTTTGTAATAAAAATTAAATCTTAAAAAAAAAAAGAGAGAGATCCACGTCTGCATTTAAAAAAAAAAAAAAAGATTCTGTGAAGGAGACAATTGCACAAAACTGTTTTTGCTCCAAGGAACTTCCAATGCAGACAGACATGTGATTTACAAATGCCCAATAACACAAGAATGTAACTATAACTTACAAACAACAAAGAAAGAAAAGAGAGATTTAGAATTAAATTGGGCAGATGTTGTGACACAGCCAGTTAAGCGAACATCTGTGATGCTGGCAGTTCAATTTCAGCAATTCTGCCTCACATCCAGCACTCTGTTAATGTGTTTGGGAAAGCTACAGAAGACAGTCCAAGCGTCTGGGCTTCTACCATTCAAGGGAGAGTCAGATGCAGTTTCAGCCTCCTGGGACTGGCCCAGTCTCAGTCACTGTGACTATTTGGGGAATCAATCAACATTTGTGCATGCTCACTTTCCCTATAACTGCCTTTCCCCAAAACAAAATACTCAAAAACTTTCTTAGAAAAGAATTAAAAAGTCTTCACTCTGGCCCGGTGTGGTAGCCTAAGACTAAAGTCCTCGCCTTGCATGTGTAAGGATCCCATATGGCCACCAGTTTGTGTCTGGCTGTCCTGCTTCCCATCCAGCGCCCTGCTTGTGACCTGGGAATGCAGCAGAGGACATCCCAAAGCCTTGGGACCCTGCACCCGTGCGGGAGAAATAGAAGAAACTCCTGGCTTCTGATCAGATCAGTTCAGCAGTTGTGCCCACCTAGGGAGTAACCAGAGGATGGGAGATCTTTGTCTCTCCTTCTCTCAGAAAACCTGCCTTTTCCATACAAATTTTTAAACACACATCTTTCTTTTAAAAAAGAAAAAGAACAGATTATCCCTTACCCAGAGACTGGAAGAAGAATGTCATCTTCCAGCACTTTGGATTTTGAAAACTAAAACAAACCTGCTTTTTCTTCCCTTCAAATCTCTATAAGAAATTAAATGAAACTGATTAGACAGATGAGAGTATTACAATATGTTCATGGAAAAACAGTACTACAAGTTAATTCACTTTCTACAAGCTTAGAAAAGATCACTATTCGTTATTTTCATTTTCCTCAAAAGGTACAGCGAGACAGAAAGATTATTCCATTCACTGGTTTAGTCTGAAATGCTCCTGGAGGCTGGGACCGGACCTGGCAAAAACCATTCTCATCCACATGGATGGGATTAGAATCAAACACTGGCATTCTGATCTGAGACAAACATATTTGAAGCAGTCTCTAAATAGCTATGTTAAATGTCACTCTATAATCGGTAGGGTCCCAGGCCAGCAGAACTGGTCTGGGGACCCAAGCATGCTGGATCCTGGGTAAGCAGGCAGGGCATCAGGCTAGCATGCCACCCCACCAGAAGACCAGGCTGGGGAACCCATGTGTTGGGCAGGTACGGGGCTGTAGACAGATCAGGTAAGGAGCATGGAATGTGTAAAAGGTGGGACTGCTGAGGGAGCACATTGCAGGTGAGGAATAATTTCTGGGGGACTTCATCAACAAGGGTAATTAGGTATTTGCAGGTATGCAAGGGAGCTGAAACCAAGCAGTGTCTTCTAGGAGTGAAACTGGAGGATCTTTCTGGTTCAGACCAAAGCACCCGCACACGTGGCAGAACTCAGCTGGGCTAGCCAGCATTGATCACTGCCAAACAGTACATATAAAGGCTAGGGTCAGGGAGTGGAGAGGAGTCTGCCTTGCAGGGCTGGATCATAGTACTTGCCAGTGAGTGTCAGAGCAGGGGATGGGTGATGTTAGGCTGGGCCAGGACACTAACCAGCATGTGAAAAAATTGGGTGTGGGGGAAGATTCTGAGGAGGGTATGTGGGCTTGCTCCTGTGGGACTGCAATATCCACTGATGTGCTCAAAAGCTGGGGGTGGTGACAGGCCAAGCTAGGCATGACATGGAACTCACCAACAATCATGGGTTTCCAACAGGCCAGGCTGGTCACAACTGCAGCACCTACCCATGTACTCTAGAACTGGGTGAGGCAGGCTGAGCTACAACATCCACGAACACACACAAAAGCTGCGACTGGCGTGCATTCTGTGCTGGGTATGGGCCTAGCACCTGCTGGCACATGTGAGATCTGGGAGTAGATCTGAAGTGAAGACTTGGTGAACTCCAATGGTGCTCCCGCTGGTGAACACATAAGGGCTAGGTATTAGGCCAGGCAAGGCTACTCCACTTGTTTGGTCGTGTGTAGGCTAGCTTGCAAGGCACACCAAGCAGAGCCAGGACAAAATGCAGCACACTGGCATGCGTGGGAGCCAGAAAGGGATGTGTGCCATGCCAGAACAGGTTAGGCTGCAGCACCCAAACGCAAAGGCCAAGCCAGGGGATATGCTATGCTGGACTGAGTAGGAGCAACCACTAGCAGGCACAAAATCTGTGGCTGGGAGCTGGCCTGGTAGGGGTGTCAAGGGGGAGACCTCACTAGGCTTAGGTTCCCACCCGTGAGCACAAGAGCCAAACTGAGGGCAGCGATCTAGGCTGGACATGGCTGCAGCATCCCTTGTGCAACGGTGTGGAGAGCTATGTCAGCCAGTGGACTTTGGAAGGATTTCGATCAACCTTGGAGCAACGAAAACAACACCACTTCAGAACTATCAAAACATTGAAGCAGTACTCTCAGAACATGCTCCACATTGAGTGGCCATCCTCCATTCCCATGTACTGATGTGGTTAGGCTGCTGGGAGCAGTCCTCTCCCCTTATCTCCTCCCTTCCTCCAGAAACAACAACAACTACAATAACAAACAGAAATAATTCTCATCCACATTGCCCATTTCCTCGAGCCTTTCCAACTATGTGAAGAACGTCATCACAAATTGAATTTTATTTGTTGTTTAAAAGATTTATTTTCATTAGAAAGGTAAAATCACAGAGAAAAGCAGATATGTAGATAAAGATATCCCTTCTGCTGGTTCACTCCCCAAGTGGCCACAACAACCAGATGTGAACAGATCCGAAGCCAGGAGCTAGGAGCTAGGAGCTTTTTCTGGGATTCCCACATTCCTGCAGGATCCTAAGACTTTGGCCTGTCCTCTAATGCTTTCCCAGACCACAAGCAGAGAACCAGATGGAAAGTGGAGCAGCTAGGACACAAACTAGTGCCCCCAATGGGTTCTCGGCCCATGTAACGTAAGAATTTAGCCATGGGTCACCATGCTGGGTCCAATCAGTAAAATTTTAAATAAGTAAATATCTTCTTCGTTTTTGGTTTTTTGGTTTTTTGGGGTTTTTTTGGATTGGGGTCCTACCTTATTGACCTTGTTTGTCAATGATTTTGTTTATTAAACTTGATTATCTTTTTAAAATTATTTTTATTTTTGATGATTTCTACGTAGTTTTTAGGGTGATTAGGATCAAGGAATACAGAAAGGTGGGTGAGACCACCATTTCCACATTCTCTTCTTTTCCTTCCTGTTTCTGGGGAAAGAGAGGAGACAAGGAGAGAATTTACAACCAGCCTCCCAAACTCTGTGCACCCTAGGATGGAAGTATTTTTTTTTAAAGATTTATTTTTTTTTATTGGAAAGGCAGATATGCAGAGAGGAGGAGAGACAGACAGATCTTCCATCTGCTGATTTACTCCCCACATGTCCACAACAACTGGAGCTGTGCCGATCCAAAGCCAGGAACCAGGAGCCTCTTCCAGGTCTCCTACACGTGTGCAGAGTCCCAAGGCTTTGGGCCATCCTCAACTGCTTTGCCAGGCCACAAGCAGGGAGCTGGATGGGAAGGAGACTGCCGGGATATGAACTGCCACCCAATTGGGATCCCAGTGCAAGGCAAGGACTTTAGCCACTAGACTACTTGCACCGGGCCATAAGTAAGTAAATATTTTTAGAACAGGAAACAAAACAAAACAAAACAAAACATAATTCTCTGAAATCTGAAAGAAATTTAGAGAGACTTGCAAGGCACGACAGTTCAATAGCTTAATCCTCCACCATTAAGGGCTGGCATCCTTCATTGGCACCAATTCATGTTCTGACCTTTCCACTTTCCATCCAGATCAGTGCTTATAGCCCAGGAAAGCACCTTTGGATCACTCAAGTCTGTGAGCTCCTGCACCCAAGTGGGAAACCTGGAACAAAACATAGGTTCTCGGCTTTGGATTGTCTCAACTCTAGATGTTGAAGCCACGAATCAGAGGATTGAATAGCTCTGTCTCTCCTCTGAAAATCTTAAATAATTGTTTCTGAAAATCTTAACAAAAAAAAATTTTAAATGCTAAGACATAAATGGAATATCTAAGCAAAACATAAGATTTCAGAGTATTAGAAAAAATCAAAAAGCAGTTTGATCTTGCCCTTAAATATTTTCACAAGAAAGTCCTTAAAAAGGGAGTTCCTGCCCTAATTAGAAATAGATGCGCATTTTAATAACTGCTAAACTAAATTTTACTTGCAAACGTTTGTGAAGTACTGCCTAAATTCTAATTGCTAAGGTTTAATGTCAGAATTATTTAATATGCACTGAAAGTTTTTGTTTTTACACCTGAAATATTCAATATATGGTATTATATAAATTTATAAATATGGGAACAAATTTTATCTAAAACTATTTCCCTTCCAAACTGTAATTTTAGTGGGCAAAGATATACAATCTTACATTTTTGTGTTACAAGACTGTAACTAGTATTAACACATAAAAATGCAATAAATGGTATTTTACAAAATTCATCTGAAAGGCAGTTAGTATGGTAGTAAGGGGCAGTTAGAGACAGAGGTGAAGACTGAGACTGGAATTTTCCATTTTTTCTTTTAAAAAGGTTCTATATAAAGAAGAAAATAATGCTATTTTTCCAAATTTACTATGTTTTAACACTACTGATAGCTTTTTATGCTCCCTCAAATTCATAGTCTATATTTTAAATATGAAGTTCTTACCTCTCCTGTCACCTTTACTTTCTATTCTTAGGATCCTGTACTTTATATTCCCAAGATCAGTTCCTTTAGCCTACTTGGATGTCTATGATTCTGTCAATATCAATGACCCCGTCCTCTTTTCAGGTAACACTGTCAATCATAAGCCACAGCCATTTAACATTCTTTCTTGATGTTCCTGGAATCCGTCCCTACTCCCAACACTCCATTAAAATGCCTAGAGGAAAACCACTCTTTACCCAGCATTCTTTCTGCTCTTTAAAACATTTGCTTCATTTCATCTGAAAGGCTGTGACAGAGATCTTCCTTCCACTGGTTCACTCCTCACATGCTCACAATAACCAGTCCTGGATCTGGCTGAAGTCAGCAGCCTGAACTTCATCTGGGTCTCCTGCAAGGTAGAAGGGATGCAAGCCAACACCTGCTGTCTCCCAAGGTGTGCATTAGCAGGAACCGGCACCCTAATTAGAAGAGTCAGAATTCAAATAAGGCACTCTGATGTGGAATGCAGGTTATCCAAGCAGTGCCTTAATTACTGCAGCGAAGATCCACCCTTTTCAGTTGCTTTTTTTTTTTTTTTAACATTTTATTGTATTTATTTGAAAGGCTGAGTTACAGAGAGGTCTTCCATCAGCTGCTTCACTACCCAAATGGCCACAACAAACTGGTCAGGCAGAAGCCAGGAGTTTCTTTCAGGTCTCCAACACAGGTGCAGGGGCCCCAAGCACTTCCACCACCCTCAGCTGCTTTCAGGAGCACATTAGCGGGGAGCTGGAGTGGAAGTGAACAGCCTGACACACAGGACATGGCTACTACCTACAGCGGGTTAACCATCAGCACAGGATAAAGGCCTGTTTGAAATTACTGTTTTAAACTAGCTATCTTCCATCTCTGATATAACAATTGAGATAGGATGTTTGACTAAAGCTCTGTATGTATTTAGCCTGATCCCAAATCCCAATCTACTCAGCTGGTTTTCATCATTTTCAATTTGAACCCCAAATTCACAACACTAATTTGACCATTTCCTATAAGAGACATTATGAAGGTCCAGTGCAATGGCTCAAGGGCTAAATCTTCCATCACCAAGTGCCAGGATGGTATTTGGGCACCGGTTCATGACCTGGATGCACCACTTCTCATCCAGCTCCCTGCTTGTGGCCTGGGAAAGCAGTCAAGGACGGCCCAAAGCCTTGGGACCCTGCACCCACATGGGAGACCAGAAGCTCCTGGATCCTGCCTGCGGATTGGCTCAGCTACAGCCACTGCAACCCTTTGGGGAGTGAACCGGCAGACAGAGGATCTTTCTGTGTCTCCTCTCCGTAAATCTAATCTACCTTTCCAATAAAAATTAATTTTTCCTTAAAAAAGATATGTGATGAATAGGTTACCTCTATATTAGTTTTTGAAACATTCTAGATTTTACTATTCTCCTGAACTATAGTTTCCAGCAAAAACAGCATTTTCTTGTTTGTTTTTGTAACTTATTTCTTCCTAAGAGTCACCTTAGCTGTTGCTTTATGAAAAAATGTTAATTCTTCTTCAAACTTACAACTCGGGTCCAGCACAGTAGCCTAGTGACAAAAAATCCTTGCTTTGCATGTGTCAGGATCCGATATGGGCGCCAGTTTGTATCCCGGCTGTTCCACTTCCCATCCAGCTCCCTGCTTGTGGCCTGGGAAAGCAGTAGAGGACGGGCCAAAGCCTTGGGACCCTACACCCTCGTGGGAGACCAGCAGGAAGCTTGTGTCTCCTGATCAGCTCAGGTCTGGCTGTTGTCACCGCTTGTGGAGTGACTCAGCAGTCAGAAGAACTTTCTGTGCTTCCTTCTGTCTATATATTTGCCTTCCCCAAAAAGACCTAAATCAAGCCAAATAAAAAAAGCTAAACAACTTTTAACTCAGCAGCCAGCATTATGGCACAGAGAATAGTTAGGCCACCTCCTTTGACACCAGCTCAAGCTCAAGTCCCAATTGCTCCATTTCCAATCCAGCTCCCTCTAAAGGCCTGGGAAAGTAGCAGGAGATGGTCCCGATACTTTGGACCATGCCACTCACATGGGAGACCAAGAAGAAGCTCCTGGCTTCGGCCTGGTTCAGCCCTGGCTGTTTCTGTGATCTGGGAATCTCTAACCCTGCCTTTGAAATCAATAAAGTAAACAAATCTTGAGGAAAAAAACCAAAATGTTTCCCTTTGCAATTATTGCAGAGTTCTTTTGAAACTGAAAAATTCTAGCGAAAATTGTATAATTATTTAATTTCTATATATTCACTCAGGTGAATTTTCATTGGTTAATGTATTTTGCAGTTTTAAATCATTAAACTTCACTTGAAAAAGATGAATTTCAGAGAACTCCACACAGTCAATATTATACAGCTGAAACAGTTCATCTACATTTGTTTATACGCAGAGGGCTTTTAATCACAAGTTTAAAAAGAGGTGAATAACTGGGGCCAATATTGTTGCATAATAGATTAAGTGTACATCTGTGGTAATATGGGTAATATTACCAGTAACATGGGGCTCCAGTTCAAATTCTGGCTGTTAAATTACTAATCCTGCTCTCTGCTAATGCACTAGGGAAAACAGCATAAGATTGCCCAAGTTCTTGGGATCCTGCACCTACTTGGGAGATCTGGACAAAGCTCTAGGCTTCAGACTGGGCAAGGTCCAGTTGGTGTGGCATCTGGGGAGTGAAACAGTAAAAGGAAGATTTCTGTCTCTTCTTATTTCTCTGTGAAACCTGCCTTTATTAAATAAATTTGTTAAATAAGTAATATTAAATTAATATTAAATCTTTAGTGTTTTTTAAAAAAAGATTAATAAGTTTGCTACAGAACTACTGAACTAGTCCATTCTGTATGAACCAGTCATATTCACAAGATGGTCTAAAGTAACTGCCAGAGGGACAGTGTCATGGGACAGCAAGTAAAGCACTGACAACACGGTGCAGGCAGCCCAGGTGGGCCCACTTCAATTCCTGGCTGCTTCACTTAGGATCCTGCTCCCTGACAGCATACCTGGGAAAGATAGTCATGATCTGAGGAAAGAAATTGCAGAGGTCTTGGAATGTTTGTGTTTCTTTCTATTTCTTTTCCGATGCTTTCTCATAGGCTTGCTTGATTTCCAAAAGAAGAATTTTTTGTTGTTGTTGGAAAAGTGGACCCTCTGCCTCCAAAGATGGAAGGCCTTTGCCATCCAGGCTTCATGGGATGTGTCTGCATTTGGGCCTCCCTGGTCAAGGACAGCCAGCCTTCCTTGGCCATTGTCACTAGGTCTTCCATGGCCTCCTGAGGCTACACCAGCTTCCTGTAGTACGTCATTATTGCTGTTAGCAGCAACTGTCTGTGAATCACTGCAGTCCATGGGCAGCTGGGACTTCTTAGAGTCAGCGAGGCTGCGCCCAGAAAGTGTGAATAACCAAAAGCACAACCAGGGGTGTGTGAACAAGCACAATGCCAGTCACAGAAATTCTGAATACCAAAAACTGAAAAAAAATGTCACTAAATAATACCTAAGGCAGCTTCTGTCTTTAAGTTTCGGAACAAACATACTTTAAAAATAAAGCCAAACTACAGATGCAAATGCATATTTCTATAATGTAATAACTCACTGAAAAAAAATTCTAATTTTGCCCTTTTTGATAGTTATTTTAAAAACACAGAAAAACAAGGAAACCTTGGTAAAATTCTTTATGTTGCATATCTTAAGACAACATCTTTTTTTTTTTTTTTAATGCTGAATCAGGAAGACCAAAAAAGGTAAAAAGCAAAGCACTGAGCAAAGATTAGCAAATTGGATTTAATGGGTATATGTAAGAACCTGGGGTCAATTATTAAGATGACACATTTGAAAAATGATCATACACAAGGATTCAAGTTTTAAAATATTGCTATTATGAAGATCATATACTCCAACTAGAACATTAATATAGAAACCAATATATAAGAATACAACTGAGAAATGAGCAAGAAAAAAGATTTTAAGAACTTACCTATCTTGGCACTCAATGATAAAAGAAATACAATAGTGAAAATTTAAGAATTATTTTATCCTAAACAATACTGAAAGTGTGTACCAAATTTTGAAGTATCAATTAAAGTATTTCATACAAGGAAATTTGGAATTTGATTACAACAGAAAGCAACATCACCATTTTTTTAGCTCAACAGTAAGTTTAAGGTATGAAAAGAAAGAATAAAAGCATGAGAAAAGGAGAAAAAAGACAAAGACAAAATGCACAGCATAAAGCCAAAAAAGCGGTTTTCTGGGAAAGAAACAATGTAGGCAAACTCGTAGCATGGAAATGTAAAAGGGAAAAAAGAAGTAAAAGCAGTAAACTCAGACATAAAAGAAATAGTATTAAAGATTTCAAGTACTACAATCAATAAAATGAGAAAAATATTAACAATTTTATGCAAATACATCTTAAATGAACTCAAAAAATCTTTACAGAAATATCATTAACAAAGTCATTAATACAGAGGTAATTAATGGGGCAAGCGCTATGGCACAGCAGTATAACTCTGCCTGTGGCACCTGTTTGACTAGATAGCCGCTTCAATTCCAATCCAGCTACCTGCTAATGTGCCTGGGGAAGCAGCAAAAGACCATCCAAGTCTGTGGACTACTGCACCCATGTGGGAAGCCTGGAAGAAGTTCCAGGCTCCTGATTTTGGACTAGCCCAGCTCTAGCCATTCTGACTATTTGGGAAGTGAACCAGTGGTTGAAAGATTCTGTGTCCTTCCCTCTCTGTAAAACTACCTTTAAAATAAAAATAAATCCTTACAAAAGTAAACATGAAATAAAAACTTTAATTTTATACATATAAACATTTCAATTTATGGTTCATCATCATTCTGAAAAGACAACATCAGGCTGAGACAACTTTCTTCATTTCTTTGAAAGGCAGTGTTATGGGGGCAGAGAGGAAGAAGAGTTCAACTTTCATCCAATGGTTGGTTTACTCCCCAAATGGCAGCAATGACCAGGGCTGGGCCAGGCTGTAGCCAGGATCCTGCAGCTTCTTCCTCATGTCCCACACAGGTGCAGGGACCCAAGTATTTGGACCATGTTTTGCTGTTCCCCCAGCCCCAGGTACATCTGCAAGGAGCAGGATTGAAAGTTAAGCAGCCGGGCCCGGCGGCGTGGCCTAGCGGCTAAAGTCCTCGCCTTGGGCGCCCCGGAATCCCATATGGGCGCTGTTTCTAATCCCGGCAGCTCCACTTCCCATCCAGCTCCCTGCTTGTGGCCTGGGAAAGCAGTCGAGGACGGCCCAAAGCTTTGGGACCCTGCACCCGCGTGGGAGACCCGGAAGAGGTTCCTGGTCCCGGCATCGGATCAGCGCGTGCCGGCCCGTTGCGGCTCACTTGGGGAGTGAGTCATCGGACGGGGGATCTTCCTCACTGTCTCTCCTCTCTGTATCTCTGACTTTGTAATAAAATAAATAAATCTTTAAAAAAAAAAAGAAAGTTAAGCAGCCAAGACTTGAACTAGAGACCATAAACACGCTAGGACAGGCAGCAGATTAAACCAATACACCACAACAGCAGTCAAGACAGCTTTACAGTTAAGCTTCATGTTGTAGTGAAGTGTAGTAAGGCAACACATTTAACTCCTACATCCCATATGAGTGCAAGTTCAAGCCTCAGTCTCTTCACCTTAGAGCTGAGCTCCCTGAGGATGTACCTGGAAAGGCAAAGAAAAACAGCCCAAATAACTTGAGCACCTTAAATTAATGAGGAAAACCTGGGTGGAATTCCAGGCTCCTGGCTTTGGGCCGTCCCAGATATGGTTGTTGTGGCTATCTAGGTAGTGAACCTGCAGATGGAGAACTTACATTGTTCCTCTTTCCAAATACATAAGTCTTAAAAAAAAAAGATAAACTCAGAACAAAAGGGAAAATACTTCAGAGCTTCATTTGATCAGTTTTGCACAATATTTAGACTAAAGGTAAGTCATTAACATATAGGGAAAAATTACAAACCAGTATCACTCAGAAATACGATGTAAAAATCCAAAGAGTTATCACTAACACAGCCAGCAATACATAAAAGATATTTTCCAGAAAGAACTGATCTGGGTTACTAAGTTATTACCTACCCACTTCAGGTAGACATTTAAATACTAAAGTTAACAGCATTAAAGAATGGAAACATGACTCAATTAATGTTTAGGTTGTGAGCTTCTAGGAAAGTTTTCTAAGTTGTTTAAACACCTAAGTTGGGGTCCCTCTACTGCCTGTGTGCCTTAGCTTAGGATACAACCCTTCCATCTGCTGCTTGCATCAGAAGCCAAAAGAATGGGCCTATACTATTTTAGGACTCGCTAAGCAAAACAGCTGAACAAAAGCAACTTCCTAAGCAATTTATGTAAAAGATTACTTGAAAATTCTATAATGCATTCCAAGATGTTCCTAAAGTAGAAAATATGATCATCAATAGATGCAATATTCCATGAAAATTCAGTACTCAATTCATGACGACTCAGGCAAAACATGAAATAAACTTGCTAAATTGAAAAATTTATAGCAAATGCTAATTATAAGGTTAACAAGGGGACCCAATCACACTTATACACTTCATAGCAGACAATGAAATCCAGTAAGGACAGAAATGCACATTTTTAAAGAAATAACGAGAATTAAAACACAAAGTCAAACTTTTTTTTACTTACAAGTGATATATCCTCAGAAAAGAGTGCAAAATAAATTTATGCTTCGGAAGGTTATTTGAGTAAAAATCTAACTTATAAAGTTCAACTGTCTTAAATGAAATCATCAGAAATTAAAACTATATAAAAACTGCATTAACTTAGGAAGAGAGAGAAAGAGGGAGAATTCTCACCCACAATTAATTCCCCAATGCCCGCAAAGTCAAGAGACAGAAATGTAATTCAATCCTCACACATGGGTGGCAGAATTCCAACTTTTACTATCACTGTGGGGGGTTAGGGTCAGAATTATCAGGAAGCTGGAATTTATGCAGAGTCAGGACTGAAACTCAGGCACTCAAATATGTGACACAGCATTTTTGCAGCTGAGCCAAATATCTACCTCTGATTTTTATTAATAATGCTAAATACTAAGACGGCAAACTTGACTTACAGTCCCCCTTGAAATATTAACATAAAATCAAAGACGTTTAGCAATATTCATCCTCTTATCCAAATACTGAAAGTACAGAAAAGCATTACTTAGCTTTTTAACTTCTCTGTAGCCTCTTTTGAAACATACATACCTTTTGAAAGGACAGAAGCCTGAAAAATCCAACCGAATACACTGCATGCCCTTTTCCCCCAAAGTTTTGATTCTACAGTTTTAAAGTCAGCTTGGAGTGTGTATAATTTCTTCAAAAGTCTGTATTTTAATGTTAATTCTTATTCACCTTTTCCAGTGTTTCTCAATAGCTGAGTAGATTTAAATAATCTTATTTTCTCTTACAGGAGTGGAAGGAGCATAACACATCTGATGAACAATACGGAAGGCTTAGTCCAACAAAAATCATGTCACAATACAAAGTCAAAATGGAAAAAAAGAGGAGTGGGAAAAAAAAAGATCTGCCACTGGGCACACATTAACCCACTTCACCACATACTTGAGTGTGCCCGAGATGGAGTCCTACTTTCAACACTGATCCAAATTCCTGTTGAAGTGCAGGAGAGGCAGCAGATGATGTCCCAAGTATTTAGGTTCCTGTTACTCCACATGGTAGACCTCCACCTCTGTAACTGTGCTTCTCAAATAAGTAAAATAAACTCAAGAAAAAAAAAAGTATTGTTCAGGGGCCACTGTTCTGCGGTGTGCAATGACAGCATCCCTTATGGATGCTGCTTCCAGTCCTGGCTGCTCTATTTCTGATCCAACTCCTTCCTTATGAACTACCGTAAGCAGCAGAAAAAAATCCTGAATCTTTGGGTCCCTGCACTCATTTGAGAGACCCAGATGGAGTTCCAGAATCTTGCTTCAGCCTGATCCAGCCATGAAAGGGTTAAAAACAAACATTTGAGGACCCAAAGCAGTAGCCTAGTGGCTAAAGTCCTTGCCTTGTATGCCCCAGGATCCCATATGGGCACCAGTTCTAATTCTAGCCGCTCGACTTCCCATCCAGCTCCCTATTTGTGGCCTGGGAAAGTAGCTGAGGACAGCTCAAAGCCTTGGGATCCTGCACCCACGTGGGATAGAGACATGGAAGAAGCTCCTGGCTCTTGGCTTCAGATCAGCACAGCTTCCGCCACTATAGCCATTTGGGAGTGAAGCAGCCGATGGAAGATCTTTCTCTCTCTCTCTCCTCCTCTCTGTGTATCTGTCTTTCCAATAACAATAAACAAATCTTAAAACACACACACACACTTGAGAGGTGAATTGGTGGATGGACGACCTCTCTAAAAATTTCCATTTCTCTGCCTTTCAAATAAATCAATTACATCATTTATATACATGTTGCTTCCTGAAAGAACTCATAAACAGCACCAGCAGGACATTAGAATTTCAATAATTTCCAGAAATACAAATATTTCCACTATTAATTAAAAAACAACACCTTAGTAAAATAGGTCAAAGACATTACCAGATATTTTAAAAAATGAACAAACTGATCAACTTCTTTAATAAAAAAAAAAATTAGACCCACAATGATGTAATTTCATGACCACTAAATTGCTAGTTTTTGGAAAGAGATTTATTTGGACCAGTTCTGTGGCACAGCTGCCTAATTCTCTGTTTGCACCTCTGCCCTCATCCCATATCAGTGTCAATTTTAGTCTCTGCTGCTCCACTTCAGATCCAGCATCCTGCTAACGTGCCTGGGAGAGCAGCAGAGGATGGCTGAAGAGATTGGGCTCCTGCACTCACACCAGAAGATGCTGGATCACAGCTTTCGATCAGTCCAGCTCTGGTCAATGCAGCCAGTGGATGAAAGATTCTCTCTCTCCCCTTTCCTCCTTATAAATGAAAATAAGAGTAATCTTTTTTATTTTAAAGAAAGATGTATTTGTTTACTTGGAAGGTAGAGTTACAAAGAGATAGCTACCTGCTGGTTCACTCCTCAAATGGATGCAATAGCAAGTCTGGGCCAGATATAAGCCAGTAGCTTCATCTAGGTGTCCCACCTGAGGGCAGGCAGTTGTGCCATTTTCCGCTGCTTTCCCAGGTGTGTAAGCAAAGAACTGAGTTAGACGCAGAGAAATTGAAACTTGAACTAACACTCTTATGGGATGCTGGCACTGCATACAGTGGCTTAATGTACTATGCCACAATGCTGACCCACAAAAAAATTTTAAAACCTGTCAACAGTACATATTTGGTAACAATATGGAACAAAAAAAAATTGTATCATACCTTTGGGAGAATAAATTGCTAGTACCAATCTCGGAAAAATACCTATGTCTTAATAAACTGAATATTAAACAACCCAACTATGAATATTTAACAACCCAAGAACTCTACTGTTGCAAAACTTAGAGAATTTGTTTTATGCATATATCATGGCAGTGTTATTTCTAACAGAACCCAGAAATAACACAAAAGTCCATTAATAAAGTCATTCACATACCATATATGAATTCTTAGCACATAATAATCATAAGGAACTAGCAAACAGCAGCCAAGTAGAATGAATATTCATCACTACAAATGGAAATATAAAACAATGTTGGGAGAAATAAGGAAATATCTGACAAAATTCATACAGCTTAAGAAACATGCAAACTTGATTACTTTATCAGATGTCAAAATTGTTAGGCATTTCAATATGGGGAAACATGAGAGCTGCCATTAGAAAGGGGTATATGTTAACTGTTCATCAGGTAGAAAATAAATACTTGGCATTCATTTTTAAGGTGTTCTATGGATACCACGTTCTTATTTTTAAGCCAAAACCAAGCAATTCTTTTTTTTTTTTAAAGATTTATTTATTATTATTGGAAAGCCATGTTTCACTCCCCAAGTGAGCCGCAACGGGCCAGTACTGAGCCAATCCGAAGCCGGGAACCAGAAACCTCTTCCCAGTCTCCTACGCGGGTGCAGGGTCCCAAATCTTTGGGCCGTCCTCCACTGCTTTCCCAGGCCACAAGCAGGGAGCTGGATGGGAAGTGGAGCTGCCAGGATTAGAACCGGTGCCCATATGGGATTCCGGGGCATGTTCAAGGCGAGGACTTTAGCCGCTAGGCCACGGTGCCGGGCCCAAAACCAAGCAATTCTTAACTCTCATTTGGTCAGGATATAACTGTTCTAGGAGAAAAAATACTTTTGAAAGCTAAACAAGTTAGACTAGTGCCAACAATTTGACAAAAACAGCTATTTGGTAAGCCAGTAATGGGGTAGTTTAAAAGTTAATGATATTGGGCTCGGCAGCTTGGCCTAGTGGCTAAGGTCCTCGCCTTGATCCCATGTGGCCGCTGGTTCTAATCCCGGCAGCTCCACTTCCTCTGTATCTCTCCTCCTCTCAGTATATCTGACTTTGTAATAAAAATAAAATAAATCTTTAAAAAAAAAAAAGTTAATGATATTGGGCCCAGCAGCGTGACCTAGTGGCTAAAGTCCTCACCTTGAACACGCCGGGATCCTATATGAGCACCGGTTCTAATCCCAGCAGCTCCACTTCCCATCCAGCTCCCTGCTTGTGGCCTGGGAAAGCAGTCGAGGACGGCCCAAAGATTTGGGACCCTGCACCCGCGTAGGAGACCCGGTAGTGGTTCCAGGTTCCCGGCTTCGGATATGCATAGGACTGGCCGTTGTGCTCACTTGGGGAGTGAATCATCGGATGGAAGATCTTCCTCTCTGTCTCTCCTCCTCTCTCTATATCTGACTTTGTAAATGAAAATAAATAAATCTTTAAAAAAAAAAAAGACTTAAGTACGTA
This sequence comes from Ochotona princeps, assembly GCF_030435755.1. NCBI lineage: Eukaryota > Metazoa > Chordata > Mammalia > Lagomorpha > Ochotonidae > Ochotona > Ochotona princeps. Next base: position 27,496,419 of record NC_080844.1, read on the forward strand.
CTTTGTCAGGGTCCAACTAGGGATCTAAAGTAAAACACATTTAAATGGGTAAAACAGAGCGATGTTTCTGTGACTCCTTAAGAATCCCATGTGCAGAAATTACAACTCCACTGAATAATTCTCAAAAAGGCTAAGTTAGACTGAGATGATACAAGCACATAAATTTCATGGAATTAAGATAAAAGTTTGGGTGAAAAATACAAGAACTGACTTTATGTAAAGTAGTTTTATCTCCTTTACCTAAAGTTATGTCTGACTGGGAAATGCTTTTCTTACTTAAAACAGAATTCATACAAATCTTCCTTTTAGACAATGCTGATTAGACCTGCAAAACAGAAGCCAATGAAAATGTCTGTGTCCACACAAATTAATCCCCAATGGAACAGAATGTAAGACAATTCTTGGTGCAATAACCTATGTGGATTTCAGATGATAATGTGAAAGTTTATTATAGTCCATAAGCAATCACTACCAGGATTTTGAACCAGAAAATTTCCATTTGAAAGAAAATTAGTCCATATCAGGCACGAACTGACAGTGCATCCATGATCAAAGGACATAAAATATTCAGATATATATGCACACTATCTTGAGTAACACTGGAAAAATATGATGGGAAGAATTCCATTATAAAACTAGGTTACAGCAGAAAAATGCTATGAAGAGAATATGTGATATTTATAAGCAAGAACAATCTATCATACAGCAGTCATTACTATTCCTGAGAATTAAGACAGGCTGACTGGTTATTCTGAACTTGGAACGAAGGAAGTAATGTAACAAGAGCCATTTATAACTATGGTCATTCAAAATAATATAAACAGGGAAAAGTCATTTTGGTTTGAGTAGGTAGAGAAAATTACTCTGTAATTTTTAATGATGTGTTCTGCAATAGAACCAAATTATACAGTGACCATAAACAATATAGCTTAACACTGACAGTACGATTTAATCACCATGTATGACTAAATCTTACAATAATACGGATGCTTACCATCAAATACATGATGCGATTAGAACCTCCTCAGAATGTAATACTAACATAAGACAAACAGGTAAGGAAAAAAATCAGTCAACTATCAGCTAATTTCTCTGAGAAATAATTCTGTGCAAGTTTATTATGGGGTATAAACAGATCAAAGCAAGAAATCAGAAATTAACACACACACACACACACACACACACACACACACATGGATGGAATAGCTTGTAAACAACAAAAAAAACTTGTTTCCTTAAAATTTAAGCCAATATATCCACAGTGGCTCCTCTAAATGTTACTGTTGGTTCTGTCACTGCGGATTCAACCTATGTCAGACTGAAAATAGTCACAGAAAAATGAAATTGCATATGTACTCAACATGCACACTTTTCTCTTGTCATTACTGCCTGAGCAATAGTTTAACAAATACTAATACAGCATTTGTTACATACTTTAAGTTCTTTAGAGAAAACCTCAAGTATACTTGCACAGTAATATGAAAGTACTACACCACTGTAAAGAAGAGATCAGGAAGTCCAGGATTTTGGGTCCACAGGAGTCCTGGAAACAATACCCCATGAATGATAACAGACAACTGTATTCACACCACTACTGTTAAGACAAACATTACTCTTTAGTTTGTAGATGTCCAGAAATATTAAGTCTTTAGGCTTCTGGAATATCCTGCTTGGTGGGTAGGCCTTGGTTGCAAAAACTGTTAACAAAGTGACTTAAAAAGATAGGTTTTGAGCTCTTAGCTGCCATTTCAACCTCGGAAAGTGTTAACTAATGGCATCATTTTGATTTTTGAGCAGGAAAAGAAGAGATAATACAGGCAGATGCCACGTGATTCCCTCCCAACAAAAACTGAAGAAAGCAAAAGCTAAGCTCAACTGAGTTTTAATAGTTGATAACACATATTGTGAATGCAAAATAATGCTGCCCATAATTCCACAGAGAAAGGATTCCATGAAGTAGCATGTTTAACTCACTCCTGTCTTTTAGTACATTTAAATTTCAGTATAGGAGCTTTCAGTATGTTCTGCGTTGTTTCAGTGAACTAGGAAACCTGAGATTTATGCTAGAAGTAAGGATGATCTAATAAAATAACCCTTTTAGCATACACCTGCCTAAACTCATTTCATTTTAATACTGAGCCTTTTACAAAATATCTGTCTTGCTTAATCTTCACATCTCTGTTAGTAGGTACTACTATGAAATACTCTAAAGATAATTTCACCCAATACTAACAATCCATGACAAAGTTGGAGAAATCCTACACAAAGGCTTATGTTTTTAATGTATTTCATTGTCTTCAATCAGCACTTTCTTTTTCAACTCCAACATTCTTTGCTATGACTAGGAGACCACTAGGTCATATTCAACCATGCACAGCTGAAAATAAATGACTAATTCAAATGGATTTCACAAATTTTTTAACAATTTTTAAGATCTTCATTATATTTTATGTTACACTAATATTTATATTGTATAGTTTTATTTTTTGACACTGTAATTGTTCCAGGACAAATCTTAAAATGAAATCAACACAAAAATAGTAAACATCAAAACATATCAAGCAAAAGCCTAAGCCAAGTCTGCTAAGCAATTTGAAAAAAATAATTATTTTTAAAATAACCAATGGTGGACAGAATTTTAACATTAAAATTTTTAATCTGCTTGGAAATGTTTTTGTAATTAAAAATACAAGTTTTGGTCCATTAGAAAAATTGCTCTGTGTTACTTCATTAATTATTCTAAAATAATTGACTCCAACATAATGAAGATTTTTAAAATATTTTTTATTTTCCCATGATTCTTCAAAGTGAATCCAATTAACACATTTAAAGCTGCATAATATTCCAAAACATGAATTTAACAATGTTCACAAAATGGATATCCATACCATTTCACTTTTCTTTCCTGCAATGAACAGCTTTTTAAAATAATGTGCTTAAAGGATAATTTTCCAAGAGTAGAATTACTGAATTAAAGAGTATGAACTTTTTTATGGCTCTTACAATAAATTATTTTGCCCCAAATAATGTCACTTTATGACTCACAGAAATTTATGTGCTAATCCATCACATTTATCATTATGATTTTATCATTTGAAGACTGATAATTCATATATATACATACATATATACACACACACACATATATATATATGTCTTCCTGAAATAGAACCTGACAAAGTAGTAACAATTCTGCAGGATTCATATTATTATTAGTTTCCTGTTACTATCTACCAAAGTAAAATCATTGCAGAAATAATTATTGATATATAAATAACTCTTGAGGGGCCTCTGCCATGACATACTAGTTTAACCTACCTCAGCATGCGGCACCAGAATCCTCTCTAGGCACCTATTTGAGTTCCAGTAGCTCTACATTTGATCAAACTCCATTCTAATGAACCCGGGAAAGATGCAGAAGACCCAAATCCTTAAGCCTTCTTACCCACACGGGAGACTTGAAAGAAGCTCCTGGCTCCTGCCTTTATATCAACCCAGCTCCAGTCATTATTGCCATTGGGGAGTGACCCAGTGGACAGAAGATCTCTGTCTTTCTACTGTATGTAATTCTCTGCCTTTCTAATTAAATAATACTTTCTGAAACTCTTTAACTCTATTTCAAGGATCATTAATTTGAAATGTAGCATATCTTTATGTCTTAGTAAAATATGCTTAAGGCCATTACCTAAACCAATTATGGCAAATGCAATATAGCAGTCAGCATAATAATAATCTTGTTTCAAAGAGAATAAACCATATTTCCCCATTAGGAAGTTTCTAAGTTTCTTTCTGCAATAGCAAAAAAAAAAAAAAGTCTAACTAGGAAAAAAGACTAAAATTAACAAAGGTTCTTATATGAACATAATTCCTGATGAAACCAGAATAATTTTGTCTGTGAAGGAAAAGTTGTACTGGGAATTAGTCTGAATTTCTTAAAACTCACTTCAAAAATCCAATTATCCAAGAAGAACATATTTGGTTGAATCAAATTGTCTATCCCTCCCTTGCATGTTTTATAACAACTCATTTCAAGCAATTTCACATTTCCCCACTGATCACTTAAGGAGTCAAATTTGTATTTTATTTTAATGAAGACATTATAAATTTACTTGTTTTTGTTTACACTGCCATGTTTAGACCTGAACAGTTTCATCACAACAAGCTTACTTTATTCTCCTGTCCTTTGACTTTAACAAACTAATCACCACGGAACTTGATATAGCTCTCTCACCAGAGTTTTACTGGCTGGGTAAAGTATTTACGCACTAAGGTAGTAAGGCATTATGCTAGACTCCTGGGAACCTTTCAAAGATGACTGAGATGATTCCTGTCCTCAAAGAACTTACAATCTAGTTGAAGACAACAAACATACATACAGGTATAATACAAAGCAGAATGTGTTGGTAGTTAAAAACAGAGGTACAAAGTCCTATAGGAACAAAGGATGGTGAGATTAATTCTGGTTGGGGTGATCTGGAAGGCAGGGCCAGCAGAAAAGTAGAAAACTCTGTCCCTCAGAAAATGCAGCAGCATTACAGCCCAGCTGGGTTAGGGTCGAAACCCCACTCCCCACAGAAGGTTTTCCTAAAGGAGATGGAGCCAGGGCCCTAACCCAGTTAGGTGGCTGATTCGTTGATTTCAATTATGAATGTCAACATTTTCTTTCCCTGGTGTAGGTAAATATGTTTTTACAAGTAATTTACTTAAAAAGTAAATGAGTTTTAACAACATTAGCCTACATCAATTAGAATGGCCTCACGTGGTACCCTGGTCATACAGGACCAAGAAAAAACCCAACACCACTCAGCTGTTACATGTGGTGCTTCAATACATGTTTTGCTAGTATGGATATCCTGTAATGAGAGACAATGACACAATTCCAGAGAAGTAACCTGAATATTATACTAGTCATATTTTGTTGGAGGTGTAATTACTTTTAAATTTTAAAACTGAACTTTAGAATAGGCAGGCTAATGAGACAGATCTCTTTTCATCCTGTCATGATCTCAAGGCACTAGTAGGTACAGTGCCAGTTTGCACTATTGCTAGAAATAAAAGGTAGACAAAATAATATAATTAATATGTAGTAATTAACAGGTACCACACGAGGAGTCAAACTAGGAAAAGGATAATAAATACAAACATTTTTAAATACAAAAAGACCCACAGCAAATATTATGAGCACAGAATTAGAAATACTAAGTTTTTAAAACTCAAACACAAAATTATCAGTGCTTCAGTCTATTGCTACCTTAATACACATTCTTCAAATTTACAGAAAAAATCTCATTCTGCTACAGAAATTTAAAAATTCAGAATTCCATTACTGCTGCTTATAGACATACCTGAAGTGTCACTTCAATGAACAGAAAGAAAAACAACAAAAAGATCTTATGTTTGCAAAATGCTTAAGAAACTTCAACTGATTATTTTCTCAAATATTATAAGCATTCTCACTTCACTTTGTCCAATCTTTTTTACACAAATTTTAACAAGGGAGAAAGGAAACAAGAAAGAAGAAAAGGAGTGAGTGAGGGAAGCAGAGTAGGCAGGCCATAGGCACATCTTGACTATCTAGTGTAATGAAGCTATCTCATATAGAACTTTCTTTGAAAATACACTTACAATTCAAAAAGACTGATTAAAAGATTGATTAAACTGAGCAAACTATAAAACATGCAGAAAATGTTGTAAATAGTATCTACAATATAAAGAAAGCTCTTAACAGTATACGAAACACAAAATCCTAATAAATACAAACAATTCATAAGAAAATCAATCTGCTAATAAACATGAGAAAATATATCTATTTAAGGAAAGTGAATTAAAACAATGAAGCAGTATTTTAAATACTAAATTAGCAGAGACATAACTGATAACATTCAATGCTATAATCCCCTTAAGACATAAAATAACCCCTGCTTTTGTATTTCTTCTAAAAATTTTATTTCATTTAAAATGAGATATGAGGGGAAAAATGCTTCTAAGGGTGTGGTAACATAAAATACTTACAAACTGAGAACGATGGCAGTCACTACAACACTTAAATAATTTATGGAGAATAGATTGTTAGATTTTTCTACTTTTCAAGTTCATACTCTTTGATCAGTAATTCTACTACTAGATATCTAAACTCAAAAAGTAATCAGAGATGCAGACAGATTTACATAAAATTTATCACTGTTGAATATTAAACCCCAAATTAGAAACAACTGCAATTCCACGCATTATAAGGAAAAAGGATCATTATAAAATTAAATATTATGCAGCCATTAAGAACTGCCTACTTATTTACTCAGGAGGAAAAGATGAAGCATTGGGTTAAAAAAAAAGGGGGTCTATAATTTAATGCAGTCCTAACTGAAAGTATTTTCTTTAAAAGTAGACTTTATAGCCTGCTACTTATTGAATTTATTAGTTTACTGGGTTTTACTGTGGCATCTTTAGATTTGTTATATGTAGGGTAATATTTGGGAGCAAATTAGGTATCTTCCATGTATTTTTCTGTTATTTTGTGAATAGAATTTCCAACATTACATTGTATAAAAGTGGCAAAAGTGAGCATTCTTGCTGCATTCCTTATCTCATACAAAAACCTTTCATTTTTTACCATCAATGACAATTTGATACAAAATCAACATGCAAAAATTAATTTCCATTTACTAATAATACCATACCACACAGAAGAACAAGCTACACCAAGACACTAACTTAACCATGGAAGTCAAAAATTTGTGCACTGAAAATGACAAAACATTGTTGAATAAGAAAATGTAAATAGATGAAAGGCATTCTATATTCAAGGACTAAAAGACTTACAACTTTTTATATCTGTAAAATTATCTACAGTTTCAAGGCAACCCCAATCAAAATCAAAATGACACCTACCAAAGAACTCCTCAAGTTCATAAAGAATATCACAGTATTATAAAGAGCCCAACAATCCAGAAAACAACTTTGAGAACAAATGCTTGGATTTATTACAAATCCAACAGTAACCTTGTGTGTAGTATTGGCAAACGAAACAAAGCAACCTCCTCCCCCCAAGTATATATAGAGGTAAGCAGCAATCTTTAGAGATCCACAAACAAAGCTTACATACATAATCAAATTACTTTTGAGAAAGGTACAAAACCATTCACCGAAAGCAAGAACAATGCTTTTTAACATACATTTATCTGAGGAAATGAGTATTAACATTAAAAAAAAAAAAGACATGAAGCTAGATCCTTATATCATATAAAACAACTTAAAATGAGTGCAAAAAAAAAAAAAAATAAGGCCTTCAAAAATGTGATCTACATCCAGATTCGACAAACACCTTTTTGACAAATGATGACAAAGACAGGGGAAAAAAGGTAAAAAAAAAAAAAAAAAAAAAAAACCCCGCAACAACAATGTGGTGTTGCAGCAAACTTATCTTCTGCCTGTGGCAATGTCAACCCACACAGGTACCAGTTTGAGTTCTGGCTCCTCTATTGCTGATCCAGCTCCCAGTTAATGGCCTGAGAAATAACTGGGGATTTAAAGCTTCTGGCTCTCAGCTTTAGACTGGTTCAACATTGGCCCCTGTGGCCATTTGGTGAGTTACCAATGGATGATGTCTCTTCCTCCTTCTCCCATAACTCTTTCAAGTAAAATAAATCAATCTCAAAAAAAGAGTAAATAAAGAAATGCTGTTAAGCTCTACATTTTCAAAAAAGTAAGAGATTTGAAGTTTTAAAAGTTATTTATCTCTATTTGAAAGGCAGATTTTACAGAGAAAGATAAAGAAAAGATAAAGAGAAGATCTTCCATCCACTGGTTCACTCCCTAAACGGCTGCAACAATCAGAGCCAAAGTGAGAGCCAGGAGCTTCTTCTGGTTCTTCCACAGGGGCCCCAGCACTTGGGCGATACTCTTGCTGCTTCCCCATGTCATAAGCAGGAAGTAGGATGGAAGTGGAGCAGCTGGGACTTTGGGATGGCACCCTGATGTCATAGGGTGGAGGATTGATTAGCTTTCTGTATGATAGCTCCAGCCCCAAATTTGTTTGATTTAATCAGAATCAAGCCTTTTGTCTGTCAATGGCCAGCATGGACAGAATAAAAAAGTAATGTATGAAGTGGGAAACTCTGCACATCATCTATGTAACAAAGGATTTGTATCTAGAATACAAAACTCCCTAAAACTCAACGGCAAAAGACCAAACAGCCATTTCAAAAATGGAGGAAGAAGACACTTCTCAAATAAAATTTTTTTTTGCAAAGAAAACACACCAACGGCCATATAAGCATATAAAAAGTTGTTTAATGTCACGTTCACTAGAAAAGGTAAATCAAAACTACAGCAAGATTCCATACCACACTTCATAAGGTTACTACTCACTCTTCCCCCAAGTGTACAAAGAGTGCTGCCATGGATGTGGACAAATTATAACCCTTGTCTACCACTGGCAGGAATGTAATATGCTGCATTACATGCACCATAAAAATCGTCACCTTTAGATAGATAAAATCATCTTTATTTTGCTATTTGAAAATTCCTATCTAATCCATTGATCCTGGTATCATTTGCATCTTTAATACTTTGTTTTCTATTAAAAACGTTATGCTTCAACTCATTTAGTTTTTGTCTTTTTAACTTCATAATCTCCTTATACATTTTATTTAAAACCACAGTCAAGGAAATAAACACATTTCACTGTTCTAATCATAGACAAGGATTAACATGACTATCCTTCTAACAAAATTTGGTAATCTTTATAGCTGGTATTATTCCTTCATGAGACTTAAATCATTAAATTTGTTCAAATCTGTTATTTTCTTAAATCTATGTTTACATGAAGTAATTTACCCATTACCTTGAATATATAATTACACTCTTAACATGCTATCATCCACAATGGTTCACAAATTAACAAATCAAGAAAAATCATGTACTACTGAATACAGAAAATATCCTCTTTCATTTTTAAAAATTCCACGTTGCATACAAACTAGGCAGCTATCTCCTAGCAGTCAGTCCTTAATTCAGTTTGATTTCACCTGATTGCATAGAAGAAACTGGATTATCTATGATGAAAGACAACTGAAAAACACGTAAAGCTGCTTAACAAAATGAGTTTTTGAAAATTCTGCAAGATACTTTGTAGATTCTACAGGAATATTAACTCACAACCAACAATATAAACCCATATTAGATTTTTAAAACAGTTAAAAACGCTTAATGAAACAAAAACAGATCTTACCAATGCAGGCCACTGAATCTGCTTGCTCTTTGATCCCTGAGTCTGACTAGGGTCATTCCTTTTGGCCCAGATTAAGTGGTATTCCACCAAGAAAGTTGAAAAATCTTCATAAACTTTAACCCACTCTCGTTTATCCCATTCAAGATCATCAAATTCCACATATACCTATGGAAAAAATAAAATTCCGTAAGGACCACAGAAGAAAGCTGAATAAGGTATTAATACGCTCATTATTTAAATTATCATAGTCCTAGAGTTATTTAATAAACTACTCCCAAGTAATTTCTATGCAAGGGATATAAACCATATCTTCACTAAATAATTACCTGAATGTTGAATAGCACAAACTGATTCATATGTCCTACTTACACACTATGCCTATTCCAGCAATTACAGAAGCAGAAGTTCAGAAACATGTTTTAGGAGTAAAATATTTTTTTATAAATCATATTTTGTCATAATTTCTATCTTTATACTGTCAAACCAGTCAGCGACAACATATAAACACCTAAGCTGAGTTTTATGCAAATAAAGCAAATACTGTGTTTAATCAGAAAAATATTATAACTGGTAACATTCCTAACTGCCTAAGTCAATAATTATGAAGACAGAGTATTTGAAAAACCACACAGACTTACGTATGTACCAAAACTACTAATGTCATTATCTTAAGAAAGAATATAAAGTGAGAAAAGAACCTGGTAAAACATTGTTAGAAATAATTATTTCATAGTAAACATGTCTGTAAACACTTGTGTTATCCCAAGGTATCAGAACTCAAGAGTTCTAAGAACTGGCCACTAAGTAACTAAAAGACTATTACATTTATCTTTTTAAGTATGCATCTTCTACAAGACAAGTCAACATGTAAAAATTATGCTTATGTATAACAACAGACATTAAAAACAGACACATCAGACTATCAAAGGAAGAATTTACAAAAACAAAAAGCCAGCAGTCATGCACTTCACTTAATACTGTTGTGTCCATTCAAATTAGCCTAACCTTGAACTCTTAACATGTGCTGGCACACATGAGTACAGCTCCCTGCTAAACTGCGTAGGGAAACTTTGGAAAATGGTCAAGTGCTTGGGCCTTGCAGGCACATGGGACAGCCGGAAGAAACTGCTAGTTCCGTGCTTCAGACAGGACCAGCTTGTTCTACTGCAGCCGTCTTGAGGAGTAAACCAGTGCATGAAAGGATCTCTTTCTCGTCCTGTTCTTTTCTGTTAAGTTTGTCATTCAAATAAATAATCAAATCTTTAAAAAATAGAATATTTCCTGTCCTATATGGTTTGATTGCTTAAAAATAACAAACGGGTTTCAGTTAGCTTGGAGACATATTCAATTAACATGCATACCTATTCAAATAAGGATACTAAAAATTAATTCAGTTTAAATTGTACTTTCTACTGTGTTTTTGTTTTAGGGGCTCTATACACACCACAATCTTTATCCATGTTGCATTGTTCATGAGAAAAAATACTATATTTCTTTTTATTTATTTATTTATTTTTATTGGAAAGTCAGATATACAGAGAGGAGGGGAGACAGTGAGAAAGATCTTCCGTCCGATTATTCACTCCCCAAGTGAGCCGCAAAGGCCAGTGCTGCGCCGATCTGAAGACGAGAACCAGGAACCTCCTCCAGGTCTCCCACACGGGTGCAGGGTCCCAAGGCCTCGGGCTGTCCTCGACCTCTTTCCCAGGCCACAAGCAGGGAGCTGGATGGGAAGTGGAGCTGCCGGGATTAGAACTGGCGCCCATATGGGATCCCAGCACGTTCAAGGCGAGGACCTTAGACACTAGGCCATGTTGTCGGGCCCAAAAAATACTATATTTCATGTTATTTGGATATACACAGTAAAATTACAAGCTTGATAAAAAACCTTAGTCTAAGAAACCCATTTGAGAAGATAGTTCAGGTTAGCATTATCCAAGTTATTGCCTGAAAGCTGTATATAAGTCACTCGTTACTACATCACTGCATTACTACAATACAAATCTTACAACAATCAATATATGAAGAAAGGAGGTGTATTTTGGTTTACAATTTTGGAGGTTAGCAGTACAAGATGGGGCAGTACCGACGGCTTAGCATGTGGTGATACTGTTTTTGTTGTCTTAGTTGTCTGTTCTGCTTGTGTATTGGCAAGATCCAAGTAGTCTCTCACAAAAGTCATCAGTATGTAATCATGGAGGCCTACCTAGTAACCTCATTCAATCTAATCACCTTCTCACCAAATTAAGTTTCTACCTACCTAAAACTACTGAAATTAAGAATCTGGGGGCTTAGTATGATGGCTCAGTGGCTAAATCCTCGCCTTGCACATGCCCAGTTCATATCCCCGATTGCTCCACTTCTCATCTAGCTCCCTGCTTGTGGCCTGAAAAGACAGTAGAGGACGGCCTTAGAACCCTGGACCCACATGGCAGACCCTGAAGGAGCTCCTGGCTTTGGAACAGTTCAGCTTAGCCCTTATGGCCACTTGAGGAGTGAATCAGCAGATGGAAGACCTTTCTATGTGTAAATATGATCTGCCTTTCCAATAAAAACAAATAAACCTTTTTGACAAAGAAAATTTAAAAAAAAAATTTTGAACAGCAGGCAGTCAAAACACCTCCTGTAACACTTGAGTATATCCTATGAGTGTCCATTCCAATCTCAGCTGCTGCATTTCCAATCCAACTCACTGCTAAATGCTCCTAAAAAAGCTGCAGATGGCCCAAGTGCTTGGGCACCTCTCATGGGAAACCTGGGTGAAGTCTGGTTACTAGCTGCACTTAGTCCAGCCCTGATCATTAGGTTACTGTGGCTATTTGGGAAGTAAACCTACAGATGGAAGAGCTCCCTCTGTTTCTATAGTTCTACCATTCAAGTGAACAAAATAATTTTTAAAAAATGTAAAAGAATTTGGGATGAAACTGGTTCTTTGGGGGGACGTCCAAAGCTTCACATCTCTAAATGTTACCACACAGGAATTTAGGTCTGTGTGGCCTTTAGACCTAACGGCCAGCAGGTTCTGGCAAGATCAGCACTGCCAACAACTATTTAGCTATTTAGGACACCTGGTGTCTCCCTAATCCTAGGAACTGCTTGAACAGGAAGTGGGAGAACAGTTGTACAGCAAACTGCAGCCTCAGCAAGGAATCTCAGGGGGTGGAGAGCCAGGAGCTGGGCTATGCAGACAGTGGTGCAAGTCTACCATACAGTCTCGAACTAAAACTCGCTGGAGAGTGGCACAAGTGACTGCAAGCAAAGAACTGTGTTAAGTAAACCACAATAAGTAAAATCGAATTGTGGGTGACATGCTCTGAGAAGAAGAATCTGCTAACCACAAGTACAATGATCAAGAGCAAGAGACAGAGGCACAACAAATATTACTGAAGACTCCCCTGCAAAAGAGTAAAAGTCTTTTGCCAACCTCAGAGTTAACTGAGGAATACATAGAGAAAATGGAGGATAAAGAATTCATCACACTTGTTATAAAGTTTCTTATCAATGACAAGCAGCACATATTAGAGTTCAAGGAACTTAAAGAATATGTCACACAGGAAATAGAAACACTGAAACAAAATCAAGTAGAATTATTGGGAATGAGGGATACAAAGGAGCAAATTAACATACAATGGAGAGTCTCCATAATAATGAACCAGAAGAAAGAATCTCAGAATTGGAAGATATGTCTTGCCACAATGGTAAAATAATCAAAAAGCTGGAAGCAGAGTTGAATCAAGCGAAAAAAGGTACTCAAGAACGAAAGGACATTATTAAAAGGCCAAATATAAGAATTATGGGAGTTCAGGAGGTGCAGAAAGAGGAGCTGAGCTTAAAAGTGCATTTAATAAAATAGTAAAGGAAAATTTCCCTAATCTAGAGAAAAAATTGGGAAACAACATCCAGGAGGGGCACAGCACTCTCAACAGGACTGACCAAAACTGATCTTCACCATGACACATAATCAAGTTCTCTTCAATGGAACTTAAGGAAAAGGTCCTTAATGTGCTTGAGAAAAAAGTCAATTGACCTACAGAGGAATGGCAATTAAACTCACAGCTGACCTCTCACAGGAAACTACAGGCCAGAAGAGAATGGAACAACATATTCCAGATTCTAAAAGCAAAACAATTGTCGGCCCAGAATAACATACCCAGCAAAGCATTCCTTTGTCTTTGAAAATGAAGTAATATTCTTTCACAGTAAAGTTGAAGAATATGTCTCTCCCAAACCTGTTCTACAAATGAAACTTAAAAATGTTCTCTTGACAGAGAAAAGGAACAGCACCCACCAAAGCCAAAGGCATAATATGTGAAGAACACCCCAGTACAATAACAGAAGACCCATTGCTAAAATGAAAGGACCAATTTACAACCCACTCATTTTAATCCTGAATGCAAAAGGTTTAAACTTCTCAATCAAATGTTATAGATTAGTAGCCTTGATTTAAAAAAAAATCATTTATCTGCAGCTTATAGCAGACACATCTTACCAACAAAGATCAGCAGAAACTATATCTCATGGATTGTTTTTTAAAGATTTATTTGTTTTTATTGGGAAGTGAGAAATCCAGAAAGGAAGATGTTCCATCTGTTGATTCACTCCTCAACTGGTCACAATGGTCGCAGTTGCGCTGATCTGAAGCCAGGAGCCAGAAGCCTCTTCCGGGTCTCCCATGCAGATGCAGGGTCCCAAGGCTTTGGGCTATCCTCCACTGCTTTCCCAGGCCACTACCAGGGAGTTGGATGGGAAGTGAGGCTACTGGGACACAAACCAGCACCCACATAGAACTGATCCTGGCACAAGCAAAGGACTTTAGCCGCTAGGCTACTGCATTAGGCCCATCTGACAGATTTTGATTTTTTTAAATTCTCATTTCTTCAGGTTTTTTCCTAGTATTAAATTCTTCATTGACTCATAGCTCATACAGCAGCACCATTTTCTCCAAGAAGATTCGCAATTTTCTTTTTCATTTCTTCAGTAACGCATTAGTATTTTGGTAGCATGTTACTTCAAGAAGTACTGGAGGTACCCTTTGACATTTGTGTGAGCCAGGTCTGGAGGCAAACCAGGCAGGTTGTTCTGCAGCACACACAGCACAAATGTAAGCCAGGATGGGTGGCAGGCCACACTGGGTAGGACCACAACACCGGCCAGTTCACATGAGAGCTGGCGCTAGGAGTGGGCCAGGATGGGCAATGGTGATGCACCCACTGGCAAGATCTGGTCTGGGGGAAAGGTGGGCTATATTAGGCTGCAGCACCTGCTACTGAATGCCAAGACTGAGACCAAGCCATCTCAGACTGGGCCACAGCACCCACCAGTACATGCAAGACCCAGGGCTGGGCGCAAGTCTAGTAGGGGAACCTCCAGTACTTCTCTGCTGGGCCGCTGCTTCAATGCATGAATGTGAGAGCTGGGACTGGCTGTGGGTCAGGCTAGACTAGGCTAGACTAGGCTGCTGTACCTGCTAGCATGTGAGAAAGCCAGAATGGGTGTGGGCCAGCCATAGTACGAGCTGGTACGTGTCAGAACTGGGTGCAAATCATGTCAGCCTTGACTGCGGTACTCCCTGGCAGGAACAAGATCTGGGACTGGCAGCATTCCTGGCAGGGGAATTGTTGGCATTCCCCTCCTAGGCTGTACCAATTGTTGATTAAGTAGGAGAACCAGGGCATCTGCAGGTATAATGTGAGGACTGGGTCTGTAGCAGGCTACTGGTTGTGCTGGGCTGCAGCACCCATCAGTTCACATGAGATATGGGCTGAGACAACTAATCAGGCAGCTTGCATCCATCAGTATGCGTGTTCGCTGGTGCAAGTGAAGGACAGAACCTGACTTTGCACTGGCTGGCACACATGAGTCAAGTCTGAAATCACTCCAGGTGAGGTTTCTTGGGGGATTCCCCAACTAAATCACTGGACTCAGACTCTAGCCATCCCCAGAACACCACAGGATATGTGGTCCGACTCGGAGCATATGTGTTGGGACTGGGCCTCCTTAGTTCTGCCTGCGTAGTATAGTAGACAGGATGCTGAAGCACACCTGGGACATAATGGCCAGCTCATCTGGACCAGTAAAGGGCATCAATTGCCTCATCAGTGGACGGAACAAGCTGCCCAACTCTGGCTAAGCTCTGCAGCACATTGCTGGGTCTTTGAACACACTAAGGTGGACTTTGTTGACCAACAGACTTGGAAAGATATTGTCAATCCTGGAGCAACAAAACCAACAACTTCTCAGAACACTCTTCCACACACTGGGGTTCTAACGCATCATCAAATGACTGTCCCCATCCCTAAGTGCAGATGTAGTTTCACACCAAGGAGCGGACCCCTCCCCTGCAGACACAAAAGGGGGGGGGGAAGAAAAATTAAAACATTTGTTCCGCCTATATTTCTTCTTTTTTTTGGTCTGGTAAGAAGACTTTATTAAGAAACTGAATGTCTTTCCACTGTATATAAAGATTTTATTATGTTCTCATTTATAATGATGTGACCTTTCATTTGGCACTTAATCAGAAAGCTTGTATTACTCAATTTTTCATTACTTTAATTAATGTACATGAGAGAAGCAACTTGAAAAGGAAGAAAGTTCATTCTGGCTTACAATTTATGAGGTACACAGACCAAGATTGGGTGACCCCATTGGTTCAGACACCTGATAAGGTTGAAAAGTTGCAGATGAAAAATTACACAAGTCAGGAAGCTGAGAGTTATAGGGAACATACTCACTCAGCTTATAAAACCAACTGCCTCTTGAGAATTACCTTCAGAAGTCAAGGCCTAAATGACCTAGAGAACTCCCACAATGGCCATCTGCCAGACACCATAATTACATCCAGCCTCCATTCTTGATTCATCAATCATTAACATCAAACCATTAATTGTTAGCTTAAGACTTTGGGATTTAAGAGTTACAAAAGTTTTGAGATTCAAATCCTGTTCAAATCTATACCTAGCCAGAGCAATTTAAAGTCATAATTCATCTTCTTTACATATTTAGTATTTTATGTTAAATATCTATTCAGAATGGCCATCAAGTAGTTTATAGTCTTTATTCTTATGATACTAGGAACTACTACTGCTGTATTTTACTTTTCTGGTACTTTTAATTCTCTACCTTTTGCAATAGATTGTTTTTAGAAATTAAGCACAGAAACAGTCTTGTCCTAATATTTAATTATACTAATGTATAGTATTAATGTGATTTGTAGTAACTGTAAAGAACTTAGTACTTACTATAACAAATTAGTAAAAACAACTGTTTGTTATTCTGTCCAATGCTAATTAAATATCTAAATATTTACTATGTTAAATATTTAATATGCTAAATATCTACTTATAGAGAAAAATGCTGTCTTTTATTAATGCAGAAAATGATGTGTGAGACTAAAGTATTTATAAGGTCAGAAACAAATATATTTAACAGGAAATGTACTGATCTTCAAATACGATATTTATATATACCAATTCCATATCACTAAACACATGCAGTATGCATATAACACACTATGCAGCCTATTGTAGGTTTATCACCCCCTGGTCTGCACCATGTTTACAGTACTCGAGCTTCCAAAAATCCACATGTAAACGGACCTAAGTTTCATTCCAGGACTTTGTATGGGTCTCTTTCTGGGGGGTGGGGAGGTAGGAGTCTCTTTTAACCTGTCTTCCTTAATGGACATATCCAAAAATAGAGAGGGAAAAATTGTGACTAGTGTTTGGACATACAGTCAAGGTTCTTCAAAGTGCTGATATGACAGGAAGAAAGAGTAAAATGGGAAAATTAGTGTTTCACAATCTCCTTTTCAACTATTTCCACAGGGCCCACAACTGTCAGGTGAGTGTAATAAGAGTCTTGAATCTGAACTCATAACACAGAGCTTCAGAGTCCATATTTCTAAGGATCATATAAGTTCTAAAAGTAGATTTGGTACTTTTTTTAAAAGATTTATTTATTTTTATCTGAAAGGAAGATGCAAGGATAGACACAGAGAGAAGGTCTTCTGTCCACTGGTTAACTCCCCAGATGTTTGCAAAAGCCAGAGCTGGACTGAACTAAAGTCAGCAGCCAGGAGCATCCTCCAGGTCTCCCACATGGGTACAGGGTCTCAAGGACCTGGGGCATTCTCTGCTGCCTTTCTGGGCCACAAGCAGAAAGCTGAATTGGAAGCAGAGCAGCTGGGTTACGAACTGGTGCCCATATGGGATTCTGGCACTACATGGTGGAGGATTAGCCTATTGAGCCATAGCATCAGACCCAGATTTAGACTTCAATGGGCAAATCGTTACGAGAAAAATCCAACCATTCAGGTTATCTTCTCCTAAATGATGAGTGCATAAAAGAAATATCCTTTATATTCATGTGTCTTTTTCCTGATTAAATACTTTAGCTATATTCAAATATTCTGTCTTGGGTTCTTTGCTTTTTATCCCTTTTCAAGATTATATTCGTTGCACTCAGGTTACCAGAATAAAGGGTGTACAATTCAATAATCTAAAGATCACCCTAAATCAACTCTAGATTTGGTGACTATTACCTTACAGATCCATCATTATATCAGGATGCTAATAAAGTGGCTACTTTATTTAATTACTGGTGTGTCACTGAATCTGCTCTGTTTTCAAACTCCCCAACAGGTCAATTTAGTTCAGTGACCTAGTAAATCCTGATGACAAAAGCTCCTATACTCAATACACCATTAATAAACTATGGATTGACTATAGTTATGCTAACTAGGCATTTAGTAAAGTATGGTAAAGATGGCAAGATCACAGTTTAATTACATTCCATGCTGAAAATAGTTTCACAACGGTAAACTGATTTAAGACATCAGTGAATCAGAAAACTCAGAAGGAGGCCAGCATCACAGAGTAGCAGTTAAGGCTGCCGATTGTAATGCCTGCATCCCATGTAGCTACCTGTAACATCCTGGCTGCTCCACTTCCAATCCAGTTCCCTGTCAAAGGCCTGGGAAAAGCAGGAGAGTGCTTGAACTCCTACCATCCACAAGAAAAACCTGGAGGAAATTCTTGGCTTCAGCCTGAACCAGCCCTGGTCTTGGCATCCTTCTGGGAATGAGCTAGGGAATGGAGTATCTCTCCTCTGTCTCTCCCCACTGCCTCTTTCTCTAACTCCTTCAGGCAGATACAGGAATGTTTAAAAAAAGAGAAGGGATGGGAAAAGAGGGGAAGAGAGAGGAGTGAGGAGGATGGAGGTGGGGAAGAGAGAGGAATGATGGGAAAGAACAGGAGGAGAGGTAGATACAGAGGGGAGTGGCCCTATTGTGGCAAATTCTACCATATTGTAGAACTACCTGGAAAGTGCAAGATTCAGGCAGGACTGGAGTGGGCCCAGCAGGGAAACTAGGCATTCCCCCAGGTGAACCGCTGGACTCAGAATTTCACCATGTGGAGAATCACAGGAGTTGTCATCTGACCATGGAGTACATGTGTAAGAACTGGGCCTCCTCAGTGGCTTAGAGCAGTGGACAGCATACTCAGATGTGTATGAGATATGGCAGCCCATTGGTGTCTGCAGAGGACATTTGGTACCACAGCAGAGGAAGGAGAGCAGAACAAATTGGTCAACTCCCCAGCCAAACGCTGACAGCAAATATCTGGGCGAATTGAGTCTCTAAGGCGGACTATGTCAGTCAATGGACCTTGGAAGGATTTCCTCATCCTTGGATCAATGAGATCAACAGCATTTCAGAACTTTCAGAACCACTTGAACAGAATCCTTGGAGCATGCTTCACATCTGAGAACTTGGAATGGTAGTTCCCCATCCCCAGGTACTGAGGTGGGTTGGGAGGTTGGGTGTAGCTTCTCCCCTTATATTTTCCCCCTTCCCCTAGATACAGGAAGAAGAAAATTTGGAAACAACGGTCTCACCCACTTTCCCCTAATCCTTGACTCTTCTCACCCTAATAAACTATGTAAGCATCATCAAAAATAATTTTTAAATAATAAATTTTAAAAAAAATACCTATTAAGAGGCTGTAGCTAACATAATACTTATAAGTAAGTGACTACAAGCTTTACCCTTAACACTTGAAACAACTAAGTGTCTTCTAATTAGCACCTCTCAATGTTCCACCGGATTTAGAATTGTACTAGTTGTGCTAGAATTATTACTCTAGTCAATGAAGTGATATAAGAAATAAAAGTATACAGATTAGAAATGAATAAAAACCTATGCCTGTAGAAATCCAATAGTAATTCTCCAATTAAGAGATTATAGGGGGGGCTTACATAAAGGCTTCACTGGATAACCCCCCATGCAAGTATGAGCATCTCATGTGGGTGCTGGCTGGTGTCCTGACTACTCCATTTCCAATCCAGCTCCCTGTTTGTGGCCTAGAAAGCAGAGAAGGATGGCCAAAAGCATTCAGACCCTGTACCCACATGAAAGAAGCTCCTGGCTTCTGGTTTTGGATTGGCTCAGCTCTGACTATGATGGCCACTTGGGGAGTAAAAAAGCAGATGCAAGTTCTTTCTCTCCGTCTCTTTCTCTCTGTAAATTTGCCTTTCCAATAAGCATAATATAAAAAAAAAGATTATAGAAGGTTACAGTTTGGGCATAAAAAAGTCTGAAATTTGGGTCTGGTACAGTTGCTCAGCAGCTAAAGTCTGCCTTGCATGCGTTGGGATCTCATATGGATGCTGGCTCTAATCCCGGCGGTCCTACTTCCCATCCAGCTCCATTCTTGTGGAAAGCAGTTGAGGATGGCCCAAAGCTTTGGGACCCTGCACCCGTGTGGGAGACCTGGAAGAGGCTCTGGGCTCATGGCTTCAGATCGTCATAGCTCCGGCTGTTGCGGTCACTTGGGGAGGGAACCATCAGAAGGAAGATCTTCCTCTCTAGCTCTCCTCCTCTCTGTATATCTGACTTTGCCATAAATATAAATAAATCTTTTTTTAAAAAGTCTGAAATTATAGGGCACTGGAACACTTAAAGGAAAACACTACTATAAAACAACTACTCATGAATTTCAAAATCTTTTTGCACCAAAAAAAAGCTTCATTCTTTTTTCCACAAACTTACTTAAGATTTATTTATTTATTTGAAAGGCAGAATTACAGACAGAGGAGGATGGCAGAGAATTTTCCAACACTAGTTCACCCCCCAAACGGCCAGTTGCCACAGGTGGGCCAGTCAGAAGCTAGGCGCTTCTTCTAGGTCTTCCACATCATTGCAAAGGTCCAAGCACATAGATCACGGTGCACTGCTTCTCAAGCACAAGAGCAAGAGTCTGGATCAGAAGTGGAACAGTTGGACTTCTGGCAGCACCATACGGGATGCCAGCATCACAAATGGCAGCTTTACCCACTATGTTACAGTACCAGCCCTTCTACAAACTTCTTGAAGTACTCTTATACAAGCATTCATATTACAGGTCAAACAGTAAGCAATACATTCTTCAGTTTTATTTATTACATTTAATAGGCAGAGTGAGAACATTCATTCATTGGTTCACTTTCAAAATGATCTCAATGCCCAGGGCTGGTCCAGGGCAAAGCTAAGAGCCTAGAACTTCCTCCAGGTCTGGGACAGAGACCCAAGCACTTGGGCTATTCTCTGCTGCATTCCCATACACATGAACAGAGATGAATCAGACATACATGCTGCTCATCCAGCAGCAGACAGGAGGTGTCAGCATTGCAGGTGGCATGCAAGATGATTGTGCCAACAATGCAGTCACCAAAAATAAAATCTAGTGCTTGATTATTTAGATGTAAATTCTAATCACAAATGAGAGGATATATTCCCTATCAAAACAAACTCTAATCATAACAGCAATATCAATTCTTGATTTCTGCAGGACCTGTCATACAATAGAAACTCTGTAAATGTCAGCAGACAGAATAATCAGGGGGGTTAGTGAAGAAAATAATGTGGCTGCATACCTATCTGTTACAAGATTTTAAAAAGACAAATAATGGGGGAAAAAAAAGAAATACACACAAAAATGTTCAAAAGCTAATGCCACAAATACTGTATCAGAAGAAACCAAATTTTTTAAGTAGAAAGGAAAAACCAAGCAAGTCCCTAAGCTACATAAATGCAAGAGGATGAACTAAGAAGAAACAAGAATACTATATGAGAAAGATGAAGATGCAGAGAGAATAAAGAACTACTCACTCCTCCTGTTTTGCATCCATCTTCCCCACCAAGGAGAACTGAGAAGAAAACTGGAAAAGGTAGAAGAAACATAGTTAAAAAGTAAATGAAGTTAAAATGAGATAAGAAGACAGTAAGAGAACACCTGGATTTTTTTTTTTTAAATTACTTCTTATCTTGGGGCTGGACAGCACTGTAATGTAGTAGGCCTTGCTTTTACCTTTGGTACAAGCATTCCTGACAGACACCTGATTCAAATCCCAGCTGCTCCACTTTTAATACAGCTCCCTGCTTACAGCCTGGGAAAGCAGCAGAAAATGGCTCAAATTCTTGGGCCCCTGCACCCAAGTGGGAGACCCAGAGGAGGCTCCTGGCTCTCCAGCTCAACTCCATCTGTCATGGCCATTTGTGGAATGAACCAGTAGATAGGAGATCTCTGTGTCTCTCCTTCTTTAATTCTTCTATTCAAATAAAAATAATTTTAAAAAATTATTTTGTCTAAAGATCTAAATGATCATCAGCCTGAATTACATACACACATAGACAGACATACACATATATATATATATATCCAATGTATTATAAATCATAGAAAAAAGGAAACTTTGCAAATGAACTATTTTTTCTGAATGGAGAAAAAATGTTTTACAGAAAAATATACATACAAGAAATAACGCGTGCATCAAATTCAAAAGTATGATTTGCAAGATGACTTGAAAGCATTAGAAAAGACAGAAAGATTACACCAACAGCCTATTTTATTCTATTACAAGTGATTACTAAAACTTTTCATTATCACTAAACTGCAAAGATTTACTCATTTATGTATTTCAGTAGAGAAAGCAATGAAGAGAGAAAGATAGAGCCAGAGAATGAGTCTTTCCTCCACTGGCTTACCTCAAAATGGAGTTAAAATAAACTACAAAAATTAAAAAAAACTGAAAAAAAGCTTGAAGAAATTTCTAATTCTTGACCATTCACATGTACTTTTAAGTTCTAGAATATTTCATGAGTCATACTCTCCTTCTTAGTGACTCTCAAACACAACATGAAAACGACTGAAGATACCATTTAGTAAACTGGCATCCTATATTGGAGTGCCTATGATATCCGGCTTCAGCCGTCCAGTGGTAACGGCTCTATTAACAGGGTAACTGCCATTCACTTGAAATCCCTGGATTAATTTCTATCTCTTGGCTTTTACCCAGTCTAGTCCCTGCCACTGAGGGCATTTGAGTTAGTGGACCATCAAATGTGAGTTCCTGTACTCCCTGTCTCTCCAACAAGCAAAGCAGTCAAACATAAACATAAGTGTCTGCTCTTTTAAAGAAACTGAAAATTCCTCTAACTTTACATACACATTAGGAAAAATAATTTTTTCCCTTTATTATCATTTGAAAAGCTGACAGAGGTCTTCCATCTGCTGGTTCACTCCCCAAATGCCTGTAACTGCTAGGGCTGGGTCAGTTGTAAACCTATCAGAATTTAAATCTAGGTATTCAAATTAAGTAACAGGGACCAACACAATGCACAACCAACCACTGCCTATCTGAGCCTTCCACAGCAGAAGTTATTTTGGAAGCAAAGGAGACGGAGCATAAGCACCAGTACTTGTAACAATAGGAGATGTAGGCATCTCAAGTAGCAACTTCACCAATACGCCAAAAATGCTGAACAATTCTTCAATAATCTTTGATATTTTTAACAGTTTCAGGAGCAACACTAATATGATTGACAAGTTCTGCTCCTTAATTCTCCAAATTAAAATCAATTTCATTGCAATTCTAATTTCTCTTAAGGTAACTACTAGCTTTCTCAATAGCTCGTTCCCCTGGCAGGAATTTGGATTTTTCCATTTTTGTTTCTAAAAAATCAATGGCTCGAAATTCAAACAGCATATTATACAAATGCACTAATCTCACCTGGTTATCTATCTTACTCATTCATACCCTAAGCATCCTATCCACTACTCTATTCATATCACTTCTTGGAAGGAAGGAGGAAGGTATATATTTATTTAACATATTTCCCTATTTGTTTCATGTAAAACAATTATTTCCATCCTATTTTCTTACAATCTCAGCATCGAGAGTGATGATTGTTCAAAGTGTTTAACTTCTGATATCCTTGATTTCTTCTTCAACGATTCTGTCTGTAACTCCATCTCAACCACTGATCCACCATGCTCATATTCAAGATGAAAAGACTTATCTCAAGGTTCTACGGTTCCTTTTAAAAAAATCAGAAACCTTGGGCCCGGCGGCGTGGCCTAGCGGCTAAAGTCCTCCTCGCCTTGAACGCCCCGGGATCCCATATGAGCGCCGGTTCTAATCCCGGCAGCTCCACTTCCCATCCAACTCCCTGCTTGTGGCCTGGGAAAGCAGTTGAGGACGGCCCAATGCATTGGGTCACTGCACCCGTGTGGGAGACCTGGAAGAGGTTCCTGGTTCCCGGCTTCGGATCGGCGCGCACCGGCCCGTTGCGGCTCACTTGGGGAGTGAAACATTGGATGGAAGATCTTCCTCTCTGTCTCTCCTCCTCTCTGTATATCCGGCTTTCCAATAATAATAAAATCTTAAAAAAAAAAAAAATCAGAAACCATACCCTAGGCCCAGGCTCTCTTTTGGACCAACATAGCAATCTCTCAAAAACTCTCAATTTCAAACATCTTTACCCCTACCATTTCATGCTCAAGTTTTCCAACATTTCTTCAACTTTATGTAGACCTAAGATAAACACATTATTATTCATCCCTCATGCTCTTCTTCATTTAATCTAAAATCCCTAAAAGTCTACATACCAACACCAGTCAATAAATTCAGGTCTCTACCACTTTGTGCTTGTTCCCATACAAATGAACTGGGAAGGAAAAGAATCTTCAGGAGGGAAATAAATGATCTAATTAAAGAAAAAAAAGAAAGAAAGAAATGCTAATAGTTATCTTCTCATATTCTATACAATCCCGAGTCTCCTGGATGACGACTTCATACCCCTCTCTTCCCCTCAAACCCTACCATCAACTGCCGCCTTTATCTCACTGTAAAGCAGAAGCCATCAATTTCCACAAGGTCTCCTCAATATAACTATTAACTTACCTATCTACAGCTATTTCAAAATAGATTACTTCTGCCATTTATTCCATTCGTATGGGAAGAAGTGTACACTCCTATATAAGGCTAACTCTTCCACTACATAAGGATAAGCTTCTAACGATCCTTACTTCACTGCACCAGATTCAATCCTTTCTCCAAATTATTCCCTGTAAATACACTGTATTATCCCCTATCTTCAAAAACTCAACCGTTCCCTGAAAGCCAACTCATTTCTCCTAATGGCCAATCTATGCTTTTCATCTGCAATTTTCTCAATTACCTCCTAAAGTTACAGGATCAGACTTTGTTCACACTACTACCCTGACATTCTTTATCATGATTATTCATGACCTATTTATTTAATACTTGAATGAATAATATCTGATTCAACTAACAACTAATCAATCCCTCTCTGAAACACTTTTTCCACTTAACTTTCTGCATATAACTTACTCCTGACTTCCCTAGCATTTGTTATCATTTACTTGCTCTGTGGATCTGGTTTGCGTCCCTGTATCATGTACCGGAAATTTGGTCAACAAGTTACAAGATTTAAAATAAAATTTTTAAATCTAATTTGAAAGGCAGAGTTGGAGAAGGGAGGCAAATTGGGGATGTGGGTTTTAGAGACAGAGGCACTCTCCAAATGGTCCCAACAGGCTACACATGGTTGGGTCAGGCAGAAGCCAGAAGCTGGCTGAGTAACAAGAAGTATTTGGCAGGGTGACTAGTAGCTAAAGTCTTTGCCTTGCATGTGCCAGGATCCCATGAGGGCATCAGTTTGTGTTCCCGGCTGCTGCATTTCCCATGCAGCGCTATGCTTGTGACCTGGGAAAGCAGAAGAGGTCTGTCCAAGGTCTTTGGACCCTGCACCCACGTGGGAGATCTGGAGGAGGCTCCCGGCTCCTGGCTTCAGAATGGGTCAGCTCCAGCTGAGGTAGCCACTTGGGGAGTGAATCAGTGAACGGAAGATCTTTCTCCTTCTCTCTGGAAATCTGCCCTTCCAATAAAAATAAATAAATCTTAAAAAAAAGGTAGCACTTGGCGATCTGCTGCTGCTTTCTCAGGCACATTAGCAGGGAGAAGAACTGGAAGTGGAGCAGGTGGGGCTTGAACCAGTGCCCGTATAGGATACCAGTACTGCACATGCCAGCTTAAACCCTACTCCACACCACGAAGCAATAGTATCAAGGCGTAGAACTTTTGATAGATAAGACCTACCGGGAATTGATAAGATCATGGGAGTATAACCCACAGAAGGCATTAATGTGCACCTTGTAAGGCTAAAATAGGTCTTTTTGGGACTGTATTAGTTCTTCTAAGAATGGGCTTTTACAAAGCAAGGTAACCTCTGCTCTTCTCCAGTGGTCCTTTGCACTTTTTTACTAGGTTGTGACACAGCCAGGGGACATACTGCCAATGCTAATGCCACGCTACTTGTATTTTCATCCACCAGCATCTTGAGCAAATAAACCACTTCACTAAGAAAAACAGGGGGATACTCAGTCGCATATATTTTGTTACAGCAACACAAAATGGACCAATAGAACTGTAAACATTGCTCCAGGGGTCATTACTTAGATGTTTTTATCTACATTCACTCCATACTAATTCATCCAGTCTCACAGCTTTAAATTCCATTTACATGACAATTGCTCTCAGACATTCTCCAGCCTCAACTTCTGCCTTGAATGAACAAACTTGACACCTGAACAGACTACTTCACTTAAATACCTAATAAACATCCCAAACTTGCTAGCCCTCAAAAAACAAATTCCTAATCCTTAGTACCAACTACTCCCTTTCCAAAATCTGCTCCCAGTCAATGCCTAGTGTAGAGAATGACAATTCTATCTTTACAGTTGCTGGAACAACTTAGAACCCATTTTAACTCTTGTATTCCACATCAAAAACCATTCAGAATCTCACCTTTTCAATCCTGTTTCAAATAAACATGAATCTGAGCATTTACTACCACCACCATCACTATCTGATAAAGCTATCAGAATTTAAATTTTTTTTTCCGTTTAGCATTTTCACCTAGAAATCCAAAATGTGAAGTTTTTTTTGGAATAAAAGTGCTAACGTTCGTACTAGTCTTTCCATCTCATCTAGAGTAAAGCTAATCCTCATAACATACTTCAAAAACTGTTCCCTGCTTTACTACTCTTACTACATTTGCTATTTTGGAGGCATGGTTTGTCTTCCAAAAACCTGTGCTGGAAGCTTAGACCTCAGTGTAAGTACCGAGAGGCAGTAAAATGTTTTAAACGGTGAGGTTATGAAGGGCACAACTCCCCTAAGTGATTAGTGCCTTTTTATGTGTGAAAGGATACTGGATCTTGAGGCATTATGGTGCCCATAGCAAGAGTAAGCAGGCTGTTACATAATGTGTCCAACATTTCGTGCTCTATAACCATATGAACTCTCTCTCCCTCATTATCCTGTTAAGCAACAGTATGAGGTCTTCATGTTAGTGCCATGCTCTCGGACTGGTAGAACTATCAACCTTTTTTCTTTAGAACACTCAGTCTCAGGTGTTATCTCATAGCAACACAAAATGGATTAAAACATCTTTTGATCTTTTCTTCCTACTTGCCCAATTTTTATTCCTGTCTTGCCATACTAGGTTCAAAGCTTCTGACACATACTAGGTTTATTCCAATCCCAGAGGCTGTGCAGTTCCTCTTTCCTATGTCTGAAACACTGTTACTCTAGATACTCCCATTAGCTAACTTCTTGCCTTCAAGCTGTTAACCAAAAGTCATTTTCTCAGAGAGGGATTTATTTTAATTATCTAAAGAATCATCTCATCCTCCCACACACTATTTTCTGAAATTTTTCACTCAAAAGTCACCTCCTCAGAGAAGTATTTATTCTCTATTTTATCTAAAATATCATCACTTCATCTCCCAAACACTATTTTCCAGCATTTACCTGTATTTTACATGCTATTTTTTTCTTCTCACATTAAGCTGATTACTAAAAGAGAATGAATTTGGTCTTTTTTGCTCACCACCACATTCCATTACCTGATTATATATAGGTATGCAAAACAAGTGTGTGGAACGGATTTTAATTCCTGTAACTTCCCCTCCACTTTGGTCAATAACTGCTATCAGACACTTGATAAAGGCTAAGCATACTTGAAGACTGTGCAGAAAATGATCTTATCACAGGATAAATTATGCAACTAATAGCACATATTCAGAACCATACTGTTTCCATAACTGTAGCTTTAAACTGTATCCCTTCTTTCCTTTACAGAAATAAGTTATTATGTAAACTTAAGTTATTATGTAAACTGCTAATGAGAAACCAATTTTAAGGAGTCATATGGGGGTTGGTGCCATGGCGTAGTAGGCTAAGCTTCAGCGTGTGCATCCCAGCTGCTACACTTCCAATCCAGCTTCTTCTCTGTGGTCAGGGAAAGCAGTGGAGGATGCCTCAATACCTTGGGCCCCTGTACCATGTGGGAGACCTGGAGGAAGCTCCTGGCTTCAGATCAGCTCAGCTCTGACCATTGTGGCCATTTGGGATGAAAGATATCTCTCAATAGCACCAGCACCTTCTCCCTGTCTTTCAATTAAAAAAAAAAGTTTTTACAAGTAATGTGAAGAATACCTCCATATAAACCACAAAAACATTACAAGTGAAACTGTTCCTTATGATTAAATACTACTTAAATTCTGTAACTCTTCAAAGTCAGCAAAAAATCCAGCTTTTTGTTCAGGGGCCAGTGCCTATACCACCTAGGTGCTAGTGAAGCAGTATAGGAATGTTCAAGTCCTTGACTCTTATACCCAAATGGAGATTGAAAAGAAGCTCCTGGCTCTTGGCTTTAGACCTGCCCGGCTCCAGCACTGTGGTCATTTGGAGAGTGGTTTGAACTAGTATGGTAGTACTAGAAGAGGAGATACATATCAGGATTCTGGGTGCATACCAGTAAGACCTCACTGGACAGACTGGAGACAGGTGAGAAAGAAAGGCAGCAAAAGTGACTGCGAAAGACTTAAAACAGGAGGATGAAATCATGGTATACTGAACGTGAAGACTTCAGAGCCCAGCAGAGATGGTTACTATCAAAAACTCAGCTGAGAACATGTTAAGTTTAAGACAGCCATTAAAAAAAAACCAGAATATTTCAATGTAAGTCTGAAATTCAGGGAAGATATCCAAATAAGGATATTAACGTAGGAGTCACCAGGATACAAACGGTAGTTAAGACTACATGACTAGATGTTATCACCAAAGACAAGCATGTAGATAAAAAAAGACTAAGAAGTGAGACCTTGAAAATTTGTGGAAATGAGAAAAAGAAAAAAATGGGCCCGGCGGCGTGGCCTAGCAGCTACAGTCCTCGCCTTGAATGCGCCAGGATCCCATATGGGCGCCGGTTCTAATTCCAGCTGTTTCAATTCCCATCCAGCTCCCTGCTTGTGGCCTGGGAAAGCAGTCAAGGATGGCCCAAAGCTTTGGGATCCTGCACCCGTGTGGGAGACCCGGAAGAGGTTCCTGCCTCCTGGCTTTGAATTGGAACAGCACCGGCCATTGCACTCACTTGGGGAGTGAATCATCGGACGGAAGATCTTCCTCTCTAGCTCTCCTCCTCTCTGTGAATCTGACTTTGTAATAAAAATAAATAAATCTTTAAAAAAAAAGAATAAAGAAAAAATGACTTCAAAAAAGAGGTAGGGAGAATACCAGATAATCATAATATGTTAGATACAACATAAACAAAGCACCTGAAAGAGAAGGTGATGAGTCATATTGTATGTTAATGACAGGCGCATTAAAAATATTGAGAATATTTGATTTAGAAAGCAGGTCACCAGGATGTGGTTAAGAACTTGACATTTTTTTTAACATATTGGTTACTCAATACTATGTCCACTAATTCCATAATGTTATAAATTGTTGCTGATGTTATATGGGGGCTTTTAATTGATCGGGATGATACTATGCCGGCTCTACCTTCAGACCAGAGATGGTCTCCCCAAGAAGCCGTTGAACTTATCTGGACAATAAGATACTGGGCTCTATGCTTGGTATATGCTTGCAATGAAAGAATCTCAACTGAACTTGAACTGTGGCAATGCAGCAAGGTGGAGGAATCCACCATGAGGGGAGGGTTTGGGGAGGGGTGGGGGGAATCCCAGTACCTATAAAACTGTGTCACATAATGCAATGTAATAAAAAACATACATATATTTCTAATTTGGAATAAAAAAAAAAAAAAACAAAGAAAGAAGGCAGGTCACAACAGTTTCCTTGAAGGAAGATGGCAAATCCGAGTTCAAGAACAATCAGGATGTAACAGGAGTCTAGAAATAGAAGTCTATAGCACATTAAACACCTTACAGATCAATGGAGCCAGACATATTAAAAGAAAAAATTGACAAGTGGAAAAAAACCTGTAAGCACTGTATAGAGTTAAAACATAATAAACTAAAATAAATAAAAAACTAAGTAGCTCTTATAAAATTTGTAGTGTTATTATTTATTTCTTGGAACACATAATGAGAAAGACAAAAATGGATCATTTCTCATCCAATGTCTCACTCTGCAAATGTCTACAACAACCAGAACTGAACCAAGCTGAAGCAAGAAACTCCTTCTGGGTAACTGAGACACCATCTGCCGACTTTTAGCCACTTTAGCAGGAAGCTGGAAAAACTGGGTGGCACTCGGGGCCTGGCACAGTGGCCTAGTGGCTAAAGTCCTCAGCTTGAACCCACCTGGAGCCCATATGGGTGCTGGTTCTAATCCCAGTGGCCCCACTTCCCATCCAGCTTCCTGCTTGTAGCCTGGGAAAGCAGTTGAGAACAACCCAAAGCATTGGGACCTTGCACACACATGGGAGACCCGGAAAAAGTTTCTGGCTCCTGGCTTCAGATCAGCTCAGCTCCAGCCATTGTGGCCACTTGGGGAGTGAATCATTGGACGGAAGATCTTCCTCTCCCTATATGACTTTCCAATAAAAA
Source organism: Ochotona princeps (assembly GCF_030435755.1). NCBI lineage: Eukaryota > Metazoa > Chordata > Mammalia > Lagomorpha > Ochotonidae > Ochotona > Ochotona princeps. The sequence continues at coordinate 27,526,848 of NC_080844.1, forward strand.
ACAAAATAAATCTTAAAAACAAAATCGGGTGGCACTCAATGCCAGTGGCATCCCAAGCTGCATCAGCTTAACTTGTTGCATCACAATTCCTTGGCCCCTCAATAAATTCTCAAAAGGAAAGAACTCTTAAGTATTAAAGGTCACATTCCTAGCAATTAAGTTTTCAGGCTTGAATTCATTCAAAGCTTGCCACAGAAAACAAGTAAAAAAAGCACTCAAATGTTTACACCTTCCCAGACCTCAACTTTGGGTTTCCGCATTTTATGAACTGCTAAGTTCCACATTATTTGAAACAACAGAAATAATAAGGTAACAGAGATGAAATCTTTAAAAAGAACGCTTTGAAGGTATTAGGATGTAAGGATTTTCATATGCTCCCAATAACTGGTGATTTTGTACAAGTAAAAAAAAGTTTCAGCAAAACAAAAACTTTCTCAGAACAGCATCTGCATCCAAGTTCTGCCAGGAACCTCAATTGTTTCTTCTCTGTCGTACGTAAGGAAAATTGTTTTAAAATAAACAAATAGTAGATAATGAAACTCCATTTTTGTGCATCCTTGAAATAGGTGAACACTTTCATAAATTTTAAATTACCAACAGTAATACCCTCAGTCAAGAACGCACAAAATATAACCATTTGTGGTTTAAAACAGCTATATGCTGCTCTACTTTCTAAATCCTGTCAAGGTTTAAATTTGTTAAAATCTGAAGGAAATAAACTTTAAAAAGGCCATATGTAAGGTTAATCATCTCTTACCTGAATCTTAACCTTCACTACAGTAGCATTTTTGGGACCAGCATCCAGGTACAGCAGGTTAATACACTTGCCACCCCTGCATCCCATGCTAAACTGTTGGTTCTAGTACCAACTGCTAACCACCTAATCCAGCTCCCTGCTAATTCATCTAGAAAGGCCACTGAGAATACCCCTAGTACTTGGGCCTGTTACTCTCTTTCTCCCTCCCTCCTTCTCAAAAAGAAAAAAAAAATTAAAGAGAATAAAATTCTTGCAAAATAAAAACAGAACTTGACATTAAGAATCATTCCATCCCCTGCAGAAGACACGGAAAATAACCCCTTATGGAGTTTAGATGTATGTCATCCAAACAGGCTGCAGTTTCAGTTCACAAATACAGCATTCTGAAAAAGCAGCATTTAAAAACAATTTATATGGGCCTGGTGCAACAGCCTAGCCGCTGAAGTCCTTGCCTTGCAAGCGCCTGGATCCCATGGGCACTGGTTCTAATCCCAGCAGCTCCACTTCCCATCCAGCTCCCTGTTTGAGGCCTGGGAAAGCACTCAAGGACAGTCCAAAACCTTGTGACCCGCACCCAGGTGGGAGACTTGGAAGAGGCTCTAGGTTCCTGGCTTCAGATCCGCTCAGCTCTGGCTGTTGTGGTCAACTGGGGAGTGAATCATCAGAAGGAAGATCTTTTGCTCTCTCTCCTCCTATATGACTTTGCAACAAATGCAAATAATTTCTTTAAAAGATGTTGGTACTATTCAAACTGATCTAAAAATCAATACAGTCCCTATCAAACTCTTAATTTTTATAAGAAATAAATTTCTGGAAAATTCTAAAATCCATATAGACAAGTGAGCATTTGACACTGTGGCTAAGATGCTGCTCAGGATTTCATAGCCCATCTCAGATTGCCTTGTTGGGAGTTCCAGCTCCTCCAATCCAGTCTCTGTTCAAGAGCATCCTGAGATGAGAACTGGTCAAGCAACCATGAACCTTTCAATTCTGGATTGAGCTGTGCAACCTGGCCTTGGCCTGAACTGGCTCCAGCTGTTGTGAACATTTGAGGAGCAATCAGGAAATGGAAAATCTCTTACAATCTTTTTTTGTCTACCTTTCAAACAAAAGATGAAATTTTACAAAAATTAAATCTCAAAAGACCCCGAGTAGGCAAAACAATCTTACAAATCAAAGCTGAAGCACTCATATCTCCCGACCTGAAATTTAATACAGCTACAGTTACCAAAACTACTAACACAATAGACAGACACATCAGGCAAACACCCCAGCAGTTAGTGTGCCTCTGAGACTGCATCCTTCCCATCTGAGCAGTAGCTTAGAGTCCTCCCTCAGCCCGATCTAACTTCCTGCTGACGTATACTGCAGGAGGCAACAAACAATGCTTAATGCACTTGAGTTTCTACCACCCACAGGACACCCAGATGCAGTTCTTAATTTCTGGCTTTGGAATAGCCCAAAATTCCAGTTACTGCAGGCATTTGGTAAGTGAACCAAAAGACAGAAATCCAATCTTGCTCTCTCACACATTCCCCCTCAAACTGCTTTATTAATAAACATTTCAAAAAATCATTTGAAAAGAGTGATACATGGAAAAATGGAAAGAAGACTGCAGAAACAGACCTTTGTTTACATCTATGGTCAAATGACTTCTGCCACAGTTGTCAGGATTATTCAACAAAGAAAAACAGTCTTTGCAAATGATGGACCAGCCCTGAGGTACAGTGAGCTAAGCTACTGCTATTACAGGCACTCTGATAGGGGTGGGATACTGAGCATTCCCAAAAGGCATCCTTCTGCTAACTTCCTACTCTAACAATAGTGTTTTGTGATTACAGAACTAGAAAAAGATCTCTCCTTCAATCCGATTCACTCCTCCAATGCCTGCAGCAGACAGGGCTTGGCCAGGCCAAAGTCAGGAGCCAGGAGCTTCTTGTAGGTTTCCCATATGGATGGCAGGGGTCTGAAATCAGAACCAGAATAGCTGGGACTCAAAACCAGCACGTATGTGAGATGCCAGCATTGCAGAAAGTGGCTTAATCTAATGAGTTACAATATCAACCCCACCTTTCCTTCAGACTGCAGCTTCCTGCTAATGAGAAAGTAGGTAATGGCCCAAGTACTTGAGTCTGTGTCAGTGGTATGGGCAAACTAAGGCAGGATCTCTCCGTAAGAAAGTACAGTGGACAATTCCAAATAACCATCCAACCATTCTCATCTGTCTTTATCATACATCACACGTTCTTTTTCTGCATAAGTCTTTGCTTATTCAAACTGAAATGCACGGCCGTGGCCTGGCCCACCAGCCCTTGCCACTGCAAGATACTGCAGAACGAATCAATGATTAGATGATGGATCTGTCTTGAGTTCACTGTCTGCAACTCTGTCAAATAGATAAATCTAAAAATGAAGTTAAAACACATCCTCTGATCATTAATTCAACAGCAGAAACATCTTTTTTACACCTTTTTCTATTATTATTATTATTATTATTATTATTATTACTGGAAACTCAGATTTACAGAAAGAAGATACAGAGAGAAAGATATTCCAACCACTGACTCACTCTCCTAGTAACTGCAATGGCTGGAGCTGACCCAATTCAAACCCAGGAGGCAGCAGCTTCTTTTGGGTCTCCCACATGGGTGCAGGGTCCCAAGGCTTTGGGCTGTCCTCGACTGCATTCCCAGGCCACAAGCAGGGAGCTAGATGGGAAGTGGTGCTGCCGGGACCCTAACCAGGGGTGTGCATGCTAAGACTTCAGCCACTAGGCTATCACGCTAGATCTGTAATGATTTATTTTCGCAGTTTAAGCCTTTGGCTTTTCATCTGTCCAATCAGGGAAGGAGTTGATTTAGATCTAGAATATTCCTGTTCTGTAATTCCAGAACTGTTGGTAGGTTTCATCTGTAATGCTGAGGAAGAAAGTGCTCATTAACCAAAAGCAAATTTCAAGTTTTCTGATTAGAAAAATTGAGATAGAATAAGGATCACAAGGGTATAATGCTTGTTTATGAAATAATTTCATATTTTTCATTCACCTGGAAGTTTTAGTGTACTGTATTTAATACCTTGGCAAAAGTGCTTTGTGGTTAAACTGGATCAAATGAAATTAGGTTACTGGAGGATCATGATATTTGTATATTTGGGGTAAGCGTGAAATTAGGAATAGAATTCAAAGACATTTCAACTTCTATTTCAGCAGGAACATTTTGTAGGAAAAGGAGATAAAAGGGGCTGGCCCAGGAGTAGCAAGCTAGGCCTCTACCTATAGTGCCAGTATCCTGAATGTCCTATAAATGGGGGAAATCGAGGCCAGGTGGCCCCGCTTTGGTCCAGCTCCCTGCTCATGGCCTGGGAGGGTGGCAGAGGAGAGCCCAAGTCCTTGGAACCCTGTACCCATATAGGAGATCCAGAAGAAAGCCTCTGGCTCCTGACTTCAGACTGGCTCAGCTCTGGTCATTATAGCTACTTGGGGAGTAAATCATCACATGGAAGATTTTTCTCTGTCCTCCTCTCTGTGTATCTGACTTTCAAAATAAAAATAAATAAATAGGGGCCCGGCGGCGGGGTCTAGTGGCTAAAGTCCTCGCCTTGAACGCCCTGGGATCCCATATGGGTGCTGATTCCAATCCTAGCAGCTCCACTTCCCATCCAGCTCCTTGCTTGTGACCTGGGAAAGCAGTTGAGGACGGCCCAATGCATTGGGACACTGCACCTGCGTGGGAGACCTGGAAAGCAGTTCCTGGCTCCTGGCTTCAGATTGGCGCAGAACCGGCCATTGCGCTCACTTGGGGAGTGAATCACCAGATGGAAGATCTTCCTCTCTATCCCTTCTCCTCTCTGTATATCTGACTTTGTAATAAAAAAAATTAATAAATCTTTAAAAATAAATAAATAAAATCTTAAAATTACAAGCACTTTTTGAGAAATGCCTAAATGATATTTCAAGTCTTTTAAATGCTCATTTATATATACCCATCCATATACCCCTACACTTAATTCCTACTCATTCAGATTTCAAAAGAAGCTCTATGGAGATCTATTCTGTCAAACAGGTTTCAACTGACATAGAATAAACACTGTATTTGAATTTAGAATCTATTTTTTCAAATATGCAGTCCAAAAGGACTCTATTTGCCAGTAAGTCCAAAAACCAAATTTCATTGCATGAGGGTACTTTTAAAAGTTCATGAAAACAATGAGGGACATGTATTTATGAAGGACTATACTACTGCAATAACATGGAGTAAAATCAGCTAGGACAGGGGATTAAGGGAAGGGGGAGGGGAATTCCCAGAGCCTATGGAACCACACTGTAAAATAATAATGATGATATGATGATAATAATAGTTTAAAAAAAAAGAAATAAATTGAAATTGAAAAGAAAATTAACTTTTAAAAAAATCCATGAAAACTGGAATTGAAAGTCTGTTACAGGGCCAGCACTATGGCATAGAGTATTAAGCCTCTACATGCACCACTGGCATCCCAATATGCGTCGCAGCTGCTGACACTTTCAATTCAGCTCCCAGCTAATGACTTGGGAAAGCAGCAGAGGATGGCCAATGTGCTTGGGACCCAAATGGGAGACCAGAAAGAAGCTTCTAGCTCCCTGTTCCTCGCTTCAAACCAGCCCAATGTGGACCAGCCAATGTAGCCATTTGGAGACTGAATCAGTGGATGCAAGATCTAACTCCAACTTCCAAATAAAAATCTTTAAAAGTTTATGTTAGTACGAAAACATTTTTAAATATGTCTGTAGTTCTATTACAAGAATTATACACAGGGCCCAGTGTGGCAGCCTAGTGATTAGAGCCCTCACCTTGCAAGTGCCAGGATCCCATATGGCCGCTGGTTCTTGTCCCAAAGCCTTGGGACCCTGCACCTGCGTGGGAGATCCAGAGGAGGGGCCTGGCTCCTGGCTTCAGATTAGCTCAGCTCCAGCCATAGCAGTTACTTGGGAGGTGAACATGTGGATTTTCTGTCTCTGTAAAATCTCTCTTAAAAACCTTCTCTCTGTAAATCTTTCCAATAAAAATAAATAAATCTCTAAAAAAAAAAAAGAATTACACATTAACCCCGAAAAACCAGCAAATGCATGGAATTCCACATTTCAAAAAAAAAAAATCTCCTTTTTTAGATTTATTTATTTTTATTAGAAAGGCAGATTTACAGTGAGAAAGAAAAATTTTCCATCTTATGGTTCATTCCCCAGATGGGATCCCGGTGCATGCAAGGCTAGGGTTTAGCACTGAGCAGTTTGTGCAAGCTTTTTTAGAAAAAAAAATTACTTGAAACGTGGTTATGGGGAGAAACTGAAAACGAACAAGGCTCTTCTACAATCCATCTTCTCAAACTCCATGGCAAGGTACACATCTAGCCTAGCAGTTAAGATGCAATCCCCTCATACTGAAGTCCCTGAGATGAAGTCCCAGCTGCACTCCTATTCGAGCTTGCTGCTAATGGGGACCTTGGAAGGCAGCTGGTGAGTCAGAAGGTTGAGTACGTGCCATCCATGTGACAGATCTGCATAGAGCTGGGCTCCTGCCATGGTCCAGGACCAGTCCTGGCCACCTTGGCCATCACAAGAGTTTGGGATTGTACCAGCAGATAAAGTGCTTTTTGTTTCTTTCAATAATAATAATAATATATTATTAGAACACATCACCAGGGCAATAACAATGTTGACAACTGATGCTTACACATGATCCTTCTTAAGGAACTAAATAAAGAACTCAACACGTGGAGACTCATTATATGATATATTTCTTTCCACCTTTAAAACTCAATCCTCCTACTTAGAAAAGTGTTCTGATAAAATCCTTTGATGATCAGTATAATTGCAGTATAGAATCCCAGAGGATTATGAAGCCATTTAAAAAAAAAAATCACCAAAACACCTGAAATTATCCTATCCTCAGCTAATAAAAAATCACATCAATTAAACTCATCATTTAACAGACCAGATAGTGGTATGACAAAACCCCTGACACAAAAAAGTGGAATTTTAGTCTTAAAATCAGGTATGTTTATACTATAAAAGGAAATATTTTCACTGTGGCTTGGCAAACAAAATACTGCCATCCCAAAAATATCTCCATATCCTATTCTATAGGACCTATGAACACATTACTTTACATAGCGAAGAGGAACTAGGGTTAAGACAGAATTCTGATTATTAACCGACACATGTTGAGATTAGCCTGGATTATCTGGGCTCAATGTAATCATAAGGGTACTTAACAGTAGAAGCCGGAAGCAGAGAGTCAGAGGCAGATGCAACCTGCTTTTTAGGATACAGGAAGAGGACCATGAGGCCAAGGAATGCAAACAGCCTCTATATACTAGGAAAGGACTCTCTCCGAGAGTCTTCACTAGAAGACTTGTCTTGTCACACACTGACTACAGCTCATGTCAGATTTGCAATCTCAAAAAACATAAAATAAATATGTATAGTTTCATCCACCAAAGTTGTGTGGTTAAAGCCATAGCAGGAAACTAATGTATCCGAGCAATTCTCCTTCTAAAAGACTAGAGGAAAAACCGAGAGACACAATATTTCCTAAGATATTTTCAAGTTTTGATACTTATTCTTTAAAATTCGATATGACATAAATGTTCAAACAATAAAGTTTCTAAAACCATACACTTTTAATAGTATCTGCAACTTCAAAACATGGGTTTCAGCAACCAAAATCCAAAATTTAAAAAGCAGTTTACCTACTAGCATATTTCATATAACTGATTATGCTGTTTGCATTTAAAGTGCAGCAGCAAAGCCCTAAAAGGGGGGACAGTGATGATAAACCAATCCAAGCGTCATTTTAAGGTAGGAATGGAAGTATGGAAATGATCTACAAATATAGTTTCTAGGCTAAAAAAATAAATCACACTATATGCAGTAACATTCACTTATCAAATATAGAATGTTGTACCAAGAATTACTGGTCAAAGATTCACACAGGGCTCAAAATGCCTTTTTTTCCCCCTTTTTGGTGAATTCACAATGAGTTTCAATCCATGAAACTAAGAAGGAAGCAAAAACACTTTTGTCACCTGAAAAAACTCCTTCCTGTTCTTTCCAATAATCCCCATCATGCCTACGTATGTCTAAATACTGAGCTTCACACTTTCTCTATTACAAACATATGTAAGTTACCTGTTTTATATATTTCCAACTAAGTGACCAACTCTTCAATATGATTAAGTTTCTAACCTGTCACAAATGATAGCCTTTAAACCGTTATTTCCTAATTTTCATGTATCTTCTAAAGCAAAATACCATAGGAAGAACACAACTTAACACTTTATGGTTGTTTTGAAATTATTTTAAAATGCTAAACCAGCATCCAATTAGTTTCCACAGAAGTCAACACAATTTAATCCACAGTAGGAAGAGAAATGTATTCGGCAAATGCCTACAAAAGCAACCATTACTGAATTAACATAATTCCTAGACTCATTGAGCATGCTTAATGAATATTTTTCTTTTGAATAATATCAAAATTATTCAAAATCACTTGTATTTTGCTTATTTCCTATTAGAAATACCTATTAGCAAAACAAGCTGATTTTGAAATATCAACGTTGAAACATGCCACATGAAATCATGTCCAACTTCAGTGACAAAAATGGACTTAAAAAACTCAAAAGTTCCTGAGAAAAAAATGAAATAGGTCGATTTATGCAGATTTTACAGTGATTTTCAAGCTGTAAGCCTGCATCTACACAAGGGGGAAATACCCAAATGTGAAAATTTTCAATGAAAAGGTCAATGTTCCAAAACACTTTTCATGGATTAGGTAATTTAAGTCAACCTTGGGAAGCCCAATGCCTAGTCCCAACCCCGGCCCTTACCTTCAGTCTGTCCTCCAGAGATGACTTGCTTGGAACCCAACGTATCCCTCGCAAAGCCACACACATACCTACACTACCGAGGGACACATTTCCTAATCAGGTACAAGTAAAGAGCACGCTAAGGTTCAGTGGGGACATTTAACATTTTAATTGACAACATTTGTGGTCCTATTTGATTAAAAGTCGTACAAACAACCAAGAACATGTTCACTGTATCACCAGTTTCTAACAAGGACGAACGAAAGGTTGGAAGAAAAAGATGAATTTCTATTATGTCGCATACCAAAATTTTTCGCTGTCATCATTTCAGCTTAGCAAGCCAAGCCTCAACCCAGTACAGGGTGAATCAGGACCCGTCACTGCCACGGCTGTACCTCTACATCTACCCGAAATCTCTGGAAAGCCAGAGGTCTGTCATTGTCTTTCCTCCCTTTTCCTTCGGCAACCCTAGGGTCCCGGGGAGCTCTAGGGCGCTCAGCCCTGGCCCCCGCCTTCCGCAGAGCTCTCCCGGCCAGACCAGGGCGACCAGGGCGACCAGGGCCGGGCGCTCTCCGAGGCCGCCCGGGGTCGCGGGGGAGGCCGGCTCCGAGGCCGGCTCTGCCCGGGAAGCACTGGCCGAGGGGCGGACACCGGGCGGGAGCTGCGGGCTCCACAGAGGGGCGTGACCGCCAGCGGCGCGGGTGGAACCAGGTGCCACCAGGGAGCCCCAAGCAGCGCGGGTGGCGGCGGGCTCGCTTACCGCCAGGTCCGGATCGCGACTGTCCCTGTGTGACACGGCTCGGATGACCCCCGCTCGCCAGCTCCGCCAACAGCGTCCGCTCTCCCCGCGCTCCGGACGCGCCTCGTCGCCGGCCGCCACACACAGGAACCGCTTCCCCACCAGCTCCGGCCGCGTCTCCACCGCCATGGCCGGAGCTGCCACAGCGATGGCCGTGTTCTCCAGAGAACTGCTAACCCCGGCTCTTACCGGCCGCCCATGCTGAGAGCTGACCGGGAGACCGCGGCGGTCCCGCGAGCGGGAGAACGCCGACTCGGGGCACACCGGACGCTCTGCCCTGGAGGACACAGCGACCTCGGACGCTTGGCGGCCCCAACAACCACAAGGTCCTCAGACTCACAGCGTGGGGCTGCAGCCACAAACACACCCAAACATACAAAAAACTGACAGAAACCCGACTCGGCCGTCGGAGGCCCCCAAGCCGCCGGGCGCCGCTGCCGCTCGAGAGCCGCGGCCAGTACTACTCCGCCTCCCGGGCTAGGCTCCGCGAGCGCGCCGCGCGTCTCCTTCCGCCGGCGGGGGGGCGGGGAGCCGCGGGGGTCGGCGGAACCACCGCAGACGGAAAGTAGTGCCCGGCGCGGCCGCCGGCCCAGGACCACGGAGCGGTGAGGGGCGGGCCAGCCGGCTTTCTAGTCATCGCTCCCTACAGAGGTGACGGCGAGGAAAAAAGGCTGATGGCACCGGGCCACAAAATAAACTCAGGTTAAACGCCTCATCTCCCAGGGGATGTTTTCCAGAGCACAAGGCGCCTGCTGTCTGCCTGGAATGTAGCCCGAACTGGTCCGGCAATTGGTGGCAATGCGGAGCAGCGTCCACACCGACTCGATGGGACAGGAACCGCAGTCCACAGAGTTAAATGAAAAAGGGGAAAAGGCCAACATCCTTTGTGCTTCCAATGATCGCTACACTAATTTGTTTGAGCTGGTCAGATTTAACAGCCCGCCAGTGCTTTCTACGGAGAACCTGAAATGCTGCGCGGTGGGCTTTAGTTGGCGTCTTTAAATTTCACAAACTGCATCAATCTGTGCACCGTTAGCATTACTCTGTAGCTGAAACACTCAGATCAGTTAATAAAAATAAGGAAAGACTCCAGAATGATTTTTAAAAGTGTATCGTGGAAAGAGGAAGACTCCAGCCACACAGTTGAACAAAACAGTTTACTTTCCAATCAATCAAAAGACATCATAACCTATGCACAGAGATCTCCTACTTGCACCTTCTTTGATCATCCTTTAATTTTTCTAAGTCCAACTACTTCCCTCTACATATCAGTGCATACCTTACATAGAGTTTTTAAGGTAACTTTTAAAATCCTGCTTTTCCCCTTCAGTGCCGCAAGTGATCAAATAAACATCAAAAAATATTTTCTTAAATCTCCACTCCACCATAAAAGGGTGGGGTGTTTACCATTTCAAAGAAATTTACACTAGAAATCTGAATATTTAAACATACTAAGGCTTTTATATGTTTTCTCCAGAACACACAAGTTGGGCATTTCAAACAGAAAAATATATCCACTGCAAATAAATGAGAAACCAAAATTAAAAGGAAGATGGATTTTAATCATCCTGGTCTACTTTTGTTAATCAAAAGACCAAACAAAACCATAACACATAAACAAAGAAAATTTTATGCAAAAAAATGCACATTGGCACATTCAAAAAAAACTTTACCTTTACTTGGCCAATTATATATCCAAATCCACTCTTTCAATATACACTGTATAATACTTAACAAATTATCTTGAGACATACAGAGTGAGATATCTAAAAATCTCGATTTAGATTAGCAAGTCAGTAAAAGAACTTAGTTAAACCAAACCAAGGAAAAAATCTCAGCAAATGAAAAGATGAGACTAAAACGACCCACATGGGAATAACAATTCATCAGAGATCTACTGTGTGACCTTGGGATACTACACATATTAATATACAAAGCCTGATTCCTACTTATCAGTAGTGATAACCTACAAGTACACAAGCAAAAAATACAAATGAAGTCATTTAACAAGACATGTAAATTTAACACTATTATTACATAAATCCCAGTCACTAGACTATACAGCATAGGTAGTTGGAGTGCCTTATATAATACTGCCAGCTGTTTCCCACTTGCTACTAAACTCCTATCAATTGCCCCCTAAATGTTGTACAAGTTGAACCCCATCTTTCAAGCCTTAAGGACATAAAGCCAACAAATCAAAATATTCCTTATACAATTTTTTTCTATATAAATGGCCATTTAGCCTCATAATATTCTTAATTTAACATCTCTAATTCTTAGAATTATATTCCAAAGTTTCTCTATGAATCCTTGAAGCCAAAGCTAAGGGTTTACAGAAATGTGATGGCTATTTTACTCTGGAGAAACTCATACATTTTTAAAAATGCAAAATAAAAAGCCCTTAAAGGTTTTTCTGTGTTTTTTGTTTGTTTCTTTCTTTCTTCCTTTCTTTGCAGGTGCCTTTTACCTATGTTTTTGTTTCAAGTAGCATCTTTATTTTTGTCAGCAAAAAAGCATAACATAATATGGCATTCAAAGAATTTTAGGGGCTGGAGTGATGGCTCAAATTGGCTGTTCTCCCGCCTGCAAACGCCAGTATCCCCTATGAGTGCTGGTTCATGTCCTTGCTACTCCACTTCCCACCCTTTCCCTGAGGCCTGGGAAGGCAGTGGAGGACAGACACAGCCTTGGACCCCTACACCCACGTGGGAGCCCCCAAGGGAGCCTTTGGCTTCACATCAGCTCCACGATGGCTGTTGCAGCCAATTGGAAAATCCCTCCTTCTCTCTGAAACTCTGCCTTTCCAATAAAAATAAATAAATGTATTTTAAAAACTTATTAAAACTCAGCTTTGAAACCTCAGAATGTTTCTTTCTTCAGTGAGTGCATTTTTTACTTTCCTAAGAATGCACAGAAAATGCCTGTGTTAGTCAATGTAAAGAAAAAAGAAACTTAAAAGTGGTACTATTGTTCACTATGTAGAAAAAAAGGGAAGTGAGAGAGAAGCACTTAAAATGAGTACAGAGAGCCCGGCGCCATGACCTAGCAGCTAAAGTCCTCGCCGGGATCCCATTTGGGTGCCGGTTCTAACCCCAACAGCCCAGCTTCACTTCCCATCCAGCTCCCTGCTTGTGGCCTGGGAAGGCAGTGGAGGACAGCCCAAAGCCTTGGGACCCTGTACCCGCGTGAGAGACCTGGAGGAAATTCCTGGCTCCTGGCTTCAGATCTATGCAGCATCTGCTGGTGCAGTCACTTGGGGAGTGAATCATTGGACGGAAGGTCTTCCTCTCTGTCTCTCCTCCTCTCTGTGTATCTGATTTTCCAATAAAAATAAAATAAATCTTTTTTAAAAATGTATTATACTCTCCTATTATCTCTATTTTTATTTTATCTCTTTTTTAAAAATAAATAAGTACAGTAAGTGAAAAATTAGCAATGGGAACTAGAGCTTCTCTTTCAATCCTATCATGTAAACATTACATATCCATCAAGCATGTCTATACACACATGCTGACATCCACTCAAACTTCATATATTGAAAATCTTAATCTATATGAAGATATGCTAAATATTTTCTGAACCTTAAATCCAGAGAAAAATATTTATTTATTAAATACTATTTTTGTTAAAGAAAAAAACTGATATAGAGCCGTCATTGTGATACTATAGCAGGTAAAGCTACTAACTTGCAATGCTAGAACCCAGTTCTGGGCACCATTTCAAGTCCCAGCTGCTCTGCTTCTGATCTAGCTCTCCGCTAGTGGCTGGGTGTTTGGGCCCAAGTGCTTGGGCCCCTACTGCCTACATCAGAGATCTGGATGAAGCTCCTGGCTCCTGGATTCAGGCTAGCATAACTCTAGTTCTTGTAGTCATCTAGGGAGAGAACCAGCGTAGGGAAGATTCTTTCTCTCTCTCTCTCTCTCTCTCTCTCACTTTTCTTCTTCCTGTGTAATTTCTTCAAGTAAATAAATAAATCTAAGACACAACCAGCCCTGAGGTATAAATAAAGGAAATGTAGTCATTTCCATAAGTGCCGTTACGGTCTACTTACTTATCAATTATGGTTCACACAGTGTATATTCTGAAGGAAACAGCCTACTAACGGTTCAGATTCTTACTTTTAGACTTGCTATGACTGTACAAAGGGTCAATTACCTGCTCTCACACATATCAGGACTTAATGTCGACAAAGCTGTCTAAAATACAAACAGATAATCCATGTCTTGTGTAAAAGATAGCTACCATTTATGGAACATTCAATCTTGCCAGACATTATGCTAAGTACTTTATGCATTTAACCTCTTCAAGAATGGGGAAAATAAGGTGTACAGATACATAGTTAACTTGCCAAAAACTGCACACTAAGGAACCGATTTCCAAAACCAAGCCGTATGACACCAAAGGCCCCCTTGCTCTTATCAATCATGCTAAAAATACATCACTTAACAGAAACATGAAGGTCAGTCACCAAGTATCTTTCTCGTTATTATCACAAGGTTTTTTTAACTGACTTGCTCAATATGTACTCAGCACTTACAACATATCCAACAGCTTGAAAGGATCTGGGAAATTGGGCATTTTTCCTTGAGAAACTCAGAGTCTATCTGGAAAGATAGACAATACAAATACTTCAGCTATTTACTTATGAAAGTAGCTATGAAACGCCATACAAAATTAATTTAATGCATTTAAGAAAATATACTCTGGGTCTTTTATAAATTGGTGGCTTTAAGTAAATACTGTCAAACTTGAGGCTGGATTGAGTATATGGAATCTTCAGATTATATATACATTTATGTTACCATCTTTATTATGAAACCTAAAATAATTTACATTTAAATTATTTCCCTAAGCATCTATTTAAAACTAATTCCTCAGTAACATATATTATGACAAAGTAACTCAAAAGTGCATGCTAAAGGAAGCCATTTTTCATTCCCAAACCTAACCAAAATCCCCACATTATGGACTTTCAAGACATGCATTGTTCTTCCTATACAACTTCATTAAATTCATGAAAAATGGAATTAAAAGGTACATTTATTCTGATGCAAAAAGGCTTTCAATTTTACTTTTCTGTTTTCTAATATGCATCTTCCATGAACTTTCTGAAGTTACAGGTCTCCCACATGAATCCCAAGGCTTTGGGCTGTCCTCCACTGCTTTCCCAGGCCACAAGCAGGGAGCTGGATGGGAAGTGGAGCAGCTGGGACAAGAGATTCAGTGCCTCTAGGGGATCCCAGCACTTGCAGCGAGAGGATTAACCAGCTGAGCCATCAAATGAGGCCTGGACCTGGCGCTATAGCGTAGTGATCAAAGTCCTCGCCTTGCACGTGCTGGGGTCCCATGTGGGCGCCAGTTCTAATCCTGGTAGCCCCGCTTCCTATCCAGCTCCCTGCTTGTGGCATGAGAAAGCAGTTGAGGACGGCCCAAAGCCTTGGGACCCTGCACCCATGTGGGAGACCCAGAAGAGCTCCTGGCTCCTGGCTTCAGATTGGCTCAGCTCCAGCCATTGCAGCTGCTTGGGGAGTGAACCACCAGACGGAAGGTCTCCCTCTCTGTCTCTCCTTCTCTCTGTATTTCCACCTTTCCAATAAAAATAAATAAATCTTAAAAAAAAAAAAAGAGGCCCAAAACTTGTATTTTTTCTAACCCCAACATTCCCATGACTTCAGCCACTAGGCTTTTTCAAAAAAGATTTATTTTTATTTCAAGTCAGATTTATAGAGAGGAGAGAGAGAAAAAAAATTTCCATTCACTAGTTCACTTCCCAAAAGTGGCCGCAATCGCCAAAGCTGAGCTGATCCAAAGCCAGGAACCAGGAGCTTCTTCCAGGTCTCCCATACTGGTGCAGGTTCCCAAGGCTGTGGTCCATCCTCAACTGCATTCCCAGGAGGCCACTAGCAGGGAGCTGGAAGGGAAGTGGAGCAGGAAGAAAAGAACTGGTGCCTATACATGATCCTGGCACATGCAAGGTGAGGATTTTAGCCAGTAGGTTACTGTACTGGGCCTCCCAATATTCTCATGAATGATCCAACTACTAATTACCAGTGAAATATGTTGGATCAAACTTGCTTCAAGTTTGAATAATCACATTCCAATTAGTTAAACAAGTTTTCACTATTGCCTGTGTTAGTAGCAGTAAAGCTAATAATCCTTAAAGTAGAGGTCCTGGACTGTGGTACAGGGAAGTCGAGTTTTAGCCTGAGACACCTGCATTTCATATGAGCACTGGTTCGAATCCTGACTGCCCCGTTCTTAACCCACTTCCCACTGCCATTGTGGTCATTTGGGGAGAAGATAGCCCAAGAAGTTGAGCCCTTGTTACCACATGGAAAACCCAAAAGGAGTTTCAGCCTCCTGGCTTCAATCTGGCTTATCTCCAGCCATTGTGGTTATTTGGGGAGTGAACTGGTGGACGCAAATATCTTTTCATGTGCCTGTGTCTCTCTTTCAAATAAATAAATCTTTAAAAAGTCTTAAGAGCAGCTCTATTCAAATCTTTGTAACTTTATTAAGTAGAGGAATTTCTACATTTACGTATTAAAGCTAGAAATGAGGGAAAGCCACAGCAAAACATAAAACAAAACTCAACACTGACTCAAAAATCCCAGCATGCTAACTATATTCCATTGATGTTTCCCATAAGGAAGGAACTTTATGATCAAGAACACACAGCTCTCAATCACATTTCTCAAATTAGTGGCATCTGGTTCCAAAGAAACAAAACCAAACAAAACAAGATTTTGCAGTGAAAAATGGAGAATCTTTAGTCATTCCTTTCTTTGACAGATTCTAAAAAAGCCACATGATTACAGAGAATGAGATTTATAAAATACTAGAAAACATAAATATTTAATAGACATAAATCACTCTATAAGAGAAAGCACTGCCTTTGGCTCCACATGTGCTTCCAAACTACAGATTATTTATTTATTCAATTAAAGAGAGTGTATAAACCAGAGCTCAAAATCCACAGTGGTATGTCTACAGAAGCTCAGTCTATAGAAGTCCTAGGTTTCACATTGCAAATCAGTTGACACATAATGAAAATCAGACTGCAAAAGACAACTTAAAAATGAAAAGCCCAACTCAGTATCCTGAAATATCCTGATAGATAATGCTGCAACTTTATCTAAGATCAAACGGACAAGAGAAAACACAAGGCTAACTAATATCAGTCCCAACAAAATACACAATCATTACATAAAACTGGTTAAGTTCCATTCTAGAGTCATTTACAAAGAGCTATTTCAAGATACATACCCCAAATGCAGCAAACTAGAAACTGGCAACCACATACTGTGGTATAATGAAAAGGAAAAAAAGGAAACCAAGGAAATCTAGATTATCTCTGCCACTAACTTCTCTATCCCTAAACTTCACATAAACCAATTTCCTTCTTTGGATATCATCTGCAAAATGTTCAGGCTGATAACAACCACTCAAATTCCTCAAAGTCTATTTCTAAAGAGTCTAGGTAATTTAGCAAGCAAAGAACACTCTCTTGTATAGTACAATCAAGCCTGAAAAGTATTAGCAAATGAATAATCTTGCTTAATAAAATGAATATTCTCAGTCACACAGCCTTCTCAAAGACTCAAAGGTCTCAGACGATATGAGTGTAACCATCAATCAATTATATGTAACACCACACATACAGACGAAAGGATGTCCCAATTACACAACAGGTTTTAAACATCACTGTAGGACTTCTTCCATCTGCTCCCCAAGTTTGGTCATAAAACTACTACATTACAATAAATACCCATCAGAACTTACAAGAAATGATAAAAATTTTCTGATACTAGCATTACAAAGAAATCTTTGAAAGTTTTAATGCTGCATGCCTTTATGCTCTTTTTAAAATAATTTAACTACAAAAATATTTTACAAATCAGTAGTTTTACTTGCTTTTATATCTGAATTTATAATGATGCTTCTATTCCCCATTTCCAATTATTTCTTAGTATTCACAAATTTGTAAATTTCATAGACTCAAATATCTCCACGTGACAGCAGCCTTAAGTCATACCTAGAAAATACTCTGTACACATCCTTTATTTTCTGCTAGTAGCATTCCTCGTAAAGTTTTTGTAATTACAAGTTTAAAGCTGCTAATTTATCCCTTCCTAATAACAAAAGAAACACAGATACTACTTTCTATGAAATATTTTTAAAAATATGAAAAAAAGAAAAACATTAAGTATTAGCAAGCACACAGTGAAACAAACATACCCACTGCTGTAATGTACATTTGGTAAAACATTTCTGGGAAAGCAATCTGACCATCTGTACTGATAACAGCCTTAAGACAAATCCCACCCTTTGACTCGGTAACTGCACTCCTTGGATATGCTCCTTATACAAGAGCAGACTATGTGCTCAGCATGGCTGACTGCCGAGGGGCACTGCACACCCTAGAGGAGAGCAGGAGACAGAGTGCCAATGAAAGAAGAGGCCATGAGGGACGGATGAGACTGAACAAAACTGTATCCTGATGGAAACACACTGAAGCCCAAAGATGGAAGAGAAATAAGCCTTTTTAAAATGGGGGAAAAATAAAAACAAAGATGGAAGATACATAATCAAAACCCCCAAATGAAACATCAGCCTGCTTTAAAGAGATGAAAAGCAGAAAAATAAGGAAACATGACAAAACTGTTACTGAACAAATTGTGGCAAAGCTAATGGATCCTGATAGGGCGTTTGGAATCACCCACACCCATGGGAGTGACAGCTATACTCATGCAAATCATGTAAAAATAAATCATTAACATTTGCAAAATATCCATGCCTCTAAATATTGTTA
This sequence comes from Ochotona princeps, assembly GCF_030435755.1. Lineage (NCBI taxonomy): Eukaryota > Metazoa > Chordata > Mammalia > Lagomorpha > Ochotonidae > Ochotona > Ochotona princeps. The sequence goes on from NC_080844.1 coordinate 27,545,061, forward strand.
TTTCTCTTCCCTTTCCTGTTATTAGGAAGAATTACATCACTAATGTGTACAACACATAGAGTCATTATTTCTCCAAGGACCAGTTTTGGTGCAGGTGTTTGGCACAGTGACCAAGACATCAGCTGGGCTGTCTGCATCCCACCAGGAACTATCAGGGTTCAAAGTCTTGCTCCACACTCCTGTATCCACTGTCACATACCCTGGGACTCAAGGATCCGAGTAACTCCACACTGTCCACTTGGAAAACAGTAATTGAGTTCACAGCTCCAGAATTTAATCTGGGTTAGCCCTGGCTGCTGGGGACATCTGCAGGTTGAACCAGCAGAAGGAAAAAGATCTCTACTTTTCCATCTTTCACATAAAAATGAAAATGAATAAATTCTTAAAAAGAGTAAGTTTTGGAGTTGGTACTATAACGTAGTGGATAAAGCCACTGCCTTCAGTATCAGCATTCCATCTACGTGCCAGTTAGTCCCAACTGCTCCACTTTAAATCCAGCTCCCTGCTAACACACCCGGGAAAGCAGCAGAGGACAGCCCAAGTGTTTGGGCCCTTGCACCCATATGCACCCAGAAGCTCCTGACTCTGGCTTTGAACTGTATCAGTTCCATTAAGAGGGCATTCAGAATACTTGGATATCTTATGAAACTAAAAATAATCTCCATTGTGTACTTTTGTGATTTTGACCCCTCAACTGAAGACATAACTGGTAAGTGTCCTGAATAGCTTTCATTTGGTCCTTTTAATTTTCCCCACTGAACATTGTTATTATTTATGAGGAAGACCCAATTCAAAGAAAATAGTTAACTCTACCTGAAAAGTACATTTTTTTAAGACAGCTCCCAAAGATCTTTAATACTGTATGTAAAGACACTTCTTAAGTCCCTTAAATTAGATGACAGGGGGCCCACACTGTAGCAAGTTAAGCCACCACCTGCAGTGCCTGTATCCCACCCGGGTACCAGTTCCAGTTCTGTCTGGTCCTCTTCTACTTTCTCTGCTAATGCATTTGAAAAAGCATAGGAGCACAGTCCAAGTGTTTGGACCTGTGCACCCACAGAGGAGGCCTGGAAGAAGCTCCTGGCTAGGGGCTTCGGCCTGGCCCAGCCCCAGTCATTGCAGCCATCTGGGGAATAAGCCAGGCATAGAGTAACTCTTCCTTCCAAACAAATAAAACAACATTTTAAAAAATGGATAATATCCACCTTTAAGAAGAGGCATGAAAGTATCTCCTACAACTGGAAAAACAGAATTCTCAAGAACAAAGGAAAATGGGAGTGTGCCCAATATCACCGCTAGTCTACAAAAGAGAAGGTCCAAAGCCCTCTCCCAAAGGCTATGTTTCTCACCATAAAACCCGCCTAGTAACTGATTACTCGCACTCTAAACTTAGCAAGTAATAGCAGAGTAGAGAGAGACGGTTCTGAAGTGCAGCTGTGCAGGTAAGGCTCATCTCTTTGATGACACAGGCAAAGTGCTGAGGCAAAACTGCCAAGCAAATCACCCTCCACTCTGTGACAAAAGACAGGTGTAAATCTAACAAAACCTTCAAGAACTACAGACTTTAACTCCTCAAGTTAACATCTTCGCAGAAGAGGCAGGCTTATTTCTCAGCTATTTATAAATACTGCTTACCACAATCTCTGCTAGCCTACAAATGATGACCGACATTCAAATCAAGAACAAATTAACTACTAACAAGAGACAAACGATTAGCAGAGGCAGACCCAGGGATAATTCAAATGCTGTAACTATCAAAGATTTGTAAATAATTATGAATAATGACACAGACTTAATTGTAAAAGATAAACATACACAATCAGATAACAAATATCAAAAACATAAAAACTACAGGAGTCAAGTAGGCTTGATGGCTCAATTGACTACTCCTCCCCTTGCAAGTGCCAGAATCCCACTTGGACACAGGTCCGTGTCCCAGCTGCTCCACTTCCCATCCAATTCCCTGCGTGTGGACCCCAGTAGAGGATGACTCCCTGCTTGTGGCCTGGGAAAACAGTCCAGGACAGGGCAAGGCTTTGGGACCCTGCACCTGCTTGGGAGACCCAGAAGAAGCTCCTGGCTTCGGAATGGCTCAGCTCCAGCCTTTGCAGCCACTCGGGAAGTGATTCATCAGATGGAAGATCTTCCTCTCTGTCTCTCCTCCTCTCTCTATATCTGCCTTTCCAATAAAAATAAATCTTAAAAAAAAAAAAGGCTCAGCCCCAGCTGTGTATACATATTTGAGAGTGAAACAACAGATCAAAGAAGGAAAACCATCAAACTTCCTATTTCCCCAATTTCACTACTGCAAGGCTCAGAGGATCCCGACTACACTAGAACAAGCTGGGTTTCAGGTTTCTATCCCCTTCTCTCATTCACTTAAGGAATGACTTGGGTCTTCATTTTGTTTAACAATTTGTTTATTTAAATGAAGGATAGACTGACAGAGAGGGAGAGACAATGAGATTTCTTCCATCCACTGGTTCACTACCCTAAATCCCACAGCATCCTAAACTAGGCTAGACTAAACTCAGGAATCAGGAACTTCTTCTAGCTCCACCAAGTGCACGGCAGCTACTCAAGTACTTGGACTACCATGTGCTGCCTCCGTGGCACATTAGCAAAAAGCTACATTGGCACTGCACAGCAGCTGGGACCCCGATTCAGGCACTCTGGATACTAGATGGAAGTACCCCAAGTGATTGCTTAACTCACTGTGTCACCACGCTCTCCACTGTTATTTTTATTTGTTTATTTATTTATGAGATGGAGAGAGCTCCAATCTGCTGTGTCAGTCCCAAAGTGGCAATAACTAATATAGCCTACTGATTACATCGAGCAATGCATGTGAAGCAGGTTGCTAGGCACAAAATGAAACCTCAATAAATGCTTATTACCATTTTGTTGTTGAAAGTTAATGTTAGTTTAAAATTTCTAAGGCACAAAGGGAAATTATCCCTAGTTTTTCAGAAAATATGTGCCAGTTCTCTTAAAATCCTCTTGCTATCAGACTGTCCTGAGAATGTGAGTCTTAGAATCTTTATTTCTGCTTTACAAGTCTACTCCAACAAAACAGCTGAGAGGAGGAAGAGAGAAGATATTCAAAGAAATGGTATCCTCTCTCTCAATGCCTGCTTCTTAATTTGTTCTAATCATACAAATACATCTCCATAATTAGCAAAAAGGTACCAAAAAATACACCCATAGCTACTTATATTTCAAGTTAGAAGTCATACGTGAAAAAATGTCACTATGAAGACTTTATTTTCAATGTTGGTTGGACAGCTCTACTCTGAAACAGACTGTGGACCTCTGAGACAGTGTCCACAACAAAGCAATTATGCCCATGAACACGTTAATGTTTTTCTCCAACTAGCAATCAAGTTTATTAACTTATTTAACAAGTATGTACCAAGGGCCTACTGTGTACCCTGCTGCCTAGTACAGGGATCCAAAAGTGAACAGGAAAGAGAAAACCTCTGCTCCCACAAAGCTTACAGAATAACAGAAAGTGTGCAGTGACAAACACAGCAGACATGAAATGGATGGATGGCAGCACACAGAAGGGGTAACTAAAGCAGCTTTTTGGTCTGGGGAGTGGATCAGGAAAGAAGTGGCACATGTGATGAAGCCTTAAGAATCAAAGAATAGGGAGAGGGAAGTTAAAGACTTCTAGGTCAAAGGAGAACATGCCAAATGTAAGGGAAAGAAGGAAACACAAACAGTGTGAGATCTGAAACATTCAATGGCAAGAAGCAATTGGAAACACAGGGAATGGGGGGAAGGAAAAAAAGGAGCTGAGAGCTGGAGGTGGGCATGCTGGCAATTGACCACAACCTGCTAAAAAGAACATTATGAGGGCAGGCATTTGGCCTGATAGTTAAGATGCCACCTAAAACATCTGTGTCCCAAATGCAGGTATCTGGATTCAGCCCCCCAGTTCTAGTTACTGACTTCAGCTTGCTGCTAATGCAAGCCCAGGAGACAGTGGTGACGGCTGAAGTGATTAGGGTCTGGCCACCCACACAGGAGACAGGACTGGGTCCTAGGTTCAGCCAGGTGGAGTTCTGACCATCACAGGCATCTGAGGAGTAAGACAGAGTAAAAGCTCTTTCTCTCTGGCTCTCAAATAATTTTTTTTATGTAGTATGGATAAGAGAGAGAAGTAATAAAGACACGGCTGATAAATGCATTGTGCAAAACAGAAAAAGATTCAAAAGTCTGTATGCTGCATCATCCTCATTATGTGATGCCTGAGAATAGATAACAACTTATTGACAAAAAACAGATCAGTGGTTGGCAGAACTAAGGGAACATGGGGAATGCTGACTAAATATACAGTAGCACAAAATAATTTCATAAAAAAGGTTTTTAAAATATTTATTGTGGTCATTACACAATAATGTGTTACATTCATAGCTCTAAAGTATTTTTATTTAGGAATTTTTTTTTTTGAGATTTACTTATTTTCAAAGGGCTACACAGAAAGGAGAGTTTTTCCATCCACTGGTTCATTCCCCACATGACTGCAATGACCATAACTGAGCCAGGCCAAACCCAAAAGCCAAGAACTTCTTTTCAGTTGCCCATGGGGGTTGCAGGGGCCCAGATGCTTGGGTCACCATCACCTACTGCTTTGCACCCACACTCCGTTAACAGTGCATCATCCTGCATGACCAATCTCTGTGATAAACTTTAGACATACTTCTTGGAAGTCCTTTCACTTTCCTCATATCTCTATTCCAATGTTATCCTAAAGTGAGACGAGATCTCTCTGTACTTTACATAAAACACATCTTTCGAGCTCTGCCATTCCCTGTGCCCCATCAGTGTTTGATACTATGGGCAGGGTACTATATAAACATGTAACATAAATTTCCAACATGAAAGCCATTGTATGACTGGAAGGCTTAAAAGTTAACTTCTTATGTAGAACACAAAGGTTGCTACATGCTGGAGCCAGGCTTCAAATTCAGGTAAGTCCATGGTTGGTATCACAAAGTTTAGCAAGGACAAATACTCGTACAATAACTTCTATTTTTGTTTCTCTTTAAAGAGAAGTCAAGGTCACCTGTTAGAGAGAGGGTAAGGTAATGAGATGAGATATCTGAGAATAAAGGATGAAATAACCTTGTGAAAAATGGAAGAATTGACTAAGAAAGCACTAAAGGACCGCCAAGCAAAATTAAGGACTCAGCTGAAGGCAGACAATGTGGATTTACAGTGACAGAGACCTAACTGTGGATCTCATCAAGAGCATATATAAAGGTGCAAAGGCACCCAGTTAGATCAGTGGCTCTCAATATGGGAGGGCAGACGGGCAATTTTATCTTGCAATACCTGGTAATGTCTGAAGACAATTATAGTTGTCACCAACGGTGGTAAAGACACTGTTCCTGGCATCAGTAGATAAAAGCCAGGAAGCTGATAAACCTCATGCATAGCACCCACAACAAGGAGTTATCTGGTCCAAAATGTCAATAGTGTTGAGGCTAACAAATGCTGAGTGAGGCCGATGCAGCAACAAGATTTCCTAGGCATGTCACAAGAAGGATAAACAGACAAGGAGTTTGAGGAAACTGGTAACAATTAAGGTGACAGACCACAAAGGCAGATAATACCATATCAGGGGTCCTAGAGAGAAGAGTGGACAGAAAATGTCTCTGCTTCGAAACGCCCACAACGGCTGCTATGTCACCAATGAGAGGACATTCCCGCTGAAGGAGTGACAAAAGCTAGAAAACCTCCAGTGCACCAAGGACACAGGAAGGCAGCCTACGGAAGGCAGAGATGAACAGCGAGGAGAGAAGCTCCACAGCCAACCCGGACGCCTTCCCATGCGTGACACACCCAGGGAAACCTCTGGATTTTTAAAAAGAGAGTAGCAAAGGTAGATGCCATGATTCAGAAACATTATTTGACAGGGGCCAGGAGATAATGGGAATTAGGGCAGAAAGAGTGGGAGGCACAGAGGTTACTTAGGTTACTGCAATTATCCAGGAATAATTTACACCTTTGAGTGAGAACTATCATTCACTGTGACACTGGGGGATCCAGGAAAGATTATTACGATTTTTTTTAAAGATTTATTTATTTATTTATTTATTTATTTATTTATACTGGAAAGTCAGATTTACAGTAATGAGAGACAGAGATGAAGATCTCCCATCTGCTGGTTTGCTCCCCAAGTGGTCACAACAGCCATAGCTAAGCCAATCCAAAGCCAGGAGCCAGGAGCCTCTACTGAATCTCCCACATGGGTGCAGGGCCCCAAGGCTTTGGGCCATCCTTGACTGCTTTCCCAGGCCACAGACAAGGAGCCAGGTGAAAAGTGGGGTCACCAGGACAAGAATCAGTGCCCCTATGGGATCCTGGCACATATAAGGAGAGGACTTTAGCCATTAGGCTACTGTGTCAGATGCAGATATTGGGATTTTAACATTATTTCATTAATTTGTTGTATTTGAAAAGCAGAGAGCACACAGAGACAGTCAGAGACAGATGCCACCTGCAGCTTCACTCCTCAGATGCCTACCACAGCTGGGATTGAGCCGGGCCAAAGCCAGGCGCCAGCAAGGGAACCTAGTCTCCTGTAGGCGACAGAGAACCAAGTGCTTCCCAGGGGCACATTCAGCAGGAACCTGGAAGCAGAGCTAGAACTCAGCACTAGAACGAGGCATGTGGGCATCTCAATCTTTGTGCTAGCCCACCTTTGTTATTTCATTTATTCGTCATTTGAAATTTGCACACTCTTTGTCTCCTCCTCCTGCCACTATGGCAGGAGGTCCGGGGACCTTTCTCTTTTGAAGCCTCCTCCCGACACTAGGACGGGAGCTCCTTTTCTCAACTTTTCTAATAAATCTTGCTTTAAAACTAAACTGTGTCGGGCCTGGCGGCGTGGCCTAGCAGCTAAAGTCCTCGCCTCGAATGCACCAAAATCCCATATGGGCACCGGTTCTAATCCTGGCAGCTCCACTTCCCATCCAGCTCCCTTCTTGTGGCCTGGGAAAGCAGTTGAGGATGGCCCAAAGCCTTGGGACCCTGCACCTGCATGGGAGACCTGGAAGAAGTTCCTGGCTCCTGGCTTCGGATCGGCGCAGCACCAGAAAAATAAAAACAAAGAAAAAAAAGAAATTTGTGAAAAGGTCTGTTATTCCAATTTTACAGATTAAAACATTAAGGCACGGAGAGATGAAAGGAAACATAAATGGTCATACAGCCTGACAGAGCTGGGACCTACTCTAAAATAGCACATTCTAAATTCAGCTTTTATGAACTGACATATTTTATGATCTGACACACAAGCTATGCACGTTTTGCACGTTTCAGTCTCAGTACCTCTTAGTTGCAGTACAGAATTATGTAGATGAACATCCCTTTACTTACACTGAGAGAACTGTTTCTATGTTTTTATGATAAACAAGAGTAGTGAACCATAAGACCAAAGTTTCATCCCTGTGAAGCCTCCCTAGAGGCAGGAAAGTAACATTACAGAGCATTTTGAGAACAGCAGTATTCTGAAGCTACAGATCTTAAATTAAGATGTTTTTGAAGAAATACAGTCATTTTCTTTCTTAGATTAAAATCTATATATATAATGCACATTAGAAAAAAATAAAGACTACGGCAAGTTCTATCAAAAAGCATTAATTTTCAAAATGAGTTGGAAATGAATCTTTTTAAGATCAAAAAAAAACCCTGCTGCCCAGTATTTAAATAGTACTAACCCTACGGCAGGACACATCTTCAACAGGATTAGAGTTTTACATAAGGTAATTTATGTGAGTAAACCAAGATTAAGTCTATCTTCCCACATTTTGGTACTAAAGATATTTTATAGCTATGGCATGAAATAATATAATCAATGTATGTTTGGGAAATAGAGAAAGTTTAAAGGTTATCTGGGGGAGCTGAATCTCAGGGTGCCAGTAATATGTGATTATGGATGTTACTTACATGGACATGTTCAGTTTACTAAAACTCATTAAAATATATATTATCATATGCATTCCCTTCTATCACAAGAGATTTTTTTTACAGTGCTAGGTCCCATCTGCTAGTTCACTGTCCAAATGACCTCAATAGCTGGGCCTGGGCCACGGGCAAAGCCAGAATCAGTTGCTGCAGCTATCACCATACTGGAGGAAACCAGTCAGGAGCAGGGGCCAGGAATCAAACCCAGACATGCTGATGCCAGTGTTGTCGAATCACCAGGATATACAGCCATTTAACTTAAAAATGTTTAACTACTACAAAAAATAATGTGCAAAGAGACTGAAATACACAAGGAAGGCAGAGCAGTATGTTTTGACTCTGGGTCAGCTTTATGGCATAGTGAATTAAACCACCAAGTGCAACACCGACACCCTATATGGATGTGACACAGCACTGGTTTGAGTTCCAGCTGCTCCACTTCCAACCCAGCTCCATCCAGAAGTACCTGGGAAAGTGGCAGAGGCTGGACCATGTACTTGAGCCTCTGTCAACCACAAGTGAAACTTAAGAGTTCCAGGATCCAAGATTTAACCTGGATGTACCCTGGCCATGGTGGCCATTTGAGGACTAATCCAGCAGATGGGAAGTCTCTGTCTCCCTCCCTCTCTCTCATTGTGTATGTGTGTGTCTCTGTCTCCCTCTCTCTGTAATTCTGCTTTTCAAATAAACAAACACATCTTTAAAAAACAGGCCATATGGGCCAGGTGCAGTAGTCTGGCAGCTGAATTCCTCGCCTTGTATGTGTTGGAATCCCATATGGGTGCTGGTTCTAATCCTGGCAGCCTTGCTTCCCATCCAGCTCCCTGCTTGTGGTCTGGGAAAGCAATGAAGGACAGCCAAGGCCTTGGGACCCTGCACCCACGTGGGAGACATGGAAGAGGCTCCTGGCTCCTGGCTCCTGGCTTCAGATCGGCCCAGCTCTGGCTGTTGTGGCCACCTGAGGAATGAATCATATGGGTTCCTGGTGCGTGCAAGGTGAGGACCTTAGTCACTAGGCCACCACCCCAGCTCCTGTTTTCCTTCTTATTCTTTATATGCACTTACTCCATTTTCTAATTATCACATTCCTTCTTTCCACAAAATAATTTTTTACATAAAAGTTTTGAAAAAAAAATATCAGCTTAACATTATAGTTATAAGAAGCCACAGCCAAGAGAATAAAGATTACACTGCCTCTCTTCCTCCTGGGCTATGTGAGTGCGCTGCCATCATGACTGCCACAGTGATTACCTGACCCAGAAGCTCATGACAGACTACTTCAACAAAAACAAATGGCACTGTTCTCAACTCTGCAGGAGCAACAGTGCAAAGCCAAAATTTTCGATAAAAATTAGGTGAAATGTACAACTACCAAAGCATTTCTTTTAAAGGCAAGAGTGACAGAAAAGAAGACAAGCTCTTCTGTCCATACTGGCTCACTTCCCAAACCAAGCAAAGCCAAAACCAGGAGCGTAGAACACTATGCGGTCTCTCGCATGAGCACCAGGGCCAAGCACTGCAGTTACTATCTGCTGCCTCCTAGGATGTACAACAAGAAGATGGATCAGAAGTTGAATGGGGACTTGAACACAGGCATTCCTATACAAGATGCAGGTGTCCCAAGTGGGGTCTTAACCACAGAGCCAAATCCCTGCTCCACTTTCATATTTTAATGTAACAATTAAAACAAGCCAATGTGGGCCCAACATGGTAGCCTAGTGGCTAAAGTCCTCACTTTGACTATGCCAGGATCCCATACAAGCACCAGTTCATGTCCCGGTGGCCCCGCTTCTCACACAGCTCCCTGCGTGTAGCCTGGGAAAGCAGTCAAGGTGGCCCAAAGCCTTGGGATCCTGCACCCACATGAGAGACCCAGAGGAGGCTCAAGGCTCCTGGCTCCTGGCTGCGGACTGACACAACTCCGTCCATTGCAGCCACTTGCAAAGTGAATCAGCGGACAGAAGTTCTTCCTCTCTGTCTCTCCTCCTCTCTGTATATCTGCCTTTACTATTATTTAATTAATTAATTTATTTATTTATTTATTTTTGAAAAAGGCAATCAGTATTCACTGGCACATTATGTAAAGAACTACAGTTTTATTGCTGAAAGGAAGTTTTTTTGATTAAAGGAAGATGCACTAACTTTAATCTCCTTCCTTTTCCTGCACTACAATTCTTACAATGCAACTGCTTTAGTTGTAAACTTAGAATAAATAAAAAACAAGAAGAAAAGCGTTCTACTTCTTCTTTCTGATTGCTTCCTAATAAAGTGGAGATGAACATTTTTATCTGTCTTTACCACACAGGACTTCGGTGTGCCTGATAATCTTGCTTGAAGCAAGAATTTTACATTTTCATCCTGGCTGCCCTACTTCATATGGTCACCACAGAATCTTCACAGCTGTTCCCACGTCAGCTGACAGCTATAATCCTCCTCAGAGGAAAAAGCAGAGCTGGGCTCCAGACTCTCCCCAGACAAATAAGGCAACTCTCAGAGAGCTTGCTAGGCAGCTGAATCAGAGCTGCCACAACACGGCCAGCAGAGTCATTACAGGACGCTTCCCTGCCAAATTCAGAAACAACTATTGTCACCAAAAAAGAGAATTTATTCCAAAATGGAGGCTGGCTGGGGGGGAAATCCCCTGACCAGAAATTCCTCGTCCTTACAAAGAACTTATCTTTTGAGTAACATACAAAGTAATCCTACTTCTTTGAAAGCACCCTGAGCCTCCAAACAAGGTTCTTTCTGATATGAACAAAGTCCAAAGAACTTTCCAGGAAAGGAAGTTCTAACAATTTAATACTAACAATTTAATAAATCACAAAGAAAAGTTAAATATTGTTTAAAATATAAGAAAAATTAAAACAAAATTCTATACTTTTATATAGCTATATAGGGCAAGTTCTAAATGACAGGGAAGTTTAAAGTAAGTGAATGAAAGCACACACACACAAAAAAAAGCCACAATTTTACCTGAAAAACCCCCATATTAGTTATTCATTCTGTTTTAAGCTTGAGATACTAAACTAGTCCAGAAAATAGGCACATATTCAAGGGATGTGTCGGATTAACATGTTAGCTTCCTATTTAAGGGGACAAGAAAGATATTGAAACAACTCTGGATTTCTTTCAATTTCTTCCCTTATCTTTTTCCAAGACTATTTATAATAGAAAGAAATTACTGGGTTAGAAGACCTGATGAAACAGCCATATTTATAGGAGGAAAGTTTAAAAACGTACTATTAAAATCTAGATTATGGCAAATGTTTACCACAGCAGTTAAAGGCAGCAGCTACGAAGCCTACCTCCCACAGCACAGTACCTATTTGATGCCTGGCTCTCGTCCCTGACTGCAGCTCAGTACTCCTGTCGCCTGGGAAGGCAATGGTGACGGTCAAGGAATTGGGGCCTGATGCCCCGCTGGGAAACCTGGATTGAGTTTCTGGATCAGCCTGGGTTGCTGAGGACATCTGGGAGAACCCTCTCTTGCTTTCACTCTCTGATTCTCAAATACTTTGTAAAAGCAACAAAGTTTAGATCTATATATATTAAGAGTGACAGGCTGTTTATACACAGAAACAAAATCTACAACTTATGAAAGTACAAATATTAAAGTATAAAGTAAAATTTCACTAACATCTAAAGAGAAGCATAAATAGATTCTGTTTCATATATAATTTGACTTATGGTCCAGCCATTTTCATAAACTAGATGTGTGGTCAATACAGATGGGATCAATAAGCTCATACAAAGATTAAAAATGAAAAACAAAGGCTATTAAAATAAGAAAGTTCCTAATGTTTTCATACTAACCCCTATGTCTGATTACATATTAAAAATTGAAGAGAAGGAGAAGTGGGTGTCTGGCCCAGCAGTCAGGACATCCAAACCCCACACAGAGAGCCTGGCATGGGTTCCACTACTGGCTCCATCCCAAACACTGTCTTTCCTGTCAGTCGGAACCAAGGGTAGCAGCAAGGATGGCTCAAGTAACTAGGTTCCTGCTACTCACAGGCTTCTGGCCCAGGTCAAGAGGTTGCGGGGCTTGGGGAGTAAACCAGTAGCTGGGAGCTCTCTCCTCTCTAGCATATCTCTCTCTCTCTAATCTTAACCTCTTAAAAAAATTACCTTTTTTTTTTTAGATTTTTATTTTATTTTTATTGCAAAGTCAGATATACACAGAGGAGGAAAGACAAAGAGGAAGATCTTGTGTCCGACCTCCCCAAGTGGCTGCAATGGTCAGAGCTGTGCTGATCCAAAGCTGGGAGCCAGGTCTCCCATGCAGGTGCAGGGTCCCAAGGCTTTGGGCTGTCCTCGACTGCTTTCCCAGGCCACAAAAAGGGAGCTGGATGGGAAGTGGAGCTAACAGGATTAGAACTGGCACACACATGGGATCCCAGTGTGTTCAAGGTGAAGAAGAAGGAAGAAGGAAGAAGGAAAAAGGAAGAAGGGAAGGGGAGAGAAGAGAAAAAAACCCAAATACCAAGTGAGAGAGACCAGGGCTCTGGTATATCAGGTTAAACTGCCATCCACAATGCTAGCATCCCATATGGGCATCCACTGAAACCCCTGCACTCTCCGAGAAAATTTGCCAACTTGTGACATTGTGCTTTAGTTAATAATCAAGGAAGATTTTCCATCTATTTCTATAAAACGACAAGCACGGCCAAGCACAATGCCCACGCATTAGCCTCCTGGAGTTAACAGCTGAAAAGCCAAGCAGCAATAAGTATTCCTGGCATCCTGTGTTTTCCTACCCAAAGAAACTAAGGCCCGGCATAATGGCTCAGTGGCTAAAGCCTCACTTTGCAAGCACCAGGATCCCATGTGGATGCCAGCCCAAGTCCCAGCTGCTCCACTTCCCATCCAGCTCCCTGCTTGTGGCCTGGGAAAGCAGTCAAGGATGGCCCAAAGTCTTGGGACCCTGCACCCACCCACAAGAGAGACCGGGAGGAGCCACCAGGCTCCCAGATTCAGATTGGTTTGGTTGGTATCAATGTGACCATTTGGGAAACAAACCAGCGGATGCAGCATCTTTCTGCCTCACTTTCTCTCTGTAAATCTGATCTTCCTTTCCAATAAAAACAAATCAAAAAAGAGAAAGGAAGCAACAAGCAAGCAAGCATTGATTCCATGTCTGGGTAAGGATATCTACAAGATAATCCTGTGATATTTTATCATACCAAAAAACAAGGAGGCTGCTAAAGACTACAAGGTTGGGAAGGCATTTGGCCCAGCCATTAGGCCTGCTGGAACACTGGCAGCCTGTATCAAAGTATGTGGAATCAAATTCAGACGCTGCTTCCAATCAAGTTTCCTGTTGCTGTGCATCCTGGGAGGGAGCAGTGATGGCTTAAGTACCTGGCTTCCTGTCAGTCATGTGGGAGAGTCAGCATAAGTTCTAAGCTCCTGGCTTGGGCCTGACCCACTCCTACCTGTTGCTAGTATTTCAGAGGTGAAACAGCGGAAGGAATATATGAATCTGTCTTCTGCCTCTCAACATCACCCTCACTACCTGTTTCAGAAATCATTATTTCAAAAGACTACAAGAGTACGTCAAGATTGGTGTCAACACGACAGGGCCAACACAATACAATGTGTGCATCAGTAAAGAGAATAATGGACTAAAATATCGAATATTTTTACTTTATAAATTCATTTTAAAACATTGAAAATAATTTTCTTTCCTATTTAAAGCATATCACAGGGTGACAAAATTGACAAAGGAAAATTTTTTTCTATCTAAAAACTTTAGTAATTACAATCAGAACCAAAAAAAAAAAGAAAAAACCCACACTATTTAGGGGCAGTTGTTGTGGCGAGTGTGGAAAGCCATCACCTGTGATGCTGCCATGCCACTTCTGATCCAGATCCCTGGAGAGCCCGGGAAAAGCAGAAGCTGCTCCAAGTGTTTGGGCCCCTGTATCCACATGGGAGACTTGGCTGAAACTCTCTGGTTCTACGGACAGCTAGATGATGGACAACAAGAACCTGAAGATGCACAACCTCTCTCTCTCTCTCTCTCTCTTCCTCCCTTCCCCTCTCTCTCCCTCTCCTCCCCACCCCCGCCTGTCTGTGTGTCTTTGTAGCTCTGAGTTTCAAATACATAAATATTCTTTAAAAAAAAAAAACCCACCATTTTGCAGCTTCTGGTTAATTAATGGATTTAAGCAATGATCATCAATTACATCCCTGTTGAGGGAAAAATACCAATTATGAGGCAATTGGGCTTAAAAAAAATACCCTCATATCTGAATCTGATCAACTCTAAATGGAACAACCAATTTGTAGGAAATACAGAGACAGAGGAACATGTGAAATGACAGCAGAGGAAAGCAATCAGCAAAATCAAGACTGAGGGAAACCACAGGGTGATAACCTAGTTTCTTCAAAACAAAAGTACAAGGAAATAAGAAAAACATGAGAGAGCGAATGAGCTCACTCTGCCTTTAACTTCTAGACCTCAGGAAACTACTGAAAATTCTAAATGTTTGAAAAATTATCTCTTTTTTAAAGATTTATTTTTTTATTGCAAAGTCAGATAGAGAGTAGATCTTCCATCCGATGATTCACTCCCCAAGTGGCTGCAATGATTGGAACTGTGCCAATTGCAAGCCGGGAGCCTCAAGCCTCCTCCAGGTCTCTCACGTGGGTGCAGGGTCCCAAGGCTTTGGACTGTCCTTGACTGCGTTCCCAGGCCAGAAGCAGGGAGCTGGATGGGAAGCAGAGCTGCTGGGAATTAGAACCAGTGCCCATATAAGAACCCGGTATGTTCAAGGCGAGGACTTAAGCTGCTAGGCCACCATGCCGTGCCCGGAAAAAGTATCCTAATGTGACTTTTTAATTTTATTTTTATTTTAACCACTAGTTTTATTTTAACCACTACTTGAAAAATATATATACCTCAGTACCTTCATTACCTTCTATTTCCAAAATATATAACACTTTCAGCCTTCCTAAAATATGCAAATTATATTTTATTTTGCCTTTAAGTATCAAGGTCTTACCGCATGGCAATGCTTTCAGGAATCACTAAGCTATGCATGTGGGAAGGTTTGTCCCTACACACCAACTACTTACTCGGGCCATTTGTTTGCTCCTTATAATCATCACAACTTCATTGGCTAACAACTCTAAACTAATATAAAGAAGTATATTTCTACCTACATTTGACTACTTAAAAATGACTTAATACAAAATAAGTATTATTCTGTATGAGAAAGGTAGTGAGACAATGATCATTGAATTAAAAAGGAAGGAAGTAAAATTACCCTTAGGGGCTGCCATGATACACTGGGTTGTTGCTGCCTGCGCCACCAGCATCCCATATCGCAGTGCAGGTTTACATACCAGGTGCTCCTGCTCTGCTTCTGGTTCAACTTGCTAGAAGTGCAGGGTGCAAAAGGGCCCCAAAGCTTGGATTCTTGCCATTCTCCTGGGAGACAGGATGGAGTTTCCGGCTCCCAACACTGTCCTGGCCCAGACCTAACCATTGTGCACATTTGGCAACTGAACTAAATAGAATTTCTCCCTCTCTCTCATTCTACCTTTTAAATAACACAAATCTTTAAAAAAAAAATCAGTTAACAATTTTGAACTAGGATGGCTTACATTTGTTGGAGACATTAGAGAAGGTAGGAATTTTTCATGTTGACATTCATATGGTAACATTAGCATAATTTTTTTAAGAGTTCTCATATTAAAGGGTTAACAAAAGCCTAGTTAAGAGTTATAAGCCGGTTGGGACTACCCTAAAATCCGACAAGTTCAGTATAAGGTATATAGCAGCCGGATGTGTATAAACTAAAATTGTCAATGAAGTAGTCACAGGATGTGGTTAAGAACTTGCATTTTCTAACATATTGGTCACGCAATACCATTGTCAATTAACTCCATAATGTAGTAAATTGTTGTTGATGTTATGTGGTGGCTTTTCATTTATGGGGATGATGTTCCGCCAGCTCTACTTTCAGACCAGAGATGGTCTCCCCAAGAAACTGTTGAATTTATCTGGACAATACGATGCTGGACTCTATGCATGGTACATGCTTGCAATGTAGGAACCAAGACTGAATCTGAACCATACTACTGAAACAACGTGGAGGAATCCATCACGGGGGGAGGGCATGGGGATGGGTTGGGGGAATCCCAGAGACTATGAAACGGTATCATAAAACGAAATTAAGGGCCCGGGGGCGTGGCCTAGCGGCTAAAGTCCTCGCCTTGAAAGCCCCGGGATCCCATATGGGCGCCGGTTCTAATCCCGGCAGCTCCACTTCCCATCCAGCTCCCTGCTTGTGGCCTGGGAAAGCAGTTGAGGACGGCCCAAACCTTTGGGACCCTGCACCCGCGTGGGAGACCCGGAAGAGGTTCCAGGTTCCCGGCTTCGGATCGGCGCGCATCGGCCCATTGCGGCTCACTTGGGGAGTGAATCATCGGACGGGAGATCTTCCTCTCTGTCTCTCCTCCTCTGTGAATATCTGGCTGTAATAAAAAAAAAAAATGAATAAATCTTTAAAAAAAAAAAAACGAAATTAAAAAAAAAAAGCGTTCTCACACTAAAGGATTAAGTGCCCCCTCCAAAAAAAAAAAAAAAAAAAAGTAGGGAGAGGCATTGGACAAAAATACTATGGTAACTGAGAGTAAAAACAAATAAAAAAAACAAGAAACATAATATTATTCCAACTCTCAAAAATTCTTACCCTATTGCTCTTGTTTGTTTCATGTGGTAAGAACACTTAAATACTCAGCAGACTGTATACCATGAATTGTTACATTGAAATAGAGCACAAAATTATACAGAGCTCTAGAATTCACTCATCTTGGGTAAATGAAACTGTGTATCTTTTTGAAAAGCAACTCTCTAGTTCCCTCAGCTCAGCCATAGAACCCATTCCACTGTCAGAACCCTCCTTATAGGTGAAGTAACATCCTCAAAGTCCATCCATGTTGTCACTGCCAGGAGCCCATATCTTCGACAGGGGTGGCAGAATCCCAGAGAGCTCAGTCGTCACCCGCTGACTCACAACATTAGCAGCAACACTGGAACAGAGGTGGCAGTGCCAGGAAGCAATCCCAGGTACCGACAGGATGCAGCTGAAGGTGCCGTACAATGCCTGCATCAACTGTAACTTGAGCTCTGCATGTCTGTGTTTTTAACAAACACCATTTTATTGTCTACCAAACACATGGGGAATCAGGAATGCACGCTACAAATTGCAAAAGGGAAAAGAAGGCAAAAATGGCTGAATGATGGCAAGCACCCATTCGTGTGTGGTTCATTTACAATAAAACAGTTCTATGGTAAAATGAGACAAGGCTGTGAATAGCTACACTGCTGAGTAAAAAACGCCAGATACTTAGAAAGGTAACTACACAAAAGCAGAAAAACATTGGTGTTAACCATTAGTGCATCCAACATTAAATTACATGGCACATCCGGATCCAGTTAATTAGTCCGGCTTCTTGGCTGTGTCAGCAATGTAAGCCACGGAGTCTCACACAGCTTCCTGTCTCAAACCAGGGATGGGGGTTTGCAACATTAGATTCAATGACTTGTGTAAACTTAAAAGTTGTATTGTTAACTGTGTCACATTTTTTCAGCCCTTTCTCCCTCTACTTGCTTTGAAAAAGTACTAGATCTAAGATCTGTCCAAGTTACAACATCATTTCATTAATTCTCCAGCAAAATCTCTCCCTGAGAACAAACTGGAGATGGTACTGAGAGAGAAAGAGAGGGAGGAAGAGGTGGAAGGCAGGGTGAGGGGAAAAGATTTCATTTGGGTATTTAAACCATAGCTAAATTCATCTTGTTCATAAAATTACTAAATGAGACTGAACTGCTAACAGAAATATTTTTCTTCCCATTTGCAGAAACATGACACTGGCTACCAAGGGAATGTACTTGATTCATTCCTGAACACTCATTTTCACACTAGTTCCGTTTGAAAGTGCTGCAGTAAAACTGAATGTACAAGACACACCTAAGGTCAAGAATAATTTTTTTTAATTTGTCAACCTGAAAACTGTGCCTCTTTTCTCCCAATTTCCCTCCACATGAGGTGAGCCCTAAAACACCACCAGCTGCTCATTACCACACATCAGTAAATACTGCTGACTGCTGAAACCGAAAACTCCTCTCACCCGTGGCCCACTCACCCAGAGGTGCTCTTCACACAGGACGGAAGCTTTCAAAACCTGCCAGTTCTTGCTCTACCCATAACTATCAAAGTAATAAGCTCTTTGCTCAATTCATTCTTTCTTACAATTAAACAAAAGGGAATCATTCTTGGGATAAGAAGATCAAAATTTTGAATACAATATCTACAAGAGAATTCTAGGAACATGAGTTTCATAGTCTTAAATAAAATAATAAAAACAGAATAATGAATAATTATTGAACACAAACTTTCAGGCAAAAAGCCAACTGCTTAAAGGCAATATTATGTCATGCGATCCTCAAGATAACAGCTGGGAGGGGAGGGGCGGGGGGTGGCCTGGTGATGGCATTGTGGCAGGATCCTTGGCTTGCATGCACCAGGATCCCATACGGTCGCCAGTTTGTATCCCAGCTGTTCCATTTCTCATCCAGCTCCCTGCTTCTGGCCTGGGAAAGCAGCAGAGGATGGCAAGGCCTTGGGACCCTGCACCCAGATGGGAGACCCAGAAGAGACTCCGGTTCCTGGCTTCAGATAGGTTTAGCTCTGCTCGCTGCAGCCACATAGGGAGTCAATCGTTCGACAGAAGATCTTGCACTCTGTCTCTCCTTTCTCTCTGTAGATGCTCCTTTCTAATAAATAAAATAAAATAAAATAAGATAAAATAAAATAAAATAAAAATCCTAAAAAAAAACTGCCTGAAGTAGACATTACTATCATACCCATTTTGAAGATGGGAAGACTCAGTCTTAGAGCTCAGGAAATTATGCAAAATGACAGCGCCAAGTGACAGAAATATCTGAAGAAACAGGACGTGAGAAATATAGACCTTCATTGGTGACATTCCAAAAGCTCTCAACCTGAAGAACACGTCATTTCTGACAGTTCAAAGATCAGAATAAAACAACCATTTAACTGCAAAATATCATAGCTAAAAAGCTGTACGATTTGCTGTGTCGTAGCAGCAGGGGGAACAGTGAAGGCTCTTAGTTCAAGTGCATCAATTCAGTATGGATAGCATATGCTACTCTAATTATAAGCTTTAGTTTAAAATGCGTAAGCAAATTATTAACTGAAGACTATGAGGGAAAAAAATGCGTGATTCATAGTGGAAAAACAATTTTAAAAGATTCCTTTGGTAAGAAATCTGGTTAACAATGCACTAATTAGGGGCCCAGAGCAGTGGCTTAGTGGCTAAAGTCCTCGCCTTGAACGCACCAAGATCCCATACGGGTGCCGGTTCTAATCCTGGTGGCCCAGTTTCCCATCCAGCTCCCTGCTTGTGGCCTGGGAAAGCAGTCAAGGACGGTCCAAAGCCTTGGGACCCTGCACCTACATGGGAGACCGGAAAGAAGTTCCTGGCTTCGGATCGGCCCAGCACCAGCCGTTGCAGTCACTTGAAGAGTGAATCATCGGAAGGAAGATCTTCCTCTCTCTCTTTCTCTCTGTACACCCGACTTTGTAGTGAAAATAAAAATAAATCTTACAAAAAAAACCCAATGCACTAATTAACCTCAACCATCTGTGATGGATCTAACAACACCTGAATCTGCAAACGCCACTCCCGGTTCCAGAAAAGGGGTCTGCTCCAGCCTCACTCCTGTCCCTCACGATGTAACAGCAATGTAACAGCTATTTTTCATCACCATGGCTGGTGGGCCTAGGATGAGAACGGCTCTCATCAGGATAAGCCGAATGAAAGCAGCCATAGCTGACTCGACATTTATTCTTTGGTGTGAATCCTCATGACTCTGCATTTGATCACTCAAGACCACAATCTGCCCAGACTCTGCGGCAGCCCGGCAGCCTGGCAGCCCGGCAGCTCGGCAGCCCGGCAGCCCCGCAGCCCCGGGACTGGCCTACCAGCACTGCCCCCTCCCACTCCGCCCACGTGCTTTCCAGGGGTCAGCCTGAGCAGCACTCGCTCCCCATGCTGTCCTCTGTGTCCGCTTTACTACTTGTGCCAGCAGCTTTTCTGCAAACAGCAATCTCTCCATTTCCTTTAAGTGTCTTCAAAATTAGTCAACCTTTTTTTGCAAGTCACATACTCATGACCCATGATAATTATCTGCTTTTGTGTTCTTTTTCATAAACACATCTGTACGCATCTTTCCAGTTCAGCGCTCCACTACAGAAGACTTTCTTGAATATTTACCCTGGATGTTTAGTAATCTTAAAAATTAAAAAAAAAAAAACTTACATACTTGCTACAGCAAAGCACACAGCTTATAAAGGGATTTCATGCATGTCTGCATTGGATTCTCTTAATCACCCTATGCAGACAGCAGTCTAAGCCATTACGCTTAATTTGCAGATGAGGAAACAGAAGACCAGCAGGATAAACTCATTTGTCCAGGTCTCATCATTCATACAGCCAGACCTGGAATCACAAACCACAGCTTACTGATGCAGTGCTGAATGTCAACGAAAGACAATTAGCCAGACACATGATGGGTGAAGAAAGCAAAGTCTCAAGTTTCCTTCTAGAACCTTCTCAACATACTACAAATATGACCCTCCATCAACACCTCTTTTTACTATGGAACAGAATTACACATAACCCTTAATTTTTAACAAAAATAACTGATGAACTCTATTTCTGCTAGAATTTCTAAATGTCTTATTCCTATTTGTCTAGACCTTTGAAACAAAAGCTTCTTGAATATACTACCTATTACACAATTTATTAGAGGTTATTATTTCTGCCTGCAGAGAAACAAACTAACATGACAACATTTTTAAAAACTCCTCAAGGATATACCAATTTAAAATTGTTCAATTAGAGTTAAAAATCCTGGTGCCAGCCTTCTGGCACAGTGAGTTGGGCCACTGCCCACAAAGCCGCCATCCAATTTGAGTGCCAATTTGAGTCCCAGCTGCTCTACTTCTGATCCAGTTCCTGCTTATGGGCTAGGGAAAAGCAGCAGAAGAAGGCTCCAGTCCTTGGGCTCGGCCACCCACATAGTAGAGCTAAATGAGGTTCCAGCCTCCTGGTTTCTGTCTCCTCTCTGTGACTCTGCCTTTCAAATAAATAAACAAATCTTTATTATATTAATTGCTATTTCTTTTAATCAAATTATTGCAATTTTTATAGTTTCCATGAGATACATAACCCAGCAATGTATTTAGCTTATCATCATAAATTTTTTTGGCAAGATACAAACTTTGTAGAAAAACAGATTTCAAGGGGCCAGAACAAATAGCTTAATTGACTAATTCTCTACCTGCCAAGTGCTAGCATCCCGTATGAGTGCCAATTCACGTCACAACTGCTCCACTTCCATCCAGCTCCCTGCTTGTGGCCTGGGAAAGCAGTCAAGGACAGCCCCAAAGCCTTGGTACCCTACGCTGGGACCCTACACTGGCGTGGGAGACCCGCAAGAGGTTCCGGCTTCTGATCGGCTCAGCTCTGGCCATGGCAGTCACTTGGGGTGTGAATCATCGGACGGATGATCTTCCTCTCCCCCCCTCTATATCTGACTTTCCAATAAAAATAAAATAAATCTTAAAACAAATACAAGTCTTAG
This sequence comes from Ochotona princeps, assembly GCF_030435755.1. Taxonomy (NCBI): domain Eukaryota; kingdom Metazoa; phylum Chordata; class Mammalia; order Lagomorpha; family Ochotonidae; genus Ochotona; species Ochotona princeps. The sequence continues at coordinate 27,566,719 of NC_080844.1, forward strand.
AAGTGGGATGCAGAGTCAAATGCTTGCTATCTGAAAATGTAAAACTGTAATATAATATTTTCCTTGCAAAATGTAAATGAGTCTTTATTCGCTCCTGTAGAAATTAAGAAGTATCCATACCTTCTCACCAGTACAGCAACATTACTCATCCTAGTTAGTAATTTCTAATCTGAAAGGTGAGGAACCTTTTATCTGGATTTTCTACATAATCAGTGAGCCTGAAATTACTTTCTCGGTGTGTCATGGCAAAATGGGAGCATATGCAATCTTCCCTCCTCTGTTAATTTCTTAGAGTAAAAGAGCTTCCTGAAATTAAAGTGCTTAATATAAATAAGAGAAAAATTAAAAATGTTGGCAGGAAGCGAAGTTGTTGGCTGGGAGTTCGGAACACAGTTTTAAGAGTCTGGTGAACAGCTCCAAGGCAGTAAGAGAAACAGGAGGACGGAGACCCATGAGCATTATTACACGCTTATTAATTAAATGCTCTGTAGTACTCTTTGAGGACAAACAGAATTCCTTTTCTAGTAACTTCTGGCATTGCTATGCTTTTGAACAAGACCCAGGACTAAACTTAGACCAAGTGCATCTTGAGATTAGCTGGGATTTTATCCTGACCTGTGGTACTCCTTTTGTGAATCACATGTTTTTGCTTAGCATATTTCTTCTTTTGCAATATATCTTTAAGTTAATAAAGTTTATTTTTTAGAGAAGTTTCTGGTTCACAACAAACTGAGCTGAAAAAACAGTTACCATACATTTTATCCCCAAATGGGCACAAGCTTTCCCAAAATCAATCTCCCACACAAACATGAAACATTGCCACCAATGACCCTACACTGACGTTACCACCTTAAAGGCCATGGTTAACATGAGGATGGAGGCTTGAGTTCTGTTAACAGATTCTGACATATGCTTAATGGTACATTCACTGTTTTACTGTTACACGGAAGAGTTTGACAGTCTTATTAAAAATCCTGCTCTCTGAGGCAAGCCTGCATTTGGTACAGCACTTGGGACACCCACACTTCCCACAGGAGTACCTACACTCAAGTCCCAGCTCTGCCCCCTTTCCAGCTTCCTGCTCCCGTACACACTGTACACACCAGCAGGCAACAGGAGTCCATGCAAGTGCGTGGATCCTCAAACCCCATGGGAGAGCCCTGTACTAGTTTCCAGCTATTGCTTTAGCCTGGCTCAGTTGCAGCTATTGTAAATATTTGGGGGAATAAACCAGAAGCTGGAATCTGGGGTGACTTTTTTCAGTCTGTGAATATAAAGTTATTTCAGACATATTTTTGAAAAAACAATTTTTTCCTTCACTGTATCAGCTTTGCTTCTCTGTCAAAGTATTAATGTGGATCTATATCTGAGTCCTATTCTACTCATTGATCTATTTGCCTATCTTTCACTAGGGTCCACAATCATAATTATTATAGCTTTACAGCAAGTTTTCAACTTGGCTGGTATGCCAGTTGTCCAACTTTGTCCCCTTTAACATTGTGTTGGTTATTCTGGGTTTTCTGTCTCTCCATATAAACTGTACAGCCAGTTTTCCATATCCACAAAATAACTCAGGGGAAGAAATGACATGATAATATCAAATCTTTCTATCCTGGCCATAAAATACTTCATTTATTTAGCTTTTCGGATGCTTAGAATTGTTGCTGGCATCCTTACACGAATCTTATGCACATTTTGCTTTAATTACACCCAGAAATTTAATTTGGTGGGTGCTAATAAGAATGGCACCATATATTTTTTTTTTTAATTTGCTTGGTCAGGGCCAGTGCATAGTAAAGAAATTAAACTTTGTATATTAAACTCTACTATCTTCCAACCTTTGCTGTAATCGCTTATAAGAAGAGAAAATATTTGGTCTAGGAGGTAACATATCCACAAGCCACAGCAGAATGCCTGAGTTCAACTACTGGCTCCATTTCTGATTGAGAAATTTTTAAGTTTCCAATTAAAATAATGTGTTCAGGTATTTCTGCTTGTCAATCCATCAGTTTTTGCCTCATATTTCAGGGTTCTGTTATCAATTACCCACACACTGAGGACTGTTTTATATCAATTCTTTCAGTATTGATCCCTTTATAATATATACCGCCACTCTTTATCTCTTGTATTTTTCTTGATCTGAAGTTTGCTCCATCTGAAATCAACAAGTGACTTAACTTTCTTTTTACTGGTATTAACATAGTATATCTTTCTCCATCCTTCTATTGTTAATGTTTACTTGTCCTTAAAGTTAGTTTCTTAAGACTGACTAAAAAAAAAAAAAAAAAAGATTTATTTTGTATTTGAAAGGCAAATTTACAAACAGAAGGAAAAACCGAGTGATAGTGGTCTAGCATTCACTGGTTCACTCCCCAAGTAGCCACAATGGCCAGAGCTGAGCTGATCCGAAGCCAGGACCTTTCTCCAGGTCTCCCACATGGGTGCAGGAGCCAAAGGTCTTGAGCCATCCTCAGCTGCTTTTGCAGGCCATAAACAGAGAGCTGGATCAGAAGTGGAGTAGCTGGGACACAAACTGGCACCCATATGAGATGCCAGCACTATGGACTGAGGCTTTATCTGCTGTTAATGTGCAAGACAGTTCTCAATACAGTTGGGTCAGTATCTATCATGTTAATCACTGTTTCCTATGTGTCGCCTTTGTTCTTTGTCACTTGTCTTTCACATTTTCTGCCTTTTGTGCTTAAAATCAAGCATTTTATAATTCCATGTATCTCTTGTCTTAACATACCAAGTATAGTTCTATTACTTTAGTGACTGATCTGAAGTTCACAGTATACATTTACAACTAATTTAGGGCTACTCTCAACTACACTTCTCACACTTAGCATGAGCACAATATATATAACAGAACCTTCCCGATCTCGCCCTTGCATCAACTGCTGCCATCAATTTCACTCACAAAAAAGCACATACACACTCAAATACACTGTTGTACCAGAACACTGACCAAACTTAACTGTTACATCAATTAAGAACAAGGAAAGTTTTTATTTTACCTTAATTTATCCTTGCTTTAATGTCCTTTCTCTACATAAACATCTACAAAGCTTCCATATACTTTCTTTTTTTTTTTAATATTCCTTGCAAATCAGACCTACCAGCCATAGATCCCTCCATTTCTATCTGAGAAAGGTTCTGCATCTCCTTCAGTTTGAAAGGATAATATGGCAGGGTAAACAATTCTAGGCAGGTGGGTTAATCTCAACACTTCATGTACTCCATTCTACTCTCCCGCTTGCATGGTTTGGAGGGGGTGTTGGGTATTTTCTTTTCTCAGTTCTTCTACAGGAAAGGCGTTTTTCCTCTCTTTGGTCTCATCCAAGATGGTTGGATTTTTGTTTTTCCTTTGCCTTTGATTTCCCAGGCGAAGATTTTTGCCATTCAGTTTGGTGTCCTCTGGGCTTCCTAATCAGTAATATCTAACATTAATTTGGAAAAACTCTCAATTACTGCTTGAAACATTGATTCTGTTCCTTTCTTCTGCTCTGGCATTCCTATCATGGTAGGAAAACACAAGTTGTTGGTTTCTCTCTGTTATCCTCCATTCAATACAAAAGACTCTTAGGGCCTCACAGGCTATGTTTACAGACATTACTCCCGACTAAGCAAGCAAGCATCTGCTCTGCAGCAGGGGACAACAGTCATGTTCTCCTAGCTTAACTCAACTTGGATCTCGTAAATTGAGGTTTCAGTCTCCAAGACTGACACACTTTCTCTTCCCACTTTAGACAATAATTCCGAGCTTCAGACTGTATTACCTGAGCTTCTAATTGACTGGCTCTCAATTGGGGTTCCTGTGATCTCCCCATGACCCTACTGATCAGCTTCAGTGGCTCAGAGGACTCAAGGGAACAAGTTTAGCATTTATAATAGAGGCCATTACAAAAGACAAAGATGAAGAGATGAGTAGGGAAAGAGGCACAGAGCTACCGAGCCCTGCTCAAACGCGCCACCCTGCAGCACCTGCCGCAAGCGCAATGACCTGGAGGCTCTCAGAACCCCAGCCTTCCAGGATTTTATGGAGACTTCCTTGCATAGGCACGGTTTCTGAAGAACTGGGTGAGGCAACCAGCAAGGCCTGTTCGTTCAGATTCTTCAGCAGCCCCTCCTGTAGGGTACAAGGCAAGATCCCTCTGAAATGACAGGAGTCTCATGACTCTCTACAGCCAGTCTTGTAGAGAGGGAGGTATGAGTATGTATGCCAATCATAATATCACAAGTCTATTACAACATTGTTTACTATCACTGTTCTGGGGTACTGGGTACTGTTCTTGGTTTCTTGAGAGAGAGAGAGAGAGAGAGAGAGAGTATGTCTCTGTCAGTGTGCCTGTGTTACCCTTTTCCTCCTTACTTTTCAGACTTGAAAGTTTCTATGTAACATCCTCCTGCAAACAAACTGGTTTTTAACTCAGCCTAGACCAGTATACTAATGAGCCCCATTAAAAGCATTCTTCATTACCGTTACAATGATTTTGATCTGCAGAATTTGGTTTTTATTCTTTCTCAGAAATCTTACTTCTGTTCTTGTATGTTGTCTATCTGTTCCATTAAATCCCTTATCATGCTAATCATGGTTTGGTTGGTTCGTGTTTTTTCATGCTATAACCTGTCTCTAGTGGAGGTGTTTCTTCAGTCTCTTCGAGCTGTGTTTCTACCCTTTCAGTATGATTGCTAATTTTTTTGTTGAAGAAAAGTGGTGTGAAGTAGTAGAGGAACTTTCACTAGGTCCTTTGTGGTGCAGTTCTAAGGTGTGTGTGTGGCAGGGGACACTTTGGGGAGCTTGAACCCCTGCACTGTGAACTCCACCCGTAGACCTGAGTGCGACAAACCGGCAGGAGAGGGCTAGTTGTTTCTTTCACTTTCCCCTAGTGGGAGGCTAGAGGTACAGGGTATTTTCTGACCCCAGTTAGGTTAGGCTCTGGTAAAGTAATTTCTCCTTGAGTACACGACTTGTTAAGAACAGAACGCTCTGGTATATTTCAAAATGATTGTTCACCTCCTCCTGCCAGAAACCTGGGGCGGGGGAGGGGATGGGGAAGCAGGCTTCCTCCTCTGATATTTACTGTGAGGATCTGGGTTGAGCTCCCAGAGGTTGAACTCAATAAAGCATGAGGGGCTCCCCCTATGACTCTGCAGCTGGCTGCCCTGAAGCGCCCATCACTTGTCAACTGAAGTCGCCATTTTCCTGCCCTGGTTCCAAGGTCTCCTTTTACTGCCTATCTGCCTATCTGTCTGTTCCTCCAGTTTGGGGGGCTGCGGTTTGTGCTGTGACCTCTCTGCTCTGACAACTGTAAGAACAAATGGATGTGTCCATTTTGTTCCGTTTTTAACAAACTGTTAGGACCTATGGTGACTACTAGGCATCTAACATGCTGGACTGGAAACGGGAATTCTTCAGACACCTACTTTTAATTCAAGGTTTTTAAGCATATTTGACATACTAAGATACATACACACATATACAAACTTGGTCAAAAATAGTTTGTCAAGCATTTTTTTTCTACTTCAGTACCTGTCTTGCAATCTTGTTTATATTTTGGAGGTGTGTTTCCTTATCTAAGCTAATCTTTGGTTATGCTTTCTGATCTTCTGAAGAAAAAAAAAAGGCTTCCCATGTTCTAGATCGTATCTTCACCTACGCTTCCTTTATGTTCTTTTGTGGTGCTTCCAGTTTTCACATTCACATTAGTTAATTGTCAGGAATTATGTTTTTCCTCAGTTTTTATTAAACAGCTGGCTGGCTGTCAAAAAAACAATCTGTTGAGTTTGCCATCATGCCCCAACTAATGTAAAATGCCACCTTTCACTTGGACTAAATGCCTATTAATAATTGAGTCTGTTTTTGGACTTCAGCTTCCACGGGGAAAAATGGGAGCAGAGATTGTCCCTAAAAGGAACTAGGTAACTAGAGACAAGGGAAAGGGGGAATCTAACACCCCATTTTTCTCTTTTTGAATTGTATTCCACATGGTTTGAATTACAATTCAAAAGTGTCAACAAATTTTTTTCAAGCTCTACTTACCAGACATAGTGGAATTACCAAATATTTCAGTTCCCTAAAATTATTTCCGTTTGTACCTAACATCTTTAATCATACACGAGCTTAAAAGTGGAAACCATCATTTAATCCATCCTATTATCAATGAACAGTGAGAGGTCTTGAACTAGATGTTGCCCTGCCACTTGCTGTGATCAAACACAAAGCTATTCTTTACCCTGAAAGGTTGGAGGAGGGGCTCTCTAAATTTTTCCTAGCTTTAGGGGAAGTATCAAATGCTTAAGAACAGCACAGCCTGTCAATTCCTTATTGTGTTCTTCCAAGATTCAGCGATCATAGGTGTAGTTCCCTTTCCTGTCAGCTAGTAAACATGTTTTTTATATATAGTTATAGTGAATATGTAATCTATCTTATAATTTGATTCTTGTATTTTCAGTATCATTTCTTTAAATATTTTACTTCAATATCAGATGTGAAACTTGATCTCCTCTCTAACTACAATAAAATGAGCAGACCACCTGAGAAGAGGTAAGAAAATATATAAATATTTCATGCAACTAAAAATACTCTCCCAATAGAAATGGGAGGACTGGTACTCAGTCTCATTAGTACACTCATCAATAATTACAAGAGTTAGATGTCATCTCTGAACCTTGTAATTCTGCTCTCACAGCTTGCTCTCCTAGATACTATCCACTCTTGATTTACTAATATGTAAACTCTTCTAACATACAGAGTTTTCCTATGAAAGCTAACATGTAGAAAAGGAAGCTGTCCTTTCATACTTTCTAAAAAGGATTTATTTATTTGAAAGAGTTACAGAGAAACAGGGAGAGACAAAAGACAAATATCTTGAATCCACTGTTTCACTCTCCAGACAGCCACAGCAACCAAGAAGGGGCCAGGCAGAAGATCTTCATCTGGGCCTTCCAAACACTTAAGTCACCCTCCTTGCTTTTCCCAGGGCATTAGCAGGAAGTGGAGCAGCTGGTGCTCACTTCAGCAGCACATTTACTAAAACAGGAAGTAGAGCAGCTGGAACTTGAATTGGTGTTCATACTGAGATGCTGGTAACACCCACTAGCCATAAGGCCAACTCCGAGAAAGCTATTCTCTCTCTCTCTCTTATCTTTTTTTTTTTTAAAGATTTATTTATTTTTTATTACAAAGTCAGATATACAGAGAGGAAGATCCTCCATCCGATGATTCACTCCCCAAGTGAGCTGCAACGGGCCGATGTGCGCCAATCCGAAGCCGGGAACCTGGTACCTCTTCCAGGTCTCCCACACGGGTGCAGGGTCCCAATGCATTGGGCCGTCCTCGACTGCTTTCCCAGGCCACAAGCAGGGAGCTGGATGGGAAGGGGAGCTGCTGGGATTAGAACCGGCGCCCATATGAGATCCCGGGGAGTTCAAGGCGAGGACTTTAGCCGCTAGGCCACGCCGCCGGGCCCCTCTCTTTTCTTTTAAAGATTTATCTATTTTACTTGAAAGTCAGAGTTCAAAGACAAGAAGAGATACAAAGCTCTTCCATCCATTGGTTCACTCCCCAAACGGCTGCAATACACTGGGCTGGGGCAGGCTATATCCAGCAGCCATGAACTCCATCTGGGTGTTCAACGTGAGTAGCAGAAATTCAAGTACTTGAATCATCTTCTACTGGTTTCCCAGGTGCAGCAGCAGACAGCTGGATTAGAAGAAGAGCAGGAGGGGCCAGCGTCCCAGGTGGTGGCTTTACCCACTGTGCCACAACACAGGCCTGCTTAGACTACTAAGTTTTAAATCCCCTCCCATTTAATCATCATAGCATTGTCATCCCCACTCAACAGCAAATGTACAATGCAATGATTTATCAAACATCACACTGCCGGTGATAAAAATAGTTCTACTGAGAAAATGTTCTTTGCCCTAATATGCAACTCCCTACCAGGATTTAACTCAATACTCAGAGGAGAAAAACATTGTTGCACAAAGAGAGAATCTCAACTGTACTTGATCAGTGGATATGCAACAAGGTGGAATATTCCACGGGGGGGGGGGGGGGGGGGGGAGGGCGGGGGGGGGGTGATTCCCAGTTCCAAAGAAACTGTATCACATAATACAATGTAATCAATGAATAAAAAAAAATAAAATATATAAAAAAATTGTTGCACAAAGCAATGAGAGAACCACTGTATAATACAAGAATACCAGTGATACACGTATGAAAAACAACTTAGCTCAGTATGTAAATTATAATTTTCTGAGACCTGAACTGTCTTGCAATCAATCCAGCTCCCAACTAACGCCCCTGGGAAAGCAAGCTGCCCAAGTTCTTGGGTTGTGCCACCCACATGGGCAACCCAGACGGAGTTCCAGGCTCCTGGCATTTGTCTGGCCCAACCCTGGCTGGTAAAGACATGTGGAAAATGAGCTGGTGGATGGAAGATCTCTCTCTGTCTTTCCTTCTCTGCTATTTTGCCTTTTGAAAAAATAAATACATCTTTTTTTTTTTTTTAAAGATTTTATTATTATTGGAAAGCCGGATATACAGAGAGGAGGAGAGACAGAGAGGAAGATCTTCCATCCGATGTTTCACTCCCCAAGTGAGCCGCAACGGGCCGGTACGCGCCAATCCGATGCCGGGACCCGGAACCTCTTCCGGGTCTCCCACGCGGGTGCAGGGTCCCAAAGCCTTGGGCTGTCCTCTCCTGCTTTCCCAGGCCACAAGCAGGGAGCTGGATGGGAAGTGGAGCTGCCGGGATTAGAACCAGTGCCCATGTGGGATCCCAGGGCTTTCAAAGCGAGGACTTTAGCCGCTAGGCCACGCCGCCGGGCCCGAACAAATACATCTTTAAAAATAGTTTTCAGTCTTCTATGCGAGAAATGCTCTCAGACATGTCAAATGCCGCCACACTGTACAAGGCTTCCAACAGATAGCACTTCATTTTCTCATCCCCAGAGCCTTACTTCACAGAAGCACTTAACAGCTGGCTACCTTTCAGCAGATTTTAACCATATGAGGTATCATCCAACCACAGAACTTAGACACCCACCATTAAAACCTGCATACTTGTCACAAATAGGTCCTTCCTCAAAGACATTTATTTTAGACCAGAAACTCTCAACCATACTATACTCAATGTGCCTCTTCCATAAAATGTTTCCCAATTTCTGATTTACCATCCAGATATCAACAATACTCCTACAGAAAAAATTTCAAGCAAATCCATATATATATGTATATATAGACAAAGAAATGCAAGCACTGGAGGCAAAGCAACATTAGAAGATAGAACTAGGTGAACACACTAACAAATGCACAGCAGTGTTTGATGTCATCTTCCCAAAACCATAAACAACTTCTAGCCAAGTGGTGAACAAAACAAATCATCCTTCTATAAACACAATAGCTGAAATGACCAACTAAACGCTGGAAAACGCAGTCTCAGAGAAAACCATGACTCCACATACATACAAGTCAGATGGAAACTCCAGGTTCAGATAACTACAAATATTTCATGAATACCAGGCAGGATGTTCCTAAGTCGTACAGGACAAAGGAAGAATACTTTACTCAAGATTGTGGTACTACTGCAAAAAAGAATACCATCCTTGGTCAACACCCACCAAATAATGCTAGCTGCAATCATTAAACCAATCACCATCACTCCCCACAAGGATTTCCTGCCTCAGACACAATTCCACTGTCTACCACAGCATAACAGAAAGATGCTTGGGAAGCTTAGTTCTGCCTGATGAGCTACAGGATCACCGCCGAACAACTTAATAGCTTGATACCTCAGTTTCCATGGTTTCAAAAGCAAACACACACTACCCAGATTTTTGAGCCATTAGGTAACTCAACATGTGTATAACACTCCACCTAGGGTTTGCAACCTGTGGCCCACTGAGTCGTAAAGAAGGAAATTACTTCACATAAACAAATGAAAGCAGTAAAAAAGTAACATGAACATGGAAAAAGGCAGAAAGCATCTAATAAGCACATAAAATGAAACCTTAACACAGAGCAGACAAGGGATATTTTGCAGAGCAGATAGCATCCTGTAGCCACTGAAGGCATTAATGCACTGTCATGTGGGGAAATAAGTCAGGATGATGACCCCAAAGTTGCAAGAACGCATATGATTAAGAGATTTTTAATACTCTTGGCAGAACTTTGAAAACTGGTATTTAAGAGAGTGATTATTTAAGAAACATTAGCTCAACTTTTACTGGGCATTTACTCTATTCTGCGTTAGGTACTAAGAAAAGACGAAGATGTACAGTGCACCACACCTGCCCTCAGGCACTTTACCATCCAATAAATTAGACATTGAGAAGGAGCAGAATGACAGAGGTACTGAGTGGAAATTCAAGTAATAAATTACAGGGCCCTGAGGAAAGCATGAGTCATCAGCACTGAGCAACACCCAGTGGCACAGGACACTGAAATGTAACAGCAAAGGACAGAGAATGGGGAGCAAAACACTGAGGAAAAATCTTTAAGTTTAGGGCAAAGGCACTGAACATAGCTTGTTCCCGAGAAGAGAGGTACAAAATGGGCTCATTAGGAACTGGGCAGAAAAGCAGTAAAACGAAGGATTGTGAAGAAATTTCAGGGCCTGCTTATGGAGGGATCTGAATGACATCCCAAAATATTCTGAGTTCTACTAGGCAAGAGAATTCTCCAGAAAACTGGTTTACAGAACACACCAGATGCTAAAATAATGCTGCAGCATGACCAAAAATAAGATTCAGCAAAAACACAAGTGATCACTGGGATTCCTGAGATTAAAAATATATTCTTAAAATATATAAATATATATATTCTTAATACAATACGCAAAAAAAAACCTAACCCAAGAACAGAAAGCAGCTTCTGAACTCATTTCTTTAATAAACAAAATGTTACTAAATTTATTTACTCCAGGAACTGAAAAAGAACTCAGAATAATCTAGGCGTCTCCGTCCCTTGATTTTCTTCCAAATGTGAGCACTTCCTGAACGTGTTATTTAGCAGTGCCTCGCATCACCCCGGAAAGGCAAGGTGCAGCCAACAGTATTATTAGCCTCCTTTTACTATGGAGAAACTGAGGAACAAAAAGAATAAATTACAGCATGGTCACAAAATAAACCATCACATTTTCTAGGACTTCAATTAAAGATAAAATTAAAGGCTCTAAGCCCATGTTTTATCTTTTATTCCTGGCACCATCTGAATACCAGAATTACCTTTTCATTATCTTTCAATCACAGAAAAAAAAAAAATTAAACTTTAGGATCATTGTCTCAATTTGGTATTGTCACCAAAATTAAAATCCTATTCCCGAGATATTTACAAAAATTGCAAGGTGTAAGCAATACTCCAACCTCCCCTAAAGGATTAAGATTTGTACATTTCAGTAAAGAGTCAGGAATTCTAGATACCTTTAATCATCTAGCTCAATGAATCCTGGAGATGTGTGTCAGAAAATACAAGCTGTGCAGAAAACTGCCGGAAAGCTGACCTAAGATGTCCGGAACAGTGGTATCGCGACACCCACTACTGCAAACAAGCAGCTTGCAGCGCTCTTTGCCCATCCATCCCTGCATTGCACCATCCACCGACTCGTGGCACGCGCTGAGGCCTGTGCACGCAGGGTCTCCAGACGGCCGCCCGAGAATGCGGCACCGGGAAGATGCCCTTGGTACTGGGCTTTGCGTAAACACCGAAAGGACCGGATGTGGGCAAGCACGGCTCAAAATCTTGGCTGTCCAGAACCCAGGGCTTAGTCTGGAAGATTCCACTCGACAGTTTCTTTGCTAGCTGATCTTTTCACAAACGCAAGGACGACACCCCCACCCCTCTACACCCAAGACCCCTTCCCCCAGCCTCCAAGACAACACATAAACACACCCGCCTCTGCCTTCTCACGCCTGCTAGGCGTCTCGAAGCAGGCGGCCGAGCCAAGCTGGAGCGCCGGCCGGGGGTCTGGGTCGCGGCCGCGTGGCGTGGACCAGGATCCCCGCCGGGCCAGCCCCCCGGAGCCCGGCCGCCCGGCCTGGCCGGGGACCCACGCGCCGCCGCCGCCGCCTATCAGCGGAGCGCAGGGGCGGGGCCGCTCGGCTCGGCGGCGGCTCGGCCGGCGGGCGGGGACGGGCGGGGGACCCACCGCCACGCAGCGCGGCCCGCCGAGCGTAGACACCGGGCCCGGCCCCCGAGGGCGCCAGTGCGGGGCCCCCCGGCGAGCGCGCGCGGCCTGCCGTTGGCGCTCCCTCGTCGGCGGCCTGCCGTTGGCGGCCCGGCCTGCCGCGCTCAGCGCCCACCGGCTCCGGAGGTGGGGGGTCCGAGCCCTCCTCCCCCCAGGAAGATGGTGTCCTGGATGATCTCCAGAGCCGTGGTGTAAGTGCCCTTGCTCAAGACGCCCCGCTGCCCGCGCGCGAGGCACCCCCTCACCCCACCCCACCCCCCAAGGAGACCTAGAGCGGAGCTTGGGGCCCGGAGACGGGGAAGGCCCGGGCCTGGGCGGGGGTGGGGTGGCCCGGCCCAGCGCTCACCCGGGAGAGCTTGGGGCCCTCGGCCTTCTCACCCTGGTCCTCGGCGCTGCGGGGCTCCGCGCGGCGGACCGCGGACGGGGTCCGGTGGCGGCGACGGCGGCTGCGGCGCGGCCCTGCTCAGCTGCGTGCGGCTCGGCGGCGCTGGGTGGGCAGGCGCGCACCCCCTGCTCCGCTCCCCGCGCTGCGCGGCACCGCCCTGTGGGCCCGGGAGCTGCGCGCCTGGCGGCGGCGCCCTGCGCAAACTCCGCAGACGCCGAGCGTGGAAGGTTCGGCGCTCCTCCGAGGGTGGCGGCGGCGAGCCTTTGTATCCCGCGGCTGATGCGTTGCGGTGTCTCTCTCCTCTCTCGCTCGCTCGCTCTCTCTCCTCTCTCGGCGGTTGATTGCCATTGGGTCACGTGTGGTAGGAGGAGAGATTTGTCTTAAAAACCCGAGACCGCTCCCAGCTAGGGATCCTTTTGGAAGGGTCCCAGTTGTTTCAAGATTTACAGCTTACCGAGGAAGGAGCCTGTTATTGAAAGGTGACACCCGCCTGCTCGCCCACAGCCCCGAATTGGCCCTGTCTAGGCGGAAATATTTGCTAAGGGATTGAGGGACTGCAGGTGCCTGTTGCCTTTGTTCAAGTTAGCGCTTCATTTCATGTGCTCTCACTAGCAAATTCTTCAGGCCCGTAGGAAAACAGTTGGTTGAGTTGTGTTTACCCTGTAAAGACACATGAATGTAACACGCTGATTTCTTCTTATCCTTCCCATACGACCCCCTCTCCCTTCTGAAAGAAAGAATAATAATAATGAAAGTCACCCAGTAAACAAAGATGACGTAGTTACAGCCAGGGACCTTGGATCCATTATTCACAATCAGTGCTTTCTGAAATGGTTACATCAGGCAGCATCTGATGAGCTTCAGAATTTAGAGAAAATATCACATTACCAGATTGCTTATTTCGTTTCTAACGAGGAAAGAGGAGCTACATTTTTCTAAGACTGGCTTTTGTTTTGTCTGGATGTGAATCACTCAGTAGCCCAATTTGAACTGATTGATTGGCACAATAGCATTCAAAATTTGTCGCTTCATTAAATGACAAACTAGTTTTAGGAAAGTGCCAGATGCCTTCAGATTGTTTTTGTAACTTTTTCCAGGCCTCTGTTATTTGCATAATCTAGGCATACCTCTCCTTGACCTAGTCGATGTCTATCAACTGTTGCGCCCACACCTGGAAAATTAAATGCGTCATTAATAAACTGTGCTTTGGCTTATTTATTTACTTGAACTGTTTCAGTTCCTTTGACCAGCTCCTCAATCAGCAGAAAATTAGGAAGCACGTTGGTTTAGTTATCATCACTCAAAATGTCATTGTTTTGATCATTGGCTGCATGCATAGGGGTTTGTTTTAGTTGCTGTCCATAACATAAAGGCCTATAAAAAGTTGCTTTAATGGAACTGACAGGATGCACAGGTGCCAACAATAAGGATCCGAATGTCAAGGCTTTTAGACATTACAAGGTGCTAGACAGGAAAGGGATCATATCTGGCTGGAGGTTCATCAGAAATGGCCAGGGCGATTACTGAGATCGGCCTTGAAGATGGGATGGAATGTAGAGAACCTGAGAGGAGGAGGGAGAGGACTCCTGACGCAGCAATCAGGGGCAGCCAAAGCCCCTTCAGTTAGAGTGGGCTTGCTGCCTGGGGAGGCAGAAAGCCGGGAAAGGGAGTAGGGCCTGTATGCAAGATGGCAGCCACAGCATTGCTTTGGGAAATTCTCTACCCTTGTTTTATGCACTGGTGAGAGCCACCAGGAAGTGAGAAACCACTTCAGGGGCTCCCAGCTGGAGCGGGGAGACCAAAGCCAGCATTCCTCCAGGCCCAGAATGGAAAGTTTGAGGCCCAGGAAAAGGAACAAACTAAAGAAGGAAAGATCATGAAAGAAATGCATTTATCCAGAGGTGACAACATTGATCCCACATCAGGAAAGCACACTTGTTGGGGACTACAATGTCATTAGATTTTTCTCCTTTGCTCTCCAGTTTCCTTCTCTAAAACAAGAAAGAGCAATCCTCAGATCTACCCAAACTTTGCCAGCTTTTTCACACCAGCAGGTAGAATTTATTTACATTCCTTCTAACCCACTGAAGCAGCCAGCTCGTCCTAAGCAAGATCAGACATCTCTCTTCAAGCGCAGCTCTGGTGGCAGGAGCAGGAACGCAGGAGGACCTCCACCAGCAGGAGGGCTTGGGTGCAGGACCACATCCTGCCCAGCCCTTACTGCCTAACCAGCGTGCTGGAGCACTGGCTCTGAGATCTGGGTACTAGTTGATAATGTGATCTTGAGCAGCATACTAAACCCGTTTGTGCTATAATCTCCTCGTCTTAAAGTGGTTATTATAATATTTACCTCCTAAAACTGTTGTGAAGTTTAAATTAGTGTAGCCGAAATGTGCTGGGTGCACTGCTGGGACCTTGGAATGCACTGAAAGCAAAAGAGAAACTTTTTTTTTTCAAGTGGTGCATGGGATGGGGGGCAAAGTGAAAAAAAAATACCATTGACTGTCAACGGAGACCTGTAAAACAATGGCTTTGGCTGTATTAGCCAGCTGAATGTCTCTGAGTCTCTCATACTGATTTTGAACCTGGCTGCTTTCTCAGTAGAGTTGAAGACATCCATCCAATAATCCCTACACTCTTTTGTCTGGCTCCAACCAAGATGATACAGAAATGTTTGCAGTCTATTTAAAATTAGTCTAATTCTGGGCCCAGCAAGGTGGCTCCACTTCCCATCCAGCTCCCTGCTTGTGGCCTGGGAAAGCAGTGGAGGATGGCCCAAAGCCTTGGGACCCTGCACCCATGTGGGAGACCTGGAAGAAGCTCCTGGCTTCAGATTGGCACAGCTCTGGCTGTTGTGGCCACTTGGGGAGTAAATCAGCGGACGGAAAATCCTCTCTGTCTCTCAGCCTGTCTGTATATCTGACTTTGCAATAAAAATCAATAAATCTTAAAAATTAGTCCATTCTAACTTCTAAACAAGATTGCTAGGTTAGATAGCAGGTTTTTTTTTTTTAGAGATTTATTTTATTTTCATTACAAAGTCAGATATACTGAGAGGAGGAGAGAGATAGAGAGGAAGTGGAGCTGCCGGGATTAGAACCAGCGGCCATACAAGATCAAGGCAAGGACCTTAGCCGCTAGGCCACACTGCCGAGCCTGGTTAGATAGCAGTTTTTAAGAGGTAGTAATTTGAGATTATAAAATGATGTACATATATGATGCACTTGACCTTTTGAAAAATAATTCACAACTAGAGGGAAATCTCATTTTTCCCCCTAACTGTTCTTACTTTGTCTGTGCTGGTTATTTAAAAAGTCTGTGGGAGAATGGAATTTTAAAAAGGGGTTTAGGGACAAGTGTTTAGCACAGCAGTTAAACTATAGGTTGGGACTCCCACATCATGTATCAGGGTGACTGGGTTCGAGTTCCAAGAGCTCTGTTTCCCATTCCAGCTCCCTGCTAATACATGTCTCTGGAAGCAACAATTTGATGGCTCAGATGTTGGGTCCCTGCCATCTGAATGGGAGACCTGACTAGAGTTCCCAGCTCTCAGCTTTGGTCTGCTCCAGTCCCAGCTATTAGGGGCAATTGGGGAATGAAATAGCTGCTGAAAGCTGGATTTATTACATATCACCGGCAGGAAGACAGAAGATTTTTCCATGTACTAGTTCACTTTCCAAATGGTCACAAAGCTTAGGGCTGTCCCTGACCAAAGCCAGGAGCCTGGAACTCCTCCTTCTGGGTCTTCCAGGTGGATGGCAGGGCTCTCAAGTACTTTGACCGTCTTCCACTGCTTTCTATTATGTTAACAGGGAATTGGGTCAGAAGTGGAGCAGCCAGGACTCCCTAATATGGGATGCCTGCATCACAAATGTCACCTTGATCCACTGTGCCACAATAGCAGTTCATATCAAAGTGATTAAAATCAGTGTTAAGACCAAAGTGCCTAAATTCACCTGTGGACTCTGCTAGTTACTGCTATGACCTACTCCGTAGGATCAAGTCCAGTCACACACAGAATGCCCGTAGTCCAGCCTCGGACAAGTCATTAGTATCACATAAATGGTAGCAATTGTTACAACAAGGAAGACCAGAGCTCACATGAAATTCCAGCACACTGAACATTTGAACTATTTTCCATTTTCATATTTTTTATTCGAGTCTCTCTGCATTGATGACAGTTGTGATTAGAGTACACTAAAAGTTTTGTGCTTTTTTTTTTTTTAGAAAAAAACCTTTTCTTAAAAAAAATTGATTGATTTCTTTGAAAAGCAGAGTTACAGAGAGAGAGGGGGAGATGGAGAGAATTCTATTCTCTGAGTCGCTCCTCAAGTAGCCACATTGGCCGTGGCTAGGCAAACCAAAACCAGGAGCCAAGAGCTTCTTCCAAATCTCCCATCAGGGCACAGAGGCCCAAGCATTTGAGCCATCTTCCACTGCTTTTCCAAGTGCATTAGCGGGGAACTGGATCAGAAGTGGAGCAGTCAGGATTCAAATCGGCAAACAGTTGGGATGCTGGCTTTGAAAGTAGCAGCTTTACTCACTATGCCACAGCACTGCTCTCTGTACTGTTTTTATTATATTATCACATCTTGTAGGTTACTTTTGAAATCTTGTTTAATATGTACTAATTAATAAGGTTAATATGTTTTTTCACAGCCATTCATCTTTTTATGTTTGCACTTAGGTAATTTCTAATATTTCATCTACATGAAGTACTACTGCATTGTAATTATCACGCCACAGTGGCCATCATTTACACATATTACATTGACTTAAGAATTTCCCTTAGGATAGAGGAGTGTTTCTGAGTTAATGCAGTGAATGTTTTTTGACTATTTCCCTTCCAAAGGGATAGTGATATTTTTGCCACCAGCACTGTCTGAATGGAATGCTCTTTACTTGAGACTTTTAATTTTTCCTACTTAGCTAATAATTAGATATCTTTGTTCTCTTGCATTATTTTGCTTATTAGTAAACTATTTTCCTAATGTTTGTTTATTAAATATATCTCCTGTTACACAGTTTATGTATATTTCGCTTATTTATCTCTTATTTATGGGGTCATGTGCTTGATTTTTCTATGCTCCTTACATAATTAACCTTGTATTATATTTGGTGCAAATGTTTCTCAATCTAATTTCACTTCTCTTTTAGGTATATTATCTTCGGTTGTGTGGAAAGTTTGTAGTTTTAATACAGTTCAGCTTGTTCATTTTTTACTTTGTGATTTCCTGATCATGTCTGAATATAAAAGCAATTACCTTAGATGTTTAATCCTACTTTCTCATATGAAATTTAATTAATTTTGAGATTTTCTCTTTTTAGTTCTTTGTGTCTGTAGTTCCCTCCCTACGTTAGTAACACGTTTTGATTTTTTGTTTTACCATAATTTTATTGTCTGGTGGCTCTAGTAGTAACATCAGTCCTCTTTCTATAACTGCTCCTCTTCATTTATATTTCATGGCTGTCTTCAGGCACTAAATTACCTGAAAAGCTGTACTTCTCTCCAGCCTCATCTGTTTTCCCTTTCTAGATCTTTCCTGCCAGCATGCCAGCATGACATTGTTTCTCCTATCTGTAAAAAAAGACAAAACAAAAACGAAAACCTCAGTCCATATTTTTTATCTCATCCTCCTTAAAAGAACAGTGTGTGTGTTGCTTGCGCTTTGTTTGCACTCTCGTTTAGGCTCTGCCTCCCCCCGGGCCTGAACACTCTCCATATGAGGCAGTGCTGCTCTTCTCTGGGCCACACTGTTTGGTCCTCACCTGACTTAGCTGCTCACTGTTGTTGCTCAGTCACCTTGCAGCATTGCTGCACTTGGTTTCCCAGAAACCTTGCTTCTCTCATTTTCTTCGTAATTCACTGGCCACTCCCTTCTTAGTGTCCTTTGCGTATTCCTTCACATGTCCTGACTTAGAGTTGGCAAGTGCAAGGGCTAAGTCCTCAGACATTTTTTTTTTGTTTTCCATTTTTTCTGTTTGCTCTTCTGAAGACCGATTACGTGTCCAGTGCAGAGCTGCCTGCTCCACTCTATCTGGAGCCATCTCAGAGTCATGAGATCAGCAGCTGAGCTCCTGATCTGCTTTCCTCCCTATCTTCCTGACATCTGGGTCGTTCCAGCAGCATTGCCTGAAATCCCTGGCTGCATACCATCCTGACGTCCATTATTTCTCTCATTCCCTACATCGAGTCCTACGATCATGCTGATTCTGCTCTCAAAATAGATCCAAGTGGTTTTTACTCCTCAGCCAGGGCTGGACCAAACTGAAGCAGGGAACCAATAACTTGTTGCATGTCTCCTATGTGACCTTTCAAGTCTCCTATGGCTTTTCCCAGGCCATTAGCAGGAAACCAGTCACAATAACAGCCAGGACCCAAACTGGTGCCTATATGGCATGCAAGGTTTGCAGGCAGTGGCTTTATCCACTGTGCCACAACACTGGTGCATAGATCCATGCACTGTCTAGTCCAGGCAATGTCATCTGTTAAACATGTTAGATAGCATGACATCCTACTTCTGCTCTCTCCCAACAGTTTATTCTTTTTTAAAAAATTAGTTATGAGAACGCCTGATTCCCTCCCCAAATGTCCACCACAGCCAGGGGATGGGCCTCACAGAAGCCACGATCCAGGAACTTCCTACAGGTCTCCCACAGGAAGGGCAGGGCCATCCTCTGCTGTTTCCTGGCACATTAGCTGGGACTTGGATTAGGAGCCAAGCATTTAGGACTCCAACATTGTCATGTGGGATGCTGACATCACAGGTAGTGGCATAACATACTGGGCCTCAACTCTGGCCCCACGATGGTTTATTGTTTACACAGCAGTCAACATGATCCTGCCAACCAAGTCCAATCATGTTACTGCCAAATTGGGAAGCGAGTTCCTTCCTTATTAAGGCCAAGTCTTTCCCGTCATCTACCAGCAAGACCCAATCTGGCCTCTGAACTCTCAGCCTCCCTGTCCCGGTGTGCCCTGGAGTGGGCTGTCTTTGCTCCAGCCTCCACAGCCTCTAGTCTTTCCCAGCGTACCTCTTGCCTGGCCCCTTGCCCCTTGCTGCGCCCACAGACACCTCCCGGCTCCTTGCCTCACAGCTTGTCAGGTGCCACTTGTCAATGAGGACATCTGCCGTTTCTACACACACACACGCGTACTCTGCCCTGCTCTCTTCTCTGTAACTTGGGCTACTTAGCAGCATGTTTGCTGTGCATTTTACTTCTCAATTTCTTGTCTGTCTTCTCCAACCAAAAAAGAATCTCCCTAAGGGCAAGCCTCTTCTCTAACTTGTTCATTGCACACAGAACAAGCTCAGCGAATACTTGTGCTCTGTAGACTCAGATGAAAGTGAACTGTAAATTACTGAAGTATTGGCAGTCAGCATTACACACCATGAATTCAGCAACTCTCTTACTTTTCCTTCCTCTGAGGCTTATTTGGCAATTTATTTTTATCACAAAGGCTACAGTGAATGCAGTATTTGTAAACAATTGGAAAGATCTCAGAGTTGACTGAAAGCCTTTTTCCTTGATGTGACGCTTCCCCGGGTGTATTTATCCCAGCTAGCAAAAAGACTCTGCTTGGTGCTGTGACGGAAAATGGTCTCTTCAGAGACCTGGGTAAAATAGTTTGGGGGATAGATAGGAAAGTATAAGGAAATAGAGTAATATAACTGCAAATAAATACCATTTTTGTTGTTTCCGAAATAGAAGACTATGAGAATGTGACATTTGTGTATCCGCATGTATTTGCTAACATTATGGTAGGATTAATGGAAAAATCTTGGTTGTTTTAGATCCTTGTGGAAGTTTGAAGCCAGCCACAGTATATAAGCAATAAATTGCTTTAAGTATGTTAACGGGTTGTAAAATCTCAGTGAGAGTTAAAATATTTTTTTTCAGTTAGGTAAGGTAGATTTTTATTTTTATTCGCCATTGTGGTATGATGCATATGGGAATTGTTTAAATGTTTGTAACTTGGATCTAAGAAGAGGATACATACTTTAACTGCCGTTTTACTTTGATAAAAAATGGGGGAAAATGGGAACACTGAAGCTCTCCAGAAAATGGAAGGTTGAAATCTTAATGACGTATGTGGAGAATGCTATACAGGAAGCCATGAGACAAAAAGTGCATACATCCGCCCTGACCTTCTGGGTTTTGTTTTCACTGCATGTAGACCAGAACCTCCAGCAAGGCTCCACTATTCACCTTCATTTCACAAACAGTTTGCTGGGCCAGGCACAATTGCTCAGTGGCAAAATTCTCCCTTTGCACACGCCAGGATCCCATATGGGTGCTAGTTCTCCCCTGCTTCCCATCCAGCTCCCTGCTTGTGGCTTGGGAAAGCAGTCGGGAACAGCCCAAAGCCTTGGGACCCCGCTCCCATGTGGGAGACCCTGAGGAGGCTCCTGGCTCTTGGCTTTGGATCAGCTCAGCTCTGGCCATTGTGGCAACTTAGGAAGTAAATCAGTGAGTTGAAGATCTTTCTGTCTCTCCTTCTCTCTGTAAATCTGCCTTTCCAATAAAAATACATAACTTTTTAGTATATGTGCTGCCAAAGCAAGCACTCAATAAAAATAATTAACTCTTTAAAAAAAAGGGAAAAGATGCGGTTTGCTTTTGTCCTCTTTTTCTTACCGCAGCCACATTAGCTTATATCTCCACTGAATTTTGAAACTTTTCAGGTTGGAGATTTTTTTATGTTCTTGACTTTTCGAGATAATTTAAGTCATTCAAATATCTGGCCTATTGCAATAATAACAGCGTAAGCAGGTAATTTAAATATGTTACAGTAAATATACTGCTTTCATTATCACATGCAAAAAAGATGACTGCTAACTCTTAGCAGAGCATGAGCTTATTTTTTATTTCATTGATTATACAACCTCTCTAAACCATCCCATTCATACATTTTTTTAGGTAAACAAAGGTTAAAGATAAAAGTTGGTTTGTTATGAAAATCTTATGTTTACAATATAACCACCTGTAAAACTTTTTTTTAATTTATTTTTATTTGTTTTACAGATGGAGTTAGAGCAGGAGAGACAGAGAGCTCCAGGGGAAGCTGGAAGCTGGGGGGCTTTATCCAGGTCTCCCATGTGGGAGATGGGGACTCAAGCACTTGGGCCATCGTCCATTGTTTCCAGGGTTCATTAGCAGGGAGCCGTGTTTAAAGTGGAGCAGCCAGGATTCCAACTAGTGCTCACAAGGGAAGAGGACATTGCGGGTGAAGGCTTAGCCCTGTGTGCCACAGCACTGACCCTCTGTGAAGATTTCTTGCAGTCATATCCCTTTTACTGAAGTAAATTTACTAGTTTCAGTCGTGTTGCTATATTGACGAAAGTCACACTATACTGAAAAACCAGTGAGATGGCCGATTCACCGAGCTACCAGAAAACAGTAGCAGGTGGGAAAGAATTACCCAACAGTGCTTGAAGATTACATCAAATAATGAGCAAACCCACTCATCTTAGGATATTTTACAGCCGCTCAAAAAGAATTGCAAAGTATTTTTAGTTTCATTTGAAGATCCCTTTTACGTGTCAGTGTCTTTTAACCTCAGCACTCGCTGCTATTTTCAGGTGGAGAATTCTCTGTGGCAAGAGGCTGTCCTGCGTGGCAGGATGTGTGTGCCATCCCTAGCCTCTATCCACCAGATGCCAGTAGTATTCCCTAATGATGGCAGCCAAAAATGTCTCCGGATATTGCCATATGTCATCAAGTGGGGAAAATTGCCAGTGGTTGAGGACCATTTTGTTAAGTGAGAAGAGAAGGAAAATGGTTCTCGCAGGGGATGAGCTTAGCAGCTCCACGGCCAGGATGGTCACAGGCAGCTATTTAAAAGTCAATCAAAATCAAGGAACATTTAAAATTCACTTCCTCAGTCGCAATAGCCACGTTTTGTGTGTTCAATAGCTACCTTATTGGGCAGCACAAAAATAGAACATTTCCATAGTTACTGCAAGTTCTATTGAAGCATTGCTCGACAAGAGACAGTCTGCTCAGCATGCCCATCTGAAAATGACTGTGTTGCTTTCCATGTGTTGCTTTTATGTGTTTTATGGGAGATCACTTTTTGAGATTACTTACAGAATTTCCAACTATTCAGTCTTTTCCCCAGTTGAATACAATGGTCTGGGTTGGGTCAGATAGAAGCCAGTAGCCTGGCACTGCATCCTGAACTACCGCTTGGGTGGCAGGGACCTGTGCACCTGGACCACCTGTCATTGCTTTCCTAGGCACAGCGCCATAGGGAGCAGGAACAAGAAGGACTCCAACTGCCGCTCAGATAAGGAAATACTGGAGCTTAACCACTGTGTCACAGTGCCAGATATACCACAATTCAAATGATATTTGGAGATTTATCAATAAAAAATTTCTGTATGGGGCTCAGCACGGTAGCCTAGTGGCTAAGTCCTCACCTTGCACACACCAAGATCCCATGTGGGTGCCAGTTCGAATCCCGGCTGCTCCACTTCCCTTCCAGCTCCCTGCTTGTGGCCTGGGAAAGCAGTGAATGACAGCCCCAAAGCCTTGGGACCCTGCACCTGCGTGGGAGACCTGGAGGAGGCTTGAGGCTCCTGGGTTCAGATCAGCTCAGCTCTGGCTGTTGAGGTCTCTTGGGGAGTGAAACAGCAGTTGGAAGATCTTCCTCTCTGTATCTCCTTCTCTCTGTGTATCTGCCTTTCCAGTAAAAATAACAAAAACATTTTTTTTAAAAAAAGAATTTTCTGTATGAAATACTGTTGCAAATCAATTTCATATTTTTTTACTGTTTCAAAATTGCTATATCAGTATTTATTTCCAGTTTTCTCAAAATCGATGAAAATCATCAATACAGGGCACTTTGAAAATAATTTTTATGCTCATGTATCCCACAAATTAGCTTTTATGTTCCATATTTTATACATGTATTAATTAAATGTGAATCACAAATTACAGTTTTCCAGATCCTGTAAGTTACTAAGATACTAGGATTATAATGCAGACCCAAGAATTATTAATTGTTGGCTTCCTTACTGCTAAGAATGTCATCAGTGCTGCAAAAACACACCTGCCAAAGAAATCATAAAAGTGAAAGTCATAGGGAAACTATAAACAAAATAGGTATGCACTGAACAGTTATTCAAAACTCATGAAGAAGTTTGAGAAAGTACTCAGATTACTACTGAGGTCACTAATATTTTCTTCATTTTTAAAGATTTATGTATTGCTTTTTATTTGTGAGCAGATTTACAGAGAGAGAAAGATCTTCCATCTACTGGGTCACTTTTTAAATGGCTGCAATAGCTAGAGCTGAGGAGATAAGATGCAGGAACCAGAAGCCTCTTCCCAGTCTCCCATGAGGATGCAGGCTCCCAAGGACTTGAGCCATCCTTTGCTGCTTTCCCAGTGCATATGCAGGGCACTGGATTGGAAATGGAGTAGCCGGGACTAGTACTGGCGCCCATATGAGATGTCAGGTGCCACGAGTAGAGGATTAGCCTATTGAGCCACTGCACTAGCACCCCATTAATATGTTCAAATAGTGATAAGTCAATTATAGGAAAGAATTACTCTCACTCAAAAATAAAGCAAATTTTCTGCTGTGGCCAAATTTCATTAACTTTTTATCATGTCATATTTTTTTTATCATGATATATGTGCTAGATCACATAAACCTAATGGTTTAACCAGGATTTTGTTGACTGAAGGTCAATGGAGGCTTGGGGCAGGAGTTGGCCAGGTTGGCTTCCTTCTGTGCTGGCTGTGAGGGAGCGATCATTGCTGTGGCTCTCTCCAGGCTGCTGTTGTGTGCCAGGGTGTTCGAGCAACACTCCAATCTCTCCCTTCAGGTTCACATAGTGTCCTCCTTCCTCTGTGCACATCACTGTGCCAGAACGTCTCCCGAGTTGGTACCCCCCAACACCCTCGTTTTTTGTTTGATTACATTCCTGAAGATCCTCTGCTTACAAGGTCACATTCTTTTGAGGTGTCCCCAGCAAACCTCTGTGGGGTGTAGTTTAACACATCACAGTGTCTTCTGCATATCCCAAGGGAAACTAGCATATGCCAAAGAACAGTTTAAGTGGTTGGGTGAGAAAAGGAAGTAAAATGATCTGTCAAAATAAGTCTTGGAAAGGGATTCTAAAGCTCCTGCTACAAATTTCCTGAAGCACGAGGCAAAATTGGTGGCTGTTCCAGGGAAACTGGTTTATCCATGTATAAAGGACAAGTTTAGAGCACCTGGCTTTGGTCAGCATTGAGACATGGTGTCATGCGAGCACTGGGAATGCAGAAACAGTGGGAGTCCGGGTTGAGGACCTGCACTTTCTCTCCATGTCTCTCCTTCTCTGTGTAAAAATAAAAATAAGACTTCAAAAAATACATCATGTATGTATAGAGACCTGATTAGATGATAGGCAAATACTCACTAGTTTGCACTTTAAAAAAAAAAAATTTATTTATTTTTAATGCAAAGTCAGATATATAGAAAGGAAAATCTTGCATCCAGTGATTCACTCCCCAAGAGACCTCAACAGCCAGAGCTGAGCTGATCCAAACCCAGGAGCCTCAAGCCTCTTCCAGGTCTCCCACGCAGGTGCAGGGTCCCAAGGCTTTGGGGCTGTCATTCACTGCTTTCCCAGGCCACAAGCAGGGAGCTGGAAGGGAAGTGGAGCAGCCGGGATTCGAACTGGCACCCACATGGGATCTTGGTGTGTGCAAGGTGAGGACTTAGCCACTAGGCCACCGCTCTGGGCCCCAATCTTTTTTGATGCAACTTGAATCACTAGCAGTTGGGACTTCTAAAATTTGGACTGCTCTTTAGCTAAAACTGTATCAAGTGGATAAACTGGCTTGCCTGTGTGTTTAAACTCAGAGAGACCCACAGGAAAGAAGAGTCGTAGGCTTTCTTGAGTGTCCAGGGAAAGAGTGCAGATGTGGAAACAAAGGAAAACAAACTTGATGGTATTTGCATAATGGGTGTCCGGGTTGTCATGACCCCTTCTTTCCTGCTTTGTGCCTGTGGTCTTTGCTTTTTGTTGGACCCAGTCTCGCTGTTGCCAAATAAACTTCCAAGTTGTTTATTTGGTGTTTATTTGCATTGGGTTTGTAGTGATTAATCTTTGTTATCCTTAGTTGCATTTCTAATTTAAAAATGGTTTTATGATATTAAGTGGCTTATTAATGAGTACAAAAAAGTACCCTTTAAAGATATATTTCTATGTCCTTGTAAAAGGGCCTTAGAAGTAAGTCTTAACTGAGAAGTATTAAAGTATTGCGTAAAATTAAGCTTTGTGTGAAGGTAGTCTTTTCTTTGCCAAATAAAAATTACAGAAATTTGACGAGAAAAAAAAAAAGTTTTTGTCGACAAAATTGTGGTTCTTCCCTATAATCAAATAATATTGAGAATTCAGAATTTCTAAATGCTATGTGTTAAATTCATTAAAATGATAAATGTGATGTTAATACTGCTCTTTTTCAGTGGTCTCCCATAAGTTTAAGATATAAAATATACCATTTTCTGGTATACCTGTACCCAGTTATTGTAGACCTTTTACTAGTAACAAAGCCTCACAGTGTTTTAAGACAGCTCAGCTAACACTAAAATTTAAAAAATAAGGTCATGAGCCATTTTATGGTTACAATAAAAGGAGACCTTGAGCACCGTGAATGACTGAGTCATACAAAGGAAAGTGATGTTGCTTCAGTGCACTTGAGGACTTTAAGTTCTTTGTTTCTTCAAGGACTTTGGTTCTGCTGCCCACTTCAAAGCATGTGATCCCACTCTTGTCTTCTTTAATCCTTTTCTTCTCATCTTATCTTTAGTTTTTTCTTTTCAATGTCAGTAGAGAATGATATGGTCTCTGCCACATGCAGAAAAACAGTAATTTTAAAATATTAAAAATAGAATCTGTAATTTCCAAACTTCAGAAAGAAAAAGTTAAAGAGATATAGAACATAGATTTAGGAGGGTGGGAGGGTGGGAGAGGGCCACAGGGAAATAAAGAGGTGATAGAAATAGCTTCATCGCTTCTTGGCCTTTTGGCTAATTTCAAGTGTAGTATCTGTTTTTATCAGTTTAACATCTGATACTTCCTCTATTCCAGGACAAAATATTAAGTGGATTTTTGGAGCCTGGAATTGGAATAGAAACTTGCTCTGTCCACTCTGTGCATCGACCTGGTGTTGCAGTACCTCCAGGAACAGTGCATGCCCTTGGTGCAAAAAAAAAGAAAAAGAAATAGTTTCAATTATATTTATAAAGATCATAAATGTCAACAATTATATTCTTTGATTAAAATGGACTCCAACACTAATGAGGGGAACGATAAGGAGAATTATGAAACATGATCCAAGGAGTTTGAGACTTTGAGTGAGTGTACAGTATGGTCAGTACTACCGGGTCAGTATTAATTGATGGTAATCAGCAATTCTCTCTCTCTTTCTCTCTTTTTTTTTTATGATTTATTTATATTTTTGAAAGGCAGAGTTACAGAGGGAGACAGAGAGAGCTCCTCCAACTGCTGATTAATGCCCTGAATGGCTGCACCCGCCCAGTCTGGGCCAGGGGAAGCCAGAGGATCTGCCTTAAGGGCTCTCACAGGAGTGCGGGAGCCCTAGTCCTTGGGCTGGCTTCTGCAGCTTTCCCAGGTGCATTCGCAGAGAGCTGGATGGGAAGCACAGCAGCTGAAACCCCAGCTGGCTCCAGTCTAGGACGCCAGCACTGCAGGTAGCCGTTTAACCTGTGTCACAGTGCCAGCCCCAGTGATTATCAGTCCTGTCCAAAGTGAAAGAGTAGTGTAATTCCCAACAGGATTTTTATTGTTGTTACATATGTAATAGACTAATTATCTGAAATTTATACAAAAGAACAGAAGTTCAGGAATCAATAAGACAATTGTGAAGATCAGGAATAATGATCTTCCCTATTAAAGATTTTTTTATAATGTTTGTCATAATTAAGATGATGGTATTGATACAGTGATTAACATCAGACTTAATGGAACACAATTAAAAAATCTGGAAATTAACCCAGGTTAATATGAAAGTCTGATATGACAGAAATAAAATTCAAAGGGAATAGAAATGTAGAAGTCATTTAATCAACAGTGTTGTGCCAGCTATCTTAATCTCTAGAAGAAAAAAATTAAATTCACAATAAAGTTAAAAATAAATTCCAAGTGGATTATCTGCCCAACTATGAGAAATAGTACATATCAAGCTTTAGAAGAAAAGGTCAGAGAAAACCATGATATGATAAGGAGGAAGATATATATGTATATTTTTAAAGATTTATTTACCCACTTGAAAGGCAGAGTTACAGACAGAATGAACAAGGGACAGAGAAATCTTCCGTCTGCTGATTCACTCCCCAAATAGCCACACGGGTATGCCAGACCGAAGCTCACAGCCTGGAGCCGCCTCTGGATCTCCCACATGGATGTAGGGTCCCAAGGACTTGGGCTGTTTTCCATTGCTTTCTCAGGCACATTAGCAGGGAGCTGAACCAGAAGTGGATGCAAACCATCCCCCAGAGAAGGATTTTTTTTATACCGTGACAAACCATAGTGGTGATCATTCTTAAATGTGTCCGTTTTTTAAGGTTTATTATTTTTTTAAAATGATGTATTTGTAGAAGAGTTTCAGAAAGTGGAGAAGAGAAAGAGATTCTTCCATCCGCTGGTTCACTTCCCATATGTTCAAAATGGCCACAACAGCAAGGACAGGGCCAAGCCAACATTAGAAACCAGGAACTCCACATGTGTGGTGAGGACACAATTAAGCCATCATCTACTGCTCCCAAGAAGTTCATTAGTAATAAGCTGGCTGCAAGCCAGCTAAGCCTGTGTTTAAGCTGGAGGACCCTATTTTTGCATTTTAAATCAGCTTAATTGAGATAGAAATTTATGATAATTCCAGAGTTTCGTCAACTATATGCATCCCATATGAGTACCAGTTCAAGTCCTGATGCTCCACTTTCGATCTAACTCCTCTGCTTATGTTTCTGGGGTAATTTCAGAGACAGCCCCAGTATTTGGGCTCCCTCCCCACTACGAAAGAAGCTACCACAAAGTTCCTGGCTCCAGACTGAAGCCTCGCTAGCCTGGGCACTTGCAGCCATTTGGGGAGTGAATCAGCACATGAAAGAACTGTATCTTTCCTTAGTCCCGTTGACTTTCAAATAAGTAAATATTAAAAAGTTAAAAAGGGCCCAGCACAGTAGCCTAGCAGCTAAAGTCCTCACCTTGCGTGCGCCAGAATTCCATATAGGTACTGGTTTATGTCCCAGCTACTCTGCTTCCCTTCAAGCTCCCTGCTAGTGGCCTGGGAAAGCAGTAGAGGAACAGCACAAAGCTTTGGGACCCTGCACCTGAATGGGAGACCTGGAAGAGGCTCGTGACTCCTGGCTTTGGATCAGTTCAGCTCCAGCAACTTGGGGAGTGAACCAGCAGATGGAAGATATTTTCTCTATCTCTCCTTTCTATAAATTTGACTTTCCAATAAAAAATAAATAAATTTTAAAAAATCAGTTTACATTCTTTGCCATTAAATGTGGAGGAAAATGTGGTTAGTTTGAAAGTTCTTTTCTGAATGCAAAATTTTAAAAACCAGCTAGAAAATCAATTGTTCTTTTCTCAATTCCTCCTGTTTGGGTCTTGGTAGGAGGGTATGACTGGAGAAGCCAGCACTAGAACTTTGGCCCTAAGTAAATAAAAACACAGACAGTTTTGCAACTTATATGCCTAACAAAGTATAATAATCAGAAAATTAAAAGTATTGAAAATCAAGAAGAAAGCAGCTAATCAGAAAGATGGACAGATGAACCAAGATCTCATAGAACTGGAAACCAATGACAACTAGACATATAAAAAGAACTCATTAGCTTGCAGTAAAATGTAAATTAAGACCACATTGAAATTCTATTTCACACCTACTAGACTGCAAAAAAATTAAGAAGTCTGAAAATACCAAGTGTTGGCAAGAATGTAGAGCAACAGGATCCTTTTTGTCATGCCAGTAGAAGAGTAGATGCTGGAACTACTTGGAAAGCAACTTGGCCCTAGCTTACAGTGTTAATCATTCACATAGCCTATAACCCAGCAGTTCCACAACTAGCTATGTACTGTAGAAGAAACCTGGCACATGCACTTAGAGACATTTGCAAGGATTTTTATAGAAAAATTCTTAAGCCAATAATTTAGAAAGAATAGTAATTTACATGGACAGGAGAATGGGTAAAGAAACGTTGGCCATATTTACATGATGGAATATTATATGACAGTAAAATCAAATGAATTACCTCTTAGGGTCATCAACAGGGACAAATGTTACTGAAAGTACATTGTTACTTAAAAAGCAAACCTGAGAGAATTGTATATCGTTTGATACCATTATGAAGGACCCAGTATAGACAAAAAGAAGTACTGGTTAATGATATAATTGCAAAATCTATTTAGAGAGAGAGAGAGAGAGAAGAGGGATAAGCAAGTTTTGAGCTAGGCGTTAGCTCTGAGGGGTTAGCTGCGGAACAGGGATCTGCAGCAGGGGTGTTGATGCTAGAGATTTACAGTGTTCATTTTATTGTGCTTCCTATCTTCGCTGTACGTATCATATGTTCTTTGTATCAACTGTTGCTTTTAAAATGTGCTTAACACTTGCAGTGAGTCATGACCAAGATATCTACAGCAACTCAAGGGACAAGTTAAGACAAGCAGACAGCAGATACCAAGAGAACGGAGATGCCAAGCCTGTCCCAGCCCATATGCTTCTTGCTGGTGCAGAGGCCAGTTTTAGTGCTCAGCCAGGCCACAGACGGAGCCAGGGAAGGGGCTGCACCTGTCATGACGAGCATGTGAACAGAAGGCCAGAACCTCTGTGAAGTCGCCAGGCAGGCTGTCTCTTGTCCTTTCTTTTTCTCAAAGCTGGTAATAGTCCAAGAAAGAATGTCCAGTTTCTTATTCATTACAGAACACATTTGAGGTTTTGGAAGTAGTTATATAGGTACATAGGTAACTGCTTAAAAGGTTTTTTTTTTCCCCTACTTATTTTCAGATGATATTTATTTTACTTTTGGTCCATTTAATAGTTGAGGCATTGCTATTGAAAGTAAAGTAAACACAGCATTTAACGACTGTGGAGTACTGTGTCTCCACTGTGTGTCCTGCCACACTCACACTCAGAATGTTGGTGTTGGAGTGGAGAATAATAATCTTCAGGCAAAACCTTCTGCTTTGGTATTCTAGCTCTGTCAAAAATGTTACATTGCATGAAACTGTAAGTCTTGGAAGAGTTGATGTTACCTGTGTCAGATCAATGCTCCAGAATTTTACAAGCCCCAGAATCTGGAATAAGCCTAAGCTTATTGATGAGAGGTGACATATCATATTTAACATTTTATGTGATGTGTTCCTGACCCCTGTGTACTTGGGCATTGGTTTTGTAAGAGAAGTGAAATGGAAAATATCAGATGAAGCATTCTGTGTCTCTGTGTGGTCAGCAGGGTTGGGGGGCTGAGCTGGGGAAGACATCTGTCACTCACTGACGGCCTTGGGGCTGTTCCTTTGTTCCCTTGCTCCCTTGTCATCGTGCGTGTTGTGCTCAGTTGGTCAGGAAAGGTTTCAGAGCCCCCAAACACCTCAGGAACGTGACTGTGAGACATGAACTAGTGGATTGGCAGATCTGTCAGCATCAAGATTTTTAGCTGAGAGTGCAAAATAAACAAATTTATTAAATTTATCCTTAAAAATTATCCCTCTCCCCTGTCCTCCAACAATTATCCAGAGAGATCAAAAAATTGCCAACTTTAATACCTTTCTTACTGTGAAGGATGGTAGCATTTGATCCCTCAAATCACTCCAACAACTTTTTTTTTTTAAGATTTATTTATTTTATTACAAAGTCAGATAAACAGAGAGAAGGACAGAGAGAGAGGAACATCTTCCGTACGATGATTCACTCCCCAAGTGATCGCAACGGCCGGTTCTGCGCCAATCCAGTGCCGGGAACCAGGAACCTCTTCCTGGTCACCCACGCGGGTGCAGGGTCCCAAAGCTTTGGGCCATCCTTGACTGCTTTCCCAGGCCACAAGCAGGGAGCTGGATGGGAAGTGGAGCTGCTGGGATTAGAAACAGCGCCCATATGGGATCCTGGTGCATTCAAGGCGAGGACTTTAGCTGCTAGGCCACGCCACTGGGCCCATTCCTACAACTTTCAATAAAGAGACAAGATTTTCTAGCCATATTCAGCCTTTTAAGAAAAATTGTTTGTTTTAATTTGAAAGGGAGATTTTACACAGCGAGAAAGAGAGATAGAGAGGGTCTTTGATCCGTTGGTTCACTCCCCAAATGGCTACAACGGCCAGAACTGAACTGATCCGAAACCCAGAGCCAGGAGCCAGCTATTGCAGCCCTTTGGAGAGTGAACCAGAGGATGGGAGAGCTCTCTCTCTCCTGTAAATCTGCTTTTCAAATAAAACAATAAGTAAATCTCTATAAAATAAGTTGAAAGTACCCACTTTCATGGAGTTGCTTTGTTTGCTTCCTTTAGATTTAGAGTTTCCAAAGTATTATACCATATTTCAAAGCTTTTGAAAACACTTTTCCCAGACCTGATTCCCAAAAATTCTGACTTAATTTACTTGGGATGTTGCCTGAACTTTCTTATTTTAAAAAGTTGCCCAGATGATTGGAATGTGCAGCCAGATTCAAAAACCATTTTACTAGGAGTCAGAAAAACATGCTGATGATTTTGTTTTGTTTTGTTTTGTTTTGAGAAACAGTAGTGTCAGAAAACTACCACCAAATTAAGCTGTCTCATAGTATTGCCATTTAAAGCAAGGAAGCAAAAATAGTGAAACATCCTTAGTTTGTTTCTCAGTGATTTGATGATATCAAAACAGGAAAATATGAGTAATTAACAAGTATCTGAAGCTTAGCAGTAAGCAGCATTAGTGGCCCATAAAGAAGTAAAATCCAGACAGACTTAATTGGTCTTTTTAGATTGAATTACAGAAGTATTAGAAGAAAGGAATGCAGTAGATGGAATGTCTGGATTTTATTACAGCATTCTCTACAGTACCTCATGAAACCCAAGTTGGAAATGCATTTCATATTCCCAGTTAGCATGAGAACATAGTCTAGCAAACAGTAAAACATTATATTTGTGAAGTGGCTGCTTAGCACATTTGTAGCACTACACATTTGTGCTGCCTGAAAAAGATCATTTGTGAAATTTGTTGATGTGGTGCTTTATATTTTCTTTTAGTTCAATTAATCATTTATGTCATGCCTGTTACAGTAGCCATAGTACTAAGACTGTTGACTAGAAAGTTATACATCACAATAAAACTAAAACAATAATAATATCTAGTAAAATTCCAGAGAAGAGGGAGGTAGTGGAAAGGACAAAGAAAATATCACAGCTGGGGCTCGGCAGTGTGGCCTAATGGCTAAGGCCCTCGCCTTGATCCCATATGGCCGCTGGTTCTAATCCCGGCAGCTCCACTTCCTCTCTCTCTCCTCCTCTCAGTATATCTGACTTTGTAATAAAAATAAAATAAATCTTAAAAAAAAAAAAAAAAGAAAATATCGCAGCTAATTCTAGCCACTATAACAGAAAGAAAGATTCTGTTTAGGATTGAGAGGACAATCTTTCATAGTCTTTTTTTTTTTTAGATCAAAGGATATTATTAGACCCTGACATTTCTATTGCTTAAATATGATTTCACTTATTACCTCATTTTTAGGTATCAACTGTTATATTTAATCAAATGTGATTTAGTTTCCCATTTTTATACTCTGTCAATTTTTTTTCCTCTTCAGATACAGAGTTGGATAATTAAATGTTATTAATTTTTTTTTCCCTAACAGTAGTTCTGGGGTGAGTTTTAGATTTCTTGTTTGTTCTTTGTGGTGATGCTTCCGTAATACATTTGAATAACTTCAATAAAAACTTTTTAAAAAATTTGTTTTAAAGACAAAGTAACAGAAAGAGAGAGGCAGAGAGACAGTGATAACTTGCATTCACTGGTTCATTCTCCAAGGGCCTGCGGCAGCTAGGACTGGGCAAGGCCAAAAACAAGACAAAGAACCCTCTGTGGACCTCCCTATGGCAGGAACTCAGCACCTGGGCCATTATCAGCTCCCTCCTGGACTCTGAAGCAAGAAGCCTGATGACAAATGCCAAGTAGCCAGGTCGTGAATTCCCATAGGGAATGCAAACATCCCAAGTAGCAGATTAAACCTGTGTGATAAACAATGACTTCTCAGTGGTTATGTAATTATCACATCTTCACAACGGAATGACTCTATTAGTGATTAACTTACAGAGGTTGCTGGAAGACACAGATGTGATACACTGAATGGCCTTTATCTCCACATGTCCAATGCAGAGGCACATTATCACTCCTTGTTCCTTTAAGACACTCCAAGTGCAGGATTGGACATCCATATGCCCTGAGAGAGTGCCTAGGTTCAACTCCCTCCTCTACTTCTGAATCCCACTTCCTGCTGATGGACACTTGGGGAGTGTTTGGGGGCAACCCACTGATTCCTAGCTTTTGCCTGGCCCAGATCTGACTCTTGTGGGTATTTTGGAAGTAAAGCAGCAGATAGGAGATCTCTTGTTGTCTGTCTTTTTCTATCTATGTCTCTGTTTCTCTGCCTTTCAAATAAACATCCATTTGCATTGCAGTAAAACACTAATAAGTGGCTCAGGCTTGCAGCATTTTGGGAATAATTCTATTAGGATCCCAAAGAAATGAAAGATGACCTCAGACTTCTGGAATTTTATGTTTTTAAATCCTATTATTGTTGTTGTTATTGTTTATTATCATTATTCAAGAGGCAGAGAGACAGAAAGAAAAACTTCTATCCCATGGCACATTCCTGAAATGCCCTTTACAGGACCAGGTCAAAACCAGAAACCAGAAAACTCAGTCCCAGATCTCAAGTAGGGATCCAGCCACTTGAGCCACTTCTTGCCTTCTTTTCAGGGTATGCATTAACAGAGCACTTAGAATTGGAAGCAGAACCAGGTCCCAAACCCAGGTGCTCCAGTACACACAGTAGTAATCAGTGTCTTAATTGCTGTGCTAACCAGCTTGCCCCTTTTGTTCTATACCCCAATATCCTGTAGACACCAACTTGTGGACCTTAAGTGGGGTGACTTTTTCCAGTTTGAATCTAACTAACCTGGCATAGGCATAGCTCTTCACTGTTGACTCTGAATGAGTGCATCCAAGGTACAAGATGCCCCAATTACAATAAGTCATGATGTTTAGCCCAGCAGTTCTCTAGCTGTTCTTGCGCCAGAAAGCTGCTGCCTTCCTCATGCTTTGTTACTCCTGCCAGAGCTCCTCCTCAGTCCTTCACCAGGCAGGACTGATTCACCCCTGGGGTGCCTGCCGCAGGAATCTGTGCTTGCTGCCACCTGCAGTTCTTTGCTTTTGGTTGTATAATGTTGTAATGAACCACTCCAAAACTCAGTGGCTTAAGATAACATCAAATTTGTTATATCTCACATTTTTGTTCTATGTGAGAAATAAAATTAGCTTTCTCTAATCTTCCTATTGTTTTGATTGCATGTCAGCTTCTATTGTTTAGATTTCTGAAAGAATTACATCATGCATTAGGAGGACCGGGATGCATTCAACCCGCCACCCCCCTTCCTGCTTAGTAGATCTAGGCTTCAATTTAGCAGCAGAATGGCAAAATTTGCAAGTGTTATCTTATAGTATTTCTCCAACAGCTTATTTTCCTGTCTGCAAATCATCAAGTCTTTATTTTTTTGTTTTTTAGTATTTTGCTGCCTCATTAACTGCCTCAATTTTTGAGGGTGATTTGATTAAGTTGTCTTTATTTTGTTGATGAGAAAGTAAAACTGATTTTAAGAGGAAAATAGTTAATGTGCTAGCCTCAGATAATCATGACTTATACTGCCCAAAGTAGGTGACTTTTAGCTTATTGACAGGATCGCTTTGATTGTTAAAGAACAAATTGCCTAGGGAAAAAATCTTAATGCGTATATGTATTTAGGTGCAGAAGAAAGCACATTTATAAGATGTGATAAGAACAACTGTAATGCATTACGATCCTATCTGTGTCCAGCAAACAAAACGTTGAAGGGTTGTTCTTGTTGTGAATACTTGCTCTGTGTAACTAATAGATATGAATACAATTTTCAGAAGAAAATTGTTAGAGCTTTTCCAATTTCTCTCATAACCAAGAAAAGCTATATGATATTTGAAATCAGCTTACTGTATTTATTGTGATAGAGATGAAAATAACAATAACAACAACAATAATACAATAGGTTGATCTTTTTCAACATTTATTATTTTTTTAATTGCAAAGATATATATATAGAGAGAGAGGAGGAGAGACACAGAGGAAGATTTTCCGTCCAATGATTCACTCCCCAAGTGACTGCAACAGCCGGTGCTGCGCCAATCCAAAGCCAGGAGGCAGGAACTTCCTCCAGGTCTCCCACGCGGGTGCAGCGACCCAAAGATTTGGGCCATCCTGGACTGCTTTCCCAGGCCACAAGCAGGGAGCTGGATGGGAAGTGGAGCTGCCGGGATTAGAACCAGCGCCCATATGGGATCCCAGTGCGTTCTAGGCGAGGACTTGAGCCACTAGGCCACAGTGCCGGCCCCATGGATGGGTACATCTTTAGCCCACAGCCAGAAAGAACATTCTGGAAAATAAATTCTGTTAAGGAAATAGAGATTATTTATTTATTTACTTATTTATTAATTTATTCCAGAGTCAGAGGAAAGTCCTATTTGCAGGGTCACTCCTCAAATGCCCTCAGTGACCAGACCAGGCTACTGCCCAAAGCTGAGGGCCAGGGACTCTCACCAAGTCTCCTGCATGGTGACAGGAGCCCAGATACTCTGACTATCCTCTGCTGCTTTCCCAGGAGCAGTTGGGTTGAAGTGAGCAGGTGAGATCTGAACCTGTGTTCGACTGGGGAGCCTACGAATGAAGTGATTTTTTTTTTTTTTGGCCTTAGCTTTAGACCATATTAGATTGTGCAAAATCCAATTTTGTGTAAAATTTTTGTATAAAAATCCAGTTTTGGGGGGCTACAGTGCCATAGTGGGTAAAGCTACCACCTGCAGTACAAGCATCCTAATGGGTGCTAGTCTGAGTTCTGGCTGCTCCACCTCTGATCCAGCCCCCTGCTCGTGTGCCTGGCAAAGCAGTAGAGGATGACCCAAGTGCTTGGGCCCCTGCACCCATGAAGGAAACCCACAAAAAGCTCCAGATTCCTGACTTTAGACTGGCCCAGCTCCAGTCATTTGGGGAGTGAACTAGGAAATGGAAAATCTTTCTGTCTCTCCCTGACTCTCTGTAACTCTGCCTGTTAAAATAAAATAAATAAACCTCTTAAGAACAATGTTTAAAATCAATTCTGCCTTCTCATCTACAGTGAGGGAAGGCATTTTTCTGAATTCTTTTTTTGGGTAATTTATTGAATACCTGTTCCAAGCCTTGAGGATTTAGAGCTAAACATAGCATAGTGTCTCTCCTAAGGAATATTCAGCACAAGACCCCAGATGTGGAAGTCAGTGAATATAATACTTATGTGGCGGTCATAATACTTGGACACTTAGGGAGTGTCAGCCATGTGCTTGGCATTGTTATATGGTGATGCATTTACTACTTAAATAAAGCAGCCACTGTTACACAAAAGCAAATAAACACAGAAAGGTCAATGATTTCATTCCAAGTCACCTTGCTACTCCCAGTGTGCACAAGGTGTATTGAGAACGTGGGGAAGGATTTCCTCACCTAGAGGAGGCGAGAAAATCTTGCTCTACAGAGAAATTACCTTCCAACCTTGTCTTAGAAATTTTACTCTTTTTTTTAAATTAAACGTATTTATTTGATGTGATCACAGGGTTAAAGAGGATGGGAAGGAGTGAAGGTCAGGGGAAAGTGGGTGAATTTATTATTTCCTGATTCTCCATTTCTTCATGTCTCTGGGGGCAGGGGAGAGATAAAGAAGGAAATCACACTCTTCTTCTAGTTAAAGGAAACAAAATATGCCAGCGTGAAAAAAAATAGTGCAACTCTCATGAGAAACATCGAGGAATGCAGTGTTATTGGAACAATAAGATTCAACAGATAAGCTTGAAGGAGTTGGAAGAGTTAGATAGGAGAGATTGATGGATGAAGTGAAACTGACCAAAGTTGGCCATTATATGTGAGAAAGAGGAAGGGATGTTGGGTCAGTGGCATGGGTTCCCCCAGTGGGAGGTCTTCCCTTTCTGTGGGACGGTAAAGGGAGCTGCAGAACAGGTTTGGAGAGGGACTGTTGACCTTTAGCAACAAAAACAACAGCAAGGTGCTGAATGAGCAGGGAAGAGAGGTCAGCGCACCCTAGACACAGGAGTATAGAAGTAGATGTTATGATAATGTTTGAATCTTAATTTGGGTATCACACGCATTTTGTTGTGAATTTCATAATTTGCCTGTAACTTACATATAGCCTCTAGTATAGATCCTATAGTATGTAATACATTTTAAGTGACATTTAACAAATTTAAGTAACGTTTGAGTTAAAGAAAAAAATACCAAAGCTGGTATAGTGGCATAGTAGGCTAAGTTTCTGCTGCAATGCTGGCATCCCATATAAGTACCAGTTTGAGTCCTGGCGGTTGCACTTCCAACTCAAGTTCCTGCTTGTGGCCTGGGAAGACAGCAGGAGATGAATTGAATCCTTGGACCCCTGTACCCACATGAGAGACCTGGAGGAAACTCCTGGGTCCTGGCTTCAGATCGGCTCAGCTCTGGCTGTTGAAGCAATCTGGGGAGTAAACCAGCAGACAGAAGATCTGTTTCTCTGTGTCTCTTCTGTAATTCCATCCTTCAGATGAAAATAAATCTTTAAAAATAAAAAAATACCCTAATTAATATGAGAAAATATTTTGGCTTTCTGAACATATACAAGGGTGCTTTAAAAATTTATGTAAAAATGAAATTTAAAAATCTTTATTTTGGTGTCCTGACAAAAACATTTGAAACTCATGCTTTTTTTTCGGTTTGTTTTCAAAATTGGTTGAGGAGGACCTCCTCAAAAATACATCAAGGTTTAGTTAAACATCACTAAGGCCAAGACCATTTATTTGATTTACATAGTTTTCACACATTGAGTGAAACATAAAAAATAAACAAAAAACTATGAGGTCTGTGAACAGCAGAAGGGGCTGTTACCTGATAATGTTTGGCATTTGTCATGTATTAGATTCTTATCTATGCTTGTTACTTTTAACAAATACAAGGAGAAGAGCATTGACCATTTGAAGTAAGTGAAACTTGGTATTTTAACTTGCTTAAGGCTGCTGTTTGGTACAGTGGTTAGGACTGCCAGGGTGCCCCGTTGTGGGGCCTGCGCTTGGGTCCAGGCTCCACTTTTGATTTCAGCTTTGTGCTAATGTGCACCCTGCAGAACATCAGGTGATGGTTCAAATGCCTGGATCCCTGCCCTTTAAGGTGGGAGACTATACTGAGTTCTTGGGTGCTGGCCTCATTTTGGCCCAGCATTGTCTGCTTGCCTGCATTGATGGGGAGAAGTGATGGAAAATCTCTGTCTCTCTCATGCTGCCTCTGTACCTTTCGAATAAAATGAAAATAAGAACTTTTTTAGGAAAAAATTGTATGGTTATTATAGATAATTTCTGTGGTGTTTTGTTTCTATTAGAAGATGAAACATTCTGTTTGGAACTGCGTTTCATTTAGTCTCAAGGAGTGACTTGTATGTTTAAGTAGGATAAAGAAGGTCTCTGTGAGAAGTTGACCTTCGAACTAAGACTTCAAGGAAGTGAAGAGAGTAGGGAAGAGCATACCAGGAAGAAAGTGGAGCATGTGCAAACCCTCAATCAAGGTCTGGTGGCCAGTGTGCCTGGAGCAGAAAAGCAGTGAAGCCACAGCCACCGACTGGCAGGGAACCATGCAGGGGTTTGTAGCAGCAACAGGGGACCCGCTGAGAGACTCCAAAGTCCCGCCTTGGATAACACACTGTCCAAGGGCAAAGATGGGCATTGGGAGTCCTCTTAAGGAACAGCTTTAATGCCATATTTGGTCAGATCTTAATAGTGGGAGGAGTTAATTATGTCAAGATTTACCACAAAGTTATAGTGGGCAGGCATTGTGGTTTGGCAACCAGAAGGAATAAATAAGTCGGTAAAATAGTATGAAGTCTAGAAAGATCTGTACATATGTGGGCACTTACTTTAGGACACTGTATTCGTACAGAATTGTGTGGAGTGACTGTTACCTGTACTCTTGGGACCCGGGTCAGTTGGATATCCACCAATTATCATCAGAGCCTCCTACCTCAGACCAAACCAAAGTAATCATTTCTAGTTAGATTGCAGGTAAAAAATGGAAAACCACTACCTCTGTGAGATAACACAGAAAGTTATCTTTGTGATTTTAAGGGAAAAACATTCTTTTTTCCATAAGAATAGTAATATTTATAGTGGGTTTAAAGGTTCCTTTCTCCTCTTTAAATATAAATAAATTTTTGTGTTTATTGCAAAAGCTGTCATAAACAGAACCAGAAAGCATTAATTATAAAGCAAAAGATGGATCATGAAAAATTAGGAAAGACTAAAGTTAAGCATTTCACTTCATCAAAAGGCGTTGAGCCTGAAAAAAGAAGCAATGATAAGAGAAAATAATGTGTAAGGGTGACATGTACATTTTATGAATATATAAAGAAAAATGGAGACAGTGTTTCATATCTGAAAAGGAGTGAGAGTACATGCCAATAGCCAAGAACAGGGCAAGGTGCTCTAAATTCTCATTTAGCAATGGTGTCAACTTTGTGGAATTTGAAATCACATTTCTGGCCTCTAAATGTATCTCTGGGAAAGACACAACCATCCTGGATCTTTATTTATGTGTTTCGAATTGAGCTGAAATTAAGATTGTTCACATTTAGGCTAGAATTTGAGTGACTGTACACATTAAAGGAAAAAAATACGCTTGAACATAGGTTACCATTTTAAGAGACACTTTTTAACCTTAAGCTTTGAAAATTAGGCAGACTCATGCATAACCTCATTCTCAGGAAGGTTCTAAGCTGCTCAAATCTGTGGTATGAGAGAAGAAACCAGAAAAATACCACCAAGAAGATGTCTGATATTTTAAAATGAATCTTGCTGAACAATACGAACATTGGGACTAATTCTGTACGCAGGATTTGTATTATGTTCCGGTGTTCTGAAATTTATTTTGGCTTCCTTTTCTCTCCCTTTACCTAATTGCGTTTCCTAAAACTTAAAGGTAGAGGCTTCCCTGAGTGTCAGTCATTGACGGTGAGAAGAGGTTTGCAGGAGAGGGCCCTGGGTTTCCAGGGAGCCAGCTTGTGTGGGGCGGGGACTGGAAGTGGTGGGGATAGGAGAGCATCTGTGTTTAGAATGCTCCAGTAAGCAATCAGCCCTCTCCCGAGATGACCCTTGCCTGTTGCTAGGCACTCGCTGCTGTTTCAGGAGTGGGTGACAACATTATGTAATCCTGAACTGCGTCGCCATCCTCTTTATATATCTTAGGGGAATGGATAGGCTTCTTGGGCTTATATTTTGTGCTAATAAATGTTTAGGATTGAAAAACAATTGAGCTTTAAAAAAAATTTTTTTAATTTGGCCTAAAAATTGAATTGTATATTTAAAGAATTAAAAAATAAAAGCCTACTAAACATGAGATTCCTATTCTAATACCTGTTTCACCATCAGAGAATATCAGGCATTCTCAAACAAACAAATAAACCCCCAGAAACTGTACATCTAAAGAGCATTTTCAGCACTCTAATGGACAAAAATGAACCTGTGAAGGGTGGGCATTAGGCCCGGCAGTTAAGGCATCGGTTGGGACTTTTGCATCCCCTAACGGTGCCTGGGTTCAAGTCTTGACTGTGTTTCCCACTCCAGCTTCCTGCTAATGTGCACCCTGGGAGGCACAGTGAAGGCAGAAGTCACTGTCTCCCCCGCCCCACAGGAGACCCCAAGTGCATTCTGAGCCTCTGCTTTTGGCCTCTGTAGTATTCTTAAAATGGCAATCAAATACAAATATGGCAACATGATCAACTAGAAACCTTAGAATCCATACATATGACATAAATGATCTACTCATGTATCTCAGGGATGCAAAATGAAACTATATAACAGTGGATTACCTCTATAAGGCAAAGTAAATGTCTTTTGAGATTTTGTTTTATTGTCAATTAGTGAGCTGATTAGAACTACTGACTGCTCCTGAGCCCACAGCTCAGCATGTGAAGCGAGCACTAAAGCTAGCTTTCACAGAATGGCATTGCCTAACGCCTGATGACCTTGATTTTTTGGTTTTCATATTCCATGAGCATACTGAGCAGGAAAAACATTAAGGAAAAACTTTATGTAAAAATTCTGATAGCAGAAAGCTGGAAACCAAATAACTGAAGAATTATGTCTCATTTACACTATACGAGGCAGAAGAGAAAAGGAGGGAGGAAATAAAGGGAGACAAATAGAAAGCACCAAATTCTGGGTTGAAAATATAATAAATATAAAGGGCACTAGATAACCTTTTTTAAAAAACATAAAATATTTATTTATTTTATTTGAAAGGCAGAGTTACAGAGAAAGAGAGATCTTCCATCTGCTCATTCACTCTCTAAATGGCCACACTGGCCAGGGCTGACCTGGGCCCAGCCAAAACCAGGAGCCAAGAGCTTTATCCAGGTTTCCATGTGAGTTCAAGGGTCTGAACACTTTCGTCATCTTCTGTTGCTTTTCTAGGCATATTAACAGAGAGCTGGAGTCGAAGTGGAGCAATCAGAACTCAAACTGGTGCCCATGTGAAATGCAGCCATTGCCTATGGCAGCTTACCCCACTATGACACAGTACCAGCTTCAATAAACTTTATGACAAAAAGTATAGGTAGACATACAGATGGTTAATTTGTCATGAGAAAGATTTCAATTGCCCAAAAAAGTAAATTAATTCCAAGTCATGTGCACTTAGTACGCTATGGAAAATGTCTAAAGCAAAAACTAGCTTCACTCTGAAAAGAAATAGATGAATCCACAGTTATAGTGGGAATTTTCTAATAAAGTATTTCTAGCATTTTTATGTCTTTAAATGCTACTGTGACTTTTTTGCAGCTCTGTATGGAACACATTGGTTTGTGGATCAGTTATTGGGTGGCTGAGTTTTCTACACAACGATAATCTTTCAGATAACTGAAACATAGAATCTTTGAGAAACAGAATTTGACAGACTTTGAGGATGTACTTCATTCCTGTCTACTTTTTTGTAAAAGTGACTCACAACTTTTTAGTGAAATTGTTTAAACCTAAAAAATGTTGAAAAAGCATAACTAACATTCATTTACCTTTCACCTAAAATTATCTGTTGCTAATAGTTTGTCATACTTGCTTTATATTTTTGCATATTTTGCAATGGCAACACCTCTTGTTACTAGTTTACTGAACCATGTTGAAGTAAGCTGCTTCAACAAAAAGTGCTGTAACAATTAGGTCAGTTCCATGTCCATGCACCCCCTTCCAAGAAAAGTTACAGAGGCTATTACACATTTACATAACATCCTCTGCTTAATAAAAACAAAACTCCTTGGAGAAATGGCTGATTCTAGAAATGGGACAGTGCATACACAAGCTAAACTTAGAGCATCTGGTGGTGTACCCAGAGCTGCATGGAAACCATGCCTGAGGCACATGTGATGAGCACAGGAGCCTGCCCACAGAGGCCTCAGTGGCCAGATCTGGAACAATCTGAACAACAAAATAAAATAGTATCGAATGACAACCCAAAGTGCAAAGTCCATACTGACATAAAAAAACTGATGAAATAAATAGAGGCAGATAGGCTAATCAGAAGAAATCCAAATGCTATATGCAGATACTCTATCCTTAGAGAAAGAGAGCATAATTCCCTACTCCCTAAGTCTGTAGATAATGACTTCCAGAAAGATGTTGATAACTTTATCTGAATATACTACTTCAGCCAGCTAATGAAGGTTAATATCAACAGCCATCAGTTACACCAACAGCATGAACCTTTGATATGTGTCAGAAACAACACATCATCTTTGTGATATTCCTCCCAAAAACCCACACTCTAGGATAGGGCATTGTGGCACAACAAGTTAAGCTGCAACTGAAATGCTGGTTCAAGTCCTGGTTATTCCATTTCCAACCCAGCTTCCTGTTAACGTGCCTGGGAATGTGGCACATGATGGCCTAAATACTTGAGTTCCTACCACTGATGGGGTAACCTGTATGGAACTCCTGGTCCCTCACTTCCCCATTCCAGCCTGGCCTTACACAGTGCTAAAGTCATTTGGGAAATGAACAAGTACAGGGAAATTCTCTCCCCACCTCCGCCCCATCTCTACTTTTCAAATTAGTAAATATTTAAAAAACAGAAAAAGAGAGAAAGAAGAGACACCTGTCTCCTGAGTCTCAGGAGAAAAACATCAAATTATAATTGAGGGACATTCTTTAAAAAAAAAAAAAAAAAACTTGACTAGCACTCCCAAATATGGACAAAATATGAAAGATCTGAGAAATTTTCTGAGGCACCTGGGGAAATAGGGTGATTTAAAGCAATGTGGTGAATCGATGAGGTCCCAGAAGAGAAACAAGATGTTATTTAAGTTTAAGCAAAATCCGAGTTAAAGATAGTCCTTAATAATAATAATGTACTATTATTATTACTTCATTAATTGTCAAAAATGTACCATACTCATGCAAAATTTTAATAATAAGGGAAACAGTGTGGGGTCTATGAGAACTGTGTGCCCCGTTTTCTGTAAATCTATAAATTATCTTGAAAACCTAAAACTATGGAAAAAGTGGAAATTTTATTTTAATGCCGTTGTAAACATTAGTACATTTCAGTCCTAATTATTATATCTTCAAAACAATACATTCTTTTATATAGCCAAAAGATTAATCTCACCTAGGCGGTATAGCATTGCTAAATCCCCAGGTTGCCCAGAGAATACCTTTGGTAGCTAAATTATTATTTTTGATCCAGAATTGACTCCAGGAACATTGCTTTTGTTTGTCACTTCTCTCTATTCTGTACTCATCATGAGAAATGTTCTCACCCCTGTTCCACTGATAGATGAATTGTCCTTCATTCATCACTTACATGTTCCCCTTGTGATGGATGGTGCGGGAAGGCTTGCCAAGTTAGGGTTGGGGAAAATGGTACCATCTCCCAAGTGGAGACACGGCCATCCAGAGCTCAGGAAACAGTGAGCGGTGTGCGAACAGGCAAGGACCTTGGTAAT
The DNA here is from genome assembly GCF_030435755.1 of Ochotona princeps. Taxonomy (NCBI): domain Eukaryota; kingdom Metazoa; phylum Chordata; class Mammalia; order Lagomorpha; family Ochotonidae; genus Ochotona; species Ochotona princeps. The sequence goes on from NC_080844.1 coordinate 27,611,593, forward strand.
GCCAGCCAGCCAGCCAGCAGGGCAGTTTTATGCTGTAATTTACAGAAGTTGAAATTAAATTAGATGGTAGTGTAGTTCTTTTTGCACGTTTGTATCTTTTGCTATTAAATTCTCCAACAGAGAAATAAAGTTCCCACCTCTCTGACTTTCCAGTACTAAGGGAAGTACAGAGAGACATGCCCTGTGTCTTGATGACTCCAAGAGGACTTGCAGCCTGTTTTTGAATGTGTTTTCAGTAAACAGACGTCTGGCAGATAAGACACCATTGTCCCACTTCAGAATGCCTCAATTCAGTTGCCAGTTCCAGCTCCGGGCTTCCTCTTCCAGCCAACGCAGACGCTGGGGAAACCACAGTGATAGCCACAGTAATTGGGGCCTGCCCGTAAGGATTGTTTTCATGGCTTGTGGTTCCTGGCCTCAGCCCCAGATGTGCCAAACTGCCCTGGCCATTATGGGCAGTTAGAGAATGAAAAGGATGAGATCTCTGTGCATCTCAAAGTTTTGAAGATTTTTTTTAATGTTTTTACAATGTTTCATTTTACGTTCCCGGTGTTACTGTTTGCTCTACAAACTAAACAGGCCAAACCTTCTTTAACCCTCCTTCATGAAGGATGGTAGAATTCAGGGAGCCTCAAAGAGAAAGGGACTCAACAGTGTCAGAGACTGTTGTAGGACATGGAGTGGCATGGGAGAATATTACTGAGTTTGAGATACAGAAAGAACTAGAATGGTTTGAGTAGATGAAAAGAAGGAAGCGGTTTAAGAAATATGAAAATAAAATGTTTTCATTTCCAAATCATTGCAAATAAGCTTAAATTTAAAAAGCAATGATGAAATCCCCAAGGCATCACTATGGATAAAAGCAGCAGCACCTGGCTTGCCATTTTCATTGGTGATACTTGCTTTTGTGTAATGGAGAAAAATTTGAATTTTCTATGAAAGCAAAATATTGGATTGCGTTTAGATGAGATGGTGCCGGGTCAAGCGTTGTCATGCTCATTTGCGTGATGACCGTGGATAGCTGAAGTTTAGAGTGAAGAGAAGTTTGACTGTTCTCCAGGACAACCGGGTTAGACCATGTAGATCCGGGCCCGGCGGCGTGGCCTAGCGGCTAAAGTCCTCGCCTTGAAAGCCCCGGGATCCCATATGGGCGCCGGTTCTGATCCCGGCAGCTCCACTTCCCATCCAGCTCCCTGCTTGTGGCCTGGGAAAGCAGTTGAGGATGGCCCAATGCATTGGGACACTGCACCTGCGTGTGGGAGACCCGGAAGAGGTTCCTGGTTCCCGGCTTCAGATCGGCGCGCATCGCCCATTGCGGCTCACTTGGGGAGTGAATCATTGGACGGAAGATCTTCCTCTCAGTCTCTCCTCCTCTGTGTATATCTGGCTGTAATAAAATGAATAAATCTTTCAAAAAAAAAAAAAGAAAATGTAGATCCAAGTTCGGTTCAGGGTCATTCACTTTGTGGTCAGGCAGCACTAAGTGAATTGCACAGAATAGGGCAGGATTCAAGTTCATGACTGTCCTTACTCATCTTTTTATTTGTGAGCAGTGATGTATTTTAGAAGAGGACATTTTCTCAATGTATTCAAAACTGGTTTGTGTGTGATTTTTTTTTCCTTTACCAGAAGCTTAAAAAAAATTGATTATAGCTGAACTCTCAACTTATCTTAGTCAACAAAGCTAATGTTAAGTTAGGGTTTTACAAATCCTGTGCTTACCAGGCTAAATAAAGTAAACAGTTCCTCTGAGTTCAGAGTTACTCAGAAGTCAAGAGTTGGTCAGCTGGTATGAGTAATGCTTGACCTCCTTGAAGTAGAGCAGTTCCCTAACCAGTCTGATTGGAATTGGAGAATGTGATGAATGTTGATTATGGACATGAATGTTTGCCTTTGTAGAGTTAGTTCACAATCTGAACTGTGTATCTCATCTATTTCTATATGGGCCCATATTGAGGCTTTACAAATGCAGTTAATTAAGTAACTTCAGAATGATTTTATTCAACAAGTAATATTGGGGTTCTGCTCTTAAGCTTGACATTGTATGAAATGCAAAATTTAATGAGTTTTGTTTTTGGTACAGAGGAAAGTTCTGCACAGGTATTAAAATGAGCAATTTTATCTTTTGTCATGCTTTGGCTTCAACATGTATTTGGTATCTAAATCACAAGGTCCTCTGTATTTGTATTATCCATAGAAAGCACAACAGTGGCTGTCCCACCTGCAGATTTATTTGCAGTGCCCTCCAGAATGGGAAATTGCAGCGGGTGGACTGGAACACTGGGCATTGTGCAAAGCCCTTCATCGTGGAGCTGTGGGAGCCATGTGGAACGCTGCCCACACATCACTGAGTTCACTTCACTGGAGGGCTTCATGGGGTTGGTAGACCCTGTGGAATACTCCGTCCAGGGTCAGCATTATTTCTCACCGTTTCTTTTGGTTGTGGTCTACCACATGGTAGGCTCTTGTGGTGGAAGTGGGCTTGTGGCTAGGAACGAGGAATTGAGAGGATGAGGAAGTTTAAGTCTGATTTGCTGTGGTTTTATTTTTTTCCCCTTAGTTTTCTCTTTTCCCCCCCCCCCCCCCTTAGTTTTCTTCCTTTTAGAGTAGAAACAAGAAGTTCTGGAGTAAAATCTGAAGGCTGGCTCCCACAACATGAAAATGCCAAACTTTGTAGCTCTTGATGACTGCTATTAAAAACACACACACCGTCTTTCAAAGGAGAATTTACTGTCTTTTTGTCTCCTTGGTGGTTTTAATTCAGAGTTTTTCCCCCATGTGTTTGTCCTTTGCTTCCCACATTCAGTTTTTACGTTTTTCTTTAAGGCTGTGAGCAAGTGCACTTAACCATTGTTTCACTAATGGAAATTCTCTACTTGCAGGGATTTTTAGCAAGAAATATTTTTTCTTAAAATTTGTTTAAAACAGACATATAGGTTATTTTGGCAGTGATGCGTGACCTCTTGCTACTTACACGGTGGCAAAATGACTCACAGGAAGTTTTATCACAGGGACAACATACATTACCACTAAGCCTCTGCTAGCTATTTGGATTCAGTTGGTCTTACACTGGCACAAATTGATTATTTCCAAGGATTTAGATTAAATTGTTTCCATTTCAGTTTATGTAACTGCTTCTCTTTTGCTTTATTATGATCTCTTTTATGTGGAATTACCAAAAGCCTTGATAATTTGTAGTCACTTTCACATTACTCTTAAAAGTCCAGTTAGACTGCAAATCAGCTTACCATACAGACAGCTTATTGTTTAATAGAAGAGAGTTTTAATCCAAAATTAAATTAAGCATAATAGTGGCACACTTTAAATTGTTCAAGATACAGAATTTAGGGCCCGGCGGCGTGGCCTAGCGGCTAAAGTCCTCACCTTGAAAGCCCCGGGATCCCATATGGGCGCCGGTTCTAATCCCGGCAGCTCCACTTCCCATCCAGCTCCCTGCTTGTGGCCTGGGAGGGCAGTCGAGGACGGCCCAAAGCTTTGGGACACTGCACCCGCGTGGGAGACCCGGAAGAGGTTCCTGGTTCCTGGCTTCGGATCGGCGCGTACCGGCCCGTTGCGGCTCACTTGGGGAGTGAAACATCGGATGGAAGATCTTCCTGTCTGTCTCTCCTCCTCTCTGTATATCCGGCTTTCCAATAATAATAATAAAATCTTTAAAAAAAAAAAAAGATGCAGAATTTAAAATTTCAGCTTCTTAGGTCCTGCTTTCAATGATACTCATTCCCAACTGATTATTATACACCATTTTAGGAACTGTTGAACCAGTTACAGGGGATGCATTTCCAATAAGTCTCAAGGGTTACAATTCCTCTCAGGATTCTGCAATCACCGAAATGTAATTCTGTCTGGTACCTATTAATTGTATTATCTTTTATTTATGAGCTTGCTATAAAAGATTTCCTTTGGGGCAAAAGTACCACTTTGGAAAAAAATCTAGAAGCCTTCTATTGCAAATTTGTATTTCTAGAATTCCTTCTTTTGATTCAGATTGTGATTCTATTTTAAAATTCATTATATTCTAATATTAGAGAACTACTATTTACACAGAATTGTTTTTTAAATGTTGTTAGCTGAGTTGCGTTTTGATTTCAATGTCTTCTGTGATGTTCCCCTACGTATGCTGTACCATTGTTCTCCTGATAAAAACATGCTATAGTTTCCCTTGAGTGAAACACAAGCCAGCACTGGTGCCCTGGTGATGCCCAACAACAGAGGGAAGGGGGATGATTCATATCGTTTGCTGCTTCCTGCAGTGTAGGATGCTTCTTACAATAGCCCATTTGAAACCATGAGTGTGACCTCAGTAAGTGGAGCTAGGAGGAGACGCACACAGAAGTTAGTGTTTCTGCTGTCCAGAGAAAAGAAACATACTTCACTTGAAGGGTCTAATAAAATACAGTCAAAAAGATAATTGGGAATAAATGGGAGTGCTATTTACTATTAATGATGGGTTTTTGAATTTAATGTCTGTTTTTAGTATACTTCATATATAGAACTTCTTTTATAGTAAGGATAGCCAGAAAACTGTTTCCATAGAAATAGGTTGTTTCAAAATGGGAGGAGACTGTTACGGATTTCCTGCTTTGCCATCTCATTTCATTGCACAATATTAAATTTATGAGTAGCAATAGTGGTGTGACAGTAGGTGCTTTCCTGGCGCCTTTATGTACAGCTAGCTGAAGGTCTAGCGGAGGTTCCCAAACACAGCTACCTTCTCTGCATATTTTTGCTTTTCTTGATTCCCTGGCACTGTGGGGGTAAATTTTACACCTAATTGAAATTATATTTTAGCTGTTTGTTCTCTGTACATTCTTTCAAAATCCGTTTTTCAAATGAATTAGTTTAAACAAATTGAGACAAAAAAGTAGCAATTGAAGAAAAATTAAAATCTGGTAAATACAAATATACCAGAGGGTCACCATAGTTAATACAGTTGAACATCAGACTTGAGCATGTCCCCATAAAATTTTACTTTTTAAGATTCACTGATTTTCATTGGAAAGATTTACAGAGAGAAGCAGAAACAGAAAGATGTTCCATCTGCTGGTTCACTGCCGAAGTGGACACAACAGTCAGAGCTGAGCCAGTTCGAAGCCAATAGCCAGGAACTTCTTCGGGGTCTTCCACACAGGTTTAGGGTCCCAAGACTTTCCCAGGTCACAAGCAGGGAGCTAGAAGGGAAGTGGAGCAGTCTGGACACAAACTGGCACCCTTAGGGGATCACTGCACTTGCAGAGGAAGGATTAGTTGGTTCAGCCATCACACCAGGCCCTCCATGAAATATTTTTAAAAAGAATGATACAGTTCTAATATGACAGAAGGAGAGGCATCATCATTTTCTTAAAGAAAACTAAGCATTGCATTGAATTCCAAAGTAAATTTCATACACGATTTCCTACACTTTTACAAAAACAGCCTTTAACACTCTTCTGTAGCATTTGTCTTCAGTAGGTTCTTATAATATACTTAAAGAAAAAATCAACACTATGGTATGTGCTTTCCACCGAAAGAAGATGGGTATAATAGTTGGGGAACATAACCTGGTGGTCAAACTTGATCCAAAGTTAGGATAACATCATTTAGGGAATAAAGATTGAGTATAAGAACGGAGGGGCCCAGCACAGCAGCTCAGTGGCTGAATCTTCACCTTGAAAGCTTGGGGATACATTTTGACGCCAGTTTCTGTCCTGACTGCTCCGTTGTCCTTCCATTTCCCTGCCTGTAGCCTGGGAAAGCAGTGGAGGACAAGCCAAAGCCTTGGGACCCTGCACCTGCGTGGGAAAACTGGAAGAGGCTCCTGGTTCCTGACTTAGGATCAACTTAACTCTGGCTGTTGTGCCCACTTGGGGGAAAAACCCCCGGATGGAAGATCTTTCTGGCTTCCTTCTCTCTGTAAATCTGATCTGCTTTTCCAATAAAAATAAGTAAATCTTTAAAAGAAATAGAAAGAAAGAGAGAGAGAGAGAAAAGGAAGGAGGAAGGAAGGAAGGAATTGCCTGTATTTTTCAAAAGAATGGGGACTGGCAGAGGAATCCCTGCATGTTGACCATCGTTTGTCCAGGCTGTCTTACATAGCTTCTGTCCTGATTACAAGATAACTATTTTTAGAAATGTTTTTGAAGATATAGAAAAAAAATGGAAAAGAATGGCTCACTTAATTTTTGAAACTAAAATTTTGGATCGGCAGGGACCTGGACTGTCATTCCAATATGGGATGCCATCACTGCAGGTGGCTGCCCGAACAAGCTCCACTAGAAAGCCAGCTTCAAGAGAATGGTTCTGATGGGTTTATATATATGGATGTGATGGGCTATGTAAACTTATTATTGAATTTTTTTCCAGAAAAAAATTTTTAAATTTTTTATTTATTTATTTGCAAGGGGGAGGGAGACAGAATTCCCATCCACTGGTTCAATTTCCCAGTGCTTGGGATCCAGGTCTGACCAAAGCTGCGTCTAATTCTTTGACAAGGGTGCCAGGCTTCACCCGTTGCCTCCCAGGGGAATCTGGATTCAGCAGACAGAATCAAGACCTGAACCCAGGCATCCCAGTCGGTCCTGGGTTCATACCTGCCCCCATACCTGCCCCATAGAGTAATTTTTGGCGACACAAATTCCATGATATAGTACATGAAATTGCTCATTGTAAGCCATGTACACTATGTCATGACATTTCTATGGCTACACATTCATTATATTTGTGTGTATCTTTAGGATCTAAGATTTCGTGACCATAACAAATGACATAGAAGTTTTGTTAGTAATTTAAAGTTATTTTAAATGCTTTGAAGGTTATTTAAATGCCTATTGTCATTAATATACCACACTACAGAGCTCTGTCATTGCAGTTAGAAACCAGTGCTTCCTAAAATAATAGCACGAAGGACTAAGTTTTTATTACCACAGATTTTCTGTGTATGTGTGCATGTGTGTGTTATATTTATATTTAGGTATATGATGAAAATCACTGAGAATCTGTATACAATAAAATATACAATAAAATGTTGTCGATGATTATCTCTGACTAGTAGAATTAGGGACATTTTTATTTTACTTTTGATGATTTCCTGAATTTTCCAAGTATTTCTTTAAGAATATTTTTTTTGTGATGAAATAAAAGGATTTAAATTTAATGTAATTTTCCCCCCAAACATCTTACTTTCCATGAAACTTTTATCTAAATTACTGAGGACTAGGCATGCGGCAGCATGTTAAGCCACTCTTTGGGACACTCACAGAGTCTTTGTTGCTAATGCACCTAAGTGGCGGCAGATGATGTATGAAGCACATGGGTGGCTGGCATACAAGCAGGAGACTCCAGTGTACTGCCTGGCTTCTGCTGGATCCTGTCCCAGTCCACCTGCTGCCAACTTTTGGGGAATGGACCAGCCCCTCTCTCTCTTTGTCCTTTTCTCTTTCTCTCTGTCTTTCAAGTAATTACATAGATCTTTTTTTTTTTTCTATTTTAATTTTATGATACAATTCCCTAGGCTTTGGGATTTCCCTTGCCCACTCCCCAAATTCGTTCCCCCTCACTGATTTCCCCTATATTATCACAATAGTGCAGTCTTTCATAAGCAGTCATCAGTCCATCATCCTGCTGTTTAAGTGTATCCTGACATTGCATACTGGTTATACATAGATATTTTAAAATCACTAATACTGAAGTTTTTAAAAAATATGTTCTAACTTTCTTTTCTGAATAGATTTACAAAGTTTGTGCAAACTTACACTTGTCTGTTTTCTGTTTCTATGGGTTAGGTTTTGTATAGTTTAAGTTTATACTGTTGTGTTTGATTAGTCTTCTCCTACTTTTTACTTTCAGGCTGGTGTTTGGAATGCTTTATCCTGCATATTATTCATACAAAACTGTGAAAACAAAAAACGTGAAAGAATATGTGAGTATAATTTTTGAGGGATTAATTCTAATTTAATATCTGTGATGTGCAACACTAGTAATATTTTGGGTTAAAATGTTACATAAATGTGATGTAATGAAATTTATCTTTTTTAAAAATCAACTTTGGCATCTAAATTAGTGTGTGGTTCCCAAGATGAATGATTGACTGGCTCTTCATTTAGTCTATAAATTCCAGTATAACAAGGGGATTTTTTTGTTTGACTTAGGAAATGGAAAGTGGTTTGTGATAACTTTTACCCTCATAAATTTATGGTACACCAATAATGTATTTCTCTGAACATAAAGTTTTTTCCTCTATTTCTGATTGATTTTAATGAGCAAACACCCTATCACTACTCACAATTACAATCTTTTTCTTCTTGACTCAGACTATTTGTGATGATTTCACTTTTAATCATCAGTATTTCTTCTCAAAGTTTTCCGTTTCCCAATATTTGTTTTATTTTGTTTTTGCTAATTGTTTTTTTTTAAATTTCTGATATTTCTCTAAATTCTCAATTTCAACCATCCCCTTTAATAGTAAATGAGCTGGGCCCGGCACAGTGGCCTAGCAGCTAGAGTTCTTGCCTTGAACGTGCCAGGATGTCATTTGGGTACCAGTTCTAATCCTGGCCACCCCGCTTCCCATCCAGCTCCCTGCTTGTGGGCTGGGAAAGCCGTCAAGGATGGCCCAAAGCCTTGGGACCCTGCACCCTCGTAGAGAGTGCAGGAACCACCTGGAGGAGGTTCCTGGCTCTTGGCTTCAAATCAGCTCAGCTCCAGCCGTTGTGCTCATTGGGGAGTGAATCATTGGACAGAAGATCTTCCTCTCTGTCTGTCCTCCTCTCTGTATATCTGAATTTTGCAATAAAAATAAATCTTAAAAAAATAGTAAATGATTTTCCCTACCTGTAATTCCTGGCACAATTTATTATTTTTGATGAAGTGAATTTGCAGAGGGTGGCACAACCATACGTTGTTGGTTGCTAATCAGGAAGTGTAAGGAGTCATTATGAAGATAAATGCATGGAAGTAATCATGGCTCTTTAAACACTGAGCTAATAGTCACATAACACAAAATTAACCATTTAGACCAACATTTAGTACCATCAGATTATTGCTCAAACACTATAGCTGGTTCCAAAATGTTTCCATCACTCCAAAATAAAACCCCTTGCCCGAAGCAGTGATTTCCTATCCTCCTCTTCCCCTAACTCAGAAGTGTGCTTTCTGATTTATGTGGGTTTGTCTATTCTGGATATTTCGTATAATTGGAATGGTGTGACAGGTGACCTTTCCATGTGTGCTTGTTTTCACTTACTGTGTTTTCCATCTGTGTTTTAGCATGCATGAATGCTGCTTTGCTTGGCGTATCTGAGTACGGATGTGCTGCCTCTTGCTTATCCGTTTTCTGCTGACATTTGAATTATTACTACCTTTGGCTAGTATGAATAGTGCTGTCACAAACATTCATTTGCTGAAATTTGAATACTTTTTTTTTAGTCTTTTTCGATGTATAGCTATGGTTCTTTGTAACAGATCTGGGATGATCAAGGATTATATCATTGCTTACTTTGAATTTGGGGGGCTTGGGGAGTGGAAGCAGAGATTTTAACTAATTCTATTGAACTTTTATAGCCATTGTTTTCTTTAATGTAATACTAATTTTTGAAGTGAAGTATTTATAGGTTATTTAGAATGCTGGAATTTATCTGGCAGAGATCAAGAAATTACTTAGTTGAGCTCTAGAATTTTTCTTCTTGTTATTAAGTATGTCTTGAATCTATAGTCGGTGAAACAATCTTTAAGATATGGGACCACAATAAGTCCTACTTGTGTAAATACCCTTTCATAAATACCTTGAAAAATATATTCCAATGTACACTGTAATAAATACTTCAAGTATTGGTTTGAAATGTTGGCATAGGGCCCGGCGGCGTGGCCTAGCGGCTAAAGTCCTCGCCTTGAAAGCCCCGGGATCCCATATGGGCGCCGGTTCTATTCCCAGCAGCTCCACTTCCCATCCAGCTCCCTGCTTGTGGCCTGGGAAAGCAGTTGAGGACGGCCCAATGCATTGGGACACTGCACCTGCGTGGGAGACCCAGAAGAGGTTCCTGGTTCCCGGCATCAGATTGGCGCACATCGGCCCGTTGCGGCTCACTTGGGGAGTGAATCATTGGACGGAAGATCTTCCTCTCTGTCTCTCCTCCTCTGTGTATATCTGGCTGTAATAAAATGAATAAATCTTTAAAAAAAAAAAAAGAAAAATGTTGGCATAGGACCCAGTGTTATGGCATAACGGTTGGGGTCCTCGCCTTGAACGTGCCAGGATCCCATATGGGCACCTGTTCTAATCCCGGTGGTCCTGCTTCCCATCCAGCTCCCTGCTTGTGACTTGGGGAGGCAGTTGAAGACCGCCCAAAGCTCCCACGTGGGAGACCTGGAGGAGGCTCCTGGGCTCTTGGCTTCAAATTGGCTCAGCTCCAGCCATCACGGCCGCTTGGGGAGTGAATCATAGGATGGAGGATCTTCCTCTCTGTCTCTCCTCCTCTCTGTACATCTGCCTTTCCAATAGTAAATCTTTTTTTTAAATGTTGGCATTTTTTGTTTTTAGAAGCCATTTCTTCTCTTCCTCAATAGTGCTCCTCAAACTGTGCGATAAAGGACTGGTTTTGCTTTGCTTTATTTTGTTTTTGTTTCCCCATGTCATAGACCAATTTGTTTGTAAAATGAAAAAAAAAAAAAACTAATCACTGAAAACATGAAATTGAAAAAACAAAAGAGAGAGAGAAAGCCAGGAACACAAAATGCAACCCACTGTTTTAACAAATCCTAGATTCAGTAGACATGAAGTTACTATCAACTTTTGAACTTAGAGCAACAACACAGTAACACTTCACAGCATTGTACAGTTCCCTGGACAGCATTCTGCCTATGGTGCAATGTTTTAATTTAATTGAAAGTATTTTTGAATGGTAAAAATAAGCATAATTCTTCATTTCCAAACCGTGAAGATAGCCATTGAGGAGTGCATTACTGCCCAGAGCTTAACAAGCCTGAAGCCTCTGTGATGCTGAAGGTAATTAACAGTGTGGGTATAGCCAGGGTGATAGGTCTGTGACTTTGAACTGGTTCCAACCTCTTATGCTTCTGAGAGACCCAGGATACAGGATAACAGATGTGTTTCTTTGGGGGGTCTTTGCTGAAGATATTCTCCCATTTCCCCTCCCAAATCTACGTGGTTGTATGGGGGAAATGCCAAGTATACATTGAAAATGAAGAAGCCAGTGCTGTGCTGTTGCAAATTCAGCCTCTGCCTATGGTGCCAGCATCCCCACCTGCTGCGCTTCCAACCCAAATGCCTGCAGATGGCCTAGGAAAGTTGTGCAGGATGACCCCAGTGCTTGAGCCCCTTGACCCTCAAGGGAGCCGGGAAGAGACTCCCGGCTCCTGGCTCCTGGCTTCAGGCCAGCGCTGGCCATCACAGCCCTTGGGGCATGTCTCAGTGCATGTGAATCTTTCTTTGTCTCTCCTTCTCTGTCTGTAATTCAGTCTTTCACATACAAATAAGCAACTGTCTGGATGTGAAGTTCTAATAATTTAATGATTTGTTAACAACAGGAGCAGAAATACCATCCCCCAAAATAAAAGAGGGCAATAATGTGAAGATATTAAATACATTATAATAGAAATTAGATTTCATATATAAGTGAAGGCTAAAATATAAAGCTGGAAAGATGTTTTCTAGATATTGGCATAACAACTATTATTAAAAATCAGTTCATTTACTGATATGCCTCAATATCGTTTCTTTTTTTTTTAAAAAAAGATTTATTTATTTTTATTGGAAAGTCAGATTTACAGAGAGAAGGAGAGACAGAAAGATCTTCCATCCACTGGTTCACTCCCCAAGCAGCTGCAATGGAGTTGAGCCAATCTGAAGCCAGGAGCCAGGAACTTCTGCCAGGTCTCCCACGTGGGTGCAGAGTCCCAAGGCTTCGGGCAGTCCTTGACTGCTTTCCTAGACCACAAGCAGGGAACTGGATGGGAAGTGGAGCAGCCAGGATACAAACTAGTGCCCATATGGGATCCTGGCACGTGTCAGGCGAAGACCTTAGCCACTAGCCCCACCTCAATAAAATTTTAGTGTTAGCTTTTAAAGACTTAAAAATATGATTTTGTGCATTTTATTCCCTTAATACAACACTTAGATTTTATTACTTATTAATTTGTAAAATTGGAGATTGTTAAGGCTAATGTAACTGAAACTTTCCTTATGCTTCATACATTAAAGTTTTATTCTTATTCAAACTGATGAGAGACCTAAGATTTTACATTAATATATACATGTATGGGTGTATTTAGATATTTTGTTTATTTATTTATGTAAAAGTAGATCTACAGAGAGAAGGAGAGACAGGGAGAAGGATTTCTATCCCCTGGCTTACTGCCCATAATGGCCAGAGCTGAGCCAACCTGAAGCCAGGAGCCAGGAGCTTCTTCCAGGTTTTCCACATGGGTGTAGGGGCCCATGGATTTAACCCATCCTCCATTACTTTCCCAGGCACAATTGCAGGGAGCTGGGTCAGAAGTGGAGCAGTTGAGCCTCGAACCAGCACCCGTATAAGATGTAGGAGTTTGCTTAACCTGCTTCACCATGCAACTAACCCCTAGATACCTACTTTAAAAAAATGTAGAGTTATCCGTACATAATTATGCTGTGCTGCTGTATCTCTAAGAATTTTTTAAATTAACCATTCTTTGAGTTGAAGATGAGTAATTAAAACCTGAGGAAGGACACAAGTAAATGACTAGAGCTCGCTTGGTAATTATGTAGTAATCTACTCCATCTCTCAAATAAGTTAGTGCTGAAAGCAAAATGGCTAGGCACTGAAATAGGTCAAGTTCTGCCTTTCACAAGAACATGTGATCAAACCCAAAAGACCTTCCAGGAACCACGTGGTTGTCCAGTAAGCTGTCAGGGAGACTGGATCGAGATGCCACCTTGGAATCATATTGTCGTGCACATACATAATTTTCTTCCAATTTCAAACTATGCTTGCATATTATTATTTCCAATCACTGATCTAACAAGGCAGCTTTCCTTCTGGAGGCGTTAAGGGAAAAAATTCTTTTCGTTCCCTTTTCTAGCTCCTTCTGGCTGCCGGCATTCCCTGGCTTACGATTCTCTTCCTCTAGCTTAGATCCAGCAGTGTTAGACCAAGGGGTTTTCTGTGCCAACTTTCTGGTTCTCTCTCTTCTACTTCCCTCTTCCACTGATAAGGTGCTTTATGATTCCATTCCAACTTTATTAGCACTGGATACTCTCCCTGTTCTTTAAATTCAAAATTTTTTTATTTGAAAGGCAAAGTTTCAGACAGAATTGAGAGACTGAGAAAGAGATCTTGTATCTGCTGATCTTCTCCAATGTCTCAATAAACAGGGCTAAGCCACAATGGGGCCAGGAGCCTGAGCTCCATCCAGGTCTCTCATGTGCATGGTAGGGAAACAAACACTTGTACTATCTTTGGCTGATTTTAAGGGAAATTAGCAAGGAGATGGATCATAACTGCAGCAGCTAGGATTTGAAATAACCCTTGGATGAAATGCCAGTGTCTTAGGTGCTGGCTTAACCCACTATATCATGATGCCTGCCCCAAATTTCCCCACTGTAACGCTGATTGGTTAGTAACTTGAATTCCACCTGCAGCCTTGTTTCTGCTTTATCTTATCTACCACACCCGTATTCACAGTTGGGATTAGCACCAGACTTTACTCTGCATCCCTACAAAGCAGACATGGAAGCTGTCCCAGTGGTACAGGTGCAAAGAAGTGCATGCACCTGCCCGTGGTCACATGGGCCCTCAGTACAGGGTAGGCCCCAGATCACAGTGTTCTCTTCCTAGTGTTTATTGCATTCCCCCATACTACCTTTAGATATGTAGATGAGGAACAGAGCTTCCCAGAACTGGAAACTGCTTTCACAGCCATCAGTGAATTTGCTCTTGGCAGATTCAAAGGTGCATTCCTATGGAGCACAACCAAATGGATGTTTTTCTAGGAAGGACGGTTCAGGCAGCTTAACCAATACTGAGGCAGGATTGTAAGTCTCTAAACTGTGAACTAAGTGATTACAATGAAATTAGAAGTTTCTTACCTTCTCTAATATTAGAAATGCTAGAGTCTTGACAGTCCTTTAAGTTACTTTCAATTTAATTTCACTTTGACAAAGATTTGAATATTACTTTCTCACACCCACTCGCTAAAGTGGCTGAGTCTCACCTAAAAACACAGGCAACCCACTTAAACTGACACCAACAGTTTTATTAGAACTCTTCCCTATTACATTTTCCTGTATGGTATGCCTTTATCCAGAGTTGCTATAGTTTCTTGTAAAATAACTTGCTCAGAATCGTTATCATTATATACTAATGTCCCCTTACACTATATAATATTTTATTTCTTAGTCATACATTCATTTGTGTTTGTCTCTCCCACCAGAATAAACTCCATAGGGAAGATTTTTATTGTTTTGTGAATTGTGCCCCCATACATAGACAATACATGTTGCTTGGTATGCACCTAATTTTTTAATGCAAAAAAAAAAAAAATCAAGAAGGGAGAAAGTCGACTTCTAGGCATGAATCAGATGTTAAATTGTGCTTAAAAGAGCACAGAGCTTTCTTCAGTGAGCTAATCTGCTGTCTGAGCTTTGGTTCTGCGAGTTAGAAGGTGTCCCTTAATTCCATAGCACTTGCCTCCAAGCCCAGTTTCTTTACGGTATTATGTTATGACCTAAATTCTGCTGCTATCTACTTCCAAATCAGTTCCAGAAAGCAAACATTTTTCAATTAATTTGCTTCTTCCCACCCTAACTACTACCCTTTCCCTTAAGCCTGTAAATGGTAGATGGCACCTGATAAAACAGATGCTGTGTTCAAATCAAAACAAATGGAAAGTGCTGTGTATTTTGGCAACCGTCCTTTCTTCCTTTGCCTATTTTTAAAACAGAGCTTTCCTAGGATATAATTTCCTGTATAGTGTGCCTGATATGGCCTACTTAACAGACTTCTCAGTCTTGCAGTAACTGAGATGTAAGCTTACTGATGAATTAATATGCTTTTGCACATTTTTCCAGGCTCATACCATCTCACAACTGAAAACAGAGTATTTACTTCCAAATCATGTGTAATTGCTGTAGCTTTTCTAGGAAACTAGTATTCTTATTTCAAGAATGTTGGCTAAAACAGCAGTGAAAAGCACTCAAAAATCGAAATCAGGGATTTGGCCTGTAGGATCACTGTGAGCAAGAACAAAGAACTGGGCCAACTGGGGGATTACTCTTTAGGTGGCCTAGAAATGGCCCTCTGAAAATCTGTTGACTCTGTTTTTGAAAGTGATCTTATCTTTGAAGTTTCAGGTGATGGGAAAATGAACAAATGTTCCATGTGCCAGTTCTACAGTTGTTACTGGTTTAGCAGAACCTGAAGTTGTCTGGTGGTTTTGGCGTGGTTATATAAAGAACTTTTCTGCATTGTTGTGAAGTGTTCCCTTTATATTTTGGATTAAAAATATTTATTTTATTAAAGGGTTTTAGTGATTTGGAAAGTTTAAAGTGTAGACTGCCGAGGAAGGTGAGAGTCTTACTGAAAATTAGTTTGTTCAGGCCTCATGTCTGTCTGTTTATTTTTCATTCTGATTTATTTTTTCTAATAAGTTTTTTGTTTTTTTTTTTAACACATTTTTTTTTGAAAGATTTATTTATTTTTGTTACAAAGTCAGGTATACACAGAGGAGGAGAGACAGAGAGGAAGATCTTCCGTCCAATGATTCACTCCCCAAGTGAGCCGCAACAGCCGGTGCTGTGCTGATCCGAAGCCAGGAACCAGGAAACCTCTTCCGGGTCTCCCACGCAGGTGCAGTGTCCCAAGGCATCGGGCCGTCCTCAACTGCTTTCCCAGGCCACAAGCAGGGAGCTGGATGGGAAGTGGAGCTGCCGGGAATAGAACCGGCGCCCATATGGGATCCCGGGGCTTTCAAGGCGAGGACTTTAGCCGCTAGGCCACGCCGCCGGGCCCTTCCTTGCTTTTTCTTAATTTCTCAGGTGGACATTTTGAGTTAATTTCCTTCTCTGAAAGATGATTTAGTAGCTACCCCGTTTAATAGCTTCCCATTATATGCATACATAATTCCCAGCCCCCAGAGTTTCTCAGTATCATTACGTTTGGATCAATATTCCATGGTTAGAGTGATGTTCAATACCTCAATTTGAAAGAAGCAATCAAATACAGAGCACGGCATCTGGAGGGGGCAGCCTGGATGAACATTTCTGCCACACCCCATAATGGGTGATCTTTAGAGCAAGTTATCTGACTGTACTGTGCCAAACTTCATTATCTATAAAACTAGAGCAGTTGTTGATACTGCCTCTTCAGGCGGTCATGAAGGTTACATGGGTTGATGAATGGGAAGGTAACAGTACATGTTTTCATTCTATAAACTACTCTTTGTCACCAATCCCCACGGTATCCTACCATTGCCCTTCCTTTCCCTGGTGCTTTTCCTCACTTTGCTGTTGTTTCCATTTGTTTTGTGTTCTGTGCTTGTTGCAAATTCAGACCGAAGGTCTTCCTTGGGCAGTCAGACACATGTCTTCTCGGTGCATTCACTCTGAGCTGGCTCTGGTTTCGGGTTTCCTAATTTCTTGCCTGCCTCCCTTTTTTCTTTTTTGACTTCCTTGATGGAATGAACCCCTCCGGAGAAGGCTAGCGGGACAGGTCAGGCTTTCAAGCTGCTGGGTTAGGAATCATTTTCCTTCAAGATGCTGGAAGCGTTTTCTGCACTGTCGTGACTTCTCATGTCGCTGTTGAGAAGTCTGAAGTAATTTTGATTCTTACCTGGCTCCCCCAGTCAGGAAGTTTGTGGGCTCTTTTCCATATTCCCCCTTGTTTCAAAACTCCATGATGATATGTATTTCCATTGTTATAAAATTTCATGACTATGTGCTTTTTGTAAAACTATTATAATTGATTTTGCTAAACCCTCAATAATCCGTTTTAATCTGGGAATCTTGTCCTTAAGCACTGGAAAATTTGGTTAAAAGTATTTCTTTAATGATTTTCTACACTCCATTTCCCCTGTTTTGGATTCCCTTGGCTCAGTCGCAAGGATGATGACCTCATGCTTCCCCATCCCCTGATCTGTCCTTCTCTTCCCATTTGCACCTTTGTGCTCTTTTCTAACAATGTTCTTCGATTTTATCTTCAGCCCTTCAATGGGTCTTTTTATTTTCTAATTTCCTAATTAACTTTTAAGAGCCTTTTTAATACTCTGAACATTCCTTTGTCTAAAGCATCCCATTCTTACTTTATGTGTGAGATTTCTTTTTTTCTGAGGACTTATATGATGATTTGAGGGACATAATTCAATTCTGTCTTTTTCTTGGCTTCAGCCTCTAATTTTCGTAAACACTTTCTTCAAATGCTAGATGATCCTTGGTTCTCTTGTGCTCATAATTTGAGTGTAACAGTGGAAAGCTGACTGCTCTTTGGCCTTACAGCAATGCAGCAGCCAAAAAAGATTAGACATTTCAATTTCCCTTGAAAGTGCTTCTTAAAGGTTCTCTTTCCTGGAGGTTGATCTGACTAGACCGTTGTATTTGCTCCTGGGGCTGTGTAAGGATGTACCAAACTGTGTGGCTTAAAGCAGCAACCACATCCCAGGTTCTGGAGGCTGGAAGTCTGTATGTGAAGATCCCGTGAGGCTGTATTGTCCCTGAAACCTGTTAAGACTGCCCACTCACACTTGAGTTGCCTGATGTTGTCCCCTAGTTATCTCCATGGTTCTAAATTCTCTTCTCATTCATTTTGAATTAAGGGTCCACACTATTCCAGTATGACCTCATCTTAACCAAATTGCATCTTCAAGGACCCAGTTTCTAAATAAGGTCCTAATCTGAGGTGATGGGGGTTGGGACTTTGTATTAGTTTGTTGGGTTGCCATGGCAAAATACCACAGTCTGGCTGTCTTGAAACCATGGGGATTACTGTCTTACAGTGCTGGAGGCTGGAAGACCAAGGTCAAGGCACTGTCAGCAGTGCTTCTTGGTGAGTCCAGTCTTCCTGTCTTGGGGAAGGCCACCTGCTCACACATCCTCACGTGGGCTTTCCTCTGTGTACACATGAAGACAGAGATCCCTGTGTTCCTTGGCAGATTACATCCCGAGCCACATGACCTCATTTACCCCTGACTACCTGCTTACTTACAGGCATCCTGTTCAAATACAGCCCTGCTAGGAGTCAGGGCTACCACCTGTAATTACACAGCAGATAGAATTCTGTAATGGATGGCTATCAACATTGGGTTGGGGATACACATTCAAGCGGTAACCAACCTGTTCTTGGAAAAGTATCTATGTCTGTGTCTTTAGACATTTCCTTTGGTGCCAATCAGCTGCTTTCACAGAAGATTCATCCATCTGGTAAGGTTGCCGGCCTTCTAGTGAGCACAAAGCCAAGTTAGAGACATTCAGCTTATAAACTTGAACCTAAGCATCAATAGCCACACTTGGTGCTGTGGCAGAGATTTCAAAGTCTAGACCACTCCTGATAGACCCTCTCTAGGCTCCCCTGGAAACAGCAGAACATTGGCAGCAGCTAAGGCAGGAGACTCTCTGGGTTCTGGACCAAGTGTGTGGGCCCCTGCCAAGCACACAGGCGATCCAGCTGGAGTCTCAAACTCCTGGCTGGCCCAGGTCTTCCCTGTAGCTGTTTTGGACAGTGAACAAGCAGATGGAAGATCTTTTTCTCTCACTCATTCTCCCTTTCACTCTGACTTTTGAGTAAATAAAATGTTTGTAAAAAAATAAATAAATAAAAACATTATTTGTTCATGATCACCTTGAGGTCATTGCGATAGATTTCAACTTTAAGAAATAAACGTCGGGCCCAGCGCCGTGGCCTAGCGGCTAAAGTCCTCGCCTTAAATGCGTCAGGATCCCATATGGGCACCGGTTCTAATCCCGGCAGCTCCACTTCCCATCCAGCTCCCTGCTTGTGGCCTGGTAAAGCAGTGGAGGACGGCCCAATGCTTTGGGACCCTGCACCCATGTAGGAGACCTGGAGGAAAGTTCCTGGCTCTTGGCTCTGGATCGGCACAGCACCGGCTGTAGTGCTCATTGGGGAGTGATGGAAGATCTTCCTCTTTGTTTCTCCTCCTCTCTGTATATCTGACTTTGTGATAAAAATAAGTAAATCTTTCAAAAAAAAAAAAGAAAGAAATAAACGTCAAATTTGAGTGAGACGATTCACTTGGAAGATTTAAAAATTGCCTAGCATAGTTAAAATTTTAGAATATGAATTAAAGTAACACTTAACCTTCATAAAATAAATTGAAAGTATTCCCAAAATTTTCACACTAGGATACAGCCAGCAGCCTTAGCTTCCCGTCCTTTTTTGCTTCTGATGAAAATGCTTTGGAAAATACACATAGGAAAAAAAATTCTCATAACACTTAAATAAGAGGCTAAGCCAGGTTTTTGCTAATATGTAGGAACAATTCCACAAATCACAGCGCCAATGGAAATGGAGTTTTAAGACTGGGACAGATCCTGTTGTTTCCATTAAAGGAAATGTTGCTAAGAAGTAAATTGGAAGGAGGCCTAGCCACCTCCACTCTCAGTCCCTACTGGTAGAAGAGCTTAAATTCACAAAAGCTGCAATAATGAAAAACTCCACTTCTTGCACCCTCGTGCCGGGAAAGCTGCATGTCGAGGCAGCCACGGTTCTGCCTTGCCTTGGTTGACTCTGGAACCAGGCACCTCACTACCATGAACACAAGCCCCATAGGATTCAAACAGCAGAGATTATGACTGGAAGAGAAATGAAAAATGCACAAGGAGACTGATTCAGAAAGACAGTTACACATGCCACAGTTTACATTCTTCAGTATAACAGCTTGTAGAGGACCTTATTTTGAATATTCAAAAAAGGAAACATTCAACTCACAAAGCAAGCAGTCAAAAGTAAAAGATCCTATAAAGAAGGGATGATGAATAAAGCAATAATATAAAAGAAAAAAAAAAAGCAGAATGAGAGGAGTTAATATATCTAAGAATTATTGTCTGAATGTGGTTAATAAGCACTTGAGATACCCAAGTGTCATGGCACAAGTGTCAAGCTGCCACTTGGGGTGCCTGCATCCAATATCCGAGTGCCTGGTGTGAGGCTTGGCTGGATGTCTGATCCAACTCCAAGCACTTGGTCTCCTGCCAGCCACAAGGGAGGCCGGAATGGCCTTCCTAGCTCCTGAATTCACCTGGCCTACCTTCGGCTGCTGCAGGCATCTGGAGGGTCAACCAACAGAGGAGGGACCTCTCTGTCTGCCTGTCACTGTCACTTTCCAGCGAATAGATGAGAGAGAAATGGCTAAAGTAGAAGCAATTTAAAAAGGTTTACACTATTAGAAACAAAAGGATTTAAGCAGTCCATACTAAATTTAAGTAACAAAGAAACTATAATCTTTGTTGTTAAAAAGTATTTGATCTTATAATAATATCAGACGCACTTGATTTTCTTCTTCAAGCAAAGGTTAGATAGTGCATGCAGGCATTTTTCTGCCTTCACACAATAAATTAATGGAGCCACTTGGGGAAGTATTTGACACTCACATTATGTTTGAACTTGATTTCGGCTTCTGATGAAAGTTCTTTCCTTCTGTCTGAAGCAGACAGCTCCACTCTTAGGGAGAGAATGTGAGCTGTCAGTGTCAAGGCTCTGGCCTCTTGGAATGAAGAGACAACGGGGCATCTCCCTGAAGCCTTGGAGAAGAGGAGACTCGTGGGCTGCCCCTCCCTGACTGCTGGCTGGAGCCTCATCTGTCCAGTTGATGTCTGTGCACAGTGCACCTCGGAAACATACTCAAGTGATTCTAAATGAAAATCAAGTGGAAACATTGATTAAATTCCATCCAATTTTTTAAGGATTTCTTTTTAAAAGATTTATTTATTTTTATTGGAAAGTCAGATTTAAAGAGACAAGGAGAAACAAAGATCTTTCATCTGCTGGTTCACTTCCCAAGTAGCTGCAATGGCCAGAGCTGAGCCGATCCGAAGCCAGGAGCTTCTTCAGGTCTCCCACATGGGTGCAGAGTCCCAGAGCTTTGGGCCCTCCTCTACTGCTTTCCCAGGCCACAAGCAGGGAACTGGAAGGGATGTGGAGCAGCTGGAATATGAACCAGCGTTCATATGAGATTCTGGAGCATGCAAGGCGAGGACTTTAGCTACTAGGCTACTGTGCCAGGCCTGGTTTTTAGAAGATTTGTTTATCATTTCATTTGGGGCCAATCCTCAGCCTTTGCACCAGCCATGGCAGCCATGTGAGGCATGAACCAGCAGATAGAAAATTTTTCTCTCTTTCACTCTAGCTCTGTCATTTTGACTTTCAGGTAAAAATATATAAATCTTTTTTAGAAAAAGATTTGTTTAAATTAAAAAATTTTTTTTCAATCTTTTTTTAAGAAAGATTTATTTATTTTTATTACAAAGTCAGATATACAGAGAAGAGGAGAGACAGAGAGGAAGATCTTCCATCCAATGATTCACTTCCCAATGAGCACAACGGCCAGAGCTGTGCCGATCCAAAGCCAGGAGTCAGGAAACTCCACCAGCTCTCCCACGCGGGTGCAGGGTCCCAAGGCCTTGGGGCATCCTCCACTGCTTTCCCAGGCCACAAGCAGGGAGCTGGATGGGAGAGTGGAGCTGCTGGGATTAGAACCGGCGCCCATATGGGATCCCGACACATTCAAGGCAAGGACTTTAGTCACTAGGCCACGGCGCTGGGCCCCAAAATAAATAAATCTTAAAAAAAAATTCTATTTGAAAAACAGATTGATAGAGAGAAGGAAGGACAGAGCGAGATCTTCCATCTGAAGGCTTATTACCCAAATGACTGACATGGTCAGATCTGGGTTGGTCAAAGCCAGGAACCAGGGACTTCTTGTGAGTTTCCCAGGTGGAGTGGGCCTGGGAACTCCCACCCATTTTGAGTCCCAGGTGGGTGGCGGGAACGGTTGTTAGGAACCCAGACTGGCATGCTGGTATGGTGTGCTGGTGGACAGGGCTTGTGGACTTGTTAACATGCTTGAGTCCCAGTTAGGAAGAGAAGTAGTGTGCCAGAGAGTGCGGGAGGACTGGCTGTGGCAGGATGCCACCCTGCCAGAAGACTGGGCTGGGAAAACCATGTGCTAGCAGGCGTGGGGGCTCTGGACTGATCAGGGAAGGGATATGGGGATGTGTGGGAGGGGGGACCACTGAGGAAGTACTTTGCAGGTGAGGACTGACTGACAAGACCGCTGTACTTGCAGGGGGCTTAGGCCAAGCAGTTGGATAGGTGAAACTGGAAGACCTTTCTGGGTCATACTGGTGCACACGCCCATGTGGGAGACCTGAGCTAGGCAGGCTAGCTCAACCACTGCTGACATCTGCCCACTGGCACCACACTGAAATTAGGGCTGGGCACATCCCTGACAGGGCTAGATCACACTACCTGCCAGTGAAATGTCAGAAGAGGGGACAGGTAATGATAGACTGGGCTGTGAAGCTAACCAGCACCTGAGAGAACCAAGTCTAGGGGCAGATTCTGAGGAGGATGTGTGGGCTCACCTCTGTGGAACTGCACTATCTGCTTATTGGCTGAAGGGCTGGGTTGGGTGATGGGCTGAGTTAGGCATGACAATGCAACCCCCCACACACATATTCATGGGTTCTAAGGTTGGGAACAGGCCAGACTGGTCCAGGCTGTAAATCTGTAGGCATGCCCAGGAACAGGGTATGGGGCAGACTGGGCCACAACATCTACCAGCACACACAGAGGCCAAGACAGAGGAGGCAGACTATGTCGGGTAAGGACCTAGCATCCACTGGCACACGTGAGATCTGAGTCTGGGAGTAGGCCTGGTGGAGGAACTTGGGCAATTCCCCTGGTGGGTCATAGCTCCTGCTGGTGAGTACATGAGTCAGTGTTAGGTGCTGGTCAGACTTGGCAAAACTGCTTCATTTTTCAGCAAGTGTGTAGGTTGGTTCTGGTCTAGGGGCTGGGAATGTGGCACAGACTGGGCAGGGCCAGGCCAAACCTTAGCGTACTGGCATGTGCAAGAGCCAAGATGGAGTGTGGGCCATGCTGGACTAGGCTATCACACCTGCTGGTTTGCATGAAAATTAGGATGTGGGCACAGTGAGCAGGGCTGGGCTGTAGCACCCACCGCCAAGAGCTGGGCTGGGGGACAGCTAGGCTAGGCCAGGCTGCAGCATGTGATGACAAAGGCCAAGATGGGGGATGGGCTGTGCCAGGCTGTGACAGAGCAGCCACCAGCATGCTCAAGGTCTGTGACTTGGAACAGGCCTGGTCAGGGAGCTAAGGGAATGACATTACTGCATCGTGGTTCCTACTGGTGGGTGCAAGAGCTGCAATGAGGGGTTGCAAACTGGACTGGACATGGCTACACTATACCTTGGCATGGATGTGGATTGGGTCTGGGCTGAGCCAGACTGAGCTGGGCTCCAGCACCCAGTGGTATTCACAAGAGCCAGTATGGGTGTAGGATGGGCTGGGCTAGGTTTTGGCAACTGCTGAATCATACAAGAGCTGAGTCTAGGGGTGGATCAGGCATGGCTAGGCTGTAGCACCCAATAATAAGAGCCAGAATGAGGTGAGGTGAACTGAAGAATCAAGACTGGGAACACCCCAGACCATTCTAGGTTATAGTACCCACCAGCATACGTGTGGGTCAGGTCTGGGGGCAAACCAGGCTGGGCCAGTTCATAGCATCCACTGGCAGATCTGAGAACTAGCACAGGGTGCGAGACAGGCTGGTTTGGACCACAACACCAGCTAGTTCATATTAGGGCTGGGACTGGGTTAGGCTCTAGCACCCACCTTCATGAACTGGAACTGGGGCAGGCTAGGCCAGGCCAGGCTGGGCTACAGCACCCACCCACAAATGCTGAGGTGGGGCAGGACATGCCAGACTGGGCCACAGTACCCATCAGCACACTTAAGACCAAAGCAGGGTTGGTGGGGGAAGGGAGGTATGCGCAGCAGGGGGACAGCAAGGACTCCCCTGCTGGACCACTGCTCCCGCTAGTGAGCGTGAGAACTGGGACCAGGGCTGACCAGGTTAAGCAGGGCTACAACACCCCTGGCCTACATGTGAGTTGGGTTAGGGGCAGAGCCAGGCTGGGCTAACCAACTGTATCCACTGGTGTATGAATGAACCAGAGTAAATGCTACTGGTTGGACCTTTGCCACATCACTAGCTGGCAAGTGCTGAGACTGGGGCCAAGTCCTGTCAAGTTAGACTGCAGAACCACCTGGAAAATACAAGATCCAGGGATCGGAATGGACCTAATTGGGAAACTGTGGGCACTTCTCTGATGGGTTGCAGCTCCTACTGGTGAGCATGAGAACCAGGACTGGGGGTGAACCTGGCTGGACAGGCTGTAGCACCAGCTGGCATAAATATGGACTGGATACTGGAGTTCATTGGGCTGGGCTAGGCTGCAATAACTATTGGTGTGTACAAAGGGGGTACAGGACAGACTAATCCAGTCTGCTACACATACTGACATATGCAGGAACAAGGCCTGGTGGGGGTTATTGGCAGTTGCTCTGACTAGGCTGCAGTTCCTTCTGGTATGCATGAGGGCCAAGTGTATGGTGCACAGGATTGGGCCAAGCCACAGCATCCATTGGTTTGTGTATGAGATGGTGCTGGGGACAGACCTAACCCAGCAACTGCAACCACCAATGTGTATGTAGGCTGATGTGGGTGATGGACTAGGCCGGACTCTGTACTGGTAAGCATACACAAGACTCAGGTCTGGGGTCACCTCAGACAAGGATTCTTTGAAACCCCATCAACTGAACTGCTGGACTTAGGACTCCAACCATAGGGAGAGTTGCAGGATCTGTGGTCTGACTGTAGAGTGCATGTGTCAGAACTGGGCCTCCTCAGGTCCTGAAGACAGTGCAGTGTACAACATACCCAGATGCACATGGGGGGATATCACAATTCACTTGTGCCTGCCGAGGACATCTAGTAACATGGCAGAGGATACAATGTAGAAAATTCGACAACTCGCTCAGCCAAACCTCAACAGCAAGTATCTGTGCCAGTGGAAACTCTAGGGTAGATTGTCAGCCAGTGGTCCTTGGAAGGATTTCCTCATCTTTGGATCAATGAAATCAACAGCATTTCAGAACAATCGGAATCACTTAAGCAGTGCTCTTATAACGTGCTCCACATCAGGGACCCTGGGATGACATTGGGTGGCCATCCCCCATCCCTGGGTACTGATGCGGTTATTATGCTGGATGTGGCTTCTCCCCTTCTCTCCCTTCTTCTCCCAGATGTAGAAAGAAGAAAAAGAAAACTGGAAATAATGGTCTCATTTACTCTCCCCTATTCTCTCTCTTTTTTTTAAGATTTATTTTTATTACAAAGTCAGATATACAGAGAGGAGGAGAGACAGAGAGGAAGATCCGTCCGATGATTCACTCCCCAAGTGAGCCACAACGGCCGGTGCTGAGCCAATCCGAAGCCGGGAACCAGGAACCTCTTCCAGGTCTCCCACGTGGGTGCAGGATCCCAAATCTTTGGGCCGTCCTCAACTGCTTTCCCAGGCCACAAGCAAGGAGCTGGATGGGAAGTGGAGCTGCCAGGATTAGAACCGGCGCCCACATGGGATTCCGGCGCATTCAAGGTGAGGACCTTAGCCGCTAGGCCATGCTGCCGGGCCCACTCTCCCCTATTCTCAACTCTTCCCACTCTAATCAGTGGTCCACGTGGGCATGTATCCTTCTCAACTATGTAAACATCATCAAAAATAAAATTTAAAAAAATTAAGAATAGAAGTCCTGAACACAGCTGATCGAAGCTGCTCCCCTCTTCTGCATGTGGTGGTGCAGGATAGTCCGCCAGCCAGTGAACAAAGACTCCTGAGCTTCTGGAAAATAAAAGAAAATAGTTTTCCTAGAGATTTTTTCCCATCTGTCTTTGCTTTCTCCACAAGGCCATGCATCCTGTTTATATAAAGGCCCGTTCTTCTGTTTGGCCACTTACTGTATGCTTAACGTAGCCCCTAATATAAAGCTGCAGCTGACATACAGGGAGCTACGTTGATTATTCCAGTTTGTAAGTCGGAGTATCATTAGTTGCCTGGAGACAGGAGCCTATCTTCTGATGGCTGTGTTAGTTCACTGATAGAAACAGCACGATCAAGTCAACTATGGCAAGCTACATGAGGATCTGGGGCACACTGGTGCTTAAGAAGTAATGTCCTCCTTGGGAACATGTAGGGGCAGGAGAAAAGTGTATGACAGTTTGAGCTAGAAAGCAAGGCCATTAGCCCAGTGTACACTTCTGTGCCTGGAAGTGGGTCTTCCTTACACAGAAATCCTGAGAAATGCCCTATGGTGCTGCTAAAGAAGAACTGTCTATCTTAGAAATGCTTGCTATCCTAAATAAGTCAGCAGGATTTTGTTTGTTAGTTTACTTATTTAGAAGTCAGAACTACAGAGAAAAAAGGGAGAAGTGGAAAGAGAGGGATCTTGAGTCTGCTGGTTCACTTCCCCACAGGCCTGAATCACCAGGGCTTGGGTAGGAGAAAGTCAGGAGCTTCATATGGGTCCCCCTTCCCCCTGGGGCAGGAAGGCCCCAAACACTTGGATCATCCTTTGCTGCCCTTCTCAGGCAACCAACAGGGAGCTGGACCGGAAGCAGAGCAGCCAGTCACAAACCAGTGCCCACCTGTGCTGCCAGCCCACCACACCACAGCTCTGCGCCAGGGCTTTAAACAGTATAAACAGTGAAGTGTGGCTATTCAGCCAGTTGACCGAGAGGGTTATTCTGGGGTCAAGAATCCATTCCAGGCCCGGCGCCGTGGCCTAGCGGCCAAAGCCCTCGCCTTGAACGCGCCGGGATCCCATATGGGCACCGGTTCTAATCCCAGCAGCTCCACTTCCCATCCAGCTCCCTGCTTGTGGCCTGGAAAAGCAGTCAAGGACGGCCCAAAGCCTTGGGACCCTGTACCCGCGTGGGAGACCTGGAAGAAGCTCCTGACTCCCAGCTTCAGATCAGCGCAGGTCCGGCTGTTGCGGTCACTTGGGGAGTGAATCATCGGACGGAAGATCTTCCTCTTTGTCTCTCCTCCTCTCTGTATATCTGACTTTGTGATAAAAATAAATAAATCTTAAAAAAAAAAAAAAATCCAATCCTTCCTAATTTTGCTGTAACAGTTCCCTAAAGCAGGTCTTGCCTTTTGCATCTTCTTTTCAATACTTTGTTTTAATTTACTGCCATCTAGTTCTTAATTACTTCTGAACTGCCCCTAATTTAAAGTTTCTCAAACTCTAATAAAGTCAAGGATAGGATCCCGGCACTGCTGTGGTTCCACTGCGCTGAGGAAGACGCAGGGTGGGATGGAAGTATCTGTTATTCATATCTGTCCTAATTGCTTAAAATGTACTTATTTAGTTGAAAGAGTTACAGAGTAAGAGTGAGACACACAGAGATATTCCATCCACAGGGTCACTCCCCTGCTTGGTCACAACAGCCAGGGCTGGGCCAGGCAAAACCAGGAGCTAGGAGCTTTATCCAGGTCTCCCACATGGGTGAGACATACACTTAGGCCTTCTTCCACTGTTTCCCCAGGCACATCAGCAGGGGCTGGATAGAAAAACCAAAAAAAAAAAAAAAAAAAAGAAGAAGAAGAATAAGAAAGAAAGTGGAATAACCAGACTCGGACAGGCACCCTTGTGGGATGTCGGTATCTCAGGCAGCATCTTTACCCACCAAGCTACAATGCCAAGCCCCTCCCCTATTTGGATATACTTTAACGCCAAATACCCTGTATAATGTGAGACTTTGTCTTTGCTTACCCTTCAGAACAACAGCATATTCTATGAGGTCTTTGGCCTGTAAACCACAGATTAACACTGTTGTCAGGTGGGGCTGGCACAGTGGAATGGTGGGCTGAGCTTCCACCTGTGGCACCAGTATCCCTGCTGCTCCACTTCCAATACAGCTCCTTGCTTATAGTCTAGGAAAGCTGTGGAGGATGGCTCAGGTCCTTGGGACCGTACACCCACGTGAGGATTCTGGAAGAGGATCCTAGATCCTGGATCCTGGCTTCAGATCAGCCCAGCTGCAATAGCCATTGTGGCTATTTTGGGATTGAAACAGCAGATGGAAGGTTTTGCTCTCTCCTCTCTGTAACTTTGACTTCTAAATACAGATAAATCTTAAGAAAAAAAAAAACCTTAAAACCTTTCTAAGAGTTGAACATCACAATGACCTGATCTGTAGATAGTACAGGAAGCACCCCAAAGTTAAGGAAGCCCAAATAAAGCCTCACCTAACGCATCCAGCCAACACGTGCCCAACCTATTCAGACTAGCTTCAGCCTATCTTCAGCCACAGTCTATTCATTTTGAGCTTAACTTCACCCAAGCCTCTGGCTTGGCACAGCACTGAGAAAAATCGAATTAACTGGACCATCTGGGTTAGATAAAAGAGGGAGTTTCTGTGCTGGAATTCTCACATTTTATTCCTCTTTGTTTTTAAGGGGGAGGGAGATCATTACAAAATAAACAAAGTATTGCACAATGTTAATGCAACAGGATAAATCTTTTCAGCTCTATACTATTTCCAAATACTAGGATGTCATAGTCTCTTACAGTATGGAGTATAATGGAAGTTTGGGGTGAATTGACTTGAGTGAATAACTAATAGTGGTCAGAAGTAATGTTCACTTTGGGTGGTCTGAAATTCAGCAGTGTTTATTTCTTTTAGACTCAGCAAAGATTTTGTTTTTCCAAGTGAAGCATATTGTAGCATTTTATGCTCTGGATTTACTTAGTGTGGTTATTGAAATCATTAGCCATATATAATTTTTCAATTTTTTTTTAAAGACCAAGATTAATAGCTTTCTGATTTAGGGAATCTGTAATTAAGAGAAAATTGGAAAGTTGTTTAATCACTAATAACTATGAACAACTTTGACAAAATAGGTTATTTTGTATAACTGCTTGCAGTTCAGTTACTCATGTAAATCTTGTATCAAATCAGATCGTAAAATTTAAGTAATAGTTCAGTAGAAGCCTTCCTCTGTACTTGCTTCACAAGGCACAAGGTACAGAGTACAGGAATGCAATAATGAACGGAGCAATCTGATCCCCCATTGGTTGTTGCAGACAAACACAAGGATTATTTAAACCAACCCCATTGATATGCTACAAAGGAAAGGTACAGGGCACCTAGCCTGCATACAAGGTTATTTCATGGAACAATAGATTTTAAAAGGATAAGGTTGGGCCCAGCGGCTAAACTCTTTGTCTTGAAAATGAAGGGATCCCATATGGGCCCTGGTTCTAGTCCCGGTAGCCCCACTTCCCATCTTGCTCCCTTCTTGTGGCCTTGGAAAGCAGTGGAGGACGGTCCAAAGCCTTGGGACCCTGCACCCACGTGGGAAACGTGGTGGAGTTTCCTGGCTCCCTGCTTCGGATCAGTGCAGGTCCGGCCGTCGCGGTCACTTGGGGAGTGAAACAGCAGATGGAAGATCTTCCTCTCTGTCTCTCCTCCTCTCTGTATATCTGACTTTGCAACAGAAATAAATAAATCTTAAAAAAATAAAAAGGGTAAGGTTAGGGACAGAGATCCCATAGAGGTGCCAATTGTAGTCCAGGCTGCTGCACTTCCCATCCAGCTCCCTGCTTTTGGCCTGGGAAAGCAGTGAAGGATGGCTCAAATCCTTGGGAGCCTGCACCCACGTGGGAGACCCTGAGGAACTCCTAGCTCCTGGCTTCTGGTTAGCTTAGCTCTGGCCATTGCAACCATTTGAAGAGAGAGGATGGAATACTGCTCTCTGTGTCTGGTTCTCTCTGTAAATCTGCCTTTCAAATATATAAATCTTAAATAAAGAAAAGAATTTATTCATACAAGACCATGAAAAATCCAAAACCATCTCCTGCAGAAGTTTGTAAAGTACAGGCATTTTACCTAGCAGATAAAACTCACAGCCTGTGTCAGATGGCCTTGGCTTAGCTCTTGCTTCTAGACTCCTGCCGACCAAATGGGAGCCTTGGATTGAGTTCTTGGCTCACGGCTTCAACCTTGGTTCAGTCCTGACCATCACTGCTTATTTGAGAAGTGAACCAACAAGTAGGAGGTGTCTCTGTGATATTCAGCTAAATACTAGAAAGAAATTAATTCATAGCAAGTTAAATTTAAAAATCAGCTCACTGAGGCCAGCATTGTGGCATAGCAAGTAAGCCATTGCCTGGAACACCAGCATCCCATAAGTCCCAGCTGTTCCGCTGCCTGATCATGTACTCTGCTCATGTCCTTGAAAAAGCAGCAGATAGTGGCCCAGGGGGACTTCTGCCACCCACGGAGGAGACCCGGACAAAACTTCTGGCTCCTCGTGCTGCCTGGCCTAGCCCTGAGCATTGAAGCTGTCTGGGGAGTGAGCCAAAAGGTAGAAAATATTTTTTTCTCTAACTTTTTCAAAATAAATGTTTATTTTGGCGCAACATTTGTTGAAATCTTTACATATGAGGAGTTTTCAAAAACTCATAGAAAAGTGCATATAATAAAAAAGTGAGAATTTTAAAATTGTAAATTCAAAATTTTAAGAATGCTTTCATATTGTATAATATTATAATTTTTTTAAGATTTATTTATTTTTATTACAAAGTCAGATATACAGACAGGAGGATAAAAAAAGAGGAAGATCCTCTGTCCGATGTTTCACTCCCCAAGTGAACCGCAATGGCCGGTGCTGCACCGATCTGAAGCCGGGAACCAGGAACCTCTTCCAGGTCTCCCATGCAGGTGCAGGGTCCCAAAGCTTTGGCCCGTCCTCAACTGCTTTCCCAGGCCACAAGCAGGGAGCTGGATGGGAAGTGGAGTTGCCGGGATTAGAACCAGCGCCCACATGGGATCCCGGTGCGTTCAAGGCGAGGACTCTAGCTGCTAGGCCACGGCACCGGGCCCAATGTTATATTATAATTTAATATAGGTATTATATTGGATCAAACATAATTCTGGTACTCACCTGTTTTCCTTTTTTTTATTTTGAAATATTTATTTTATTGGAAAGTTATATTTACAGAGAGAATGGGAGACGGAAAAAAAGATCTTCCATCTGCTGGTTTACTTCCCAAGTGGCCACAATGACCAGAGTAGAGACAACCCAAAGCCAGGAGACAAGGAGCTTCTTCTGGGTTTCTCCCACGAGGGTGCAGGGGCCCAAAGCTTTCGGCCACGCACAACTGCTTTCCCAGGCTAGCAACAGGGAGCTGGAAGGGAAGTGGAGCTGCTGGGATATGAATCTGGCGCCCATATGGGCTCCCAGAGCATGCAAGATGAAGACTTTAGCCACTAGACTACCACGCTGAGCCCCACCTGTTTTCCTTTTATGTGTGTTGTATTAATCCCTCCACTTAAACAATTCTCAGGGATAGGAAGACCTAGACATCAGAGTTCATGACTATTTTATGTCAAACGTTTTATTGCTTATCAGATCAATGTATCATTAATTTTTCTTTTATTGTGCAAAAAATGTTTGATATAGGTTGAGATTTGTAATCCAAAAGTGCAAAATTCCCAATTGCTCCAAAAATTCAAAGCTTTTTGAGGATCAACATAGCAGAAACATTCTGCACCTGGCTGCATGGACCGGCCACAGTCAAAACCTGATTCAGTGCACACAAATTTTAGTTCAACCTCAACATCATGTAAAAAAATGCATAAAATTATCCTCAGGCCCAGTGTATAAGGTATATATCACACATCAATTAATTTAGTGTTTCAACTTGGGCCCACCCACAAGATATCGCATGTATTTGCGCATTGTCCAACATTTTCTATAAACTCAAAATCCAAAACCCTCTGGTCTTAGACACTTCAGATAAGGTATACTCCACCTATTGTTATGCCATATTTATTAACATTAGGCCTTTCACATGTTGTTGTCATTATAATACTACAATGATTATAGTCTTAACATGTATAAATTATAGTAGGTACAATTTTAAAAAGACTTTTAGTATAATGTGTCAGTACCACTATTATTCATATGTGTACAGCAACATGCCTCCCTCCAGCACATGAGTCATCCCTGTGGACTTTGGGCCTATGAATTGCTATCAATTTGTTTAATTTTATCTATTTATGAGGCAGAATGGCAGCCCCCCTCAGTTGGTTCACACCCCAAAAGTGCCCCTATTACTCAGGCTTTCAGTTCAGTGGAAAATCATGAAGACCGTTTCAGAATTACAGATTACTTTATGTTTGCCTCAGTTGTTTTTCTTGGGATCTAAATCAACATAATAAAAACCTTGCCTAAGAATGTAAATCATAAAAATTTGTTTTGTTGAAAAATATTAGGAGATCATGAAATGAAGCCAATTTTTCTTTTGGCATCAGAATACATCAGTGTGTACCATTTAAATGGAGCATGGTCTTTGGATAGTAAACTTAGCCTGTGGGCATGTTCCTTTCACAGCATTCACTCAGGCTTTAAATATCCTGTAATTCCTTTGAGAGGGTGCAGTACAGGCTCTGTCACATGACTGTCTGGATTTCTGAAATGTTAAGGCTTTACAGAGGCCGTATGGATCTGGGGTAATAATAAAGCTAGCGCTGCCTTGTTAAGCAGGATAATCCGATCCGTGCACTTTATACACCAGCATGTAATTTTAAATAGTATGGTTTTATAGCACAGATGACTCTGTAATCTTTAAAAAGCTGTCTAATTGTAAGAGTCTGTTTCCTTGGAAAATAGATTCCTTTCAATATGACCTTAAGATTTCATTTGATTGCTTTTTATTAATATTTTAGATTAAAACATCACGTTTCTTTCATCACAGAAAAACATAATGGGTAAAGTGCTGTGAGATTGATTGCTGTCTCATTGTGACTGCTTTCAAGAGATGGGAAAACTAGAAAATGCAGTCTTACTTATTATTGACCAAGCTCACTTAATTATTGTGATAAATATTTTTCAGTGTTGGTTTTGTGCCAGGTATTATACTAAGAGTTAGATATCCTCTGGGGTAGAGTGGGAGGGAAAAGCAAGCAAAACAGAACCTTGAATCAACTCTGTTCCGATAGCCTTTCCACCAACTTCTGTGAACTTCATTCTTGGGATATCTCATTTACATACACACCCCAAATAAATATTAACAAGCGTATTTGTCTTGATGTGGTGACCCATTCAAAAGAGGGGCTGAAGTCACATTTAACCGACAGTGCAGATGACAGCTAACAGTTTCCACAGTTGGAAGCCACACTCACCAAGGAATAACAATAATAATTTAAAATAGTGTTCCCCTGGCTCTGCTCCAGTCTTATGTGAGAACCTGACTCCTGCTTACCCTCCAGTTTCTCCCCAAATATTTATGGCAGTCCCCTGAGGGTATCACCACCAGTGCTTCTTAAAATGGTAATTCTCTTCTCCACTTCCTCCCCATTGTTGTGGCAGTGTCTCTGCACACCCCTCAGCACCAGATCTGACAACAGCACAGTTCTGCACCCACTGCTGCTCAACAGGCTAGTCTGTAATTGTTGCTCACCTCTTTGCCTCCCATCTGTGTCTTCCTTTGGCAGTCCTTGCACACAGAGACCCACAGAGCTTCAACAAGTCACACTGGCATTCACTTACGGGGCACCTTTTGTGCCTGACTCGGAACACCCAACCATGAGCAGAAGTCTTTGTGTGCGTGGAGTGTACATTGTACAGGGAAAGGTAGAGGAGTTAAAAAGAGAGAGAGAGGAAATTTTTGTTAGGTGTTACTATGTGCTGTATGCGAAAAATTAAAAATAAAGCAGGATGAGTGCATTGTGAGGAGATTGATACTTTAAGTAGGTTATCAGAAAAAGCCCTCTTGAGCATATTTGTGAACAGAGACCTGAAGCAGGTGAGAAATCTATCTACATAGATAACTGAAGGAAGAATATGTCAGGTCAGGAAGCAGCATGTACCAAGGGCCCCCCAAGGTAGAGGGTGGGGGTGGTGATGTCCATACATCCAAGGACAGTAAAATCACTAGTGTGGCTGGAGCAGACCCAGGGAAGGAGTTGTGCAAGTCACAGATAGTTCTGGCCACATCCCAAGGACCTTCTAGGGCATTGTAAGAATTTCATGGTGGGGTGGGGAGGGGATTTGGGGGGAGGGTTGGTTAAGGAAAATCCCAAAGCCTATGGAACTGTATCATAAAATAACAATAATAGTAATAATCACAATAATAATGGAAAAAGAATTTTCATGGGGAGGAAGTAGCATTGTGCTGTAACTGGTGAAGCTGCCACCTTAAATGCCAACATTCCATATGGGTGGTTGTCCAAGTCCCAGTTGCTCCACTTCCTATCCAGCTTCCTGCTAATGCCTGGGAAAAGCAGCCAAAGGTGGCTGTTTGTCGATTTCACCGATTCAACCATGAAACATGTGCTTCATCTGCTTCCTATGTCAGCCAATGGACATTGGGAGGGTGGCCCAGTTTGTCTGTTCTGTTCTTCTACTACTGCACCAAATGAACTACCATGCTCTCCCTTGACAACAGGGCCTGTGTCACTGCTCCGCCTTTTCACAAAGTATGACATGTTCTTGCAGGTGAACCCAAGAACCTGGGCCAGGTGTCCCAAGCCTCACCGGATACCCCACTCCTGGGGCTCGCGAACCCGGCACCCACCTCACAGGCTTGCCCCAGGACCTGGGCTAAACGACCCAAGCCCCACTGGATTCCCTACCCTGAGGGCTCACGAACCTGGCACCCACCTAGTAGGCGAGCCCTAGGACTCGGGCCAGGTGACCCAAGCCACGCCAGATCCCCCGTCCCTGGGGCTCATGAACCCAGCCCCCATCACACAGGAGGGCCCCAGGGCCTGAGCCAAGCTTGCCAAGCCCTGTCAGATCCCTTGTCACTGGCACTCATGAACCCGGCCCCCACTGGACCCAGGCTGGTGTCACTCGCCTCACATCAGCATCCACAATCTTACTGCGCAGCCTGGCCTGGTCTAGCCTGCCCCCTGTTCCAGCTCCTGCTGATGGATGCTGTAGCCTATCCCAGGCAAGCCTGATTGTTGTCCCAGTCCTAATGTAAACTGGCTGGTGTTGCGGCTAGATCTGGCTCCATCTGCCCCCTGCCCTGGTTCTCACATCTGCCAGTGGGTGTCATGTGATGGCCCAGACTTGTCTTCCCCCAGACCCGACCCACATGTATGCTGGCGGATACTGTAATGTGGTCTGGGCTGCTCCATGCCTTGCTTCTGGCATTCACCTGCAGGGACTGCATCCCAGTGATGGGGTTTCCCAAGCTCCTGTATTGAGTCTCTTCCCAGTGGCAGTTCTTGCACACACCAGTGGGTCGCTGGCCCAGGCTGATTTTGTCCACCTCCTGTCCTAGCAAGAACAGTGGCCTTCGAACACATATTTTATATTATCCCTTATTTTCATGACAAAATCTAAACAGCAGCTGTTGATTTTACCAATTGCTTATGAAGTAGAAATATTATTGTTGTCACTTTCTCAAAAACAGGTTTTTGCTGATAAACGTGATGTTGGTAACCTCTCCCAGTATCTTAAAAGGTGGATTGTGATCCGTTAAAGATTTCACTTATTTGTGTCTTACATTTTAACAGTAATTTGGTTTCTTATATCTATAAGATTATCAATATGATTATTTTCCTACCAACTTTTTCTATTAACATTTCATTTTATTATTAAAGTTTCTGGTTTATCTAAAATATTATACATGTATATATGTATACATTTATATATATATCCAATAATATTTAAAATTTTGTGGCTTTCTTTTTTTAATTGACCTTGATTTTTTTTCTGTTATTTCCTTTGGTCAAAATCTTAAACAGTAGGCTGAATGGCCTTGAAATGTAATTTAATGAAAGCTTTGCTGAGTAATCACTTGGTATAAAATCCCAACCAAATCCATTAATGGAATAAAGAAAGCTATATACTCTCAAGGTAAACTTTCTGTACTGTTGCCTCCCACAAATAACACATACTAACTGAATTCATGTAATTGTTGCCTGGGTTCAACTATATTTAACGTTTGTGTCTGAGGATGAAGAAATTCTTAAGTTCAAGAGCAAATTGCCAAGTTTTATTTATAGAAATAGAATGTATGTAGAGTTAGAGTGGTTAGTTTATTGGTTTTTAGTTTTTATGTATTTTTTTTAAGATTTATTTATTTTTATTACAAAGTCAGATATACAGAGCGTAGGAGAGATAGAGAAGATCTTCCATCTGATGATTCACTCCCCAAGTGAGTGAAACGGCCGGTGCTGGGCCAATCAGGAGCTAGGAACCTCCTCCAGGTCTCCCACACAGGTGCAGGGTCCCAAGGCTTTGTCTGTCCTCTACTGCTTTCCTAGGTCACAAGAAGGGAGCTGAAGGAGTAGTGGAGCAGCCAGGACTAGAACCGGTGCCCATATGGGATCCTGGCGTGTTCAAGGCGAGGACGTTAGCCGCTAGGCCACAGCGCCAGGCCCGGTTTTTAGTTTTACTTTTGTTTTTATTTATTTACTTATCTTTGAGAGAGAGATCTTTGTACTGGGTCTCTTCCCAAAAGCCCACAACAGTCAGAGCTGAACCAGACCCGAGGCAGAGGCAAGGATCTTAAGCTGGGTTACCCGTGAGGGTGGCAGGAACCTAAGCACCTGCTGCCTCCCTGTGTGTGCAGTCGCAGGAAGCTGAGTCAGAAGTGGAGCTGAGACTCTGCAGAGGAGCACAGTATATCCCAGACAGTGCCTTAATCACTGCTTGGTTTTAACTTAAACATCAAAACCTTCATCTTTTTCTCCTTTTTAGGTTTATTTGATGTAATCAAATGTTTTCATAACCTAAATTTATATATAGTTCTTTTTTAGAGAACACATATAAAATAGCACTTATTTATCTTGTGAATTTTAAAATTAATTTGATAGCTTCGCTTGGAAACTAAGCTCACAACTGAAGCACACGTGCATTTGAAATTTTGGGGGATGTGTAGCAACAATCATCTGTTCTAGAGCCAGTCATCAGGCATATCTGCAAATAGCCCCTCTCTGCAGTCCCTCCAAACAGCCCCCTCAACCGGTGACCTAGAAGTCCTGTGGGGCATTACTTGTAGTTGCCGTCCCTCTGCGAGATCATAAGCAAATGATGGTTGTGAAAGAGTGAGAAATAACATGGCTTGAGACTTTTTTTCTGATAGTTTTCCCAGGCTTAAGGGGAACCAAGGATAATTGAAGACTTCTTTCCCAGGAAAAAGGGGATGGTGTTACCACTGACATTCCCAAGGTTGGCCTGGTGGCAGCCACTTCTCTGAAGCCTCCTTGAGGCCCCTCTGATGCCTGTGTCGCCAATTTCCTGTCCCTTGGACCTTCAGCAACTGTTTGTTTTGGCTGTCAGTAAAACAGGAATAGTTTACCACAGTATTGTTTTTAAACTGTGTCCCGTGAAGCGCTGGGGTTTCCTGGAATCTCCCCAAGACTCCCAGGGCAGAGTAAGAGATCCAGCCTCTAGAGTATTGCTGGTGATCTATTTTACAATTTTTTTCTTTTTTCAGTAAAACTATGATTTAGTTTTTCAAAATGTGATCACCTGCAGGATCCCCTTTAGTGCTGTCAAAGCAGGTTGCTCTGCTGGTAGTCATTTTTTCTTGATTTCTTTCTTGGAAGCAAGACCCGAGGTCAACCAGGTTAAGAAAACTTTGTGAACATACTTGAGAAGTAAAAGTACTAGTGTTTGCATTTAGAAAGGAAAGATAAGAGCCTCATCTCCATTTTGTTTTGTTTTGTTTTTTTCTTTTTAACATGTTGGGGGCAGAGTGGGAGGGAAAGAAAGTCAACACAGACACCTGCAGGGCCTCAGCCGGGGAAGGACACCCCCACACTCAGCCACAGCTGGAGAGTGGCTGTGGTGAGAGACTGGAGAGCAGCCAGTCACTAAAAGTGAGAAACTAAAGACAGTATTTGTTCTTTTTATCTTCATTTTTTAAAAAAATTTGAGATGATGATATCATAAATCAGTGACCCCATAGGAGGTAAGACTTCAAAAAGTTTGTAGAAAACAGAATTAAAAGATCAGTGTATTTGGGTGCAAAATAATTTTTAAATCCATGAATGTACGGGGAGTCTTTAAAAAATTCCAGGGCTTGGTGCAGTAGCCTAGTGGCTAAAGTCCTCGCCTTGCATGCTCCAGGATCCCATATGGATGCTGATTCTGATCCCAGCAGCCCCACTTCCCATCCAGCTCCCTGCCTGTGTCCAGGAAAGCAGTAGAGGACGGTCCAAAGCCTTGCGACCCTGCACCCATGTGGGAGACCTGGAAGAAACTCTTGGCTCCCGGCTTCAGATCAGCACAGCTCTAGCCATTGCGGTCACTTGGGGAATGAATCATCAGACAGAAGATCTTCCTCTCTGTCTCTCCTCCTTTCTGTCTCTTCTCCTCTCTGTATATCTGATTTTCCAATAAAAATAAATATTTTTTAATTCCATGGAAATATGTGAGATGAAAAGTCTATACATGGGTTTATAAATTTTTTGAAAAGATTTTACTTACTTGGGGTGAGTGTTGTGGCTTAGAGGATAAAGCCTCTGTGACAGGCTTCCTGTATGAGCACCAGTTTAAGTTCTGGCTGCACGCTTCTGCTCCAGTTCCCTGCTGACAGCCTAGAAAAGGACTGGGAGATGGCCCAAGTGGTAGGACCTCTGCCACCCATATCAGAAACCAGGAAGAGCCTCCTGGCTCCTGGCCACACTGGACAAAGAATTTGGATCAACATCGGGACTGAAATACTTTAATGTGGGTGACTCTGCGCAAGAATTCCAATCGCTAGATAATGTAGACTCTGACAAGTTCTCCCAAAAATGTGTTGAAAGAAACATAGATGATGGCACAAATCCAAAACGAAGCGGGGATTACCCAATATGAGCCAGGAGTTATAACTCAGATGTTGAAGTTTGACTTCTGATATGTAACCACAATTCTAGATGAGGCAAATAGTAATTTTAGTCAGACTAAGAAAGCTGTTGATACAGACGCTGTGCAGTTGGCAGTCGAGTGCTATGCCAGCCAGTCCTTACCTCTCTTCCCCCAGGAGATTTTTTTTATTAGAAATTGCAAGGCAAATAAGCCAGGCCCCTTTGCCAATAATCAGTCCATATTCCAATTCTAGATTGCCGCATGATAGATACTGCTTAGCAGCTTCAAGCAGCAGACATTATTATTTTAAAAAGAAAACGAAAAGCATATACAGTGTTCCTCTGTTTCACTGTTGAAAGTTAGACCAGTTACTAGCAGAGCAAGCATTCTCAATCTAGGCACACAAACTCCACAAACCACATCTTTTTCAACTAACGTTGCTGCTGCAGTGTCCTCACTGGATAAAAGTTCACAGTATAGATGCCTGCTTTACAGTCACCTGCCATGAAAAAAGCATCAATTCCTGTAACACTAGCACTCTAGAATGTTCTGATTAATTCAGCAGTAAATGAGTCCAAAAACATTCTTTTTTTTTTTCAAAAACATTCTTACTATCACTGAAATGATGTCATCACACAGTACTGCCAATGCATCAAATGCACCGAGAAGAAACCTTGATGATGATGGTGGTGGTAGTGACTGATGACAGGGACTATGATCATTTGTCATCTGCCTTGATGAATGTAACATGCACACTGGATCTTGACTCCGTTGTACTGAAATTAAACAAGTATGCTGATGTTTTCAATTTGTTATGGGAAACTTAATGTAGTATGTAAAAGGTACATAGAGTTGAATTTTACTTAATAGATTAATAATTTCTCATCTGCCTCTAAGTATAAAGTAGTTGAGCCATTTAGAGAAAAAAAAAAGCTAAATATTTCACTTGTCCAGCTGTTTATATGTAAGGACCTAAGCGTTTTTTGACCTAGCATATTATGTACCTAAAAGTACACACACATACACACAGGTGAAATTACTCAAGAGTTGCAGAAAATTTTTTTTCCTGTTGTTTCATGAGTATCTGTATTATTTTCAGGTGCGATGGATGATGTACTGGATTGTTTTTGCTCTCTATACTGTAATCGAAACAGTAGCGGATTTAACAGTTGCTTGGTAAGTTCTTCTGTTGAGAAGGGGCCAGACTACAGACTCACAACCAGGTGTTGTGTTCTTAGCCCGCTCTTGTAAGTAACTGTGTGAATTTGAACAAGCTTCCTAATTCTCTAACATCTCATTTCTTCATCTGCTTTCTTTTTAGAACAGTGCTTTCCATTAAGCTCTGCCTCAAAGGCAGCTCCGTCTCCCTAAGCGCCACTCCCTGTCCACCTTCCACACACCTCCTTCCTTGCAGTAGCTGAGAATAGAAATCCTTTGTTGTTACCATCCTTTTTCTACACTGATAACATCCACTGTTTCCCTCTCTCCCTTCCTGAACGACTCCTCCTTATAGCCCACAGCATCTGGTTTTAGCATTCCCTTCTCATCCTTGAAAATCTCATCTATAAAGATCCAAATGGGACAGCATCAACATCCAGGTCTTCCAAATAGCAGGAAGCACAAGTAAAGCTTATTATTTTCTCAAGAATTGAATATTCTACCAAGCAGCAGAATGTAACAACTTGACTCTCTTTGAATGCTGTTTCAGTAGAACATGTCCGTATAACCATGCCATCACTTGAAGAACTCATCTTTGCAAAGCATTTAAACTTAACTATCTCTGCAGTATCTTCAGCTGTTATTACCACACAAACATACGCCAAAATGAGCACCAAGTCACTCTACGCTTCTTTGTCTGGGATACTTAGCGGCACCTGAAAAAATCAGTCAGCTACCCACCCAAGTGTGGGCTTGAGCCTCAACATTCCTTTTGTTCATTTTTGGCCAGCGGCTACTTCCGTTCGCTCTTGTGTACGCTTCAGACCTTTACTTGTTCCGTCCTTCCGCCGTGCTTTCCGTTCTGTCGTGATGCTCTCATGGCACATTAGATCTCATCCGAATTACAAGAAAAAAAGATGTCATCATATTTTTTTAAAGACTTGTTTATTTTTATTGGAAAAGCAGATCAGATTTACATAGATAAGGAAGAACAGAAAGATCTTCTGTCTGCTGGTTCACTCCGCAAATGGCCACAACAGCCAGAGTTAAGCTGATCTGAAGGCAGGAGCCAGCAGCCAGGAACCTCCTCCAGGTCTCCTGCATGGGTTCAGGGTCCCAAGGCTTTGCACCATCCTTCTTTTGCTTTCCCAGGCCACAGGCAGGGAGCTGAATGGGAGGTGGAACAGCCAAGACAAGAACCAGTACCCATAAGGGATCCTGGCACTTGTAAGGGGAGGAATAGCCAATTGAACCATTGTGCTGGGCCCCATGTATAAATATTCTTAACAACCTGCACTTGCATGTGAGTTCTTCTGGATCTGTATCCATTTTTCTCTTCTGCTTTGAAATGCAAGTTTCCCTTCCCCTGTGCTAATGTTCATTCATTTGCTTGTCAGTTCTGTCTTTGTTCTGAGGGTTTGGGACAGGAGAGAGTGTTTTTGGTTTGTGTTTAGATGGCAAAACACAAATCTGATCCCACATCTTGCTTCTTATTCTAAGTTTTAAAGTTCTGTTTTTTTAGAGACTTCTGTTTTTCTTTCCCTGCTCTGACTACATACGTGAAAAAACCTGTACTTGAGCAATGCAAAGTCTGCAGGTGTCAGGAAGTAGCACACCAGCAGTGACTCTTGGTTGACTACACAGTGTTCATTCCTCACTGCTCCCTACCTGCCGGAAGAACTGAGATTTGCAGTTTACCGTATATGCCTTAGTGCCGCAGGGATCACACGATGCTCGTTCACCTCGTGCTACATGAGTTCCCTTTTGCTGTGGCAGCAAACAATTTCAAAAAACGCAGTAGGATTAAAAACACATTGACTTCTCCCTTAAGCTGTGTGAGACCAGGCAGCTCTGTGGTCTCCACTCAGTTGTGTCTTCTCTGCTCAGAACCAAGGCTAAAAGAGGCAGCAGAAAGAGTTGTACTAGAGGGAGAGGGGGTCAAAGAACATGTCACATTCACATTCTCTTGGCCAGAACAAGTGGCCTGGCTACATGCACAATCATCAAAGAGAACTGGACTCAGCCTGCAGGGAAGGCGCTGTACCCCGATGCCCCTCCCAGCACAGTGGTAATCCCTTTCCCCTTGCAAGTGAAGGTGTTAGATCTGCAGAGTGCTGCAATTCTGACCAAATGAGAGCAGGGGCAGGTGTTCTGTGTGTGGTTAACATTTTGTACTGAGAGCATATCAATTTATACCTTGATACTGCAAGGTGTGCTGGGTACTTGCATGGTAGTTTGCCTCTGCACACTGGGTGGTTACGCCTCACTGCCGCAACTAAATGCTGTAACTGCACTCTCTTAACTGCCACATCCATTCAGCAGCTTTCTCCCTCCTGATTCTTGTGTGACTCTCTGTGCACTCCTTCAGTGCACAGATCTGTCATTAAAACAGATGAATTCATCAATTCAAAAAGGGTTGTTTCCCTGACCACTAACGTATACATGTGAAAACTTAACCCGATAAGTGAACTTTTGCAAAAGTCTCTTTATGATTGCCACGGTCTCCCTAGTTTATTTTTTCACTTGCCCTTTTCCTCCAATTTGTTTCCTGCTAGGTTTCCCCTGTACTATGAGCTGAAGATTGCTTTTGTCATATGGCTGCTCAGTCCCTATACTAAAGGAGCAAGTTTAATATACAGAAAATTCCTTCATCCGTTTCTTTCTTCAAAGGAGAGGGTAAGACATGTCAGTTATTTCTACAAATCCTGTTTTACAGATGTATGTTGACACATGGTTTATGATGTAAAATTTAGTGAAGCTATTGTAGCTTGGAAGGAAAACCTTGCCTTTGTAACGGTCTGTTTGAATACTGCTAACGTGTGGTGTTTCCCCCCCAACCACAGGAAATTGATGATTATATTGTACAAGCAAAGGAAAAAGGCTATGAGACCGTGGTGAATTTTGGACGGCA
This sequence comes from Ochotona princeps, assembly GCF_030435755.1. Classification (NCBI taxonomy): domain Eukaryota; kingdom Metazoa; phylum Chordata; class Mammalia; order Lagomorpha; family Ochotonidae; genus Ochotona; species Ochotona princeps. The sequence continues at coordinate 27,654,561 of NC_080844.1, forward strand.
AGGCTTAAACTTGGCAGCTTCTGCTGCTGTGACTGCAGCAGTAAAGGTAACTTTTTTATTTACCTTATTTATCCAATGTCACATTAAGTCACAGATAAAGTAAGGTAACTCGTAATCTCAGATCAATATAAATGGCAGAACTTTGCTTTATTCTCTTTCTACTAGTGTAAAGAATAATTTTATTCTTTTTTTAAACTTAAGGACATTTTTAGCACTGCTTTCTATACTCAATAGTTTGAAACTTCTTGAATGCCATGAAATGAGTGGTTAGTAAATAAACATACCTGAAAATGTCATAGTGTCATAATATTCCCACATTACAGCCTGAAAGTAGTTTTCACGGGTCTTCTGTAAAGGTGATCATTTTCTCTTTGTCTTTGGTCTTCTCACTCTCTGTTGATGGCAATATCTTGGTAGGATTTCTGGCTTGCTTCTGCATCTCTGCTTCAATCAATTTGAGGTAACTGATTATTTAAAATAAAGCATGAAAAAATTCTTTTCTTAGAACTTGAATTTTTTTTTGCCTATTACTAATGCTATTTGTTGTGTATGCAAGCTAAGTTATCATGAATACCTTCTGTGAAAATTTACATTGTGGCTTTTAGAATTCCTTGCATGTAGTAGTTGGTGTGGCTCATTTTAAGAACCATAACATGATTGATTTTGGTGTGTAGTATTTGAAGAAAAACTGGTCTTCAGACCAAGAAAGTGCTCATTGTGTCTTTCTAGGGTCCCTCTTACACAATCTGGCTTATTTTTGTATTCCATAGTTGCTTGATGTATGTCTTGGGAATGACATGTGCTTATCTGTAAGAGCATATGTAAAAACATAGTACTTGACTGTGTGTAATGGGAATTGCGGTAAACAATGGTGTCATGTTTCTACCTCAGAGAGAAGATTTAACTTTATTGGTTTAGGTTAAATTGAGAATAAATACTAGTGTGCTTTTGAGTTCAACTCTGAATTATCTTAAATTGAAACAAGAATGCTATGGAAATAAATAATGCTAAGTTGCAATTTCTTATCATCTCAAAGGCAAAACCAAGGGTGTTTTCAGTTCTTAGTGATCTCTGGCTCAAGAATCAAAATGAATATAATCAAGACAAAAAGTTCATATTAAAACCTAGCAGACAAAATTTTCAAATTAAAACCTTACAGTGTTGACCTGAAAACTAAATGGACATTAACTACACAACACTAAACTGTTGCCAACTATTAGTTAATGGCTGTTAATTATAAGTATCTTACAGTTTTCATGTTGTTTGGTCCATAAAAGGCTTTTTTTTTTTTTTTTTTTTTTTTTTTTTTAAAGATTTATTTTATTTTTATTACAAAGTCAGATATACTGAGAGGAGGAGAGACAGAGAGGAAGTAGAGCTGCCGGGATAAGAACCAGCAGCCATATGGGATCAAGGCGAGGACCTTAGCCACTAGGCCACGCTGCCGAGCCCGGCTTTTTCTTTTATTTAGATAGGTTTATAGGTGAATTCTAAAAATGGAAAAAAAATTTGCCTAAGGGAGTATTTTAGAAGATCATTTACTTTTTATTTCTTAATGCAAACACATGTCTGATTTCCATATTTGAAAAAAAAAGTCATCCAGGAGATTCAGCATTCAACACATGCAAAGAAATGATGCGACATTTCTCAGAATTGAAAGACAGAAACTTCCAGATTTAAAGGGCCCACCAAGTGCGCAACAAAATGAATTAAAAGAATGATCAGTGCTAAGTGGTCATTGACAACCCAAAACATAAGTAATAAAGAAGTCATTCACGCAAATTGCAAAGATTAAAAACATGTTAAATTCAAGTGATCTAGAATCAGAATGGTATAAAGTTTCTAATAGTGAAAAACCACACAGAATTGGTTCCAGGGCCCCTACTCAGACAACCAAAATCCAGACAGTCAAGTGTCTAGTGTAAAATGGCATACTTTTTGCATATAAACTATACATTGCCTCTTACATACTTTACTTCAGTTTGATGCATTTTTGAGATAATACATTTTTAGTTTATGTCATAGTTACAGACTTTATGGTGCTACTAAATAGAGTTCAACCAATAAAAAGTAAAAAGCCGTTATCCAGCAGGAAAATATTTTAAGTAATCTCAAAATTACTTAGGGTACAAGAAAGGAATCTATGTGTTCACTACATGGCTGATTATTTTCCAAATATTTTCAATCCATGGTTGGTTTTTACTTCGGATATAAAATCTGATAACACAGAGGTGCCCTTCATCAGTCATGTATGAATTCAGGAAGAAGATTTGGCTTTATAATTCTAAGCTTGGAAAGTCACAAAATTATTACATTCCTAGTGCGAGTAAATGTATTCTGCCGAAGCTAGGGATTAATCCACAAGAATGGAAGCCTATGAGGTCTGCCAAGCAGGTTAACAAACAAGGGAGATGTTAGGAATTTCCACAAAGAATGCCATACAGCAAGTCCAAAGTGTAACTGGTCCAAACTGGACGTGGTGGATCAAAGACACCGAGAGGCATGTCTCAGGGAAAAGTTGCTGATGGGTGTAGCCCTGTGCAGGGATGGGACAGTCTGAGCTGTGCCCAGTCAGAATACATACTGGCTTACACACAGCTGGTACCAGCACACTTGCACTTCAGCCCTGAGCGCCATGAAACATGTATTAAGACAGTGTGAAGAGGGAGAGGATGGGAAATGGGAAGGAAGAGGGGGAGGGGCACAGGCATGAATTCTGGGAAAACAACAGAAGTTTAGAAGAAAGGCAATATAACAGCACAACTGAGCTCAGCAGGACACAGCATTTATGTTGTAATAAGGAGAACAGGGACTAAGAGTTTGGTAGCTGGGATTGTCTGTGTTAGGAGGATGGGGGAAGGGAAAGAAAGAGGAGGAGAGCTGAAATTTCCATCTCCTGGATTCGGAAAGTAGAGAGTTGACTTAAAATTGGTCCCATGTGCAGGGAACAAGGAGGAGGGGCCTGTTGCTTTTTAGTTCTATAAAGCTGTTAGCGTTGTTGGACTTTACAAACCAAGTGCAGATATTTATTTACACACCAAAGAATACACTGTCTGGATTTTTCATACCCTACAGCATCATTCAAAATGCTTATATATAGAAAAACTGAAAAACAAAACAAAAAACCCTGGATCTCCCTTGTGGATGCAGACACCAAGCACTGGGACCATCCTCTGCTGCTTTCCCGGGTTCATTCACAGGGAGCTGGATCAAAAGTGGGACAGCCGGGATTTGAACCTGGTTGTTGGTATTGGCTTTACTCACTGTGCTGCAATGCCAGCCTCTCACTTTAATATTTAATTTTAGTTTTAGTCCTTCTGGTGAATAGATACTTGTTTTTTTGGACATAGTGTAGCTTCTTTGTAGGGGGCTTATTTTATTTTGAGTGTGTCTCCTGCTTTCAAATATAATACATGGGGCATCAGCAGCCCCCACTATGTCCTGTTATCCTCATTGCTTCCTAGTTCATTTTTTTCTCATACTGGGCCTCTGTTAACATTTAGCATCCTGCATATCATTGCTTCAGCATCTGTCTATTTAAGGAATACTATATATATGTTAGGTGGTCGGGGATGCAGCAGTGAGCCAGACAGAAACAGCCCCTACCCCGGCGCACTACCGTCTCGTTGGAGCTAAGGTCTGTCTGTACTCGCTAACAGAAAAATTTATTTCATCTTTGATCACTGTGAGTCCATCCATGGGCTCCTGTTATTAAAATATATACAAAACATTACAAAAGCTGTCTTATTTCTCCTTCCTTTGTGATTCACTGTTATATGTATGTATTTAATGTCTGAAAACCACCCCTGTACCCCAAAGGCAGGAAGTAGACAGCATAAAAATCATCCAAGTCACTACTGCAAAACAAATCAAAAAACAGGCCACAATAGAAAGTCATGGAGACAGTCCCCACTTGTCTGTGATGGATTCTTTTATTTTTATTGCAAGTCAGATATACAGAGAAGAAGATCTTCCCTCTGCTGATTCACTCCCCAAGTGACCACAATGGCCAGACCTAAGCTCATCTGAACGAAGCCAGGAGCCAGGAGCTTCTTTTAGGTCTCCCATGCGGGTATAGGATCCTAAGGCTTTGGGCCATCCTCAGCTGCTTTGCCAGGCTACAAGCAGGAAACTGGACGGGAAGCAAGGCCACCGGGATTAGAACTGGTGCCCATATGGGATCTTGGCATGTTCATGGTGAGAACTTTAGCTACTAGGCTACCGTACCGGGCCTTACAATTTTTTTTTAATAAGACTCATTTTCCATGAACTTGTTGAAGACTCCTCATACTTTATTCACTAGAAATGGTCAGTAAGGGACCAGTTTTGTGGTATAGTAGGTTAAGCCACTGTTTGCAGTAATGGTATCCCTAATGGGTACCAGTTTGAGACCCAGATGTCCACTTCCAGTCCAGCTCCTTGCTAATTGGAAATCAGTAGACTAAGGCTCAAGTACAGATAGCCCCAGGTTCTTGGGCCCCTGCCACCCATGTGGGAGCCCCAGAAGAAGTTCCAGGTTCCTGGCTTCAGCCTGGCACAATCTCACATATTATAATGATGTGGGGAGTGAACCAGTGGATGGAACCTCGCCCTCTCTTTCTCTCTGTAACTCTGTTTTCAAATGTTAAAAAAGCTTTTTTATAATGAAATACTCATTAAATATGCTGAACACAACATATCCTATTGTTATTTGCCTCTTTATACTGTACTTATTTTAAAGTAGGGAAAATTAGTTTCATATTTGTAGATGTCAAAAACAATCAGTGAAGCACCCATTTCATACTGCAGAGTCAATTGAAACTGCAATAGGAAATAGGTCAAGGTTAAGGAGAAACTACCAGAAAACCAACAATAAGGCTTTGAGATTTTTTTTAAATTGCGTAACATATAGTTTGTTAAAAATACCTTCCACGCTAAAAGTTCATGGAATCTCGTTGTGACCTTTTAAAGAACAGCAATACCGAGTGGTTGTCGCGTTAAACCACCTAAGCCTGTGAAAGCCGAAAGTAGGCAAAGGAAACGAATCAGAGCATCTATTACCTTGGAAAGCAATTTTCTGAAAATATTACTCCGTTCTGTGACCTCATTACCAGGCATCTGTCGGCAAGGTCATTGTGCAAGTTTATTTTGGCTGAGCAAGGCATAAACATGGAAAGGACCTTCAAGGATTTTGCTGAGGAGGTTCAACAGTCTGTAACTTTTCACGTGAGAAAGGCAGCTGGCCTGGGTACAGACGAGCAGCCCTGCTGGCAGATGAAGGGCGGCCGAAGCACAGGGATGTTAACTGACCCCCAGTGGCTCGGTGCCTCTGCTCTGGCAGCCTCTGCGTATTGAAGCCTTCCCCAGCAGGAGACCATAGGTCTGCCAGAACCTAGAACCTCACAGGTAGAGATGAATGCAAATGATCATGATCAGAGCAGAAATCCTGACACCTTGCTGGTTGTTTTGCTTTGTTTGGTTTTATATTTGTGAAAAGTTTAGAGGTCATTCAGCTGCTTTACTATTTCCACTTTACAAACAAACATTTGTCCAGAGATGGGAGAAAACCAGCTCCTCCAATCTTCCCTGCAATGTAGGAAAGCAAGGTTACACTGAAGATCCAATTCTGCAGCAGTTGAGCTAATCTGGATTTTTTGGCCAACTAACTAGTCCTGCCAACTAACTAGTCGTGAGATTTTGGCAAATCAGTCTGCATTGATTTTCCCAAGAAATAATCTTCTCACATGTCGAACAGAGAAGTGAAATCTGACTTTTGAAACCCTTGGCATGTCTTAAGCAGTGATACCGAACTGGAAGAGATTTTTTCCCAGACAAAAAAGATATGCAAAAAATGTATATATCGATAGCTTGGATGGGAATTACAAATAATTATTATTCATTTTTATGTTTCTCTGTCACAAGCATTCTTTGGTAAACATATATTCCTATAATCTTTAAAAAGTTTTTTTTGATTGGAAAGTCAGATATACAGAGAGGAAGAGAGACAGAGAGGAGGAGAGACAGAAAGGAAGATCTTCCATCTGATGGTTCACTCCCCAAGCAGTCACAATGGCCAGAATGGAGCTCATCCGAAGCCAGGAGACCAGAGTGTCTTCCGGGTCTCCCACGTGGGTGCAGGGTCCCAAGGGCTTTGGTCATCCTCAGTGGTTTCCCATGCCATAAGCAGGGAGCTAGATGGGAAGCAGGGCCATCGGGATTAGAACCTGTGCCCATATGGGTTCCTGGTCTGTTCAAGGCGAGAACTTCATCTGCTTGGCTACTGTGTTGGTCCCCATATTCCTTTAATCTTAAAGACACTAAAATATATGATCATGCAAAGGCAGTCATTTCCAATCCTGGGCTTGACCTGATTAGTTACTTTTTTTTTAAGATTTATTTTTTATTACAAAGTCAGAGACAGAGAGGAGGAGAGACAGAGAGGAAGATCTTCCATCCAATGATTCAATCCCCAAGTGAGTGAAATGGCCGGTGCTGTGCCGATCTGAAGCCAGGAGCCAGGAACATCCTCCAAGTCTCCTACACGGGTGCAGGGTCCCAAGGCTTTCAGCCGTCTTTGACTGCTTTCCCAGGCCACAAGCAGGGAGCTGGATGGGAAGTGGAGCTGCCGGGATTAGAACCAGTGCCCATATGGGATCCTGACGCGTTGAAGGCGAGGACTTTAGCCCCTAGGCCACGCCGCCGGGCCTGACCTGATTAATTACTAATGTCCAGAGAGAAATGGAAGTTCCCTAAAAATTGAAAACTAACCTATCTGCAATTATAATGTAACCTGTCAAGGATCAACAAGAAATGGAGCTAAATGACAATTCATTATTGAACAGTATACTAAGAATTATTCTATTTTTAAAAATCCTATGCTTGCAAGACTACAAAGATTTACTGATTATGTTTTTATATTCTTAATAGAAATGTGAAAAAATAGGTTGAAGTTTTATGCAGAAGTGCCAATTAGTACAATAAATTTCCTTAACACAAAATGCAGTGATCTTGATGCTGTTTACCCAGGAAAGGAAGCATTTAAACAAAAGCAGAATTATTCAAGTGTAAAATTAGACTTAGCCTTCCCTTTTCACAGATGTGCACTGTGCACTTAGATGGCTGAGTGCACATTCAGACATCCTGCAGGTGGGTGTAATTGATCTCTTGGATGCTGGTACCCACCCAAACCCAAAGCCTGAGAATTTGAACAATCTGATTCAGAATTAGTGACACTTTTGCTAATGATAATACGTTTCAATGTAAATTGTCCTACTGAATATTCAATAATCTTGACCTTGGATTCTTGTTATAATCTTTCTATTAGTTTCTGCTTGGCTTTTGAGGCTCAGTTTTAACATTGTACAATGTATATGCACTTTCGGCTCTCATGTGACCAAGACTGCTGTTTATCATATTGTATCCCTCAGGCTAGAACATTTCTTCATTCTGCGTTCATTTTGTTTTAATATTATGTAACTCAAGCAGAAGTAAACAAATAAAGCATTATTAATTTAAACCAAACTTGAACACAGTGTAACAATGTCATTGACATGTTTCACAAGCCGAGTGCCCTTTTGTGCCCTCAAACGTGATAGACCACTTTCTCTAAATGATATGAGCAAGGCATTGGATAACGGACACATGAGTGAGAATGGAACTAAAAATTTTACAGATCACAGTATTATCAAAAGCGTTATTGAATTACCAGTGATTAATTTGTGCTGTTAAATAGATTTTTCAGGAAGATCACTCATTCCACCTGCCGAAATATTATGCTGTTTTAATTTTTTTCATATTTTCCCAGTCTCCTCATAACCATACTGCATTCCTGTAACTATTTCATACCTACAATTTAGGATTCTGGCGTAGAGAGAAGGTATTGCCCCTCAGATTATATAGCAAATGTAATTCCTTCATTAGCATACCTTTTGTACTGAAGATATGAAACTGGAGGGTGGAAGTTGTCATCTGAATGAGATTATTTTATAATTGGAGTTCACGTCTAAGAAATTGCATTGAGTACTTATAACTTATATAATAATGCTGCACTAATTCTCTCTTCTCATATTAGTCCTGTTCTGTGCCCATTAAAAAAATCCAGCGGAAAAGGCAGCTTTCCAAGATGACGATGACCACTGAAGTATGGGAGGCTCTCTGCACAGGACTGCTTTTCCCTACAGCACGTGACCTTCCCTGAAACCTTGAGGGTATTGATAACTCTTGGGCGTTGGCAATAATAATACAGTCGGTGACTCAAGAGCTAAATTAAAATCCAGACTGTAAGCAGATCACCCAGGTGCCACAGGATTCAGCCCTTCTGCAGCAGATCCCTGGTAGCTTGCGGAGCTGGCTTGTGAAGTCTCCCATGACTATACCTGTAGTTTGCAACTAATGCTGCTTAAAAGCTTCAGATTTCAAATATTTTTGCACTAAAACATATTTTTCTGGGCTGGGTGTTGTGGCACAGTAGGTTAAGTGTGCCTTGTTGTGCCTGGTTCAAGTCCCAACTACTGTGAGCCTCTGATCCTGCTTCCTTCTAAAGTGCCTGGGAGACAGCAGATGCTAGCTCAAGTATCTAGGTCCCAAACTCCCCACATGAGAAACCCAGCTGGAGTCCGAGCTCTTGCCTTGAGTCTAACCTACCTCCAGCTTTTACAAGCATTTGAGGGGTGAACTGGCAGATGGAAGATGTCTGTGTCCCTCTCTGCCATTCTGCCTTTCAAATTAACTTAAAACAAAAAAAAGATTTGTTTATCTTACTTGAAAGCCATAATTCTGGAGTGGTGTGGGAGAGGGGAGAGGGGGAGAAACAAAGAGGGATCTTCATCTGCTGATTCACTCTGCAAATGGACTGGTCCAAAGTCAGGGGCCAGGAGCTTCTTGCCTGTTCTCCCACACAGGTGCGTGGTCTCAAGGCTTTGGGCACAAGCAGGGAGCTGGATGGGAAATGGAGCAGCTGGGACACGAACCTGGCACCCATGTGAGATGCTGGCACAAGCAAGGAGAGAATTTAACCACTAGACTATCATGCCAGGCCCTCCAGTCTTTTTTTTTTTTTTAACTATCTTTTAATTCCATTTTCCATGAGCTTTTTCAAGTACTCTCTTATAATCATAAATCTTAAACAGATTCAGTGACACTTTAATGAGTTCTGATTCCAAAATATACTTTCTTGAGTTGGTGGGTTTAGGAAGCACTAACTTTGAAAATTGCCCATGGGTCAGTGGAGAGCTGTGTGAGTGTGTCGCTTGCCTTGTGTGTGGCAGTAGGTCAAAGTCAAGAACCGCTAACAGAGGGCCAGGGCATACACGTGAGATGCAGAATATGACCGTTCCTGGAAAGCAAGACATCTGTTTCAGAAATATTTAATTAGTCAATCATATCTGATGAAGAAGAAGAAGCAATGATAAGGATTGAACCTGTGCCAGGAAAATGTTTTTAAATGTGTGAAATCCAACTATTTGTATTGAGAACATAAAATCCACGTCACAACATTAAAAAAAAAAAAAAAAAAAAAAACTAAGGTAGAAATACCAAGCTCAGCCAAGGCGTTACTTACAAGGGCGTTAAGCTTTGACACAGGCCATCACCAGCCTCCAGGACTGAGTCAAGACCTCTGTGCAGAGAAGGTGGGGTAGCAGTAATGCCCGAGTACTTGTAACACCTTTGACTTTGAAATGTAGAGATGAGCCATTATGGATGAGTTTCTATGGTAACACCTTAAGACTGTCATAAATTCACATGTGTGAAAAGAAGAAATAAGAAGTGTAAAAAACCTTTAGAATATTTTTAATACACCTATGAATAAGAATTGAGTCATCTACATGCTCTGCAAACTTAGTGGATAACTTTAGAAATTGTTTCCTACAAAGCTTTGTACTAAGAGGAAATGTAGGAAATGTGGTTGTATCTGAGAAACTCAGCAAACGTACCTTTCTGAGGAGCACCACCCAGGTGAAGACCAGTGAGCTGCAGCGGCCCGAGCCTTCTCCATCCGCACGTCCATACGGTCGTGTCTAGGCACATGTGGCATTTGAAATACATTAATGCAAATCAGGAAATGGATTTTAATTAAATTTTTATTTAAATTTAAACTAGAAAGTCGGACTTTAGCTGTTTTCACTATAAATATGTTAAATGCCTGAAAGAATAGATATGTTGACCTGATTGAATATTGCACAATGTATACATGTAATGAATCACATAGTACCTCATAAATATGTGTAATTTTAAAAAAAGACTGTTTATGTTTGAAAAAAGTAAATTTAGGTTGGGCCTGGCGCTGAGGGGCTAGAGTCCTCGCCTTGAACGCGTCAGGATCCCATATGGGCACTGGTTCTAATCCCGGCAGCTCCACTTCCCATCCAGCTCCCTGCTTGTGGCCTGGGAAAGCAGTCAAAGACGGCTGAAAGCCTTGGGATCCTGCACCCGTGTGGGAGACCTGTAAAAAGCTCCTGGCTCCTGGCTTCAGATTGGCACAGCACCGGCTGTTGCGGTCACTTGGGGAGTGAATCATTGGACGGAAGATCTTCCTCTCTGTCTCTCCTCCTCTCTGTATATCTGACTTTGTAATAAAAATAAATAAATATTAAAAAAAAAGAAAGAAAAAAGTAAATTTAGGTAACCTTTCTGTGCTTAGCATATTGGTAAGGCAAAATAATATAAAACTAAACTGTGTAGTAGCCAACCTGTCATTTCAGACAGTGAATGCGTTAACTAAATGCTTCATGTTCAGGATTCCTTTGCTTTTCTGGCTTTTTAATTTTGTTTTTATTTTGTTTTGTTTTGTTTTTTGCCTTTTGCCTTGTTCTAGGTAAAGCCATTACCACTCTTGAGTTAATTTTACCTTTAAAAAATATCTCTTCTACTGTAAAAAGTTCTAAGTCATAAATCTGAGCCCCAAAGTGCAAGTTTTAACTTTTTTCCTTAAGTGTAGCCTCAGCATACATGTGTTTACTTGTTCAAATTGTGCTGAAATGTATTAATGCCTGCCTCTTCCTTTGAAAGGCATGAAAAAGTGAAAGAGGGCTGATAGATGGATAGATGTGGGATAAAGGACAGCATACTGAAAGTTCAAGGAAAATAGAATTAAAGTTTATTTTGATGCAAATGATTTTTGCAATTCTTACATATTGAGAGGTCCTTACAAAGTTTGTGGCAATGCATATTATGAAATAATTATGCATGTATTTCAAAACATTTTGCACTAAAATAATTTCAATCCTGTTCTCCACCAACCTTTTGAAGTATTCTCACGGATAAGTGTTCATTGCATGATTCTTCCAGAAGTCTTGAAAGCCGCATAATAAAACATACAGGCATGTTGTTAATGTCACAAAATGTTATTTTATATATTAAAATGTTTCCAAACTTCTGATGTTATATGTAAGCATGCTAAATATTTTAAAGTGTGTTTTTCCTCAGTTCTATCACTTCTCTGTCAAATAGAGCCAAGGCGCCATAACTGAACGTTTAAGAAGTTTCAGTATGCATGACTTAACAGCCATCCAAGGAGATGAGCCTGTGGGCCAGAGACCATACCAGCCTCTACCGGAAGGGAAGAAGAAGAGTAAAGCAGGCCCTGGCGAGTCAGCAGGTGAGCTCACTCACTGTAACCCGCAAGTCCTTCATGACTGAGCTTGGGGATCAGGATGGATGCTAAAGCTGCAATAGCATAACTGGGCCAGGCTGAAAACACTCCATCTGGACCTCACACACTGTCACAGGGGCCCAAGCACTCGGGACATCTTCTGCTGCTTTTTGAGGCACATTAGCAGGCAGCTGGTTCAGAAATTGAGCAGCTGGGAACCCATGCTCAAATGGGATGCCAGTGTCACAGGAAGCGGGTTAACGCACTGCCCCACACCTCTCTCCCATGTTCTTTAAATAAGGTAAGCACTTGGCTGTTGCTGGAATTGGAGAACATCCAGCTAAAACTTTAGCAGTAGACTCTTGTGCTGCTACCAATTGTGGGGTACAATGGCGTGGTCACCACCACCTCCTTACCAACATCCTTGGTGCAGACCGCTTTCGCTTTCTACACAAACAGTACTGACATCCAAGCTTAGTTACAGGTAAAATATCCTCTACTGTAAGTGCTGCGAATAAGCAAGAATGTTGACTCACAAGATAAACAGTCTGAGGCAGATGATGAAAAATGACTCAATTTGGAACTCCAGTGGAATCTATTGAAATATTCTACTTCAAGAGCTAACTTGTGGGCATATTCTGTATGAATTATGAGTTTGTCATGGTTGCTATATACCAAAACTTTGGTAAACTGTTGTAGTCTTAGAAACATACACACTAATAAGACAGTTTCTTAGTCATTTTATCGCACTTAAGAAAGTTTTACTTCGGGCCCTGCATCGTGGCCTTGGGCTAAAGTCCTCACCTTGTACACACCGGGATCCCATGTGGCTGCTGGTTCTAATCCAGGTAGCCCTGCTTGTGGCCTGGGAGAGCAGTGGAGGATGGCCCAAAGCCTTCGGACCCTGCACCTATGTGGGAGACCCAGAGGAGGCTCCGGGGACTTCTGAATTTGGATCAGCTCAGCTCCTGCCATTGCAGCCACTTGGGGAGTGAACCAGCAGAAGGGGGATCTTCTCTGTCTCTGCTCCTCTCTGTATATCTGACTTCGTAATGAAAATAAATCCTTAAAAAGAAAAAAGAAAGTTTTACTTCACAGTAGGGCTAAGAACTAAGATCTTCAGGGTACTTCTTATGAAATAAAGGACAGGGTCGAAGAGTAGAAGTTTTGGGGGTGTTGGAGGAGGGATGGAAGCAGGTTATCTTAGGATTTTATCTATGAAATCTGTTTATGCTGATAAAAATATTAAAGCATTATGCAATGGATTTTTAAAAATAGTAGTTTTGAGGCAAATGGAAAGCCATCTTTATAGTTAAAAGCAGCTTGAAAGATAAAATAAATCTCTCCTTATAATGAAAAAATGATGAACCTTTCTTCCAAGTTCCCCTGTAAATTAGTACCTTGATAACATATTGGCTGTTACCTAAAAGGAAGTAATTCACCACTAACTGAGCTAGTAATGCCTTTAAGAAGGAGAAACTGCTGAACTTAGAATTTAATTGTAGGCCTTATTAATGCATTAATAATCCCAAAAATAGTCTAATATCGGCGTTTCTTACTACACACCTAAAATTAGATACTGATTTTAACTACAGGATCTGTTGTATATATTATAGTTTACTGGATTAGACAAGCTATTGGACTCCTTTATCAGTTGCCTAATGATAACTCTAGAACTGGTTACCAATTGTATTTCAGTTATCTAACTGAAAAGAATATTATGACTATGAAAGCTCATATTATTTAATGCTATTTATCCTTTAAATTGCTACAACTAAAATATTTTAAGATGTTGAGGTGCTGCTTAGTTCTTTTCTTAAATTTCAAGTCATAAAGTGAAAATAATTTAAGATTTATAAAGATATAGAGCAAGATACAGCAGTACAAGAAAACCATAAAATGAAAATTATAATATGCATCACTTTGCTCAATTTCCAAGTTGTCTACAGAATGGGTTATATTCTGAGCTTTGCTTTTCAAAGGACAGAAAATTCTTTTCCCAAAGCTTATCTTATGATAATTTTAGGCTTAAGAAATGATTTACTTATTTAGAACGTCAGATTTACAGAGAGGAGAGACAAAGATCTTCCATCCACTGGTTCATCCCCCATGTCATGCAGGTGCAGTCCCAAAGCTTTGGGCCACCCTCTACTGCTTTTTCAGGCCACAGGCAGGGAGCTGGATGGGAAATGGAGCAGCTGGGATACGAACTGGCACACAAATGGGATCCCGGCACATGTAAAAGGAGGAGTTTTGCCACTAGGCTACCACACCAGACCCGCCTTTTTTTCTTTTTTTAAGATACTTTAATTTTAAAGGCAGAGTTGCAGAAAGCGAGAAACAGAAAAAGAGATCTTCTCTCCAGATGTTAATAAGGTGGTATGGTTTTAAGACTGGAACAGGTAAAGTGAAGATGATCATAGTTAAGATAGCTTCATGTCCAGGTATTTTCTCACATGAGAAAGAGAACATTTCAATTAGTTGGACAAAGGCCGATTGCTTAGTAAGTTAGAGGACTTATAAGGCCTTGACCTTAAACCTTTGATCAGGACAAATTCCTAACAGATTGATCTAATGTGACTAAACCATGAAGCAGGAAACTCATGTGTATATTTTTATAGTTTCCAGATATAAACCCTCTTTAGCATAACATCAGAATGACAAAACATAGCAAAAAAAAAAACAACTAAGTTTCTACATCAAAAATATATTTATAAACTTAACATATTGGGGGAAAGCACACCAAAAATAATCCTTAAAAAAGACAGACTATAAACCATCAGACATACTACATTCGTGTTAGAAGCAAAGTGTTCTGATTTTCCACAGTCCAGAAATCCTTAGAAACCAGCTGTTATCAGTTGTACCTAAGAATACAACCAAACAAGAAATACCTGAAAAATTTCTGCCTCAGGTAGTCAAAAAAAAACAATAACTAGTAGTAATGGTAATTTTTGCTTATGATCTTAGTAAAAAAAAAAAAAAAAAAAGCTTATTTTTGCTTTCTTTCTTTCTGTTGGTGACTGTGAAGTTATTTGTCGCTGCATAACAAAACACCTCAAAACAGTGGCTTAAGACAGGGTCTTTTATTTTGGTTATGAGTCTGGGGTTGACTGGCCTCCACAAAGCAGTTCTTGTGTGGGTTCTTAGCAGCTGTGGCTGGAGAGCAGCTGGGGCTGGAGCTGTAATCTCAGAGCAGAGCTCACAGGTCTGGGGTCCAACAGCTGGTGGCTGCAGTGGCTGGAGCAGGCAGCCACTGTTTGGACTTTTTTTAGTAGCAGAGTCCCAGGAGAAACTGGCAGAGGTCCTGCAGTGTCACTTCTACCGAATCGCTGTAGCAATTTGTTGAGATACGTCCAAAGTCTGACATTTAAGGGAAAGAAAGAAGAGTGTAAGGGAATGTATGGACATGTTTTAACAACACCGCAGCAAGCGTGTCGGGACACATGCTCTCATGCTCTTGGAGTTTATTGGAGTAATCCTTGGGAGTGATAATCTGGCAGTGATCATCAACATTTCTTCCCTTTAAGTTTCCAAGGAACTTCTAGGAATATATCATGGGGAAACAGTCACTGTTCAAAGGTTATGTACCTGTTAATTCAATTTGCTTATAGTAACAAATGTTGACACAAATCAAATGTCCAGGATAAACCAGTAAGCAAAAAGATGGTTTATTTGATGTAGAAAATGAAAACCAGCAAACAGCATGACGTGTTGTTATCCAGTATTGTGGAAACCCAGTTTAATGAGAGCAAAATTATCTTGTGTACACACACGTAAGATCTGCAAGGGTATTGCTAACATGTTCACAGATGTCTGGCTCTTAGAAGTAGGATTTTTATTCTTTTTGAAGTATTGTAGGAGTAGGTATTTGGCACAGCAGTTACGGTCACCATTTGGAACACTGGCATTCCAAATGGGAGTGCCTAGTTCACATCTTAGCAGCTTCCTGCTGATACACAGATATCCTTGGAGGCAGGAAGTAATACACAAATGCTTGGGTTCCACCATACACATGGAGATGTGGGTTGAGTTCTTTGTTTTTGTTTTTATTTTTTCCAGAGAAACAGAGGGAGAGACAAAGAGAGAGATCGTCCATCCACTAATTCACTCCCCAAATGGCTGCAACAGCCAGATCTTGGCCAGTCTGAAGCCAGGAGCCAGGAGCTTCTTCCAGGTCTCCCACATGGGTACAGGGACCCAGCACAATGGCTAAGTCCTCACCTTGCAAGCACTGGGATCCCATTTGGGTGCTGGTTCCTATCTTAGCTGCTCTGCTTCCCATTCAGCATACTGCTTGTGGCCTGGGAAAGCAGTAGAGGATGCCCCAAGGCCTTGGGACCTGCACCTGCATGAGAAACCTAGAATAAGCTCCTGGTTCTCAGCTTCAGATCAGTTCATCTCCAGCCGTTGCAACCATTTGAGGAGGGAACCAGTGGATGGAAGATCTGTTTTCTCTCTGTAAATCTGATTTGCCTTTCCAATAAAAATAAATAAATCTTTTTGTAAAAAGGAAGTAGAGCAGCTGGGACTCTTGTACCACAGTACTGGTCCCCTGGGTAGGTTCTGGGGCCTTGGTTTTGACATGACCCAGCTCAGGCTGTTGCAGACATATGGAAAGTGAACCAGTGCATGAAAAAAAATATTCTCTCTCTCTTCCTCCAACCTTTCAATATGTGAAAATAAATAATTTTTAATAGTCTATTAAATTCAGAAATAAAATACTCTTCATTTTGTAAAACTTTTAAATTTCAGTTTTAATTTATATAGAAACTGTGTACTTTAATGAAAATGTTTGGTTATTTGGTTCTAGTGTCTTACCTAGTTGTTGATTGATTGATGAGGAAGTTAAATGTGTCAGTTCAGTCTCCTGTAAAAGTCTTCCTGCAGCACTGCTGGTCCCCAGTTCTTAGACTCCATCATTTCCTGGCTGCTGTTTTGCAGCAATCTCCCTGCCCAGGCTCCCTGCCTTTAGTCTCATCCATTTTTAATTCTTTCTCTGAAGTCCAAGAAGAATATTTTACAAGACCCAAATCGAATCATACTGCCCTTCTGGTTAAAGCACTCCACCGCCTCCCACCCCGCTGCTCTCTGAAGGGGATTAGCCCCCTGGCCCCTCTCCCGGCTGTCACATGCTAGCTCTAGAGAATGATGAGTCTCTCAGGTTTTAGCTCAGTCATCACCTCCTGCAAGGTCCTGTAACCCAATGCTCTTACCCCAGGCCTGGGAGCAGGTGATGACCTTGCTGTGTGCTCTGGGAGCACCCCCTCCTTCTCTTCTGCTTACAGCATTTATTACAGTTGGTGGAATACTCCTTAGAGTTGGCTTCCTCCACTAGACTGCAGGTTTCTTCAGTGAAAACGCCATATTTTTCATCATTGTATCACAAGTATTAAGCACAATGTCTTGCTATGCTATAGAATTTTTTTTTAAAGATTTATTCATTTTATTACAGCCAGATATACACAGAGGAGGAGAGACAGAGAGGAAGAACTTCCGTCCGATGATTCACTCCCCAAGTGAGCTGCAACGGGCCGATGCGCGCCAATCCGAAGCCGGGAACCAGGAACCTCTTCCAGGTCTCCCACGCAGGTGCAGTGTCCCAATGCATTGGGCCGTCCTCAACTGCTTTCCCAGGCCATAAGCAGGGAGCTGGATGGGAAGTGGAGCTGCTGGGATTAGAACTGGTGCCCATATGGGATCCCGGGGCGTTCAAGGCGAGGACTCTAACCGCTAGGCCACGCCGCCGGGCCCAATGCTATAGAATTTTAAAAATAGCTTTTGGATTAACAAAGCAATTCATAAGTCTTCTGGAACTATAGTAAGCTGTGTGTATGATAATATATAATAAGCAATTATATATATAACTATATATTTTACAGCTGGAATTAGGAAAGAATGAGATGTAAAAGCAAGTACTATGTAAAATTTCAGTTTCTGTCATACAAAACAAGTAGCAATTAATACAGCAATTGATACATAAAGCACTATGTATGAAGTGTAGTTATAGGCTATATAATTGGCCGTCAAAAACTTTTTTTTTATTCTTCATTTTATTAGAAAAACAAATATTCTGTTTGCTACTTCACTCTCCAACTAATCACCAGGACCAGGCCTGGGTCAGGCCAAAGGCAGGGCCCCAAAACTCAGTTTGGGCTTCCCCATGGGTGGAGGGACCCAAGTACTGGGGCAACATAGACTGCCTCCCTGGGTGCACATGAACAGAAGCTCTGTCAGATGCACAGGGGACAGGACTCAAAGCAGGCATTCTGATGTGGGCAGCAACTAAACTGCCATGCCAAACTCGTGCCCCTGAGAAAAAAATATATATATATTAATATACATATGTATATTTCATCACAATTGCTTCCTTTCTGATTCTTGCTTTGATTGCTTATTCTGTGCTTTACCAAGTTGGCGTAGGGGTACATACTATGTAAGCAATAACCATAGGGAAAAATCTAGAAAGGACAATCTAGAAAGTATTCTTTTTGTTTACCCTCCCCCACTGTTGGAGAAGCACAACTTTGAATTAAAAATTAGAAAATAAGAAAGAAAATGAAGACACTGAAAAGTACCGAAATCCTCATTTCCATGAGACATAGCAGTTTCATTTCTCAGGCTTCCTGCATGCGTATTTTCCTTTTTCTTTAAAAATGTGTTTATTGGAAAGACAGGGTTACAGAGAAAAAAGGAGAGAGGGGGATCTTCCGTCCTCTGGTTCACTGCCCACATGGTTGCAAAGGCTGAAGCTGTATTTACAGTTGTTGGTATCAGTGTCAGAGTAAGATGCTTACTAGCAGCTCTTGTGGCTTGCTTAAAGAGTCTGAAGCTCTGGCCTGGCGGCGTGGCCTAGCGGCTAAAGTCCTCGCCTTGAAAGCCCCGGGATCCCATATGGGCGCCAGTTTTAATCCCGGCAGCTCCACTTCCCATCCAGCTCCCTGCTTGTGGCCTGGGAAAGCAGTCAAGGACAGCCCAAGGCTTTGGGACCCTGCACCTGCGTAAGAGTCTGAAGCTCTTTGCGCCCCAGGAGAGCAGTTAGAGCGGATGTATAAACATGTATTCGGTGCATTTTTCTTTCTTGTGCATGAAGTCCGTCCCTTGCCTATTCCTGAGTTTGGAAGCCCTTCTGCTTTTTCTTCTCTTAAGATTACAGTATTTATGATCCTTATCTTTATAGAAGGAGAATTTGAAACTTCACAAGGCCTTGTAGCCTCCCTTGTTTTTATAACCTACCCAGTATTGCCTACTGCCTACAGGAGCCTCAGGCAGTGGAACTCCAAGTGTGGGCCCAGACCATCAGTACGAGTCAGCAGAAAGCTTACCAGAAATGTACCTTCACATCCTCCCCGGGCCTTCTGAATCAAACTCCAGTTGGGCCAGTTTGAGAACCTCTCTGCTTTAGGGAAGGGAGAGTTCTTGTGCCTGGGTCCCACCTCTGGGGTGCTGTCAGACTCCCTGGTAACTGGCTGGACAGCCTGGATGTTTGCACAGTGGCCAATTGTGGATCACTGCAGCTCCACAAAGCAACCTGGCAGCACACCCGCATGGTTCTCACTTCCTGTTCTGATGCTCAACATTAATTTATCTTCATTGCCTGTGCTGTTTCTAATCACTGTCATAGGCCTCATTAGATTTTTATTTCAGCATCTGCTACAGAGCTGGGCTGCTGTCTACATCACCTGCCACGTGCATTTGCCCAAGAGGCAGACTAACCTGTTTGGGTCTTTCTTCACTCACTAAGTTCACCTTACCATACCTACACTTTTCAAAAGATATATCACATGGCTGCACGGGGGAGGGAGGAACACACTGAATTCCTAAAAAAAGGCAAGAGTGAGAGTGACGGAGGTTGGGGTTGTTTAGAATCCCTGAAAAGGAGAGAGGGTGGGAAGAAACTGTTGGCCACACAGTCATCCTTCAACACTTCAGGAAGCTCTGGTTGAGAAGTCCCGCCTCTGGCTCCCCTACTCCAGGGACACCAAAATCTGCAGATGCTCCAGTCCCTCACATAGACATGGTACAGTGTTTGAGTATAACCTGAGCACATCCTCCTGTACACTCACACCATCCCCAGATTACTCCTAATACCTATCACAGTCTAACAGCTGCAGAAATAGTTGCAATTCTCTATTGGTTGGGAAGTATTTTCCAAGGGAAAAAATGCCTGGACACATTGTATACAGTTTTCCCCCAGATATATTCAGTCCAGGGTTGGTTGAATCCTCAGATGTGGAACTCATAGATAAAGAAAGCTCACAGATGCTTGGGTATGACTGCACCTCTATCTATACTTTTTAACAAGATGCACGCTTTACCTACTCAGAAATAAATGCTTTTTTAAGCATCCTGAAAAATGAATGAGAAAAATAAGCATGGTCAGAGGAAGCTTCCTGGAGGGAGTGATTAACAGGCTTCATCTGGAAGAGCAGGAGGGCAAAGATTACAAATGAATGGGTGGCTCCAAGGAACACGTCGCAGGTGTGAGGGGAGCAGTGCGCGGACGCCCACCAGGCAGAGGCTAGCCAGCCGAGTGAGGAGCCAGTGCTGACTAACGTCTCTTTACCCAAACCCACTGTTTCCAACATCTTGCTTAGGTTATGGAATTCCACTGAGAGATAGAGAAGATGACACAGATGAAAAAACGGATGGACCATATTCAGATGATGAAATGTTAACACATAAAGGGCTTCGAAGATCACAGAGCATGAAATCCGTGAAAACCATTAAAGGCCGAAAAGAGGTCAGTCCAGGGCAGGGCTGTGGTCCCGGTGACGGGGTAAGGGATTTCCCCGCTGGGTATCATTTAGGGTATAAGTTTTTTAAAAGTGAAGGATTTGGCTGTTGAGACAGCAACAGTTTACAGGTAAAATCCTTTAAGATCAGATGGGCTTGAATATCTGGAAATGAGAAAAACGGTAAATTCTGAGTCTCAGTACAGACAGAATGGCATTTCCCACATGAGCTTAATCACATGATTATCATGAATACCCAGTGGTGAGCCTTTGCATAAACAAGAAAAGCAACCATAAAATTAGCTGCACAGTTTTGCTTTCAATCAGAATAAATAAACTGTACAAGTTGCTCCATAAAGGCATATCATCATTGTGCCCAGTGAACAGTGGAAGACTGAGCCTGGGCTCAGGTCTATAGGATCAGTATTCATTCACATCCTATCATGGTGGTTTTGTTAGTGGTAGTCACCGGAGCATGTGTCTCACAGGACATCAGCCCCATTCATAGAAGTAGCACTGGCTTATACGTACTTAGAGGATAACGGATTCATTATATCAGAAAGGTTAAAAATTGCTATGATTATAAATTATTAAGTCCCACTATTTTAAAAAGCAATCAGGTAATTCTTAATAACAAATTTCTCTTTGCAGATGCGGTATGGGTCACTAAAATATAAAGTGAAGAAGAGACCACAAGTGTATTTTTAGCCATCTATACTTTGGCTAGCCCAAGACAAGTAACACTAATGAATTGACTTCATCTTCTAACATATATTCAGGACATTGAAATAATTTTTTTAAATTATGTCAGTGATGGGATTGATGGGATTTACTTTTGTGAATTCAGTTTTTATTTCTTTAGTAAGATCTCCAAGTATTGACTAGTAAAGGTAGTTATGCAGGGTTTATTAACATATGTGTCAGAAGTGATAGAAAGTCATGTTACCTGCATGCAAGTTCATCAATAACCTTGAGTGCCTGGGATATGAGATGAAACATGAACCCACAGTATACTTGAAGAGTCTTTTTTTATGGTTCAGGATACATCAGCCTTTGTGGTATTGTTTACCTCCATGTATATTCTATCACATGATGATAATAATTAAATTGTCTCTGACCTGGCAGTGGTATAACAAGGATATAATGTAAAATAATAAGGTTTTATATTTAGCCTTTATTAATTTTCTGTTTTCTAGTTTTTCTATCATCTGAAAGTTTCTGAAACAAATATTTGAGAACCAGGTATACACATAGCACTTTCTTCTAACAACTTTTGCACACTTGAAAGTTTACTTATTTTACAACTGTCTATGTACCTTACATTTTATTGACACTGTCTTTCTTGTTGTATGTGATATTCTGACAGGGCACATTCATGCTTTGAATTACATCATCTCTTTTCCTGTGAGTTTCATTTGGTAGATGCATTGAATTTAATCATATAAAAATAGCTAAATTTTAACAGTTTTTAATTATGTTCCTTACAAAGGAGAACTTATTCCCAACATTAGCCAGTTTTCCTCATTTAGTACAGTATACTTGAATGGAACAGATTTTTGTAGATGCTGATTAGATTTTCAGCTTTAAAAAATGGTGGATCTTGCAAATAGACTCAGAGAACACTGAGATCTTTTCCAATTCATAAAGTTATCCAACAGGCAATCTACTCACAAACTTAGCACTGATACGTGCTGCTGGCTTATAAATTTGGCATGGACTGAAATAGTTTGAATCTCCTAGTTAAGATAAATTTCTAAAGATGAATACCAACACAAAATACCAACATTGTTAATCCTACATAATAATTTGTTATTACAGAAAATACCATTTGGAGTTATTGAACTCTGGGGCTTTTCTTGGTTGTACCAATACCTATACATTAGGAACCGTAAGTCATTATTTATTTTGGTGATGGCTTTAAATGATTAATAACCAAATTTGTACGATACTTATTTAATTTATATACTCTACTCAACTGTCCTACTTCTTTGTCCAAAAGAAAGATATGAGAATTATGAATCTTTGATTTGTTTCACCTCTTAAGAAATAAATCCAGGTGGTAAAGTGTATGTTTGACCACCTGAGAGAGTTGATCAAGAACAAAATGTTTACTCAGAAGTCATGCTTGCATAATTTATTTGCTTTCTCTTCATACTAATCTTTAAAAAAATCTTTTCTGGATTATTTCACTTTTTGTATATATTTCATTTTCCAAACCCACAGGTTTTACATCCTTGAAGTCCTTCAATCAGAACTAACATAAGTAGCGCTGTACCACATGTGTGCAGCCATGCTTCTTGTTGTTGTACCCTAACCAATACAACATAACAGCTGATGACACAGCACTTACGCTTTGTTAGATATTTTAAGTAATCCAATTTAAGGCATTCAGGAAAATGTGCATGGGTTAGTTGCAAATAATAAGCTATTTTTCCTAAGCACAGCTGCATACATAGTACCAGGTGAAAATTCACTCACTATTTTTCTGCTGAGTTTAACCCTCTGTAAATGTCTCTATCTACTTTACCTTGACTAATTTTTAGCCTTCTAATTCCTGGGATTTCTCTTTAATTTCTGTTCAAAACTCTTGAAAGACCATTTTTGTCTGTGTCACAGCTCTAGACTTCTCAATATAAACACTACAGTGTGCTTGTGTTTCCTATGCAAAGGCCATGTCAACTCACATTGCCTTTCACACGGTACAAGCGACTTTATAACAGGAATATTATCTGTGGGGGCTGCTCTGGACAGTGAATATCTTTTTCATGTCCAATCTCAATATTAAACCTATCTTAAAATAAAACTCCTAGCTTCCTAAATTAATTCCTGTACACTTGCAAGATGGAAGTGCTTGATCCAAGACTACAGCAGGTCCTTCTACATAATTGTGCTTCATGCCCCCTGGCTGCCTCTGACATATTCCTGTTGTGAAATCCTTACACACAGCTCACATCATTTTGCTCTTCTGTCATTCCTTCCTTCCACGTTCTTGACATGTATTTTAGCATACCATGTTCTTTGAACTTTGTAGGTGAAAATTATGGTTTGCTTCATTTCTGGTAGTGCAGGCCTCTTACTGTTGCTCTGCTTTTAGGCCTCCTGGTTTTCCAAGGGGTAAACGTATCCGCAGAGCACAGTGCCTTGTTTCCCTGTCGCTGCTCCCTGGGGCATGGGCATTAGATGGACACAACTATTTAGGACCGTCTTTTGGTAGCTGTTCAGTTTACCCAAACATTGTAGCTGGTGTTCAGTTTTGCTATACATTTCTTCAAGTTGTTCATGAATATTTAATGATTTTCAGAATTTGTTTGGAAGTAAGGATTGACTTATTTAGTTACTGTGTTTTTTCCCACTCTAATATAAAAAGGAGCCAGAAATAAGTCTGTTTCTAAGTAATTTTATAAATCCATCTAGGCCTTATATATTCCCTGTACACACTTTGCTATGTATGTTTGTATTTGACTAAAAACTGATACTGCCAGCATTACCAATTATAAATACTTGACTATGCTGATTGATGGAACAAAATTGAAGTGTTTTCAGGGATCTTATTCCATGTGTCACCACCAAAGATTTCTACAGTATTATAAAGCATGAAAATATACCAAATTTATGAAAACCATTGGTTGAGTAAATATATTGTCTTTGTTTCTTTTGTTTCTTCTTTTTAATCTTATTAACACAGTTTGTCCAGAAAATGCTTGATATTTTATGTTGTTAAAAATATAATACTGTTTTGTCTTAATAAGTAATTTGTATTTTTTTAATTGGTATAAAATTTTCATTTGAGTATATTTGATCAGGAACGTTAAGGGGTTGACATATGTTTTTCTATTTTTTTAAATTTTTGATGATGTTTACATAATTGAGAAGGGCGCATGCACCTGTGAACCACTGATCAGGATGGGAAGGGTCGAGGAACAGGAGAAAGTAGATGAGACCATTACTTCCAATTTTCCTTTTTCTCTTTCTTGTATCTGGGGGAAGGGAAGAGAGAAAGTGAGAGGGCCATTTCCAGCATCCTAGCTACATCAGTACCCGGGGATGGGAGACAGGCACTCGTCCCAAGGTCCCCGTTGTGGAGCATATTCCGAGGGTACACTTTAAGTGACTTCAGTAGTTCTGAAATGCTACTGATTTCATTGTTCCAAGGATGAGGAAATCCTTCCAAGGTCCATTGGTTGACATAATCTATACTTACCTACATAATTGCTGTCAACACTTGACTGGGAAAGTTGTCCAACTTGTTCTGCCCTCCATCCTCTGCCATGGTACTAGATGTCCTCTGCAGGCCACAATGAATTGTGCTATCTATCCCCTATGTACATCTGAGCATGCTGTCCTCTGCACTGTCTCAGCAGCTGAGGAGGCAATTCTCCCCATGGTTGGAGTTCTGAGTCCAGTGGTACAAGTTGGAGGAATCTCCGAAGAACCCTCATACAGTATAGGGTCCTGCATCCTAGTTGGAGCAACCCCCAAAATCCCCACCATGCCCACCCCGAGCAATGGTTCTGGCACATGCCAGTTTTTTGCAGCAGACTGGTCCAGTTCAAAAACTGGTATCCCATTCAGCTTTTGTACACCAATGAGTGCTGCATCCTAGCTTAGCCAAACTGACCCTACGTTTATGCCAGCAGATGCTACCACCTATCCAGCCAAGCTCTCCTTCAGCCCTGGTTCCCATGCTCACTGGTGGGAGCTGCAGCACAGCTGAGGGGTGCCCACAGTTTTCATAATGGGCCCACTCCCAGCTGCAATCTTGTAGTCTTAGCTTGACAGGACTTGCCCCCAGTCCCAGCACTTGCCAGCTGATGCTGCAGCAAAGCTCAACCAGTCTGCTCTTACTCTGGCTCATTCATGCACCAGTGGATGCAGTCGGTTAACCCACCCCAGCTCTCCCCATAACCCAGCTCAAAATGCAGGAAAATAGGTGTTATAGCCCTATAGTCTTACCTAGAATGGTTTGCCCTGATCCCATTTCTCACGCTTACCAATGGGAGCAGTGGCCCAGCAAGGGAGCCCTTGCAGCTCCCCTACTAGGCTTGACACCTGCTCCGGGTCTTATGTGTGCTGGTAGGTGCTATGGCCTAGACTAGCATGGCTTGCCTCATCTCAGCATTTGCTGGTGGATGTTGCAGCCTGGCTCGGCCCAGCTTGCCCTAGTCCCAGCTCATGCTGGTGGGTGCTACAGCCTTGCCCAGCCTGGACTGCCCCCAGACGTGCCCCTGATGTGAACTGGCTGGTGTCATGGCCCAACTCAGCCTGTCTCACATCCCATTCTGGTTCTCACATCTGCCAGTGAGTGCTATAAACTGGCCTGGCCCAACCTGCCCCCAGACCTGACCCACATAAACTGTAACCTGGTCTGGTCTGAGCTGCTTGGGTCCTCTGTTCTTGCCTTCACCTGCAGAGACTATGTCCTGATAGAGCAGTTGCCCCAGCTCTTCTTTCAGGTCACCATCTAGCGCCAGATCTCACACACACCTGGGGCCCTACTCAGCCTAAGTAGTGGCCCAGAAGAGTAGCCCCCACAGTGTCTCTACCAGGCTTGCCCCACCTCCCATTTGCAGATCTTGCACACACCAGTGGGTTCTTGACCCAGCCTGATTTGGCCCACCTCTTGTCCTGGAAGTTACAGAAGCATAGCCCATTCTGGCTCTTTCTGTTTGGTGTTATAGCCCAGTCCCACCTGGCCCACCCCCAGAGGGTTCAGTGAGTGCCAGGACGTAGCCCAGCCTATCCTGCACCCTACTCTTGTGTGCACCAGCAGGTGCTGGAGCCTAGCCCAGTCTGGCCCAGACCCAGTCCACACCCATGCTGAGAGATGCTACAAGCATGTCCATTCCAGTTCGCTGCCTCCATTCTGGCTCTTGAGCTCACCAATGGGAACCACTTTCCAGCTGGGGCATCCCCTTAGCTCCCAGGCATGCTTCCAGCCACAGATCTTGCCAGTGCCGGTGGTTGCTTTGATCCAACCTGGCACAGGACATTCCTCGTTTTGTCTTTGCTAGCACATGCTGCAGCCAGCCCCTTGTCCCAACTGTCGCTGGTGGGGGTCTGGCCCTGCTCAGTCTGCTTCCATCCCCAGATTTCATGCAAATCAGTAGGTATGATAGCTTAGCCCGGCATGGCCTGTACTTCTTCCTGGCTCCTGCACATGCCAGTGTGCTAAGGTTTGGCTTGGCTCTGCCCAATCTGCTTCCAAGAGCCAACCCACATACTTGCTGTCAAGTGAAGCAGCCCTGCCAGGCCTAACATCCAGGCCTGAAGCTCACCAGTAGGAGCTATGGCCCACCAAGGGAGTTCCCTAAGTTCCTCCACCAAGCCCACACTCAGACCTAGTTCTCATGCATGCCAGTGGGTGCTAGGTCTTTACAATTAAAATCCAAGCTCTTGAGCAAGCCAGCAGGTATTGCAGTCCCACAGGGTTGGGCTCATATATCTCCTACAGACTCTGCCCCCACACCTGGTCCTCTCACATGCTGACTAGTGTCATGGCCCAGCCAAACTTTACCTCTCTGTTCCAACACTCACTGGCAGGTACTGAGGTCTGACCCTGCCAGGTAGCTCCCCCCACCCCATCCCTGCTTTTGTGTGCAGTGGTTGATGCTAACTAGCTCAGCTCAGATCTCCCACATGGGCGGGTGCGCTGGTCTGACCCAGAAAGGTCCTCCAATTTCCCTCCTGTCAACCGCTCAGTCTCAGCCCCCCTACTTTCCTGCCAGTACAGGGGCCTTCTTGGTGGAAGTCCCCCAGAAATCATTCCTCACCTGCAACATACTCCCTCAGTGGTCTCTCCTTCACATCCCATGTGCCCCCTCCCTGAACAATCCATTGCCTGCATGTGCATAAGCGCATGAGCTCCCCAGCAGGGTCCTCTGGCAGGTGGCGTCCTGACCAAGAGCCCTACCCACCCAGAACTCCAGCGCATACATGAATCCCAGAGTGGTCTGTCCACTCTCACCATGCCAGCGTGCTAATCTGAGGTCCTCCACTTCCCCCCTTTCCTCCCTTCACCACCACCTCCACCCCTGCCCCCCACCCAGAACAGAAGCACATGACGCAGTCACCAGGCCTGCTCTGCTGGCCCTCAGACTTCTCAGTTATTACATTTGGCTATCATGGAGATCACAAAATATTTAAAAGCTAACAGAGAAATGCTTTTTGTTGTTGTTTTAAGATTGGCTTATTTGAAAATCAGAATGGTCAGTCTTCTGTCCCTAAGTGGCCACAAGCCCTTGCAAAGCAAGCCGCCTGTGCAGGCAGCAGAAAGGCAAAAAGCCAGTTAACATGTCTGCTTAAAATCAGATTGCTGTATTTTCTCCTCTGATTCATTTGTAAAATAGGTAAACTCTAAGATCATGATTTTCCTGGTATGCACTATAAATTTCTTAACAAACATTATTTAAGATTAAAGCTTTCTGAAAGAAAGTACAGCTTTTTTTCCCCCATAAATGTTATTAAGGTTTAACCCCTTAGTGGTGTCATGCAAACTAAATATTAACTTTTTTAAACATTAATCAAGATTTAACATTTTCTAATACCTTTTCAATCTATATAGTTTAATAGTTAAATAATGTAACAGAATTTTAACCTCTTTGTAAAGGGTATTTAAGCTCAGTATGTAATTTTACAAACTTTTTAAAATTGTAATGTAAAATAAACTCATTGTATTACTGGCAATTTGTACTTTTTTCCTATCAGAGTACATGTGTAGGCTTTGATGAATTGGTATTATTTATCATTAAGGACTTTTGACTAAATAACAGGGCATATATGTACACACATAAGATTGTAAGCCACAGAGCAAATAAAAAAAAAAATCAGATGCATTCTGAAATGCTCATCTATGGGACATTACAAAAGACACATTGAGTGGTTTACATGTGCATGTTAGAAGGGAAAACAGGAAAAACAATGAGCCCTGAAGCCCTAGCCATCGCTTGGGATTGATTTGAGCTGTCTCCGGCATAAAATGTAACACCAAATGCAGATTTATGTATCCTGGAAATGTTCTGGGCTTCCATCTGTTTTAAAGTTAGGCGTCTGTCTGCCTCACATTTAAGCTTTACAGAGAAGTCATGTGTTTTAGGAAAGTTTCTTTGTGTTATTTCATTTTGAAATCTACTGTGTGTGAAAGTATTTCCAAATAGCAATTTCCAGTGCAGTTACATTTTTACTCCCAGGTGTTTCCTTGTGATGATCCCAAGAATACAAGGACTATGAGTAGCAGCATTCCTTTTAAGTGGTTCACTATTTGAAAGAGATTCATGGAACAGAAGTCATGTCAGAGGTAGATTCATTGCTCCCTGGAAAACATCCTGCCCTTTCACCCACCCATCAATATTCTATCCTTGAAACAGGCTCCTTATGCTCTGAGGTTAGGAATGTTTTTAAATTGCTGATAATGCTTCGAATTGAACATTTAAAGCACAGGACTGATAATTGTCTAAGTGTAGATTACTAAAGGAGTGTGTTCAACAGAAGCAGGAAAATCTGAATAAAGAAAAGGGAAAGCACGGCCTGTTAGCACGCATCTCTCCGATATTCACTGTCTGCTTTTCATTCACAAATACCCATTGTTTGCCTGCTTGGTACAATGGTGTTGTTGGGCTTCTCCCCACTGCCCTGTACCCAAATAAGATGACGTAACAATTAATTAGAGGAAAATAATTCGAACTTTTTTGGAAAATGAATTCACTCTAACCAAACCACTGTTTGAATTATTTGAATGTTATTTTTCCTGGGATTTCTTCTATGTTATTGAATAATTCATTTGATTCTCTGAGAGCAGGCTTTCTTTTTAAACCATGATTCCCTTCTCTGCCTCTTAATATCCAGTACATTAGTAAGTCCTTCTCGTTAT
The DNA here is from genome assembly GCF_030435755.1 of Ochotona princeps. Classification (NCBI taxonomy): domain Eukaryota; kingdom Metazoa; phylum Chordata; class Mammalia; order Lagomorpha; family Ochotonidae; genus Ochotona; species Ochotona princeps. Next base: position 27,683,731 of record NC_080844.1, read on the forward strand.
TTATAAAATATATGCTGAATCTGACCACTTTACTCATAATTCCTTTAGTTCAAACCATCACTTAAAGTAATCAGAGCATGAGGTGTTTTTTTTTTTCTTTAGTAGGATTTCTTGAAATCGTAGTACATTTTTAGTGGCTTTTCAGATTTTTCAAGGTGAGTTGTAAAGTTAAAATATCTTTGCATGTACATATTTTTGTGTTATCTGAAATAGACAAACAATTGCAGCTGACACTGTACCACAAAACCAGCACCATGGTGACTTTTACCACAAAACTAGTACCGTGGTGACTTTTTTTTTTAAGATTCATTTATTTTTATTTGGAAGGCAGATTTTACAGAGAGAGGATAGACAGAGTGAGAAGGTCTTCAATCTGCTGGTTCACCCCCCAAATGGCTGCAAGGGCCAGAGCTGAGCCCGTCTGAAGCCAGGGGTCAGGAGCTTCTTCTAGGTCTTCCACAACATGGACTTAGGCCATCCTCTATGGCTTTCCCAGGCCACCAGCAGGGAGCTGGATCAAAAGTGGAGCAGCTGGGACACGAACCCATCAGTGCACATATGGGATACCAGTGCCACAAGGCAGAAGTTGGGTTGGACAATCTGTCTGAGTTCCAATGTGTTTTGTCATGATGCTGTCTCAAACTATGTGGAAACATACTGGGACATATGTAGGGATTTCATCTTCAACAGTGCTAGACCTGTTGGAATTGTTTCAAATGTGAGGGCTACAAAGATTACTGTGGTGCTAGCATAGCATTAGGTGTGTATATCAGAGGACATGTTGTTAGTATTTGGCCTAGCGAGTTAGGTCACCAGTTAAGACACCTACCCCCTGTATCAGAGTGCCTGAGCCAGCATCCCATTCATGCTCCCTCTTCCAGCTTTCTGCTGATGCACAGCCTCCTTGAGGCTGCACGGAGTTGGGGACCTGCAGCCCTCATAGAGTGCTGACCCTACACCTGCGCGAGAGATGTGGAAGAGGCTCCTGGCCACTTAGGGAGTGACTCAATGGACAGAAGATCTGCCTCTCTGCCCCTCCTTTTCTCTGTATATCTGACTTTCTAATAAAATAAAATTAAATTTAAAACAGCAGGAAGTAATTCACTCTGTTGAAAAAAAGAGACTTATTTGAAAGCCAATTACAGTGGTCAGTCTTCCATCTACTGATTTCACTCCCCAAGTGTCCACAAGGTCAGGGATGAGCCAGGCCAAATCCAGGAGCCAGGAGTTTCATGTGCGTCTCCCATAGGGCTCATAGGGATCCAAACGTGGACCAACCTGTGTTGCTTTCCCAGGCTCACTAGCAGGGGACTGAATTGGAAGTGGAGCAGCTGGGCCCCAAATTAGCATCTGTAAGATATAATGGCATTTTAGGTGGCAATTTTACCCATTGTGCCAGTGCCAGCCCCTTAGCATATATGCTGGAGACGCCTTCAGAAAAATCATGGTAAATACTCAGACAAAAACTACAGAGGGATTTCAAAAAGTTTTGGCACTAAAACATCTTTTTCATGAACTTTTTAAAGTACCTTCATAGCATACAAAAATCTCTGATTATTTTTCACAAGACTAAAATGTGCAAGTCCTTTGATGTGAATACATTTGACTGGTGGAGTAGCATCAGGAGGAATGAAAGTTAAAGTGATGCTTTTAAAATGAATGGCGGGGTGCCGGGAAACAAATCGGAAGGGCCCAGCACAATGACTCAAATCCTCTGCCTTTAAGTGCCAGGATCCCACATGGGCTCCTGTTCGTGTCCTGGCTGCTCCACTTCCCATCCAGCTCCCTGCTTGTGGCCTGGGAAAGCAGTGGAGGACGGCCCAAAGCCTGGGGTCCCTGCACCCACGTGGGAGACCTGGAAGAAGCTCCTGGCTTCTGGCTTCAGATGGGCTCAGCTCTAGCCACTGTAGCCATTTTGGAAGTGAACCAGCATTTGGAAGATCTTTCTGCCTCTGCTTCTCTCTGTAAATCTGCTTTTTCAATAAAAATAAATAAATCCTTTGTAAAAAAAAAAAATCCAGGAAAATATATACTGTTGCACCAGTGACTGGCCCAAACAGAGAGGAGGGGTGGACAGAGGAGTCCTCAGGAAGGAAGCTCCTCTCCCCTCCAGCATCACTGCCATGTCCTCCCTGCAAGCACGCCCCATAAACCCTTCTGTGTGCTCTGTTCACAACAAGAACTTCATGTGCTGTTCCATTCCAGGTTTTCACTAATAAAATCCACACAGAAGAAGGCCAAATGCCTTTTGACACAGATTAACTATGCAGTCTTTCAACTGAAAGCAAGTGCAGTTAGGACACATAGCAGGCGACAGTTTCCATATGTTCCCTTCCAGGGATGTGGGACTGTATTATTTATAGTTTACAGCATGTACAAAATCAAAGCTAGCAAGGAGGCTCCCAGGGTAGTAAAGGAGACAAAGGGGCAGATTCAGAAAATTCTGTCTTGTATGTTCTAAGAAGCCTATCAGAAAGCACTCACACACATTTTTAAAATATGTAAGGCTGCAGAAACAGCTGTGGTCTTCGGCTTACAATCCTTTGAGTTCTAACATTAGCAAGGACATTGAAGACTGAGGATAGGGGGGTGGGGGGCAAATCACTTTGTTACCTTAACAGAGGAAACAAAAGGTTTCTTGAGGTAAGCATGCCAGGATAGATCATGGCCTTTACAAGGGTCCCTCTTCTCCAGTGCCAAGTTAACTTTAGGTGAGACCAAGCTGATCTCTGACCCAAACGTCTGAAACCACCGAAGGCTGCAGCAAGTCCTAATTGCTTCCTCATTTGAATTAGACAATGAGCTCTCTCCGCATGCGGCAGTCCTCGAAAATAGACTGTAGAAAGTAATTGAAACAAGTTCTACTGGGAAGCGGAGTGACCGATTCCTCCAAGTGTGAGAGCTAAGCTATGGTGACCTCGAAGCCTGGCCTTCATCCTGTTCCTATTTAGGGACCCCGCAGGGCAGCCAGCCCCGACTGCAGCCCACAGTTGGCCAGCTTTATTGTTTAGACTCCAAGGGAAGGTCACATGCTGCCTTTGACAGCGAGGTTTATGGCTCTCTCTAATTAGCAGCACCCTGCACCAGACAGGCTGTTGGCCACCTTCCAAGAAGGGTTTGGTAGCAGCCACTGATGAAGGAGAAAACAAGGTTATTTACCCTGTGACTGTAATTCTTGGCACAAGCTCGCCCTGCACTCTCAGACACGTTTTCCTTTTGTTCCAGCTTGCCTTTGGAAGGAAAGGGAGAGAAACGCGGCTATATATTTAGCGGTGTAAGCAACCCGAGCGTGGGCCTCATACTTCTTGCTGATTCTACAGCCGCAAGCAAAAAAGAAAAAGTCAAGAGAGAGGAGAAACAAAAGGCCAACGTAGTCGGAGCAGTGTCTGCTACTTGTTAAGTTCTTGAGTACATGACCTCCCCAGCACACACAGGACCTGAGGTTTCTTTGCTACTTTGAAATCCCGGCGGTCCAATGTCCCGAGCGTTCAGAGAGTACTGGGAATACAGTTGGCCGGTCCTGCAATGTTGGTTCTGCAGGACGGTGGAAGAAGCTGATAGAAACGCTTTTTGGCTGATTAAAACCAGATGCTCCCGACTATTTTTGTCCCGTTTTCAGGCGGGGCGGTTGTACACAAGGCAACACTGCCCCCCTCGGCCATGCGCCAACCGCAGAGGGGTAGGCGCGCCTCTCCTCCCTCCAGCAGCCACCCCGGCCATAAAACCCTTCCAAGCCTCCATTATTATTCCAGGCACATTCCAAGGGGACTGAATCACGGAGTTCACTTGGCTTTTTTCCCGCCCCAAACTCGCTAGTACCAGGTGGAATACGAATCCACACTTCAACTAGAGAATCCAAAAACTGCTCAAAGAGCACTTTCGGGCAAGCTCCAGAAGCAGCCTCTACTTTTTAACTTCTGGGCCCTTCCCCGAGCCTAGGGTTCGCCTGTCTGCGTGGCTCGAGTCACACGCCAGCAAGAGGCTCGCTCTGCCAGGTCAAAAGATAAGGGTTTTCTGTGCAGAATCCCGTAGAGCTGCCCTATGCTGCTCTGCTGGTGCGTGAAGCGCCACGGGCTGCTAGACGGCGGAGGCGGCGAGACGCAAGCTGCGCCGGAAACTTATCCGTTAGGCGGTGACTGCCGAAGGACGGCGAGGCCCATCACTGGAGCCCGGGGCCTCGCGGTTCCTCAGGCTTTTAAGTCCGCCCCAAGGGAGAGCTCCCCAGCCCCACCCCCGCGCCCGCCCCGACTCGCCCCGCCGCGGGTCTGGGGGCGGGGAGCGCGCACAGCTGGGCCGCCCAGGAGCCACATCTGGAGCGCTAGCTCACCCCCGCACCCAGATGTTCCAGGGGCTCCGGGAGTCCAAAGCTGCCCAGGGGCGGGATCCCCGCGGCCGCGACTCCTCCCTCAGGCCGGCAGCCGGGCTCCAGATGCGGGACGCGAGCAGGGCCCGCCGCGCCCGGCTGGGAGCCTGGGGGATGGGGAGCTCCAGAGCGGCGCTGGGGCCCCGCCAGTGGGCGGGGGTGCCTCGTCCAGCCCCGTCCCGAGCCCGCCCCACGGCGTGGGATTTTACAACCCGGGTCCCCAGGAGGCCCCGGCGAAGGGAGCGGCCGGCGGGGATGCTTCCGGGGGGGCGGGGCGCGCGGCCTCGGGAACGGGAACGGGAACGGGAACTGGAACGAGGCCGAGTTCTCCTGCGCTCGGGCGCCGGCGTTTCCTCAGGCGGCGCACTACGTGCGGGGCCGGTGGTCCGAGGCCCTCCCAGACGGGCCGCTCCCGTGACCCGTGCTCCTTTTCGCCACTGTCCACGCCCTCACCCTAGTTTTGTTAACCTCTGACCGAAGCCACGAGTGCCCTCTCGACTTTCCACCCGGCCCGGGCCTGCGGGAGAGAGGCTGCGTGGGGCGGCCGGCGCTCCACCACACGTTTGTTGGCGCGCTGGAGTTTTGACGTCTCGCTGAGCAACCGTGTTTGCCAAGGATTCAGAGCCTGCGTCTATTTGGATGCTCCCGTCTGAACAAATCGTTTCCATTCGGTTTGTTTTACCAAGGCAAGGGCAGGCCGTGTTCTTGCTTAGAAGTTGACCTTCATCCAAGTTGTCCTCAGGTTTTCATCCAAGGGTGTCACAACTCCCCAGGTCGTTGCGCAAATGTTTTGTGACCGGGTAGTAAACCCAAGCGGGGAGTGGATAGTCTCAAAGAAAAAAATACACTAACGACAGAAAAGCGTGGTTGAAAAATGTGAGTCCTTTTCCATGTGGCTGCCCCAGGGGTTAGGTTTTCCTACCAAAGTAAATATTCTCGCGTGGCACCTCTCCCCCACGACGGGCAAAAGGCGTGAACGGGCCCTTTGGTCCCACCTTATTCACCACTGTAACTCTCAACTAGATTAGTGTTTCTCCCAGCGACTGCAGACTCTCCTGAGAATCAGCCTAGTAAGTGTTCAAGTGTTAGTGCTTCTCTGGCTTACCTCGGTGAGGCTTCTGTTTCACCATTCTAAAAGGTAACTATTACTGCTTCAGCACAGGAATGGAGTAAGGGTTAAGGGTCAATGACATAAACAATGGCGACAAAGTGAGCCCCTAGCATACCATGTGGGAGTGCCAATAAGCTCAGGTAGTCCACTGCGGACCATTTCCTACCAAGCTTCTGCTAATGCCTCTGCCTGGGAGGCGGCAGAGGGGAACCTGGAGTTTCTGGCTTTGGTCTGTCCTAACTCTGGCAGTCTCAACCATCTGGTGAGTGAACCAGCAAATGAAGGAGATTCTCTCTCTCTCTCTCTCTCTCTCTCTCTCTCTCTCTCTCTCTCTCTCTGCCTTTGAAACTAATGAACCTTCTAAAAAGTGTGGGCAGTGGTGGTTGGAAAGGGTAGCCTTCAAAAGTCTTAGGAATTTAAACACGGCCAGTAAGCAACTCAGATTCACAATTCTCTGGCCAAAACACTTCCCAAAGACCATTCTTGGAGAAAATTTCACTGGGGTGATAGCATATTAGCAGATGCATGTTGACTTTCTTGTTCTGCATAACTTCTTTTGCTGACACAGAGGAATCTGACTCAGGCAGCCTCTGCGTTAAATAAAAATGTAGGCTGTTAGGAATATATTAAATACACGTAAGCTGCAATTCTAAAAAGGCCTGGGCTGTTGCATACAGAGGGTGGATGTTATAACTCAGAGGAGTCTTTTGGATTCAGATTTCTCTAAAGAAAAGAAAGGATTGGGCCAGCTCTTCTGCCTTACACTAAAACTCTTTGGTTTCAGAGGTCACTGTGTTTGGGTGATAGTTCCTGACTGTACCAGAGTTCAGCCAAGAGGGGAAGGACTTTGAAGGCTTTGGACTTGAGGAAACATCACAGAAAGGTGAAGAAGGCTACAGAACTCTATCAACACTGAGTTGTGAAGCAAGGGGAAAGACTCATGACCAGGTAAGTGCTAATGTGTTTCAATGTTCACAATCGATATGTTAATATATACACTGTTGCATGTTAAGTATAGGAAGTACATACATATATTTATTTCTGGTGTAGCTACTTTATAGAGTCTATTCACACAGATCTCCTTGTTAATTTTTTCCTCCACCTGCAAGAAAAAAAATTTTTTTTTTCCTCAGGCCATGGCTGTGGTCTGTGTGGTTTGTGTGGTGCCCTTGCAGGGAAAGGAACTGGAATGGAAGGTGTTGAGGATTCTGGCTTGCACTCTGTGGGCCTGTCATTTTGTCAAGAAAATGACTCTAGTGAGAATTGTGGCCACAACCCTAGTGTGTTAAGTTCAATATGTCTCCCACGCAATTGTCTCTCATCATTGTCTCTGAGAAGTTTTTTCAAATGGTAATTCAACTTTCCTCATCTGCCTAGATTCTTTTTCTTATTCCACAGTTAATCTGTCAGCCCCTCCTAACAGCTCTACTATGTAATACAGATAGAGCGCACACTTCCATTTTTGGCTGCCTCCTACAGTAGCAACTAGTTCAGGTCTTCATCTTGTCTTGCCCAACCTCCTGTAATCACCTCCTAATTCTTGTCCCTGCTTCTTCCTCGTGTTGCATCCTCTGAACTGCAGAGTGGTCCTTTCGAAGGGTCGGGGACGCGTTGCCCACTCTCCTGTTTGGAATCATCCAGCTGTCTCCTACAACAAGTGGAATTAGGTCCACAATTTCAGCCACATGATTGGACTCTTGCCTCATTCTTTCATCTCTTACTTCATCAGTTTATTGCTTGCTCATTCTTCTGCACTCATACCAGCCTGTTACTGCTCTGCCAGAATGCCTACAGGCGCATGTTAGGGCCATTGTGGCTGCTGTTTCCTCTGCCTGCAATCTCCTGATCTTCCCATGGCTTCTTCTCTTGTCTCATTCAGGTCAGTGTTCAAATGGAACTTCAGAGAGGACGTTCCTGGCTATCCCATCTAATATAAAGGCAACATGGCCATTGCTAATTTCTAAACAACCAATGACCCTGCTTTATTTTTCTTCATATCTGTTAGCAGATCTGTTTGTCTGGATGTTTGTGTGAGCTCTAGAACATGTGGTCTCTGAAGAGAGGCACTTGGTCAACTTTATTCAGCTAAAAATCTCTAATCTAAAAAAATAAAACCTGTCATGTAAAAGATATCCAGTAAGTAAATGTTGCATGAATAATGAGTCTGACGCTTGAAATAGCAGACCTGACTACGTCTGCCTCAGTTAAGGTGAGCTCAAGAAAATGTTCTCCAACCTCATGGAGAAGATATGGAGAAAATAAAAATGTTTACATTTTAAATTTTAAAAAATTGATCTGAAAGGCAGACAAATAGATTTACCTTTTTCTCTTTCCCCATTAATGCCCTCAGTACTTGGGGCTGTGTGAGACCAAAACTGGAGTCAGAAACTCCAGCCAGGTCCTCCATGGGTGCAGGGACCATTCCTTGCTGCCTTGCAAGGTGTGCATCAGTAGGAAGCTGGAATGGAAGTGGAGCCAGCCATGAACCCAGGTACCCTGAGAAGGGCTGCAGGTGTTCAACGCTGTGCCCTAGACACTGCACTGCAGAGCAGGGAAAAAGTCATGAACTTTTCCCTGAGAGCCTGACTGCTCCAAAATGGACCTGAGTGTTAGAATGGAGATGCATCCTGTGTACATATAGATAGGTTAGCAAAACTACACCCATCCAGCGCCAGAGAGAAACTATGTAAATAGTGTGGGTTACTCATTTAACCACTTCTCTCAGTGAGCATAGGTGCGCAGAGTCCGCCTGAGTTGAGAATTGTGAATCTGCTTCAGTCTCAGTTCCTCTGTGCTGTGCGTGGTGTGACCAGTGTGCCACTCTAGGAGTTTAAAGATAGCTTAAACAGCATGGCCCTGAAATGCAAATCAGTTGGGTAAGTGAGTTAGAATCCTGGATCTACAATAGTAGCTTTCCTCATCTCTGAAACAGGGCTGGTAATACTGCCTCCTTGGGAGAACTAGATGAATGGCAAGTTGTAGTCCATGGAACAGTGACTGGAACCTAGTAAACTCTGAGTGTTTTCTCAGAAAAACATACTTAATTGTACTTGATCTCCCCATTTTTGTGTAACTTTACCTTTTGAGTACTCTGTAAGATGCTGCTGCACTGGTTGGCACCAGAGGTTTCATGGTACTTTTAGACCATTAAGTTCAGTCTTAGCATCAAGCACAATAATTACAGTTATTCCTACTTTAACATTTATTTATAGCCATTGATTCCATTGAGACTGAATTATCCCTAACTTTGCAAAAAAGAAACTGTATATGTGGGAGGAGGTCACCACCCTGTTACAGCTGAACAAAAAATGTTTTTTACTTTCGAGTTCTGTAAGTTTTTCTTGGCCAGCATTTGTATAGCATAATGTTGTTATTTGGTAATTGAGTGTCAGTCAGCCCTACAGAAAAATAGATGTCAGTGCTTTTCCAAAACCTTCATACCAGATCATCTGTGAACCTGGGGGAGGACCACAGAAAGGCTTTTTCTGTTTCCCTATAGTTTTTATTAAAACAAAAATAGCTTAGTGGACCAGCACTGTGGCTCAAAAGGCTAATCCTCCATCTCCAAGCACTGGGATCCCATATGGGTGCTGGTTCGTGTCCTGACTGCTCCATTTCCCATCCAGCTCCTTGCTTGTGGCCCTGGGAAAGTAGTAGAGGATGGCCCGGTGCCTCGGGAGTCTGCATCCAAATGGAAGATCCGGGAAGCTCCTGGCTCCTGGCTTCAGATCAGCTCAACTCCAGCCATTGCAGCCACTTGGGGAGTGAACCAGCAGCAGATGGAGTAGTATTCTGCCTCTACTTCTCTCTGTAAATCTGCCTTCCCACCCCCTGACCTAGAGAGCAGGGAGAGGATCTGAGGCCATACACGTGCTTGTTTCTGCATCGTTCTCCCAAGTTCTTTGTCCTTGCCTACAGAGGGGATGACATGCCTCGCACTTACTCTCTTCTAACCCAGTCTTCACACTCAACTCACGGTACCTGGAGTGCTCTTTGCCCAACTCCAACCTGTTCCTCACTCACCTTCAACTTCGGAATGGGATCCCAGTCTTCCACTCCGGCATGAAGGTTCCATTAGCCCTTTTTACCTATTGCAGTTGCCTCATATTAAAGAGGACTTTAAAGTATTTGTTTATTTGAAAGTCAAGAGTTACAGGGAGAGATTGAGAGAGAGAGAGAGAGAGAGGCGACGAGAGAAACATATTCCATGTGCTGGTTCACTCCCCAGATGGCTGGATCAAAGCCAGGAGCTTCATCTGGGTCTCTTATGGGGTCAGGAGGCCAATGATTTGGGCCATCTTTTGCTGCTTTTCTCAGGCCGTTAGCAGAGAGCTAGCTGGATTGGAACTCTGGCAGCTGGGCTTGCCCCTATGGGATGCTAGTGCTGCAGGCTGTGGCTTTACCTGCTACACTATGTGGGCCCCGAAAGAGGTATCTCAGCAGGCAGATCAGACTGATATTTCTCCCTAGCTCTTGTTAGCACTTATTGGCTTATTTTCCAATTCAAAAAAGTAATAGGCTCATTTAGGAAATTTGGAAAGCACAAAAAAAATATGAAAAAGGAAATAAAAATCAACTACCTTAAGAAACAAAAACCTGTTAATACATTCTGGTACTTTTAAAAACTAAAATTACATGCTTGTTTTTTCAACCATATATGAAAAAAATACACTAAAGAATTATTGCACTGAAATTTATGTTTAATGGAAAGTACATGTCAGGACCACCCAAAGGGTTCAGTTTGATACTGTACCCTTCACTACAGCTTCTTAATTTTTTATTTCCTGACCCATTAGTTAAGTGTGTATTCAAAGCGTATATTTAAACTTCAGAAATCTAACACATTAAAAAATCCTCCTCACTGTAAGGTTGGAGTTCATGTTCAGAACCAGAAATCCATACAGAGCAGAGTTCAGCTTAAAAGAAGCTTTATTGGGAGCGCTCCCGGGCAAGATTCATTGATCTGGTACAGATAGTGGCCGGGGAAGTCGTGTCTGGGGGACGTAAGGGGTTGTTCTTATTAGGGGGCTGTAGAGGAGGTTGGGGGACAAAGGAATGTTGCTTTTAGAGTGTTAAAGGCTCCCTTCAACCTTGGTGGGTCCGAGGAAGAAGCTGCCTTCTCCTGGTGTGGCCTTCTCAGTCACCCTTCCCAGCCTCCTCTGAGGCCGCCCGTCACCTACCCGGGCTGGGTCCTACACTTACAGGCAGTCATTTTTGTGTCATTCAGTGGGTTAAGCTGCCATTTGGAAATCCCACATCCCATAGCATTCCCATCTGCCCTTCTGCAGGCAACAAATGCTGGTGTAAGAATTGGAGTTGCATTCACCCACATGAGTTCCTGGCTTTGGCTGCGGGTAGTCAGAGAGTGAACCAGTGGACAGAGGAGTTCTCACTCTCATCATTCTGCCTTTCAAATAAACAAACATCTTTAAAACTCAGTATTAACAGCCTTTTCTAAATGTATTTTGTTGTTTTGTTTTAAATAAAATAAAAATAAACTTAATAGATAACATTCTGAAAATCATAAATGCAACTAGTAACTTTTGTTCTGTTATATTGAACTGACAAAATAACTATCCTAGGTTGTGTTTCACAGACATGGCCTAAAGTGAGATAGGAAATTTATCCTATGTTAAGAGCTTGATAAAAAGAGTATTTTATGATTCAGTATTATGAAGTAATGCATAAGTATCCCAAATTACTGTTTTCTCCGAAATAGTCTCTGTCAAGTGTAGAATTTCATGGTAGTTAATGTAAATACTTTATATATTTTTTAAAAATCACATCAAGACTGGATTTTGAAAATTGCAAATTTGAAATTTAAAAATCCGCATGCTATTGAGCAGACCTACATTTCACATCGGGGTGCTTGGGGCTCAGTCGCAGCTCTGCTTCCAATTCCAAAGGTCATATGTCAAATACCTGAGCTCCTGTCTCTCACGTAGGAACCTGGAGCTGAGTTCTGCATTCCTGACTTCAGTTTGGCCCAGGCCTGACTGTTGCAGGTCACTCAGGAAGGAACCAACAGATAGAAGATTTGTTTTTCATTCGTGCTCTCTCTGCCTTCCAATTAATAATAAAAAAAATTAAGAAATTTTTTTCAATTACCAAGCCATATTGAAACTGTATCAAGCAACACAAAGAAGTGGTACATGTTTATGGATTTCTTTACCCCATTGAACATTATACAATGTGTGCATGCACTCCTTTTTTTTTCCATTTTTAAATTATTATCTTTTTATTATACAGTTCCATATGATACAGTTCCATAGGCCCTGGGATTTCCCCTCCCCTCTTTCCTAATCTCTCCCTCACCACTGAGTTCTCCCATAAGATTACAACAGTATAGTTTCTCATTAACAGTCATTGTGGGCATGGACAAAGGCAGAATTGTATTCCCTTTTTAAAAGACTTACTTTTAAAATGTATTTATTTATGTGTCTGAAAGGCAGAGTTACAGAGAGAAAGGAAGAGACAGAGATCTTCCATCCACTGGTTCATTTCCCCAAATGGCAACAACAGCCAAGGCTGGACCAGGCGAAAGCCAGGCACCAGAAGCTTCATCTAGCTTTCCTACAAGGGTGCGGGGGCCCAAACACGTGGGCTCTCTGCTTTCCTGGGACCACAGCAGAGAGCTGGATTGGAAGTGGAACATCTGGAACACAAATGGATGTCATACGGGCTGCTGGCATTACAGGTAATGGCTTTACTCATAATGTTACAACGTTGGTCCTGAAATCTATGTTCTTAATAAGCATTTTGAAAGGAAAACATTTCTAAATAGAGCTTGCAATGATTTTTTTCTATCTCCCTTATCACTGTGTAATCTCTTAAGTTCTTGCCCCAGCTGAACTGTATCATTAAAATGTTTCCCTGAAGTCAACTTTCCACATATATGTATATTTTTAATAGCTGAATAATATTTTTCTTTATTTTTGATAATCTTTACATAGTTAATTAGGGCAAAAAGGTTCAAGGGCTACAGGAAAGTGGATAAGGCTGTTATTTCCACATTGTTTTTTTCCTGTATCTGGGGTAAAGAGGGAGATAAAGGGAGAAGCCCCACCCAGTCTCCCACCCATCCCAGGTCCCAATGTGGGGCATGCTCTGAGGGTCTTGCTCAGGTGGTTTTGAAGTTCAACAGTTATGAACTGCTGCCAGTCTTGCCGTTCCAAGCACAATGAAGTTGCTTCAGATCCACTGATTGACATAGTCCATCTTAGAGTCTCCGTTTGCGCAGCTTTTTGCTGCCAACATATGGCTGGGGTAGTTGATTGATTTGTTCTGTCCTCTGTTGTGATGCCAGGTATCCTCTGCAGGATTTATTTATTTGTTTGAAAGGCAGAGTTACAGAGAGAGATTAAAAAAGAGAGAGAGATTTTTTTACCCACTGGTTCTGTTCCCAAATAGCTGCAATAGCTGGGACAGAGTCAGAAGCCAGAAACTCCAGCTGGATCATCCTTTTAGGCGGCAGAGGCTCAAACACTTGAGCCGTTGTCTGCTGCCTTCCCAGATATAATAGCAGGGAGCTGGAGAGGAAGCAGAGCAGCTGGGACTTGAGTTCATTTGGGATGCTCTCAGCACAGGCAGATGCTTGAGTAGCTACACCACAAAATGTGCCCCAGCTTGGCACTTACCCAGCCAGCTTCAGTGCCTCCAGGGCCTTGAAGAGTTTCTTTTCCTCCTCTTCTTAAGGCTAGGCTGTTTGCAACCCGGCTTGCATCCTCAGGGGTGGGCATGATTGAGTTTCCACATTACCAGTTAAACACCAGCCACATACAAGGTGTGGGGATGGGCTTGTTATCTGGGCTCCTTTTGGCCAGTGTTTGGCCACTGCTTCTAACCACGCTGGAGCTCAGGGACTTTTCCCTGCCTCTTCACAGAGGACCCAGCCCTAGCCCCGAGGTTCTTAGTGTCACCTCTCCACAGATCCCACTGTAAGAGGAGTCAAGGGTAGACACAGCATAACTTCTCCCTGCCTTTTCTCTCTGCTGTTTTCTCCCTAACCTGAGGGTTTCCCACCAGTTTCTTTTCTGAACCAGAAGGAAGTGCCTCTACATCAGCTCCTCCTTCTATGCAAGGTAGCACTTGCCCTTTCTCTTCCTAGCAGCCTTAATGGCCAAATAGCAACAGACGAATACAATTTATAAGAGAAAATTTAAAAATACATCCATTTACTGTTTTCTAGATAGCCTCCCTCTTGTTATGGTAGAAGATTTCCAGTGTTGCTGATAGCTTTTCAGTTTTCAAAGCTTTTTGTTTCTGTTATCTCGCTATCAGAATGTTACAGCATGATGATTAGATTCCCAGCAAACAGATTCTAAGATGGAAATTCACACGCAGCAAGTCTCTGAGGGCGGTGCTCTCAGAAATGGCAACTGCGGGGGAGGGAAGGAAGCAGGACTGTAGACCACGAGGCAGTTATACAAGGGGCCCAGCCAGCCTCCCAGGGCGCTCAGCTGAGGGGGCGCCTCACGTAGTTCCCAGATGGAGAACAGAGAGCCTGTCCTTCCTAAGCTGCGCTGCCAGTCCTTGGATGGAAGCTGCTTCCTGGGAGGGAGGAGTGACCCCCAATAAACCAATAAACCGCCTTCAGCTGCGTGAAGGGCTCTGCCGGGGCTGAGCTGGGAAGTGTCAGCTGACAGCTCAGGCGGCGAGCGCCCAGTGCTGCGGTCCTGCTGAGGGGAAGAGGAGCGCCCCACAGCATCACTGCCGGTTCACCCCACTGAACCTGGGTCTGCCTCTTCTGTCAAGAGTTTTTTAAATCATTTTTTTTTTAAAGATTTACTTTTTATTGGAAAGTCAGATATACAGAGAGGAGGAAAGACAGAAAGGAAGATCTTCTGTCCGCTGGTTCACTCCCCAAGTGGCTGCAATGGCCAGAGTTGAGCCAGTCTGAAGCCAGGAGCCAGGAGCTTCTTCCATGTCTCCCATGTAGGTACAGGGTCCCAAGGCTTTGGGCTGTCCTCAATTGCTTTCCCAGGCCACAACCAGAGAGCTGGATGGGAAGTGGAGCAGCCAAGACACAAACTGATGCCCATATAGGATCCCGGGCACTTTTAAAATGAGAACTTTAACCACTAGGCTACCGCACCAGGCCCTGTTCTGTCAAGTTTTATGCATGGCAACCTGGGGCTCAGAGAAAAGAACTCTGTAATGTCAAGGTCCTAAAGCAAAAGACTATTTACATATTTTCTTTTATTGGCCCTGCAAAATAATTCTTATCAGGCGTTTCTGGTTGACTCTGCTTTAGGCTTCTGAGATTCGAAAGGTTTAAGTGACTACTCCCAGTACTGACGGTCAGCCCCTGGTGGAGCCAGGATTCAGGTCTTCACGTTCCTGGTCTATGCTTTGTGTATCTCATGCGCTGATAGGATTTTGTGTCCATGGCTTGGAATAAAGGAACGTCAGAGCTGCTAGAGGACTTCCAAACCAGCACAGCCCGCTCATGTCTCAGAGAGACGTGGTCCATTGTTCAGTGAAATGAAGCTGGTTAGCAACTTGTCAGGGCCTCAGTTTTTAAGATTCAAATAAGATCATGGATGCAAAATAAAATGGTGCAGGATTGCCAACGGATACTGTGCTATGGATAATGAGAGCAGGGCCAGGCTAGGGCAAGAGCATGTCATGTTTCAATGTTTGGAGGCGCTTGCATGTAAAATGATTTTATGACTTGACAAATTCTCCAAGTTCAATTCCTGATAAAGGTGAAAGAACAAATTTCCAAGGAGAGGGAGAGGGACTAGAAAGCTTTCTGGCAGCCTTTGGTTAGAAGTTAAAATCTGGGAGGCCTTCTTCTGTGAAGAATACTGATAATCAGCATTCGTAATCACATAACTTCCTATTCTCAGATAAATAAAATACCACTGTCTGCTTTGGTGTAAAGGAAACACCAGAGTTCCTTCCTGTGCCCTTTGGAACTGTTTGTGACAGTAAAAACAAAGGCTCCAAAATCCATTTGTGTTTTCTTTTGTCATGCAGGCTGAGATCCTGAAACACCATCACCCAGCTAAGTTAAAGTATCTTCCTTCTTTGCCAACAAACAAACCCAGCTTCTCTGCTGAGTCCTGGGCACGGGGCTTAAATTTTAGAGAGACTGTGGATTCATGGTTTGGATGTTTCTTTTCTGTAAAATTTGTGGGGGAATTTATTTTCCTTGCTTTTCACATTGCTAAATACAAAGTTCTAATAATGAGTTATGGCAACAGCAATGCAGTCTTTTTATAGGATGAATTAGTTTTCTGTTGATGCATCTGGAACTTAAAATAATAACCATTATTTTTCAGTTTCTCTGGGTCAGGAATTCTGGAATGGTTTGGATGAGTGTTTCTGGGTAGGGATCCCTAGGAGGTTGTAGAGAAGAGTCAACTGAAACCTTCTGAAAGCCTAACTGAATCTGGAGGAGGGTCATGCTGGTGGCTCTCCAGTGAGGCTGTTTGTTGGTGGGCTGACTCCGTTCCTCTCCACGGAAACTCTTCAGAGCTGCTTGAGCCTCCACAACCCAGCCACTGGCTTCCCCGTAGAACGAGCAGTCCAGAAAAGAAAGATGAAAGCTGCATTGCTGGGATTACCTAACCTTAGAAGACACCCACTCTCACCTATTATTAACTTTGTAGCTTACCCAGTTCCCTGTGTTATTGTGGGAGGAGACAGCACAAAGACATAGAAAGGAGGAGGTGGTGATCAATGGGGACCATATTGGAGGAGGAGGAAGCAACAAAGGAGAAGGAAGAGGTTGATGTGTGGATTTGAGTCACTTAAAAGATCGTGAATCAACCATGTGCAGTGAGAAATGTCTGACAGATCTCCCTGCCTTCCCCAGAGGCAGAAATAAGTCATGCTAGCTGGGAAAACAGTGTGAGAAATCTAAACGCTCCTAGGACTTTACTTAATACTCAGCCTGAGTAGTGAGTAGTTGTCCACCTGAATACTGCCTACATGCCCTGAATCTGAACTAATCAACCCCCAGAACTTCAGGCTGTGTGTTCTCAAGTGATTCCATGATCACAAGATAGGAAGGTAAGGCCAACACTGTGGTGGTTATTCTGCCACCTGCAATATGGGATGCAGTTGTAGTCTTGGCTGCTCTACTTCTGATTCAGCTCCTTGTTAATGCACCTGGAAAAGTAGCAAAATATGGCCCAAGTGCTTGGACTCCTTACCACCCATGTGGGAGACCTGGATGAAGTCCCAGGCTACTGGCGTGGCCTGGCCCAACACAGCCCTAGTTTTCTGGCTGTTGAGGAATAAACTAATGAATGGCACTCTCTCTCTCACATATGCCTCTTTTCAAATAAGTAAATCTTAAAAGAGAGAGAGAGAGAGAGAAAGGGGGAGAGGAAGTCGTAGCCTGAAATGGGAAATGTTAGATGTGATATCTGTACACAAGCATTCATGTGTGAAAAGCTGTTCTGCTGTCTCATAGCTCAGCTATGCCACAGTCACAATGCCTTAAAGTATCTCATGCCAAAGTATTTAAGTGCTGCGAAGTCTACACACAAAATATATGACACTCCAAACCCACATTTCAACTCCAATCTCTTCAAGACAACAGCTACTGGGTGTTTTGAATATATCGTTTCTAGAACAGGACTCCAATTTCTACCTCTGTTATACTCCAAGTATGTACCTCTCCATCTTAATTGTTTCCATCACCTACCCTCCCAGCCATGGCTGATTCTGGTATTAGGGGGATTAGGGAGTGAACCAGCAGATGCGAGATCTCTCTGGCTTTGTCTCTTTCTCTCTCACACACTCACATGCGCTCACACACATACTCTAATTGTGTCCCCACCATCCCCCTAAAAAGGCAGTTCAAGAAGCCAGCATTCCATACTGGAGGGCCTGAGTTAGGGTTTATGTCCCAACTTCACTTCCATCTCCAGCTTCCTGCTAGTGTATTCAAGGTGAAACCACCATGTGGGAGACCTCTCCCCATCTCTCCTCTTCTTTCTGCTTTAAAAAAAATAATCAAAATTTTAGAAGTTTTGATTTCTCCTTTCCCTCTTCCTTTAATAAAGTCTAATGCTTCAACACATTTTACTCATTCTACTTCAAAATCTCAAATTCTTGTATCTGTCTCTACTGCAATTGCCACTGCCATTCAAATCTGAAGTCACTTCATCATTTTGTGAATAACGCATGAATCTTCAAACTGGGAACTCTGTTTCCACTCTTGTTCTCTCCATTCCATTTTCCATTCAGCAGGCAATTTGATATCCCAGAAAAACAACAAATGTCATTGAGCACCCGAGGTGTGAATATCAGTTTTTTAATCAAAGAACCGTGAACGAAAATAATATCTACATCTTTTTTATTTTTTAAAATCTGCTCCCTATGTTGGTTTGGATGGACAACTAGATACTTTGTTTAGTTAGGGTCACTGCAATGCAAATCTGTCATATTGGAAAAGTAAATTTAATTATAGTTTGTACATTACAACAGTCGTAATCATTTTTGCTGTCTTATAGTTTGCAGTACATGGTGAGAAGGCACACGTGGGAATATTTTGCATCAACACGCTAGGTCTATTAAGTCAGACCTTAATCCCTTAGATGCAGAAACCACTGCAGGAATGAGACATGGAGGTAGAATGGTTCTGTGTGGTGTGTGACCAATAGAGAAGCCACATAAAAGTGATAGTAGATGTAGCTCTTTAGTCAAGTAAGAATGCTGTACTCTTAAAAAAATGATCATGTTATTTATATATGAAGGATTATGCTTATTGTGTTGAAAGGTGTAAGGCCCGAGGTTTATTCTGACCAGGAAGACAGTCATGTGGGTCGTGAGAAGCTCAGGGGAAGGAACGTGTCCTTGTATGGATATGAGAGAACTCTAACATCTTTTGGCAGAATAGTAATTTTCCAGGCCTTTCTTAATTTATTTTTGATTTGGAGGTCAAAAAGAGTTAAAAATAGTTATATATGAAAATAAGGATACAATTAGACATTTTATTTTTCTTATAGCCCGAGACTTGAGAAGTGTGCTTTATAAATAGAAAAGATCTGAGGCTAGGGACAGCTCTTTTGACCATCTTACTAATGAAACTGCCTCAGGTGGAATAAATTTTAAACTGAATTCACACTAAATGATTCATAGGCTTGTTCTTATGTCTTTCTCTCTGAATTTTGAATTTCTCACCTTGAGTGTCAAGAAAGATCATTAAAGTTGTTACCAAAAACTGATCTAAATCAGAGAAAGATTCAGGGTTGCTGAAAATACCTTGTTTCCTCCATTTGTGATATTCTAAATTTATCTACTGACCTAGATAAAAATTCCAACTTTACTTTTTACATGGCTCTTTACTTTTAACATAATTCTATTAGAACAAAATCAAGAAATAATTATTCATTGCAAACCAGCCCTTTGCTTTATGCCAAACCTCAATGCTGAACCAGCATCATGCAGGGCTACTCTAGTGTTTTAAACACTCTGACCCTGTCTGACTTCTTTCAAGTTATGACAGTTCTGAAGTAAGCCAAAAGGGAGAGGCAGAGACTCCCAAATTTTATATTTTAATCTTAGAGCTTTGAAAATGAAAGTTACATATGGGAAGAAGGAAGAAAGTCTCTAGCTCAAGTGTTGTTTCAACCTTGGCCATCTGGGCCTCTTTGGACCATGCGTGGGTGAAAGAGCAGAAACCCTGCTCACTGTTCTTTGGCATTACTTAAAACTATCAGATTTTTTTTTAAAAAAGACTTATTTGTTCTTATTGGAAAGTCAGATTTACAGAGAGAAGCAGACAAAGATCTCCCATCTACTGGTTCACTCCCCAAGAAGTTGCAGTTGCTGAAGCTGACCTGATCCAAAGCCAGGAGCCAGGGGCCTCCTCTGAGCCTCCTACGCAGGTGCAGGGTCCCAAGACCTTGGGCCGTCTTCAACTGCTTTCCCAGAATGCAAGCAGGGAGCTGGAAGGGAATTAGAGCAGCCTGGATATGAACTGGCACCCGTATGGGATCCCAGGGCATGCAGGACGAGGAATTTAGCCACTAGGCTACCACGCTGGACCCTATCAGGAGATTTAAAAGAAGGACCCAAGAATCAAAAGGTTAGTTTTGTGCCAGATCTAGTTCTGCTCCTTTGCCACGGGGTAACTGATACATCCTTCAAGTCATTGATCATCCCTAATTTTCTTATTTGCCATCTTCTAGCTCACTCCCCAAATGCCTACACTAGCCTGCACAGGGCCAGGCTGGAACCAGGAGCTCAGAACTCAACCTGAATCACCCATATGGGTGGCAGGGACTCAAACACTGATTCCTGCCAAGGTACACATTAGCAGGAAGCTGGAATTGGAAATTGAACTGGAACTCAAGCCTAGTCATGGGCATCCCAAGGAACATCTTACCTGCTGTGCCAAAATCCCACCTCATCATAGTCTCATCTTCATATCCTCTTTTTTCATGGTGCTTATTAATTATCTCTGTGATTTTATTGTTGTTTTCTGCCTCTTTATCGTCCCCATCCCCTCCTCTGGAATTTTAATGTCTGTGAAGGCAGAGGCCCTGTGTTATTTCTACAACACAGTATATAATAAATACAGTTAAATCATTCTTTTTACTTCAAAATTTCACTACCCTCAAATGGAGCTATAAGTAATTGCAATAATTTGCAGGATTTTGCCAGAACTTTTTGCAAAAATGAAATAGAATAGCTTCAGTGTTTCATTGCAGCAATAAGGTAATTAAGGAAAAGGTGAATTTTCTGTTTTTGAACAGGCATATGTGTTTTCTTCAGTTGCAACCTTGATATCACCACAGAAGTGCTGCAGTGCAGTTTTTCTTTCTGAAGTAGATGACATCATTTGGTGCCATTTTTTTTCTTTGTTAATCTCTGCACCATGAATCAAATACAAGGTCTGTGAAGTGAGCCTCATGTCATCCTGTGCTTTGCCAGTTTCCTGATTGAAGGGCTCACCCTTGGCCTATGATCACATCCATTTGGCAGAAAATCAGCTTATTTTCTATGTCTTTTTCCTTTCCCCAGAATGTAAGAGGAACTGATGGGTCAAAGGAACCTGTAAACACTGTCTCTCCTAATTCGCTGTTTTAGCCCTTGTCTGAGGAATAGAGTGCAACACGGGGAGATTAGTGTCAGATGTGACATGGTTCCACGGAGTTGATCAGCCAATTTCTGCACTTGGCTGACAGAGTTATAGAGGTTCGGGGAGAGGAGGGTTGGAATAAGGGTATTGTCTTCTTCCTTTGCAATTTGTGCACATACGTTGATTGCCTGATTGAGTCACAGTATTACTAATTATATACTGTGGAGCAATATGGATTCCATAGAACATCATTTCACAATTTAGAACCCCTTTGGGAAACAAACACAATTTGCTTATTCAGAATAACAAAAACTCCTCTCTATTTGTTGATCAACATGAACTAAGCAATGCACAGTAGTTGCAGCCAATTCAAGACTGCAATGAGCATCATATGCTAGGAGTTGCTGTAAATAATTCCATATCCATGTATAATTTAATACCCTGGGGCCTGGCGCGACAGCATAGCGGCTAATGTCCTCACCTTGAATGCACCGGGATCCCATATGGGTGCCATTCTAATCCTGTTGGCCTCCCTTCTCATTCAACTACCTGCTTGTAGCCTGACAAACCAGTCAAGGACGACCCAAAACCTTGGGACCCTGCATCCACGTGGCAGATCTGGAGGGAGTTCCTGGCCCCTGGCTTCAGATGGGCGCAGCACCAGCTGTTGCGGTCACTTGGGAAGTGAATCATCGGGTGGAAGATCTTCCTCTCTGTCTCTGCTCTTCTCTGTATATCTGATTTTCCAATAAAAATAAATACATCTTTTTAAAAAATAACTTAATATCCCACTATTGCACTGCAGTCACTGAAATGTATGTGTAAGAAAACTTTATGCCTGGCCTAGTGGCTGAGCTGGCTCATCCTCCCTCTTCAAGTACCAGGATCCCATGTGGGCTCTGGTTTGTGTCCTGACAGCTCCACTTCCCATTCAGCTCTGTTTGTGGCCTGGCAAAGTGGCAGAGGACAGCCGAAAACCTTGTGACCTTCCACCCACGTGGGAGGACAGGAGGAAGTTCCTGGCTCCTGCCTTTGGGTCAGTTCAGCTGTGACTGTTACAGCCACTTGAGGGAGTCAACTAGCAGATGGAAGATCTTTCTCTGTTTCTTCTTCTCTGTATAAATTTGCATTTTCAATAAAAATAAATAAATTTTTCAAAAAAAGAGAATAGATGTTGCAAATGACTTTATAGTTTATTAACACATTTAACAGAGAAGTATAGGTTTATCCTTCTTTTCATTAGTTTTTTGGATGGGAAACAATGCCATGTGATCAGAAAATAAATTTGTTTTTGTTTCTATATCTGCCTAACACTTTCTTTAGATTCGTTTATTTTTATTGGAAAGCAGATCAGTTCACAGAGAGAAGGAAAGACAGATCTTCCATCGGTTGGTTCACTCCCCAGTGGCCAGAGCTGAGCCAAACCAAAGCCAGGAGCCAGGAGCTTCTTCCAGGTCTCCCACATGTTTGCAGGGTCCCAAGGCTTTGGGCCGTCCTCTACTGCTTTCTCATGCCACAGGCAGGGAGCTGGATGGGAAGTGGGGCAGCTGGGACATAGATATTGCCCACATGGGATCCCAGCACCTGCAAAGTGAGGATTTAGCCATTGAGCCGTTGTGCTGGGCCCTGCCTAACAGTCGGAGAATGTCCCTCCACGGTGTCGTTTCAGAGAGGAGCTCATCTTGGGCAGTTAATGGTAACCTCAGGCTTAGACTGGGGTTTATCTAATGCCAGAATCTGTAGCCTTGATGAACTTATTGCAAATGGTTTCTAATGTTTATTGAAATTTCTAAGTTGATTGTGGCTTCTTTTATCATTTTCAGAAAGTAATCTTTACCTTAAAAATGTATAGTTTGATTAAACCTCAAGATGAGACTCAGGGAACATGCATTTGAACCAGTGCGTGTCATAAATGGGGAGAAACCTGAGGGTAACTTAACTTCTATCCTCAGAGAAGTATTTAGATAGAAGATTTTAGGATTTTATTCTGACGCTCCTACAACATCTTCCCAGAAAGATGAAAAACTCATCTTGTACCTCACGTAACACCTTATTTCTACACATGCCCGTGTTTCTAGTTGTAGGTTATGTAGGCGACATCTTATGTTTGCTTAGTAATTCTAATTTTCTGAACAATCACATTCAGAGAAGTTTGATTTACAATAAGTCATCCCATCGAGTGGCTGTCCCACACTGATGTCCCACACTGATGTGGCTCGGCCGCTGGGAGTGGCGCTCTCCTCCTCTGTCCCTCCTTCCCTCAAATACAGAAAGAATGGAAACAGGTGTCTCATCCACTTTCCCCCATTCCTTGGCCCTTCCCACCCTAATCGGTGGCCCACATGGGCATGCATCCTTCTCAACTATGTAAACATCATCAAAAATAAAATAAATCTATTATGAAAAAAACCAAGTCATCAAAAAGAAATATTTTGTAAATGTACTTGTTTCTTTTATTTATGTCAATTATAAATAGCAGTTAGATATCATACAAATCTAAGCAGTCTAGATCATAAGTGCTGTGTTGTAGTCTGGATGTTTGTGTACCCCAATATTGATATTTTAAAATCCATTTATCTCCAGTTTACTGACATGAGCAGCTGGAGGCCTGGGAAGTAAATTAGGTCATGAGAACACAAATTCATTAATGTGATTAGTGCACTTATAAAAGAGACTCCAGAGGGCCCGGCGTCGTAGCCTAGCGGCTGAAGTCTTCTCCTTGCATTCACTGGGATCCCATATGGGTGTTGGTTCTAATCCTCGCAGCCCCACCTACCATCCAGCTCCCTGCCTGTGGCCTGGGAAAGCAGTGGAGGATGGCCTTGGGATCCTGTACCCATGTGGGAGACCTGTATGTGGCTCCTGGCTCCTGGCTTTGGTATGGCTCAGTTCCAGCTGTTGCGGCCACTTGGAGAGTGAATTAATGGAAGGAAGATCTTTCCTCTATCTCTCTTCCTCCCTGTATACTTGACTTTCCAATAAAAATAAATCAATATTTTAAAAAAAGGAGAGACTCCAGAAAGCTCCCTTGACACTTTTACCTCATGAATACAGCACAAATGTGGACCCTGACTATGCACAGAATCTACTGTACCTGAACCTTGCCCTTCTCAGATTCCAGAAATAAATGCTTGTAAGACACCCAATTTATGGTTTTCATTGCAGTAGCCTGAGAAGTCCAAGGAAAGGGGTTTGCAATCTGAGTGTACATTAGAAATACCTGGAAATATCTAGGTAATGCCTAGAAATACCCAGCTAGATGTGTGTTTGACTTGGAAATCCTGCTATGTTCGAGTTGTAGACCTCCACAGGCCAGTTATGTCAGACTGTCTGCGGTGCGGGGGGCGGGGATTGGCCATCAATATTTTTTCAATGCCTCCCCCGCAAGGCTGGAGTGTGTAACTGCTGATCTAGAGTGGGGCACTGTTCATTGCAGTTAGATCACTCTAGTTACTGATTCCCTGACTTCGCGAAAGCTAGCTGATTCCGTGATACCAGCATCTGATGTGCAGTTGTTAGAACAACAAACACATCCTTCCTAGATTTGAATATGTTGGATTCATAAAATTCTTTTTTGCTCACCAACAATTGCTGATTAGTCATTATAGTGGAGTCTTTAATAATCAAATAAACAGAACAGTTCTAACTACTTGACATTTTTTAATGTGAAAGGAGAGCGTCTTAAAGTCAGAAAAAAATTACAGATTGAGGGTTTGAATTTTGAAACTCCTCATTGAACTCTAATAAGTTGGTTTATTTGAAATCTCAATTTTCAAATGCAAACAATGATTTGACATTATGCTTTTCGCTCAAATCCTTTGAAAATTCTTAAATGTCAGCAGTGACTTTCAGAATTAAATGGGACATGGAGGCTTTCATTAATTCATCTCCAGAAAGTTCAGTAACGAAACTTAAATTTGTGTTCACTGACACTGAACATCTCTTATCACCCAGGGACTCTGAAAGTCACAGTGACAGATACCTACTTCTAGGTCAGGACTCATAGGAGACTCAACTCTTTGGATGGTCGATTAGAGGGATTATCTCAAATTTCACAGTCATAACACTGAAACAGTCTTGGCTATAATTTATTCACTTAACTATCTGGAGTCAGCATTAAAGAAAGGAAGGTTATTATTTTAGTTTACAATTGTACTTGCAGTTTGTTGGCCCAATATAGCTGAAAGTTCTGTTTAAGTTCATCCTATCCCCAAGAGGATCTACTCCGGTCAGATTTCAGAATCACTTGCCCTGGGCCTCTGAAAGAGGCCCACCTTTTTCTTTCTTTCTTTCTTTCTTTCTTTCTTTCTTTCTTTCTTTCTTTCTTTCTTTCTTTCTTTCTTTCTTTCTTTCTTTCTTCCTTCCTTCCTTCCTTCCTTCCTTCCTTCCTTCCTTCCTTCCTTCCTTCCTTTCTTTCTTTCTTTCTTTCTTTCTTTCTTTCTTTCTTTTTTTCTTTCTTTCTTTCTTTCTTTCTTTCTTTCTTTCTTTCTTTCTTTCTTTCTTTCTTTCTTTCTTTCTTTCTTTCTTTCTTTCTTTCTTTTAAATTGGAAAGGCATATCTACAGAGAGAAGGAGAGACAGAGAGAAAATTCTTCCATCCGTTGGTTCACTCCCCAAACGGCCACAGTGGCTACAGTTGAGCCCATCTGAAGCTAGGAGTCTGGAGCTTCCTCCTGGTCTCTGATGCAGGTGCAGGGTCCCGAGGACCTGAGCCATCCTCTACTGTTTTTGCAGTCCATAATCAAGGAGCTGAATCAGAAGTGGAGAAGCTGGGACTAGAACTTGTGCCCATATGAGCTACAAGTGTTATTAGTCTGTTGAGCCACTGTACCAGCACCTAAAGAGGCCAATCTAATGATTATACGATAAGATATGTTTACTTAGAGAACGAGGAACTGGGAAAAGGCTCCCCATACCCTTCCTCCAGGTGTGAATCACCTGCCAGAGTATGCGGAACTCCCTCTCCAGGGAAGCTACAGTTTCCAAGGTTGGTGTAGCATCTGCTACTGTATGTCCAGCCTGTACAACCCTGCACACCAAGGCCAGGTCTGAGTGTTAGAAGGGCAAGGAAGAGACAGGTGTATCAGGTGTAGCTTAAGGTCTTTGTACTTCTTGTTGCCTTAGCATGCTACCTATAACCCTACTGTGGATAATAGAAGTTTATGTAGGGTTGGTGCCACCCCCCTATTTTTACTCATCTTTTCTAGATACATACATCTACATGTTTCTTTTATATTCCTAGTCAAAAGAGGCTAAATACATTGATTCACAAAATTGTTTTTGTTTTGCACCTGAGGTTTATTTCATATTTTTTCCACAAAGGTAATAAGGGCGAACATAGTCAAGACTAGGCATTTAGCCTAGTGGTTAAGATGCTTGTATCTCACAGGAGAATGCTTGGGTGTGGTTCCCGGCTCTGTCTCCTGACTTGAGCTTCCTGCCAGAGCAGACCCCAGGAAATACAGTGATGGCTGCAATGACTGGATTTCTGCCATCCTCATGGGAAACCTGGCTTGACTTCCCAGCTCTTGTCTCCTACCCTCCCCTGCCCTCCCCTGCCCAGCCCCAGTTGTTGGGGGCATTTGGGGAAGCTCCTTGCTTCTTTTCTCTCTGTCCAGTAAATAAAAGTACCTTGTTTAGTTTGGTTGCTTAGGATTTTTGAAGGGATTTCTTTTCAAAGTACAATTAGAATGCTTTTCTTTCTTCCTTCCTTCCTTCCTTCCTTTCTTTCTTTCTTTCTTTCTTTCTTTCTTTCTTTCTTTCTTTTTGCGTTACTTTCTCATTTGCATTGCATCCTTCATCGTAAAGACTGTGTCATGAATATCTTGCAGAGCTTTGGCACAGTGGTTTATACATAATCTCACAATAAGCATTTATAGGTTAGCTGATTTTATGTAACATATGGGACACAATCTATTATAGTGAGTTTGATCATGTCAGACCCTACCAAACTTTTTAAAGAGAGTAATTTTTTGTCCGTCTCTATTTCCTCACCTCTCTTTTATTGCCTTCATGGAAATGTAACTCTTCTCCAACCACTGAAACAGCTTTTATTGACAGCACTGGTGTCTGCCTTACTGGAAAACCCAGTATTACTCTGCTGTTAGCATTTTTCCTGGTTCTGTCTGTTCTTTTAATTCTCTTTCTTTGACCTACATGCTGTCTCCTATTTCTCTACTCCTCCTCAGCATCCCTGGTAGATTTCTTTTTGCTTGTAGACCACTGACAGGTGGTGGATTTGTTTTGTGTCCCTTATTTTCTCATTCTACCCTTTTTAGGGATTTCATCCTCTTATAAGAGTTCAGTGCTACCTGCTCGTGTGCTATAAATGGATAAAGCTTTCCTGATTTTCAAATTATATTTCCAGGTACCTGGGTGTGCAAAGGTTGTTGGAACTTTACATATGATACCTGAATTCCTCCTCTCATTTGTACAACTCCACCCCACAACACAACTCTTCCTCCTCACCCCCTTTGTACCCAGACTTAGTTGATCTTATCCGTGTCACACCTCCCTACCTGCTGATCCAAATGGAAAGCTAGGAAGTATTTGCAAAGGTGGGCCCTGTTAGTCATGGAGCACCTGTTCATTTTCTCTGCCAATTGGCCTTACCCCTTCAGCACTCATCTTAAGCCCTGCCCTCTTTCTTAATCTCTGTCACAAGACAGAATTTGAGTCTTTTATCCCTCGGTGCTTATTTAGAATTGCTTACTTTACACCACTGAGGGCTAAAACAGAACACAGTAGTTTGAACTCCTGATGTTCATCAGCAGATGTGCCTTCTTTCAAGACAAAGTTCATGCTGAAGAGAAACTACTGAGAGTTGAACACATTGAGCAGGACTGATAGACAAGCGAAGGGCAAAGGAAAGAGGAGATTTAGAACATGTGAAACATTTGGCATCGTTATGAAGACACTGGATAAAATGGCTGTGTCCCATACCAGGTAACCTGGATTCAATAGCCAGCTTCAGCTCCTGACTGTAACTTCTTGCTAATACAGACCCTGAGAGGCAGAGGTGATGGTTCACACTGTTGGGTTTGTGGCGCTCAAATAGGATGCCAGAGCTGAAATGCAAAGGGTTTGGGGGAATGAAACAGTGAGTCTGCAGTGAATGGGTCTCAAACCATACACCTTCTCTCCATCTCTTTCTGATTCTTAAATATATTAAAAAAAAATTTATCAGTTTGTTGTGAGACAGAGATAGTTCCCTTCTGCTGGTTCAGTCTGCAAATGCCTACACGCTAGCTGGAGTTGAGCCTGGCTAAAGGAAGGAGCAGGAAATGTCAATCAGAATCGGCCTGTGGATGATAGGGACCCAACTACGTTAGCCATCCCCTGTTGTCTCCTGTGGTGCGCATGAGCAGGAGGCAGGGATAAGGAGCAGAGCTGGATGCAAGAGTCCCAACCGCATCTTAGCTAATGGGTCAAGCATCTGCCCTCCTCCTCAAAGTGATGTTGTGGAGTTCTGTGTTATTTTAACTCTGTAATTCATGATGTGGAAAACTGGGATTTGATAGATGGAGAAAAGAGACACAAAGTGATGTTGTGGAGTTCTGTGTTATTTTAACTCTGTAATTCATGATGTGGAAAACTGGGATTTGATAGATGGAGAAAAGAGACACAGCTATCATATGCAAAGAATTAATTAAAATCCTCATAGTCCTTGTGATGGTAGTTAATTTGATATGTCAGCCTGAGCGGGTGATGTTTGATGAGATGCTATTTTACATGTTTCTGTGGAGTGGTTTTGGATAGGATGTTTAAATCGGTAGCCTGAGTTAAGTTAGACTGACATCCTTAGTGTGAGACCTCAACTATCGGTTGGAGATCTGCTCTCCCCTGAGGAAAAGGGACATCCTTCTTGATACCATTTAACTAGGACATTTTCTTTTTTCCTGCCTTCAACTTGAGCTATACCGTTGGCTCTCCCAGGCCTCTGGATCGGTTACTCATCTTATGGATCTTGGGATTTGCCAGTCTTTCAGTTCATGTTAAATCAATCCTTATATTAAGTTACTTTATATACATACACATATGATCTCTGTTCTGTTTCTCTGGAGTAATGAACTTGAATTTTAAATATTAATATGATGTATTACTGTATTTTCATCTAAAAACTATTTATATCTCTGCCCACTTTTAGAAATCTAAAATCAATGATAAACCAGTATCAACACGTAACTCTCAGATGATGATCTCTGAATGCTAGTTCCCATGAAAACGGATGAGAGGTCCTTGGGGAAATGGCTGAGGCCAAGTCCAGAGTGAGACATACGCAAAATATGCATGGACAATCTTGCCAAATCAGATAGAAAAGAAATGATCAAAGCCTGTAAGGATCCTACCAGGACCCAGCAGCCAACTGCAAGTGCTTCCCAATGGCCAAAGATGGAATGGTTTGAATCTCAATCAGGATAAGAGCTGTAATGATTTGAATCATGATTATATGAGAATACATGGAATGTAGGAGTCTGTAATGTTACCAAAACACCCAACCAATTATTATCATGATAGGACACTAAAACAACTTACTATTTTGAAAACTGATAATAAGCTAAAGCAAGCAGTTAAGTCTGTTGTTGCCTTTACAAATTGTACTTATGGGGAACTATGTAGTAGATGAGGGAAACTTTATTCTGGCTAGTAAATTTTATTGTCTAGAAAAGATTTTATTTGGAAGAGTGACACAGACAGAGGGTGGGAGACAGAAAAAAAGAGTTCTTTCAAGGCCTGTGTCATGGCTCAGTTGACTGATCTTCTGCCTGCAGGTGCTGATATATGTCTGGGCTACTCCATTTCCCATTTTGCTCCCTGCTTGTGGCTTGGGAAAGCAGCAAAGCATGGCCCAAAGTTTTGGGGCCCTGCACTTGTGTGGTAGACCCTGAGGGGGTTCCTGGCTTCAGACCTGCTTGACTCTGGTCGTTGAGACCATTCAGAGACTGAACAAGCAAATGGAGAATCTTTCTTTCTGTCTCTCCTCTCTATGGACCTGCCTTTCCAAAGAAGATAAAACAAAATTTTTTTTAAGATTTATTTTATTTTTATCGCAAAATCAGATATACAGAGAGGAGGAGAAACAGAAAGGAGGATCTTCCATCCAATGATTCACTCCCCAAGTTACTGCAACAGCTGGTGCTGTGCCGATCCGAAGCCAGGAGCCAAGAACTTCTTCCAGGACTCCTGTATGGGTGCAGGGTCCCAAGGCTTTGGGCTGTCCTCGACTGCTTTCCCAGGCCACAAGCAGGGAGCTGGATGGGAAGTGGGGCTGCCGGGATTAGAACCAGCACCTCTATAGGATCCTGGCACCCATATGGGATTCCGGCGCATTGAAGGAAAGGACTTTAGCTGCTAGGCCACTGCTCTGGGCCCAAGATAAACCAAATCTTCTTAAAAAAAAAATGGAAGGCGGGGAGAGAGAGAGAAAGCCCAGCACGATAGCCCACCTTGCACGTACCAGGATCCCATATGGTCACAGATTTGCATCCCAGCTGCTCCACTTCCCATCCAGCTCCCTGCTTGTGGCCTGGGAAAGCAGTTGAGTACGGCCTAAAGTCTTGGGACCCTGCACCCATGTGGGAGACCTGGAGGAGGTTCCAGGTTCCTGGTTATTGATCAGCTTAGTTCCGCTGTTGCAGCCATCTGGAGAGTAAACCAGCAGATGAAAGGTTTTTCTGTCTCTGCTTCACTCTTGTACATCTGCCTTTCAGATAAAAATAAATAAATCTTGAGAGACAGAGAGAGAGAGAAGTCTTTCACCTGCTGGTTCACTCCGCGTTTACCCACACAGGTCAGTGTAGGTCATTTGAAGCCAGGAGCCAAGTACTCCATCCAGGTCTTCCATGCATATGGCAAGAACCCAAGTCCTGAAACCATTATGTGAGTTGTAGGGTTTTCCTAGGCACATTAGCAGGAAGTTGGATTTAAATCATAGCAGCTGAGACTCAAACTAGCACTCTTCTATGGTATGCTGGCATTAGAACATGATTTAACTGCTGTGCTGTTAACACCAGCCCCTACTTTGCCTAATACATGAAGGAGTAATACAATTATGACATCAATAGTTTCAGTCATTAATTAATGTGTTTAGACAGTGAACACCAACATCTGCTATCACAATAAAACAAGAAATCAACAGTAGCTTCTCCTAATGCAAACTTCTGTATCTATTAGGTACACTTGTCAGAAACAACTAAATCTGAATCTTTTCAAATTTCTTAGATTCAACCTTCAATTTAAAAGCAGAAAATAATACTACTAAATAATACTCAATGTTGTAAGCAAAATACAATCTATGTCCATAGGACAAATTACCTGATTTTTTAAATGAATAAGTCACAGTAAAAAGATGAGGAGATAAAGCTTAGAAATTACATTAGACCCAGAAAACATGTAGTGAATTATAATTAGTGGATTTTCCTTGAATCTTGATACATATTAACTGGTAAAACATTATACTGATGAGGCAGTTGGAAATTTATGGAAATGTTTTTGGAAAATTATGAAATGTTTTAGATTCAGTAATATGAGTTTTAAAGTGAGATTTATCTTTTAGAGATACATGTTGAAATAGTTACAGGCAAAATGATGTTTGACATTTATTCCAGAATTATATGGAGGAGGGAACTGGTGGGATACAGATGGTATGAAACATTCACTTGAAAGGTAGAGTGACAGAGAGTGGTCTTCATCTACTGGCTCACTCCGCAGATGGCCGCAGCAGCAGTGGGCGGGGCAGGCTGAAGCCAGGAGCCAGCCGTCTTAGTCCTAATCTCCCACAGGGGTAGCAGAGGCCTAGGTCGTTTTATGCTGCTTTTGTAGTGTATTATCAGAAAACTAGACCAGAAGTGCAAGAATCAGGACTTGAGCTGGTAGTACGGGATACCATTGTCTCATTCAGCAGTTTATCCTTCTGTGCCACAATGCCAACTCCCAAGTTAAAGATTCTGGAAGCTGGGTGATGGGCTAAGAGGATTTGTCAACATTTTTCGTGATACAATTTTTGTTGTTGTTGTTGTTTAAGCTGTTGTTGTTTAAGCTCCTCATGTGGAGTTATTTCTACCGCATCATTAAATTGGTCCTGCAAAAAAAGCAAACAGAATTCCACAATTTTCTGCATTTTAAAAATTCTAAGAAGTTTCCCAAAGTAACAGAGACAGTGGTCAAAAATGCCAGCACTGGGAGTTCATGAATCCTATTTTCTCATTGATTTTTGCCAAGAACCATCTATGTGATCTTCAGCAAGATCAGATTTTCCAGTCTTGCTTTGGTCACGGTCAGAGGTCAAGGTCCACATTATGACTTACAGGAAGGCAGTAGCGTAACTGCAGCCAAGGAGGGATCTATCACTGACATAATTTCCTACTGTGTTTAGAGGAAAAATAAATCAGCTTTGAAGTAACTGTCACAACAGTGGGTTAGGTGACAATTGCAAAAGTAAAAATCTTCACTGAGGCAGGGGAGGAGGTGCATTTGTGAAAGTATTGGCCAAATCTTTGTAAGTAACAATATTATCGGCTCAAAATAGTAGTACTTTTTTTTTTTTCACTTTACTAAAAGGTGTTGTGGCTGGGGTCTTCTATGGCTATTATTTTTTCTCTTCATAGTTATCCTTCATTTGTTATTTGAAATAGGTTCGCATTGACAGTTCTCAGTGGCTCTAACCTAGAGCAAGTCATGTGTACGTGACTTTCTTGTATAAAAAGCCTGTTCTTCGATTTTGAGCCATTCATGATAATCAATATTTGCAAACAACCTTTCAAACAAATCAAAGAGTCATGATCATTTCATATTGAGCATATGTACTATTTTTCCTTGTCTGTCTTAACCGAGAAATAAATGAGGTGATAAGGTAAATGGAGCCAGCTTTCTCTTTTACCCACCTGGCTTTGATTGTTTCCAACTCCAGACATCTAGCTGAGGATTATTTGTCAGCCAAAGAGTTGAGGGTTGTCCCAGAATTCTCAGTGGCTTATGTAACAACCAGACAATGCTGTCTCTGCATGTGTAGCATCCTCTCTCCACGTTAATCCTCTCCCATACATTTGAACAGACATACTTTCTCAACCACAAACATATGCCTACTACAATTTTCTCTTTGTATCTGTAAGTTATTTTTCCCCAAGATCTATTTATTCATCTGTTTCATATTTAGGTGGCCTCCTTTCATAGCTTTGAAATGTTATCATTGGAAAAATTTTTAATAAAAGAAGAGTATAAGTCAGGTAATTATTTAAAAGAAAGTCATTGTGTACTTGGTAGATGGAAAGCGAGGAAAGGGGAGAGGTGAAGGTAAAATGCATACACTGCAAAATTTTGACAAACCCACCACTCATACAAATGAATGTGAGTCATTTGTTGAAGTTTCTTGTTCTAGAATATTGGGAGGGAATGCTAATATCCAAACAAAATGCACACTGTAAATCTAAAGTTGATAAAAAGATTATGACAGAAGATCCATAATGATGATGTGTAAGGGGAGCACCTCAGAAAGCAGTATAAAACCAGTGCTATTGGTCAACAGATTTTCATTTTTACTGTTTAAAGATTTATGTATTTGGAAAGCAGAATGATCAAGAGGGATAGAGACATTTTACATCTGCTGATTCATTCCCTAAATGTCCACAACAGCTAGAGGTTGGCCAGGCAGAAGCCAGGAGCCAGGAACTCCATCCAGGTCTCCTCTATATGTGATAGGAACCCAAATTCTTGGCCATCCTTTGCTGCCTTCTGTGTGCATTAGCAGGAAGCTGGGTTGGAAGTGCAGTGTACCCAGTGCTCAAACCAGGCCCTGTGATAGAAGATGCAGGCATATCAAGCAGCAGCAGCTTAATCCACTGCACCACAACTCCTGTCTTGGGTGTGCAGAGAGACACAGTGTTAGGGATTATAAGTGTGGTATCAAAAGTTCATAAATAAAAGTCGAGATTAGCACATTGCTTTCTATCATGCACTCATTCCAAAAGCTGGCTCACAGAGCCATTGTCAGAATGAGGGTGTGGTCACTCTCCAAGTTCCAGAATGGACTTGCTGAACTAGTCATTCTGAACTTTGAATGTTTATTTTTGAATGCATATACTATCAAATAGTTCTGCTTTTGTAAAAATTTTATCAAGGGTTTTAGCTGCTCCAGTAGGACATTTAAATACTTATTGCAGTTCTTAATAAAACGTTTGAAAAGTTAAACTGTAAAACATGCTTTACAGATTCAGGAAGTTGTATTATTTTTAATTAAGCCAAAGGCAGTTTATAACTTAGTAACGCTGTGGCAGGGATTGACTGCTGTTACCGACCCGGTGTTCTCCCTCCGGGCACACGCAGTGTTTCTTCTAGTTAGGCTGGTGTCGTCTGTTCTGGCTAATGGGATGTGGAGGTGCGTGGCATGCACCATGTGCAGCCTTGTCTGTGAAGTGTTCTGGGTTATCTTGACTCTCTGTTCATCTGATGACTGACTGATGATGACGGAGCGGGCTCATTTCTCAGTCTGTGTATTGTGCTTGGGGAGAACAGAGATGGTCCAGGTCTCTGAGTCACTTCCTGGGGCACAGTCTCCAAGGGAGAGTTACCCAACCTGCACTGGGTAGTCAGCTAACTCTAAGTCCTTGAGATTTGCAGAGTGCGTGTAACTCCTAATGTTGATGGGTCTAAAGAGAATCATTGTTCCTAGGTAGTTAAGGACATCATTTTTTCATGCTGTTTAGGGAGCCTCACTGAGCTCAGTTCCTTATCTCTGAGGTTTACATTATGTCTAAACATCTCATCCCAGACCTCTCATGTAGACCTTGGGCCCCACATCCTACAAGACACAATGTTTTATTTTCAGAAGTAAATTACTTGCTGAGCATAGGTTTAAAGAGCTCACCAAGAGCTTGGCTGTTCTGTAGCTAATAGATGTTTTCATGCAAGCAACATGATTTTTTTTCTGAAACAGTAAAATGATTTTTTGTGGTTAAGACAGTTTACATTTTGGAGATTCCTCCTCCATGTGTGCCACATTCTCCCTTCCCCATTCTTACTTTTTCAACGCAAGCTTCATGCTCTTCATCTTGTTTGCCTATCAGACTTTCCTCTTATTACAGGACAAGGGTATTTAACCTCTGATTCACCATCAGCGTTCATGAGTCGTGGATCTTTTGAAACTTTGCGGTTTCTATTTCGCTTCAAATTGTCCTCTGGTAAAGTATATAGCTACTCTCTTTCTCAGAATTACCAGGTACATGCTTCTCTCTCTTTTTTTAAAGATTTATTTTTATTTTATTTGAAAAGCAGAGAAAAGGAGAAAGGGAGAAAGAGAAGACATCTCCCATCTGCTAATTTACTCCCTAAAATGGCTACAGCAGCCGAGGTTGGGTCAGGCCCAAGTCAGGAGCCAGGAGCTTCTTTTGGGTCTCCTACATGGGTGCAGGGGCCCAAGCACTGGGCCATCCTCTGCTGCCCTCACATGCCTAAGGAGCTGGATTAGAAGTGGAGCTGCTGGGATTTGCACAGGCACCTATATGGATTCTGGCATCATAGGCAGCAGCTTTGCGTGCTACTCCATAGTACTGGCCCCTCCTGGTTAAGGTTTCTAATAGCCATAACAGTATTTTTCTTTGTCCCTGATCCCTGCCTCCTGAAATCTCAACAAAGAGGGCTCCTTTTTCTGTCCCCCAGAACCTGTTTACTGAGCAGCAGCTAGAGCTAAGACTCCAGGCCCTCATCTGCTCTGCCTTGCTGTTTGCTAAGCCTCCTCAGCAATGATGCTGTTCACTGTTCCCACTGTTGCCAGTCTGTCAGCTCCCTCCATTTTCTGTTGTCCTTGAAACTTCTCTGTATTTAGCCAGTCCTTCCCAGCCCATGTCAGCAAGATCTCAGAATGAGCTCCCAAATCTCCCTCTCTGAGGATCGTCCTCATTCATCCTAAATGCATGGTTTTGACCTTCCCAAATGGCTGCTGATGCCAGGACAAGCTCCCGCTGGTGGTTAGGATTGGTACTTGCATTTTGCTAGGACCCAAACCCAGGCCAGATCTCAGCCTGGTCAGCCTGAGTGTGGACAGGAGTTGAAAGCAGAGATTTTCAAAGTTTAGAATGCACTAGACTCACATAGGGAACACTTGTTGAAAAAGCAGATTCCTTGGATAGATGTTTGCCCTAGTAATTAGGTCATCGGATACAACACCCCATTTTGGAGTTAAACGTTTGTGGGTGTGGACCTTTGGACAATCGTGGTGGCTCATGTGGTTGGATTCCTGCCACACATGTGGGAAACCTGAATTGAGTTCTTAGTTCCCAGCTTCATTTCATCAGCTGTTGTGTGTATTTGAGGAGTGGCTCAGCTTGCTTTCTCTGTATAGCTCTGTCTCTCTGCCTCAAATAACAACAAAAAATACATTATTTTTTTGAAAAGGTCAGAGTCTTGGCCCCTCTCTCTCTTCAAAGTCTAAGCCACAAAATCTTGCGTGGGCCCTAGGAATCTGTATTTCTGTAAAACCTCTTAGATATATCTATTCCCATTGATGCAAGGATCATATTAAGTGACATATTTAAAATGCCCTAAAGGAAATGGCACTTTGTCTGAAGACAGCCTGCCAACATAGCTTTATGACAGAGTGTTCTTCGTCCCTTGAGGACATTCTTTAGGACTTTGATACTTGCTCCTTCCTTGGCTTACAGCTCTCTAAATCTCCTTTGTTGACTTGGCCTTGGCTTGGCTTGGGACTTTTGAGCCATGACTCACACTTCTTGTTATGTATTTTTAACTTTGCTTCTCAACATCTGTATCTATCCTTACCCTGTGCTGGGAAATCACCCAGAGTTCCAAATACTGAGGTGTGTGGTAGAAATTATTCCAATATCCAGTTCCTTCCCCTTTCCTCTTCCAGCACTTCTCAACCCACGAGGAGCCATGGGACTCATTCTGGCGAATGAAATGAGAGCTGAAGTGGATTGTGTGGGATTCCCCAGTCTCTCCCTTTCCTTCCACTTTCCTGCCCTGGCCACACGTTCCAGCAGCTGTGAGCTAATACAGCTTCCATCTGCCCAGTGCCTGCCATTACTGTGTGGAGCAAAGTTTGTGCAGACATAATGTGGATCATGCAATGTGAGCATGAAAGACACTTGCATTGGATTAACGTAGTGAGATTTTGGGGGCGGGATTTGTTATCATGAAAAAACCACGTACATCTGCCCAGTATCAAGCAGTGTTCTACTTTAGGAGAGTTCCTGCAAGGTCACCTTGGTCCTTGCTTGTTAAGTTGATGGCTGCTGACTGCATTGGAGAATTCAGTACACAGTAAGGCAGACAGGATAATGAATTGCCTCTTTTTATGGTAATGGATCGATGAGCACCTAATAAACATATTTCAGTAAATATAGTTTTAGCTTGAGATAGAAATATATATTGAGGAGACTTCTCCTGGCCAATTAGACTGTGAAACCTCTGAGTCTGC
The DNA here is from genome assembly GCF_030435755.1 of Ochotona princeps. Taxonomy (NCBI): domain Eukaryota; kingdom Metazoa; phylum Chordata; class Mammalia; order Lagomorpha; family Ochotonidae; genus Ochotona; species Ochotona princeps. The sequence continues at coordinate 27,720,676 of NC_080844.1, forward strand.
CTAGACCTGTGCTGATGGATTGTAGAGCATTCATCTTAATAAATCTCAAACATCCAGCCTTGGCATCCAGCTGCCGCTATTTGTTGCTAATTCTAACTGGACTGAATTTTCTGTGTTTTTTTTTTCTGGGTACTTGCAGTTGTGTTGACAGAATTACAGAGTTTTGTAAGTTTCTATATACGTTAAGAATCTACTCTAGCAGGATACATTAAAATGTTTGGTTTTTTTTTCTTCTTCTTCTTTTAACTCTCCCAGAGGCACAGTGGAAGTTGGGTGCAGTTGCAGTCCTGAAGAGGCTTTTAAATCTGCCTCTTGTGGATTTTTTGTTCTGTGTGTCCTCTTCATGCCTTTCATTGCCCATACAAGGCAAGTAAGGGCATCTAGGCTGTCCTGGTTGTGCCGTTGGTAAAGCCTAGTTTAAACTGTGAAGCTAAAGAATGGCCTCTACATAGATGCTTCTGAAGTGATTATGTCCAATTCCTGCCCACTGCAAGATGCAAACTGACAATTTTCTTTTGCTCCCTGTGCCCCACCCGCCCATTCCAAATTGTTAGTTGTTTTATAAAGGTTTTGTTTTGTAGTTTTTTGTTTGTTTTTGTTTTGTTGGCCGACTGACTTTCTGGGCCCTGATTCAGCTCAGTTTACCTTTGCCTGTTGCTGCCTTTCACTATGTTCTTGGGCAATTGGTGTTTCAATTAAGGACATATTGATTTTAGATACTAGAAAATATCATCTCGTCCAAACACCTCTCTGTGTTAAACCTCAGCAGAGTGCTCTCTGAAACCTCATTACACTGAAAATGATGACAGTCTTTTATGAGCAGATTTACACTTGAGTGGTGCTTTTCTTATAGCACTCAGTCAACACACTTCATCCACCTTGACTAGATTATCCTATATATCATAATTGACTAATTTTTCTGTACTTTATTTCTTTTATAACTCTAACAAAAATCAGCATGGCACCTCTAAGGGAGACAAATCACTTTATAATAGTTATTACTAACTTGTAATACTTGGAATCTTAACTTGTTTAGTAAAATAACTTGAATTTGGTGATAATTAGAGCCATCATATAGATTTAGGATCTATCAGGCCCGGCACGGTTGCCTAGCGGCTAAAGTACCCACATTGCACGCACCGGGATCCCATGTGGCCCCCCCATATGGGTGCTGGTTTGTATCCTGGCTGCTCCACTTTCCATCCAGCTCCCTGCTTGTGGCCTGGGAAAGCAGTTAAGGACGGCCCAAAGCCTTGGGACCCTGCACCCACATGGTAGTTCCAGAAGAAACTCTTGGCTCCTGGCTTTGTGTAGGAGGACTTTGTGACCCTAGAAGGTCAGTGAGCACAGGATTACAGTTGATTGGACAATATTTGTATGATAAACAACTGAATGGGTGTGACTGATTGGATATCCTTTGCATGAGAACAACTGAATGACCACCTTTTGTATACCTGATGAGATACATTTGTATAAGAACAGTTGAGTGGAAAGTAATATACAAGACAAAAGGACTTCCAAACAAAGGCATAGAAACAGTTGATGGTTTTGTTGATGAACTAAGTATCTCTACCCTAATCCTGTATGACCCTCAGTGTATAAAGTCTGATGCTACTAATAAACTACGGCTTTGACCATCAGTCAGGGTCCATGCGTGTTATTATCTTATCGGCTCCGTGCACCAAGTTCATTGCTGCAGGACAGTGACAGCTTTGGATGTGCGCAGCTCCACCTGTTGCATCCACTTGGGAAGTGAATCAATGGACAGAAGATCTTCCTCTCTGTCTCTCCTCCTCTCTGTATATCTGATTTTCCAATAAAAATAAAATGAATCTGAAAGAAAAAAAAATTTAGGATTTATCAGGGTTTCCTCCCTCAGTATTTTTCCATCTTAACATTTTAAAACAGTTAATTCTGCATTCTCTTCAGCAGTATATACACTAAAATTGGAACACCCTTGTGCAAGATGACATATAAAATCATGAAGCGTTCCATGTTTTTTTGAAGGATGTATTTTTTTTTTATTGCAAAGTCAGATATACAGAGAGAAGGAAAGACACAGAGGAAGATCTTCCATTTGATAATCCAATCCCCAAGTGACCACAACAGCCAGAGCTGAGCTGATCTGAAGCCAGGAGCCTGTAGCTCTTCCAGGTCTCCCACGTGGATGCAGGGTCCCAAGGCTTCTGGCAGTCCTCGACTGCTTTCCCACGCCACAGACAGGGAACTGGATGGGAAGTGGGGCTGCTGGGATACAAAACGGGGCCCATATGGAATCCTGGAGCGTTCAAGGCGAGGACTTTATCTGCTAGGCGATCGTACAGGGCCCACATTCCACATTTTTTGTTAAAAAATAGTTTATACTAATTTCAGCTTCAAAATGGAAAAGAAATACATGAATGAGCTGATAACTGGCTAAATAAAGGGGGAAAGAAAGTTATGTTGCAGTGATTGGAGTTTCTCAATCCAGAGGGTACTGAAAAAAGGACTTAAGTTCAAGTTACTTATTTAGGAAATGACCGTGGAAATCATCTGGTAGGCAATGGGGAAGTGAAAAGGGACAGAAGCGAAGCCAACAAAGGCGTTTCCTTGGCTGACAGCTGGGAGCTAGGACTGCTAAGGAAGAGAATGCATATATATATATATATTCTCCCAATTCTTGGGAAAGAATGTAAAATATTCCCCAGAATTTTCTCACCTAATAGGTGCAATTAGCCTGTTTGTCCCTCGACCTGATGAGGATGCTCCTTGGGGAGTGTTACCACCTGGGCCCTCGGTGCCTGCTGCTAAACCAAAGATGCTCTCAGCAGGCATAGGTCCTCTGAGTCAGCAGCCAGTGGCTGACACTGCTGGAGAACCTGCAGGGTCTGTGACCCCCGGGAGAAGAGGCTCAGTGGTCACATGCATGATCATGCATAGCAGCTGGTGGAGAGAGACCGAGCTCCAGGGGCTCAGAAGCTAGGGGTCTTTAACCCATTATCTGCAAGGAACAAAGGTAGCACTTATGCATTAGTTACTGTGACACAGGGCAGTCTTAATGGGGCCCTTTCTAGCTTGCTTTTATCAAAACCTGAATCCTGTCATGGAGACCGAGATCCCATCATCATCACAAGGGACTTCCATCGTGTTCCGTTTAGTCCAGGATTCTCCTGTTCCCTGCTCTGCTCAGTGCAACCTCTGCTGCTAACAGGGGGCAGGGAGACCACCACTCTGACATCGTCAGGCTGAGCAAGGGTGAAGCAGGCAGACCAGGGCTCCACAATGCTGGCATTGCAAACTAAGGAAGTGGAAGTCATTACCTGAAATATTTTTAAAAATACTGAGAAGTATAACTAGAAACTGTATTTTTTTAGAGTATATACAAGTGTGATGTATGCTCATGGAAAAGTCTAGAAAGATGAAAAACAAAATATTAAAAGCAGCTACTTGAAGGTTTTTAAAGATTTTACATTTTTAATTTTAGTTATTTATAATGATATTAAATACTTTATAATAAAACTTGGAGAAAAGTGAACATATGCATATATAGTTCATGAGCTTACTTTAGAAGGACCAATTAGGATGCAATAAATGTTACATTAAAGAGCTCTCTCTCCCTCTGTATCTTCTGCTTTCTTTTAAGTGTCAAGTATATAACATAAATATAGAGTAATAATTTACATGTAAAAGCCATTCTTGTAAGCTGAAAGCATAAAATACATTTTGTCTTGGAGAAATATTTTACTAAATGAAAATCACTCCCTTTCTAGAAGAATGCCATATAACATTCTTTTCCTATACAAAAATGAGTCAACTTCATCCTGCCTTACACTGCATAATTTTGCAACTTGGAGGAGAAACTTGCATATAAGAAGCCAAGAAGAAGTAGATTATATTCAAATTTCATTGTATATTATGCAGCTGGAGACATGATATAGCAACTAAGAGTGTGTTTTCTCAAAAGTGTGAAAGACTGTAGAAGAGATTATCAAAATTTCATACTCGTTATGGCCTAAAATCAAAGTTGCATATATTACCTATTGTATTCCCAGATTTCTTAGAGTTAGTACACTATTATTATCTATCTCACAGATGGTTTCTGAGGCATATAAAGTTCTAAATAATGTTTTCTACCCTTATCTAGAAAAGAATCTCATCTTGGACTCAAAGTTATGTCTGAGCCATGGTCCCATATTGGTAAAATAAGGACAATAATATGTATATAGTAAAGCATTTGTTCCAAAACTGAATCAGAATCACTTGGTGGTCCTGCCTGTTAAAGCACAAGCTGGTAGGCCCCATCTCCATAGCTGCATCGTAGGCCTGAGACCATACTTTGAGAACCAATGGCTTAGCATCTATTAAGTATTTATCCTGCTGAGAATTTGTTTTATTTATATATCCATGATGTTCTGCTCACAGGTTTGTAGAAAGAGATAATGAAGAGTGAAGAGTTTGCTGCAAATATTTTTTAAATCCATGTAGTTTTTTCCATTATATACATTATCCATGAGCTTTTTGAAATACTCTCATATATATATACATAGATAGATAGATAGATAGATAGATAGATAGATAGATAGATAGATAATATGTGTGTATATGTGTATAGGACCTATATTAATACGTATTCTGAGTTGTTTTCTGTGAATGTAGGTCTGTTTTTCGCATCATTTTTCCTTGTCTTAGGCTTTCTCCAAATAAAACCTGTGCTGTGTTGTGCCGTAACACTGAAGTTATGTTGGTCGCTGGCTGTAGGCAGCTACTTAGGTTGTCTTGTACCTAGGCAAGTGTTACACTGCTGGGAGAAAAACAGCCAATAGTTGGTGGGCATTCTGGGCCTGGTTAATGCCAAATTTGTGTTAACTATACCAGTGTGCTGGCATAGTAGCTTATTTTCTTTTTCTTTTTTTTTTTTTTTTAAGATTTATTTATTTTTATTACAAAGTCAGATATACAGAGAGGAGAGACAGAGAGGAAGATCTTCCATCCGATGATTCACCCCCCAAGTGAGCCGCAACAGCCGGTGCTGCGCACATCCGAAGCCAGGAACCTGGAACCTGGAACCTGGAACCTCTTCCAGGTCTCCCACGTGGGTGCAGGATCCCAAATCCTTGGGCCGTCCTCGACTGCTTTCCCAGGCCACAAGCAGGGAGCTGGATGGGAAGTGGAGCAGCCGGTATTAGAACCAGCACCCATATGGGATCCCGGGGTGTTCAAGGCAAGGACTTTAGCTGCTAGGCCACTGTGCCGGGCCCTTTATTTTTCTTTTTTAAAAGATGTGTGTGGAAGGCGGAAAATGCTGAACCAGAACACACACCCCAGCCCCCAGGTGGCGATGGTGGGGCACTGCTACAGATTTCCTGGGGAAGAATGTCTGGGGGCATATTGGAATGTGAGTGACTGAGGGCATGTTTGACAGGGAAGGAATGACTTTTGGGGACTTTCACAGATCTAACCACTGCACTTGCAGGTAGACAATGGAGCTGAGATGGAGTGGTTTAGAAGAGGGAAACCAGAGGGCATGTCTGGATAATGCCAAGGTAGCCACCCACACGAGAGACCTGGGCTGGGCTAAGCAGCATTGCCCACTGCCCACTGGTGTACACGAGAGCTGGGGAACATGCTATGTTGTCCTTGAGTGTTGGAGCAAAGGCAGGCCACATCAGGCTTGGCTGCACATCCACCAGAAGACAAGAGAACTGGATCTCAGGACAGATTCTTTTTTTTTTTTTTTAATATATTTTTATTTTGAATTTTGAATTATGTGGTACAATTTCGTATAGGTTGGGATTCCCCCCGAAACTCCCATCCCCCAACAGATTTTCCCCATTTTACTACAATGGTGTAGTCCTTCATAAGGAATCATAATTCTATCAGTCTCTTATTTAAGTGTACCCCAACACTGTTGGCACAGACAATGTCAGACAGTCCAGCATCCCATTGTCTACACATGTCCAACAGTTTCATTGGGACAGATTCTTTAAGGGACTTGTGGATTTGCCTCGGTGGAACTGTAGCACCCACTGGTTTGTGTGGAGAGTTGGAGCAGGGATGGGCCTAACCAAGTTGGACATGGAACTCACGTGATACCCATCGAAGCTGGGGCTGACAGAATGTTGGACTGGACCAGGCTGTAACACCCATCAACACATGCCAAGGCCAGAACCGAGGGCAGACCAAGCCAAGCAGGGCCACAGCATTCACTGGCACATGTGAGATCCTGGGCCTGGTAGGGGAACTTGGGGAACACTGCTGGTGGGCTGCTGGCAGATGCCATACCAGTACAACTAGGAGTACTACAGCTAGGATTACTGGGGAGTACAATAGATGAGGCTAGGAGTGGGGCAGGCCAGAACGGGCCTGGCTAGGCAAAGCTGCAGACCTGTTGACATATATGTGAGCCAGGTCGGGGACAGGCTGGGCTGGACCAGTCCACAGCACACATTGGGAGAACCAAGAGCCAGGATTGGGTTCAGACCATGTTGAGTTGGACCGCAACATCAGCCAATTCACATGGGGTGTAGGGATGGATCAGTCTGGACTTGGCTGCTGCATCTGCTGGCAAGAGCTGGGACTGAGGCCCAGCCAAGCTGAGCAAGGCAGTAGCATCTGCTGGAAAATGCTGAGACTGGGTACAAATCATCTCAACCTGGCCACAGCACCTGCTGGCACATGCCAGACCTGGGCCTGGGAATCAGCCTGGTAGGGGAACTTCAGAGAATCCCTTTCTGGGCTGCTGCTTCCACTGGTGTGCATGAGAGCTGGGACTGAAGGTGGGCCAGTCTAGGGGTGGGCCAGGCTGGGCTGAGCTCCTGCTGGTAAATGCCAAGACTTGTAGTGGGCCAGCTCAGACTGGGCTATAGTACCCACTGGCACGTGCAAGACTGAGGGCTAGGAGAGGGTAGAGGAACATCTGGGACTTCCTTGCTGGGTTGCTGCTTCCACTGATAAGGATGAGAGCTCGGTCTGGTGGCTGACTTGTGTAGGAGTGGGCCAGGCTGGGCTAAGCTGCAAGTCTCACTGGTGTGCACTAAGCCAAAATGGGTGTAGGCTGTCCAGGCTAGGCCACAGCACCAGCTGGCAAGTGCCAGGAGCGTGTGTAAGTGTGACAGGCTGGATCACAGTATCCCCTGGCAAGTGCAAGATCCGGAGCTGGGAGCCAGCTTGGTAGGGAAACAAATGTGGGCACTCATTGCATCTCCTGCTGATGAGTGCAAGAGCCAGGGCTGGCAGTGGGCAGGGCTGGGCAAGACAACAGCACCTATAGGCGTGCATGCGCGCTGCATCGTGGGGTGGGTCAGGCTGAGCTGTAGCACCCATAGAGCCAGATGGAAGGTTTGGACGGACCAGGCTAGGCACAGCACATGCTGACACACCCAACACCGGGGCTGGGGGTGGGCCTAGTGGGGTTTATTGGGGGTCACTCTGACTAGAATTCAATGAAGACTGGGTCTGTGACTGGTTGGGCTGGGCTAGGCTGCAGCACCCATCAATTGGCATGAGGGATGGGATTGTGGGAGGAAGAGAATAGTCTATTGCTAAGTACATCTTGCTCAAGTTTCAAAAGAGAATCTCTTGAGGATGTTAAAGATGAAGTAATTATTCATTTTAAATTTCTCTTTATATTCATTTTCAGAAGGAGAGGAACAGAGTATGTGAGCAAGTACATTCACACCTGCAGATTCATTCCCCAAATGTCACTGTGCCAGTACTGGGCAGAGACTAAAGCTGGGAGTTCAAAGCACATCTCCAGCATGGGTGGGTGGAACCCATTCACTCCTGCTGCCCTCACAGTCCGCATAAGCAGGAAGCAGCAGTCAGGAAGCAGCACGTAACAAACCTGCGCACTTTGAATTATTTTGTTATTTGTAGTATTTATTCTTATTGGAAAGGCAGATTTACAGAGAGAAGGAAAGACAGAAATAAAAGTCTTCCATCTGCTGGTTCACTCACCAAATGTCCACAACAGCTAAAACTGAGCCAATTTGAAGTCAGGAGCCAGGAGCCTCCTCCAAGTCTTACACCTTGGTGCAGGGTCCCAAGGCTTTGGGCTGTCCTATACTACTTTCCCAGGCCACAAGCAGGGAGCTGGATGGGAAGTGGAGCAGCTGGAACACAAACCAGCACCCATATTTGTACCCCAATGCTTGAAGGGGGAAGATTAGCCAATTGAGTCACTACTCCGGGCCCTAAATTTTAGACATAAATCTTCACTAGCTTCCTAACTGCTGGAGCAAATCCTACTCCAGAGCTTCTATTTACACATACATTCAACTACCTTTTTTTTTTTTTTTTTTAATCTTCATGCCCTTTACCTTTTTCTTACTAAAAGACTAAATATTTTATAGCTTTCATCATGAAAATAAAGAGTAACTGCTATTCACAATCTTAAAATGTGGTAAGGGGCTATTCTGCCGATTAGATGTAAGGATGTAAGACCGTGTTGTTTGCCCTTGGAGGCAGTTGTACTTACTGAGAGAAGACGAAACTGACTGTTGAGATTCAGTGGTTAGTCACTGTCCCCCAAAGGTTTCAGAATTAGATCAAGAAGCAGAAATGTCTGATGCTTAGCTTTTTGCTATGAAAAGAATTGGGACATGCTAACCCTTAGGGAGATTTACATGCTCATTCTTGACAATTGGATCCACTTACCAACTAATATCCCTTCTTTATTTGTAATCATGGAAACCATTTAGCTATTTGAGCCTTCTGATATTTAATTTTTGTAATGCCATATGTTCTTTGTTTAGCTTCATTCTCTCTAACAGGGCATTGGTTTGAAATGGCTTCAGAAGGGGATTTCATGTCTTGTAGCTATCTGATTTAGAATTGCCTTCTCATTTCTTGCAATGATTTTTGGCATAATACAATTAACCAAACTCATCTCATTTATTTCCTGTTCTTATTTCTCTCTTTTCACATGTTTTTTTTTTTTATTTTTTGTCTACCTCTTGCTAAAGATTCAAATAAAAGTGCCACAAAAATTTAATTTGAGCCAAATCAAATGAAAAATTTTAGAACAATATGCTATTTATTTTTAGGCTTTCTGTACTAAAAATAATAGTACTTTGAATTTATGTTGCAACTCAGAGCTTTGTTACAGATATTTCTTTTACTGTCAGGAGGGAAAAGCATTTATTATAATCCCAATGTTGTAAGTGGAGAAGGAATAACATATCCAAAATTTCAGAGATAGGGAGTTAGAGGTAAAATAAAGACTTTGGGGCCTGGCGTGATGGCTCAATTGCCTAATCCTCCATCTCCAAGTGCCAGAATCCCACATGGGCACCTGTTCGTGTTTCAGCTGCTTCAGTTCCCATCTAGCTCCCTGCTTGTGGCCTGGGAAAGCAGTGGGCAATGGGACCCTGCACTTGCATGGGAGACCAAAAGAGACTCCTGGCTGCTGGCTTTGGTTCAACTAAGCTACAGCTGTTACAGCTACTTGGGAAGTGACCCAGAGGATGCAAGATCTTTCTTGTTATCTCTCCTGCTCTCTGTAAATCTGCCTTTCTGATAAAAATAAATAATAAATCTTTTTTTTGAAAAAAAGAGATAAGAAAATTGCAGATGGAACTGGCACTGTGGCATAGTGGGTAAAGCCATCACCTGTGGCATGGCTATCCCATTCGGGCACCAGTTGAAGTCCCAGCTGTTCCACTTCTGATCCAGCTCCCTGCTGATATGCTTGGGAAAGTAGCAGAGGACAATCAAAGTGCTTAGGCCCTTGTGCTGTGTGGGAGGCCAGGAAGAAGCTCCTGGCTTTAGATTGGCCTAGCTCTGGCTGTAGTTGCCGTTTGGGAAGTGCACACACAGATGGAAGATCTCTCTGTCTCTACTTCTCTCTCTGTAATGCTTTTTTATTTAATTTTTTTTAATTTTGATTTTTATGGTACAATCCCACAGGGTCTGGGATGCTTCTTTTCATAATAAATAATTGTATCTTTAACAAAAAATTGCAGATGACATGCAATTCTGTATCGCAGGAGTTTTCAGTGCCATGATGGGCCTAGCCTGCAGGTATTTCAAATTACATCTGGAGTTCTCTCTTTACTCCTTTTTTGCATTTATTAAACATTCATATGGAAGAGTCTAAAGCTCATATCTTTATCCAAAGCTCACACATCTTCCCAGATAAGCAACTTTTAAAAATGCAAGGTTCTGAGTGAAGTTTGACCATGGTATGTCATGAGACATTCATAGTTGTGTTTAAAGTGTGGAAAAGGTAGCCCAAGTCAATAACTGTTATTCTTCATCTTATCTTCCCACAGGGTTTGTGAATTTTAATCTTTACTTCTTTGGGATATGATATTTATTACTACCATCAAGAAATCAAATTTTACTCACTAAGGATGGCAGGTAAAAAATAATTAGATTTTTGTATTAGCTATTGGCAATCAGTTTTGTCTTCTGGGTGGGCTCTGAGGTTGAGGAGGTTGAGTAAGAGGAGCACAGCAGTCAGAGTGGCCCATGGAGCTGTGAGGCACAGAAACTCACTGTGGGCTTGCCCATTTAGAAAACCAAAAGGAAAACAAGAGGTAAGTCACAAGCATTTCCACATTAGTCTACCCTGTACTAGTCCCAGGAGCCCAAACAACTTCAGCAATGAGAAATGAACCCAAGAAAAGCTAGCATGTAAAGGTTAAAAGATGATGTTTGAGTGGCAGAAAGACAGAGTATTCTAGTCTGTATTACTCCCCAAAAGCCTCCATGGGCTGGGACTGGGCTAAGTTAAACCTGAGAGCTTACAACTCAATCCAGGATCCCCATGTGGGCTACAGGGACCCAATATCTTGAGCTATTGCCATTGCCTCCCAAGGTGTGCTTTATCAGCAGGATGTATTCCACCCAAGGACTCTGATGTTAGATGCAGGCACCCTAACTGGTGTCTTAGCTGCCCACCCAAGAAGAATTTCTGTTACTCTAACAGAAGCAGGTAGATTGTAACTGATTTTATTTTCTAACAAGTGTAATTTTTAAGTCTTTGTAGTTATGGTATCTAAATAACAAAAATGAAATGTCAGACAGTATAATACATGGAAATGGTGTTTATATTAGAACGGAGAGTTACATAAATAAATCTTGATAAAATAGAATTCCAGCTTCTTCCTTTCTAGTGGCACTTTCTGGTTCAGCTAAAGCATGCTAACTGCTTTGAATTAGTTCAGTTTGAATCATTTCAAATACTTTGACTTGTTTCCTTTGTGCTTGTCTCAGGAATAGGAAGAAAGAATCACTGTCCAAACAGGGCAGCGCCTCAATAAACAGTTTACAGAAGGTTATCATCACTGAGAGATTAAAAGTAACCTCTTCCAGATCGATACAATGCAGAAGAGCAACACTTCTTTAATTTTCTCTAATTTGTAAGGAAAATATTTTCACCTACTAACCTCATACATTTGAAAGATATGAAAAAATAAGATGCATAGGAAGCTGCATGAATATGAGCGCAGATATTAAATATTTTCAGTCATCAGGAAAATACAAACTTAAATTACAAGATTCTGCTACCCACTAAAAATGGTGAAAATTTTAAAAAAATGATAATATGAAGTGTTGTTAAGGATGCGGAGCAAGTGGAATGTTCATATAGGTACAATTATCATATGACCTAGGGAATTTTACTGCAAGGCTCATGTGTGAATGTTCCTACCAGAAGCCCAAGTGTTTATCAGCAGATACATGGGATAAAACATTTTAGAATACATTATATTTAATGGAATATTACTCTGAAATTAAAAGAGCTAACTACTGAAAATGCAGAAATGGGTGGATCTCAGAAGGATGCTGGACTAAAATAACTAAACACAAGAGTACATATTGCACTATGCTTTTTAGCTAAAGTAACAACTGTGGTCAAAACTATGCTACAAGGCAAGAAAACAGCCGAGTGGTTTGTTGGGGCTGGCAGTAAAAATTGTGGGAACTGACAGCAAAAGAGCCAGGGGAATCCTCGAGGTGATAGATATATGGTGTATCTCAATGTTTGTCAAAATTGGTCGATCAAAATAGAGAAATTGGTGCATATTATATAAAGATTGTACCTTACCAAATCTAAAAGAAAATGTGTATGTCTTTACTAAGATCTGTACATTGAATTATTTCACAAGATGATCTTTTCATGAAGGATCCCGGTGCCTCACCCATGGAATAGGTGATACTTTCACAGTGTAATGAAAAGAAGAGTACCAATGCTGTGAGTAGCCGTGTGAGCAGGTGCTGTGAGGTGATTCTGTTGCACACTGATTGAGAATAAAAACTAGGTTTAGATTGTAAAGGTTTCAGTTTAACTCACCATCTGCTGACTGAGTGACCTTGGGAAAGTGACTTCACTTGTCAAAGCATCAATTTTCTCATGTGGAAAATAGGGATAACAATGGTCTCTACATTACAGTGTGTGCAAAGATTAGATAAGGCAGCATAGGTGTCTAGGGTATAGAAATATTTCATTGGCATTAGCTCTTTTTTTTTTTTAAAGATTTATTCATTTTATTACAGCCAGATATACACAGGGGAGGAGAGACAGAGAGGAAGATCTTCCGTCCGATGATTCACTCCCCAAGTGAGCCGCAATGGGCCGGTGTGCGCCAATCCAAAGCCGGGAACCTGGAACCTCTTCCGGGTCTCCCACGCAGGTGCAGGGTCCCAATGCATTGGGCTGTCCTCGACTGCTTTCCCAGGCCACAGGCAAGGAGCTGGATGGGAAGTGGGGCCTCTGGGATTAGAACCGGCGCCCATATGGGATCCCGGGGCTTTCAAGGCGAGGACTTTAGCTGCTAGGCCACGCCGCCGGGCCCTGGCATTAGCTCTTAGTTTTGGTTTCACCTATTTCAGAGATCCAAAGGAGGAGAAACGTTCATGGGGACTGGTCTGTGTGGGCTTACATCTGTTGATTTCTTGTTTTTATCTATTCCACGCTATGTAAAGGCTGTTGTTTGAATGTAAGGGGTATTATCCATAGGAAAGGATGTGCCGTAAGAGGTGTTGTGTTCTATTGCCCAGGAAGTAGCGAGGTTTAGGGCTGAACTTATGAGATTGCATTGAGAGAAAGTATGAGGCTGAGTTTTGAAAAGGTGATGGACTTAATGGTGGGCAGCTTCTCTCCAGCCGTTTATCCTTCGGGTTTCATTGTGGCTGGTGGTGCTGAGCCACACCAGGCCCAGGTAGAAACAAAGCACCACAAAATAGGACTTCATACCCATGAAATCTGTGACTCATCTTGCTTTCTGATTATTTTAGGTTCTAGCATTATATATAACTTTAAACTAGCCAATATTTAAAATATGTTGACATAGTCAATAGAGAGTGGTACAAGTTTGAAGGTAATGTTGATAATTTAAAAGGTAGAATCTTTATTTTATCTACTTTTTATTCAACTATTTATACATTGTATTAGGATTTCTGAAGTGAAAGCAAGCAAGTAGATCTTTAAAATATTCTGTAAAAACATTTTGAAAGATTTATTTATTCAGATATAATTTCCCAGTAGCTCAGATATTTGTGGGGTGTGTGTGTGTGTGTGTGTGTGTGTGTGTTACGCATTTTAGAGAGTTATTTAGCAGAGGTTTAAGACTCTGGGATATGAAAACTGATCATTTTCTGTGCTTCAGGAATTTTGCCCAAGTCTCCTATTCTTGAGGTCTTTGAAACAAATATAGAATCGCCTTAAAAGCCAGTGTGGTTTACATAGGAGAAAAGGCAGGAAACCAGCTTTGTTTAAATGGAATGAACTTTCACAATTGAATCCATTTTTGGATGTATGCTTCCTGAATCCCTAAGATGGCTGTATTCCCACTGCGACGTGGAAGAGCAGAGCGGATGTTGCAACACATCACCCATAGGAATGGAAATTCAAGTCCGTGTAAAATTGAAGACATCTGTAAGAACAATGAACAACTCAATGCCTAGTGCCCTAAGCCAAGGGAAACCGCCAGATCCTTTTCTCGCAAACTTGCATCTGATCCACAGCTCATTGGCTAAATGAGAATGTAAAGGAAAGTGGCTCAGCTAGTCTGGATTAACCAAACATTAGAAATTAAGATTTTTCTCACTTCTTTCTTTTTTTTTTTGTTAGATTTATTGGAATGGCAGATTTACAAAGGAGAGATAGAAAGATCTTCCACCCACTGGTTCATTTCCCAAATAGCCCAATGGTCGGAGCTGAGTGCAGGGCCCTAAGGCTTGGGCTATCCTCTACTGCTTTCCCAGACTGCAAGCAGCAAGCTAGATGGGAAGTGGAGTAACTGAGACGCGAACTTACACCCATATGGGATTCGGTACTTGGAGGTGGAGGATTAGCCAATTGAGCCATCATTTCAGGCCCTTTCACTTCTTTAATAATAAAATTTTGGGGGCTAGCATTGTGGTATAGTGGTTAAAGTCACCGCCTGCAATGCTGGCTGTACCACTTCCAATCTAGCTCCCTGCTAATGGCTTGGGAAAAGATGCAAAGGATGGCCCAAGTCCTTGAGTCCCTTCTTCATGGAAGAATCTCCTGGTTCCTGACTTCAACATGGCCTGGTACTGACTGCTACAGCTGCTTAGGGAATGAACCAATGCACAGAAGATTTTCTCTCTTTCTTTTAAAGATTTCTCTTTTTCAAAAATTTTATTTTCATTGGAAAGTCAGATATACAGAGAAGAGGAGAGACAGAGAGGAAGATATTCCACCTGATGATTCACTCCCCAAGCAGCTCAGAGCTGCGCCAATCTGAAACCAGGAGCCAGGAACCTCTTCTGGGTCTCCCAATCGGGTGCAGGGTCCTAAGGCTTTGGGCTGTCCTTGACTGCCTTCCGAGGCTACAAGCAGAGAGCTGGATGGGAAGCAGTGCTGCCTGGATTAGAACTGACACCCATATGGGATCCCGGGGTGTGTGCAAGGTGAGGACTTTAGCCGCTAGGCTACAGCGCCGGGGACCTAGCTCTGACTTTAAAAGTAATAAAATATTCTAAAAGAGGTTTTTCAGGCACAATGTGGTAACCTAGTGAGTGGCTAAAATCCTTGTCTTGCACGCACTGGGATCCCATATGGGTGCTGGTTCATATACCGGCTGCTCTACTTCCCTACCAGCTCCCTGCTTGTGGCCTGGGAAAGCAGTCAGGGACAACCCAAAGCCTTGGGACCCTGCACCCACGTGGGAGACTAGGAAGAAGCTCCTGGCTTTAGAACAGTTCCATCTGTTGTGGCTGCTTTGGGAGCGAACCAGAGGATGGAAGATTTTCTCTCTCCCTCTCCTTCTCTCTGTAAATCTGACTTTCAATAAAAATAAATAAATCTTTAAAATTAAAAAAAAATTAAAAAAAAATTAAAAAAAATTTTAAGATAGGTTTTTCACATAAAGATATTTCGTTGGTTGACTGCTTCAAATAATATATAAATTCAGTTTCCCTTATTCAGGCCATGATTGCTTAGATGTGTTAGAAATTTTAATTATTTCATTGTTATTGGTAGGTAACTGAGCATTTGGGAGAACAGTCTACTATGAAAAAAACATTGATTTGAGGTCTCTAAACATTTAGCAGACCTTCCCCCCCCCCTTGATTGCTAAGTTTAATTCTATAGCTATATACAAATCTGCATTGTAAAAAAAATTAACAAAATATTCCTATCAAAATTATGTTGCAAGTTTAAGTACAGGTTTTTTGTTTTGAGATAGCTCTAAAAATCATTGGCACTAAGCGCCCTAAAAAAGTTTGAAGACTTAATAAAACTACAGACCAATAATTTCCAAATACAGTGTAGACCTTGAGAACAGGATGCTAACGATCTTTAAACTTCCAAATGTTGGTGTACCCCCACACAGTTCCTGGCACCTGCTGGTGCCCATGCTGCCCAGTCTCGGGAAAGGCAGGAGGCCCTGCTCTCCAGGCACTGTTCCTGTGCCTCACTCCCCACACACCGAACTTTCTTGGCAGACAGAACTGGAGCCTTCCTCTCACCTGCTTGGCTGCAGGGTTCTGAGACATTCAGGGCAATGCAATTTTGACTTCCCAAATTATTTTCTCATTTCCATCATTAGACTATGTTCTTGTAAGTTAAATAATGTGTTTGGGATTCAAACTTAGCCCCCTTTAAAATGAATCCTGCCCAAGAAAATGCTCTTAATTTCAAGTAATTTTCTTAGAAACAGTTGAACCCAGCCATCCACAGTATTCATGGGCTGCAAGGAATACATATGTTGTGGACCACTGAAAGGTGGCAGTGTTTTTTGGTGGACAGAGCTCTGTGTAGACCCCTTGTTGTGCCAGAACAGTAAGTGGAATCTAGGATCAGGCACTTAAGAAGCTAGGACAGAGGCTGTTGCATTGGCTCAGCTGGCTAATCTTCCACCTCCAAGTGCTGGCATCCCAGCTGCTTCACTTCCCGTCCAGTTCCCTGTTTGTGGCCTGGGAAAGCAGTAGAGGATGGCCCAAACAAAGCGTTGGGAACCTGTACTCATGTGGGAGACCTGGAAGATGCTCCTGGGTTTGGATCATCTCAGCTCTGGCTGTTGCAGGCATTTGGGGCGTGAACTAGTGGATGTGTTGAAACCAAGCGCAGTGGAGGCCCACCAGACATGTGAAGATGGTGTTTAAAGATAGCTTTTCAGAGAGTAAAGAAGCCCAGGTATGAGCCTGAGTCCTCTAGCGTCTCTTCTTCCCACCAGTCAGTTAGAAGGAGCCAGCTACGCCCATCAGTGGGTGGCTATGGGCCTCAGGCAGAGGAAGGACACTGGCCTGCCAAGGAAACTCTTCCCATCACAGGTGAACAAAGGCCTAGACTGAAGGCTGATGATGGAAAAGAGAAAAAAGAAAAACTACTCCTAGGCAAAACTGGCAGGGCAAAGACCACGAGGAGCCCCTGTGAGAAAGGCATGGTCCTGCACTAGAGTGAGCTGTACTCAGAACACAGAGACCTCCGTGGGACTGGAGGACAGAGGCAATGTTTGGAATTTTTTGAAAACTATGAAATATTGCAAGAGCAGAGTGCAGGACAGGGCATGGTGAGGGATGGAGAGGGAACCCAGGGACCCAGCTGCGGGCCTCTCGTGTGGAGGCTGCTTGTCTGGCATGAACAGGGCTGCAGTATAGGAAGGGGTTCCTCGCCCAGGCCATCCTGGCCTTTGGTCATTCCTACATGTCCATCAGTGGAAACCCTACCTCACCAGCTACCCTGCCCTGCCATGCTTGGGTTGGTCTGGTTGTGCCATGGGTGAAGTGGTAGTGACCAGAGACCCAAAAATGTTGCAAGTCTTCCCACCAGGTGGGTTCGGGATGCTGTCGGGTCTACAGTAAACAATCTCCTTAAAGATACTGCTTCCTTTCCCCTTCGCTGCTTGCTGGTCCTGCCTCTCCCTGACCCTGGAACTTGTTGGCTGCCTTGCAGCCCCCTCTCAGTAGGGAGTGGAAGAACTCTGCTCCATAAGCAGGCACTTCTACACATAACTCTAGTTTTGCTACTAATGTTCATGGACAAATCATGCCAACCTCTGAACAGTTCCTGTTTTCGAAAATAAGGAGGGAGCCAATGTAATGCAGCAGTTAAGCCAACATCCCATTGGAACACTGGTTCATATCCTGTCTGCTCCTTTTCTGATCCATCTCCCTGCTAAAGTGCCTGGGAAAGCGGTGAAAGATGGACCATATTACTTGAGTCCCTGCTGTCATGGGGGAGACCTGGGTAGATTTCTGGTACCTTGCTTAAGCCTGGCTCAGCTCCAGCCCCAGCTGGTCCCAGCCATTATGGCCATTTGTGTCTCCTCTTCTCTCTAAACCTACTTTTCAAATAAATATGTAAATCTTAACAAAACAAAACAAAACAAATGAAGCAGGGAGGGTTGTTCTTTATGATCTCAGACTCGGTGATTCTGCCCTATCTAAACATAATGACATTTTCAAGGTGTCAATAGAGGCAGGATGATGCCCTCATAACTATAGTGCAGTTTCACAACCTTTTCCTTAATTATATGATATTTTAAAAACATAAAAGAGGGCAAACATTTAGTCTAGTAATTAAGATGTAGGTTAAAAATGCCTGCATCCCATAAAGGAGTGTCTGGGTTCAGTCTCTGGCTCCAGCCCCAGACTCAAGCACCCCATACAAGTCAGCACTGATTGCTCAAGTGCTTGAGTTTCTACCACCCAGGTGGAAGGCCTGGATTGAGTTCCTGGCACTGGTCCCAACTTTTGGGAGCATCTGAAGTGTGAACTAGCAGAGAGGGAGCTTTCTCTGTCTATCTTGCAAATTAAAATTCAAAAATGTATTTGTTGGGCCCGGTGTGGTGGCCTAGCGGCTAAAGTCCTTGCCTTGAACGCGCCGGGATCCCATATGGTTGCCCGTTCTATTCCCGGCTACCCCACTTCCCATCCAGCTCCCTGCTTGTGGCCTGGGAAAGCAGTTGAGGATGGCCCAAAGTCTTGGGACCCTGCACCCGCATGGGAGACCCAGAAGAGCTCCTGGCTCCTGGCTTTGGATCGGCGCAGTACCGGCTGTTGCGGCTCACTCAGGGAGTGAATCATCGGACGGAAGATCTTTCTCTCTGTCTCTCTCCTCTCTGTATATCTGACTTTGCAATAAAAGATAAAATAAATATAAAAAAATGTATCTATAAGGAATGAGCCACTAAGTTGTATGGTTATATAAACTGGTAGGTAAAGATGGTGATTTGAACACACACATATAATTTCAATCGCTCTTGAACCTCCACTTAAACTGCACACAGAGAAATGTTTAATTTTAAGGCATGAACCTCTTCTCACTGAACTATGGGAACCTCCTGAGAATTCACACGTAGCAGACACTGCCTTGTTGGTGGCTCCTGCTAACAGCCAGCTTTATCTTGGGCTGCTTTCCATGCCACCAGGACTCCAGCACTGCAGCCTTTTCCAAGTTGGAGAGCTATTGCACGATTGGGAAGAGACTTAGTAAATCTGAAACAACCACTTCCTTAACTGACACTCAAAAAAGATGAGAAACAATGGGGTTTATAACACAAGTCCTAAAAGGCTCAGAATTGGTGGTCTGAGGGATATAGGGGTCAGGAGAGCCACAAGCTACGGAGGTTTGGTACGAAGCAGGTAAACTCCTCGGTCTCCCTGTATGGTTCCTCCTGTATGGCAGGAGTGCGAATGCTTGATCTCTGCAGATTACAAAACAGCCTGCAAGCAGGAGGAAGCCAGGTACAGCTCACCGAGAGGGTAGACACCATACCTGAAGACAAGGGATGCAGTGAATATGTGTGTTGGTTATCGAAATAGTCCCCTAGTTCTCTTCTCCCACTCAGTTCCCCATATATAGCAGTTAGACAAAGAAGGTTAAAAAAAAAGAAAGAAAACAACAACAGACACAGGATGCTCCTCCCCACCCCCATAGGAATATCTGACTCAAGGGAAAGATGCAGAGACTCCAGAATAATGGAGCAGAGAGATGTCAAAATGACAACTCTCCAGCAAACTTCAAAGGCCCACATGTCATCATCTTTCTGGTGGACCTGCCCAGTGCTTGTCTGAGCTTGGCTTTCCGGGTTGACCTGTAGAGGAAGTTCTCACCTCTGCCACTCCTCCTTGAGGTAACTGAGGTCACTCCTTTCCCCCTGGCTGTGTCCTGCCTGGACGTGTCCTCTGGGAGCTGGAGATTAGTGAAATGGAGACTGCAAGGACTGCAGCAAACATGAACCCTGTTCCTGTCTGAGTCCGGGGCTTGGCCTGTACTTGGCCTTCTGGAAGTGGCAGGCGTGCAGAGAGCCTCATGTGTCACAGGACTCAGCTAGGCTCCTACTTCCTGACTCCTCACAAAGGGTTTTGGTCCCTTCCCAGTGAAGATGAGGCCAGGTCATGACCTTAGATCATTATCTACTTTTGTAAATTTCTTTTTCCACTTAATATTATTTTTATAAGATTTGTGTTGATAAATTTAGCTTCTTTTCCAGCGAAATGATGTTCTATTGTCTGCAAAATTTTGTAATTTATTAAATTAAAAAAATTATTTGAGGACCCGGCGCAGTAGCCTAGTGGCTAAAGTGCTTGCCTCGTACGCGCTGGGATGCCATATAGTCGCTAGTTCTAATCCAGACAGCCCCGCTGCCCATCCAGCTCCCTGTTAGTGGTCTGGGAAGGCAGTCAAGGATGGCCCTTGTGACCTTATACCTGCGTGGGAGACCCGGAGGAAGCTCCTGGTTCCTGGCTCCTGGCTTCAGATAGGTACAGCACCGGCCATTGCAGTTACTTGGGGAGTGAATCATCGGGTGGGAAGATCTTCCTCTCTGTCTCTCTTCCTCTCTGTATATCTGACTTTACAATTAAATAAGTAAATCTTAAAAAAAAAAATAATAACCAGAGAGAGAGATTTCTATCTGTTGTTTCATTCCCCCAAATGGTTACAGTAGCCAGCCAGGTCTGAGCCAGGCTGGTGTCAGGCACTCCATCCTGGCCTCCCACATGCTTGGTCCATCTTCTGCTTTCTCAAGCACATTAGCAGGCAGCTGGATTAGAAGCAGAGTAGCTGGGATGATGGCATCACAGGCTGCCACTTGATCCACTGTACTACAACACTGGGCCCAAATCTGTTTTTTTAATTGATTGGACTTTTAGATTATTTACTGTTTTTTTTGTCATCACAGTGTTTCTATGAATATTTCCCTGTGGACATGTAGATGAATTTTTCTTTGCTGGGTGTAGGGTCCCAAAGCTTTGTGCTATCCTCCACTGCTTTTCTAGGCCATAAGCAGGGAGCTGGATGGGAAGTGGAGCAGCCGGGACATGAACTGGTGTCCATATGGGATCCAGGCATTTGAAGGGGGAGGATTATCCAGTTGAGCCATTACCCCAGACCCCTAATTGATATCTTAATCAGGTGAAATGCCTGCCTCAGTAAACTTTAAAAAATTAGAGTATGATAGATACAAATAAAATACACAAGTCAGTTCAATGAAATTTTTTAAGATCTATTTTATTTTTATTTGAAAGGCAGATTTATAAAGAGAAAAGGAAGGACACACTGAGAGAGAGATATCTTCTACCCATTAGTTCACTGCCTAAATGGCTGTAATGGCTAGAGCTGAGATGATCTGAAACCTGGAGCCAGGAGCTTCCTCTGGGTTTGCCACATGAGTGCAGGGTCCCCAACACTCGAGCCATTCTCCACTGTTTTCCTAGACATAAACAGGGAGCTGGATTGGAAGCAGAGCAGCCAAGATCCTAACTGATGCCCATATGGGATACCGGTGCTGCAGAAGCTTAGCTAACAGGCCACAGTGCTAGCCCCAAGTTCAATGGATATTGACAAATGAACATGTGTATATCAGCATAGCATTGTCCTTTGAGGCCTTTGGGTTTTTATTTTTAATGTTTATTGTTTATTTTTACTTGAGAGGCAGAGAGAGAGAAGCAGACATCTGTATATATGGAAAATATTCATCTTCTGGTTCATGTTCTCAAATGCTTGTAACAGCCAGGGCCGAACCACACCACAGAGCCTGGGAATTCATCCAGGTTTCTCACATGATGGCTACGAGCCAACTATTTGGACTGTGATGCATTTGGACTGAAATGTATTTGGATTAATGAATCTTTCTTTTGGATTTTGTGTAAGAAATCCTCCCCATCCTTATGTCAGAGCCATGTTCTTACTTTTCTTACAAAAATTTCATTTTTTTTTTTTTTACATTTCATGAATCTGGAATTGTTTTCTGTGTGTATGGAGCACAAAGCAGTGACCAGAGTTCTTTTTATATGGGTAAGCACTTTGTCAAACACTGTTTCTTGGCCATCAATAACTTCTGATTCATAAGTATGCCACTTCTATGTAGCAAGGTTCTACGTGTGGGAGTCTAATTTGTAGGCACTCCACTGTGTTACACCAGTGTTTTTCTTTAGCTTTGTATGTCAAGGACAAAAAGTTTTATCTTTTGTTCACCTATCTTAAGGTTCGTGACTGAGACATCTACAGTGAGAAAGGAAAAAGTGTGTCAATTTAATTCTGTTTTCCATGAGCTAAGAACCTTTGGAAATGGGGTCCTCAAGAAATAGAGAAATGAGTTTACTTTTGTGGTTAGGATGAAAGCAGAGTGCACAGTGGTAGGAAAGCATGGTTGAACAAGAGGTATGATCTAAGGGGAATACACTAGGGAGCACTTAGCAGGGGCCTCTTGGTTCGGAGCCTTCTTGGTGTCTGTGTCTTCAAGGCAAAGCTTCGCCTTTCCTGCTGTATGCTCTGGAGGGGCGGGGAAGGCTCCCTCCAGTGCCACAGAGCCGTATGTTGGAATGCTCCAGCAATGCATACCACTGCCTCAGTGACTATAGATTTGTGAAAATACTGGATAACAGGGAGAGTAAAAATTCCTCCATGTTTTGGCCCACAACCTTCCAGCTAAAAAACCGAGTCATGAAAACAATCAAGTGAGTTACAGAGTTCAAGTTGCAATGGGGAATATGCACAAAATTTAGTGTCATAAGCCTAGCCAGATCTGTCTGATCTGAGTATGTGATTTGGCTCAGATCACTTTGATGGCCGAACCTTAAGTTTTCCGTTTTTTAAAAAAGATAAATTTGCCTGGATCTGTAAGATTCCTCCCACTTCAAATATTCCTAACTCCTTCAGACCTATTTTCCTGTACTCCCAACTACCTACCCTCTCTGCTAAACCAAGTAGCAGTGTGTTGTAATTCACTGCTGAATTTTTGTTCTTGCTGTTGAACACTAAACTGGATTATAAAATTTTTAAAGCCATTTCAGATCTTTGCCAAATAGCTGAACTCAGAAGAGTAGTAATTGTCCTCAAATTCTCATAAATGTCTCATCTGTTTTGTTCATACTTTCTAAAACAACTTGGTTTACATAGTGATTTTTAGTTGGTCTCTCTGGGACTGTAAAAAAAAATACCCCTTCCTCTTTCAGAATGGATTATTTTTGAGTTGTGACATAAATGAAAATCAGCTTGTAGTTTTATCATGGTCAGTTTCAACTAGAACCAGTAGCAGAAATATTCTTACCCTTATAAAGCAAATTAGTTCTCTGGATATGCTGTAATTAGTGAGCTTTATGTTAAGAATATATTCATCCTTCATTTACATTTACAAAATAAATTCTTAGTAGGAGGGTTGTAATTATTTATACTGCTGAAGACCGTTTTCAAAATTAAGACCCATTATATAGTTTCTTCAAGTTTTATTTATTACATTACTAGAGGTATGGCAAAGCATGTGTAATGAAGTTGGAATTTCCTGAACTGGAAAGGATATATATATATATGTGTATATTATACACACACACACACACACACACACACACACACACACACACGTTTACTTGAGAGACTGAGAGCTCCTATTCACTGATTCATTCCCCAAGCACCTGCACTCCTGCATACCTGCAGTGGCCAGGATTGGGCCGCAGCTGAAGCTGGTAGCCAGGAACTCAGTCCAGGATTTTCACTATTACTTGAGCCACCACTGCTGCCTCCCAAGGTTTGCATTAGTGGTAAAGTGGAGTCAGGATCTGGCTGCAGGTGTCAAAACTCAGATACCCTCAAATGGGATATAGGCATCTCTACTATTAACGATGCTAGGTCAAACATTTGACCTGAATCAATGTATTTTCAGGTGAGAATGATTAGTCCCAGTCCCAGAAAAGTGACTTGACCAGGGGTTCAAATTAGGAAATCACTTCTGCTCCAGAAAATCCTTCCGTGGGGATAGATGTTTATCTTGGTGTTTTTATTCATAATGTTAGTTTATAAGGTATGTTATATATTCATCCAGGCCCACAATATATGTTACACATATATTCAAGGACAAATACAGTTTTTGTGGGATCTGAAATAATTTAATCGGTATTTTTTGAAAAGTACACAGCACTGTAAATGTAAAATTAGGTATAGAAGAGAACATTTATTTCAATAGAAAAAATTATAGCAAATTAATTAAGATTTATAGTTTCCAGTCTCTTGCTTCTGAGATTTCTTCAGGCCACTTACCAGAAACACATTGAATGTTTCCAAGCACAGCCTGCCTTCCCCTCCCCACACGGATCACTGTAAATCTCACGGAGTCCCAGAACTCATAGCTTCATCAGCTTTATGTTACATCTGTTTCAGCTTATTATTTCACTCATTGTATTTATTTATTTATATTATTATTATTTTAAAGATTATCCCCTTTTTGCTTTCCACCGCATTTTTGATGGCCATGCTAGGTGGAGACCCGTCCTGCACCTCAGGCAGAAAGATAGTAGCCATCAGAAAGACAAAAAGTCCTGAAGTCTATCAACTTGAGGCTCCAGCTGGTGATGATGGGCGGAAATCCTTGCTGGGCTACAGGCCGTCTCTGAAGATGATCCGCCCAGGCAAAGCCAAGCTGGTCCTCCTTGCCAACAGCTGCCCAGCCTTGAGGATATCTGAACTAGAGTTTTAGGACATGTTATCCAAAACTAGTGTCTATTACAACATGGCAATAATATAGAATTGGGCACAGCATGTGGAAAATACTGTAGAGATGCAGAGAGAGAGAGAGAGATCTTTCATCCGTTGGTTTACTCCCCAAGTGGCTACAGTGGCCAAGACCAAGCAAAGAGAAAGGCAGAAACCAGAAGTTTCTTCCTGTCTTCCACGTAGGTCATGGGTGAGAAGGAGCTGAGCCACCCTCCACTGCTTTGCCAGGCCGAAAACAAAAGAGAGGCGGAACTCGAACTGGTGTCCGTACGGGATATTGACACTAGAGGGTGGCTTTACCCGTGGAGCCACAACATCGGCTCCACTATTTCACTGTTGTGAGTGATCTGCAAAGTAAAACGCAGTGTAAAAACAGAAAGTAAAGTCATCTATGCTTCATTTTTATGTCGTGATGGAACACTGAAAGCACATTTGATATCCTATTATAGAGCACATGGATTTTAGCAGAAAATAAGGGCAAAGAAAAAGGACACCTTTTTATGCATTCTCTGCCAGTTTTTAGATGTGAAAAAAAGACACAGACTTAACCAGCCTGTCCAAGGGGACCCAGGTGCTTAAAGTTATCACCCCACCCATACTTTCAAAACTTGCTCTTTCCACTCCCTAGTGCAGAAATGCGCAGTAGCAGGTGAGACCATTCCCCAGGGATGGAGCCTGGAGGTCCAGAGCATCTCCCCAGAAACCAGACTCTTTCCCAGCAAAAAGAACAAAACACAGAACCAGTTGGAGGTAGAGTTTGACTTATTCCCAACACTTTAATTTGTTCTTAAGATTTATTTATTTTTATTGCAAAGTCAGATATACAGAGAGAAGAGAGAGAGGAAGATCCTATCTACTGATTCACTCCGCAAGTGGCTACAGTGGCTGGAGTTGAGCTGCTCTGAAACCCAGAGCCTCTTCCAGGCCTCCCACCCAGGTGCAGGGTCCCAAGGCTTTGGGCCGTCCTCAACTGCTTTCCCAGGCTACAAGCAGGGAGCTGGATGGGAAGCAGGGCTGCTAGTGTTAAGATTGGCGCCCATATGGGATCCCAGTGTGTTCAAGGCAAGGACCTTAGCTGCTAGACTATCGTTGCCAGGTCCCCAACATTTTAGTTTTAAATGTTTCACATAACTGCGACCTGCTATGTACCAGTGTGTACTGATGCCAATTATCTTGTAACGTTAATCTTTTTTGTAAGTCACTGAGTATATTCAGAACTTTGATTTCCAGTATATAGAATATTGAATTTATCTGAAGAAACTACCTCAGCGTGTGTTTTCAATATCTTTTTTTCCATTTTTTTATTATATTTTTTACAGTCTTTACATAGTTAGAGCACAAAGGTTCAAGGGCTACAGGAAAGAGGATAAGACATGTCATTTCCTCACATTTTTTTCTGTATCTGGGGTAACGGGGGAGGTAAAGGGAGAAGTCCCACCCAGTCTCCCACCCATCCCAGGTCTCGGTGTGGGGCATGCTCTGAGGGTCTTGCTCAAGTGGTTTTGATAGTTCAACAGATATGAATTGCTGCCAATCTTGCCATTCCAAGCACAAAGAAATCGCTGCAGCATCCACTGATTGACATAGTCCATCTTAGAGTCTCCGTTTGCCCTGTTTTTCACTGCCAACATATGGCTGGGGTAGTTGATTTATTTGTTCTGTTCTGTCTTTTCATGGTTAGAGATCTGAGTCCGGCAGTTTGATTGTGGGGATCCTTACAGAAATTTTGTCTGAGGTAAACCTAGGCCAGGTTCTTGTGTGTATTTGCAAGTACGGGGCCCGGCACAGTCCATTGCCCTAATCAGCTGATGGTTGCAATTGCTGGGTCGGTTCTGTTTCCAGCGCTGTCTTCCACATGAACCAATGGGTGTTGCAGTCCAGCCTGGTTCTGCCTAGCACACACTCAGCCCTCACATAAACCAGTGGGAGCTGCAGCCTAGTCGGAGTGACCCACAATAACCCCTACTAGGCCCGCCCCCATCCTGGTTCCCGTGCTTGCCATTATGTGCAGCAGAGTAGTCCAGTCTGTCCCACATCCCATTCAGCTCTCATTCATGTCAATGGGCATTGAAGCCTAGTTCAGCCCAACCAGCGTGACTATCCAGCCCACACAATGCTGTTGGGTGCCTTTCTGTCTAGCCTCCCCTGCCCTTGTCCTGGCTTTCGTGCCCTCCAATGGGAATGGTAACCCAAGAAGGAGGAGCCCACTATTTCCCTTCTAGGCCACTCCTAAATATCTTCTTGATGGAACTATTGAATTGAAAAAGATGATGTGAATACCCCTGATAAATACTGCTGTCTGAGAGTCGAGAGAACTAGTCCTAGTTCTGTTCCTCCTACTAATTTCCTACAACTTGGTGATTCTGTAGCTGCAGGCTACAGAATCCTGAGCTTCTTTCACTGTAGGCTGTTCAGCTATGAAATAAAAGGGTTAGAGGTGGAATCTGAAACAGTCAGTGATTTTAATTATTGTTACAGAAGACTGATTTATCGGAATGTTTATCCCATCATTCTATGTGTTGCTGGCAGAAGTAGCCTAGGGAACTGTGCTAGCAGAATTAATAAATAATTTGTGTTTAATGATTACCATGGGATGTTACAAACAAAAGCACCAAATTAAATGTTTATGTCACAATCTGGATGGATCTAAGAAACATACCAAGTAGTGGAGAAATAGGAACAAAAAGTTCTATAGTGTAATGCTATTTGTACAAGTTTAAAAGATACATTTTAATGCAAAGTAACAGTATGAATTTTATAAAGATAAGTGGACACTGAAATTTAGTAAGTGCCGCAGTTGGTGATGAAATGGATCATGGTTATCAAAGAAGAAAAGGAGTGGTAGAAAAAAAGTACCTACATGAACCAATAATTTAAGATTGCATAACATAAAATATATCATTGGACCTTGCATGATAGTGTAGTGGTTTAAGTCTTCGCCTTGAACGCACCAGGATCCCATATGGGCGCCGGTTCTAATCCCAGAGGCCCCACTTCCCATCCAGCTCCCTGCTTGTGGCCTGGGAAAGCAGTCGAGGACGGCCCAAAGCCTTGGGACCCTGCACCTGGGTAGGAGACCCGGAAGAGGATCTGGGCTCCTGGCTTGGGATCAGTTTAGCTCTGGCCATTGTGCTGCTTAGGGAGTGAATCAACAGACTAAAAATCTTCCTCTCTGTCTCTCCTTTTCTACATATATCTGACTTTCCAATAAAAATAAATAGATTAAAAAATAAAACATATCATTAATTCAAACCTATACATTTGAAGTTAAAGTTTCAGAGTTCCATAATAGTTACTTTGGAAAGACTCTGGGTCTATCCTATGAATCAACATGAAGAAAATGAATCAAGAATAGTGTGAACTGTAAGTAGACAAGTCCATGAAGTGTAGGGCAATGAAAAATCGATAAAATAAGAGATGAATTCAAATAAATTCAAAATTGTAGGTAAAGTGAGGGGACCTGATGTAAGGAAATAATTCAAATATGTATGTTAGAAGCAGTTTCTCAATACGTGTACATGATTGTGGGTCAATTGAGTCTTGCAGAATTTACAGGAAATCCACAAGTAATAATACCAGAAAGATGCATGTTTTTAGTGTTGGACACTTACCAGTTTCGTCATGTCTGTCATCTTTCCTTCCCTCATTTAAATTATCTTTGGCTCTGCTTTCTCTGGCTTGCTTTGGCAGCCAACTCTGGGCTTCCTCTTCCTTGTACTGCTGTCTTGGCATGCAGGTTATTGACATTTCCTTTAAAGAAGTAAATAGTTCTTGCTTTGGCCACATGCAATAAACTACCCCCCTGCCAAACACCACACCACACACACACACACACTCACACGCACACACAGAGCTAGCTACTCCTAAAACGCTCAGCAAAGCAACCCTACAATTAGTGGCTTAGGAGTGCAATTTGATCCAGTGGCATAACGGGTGGTATAAATATGATGATGTGAATGAAAACTGTGCCAGAGAATTCCAACAAGTTATTTGTTCCATGAAGAAATGGCAAGGACCAACTCTTTTATTGTTCTTGATCACGTTCTACATTCCTTTTGTCCAAATTTGAAAATTTTCATTATATTACTGTGCACACATTTAATATATTGTCTAGAGAAACACTTGCGTTGAAGATTGTAAATTTGATTACCAGGCAAGGGCTGGGTTTTCAACTCCTGGCAGTTTTTCTGTGATTGTACCTCAATGATTTTTTTCTTCTCTGTGGAATTTGGCCACAATGTTTAGAGGCTGTATCAGGAAAAACCAGCCAATCCAGAGGCCAGGTTTGGTGCTTAGATGGAAATAATTTGAACTGTAGCATTGTTATTTTATTTATCTTTATTAATGGAAAATGAAGAGATTAAGTTGGTGGGATTTCCAGATACTCAGATTTCTATTTGGTTAAAAGTGTGTTATTTTCCCCTAATGTTTTTTTTTTTTTTAAAGATTTATTTTATTTTTATTACAAAGTCAGATATACTGAGAGGAGGAGAGATAGAGAGGAAGTGGAGCTGCTGGGATTAGAACCAGCGGCCATATGGGATCAAGGCGAGGACCTTAGCCACTAGGCCACGCTGCCGAGCCCCCCCCTAATGTTTTTTGATTTATTATTATTTTTTAATGATTTAATTGAAAGTCACAGGAAGAGAAAGAGAGAGAAAGAACTTCCATATATTTGTTCACTCCTCAAAATGACCACAAATGGCTGCAACATATGAGACTGGGCCAGGCCATATCCAGGAACCTTGAACACGATCCCTACCTCCCATGTGGGTAACAGGAGCCCAAGCACTTGAGTCACCTCCTGCTGAATTTCTCCCCTCCTCAGTTTTTAAAAAATATTTATTTATTTATTTACTTTATTATTTCTGTTTTATGATACAGTTCAATAGGCCCTGGGGTTCCCCTTCCCTCTTCCCAAGTCCTCTCCCCCCACTGAGTTCCTCTATTTTATTACAATAGTATAGTTCTTTATAAACTGTCATATGTCCATCATTGTGGGCATGGACAATGGCAGAGAGTCCAGCATTCTATTGTCAAGTTATAGTAAACAGTTTCATTGGGAGTCCATCTTTGTCTGGAAGTAGAGAGGCATACTGCATTGTATCCTCACATCTGGATATGATAGTCTGCATTACACAGTTACTATACATCCCGTTAAATGAAAAACCACAAAACAAAATCAACAACAGGAAGAAAAAAATAAATTAAAAATGCTATGAAATTAAATAACGTGCTGCTGAATGACTAATGTGTCATTGAATAAATGAAAAAGAAAAGAACCTTCTTGAAGAAAATGATGCTACTGTATGATCTATTAGTCAGTGAAGAATTTAAAGATAAACTTTTGAAGAGATGAAATGAAAAAAAATCAAAATTCATGAGATATGGTTTTCACTGATCTTTGTTGGTGAAATATGTCTCCTATAGGCAAAAAATAATGAGCTTTATTTATTTATTTATTTATTTAAAGATTTGTTTATTTTGTTACAAAGTCAGATACACAGAGGAGGAGAGACAGAGAGGAAGATCTTCCGTCCATTGATTCACTCCCCAAGTGAGCTGCAAATGGGCCGGTGCGTGCTGATCCCAAGCCAGGAACCAGGAACCTCTTCCAGATCTCCCACGCGGGTGCAGGGTCCCAAAGCATTGGGCCGTCCTCAACTGCTTTCCCAGGCCACAAGCAGGGAGCTGGATGGGAAGTGGGGCTGCCGGGATTAGAACCGGCGCCCATATGGAATCCTGGGGCGTTCAAGGCGAGGACCCTAGCCGCTAGGCCACGCCGCCGGGCCCAATGAGCTTTATTTTTTAATCCCATCTACTAATCTATGAAGTTTGATTGATAAGTTTAAGCCATTTACATTCAGGGTTGATATGAATGTATGGTAATTTGGTTCTGTCATTTTAGCAGTGGGTTGTTCATTGATTTAGTCTTCTGTTGTTATTTTACTAGGACGGTCATCACAGTTGACTTTGGTTTTGCTGGGTGCTATTTCTCTTTGGCAAGAGAACATCTTTAAGTATCATCTGTAGGGCAGGTTTGGAATAGGCATATTCTTTTAACTTTTCTTTATTGTGGAAGAATTTTATTTCATTTTCAAAGACAAAGACAAAGGAAAGCTTTGCTGGATATGCTATCGTGGGCTGACGATTTTTTTTGTTTTGGAATCGAATATGTCACTCCATTCTCTTCTGGCCCATACAGTTTCCGGTAAGAGGTCTCCTGTGAGTCTGATTGCCATTCCGCTGTATGTCAATTGATGTTTTTCATGTGCCATTTAAGGATCTTTTCCTTCTGTTCGATTGAAGAGAGCTTGATGATCATGTGTCATGGTGAAGATCACTTTTGGTCAATCCTGTTGGGAGTTCTGTGCCCCTCCTGAATATAGTTTCCCAGTTCTTTCTCCAGATTAGTGAAATTTTCTTTTATTATTTCACTAAATGCATTTTTAAGCCCAGCACCTTCTGGGACTCCCATAACTCTTCTGTTTTGCCTTTTTTTAAAGACTTTTTTTTATTGGAAAGTCAGATATACAAAGAGGAGGAGAGACAAAAAGAAAACTCTTCCATCTGATGATTCACTCCCCAAATGGTCACAATGCCTGGAACTGAGCCAATCTGAAGCCAGGAGGCAGGGGTTTCTTCTGAGTCTCCTGGGAAGGTGCAGCAGAGTCCCAAGTCTTTGGACTGTCCTTGACACAAGCAGAGAGATGGATGGGAAGTAGGGCTGCTGGGATTAGAACCAATGCCCATGTAGGATCCCTACACATACAAAGCGAGGACTTCAGCCGCTAGACTACTGCACTGGACCCATATTTGGCCTTTCAATAGTGTCTTTCAGTTCACGAATGCTTTTTTTTTTAGCTTAACCCAGCTCTGCTTCCAGCTTTTTGTTTCTTTCCCCCTGGTGACAGGAAATATCTTCCAATTCTGACATTTTTTTTTCTTCTGCTTCATTCATTCCATTTTGCAGGCTCTCCATGGTATTTTTAATTTACTCCACTGCATTTTTAATTTCTGTTATATCAGCTGTCATTTGGTTCATTTCCTATGTGACATATTCCTTAAATTCCTTGAACACCTGCTTTACGTGCTTCTCATTGTTAATAAGAAGCTTTATAACAAGTGTTTTGAATTCTGTATCCCCCATTTTCTAGATTTATTCCGCAGTTAACTCCGAGATTGGCAAAGGCTTTTCCTCTTTTGCAGGGGAATCTTCAGTAATATTCATTGTGCCCTTGTCTCTTCTTCTGCTCTTGCTGATTGTACTTTTGAGTATCAGATTCTTCTCCTTGGGGCAGCTTTTTAAGCTGTGTCACCCACAGGTCTACAATTTGATTTTACTTATTGCAGTTGGTACACGGCTCTTTGTTTGCAGTCAATGTGCCACTCCCTCCAGCAAGTTCCAGGTCTTGGTTCTTATGTTAAACTTTCACCATGGTCTCTGCAGCCTTAGCTCCTGGCTCACCAGTCTCCACTTCCTGTGATACCATGCTGAGCCTGCACTGTTATTTGTACAACCTCTCTACCACTTCCAGTTGGGGCAGATCTCAGGATTAGGGAGATACCAGGTGTCCTGTATAGCTAGGTTGTTGGTGGTGCTGATCTTGCCAGAACCTGTTAACTGTTAGGTCTGTGGGCTTCACGGACCTATTTTGATCTGTACAATGCCGTAGTCATTATTATTTTTGATGTGGGACCAGTGCAATGCAATGAGCTAGTGAGTTTGCGCCCAGCTCTACGCATGTGCAGCTCACTGTTGTCCCTGCAGTCTTAAACCTTTTGTTTGCTGTACTGTACAGAATGGTGCCAGATGTGCTACTACTAGATTTCTTTATCTGTTGGCCCTTAGGTCTGAAGGCTACCTGCGCCTGTCTTGGGTGGAATCTGTAGGATGTCACGTTGTTGCAGTTTACTGAGCCAGAAGTAAGTTTACTCCCAGCTAAGTGCATGTGCAGTCCTACTCCGTAGTCTTTGTCTCCCTACACAAAATGGCGCCCAGTTCAGCTCTAGGGGGCCAACTGGGCTGTGAAATCTACCCTGTTTCTGCACTGCCCATCTGGAACCTGCTGCTCTGTCTCTGCTCCTGGTCCATTCAAACAGACCAATAGGGTGGGCAGTTCTTTGGGTTCACCTCCTGAGCTCCCGGTCAAAGTCCCTTCCCACGTTGTTGCTGGTGTAGTTCCGGCTGCTAGAGCAGTTCAGATCTCTGCTCGCTGAATGCCGCTGGCATTCACTCACTGCAACACCACACCATTGTGTCCACTGCTTTCCCATGTCTGTCATTCTCCGGGTGCCCCTCTGCTATCATTCTGTCCTCTTCTGTTTCCTGGAATGTGCCCTCTCTGCTTCACACTGGCTAATGTTTCTCCAACTATTTAAACATATAAGTACCCTATTCCACCATCTTGACTCTAGTAAATCATGTGATTTATTGAAGAGACAGAAGCTGTGAAAAGAAACTGAGGTTGGGAGGGAGAGAGGGAGATACAGGGAGCTCATTTCCACCCATCTGGCCCCTCCCTAAATGCCCTCGGAAAAAGGAGGCTGAAGCCAGGAGGTTGGAACTCAATCCAGTTTGCCCAGGCAGGTGGCGGGTACCCATCACCTTGAGCATTTACTGCTGCCTCTTAGCTCTGCATCCACAGCAAGCTGGAGTCAGGAGCCAGTGCCAGGTATCATGGTAGGTTCTCTGGTGTGCATTACAAGCATTTGAATTGGCATCTTAACCACCATGTTAAATACTTCTCAAATTTTTATTTAAAGGCCAAGGTTATAGTTCTGTGATATTAGTAGCATTAATATCATTATCTTGGAAGAAAATGTTCTACCTTGAAGTTTTTACTTGCTAGCTTAATTGAATTGAGTATATGGGTTCTCTGTTCTACAGTTGTTGGAGGTGATTCTCATGAATAGTGACTAGCAGCCACGAGGCTGGCTGTGAGACCGGGTCAAATGAGACACCTTGTGTAGTGGTTGAGTGAATGGACTTGTGTCTACATTGCCTGAGTTGAATCTTTGTTCTGCTAATAATGAATTATATGGCCTTGGGGAAAGTTTCTAAGCTCTTTGTCCTTTATAGGGTTATTAACAGGATTAGATGTGAGGTAATTAAAAATACTTAGAATGGTGCTTGCTGCAAAGTAAGGGCTGTATGCTTATTAAATCAAAATAAACGGAATACACCCCTGCAAGCTGTATTGAGATTTGTGTCAATGGCCTGAGAATGCTGGAGTTCTCATTTTAAGTTTATTTTTAAAATATGTTTGTTCTGCCTCCTCTCTTTTTTTTTAATTTATTTATTATTTTTAATTCATTAATTACATTGTATTATATAACACAATTTCATAGGTACTTGGTTTCTCCCCCCCCCCCGATGGTCTAGGAAATGAGAAAATCAATTTATTAGAGTTATGTCTAAAAATTGAAGAGTTCTAATATCTTTCTTATTAATCATTTGTCTGATCTTTAGTTCTTGAATGAGGAGACATGTATCCAACTTGATCAGAAATCATCCTTTTCCCTCTGCTTCCAACCATAATTATGTTCTGAATGGAAATCAATTGATAATTACTCTGTAGTTATCAGAGTTTATCCATCTTTTATTTTGTAAGTATTTTCTGTATTGAGGAAAATGTACCACAATGGAAATTAGCTACTGTTCTTCTCTGGTTCACCTCTGTTGCTGACCGTTGAGGATGACCATGAACTCTGTAAGCTTCTAGATGAGCAAGGTTGCTTGAGTATTTTCACCTAACCTTTGTCTCTGCTACATGAAAGTAGGTGTCTGATTTCAATTATAGTGTGTGAGATGAGGCAAGGTTGCTGGTATTGAAGCCATATAGAAGTCATCACTGGCTTGACTCTCTTTACTGTTTTTCCCCTGAAAACTACTTGACAACCGAAAAAGCAATCTAGCCTTTTGGAATTACTCAGCTTGGCTTTGTAGCTGATGGAAAAAGTGACCCGAGAGAAATCTTGCAGATAGCTGTGGAGACTTTAAGGCATGATCATAAAAGCTTAGAATTGGCAGGTCTAAAAAGATCTACTTTAATATGTGGATATTTAGATGAGGATACTGTGATCAGGAAAATTGAAGGGACTGAACAACAACAACAAAAAATAGTTACAAAGCCAGGGCTTGATGTCTTATTCTTTTTTTTTTTTTTCCCAGAAAGTGTTTATTTTGAGAGGCACGGTTATGGAGGAACATCCATTACACACACACACACACACACACACATAGAGAGAGAGAGAGAAAGAAAAGAAGGGAGAAAGAAAGGAAGAGAGGGAGAAAGCTGCTCAATCCACTGGTTTATTCCACAAAAAGCAACAACGGTTGTGGGTGGACCAGCCCAAAGACAGACTCCATCAGGGTGGCAGGGACCCAAACTGAGCCATCTTTCAGTGCTTCCCAGGTGATTATCACAGAGCCCAGGTGGGAAGCAAAAAGGAACTTGAATCAGTGCTGAGATACAATGCCAGCATTGGAAGCAGTGGCTTCATTCACTGCACCAAACACTGGCCCCTGGGGCTGGCTGCCATAGTGTTGGTGGGGCTACAGATTTGTGTGTGGCCAGAGTGGAAGTTTTGAGGCCCCTGAGCATGGATACTATCTTGATCACCTCTGAAAAAATATTATAAATTTTTGTTTGATCTTAGTTCCAAGTGGTAAAAAAAAAACAATGAAACAAACAAGCAGTGATAAACAGTAACCCATGCTGAACTGAGGAAAAAGAGAAATGCTGGGAAATTACGACACTGAGAAACCCAGGAAGAGACTTCACTTCATGACCTAGGAGCTCCCACAACATCAAACGCACATGACTGCTCTGCCGGGGACCGTTTCGCTCTCATCCTCAGGCAGGGTCGCTCCTATCTGAGGGATGATGGCAGCAGCTACTGTCCTCTCGGATTCACAGTGCAAAAGATCCGATATTCCAGGACTGCTCACATCAGTATTTTGGTTCTGATGGGAATTGTGTGTCACCCACCTAGCCATCACAGGAGCCAGGATCTATTGAATGGCTTTTGCTTATATCACATTGTAATGAGAATGTTATGTACACTACAATCTGAAAAAAAAAGAAACACCCGAATACATACATGTCATTTAAAATTTTCTCTTTTGGGGCCCAGCACGTTAGCCTAGCAGCTAAAGTCCTCACCCTGAATGTGCTGAGGTCCCATATAGGCACCAGTTTTAATCCTGGCAGCCTTGCTTCCCATCCAGCTCCCTGCTTGTGGCCTGGGAAAGCAGTTGAGGACAGCCCAAAGCGTTGGGACCCTGTACCTGTGTGGGAGACCCGGAAGAGGCTTTGGGCTCCTGGCTTTGGATCAGTTTAGCTCCGGCCATCGCGGCTGCTTGGGGAGTGAATCAACAGACTGAGGATCTTCTTCTCTGTCTCTCCTTCTCTACATAGATCTGACTTTGCAATAAAAATAAATAAATCTATAAGAAATAAAATTCCTTTTTAAAATTTAATGTATGTATTTGAATGGCAGAATTAGAGAGAGATCTTCCACCCACTGATTCACTTGCCAAACAGCCACAGTGGTCAGCACTGGATCAGGCCAAAGCCAGGAGCTTCTCCTACACCCCCCATGTGGGTACAGAGGCCCACACACTCGGACCGTTCTTCTGCTGTGTTCCCAGGGACAGTCTCAGGGAGCCGGATCAGAATTGGAGCAGCGGGAACTGGGACAGTGACCCGTAGGAGATGCTAGCGCCTCACGTGGCAGCCTTAGGTGCTACACCACAGCACCAACTGTCATTTGATGTTTTCTAACAAATAATTGCATGGCATTGACTTTACTGGGTTGTTTTAAGAACTTTACAAATATCAGCTCATTTCATCATTTTAATCAGATACGATATACTCTTGTCATATCACCATTTTAGAGATGAAAAAATAAGTTCCAGAAGGATCAAGCAATGTACCCGAGGTCACATACCTTGTAGTGGCAGAGTGGCCACAATTTCGACCCAGGCAACTTAGTTCCTTATCCGTGTCTTGCTACTGCATGAACTCAGTCATTTCTCTCTTTCCCTGCTTAACTTCAGCATCACTCGCTAAGCAGGGACAGTCTTTCTCGCCGAACAAAAGGTGTGCCAGCAGGACTGAAGATGGGGGCAGAACGAGTTGAGCAGAGGTAACAGTTTGTTCCCAGTGTTCCGGGCTTCCTGTTTAAGGAGTCTGTTGGGTTCTTGCAGAAGCACTCACATGCTCACTGTATTTGCTAATTCTTGGAACTGAGAAGATTTGCCAGTAAGCTTCTTGGAGATGGATGACTTCTTAAATGTCAAATGAAACACTGAGTTGTTAATGGTGCTGTTTAAAATGTCAGGAAAAACCATCATTTTTGCAGACAGAGTTTCAGTGTGGTCTGATTTCAAGTCTGCGAAGTGACTCCTGTCTTTGAGAAGAATGCTTCTTTTTTTTATTGTAAAATGTTGCTGTTGTGTTGCAGAGAGATGAAGGGCCTAAGAGATGGTGCTGGTTTCTAAGCCCAACTGAACAAAGGGAAGTGGTGGTGGTCCTATATAATTCCCACCAGGCATTCCCAGAAACTCCAGAAGGCAAAAGTCCTGCCGTTTGCCCACCTTCCTTCTCCCTCTCACTCTGTACAAAGCTCTGGGAAATGGATCTTTCAGAATCCATTGTCTAGTTTTATAATTTTGTTTTCTTAAGAAAAAGTTTCTCTTTTTGGTTGTTGTTTTGTTTGACAAGCAGGAGAGACAGGGAGTGAGTTCCCATTAGCCAGTTTTTCTGCCTGCTATCGTCTCAGGTCAGGGGAGTGGCCCAAAGCCAGGGACCAGTAACTTAATCCAGGTCTCCTTGTGGCTGGCAGGAACCCAAGTTCTTGAGCCATCGTTTCTGTCTCCCAGGGTCTGCGTTAGCGGAAAGTTGGACTCAGGAGCTGGCGCCAGCAGTCAAACCCAGGTACGCTGATGTAGGACGTAGGTGTCTTCGCCAGGCTTTCCACTAGACTAAACAACGACCCCTAGTGATGTTATTACAAAGTATGTTCCTGCAGAGTTGAATTTATACCTTCAGATGAGGTCGTTGAGTGATTTAGAAGAGCCCAAATATGGTCAGATGCTTGGAAGGCTGAATTGAGTCGGCAAAAGTGACCTGAAGTTTAACTGTTAGGTGTGGAAGAGGGCAAGAGAGAGGTCTGCCTGCCTTCCTGCTCCGGGGAAGTAGGAGCGGAGGGGTTAGGGCTGCCACCTGGGTCTGAGCCTCCAGCTTTCAGAATCACTTGCAGCACAGGCAGCTCCACCTCTGGCTCACTTCCTCTTTCATCACGACCCAGCTCAGTCACCTCCAAGTTGTTGGCTTGGAGGAGATGACTCCTAACCCTTCTCTGTATCTGAGATCATATGGTAAGGTGTGTTGCATATTTTACCTGAACCAAAATTAATTTGGGAGGGAGAGGTAACTCTGCCTTGACAGTGTAGGTGGCTGCCATCTTTTGTCTTCACAGGATTCAGTGTGAATATATGATTTTACATGTCCTGGATTATCCTATCTTTATGCACTGTGAATGGGGTGAGCCACAGGGCTTGGAGCCAAAGCAGCTGAGTCAAATGCCCACCCATTTCAACCCCACAACTCTCTAACTGGGTGACATTGAGATAAAGTATTTCTTTTTTCTTTTTTCTCCTGTGAATTGAAGAAATGAACTAGGTCTTTTTTGAAGGTGTTTCTTATTTGCAGATCAATTTGTATGTATGGAATAAGATTTTTAAATATTAGCAATGTTTTTCTATTTCTAAAGTCATGAAAATGTTCACAAATAGTTGCCCCTATGTAACAGTAAAGAGAACTGAAATACAGGATAATTTATATCCTGTCTAACATTTAAACCCTGAGTCCTGGGGGTGGATATTCAGACAAAGATTAAGGTACCAGTTGTGACGCCTGTGTCTAGGTGCATAACACCCACCCCTGGCTCCAGATTCCAGCTTCTTGCTGATGCAGACTTTGAGAGACAGCAGTGACAGCTCAAGATGTGATATTTGAGCCACCCATGGGATACCAGGGTTGAGTTCCTGGCTCCTAGCAGGGACCCATGGTCAGGGTTTACTACAGGCATTTGGGGTATCAGCCAGCGAATAGGAGCTCTCTCCCTGTTTGTTTCACAAAAAACAACCAACAACCAGAAAAATCACCCCATGTGCCCTTCAGTGAGATCCTAGTCCCTGTGTGACACTTGGTCAGTGAGTCACTGGCTGTGCTGGCTCTTCCACGCCTGTTCGTGACGCAATCAAGCCAGTGGGTGAACAGCTTGGTTCTCACTTTGCTCAGCTGGGAGGTGATATTTAGAATGATGGCTCAAAGAGAGTTCTGACCAAGCAAAGCATTAGTCAGTTTGGGAAAAACTCTGATGGCTTGGAAGGGAGAGGTAACAGTCTTCTGTTCCTCCCAGGAGGACCATTGCAGTAAGTCAGCGAGGAAAGAATTTGTCTTGAACCCAAACACAGAAAACAGGCTGGGCCAGGAGTTAGTAGACTTAACTCTAATTCTGCCAAACAGTTAACACAAGGCAAGATACATATCCTTTGTGATCTTACCTTCTCTAGCTGCAAAAGGGGCACCAAAATTCTGCAAGCTCTGACATCTATCAGATTCTTTCTAAATGGGCACTCCCTCTAATGCACAGGGGAAGTTTTCAAAGCAAATCCTGGATGGCCAGACTCATCTCTCACACCACACCCTGAACCCCTTCTTTCAGTTCCCCTGACATTCCCTCCTCCGCCCCCACCCCACACTCTGTTCTCCTTGGCTTGTGGATGTTTCCCTGGGGGCAGTGCACCACAGCAAGGGGTGTTAAGTCCCCTGCTCCTGTTATGGGCCTGTGGCAAACAGGAATCCAGTCATTCATGGGTGTCTCTCCTAAAGCATACAGCAAATGGTGCCTTTCCCTTTGTCTTTTAGAATTGCATACCCAGGCCATTGCAAGTCTACCATTGCTCAACATTGTAGTTCTTAGTATTTCTCAAATCTCTAGAGCTAGCAATTGGATTATTTCTTGTATAGCTTGCATGGGAACTGCAGATATTGTTGAAGTATACAATTATTGATTCAGATTTTGTTTTTGTTAAGAGAGCACACAATTTATATATTCATATGGTTGTATATCCGTGTGATTATATGGAATACATACATCTTTTTTTTTTCCTGTGCCAGTTTGTAGTTTACTGACTTGATGATTAAAATTGAGTAACATACTTATTTTTTAGTTCTATGCTGGAGCCCTGGCCACAACTTCTTCTTAGTCTTTCCTCTCTTTGTTCATTATGAGGCCCTTATGCGGAATTTTGAAACTGAAAGGAGCCTTCAAGTTCATCTCTGCTCCAGCCCTTATTTAGAGTTGACAGCTCTGAGGCCTGAGAGGTGAAGGTGTCACTGCTGGTCATTGCCAGGGGTGAGCTAGCACTGATGTGGGTCTTGGCTCCTAACTGGATGGCTGTTTGTCTCCTATAGCACAGTATTATGTATAGACATA
Source organism: Ochotona princeps (assembly GCF_030435755.1). Taxonomy (NCBI): domain Eukaryota; kingdom Metazoa; phylum Chordata; class Mammalia; order Lagomorpha; family Ochotonidae; genus Ochotona; species Ochotona princeps. The sequence goes on from NC_080844.1 coordinate 27,760,571, forward strand.
TAATGTAAAAACATGATTTTATACATGTATGAATGCATAAATATTTATGTTTTGCTTACATTATGGTACAGAGAGGTAGAGAAATTCAGGTATAAATTTCCCTCTTGAATGTCTTAGAGACATGCATCTTTATGGATGTTATTCATTGGCTGGCAAAAACCTGCTGGAAGTAGAAGATATGTATCCTGTTTCTTTAGAAGCCTATTTCACGCTGTGCCAAGGGGATAGAGTACAAGTGCTGGTTAATAATTTATAGTATGCATTCATCTCCATTCCTCTTTGACTAAAATATTAATTCCCCATTGATCATCATTATTTGCTTTTTGCCTAGGCAATATACAATGTGCAGAGGGTTTGATGAAAGGGCTATTTCCTAGACTCATCATGGCCCCCTGTGCTCTGCCAGTAATTTACTGACTTTATTTACTTGTGGTAATGAGCACACCATGTAGAGTGTGCCAGCTGCTGGGATTGTCCTGGGTGTCTTTTTTTCTAGGGCAGGGCATGTAGAAAGCACAGCTGTTTTTTTCTAATTTAGTATTTGCAGCAACTGCCTGTATTTTTATTACATTTTTTTCATGGAACAATGCAGGTGAATAGAAAAAATATATATGTATGTGTGTATGTGTGTATACATATATATATATGTATATATGTAACTTCAACTTAACACTTCTCAAGACATTTTAAAATAAGCTGACTTTATTACTAAAATGAGTTTATTTTGAATGTTTTCATATTTTGAAGATTTATTTATTTGAGAGGCAGAGTGACAGAGAGGGAGAAAAATGACAGAGAACTCTTCTGTCTGCTGATTCACTTCCCGACAGACCTGTAACCGCCAGGACTGGGCCAGGAAGAAACCAGAGGTCTCTCCCATGGGTGGCAGGGCCTAGGTGCTGGATCCATCCTCTGCTGCCTCCAAGGTTTCCCCGTTCTCAGGAGGCTGGAGTCAAAAGTGGAGCCAGGAATGGAACCAGGTGCTCTGATGCAGATGTGGGCATCACAGCAGGTGGTCCTCACTGCTGCACCAAATGCCTGCCCCTAGAAAACTTTTTACTATTTGAATTTCTAAAAAGAAACTGAGCCTGCAAACCATTCTTCATTTATTGTGAAGTACAGTTTTGAATCTTTTATTTCTTTCCAAATATTTGATTTTCTAAAACTGGGTGTTTTCTCTGTTTTGCAGCTACAAAGTTGCCCTTTTCAGGAAGAACTGGCACCTTTCCTGCTCCTAGACATGGCAGGCTGTTCATTCCCTGCCCCTTGGGTTTTTTTTTTTTTTTCTTTTAAAAGATTCATTTACTTTTATCAGAAAGGCAAGTTCATAGAGAGAGGGAGAGAAAGATCTTCCATTTGCTGGTTCATGTCCTAAATGGCTGTAATGGCCAGAGCTGAGTCAGTCCAAAGCCAGGAGCCAGAGCCTCTTCCAGATCTCCCATGCAAGTGCAGGGTCCCATCCTCCACTGCTTTCCCAGGCCATAAGCAGAGTTGGACAGGAAGTGGAATGGCCAGGCCATGAGCTGGTCCCCAAATGGGATCCTGGCACTCAAAGGTAGAGGATTAGCCAATAGAGCCATTGCGCTGGGTCCAAAGATTTGCTTACTTTTATTGGCAAGAGATTTGCATAGAGAAGGTGAGACAGAAAGATCTGCCCGCTGTTTCACTCCCCAAATGGCTGCAACAGCCAGAGCTGAGATGATCTAAAGCCAGGAGCCAGGAGCCTCCTCTGGGTCTCCCACATGGGTATAGGGTCCCAAGACTTTGGGCCATCTTCTACTGCTTTCCTAGGCCACAAGCAGAGAGCTGGATAGGAAGTGCAGCACCCAACACATGAACCAGCACCCAAATGGGACGCTGGCACTTGAAGGTGGAGGATTAGCCTGTTGAGCCATGGCACCAGCCATGGCTCTTTTTTTTTTAATAAAAACATTTCTGCTTTTATCTTTTCTCACTACCTTTTTAAAAAAAAAATTTAAATTTAAATAAAACCAAACCCTACAAGAGCTCTTGGCATACCAAAGATTGGGGAGCTTAACTGCTTCTCCATCACATACTGGTAGTTTCTCCTAGATGCCGAGCCATTGGGGTGACAAACTTGGGGCAGGTGGTGGCTTAGAGTATACTTCAAGGACAGTGGCTTTATATTCCAGTTGCTTCTGCTTAGAAAGGGGGCCCAGGTTTTCCTGTAGCTGAGAGAAGAGACTCTGAATAATCCATGCAGTTACTGCAAATTGGAAGTGGTAGGGATGGTGGTGGGGAAGACTTAGTGTTCGTGCTCTCCTCTTGAAGATTGTAATTACACTGTTTGAAAAGTTGCTTTTTTTTTTATAATCTACATAGCCAACTAGGGCACAAAGGGTCAAGGGCCACAGGAAAGTGGGTAAGACCATTGTTTCCACATTATTATATATATATTTTTCTGTATCTGGCGTAAAGGAAGAGATAAAGGGAGAAGCCCCACCCAACCTCTCACCCATCCCAGTTCCCCAGTGGTAGGCATGCTCCAAGGGTCCTGCTCAAACAGCTTTGTTAGTTCAATAGTTCTGAATTGCTGCCAATCTTGCCATTCCACACACGATGAAATACCTTCAGAATCCACTGGCTAACATAGTCTCTTCATGGTTGGGGTTCTGAAAATAGCAGTTCAGTTGGAGGCATCCCCAAAGAAACTTCGTCTCTGGTGATCCTAGACCTGATTCTTGTATGTTTTTGACAGTACAGGGTCCAGCACAGTCCATCGTCCCAGTCAGCTCATGCACATGCTGGTCGTTGCAATTACTGGGTCAGTTCTGTTTCCAGTCCTGTCTTCCACACGAACCAAGGGGTGTTGCAGTCAAGCCTGATTCTGTCCACTTCACACTCGACCTAGTCAGCCTAGTCAGGGAGACTCCCCATAACCCCCACCAGGCCTGCCTCCCATCCTGGTTCCCTGGTACTGCAGACTTGTTCAGTCTGTCCCACATTCCATTTAACTCTTATACATGTCACTGGGCATTGAAGCTTAGTTCAACCTAACCAGCCCTACTATCCAGCCCACACACATGCTGGTGGGTGCCGTTCTGTCCAGCCATGCCTGCCCCAGTCCCAGTTTTTATGCTCTCCAGTGGGCGTGGTAACCTGATAGAGGTGCCCACTATTTCCCTCCTAGGCCACTCCCACACCTACATCATGCACTCTATAGGTAGTTCTGCAATTAAGCTTGACAGAATTAGCCCCCAGTGCCAGCATCTGCCAACTGATGCTGTGGCAAAGCCCAACCAACCCTTGCCCTCGCTGATTTATGTTTGCACCAGTAGGAACAATCAGCCCAGCCTTGCTTTTCCCTGATCTAGCTCACATGAGGCCCATGGGTGTTTAAGCCCTGCCTGGTCTGGTCTGCCCCGAAATCAACTCATGCTCTCCAGTGGGAGTAGCTGTCCAGCAGAGGAGCCCTCTACATTCCCCTGCCAGCTTTGCCCCCTCCCTCCCTGGTTCTCACGTGTGCTGGTTGGGTGCTGAGGCCCAGTCTGGCATGGCCTGCCTCGCCTCAACTTTTGCCAGTGAGTACTGTAGCCTGGCCCGGCCTGGCCCATCCCCAATTCCAGCTGATGTTGGTGAGGGTTACAGCTTAGCCCAGCCTGGCAGGCACCCAATCCCAGCCGTAATGTGCACTGGTATGTGTTGCGACCAAACCTAGCCCGACCCACACTGTTCTGGTGCTTGGATTTGCCAGCGGTTGATGTTAACTGGTTCAACCTGATCTGCCCCAAATGTATGCCGTTGGGTACCTTTCCCTGGTCTGGTCTGGGTTTCTCCCTATCGTGGTTCTTGCATTCACCTGCAGGGGCTATGTCCTGACAGAGGAATTTCCCAAGTTCCTCCATCAGAACCTTTCCCATTGCCAGATCTTGTGCATACTGGTGGGTCCATGGGCCAACCCTACTTAGTCCACCTCCTGTCCTGGCAGTAACAGTGGCCTTTCCTGACTGGCCTTCAACCCATTCTGCCTCTTACTGTTGGATGTTTCAGCCCAGCCAAGGCTCATCCATACCCAGATACAGTTCACACATGGCTCAGTAGGGGCAGAGATCCAGCCTAGTCCATCCTACATCTACCCAGGTTCTCCAGAGCACCAGATAGTGCTGGAGTCTAGCCCGGATCAGTGCGCCCAGCCCCAGTTCACACTTGTGCCAAGGGATACTGCAACCATGTCCAGACCAGAACGCAGCCCCCTGTCTGGCCCCTGCACTCTCCCATGGGAACCCCAACACAGTAAGGATGTACTCTCACAGCTCCCCAACTGGGCCTGTTCTCAGCCATAGATTATTCACGTGCCAGTGGTTGTTCTGACTCAGTTGGTATAGCTCCTCACCTGATTTGGCCTTTGTCTTCAATGCTGTGGCCAAGCATCTGTGGCTCATGCAGACCAGTCTGTATAAAAGCCTAGCTCAGCATGACCTGTGCTCCAGCCTTGATTACTGTTTTTCCGTGTGAGTTGAGGTTTGCTCGGCCCTGCTCGGTCCACCTCCTTCCAGTTGCAGCCCACCCCACACCCTGTTTTAGAATGCACATTCAGGTACTGCTGCCTTGACCTGCCCAGACTGTTGTCAGTTTCTTTACCTGTAAGTGATGGCAGGTTCTATGGTCACACCTAGCTCAGCTCATCACCACCCTAACTCTTGAGCTAACCAGCGTGACTTGTATTTCCACAGGATTGAGCCCACAGATTCTCCATAGAATCTATACCTGGACCTGGTTCTCTTGTGTCCTGGTTAGTGTCTTGACCCTGCCAAGTGTAACTTGTCCCCTGTTCCACCACTCAGTCAGGTACTGGCACCTAGCCCTGCCAGACATGACCCCAGCCATAGCTTTCATGTGGATTGGTATGTGGCAGTCTGTGATGCTCTATGCTAACAGCCCATCTCGCAATTCCCATGTGGGCTGGTGATTCAGTCTGACCCAAATAGATCTTATTGACTCTCCCCTCAAAGCACCAGGTCTCAGCCCCCCCTCTTGCCAGCAGTTCCGTGACCCCATCTGTGGAAGTCACACAGGATTCATCCCTCCCCTATGCTCACACTGGTCTTATCGGTGGATGTCCCTAGGCAACAATTACATACCCTAAAAACCCTAGAGCTCTCTGCTGGGCGGCCAGCAGGCAGAGCCTGGTGCCAAATAGGTATACTGGCTGCCCAAAACCTAGGACTTCGGTCACCGCGTGGCAGCAGTGACCTTGGCCTGAGTCCCAAGCATTGGGGTCTGGCCTGGCTCAGGTACCCTCTGCAGCTGCCACGATGCAAAGGGCTCCCTTTGCCCCAGCTACCTGGCAGAACACCGCCCCAACTCCACCTGCCGCAACATGGTGGCAACAGGGCAAAGCCAGGAGTCCAATCCAGTTCCCAAGAGCCCTCATGGTGTACTTACCCCGAGGGAAGAAATCTCTCGGGCCTGGAAAAGCCCAAGACTCGGTTACCGCATGGCAGCAGCGACCCTGTCCTGAGTCCCAAGCACTGGGGTCTGGCCTGGCTCGGGGGCCTCCATGGCTGCCATGCTGTGAAGGGCTCCCTTTGCCCCAGCCACCTGGCTGAACACTGCCCAGACTCTACCTGACTCAAGGTGGTGGCGGCAGGGCTCCTTCCTCTCTGGGACTTTCTGGGTTTCTTCCTGCTCTCTATCACCACACCACTACTTCCTTGCTTCAGTTTTCCCCGTTGTCACTGGTTAAAATCCTGTGGGTTCATGGGGGGGAAACCTCAACTCTTCAGCTGGCTAGCAGCCTGGCTTAGCAGATTGTCTTCCCAAGCCTGGCTCTGACCTTGGAGGTGGGAGCTGGCCTTCTCCAACCCTCAGCTGTCAAGAGAGTAACACAGACCACCCCATATTTGAATTATTTCTTTAATGTCCTGGTAAGTCTACTAAAATACAGATTTTTTTTTTAAGGTAAAGACTGTGATTCATAGAACTTTACATCCCAAACATAGCATTACTCAAAATACTACTCAAGTATTGTACTTTTAGAGTGACAGTAGAGGCCCCTGAATGGGAAAAGATGAGCTCTCATGTCTGTGGTTTTGGGTAAACTAGCACAAAGTTTCTGAGTCTCTGCAGGCTGGCATTTTGGTGTAACAAATTAAGCTGCCACCTACAATATTGGCATCCCATATGGGTACTGGCTCAATTGCCACAGCTCCACTTCCAATCCAGCTTCCAGCTAATGAACCTGGAAAAACACTGGAAAATGACACAAATACTTTGTCCCCTGTATCCATATGAGAGACCAAGATGAAACTCCTGGCTCCTGGCTTTGGCTTGGCCCAGTCCTAGCTATTGTGACCACCCGGGGAGTGAATCAGCGGATTGATCTCTGCCCACTACTCAGCCCTGTCCCTCTGTAGCTCTGCCTTTCAAACAAATAAATGAAATCTTTTTTTTTTTTTTTTTTTTTTTTTAGTTTTATTTTAATGCCTTTTAAGATAGGGCTGTATGAGACCTGTATAAAACCCAGGTTCCTGGCTTTAGTTTGGCCCAGCCCTAGCCATTGTGACCATCTGGAAGTGAACCGTACATGGAAGATATGTCTGACTCTTTGTCTCTTTCCCTTGTTCTCTGTAGCTCTAACTTTCAGAAAAGGGGGCTGTATTTTATTATTGTTGTTATTGTTTGAGGGGCATAGAGACAGAGATATATACGGGCTGGGGGAAGGAGAACCTTTGTCTGCTGTTTCACTCCCCAGATGATAACAGTGGCTGGGCTGGACCATCCCAAAGCCGGGAGTCCAGAACTCAAGTCAGGCCTCACACATGAGTGGGAAGAGCCCAGTTATTTGAGATATCACCACTGCCTATTATGGTCTGCATTAGCTAGAATCAGGAAACAAGATCTAGTATCTCAGTTAATCTGATATTAGTTGCAGATTTCCGAACCACTAGATAAGATGCCTACCTCTGAGGTAGGATTTTAAAGAAAAACCTGTTTCTATGACCTGTCTTTTTAATTACATCACAAGCAATTTGAGGTGAGGACACTATCTCACACATGAACATATAGCATCTAGCATATTTTCTTGCATAAATAAGATGCTTATTGCATGTTTAGTGAAGAAAGATCTCACTGAAAAACTGAAAACAAGATTGGCCAAGCTGCAACATGGATGAGAACTATGATTTCCATTCTTTTAAAATGTTTAGGGCCAATGTTGCAGCACATCAGGTTAAGTTGCTTTATATGATGCCAGCATTCCACATGCGCATCGGCTTGAGTCTTAGCTGCTCTGATTCTGAAATAACAACCTGTTAACATGCCTGCAAAGGCAATAGAAGATAACCCAAGTGCCTGAGCCCTTGCCACCCATGGAGACATCTGGATGGAGTTCCAAGTTCCTGGCTTTAGCAGTGAATCAACAGATGGAAAATATCACTCTATCTTTTTCTATTCCTCTGTAACTTTGCCTTTAAAACAAATAAAATCTTTAAAATAAACATTTTCTGTTTATTGTCCTTAAGTGGTACAGTTAGGAAGTCGAGAGTTGCAAACTCAAATGCTTGCCAGAATTAGTAGGTCATGTGCAACAAAACTGGTTAGGAGAGAAGGGAGTAATGCAAACTGGAGACTAGAAATTACTAGAAGCATCCTTCAGTGTCTCTCTAAAAGCAAAGCTGGTTTTCTCTTCCTACCAAACATTTTTATGTGGGAAGGTGGCCCTAATGTCAGAACTTTAGATATATTTGTAAAAATGCTGTTTGTGGCCAGTTAGATATTTCAGCTAAAGGCCAATGCATGTGTTTAAAAATAACCCATTTTATATTTTAAGGCATTAATTATATTCACATTTCTTTAAAAGATGCTTATTTAAGATGTTTTGGGAATTGGTTTATGATGTTAGAGCTCTCATCTTTGCCTTTTTCCTTTTCGAGGTTCAACTCAGTCGTACCCAGTTCACTTGCAGAGGTAACCGCAGGCAAGATCTGTTGGCCTTTCTAGTGACTGGGACCCAGAGTAGTTGCTTTTCCACACTGGCCATATAGCACAGAAGTGATGACTGCTGTGATCGATTGATTAGCCTGTGTGATGGATTAGCTCAGATAAGAGACCCACCCAGTTGCCAAGGCTAGGCTTGAGTTCTTGTGGAAAACAACCAGTTTCATACATGAAATGCTCTGGGCACCAGCATAGAGGACTGGCTCAAGCAGAACCTCTGGAGCTTCCTAAGACCCATTCCAATTTGCAGATGATTTGATCTTGAGGGGCGCTAATAAAGGTAGTAAATGAGTCATTTTCCAGCATGATATAACTAGAATTGGTTCTTGGCCCAGAAAGACATGAGTCAATTTAGTCCTGACTCAGTTCCCAGTATGATGCACAGTGACTCACTTCCCTCTGTGATGTCATGTTTGTTCCTTACAAAATTTGACCTCCTCATTGTTTGGTTGTGTTAAGATTTCTGTTTGAAAAAGAAAAGAATATTGTAGAATAAAATGAAATGCTCTAAGGAACTCAGCATCAGACAAATAAAGCAAGCCTTGATTTTTCTCACAATGAGCCTCAAGGAGTAATTAAGCTGTAAATGTCTATATTGTTGTCCCCATCTATTAGGCTTGTTAATTTCCCAACAGCACAGCGATTGGCCAACATTTGATTGAAAACATTTTGCATATAAAAGAAAAAAAATGGTATCACAACAGTTTAATCATTTGGTAGATGTATTTATGAAAGTCAGCTGCATCTGAAAGAAACCCTAACAATAGATGGTCAGGTTAAAGAGGACACATGGATTGATCTGTCTACAGATACACTCATTTGTTATACAGAAAGTGTTCCAAAAATGGAACACTTGCTATGAAAACCATAACAGAATGTATGTAGTTTTTAAAATACTTGTAAAAATGGCTTTTGTTATGGTTATATCAACTGTCAGTCAAATTCAGTGTCTATAACTTACGCTGTAGGTAAAGCTTGGAAGCTGAGGAGGTTAGCAAGCGAAGTGTCAGAGACACTAGGTGTGCAATAGATGAACCGGTCTTTCCCTCAAGGCAGACAAATCTGTGCTTGTTGGTGGATCACAAGTGGAGAGAGACAAAGCTACCTAGGGCGTTCTGGCAAGCCACAGAAGCCGTTTTGGCTAACTTAAAAAGTGGACACTGGAAGATGACAAAGGAGGTATCAAGGGTGGGGGTGTAGCCTAGTGGTTAAGATGTCCATGAAAAGTGACTTGAACATCAGTCCTGAAGGCACCCGCCATTTTGGGACTCTGTACTGTTTTAGATATCTGTTTCCCCTTTCCCAGAGCTCACGAAATTCGGGCCATTCGGGTTGCTCGCCAGTGGGCTATGACCTAATGCTGTTTTACCTGAAAACCCCACCCCCAATCTCTTGCAGCCCCTCCCCCTAATCTTTGCCCACCTACCAATCACCTGTGGCACCAATAATCTCTGGTGACCAATCCCTTGGGGCCTACCTGCAGCCCCTCCCAACCAATTCTCCATGCCCTCACACCTTCCAGGCTCACCTGGCTCTCCCTGTCCTACTACGTCTTGCCCCCTTCCCCTGCCCTGGCAGTCTCCCATCCTGCCACCATGGCGGGAGGCATTTCCCTTCTTGTTCTCTACCCCTCCGTCCCTGCTCCCATTCGTATCCTATTGGAATAAAGAGCTTCCTAGGTAACTTGTTACGTATGGTATTTTTGGCTTGCAGTAAAAAAGGACTTGGCTGTGGGAAATGAGCTGCATGTAAGAACTTAATCATATCTAAAAACTAACAATGTTTACATCCCTTATTGGAGTTAGTACTTGACTCCTGACTCTGGATTCCTGCTAATGCACACCCTGGGAGACAATAGAAATGGCTCAAGTGACTCAATTCCTGGCACCCATTTTGAAGACCTGGACTGAGTTCCTGGACCTTGGTTTGGCCCCAGCCCAGGCCTGGTCATTGCAGGCATTTGAGGAGTGAGCTAGCATTTGAGAGCTGTCTGTCACTCTCTCTCTTAAAACACTATTGCTAATTTTTTGTTAGAGACTTATTTATTTTTATTTGGAAGGCAGATTTATAGATAGGAGAGACAGAAAAATCTTCCTTCTGCTGGTTTATTTCCCAAATGGCTGCACAATAGTCAGCTGAACCAATCTGAAGCCAGGAGCCAGGAGCAAGGTCTTTCACGTGGGTGCAGGGTCCCAAGGCTTTGGGCTGTCCTTGACTGCCTTCCCAGATCCTAGCAGGGAGCTGGATGGGAAGTAGAGCAGCTGGGACATGAACTGTTGCTCATATGGCCTGCAGACGTAGCAGTGGGACAAGCTGAAGATTAGCCTGATAGGCCACTGTGCTGGCTTCTCTCTCTTTCTCTCAACCTCTTTCTTCTCTGTCGCTGAAATAAGTAGAATTTTTTCCCCAAAAATTGGCCGCCATAACCAAGCTGCAGAGCATTTGGGGGGGCTTCCAGACAAGGTATTTCTGGATTTTCTAATGCTCTGTCAACTTAGAAATCTGTTCCAACAGTCTTCTCTCTCTTACCAATCATGTTTCAAATTCCCAGAATGATCCCTTAATTGGCCTTCCTTGGCAAGTGTATCTCTCCTTGGATCCATCATCTGCGACACAGGGCCGAGCTGCACAGTTCCCGCGGAGAGCAGTCTTATGAGTGGTTGTCATCATAACTTATGTCTGCTACCGAGACCATTTGGTTTGTTCTCCAGTTTCCTTCCCTTCCAACCCCAGTCATAACAGTGTTTTTATTTATCCCATAGATGAGTGCTTTGAGAAGTTTCTATAGATCACCTAGCCGTCTCGCTGAGCTGGATGTAGTGCCATTGAACTGTTGGCACCTGTTGGCACCTGAGGGTCTGCACTGATTGTGGGCTTTCAGTTGATGCTGGTCCTTGAGACACATTTTCAGAGGCCAGGCAGAGATGTTCCTACCAGAGGGTGGGAATGCTGTATCTCTTTCTCTGTCTCTCCTATCAATAAACAACAATTTAAAAAGCTTAGAATTTGCTGGATAGTATAATCTTGAATATCAGAAAGTTTATCCTCTATATAAAGCTGATGCAATTACTGAGCCAGGCATACCCATGATGTTAAGCCTGTTATTCTACAAATCATGAAATGTCAGAACATAATGAAGCCAGGTTTTACTGTAGGAAGTTACAAAGCAGGAAGCAGAAAGAAAAAGGGAAAGGCATCCTTTGCAAGCTGCAGGTGAGGCTCTGGGAGAGGGGCACTGCCTCTTGGCTGCTTTCCGTTTGCAGAAACTGGGAAGACAGTTTATCGCTGAGGAAATGAACAGGTCCTGGGGCGGCAATCTTAGTTGTGTGGTAGAAGCCCTGGGAAGTTGTCTGGCAAAGATAGCTTTGCAGCTATGCAGAGTAGAGGGCTGCAGGGACTGGCAGCTCAGCTATCTGGAGTGGCAAAGCAGCTGCCAGGCCCAGAAGAAGCTGAGTGAGGGTGGCACATCTCGCTGGGAGACAAGGGGAAACCCCTGTCCCAGTGGGTCACACGCAGTGAGTGCCAGAGAGGGAGTTTTTGACGTTTGTGCCTGATTGATGTATCCACTTCCTCACCTCTTGGCCTGGCTAGCCACTTCAAATCCTGCCTAGGCTTTGCCTCTGCCTTTAGGATTTAATTCTAGAAGTCTGTTTTCCAGAATAGTCACCATCTGGCCCATTCTGTTTCTTGCTCCCTGTTCTACTGTAAATTCTGCTCTAGTGGATGACCCCCGAGACTGCAGTGGCTCCGCGTGTCATCGCCTCTCTGTGTCTGGAAGACTTCGGCATTGTGCCTCTTCCTGGAACACGTCTTGCTGAGCCTTCTGCCCAGTGATTTCCTCCTGATCAAAGCCTGTTCATCCTTTGAGTTGCAGCCCCACTGTTGTAGTCTCGCTGGGAAACATTCCCAGCTCTTTAATCCCCATTCCCAGCATAATTAATCATTGCGTCCTCAGAGTTCCCAGGGCACTTGCCTCACACTGCTAGCACGCACTTATCACCTTGTTAAGCGACATAGCTGTGGCCTCCCCCAGATTACCAGTGTCCTGAGCAGAGACCTTGTCTTACTTGTCTTCAGATAGCATAAGCCTTACTGGGCTGCCCTCCATGGGACGGAGCCCGCTGGCCCCACGGTGGCATCCTGCCCTTTAATCTGCACAAGAGAGCAGGTCTTAAGCCCAGGCTTCCAGAGAAGCTGGGCAGGCCTTTCTCTGATGATAAGGGAATGTAAGGAGGACCTAGCTGCTGCAGCCTGTGAAAATGCAGGAATTTGCACCCAAACTGGGAAACAAAACTGAGGAGAGAAGAAATTCCACCTTATAGATCAAGTTCCCAGAGGGCCACTGGGATCCCTGGGGTGGGGAGGCGGGAAAGCTGCAGGTACCTGAGGTGACCTGGAATAGAAGAGGGACACTGTAGTCTTATTAAAAGAAAAATTTCCCCCTTGACCTTGAAAACAAAGTGGAGCGGTCGAGTGGATGCAATACTCAGTATGATTGCAATGCCATTAACCTTACCGCTTTAATTTTTAAAACGATGTTATTTTTAGCTGTTTTGAAAGGCATGAGAGAGACAGAGAGATATACATATAGAGAGATCTTCCATCCACTGGCCCACTCCCTGGATGGCCACAACAGCCCTGGCTTGACCACACTGCAGCCAGAAATTCCATGTTAGCTTCCCCCATGAGTGGTGGAGGCCTGAGCAGTTGAACATCAACAGGAAGCTGGATCGGAAGCGGAGGAGCTGGGACATGAACCATACTCCAGTGTGGGATGTGGGCCCCCCAAGTGGCAGCTTAACCTGTGCCCCGCAGTGCCCGCCCCTGCTGTGAACTTTATTACTGGAGCTTAATGTCCAGGAGACCAGGAAGCACTCCGAAGCAGCCATCAATGTGACCATTCATTGATTTCGTCCCCGCCCCCCCTTCCGCGTTAGGGCATACGGGAAGGATTTCTGTTTCTGCTGCCTGGGCTGTTCTTGTTAGCGCATTCGTGCCAGGCAGTTAAGTTAGACCACACAGGAGTCATGGAAATCGTTCATTGCTTCGTTTTCTTCAGTCCGAACGCCTTCAGAGAACACGTGGAGCCGCAGCGTATACCTTGACCTCTGTGGGGCTTTGAGAACAAAAGTGTAAGGTCCAGAAAGATAAAAGCCAGCAGGTCACATGGCTTTTCTGAAGGTTGATTCAACCATCCCAGAACACACCTAGCAGCAATCCGATGCCAAAGTACACGGGGCCCTGGGTGTGAGCCTGCTGAGAGCTCAGACTGGGAGGCCTAATGGAGGGGTTGGCACGGCGACAGTCTGCAGGCCCCGTCTGGCCTGCGCGGCAGCTGTACAGGCTCCTGGGAATGCAGCCAGCTGGTGGCTCAGGGCAGTGGCTTCTGGGTTCTGGCTCCATGCCATATGTGCTCAAGCTCCTTATCGCTGACCTGGCAGTGGTTTTGTTCGGGCTGCAGTTTAAAGTCTGGCCCCTGAGCCAGCAGGTGAGTGCAGGCCCTGGTACCCCAGCTGGTGTCCTTCCAGGCTCACACACAGCCTGCCCTGGGCAGGGGAGGGGACTGATTCAACCTCAGTTGCCCTGGGGACTGTTGCCCTCACTGGGCCTGTGAAGGGCCCCTCTGTGTTGTTATCTGCACGCTGAGGAGATGTGGCCGGAGGACCCCAGTGCCTGAGCAGTCTAGGACCACCCAGGGCCGACTCCAGGCCTGGACTTCCAAGTTTGCCTTAGCTTCGCGAGATGCGTCACCCAAATTCAGGGTCCCCGAAGCAGGGTATCAGAACACCCCTTAAATTCTCAAGCCAAAATGCGTTTTAATCTCTCATAGAGCATGTCATAGACTCCCCCAAGAAAACACTGGTTTCTGTGGTTCTGGCTTGTGCTCCTCCATCAAGCGTGCATAATAAAGCAGCCTTAGAACACTTGGGTATCTTTATTGATTGGAACAGGCAATCTAAGTCAAAGCAGAGTGCTTGCTATGCAAATAAAGCTTCTAGACAAAGCTTCTAGACGCGTCTCCAGTCTGCCTCCCTCCCGGACTGAGCAGCTTGCGCTCCCAGCCCCTCCCATATGGGACTCTGAGAAACTGCTTTCAAATACAGTCTCTATTTGCATGTTCCACCTCCCACCCCGCCCTCGAGTTGCAGTCTGATTCTTGCAGATTGAGAGCAACACAATAAAGGAGGGAGAAATTTTGCTGGTTTTGTTTTTGGTGCTTTCCTTTTCACCAATCCTTTTTTTTTTTTTTTTTTTATTTAATTTTATTTTTTGAAACCACAGCCTCGGATCCCAGCAAAGGTTCCTGGGGGCTTTCAGGACATCAATCAGTTTCGCAGCTGGAGGCTGAGGCTTTCCTCAGGGAAGACTTTTTACATAAAACAGATTGTACTTTGTCCTTGCCAGGGCAGACAAAGGTTTAAATTAAATATGCAGCAAGCTCTAGTTGGCTGCTCGCCACAGCCAGGGGGAGGGGAGCATGTCCCCGCTCTCCTTCCTTTCTCCGGAGCGGTTCTGTTTCCTCCTTCTGTTACTGCAGTGCAAGGAGCCTGTCGTTCAGAGACCCGGCTCTGGGCTGGGCCCTTCTGAACAGGCACTGTGTGGCGGGGACACAGGTCGCTTGGCCTCCTGGGACCACAGTTTCCTCTGCCATACAATTAAGAGTGTGAAGGAGATTAGCTTTGAAAGGGTTTTCTATATTTAACCTTCTAGTCATCTTCCAAAGCAGCCACATGGATTTCCAGCAAATGCCCTCAGTATCACCCGTGACCAGTGCACTCTCCTTGTTGCTGGGGTGACTGGGGAACCTGGTCCTTTTGTCCGTTGTGAGCAAGGCAGTCCCACTATGCGAAGGAAGCCCAAGGGAACGTGATGAACTCAGCTAACCTCATACCTCATACCTTGCTTTGGGGGATATCAGAGAAGGGGGAATATTGTGGATGAGAGGGAGAGAGAGAATGGATGAATGAGAACTCTGAAAAAAGAAACAGCGTGTACCTGCTCAGCTAAAGCCATTTTTAAAAAAGATTTATTTATTTTTCTTGGGAAGTCAAATTTTACAAAGAGGAGAGACAGAAAAAATCTTCCATTCACTGGTTCACTCCCCAAGTGGCTGCAACGGCTGGAGCTGAGTTGATCCAAAGCCAGGAGCCAAGAGCTTCTGGTTTTCACACCTGGGTACAGGGTCCCAAAGCTTTGGGCCGTCCTCGACTGCTTTCCCAGGTCACAAGCAGGGAGCTGGAAGGGAAGTGAAGCATCCAGGATACAAACTGGCACCCATAGGGGATCCCAGCACATGTAAATGGAGGACTTTCGCACTAGGCTACCGTGTCAGACCCTAAAGCCATTGTTGCTACTTGGGAATGTGGGTCATTGGACAACTGATTATTCTTTTAAAGATTTGTTTTAAATAAAGAATTAAATATATGAAGAGTTATATAGCATATAACTGCAGTGCCAGAGCTGGAGCGGAATGAAGCCAGGAGTCAGGAACTCCGTCAGGGTCTCCGCTGTGGATGACAGGGGCCCAAGTCCTTGGGTCAATTTCTTGCTTTCCCAGACACATTACTAGGATTAGAACTGGAGTAGCTGGGACTCAAACAGGTGCCTATATGTGATGCCAGTTTTGCAGATTGACAGTTAACTTGCTGGACCGCAATGGCAACCCCAATTCCTTCTTATACTGTGAAATTTTAAAACTTGCTATAGAACTCTCAAACCCCAAAAGAAAAAGAGAAGAAAGTCAATCACAGATGTCAGGCTGGTGGAAAAAGCAGGCATTTTCAAAGCAGAGAGCAAGAAGCCTGGCAGCTCTCATGTGATACCCAGCTCCCTAAGGGGCTGGAGGTCCAAGTTCATATGGATTCAAATTAGGCCCCAGACGTATATATTCATGTAGTGCCCAAGTCCCTGGTTGGTAACTTTGTCAGTGATTACGGTCAATTGGGCTTCATCGTGGGCTGCAGGTGGTAGTTGCTTTCCAGCTCTGAGCCCACGTTCACTGCAAGGAAGACCCTGTGAGAGGATACTGACCATATGGATGCCAATCATTGGAGAATTTTCTTGGTCCAATCGCAGCACTCTCTCTCTGTTCAGTGAATTACTTTTGAGAAGCAGCTAATTAGCCATCCAATAGGGAAATAGGTTGGATTTTGGTGGTACCTTGTCTGTGATTTAGGGACAGTTGAACAAGGACTCGCAGGGGTAGGTGTTTGGCATAGCCAAGAGGATTAAGACCTTGCATTGGAAGCCTGGATCCCCTATCAGAGTCCCTGTGTTCGAGTCCCTCCCCTATTCCAACTCTGATTTCCTGCTAATACGCACTCTAGGAGGCTGCAGGCAATGAGTCCTGTAGTTCAGTGCCCACCACCCGTGTGTGGAAGACCCAGATTGATTTCCCAGATCCTGGCCTGGGCCTGGTCCACCCTGGCTACCGTGAGTGTTTGGAAAGTGGATTGGTGTATGGGACAGTGAATCAGTGCATGGAAAATTTTGGTTTGTTTCTCTGTCTTTCAGATTCAGGAAACACACACAGCATTTTGAAGTTCTCACAAATGGATAGATAGACCTAAGATGTAGGTAAGAAGAATGTCAAGGATCAGAAATGTCACTGCACCCTCCTCCCCTGACTGGCCACCTGCAATGGCTACTCTCCAGAACAGGTGCCAGCACGGATATCCAACATGGCTGCTGACTGCATCCCCTTAGAATGATCTTATGATAAAGCCACAAGGACTGTCACTCCTACTCCCACTATTCGCCTGAGTCAGGTGACAGCAGGCACTTTGGAAACTTCTTGAGAAGTCCACAAAGTTGGCAGTCAAACAATTCCTAGAATTCTCCACCCAGATCATCTCCTGTATGCCTGTATCAGAGTTCCCTTTTATTCTAGAGCATGTCCACACTCCCTCTTGAGTGTGGTGCTTTCACTTTGCTAATAAATCTTATTTCTCTGATAACCTTATCTGTCTCTCTTCCTCAAGTCATTCACACACCAGAGACAAAAATCTGGACCCTGGGAGCTGCTAGAAGATCCGTGGACTGAGTTCATTGTGAAAGTCAGTTTGCTAAATTTTTATGGATCTTAAGAAAACAAGAATTTCTGCACTATTTCAGAACTGCTCAGAACTGTGCTGTAAATTTCAGCAAGGAACTATGGGCCTGATAGATGGAAACCAAATAGGTTGTTCAGTCAGATCTTCCACAACAGAAATGTTACACAGGAGTGTTTCAGGAAAATAACTTGACCCATATTTAACTTCTGAATTAAGTCATGGCCCAAGAGTTACTAATTCTGTTTCTTTTTGCTTGTTTGTTTTTTAAAGACTTATTTATTTTTATTGTAAAGGCGGATATACAGAGTGGCCGCAATGGCTGGAGCTGAACTGATCAGAAGCCAGGAGCCCAGGAGCCTCCTCTGGGTCTCCCATGTGGGTGCAGGGTCCCAAGGCTTTGGGCCGTCCTCGACTGCTTTTTCAGGCCACAAGAAGGGAGCTGGTTGGGAAGCAGGGCTGCCGGGATTAGAACTGGTGCCTGTATGGGATCCTGGCATATTCAAAGTGAGAACTTTAGCCACTAGGTCGTTTCACTGGGCCCAGGTTCTTTACTAGTTTAAAAAAATGTATAATTTCTACTTCCATGTTAAAAAAGAGTGATTTCATGTTGTTAGCCTTGTGGGGAAGCAGGCTATATTGTGCTGTCTACGTATTAGTGACTAGATTACTTTTTTTATTTTGTGTGAAACAGTTTAATATCAGGAATGTATGAGAAATACAGTACAATTGCCTTAAACTTATCAAGTGAAATGCCAACACAGGTGAATTTTTTTTCTTAGGAAAGATGGATTATTGCCATAACTTCAGAATGAAACAATTCAGGTAGTAGCTAAATATGAAAGTATTCTTTTTTACATAGATCAGAATTCTCTTTTCAGTTTTCTTCCCTCGATCTTTGCAACCTAAGCATTAAGACATTCTTTGTTTATCTCTTCTTCTGGAATCTGTCTCATGCTCTTCGCCATGGTGTGTCAGCTTCTGGTGTTTTGCCTAACACAGTCAGCAGTTAGTGCAGTTTCTGGTGCTTGGGTTTAGCACCTTGGCAGAGAGCACTCCAAGGAGGCAGGAGGAACTCCCAGCCCCTTGCTTCTCCCCTGAGGCAGTTCAGGGAAGCAGGGGCTGGTCCTCTCTGGAGGCAGGTCACAAGGCCTCCGTCTGAGCCACACCTGCCCTCCACCCTGGGAAGGGAGTCCTCTTATCTCAGAGGTCACAGGGACACAGATCAGAAGAATCTAAACCAACAGGTCAAGTTTCTTCTGTTGATTACCACTGGATCACCCACCCAGCTTTACAACTAGCTACTTCTTCAAACAGCACAGCAGTTCACAGCTTGCTCTGTTTCTTTGGGCGTTCACTTCTAAAGGCTCTCATGCTGTATAATTCTTAAATTAAACCATTTTTTCTGGTTAATCTTCCCTTCCTTATAGGTGCCTAAGCCATCAACCCAGCAAAGGGTTAGGAAAAGAAATTTTTTTTTCCCTCCACTGACTTGCAATCTAGGAATATATTTTCCACTTGTCAGCTTTCACTTAGGGCACAAGGGTAAATGGGATTCTCTTCTAGGTCTGACAGTATATGAACTGTTGCCAGTTGAGCTGGCACAGGTCCGGTTAGAACAGACGCTACCACGGTCAGAGGAAGCAGTCTGTTAACTGTTCCAGGCACACAGGTTCCTTTTCACAACAAATTGTAGGGGTGCAATTTGTCATCATGAGAATAATTATGGTATGGGAATCACTAAAATATTTCAGTTACTGTGCAGTTGGCTAATTAACCACTAGCTGCCATCATAGACCAATTCCAAGATCTCAGGGGTTTTGCACAACAAGCACTCCTCCTTGCTCATATGTGGTGATGTGGCCAAGCAGAAATTCGCCTCCGCTCAGACACTCCTTCCATCTGGGAGGTTGCCATATCCACAGCAGTCTTCTGGAGTCCCTGGGCAAGGGACAGGAGAGCTGGGGCAGGCCCCTGGCACTCAGTGACCTTGACTTGTAAGTGATACTTGACACTCCTGCTCACCTTTCACTGGCTGGAACCAGACCCTGCAAGGGAGGGCACGAAATGTAAGGAGCTCCAGCAAGAATTCCGAGTCTGCAGCTGGTACTGCTGAGGGCTCCTGTCTCACCTCATGCATTTATTCAGCTCACAGTGCTTTCTGACCTCTGCTGGTACCTCATGGCCTGATTCTGTGACTCTTCTGCTTTTCATTGTCTTACTAGCTGTCAGGGCTCCTCATCTATTTCTGGCTCAGAAGCTGTGGAGAGATCATCTGATTGGCTGGCTCCTGGTGTCTCTGGGCAGAGCCTTTGTTCCCTCTGACAGGCCGTGGCCAGCCTAGCCCGTCCTTGCTCGAGTGGTTAGACACCACACCTGTTTTAACCACCTGGGCAAAGGAGTTTGGGAGTAAGTTACACAGGAATTGGAGAGAAAATGAATCAATAAGTATGACAGGACCATTTTGAACAACCAAGATTTACAAACCTATCTAGCAATGTCTGCTTATTATTAAATTGTTACCATATTACAATAGTTGCACTATCTAAATCTGTCCGATGTTGTGAGGATCTGTGGCTTTGTTTCTTAAAGCATTTGCAGCCATAGGAATTCAGAGCAGCTGGTTTCAAATGTCAGTCCATAAACTAAGGTATATAGAGCTTTCTTCTGTTCTTTCTTTTCTTTCTTTCTTTTTTTTTTTTTTTTTTTGATAACCAAATTTAATTTCTATTTTCTGCCTCTGTTCTGGTAAGTTAGAAGAAACTTAATTTTGCTCAATTTCAGTTCTCTTCCCCATCTGTTGAGAGTCGCATCTAAGAAGCGAGGGCTTTGAGGATAGAGGCGTGGGGACACTCGGGCTCTGTGCACACAGCCCACCCTGACGTTCCTGCCTATACATCCCAAAGGCTTGGAAGTGGGGCGGGGACCTGAGCCTTAGTGCAGCCAGATGGGTGCTGGGGCTGGGGAAGAGATGAGTCAACTTCTGGGCAGGGCCTCCTGTGGCATCTCCAGGTGCCCAGCCCCACACATGTCATTCTTCCTTTTCTCCCAGGCTGAGATGAGGTGGTGGGAAGGCTGGACCAGCCCTGTTTCTGCCAGGGCATGAGGGCAGCCTTCTTGGGGGGGTGGCACAGGAGCAGATTGGAAAGAGCATGGCTGCCCAGTGATCCCACGGTGCTGAGCGGCTCTAGGCCTGTGTACCTGCTGCCGCCTTGAATTCTTACGAGACAGATGGGTAGGCGTTCTGCCCTGTTGGGGGTTCTGCCATGGTGGTGGGAATCTGCAAGGACACACCCGTCTTTCTGGGCGGTCTCTGTGCCTCCCCTAGACTTCCGCAGCGCCCTGTGTGGTCGTGGTACCCTTGTGGTTCCACACCAGCTCCGCGCTCCTCTTGCCTTACTGGCATCTTGCTGCTGCTCCGCCTCGCCCTGTGACTTGAGTGACTGTGGGAGTCCTACAGCACCATCTGCCCAGACCGTGCAGACCTGCCTTCCGCTGGAGTCTGGGCACTGGATTCTCTCTTTCTCTGAGCTCAGCTGAGGAGGAGGAGTGGACCAAGGGGCCCTTCTCAGCGCTCACTGGTAACTTAGCTGTCCTTTCAGATCAATCCCTCTGCTCCTGCCAGCCACAAGGTGTTATTTTTATTTAACTTCATGTAGCTATGGGGGAGAGCGGCTAGTCTGTCCCAACGCGCCAGATTACAAGCCTTTCGCCTTTTTGCCTGGGCTTGGGCTGTAAGAATTGGCATTGCTCTGAAATTGTGTCTGTTCCTTCTCTCAGGCAGTTAAGGCAGAACTACTGAGGAGGTGGAGGGCTGCTGAACAAGTGTGTTTCCGAATCTCACCTGCCATTTGGCTGGCAGCCAATGTTGCCCAATCCTTGGTTTCCTGGGGTGTCTTAAGCCAATAGGAATGATTTTGCTTGGTGCAGTAAAAAGTTCATTGGCTTGCAATAGGGGAAGGTTTCTGTTCTAGTCCAGGTCGATTGCTGGGCTTGGGGAGCAAAGCCTAGCCTGTATTTCGATAGTGAAGGACAATTCCAAGCGCTCTTATTTGTCTTTTTTATCTGTGGACTTTGTTTCTGTTGACTGTGTTCCGTGCTCCAGTTTTTACTTTGTGTTTCCATAGCACGTTGTACCTTGGGTACAGAGAACTAGCATGAAGTAGTAGTAGTAGTTAATAGTTAAAGAGCCCTTCTGTGTGTCAGATAGCATCACTAGTGCTTTATATACGTCAATTCATTTTTGACTCATTTATGAGGCAGATATTGAGATATATAATACAAAGCAGAACTACGATTTAAACCTGCTCAATCCAGTTCCAAGGTCTGGCCTCTTAACTATTAAGCTAGGAAGCTGTCTATCATAGGGTATAGTTTGAAGGAAAGGAATGAGAATGTACTGTAATTAGTTTTATCTGTAAGTATCAGTCTTTCAAAAGTAAACCACGAGTCATCGCTGCCTAAATTATCTCAAGCTTCAGATGAGGACTAGCAGAATGGATGAATGTAGAGATTAAAATATTTGCTTTAAAAACAAGGAACCATTTTTTTTGTGTGTATGTGAAGTGAATAATAAATGTAGTTATTTAACCTCATTTCAAAAAAATGAATTTAAATTACACATCAATTCCAACAACTCAATTTCAGTCTCAAGGTGAAAATAATAATTCAAAAATATTACTAACCGAGTCATAATTAAGTAGCGGTTTCTAGGTTTTTTGAGTTAACACTCCTTTTAACCCTGGCCAGACTGTGCAAGTAGCCTGGACCGGCATAATAAAGCTTTACCGCCATCTAGTGTCTGAAAGGAGCATCGTAGGGATGCTACCTCCTGACCCTTCTGGTCGAGGTTAACCTGCATTCCCGGGTGGCACCGTTTGATTCTTTTACCAGTGCCCTTTGATTCTGCAGCTTATTTTGATAATTTGGTCTTAGAGCAACCCATTTCATGACCTTTCTCACTTTCAAAATGCAGTAGATGTTATGAGACTGTTCTCAGGGGAGTATAAAGATTTTTTTCCAACCAAGTTACAGTTCTCGACTTTAAAAGATGATGAACAGGGCCCAGCGGCGTGGCCTAGCGGCTAAAGTCCTCGCCTTGAACGCCCCGGGATCCCATATGGCCGCTGGTTCTAATCCCAGCAGCTCCACTTCCCATCCAGCTCTCTGCTTGTGGCCTGGGAAAGCAGTCGAGGACGGGCCAAAGCTTTGGAACCCTGCACCCATTAGGGAGACCTGGAAGAGTTTCCTGGCTCCTGGCTTCGGATTGGCGCAGCACCGGCCATTGCGGTTCACTTGGGGAGTGACTCATCGGACGGAAGATCTTCCTCTCCTCCTCTCTGTATATCCGACTTTGTAATAAAATAAATAAATCTTTAAAAAAAAATGATGAACAGGGAACAAGTGTTCATGCTTAATAACATTTACTAAAATTTAAGGTGTGGACCCAGCATGATGGCCCAGTGGATAAATCCTCACCTTGCAAGCACCAGGATACTTTATGGCGCTGGTTCATATCCCAGCTGCCCCATTTCCCTTCCAGCTCCCTGCTTGTGGCCTGGGAGAGCAGTTGAGGAAGGACCAAAGCCTTGGGACCCTGCACCCACGTGGGAGACCCAGAGGAGGCTCCTGGCTGCTGACTTCAGATTGGCTCAGCTCTGGCCATTGCAGCCACTTGGGGAGTGAATCATCAGATGGAAGATCTCCCCTTCTGTCTCTCCTTCTCTTCGTAAACTTGCCTTCCCAATAAAAAGTAGGTAAATCTTTTAAAAAAAAATTGAGATGTTTTAGAATGCCGAGAGCATAGAGCAATCTGTTAGCATTTGTGTCCCTGCCTTGTCATGTTGCTTGTGGGGTGGGAGGCTTCAGGTCCTTGCTTGGCTTCCAAGGCTCTGTCCCTCCGCTGCGGGCTGCTTCCTCAGAGCCAGGTGAAACAGAGAAATCCCCTTTTACAACAGCGCCCGTCTCAGAAGTCATGTTTGACTGTCACTGTGTGTTCTTGGAAAATTTCAAAACAGTTCGGTTCTTTATTTGAGAAGCACAGATAGTACACATAGTGTGCCAGGAGGGAGAAAAGAGAGAGAGAGATGCTGTTAATTGCTGGTTCAGACTACCGACGCTCAGGGTCGCTAGAGCTGGGCCAGACCAAAGCCACGATAACTGTTTCCCAAGCACTTACTTGAGTCAGCACTGGCTGCCTCCCAGGCCTGGCGTTTAGAAGGACTTGGAACCTGAACCGGAACCCAGTGACTCTGATACAAGATGTTGGCAGGCCAGGCAGGGTCACACCACTGGGCCTCTTGCCCAGCCCCTCCTGTTTGTCGCTGAGCACACACATACCCTGGTCTGTGTAGCAGGGGACTGCAGAAGTTTGTCAGGAGGAGGCTTGCATGTGGCCTCACTGGGGCCATCTGGGGGTGCCACTTCCCCCCTCGTCACAGCAGCACATAAGAACTTTTTTCCCCATCTGGGTTACTGCTCCATAAAATGAGTTTAAACTCTGAGATGCACAGATGGGAAGCAGCTTTTTCTCTACCTTGGCTTTCAGCCACACCGTACTAACCCACTGTACTGACGCTGTCACTGACGTGCCTGCTGGCTCCCGCAGCTCGAGGCTCACGCTTACCTGTGAGTGAAGTCCACACTTCAGATATTTATTTATTTATTTATAAAAGATTTTTTTATTTTTATTACAAAGTCAGATATATAGAGGGGAGGAGAGATAGAGAGGAAGATCTTCCGTCCGATGATTCATTCCCCAAGTGACTGCAATGGTTGATCCAAAGCCAGGAACCTCCTCCAGGTCTCCCTAATGGGTGCAGGATCTCAAAGCTTTGGCCCGTCCTCGACTGCTTTCCCAGGCCACAAGCAGAGAGCTGGATGGGAAGTGGAGCTGCCGGGACTAGAACCGGCGCCCATATGGGATCCCGGGGCGTTCAAGGCGAGGACTTTAGCTGCTAGGCTATGCCCTCCGCCGGGCCCCACACTTCAGATATTTAAACATACAACCAGTTGCATGCAGCGAACCCCTCCCGTAGGCTTTCCTACGGGAGGTTAGTGTGGCTGTTCTGACTCTGAGGTTAGTGTGGCTGTTCTGTTCGTCAGCATTGTTCTCTGACTATTTCTCTTACTTTCTAATAGGGGTTCCCTCTAATATAAGCCCCACATTATGGGGTTCAACATGCAAATTAGAGAAAGGGGAAAATGATTGTACTTAGTATCATATACAAGCATACTTCAAAAAAGTTTGTGAAGAGTACAATTAAAAGGTAAATTTGTTTTGGTGCAAACACTTTGAAAGTTCATGCGTAATTCTTTCATCATTTCTGGGAGGCTGTGCAGGTGCTTCTGTGATTCCCCACTCGGCACCTAGAGGTGCTCTCAGTTTCCTCCTGTGTTGAAGGCCTCACGTAGCCTCTCCGTGTTGGTGACCCCCAGCTGGAGGAAGCAGTTTCTTTAGCTTTCCATCTCTTTCATACAACTCACTCCAGTTTTTTTGGGTCCATGGGAGAATGCTCGGTACCCACCAATCAGCCCTTTCTCCCACCCTGTAATGAATTGTGAGGTGCTCTAGATAGTCTTGCTGTGGAATTTATTTTTTTAAAGATTTATTTATTTTTATTGGAAAGTCAGATATACAGGGAGGAAGAGAGACAGAGAGGAGGATCTTCTGTCTGTTGATTCATTCCCCAAATGGTCACAATGGCCAGAGCTGAGCAAATCCGAAGCCAGGAACCAGGAGCTTCTTCTGGGTCTCCCATGTAGGTACAGGTCACAAAGCTTTGGGTCGTCCTTGACTGCCTTCCCAGGCCACAGCAGGGAGCTGGATGGGAAGTGGAGCTGCCAGGACAGATATGGGAACATATATGGAATGCTGATGCTGCAAGCCGAGGATTAGCCTACTGTGCCTGCTATGCCATGGCACCAGTTCCTAAAATAGCTCTTAATAAGTTTTATTTTTGTTTGAGAGATGGAAAGCAGAGAGAGAGAAAGAGAGCGAGAGAGTGATTACATTGACTGATTCACCCTCAAAATGCCCACAATAGCCAGGACTGGGCAGGCTGAAGCTGGGAGCTAGTGTCTGCAGCCAGGTCTCCCGTGTGGGTGGCAGGGACCCAAGTCCTTGAGCCATCAGCTGCTGCGTCCCAGAGTGAGCATTATCAGGGAGCTGCATTGGAAGTGGAGGTGGGGCCCGAGACTGGGCTGTTTCATGTGGGATGCAGGCGTCCCCAGCCATGGCTCAGTTTTCTGTGCCACAGTGCCTGCTGCTGGAGCTCCTGAGATGGGCCCAGCCCACGAAGAGATGCCAACAGTTCCTATGGATGCCTGATGGCCTCAGCTGGGCTCTTGTTGTCTGTGATCTCCAAGCAGTGTCAGGGTCTTTGTTGTCAGAACTCTGTCAACCCTAAGCCCCAAAATGAAATGTTTATCTTTCTTTGGGCACTCCGGGGCTCTGTGGTTGAGTCTCTTGGAGCCCCCTCAGTTGACAATGGATGGGAATCATCCCACCATGGACCGGAAGGGAAAAAAAAGCTGAGGCCTGCCTGTATCTTATTTATTTCCATCTACTTGAAAGGTGAGATAGAAGAGTGTATTCCATAAATGCCCGCAGTAGCCATGGCTGGACTAAATAGAAGCCAGGACTCCTGCACCTCCATGTAGGTCTCCCCAATAGGTGACAGGTTCAACTGAGCAGTAGCTGAGCCCTCAGCCATTGCCTTCCACTGTGCATTTGCAGGGCATTAGATCAGAGTGTAGGCTGCCAGGACTTGAGATATTCTGATATGGAATGGGGGCATCCCAAGAGTGGCTTACCCACGGTGCCACAAGGCCCGTCCCTGCTATGGCTTTTAGTTAGCAGGCGCAAACTCAAATCCTCTCTAGAAGAACTTGACCGCCGTTCAGGCTGATAGCAACAGATAACACTCTGTGGACTCTATCCACATCTCCATTTAAGGAATATTAAGGTATGAAAATTTACATATTACAGGTGAGCAGGAAATATACAGTGATATAAGATCCACGGACCTTAGGATGAAATCTCTGTTTCATAAGAGGCGGCGAGATCTCTGGTGGAAGAAAATGTCAGATTCAAGAGGGGTGCTCCCTGCAGGGTTGTGATCATGCGGACAGTGCAGGGCAGGAGTGCTCACCCGACATCCTGGCTGCCTCAGGCCTCTTGGGCCTAAGGGCTTGAGAGTGTGCACCACTGTTCCAGTTCCCAGCCCAGCAGGCTGCTCTTAGAACAGCTTATCTTCTGAAGACTCTGGAGGCTGCAAATTGAAGATCAAGGTGCCTGTCAGCTTGGTTGTTGGTGAGGCCTCTCTTCCAGGTTGGCAATCAATCCCTCCTTGCAGTGCCTTTCCATGGAGAGAGAGGGAGAGGGGAAGGGAAGGAAGGGAGGTAGAGAAAGAGCAGGGGGAGGAGGGGGAGGGAGAGTTATTAGGGCCCATTCTCATAACCTTGTTTAATTTCCTCTCTAAAAGCCCCATCTGCAAACACAGGCACCCTGAACACTAAGACGTCAACCTAGGAATTTGGGTGGCTGGGTGGGCACTTCAGTGCACTGCAGCGTGACTTCAGGAGCCACAGGCTGAGTTGACACCCCTCACTTTCCCAAAGCTTGTGGCAAGCTTGCTTGTACCTGTCTGCATTTGATCTTCCTTTCCTTGGTGAGTCCTTTCTGGAGACTCATATTCCTGGAGTTCCAGGAACACTCCCGTGTTTCCCAGGTCTGTGTGCATACTGCAGCTCTGCCGGAACAGCCGGGATGAAGATAGCAGTGCCAGTGGCAGCAAGCGGGCACAGCCGGGGTGAAGATAGCAGTGCCAGTGGCAGCGAGCGGGCAGGGCAGCCGGAGCCCTACCAGTGCTTCACTTCTGCTTTGTTGCAGAAAAATCCATTTGTTTATACTTTTAAAAAAGCTGTGTTTTAAAAAAGATTTATTAAATTTTTATTGCAAAGTCAGATATACAGAGAGGTGGAGAGACACAGAGGAAGATGTTCGTTGATTCGCTCTCCAAGTGGCCACAACTGCTGGAGCTGAGCCAATCCGAAGCCAGGAGCCCAAAGCCTCTTCTGGGTCTCCCACGTGGGTGCAGGGATCCAAAGCCTTGGGTCATCCTCAACTGCTCTTCAAGGCCACAGGCAGGGAGCTGGATGGGAAGTGGAGCTGCCGGGATTAGAACCTGCGCCCATATGAGATCACGGCACGTTCAAGGCAACAACTTTAGCTTCTAGGCTACTGTGCTGCATCCAGGTGTATTTATTTTTATTTGAGTGTCAGAGTTATACAGAAAGAGAGAAAGAGAGAGAGAGAGAGAGAGAGATCTTCATGCTCTGATTCACTCCCCAAATGGCCATGATGACCAGAGCTTGACCAGGCTGAAGTCAGGATCCAAGAATTTCATTTATTTTTCCCATGTAGGCAGCAGTGGCTCAAGCACTTGGGCCATCCTTTGCTGGTTTTCCTAGGCCATTATCAGGGAGCTGGATCAGTGTCCACAGGGGATGCAGGCACTGCAGTCAGCAGCTTTACATTCTATACCACAACTCTCGTCTTGGTTATGTTATTGTTAATATTCTCCCATGAACTGGTGAAAAATTCATTACTGTCTGGTGTTATGGAGGGAGTGCGCTGTAGCCAGAGGTCAGCTAACTTTTTCCTGGTTCAAGGTGAATAGTAAAGCAAATACCTTAGATGTCCAGGACCTCACTTTCTATTGTAGCATGGAAGCTGCTGAGAACAACATAGAAATGAATGAAATTTTTTGGGTTCTGACAGATCCTCATTTGTGGTTATCTGAATTCACATGACTTACCGAGTCAATGTCATGTTTTTTGTGCTCTGATTTCTCCCCTGACTATTTGGAATGGTAAAAACCATTCATGGTTTGCAAAAGTGAGTTGTATTGAAAACAGGCATAGGCTGGGTTTGTCTCCTAAGCTGATGTTCGGACCCAAGGGCATTATTCTGACGTCTTTGCCAGGACTTGTCTGATCCCATCTGGGCCCCTTGCATTCCTCTGCCTTTTCCTCTCCGTTAGCTCTTCTACTCTCGTATCCTCCGTGGCATTTTGCCCGAACATTCCAAGTAGGTCTCCTTCAGGTACTGACGTATAGTGCCTTTGCTGTTTGGTGGCTGGAGATCTCGGACACACATCGCGTAGCATCTCTAAGTCTCAGGTTTCTTACCTGGAGGATGGGGCTAATACCAGCACTTAGCTTAAAGTATTGTGTATTAAATGAAATAATACCTGCAAAGCACTTACGATAATGCAAGATATATATTGAATCAAGCATTTAGCACTATTTAACTACTTTGTATGTGATTTAAGTGCTCTGGATGAAATGTTGCTGTTCATTTAAATGTTTCATTTATTTTCAGTTCATTTGAAAAGTAAAGAGACAGGTCTTTCAGCCGCTGGCTCATTCCCTGAATGCTTGCTGTGAGTCAGGTGGGCTGGGCTGTTACTGCTGCTTCCCATTGTCTGCTTGGCAGGCAGATCTAGCCAGGAACCAAACCCTGAGCCTCCGATGTGGGAGGCAGGCAGGCAGCCATTGTCCCAGCTGCTAGGCAAAATGCCTCTTCCCACCTAGCTTCTATTTAGAATGAGTCCCATCAATATGGACAGTAAAACAGTTAAGGAAAATTTGAAAGTTCTAGAAACAGTTACATGGGAGACCAATTTTGTAGGTGCCGCCAGGCCTGTAAATTGCTGGAGCCCCTGGGAAGGCCTCTATGGCATCGGCAGTTCTCAGTTGGCGTCTTCTCACGTGCCTGCTCTTTAAACCATTGTTCAAGATCTCTCCTGTAAAAAGGGCAAATGCCGGTTGTGGGCAAGCTAAGTCTGCTCACTTAACCACTTCCCTCCTATCCCGATCTCCTCCACTCTAGCCCCAGACTCACTTAGCCAGCCCAGGAAGCAAAGGCAGACGCTGGTAGGACACACTGCTTCACAGACAGCCCTAAGGGTGGTTTCTTCAATATGCCCCAGCAGGACCTTACTAATCCTCACTTAATGACTTCTTACTGCATGGCACCTTCTTTGCATATGGATTTGTTTGTTGTGGTGTCTTAGTGCTTACTTACCCCTTGGTGCAGCTCAGCTGGCAGAAATCAGGCTGTTAGTCTAGATTTTGAAGAGAGGAGACTGAGAACCCCAGCCGTGCCCAGTTTCAGATTTGGGATCTGGTCTGTGGCTGAGCTTGGGAGAGCAGAGAGCAGAGTGTTTCCGAAGATGCTCAGTGAAATACTGGGATAAACTGCACCTGCCTGTTAAAGAGAGACCCTGGAGTTGGGTATGAGAGACATCCTCCCCATTCCTGTGGCCTTAGTACTTGAAAATTTGGAGGGACAGCAGCACATGTGCCACATTGTGTGGACGGAAGACGCTGGCAGTCAGCTTCAGCACTGTAGCAAGTGTCCTTTGCTGGAAAAGAGGTCTGAGCAATAACACTTGCCCAGGAGCTTGTCCCCTGAGAACATAGGCGATAGTGGCAGCCCAGAACTATCGGCGGGAGAGGTATTGGGAACATGGGGCTTGGGCTCCCATGCTCTGTTGAGAACCCTGGACTATTGTTTTCTCTAGGAATTGATACCAAGGCTGTAGGTGTGGTACAGCAGACTGAGCTGCCACTTGAGACACCATCATCACAGCTGAGTGCTGCTTCAGTTTCTGATCCAGCTTCCTGCCAGTGCACCTGAAGGGCAGTGGGAAATGGCCCAAGTGTTTCATGCCACCCACACGGGACACCCAGATGGAGTTCAGGGCTCCTGGCCACAGCCTGCCTCCACCCTGGCCATTTGGCCATTTGTGGAGTGAATCAGTAATGGTTGATCTTTTTCCCCGTCTCTGTTACTGTCTTTCAAATGAATAAGTAAATCTTTTTTTTTTTTAAGTCAAATTTATAGAGAGGAGGAGAGACAGAGAAGAAGATCTTCCATCCGTTGATTCACTCCCCAAGCGGAAGCAATGGCCAGAGCTGTGCTGATCCAAAGCCAGGAGCCCAGAGCCTCTTCCAGGTTTCCCACGTGAATGTAGGGTCCCACAACTTGGGACCATCCTCAGCTGCTTTCCCAGGCCACAAGCAAGGAGCTGGATGGGAAGCAGGGAAACCGGGATTAGAACCGGTGCCTATATGAGATCCTACCACATGCAAGGCGAGGACTTTAGTCACTAGAGTACCGTGCCGGCTCCATAAATCTTTTCTAAAATAAGAAATTAATACTATCTGCATCTTAGAGCTGTTCAAAAGATTAAGTAGGATAGCGTGAGTGAGGCGTGGTGGTAAGTGATCTTAACATGCCAGCAGAGGCATGGCTCAGTGACGCAGGAAGTCTTCCTGGCGATGTGATCCCATTTGGATCTCTGAAGAGTGGTCTAGCATTTATGCATGTGAGCCACATATGTTTCCATGTGCCTTGGGTGGCCGTGAAATCAATTTTTTTTTGTCCCTTAAAAACCACATCCTTTTAATAGAAAACTGTAGTGAACACCATGCAGTATGTGCAAAGGACAGCTTATTTATTATGAAGACATGTCAGAAACCATCTGGGCTGTTTTCTTGCAGCAGCTGTTTGCCAAATTAACTTGGGAAACAGAATGCATGTAGGGTATTTCTGTTAGCACAATGAATATAACTGGGGCAGATGCAGATCTATTTTTCCAAACAATGTTAAATCTTATTACAGTCAGGTAAAAACCATGGTGACTGCACACATTTTGCCAGTTTGTTTCGAGTACTGAGGAGGATCAATAAACCAACTCTCAATTGAAAGGAAATGAATTTAAGAGAGATCTGAAATGCAAAAGGACGTGCAAAGCTTGACCAGGAAGATATCACAAAATACTTTTCTGTTATTCATAGCAATGGTGATTATTATTATTATTTTTTAAAAAGATTTATTTTACTTGAAAGGTAAAGAAAGAGCGGGAGAAGAGAAGGGAGAGAGACAGAGGTCTTTCATTTTCACTCATTAGGTGATTGTATTGTCCAGATCTGGGCTCATCTGAAGCTGGGAGTTAGGGGCCTCTTTTGGTCTCCCAGGTGGGTGCAAGGACCCAAAACCTTGGACCATGCTTCTCTGTTTTCCCAGGCCATTAGCAGGGAGCTGGATCAGCAGTGGAGCAACTGGGACTTGAACTGGTCCCCCATGTGATGCTGGTACCTCGGGAGGAGGATTAGTATGCTATATCACTGCACTGGGCCTACTGGCAATTATTGTTTGTTTTTAACATTTATTGGCTAGGCAGATAAGATTTACAGAGAGAATAGGAGACAAAGACAAAGATCTTTCATCCACTGGTTCACTTTCCAAATGGCCATTATGGCCAGAGCTGAGCTGATTTAAAACTAGAAGCCTAAAGTTTCTTCTGGATCTCCCACGTGGGTGTAGGGTCCCAAGGCTTTGGGCCATGTTCCTCTGCTTTCCCAGGCCATAAGCAGGGAGCTGGATTAGAAGTGCAGCAGCCAGGACATGAATGGGCACCCATATGGGATCCTGGTGCTTGCAAGGTGAGGATTTAGCCATTGAGCCATTTGCACTGGGACCCCAGTGGTGGTTTTTAAAATGCCCATTCTGTTGGTGGTTGAAGAGTGTGGAATCCTCTTTCATACACAAGCATTCTGTGCCATGACTTCAGAATGGGAGATCTGGTGAGGGTTGGCCTGTGCCCTCAGGGTTCTTTCAGCCTTATCAAAGCATACAGTGTGGCCACAGCCTGAGATCCAGTGGTTCTGGGATCCCAAGACAACCAGCCCGAGGTCTAGGGACCAAGACAACTATCCTAGGCCTAGGGAATGCTCCGTGAAGGAGTGAACCAGAGAGAGGAGGGAATGTCGACAAAGTGACTGCAGACGAACGCAGGACGGAATCTCATCAACAGCTTGATTTTTGTAATCAGCACACACAGAACAGTAGGATGATGAGGACTTTAAATCTAACAGTTTACAGAGGTTCACTCTTGTGTTTTCAACTGGTGTGTGTTAGATTTAATGTAATTCTAAATCCAATATTTGCTTTCTGTAGAGTCATAGTTATGAAATATGAGAAGATAGTTAATAAATTTTAGTCAATTTGTTCATCTCCTTTAGAAATATTGAAGTAATATGTGTTTGCTGTGGATCGTCTAGAAAAACAGTAGAGGAAAAAATTTGCCTTCAATTCTGCTGCTGAACTGTCACAAATAGTTTATAGCTAAATTCTTCAGACACACATGATTATTTACTTAAGATAAATTAGGATCAACTCCAAAATAGGATTATCAGATTTCCAGACAATGCCCATTTTAAGGGTTTAAAAAATTCTTTATTTATTGGAAAGGCAGAATAACAGAGAAAGGAAGTGACAGGAGAAGCAACTACTTTCATTTGTCAGTTTTCATTAACTGCTCCCTGGTTACTTTTTTCCCCCAAGGGGAAAGGCTCCAGGACACCCAGCTGGTTGGAGCAGAGCCCCGACTGCCTGACTCGAGGCTGTGGCCCTGTCTGGTTCGCAGCCCACCCGGGAGGAGCAGTGTTGACTGCTACTCAGCTGTGGCCCAGTCAGTCTACGCTCAAGTCTCACTTGCTAGCTTTTGGATGTTGGGCTCTTCAATTCTGAAAAAAAGTTATTGTTTCCTCATCTACAGAATGGAGTTTGGAAATCAATGTTTGCTCCCAGGATTAAATAAGGGTATTTATGTAAAGTGTTTGGAACAGTGATGAGCAAGCATGGTGTGCCAGTTGACAGGTTCTGGGAGCTGTCTCCTTGGGCCTGCGTCACCTCTGACTTAGCATTCTTTGGCGTGTGTCTGACGTGGAACTCACATGCCTGCAACGCTGCCAGTGGGGGAGTCGTTTGAGACAGGTGAGGACCTCCCAAAGTGAAGCAGCCGTGATGCATGGGATGCAGAGCTGCTCACGGGGCAGAGTGACATAGCAGACGTGTTGCAGTGAGGGTCCGCTCTACGGACACTCAGCGACAGGCACAAAGCCCAGTCCCAGAGCCAAAGCACCTCTGCCCTGCACAGCCCCACAATCAGCTCTTCCTTAGCTCTCCACAGATTGATGGTCAAGACCGTCAGCACCTCACTACTGTAAGGAGAAAAGGTGCTAAGTCACAGCCTAGGAATGGTTATAGGACCTTGATAGCCTTGTTCTTTTCTTCATCCTAAACATATATGGAATATATTATTGGAAAGGCAAATATACAGAGGGAAGGACATACAGAGAAGAAGATCTTTCATCTGCTGGTTCACTCACTGAATAGCCACAGTGGTCGGAGCTGATCTGAAGCCAGGAGCCAGGAGCTGCTTCTGAGTCTCCCACGTGTATGCAGGGTCCCAAGGCTTTGGGTCATCTTTGACTGCTTTCCCAAGTCACAAGCAGGGAACTGGATGGGAAATGGAGCAGCTGGGACACGATCTGGCATCCATATGGGATCCTGGCTCATGCAAGGCAAGGATTTAACCATTAGGCTATTGCATCAGGCCCAACACAATCCTTTAAAAACAATGTATGGGAATGAGCATTTGATGAAGTGGTTAAGATGTTCTTGGGATGTCTGCATCATGTATCAGAGTGTCTGAGTTCAAATTCTGGCTCCGCTTTCTATCCAGCTTCCTGTTAATGTACACTGTGGGGGACAACAGGTGATGACTCCAGTCCTTGGCTGTCAACACGCATGTGGAGATGTGGCTTGAGTTTTGAATTCCTGTCTTCAGTCTGATCCACTCACAGCTCTCTTGAACATTTGAGAGTGAATCAGTAATGGATTATCTGTCTCTGCTTTTAAAGAAATAAATAACAAACAAGTAAACAGATAAAATAATGGCAAGAAAGTTTTATGCTGATGGAGGTTAATCATTAGAGGAAGACTGTAAGGCTATCTTTTAGACATTGCTGGAAGGGGTCAGTGTTGTGGTGCAGTGGGTTAAGCTGTCTTCTGTCATGCTGGTGTCCCGTGTGGGTGCTGCTTTGTGTCTCAGTTGTTCCAGTTCGGATTCAGCTCCCTACTAATGTGCCTGAGAAAGCAGTGGGAGATGGTCCATGCACTTGAGTGCCTACCACCCATGTGGGAGACCTGGAAGAAGCTCCTGACTCCGGCCTTTGGCCTAGTCCAGCCTTGGCTGTTGTAGTCATTTGGGTAGTAAACAGTGGATGGAAGATCTCTCTTACTCTGTCTTTCCCTCTCTTGCTTTTCAAATAAATGCCTTTCAAATAAATAAAGAAATCTGGAAAAATCATTATACTACTGCTTAACCAAAGAATGATATCACTGCTGGTCATCAAAATAACACATGTGCTGTAATGTGAGATGCTGGCAGTCATTTTATAGGTGGAATGCTTAGAAGGGCACTGAGCACAGGGCATTGGCCCACTCTGCTTGCCAGTATAACTTGCTGTCAGTTAATTTTGAGTTTGCTTTTGTTGGGACTAAATTGAAACGACCTCATCTAAGAGAGTACACATATTTAATATTAACCATGTGGCAAGCTACTTCAGATAAGGATGATCATCAGGGAAATTTTGTTATTTTTTAAAATCTTCTTTTAAATTTGTTATTATCATTTTATGACACAGTTCCATAGGCTTCTGGGATTTCCCTTATTCCCTCCCTAATTCCCACCCCCCCGCTACCTAGTTCCTCTATATCATTACTGAAGTATAGTTCTTCATGCACAGTCATATGTCCATCGTTGTCGGCATGGACAATGGCAGAGTCCAGCATCCTATTTAAAAAAGATTTATTTAAGTTGGATTTACAGACAGGAGAGACAGAAAGATCTTCTGTCTGCTGATTCATTCTCCAAGTGACTGTAACAGCCAAAGTCAGGAGCTTCTTCTAGATCTCCCACATGGGTGCAGGGTCCCAAGGCTTTTTATTTGGCTGTCCTCAATTGCTTTCCCAGGCCACAAGCAGCGAACTGGATGGCAAGTGCACAGCTGGGAGATGAAGTGGCACTCATATGGGATCCGGGTGCATACAAGGTGAGGATTTAGCCACTAGGCTACTGTGCTGGGCCCTCATCAGGGAAATTTTAATGATTTATTTATTTTTATTTGAAAGGCAAATTATGGAGAGGAGAGATGGAGACAAAGACCTTCTGTCTGCTGATTTACTCCCCAAACAGCTGCAATGTCCGGAGCTCAGCCAATATAAAACCAGGAGCGAGGAGCTTCTTCAGAATCTCCCACACAAGTACAGGATCCCAAGGCTTTAAGTCATCTTCTACTGCTTTCCTAGGCCACAAGCAGGGAACTGGATGGGAAGTGGAGCAGCTGGTACTCAAGCTGGTGCCCCTATGGGATGCCAGCACTGCAGGAGGAGGATTAGCATGCTATGCTACTGCTGCGGTTCCCACATTTTTATGTAGACTCTGAGGCTGAGTTGATTCAGTGAATAGAGAAAGAACAATGCAGGCATGGAACAGCTCATATTAAATGTGTGTGTGTGTGTGTGTGTGTGTGTGTGTGTGTGATCAAGCCTGGTACAATCCCAGAACTGGTGGGAGGTCAGTGAAGTGGGAGAGTGGGCGGTCAGGCAGACAGCAGGGTGAAGTGAGCGTGGAGGAGTGGCCAGAGGCTGGGCAACGTACGTCTTGGAAAGAGCTGGCATTTCCTTCTGGTCTTGTCAGTCATGGAAGGGCTTTGGCATTTGCAACCATTACTGTGCTCCCTGCATGAAGGGCTGATTACATGGAGAGCATGCCAGTGAGCCCAACATCTGGACCAGTCCAGCCAAGAGATGGAGGGCAGCGGTAGCAATGGCAAGAGAGGGAAGGAGAAAAACTCAGGATACAGTCCAAGGGCAGGTGTTCAGCATCGTGGTTCGTCTGCCAGCTGGATGCGTTTCTCCCACTGTGCGGTGGGGAGTCTTCACTCTGCCGCTGATTTCAGTTTCCTGCAATGCAGATGCCAGGAGGCAGTGCTTGGTGGCTCTGCTGCTTGGGTCTCTGCCACCCATGTGGGAGGTATGAGCTGAGGTCCTGCCTGGTTCTCAGGCTCAGTGGAGATTGTGGGCTTGGGGACTAAAGCAGTAAATGAGAAAATGCGCTTGCTCTGATGGTTTACCAAACAAACAAATGCAATGAGGGTGAAAGTGGCAGGACTTGGTAATGCCATGTTTAAAGGAGATAGGGAAAGGTGTCAACAAATCTCCCCCAATTGATTTAATCACTTTGCCTTCCCGCTTGCAAGGGGCAGGGTGATTTGCACTGAGTGAATTTCATTGGCTCCATAGTCACTTAAGCCTGGTTGGTCACACCTGGTATGTTCCACTCTGCATTGCATCGTGGATTATTGAGACATTTCTCTGCACTGAATTGTTAGCTGTGTGAAGGAGAGGTGATGCTTTTAGCTTCAGCCTACATCGCACCCAGCACAGTGCTTGCTGCAATCAGATGCCGAGTATCATTTTGGACTTATGCTTCCCTAGAGCTTGTTGTAAGAAATGTATTTTTTCCCCCTTAAGCTGAATAACAAAGTTTTTGTTTATCTTTAGATCTGTCTTTCAGCTTATAGCCTGTTGGTTACCTCCAGTGTCTTTGGCATATAGAGGATGAATTCAAGCTCTTTCTTTCCCCCTGCTCTTTGATTTTAGCCTGCAGTGGAATTGAGTTGTTGGACCAGCCCGGAGCCCAGCGCTTCATCCAAGTCTGGAATTCCTATCTGTGGGGCGAGAGCTACTGACAAACACGTGGAAGCATTTTACACATGTGTTTTTCTCTTTTCCCTCTGTGGCAAGGCATTTTCCTAGCTGCGCTTTGGATTTTCCCCTGTTCCAATTTTGGAATTTCCACATGGGGTTAGCCACTTGGTGAGCTGTTCTCAGATTGCCCGCTTACCATCAGGGGCTGCTTCAGCTGGGACCTCTTAGATCTCATTGTGTTTTGCTGAGCCTCCCTTCGCTGCCCCTCTGCCTGACTTCTTGCCTTTATTCTTCCACAGTCTTTCACGGTTGTGGCGTGTGAGTGTTTCCTTTCAGCCGCTCTCTGTCCTTGGGGAAGCTCTCCGTCTTGTCTGTTGCAGTTTTTGAATTTTGCCTCTGCTGTGGCCCAGCTGTGTCTGCTGTGGCTTAACTCACAGCTCAGAGCATGGGGCTGTTTTTCTTCAGTGTTGCCTGTTTCTCATCTTCCTTTGCCCTGACATGGTTTCAGACATAGTTTTTAATTCAGCCGACTTTTCCCTCATTATCCTGTTTCTTAGATGCTGATTCCAGTCTGTGTCTTTAAAATCAAGCCAATTTTGTCAATTTCTTTCTGTTTCCTGTTTGGCAGCGTGGAGAGTGCCACCGCTCTTGACAGCTGCTATTCAGTATGCCATTACTCAGCCTTGGGAGTAATTTTAGAATGCTGTGTGGCCCCGACTGTGGAACACTGTGTCCCCACGAGGGTGCATCTGAAGGAGGGGATGACCTGAGAAAGAGTCTCTGACATTTGTCCAGGCTTTACCATTTACATGAGACCTTTAACTATGGTATCCTGCTTCACACTCACAACAGAACAATGAAGGTTGTGATAATTTATGTTTTAAAGCCAATGAACTTGAAGATAATAAAGGGAAATGTTGCCCAATGCAGTCCAGTTAGAAGGTGATGGAATAAAAATTTGAACTTACCACTCACCGGTAGCTCTTTATGCTTTAAGATGCTATCTTTCCAATATCAACCCAATTTCAGGCTTGATAGACAATGTGGATTGTAGGCATGATCAGATCCACAAATCACACAGTGTTGTGAGGGTTTAGTCATCCTTTTGTCTCGACTTCTCTTGTATCAACTTTCCCTTTGTCTATCTATCTTCCTTTGGAACCCAGAATGGCTTGTATCAACTCAGAGAAAAGGAGACTTGTGGCCTTTCTGGCAGAAGTATAGGACCTGCTTCTCATTGGGTTTTCTGTTTAGTTCTGAGGCAGTCATTGTGATAAGAAGTATATGCTACTGTGATTGGGTAGATCACAATCATGTGACTTTCCTGAAGTCTGAGAGGCAATCGACTAGAGTTAACATGGTAGGAGAGTGGGGGCCAAGTATTTCCCTAGGGGAATTAAAAAAAAATGCTTTATTTGTTTTTATTGCAAAGGCAGATTACAGATAAGGGAGACAGAAAGAAAGATCTTCCATCCACTGGTTCACTCCCCAAATGGCTGCAATGGCCGGAGCTGAGCTGATCCAAAGCCAGGATCCAGGAGCTTCTTCCAGGTCTCCCGCTTGGACTCAGAGTCTCAAGACTTTGAGCCATCCTCGACTGCTTTCCTAGGTCATGAGCAGAGAGCTGGATTAGAAGCAGAACATCTGGGGGACATGAGCTGATGCCTGTATGGGATGCTGGCATTGTAGGCTGGGGCTTAAGGTGCTATGCTATAATGCTGTCCCCATCCCTTGGGGAATGTTGAAGTATTGTTAGCAGAATAGGAGTGAAGGATTGTTGGACAGGGGATGGTCTCTGAGCTGAGTCTTGCTTGCTTTCCCCTGAGATCTACTTTCTATCCCAGGTGTCCGATTTGTGTACATTGTGTTGATGGGCTCCATTTCACTCAGTGTCCCTATTGCATCTGGTCAATGGCAAGCTCTGGCAGACCAGAATCGAGTGAGTGTGAGGCGGTTATTCTACCAGTTTCTTTTTCACATGGGCACACCAGTAAATGTGTGTAAATGTAAATGAAGTTCATACTTGCATCGGCAGCCCTCTCTGCCATAGCTGGCCCTGTGTCTGGTGCTGTCCTCACTCCTTGAAGCCCAGATCACAGTCCCTCCTGGCTTCCTTGTACTCTGCTCACACTTGTGCAGGAGGCGCCTTTCCTAAGCTCCAGGTACAAAACCTGAGCCCATCATCTCGTTCTTGCCAGATCTGAATGATGTCTAGCTTTTTTTTTTTTTTAAAGAGATTCATTTATTTTTATTGCAAAGTCAGAGAGAGAGAGAGAGGAGGAGAGACAGAGAGGAAGATCTTCCATCCATTGATTCACTGCCCAAGTGGCTGCAATGGCCAGAGCTGAGCTGATCTGAAGCCAGGAGCCAGGAACTTCTTCTGGGTCTCCCACGCGGGTGCAGGGTCCCAAGGCTTTGGGCCATCCTCAACTGCTTTCCCAGGCCACAAGCAGGGAGCTGGATGGGAAGTGGAGCTGCCAGGGTTAGAACCAGTGCCCATAGGGGATCCCGGTGCGTTCAAGGCGAGGACTTTAGCTGCTAGGCTAGGCCTTCACGCTGGGCCTGAGATCACACTCTTTTTTAAAGATTTATTTATTTTTATTTTATTTGAAAGACACACATACACACACACACATTCACACATCAGGGGAGAGAGAGGAAGACAGCCAGAAGTCTCCCATTTAACTTCACACAATAAACAGAAATGGCACCAGGGAAAATCCAGGTGGCCAGAACCCCAGCCTGGTCTCCCACATGGATAGCAGAGACTCAAGTGCTTGCACTGTCACCAACTGCTTCCAAGAGCTGCCTTAGCACTAAGCTACACCTAAGGTATCTGAGCTGGGAGTTAAAGCAGGCACTCTGAAATGGGCTGTGGGAATCCTACACGGAGACTTAACTTCTGCATCAAATGCCCATCCTCAAACTCATGTTCTTAATTCCAGTTTTATTCAAATCAAAATCTTAAGGCACAGGAGCTTTTGTGACACAATATTGTGCTGTATCAGGTATTCTTCATAGCCAAAACATTGAAGTAAAATGACATTTTGTAAGAAAATTGCAATTCAGAAACTAAAAGTTGCAGCTCACTCTCTCCATGGGATTTTTCCATTTGAATCACATAGTCAGAATTATTTGAAATTTCACATATCTGAAATTATGAAAATTTCAGAAAGTTATGAAACTAGATGGCCGATTTTAGCAAAATCAAGTGCTGGTGCTTTCGGCTCTGGCCTTCAGCTTGTGTTGGCGCTGTGGGAGCTTGGGTGTCATGTGTGGTTCCAACTGTGACTGCCCCTTCCCTGTTTAATAACCTTGAAGTGACTTCTTTGTGGGATGTGTACTCTCAGATTTGTTCCTGGAGGAGGCCTCCCAAGGACACGATCCAAACCAGTAACTTGTGTATGGAGGAGGGACACAGGGAATGCAGCTGTGAGTTCAAAAGAAGCAAGGGTATAAAATGTTATTTTGACAGCTGGTCTTAGGAGAAAATGGTCTTTGTTTATTAAAAAAAAAAAAAAAAAGGCCTAATCAGGCCTCTAGGGCAGAAGGGAAGGCTTGGAGGGAATGACCTGGAAGACAGCAACTGGATTAGGAGTTTGGGCTGTTTGGTTTGACTCTCAGGGGATGTAGTGACCCCAGCTGGTAGCCAGGTTGCACACCCACATGGTTTCTTAACTACCTGCTCCCTTGCCACCGCAGCATGTGCCCCACATGTTGCAAACTTCTTGGCTGGGCTAGGTTGCATCCTTGCGGCTTTTCCATTTAAGGTTGCTCTGGGGATGTTAATTTTAACCCGAGTTCCCTTGGCTGCGAGTGCTGAGAAGCTGAGGAGGGGGTGGCAGACACCGATTTTCTATGTGCCTGGAAACATGCTGGCTATGTGATTCAACTGGAAAAATCCCATGGAGAGTGTGAGCTGGAACCCCTGTCATGGCAGGCATAGCCCCAGCTCAGCCCCAGGCTGCTGCTAATCCCAGCACTGCGGTGGGATGCGGGAAAGGCATTCATTATCCCGGGGCCTTGGTTTCCTGTCTGTAACCCAAGCGGGGGTTGGACCAAGTGATGTTTCAGGCCAGCCTTCACCCTAACTCCAGATCCTTCAGTGTTTCTTGAAGTTGAAGGCTGGATTTTTTGCTCTTCTATTTTTAGAGGAGATAACTCATCCAAAGAACAGAGTGGTGACACAGTCCTGGGGGAAATTCATGTGTTTTTGGAATCCCTCTTTTAAAAAAAATATTATGAATCCTATAGTTCTGTGTGTTTCTTGCTCCCTCTTCTGTCCAAACTTTGGGTTACGCTGGATATTTTCACATTTTGAAGCCCGTCATATAAATCGGGACTTTTCTATTTGAAACTTATCCTACTCTGGTTGGTGCTGATGTTTCCCACCTTATTTTAAAAACTGAGGCAAAATTTCTCATATAACTGAAAGGTATATGTTTCTTTTGTATGTTATTTTTTTATTTATTGGAAGCAAGGAAGAGAGGAAGAGCAGGAGGAAAAGAGAGAGAGAGAGAGAGAGAGAGAGAGAGAGAAAGAGAGAGAAAAAGAGAGACACCCTATCAAACAGTTGATTTACTGCCTAAATTCCCACAGTGGCAGGCTGCTCTAGACTTAAACCAGAAACTGGGAACTCAACCTGTGTTTCCCAGATAGGCGCAGGAACTCTGCACCTGGGGCCTTCACCTGCTGCCTCCCAAGGTATGCAGGAGTAGGAAGGGGAATTGGGAGGAGAGCTAAGACCTGAAGGCAGACACCTTGCTATAGGTTGTTGCATCCGAAATGGCATCTGTTACATCAAACACTCCCAAACCATTTTAAAATGCATAACACAGTGGTATTTAGTAGATCCATAACAACTCTTGTTTTGTCCCAAAATATTTTTATCATCTCTAACTAAAGCCTGTACTCTAACTGAATGCATGCTGTGTCTTTGCAGTCCCTGGAAATCACCGATCTGCTTTCTAGAGCTGCTGATTCACCTTTTCCGGCATTTCAGGCATACGGAATCAGACAAAATGTAACCTGTTGGGCCTGACTTTCTTCACCTTGTAGAAAGTTATGGAAATGTACCTGGGGTTTAGCATTCATTCCTTTTTGTGAATGAATAATATTCCTTCCAAAAGTTTCCAGAAAAAATGAAAGTAAAAGGTAAGTTTATTCGGGTGTAAAAAGTTTTGACAACTGTGCTTCTTTTGGTCATTGTATGAATTTTCCATGAGCATTTGTTTGTTTATTTATTTGAGAAGCAGAGAGGGAGAAAGGGAAGGAGGAAAAAAGGAAAGGTGCTTGTGGGAGAGAGAAGGGGAGGAAGAGAAATAGGGAGACAAAGTAAAAGAGAAGGGAAGAGAGGGAGAGAGAGAATATTACCTTGGCTGCTCCCTGCTCTGAATGCCCCTAATGTGCCAGACTGAGCTGGGGCTTGGGGTTGACATTACAAGCCAGAACACAATTCAAGTTTCCTATGTGGGTGACGGGAGTCTAGTTATCTGAGCCTTCTGCACTACCTCATAGGATGTGTAGTAGCAGAAAGTAAAAGTCAGTGACCAGAGCTGGGACTGGAATCCAGGCACGCCCATGGCAGCACAGATGTCTTGATAGCTTGGCTAGATCTCTGCGCCCCTGTGACCTTTGTGAAGCTGTCTTCTATAAATAATTTCAGTATTTTTGTGCTAAAGTGAGGTTATCTTTTAATTCCATCACCCCGCAAGCTTTTTGAAGTACCATTGAATGTCACAGTTTGCCTACTGAATAGTTTGGCTTATTGTCAATGGTGCTGTTGTGAACATGCGTGTACAAGTATTTGTCTTCAGTTCTTTTGGGTATATGCTTAAGAGCAGACTTGCTTTGTTCTGTGGTAATTCCACACCTTAACTCTGAGAAATTGTTACACTGCTTTTCATGGTGACTGTGCATTGTACACTCCTTGAGCGTTGTGGAAGTAAATGTCTCATTTTTTTACATCCACCCCTCCCCTTTTTTCTGCTTAGAGCTTTCTGGGTGTGCATGAAGTGGTATCTAACTGTGGTTTTGATTGTTGCCTTTAAGAGGTTATAAGGCATCTTTCATAGGCTGCCACTTCAGCCCAGCGCAGGAACTGAAAGACACAAAGCGAATTCTTTTGTGAATTTATTTGAACCAGAAGTTTCATCTCCTTGTTGTGTTGCATATTCCTGGCCAGTTACTGGCTCCCCTCTTGATTTCAGTTTCTAGCCAATGGAAACCCTGGGAGGCAGTGGGAATGGTTCAGCTGGGTTCCTGTTGCCTACATGGGAGACCTGGATGGAGTTCCTGGCTCCCAGATTTGGCCCCTGGCCCAGCACCAGTTGCTTTGGGAATCTGGAGAGTAAATTTGCACAATGAAACTCTCTCGTATGTATCTCTTTGTTTCTCAAATTAAGAAAAAAAAAAATAAAGAGGATATGAAAGCCAAGACTGAAACAGTGAAATGTTTGGTTTCAGTGAAAGTTCACTTTTAGATACTAGGCTCTTCCTCTTGGGGTAGGTTCTAGATGAAATTATTAACTATTCCTGCTCCATTCGGTACTGGAACAGGCTTTGCTTGCAGGGCCACACCTGCTGTTTCAGTCATTTGCTGTCTTAGAGGGAACCTGGCTTTGTGTTACACCTGAGGGGCAGTTTTTGCTTTCCTCTAGTTGTGGACCTGTGTTTTCTGCAGGGGATTCATTTGCATTTTTGGCCCTAGTGAGTCCATCTGTAGGAAACTCTGCTCAAGTGGTTCATCTGCTCAGAGCAAGGTGACCACAGGTCATGGGATGCAGTCCGCAGCATCTTCCAGGCTGATGGACCGCTGAGGCTGTCTGGGCTGAGCTGTTCCTAGTTGCCATTTGAGTGACCTTTCTAACTGGGAATTTTTTCTTTTTCATCATACAGCACTGCTCTTGCCAATAAATCAGGGCCAAGGTCAACATTATGTATGGACATTCCAGTATTCAGAGTTTTAGGGGTGGTTTTCCTGTAGCTTCTGAAACTAATGAGATCTACTTACCTTCTATTTCAAAATTAAGCACCAAAAAGTAAAAAAAATTATTCATTCATCAGAACTAAGGCAAAAAGATGGCTACTGTATCCTTTTAGTATGATACAGCCTCGTGGTTTAGCAGGCCTGCCAAAGGAGTCTAATTATTTAGGCAGGTGAGTAAACTTTGTTCAAATCATTTTTAGTGAAGTTTCCAGACTTAGTGAAGCTACACCTTAATATATGAATTTTCCAAACAGCTTGTCTAATAGGAAAGATAAACTCCAAGACTATTGTACTGTGCATAATTAGCACTTATTGAGTGTTTAATGTAGTATTGTTTTAACATTGTTGCAAAGGTTTATGAAAACCTAGATTCTCAAAATTTTCTTTGAATGCGTCTTACTGTCTTTCAGATTTCCTTATTAATGAATGAGTTGTGTAGCATCTGTGGCACATGTTCTTTTTTATCTGAATGAGAGTCATGTTTTAGCCTCTAAGAATTTTGGGGGGATAAGGATTGCTGGTGATTCTATAAGAAACCCAGAGGAGGATGGGATTTGGTCAAAGCTGGCATCAGTGCAGTGATCTCTGTCTTATGTATGAGAACTGACGTCCAATAGGATAGTCATGGATCTGTTCTCCAGTGCTAGATAAACACTGCAGGGTCCCTAGCACGGTAGATTCCAAGCTTCAAATCAGTAACTTCAAGACATTTGTAAGATCCGCTTTCATGGTCATTGTTAATCCTGCCCAACATCTGGTAGGTCTGGGTC
Organism: Ochotona princeps; assembly: GCF_030435755.1. Lineage (NCBI taxonomy): Eukaryota > Metazoa > Chordata > Mammalia > Lagomorpha > Ochotonidae > Ochotona > Ochotona princeps. The sequence goes on from NC_080844.1 coordinate 27,804,971, forward strand.
TCCTGCATGTGGCTTCTCTGTTTTCTTGGTTCTTCTTTATCTGCCAAACACTCAACTAATGGGTCCTTTCTTGTCTAGCTTCTCTTTTTCTTCCTCTCTCGGGTGTGAGGCAACCTGCAGGTGCCAGGAGCTGGGTTTGCAACCTAGTCATTGTTACCTGTTGCAAGCCGTTGTTCTGAGTGTTGTCTGTGTGGCAGATATCTGTTCTGGTGAGCCAAGGAACTCTGGGCAGAATGTTTCATGAGAGCTACATGTGTGTTCTGAACTTGGCTTCAGATGACATCTGCTCTAGGCATTGAAGGTGAGTGAACCCGAGTGCTTAATTATATTATGACTTTACATGAAAAACCACTTCCTGCCATCAGGTCCCAAGCTGTTTGATTGCATCACTCATCAGAAGCTTGGGCTGTTGATTTCCTTCCCACAGCTCCAACAAGAGTTTTCTAAAAAGGGGGTTCATTTTGGTACATCTTCCTCTTCCTCCATCTGTCAGCCGCACTTGTGTCTCTTCCTGCAGATTGTCCTTTACCTTCTCTAGACTTCTGGCATGGAGAGGTGCTTCCTGACTCAGGCTGGGGAAAGACAGTTGTGTTTGGAGGCCTTCTTTCTTGTCTTCCTCTTCCTCTTCATTTGGAGAGCACGTTTCTCCCAGCTACAGGGAATCCCTGGTCAGTTCAGTCAAGTAACCAAAGGCCTGGCTGCACATCCATAGGTCGTGTCTGTCTTGTGGTCAGCCCAGCTTTCTCCTCCAGGAAATGCCCATGTTGGCACCATTCAAGGAGGAGATCATTGTCCTCAACTGCATCTTGGGGATAAAGGTCTCTTACTGGCTGCTCTGGCTTGATCGTGTTAGGGGCTGAAGGAAGCTATGGCCTCATGTGTAGTCCTTGGAGCCTCAGAACCTCAATGGCATTCACAGAGAGGGCAGAGCAATGTCTTTGTGACTTGTGGGCAGCACTTTTCTCACTCGCCATGACATGTGATGCTTGTGAGCTCTGTAGCTCCCCTGCAATGCCAAGGCGTAGCTCTTATCCAGTGCCTGGGGCACGTGCTGAGAGATGGTGCTCAATGTGTATTTTTTTAAACATTTTATTATTATTGCTATCATTTTATGATACAGTTCCATATTCCCTTATCCCCTCCCCAATTCCCTCCCCCCCCCCCAATCTAGTTCCTCTGTATCATTACTAACATATAGTTCTTCATACACAGTCATATGTCCATCATTGCGGGCATGGACAATGGCAGAGAGTCCAGAATCCTATTGTCAAGATATAGTAAACAGTTTCATTGGGAGTCCATCTTTGTCTGGAAGTAGAATGCCACGTCGTTGCAGTTCACTGAGTCAGGAATGAGCTCACTCCTAGCTCAGCGCATGCTCCGTCCTTTCCCTTGCCCTTTCCTCCTTACGCAAAATGGTGCCCAATTCAGCTCTAGGGGGCTGACTGGGCTATGAAATCCACTCTGTTCTTGCACTGCCCATCCGAGATCTGCTGCTCTGTCTCTGCTCCTGGTCAAATCAAACGGACCAGCAGAACGGACAGTTCTTTGTCTGGGTTCACCTCCCAAGCTCCCAGTGAAAGTCCCTTCCCACCTGGTTGCTGGTGGAGTTCTGGCTGCTGGTGGCGTTCAGATCGCCGTGCTGGAGTATCAGTCACTGCAACACCACACTGCTGTGTCCGCTGCTTTTCTGTGTCTGTCAGTCTCCAGGTACCCCTCTGCTGTTGTTCTGTCCTTTCCTATTTCCTGAAATATGTTCTCTCTGCTTCATCCTGGTTAAATGTTTTTCTGTCCGTTTAAACTTGTCCTTATCCTATTCCTCCATCTTGATTCTCTCAATGTGCATTTCATGAATAAATAAGTGAATCAAATTAGCAGGAGTTTTGGTTCAGGCTCTGATAGGTTCACATACAAAGGGACTTCCAAAAGTTTGTGAAAAAATGAAACTAAAAGGTAAGTTTGGAGTGGACACACGGGGTTAAGCAGCTGCTAAGGACACCTACATTGCGCAGCAGAGTGCTTGAGTTCAAGCCTCTGCTCTTCTGTAACACATACCCTGGGAGGCAGCAGATGACGGCTGGAGTACTGGGGTCCCTTCCTCCCACATGAAACACCCTGATGAAGTTCCTGCCTCCTGCCTGTGGCCTGGCTCAGCTCTGGTTTTTAAGAGCATTTGGTGAGTGATACACAGGTTGGAAGCTCTCTCTATAATTCTACTATCAAAAATAAAGGAGATTAAATAAAAAATGTAAGTTTACTTTGTTGTAGAGTTTAAAAATATATATTTTTTTTATTGGGAAGTCAGGGAGACAGGCATAGAAATATCTTCTGTCCTTTAGTTCACTCCATAAATTATAGTAACAGCCAGAGCAAGGCCAGGTCAAGGCCAGGAGACCTGGACTCCCCCTGGGTCTCGCCCATGGGTGGCAGGGAGCCGAGTCCTAGAACCAGCACCTGGCTCCTCCCAGGGTGTGTGTTGGTGGGAAGCTGGTTCAGACTTGGAGCAGTCATTCAGATAGGGGCTGGGTGCCTCCAACTGCATGGCTCCATGGCTGAGCCTTGCCTGCCTCTGCTGCTAAGCATTTTTGAGATTATGCATAATTTTTCATAATATTCACTTTTGTTGACCTTTTTGAAGATCCTTCCCTCAAATACATGGATTTCAGAAAAATGTGCTGCAAAATAAATTTTCAATTCCATTTTCTATAAACATTTTAAGTGCCCTCTATTATTTTCTATAGATTTAGTTTTGTTGTCTTCATTATTTAAAACACTAATTGGGTCTAATTTTAAGAAATCTTGTATAAAATACACATGTTATATGGATACCCATTAAAACATGAGATCTTATTTTTAAAAATTCTGCAAAAAGCACAAATTCTGCCTGTAGTGATGGAAAAAATGCAAGCTAACCCATGGCAGTTCTGTTGGGCATGTCGGTGCACTGTACTAGCATCTTGGCCAGTGTTTGTATGGATGCCAATGGGAAAATGTCTGCTGTGATGTTTTCAGAGTGTACTCCTGGCTGAAGATGCATTGCTGCTGTTAATTTTTTTGCTTCCTTAACACAAAAAAGAAGAGATGCTCCCTTGTGTAGACAGCCTGCATGCTTAGAGCTGCAGCTTCCTTTCTGGACCGAGACCAAAGAAAGATTATTTTGGTTTTCAGGACTTTCTTGCTTTCTCCGCCTCTTCATTCTATTCTCAAGCTGTTGTTGATGGAATCTAGGTTTTCCCAAATGGATCACGTGAAACAGAGATGAATTTCTTCTCAGATGAAATGTATGAGGGGAAAGAACATTTCTGAAATGTATTTTGGTGGCTAACCACTGAGCCAGGAGAGAAAGGGCAGCAGTTGGCTGGAATTCCTCCGTGTCCAGTCTGCGGGCATCTAGCATCCTTCTTTATGCATGTGTCACTCTCCTGCTTTATTTGGGGGTGGGGTGGGCATCAAGTCAACGTTGTTAAGCATGATTTTTTGGGGGTGGGTGGGAAGGAGTTAGTCTCAAGATTGTTTATTCATAGTATGCGTATAAGAGAATTTTGAAAAATTATAGAAAGCAAATTAGATAGCTGAAATCCTGCATGGATTGAGTGATGTGTGCCAAAAAAATTTTATCAGGGATAGCAAGATTGTCCTAGGCATCCTGGGGTGTGGGCAACTGGGCATAAGAGAATACATCTGTAGGATTGAATGAATGTGGTATGTATCAGAGGTTTTATGACACTCTGTGCCTGTTAATATGGAAGCCTATGTATTTAGCAAAAGGAAAAAATGATGTTATCAAAAGAAAAGGAAGAAGTAAAAGTGGCTTGTAGTGTTTTAAAGAGTCTTCAGAGGCCGTTTTGTCCAATCTCTTAAGTGACTTGCCCAAGGTCACCCCGAGACTTAATGGGCGCATCCTGGGATTGAATTTGACTTCCTTGTCGATAAGCCAATGTTCCTGCAGTGTTATGACTCCCATGGCCCCAATTAACCTAATGTGGACCAACTTAAAGGCTTGAGGGAATCCACAAAGTTCCAACTGAAGAAACAGAGAGCTTCAGAACAGTTTATATTCTCATGACCTTGCTTTGTAACTGTGAAGCTTGTAGTTTATGTTTTAGAAAGATACACCACACTCTTATGGATAGCTTAATGACAACTTGTATCTTATGTTTTTGTCTCATTCCTTTGGAAAGGATCAAAACTTTTTATGGACATAGAAGGTTTCCTGATAGGCCCGTGCTGTTAAATTTGGGGACTTTGAAGAGAAAGAGGACACCTGAAGAAGGATCTCTGGTGCCCACCTCCCCGCAGAGACACCGCTGTGCATAGCTGTACTCACACGAGGTCACCCCCACAAAAGCCGTGGATGCCAGGTGAGAGACCGCAGTCCTTCATCATGTTGTAAGAACAGTAGCAATGAAGAAAGTGCAAAGGAAAACCTTGCCTGTATCACCTTCCCCCAGCTCCTAGGAGGATGGCACAGAGAAGGCCTCTTGTTTGGGAGATGGAGAACGAAGTGAATTCTAGTACCTGGGCTGCTGCAGGGAATTTTGGTCTGGCTGAACCCCCTGGCCTCTTTTCCCAGGCCCACACTTATGGACCATGTTGCCTCTGCTACCACTCCTCGGGGGTAAAAAGTTAAACTCCAGCCCCATGAAGAGATTGGGAGAGGGAGCTTTGGACCCTGCATCAGAACTTGGAGCTGCTGCTGAGATCTGGTGCTTGCCCTAGGCTGTGGCCAGTGCTTGCAGACTGAGCCTTGAAGCTTGCTGGGCATTAGGCTCTCGTGTCAATGCCAACCTCTGGTGGTCTAAGTGGACACCCTGGGAATATACAGGACTGTGGGGACCCAAGTGTGACTAGCCTGGGCCAGTATGGGCAGCTGGGGAGATGGTACATGGTTGTCATCATTGTTCAAGTTTGAGCAGACAGCAAAGGACCTAATGACTTGAAAATCAGGCAACTAAAGCCCAAAGCTTGGGAGATTCTAACAGTATGCATTATTAGGCTAGTGCCTGTGGATGAAGTTTGTGGACTTGTGTATTACAAGAAATGTTGAAGGAGATTGTGTAAACTAAAAGAAAGAGATACTAACAAGTATGAATGCTGGAATGTAGAAAACTCATTGGTAAGAATACTATACCAACAAATTCACAATACTTTAACATTAGAAACGTAGCACATAAGTCATTTGTATCTTAACACATGCAAGGTTAAGAGAAGGCCATATGAGGGCCCAGTGCAGTAGCTTAGTGGCTAAAGTCCTCACCTTGCATGAACCGGGATCCCACATGAGCACAAGTTCATGTCTTGGCAACCCTGTTTCCAATCCAGTTCCCTGCCTGTGGCCTGGGAAAGCAGTCGAGGACCTCAAGCCTTGAGACCCAGCACCCACATGGGAGACCCAGAAGAGGTCCCTGGCTCCAGATCAGCTCATCTCTGGCCATTGTGGCCACTTGGGGAGTGAATCAGCATACAGAAGATCTTCCTCTGTCTCTCCTCCTCTGTATATATCCGACTTTCCAATAAAAATAAAATCTATGAAAAAAGAGAGATCAATATGAAAGGAGTCAACTGTAATATTAACAATTTAAAATGTAGGGAAGGAGAAAGAGAGAGAGAGAGAGAAAAAGAGAGAGAGAGAGAGAATGAGAATTCTTCCATTTGCTGGTTCACTCCCCAGAGGGTCATTATGGCTCTGGCTGGGCCAAGTCGAAACCAGGGACCAAGAGCTTCATCTCGGTTCTCCATGTGATGCGTGGGGCCCGAATGCTCGAGTCGTGTTCTGTTGCTTTTCTCAGGCCATTGGCAGGGAGCTGATTGACCGTGAAGCAGCTAGGCCATGAATCAGGAACCGTACAGGATGCCTACATTACAGGCGGTGGCTTTACATACTCCAGCAAACATCTGTCCCAGGATGCCTATCTCGTTGTTTTTGTCTCTTTTCGTATATTTTTTAAAGAGATTTATTTTTTAATTGGAAAGGCAGATTTACAGATAACAGGAGAGACAGAAAGTATCTGTGAGTTCATTACCTAAATGGCTGAAACAGCCAGAGCTGAGCTGATCCAAAGCCAGGAGCCAGGAGTTTCTTCCAGGTTTCTCATGTGGGTGCAGAATCCCAAGGCTTTATACCGTACTGTCCTGCTTTCCCAGGTCATGAGCAGAGAGCTGAACTGGACATGCAGTAGCTGGGACACAAACCAGCACGCATATGGGATATCTGAGCTTGCTACAATGCCAATTCCTTTTAATAATTTTAAAAGATTTATTTATTTATTTTTGAAAAGCAAAGTTACAGGGAGGGAGTTGAAGACACATGCAAACACGTAGAGAGAGATGGAGAGAGAGAGAAAGAGAGGGAATGGTCTTTGAGTTGCTGACTTTCCTCCCAAATGCCCACAATGGCCTGAGATAGGCTTATCTGAAGCCAGGAGTTTCTTCTGGATCTCCCACATGGGGCCACGGTCCATGTGCTTGGGCCATCTTCCATTTCTCTCCCAGGTGCATTTACAGGGAGCTATAGCAGAAGTAGAGAACTTTGGAATCAGGCTAGCATCCATATGGGATGCCGAGACTGCAATTGGAAGCTTTGCCTCCTATACCATCATGCTGGCCCTTCATTTCATATTTTATAATCAATATTAAGTTGTTGTTATTCCAAGATTATTTTTGTTATAGTCAAAAGAACGTTTTTTGTAATTTTCAAGGTTACCTCAAAGCAAAACCTATGCATAGATTTCCTAAAAATAATAAACAATGAATCAGAGTATACCACTGGGGAAGAACTGCTTTCTACAAATTAATATTTTAATTTAGAAACAAAGAAAACAACATAATTATAAAAATGACAGTAGTGGGCCCGGCGCGATAGTGTAGTGGTTAAAGTCCTCGCCTTGCACGCTCCGGGATCCCATATGGTTGCTGGTTCTAATCCCAGCAGCTCCACTTCCCATCCAGCTCCCTGCTTGTGCCCTGGGAAAGCAGTCGAGGATGGCTCAAAGCACCCGTGTGGGAGACCAGAAAGAGCTCCTGGCTCCTGGCTTTGGATCGGTTCAGCTCCAGCCGTTGTGCTTACTTGGGGAGTGAATAATCAGATGGAAGATCTTCCTCTCTGTCTCTTCTCCTCTCTGTATATCCTCCTTTCCCATAAAAATAAACAAATCTTTAAAAAAAAAAGACAGTAGTAAGGTATTAGCTACCAATAATTACCTTTAATAGCAATGGACTAAATTATCCAATTAAAAGCTCTGGAGTGTCTGAATGAATTGAAAAGCAGAACTCATTAGATTCTGCTCAGAAGAAAATCATTTTACCTTTAAGGACACAGAGTGAAAGAGTGGATGGCAGAAGAGCTTCCATGCAAATGGTACTGAAAAGGAAACAAGAGAAACTATTTTTATTAGATAAAAAGATTTTTTTTAAAAGATTTTATTATTATTGGAAAGCCGGATAAGAGAGGAGGAGAGAGACAGAGGACGATCTTCCATCTGATGTTTCACTCCCCAAGTGAGTCGCAACGGGCCGGTACGCGCCGATCCGATGCCGGGACCAGGAACCTCTTCCAGGTCTCCCACGCAGGTGCAGTGTCCCAATGCATTGGGCTGTCCTCAACTGCTTTCCCAGGCCACAAGCAGGGAGCTGGATGGGAAGTGGAACTGCTGGGATTAGAACCGGTGCCCATATGGCATCCCGGGGCTTTCAAGGCGAGGACTTTAGCCGCTAGGCCACGCCGCCGGGCCCGATAAAAAGATTTAAAAATCTAAAACCAGGTCCCTATCAAATGATAGTTGGACTTGTCCTGTTTGATGAGGTGTGACATTTCTATAATTGGCATGGCACGTGTTTTTGAATGTGTCCGTTTGGTAGCATCATGATATTTAACTCTTTCTGAAAGTTGGTTTAAAGGTTTTATATCTTTTAACAAAGATGTGTGCTGGGCCCAGCATGGTAGCCTAGTGGCTGAAGTCCTCGCCTTGCAATTTCCTGGATCCCATATGGGTGCCGGTTCATGTCCTGGCTGCTCCGCTTCACTTCCAGCTCCCGGCCTGTGACCTGGGAAAGAGTAGAGGATGGCTCAGCCTTGGGACCCTGCACCTGCATTTAGAGACCTGGCTCCCGGCTTCGGATTGGCTCACCTCTGGCTGTTGCAGCCACTTGGGGAGTGAACCAGTGGATGGAATCTTTCTCTGTCTCTCCTTTTCTCTGTATGTCTGAGCTTCTCTCAGAAGCATTTCTAAAAAATTATTTATAATGAAAAGTCAGATTTACACAGAGAAGGAGAGACAGAGCAGAATCATTTTTGTTATTGTGGCAAAATATACACAATCATTTTATCCAGTTTAAGCGTTCAGTACATTGAATGTTATGCAAGTGTCATTAATCATTTCCAGAACTTTTCATTATCCTGAGCAGAAATGTTGATCTTGGTAAATGATAACTTTCCTTTCTTCCTCTTAACCACTAATCATCTCTACTATTTCTTAACCTGGTCTGTTGGGATCCAGGGCAGAAGCATAGTCTGAAATCATGGGTGTTTATAATTTTTATGTAACAATATGTAGAAGTAGAATTTCTGGTTCATATTCTCTTGTAACTTTTTCAGGACTCAGCATATTGTCCTCTACCCTTGCACCATTTCACATTTGAACAATGTAAAAAAAGCCCCAGTTTCTCCACATGCATATCTGTACCTGCTATTTTCTATTGTTTTGAGAGTAGCCAAACAAGAGTGCATGAAGTTGTATCTCATTATGTTTTTTTTAAAAAAAACTTGTTTATTTTTGTTTGCAAGGCAGAATTATAGAGTGAGAGGAAGAGACAGAGAGAGAGAGAGATTTTCTATCTGCAGATTCACTCCACAAATGGCTACAGAAGTCAGAACTGAACTGGTCCGAAGCCAGGAGCCAGGAGCTGCTTCTGGGTCTCCCATGTGGGTGCAGGGGCCCAAGGATTGGGACCATTTTCCGGTTTTCCCAGGTCATAAGCAGAGAGCTAGATTGAAAGTGTAGCATCTGGGACTTGAACTGGTACCCATATGAGATGCACAACTGTGCTGGTCTCATCAAGATTCTGATTGGAACTGTGTGTGCCTTTTCATATGTTTATTGGACATTCGTACATTCCCATTGAAGAAATATTTATCCAGGTTATTTGCTAACTTTGAATTATATTTCTTTGGTTGTTTGAATTGTGGTTCCTTGTACATTCTAAATAATTCCTTATCCGATATGGGATTTACAATTTTTTTTTCTCATTTTGTGTGTTGTTTTTTCACTATCTTTTTGATAGTGTCTTCTCAAACACAAAAACTTTCAATGTTGATGAAATCCATATTTTTCTTTTTGTTTGTGTTGCTTTGTAGAAGGCGTAATGTGGTTTGGATATCAAGTATGACAGCAACTCTCTGGGAGGTGTCAACGGGTTAGTGACAGTGGTCTTGATGCCTCTAACTTCTGTAATCACCAGCCATGGAGGTGCTGAGTTCTCACTGTGGGAGGGCCTTTTTCCTGCCCATCCCGAGGAAGCTGCTGGAAACCTGCAGAAGATGCACACATCATGCTTGGATCACTTACCAGTCACACTGCTACTAGGGACCACAGAATGTCCATGTTTGTCGGGGGTGTAGCAGGAAATAAAGTGTGAACTTGATGGAGCATAAGGTGGGCAACAAGGCATTTGCAGTGCTGTGGTTCATGCCCAAATTCAGGTACCAGCTTCCAGCATCTGAATCCTAGCTTTGCTGTTTATTATCCATGCCACTTTAGGCAAATTACTCCATTCTCTTTGCCTGAGTTTTCTTGTAGACAATATTGGAATGAAGATGTTAAAGCCTTTCATGAGTTAAGACACATAGAATGCTTGAAATAGTACTCAGCATATCATAAGCATTCAACAAATGTTCTTTAGAGGATTAAATGGATTCAAATATGCAAAACACTTAGAACAGTACCTGCTGCAGCCAGTATTATTCCCAGCACATGACATCCAAATGCAAAGTTCTAAAAAAGTTTTAAAGAAACAGAGTACAGACCAAACAGCATATTTCCATGGGCCAAATTCAGTTCTAGCACTGGCAGTCTGCAGTGTCTGGACTGAAATGGGAGTACTTTGCCTTATCTCCTAGTCAGAACGCACTTCTAAATGTGCTTTCTCTGGCCTCTCTGGGACCATGGGCCCTGATCTGCATTACTCCGCCCAGCCCTTTCCGGGAGTATCCACCTGAGAACATGAAAGCTATCCATATTCATTAGCTTCACAAAAATTTTCATTTCTTTACATATGCTTTTTTTTTAGGTTTATTTTTATTTGAAAGAGTTACAGAGAAAAATATGAGAGAGGTCTTCTATCTGCTGAAAGACCTAATGTCACAGAAAGCTGGGCCATTTAGAAGCTAGGAGACAGGAGCCTCCTCTGGGTCTCTCACCTGGATGCAGGGGTCCAAGGACCGCCCAAACACAGTTGTTTTCACAGGCCATTGGCAGGGAGCTGAATTGAAAGTGGAAGCAGCCAAGACTGGAACTGGTGCCCATATGGCATCCTGGAACACCAGGCAGAGCTCCCCCGTGATTATTTTTATATCACTTAATGAAAAAGCACTTTATCATCATTGGTCAGATAAACCTGAGAGGTTTTTAAAGAACGTTTGTAGCATTCATTCATTCAAACACTGTTACAGGCATGAACAATTTCAAGATGAGAGATGATTCACACCTCTATAGTGCTATACAGATTTCATGTTAGTGCTATACAGATATGTGCATTCAAGGCAACATTTAAGAATGGATAAATGAATAGCTAATAGTTATTTAGAACTGTTGGTCACGAGTGAAGGAAATACAACTCAACCAGGTGGTACCGGATTTAGTGGTTACAACTATTGTTTGGAATCACAGGAGTTCTGCCTCTGTATTTCTCATACTAAATGGCTTTCCCTTTACACCATTCCCAGGAAATTTCCCTCCCAGTGGTGGCAAGATTGGTGCCAGCAATCACTGGTGTTCACAGCCTATAAAACTTGGAATCTCAAAGTCTTCCAGCCTCCAGATTTCTATACTCTCATGGAAGGATTCTGATGGATCCTGTCTTGGACACATGTCTGTCTCTTCAGAACCTAGACTGGGGGCCGAGACTACCTGGGTCTGATTTAGATCCATTTCCATGAAGCCATACAGAGAAGGAATTTATGTATACACATTTGCAGATGCCTACCTCAAGCACTTTCCATGAGTAACTAACTGGAAATCTATGTTGCAATCTTGCTTTTTCCAAGTCTGCATGTTAATTAGAAAGTAGTTTAGATGATCCTGAAGTTTATCCATGGGTCTTCATAGGAGTTATTCTGTAGGAAATCAATATCAATCACAAGACATTGTTTTAGGCTCTAGCGTGTTAATGTCCCAGGCTTGACTTTCTCATCCCACTGGACTCATTGGGATGGGCCTATTGTGATATAACAGTGACCATGTGTTTGGTAGCAGGTAGTTTTATGAGATCTGTGTTTTTGCTACTCATTGCCGTACAAAACGTACGATGCCTATGCTGTCAGAAAAACAAACATGGCTATGATCTCACTCATATGTAGTTCTTATGGATTATTGCATTTTGCATGCAACTATGTCTATGCTAGAAAAATGAAAATGTCTTTGGAGTTTTTATTCTGATTAAAGTGAACAATTCAAGAAATAGAGGGAGGAAAAGTTCCTTTAAATTCCGTCACCCAGAGGTAAATACAATTAACATTTTGAGTAATATGCTTCTGGATATTTCTCTCTGCATTTTTACAACCCTCTGAAAAAGCAAGAATGAGTGCTGTCTTTCCTGTGGAGCCTTTTAGAGTCTTTTAAACTGTTTGTATGACCTGGTGAACATTTTTCCATATTGGCTTGTTGAAACAATGGGAAAGAAAAAGGAGACTGTTCTATTATTTATCCAGCTGTATATTCTCTCCAGCATGAGCTGCTGCTGAATCTATTTATTAGTGAGTTTTTGAGTTTCTTAATTTTGGTATGAAGTCTTTTCCCCTCCGCCCCTAGGCTTTTATTGTTCTTTAAACAAAAATCTTGGTTAAATTCTTAGTCATCAATTATGGCAATCTAAATTCAGCTCTTTTTTCCTGATCCTTCTTTTACTCACCGAAGAAACTCAAGAGTTCATACTAAACAAACATCTTTCTGTTTTGTTAACTCTTCACTTGGAGTGCAGAGACAATGAGAGAGGCTTGCGACCTTCTCACACAGCCCGCTGTAACAGATGGTATTGCCATTTATTTCTGTTTTGGAAGCTAGCGGCAAATAACCATAGCATCTGGGATGAGATCAGTACAACTTACGGATGGAAGAAAAGAATCTGAGAATTTCTGCTAGATGAAGATGTAACAGTCCACTCTAAATGTCACCACCTAAGGAAATGTTACCTTCTGCATAGACACAGCTGTGCAGGCTCACTGAGCAGGCTTAGCATTTAGCATGGATTGTAGACTAAGGGGCCTGACATTCTTAACAGATTTCTCTGGCCTATTAAACAGGAAGTTTCTGGAAATCATCTTCCCCCAGTTGATTGATTCAGTGTGGCCATTCTATTCAATGTTAGGTCCTAGAATCTCCAGCATGAAATCTGCCTTTCTTGGAGGGCAAAGAGTGCAAACTTTAGAGTTTAGAAAGAATGTGTGCTCAGTCAAATAGGAGCTGTGACCTTGGCCTCAATCTCCTTTGCTGGAAAGTAATAATAATATCAGAATTAAGTTGCCTCATGCAGTTTAATGCAGAGCAACTTAAAAAAGTGTTTAAGGAGACTACTGATCAACCAACAGAGGCCCAGAGCACAATGTTGGAGAGGGACTCATGGAGGCTCCCACTTACGATGTTAGTTCCTGGGGTCTGGGGAATTCAGGGTTTGCAGGAGAGGAGCTCAGATGACCAGGACAGGAAGGGCACTGTCATTTGCTCAGGATGATACCTGAGGATGTATGTGATAGCACGGCAGCATTTCAATAACCTACATTTCAGTCTGGAGGAAAGTGTACCATACAGTGTCTAGCACATAGGGAATATCAAATACAGTTTCCTTTTCCTGTCATGTTTTGAAAATTATGAATATTGTTATTAAGGAGATACACGTTCCTACCCACAGGCCTTTGCTTGTATTATTACCTGGCCTGCGTGAGAGATGAGGCTCAGCACAGCTCCTTTTAGTTGGTGATATTTTCTTCCTATATATTCTTCTATTTCTGTCATAATCCTCTTTAATCCATGTTAGCTCTTCCTCTGTGGATCACCCCTTCTTTTCAAGTAGCTTATTGATCGGTTCACGAACATGTTTCAGTGCGTTTGATGTGCTCAGCACTATGGCAGCATGGGGAGGCTGCTGCTCAGCCTCTAGGCCCTACCACACCTCTCTGATGGTCTCCCTCAGTTGTTGTAAAGCCTGCAGTCTCTTCCCATGTAAATCTCCACCCTTCTGTCCCCGCCACTTACCTTTCGATGCTGTTTTCCCATACTCCATGTTCTAGGGCAATGGGACATTTTTTCACTCTTCCCCACACCTGCCAGGTAATGTCATTCCTCTCTGTTTTTGTTTTGTCCTCACGGCATATTCTTCTCTGTCTGCACCAGCCTGGACTTGCTGTCTTTCCAGAAAATGCTGTGAGAATTTCTGGTCTTTGCTCATGCCAGTCCCACTATGGAATGCCTTCCTCCCATGCCTGTCTGCTTACATCTCTTTATCTAACTTCCCCTGACCTTGTGTTTTGTTTTTAACCATCTGCACTGTGAATTTGATTCCCTACATTACCTTGCATGTGGTTTTACATATTTAAAACCTGTGTTAAGTGGAATTTCTGCAATTGTGTCATAGACTCCTGGAAGAACTTGGTGGTATTTACATACTCAAGCATCAATAGTAATTATTCAGTGAACATTTGTGAATGATAGTGATGGGAAGACCATTGCTGGGATACAGGGGAGATCCTGCAGTAATGTATGGATTGGATAGAATTAAAAAGATACTGAAAATGAAGAGGCCAGCTGGGTGTCTGCTGAAGTGACTCATGCCAGGACAGAGATAATGGTTGTGAAAGTGAGGAATATAAGATAGGTATGAACAAAATAAGAGAAGAGTGAAAAAATAGGATTATAGGGCTGATTTAGCCCAACAAATGACAGAGTAGAACCAGAAGTAGGTACTAAAGTCGCTTGTTTTTAGAAGCCAAAAATTGGTGGAAAGTTGAGGAGATGGTGGATGTCGAGGCAGCTTTACTCTGTACGTGCTGAATTTGAAGACTCATGAACTAGTAAGAACTGAAGACATAGAGATAAGCATTGTGAAAGGAAGGCCATTAAAAGAATCAAAAGGTGGATTATATAGAAAGAGAATTAGAAATCCATGATTGAAACAAGGGTGGATACAAGGACTGGCCTGTGAGGTGAGAGGTTGGGGAAGGACATACAAAGAGGTTGAATTTAGAGTGTACATTACCCTGGAAACCAGCAGAGAACAGAATTGGAAGGCTTTGTTAGTGCTTGTGAAGAGTTAAGAACATCAGACTGAGAAAAACAATAGTGTCTGGAACAGCATGGAAATCAACCAACTTTTGGCGGATGTGCTTTTCAGGATGGAGTCCAGCCTATGAGAAAGAGGTTTGTAGGAGCTAAAGGAAATTGATTTAAACCAGTCTTAGCAAGTGAGCAAGTAGCAGGAACCAATTCACATAGTGTGAGTATCAAAAGAGAGTGTACTGGAAGTATTTAGTGATCTCTCATGGAGACTGGGCTGGGTTGTACAGCTGTATCCTGTGAGCATCTGGGCTTAGCAACTGTATGACAATCATTTGTCCTCACTCTTAGTTGGCTCCACAAAATAACTTGAATGCCTCTGATGGCTGTATAATTAGTTAGCACTGCAATTACTGTTCAAGTCAAGAGTTTAGGCTCAATTCCAATGACCTTATATTCTCGGGAAGAGACTGATTAGCTCAACTAAAGTTCAGGTGTCTACTTGGGATCTACTAAGTAGTGGCCAGTGTCAAGGGGCCTTAAAATAAAAGTGGGAAAACTGGGGTCTAGCTCATGGGTTAGAAAATGATTCTCAGGAAAAGGGAGGTTTCCTAAACTGAGGTGTTAGGTAGTAAAAGGAAGAGCAGCTGAAGGTAGCAAAACGGAAGCAGCACTCAATGTGTGGAAAGAAATACACACGTTGAAAGGTAGGAAGGGTGGGATCCTTAGAGTGGGATGGCTCTTTAACATCAGACAGGAGGTAACTGGAAGACACAGAGAGGCTGAGAGTTCATGGAATCTAGTGACCTCAAGGAAGAGAAGGCGTTTTTATCCAGTACTTGAAGCAGATGAATGGGCCAACAGTGATATGCTCATGTGAAGAGAAGGGAAAGTCAGAGGCTCCAGCTAGGTATCTGTGACAGAATAGCAGCTCACCAAGATGTTCATGTGTTGGTCTTCATAAACTGGGATTCTATTATGGTTCAAGGTTGAAGGGACTTTGTAGATGTCATTAAGGATCTTAAGATAGGGACATCTTGGGTTAACCGCACGGGCCCAACAAAATTACAAGACCTTTTATTAGGAGGGTGCAGAGGCAGGAGGGTCAGCATTAGAGCAAGAGTTATAATGTGTTGCTTTAAGCTGCCAAGTTAGTGGTGGTTTATTATATCACAACAGGAAACAAATACATCCGCTCAGTCTTCCCTCACAAGTCTGTGAAGTGGTTTGCTGAGTGCCAGAGTGTGGGGAAGAAAGCAGCTTCCCTGGAGGCTGTCGGAAGTAAGCCCAGGAGCTGCCAGGGCCTCAGGAGAGTCCCGATGGAGGGCAGGCTGCGGCACTCGGACAATCAGAGCAGTGATAACAAGCACTCCCTAAGAGCTCGCTGGATGCACGTGCTATTGTCAGTGCTTATTCTAAGTCACCTCAGTGGATACTCCCTGTAAGTCTCTGGAGCAGAACCTGTTTTTGGTCGTACTTCCCCACGAGAAACCAAGGCAAGGATGGTGAAGTGGCTCACCTACGCATCTGTAGAGGAACACAAAGACATTAATTCGAACCTGGGAAGTCTGCTCTGAGGCCTCCGCCAGGCTTTATTGTGCTGTGTGATGAAGCGGGTCTGTTCTCTGCTGTGGTCTTAGGTTAGAGACTACAGTCGGATGGGAGCCTAGCGCAGGCACTGCCTGACCCTCAGCAGGTATCCTAAGTCCAGTGTAGGTGACGTGGCACAAACTGGATGCGGAACCTTCTTTTCCTCCCCCCCTTTTCTCCTGTGCACCAACTCCTTTCATTTCCTCTCTTCTTTTTTAAAGCTCTAATTATTCTATAGGGAGAGAGGGTGGGACAGGAAATAAATGATAGACAGGTAGGAGACAGACTATATTTTATCTTGTGGTGCACTCCCCAGGCGCCTGCCACTCGGAGTGTTGTGGCTAGATCAGGCTGACGTCAGGAGCCAGGCACTCACTTTGGGTTTCCCGCGTGGCTGGCAGGGGACCCAGATGCTTGTGCCATTACTGGATGCCTCTGCCTGTGCATATTTAACAGGAAGACACCCTTTGAGCCACGGGGTGTCTTAACTGACATCCTAACCACTAAACCAAATGACTCACTTCTCTTTTCAACATGTGCGTTTCCAGCTTCTGTTTGAAGAGCTACATAATGAGAGCATGATAATAGTAACAGTAAGTTTTTCTCTAGGTGTCAAACTTAAAAATAGAGTTGAATGAATTATGTATTTTCCTCTGAGTTATAGTGAGCACCTAATAAATGCTAATGATCTTTCTGTGGAAGGCATTTTTACTAATTGGAAACAGGCTCCTGTGATATAAACGGTTTCAGCGTTTTAAAGTCGTGCAGCATGTAGGGGATGTATTCTCGGGGCTCTAGGCTGCTATTAAAATTTAGTAAATTCAGCTATGCAGAAACCAAATGAAGGTGGTTGAAAGGGTTCTCTGGACTCTTTTTGGAGGGTGTTATTTTCAATTCTATTTGCTCAGGCTTCTCACAGAGAAGGTCATCTGGACCTTGAAGTCAAGAGCTTGATGGTCCTTGACTAAAAATAAAAGCCAGATACTCTGGAGCAGCGTGCATGCTGAGAAAGGGGGCAGTTAATTGCACTCTGCAATGTGCAGCCCACTCTGGCTGTGTGTGGAGAGCAATGGCAGACGCTGTGGGGAGTACAGAGAATGAACAGGACTTCTCTGATTTCAAAGAGTTCTTTCCGTAGAATCTTCTGGTTCGGAATCAAAGAGGGCTAAGATTAAACACTCAGTTTTCTTTTGAAGCCTTTGAGAGGTGAATCTTCGGACAGACTGGACGGACCGTGGTTCCAGTAACATAGCACAGAGCGGATGTGTTTGCCCTAGAGAGGAAGTGCGGAGCTGTTGTTATGACTGGGCCTCTGCCCCCTCGCATGTCCCAGTGTGAATCAGCTTCCACTGCTTGTGTCACGAAACAAGGCATGTAGTCCAGATGGCTTTAAAAGCCCTCACCTGTAAGATGGACCTACTAACAGTCCTCGTGAGGACTGAAGGAGCTCATCTATATAAATTGCTGAATTGATTTAGGGTCATCATTGTAGTCAGGAGGGAATCAGTGTCACCAACCTAGGGTAGTCTCTGGGCTCGGAAGCTCCTCTTGATGCACTATTATACAATGGTCCCATAAGCTCCTCTTCTAGCTGTCATAGCTATCAGATTCAGAAAGTAAAAATACAGGCCTTTTAGTGAAATTCAAATTCAGATAGATAATGAATACTTTTTGGTAAAAGAACATGCTATATGTATTTTATCAGACATACTTACATTAAACTTTATTTGTTGTTATCTGGAATTAAAAATCAAGGAGGTGCTCGCTTTGGCAGCACATATACTAAAATTGGAACGATACAGAGAAGATTAGCATGGCCCCTGTGCAAGGATGACATGTAATTCGTGAAGCGTGCTTTATTTATAGGAAAAAAAACCAGGGAGGCATTCTGTGTTTTCATGCACCTGATAGCCTTGTGGATATGTGATCTTAGGCAAATTTCTTAACTTCCTGTGCTTCAGTTTTTACATCTGTTAAATGGGAAATTCAATGGAATTTGTGCTAAATGCTTCTAGCCGGTGACTGGTTCACCATAGCCGCTTTGTGTATTTTAATACTTGTTACCGTTCAGACGAGTCTGTGCCTGGTTAATGTTGTGTTGCTCACGGTAAGTTTGGAATCATACTCTTGAGCATTCAAGAGAAATTGTAAAGTTTATAATTGTAAAAGTTGTATTTTCAGATGCAAGTATTTGGCCTAGTGATTAAGACCCTGAAAAGCACCTTGCATCCCCCATGAGAGTATCCGGGTTTGATGGCCAGCCCTGGCTTGTGATCCTAGCATCGTGGAGTATGCACTCCTGGAGCTGGTGAGGCTGGCCAAGGTCATCGCCGGCACGTGGGGAGAGCTGGGCTGAGTTGATGGCTTTGGCCCCTGGTCACTATAGATATTTGGATAGCAAACCAGCAAATGGGAGCCCTCTATTCCTCTTTTTCTGCCTCTCAAAGAAATTAATAAATAATTCTTTAAAAAGCATGGTTTCTGGACCCCCACCCTCCCTTGCAATGACCATCAGGATCGCTCCGAAAACCCCTCACAGCAAACAAACAATCATACAAACTAAAAAAAAAACCTAAAATAAATAGACAAACAACAAAAAGTAGAGCTTGAAATCCGACAGGAAAGAGCTGGCATGGATTGGCTAATGCCTCGCTGGGTAGGACACAAAGATTAGTCACTCCTTACCATGGTGTTGGGGACTTTCCTGCACACCCACCCCCCCCAAAAAAAATGTTCTGCACCTTAACTGCTGACAAATGTCTTGTTAGAGTTACAAGCCAGTCTAGATTATCCTAAAATCTGCCAAGATCAGTAAAATTAGACTTCAACACAACAAATGGCTAAATACTAAAATGAAACAGACACGAGACAGCTGAATGGTACCTTATAGCCATTTTAAGGTATATAGCAGCTGGTCCTGTATATGAACTAAAATTGAAATGTCAATGAGCTAATCATAGGTTGTGGTTAAGAACTTGCTTCTTTTTTGTTTTGTATTGTTTTGTTTTGTTTTTTTTAACATACTGGTTACGCAAAACCTTGTCAATTCCATAATGTTACAAATTGCTGTTAATGTTATATTGAGACTCTTAATTGACTGGGATGATATTCTACCAGCTCTGACTTTGGACCAGAAATGGTCTCCCCAACAAACTGTTCAACCCATCTGGACAATGAGTAGCTGGACTCTATGCTGGGTATATGTTTGCAAGGAAAGAATCTTGATGGAATTTGAACTGTGATACTGCATCAAGGTGGAGGAATCCACCAGGGGGGAGGGGTGTAGGGAGGGGTGGGGGGATTCCCAGAGCATATGAAACTGTCACATAATGCATAATAATTAATAAAAAAAAAAAAAAAAAAAAAAAAAGCATGGTTTCGTTGCTACTGCAGTTAGCATTCCATTTGGTATTGGCTTTAAAAATGCAGTGTCAAACTGAAATGAAAAGACTCCATCCTTGTAATAGCTCTCTTTAGCTTTAATGATTTTTTACTGTGCCATAAATTCTTAAGATTGACAACCATCAAGGAGAATTCAATTCTCACTCTCTGTTTTTGCAATTTTGCCCTCTGGAGCAGTGCTGAGTTGGAGTTGAAACAAATGAAATTGCCCAGTTGCCTCATTTTGCACAAGTTGCAGAAGGCTTGACTGAAGTTATGAAAAGTTTCAGCCAGTTAAAAATTCTTTCTGGAACATAAGCCTTTGTCACTGTGAATGTTTTTGATAAGGGGCTCTGAATCTTCTGTGTAACTGCAGTTCTGATGGGGGAGATGTTATTAATTTAGCCCAGAAAATGCATTTCAAATTTATCACAAGTTAGTTCTTGTATTTTTTCCCCCTCCATCAAAATCTTTGTCAAAAGCATAGACTGCATGTCCTAGGATTCAGAAATCAGTTCAACTGAGATGATTTCTCCTTTACTTGAAGAGTCCTGGTTCATTTCATGCTGTTATAACAGAAGAACAAACCAGTAATTGATGGTGAGCAATCCAAGATCCAGATGCTGGCTTCTGGCAAGGGGCTTTTGCTGTGTTATCACACGGCAGAAGGTGACAGGCAAGAAGATGAGGAGGGAGGTGGGGAGGGTCTGTGTGTGTGTGTGTGTGTGTGTGAGAGAGAGAGAGAGAGAGAGAGAGAGAGAGAGAGAGAGAAAAGGAGACTATACTACTACAACGAACCTGTTACTGGGATGACGGATCCATTCTGAAGTGAGATAATGGCATGAATCCAGAGCCTTCATGGTTCAGTGACCTCTTCACATTCTCATCTCCTAATATTCTCACCTTACAGTCACATGTCAGAAGGAGTTTTGAAAACAACAAACATTGAAGCCATAGGTTGAAGTATCTCCAACTCTCCATCCTAAAACTCCACCAAAGTTCTGCTTACCATTCCCAAGTCTAGACTTCCTTGAGGACATCTCAGGGTCTAATATTAATCTTTATGAGAATATTTGTCATTGTGTTTGTGGCTCATTTTTGAATTTCCCATGCAGCTGGTGGACTGGTCAATTCATGTTAGAGGTACTGAGTTGAAAACATCTGAGCACTGAATAGGACTTCTGTGTCACTGGAACAACCAATGCTTTAGCAAATAGATAACTTTGCAAACCCATTTGGAAGAGTTGCTTTCCCTAGAATAGGTGAAAATTCAAATATGGAGAAAATAGATTTTTAAAAATCCATCAGCATTACAGTATTTCTGTTCTCAGTTTGCCTGGGTAAAATTGCGTGAGTGACTCACCATGGATATGGGCAATACGTAGTTTGATGGAAATTGTCTTAGCCAGTGGAGGTTCCCTTTCATTCTGAAGAGGATAAGGATGTTACTGCAGTGTGGGATTGGACCTCTCTCTGGATTGGTGGCTCTCCATTGCTCCATTTGCTTTGCTTGTCTTCTGCCTGCTCTGTGCCCATGAGGCCACCACTTTTTTTGTTTACCTGTTGGCTGTCTTCCTGATGGGTTTGACCAATACATAGGAAAGCAAGGTGTGGATGCTTTCTCTGATTTGATACTGCACCCCATGGCAGCAGCTGGGTTCTTCTGCAATGCTGTATTCTGTGGCTGTCTTCTCTGTAGTTGGTCCATTCTCTCAGTTCTGTGGGGTGCTAACACTTCTCAGTTTTGCTCATCAGTGGATACCTTATTCCCTGCTCTCAAGTTTATGACAAATTCTTATGGGTCTTTATTTGGGACATCTGGAGTAAATTTTCCCTGTTACTGGGATGTTAGTAGTTATCCTACCAAGACATCGACTTCCCAAAATGTCCACTACATTCCCTTGCTCTGCCTTGGAGGTTGGTCACAGAGGCAGTGCAAAGAAGAAAAGAAGTATGGTCTTGCTCCTAAGCTGATTATAGTCTAGGAGTGTGGTCTCTAAAGATATCAGTAGATTATTAGAATAAGAAAATATATATCAAAAATGAGTTTAAGGGCTGGGCATTTGACATTGTGGTTGAGAGGCTGCTTAGGTCACCTTTATCCCATATGTGAGTGCCTGCTTCCAGTCCTGACTCCTCGGTTTAAGATGTGTGTTCTGGCAAGTAGAAGTGATAGCCTGACTACTTGAATCCTTCCCACAAAGGAGACCCATCTTGAGCCCTGAGCTCCTGGTATTGGCCTGGCCCAACTCTGGCTGTTGTGGGCATTTGGGGAGTAAGCCAGCAGTTAGGAGATCTTGGTCTGTCTCTCTGCCTTTCAAATAAATAAAATATAAAACAAGTGAGTAATTAATAAAATGATAACCATGATCCTTTTTTTTTTTTTTAAAGATTTTATTGTTATTGGAAAGCCGGATATACAGAGAGGAGGAGAGACAGAGAGGAAGATCTTCCATCCGATGTTTCACTCCCCAAGTGAGCTGCAACGGACCGGTATGCGCCGATCCGATGCCGGGACCAGGAACCTCTTCCAGGTCTCCCACGCGGGTGCAGGGTCCCAAGACTTTGGGCCGTCCTCGACTGCTTTCCCAGGCCACAAGCAGGGAGCCTGATGGGAAGTGGAGCTGCTGGGATTAGAACCGGCACCCATATGGGATCCCGGGGCATTCAAGGCGAGGACTTTAGCCGCTAGGCCACGCCGCCGGGCCCAATGATCCTTTTGTTAATAAACAGAAAAAAATTTGGTCTGTGTCTTGATAATAATCTGTGGAACAGAGAACAATTCTGACAGGTGAGAGGGGAGTCTTCAACACAGCGATGCTGAGCATGGGTCCTCGTTCTTGTTTGCTTTTGGAACTCTGTGTCTCATTGCTTTGTTTTCCATACAGTTGCTATTATAAAAGTAGCACCTTAATGTGCCTGGGAGGGTGGAGCTGATAGCCCAAGTAAGTACTCGGGCATCTGTCTTCCTAAAGGGAGATTAGACTAGGGTTCCTCTGCCCCAATCCAGTGGCCATTCGGGGAGTAATCTGATAGGTGGAAGATCTCTTTCTCAGTTGCTCTTTCAGATAATTAAACAAAAAGCACCTTCAAGTATAGTGAGATGGAAAATAACTTTGATAATCTTTTATATTACAGATTTGGTGGCTATTTTGTGATACTTTAAAGAAATTAAGATTGCAAACTATCTTAACAATATTGGGCATTTTTCTATTACAAAATGGAAAATATGCTTAAAATTTGTCATTTCTTTTGTGTGTGTGAAGACTAGTGGCTGCAAGGTGTACTCTATTTAGGAGATTAAAGAATTAGATAGGTTTAAAGTGTTTCTCCTACTTAAAGTTGTTGTTTTTAAAGGATTTATTTATTTTTATTGGAAAGTCAGATATACACAGAGGAGGAGAGACAGAGAGGAAGATCTTCTGTCCGATGATTCACTCCCCAAGTGACCTCAAAGGCCGGTGCTGCGCCAATCCGAAGCCAGGAACCAGGAACTTCTTTCCGGGTCTCCCACGAAGGTGCAGGGTCCCAAGACTTTGGGCCATCCTCCAGTGCTTTCCCAGGCTACAAGCAGGGAGCTGGATGGGAAGTGGAGCTGCCGGGATTAGAACCGGCACCCATATGGGATCCCGGCGCATTCAAGGTGAGGACTTTAGCCGCTAGGCCACGCCGCTGGGCCCCAAAAGTTATTTTAAAATAATAATAAAGCAATTGCTTTACCAAACCAAAACAAATCAAGCAAAGCAACCCTCCAACTCTGCCAAGAAACTGAAGTCACACACTAGCATGAGTGGCTTAATAAGGGATATTTGGAAATGTATCTGTCATTATATAATTTTATTGACTTTTTATATTAAAATTCTTATCTATGCACACTTAAATTTAAATAAAAAAACTTTCTACCCCCTAAACTACTTTCTTTTTCCCATTTGGGAAAAAGGAAATTTTACTTAATGACCAAGAGCAAGCACATACTCACATGCATAAATAAAGCAATGTTTACTCTGACCAAGTGGGAAGCATCATACAATGTTCTGCTCTTGTTCTTGCATTTAGGAAAAAATGCTAGTCACTATTAAGCCAGCGAATTTTGCAAATCATTAGTATGCCGCAATCCATAACTGCTCTAGAGAATTGTCAGCACTAATACATAGCCTCTCTCCTTCTTAGAATTAGCCCACAGTAGCATTTTATTACACAGAGAAAGGAAAACTCTACAGTGCCTTGCTACCTGTACCCAGCCTAGACTGGTGTTAACACCTACTCTCCCAGGCTCTGGAGCTGAAGGCATGACTTGCAACTGTGTAAAAGAGCCCTATGTCTGTCACATATTTTATGTAAAGTCTGTCTTATATACATTATTTCATTCAGTCTCCACAACCTTGTGAGATAAGCAGGGAAAATATTGGATTCACTGCACAGATAGGCAAGTTGAGGTTCAGAGAGGTGATTATCCCAGTTGTTATGGACCTTATAGGAGCTTGGGTAAAATAGGGATCATCAACTTTTAGATTGAAGGCCCCTTTCATAACAGCATTGTTTCTTAGAGTGTAATCTAACCTTAAATATATTTATCACTTCCACCTTTTCTAAAATTATTGACTGAGCTTTACAGAGGGTAGATTTAATGTGAAACTTAATGCCAAGCTTATGCTTCTCTAACCAAGGACACTTGACCACAGAATACATGTATTTTTTAGAAAGTACAGTTCATTTGACTCAAGCCTAATGGACTATAAGTAATAGGAAAGACCTTAAGGTCAAGCAAATTGAAGAGAAGTCAGAGGAAGGGCTAAAAATGGAAGTTACATAAAAAAAGGAAATTCTGAATGGGTTGTAGTCCGTTTAAGCTTTGCTTTTGTGACGGTTCAGTGGAGAGTTCTGATGTGAATGAGACTTGAAGCTGTTGAAGAGGATCTAAGTCTTGGTAAGATTATTCAAACTCAAAAAATTTTTTAAAGAATTTATTTATTTTTATTGCAAACTGAGATATACAGATAGGAAGAAAGACAGAGAGGAAGATCTTTCATTCAATGATTCACTCCCCAAGTGATTGCAATGGCTGGTGCTATGCCAATCCAAAGCCAGGAGCCAGGAACTTCCTCCAGGTCTCCCACGTGTGTACAGGGTTCCAAGTCTTTGGGCCATCTTTGACTACTTTCCCAGGCCACAAGCATGGAGCTGGATGGGAAGTGGAGCTGCCAGGATTAGAACCGGCGCCTATGGGATCCCAGCACGTTCAAGGCAAGGACTTTGAACAGCTAGACCAAGGCGCTGGGCCTCCAAACTCAAATCTTGATTACATAATGAAGACAGGCTTGGGACTTGGTACTCGATGGTGCTTGGAACTTGATGCTGTCCCAAATTGCTGGGATTTGAATGCTCTTATAGAAATTGATTCATGGTTTTGTTCATCAATGGTCCATGGGTTTCTTTAAATGAATTCCATGACCGAGTCCATAGTTACCAGTGTTCTGCAGAACTGGGGGAGATGCAAGGCTCCTGGCAGACCACAGACAGCCTTGCCCACGCATCGCAATGCCCTCCACAGCCTAAACTACTTATTCAAAAGATAAATTTCAGGAAACACTGAACCATTTATTAAAAATGCAGACTGTACCATTTTCTAATTAGTTTGAAGTTGACTGAGAGACATCCAGATGAAAATTTCCTAGGAAACATTCAAAAGAAATAATTGTCATACTTGGCACATGTAATTGAAAATTGTGTATGACACTTTGATAAATATAGCTAGTGATGTGCTCTCTCCATTTGGCTCTATAAATTATGTGAGGTTTTCTTCCAGTTATGTGAGATATTAAAGCCAAATATTGAACACTTTGTCACTATTACAGAAAGCTTATTTGAAACATATTACTTACAACATCTTTTCATCTTTGAAATATTTCTTTTCTGTAGACATTTTTTTGCTCATGCAATAGAGTAGTATAGTAATCTATATGTAATTTTAGATATATATGTCAAGGTGTGTCAGAAGATTGATGTGGTGATTAGGATGAATGGTTTGGTGAAGAGTAAGAGTTTGTAACATGAGGACCAGCTGTAAGAGGGAACTGGAGGGGACTTGAGAACACGGAGCCAGATCAGATCCCTGTGGGAGTTAAGGAGGCTGGGGTGTGAAGAGACAACAGACTCAGTTTCCTTCTCTGTAGGATGATGTTCAGGACGTCTGTCTGAAAGGGAGGGACAGGTGTTGGGGAGATTAGAAACACTCCGTGTTTGGTCTTGCGGTTAAGGCACCAGTTTAAGTACCTATGTCTCTCAGACAGCCTGGTTTCCATTGTTGGCTCTGGCTGCTTGTTCCAGCTCTCTGGGAGGTGGCAGTGTTGGGTCAAGTAGATGAGACACTGGGATTGAAGTCTGGGCTCCCATCTTTGCTGCTGGCGCAGCCCTGGACTTTTTTTTTTTTTTTTTGGTAAAGACTTACTTTAAAGGCAGAGTTATACACACACACACACACACACACACACACACACACGAACAAAAGTGAGAGAGCTCTTCTGTTCACTGGTTCACACTCCACATGACTTCAACAACCCGGACTGGACCAGGCTGAAGTTAAGAGCCAGGAGCTTCTTCCAGATCTTCCATGAAGGTGCAAGGGCCCAAGCCACTTGGGCCATCCTCTGCTGCTTTCCCAGGTGTATTAACAGGGAGCTGGATGGGAAGTGGAGTAGTTGGGATTGTAGGCAGTGATTTAATGTACTATACCACAGCAATTCCCCACTCGCCTGGGCATTTGGGAAGGGAACCAGCAGATGGGAACTCTCTGCCTCAAAAACAAAGCAAAACAATTCTTTTGAATACACACCCTGAAAGTGAACAAATAATAATGATACATGATTTTTGTGATAGGATTTTTCTTTGTCCCATGAGGCACAAACCAGCCCACTGAGCAACCAGAAAATTCTCCAGTGAGGGGCTGAGTTCCTTTGCTCTGCCTGCGATTGTGAAGTGAAAGGTCACTGAGCTCCCCCAGGGAGACTTCTGAGAGTTGTTTAAGGCATCTGTTATTCTGTCTTGATCACATTTCTAGTCTAGTGACCACAGCTCTCCACCTCCACCTTTAAAGGTTGTGGTTCTTCAAAGGCCACTTGATTGGACAGCCTGTCCTTCCCCAAGTCTTGTCTGAGCTTTGGTTGCCTCTCATGCCAGCTGTGTGTAGTGACCTCACCCATGCTGAGTGCTCTTCATCTTTCAGGAGACCACAGGAACCCAGCACATAGCGAGGGTCCCGAAGATCCTTGATGTTCAGATATGCCTGCATGCCACCATCTTCCCAAGTAGAGGTCCACAGGGGAGCAAACCAGGGCGTTGTCATGGGATCCTTGGCTGGGAATGTGAATCTGTAAAGGTGTCTGTGGAGGCCAAGAATTTCAGCTGGAAGGCGCTTTGGAGTTTGTTAAGCCCAGCCCTGTGGTTTCAGCCAGGAGAAACTGGAGAATTGGGGGTAGAAGCAGTTAGAAGATGTGTCTCGAGGCAAATGTAGGTAGCATAGTTCCCGGGACACGGTCGTCTTGTCTACATCACATTCTCTGTGTGTAGCAGCAGTCAAGTCCAGGCTCTGAGTTCTGTCTCTTCCACGGAGCAGCCAACTGCTGGCCTGAAGCTGTGAATACATTCATGAGGGGAAAAGTCAGGACTACACAGACCTGCAGGAAGTCTGGCTTTGTGATGATAGCCCCCTTGATTCTGTTGTTCTTGGAAGTACAACAAAGGCCAAGCCGTGACCGTGAACTGGACTTGGAACTTAGGATTTGTGCCACACAGCCTACGTATTCTCCACTCGATGCCAATTATTCATTCCTCCCATTCAAATGAAAACAAAAAATAAAACCACAGATGGGGAGGAGTGTGAAAAAACATATGCGTGCATTCTTGAATGAGAAGTGAGAAAGTGATGGCCATTGCATAGAAACAGTCATTTCCTGGAGAGAGACCCAGCTGCACTGTGTGTGTGTGTGTGTGTGTGTGTGTGTGTGTGTGTGAGGTGGGAGGTGGGAGGTGAGAGGTGAGGCTGCCCAGGACAGCAGCAGGAGTGTTCTTCATTGAGGAGATGAGAGATGATTGATTGGGAACGATATCCATGACTTCTGAGGCAGTATCACTCATGGAGAGAATGCTCACTAGAGGTAGGGCTGGCAGAGACGGGAGTGGGCTCCAGAAAAGGGCTGTACTTCTATCTCAGGGCCTCTTCCAAGCCGTGTGGCTGGACTGCTAGTCCTTGCCGCTTAAGGTCCTTCTGGGAAGCCCTATGAGATGGAAATTAATCCCAGCCCTTCCTCTGCCAAGTACTAGTTGAGTGGTTTTGGCATGTGACTGAAGGTGACTGAGTTGGCACCCTGTCACATGCCAACATGCTCTCAGGACTTTCATGAGAACTAAATAGGACAAGATATGGAAAAGTGCCTGGTGTTAGATATGAACATGTAATACATTATCAGTAATAATTATAATATGAAACAGTTCACACCTAGAGAAGGTATAAAGAACAACGCATTGAATACCCAGGCACTTGGTTCTCAGCCTAATTTAAGAGACTGTAAAAACCCTACTGACAGTCCTTGCTCTGTCCCTCTCTTTCTCAGTGATAATGTAGTTGTTGGTACTCACATCGCTTTGGATGTCTATTGTTTTACTAAAAATTATATGTAGACTATGGCTTGGATATTTAAAACATGATAACATGTTCTGTGTGTTATTCTGTAACCTTTATTTGCTTTGAAATTAATTAGTGAAGTTTATACTTTTGATCTGTGTAGCTCTAGCTCATTTTTATTTTCCTAGTTTATTTACTCATTTTCTTTCAGATGGATACTTGGGTTGTCCAAAGTCTCTTCCTCCCGTAATTGATACTCTAATCATGGTAGATTTTGTGTAACACAATTTGTAAAATGGAACAGATACTGCTGTGAAATACTGCCTATCCCTTACAGTATCTTAAAAATGACATTTTGGGAACATTTTTTCCATTTTATAGAATGTCTTAAGTTCATTATAGCCTCCACAGATGGAAACCACACTCCTATGGAGGTTTTCAGGGTCCCAACCCAAGGCTCATTACAGTACCTTATGCTGTAAAAACTCTTTATACACTTCAAAGACTACCCATATGAAATGGCACCCTCATTGCTGAAAAGTACCTCTCGCAATAGCTCAAAGCCCACTATTCCATCTGCTTATCTTTCAAATAGGTTTTTAGATTCTATAGTTGAAGTTTCCTGAGCCAAAGTCTTGCAAAACAAATTCAGGTTTTCCACTCTGAGGTAGAAAAATAGTTCCTTGCAATAACCTTGGCATTTGCTGTCTGGTTAATGTGGCTTTTTAGTGAATTCCTCTATAATCAAGGTTTCCATGGATCTTTTTTATAAGTTAAAATTTTCCAACAATAAAAGTAACACAAGCTTTTTATAAAAGGACTTAGAAGCTGTAAGTGCAGACAAAAGGAAAACCAAATCAGAAGTAAATGCTGTTATCATTTTCCACCTTTCTTGCCGTTTTCTTCTCCACGTTACTTTCATAGTTGGATTGTGCTGTTGATCCAGATTTGTGCCCGCGTTTTCCATTTAGCATTTGAATGTAAGCTTTCCCTCTGTGGACTTTTTTGTGGCCAAAATTTACCCAGAAATGAAGTCTGTGTCTCCAAGGAAGCTCATTCTCAGAAAGGAAAAAATCTGTTCAGTGCAAGGTTATGGGAAAAATGCCTTTTTGGTGGTTTGGGCTGTCCTGGAGTAACTCTTCATTAAATGTGCCAGTACAGTTCTGCTTTTTATCCCGTAATGCGTGAATGATAAAAATGCAAAGCATGCGTGCCGTGTGTGTATCCTTCCATGTACATATGTACATGTGAGTGTGCACATAACTGTGGATACTTTCCCTTCTCGCCCACTCATGCTCACACAGAGATTGTGCCACACCCTTTTAGAATAAGAGTGGTTTCTAAGACAGACAAAAAAGCCCACCTTACAATGATTTTAGTGTTTTATTTTATCTAGTTTTATTGCAAAGGCAGATTTACAAAGAAAAGAGACAGAAAGACCTTCCATCCCCTAGTTCACTCCCCAAGTGGATGCAACAGTTGGAGCTGAGCTGATCTGAAAAGCCAGGGGCCAGTAGCCTCTCCAGTTCTCCCACATGGATGCAGGGTCCCAAGGCTTTGGGCTATCCTTGACAGCTTTCCCTGGCCACAGGTAGGGAGCTGGATAGGAAATGGAGCGTCTGGGACATGAACCGGTGCCCATATAGAATCCTGGCAGATGCAAGGCGAGATTATCGTGCTGCGCCCTATGATTTTAGTATTTTAAAGAGTCAGTTTGACTTTATTCTAATGCTGTGTTATGATCTTCATCTCAGGTATCTCCAGGACGGGAGTGAAATAATTATTAATGACAGCTTGTCGTCCAAGTTAATTTGTTGCTGAGAGAACTAATTATCTATTCCAGGTGGTCTCCATCAGGGTAACAAGACAACCTGTGACAATCGACTATTCGTTTATGATGAACTAATTAAATGTAATTAAACAGATTTGAGTTTACAATACAACTAATTACAAGTAATTAAGGAACATTAGGTTTGTAGTATGCATAGAACAACCACCTTTGAAACCAGGATCTAGTTTTCACAGATTGAACACACATGTTTGTAAAGCAAGCAGGATCGAGCCAGGAAATCTGCCAAGGAAATGCTTTTTAGTGATCCGTCATCGACTTTTAAAAGTCATGGGAGGTGTTATTTAATATTTTAATTCATAAAGTAAGTAGGAGGTGAATTTCCCCAGGCAAGGTCCAACCCACAGAGATGCCAATTAGCTGTGAAGTCACAGAATAGATTTTTTTTTGAAATATTGAAATGCTTTTGAGAGTCATAATGAATAATTTTAATATTGAAAGATATTTTCCAACTAACTGGAATTCACTGTAACATTCCTGTGTATTTAATTGATTTGAAAGCCCAAGTCAGGCGCCCCAATTTCAGTCTATGTTTCCCTTGCGAGTAGCAGCAACCCCCTACTTAGCCATCACTTGCTTCCTCTCGGGAGCCCACATTAGCAGGAAGCTGGAACTGAAATTAGACTTGGGGCTTGAACCCAGGTGCTTGGATATAGAGTGTGAGCTTGCCAAGGGCTGCTTCACCTCAATGCAAATGCCTGCCCCTGCCTTGGCTTTCTCTACCGTCTCTGGGGCATGCAGCAGCTTCATTGTCTTTGCCAAAGAAATGTCAAAGAATAACTCCCAGTTCCAGTGAGATATGCTGTGTAGCCCCCTGAGAGAGTATCATTCTCTTTACTGGTGCATCAGAGAATCGGTTCCCCTGCTCAGCTGCTGGGTTGCTGGCCTAGCCCTTCTCTGGGTGGTTCTACAGGGAGCAGCTGGAAGGCATAGCCATTGTCACTTGCTGTAGTCCACATTAACTTGGACTACAGACACACTGGCTTGGTTTGATTCAAGAAAAGCAACTTTGGGAGTTATTCCATTTGCTTTTCCCTCAGAAAAACCCCAGTTGGGTGGCTGTTGCAATGACAGCTTGGATGAAGTAAGTGGCTGTGGTAAGGAGAGGAGAGTAAGAAAGATGCTTGCAAAATAGAAGGATTCTGGCGACATGCATCTGTGTGCTGATTGGATGTGTCTTGTATAGCCCTTGCAATACTACTGGCCTCACTTACAATTCCTCACAGAACCTTGCAATTTCCTCCTCCTAAATTTTGAAGCTGACATTACTCCCAGGCTAGAACTGTGAGCATCTTGTGTTCTGCCTTGGGGCTCTGTGCCCTTGACAACCTGTTAGACACTTGGTACACATGCTGGGGAGCAACTCTTGACCCATGGTGCTGGAAGCTGATAGACACCTGCTCTTTCCCTTTCCTGCTGGAGCTCGGAGCCATGATTGGTAACATGGCTGAACACCATGAGGTTGTAGGGTGGCCAGCTTCACATTGCCTCCCTGTCGTGGTTTTTATTATTTTATTGTTTCTCTCTGCTCTGTGTGATTTCTGATCCATAATATCTTGCTGCTGAACAAATTGCCTGCATATAAGAGCTTGTCTTCTGCTCTGCTGCAGGGAAAATTCAGGATAACAGGTGTGAAGCTTGGAGAACAGTTGGAGAACAGTGGGCCCAGGAAGAATAGAAAACTGTGGATGTTAGGCAAGCTGGTGAGCTTAGTGTAGGGGTAACTGAATTGGAAATGGCAAGTGGGACTTCGGGCACAGAAAGCCCAGTTAGTACCTCAGTGATGCTACTGCCAGAGCGTCTCTGATTCAGGAACCAGAGTTTCTTTTTCTTTTTCTTTTTTTTAATTAATTAATTTTTTATTGGAAAGGAAGATATACAGAGAAAAAGAGATATATAGAGAAAGATTTTCCACCTGCTGGTTCACTCCCCAAGTGGCTACAATGGCTGGAGCTGAGCTGATCTGAAGCCAGGAGCCCAAAGCCTCTTTCGGGTCTCCCACACTGGTGCAGGGTCCCAAGGCTTTGGGCTGCCCTCAGCTGCTTTCCCAGGCCACAAGCAGGGAGCTGGGTGGGAAGTGGGGCAGCTGGGACATGAACCGGTGCCCATATGTGATGTTGGGCGCATACAAGGTAAGAACTTTAGCCACTAGGCTAGCAGACCAGGCCTAGGGACCAGGATGTTTGAGCTCCCACTTTTAGCTTCTGACTCATGCAAAAATGGTCCCTGAGTTGCTTTTATTTCCCCAGGAATAACAGTTGATATTAGTTATTTATTGAGGTAGAGCAGATTATCTCACAATGTAAAAGCCTTACACAACAAGCGCTTATAGTCGCTCACAGTTTTTGAGTATTAGGAACTTAGGAATGGCTTGCCTGGTGGATCAAGCAGTTGGTGGAGGCCAAGTTGCCTGCTTCCAGCTCCCTCATATTACCGTTCCCACCTGAGCCTCTCCTGGGGCTTTTTACCTGACTCAGCATAGAGCTGGTGATCTGAGAGCTAGATCTCCTAGGAGAGAGCTCCCAAGATACAAGCTGCAGTCTTCTAACCCTAATCTTGGAAGTTATATTCACCATCATCTCTGCCAGTTACTATTGACCACAATGACTAACCCTTGGAGCATCACACAATGGTGTAAATGCTGTGTATTGTTTTTTCTGTAATAATAATGAAGCACTTGATGTTGGGTTTCTTATAAAGAAGAGGTTATTAGCTCACACTTTTGGAGTCTGAAAGTCAGAATAGCATGATGGCCATCCCTGCAGGGTCCCCCTGCTGATCACCTCGTGGCAGATGGCAATAAGGTTGAATCACATGCCTAACAGGGACTACATGGTAAGAAAGGAGGGCAAAGAGGCTGTGGGGGGGGGGCACGCTGCTTTTAAAAAATATTTGTTTATTTATTTGAAAAGTCAGAATTACAGAGAGAGAGAGTGTTAAAGTAAGAGCCAGCGAGGTCTTCCATCTGCTGGTTCACTCCCCAGAAATGGCAGCTGGGTCAGGTCAAAGCCAGGTGCCAGGAATTTCACTTGGGTCTCACACATGGATGTCAGGAGCCAAGAAGTTGGACATCCTCTGCTGTCTTCCCTGGCTACTAGCAGGAAGCTGAATTGGAAGTGGAGCTGTTGGGGCATGGACTGGTACCCAGTTGGGATACTAATATTGCAGAGGGCAACTTTACCTGCTGTGCCACAATACTGGCCCCTGGTCATGGTGTTTTTAAAATGTGTATGTGTTTATATTTACTTGGAAGTTAGAGGGAGGCAGAGTGAGAGAGAGAGAGAGAGAGAGAGAGATTTGCTCTCCAAATGCTTGCAACAGCCTGGGCTGGGTCCAGGTGGATCCAGGAACCAAGAATTCAACTTGGATCTCCCACACAGGTGGCAAGGAATCAAGACTTGAGCCATCACTTGCTGTCTCCCAGGGTGCACATTAACAAGAAACTGAATCATGAGCAGAGCAGACGTTTGAACTTATTCTGACGTGGGATGTGGCCACTGTGTGCAGCACTTTACCTGCTACACCAAACACCTGCTCCCAGGCCTGTTCTTTTACAACTACCCCTTGTGAGATCTGAACCAGGGGTCTCAGGAGAACTGCCTTATCTCTTCTGAGGACAATATCTCCCATGATCTAAGGACCTCCTATTAGGCCTCACATTTTAATGTCACAATACTAGGGACCAAACTTTTAACCCATAAATACTTGTTAGACAAATCATATCCAAGCCAAGCCTCTCCCAGGCATGTTAGCAGGAAGCTGGATGGGAAGTGGAGCAGCTAGCACTGCGATGCTAGCACTGTAGGCAGTGGCTTAATCCATTATGCTACAGAGCTAGCTTCCCATTTCTTGTTTAAAAATGGTTATCTTATTATACAAGCAAAGTATGTCTGTGGTTGAAAGAGTCAAACATTACAGATGAATTAAATGGAGACTAGAATTATTTCTAATGTCCTACTTCCAAGTATCGTTTGTGTGATTGCAGTGTTTGTTTTCCTAATGCTTAGCAACTGTATTTATTTATTAAACATTTGTTTGTTTTTATTGGAAAGGCAGATCAGATTTATGGAGAGAAGGAGAAACATGAGAGAAAGATCTTCCATCTGCTGGCTCTCTCCCCAAAGGGCTACAATGGGCAGAGCTGAGCTGATCTGAAGCCAGCAACCACGAGCTTTTCTGGGTCTCCCATGCAGGTGCAGGGTCCCAAGGCTTTGAGCCATCCTCTACTGCTTTCCCAGCCATGAGCAGAGAACTAGATGGGAAGTGGAGTATCCGGGACATGAACCAGCAGCCATACGGGATCCCAGTGATTGTAAGGTGAGAGTTTAGCCATTGAGGCATTGTGCTAGGCCCAGCAACTGTATTTAATAACTGTAAATAGTATACTTTACTATACCCTCCACCTGTATTCTGACTTCCCGAATGTGTTATGTAATGATTCTTAATTCTTTCGTTGATTCTTTTCTTTTTTTTAAAAAAATCTTTTGTTGGTTATTTTCATAGTATAAAGCATGTACTGAAACATATGAAATATTTTATTCATATTTTCGAGAGGTGGAGAGATAGAAGCACTCACAACAGATACATTCACACACACACACACACAGAGCTTCCATGTACTGGTTTGTTCTCCCCAGATGTGGAATGGCTGGGCCTGCACCAGGCTAAAGATGGGAGTGAAGATCCTGGCATGGGTCTCCCACCTGAGGGAAGGGACCCAGTCATCTGAGCTATAACTCGGCACTGTCTTCTAGGATCTGTGCCGTCAGGAAACTGCAATCAGGAATCAAACCAGGGCACACATGGTAAGCAGGTAGAGGCTTAACCTGTTAGGCCGTGGCGCTGCCCCCAAGATTGTAAAGATTGTAAACATTATTAATCAAAGTCAGATTAAAGGAGTAATAGAGCTGACAGAAGTCAAGAGAGGAGAGAAATGTTACTGAGTTTCTCATAAGTTGAGTCAAAGGCCCTTTTTATATATGATAAATGAAA
Organism: Ochotona princeps; assembly: GCF_030435755.1. Classification (NCBI taxonomy): domain Eukaryota; kingdom Metazoa; phylum Chordata; class Mammalia; order Lagomorpha; family Ochotonidae; genus Ochotona; species Ochotona princeps. The sequence goes on from NC_080844.1 coordinate 27,839,883, forward strand.
AATATATGTTTAGCTGCCAGTACTGTAGTGTCCCTGGTTAAACTGCTGCTTGCAGTGCAGGCATTCCACACTGGAGAGCCAGCCCAACCCCCACCAGTCCAATTCCAATCCAGCTTCCTGCTAATATTCCTGAGAAGGCAGGGGGAGCTGGCCCAAGTCGTTGGTCCCCTGCCACCTCAGTAGGAGTCTAGGATGGAACTGTAGTTCCTGGCTTGCTCTCTCTCTCTCTGCCATTTATCTACTCAAATAAATGTAAAATTAATTTTTTAAAAACACTAGATGTGTAGTAGCAGCCATTTAGATTAGTGATTAAGACAACTGCTTTGAGAATACCTGAAGTCAGCTCTCCAGAGACTCAGAGGAAGGGAGTGGCTGATTAGCACAACAGTGGACTCCGGCAGCCTAACAGTTCCCAAAACAGACTTACTCTACTGTGGGAATATGCTAGTCTAGATGTCTTTTCTTAGAAGGAGTTGGGCTTTACAGTGAAGAAAATTTTCAAACTCAGCTACCATTTAGTTAGGAATAATAACCACTGGGACAAGCATTTAGCCTACTAGTGAAGATACTGCTGAAGACATATACTTAGCACAGCAGAGTAGCTGGTGCTGGTACCTGGCTCTGGTTCCTGACTCTGTCCTGCTAATGGAGATCTGGGAGGCAGCAGTGATGTTTCAAACAGCTGGGTTCCTGCCACACAAGTGGGAGACCTGGATTGAGTACCTGGCGTCCCAGTGGTGCAGTTCTGACCCATGTAGTCATTTGGCGAGTGAACCCATGAATGAGGGGCTCCTGTTTTCTCTCTCCCTAAAACAAACAAAAATGATACTGAAAGCACCCCAAAACAGAAATGATATCTTTTTACTAAGCATTGTGTGTATTCCAGAGATTTGACAAGTTGTCTTTCCCTCAAGCAGTTCTGAAAGGTCGTCAATGATGACTCCGTTGTATAAAGACACAGCCCTAGGGAGCTAAGACAGCTGTTCCCAGGTCACAGTCAGTCAGTTCAAAACCAGGATTTGGGCGCAGAGCAATGGTGGCTCCAAGTGTTTGCTTCAGTCTACGGCCATGCCACCCTGAATGCGCCCGTTTTCATCTGATCTCAGAAGCTAAGCAGGGTCGGGCCTGGTTAGTGCTTGGATGGGAGTCCAAGTCTTTGCTTCAGAAGGACTTCTTCCATGGTTTGACAAAAGATGATGAAATAACTGCTACATTAAAAAAACTTTAAAATTTAAAAACCGTTTTCTCAGTTATGCAAAAAATGTGTTTTCAAAGGAGCATTTGGTATAATTCTCATTTTTCCTCATCTACAATACTATTTTAAGAGACCAAGACCTGCTGTTTGTTGGGAAGAAAGCTGGTACAGAATTTTGAGGGATTTGGTTGCAGATAGATTGATCTGTAATGTTGTGGCAAGAAAGGAGACTTTTTGTTTTCTTGAAATGGACTAAGTTTGAGTTATTCCTGAGGGAAAAAAAATTAGAGTAAAACACTGTTCTGAGTAGTAAAGTGGCAGTTGGACAACTTTGGTAGCAAAAGATTGTTATCAAGATCTGCAAGCGTTCAACAGATACTGTAGGGGTACAGGCTAAGAGAAGACAGTAGCTTGCTTGTCAATGAAAATTATTTTGAGCAGACATAATATCAGTGTTAAATGTACTAAAAAAATCAAAAGAAACAAAACAAATTCAGTGGTCTGTTTTGAAATAAAAGGTTAAATAAATTATGTTGGGCCAGGTGTGGTAGCCTAGCGGCTGAGCTCTTTGCCTTAAAAGCACCAGGATTCCATGTGGGTGCCGGTTTTAATCCCGGCAGCCCCGCCTCCCGTTGAGCTCCCTGCTTGTGGCCTGGGAAATCAGTTGAGGATGGCCCAAAGCCTTGGGACCCTGCACCTGTGCAGATCTGGAAGAGGCTCCTGGCTCCTGGTTTTGGATCCGCTCAGTTCCGGCCATTGCAGCCACTTGGGGGGGAATGAATCAGCAGATGGAAGGTCCTCCTCTCTATATCCGACTTTCCAATAAAAAAATAACTCTTTAATAAATAAATAAATAATAAACAAACAAATAAATTATGGTGCCATTTTAAGTGAAATCTGTTGTGCCTCTGAACAGTTATGACTTCCACAAACTACTGATTTTTACTCTGTAGAAACTTCTGCCCATGCAACTGCATCAACAGAATCTGTAATGTGAATAACGCTTCACTCTGCGTTTTGTGATTTCCTAGTCAGTATGCCCATTTCTCCAAGAAAGTCCGTTTCTGAATCTATTGCTATATTTGGCTTGCACGCCCCCTACTGGCAGAACCAATTATTATTTCCGATTTTTGCAGTTATTACCATTGCTCTTCTTATGTATGCTAAGTCCCCAAATTCTTTGTCTTTGAAAACCAATACTGGGATTAACTTTTTTTTTGCCGGGGGGTGGCGGGGAAGATCTGTTTTATTCATTTGGAAGGCAAAATTAAAGAGGAAAAGAGAGGGAGAGGGAGAGAGAGCTTCCATCTGTTTGTTCATTCCCCAAATGACCAGATTGAAGCCACAAGCTGGGAGTTTCATCTTTCATGTGAATGCAGAGGCCCAAGCATTGGGTCCTCCTCAGCCTCCCTCCTCGGCACGTTAACAGCGAGATGGATCAAAGGTGGAACTGCCGGAACTCCAGCCAGTGTCCACATGGGCAGCAATGTAACCCGCCACAATGCGTGTCCCAGTTCTTTGGAATTTAATTTGACATTCTGCCAGAGGATGAAAGGGAAGACGAATATGAATAGATTCAACATACGGAAAACACTTTGCAGGTGATGACTTCCTTTATACACCTTTCTTTCATACTTGTTCGGAATAACTGTTCCCTAGGCTGCAGACCAAATAAAAATTCATATTCAGAGCTGTGAGATTTTAGTTGTAATTAACTGATTCTATTTGAATGTTAATGACTTCTCTTCTTACGTAGCATTTCATAAGGTTTACTAAGTGCAAATTTAAAAGCGGATTTAGGAATGAGCCTATCAAAACTGTGTATTTTTAAGAGATTTATTTATTTATGTTGGAAAGGCAAGTCAGATTTACAGAGAGAAGGAGATAGAAGGATCTTCCATCTGCTGGTTCACTCCCCAACTGACCGCAATGCCCAGATCTGGACCGATCTGTAGCCAGGAGCCAGGAGCTTCTTTTGTGTCTCTCACATGAATGCAGGGTCCCAAGGCCTTGGACCATCCTCTGCTTTTTTCCCAGGCCACAAGCAGGGAGCTGGAAGGGAAGTGGAGCATCCTGGACACAAACAGGAGCCCATATAGAATCCTGGCACATGGAGGCAAGGATTTAGCCACTAGGCTATCATACTGGGCCCAATCAATCTTTCATACAGTAGTTTTGTTTAGTAAGATAAGATTGTTGATGATAAACACTTAGGAAAAACTATGACCCAAAACAAGATCCTTTTAGGTAAAAGGAGTTCCTTTGGAGGCATGGGTAGGATCTGTCCACATCCAAAAAGCATTGTCATGAAGCAGACTCCCCTCTGCTTTCACAGAAACTGACAATTATCAGGTGAATTTTAGAATTATGAAGAAAAATTTAGTAACAGATCATGGCCAGGGAATGGATGGATGCTGAAATGAATTGCACATGGAGGTTGGGAAAATTGATTGCTTACCTCTGTCTTTAAATTCACATCTTCCTCCTCACATTTGTTTAAATTTTTCTGTCCTTGTGCTCTGGGTGCTTGTTGAGAATGAATGAGTTAGTTGATAATTGAGACTAGATACTCTTTCGTTGGGAATCATTGATCAATTATGCCAGATTGCTTGGCAGGAGGACTCAAAGTGTTGACTTCTCTGAACAAACAGGCTCTCACAACTTTTGAAAGCAATTAACCAAGAAAACCTGGCCTTTCAGAATGTTTCAGTGCCGTTCATGAACAAGGAAGGGCAGGAACAGAGTAGGAAGGAGCTGGCATTGTGCTGCAGCACTTTAAGCCACTGCTTGCAAAGCTGGCATTCCTTATTGGAGTGCCAGTTCCAATCCAGCTCCTTCTCACGTGCCTGGGAAGTCAGTGGCTCACGGGCCATCTACTTGTGTCCTTGCCACCCCTGTGGGAGATCCAGATGCAGTTCCTGGCCCTGGGTTATTGGCCTGGTCCAGCCTCTGCTGTTACAGGTATGTGGGGAGTGAACCTGTGGATGAAAGATGCCCTGTTGCCTTGCCTCTCTATCTGCTAATTAAGCTGAGTAAATTAAATCTTAATAAAAGATCTAACTAGATGGTATAGAAATGGGAGGGGTGAAATAACATGCCTGTTTACCGCATAAAAGTAAAGTACAGTCATCCCTCAGCATCCACAGGGAATTGGTTGCAGGACCACCAAGAGACACCAAAATCTGCAAATGCTCTGGTCACCTCTGTAAAATTGGCATTGCACTTGCATATAATGTATGCATATCCTTCTGTACGCTTTAAGTCATCTCCAGGTGATTTACAATAGCCAACTCTGCTGTTAAGGAAATAATCGTCAGACAAAGGTCTGCACATATTTAGTAGACACAATCTTTCTTTAGCATATTTTCCACCCCTTGTTGAGCTGGATTTGCAGGTATGGAACCCTCAGATACAGAAGCTCAGCTGTGCATCTCTTACGCTTCCTTCCAGCATCCTTATTTTGTAGGAATTACTGCTCCTTCAACATGGGCATTCTGGTGGGGTTGCCAGTTATACACCTTACCTGTGACCACTAATGAAGAAGGGTTATGTGGTAGACACCTGACTTAAGCAAGGCCAGTTAGCATCTTCTGCAAATCTGAATATCTGGGGCACATGTTCGGCTAGAGAGTGTGTGGAATGGGCCAGCAGGTGCCTGCGCTGAACCTTCCTTCTGTGTGTCCTCTGGCTGTGAGGTGTGGCATTTCCTTCACAAATTTTGAGCTTCTTCAAAATATTTGCAATAACTCCCTCTTTTTTACAGAATAGAGTGATATAAATCGCATTGTTTATTTTATGAGAAATCCCTAACAAATAGTTTCACGTAGGTTCTGGCAGAAATTCAGTGTCGTGTCTTGCATGAAGCGTGAAACTCTGTAACCCCATGTCTCTAGCTGGCCAGGAGTGATCTGCCTTCTGCCATCTGCTGGGGGCAATTTGTGCCATCCTTGTACCACTGGAGCTCAGAAGGTGGCATCAGGGAGCTTAGTGGAGCCACAAAGGGTAGCTCAGTGCTTCCTGAAGCGCATTGGGACGCACATTACTGCTTTGAGAAACTGTGCACAACAAAAGCACTGAACGCTCAGCTGAGACAGACAACTCTAAGGACCCACAACGATGGAAAGACAGTCTCTTCAATAACAGTGTTGAGATAATCAGATGTCTAAAAATATAACAATGAAATTGAACATTACTGTATAAAAAATCAACTCAAAGTGCATTCATATTTAAGCATAACACCTATAAATGTAGTAGAACTTAAGCAAACACATTGGGAAAAACCTTTTTCATATTGGTTTGGCAATGTGACCAAAAAGGATATAGGCGACAAAAGCAAAAAACAAATAAATGGGATGATATTGAACCAAATGCTCGTCACAGCAAAATAAAGAATGAAGAGAACAAACAGGATGGAAGAAGATGCTTTCAAAGCAGGATAAAGGGTCAACATCCAAGAAATGAGGAAACAAAATTCAGTTTTGAGACGACAAAGAAGCTGATTTTAAAACTGGATGAAGGATGCAGGTGGACACCTGTGCAGAGGGATGGCCAAGAGGTGTGTGGAGGGTGTTCAGCACTGTTGGTCATCAGCGACACGCAAGCCAAGTCACGGTGAGCTGTGATTCATACACGTTACAGTGTGTGGTGATCATTTCATTGTCTAGCTCTGTCTCATGTGTTTTAAATGTGTAAGTTTAGTTTTTATTTGTTAATAATGCCTAGACAAAACCAGAAAAAGATGAATAATGAGCTCCCATCTTATGAAAACTGTATTCATGTAAAGGGAGTGAGAATTTGTCATTTATTCATGCCATTTTATTTAAAATTATTTTACCTTTATCACCCATAAAGAGACTAATCTATAGAAGATATTAAGCTTTGGAGCAGCAGAAATCTAGATGTCCCACATATTTATGTTTGTTTGGTCATATTAATAATTTTAATTCTTAAAAGTGAAAAGAGACTTCAGGTCTCCTCCCGCTTGGGAATTTAGGGATGCTGTTTTTTGTGCCCTAGAACTGAAATGGAATCATGGGATAGGTCTGGTCAGAAAACACGTATGGGTGTGATGTGTGGCTCTGGTGTGTCCAGTGTGATCTCCTGTTCTCTTCCCCGTGCTTAGCCGTCTTGTAGACACCATGTGTGAGATAACAGAACAGCATGGGTTAAGCACCCTGAATTGTTGAGTCACAACATAGGGCAGAGGTCTTGGAGCATCCCCAGAATGCACAGTGGAATTGGTTTCCGTGCAAAAATAACTTGTATGTGTTTGAGTGAGATTTGCGATTGATTTGCCACTGAAGCATCATTTTGCAAAAGCTGAGTAGTACACTTATATGGGTGGTGTTACTCATTATAAATATGACAAATAACAGGAGAAAGCCAATGCTAAGAGTTAACCCTTACTGAGCACTTGTTATTCAATCACCTGTTAGGACTTTTTTTAGTTATGTTGGTCAAGTGCAATAACAACCTATTTAATAAATGAGATAACTGAGACAGATAAATTTAACAATTTGTCCAGAGTTGCAGAGTTCAGAAGGTTTAGAAGCTGAGATTTAAACTTGCACCTTATAATAAATTAATAATTTTATTGCATTTTATCAGATAATAAATTAATAATCCAGTTACTTCCTGATCATGCTGCAGAGGAATCTGGATTATTTCCATAATTGCAATGTTCAAAGTAGGTGCCAGAGTGAATTTGGTTCTAAGGTACTGTGTGAAATATGTTTTAGAGGAGCGTGGTGGGCTTTGCCTTTGGAAAATTCCTGGTTCATGTGATCTGCTTTGTTTTTATAGTTCCTGTATGCTGGATAGAGCAGGATGAGAGCAAAATCTTTGGAAGAGTGGCAATTCTGATGTGAATAATATCTTGTCATTTAATAGTGGGCACAGCCAAGAATAGTTCGCCAGTGAGTACGTTGTGTTTCATCTATGTGCCTTCGGGGCGGGGCGTTTGTCTGATTAAGGGTATGAACTGAGCCTAGCTCTCCTCTATGAGGAGCAAATTCCGAAGTCCTGGCTTCACTCATCCACAGTTTTTATGACTTCCTAGGAAGCCATGGTTTAAATGAAGATGAAATCTTTTACTTTAAACATTTGCTTTTGATAATAAAATGTAACCAGGACCTTAACCAATCAACTGGAAAATTATTTTACTCTATATCATTTAAGGTGTTAACTGGTATTGTTTGCTTTGGGGACATTTTATATTTTGGTTTGAGAAATGCAGCTGATCCTTATATCTGTGGGCTCTGCTTTCTCGGATCAGCTACTCATGAACTGAAACAATTAAAAATGAAATTGCATCTGCACTAAGTATATGCAGACTTGCCCTGTGTCATTGTTCTCTAAACAGTACTGTGTGGGAACTATTTGTATAGTGTTTATACTGTGTTAGATATCGTGGGTAATCTTGATGTGATTTGATGTCAAAGGGAAGATGTGCATAGATTCTAGGCAAATACTACAGCACTTTGCAGAAGCAGGCCGAGCAGCCGCAGATAACTGTACGAGTTCAGGGAACTAATCCTTTGCAGATACCAAGAGATGACTGGATTGTTTAAGCAATGTGAATTCTTCAAGGTGCCCCGGAGAAGTGGCTGATTCCAGTTTGTGGACAGGAAAATATACAAAGTGAAATGGGACATCGGCTTGAGCCAGAAAGTCATGGAAATGTTCAAAGATGAACGAAAGTATGTCAAAATATTTATGTCAACTTGAAGGTGCTCTTATTGCTCAGAGTAGGGTCATACTTGAGCAAAGGGGAAAGGGGTGTGGACACAGAGCCTGTTGGGGAAGGTGCCTGTGTCCCACCCTGGGGCGCCTGGGCTTCTTTCCTAGTTCTTATTGGCTCCAGATTCCTATGAGCTGGGAGCTAATGGTGATATCTCAGCTTCAGTGGGCTCCTGCCATCCACAGCGGGGACCTGGATTGTGCTGCTGGCTCCTGGCTCCTGGTGCAGTGCAACCTGGCTGTTGTGGCATTTGAGGGAGTGAATAGGTAAATAATTAATACATAAGAGTGAAATAAAGACCGCAACTAGTTGTAAAAAGAGAAGAGAATTAAGACTTGCTTGCTTCCACTCCATTCCTATACAGTGACATTTTATTCTGAAACGGATCAGCAGCCGGGAGGTGGAACTGCTTGTCTTACCTCTTTAGGAAGGCCAGTGGTTCCTCCGGCTGCAGAGGGAAGCCTGTGCTTCAAGGAGGAGGACTGGCGCATAAATGTGGTATGGTATAAATACTTAGCTGTTATTTTGCATACTTCAGAGAAATACTTGACTATATTGGCTCCAAAAACCTTCAAGTGAGAAGATTTGGCAACTAGAATATTGGTATAATATGAAGATATCAGGGCACAGTTTTGTTGATTGCTAATGGGAAAACGCACTTTTAAAATGTGAACATTTTGGGCCCGGCGTGATAGCATAGTGGTGGCTAAAGTCGTCATCTTGAAGGCGCCAGGATCACATATGGGTGCCGCTTCTAATACCGGAGGCCCCGCTTCCCATCCAGCTCCCTGCTTGTGGCCTGGGAAGGTAGTCGAGGACGGCTCAAATCTTTGGGACCCTGCACCCGTGTGGAAGACCCGGAAGAGGATCTTGGCTCCTGGCTTCAGATTGTCTGGGCTTCAGCTGTTGTGGCCACTTGGGGAGTGAACCATCAAAAGGAAGATCTTCCTCTCTGTCTCTCCTCTCTGTATATCTGCCTTTCCAATAAAAAAAAATAAATCTTTAAAATGTGAACATTTTGTGGTCTCCACCTTCACTGAGTGGACAAAATTCTCATTACTAAGCAGGAGACCATCTTATCTATTTCTTCTGATATGATGAAATATAAACTACCTGATATACATATGATATTTTTATTAGTGATGTTTAGGCTGAATCTAACTAAGCCTCTACTCCTGACCTAACTTCTGGTTTATAAAGAAAAAAAAATGGTAATAACACATAGAAGTTCAATAATATTACTGCAGATCATTGAAATTCAAGCCACAGGCCGTTCTGCAGGATGGCAGCTCATTTCTCTGCCCCAAAGTCAATGTTATGAAAAAAAAGGATTAACACAATTATCAATAGAACAGAAAAACATGTACATTTTGATTAGACTTTCATAGTTAACCTAATGAATTTGGCTCAACAAAAGCAAAAATAAAAATAAAAACCCAACTTTCGGGTGGTTTTGGATGTCGTGAGAAAATTATTAATTTTCTTAGGTATACTAAGGTATTAAGGCTGTGTAGGAGTATGTTTTTTTCTTTTAGGAGATATAGTCGGAAGTGTTCAGACATGACGAGAAAAGTGGTATGATATCTCTAAATGATTCAACAAAAATATTAATATATAAACATGTAATCGAAAAAAGCAAATATGGAAATTATTAATAATTATTGAATCTTAAGTTTTCTAGCACAAGTTTTAGAAGTATTTTATTTTAAGAGCATTTCTGGAAATTTGATGTTTCTAAAGATCTTCACTTAATGGGAAATCCACTGTAGACTTTACTACTTTCTTTGCTGTCAAGTTCTTGAACTATATTAAGCTTCAATTTCCACATTTCTATACAATGGAGATAGCAGTAATATCTATTTCAGAGGGAGATTGAAAGAATAACAGATAAAATATTTCAGTAAAGCCTGATAATTATGTATTATAGCCTGATAATTATATATCATAGCCTGATGTCATATATCATAGCCTGATATGATATATCATTGACCTCATAAGTTTCTTTTTTTTTTAAAGATTTATTCATTTTATTACAGCCAGATATACACAGAGGAGGAGAAACAGAGAGGAAGATCTTCCGTCCATTGATTCACTCCCCAAGTGAGCCGCAATGGGCTGATGCGCGCCGATCCGAAGCCAGGAACCAGGAACCTCTTCCGGGTCTCCCACGCGGATGCAGGGTCCCAATGCATTGGGCCGTCCTCAACTGCTTTCCCAGGCCACAAGCAGGGAGCTGGATGGGAAGTGAAGCTGCTGGGATTAGAACCGGCGCCCATATGGCATCCCGGGGCTTTCAAGGCGAGGACTTTAGCTGCTAGGCCACGCCGCTGGGCCCGACCTCATAGGTTTCTAAAGAACTCTTTGTTATGATTACTTTTAAAATATTTCAGTAAAGCCTGATATCGTATATCATAGCCTGATATCATATATATTATAGGCTGCTAAAGAGCTCTTTGTTACGATTACTTTTATAATTATTATTTGAACTGGCTCCATTATCCAGTGAGGAGCGAACCTATCAGGCTTTTTTTTTTAAAGATTATTTTATTTTTATTGGAAAGTCAAATATACAGAGAGGAGGAGAGACAGACAGGAAGATCTTCTGTCTGATGGTTCACTCCTGAAGTGGCCATAATGACCAGAGTTGAGCCGATCTGAAGCAAGGAGCCAGGAGCTTCTTCTGAGTCTCCCACGTGGATGCAAGGTCCCAAGGCTTCGGGCTGTCCTTACTGCTTTCCCAGGCACAGGCAGGGAGCTGGATGGAAGTGGAGCAGCTTGGATTAGAACCAGCCCCCATATGGGATTCTGGTGCATGTAAGGTGAGGACTTTAGCCACTAGCCTTCCACACTGGGCTCCCCATCAGGCTTTTTTGCTTCATATTTTTTGGAAGTCATGTATGTACCTTACATTGTATCTTCCCTACAGTGCATTTCTAACACCGTAAGCTGTCTCAGAGGGCTATGATACCAAGGAAGATTGTGAAATCAGAAGCTGGGTGACCGTCATTGGTGGACAAGAGATTAGGTGTTGGGCCCTGTGTCGTGGCCTAGCGGCTAAAGTCCTCGCCTTGAACGCCCCGGGATGCCATATGGGCGCCGGTTCTAATCCCAGCAGCTTCACTTCCCATCCAGCTCCCTGCTTGTGGCCTGGGAAAGCAGTTGAGGACGGCCCAATGCATTGGGACACTGCATCCGCGTGGGAGACCCGGAAGAGGTTCCTGGTTCCCGGCTTCGGATCGGCGCGCATCAGCCCATTGCGGCTCACTTGGGGAGTGAATCAATGGACGGAAGATCTTCCTCTCTGTCTCTCCTCCTCTCTGTATATCCAGCTTTCCAATAACAATAAAATCTTAAAAAAAAAAAAAAAGAGATTAGGTGCAGAAATTCCCCCTTTTGTCAAGGGCAGCTCTGTGATTCACGTTCTGCGAGACATTAGACCCGAGTGAAGGGACTGGATAGGAGCTGAAGGAAGAAGTCCAGTGCCAAGGTCAGAGCCAGTTCTGGCAATGTTTTCTGATTGAGAAACAGGATTGGAAAAAGGCATAATGTACCCAATGGGGAGCTGAGTGAGGGATGAGATGGAAGCCCAGGGGCTCAAGTGGCAGCTGGGCTCTCAGGAGAGCAGGGAGTCCCATGCCGGGATGACTTCGGCTGTTTGTGATTTGTTGGCCTGTCCGCATCGTGACATGGAAGCACTTTATCAAGCAGCCTGGGAGCAAGCACAGCTTCATATCTGCTTTCTCTGGGGCATTGTAAGTCACTCTTCTTAATCCTGTCCCAATTCGTATTCCTTGCAAGTGGCTCTGAAGCAGTGTTAGTTCACCAAACAACACTTTAGTCTTCTTTAGGTGACTTGAAAAACCTAGAGGAGAAATGAAGTTTCTGTCTCATCACGGACGATGCTGTACGTCACTGTCTAAAAGTAGTTGTTTTATGGTTTCGTGTGGAATGGGTGCGATTTTCCCCTGTGAGATAATGCCAACAGTAGGCTTTGTGATTCAGATGTGCATTTAATGCAAGACTTTCCCTAGGCAGAGTCACTGCTAATCTGGAGAGGGCCATGGGAGTCCTTACTTGGCACTTTTTACCGGCAGTGTTGATGATGTGGTCTGAAGGTCGCAGAGGGTGTGTGTGTGAGCTTGGGTCATGGATTCAGCCTCTCTGAGGCTTAGTTTCTCGGCACAGCAGAGGGTGTACGTGAGCGTAGTGAGCAGTCACGGGGCAAGGGTTCAGCTTCTTCTCTCTCCTGTACACTCCTCCTCTGACTCACAGTGGGAAGGGTTATGGGCTGAGCTCTCCAGCTCCCCTGATATCGTTTCAACATGTTTCCTTTATGTCTGGCAGGATCATTACTTGGGACTTAAAAAGTCTTCACCAGAATTCTGGGCGCTGGCGGAAATACACAGGTGGCTGGTCACTGTCTTAAAGACCCAGAACTTCTAACAGTGGAAAATAAAATCTATGAATGTGTTTTGTTTCTACTTCCTGTGCCCCTAAGTCTATCTCTATGATATGTGGCTAAAAGGATCTTTCAGGAGTAGTTAAAGAAAGACAGGTGTTTTTCTTCTTTCTTTTTCTGCCTCGCTAGTCCTTTCTCCATCTTGTCTCCATCTGTGTTTCAATTGCTGCTTACATTTGCAGCAATATTCTCTTTATGAAGCATTTGTATATGCAAACTCATTTCCATAAAGGTGTCCTGGAACAGCAGGATTTTCAGTTCATATTTTATGTAGGTTGTCATCTACAGCCATATGACTTTCTGTAACTCCCGGTGGAGGTAATTAAAAAAAGATGTACCTGGAAGTTGGGAAAGGAGGAGGGAGGCAAACCAGGTGGCAACATAGGAGTTGGAGTTTTTGCAGTGTAGCCTTGGGGAAGAGCCAGGAAGCTGAGGCAAGGAACACCTGAGCCAGAGGTGGGGCGTGGGGAGCTGCTGCTGGGAGGAGAGCTGTGTTCAGGCCAGGGAGCTGTCAGCCCCAAGGTACCACCACAGACCCAGAGCATGGATGGGAAATCTGAGAGGTATAAGTTTTGTTATAAGAAAAGCTAACTCATCTATATAAAGATTTAAAATATATATATATATATATATATTTGTTTTATTTAAAATTCAGAGTTTCAGAGACAGATGAGAGAGAGTGAGAAAGATTTTCCATCGGCTGTTTCACTCCTTAGATGATCAGAGTGACCAGAGCTGGGCCAGGCTGAGGTCAGGAGGTGCGTACAGGTTTCCCGTGTGGATGACAGGAGCCCAAGAACTGGGGTCGTCTTCTGCTGCTTCTCCAGGTGTGTCAGCAGGGAGCCGGATTGAAGGTGGAGCATCCTGGACTGGAACTAGTGCCCACATGGGATGCAGGCATCGCAGATGGTGACGTAATCAATTATGTCACAACACTGGCCCCTCACAGATTCTTCATATCAAATTTAGATAATTAGGGATACTAATGGCAGGCTACTTCATAGTCTCCTCTTCCTTAGTAACAGAAGCGTCTCTTGCTTGTTTAAACCAAATTTATTTTCTTTTATGATTTGAGAGTGCCCCACATGGGTGACAGGAGCCTATATGAGCCATTCGTTCAGCCTCCCAGTGTGCATATTAGCAGGAAGCTGGAATGAAAGTGGAGCTGGAATTCGGCCCCGGTATCCTAAGATGAGAAGTGAGGTCCTAAGCTGATGGAGATGGCAGTGCACTGTCTAAAAACTGTGTTTCAGCTCCTCCTTGGAAGTTAGAGTAGATGCATGACTAATTCTGCCCCAAGGGTGTAGGTGCAAGTCACTGGGTACGTGGGAAGTACCTTCAGCAGAGGGCTGACTCATCTTGCAAGCTTCCCGTTTCCTATCTGAAACAGAGTTTGGCGGTTGAATTTCAGCAGCTGTCCTGTGACTAATATAGGCGGCTGAGGCCTTGATGATGTCATGGATTTACCACGTCAGTGTTCAAGATAATATTGTTCTGACACCTGTTAAAATGGCAAAGAAGACTTGACTGAAAATGGTCACCCTAGGGATTCACTCTTTTGCAACAGAGGAAAGGGATCTGGCTGCTGGTCAGTGTGAGGAAGGACAAAAGGGAATTTATAGCTAAGGGGCAGAGTGAGTGGAAAGTCACAGAGGAGGTGTCGAGTGGAGGGAACTTTTACTTGCTGGTTTAATCCGATTCTTGCTGAAGGGACTGGGATGATCAGATACCAAGGGTAGAGGGTGCTGGTCTAGACTAACTTAATGGGATTCTTGCTAATTCTGAGCAATGTGGGCCTGGCCAGGGCAGGATAGGGGCCTCAGATGAGGCCCAGTAAACAGGAGGGCTGGGAGGAGCCTAACATCTGACCCAGAGGTGATTTCGTCATTCAGAGCCTCTTTTACAGAGGAATTCACAGGAGCAAATGAGGACCCCCAAACTCACAAACTCATGTGTGTCACTTTGCATGGAGGAACAGATGCTAAAAGAGACAAGTGCTTTGTTTCGTATCAGAACATTTTGTTTTTCATTTTTTAATTGTTATTATCATTTTATAATACAGTTCCATAGGCCCTGGGGTTTTCCTTCTCCCTCATTGATTCTGTTTCTCCACCGAGTTCTCCCATATCGTTACAACAGTTTAGTTCCTCCTAAACAGTCATAAGTCCATCATTGCAGGCATGGACAATGGCAACGGATCCAGCATCCTGTTGTCATGACACATCCAACAGTTTCACTTGAAGTCCAACCTTGATCCGGGAGTAAAGGTAAACCCTGCACTGTATCCTCCCATCTGGACATGACAGTCTCACTACAGAGTCACCATGCATCCCTCCCAAGTGAAAAGTCACAACAAAAATCAACAACAGGAAGAACAACAGAAATTTACAACGCCATGAAGTTAAACAACATGCCCCCAGATATGACAGTTTCCAATACACAGTTACTATACATTCCCTTAAATGAAAAGCCACAAAACAAAGTCAATAACAGGAAGAAAAAAAAAAGAAATTACAATGCCATCAAGTTAAATAACATGCTACTGAATGACTAATGTGTCACTGAAGAAATGAAAAAGAAAATCAAGAACTTTCTTGAAGAGAATGATGCCACTGTATGATCTATGAGTGAAGAATTTAATGAGGAAAAAGTGTTCTGGAGAAATGAAACTTGAAAACATCAAAATCTATGATATACAAATTCTCATTTTTGTGGCTGAGATGTATCCCCTGTATGCAACAAATAGGTTGCTTTTTTTTTAATCCAGTCTGCTAATCTATGAAGTTTGATTGATGACTTTAGCCTATTTACATTTTGGGTTAATATAAATAGGTGATAGTTTGGTCCTGTCATTTTAGCAATGGACTGTTCATTGATTTAATCTTCTGTTGTCATTTTACTGGGATGGTTATCAAACTTGACTTTGGTTTTACTAGGTGCTATTCTTTTTTTTCTGACAAGAGAACATCTTTAAGTATCCTTTGTAGGGCAGGTTTGGAAGAGGCAAATTCTTTTAACTTTTCTTTACTGTGGAAGAATTTTATTTCATTTTCAAAGACAAAGACAAAGGAAAGCTTTGCTGGGTATGTTATTCTGGGCCAACAATTTTTCCATTTTAGAATCTGAAATATGTTACTCTATTCTCTTCTGGCCTGAGGAGATTCCTGTGAGAGGTCACCTGTGAATTTAATTGGCATTCCTCTGTATGTCAATTGATTTTTTTCATGTGCACATTCAAGGATTTTTTCCCTTATGTTAAATTGAAGAGTGCTTGATTATGATGTGTCGTGGTGAAGATTACTTTTGGTCAATCCTGTTGGGAGTGTTGTGTCTCTCCTGGATGCTGTTTCCCAATTTTTGCTCTAGATTAGGGAAATTTTCTTTTATTATTCCATTTTAAGCCCAGTTTCTCTTTTTGCACCTTCTGTAATTCTCATAACTCTTCTATTTGGCCTTTTAATAGTTTCTCTTAATTCTTGAATACTTTTTTTTTAGCTTGACACAGCTTTGCTTCCAGGTTTTTGATTATTTTTCCTTTGTGATAAGAAATTTTTTTTAAATTTTGAGAGTCTTTCTTCTTCCTCATTCATTCTGTTAATACTTTCCATTGAATTTTTAATTTGCTCTATTGCATCCTTCATTTCAAATAATTTGGCTTGATTTTATTTAGTGTTGCTTTTTGCTGTGTGACATATTCCTTAAATTCCTGCATGTGGTTCTCATCATTGATAAGAAACTTTATAACAAGTGTTTTGAATTCTGTATCCCCTGTTTTCTCGATGTATTTCTCAGTTAACTCTGAAGTTGGCAAAAGCTTTTGTTCCTTTGCAGGGGAGTCTTCAGTAATGTTCATTTTGCCTCTGTCTCTTCTACTCTTGTTCGTGATGCTTCTGGATATCAGATTCTTCTGCTTAGGGCAGCTTTCTCAGCTGTGCCACTCATAGGTCTACAGTTCAGTTTTACTTATTGTGGTTGGTACATGGCTGTTTATTTGTAGTCTCTCTTGTCACTCCCTCCAGCAAGTTCCAGGTCTGAGTTCTTATATTAGACTTCCACCATCGTCTCTGTAGCCCCAGCTCCTGTCTCATCACTCTCCAGCTCCTATGTTCCTGTGCTGTGGTTGCACCATTTTCTGTACAACCTTTCTCCCACTTCTGGTTCAAGCAATTCCTGGGATTAGAGAGCGATTGTCCTACATAGCTAGGTTATTTGGTGGTGCTGATCTTGCCAGAACCTGCTGGCTGTTAGGTTTGAGGGCAATCTGGACCTATTTTGACATACAGGGTGCCAAAGTTGGTATTGTTTTCCCAGTGGACCAGTGCAATACACTGAGCTCAGTGAGTTTGCATTTTTATTTAATGCAACGGAAAAAGCACAGAAATGTTCAATTATGGTGGCCTAAAACATCAAAAGAAATTTTATATTCATGATTTGAATTTAATGATTTTAAGGGTAACTCTTGCGTAATGAAAATGGTCCAGGATGGATTTCCTGAAAATGTAACAATGGAATTATTTTAGCAAATATTTGACTAGCTGCTTCTTTGCATTGGTGAATTTATATTCGAAGTTTAAATTAGTTCCTAAAAGATGGTTTAGGGATATTATCATTTGTGCATGTTTATATCACTTGGAAGAAAGCAGAGGACTTTCTGACCAGAATGGTCACATGTATAATGATATCTGTGCCCTCCAGGAACTGGCTCCCTGACCATCCCTTGATGCATGGAGTGAAAGTGTTCTTTATCATGAGTGTTCTTACTTAGGAGAATAAGCAGGGAGCAACCTTGATTCTGCCTTTTGTGCTAAGTTGTCTGCTTTCAAGGTAGAATCAGCTCCATCTCCTGGTGTGGTTGATGTTTCCCAGGGTCCTCTCCCCTTT
Source organism: Ochotona princeps (assembly GCF_030435755.1). Lineage (NCBI taxonomy): Eukaryota > Metazoa > Chordata > Mammalia > Lagomorpha > Ochotonidae > Ochotona > Ochotona princeps. Next base: position 27,857,157 of record NC_080844.1, read on the forward strand.
GCTTGCGCAAAGCTGGGTTAGGCTCTTTCAGTGAGAGGGTATTGGGAAGTGGCAGAGAAAAGGCATTCTTCGAGGCCAGATGAAGATGTAAAGTTGGAACAATTACGTAGAGAGCCTTTTTAAAAATTAAATTTATTAGTTTGTTTGAAAGGCAGTGTGGGATGGGCCAGGCTGAAACCAGGAGCCAGCAGCCAGGAGCCAAGAACTTCACTGGGTCTCCCGTGTGGGTAGTAGGGACCCAGGCACCCCATCATCTGCTGTCCCCCAGAGGTGTTGGCAGAAAGCTCCAGCAATGCAGAGGTAGGACTTGATCCTAGTCTGTATCTGTGCTAGAAGACTTGTAAGGTATTCAGATCTGTGCTGTGGGTTGATGGGTTTCACAATGGTTTGCCTCTTTCCCTCAGATCTTCCATCTACCTCGAATTCCTTGCTTTAGAGCCTCCATCTTGGAGTGTACAGACTGTCTTCTATTTTCTGGATTTGATCTTGACTGACATTCCTTTCGGATAGTTACTTCAATAATGTTGATTATCCAGCTTCCTCCCTCTCTGGCCCCATGCATGGCCACATGGATATTATCATTCTCCAACATGATGGTAGATCCAGAAGCATGAGACCCACTATATGAAGTCTCAAATGAAAGTAGGCTAATGAATAGGAAATAGCAGCTTCAGGAGGACTCCCCTCACCATTAGGCAGTGTTTATTGAGGAGCATCTCATATGCAGGTCTGTTTTGCTATATGTTGAGCAGAGGGATGACATCTGCTCTTAGGGAGTCTACACACCATACAGAATACAAACAAATAAAATTGTCAGCTTAGACTCAACAGCTATAAAATTGTGTTGGAAGAAAAAGATGGAGAATTGTAAAAGAAAATAGCGATGGTGTGATTTCATTTGGGTGGCCAGAAAAGACTTCTCTGAGGTGATGACAGATGAACTAGTGTCTGAAGAACAGAATGGATCTGGCCATGTGAAAATTGGGAGCAGGAGCTTTCAAGATGGGGTGACTAATACTTGCTCTCCAAGGTGAGCAAAGTGACAACAGCAGGCATTTCTGCGTTAGTTAGTCACTGCCCTGTTTCTTTTGTGTGTAGCAGAAAGACCAGGCCTGCCTCTGAGACAGGAAACCCTGACTTGCAAGGAAAGCTAACGAATGATTGCCTCCCTGCAACTTTGTCATCCAAATGGATCCTTGTTGGTAAGCCAAATGAGCATCACATGTCACAAGGGTGTATACTGTCACAGAAGATTTGCTTTCAGAGCAAGGAAGGTGACCCCAGGTGATTCCTCCTGCCATTCAAAATTGTGACTTCTAAAAACACTTTTCTCCTTTAGAAGGAAGTTGTGTGTGTGTGTATGAGAGAGAGAGAGAGAGAGAGAGAGAGAGACAGAGAGAGAGAGACAGACAGAGAGAGAGAGAGAGAGAGAGAGAGAGGAGAGGTGTTCTGGAGGCCAAATGCTTTTCTTTGAGTCTTGCACTGTGCAGTGACATTGATTTTACTTATACCTAAAGTGGCTTTGACTAGGCTGAATGGAGCTGTCCCATTGGATGTGTTTGACCTCTAGGTAAGTAGGTCAGCCAGCGCAGCCTGGGGGAGGGTAGGAGTGGGAGCAGAGGAGCTAGGGATGTCACCAGAGGGATGGAGTGATCAGATCTTCCTCCCCTTGTTCGTCTCTAAAACTCCTTCCTCTGAGGCAGTGTTGTTACTATAGTTCCCTTTCTCGTAATTAGGCCAATGTGGACTGGGATGGAGAGTTGGAGCAGTTTCAGAGTCTAGGCAAGGCTAGAACCAGAGGGAATTCCTGTGATGACATGTGGGGTGATGAATCAGAGTAGAGGTAACATGACATTCTCCATGGCTTTTTGCTATGATGATACAGGCTGTGCCTTATCAGGGGCAAGTGTCCCTGGGCTGTCAGTTGGTTTCCACTGTTCCTCAGATGAACAGTTCCCCTAATGATCATGAGCAGATCTTTAAGTCTAACCTCCAAAAGCTGAGATGCTGACTGTTATGATGTCGTTGCTGATGATAATTTGATGAAGGTACTCTGAGAGAATGGGAAGCAGTAATGCTCCTCTGGCTACAACCATTCATTTACCAAATGCTTATGACAAGTAGAGGGTTTACTAGATTAGCCTCCTGTTCTCCCTGATAGCTCTCTCTTTCACTTCCTCCCCTTAGCTATATCTGCATTCTTGGAAATTCAAATCTATCACCTCTGAAACTGTAACTTACTTCCCGGAAGTTAAGGCTCTAAACATTCCCTCTCTTCCAAGAAGGAAGCAGTTTTATTGTGTCAAGTGCATTCTGTCTTGGGATCTGCCGTTTTCAGTCATGCTTTGCGAGAGTCGCAGCCTATCATTTGTCACAGATCAGTCTGGTTGTTTAAAGTGTTCCTGAACACTTCAGTTTCCTTTCCAGACTTAATCAGTGGCTCTGTGCTGCCATAAAACCTGCTGCATGATTTACTCACTAAATATCTGCTAAGTCCTAGCCATGTGCCATTAATATGACAGTCATTGAATATGACAGTCATTATTGAACACCATCACTCACTCTCGTAGTATATTGGAGACTAAAAATTTCCCTCATCAGCAAAACAAAACAGCTATTTTCAAAGATGACACAGTCCATAGTGAGAGAATAGTAGGCCTGTTGTGTAGAACAGAGACAAATAACGTACCTTGAGGAGTCATAGCTTGCAGAAACTCAAAGAATGAGGAAGGGATGGTTGGAAAAAGGAAAGGGATGTGCCTGGCAGGTCCCTGTGAGGATACTTGCTAAGTTCATGGAAAATGTATGTGATAGGAAAACTACTGATGGAGTTAAAATTGTTTTGCACCAATATAAACTTATCACTGAATTCTGTTTTTCCTACAACCCATTTAATGTATTCTCTTTAAAAATTTTTTTTTCATTTAATGTATTCTTGTAGAATAGCTTGGGGAAAGATAGCATTGGCAGAGAGTCTATAAGTTAAATGATTATATATACATTTAAAAAGGTTTGAAAGAGAGCAGGCAGGAACCATCTCCTGGTTTATTTCTCAAATGGCTGCAGTGTAGGGTTAGGCTGAGGCCAGAGCTAGGAGCCAAGAACACAGTCCAGGTCTCCCATATAAGCGATGCCCAAAAGATTGCTAAGACATTATTTCTGAGTGTGTCTATGAGGCTGCTACTGGAAGATTAGTATTTGCACAGGTAGGCTGAGTGAAGGGCAGTTATCTCCACTGTGGGCGGGCTTGTATGTTGGTAGAGGAAGAATGAATCTCCCTCCTGTTCCGGCCTGGATACCCACGTCTTTCTGCTGTGTGGTTGTTTCTTTCAGGTCCCTGGAAAAATATTTTAAATGGATGAGTTCCAGTCTTTACAAGTGCTCTAGTTGCAGGGCAGTGAATGAATCAGAGGGGAGCAAGCAAGGTTGGAGGCACGTGTGTATTTGCATGGCCGTGAGAGGTGCTGATGATCTTGTCCTGAATGCTAGTCTGTTTATATGAACTCTGTCTCAGGAGATTGTAGCAGCCTCAAGGCCAGAACTCAGCTCTACTGGTCTTGCTGCACCAGTGCAGTAGCAGCTACCCAGAACACATACATAGTTTTTCCTTTTCTCAAAAGTAAAATTGCATCTTTAACATTCTTTTCATTCTTCTGTGTGTATGTTAGCCTGAAATCAATTGCTGTTCTCACACTGAGCTGTCAGCTTAAGCCAGGAGGCATTATAATTGTAGCAACTGTTCTTTGGGATTCTAATGAACTTTACCCCAGGATTTACACTGTTTTGGTATTAATCCTAAGGAATAATATGTTAGCTATTACTTTCCATCTTAAAAGCCAATTAAATTTTACTCTGTCAGATATTTCCAGGAGCCATTTTGTGATTTGTATTTTCACCTATTTTTTTTTTAATGACAGAGGAGATGTGAAAATGGCCAAGTAGAAGGATTTGTTAAGAAAAGTGACTATCATAGCATTTATCCTACTAATACCTTTGACTACTTACCTAACCACAATGACTTTTTAAAAAAACATTTGTTCCCTCTACTATTCACAACTCTGAAAGCAGAGCTGGCTTGATGGATGTGCAGTGTGTACATTTTATACAGTGTCCCTGGCCAGCTGCTTCTTCATGTTCACTTGCTTCGAGTCATAGCCTCATCCACCACCTAGTTCCCAGTGTGGGGGCTTTCCACACTCATTCTCTGGGCACAGTCCTTTTCCCTCACAAGCAAACCCTTGGCTGGACCATGGCTTTCAGCCATTAGTTCTATTCTGTTTTCCCCAAACCAAATGAGGGGTGTGGGCCATTGTCTCTGCAGCATCTCCCCAGGTGTGGGATCTCTCTGAACTACTGTCACCAGTTGTTGGTACCGGGGAGCAGCCAGATCCTAAGATCACTTGGGTTGTGGGGTTCCCAATTCTTCTTCATCTCTGTTTCCCAAACTGTTCTCATTAGCCTGTAAAGGGCCATATCCTCTTATTGTGTTGTGGGCAAGTGCTTTTGCCGCATGTATTTTGTGGTCTGTGTAAAGATGAAGTTCTCAAAGCTGTTTGATGATAAAAAAAAATTTCCATCTAAGAATACAGAGCAAAATTTCACTTCCTGGCTTTTGCAATAACAATCAGGGTCTTTCCTTAAAGTCAACTTTGACATGAAGATGAGTAGAAATGTTACTGGTTATGCCACTTGGGTGCATGTGTCACTTAGATTCACATTAGCTACTGGAATGTGCACTCCCATCAGGGGTTTAAGTCCATGGAAGTCTCCTGTGTCTCAATACCTTATAGATCAAAGTAAGTGATGATTCACTTTAAGACGTGGGGATGTGGAGTGAGAGGAGCTCTAAATGTGGCATTGGGCTGGTAGCCCTGGTAATCCTTTCCTGGCGATGACGCCATGCTCTGAAAGGGGAGCAGAATTTCTGATAAGCCATCAGCTCTTTGCTACAGGGGAAGTGGGGTAGTGTGTTTTAGTTGTGTAACCAGTAGGGGGGATAGATTTACTGCAATACCCCATCTTTCCATATAGCAGTTGTTGTCAAAGTGTCATTCAGCAGCAGCATCATTTGAAAACTTGTTAAATAGAGATGGTTAGGTGCCAGCCAGACTTACAGGGAAGGAACCTCTGGGTGATTCTCATGCCAAAGTTTGATATATACTCTTAGTAGGCCAGTAGTTCTTAACCTGGAATACACACCAGACCCACCCAAGGCAACCTAAAAGTTACCAAAACAAAATGTTCTGGATTCCACCAAAGATCATTTCGGGTAAAACTTCTTGGTTGTTTTGTCTGTGGGCAGGATTAGGTTAAAAACCACAGTTGGTATTGTGTCGTATAGTACAGGATACAGCTTATGAGCTATGTAACTTTGAATAGGTGAGTTGAGTTCTCTGCATTTTTAGTTTTCCTATCAATAAAAATAGGGACCTAATCCTGTGATCTACTTTATTAAGCTGTGAGGATGATAGGAAATTATGTTTATGAGTGCATTTATAATAGCTGATACACAGTTAGTGCTCATGTGGAAAAACATATATTTAAATTAAATTTTGAATGTCCCACTAATAGAGAACTATATAGCCAACAATAGGGTTGATAGATCAGAAGCACTGTAAACTGCAAACAGCGGGTCAGGACACCTCCTATCACAGAGTGTTGGTTTAAGTCCTGGCTGGTCCACTTCCACCTTAGCTTCCTGCTGGTGCCTCTGGGAAGGATGGACAAGATGGCCAGCGTACCTGAATTTAAGAACTCTGTCTGGGCTCTTTGCTTTAGTCTGGCCCAGCGGGAGCTGTTGTATTCATTTGGTGTAGAAGCCAGTGGATCTTTTTCTCCTTCTCTGTGTGTCATTCTGCTTTTCAAATCTATCAATCTGTCCATTTCTCTGTAAGGAATAAAATAGTCCAGGAAAGTATTCACCACACCTCCCTTTACGTTTTTGGGTCTCTCTGGCTTTTGATCTTTACCCCTGCCTGACTCCCTAGACTGAAAATTTGATACTTGACTTTGGAATTATCCACCATATGGGATTGTCCGTATTATTTTTTATGTCAGTGGCTGCACTCCCAATGCATCCAATTACACCTTTTGCAAGTACTGAATTTGGGCAGAACATCGGATCTAGTTTGTTAAGTGAAAGCAGGGAGTGAATTTTCTCACCGCAATATCTGCTTGCTGATCACGTTATGCCCGGTTGGTAATTGAGTGCCAGAGAGGCCTGGTCATCATGTGTGACACCTCTGTCATGTGTAAAAAAAGAACCGCTTGCCTCTCTACAGAGGGTTTGCTGCTGGAAAAAAGAAAAATTACATATCACTGAGTTGCATGGCTTTTTTTTTTACATGCAGTTTGCTGATAATGGTAAAATTTTAATAGAGCTTGAATCATCTAAAAAAGTGTTAAACTTCATCTACTATAGACCTATAATGTGACACCTTAATCCTATAGAAATTTCAAGCAAAATAGCTTTTCATCAGAACAAAATTGCTAGCTCATTTGCCCTTATCTTTATGGAATCAAGATTAGATTCTCTTAGAGTTGAATGACTGCGTTGAGGTATAATCTGCAAAATTAACCAAAATATTAGATAAAAGCTTATGTTGGTTCTCTTCCATTTGTACCTGAAGTAACTGTGTGTTTTTTTTTTTTTTAAAGAAGGACTTTGGATGACAGTTGTGATGGATTAAACCTGGAAACATGACAGAAACTGGTACCACATTTGACAGAGAGTAGATGAATCATGTTAGGGTTAATATTCTGACAGCACAATACTCACATTTAAGCTTCTAGATAGATACAGATGGTTTGGTCTATTCAGACATCCTGGCAAGAGTAAATTTAAGGATCCTGGTAGGACATTGGTTTGTGAGAGGCATAATTTCCCTTTAAAAATTTATTTATTTGAAAAGCATAATTTTTAAGAAAGTAATCACAAACTTGGGTGTTGACAGCTTTGTGTTCAACTTTGAGAGTCTCTCGGTAATATTGCATAAATCATTCAATTTCTCTCCGGCTCTTTTTTACCACCTGTAAAGTATGATTCACGGTGTTTCTTTCACACATATCTCATTGTAGTTCTCACTCAAGTGCTTCATATTCCAGAATTAGGAAATAATTAAAATATCTCTTGCCAAATTACTGTTACTCAGAAAACACAGAACTTTTTTTTTTTTTCCTAGAAAAGTCTTTACTCTCTGCCTGTTTGAAAACTAAGGGAGGCTCAGGCCAATTAGTCACTGGAAATGATCCGAAGTGTGACTTTAGTGTAAGTCACGAAGCAAATCCTATTACGGGAGTCAGACGTTAGTGTCGCTATTCACCCAGCTCTGATCATTTCTGTGAGCAAGGGGAAATTCTGACTTTTGCACAAAGTCATTTTACTGTGTGGTTTTATTATTTTAGCTGACAAGTGGGGAGTTAAATTGGCAGCGACTTCCCAGCTAGGAATATTTTGCATGTTTACCACCTTAGGGAGATGGGGTTTTGTCAGTTAGTGTGATGTCTTTTTAGCTTGCCTTACCCAGGCTTCCAACTTAAAACAAGTAATAAAACAGCAAAATTCTATTTCTGTTGCTTGAAAAAATCTTTTAAGATCTAGGAATGGTTAAAAAAAATTTTAGGGATGGCTTGTTGTTGATCTGGCTGTTCCTGTGGTGGACTTTGAGAAATCTGCATAAAACTGTCACCAAGGTTGGCATCAGGCATCATGGGGAAACCCTTCCATAGGGTCAGCCGCTGAGTTCACATGGGCGGGTGGAACTGGAAGCCAAGAAGTGGGACTGTGAAGTGTTTAAGGTGTTCCGGGCACAGTACAGAAGCATAGGAGGTATGCTTTGGGAGAGGAAGTTGGACCCAACGGGCGAGAAGCCTGGCTTAGTCCCCATTATAGGCACAACTTTGGGCAAAAGAGTTAACTTGATAAGTGTCAATGAGGTCATCTGTAATTATTAATACTTTGGTGTTGGTTCACTTCCTGTAGAAGAACCTGGATGCTGTGAAAGGGGTTTCATTAAAATGTTTGGACACTGGGGACGTAAGGCATTGGTATTATTGAGTTCAGCAGTGTTATCAGTAATGAGGAGTAGTGCTTGTGACGTCATAGGAATTCTTCAGGAATGGATAATAGCACTAATGGGAGTAGCAGCCATCCCAGGGTTGGCAGAGGCTGCATTAGCAGAAAGCATTCTTCGCCTTGGGCCCAATGATACTAAGCCTCTGCAGCTGATCTGACTGTGCTTGGTATCTACAGAGAATCTTACCAAGAGGTAGGATCTAGGCATACAGGGTCAAGCTGTTGCAGGGCTGGCGTCTCATACTGGAGTGCCAGTTTGAGTCCTGGCTGTTCTGCTGCCCAAGCAGCTTCCTACTAACACATTACAGAAGGTGGCAGAGGTTTACTTGAGAGCATGGGCTCCCTTCATCCATGTAGGAGACCCAGGATGATGTTCCTGTATCCTGGCTTTAGTCTGATCCAGACTTAACTGTTGTGGCCATTTTCAGAGTGAACCTGTGACTGGGAAATTCTCTCACCCTTTCCCATCTTTCAAATAAATAAATCTTTTTTTTTTTTTAAAGATTTATCCATTTTTATTGGAAAGGCAGACATATAGAGAGGAGGAGAGACAGAGAGGAAGATCTTCCGTCCGATGACTCACCCCCCACCCAAGTGACCGCAAGGGCCAGCGCTGCACCTATCCGAAGCCGGGAACCAGGAACCTCCTCCGGGTCTCCCATGCGGGTGCAGGGTCCAAAGGCTTTGGGCCGTCCTTGACTGCTTTCCCAGGCCACAAGCAGGAAGCTGGTTAGGAAATGGAGCTGCCGGGATTAGAACCGGCGCCCACATGGGATCCCGGCGCATTCAAGGCGAGGACTTTAGCTGCTAGGCCATGGCGCTGGGCTCTCAAATAAATAAATCTTAAAAACACAAGGTGTGTTCCTTTCTCTGGAGTCGGCCTGATTCTCATGACTTGCTTTGACCACTGGAATGGGGCAGCGATGTTGCTGTAATTCAGCGGCTGGGCTTAAGAAGATCTGTAGTGTCTAACTTGGCTCCTTGTAATGCTTCTAGAAGTGCAGCCCTGTTGCAGTGAGAAAGCCCATTGTAGCCACACAAACGAGAGAGTCAAGGTTCCCAGCTGGCAGCCAGCATCATAATCCAGCACTAAGTGGACCCACCCAGGATTCCAGATGATGTCAGATGAAGCAGAAGGATTATTTGGTCTACTTGGGATCATTGAGGTAAACATGCTCAGTAGTTTATGGGGTGGTTTATTGCACACGGCAGCTTGTCAGACAGGGGCTGTCTGAAGCATAGGAGATCGTGTGCCAGAGATGGAACAGACAAGGTTAGTAGCAGATCCTATGGAAAAGCCAGCAGGACTAGCTAAGAGCTGCGCTTGAAATGCCTTCAGAGGACTCTCAGACTATAAGAAAAAGGGTTTTCTTGGAGGGTATTACAGAGGTGGGGATCTCATTTACAGGGAGGCAATAGTGGAACTAAGTTTCTAGGTTATAGTGCTGAGTGAATGGGATAATTCATATGAAATAGTTCAGGTTTTGCCATATATATGCTTTACATATGGTATATAGATATGCCATATATACACAAGCTGTTACATAAATCTATATAATCAACTTTATTAACCCTCCCCTTATTGACTTCTACATTTCTATGAATCCAAAACTTACATAAGCACTTGTTCTGTAAGTGGGGACTTGTAGAAAGTGTCACTTATTTGACACTCAGTGGAAAACAGACAACATTACTTTGTCCATATGTTATTTCCACAGCTAGACGGAAGCTTTCTTAAGGGGAGAGATGGCAGCTTCTATTTACGTGATGTAAGCTCTGAATAAATATTTATGTGTTGGTTGGCTAGAAGTGCAGCGAATGTATCACATTTAGGATGCTAGTCTCATTACATGTGTAATTTGGAACAGCTACATTTCTAAATATGAAAAGATAAAAATGGTCTGAGCTTCAGCTAACGGAGGCACTTAGTGATGCGGTACCTGGCTGTTCCATGCATCCGAGGTGTCACTGCGCAGCCGTGTGCTGTGGTCCGGAGGCTGTCGGTCCTTAGCCGAATTGGCAGCATGCTTGTGTTAGTCGACTTCTTGTTACTGTATCACAGATACCGGAAAGGAGTTACTTAGGGAGGAAGGGGTTTATTTGGCTCTTTTTAGAGATTTAGTTTTAGAGATTCATGGTCCAAGAGAGGCCACTTTCATTAGCATGAGGTCTGATGAGGGTGCGGGCTGACCGTGGGTGGAGTGTGTGCGACGGGGGAGCAGCTGCGTGGGAGCCAGGAAGCAGAGAGAGAGAGAGAGTAACTGGGTCCATTCTCACTTCTGATAGCCAACCCTCTTGTGAGGGCACACCCAGGGATCTCACCTCCTAGATGCCCTACTTAAATCATGCCTCCAGCCTTAATTAACATTAATCTATTAATCATGAACGGAAGACTTTGGGGTTTAATCATCTGCATGAGCTGGGGAGCCAAATCATGTTCCAATCGTAGCATTAACAATTGTGAGTTCCAGGTTGCTTTGTTCAGTCAAGCCAGGCACTGGGACAGCTTCTTCAGGCTCTGCAGAGCGGATGCCTCCGATGGTGCCAGGAAGCTCTCCTAGCATGTGCTTAGCTGCTGCAAGCACTACCCTGTGTCTGTGAGCTACTCTGCTGTGTCCTCAGCCGTCGGCTACATGGGCTTTCAGTACTGTTCTCTGCCAGACAACTTGGAGAGCTTGTAGTTCTAGTCCTTTATAGCAACAGCAGGTGTGTGTGTGTGTGTGTGTGTGTGTGGCAAGTATGATGTTTAGCAAGGTACTCTGATGGTGCAACCTATTACTTTTTTAAGGGTAGGGCCACTTAATCTACTTACAGGAAATTAGATTCCATCATGTATGAGACAGCAGGCAGTTTGTCATTTTCAGGAGCAGGAATAAATGATTTTAAACATTAGTTTACACAAAACATCCAAAATTTCCTCTAACATCTTCTATTCATCTCCAGGGGTTCCTGGTCTATGGAGAATTGAGACTAGAAACTGGTGTACAGCCTCTCTAAATCGCACATGCAAAAATGATTAGCTGTGAGTTTTGACATATACATGATGGAAAGGAGTAAATTACAGAAAGAATTTGGAGTTGGAACTCCTCCTGTGAAATCAAATTAGTGATTGTTTTTATATTTAGACAGCTTTTCTCTCCCAGGAGCTTCAATCAGGACTGCCTATATACATTGAATAGCCAATTATTTATGTGTTGTGATTTGGGAGACAGTAGGAAGAATTCTCTTGCTCAGTAGAGTTAGTTTTTTTTTTTTTAACTTCAAAATTATGTAGATTTTAAATTCTGCCATCAGAGGCAAGTATTGCCTCTCTAACTACTTCTTTTTCTTAGAAGTGGTAGATATAATAATTTGGCATAAATTCTTTTAGTCAGTATTCCTTTCCCCTCTAAACAGGACATAAGACTGCAGTAGACGTAGGCTGGAGGAACTGACTGCTATGTTCTTAGTGAGGAAGTTGGAGGTAGGCTGGGCCAGGGTCATTTCACAAAATGACATATCTAGACATTTTACAAGAGGCCTTATGTTCTTTTACAAATTATCTGGGTGAGAGAGTGACAGTCCCATGTGCCAGCCAGGTCCCTCGTGTGGGTGGCAGGGACCCAGTCAGTGCAGCCTCCCGGGGTATGCATCAGCAGGAACTGGAGCTGAGAATGGAAACCAGATACTTGCTGTAGGATCTTAACCAACAGGCTGAGTGCTCAGTGCAGGGAGGGCCTTATTTTAGAATTCTTGGGATTATTATCTTAGAATTGTTGGTGTAAGATAGACAGTTTTGTCCTCTCTATGTTCAAATTCTAAAACCCAGGCAGTGATTCTGACTGGCTTGTTAGCATATGTTCAGCTCTGGCATCAAGCACTGTGACCCTGAATTTGAAGACTTATGATTGGTTAGTTTAGACCACGTGCCTCATGTGCCCTGGAACTGGAGTGCTGCACTGTGATTGGAGTCTTCATCAGAACCATGTGGCATCAGGGCAATTTCCCAAGGGCAGGTGGAATTGCTGTCTTGGCGAGAAAAGGGGAGATCAGAATAGTCCTGGGGAATGATACTAGCTGCCAGGTGCTCCTGGCTCAAATCACCTCTACTCCTGGTTTATGATGCAAAATAATTAGCCTAAAGGCATAAGGTAGTGCATGCGGCTCGTGTGCTTTTGGAATATATACATCTGAAGGAGGAAGTGATTCTGAAACTCTGCTTGCCTATGATTGAGATGAAATAAACCAGCACAAAACTGATGGTTCTGTCATGTAGGTGTGATTCACTGATGACTGCCAGCATGGACCAGGATGTGTCATAATTCTGCATCAAAGGGTACCTTCTAGAAGCTGTCTTCTCAATGAAATAGACCCAAGGGTCAAGATTGCTTGCAGGGATGGAGGAGTGAAACCTTAGGTAGTAGTAATATTGAGTGTGGCCCTGCAAATCCTCCATTACATAAACTTATATGAAATGCCACTGGGGACAAGCAGGAAAAAAATCTAAACGTGCTCCATATGAGGATGGATCCATGTGGTATAAAATACTGAGAAATGTTATTCTAGAATCAAGCAAGTTGATTTAATTTAGGAAGATGTGAACTGAAATGAAACAGATGTCAAGAATCTGGAATTGAGTCCAGCTCACTTTTAAGCTACGTGGAAGTGGATAAATAACTTACCCTTTTTGCATATCAAATTTCTGTGACTTTTTAAGTCCATCTCTCCTCCCTCCAACCTGTGGTCCCAGGCAACCACTGATTTTTCTGTCGCTGCCATTAGCTAAGATTCCATGTAAGTAGCACCATACAGTACCTCGTCTTTCGTGTCTGTCTTGCTTTGGTTTTGACATTGATCCATGCTGTTGCATGTCTCACTATTTTCTTCCTTTCAAATGCCTAAGTTTTATTTTCCATGCCAGGTGATGGGCACTCAGGGTATTTTGGGTTTGGGGCTGTCACAGATTATGCTGCTTTGAGTATTTCTCCACAACCCTTTGCCAACATGTTTTCCTTCTTCCCTCTTCTTTTCTTTGAGTCCATTGGATATCCAATATGCTATTTGATTAATACTTTATCATACTGGACAGGGACAAAAAGGAGACAGGAAAAAAGTACAGGTAAATGTGATAAATTCATTTTGAAGGGCTTTAGATTTTGTAAATATTTATCATGATGAAATATTTCAGAAAATACTTGAAGTATGGCAAAGTATATAAAATAGAAAAAATCACAAAATCATATCAGAAGTCAATTGCTATATCATTCATAATTATGTAAAATATAAAATTAGGTCCAAAGTATTCTGGAGCAGAACAGTAAGAAAAAACCCTTCAACGAAAGAATCTCAACTGAACTTGAACTGTGGTAATGCAACAAGGTGGAGGAATCCACCATGGGGGGAGGGTTTGGGGAGGGATGGGGGGAATTCCAGTACCTATAAAACTGTCATATAATACAATGTAATTAATAACAATAATAAAAAAAGGAAAAACCTTTAAAACTGGTAATTTAAAATTGCATGAAAAAAATATACCAAATATCATTAAGCAAGTAGGTTATAGGCAAACACATTTAAGGCAGATTCATTTGACACAAATTTCAATGTCATTGGGAAAGAATGTATGATTAATTGGATGCAGATGGCAAAAGGAGACAGAACCTGGGTCGTTTCTCTTGTGGGTTCCCAGGTCGATCAAGGTGGTGTTCATGGAGATGGTAAATGCAGGGAGGGAGAGCAGATCTGTGGTGGGATTAGGGCAGAGGGATAACGAGTGTGAGTTCATTTGTGCTGAACTTGAGCTCTCTGGGAGACAGCCAGGTGGTGTCCAGCAGGGAGTCCGATTTATGACACTGAGGACGAAGACCTTGAGATGCAGGTGACTGAGGTCCCCCAGGTGGTACACAGGCAGTCAGACCCATGTGCACACACCAGGAAAAGCACCCGGATGAAGCTGCAGCTCTGAAAGAGATATGTTTTGACACAAGACTCGGGCTTTCCTGCCAACTGTGCCTGAACCTTCCAGATCAGACTGCTTAGCTATTCTGGGGCAGCTGTTGTGTCCACAGGTCCTGCAGTGAGGGGGCACACACCTTTGGCTCACCAGGTCAGGAGCGGGGCTGATGATTCTAGGAACAACATGAATTCATTTCTCTCTTTCTGTGCATTGGATTCATGTCTGGATCCCGCAGACATTTAGTGACTCACGTGTGGGAAGTTGTAAAGAAAAACAGGAAGTTTGAAAGCGTTGGGGCATCCATGGCAGAGCTTGAGGGCTCCTTGCACAGAGCATAGTGTAATGGTGTCAAGAGTCAGCCTGATGACTTTAAAAAAAAGATTTTTATTTATTTTTGTCGGAAAGGCAGATTTATAGAGAGGAGGAGAGACAGAAAGATCATCTGTCGACTGGTTCACTTCCCAAGTGTTTGTGATGTCCAAAGCCCTTCTGAGTCTCCCATGCAGTTGCAGGGTCCCAAGGCTTTGGACCATCCTCAGCTGCTTTCCCAGGCCAAAGCAGGGAGGAGTATGGGAGGTGGAGCATCCAGGACACAAACCAGTGCCCATCTGGGATCCTGGGCACATGCAAGGCAAGGACTTTAGATGAAAGGCGAGGACTTTAGCTACGAGGCTGCTGTACCAGGCCTGGCCTGATGGCTTTGACACTTGTCAGATCTCCTCTTCTCTCTTCTCTGGTTTCAGCAGCAGCAGCAGCAGCTGTGACTTGGAGTTCTGCTGAGCTCACACTCACATTGGATTAAATTCTGGCCTCCCAGCTTCAGCCTGATCCACCACTGGTCATGACAAGCTTTGCGGGGGGAGTGACCCAGTGCATGGAAGGTCTCGGTCTCTCTCTCTCAACAAATTAATAAGTAAATTTAAGTGGACAAAGAAGGGAGTGGGCAGAGAAAGATGTCTGCAAATGAAAGTTGGATGGAGAAGTCGGAAAGGCAAAAGAGCATCTCACACAGGTGAAGTTAGGCTGAGTCAAGGGAGGACTGAGGAAGACACCGGGTGATGCCAGTGGCAGGGTGATTTCAGAGCAGCAGTGGGAGTGGGTGTCAGTGCACAGAGGATTTAGCGATGAACTGCAGAGGAAGAAGAATGAGAGTATACCATGCCGTCGTTACAAGGTTCACTCTGCAAACAGCACTTATGGTGGTGGCTTAGCATTTAGGGCCCTAGAAGCCTCAGTACAAGGGAGACTGTGGTTGTTCCACCTCTAGGAAAGTGTGTGAAGACTCTCCTAGACGAAGAATCTACATGAAATTAAGGAGGAAAAACCTCAGATCACTATTTTCATATCAGTGGAAATAAATAAGAAAATTGATGTTTGTGTGTTTTTTTTTTTCCAAAAATGAGAGTTGTTTAAATAGCACCCCGTCTCCTCTTAAGTGACAAACGGGCTGGCCGTTACCGGCATCATGTCCATGGGAGGGACAAACCCTCCGAGCTTCTCCTGGGCCACATTTGTCTTGCACTGTGACACTGCAGCCTCTAGATGGCGATAAATCTCCAAAGAACGTCAGGCTCGAGGTGTCTGGGAAAATTGTTTTCTTGGCGGAGAAAAATGAGAGGTGTTGCTTCAGAATCGACTGGAAGCTGCTGTGAAAGCTCTTCCTTACCTCTTAGTTCTGGAAAGCCCTTTGAGACACTGGCAGGAGGCCAGTGTCTGGAATGCTGAAGTCTGACCAAGGAAGGAACTGCTGTACTGGAGGGGGCGCTGGAGCCCCAATGTGTTGGTGAGAGCATTGCAGGAATGGCCTCCCATGCTGGGTTTCCCGACTCCTCAGGGTTGCATCCCCCCAAGCCCTGCTCATCCTCACCCTTCTTACCAGGGGCTTGACAGTCACACTAGTGAGGGGCCTGTGACCAAGGTGAACAGGCCACTGCAGCTGGGATCTAATTCTGGAGTGTGGTTTTTCCTCACCCTGCTCTATGTCTCAAGAGTGACAAGGTCACATCCCCTGTGCTGCTGGGCTGGGCTGGGCTGATCGTATCTCCGAAGGGGCGTGTAGGGGCTCAGGTGCTGGAGGGAGCAGAGAGTCCGTGTGGGTGGGCGTCAGACTTCCTCTCTGCCTGAGGTCAGGTGCACTAGCTGTGACCGAGGTAGAAGGTATGCTGCGTTCGCTGGGGCGACCCAGTGGTCACAGGCCCTTCTGTGCCAAGACCCAGCCAACAAGGCGGTCAGGGAGGTGCACACAAACCTAGCACTGCCTGGTCTCCTCTCCCATGTGGGTGGGGGCTGCGAGCAGCAGGCAGGCAGGCCCTGTGCTTTCTTGTGTCTGCTGGCTGCTTTCGGTCCTTTGGCCCCTTGCGGAGGTTCATTCTCTTGGCCCCTTAGTCAGCAAAATGCACTTGATGACACCTTGACCTTCGCAGGGGTGGCAGGGGATGGAGCAGCTCAGCTTGAGCCTGCTGACCATGGCTGACTGATGAAGCCCTATTTGCCTCACTCGAAATACGCGCGTGCTCGTATTGTATTATCAACATCCATCTGAAAAATGCTGCCGGGAGCTTTCCTTTTTCCCTGGAGGATCCCGAAACGCCTTGCATGTGTTCCTCCTCCTGGAAGATGGAGGCCCGGCAGTTCCACTTATCCCATTCAGGAGATGGATAGCCTGGAGAACAAATGGGAAGCTGCGCCGTGTCTCCGTACAATGGCCTCTTTTCATACACACTAGGTCTCTCCAGAGAGACAAGAATCATGGCAATACAGAGGCCTTCTCTATGGAAACCTAGCGCAAGCCATTTGAGCATCTTTCATTAACACTGCATTTTCCTACTCTAACATGAATGGTTGGCTTCATTTTTACTCCTTAATAGAAACACAGATCTGTGTTAGCAAAAAAAGAAAGTAAAAACTTGTCAGTCATAAAAATTATTGGGTTGTGGAAGAGGTTTTTATCTCTGTGTCTTCTTTGCCTCCAAGCCTGAGTTTTTTTTCTCTGCATATACTTTTAAGAAAACACATTTTTTTTTTTCAAGCTGTAGCCTGGCCATTATGATGCTCCTTTCAGGCCTGTGGTGGGATTCAAGGTTTTATTTTTCAGGAAAGAAAAATAATGATGGGAAGAAAGCTGCCCATCCCTGTGTGTGTCAGCCGTGAGTCAGTGCTTCTGCTGGTTGTGACAAAGATAGGACCTCTAGGACTCCCCAGGAGAAGAGCTTCCAGAGGGGCGGGCAGCTCAGAGAAGGTTCCAGAAGGTGGGGCTCCTGTTCTCACCTGGGGAACCCAACCTCAGCTCAGCTGGACAAGGAGCAGCGTGCTGGGGCAGGGACGCTCTTTGGAGAACTCGGAGGTAGGGGGCAGACGTGAGTCAAGGCGGATTTGAATCCCAGCCATATAGACCAGGAAGAATTGAGCTGTGAACGCACTCAGTTTGGCCTCGGGGAGAAAACAGAGGCCAACAGGGACAAGGGAAGTTTGTCCCTAGTGGGGGTGTCGTGGCATACATCCTGTCAAGGCACCACAAGGGTCCAATGGCTACCCTGAGTGTGACCAGCTGTTTTTATTTAGTATTTTAAAATCAGCATGCTAAAATTCAGTTTTTGGAATGTAGTTTTAGCAAATGCACAGTTGTGCAAACATCTCCACATTTACCATTCAGAGGAACATTCCCGTTGCCCCTCTAAAATCGTCCCCACCTGCTCTTTGTAACCAAAGTCCTCCTCTTTCCCAGTGCCTGGGAACTCCACATCTGTTTTCCGAATCTGTACACTATCTTTTTCAGAATATCAAGCACAACTGAGTGTTCAGGATGCGGCCTTTGGAAGAAGCTCCTAGCTCCTGGCTCCTGGCTTTGGATCAGCTCAGCTCCAGTCCTTGCGGTCACTTGCGGAGTGAATCAGTGGATGGAAGATCTTTGTCTCCCCTTCTCTCTGTAAATCTGTCTTTCCAATAAAAATAAATACATTTTCTAAAGACCTCTTTATCTAACTTGGGTTACGAAGATTTTTCTACTGTTTTCTTCTGGATGTTTTATGTTTAGGTCTATTACCTATTAATTCAAAAGAGTTAACTTTTGTAGGCACTTTCTTAAGAGGGAGTCAGGCCCTTAAGAAACAGCAGTCCCTGAGCCCTGCTGCTCCACTCAGCCCAGGTCAGACCACGCTTACAGACACCTGTTTGAGTGCCTGCCCTTGGGCCTGTCCTCCCCATCTGGGCCTCTGGAGGCCGTGCACTGCGCAGAGCGGAGCAGCAGATGGCAGCAAAACCAAGGCGCGTGCAGCAAAAACCTCCCTTACTGCAGGGATTCTGGTGTCTGCCGCCTTGTCCTCCCCCGTCCCCAAACCGCGGTCCTCTTGTAATAATATTGTTGCAGTCTTCTGGAATCAAGCCCGCTGACTCGAGTGTAACATGTCTGCTTATCATGCGGGCCACGTCCTCTTTTCTGAAAGGGTATTGGCTTCAGCCGGAGCGTTGTCTGCAGCTGCGGGTCATTGAGGAGCGGGTGCTGATTGGCTCCACGAAGCCGGGGCCGCAGCCAAATACAGGCTAAGCGTGAAGCCCTGGGCGCGTGCAAGGAGACAGGCCGGAGGCGGGCAGCTAGGGACGGAGGAGGAGCCGTGTGGCCATAGGGGCCACGCAGAGGCCCGCCTGCCCAGGTGACTGCAGAGGCACTGCTCGGTCAGGTAAGCGTCTTTCTTAGCGAACACTGTGTTTCCACTGCCCCTGACTCTGGAGTACCGCCCTGGAGAACAGGGGTCATGGCAGAGTTCAAATACACGCCCTGTCTTGTGCGGTAACCCCCACATCAGGTTCCACCTTGCTCATGGTACAGTGCACATTTTCTGTGTCGATTTAAATATAATATTATGTAACGTGAGAGGTTGAAAGACAGTGAGGGAGAGACAGAACGAGCTTCACTTGCTGATTCACTTCCTCAAACACCTGTACGGCTGGAACTGGGCCAGGGCTTTCCAGTCCTGGGAGCCAAGACCTCAAATCTGGGTCTCTCAAAGGGGGTGGCAGGGACCCGAATCCGGGAGCCGTCCCTGCTGCCTCTCAGGGTTTGCATTAGAAGGAAGCTGGAGCTGGAAGCAGCAGCGGGGTATGGAGCCTTGGTCCTGTGATGTGTCAGCTGCCAGGCCAAGGGCTTGCGGCCTTCGTGGTATTTGCACAATGTGGGGTTACATGACCATGTACTCAGCTAGCTGACGTCTCTGTCTTCTGCCAGAGTGTAACCCATAAACACAGGAGATAGCTTTGCGTTCTTTAGTTCAGTGTCTGGTGTGGTAGTGTTCCTACACAGGTGTGGACAATTAGTTATGTACAATTATGTTGGCAAAAGAGGGTGCTTACTGTGGAGGCAGAGGGCTGGATGGATTGGTGTAGAATTTGGTTGTGTGCTCAGGTAGATGTCCTAAATTTAGGAAGCACAGCCCGTAATACCTGTCTTGCAGGCGGGTTATAGGTGTATACTGAGAGAAGCCGTGGAAAGCTTTTAGCCCTGTGTTTGTCTGTGATCCAATGTGCTAGTTTAATTTTTTGTGGTGAGGCTTCACATGCAATTTTCCAGAAAAACAATATTGTTTTGACTTCATGTGGCTGTGAAATGACTAACGTGAGAGCTTACCGCGGAGATGGGATGGGATGAGGAAGGACTGTGGGGTCATGGTGCCGCCACTCTTGCTGCTGAAACGAGTGACTTGGATGTCCTAGAACTGTTACACTGTTCTGTGTTAGGGTGTGGTGTGGGAAAGGACTGCTCGGAGCCAGATGAAATAATAAACTGGCAAGGTGAAGCCATATCCTGATTTTTTTTTTTAAAAGAGTGCAGTAGGATCCTTGACAGGGTGTCAAAAATATAAGGCCTGGCCCCGAGTTCTGCACGCTGCCGCCGAGGGGGAGGGGGTGCTGAAGAGGAGGGTGAGCATGGGGTTCCGTTCCTGAGGGAGACGTTGGAACTGTCGCATGCATCTTTTACATAATTTTGACAAGTAGATTGGTTGAAAGCACTTCTAAGTATGGTGAGTGTTCTCACTAATCAGGGAAATTCGAATCAAGACCATAATGAGATAGCAGCTTGCTCCAGTTGGAATGACTGATATCAGAAAAACCAAAAACAAATGGTGAGGCTGTGGGGGAAAGGGAGTGCTTATGCTGTGTTGCTCTGTTGGGGGAGGGGAATGCAGCCTAGCCCAGGCATGGTGGAAACTACTGTGGAGGTGCCTCACAAAGCTGAAAATAGAGCTAGTGAAGCACTCGGCCATCCAGGAAGCCAAATTGTATCAGAGCTGCATGCCCTTGTTCGCCGGAGCGCCGTACACAACAGGTAAGACAGGGAATCAACTGAGGGGGCCATGGACAGATGAACCAACTAAGAAATGCGGGCTTTGCTGCACCCAGTGGAGCAGGACTCAAGCAAGGAAAGAGTGAACTTTGGTCATGAGTGAGAGCATGAATGGAACTGGAGGATATCATTAAGGAAATAAGCTAGACACAGAAAGATGAAGCATGTGCAACAGTCCATGTCCTAACGTAAGGGAGTAGAGTTGGGGTCATTGGATATTAGGAAGGTAGGAGTAGGGGAGTATGGATAGTATGTAGAGCTTAGATAATACATGCAAAATACATGCAAACTATAAAGTTAGTTCTGACATTCTATAGCACAGTTGAATATAGTACAGTCGATGACAGTTGGGCTCTTTCAAAGTAACTAAGAGGAGTAGTGACCAAAGCTTCCCAGCACAAAGGAATGAGAGGTGTTTGAAGAGATGGAAGTGGTAAGTACTTCTGCTTGGTATCATGCTGTTTGTCTGTATCCCCTTCATATGTACACATGGGATATGTCAAATAAAAATTTAAAAAATAGGGATATCTGTAAGAGACAAAGAGTAGAAGCCAGCCAGGTGTTCATAAATGACATCTGGTATCTACCAAATGGTCTAATGTTGAAGCCTCAAGAGGCATGAAGTCTAGTGTGTGTTAGAACATGCTCTAACTTTAGAAGTGCTGTGCTGAGTGAGATAAGCCAGATGCAGGGGAGACCAATGTTGTGTGATTCCACTTTGAGGTACCTGGAGCAGCCACATTCATAGAAACAAAATAGAAGAGTGGCCGCCCGAGGATGGGTGTGGGGGTTTGTTTTTGGGGGTAATGGAAATGTTCTAAGATTGTGATGACAGCTTTTCAAGTCTAAAATAGTACACTCCGGGCCCGGCGGCGTGGCCTAGCGGCTAAAGTCCTCTCCTTGAAAGCCCCGGGATCCCACAAGGGTGCCGGTTCTAATCCTGGCGGCTCCACTTCCCATCCAGCTCCCTGCTTGTGGCCTGGGAAAGCAGTCGAGGACGGCCCAAAGCTTTGGGACCCTGCACCCGTGTGGGAGACCTGGAGGAGGTTCCTGGTCCCAGCATCGGATAGGCGCGTACCGGCCCGTTGCGGCTCACTTGGGGAGTGAAACATAGGACGGAAGATCTTCCTCTCTGTCTCTCCTCCTCTCTGTATATCCGGCTTTCCAATAACAACAAAATCTTAAAAAAAAATAAATAAATAAAATAGTACACTTCAAATGAATCATATGATTTTTGAATTTTATCTTAATAAGGATGTTAAGATACGAGGATATCTTATGTAGGGCAGAGTTGATGCTTACTAAATGTACAAAATGGATTGATGAGATTAGCCAGTTAAATCTTTTCACCAGTAAGGCACTCAACAGCCCATGAGATATTTATTAAAAATGTCAAGTAAATCCTCTTATTTTTGTATCATAGTGTCAAATAGCAGTAAAATAAACATGTTAAGATCCTTAATCTACTGCTATGTTTCACTGTAAAATTTACCTTGGTTAAAATTTGCTTCTGTTCAAATTTGTTGAGACCGCACATAAAAGTATCCTAATATTACTTTCGCTGGTATTTTCTAATTACTGTATAATATTTTGGGAATGCAAATTTTATTTGAATGTCAACTACAGTTAAGCATGTGCCATTTGTTTTTCTTACTCTGGTTTTGTAATTTGATGGAATGTTTTTATCACAATTTAATAAATGTTTGCTTTATTTAAAAAAAAAAAGATACCAGGATATCAACAGTGGCAACACATTACGATCATTTTGGGGTAGTTGAAATGACCAATGGCCAGGCTCTCACTGCAGCCAATTGAGTCAAGTCTGTAAGGTGTGGGCCAAGCCCCTGGGCACTAGGGAGGCCAGTGCCGAGGCTCTATGACACTGAGGCAGGAGATACTCCTTTCTGTACCTCTGGAGAACTTACTGTGGGTAATGAACAGACATTTGATGGCTTTCAATAAGGCTTGTTGCTACTGCTGCTTTTTTTCCCTTTCTTTTGTTTTTTTTTGAAAAGCAGAGTGAGATAGAGATCTTTCATTCTGCAAATGTTTGCTACAGCTAGAGCTGGGACTGGCTGAAGACAGGACCCAGAAGCTCCATCTGGGTTTCCAGTATGGGTGCCAGGGACCAAGTACTTGATCCATCATTTATTACCTCCCACAGTAGGCATTACTAGGAAGCTGGATTAAGGATAGGGGAAGGACTTGAGTCAGGTACTCTAATTGTTTTTCTTCAAGAGTTCTTCTTAAAAATTTATTTCTGTTTATTTGAAAGGCAGATTTACAGAGGAAGGAGAAACAAATCTTCCATCTGCTGGTTCACTCTCCAAATGGCTGCAATGCCCGGAGCCTAGCTGATCCTAAGCCAGGAGCCTCTTTGGGGTCTCCCACGTGGGTGCAGGGTCCCAAAGCTTTGGGCTGTCCTAGACTGCTTTCCCAGGCCACAAGCAGGGAGCTGAATGGGAAGTGGAGCTGCCGGAACATGAACCAGTGCCCAGATGGGATCCCAGCACATGTAAAGAAGAGGAGTTAGTCACTGAGCCACCACACAGGGCCCAAGAATGATACAAAGAAAGGATGAAATGAAATTTCCCTCTGCTGATTTACTCCCCACAACAGCCAGGACTGAGCCAGGATCCTGGAACTCTCTCCAGGTCTCCCACAGTGATGGTGGGGGCTCAGGCACTTGGACCACTGCTGCTGATTTCCCAAGCACATTGATTGGCAACTGGATCTAAAGTGGAGCAACTGGGACTCAAAGCATCACTCGTATGGGATGCTGGCATCACAGGTGGAAGCTTAAATTTGCTGATCCACAATGTTGGCTATGGTTGTTGTTAGTTGTAATGATATAAATATATCCAAGGTAAATTCTTTTTAATTTCTCTTGGTCAGAAGAGTGGTTTAACTATATGACCTCACTAGAATCTTTTTCATTTTAGGAAATAACATAAATATATATAAATAGAATAAAATCATAAGCATTTATTTAGCAATATCTGGAGTTTCAGTACAGCTAGAAAAATATTGTTCATTCATTTCTCTTATTTTTGTTGAAGATAGGAAGTACATGTGTAGGTTGATGTGGATGGACTGAGTCAGACCCTACGCTGGCTGGCGCACACAGGGGTTAGGTCTGGGGTCACCTCAGGCAAGGCTTCTTGGGGTCCCTCCATCCTACCAAACTGGACTGCTGGACTCAAAACTCCAGCCACAAGGAAAATCACAGTGTCTGTGTTCTGACCCTGGAGTGCATGTGTCAGAATGAGCTGTCTTGGTTGCTGAGGCTTGCGCAGTGGACAGGATGCCCAGATGCACTTGGGGGATATGAGAGCTCCTTGAGGGCTGCAGATGACATTCAGTACCATGGCAGAGGGTAGAGGGCAGAACAAATTGGAAACTCCCAGCCAAACTTTGACAGCAAGTATCTGGATGAGTGGAGACTCTAAGGTGGACTATGCCAGTCAATGGACCGTGGAAGGGTCACCTCTACTCTGGAGTAATGAAAGCAGCAGCATCTCAGAACTATGAAAACCACTTAAGCAGTACCCTTAAGAACATGCTTCCTATCAGGGACCCTAGGATCATGGAGTGGCTGTACCCATCTTCAGGCACTGATGCGATTGGGTTCCTGACGACAGCCCTTACCCCTTCTCTCCCCCGTTTTTGTAGATGTAGGAAGAGGAGAAAGGTTGGAAGTAATTGTCTTATTCACTTTTCTCTATACCTTGACTGTTCCTAACCTGATCGGTGGTCCACATGGGCATGCATCCTTCTCAACTATGTAAAAATTACAAAAATAAATTTCTTAAAAAAAGTAGAGATCGTATCTATTGAGGGTATACAATGTGATTTCTTACTATACATATTCCTGGTGAAATGATTACCACAGTTGGATAAATTAACACTTTGTCATCACTTCGTCGCTCATTTAGGGGTGTGTGTTTGTGTGTTTGTGTGTGTGTAGAATGCTTAGATACTCCATTAGCAAATTCCAAGTATACAAAACAGTATTAAGCACGATCACTGTATTGTGTGTTAGCGCCCCAGAACTTACTATGTAACTGAACGTGTGGATGCTCTGACCAACATCTCTCCCTTCTGCCCTCTGCACTCCTTGGTTCCCACTCAGTGTCTTCAGCAGCAAGCAATCTGCTTTGATTTTAGTTTTCTCGATGCCACGTGTGAGACCCCAGTTTTTGTCATTTTATCCCTAGCTTATTTCACATAGTGTCCTCTAGTTTCATTCATGTGTCATAAATGAGGACGTTCTTCTTTGAATAATATTCCATTGCATACCTCCTTTTGCAGGCATTTAGGTTGATTCTGTATCTTGGGCGTTTGGTTCAACGTTTCTATAAACATGGTGGTGCATATATTTTTTAAACTGATTTTATATATTTGGTTATATACTTAGAGCTTCCATGTGACTCATCAATTCTACTTCTCTTGTATTTTTTTTCCATGAACTTTGTACTGTTTTCCCTAAAGGTACTATTCATTTACATTTCCATCAATAGTGTATAATAATTCATTTTTCTCCACATTCTTGGCAACATGTACCTGTTACTTTATTCATTTACTTGAAAGGCAGAACAAAAGCGTGTGAGAGTAATCTTCCATTTGCTGATTCGCTCCCCAGATGACCATAAAGGCCACGGCTGGGCCAGATGAAAGCCAGGATGCAAGAACTCTGTGTCTTCCATATGAGTAGCATAATTCCAAGTACTTGGGCTGTTTTCTGCTTTCCTAGGCAGGTTAGCATAGAGCTAAGACTCAAACTAGTTCTCATGGGGTATTATGCAGTTTCAGAAGGTACTTTAACTGGCTGTGCCACATGCCAGCCCCACTAATAACAATCATCTTAAAGAATATGGCAGGACATCGCAATATAGTTTTAATTTCTATTTTCCTGATTAATGGTATCAAGCATATTTACATACACCTGTTGGCCATTTGTATGAATTCTGTAGAAAAACATCCATTCAGAATTATTTCCTGATTTTTCGACTTGTCATTTGAGTGTGTATTTTAGATATTAAGTCCTTGTCAGATATACTTACAGATTGCAAGTATTATATTTCACCTCCTTCCATATGTTGTCTTTTAAGTTGGTTGATTATTTCCTTTGCTGTGCAGTGGTCTTTAGCTTAGTTTTAATTTTTGTATGCTATCCAAGAGAATCATTGCTAAGACCAAAGAGCTCTTCCCCATTTTTCAGAAAGTCATTTTTTAAAAAATTTTTTATTTGAAAGGTGGATTTTTGTTGAGTGAAGGAGAGGGAGAGGGGAGGTCTTGCATCCAATGGTCTGCTCCCCTAAATTGCTGCAGTGACCAGAAATGAGCTGATTTCAAGCTGGGAGCCAGGAGCTGCTTCTGGGTCTCCCACATGGGTGTAGGGTCACAAGGCCTCGGATCATCCTTTGCTAGTTTCCCAGGCCACAGGCAGGGAACTGGATTGGAAGTGGAGCAGCTAGGAAATGAAGCAGTGCCTAGATGGGATCCCAGCAGATGCAAGGCAAGGATTTAGCCACCAAGCCATCTCATTGGGCCCATTAACCATTTTTCATGTAGTTGGACTATATGAACTTATATTTTAAATTTTTCGAGGAGAACGTGGTATAAAATAAGGCACCAATTTCATTTCATATTCAGTTTTCTCAGCACCACTTACTAAAGAGATGATCCTTCCCCAACTGCATACTCTTGGCACATAAAGATTTAGTTGACTCTATTTCTTGGCTGTCTTCTTCCGTTAGTCCCTTTGTTTTATGCTGATACCATACTGTTCTGAACACCACAGCTTTGTAATATACAAGCATTTTTTCCCTAATTTATCACACTCACACAGAGAGTGAGTGGGTGAATTCGCTTTCCAGCTGTCTGCAAAAGCCAGGGGCCTGAAGCCAAGATCCAGGAATCAGTTAAGTTCTGCCGTGTGAGTGGCAGAAATTTAATTACTTGAGCTGTCACTGTGGCCTGCCTGGTACCAAACCTGGGTACTTCATTGTGAGAACTCAGCATTCTGACATGTTAAATGCTCCATTCCGTATATGAATATCTAAAAATCAAAAAGTGTAATGCCATAAAGTTTGTTCTGATTCGAGGTTACTTTGGCTGTTTGGAATCATTCATAGATCCTTACAAATCTTAGGATTTCTTTTCTATTTCTCTGAAAAACAATGCCCTAGAAATTTTGATAGGTATTGCATGGACTTTGTGGATAATGTTGGATAGTCAGAGCATTTTAACCATGTTCTTTAAATTAATGAACATAGGCTATATTTTTCCATTTATTTGTATCTTTTTAAAGATTTATTTTTGTTTGAAAGGCAGATCTTGAGGGAAGGAGAAGCAGAGTGAGATCCTCCATCTGCTGGTTCCCGCCCTAAATGGCCACAAGAGCTGGAGCTCAGCCAATCCAAAACCAGGAGTCGGGAGCTTCTGAGTCTCCCATGTGGGTGCAGGAGTCCAAGGACTTGAGCCATTTGCTGCTGCTTTCCCAAGTCACAAGCAGGGAGTTGGGTTGGAAGTGGAGCAGCTGGGATTCAAACTGACGCCCACATGCATGCTGGGAGGCTTAGCCAACTGTGCTGTGGTGCCAGCACCTCATTTATACCCTTTTTAATTTCTTGGGTTATTGTTTGCTAGTGTTGAGTGTATAGGTCCATCATTTCCTTGATAAAATATATTTCAGTATTTTTTGGGGGGGGGAGGGAGGAACTACTGTAAATATTTCTTTTTTGAAGTGAATGTTCTCTGCTTTTTGAAAAATTAATCATTGAAAATGAACTTTACTTGTTTTTATCCTGTGATTTTACTGAATTTCTTTTTTTTCTTCATTTACTTGAAGGGCCAGGGGTGTGTAGGAGTCGTCCATCTTTGATTCATTGTTCAAGTGCATGTAACTGATTCCCCTCAAAGGGGCAGAGGCCCAGCTGCTTGGACAATCACCTGTTGCTTTGCTATGTATACGTCAGCAGAAAGCTGGATCCGGAGCAGAGCTGGGACTTGAGACCAGACCCTGTATTAGGGAATCCATGTGTCCTGCTTGGCTCCCACTTGCAGCTTCAGCCAGTCAGTCCTCACTTGTTATTTCTAACAGGTTCTTGGTGAAGTCCTGTTTGTATAGGAGGGCGCATCAAAAAAAATCATGGGAAATGGCATTGAAAGATGTCCACTTTGGTGTGCAAAATTTGAAGTCCTTGAATAGTTTTGATTGTATTAGACATTTTTGTGAACTTTTAAAATACCTACTTATATGCTTTATATGATCTGGCAGCAGAAATGATTGAACTATTTTCTGATTGTTTTTGTTTTTCTTGCCTAATTATCTGGCTAAAATTTCAAATATTATGGCAAATAGAATTGGCATGAAGTGTGTTTTCTTATTCTTGATGGTATAGGAAAATTTTCTGTCTTTGAGTTAGAAGTTAGCTGTAGGCTTGTTATATATGACCCCTGTTATCCTGTGATATAGTGCTTCTATACCTAATTAGTGGAAGCTTTGTTAAACTCATGAAACAGGCCCCAGTGTGGTAATCTAGTGGTTAGGGTCCTCGTCTTGAGTACACCAGAATCCTGTATGGGTGCCAGTTAGTGTCCCGGCGACCCGGCTTCCCATTCAGCTCTCTGTTTGTGGCCTGGGTACACAGAGGATGATGACTCAAAGCCTTGGGATCCTGTATGTATGTGGAAGACCTGGAAGAAGCTCCTGACTCCTGGCTTTGGATCAGCTCAGCTCCAGTCTTTGCGGCCACTTGGGGGGTTGAACCAGTGGATGGATGATCTTTTTAAATTTTATTTTAGTTTTACTTCTTTTGAAATTATTACCATAAAAAATAGAAATTTACAACGCCATGGATTTCTCAAGAGGTTTTGATAGTTCAACAGTCTTGAAATGCTGGCGATCCCACCCCTCCAACATGATGAAATCTCTCCCGAATAAACTGGCTTCCAGACCTGCCCAATTTGCTCCCATCCCTGACTCATGCAAACTGGTAAGTGTGATAGCTTAGCCTGGCATGACCTGCACTGCAACCTGGCTTCTGCACTTGCCAGTGGGTTAAGGTTGGCTTGTCCCTGACTAGTCCATCCACCTACAGAACCAACCCACATACTTGCCAAAAGGTGGAGTTACCCTACCCCACCTGACCAACACCCAGATCTGAATCACATGCTCACCAGTGGGGGCTACTGCCCACTAGGGGAGTTGACCAAACTCCTCCACCAGACCCACCCCCAGACCCAGGTCCCACATGTACCAACAGGTGCTAGACTCTTACCAGGCATAGTCTACCCACTCCGTTCCAGCCTATGTAAGAGGTGGTGGATGTTGCAGCCTGGTCTGCCCCACACCCCTTTTTTTGGGTGTGCCTGTAGGTGTTGTATATTGGTCCAGCCCAACCTGTACCCAACTCCAGTACCCATGAGTATTGGAAGGTTCCACGGTCATGCCTAGCTCATCCCGTCACCACCCCCAGCTCTTAAGCCAACCAGTGGAAATTGCAGTTTCACAGAGGCAGGCCCACATACACACTAGAGATTCTGCCCCCAGACCTGATTCCCTTGCATTCTAGTTAGTGTCATGGCCCAGCCCAACACTGCCAGTCTCCTGTTATGACTCTCACTGGCAGGTACTATGATCCAACCCAATCAGGCAGTTCCCCAGTCCCAGATTTAATGTGTGTCAGTGAGTTGTATTCAGCTGTGGTTGATTCGAACTGCCCCAGCCCGGGTCCCCTACATGGACTGGTGCTTTGGTTTGACCCTAAGTGTCCTCTAGTTTACCCCTCCAAATCACTTGATCTCGGCCCCCTCACTTATTGTCAAGTACAGTTGCCTTGTCAATGGAAGTGCCTCAGTATTGATTCCTCACCTGCAACATGCTCCCTCACTGGTCCTCCCTCCTACACATCTACCCACTTCCCTGGGCAATCTGCTCTCCCTGCTCTGCTGTGGTAGCGGATGTTTTCTGCAGGCCCCAATGGACTGCCATATCATCATTTTGCATGTGGATATGCCATCCTTTGCTCTGTCTAAACTACTGAGGAGGCTCAGATCTACAGGAACAGGAGCCCTGTCCATGTAGGTGCCTCAGAGGTCATTCCTCACCTGGAAGTGAGTCTTCAGTTCCCTGCATGCCAACACCCATGCCATCCCCCAGCCTGCCTGTGAGCTTCACCTGCAGCATTGGTGCCTGAACCTAGGTGGGTGACCCCAGGTTCCACCAGCCACCCCTCCCCTGGGGCTCCTCTGATCAACATCTTTGAAGACTGAATGAGGGACAGGCTTGCAAAGCCAAGCTTAGGAAAGACTCACAGAGGATTCTGTCTATCTGGGAAGTATTTTAATTTCCAAAGGAGCTGTTTTCCCAGCATGGATTCTTTCAGAAACCTGTTCATTTTTAAACCAATAGGGGATGCATTGAGCACCTATTCTGTTTCAGGTGCCCCGGAGAATCTGCCTTCTAGGAACTTACCGTGTAGTTACGGGAGGCAAGATGGATGTGCAAAACAGCAGCAGCACTAAATGAGATGGAACTCACATTTCTAAAAATAACATTCACATGGTAATGACTGAAACACCAAAGGTGGCAAGTGTGTCCCCTGCGGTCTGCTTTTCTTGTCCTACTTCTCTTTTTCTCTCATCGGTTTCTTAGTGTCATGTAAGAGGTTCTATATGCAAACACATAATACTTGCAGTTCCTTCTCTTATGAAAATACTAAAGGAAACATTGTGTAATATTCTTCTGTAGTTCTTAAAATCCATAAACTACTTTGATATTGTGCTATGTCAGTCCATATTGATTGCTCTCATTCTTTCTAATCGAACTCTTTTGTATGCGCGTACTACAAATAGCCCCTTATCAATGGGCTCTTGGGTGGTTTCTAGGCTTTCACTACCTGAACAATGCTGCAATAAATTCTCCTGACAACAAGCCATAATTAAAGGCTAAGTTGTATGGCTCAGAATGAAAGTGATTCTGATTTGGCAGTGTGGTGTGGAAGGCTAGTTCTTGTGTGGTGTGGAGCTGTCTTGATCACTGCGTACATTTAATGCCCTCCTCACAAGTCCCAGTGTGCTGTCATAGTGACAACCTAAGAACCCCTCCCCACCTCCTTCCAAATCCTCTCGAAGGAGATGATATCGCCCAGGTTGGAAATATGTGCAAGTGAGGGGAAGTTAGAGTTGGAAGTCTTCTGGGGAAGGGGGAGGCTCGGTGTACTCTGTATCTCCTGCAAGGTTGATGTTCAAATACAACCTCAGTGCAATGGGGATGGGGAGGTGGCAGTGTCATATGGCTTCCAACCAGATGGGTGGGATGAGCACCTTCATGCAAGGGCTGGAGGGAGAGCATCCAGCTGTGTCTTCCTCTTGTGTCCATTTTAGCATGTGAGGAAATGGCCTTGGTCCCCTCTGGAGGACAGAGCAACGGAGTGCTTTGTGGCAGCAGACAGCAGCTCTCCCAGATGCTGACATCACTGGGACCTGGATCATGGACTTCTTAGTCTCCAGAATGCATCTCTCCTGTCTGTCCATGACCCACCGTGGGGTATTCTAGTGCAGCAGCAAAGAAAAAAGACACACAGCAGGGCCTGGAGGGCTTATGTAGGGTATGATCCACAGCCTGAGAAATGACCAGAGGAGACACCCCAGGGTGTGGGGTGGGTGAGGGGGAGTTTACTGCTTCTCCTAGAGCCATGTCCTATATTTCTGGAGAGTAGGCATGCCCTTCGCCCTCCTTCACATGGGACCCAGGAGCTCTGCCGCGTCCTCGCGCCTGCTGTGTGTCTTGGGCTGCTGTGTTTGGCTTTGGCTCCTCAGGAGCGTAAGGTGGCAGGTGGGAAGGCCCTGTCCTGGAGGTAGTGCTCACCAGTAGAACAGGGAAGGTCACCCACACAGCTGCATGGCAATACCCATCAGGCTTGGCACAGATGATTCAGTGCTGGAATTCTGATTTGGTTGCTGTATGCCAGTGAAGCACGAAGTCCTAGAAAGCTAAGGTTGAAAAAATATCATCTAGTCATTCCTGATTAGAGAAAGGGCATCAGAGTCGCGTGCACATCAGTGTCTGACTTGAGAGGGGAAAATGTCACAGAAGAGCTGGCGGGCAGGAGGTATAACGGCCTTGGGGGGAAGAGTGCAGATGGCTGACTAGGCTGGACTCCATGTCCAGGGAGTTTCCCAGCTGGGCTGGGATCACTCGGAAAAAAAAAACAGTGAAATTGTGGATTCCTAGGCACCACTTCCCCTGGATGTATGTATGTTTACATCATGGTTCGTAGCCTGTCATCTCACATTCCAATGCTGCGAAGGCTTCTCGTGCCTTGGAGAATGGTTTTCTCCCATGCCTTCAAGTATTCTCCCTAGGTGGGGACCAGAGTCTGGGAAACAGATTTTTATTTTGGCTACAGGCCGGACAATCAAGCTCGGGAAGCTCTTGCTTTAAATGGATTTAATAAAATATTTCCCATATCAACAAACGTACCTGCTGGAGGAACCCAGGGAGAGTTCTGCTTTGCTGGCTCCCTGCCCTGTTGGTAAAGGGAATACACAGATAATATGATAGTTGCTTAATCACGTTGCATTTCTACCTTCCGAAATGTTTACAGATGTAATTAGAAGTCAGATGAGGTGTGATGCTCACTGGCCTTTAAAGAAAGGTTGGCCTGGAGCAGCCCAAGGGGGGAAATAAAAGGAAGTGCAAGTGCAAAGGTTAATCAAAGTGAAATCCAGCAGGATTAGCCAGGGATTTCTAGGCTGCCAAAGAAGGCATTTATTAGATGTGAAGGATGAGAATTGAAAAAAGAGCATGTCTTCCGGGGTGCGTTTCTGAAGCTGGAACAGTGTTCTGAGAAAGGATAGGGGCTAGCTCTCCTCCCTGAGCTGTCTCTCGAGCCCGACCGCATAGTCTTCGTTAATTGTTACCTGATACTGTTGGGAAGATGTTTTTTGCAATTGTATACTTGGAGCCCTTGCTCCATGGGCCTGCCAGCCCGTGGATCAGTGGCTGTTCCTGCATCATTGTCATTCTGCTTTCTGATGGCTGGGAAGTCCTCTTGGGCCATGCAGAAGGGTTCTCTACCTTGCCTTGAGGTCATCTCCATAGGCAGGCGTGTGTGTTTGGGCTCTCCTCCTTGGTGACCTGGAGAGGCTGACTGGCTGTGTGATCTCAGGAAAGTCCCACCTTTTCTCCACTGCCGGTCAAAGCTTGCAGTTCGCTGTGCCTCCTGGGACGCTGCCTCCTGCTGCCTATAACACTCAGGCCTCTGTGCCAACTGACGTCCTGTCAGGCGCAGCCAGCAGGGAGTTTCTGGTAGCAGGTGCAAGGGTCTCTTCCTTGCTCCCTTGCTGGCCATGACCCCAGGACTGGGTGCCTGCCTGTGTGACCACTGTTACACTGCAGGAATGTTACCTCCCCTTTTTGCACCCACTGGCTCATAGGCTGTCATGGCCCCCTGGTGGTCATTGGATGCTTCAGCCACGCTGAATGTTCCTTTGCACATAACTCAGTAAAGGGTCCTTTCACAAGTCTCTTCAGCTGAACCTGGTTTTTATCACTGCCTGGCTTGCTAGTTGTCCCTTTTAAAGCTGTCAAACAGGGAAACAACCTGCCTGTCTAGGGGTAGCTGTGAAGATGATGGCAGATAGCATCCAAGGGAGGAGTGTGCGACAGAGGCAGGAAGCATTCAGTGACTGGTAAGGTCTGAGACATCTTTATGACCCAAAAGCATTTGGAACGGTTTTCAGTATTTGATATTTGCACTGTAAATGTTACCGGATTAATTCAAGGAGGAAGAATTGGGGAGCTCAAATGAGAGCGGCTGTCTGTTTTCAAATGTAGTCTCACCAGGGTTTCTGAAATAGACAAGAGAAATCCAGTTTTATTCTGTGTGTTATCAGTGGAAATTCCAAGATTCTGATACCAGGTTGACAACTAGTTCTCATTTTCAGAGTTGTCACCTTTCTCATTTATGCCTGGATTCCATAGCATTTTGTTGAAAGTTAATGGAAGCCATTTTAGGGGATTTTAGTCAAACCTAGGTTTTGAAAGCGTGTTTTGGGGCTCAGTGTGGTGGCCTAGTCACTAAAGTCCTCGCCTTGAACGTGCCGGGATCCCATATGGGCACCAGTTCTAATCCCGGCAGCCCTACTTCCCATCCAGCTCCCTGCTTGTGGCCTGGGAAATCAGTTGAGGATGGCCCAAAGCCTTGGGATCCTGCACCCGCATGGGAGACCTGGAGGAAGCTCCTGGCTCCTAGCTTCAGATAGGTGCAGCTCCAGCTATTGTGGTCACTTGGGGAGTGAATCATCAGACAGAAGATCCTCCTCTCTGACTTTGCAATAAGAATAATAAAAAAATAATAAAGCGTGTTTTGCATGACTGCATATGCATCTCCTAATTGACTTAACTACTGGCCTACTGTTAGACTGTTTCCAGTTTGGCTTTGTGATAAGTGACAGAGTGACCACCTTTGCACCTCATTCACCAAAGCCAGCTGCTGCTCAAGGCAGGCGCTAGTGGGTTCAACAGCAGATGAAGCAAAGCTGTAGTGAACTTACATGTATTCTATCTGGGGAGGCAGACAATAAGCAAGCAATACTGCTCTGAGAAGACTTTTGGTAAAGGTTGGAGGCCTCTGTTTGCTTGTTTGTGAATGTTTGGGTTCTTGCCTGCTGCTGTTGTGCTGGGGTTGAGGGGTATGGGTGCAGACTTCTAGTCGGCAAATACCAGAGTTGCTGCTAAACCACTTCCAATGTGAAGGGCATCTTGCAGAAGGAAGAATTATCCGGCCCTGGAGGTCCACAGTACTAAGACTGAGAAACACAATGTTAGAGGGATGGCAGCGCTCTTCTTGGCTGCTGCTCGTCCAAGTTGGGAAACAGTTGGCCCAATTATTCCCCAGACCTGAGCCACATGCACTTTAAGCTGCCACATCCAAATAAAGCAATCTATACAGTGTATTTGGTCCCAATTTTGCATTTTAAGGAAAAAAATTGAGACCAGCTGTTCATGCTGCTTTGCAGGGTGGGCTAATGTGGGGTCTGTGGCCACTGAACAAAATTTTGGGATGGAGTGGGGATCAGGTAAGACAGTTAACTGGGGAGCCTGTCATATGAGCTTGGAGGATTCAACCTAAACCTTTGATATCTAGGGGCCCTGCTGAGCCCACAGACATGTCTAGGCTTCTTTTAATTGCTTTTAATTTAGCATGAAAGAGAAGCTATGGGTTAGGTGGGATGGCAGAGGCTCTCCTGGGCCCCTGATGGCAGTTGGATTCCCATTGAGCTGGACAGAATACTGCTTGTTCATTCTTCCCTTCTTTTTGCAGTTGAGTTGGAATCTAATCTATCTATGAGAGAAATCATTTAGCACCACAAACACGGCTGGGGACTGGCAAGGAAAATAATGGTGGGGTGAGAGTGTGGAATGCAGTGTACATTTATTGCAACAGATGGCTCCCCTCCCAGATTTCCACAGACTGTATTACCAGGAAGGAGCTTGTTTTCACACAGAAGGGGATATTCTGCAGATGGCAGCATATTGGAGTCATTGTCAGAAAGAGGAGAGATGATATCAGACTCGTATTGAATCCAGTGTGCCGGTTATGCATTAGTGTGAGACTGTTCTTTCATGTGGCAATGAGCACTTTGATATTTCCAGCTTGCTGTTCCCCATGATGAGCACACCTCTTGCAACGTGATGTGTCAGAGGGCCTTAGCAGAGTGCTGCTGTACACTGTCAGAGGACAGACTGTGACACTGAGCACAGGCAGGGCTTGCTCAGGCCAGGAAAGTGCTGCTGTGCTCCTGGGGTGGCACAGGCAGAAACCAGAATCTTCTTAAAAGATGTGTCTATTGGAAAGGCTAATTTACAGAGAGCTAGGGAGAGAAAGAAGACGGAGATCTTCATGCACTGGTTCACTCCCCAAATGGCTACAATGGCCAGAGCTGGGCTGTCGGAGAGCTGGGAGCTTCTTCTGCATCTCCCACATGGGGACGGGCACCCAAGCACTAGGGCCGTCCTCATCTGCTTTTCTAGTCCATAAGGTAGGGAGCTGGATCAGAAGTGGAGTCACTGGGACTAGAATCAGCCCCATGTGGGATGCTAACACAACAGGCTGAGGATTATCCTGACATGCCACTGCACCGACCCCCAACATGGCTTTCTTGCTTCTCCTCCCATCCATGGGAAACACCTGTATCTGTCAGACCACTGAGGTAAGGCTTTGAAAGTCGCTGCAGAGGAATGTTTACTGAATAATTAAGCTATAAGAAATCCTTTGTGCCTGGTAAACACAGTTTTGCTGAGAGGCACAGTACAAATCGCCCTGCAAGTGCATAGTGAAGAGGTGTTTAGAATACTCAATGATGGACGTTCATCACTAGTCAATTTTAAGTTATTTTCATCACCTTCAAAGGAAAATCTGGGCTCATTTTTCCCAGCCCCCAGCCCCAAGCAACTGCTAATCTACTTTCTATCAATTTGCTTTTTCTAGAAATTTCACTTTATATACATATACATTATTAACATCTTGTTGATAGATATCTGTCTACCTTTTGTACCAACATTTTGTTCTTTCTTGTGGTGGAATAGTCTATATGAATAGATCATATTAGGTCTACCCTTGTATCAGCAGATACACACTTGAGCTTTTATGAATAATGCTGCTGTAAATATCTGTGTTCAGGGCATTCACATTTTAATCGTAGTTTACCAAGTCCGAAGTCCACTACCCTAGAAACCCTGTCAGTGAGCCACCCTCCCCTCCCCCTCACACCTGTGCCATTTAATTACTGCCTCTCTTCTCACAGCATCATTGTCGTCCATTATTAGAGTGAGAGTTTGATTTCATCTGTCACGCTTATGCAAGGATGATGCCTTTATCTTTTATCTCTAGCACCTATTTAGATCCCAATTAGTTTTATATCTCCAGTTACTGCTGAATTTCTGTTATGGCTTTTAAAACTCTGGATTTTTCATCATCCTTTGAGAAATTTCAGACTTGGAGGTTGGTCCAGGGTTATACTTTTTTGTTTCCTCTAGTCTTCAACTTTACTGTCACTGAGTCCCTCTTGCTCCTGGCCAAAGGTGGCTAGGGTCATTCTGCCTTGGTCATTCTCAATGAACTGGAGAAAGCACAAGGGCATTAAGAAAATCAGATTTTGGGAAACTGATCTTGAAAATGTTGGTTTTGTTTCTTTCCCTGTGTTTTCCCTTACTTCCTGGTGCCTTCCCTGAGGCTGTGGATTTGAGACTTGAGCCTGCTTTAGATCACTGGGCTCCAGGCATTCACTGTGGCTTTGAAGTTGGGACGGACCTGAAAACCGGGCTTCTGGGCTGTCCCTTCCTGGTCTGAGCTCAGCTGTGCTCCTAGCTGTCCAGGCTTCTGGGCTGTCCCTTCCTGGTCTGAGCTCAGCTGTGCTCCTAGCTGTCCAGGCTTCTGGGCTGTCCCTTCCTGGTCTGAGCTCAGCTGTGCTCCTAGCTCCCCTGTGACTGGTGAGATTGCCCTTTCACTGGCCTAGAATCCATTATTCTGGGAAGCCAAGACTTGCTTTCAGCTCTGTGCCCATGAGGCCAGACAGGTGTGGAGGCCATTGCAGGTTCTCAGTGACTATTTCTGAGCAGCCCATGTCTTGGCATCCATCCAGGACCTAGGGAGGTGGTAATTCCAAGATGCTGGAGTTCTTCAGTATAGAAAGAAAACCTAGATGTGAATAGAGTGGGACAGGTGACCTTGACCCAATTTAGCTTAGTGAGGGACAGTCCTGGAATTTAGACTTTTGTTCCTGCAAACTTGCTAAATGGTCTCTTCATTAGATGTTACCTCCCCATCTACTTTTAACATGCTAAACTTTTGCACAGGGTTTTTTTTTTTTTTAAAGATTTTATTATTATTGGAAAGCCGGATATACAGAGAGGAGGAGAGACAGAGAGGAAGATCTTCCATCCGATGTTTCACTCCCCAAGTGAGCCGCAACGGGCCGGTGCGCGCCGATCCGAAGCCGGGAACCAGGAACCTCTTCCAGGTCTCCCACGTGGGTGCAGTGTCCCAATGCATTGGGCCGTCCTCGACTGCTTTCCCAGGCCACAAGCAGGGAGCTGGATGGGAAGTGGAGCTGCCGGGATTAGAACCGGCGCCCATGTGGGATCCCAGGGCTTTCAAGGCGAGGACTTTAGCCGCTAGGCCACGCCGCCGGGCCCTGCACAGGGTTTTATGACATGCAGTTCCAGAATTACCTTCCTTTCTGATCTGCAATTGCCACAGCTTCCTAAAGGTGTCTTAAAGGACTGGCTTATTTCTACTCTAAAGAACCCTGTTGTTACATATATGTGACATTGATTACTTTGCCTCAAGAGCTTTGAACTAATCCTTTCCTGGGGGCTGGGGTTGTGTCTTCTTTTATCCTGAATGCTGACATGGCAGGTGCCCACCTGGCACGTGCTACATATCCCTGAGTCCAATGAGTACGTGGCAAGGATTTGCCCCACCGCCCCAAATCCATTTTAAGAAGAAAGGACTAAGTTAGCACATGCCAAATGTGAACTGAAGATGCTTAGAGGAAAATGCAGATTTTTGTCTTTGAAAAAAAAAAAACAGGTCTTATATTTCAATGTTGATGACGCGAAATATTTAGACAGATGGTATATTCTGATAACAAATCTATTCCTATCTTTTCCATGCGGTCACTGTTTGAATTGCCTTTGCCTTCTCATCCTGTGCTTCTCCTCCTGAGAATAAACAGCCAGGTAATCAAACCAACGAGGGACCTCTATCAAAGAAAATACCCAACCTAAACAGGGTTTTTGCTTTTGCTCAAGTTTGGAGAGAAAGACTCCAAGCGCTGGAGTGATTTCATGCCATGTAGAGTGGTACCCCAAGGCTCACAAGCCTCCATCACTCTACTGCACAGCAGCATCAAAGGACATTTCCAGCACGTGGGATGCCAGGGGTGAGGATGACTAATGTGGATTTTTGCCCTCTCTCCTTCAAGTGCTCACTTGGTGATATTCACATTGCAATTAATCAAGTCCTGCTTGAGGGGTTGTGGCAATGCCTCTGATGTATCCACATTTTCATTGCCTCCCATGCCTGTGAGCTCTGCAAGGGCACATCTGCATCTGTGCAGCTCCCACAGTGCCTCCCACATACTGAAACCCAGTGAAGAGTTGATTTTTGACATCTGTATCAAGTGGATATGTATATCTGAATATCCCATCTTTAGTTCACACTTGGCATGTGCTTAGTCCTTTCTTCTTAAAAAGGATTTAAGTGAGCTTACACATCATACTCATAATGGCAAGAGAGAACAGATTAGAGATGGTTATGGAAAAGCAAGGAGCCCAGGGGTATGGAGCACAGAGGGGAGTGCCTGTGAGGGCCAGGACCACAGGGGAATCTCTGATTTGTCTCTGTAAGGCTAAGCAGGAAACCTGATTGGTCAGGCAAGTCATGGTCCATGCAATGAAAGCAAGCTAGCTTCATAGGAGTAGCAATGCCACTGGATCCCAGGAGTTCAGAAGGAGTTTCTGGAAGCTGTCAAGTGAACTGCACAGCACGTCTCTCTGTTGGCTTGGGCTCCCTACTGGGTAGATGTCCAAGTATAGACAGAAATGGGTACATTGTACAGCTTTCAACCAATTCTTCCTAAATGTTATTTCTCTCAGTTGAGCTTTTGCTCAATTGCAGTTTAAGAGAGCCTGTCTGTCTTGCCCCCACACTAACTTTCCCTTCTTCCTGCTTTAGGAAAGGGAATGGTGATTACACAGCCCAACAAGTCTGCTGTGTAGGACTTTTTTGTTCATGTATTCACATATTGAACCAGTCATCAAGAACCAGTCCTTCCTCTGCTCCCTCCCTCTTCTGCTTCACTCATTCCCTTTCTTCATTCCTCCCTCCCCTTCTTTTGCCATATCAGGAGTGTGGCTGAATGTATGCTGGCATGATATTAAATGTATGCCATAGGTAGCAAGGGGACTGTCCGGTTAGAAACAGTAGCAGCCTCTCAAAGCTCTCTGCTGTGCGTGGCCTGAGCTCTCCAGTCCCTGGAACTGCTTTGGCTGTTCCAGGAGAGGGCTGGGATTGTGGCATACATACGGGGCTGGGTCGGTGGTAGTTTTAGGAAAGCGATGGTTTCTGGACTCAGAAGTACAGATGTATTTCAGTTTTAACAGCTGCCTGTGCAGACGGTGAGTGCATTTCAGCCCTGGGTATAGGGCAACATGAAGATGACCCAGCAGTGGTTCCTACTATAGGGAACACTGGAGTTCATTTTTTAATACTATGTTGCGACATCATCCTTTCCTCCCCAAACTATAGCCAGGACTTTAGTTTATACCCTTACTATTACAGGCTTCATTGGTTATAATTCTCTCTTAACTTGTCTTCTGGACTTAATCTATTCTTTCTCTTATTTGCCCTCTTTAAAAAAATATTCTATTTATGTGGAAGGCAGAGTGACACACACATAGGAAGTGTGTGTGTGTGTGTGTGTGTGTGTGTGTGGTGGGGAGGAGATCATCTACTTGTTCACTCTCTAAATGGCTGCAAAGACTTGGACTGGGCCAGGTTGAAACCAGGAAAACCATCTAGGTTTCCTATGTGAAACGCAGGAGCCCAGATGCACGGGTCATCAGAAACTAGAGGAGCGAGACTTGGACCGGTGCTCTGATGTGGGATACAAGTGTTGCAGGCAGTGTCTAACCTGGAGTGCCACGACACTTGCTGCCTTTCCCCTCCTTTCTAATGTCTCAAGTACACGTTGTCAGAAAATTCTCTCTGAGCGACTGTTGTCATGCAGTTACCTTCTAAAACTGTCAAGACTTTTCTTTCTTCTGTAGGATAACACTTGAACTTTTTTCCCCTGGACTTTTGAAGCCCTCTATTTTGTACTGAACAATTGTATCCAGCACCACAGTGACAGGGGAGGGCAACTCACAGTCCCCTCTATTCCTCAGGAATTTAAAGTGGGTGATAAGGGTATGGAAGAAATATTTGCAATAATGGCTATTCAGAAGCACCTGTGGGAAGCAGGGAGGTGATGCAGTGTGTGGTGCAGGCGGATGACACCGACAGGGATGGATGACCAGGAAACAAAGCAAGTCCCTTTGAGCCTGACTACTCCTGGCAAGTTAAGAACAATGGACTTCTCCCCAAAGGCCTGTGATTTCTAAATGGTTGACTTTGTGATTTTTTTTTTAAAGATTTATTCATTTTATTACAGTCAGATATACACAGAGGAGGAGAGACAGAGAGGAAGATCTTCCGTCCGATAATTCACTCCCCAAGTGAGCCGCAACGGGCCGATGCGCGCCGATCCGATGCCGGGAACCTGGAACCTCTTCCGGGTCTCCCATGCGGGTGCAGGGTCCCAATGCATTGGGCCGTCCTCAACTGCTTTCCCAGGCCACAAGCAGGGAGCTGGATGGGAAGTGGAGCTGCCGGGATTAGAACCGGCGCCCATGTGGGATCCCGGGGCTTTCAAGGCGAGGACTTTAGCCGCTAGGCCACGCCGCCGGGCCCGACTTTGTGATTTTTGAGAGAAGTTCATTTATTTTTTTAGTTATTTGAATGTCAGAGTTACATAGAGACAGAGAAATGCAGAAATCCTTCATGTGGGTTCATTCCCCAGGTGGCCGCAATGGTCAGTACTGGGGCAGGGTGTAGCCAGGAACCAGGAGCAGCTTCCAGGTCTTCCATGTGGGTGCAGGGGCCCAAGTACCTGCGCTGTGTTCCACTGCTT
This sequence comes from Ochotona princeps, assembly GCF_030435755.1. Classification (NCBI taxonomy): domain Eukaryota; kingdom Metazoa; phylum Chordata; class Mammalia; order Lagomorpha; family Ochotonidae; genus Ochotona; species Ochotona princeps. Next base: position 27,898,251 of record NC_080844.1, read on the forward strand.
TTCCAGGCCATTAGCAGGAAGCTGGACTGGAAGTAGAGCAACTGGTACATGAACTGTGGCCCCTTGGAATACTGGCATCACAGGCGGTGACTTTAATCACCATGCCACAACTCCAGCTCTGAGGGAAGTGTATTAACCTCAAAATGAAATTTGCTAGTGGCAAACCCATACAGTAAAAACTTTCAGAAGGTGAAATACCTTTTGTACATTCCAAACAGGGTAAGTTTGACCATTAGCTCTGAACAGATGTGTGCCAGTCCTAGGCCCAATTGGATTCAGTGGACAAGCCCCCGGTAGAGTGTCTGGAGTCCTTTCTATAAATTGCTCATCAAGAGAAACCTTGACTTGGTACTCTGGGACTTAGATCAAGAAAAGTCCTACTACAAATTGGCACCTCGCTAATAATATTCTCTGCAAGAACAGTTGAATATTCATCTGTCCTGGGGTTAAAGGTACTGTCCTTAGATGTCCTTAGATGTGGTTCATAGTTACCTGGCCAAAGCAAGAGAGTCTTAATCCTTCAATCATATGCTTCAACATGAACATCAGTGTCCTTTTTCTTTAATGATTATTATTTTTTTTTAATTTGAAAAACAGAAGGACACACAAAGAGACAGAGTGAACTCTTCCACTGGCTGATTAGCTCCTTAAAAACCCATAATAGTCAGGACTGAGCCAGCAACAGCCAGCAGCCAGGAACTTCATCCAGGTCTGCTTTGTGGATGGTGGAAACCAAACCACGTGAGCCATGAGTTGTTGCCTTCCCAGGTGCGTCAGTAGGAAGCCGAATCAGAAGTAGAGTAGCTGGGTTGCCAACTGCACTTTGATATGGGAGGTGGGCATCCTTGACTGTGGCTTTGCCCACTGTGCCATGAGGTCTTTCTTTTCTCTCAGTGCCTTTTGTCTTTATTGTAGGCAATGAAGGTCCCTTTATATTTGTTCTGCTTTAACTTGCCAGAGTCTTCACCAACATCCCAGGTTTGCTTCAATCATTTATGCCACCGTGTTTGAATTTGAGTTATTGTGAAGTTTAAGTTGTGTGTGTGAAGTGGTGCATTCGGTGGCACATTATGCAGGCTCAGTAGAAGGTGGCCATGCTGAGGGTTCTCCGTGAGTTGAGGATGCTCCATCATTATGGTAAGATAACCTCTCAGCACACATGATCCTCCAGCTGAGTGCTGGTCACCCAGCAAGACCGAGAAGAAGCAGCAGAGATCTGACCTCTTTTCTGACAGGGAAAAATGAATTAGGGAAGTCCTGAGGTGTGTGATATGCCACAAGCATATCTTCAGCATTGAGAAGTCCTTTAAAGCTAGAGTTTGGCAAATTGTGTATCTTGGGCCAAATCTAGCCTGCTACCTGCTTATATGATGTGTGAGCGAAGGGTTTTATTTTAAAAAGATGTATTCATCGGAAAGGCAGATTTACAGAAAGGAGAGAAAGAAAGATCTTCTGTCTGCTGGTTCACTCCCCAAGTGGCCACAACAGCCAGAGCTGAGCTGATCCGAAGCCAGGAGCCAGGAACCTCTTCCTCCAGGCCTCCCACGTGGATGCAGGGTACCAACATTTTGGGCCATCCTCGACTGGTCTCCCAGGCCACATGCAGAGAGATAGATGGGAATTTGAGTAGCTGGGACATGAACAGGTGTCCATATGGGATCCTGGTGCATGCAAGGTGAGAACTTTAGCCACTAGGCTACCATGCTGGGTCCAAGTAAAGAATTTGTTTATACAATATTAAACAGGTGAAAAAGTCTGAATAGTATTTTGTGACACGTGCAAGTATCTGAATTTTCAATTTCAGGACATAAATAGTTTCAATGGTACATAACCATAGCACGTGTGTGTGTTTGTAATGTCGTGTTGTCAGTGGTTGCTGGCAGAGCTGAGAAGCGGTGGCGAGAATGTAGGCTGCGGAAGTTAAAAATGTTTACTATCTAACTATAGAAAGCTGCCTTGGTATAAGCAACAGTGACTTAAGAAAGGGGCCGAGGGAAAATTCAAACATCCGTAACTCAATTCACAGAGCTTCCAAGGAGAGGCTCTATTGACTTGGGCCATGAAATTAGATTCTGGTATTTTCAGTTCAGTTCAGTAAGTGCTTGTGGATGCTCTGTGTGTGACGGAAATATCCTGCACCCCTAGAAGTCTCACACTACTACAAATTCAGAGTTGTGGGAGAGAACATGGAACCCCCCAGATTTGGACTCGCATCCTGGCTCCATTGCTTCCCGTTTGTATGCTCTGTTGGATGTCTCCTCGTGGCTGTCTTGCTGTAAACCTGGGAAGGGGGACTCGCTGATTTTACTGAAGAGCTTTCTTGCTGCTCAGCTTCCTATTGGATTTGGCTGATGGCAGGTGTGGGCAGGAGGAAGGGGAAGCCAAGCCTTACTATCCTGGCTCCCTCCTTGGAAGTTGGCTGTGACTGGCTATGTGTTTGCCCTGAAGGCCACAACGCTTTTCAGAGGCCTTTTCTGCACAGCTGGACTCTCTGAGTGTTACTGGTAATTACTTTGCTTTTTTTCCCCTGGGCTTAGGAATGTAATAGGCTCTGATGTCAATAGCTGTGGGCCGTTGGAATGCCTCTTTTTGGTTGTTAAGCATCCTTCTAGCTTCTACAAACAGTCTGAGTGGGCTTTATACCTTCATTTATAAAATTGGGATATCAGAGCTGTGATCACAGCACACATAAGCTCCTCGCAGTCTCACTGTGCAGTGGAGGCTCAGCAAATGCTCTTTGCCTTCTGCTTTTCTTAAGAGCTTGTGGTCTCTTGAGTGGAACAAGTTGAGTGTCTACACAAAAGTTTAAACCAAACCAGGTCAGTGATTTTTGGGATTTGCTAGAAAAGGACACACTTGGAAAATGCTTGTATGTAAAACTAACAGTATGAGATAAAGGAGGAACCAAGGCTAAGTATGACTCTTTGACTTACTGTGTAGATATTCGAGTTACCAACGGAGGCAGAAAATTAAAGAGGAGTTTGCAAGTGAGCGAAGGCAATGAGTCCCATTAGAACAAGCAGGGTTAGAAACGGTCTGGGCTGGCCTGGTGACAGTGTTAGGCGGGAGGTTGGCAGGGAGGCACAGGGGAAGGGTGTGCATGGGAGAGGAGCATTTGAAAAATCCTCCTTATGCTGGTGAATAACAAAGACATCTGAGCGTGCTGGGTTAGTGAGGAAACCAGCAGTGCTGCTGGCAGCAGCGCTAGGCTGGCTCTCAGGGGACCTCACTCATTGGCTGCCCAGCCACTGTCCGTTAGGAAACATTACCAATGGGGTTTTCCAGCAGATGCAAAGTGAGAAATAGGAATAGATGATACCCGTGATGCTGTAGGACTTGTGATCTAACTGGAAGGCAAACCGTGAAAAGACTACCGTATTGATTGTATCATCAGTGACACATAGACAAAAGGCCGCAGTTCGTCATGGTGTCCCTAACTGCCCAACTCACCATGGGGTCCCTCACCCCTGGCTGTTTTTCAGTGAGAAGACAACATGCAAAAGCTATCAAGGTACAGTCTCATGGGCAAATAACAGCAGTGGCAAATGTGTTCCAGGTACTATTCTATGGGTCTTATCTCTATTAATATTTAGTTTTAACAACAATCAAATAAAGCAGGGGCCATTGGGAGTTTTATCCTTTAAATGAGATAATAGGACCCGGCATGGTAGCCTAGCAATTAAAATTCTCACCTTGCACGCACTGGGATCCCTTATGGCTGCCAGTTCTAATCCTTGCAGCCCCACTTTCCATTAGCTCCCTGCTTGTGGCCTGGGAAAGCAGTTGAGGACAGCCCAAAGCCTTGGGACCCTGCACCCGTGTGGGAGACCTGGAGGAAGTCCCTGGCTCCTGGCTTCAGTTGGTCACTTGGGAAGTGAATCATCTTTGTCTCTGTCTCTCTTCCTTTCTGTGCATCTGACTTTGCAATAAAAAAAATATGTATTTTTAAAAAGGAAGACTGTCCAAGTGAAATTCCCTGTGGTCTTGTTGTTATCTTGATTCTACTTTTTTTTTTAAAAAAATTATTTTTACTTGAAAGATAGATTGAACAGAGAGGCTAGAGCAACAGAGAGGTTTCCATCTGCTGGTTCACTCCCCCACTGGCTGCGATGGCCAGAGCTGAGCCAATCTGAAGCCAGGAGACAAGAGCTTCCTCTGGGCCTTGCATGTGACTGTAGGGGCCTAAGGCATTGGGCCACCCTTTGCTGCTTTCCTATGCCATAAGCAGGGAGCTGGATCAGAAACGGAGCAGCTGAGATTTGAACTGGCACCCATATTGGATGCCTGTACTGCAGGTGGAGGCTTAGCCCACCACTCCACAATGTGGGCTCATAATTCTACTTCTTAAAGTATTCATTTCAATCTTCACTGGAGCTCCTTTAAGAAAGCAAGTGATGCAGTTGATATTTTCCCTGTGGGTTCTTGAGCGCGAAAGAACCAAATCTGTGGCCAAGAGCAACATATGTGCTTATGCATTTTCAGTTTTATTCCTGTCTGCGTTCTAATCTCCTGTTTGCTTTCCCTTTTTCATGCACCCCTTTCCCCACTTGCTTTTCTTTTATAGCATCTTGTAATTTATGTAGCCATAACCAGAAAGTAGGCAGCATTTAGGTCCATATCTGCACATGCAGCCCCACCTGCCTATACATATTCACAGTCACTGTGTATTTTGGACTCTTCAGGAGGTTGCTGCTTTCTTGCCAGCACAGGGACCATTAAGGTCCTATAACTATGCTGCACACTTGCTGATAACAAGAAGGTCATGAAAAAGAAACTGATAATTAGGAGGATTATCACAACCATCAATTTACAGTCCGTTTGATGAGTGTTGGTTGCACTTAATGACTCACTGAAGATCAAGCCACACTCTTGTTCGGCAGTAATGTGAGCTTAATAAACGTTAGTGTGATGATGACAATGAGTAAACAATCATTTTTGTAATGACAACAATTTGGTCCAGGCAGGGGGGAGACTCTCACCGACTGGGCTTAGTTGACTGCAACAGGAGAGGCAGATGCTGGTAAACTGAATCCGGTGCATACCAGTGGAGTCCAAAAATGCCAGGGAGGTGAGGATCCACGAGGTGGGGTCCGGGCTGGGAAGGGAGCCTGCGTGTGGGATCCCAGGGGAGCTGGCACATGGCCCCTGGCATGTGTGTGTGTGTGTGGTGGGGGGAGGTCAGACTGTCGGCTCTGTTGCCTAGCAGTTGTTTGACCTTGGGTGAGTCAGTTGAGCTCTTTGTGTCTTAATTTCCTCAGCTGGGAAAGCAGGATCAAAAAGTCATATCACTGGGTTGCTTAGGGATTAAACAGGATGATTCATGTAAAGCGCTTTTGTCAGTGCGGTGTGCACTTGTGGGTGTTTACTCATTGGCAGAGTTGCTGCTGCTGCTGCTCCTAGACCGTGGAGCCCGGAATGAGCAGATTGGGATCTGAGGCCTCTAAGAGGATTGCACAGTGCTTTGAAAGCAGGAGTGCAATGCCGGGAGCCTCTTCTGTTATTTAAGCAGTGTGCAGATTGTGACTTGCCTTGTTTATCGTATGTCTTATATTCTATCAGACACTTCACTTATGCTCAGTTTTTATATCATCTTCTCATCTATTTCTTTGTATCTACTTATGTGCCTGGGCATATGGCAGATGTTTAATAATAATGGATTAAATTGAATTTAGGGATGCACTTAATAGATATTTTGGAATAATGAGGATATTTGTGAGCTTGAAATTGCAAAGGGAAATATTACCATGAAAAGAGCAATAATAAGCCTCAGGTTGTATAGTGGTTTTTGGGCTCTCTCAACACTTTCATCAGCACACTCATACTCATCAATGCTGTGAGGTAGACAACATGCTGGCACAGCCCCATTTTATGGATGAGGAAACACGTTGCTCAGAGAGGTTCCATCTTCTGTTCAGACACTGCAGGCAGGAAGTGATGTGGCTGGAGTTCACCCTGGGCTTTTCCAAGGAAGAAGTCACTGTAGTGTAGGGAGTTAGGAAACCTGGCCCTCTCATTGACTTCTTATTACTTCCTATGGAGTTTCCCTTCTTCCCCTGTTAGGGTAAATGAGGTTAGCAACTCAAATTTTCCTAGGCTGCTGGAAGCTTGCATCCGTGTGAACAGGAGGCTGACCAGAGACAGGGGAGCAAGGAGAACTGTCAGTAACTGCAGGTCTGTGCCTCACCTCAGGCACCTGCTAATTAGGTGTGGCTGATGATTGTTTTACAGGAAATACAGGGCCAGAGCTGCCAAAGCAAAATAAATAAAACGTATCAAAAATCTTAAAGTTCCCCAGTTTGGTATTTAATGTGAACTTTGGAATTTAAACTATTAATAAGTAATTCAGATGAAAAACAAATTACAACTGTCCAATTAGAAAAAGAAAAGATGTGGACAAAATCAAAGTTGCCAGGTTGCCGCCTCTCTCTCCAGGCCCTTCTGGCTTTGAGAGGCAATGGAAAAGGTCGGCAGCTTCCGGCTGAAAGGTGCAAAGCCCTTTATCATCCACACTCAGGGTCTAATTTAGCATCGCTGCTTCTGCTTGAGACTGTTGGTTGTAACCAGGGGACAGGATCACTGTAAGCCTCCAGCTTCCCCTTATGCAGAGGAGTGGAGGTCATCACACCACACTGTAGTGAGTGACAGAGGTGAGTGCAGAGAAGAGAAAAGCAAGCAGGGTTTAACTATGTAAATCTATGACTATGCTTTAATAAGGCACTGCAATGAAACTGTCATAACTGTCAAGTTTGGGAAATAAGATGAGTGAGCTTTTCGCTCCTGGTACTATATCTGGGAAGGAAAAAAAAAATACAGAAGATCTGGTTCATCTTTGAAACTCTTCAGAAACACATCAGATTTCTAAGTTGCTTGGCCTTGCCAGGCAACGTTTGCAGCAGCAACTGATGCTGAAGCTCTGGCGGCCCACACAGAGTTCCCCGGGAGAGGAGGAAGCCTAAGTTTCAAGATTGATGTTTGCTAACAAGATGGTAGAGACCCTGAGCTTCCTCTCCTCACCTGCCAGTCGTACCTCCAACTAGGCAGCCGCTTGGCTCCCCAGCCTTGAGCCTGTTGCAGCAACGTGGCTCTAGGTGGCTGGGTTTGCTCATTTGTGAAAACTGGCAGTAGTGGGCTTAGGAGAGATGGTGGGGACTACAGTATTGTTCCTTGTGTTTTAGTGACCTGAATAAATGTGTGCTTGTTTTGCTTTCTGTGTTTTTAAACAATTACCACCTTCATCTTTTAGAGTTTGGTTATCCACAGCCTGGGCACTGTCGGTCATGGGCAGTGGACTGTCCAGAGAAACAGGGTTCCCAGAGCAGATGTTTTGTATTTTAGGGCTGGTGTAGTTCCTTATCTGCTTAAGAAAACTGAAAAGGTGACCTACTTTTCCACTTCTTATACAAATCTACCGAAGTGATTCCCATGGAAAAATGGGAGAGGGAGAATGAGGCAGGGAAGGAGAGAGGAAGGGAGGGAGGAGAGGAGGAAAGAGAGAGGTTGCAGATTAAAATACTTTTCTGAGTTTTATCAATCAATAAAATGTTTATGGGACTTATTTGCATCCTGAATTAAATAATTAAAAATTTATATGCCACTTAGGGAACTATTAAGGCATATTAAAGGATAATTATTAAATTTCTTACACATCATGGTGATGTTGGAGTTCTGTTTTGTCAGAGTCCTTTAGAGACACATGCTACAGTGTTCGTGAATGAAGTGATGCGATGACTTGTGTTAAAACTGTACCCTGGGAATGAAAAAAAATGCGGGGGCAGGTTAGAACCATACTGTGCTAAGTGAAAGACATGACTGTTAAAATTCCAGGTATCTTATGAGCTGGTCGTAAATAGTCATTACTGAAATTTAAAGTTTGTAAACTTAAAAATAATTTCAAAGTATTTTTAAATACCCAAAGCTTATCACTTTCTAGTTATTTTCCTACAATCAGTATCAATGCTGATTTTATCCATTGTACATGGTAGAAATACCACCCTCACTTGTGACCCCTGTGCACAGCTCTGCTCCATGATTTGGTCTGCCATGTTAGTAGTTGGATATCAGCCAGAAATTCATCAACACTGCAAATTGGGGATTTCTCCAGGGAGGACCAGTGGTTATGCAGCTACCAGGCCCCCACTGGAGGTGTGGGAAAGCTGTATGAGGCACAAGATCACTCGGAGGTTGATCGTTGTCCTTCAGCTGGGTGAAAGGAACATGGGGACCCATCGCTTTATTCTTTCTGCTCTTGTGTGTGTTAAAGTTGTCCCTATAGAAAAGTTAGCAGAAGTATGCTGATTCAAGCATTCCTGAAGAGTGAAGTTCATGCTATTGAGGAATCAGACTGGTAATGAAAAACCCCACCCAATGAAAAGACTAGAGATGCGTTTATAGGACAAAGAACGTGAGTTCCCTGGCCAACTCTGCTCCCGATGAGCCATGGGACTTGAGAAAGGCAGTTAGGGTTTCTGTGTCTCTTTATTCCCAGCACAGAGTTTGAAGTTAAGATTTGTGACATTTATGGTTGTAAGTTGAGTGTATGAGTGACAGTGCGTAAACGTTATTAAAGGGATTACAAAACAAGAGAAGTATCCTTCACTTTAAATTTCCCACTTACTCTAAAATTAAAAATTCTGGGTGATTAAATATCTCCCTGAAGTTGTCAGGGATACTTCTAGGCTTTTCCATTCATGGTGATGAATTTTTCTGGGGGAAAGGATTACTGGTGATTAGGACGATAGCTGCAGCTCAGGAATGAGTTCAGCAGCCCAAGGGCAGTTACTAAGAGGTGATGCAAATATCTTAGTTGGTGAATTGTTACTATGCAGTGTGGTGTATCCATACTCAAGAAGTCCTGGTATACCGTACAACATGGGTAACCCTTAAAAACGTAAAAAGCCAGTTACAAAAGGCTATATTGTATTGTTCCATTAATAGCACGTTTCCAGGACAGGCAAAGCTACAAAGATGAAAGGCGCAGTAGTAGTTGTCATAGGCTAAGGACTGCCGGAACAGGAAGTGAAAGCTAAGAGATGACAGATTTCTTTTTGTGATGATAAATGCAATCTAAAATTGTGATGTGGGTTGTGCAACCCTGTGAGCGCACTAAGACTCTAAAAGTGTATATTCTAACCAGATGGAGTGTATGGTCTGTGAAAGGTATCTCTGTGAAGTTGTCAAAACAAGTGCAGGCTTCCCAGGTTCAAACCCTGCTTAGCAGCTGTGGGGCCTGTGGCAAGCTTTCTTCACATTGATCTGCTATTTCTTCATCTGTAAAATGAGGATGAAGGTGCCGCTTGGTTCATGGGATTTTGATGAAGATTCCATTGCATTCTCACATAGAAAATGTTAAAATGTTTGCAGAGTGTTCTACTCACAGGCAACAATAAATGTTTACTACAATCATATCTTTGATGCAGAAGAATTTCATAGTGGGGCAGAAAGAGAAAAAGTGTGCTGATGCTTTTCATATCTTGGCAAGGAGAGGTGAAAATGTCATCAAAGAACTTTAGGCAGAAGCCTGAAAAGTGACTCTCCTCCCTGCTCTAGAATAAGATACCTCCATGGCCTGCCTCTGTGACCTGTGGATATGATCTTATTTGGAAAAATGGTCTTGGCATATGTAATGAAGTTGAGGATCTTGAGAAAAGATCATCCCAGATAGTCCCAGTGAGTCCTAAATCCAGACAGGTGTCCCTACGAGAGCAAAGCAGAGGAGAGAAAAACTTGGAGAAAGGGGCTAGAGTCTGAAGTGAATCGGCCCCAGGCCAAGGACCTCTGGAGTCGCCAGGGCTGCTAGAAGCAGGGCAGGGTTCTCGCTTAGCCTGCGGAGGGAGAGTGGCTGACCTGCTGGGTTTCTCTTATTGTAAGTATGTCACCACTTGAGTGGCAAGACAAAGTCACACCTCCCAACACTGTTTGCCTGTTGGCAATCCCATGGTAATACTTTCTCAATTTGCATTTGAGGATGCATTTTTTTTTCATTTAGGAAATGGCGTCCTTTTTTATAGACATAGCTGCCTTTCCTTATTTCAGAGCCTTCCTCAGACCTTTCCTTTCCTGGCCATTCTGCGCCTGGAGCATTTTGATTTTCCTGTTATTGCTGCTCTACTCTCGGTCTGTGCCATAGGGTTTGCTCTTTAGCAATTGCTGATTATTTTTTCCATGCAATGACATCTGTGCTATTAGATAGCTAGCTTGCTGAATGCAAGACTCATACGTCTTTAGGGTTTTTGAAAATTGTTATTTGATATAGTTTAGTTGGCACCGGGGTTTCCCTTCTCCCTCCACATGTTCCTCCCCTCTCCTCTGTTCTTTCTGGTCTTAGAATGGATGTGTTTCGTGAGTTTTCACGAGTGCAACATGCTGCCACCGCGGTGTCTCCCATCAATGTGGGAGATTGTCAGTCATTTCGCTCTGAGTCCCTCCTTGTGGTGCATGCATGAGGACTTTCTTCTGTTTGCTAGAAATGGAGGTTAAAATCTAAAGGAAAGTGTGAGATGTGTAGCAGAGTGAACAAAAGGACAGAAGACAAGCTAAGCATTCTGAAGGGAAATATTGTTTGCCTTTTCTCCTCCATATCCAGGGCTAGATTCTACTTACAATGGAAAGTAGAAAATTCTGTGTCTAAATGTTGCATAGATAGATCCTTTTTATCTACAAGGTCGAACTCCTGGAACTAATGGATGTTCCTTTTGCCAATTTTTGCTGCATACAGCTAGCTCTTGAATCCTCCATTAAAAACAAATGAAAGAACATTGGGTTTGTTTACTACTTCCATGTCCTTTGCTTGTAGATGTATAATTATAACAGTGGCGTGTTGGACAGATTGAGAATTTTCTCGGAACGTCATCTTCTGTCTCTGAATTCAGGAACAAGCCTGTAGCACATTGTAGATGTATCAAAAAAAAAAAAAAAAAAAAAGCCTGGGCAAAAGTCAGAAAGCTCAGACTCCAGTCCTCAGTCACTGCCTGCTGTGGCCTTGACTGAGGCAGCTCCTCTTGTATCTTGGTATCTCTACTGATGAACTGCTTAGAGATGAAGCCAGTGTGTTGACATCGCAGATAAAGATGCCACCTGAGATGCAGGCATCTCATATGTGTGCTGATTAGAAAAAGAGACGATAGCCCAGGTACTTGGGCCCCTGCACCCATGTGGGAGACCTGGAGGAAGTTTGTAGATCCTGGCTTCCGCCTAGCTAGCTCTGGCTGTTGTGGCCATTTGGGAATTGAAACAGTAGATAAAAATTCTTACTCTGTCTCTCTCTCCATTTAACTCTTTCAAATAAATAAATCTTAAAAAAATATGAAAAGTTGAACTAGGTGATCCTTATGACCATTTTGTATTTGAATATTCCTGGAACCATTGTCCTCCATCTGAATCTTATTTGTCTAACATTGGGTGCATGGGTCAGGAACTGGTTGAGACAAAAATGGGACTAGAATTGAACAGAGGAGTGTTTAATCCAGGGAACTGGTTACATGGGTGTGGGTAGTAAACAGGGAACTCTGAGCTAACCCAGATTGGATGACAGCAGGAGCAACAAAGTGACAAGGAATGATGTTGGTTATCAGAGTCTCAGAAGATGCAGGAAGATGTTCTACTTTGTTATCACTTTCTGGGAGTGCAGAGGAGGCTCTTGCTGAGCCAGCACCCAGCTTTCTGAGGAGGGGCACCATCACCTTTGATGAGGTATATGATGGGACTGTTCCGGAAGAGCCAATACTAAGCACTGCTGAGCAGCAGAGGGTCGTAGTTAGGGTGGTAGAGCTGGGGATGTGAATCAGCATTGCCCTCAGGCTTCCTCCATGAACCTGTAGTAGCAAAAACTTATCTGGAGTCACTTGACATGGGAGAAATGTGGCCTTTCAAAATCCCAGCCTCCATTTGAAGGCAGAGCACAGGTGGATGGCAGTGGAGTTGGGACAGTAGTAGAGTAACTGGCACATGGCGTTCTGTGTTTGCACTGAGACACCGTGTTCCCACAGCAGCAACCTTCAAGGGAGACTGTACTTAGTCAACAAACTGCTTTCACTAAGAAGTGTGAGATGTGATGGTGAAAGAGAAAATGTGAAGACACAAAAGGGCTTTTGTTCTCTGCCTGCCTTGATTAATTAGAGAACTCTGAGTGTTGTGATTTGTGCACAGCGAAGCTGGATCAGTATTGGACATTATGTGGCTATGCAAATGCTTAACTGCAGAATAACAGATTCTGGTCCAAAGGAAGCTGTTCTCTAGTTCCCAGCAGAGCTTGTGTTGTACACCTGCTGTAGAAAGACTTCTAAAGATGTTTCTGGTAAGATGCTTGTCCATTTCCTGGGAATCCAGACATGAATCTAGTCACTGCAATCTAAGATTATAGGAGATTATCATAGATTATTAAGGCAGGTCCAAAATGATCACTTGAATTATTTAGAGATGTCTCTGGTGGGTGTCAGAGATGTACTGGGAGTTGAAGCAGGAAGATTTCAAATGTGAGGATTCGGTTTTTGGCTTTGGAGATGGAGGTACAGGCATTTGGAACAAGGAATGTGAGTGGCCTCAAGAACCTGAGAAGGACCTCTCCCCCACCCCCAGCTAGTAGCCAGTAAGGAAATAGAGACCTGCTTCAGTCCTATAACCATTAGCCAAATTCAACCTACCAGTTATTGAGCTTGGAAGTCGATTCATCCCCAGGACCTCAAGAAAGGAGCACAGCCCCACTGACAACTTGGTCTTAGCTTAATGAAAGCACAGAAACAGTCACGCAGCCAATGCTTGGGTTTCTAACCCAAGAACTAGAGTAAATGGGTATTTTTAAAGTCACTGGATTTGTGGGTAACGTGTTATAGCAGCATCAGTACAGATATAACACCAAAATGTACTCTGGAGAAAAAGTTTTGCTGCTCTTTGCCCTAGTGGTTCCTGTGACTTCCCCCCTCCCACCCACCCCACAACAGATGCCTCATCATCATGACCAAGAGAAGAATCATTGAGTTCTTTATGGAAACAGAATCCAGAGGCTGATCTTGAGCCTGCTGTCTCCTCAATTCTATGGCCTCATGGAAAGGGATACTTCGAGGCCTTTGTTCCACTGCCCCAGTATTGGTTCGCAGAGAACCCATACTGATTTCTCAGGATATTGATAATTTAATTAATAGGTAGCAAGCCTGTCACCACAAAGACAGCTGATGGAGATTGGGATGGGCAGCTGATGGAAATGTTGAAGACAGAGTTGGGTTCAGTCAAAGAATTTAAACACGCTCATTTCCTTTTCCTCTTTAATCATGTTAGCTTTCTGTGTCTCAGGAGAGGCATCACTTCTATTGGCCATCAAGATGGAGAGGTGGTTGATCAAATTGCAGATGTAATTGTTAAGGCAAATTAAACTGTCAGGAGCTCAAAGGAGGCTTCTGTCTTGATTGGAGTTCAGTTCGCTCCACAAGCCAAATAGGCCTCATGATCTTGTCCAGATAATGGACGTGACCCGCATACAGAAGCGCTAGCCTTCTCTGTTTCTATGAACCTCTGAGGAGGAAAGACAGAGTGCCAGGCTCTGCCCATTTCTTTTGACCCATGGCTCACAGGGAGACTTCTATTGCAGAGTTTTTCTGCTCTTGGACAATCACCACTTCATTAAGTGACTTCTGAGATCTGCACACCAAGGGGTTAGATGAGCTGTCAGAAATTTCATACCAGCAGAAAATGGAAAGCTTTGTTGGTTTTCTTCATTTCTTACCCCCAAGTTCCATTACACATTGGTAACAACTCTGAGGGCAGAGCACATCAAAGTTGTATTGTGCTCCCCGGGTTGTTAGCCGTCTGACCTTAGGCCCCCGGCCTTCATGTTCCTCTCAAGCTAGTGTTCATTGTTCCTGGGAAAGGTTTGGTAATTTTCCAGTGGAGCCAAGTGCTGCTGCTTGCTTATTTCACTTTCTGAATGCAGAACAAGGCTTATCTCCTTTTCCTCTCACAGTCTGTATTTAAATTTATGGAATCATGACCACGGAAGTGTTGTTTCAACCCTGTGTTAGAGTACTTCATTTTCACTTGGTACTTTTTGTCTTTACAAAGTGCTTCAGACCTGTATTTTCATCATACAAGATAGTTACATGATGTGTGACATTTCTAGAGGGGCTTACCCTGGGTCCCGTGCTGTCTGTGCTTTAGTCAGCCCCTCCTGGGCTAAGCCACATGACTGTGTGTAAATGAGATGTCTCAGTTAAGCACCTCTTCTTAAAAATGCATAAGGGGTTCTTTGCAAAAGTTAAAGTGTCAGTCAATAATGACTATGGAATGGGCTGATATTAAAAAGTATAATTATGAGAGCTATAATCTATATGGGTACTAAGAGCACCTTGTCCCTTAAGGTTTAATATAAAATGTGGTTCAAAACCACATTATAAGCACTTTGTTAGCGTCTGTCCTCTCCCCAAGAACTCTTGAATTCTGAGGTGCTCTAGCTGCCTGCCTTCTCACTGGGTTCCTTCCACTGCAGAGATCCAGCATGAACACCAGGCACTGGAGGGGCGGGGCTGGCCAGTGCCTGCCGGTGAAGTGTTTCTCCATGATGTGGTTGAGCCTAGATGCGGCTTGGAAATACTTGTGGTTTTTGGTGGGAAAGCAACAATACTGAAGTCTTGCTTCCTAAATCAACAGTTCATGAGTTTAGCATTTTTCCCTACTGTAATATGAGCTAGTGCAGAAGAGGTGGGGCATGCTTGCTCTTCAGATATTCATGTTCAATCACTTTTGATGACGGATGAAACAAACTGTACAGAACTAAGGTGGAAAAAAGTCAGAACTTACTCTTTTGTATTTCTGTGGTTTTCATTCCTGCTACCCTTATGTTCACATCCTATTGCTTATTCCTCACACGAACCACATATTTAATTTTACTTAAAATTATTTTTAGTTTATCAGTGAAGAAATTGGCCTCTAGGACAATTAAATGACTTGAACACAAGGGGGTGATAGAATAAAGAAATAGCTTTTGCAAAGTGTGTGAAAACTTGATACTCACGATTCCCCTGGGTACTTAAGGGAGATCCCTGACAGTCAAATTGGATTTAGATTTGGGTTTACCAAGCATTTAATTTACTGCTGACAACAAACCAGTACTTGAAAATCAAGGGATGAATGAATTCTGTCATGTAATTCCCACAAGCTCGCTAGGAGGTAGGGCCTTTCTACTTACGAAAGCCAGGTCCAGAGAAGTGAAAGAACTTGCTCGAGCCCCCATAGCTAAGAGTCAGCAGAACCAGTGTTCAAATACAAATGTTCAACTTTAAACCCTAACTCCTTGCTATGCTGCCACATCATGGGCTAAGTCAATTAGCGAAGCACTTGTTTGCCTCAGACATTTGTTAAAAAGGGTTTCACTAAGGAAATAAGACTGTAGTAAGGACAGATTCCATTGAACTGTGTTCCTGGTAACTCACGTATGTCTGATAGAATCCGGTTGAGATTTAATAAAATACGTGAGATTTGTTTTCTTTCTAGTAATAAATGTTAAAAAAGATGCTAATCAGCACTAGGAAAGCCTGTCCCTGCATAGTCTGAAAGGTGAATGACTTGGTGGTACTGGTAGTCCAGAATGGTGCCCAGGGAACCTGTGCCTTAGTAGAGTCCCCTGGCACACTAGGGCGGGTCTGTGTGGCAAACAGCATGTGACAGAAGTGATGGTGTGGGCCTTGAGCGATCACAGTATCTGTCTGCAGCACTGATGGGTCTCTCAGACCTTGGACTGGGGGACCTCTGAGTGGTTGGATACCCCACTTGCCTCACTCTGGTCTCTGCCTGTCTGCTTTTCACTATGGAGCTCTAAGTCTGGGGATCCTTATTGGCATATGTGAAAAATTACAAACAGGACTGTGGCTGGACACTGAGGTCTCTGGTCAACAACCATAGAGAGACTAAAGCCTGGCAAGAACCAGGTGAATGATCCTGGAAGCAGATTGTTCAGTTTCCGTGGCAATGCAGGGGCTTGGCAGGCAACCTCTTGGAACAGAGCCATGCAGCTGAGCTGCAGTCCTTCCAGTGTTTCAGCTCTGGCCAGCCTTACCCATTCACTCTTCATGTGTTTTTTCCTTCTTGCCCTCCCTCCCTCCCCGCCTCCCTCCCCCCTCCCTTCCTTCCTCCCCTCCCTCTCTTCTTCCCACCCTCCCTTCCTCTTTTCCCTTCCTTCCCCTCTTGCTTTCTCTCACTCTTTCTTTTCTTGAATCCCTTCTCCTTAAGAGGCAGCTATGCTTTTGGATACTAGATGTTTGTCTCCTGATTTGGGAAGAATTTGTGAATACTGCAAGTGTGGAAAAAGCACCTACTTAACTCAGTTTTATTTTTCCAGCATCCCGCACCATCACTTCAGATGCAGTGAGCTGGGCTGTGAGGGCTTGGTGGTGGTGCGTGAGCTGTGGTGTAGCATGTACGCACAGCAACATACTGCTGGAAGCACCCAGGGCTGCAGATGCAGCCCCAATTCTGATCTCAGTCCTGTTACCAACCAGATCTGTGATTTTGACCAAGTCCTGCTATCTTCCTGCCTCATTTCTGTGATAGGGAAATGAGATTATTATGAGTAGGAACTGAAATAATGAATGGGACAACGTATTGAAAAGTACAAAAGGTAATACAAATACTGTGTAGTATTCATCAGGGTCCTGCTTATTATGACTGTGTTAAATAACCCTTCACTTGATAGATGGTTCTAAGTGCAAGTGAGGGAGCTTCCCCAATGCAGGTGGATCTTCCTTACAAGGCAGAAATGAGGCCTCATCCTTAGATCAGGCCATGATGGATATGTCCAGGTGCTAATGTATTCAGTCAAAAAATTTTGCTGTCTACCTATCATGTGCTAGGGACTATTCTGTGCACTTGGGACACAGAAGTGAACATAGCTGACAAGGGCCCTGCTCACACAGAACTATTCATGGTGAGGACCAGGAGAGCACGACTATTATTTTAAGAATGAGGAGAGACCTTCGGTAACGGAAGAAGCATGATAACTGCAAGACAAGGGGATATGTTCCACAGGAAATCTGCAAGCCTGCACTGTGATCTCAGACTTCAAGTTTTCAGAAGTGTGAGAATTTTTTTTTTTTTAGCCACCCAGTTGGTGGCAATTTGTTATGTTAGCCTCAATGGGCTCCTGAAATGGGAAGCGGTTCTGAATTTTAATTGCACAGAAAATGTTTAAAATATTAATTTTTCAAAATTGACCCCAGATTCTTGATTCATTTAATCAATCGCTGAGTTCACTTTTTTTGGACATCCCCTTTTATAAACAAACGTACTCAAGGAATTCTGGTTTATAATTGGTTATATTTTCTCGCACATCTTCAAAAGCAATTAAAAGGTAGAAATATTCCTTGTAGGCTTGGCAAGAAGTCTAATCCATAAATAGTTGGTAGTCACAATAATAGAAGGTGATTGATGGAAGTATTAAGTGCCATGTGAGACAGGTCATCTGGTTTCTGCATGACTAGAGTGTGTGGTGTAGTGTGAAAGCTCTGCGGCCAGATCTTCCTGCCCTGTCCAACTTCCAGCCAAGCTTATAGCCGTCTTTAGCTTTCGTAGCTATACCTTTGTGACTGATCCTAAATTGCTTAACTAAGTTTTCTATAATTTATTCCTGCTACATGGTTCAACACTCAATGTTTTTTTAGCATTATAAGGAACCCTGAAGAATTTCATTGTAAACCTACAGATTGTGAAATGCCTGTTTGGCTCACTTCTGATTAGTTTTCTAAATAGTTAAGATAACAGATGATTGACCAACAGACATATAACTAGTTCAGAAGGTAACCCCAGAATCATTCTGTGGATTTTCCTAGAAATATGTTTTCTTCAGAATTCTAGAGATTCTTAGCACATTTGGGGGAGAATGATTGCAAAAGAAACAATGATGTGATAGAAATCAGCATCAAATATGTCCAAAGCTCACAAGCACATTGGATGGAAATACTTAGATAGCTGCAGAAGACCATGAGAGTGAATTCTGGGGCAGGTTTTTTGGAAGTGACTCTTCGGTGTCCCCACATTGGAGGGACCTTCTGAGTCTTTTTCTTGTCCACATTTCTCTTATTTAACCCTTGGGAAAATCAGGTGACATCTCAAGTTAAGCACACCTGGCTTGTTTTTGCAGCTTTCTTCCGATTGTAGAACACTTTGAGTGCAGGGCCCACCATTCTTGATACTCAATTCCTCCAGGAAATGGCTTTTACTGTTTGGGGGCTACTGTACTTGGTGTCTTGCTAATGGATCCACTGTGCTTGAACTCTTTGATTTAATGGATGGACCTGTCCCTCTGGGTATTACTGTTTGTATCCAATGTTATTGAAAAATCTTTTTTTGGTTCTTGAAAAGGGGATGGTGGCCATTGTAGGCAAGAATGGGTTTGGGGCATGAAGTAATGTCCTGAGGCCACCCCGAAAGCAGGGACAGGCAATTTTTTCCCATTGAGTGGCTGGATCACTAGCCTCTGGAAGGCAGAAACTGAGCTTCATAGGCGTTATATTTCCGTAGTGTCTCACTTGGGTACTTAACCTTGGCAAATGATGCACCATGTGTTGCCTCAAAAAATTAGGGTTGGGCCAGGTGTCTGATCCAGACATAGCAGAGAAGATCATGGGCTATTGTTTAGGGTTCCTGCGTTGGAACCAAAGGCAGGAGGGGGCCAAAGAGGAGGTGTGCTCTTCAATTTAGAGCTTTTAGGTCAGGAAGATCCCAAGGTTGTTCCTATAGCTGTCGCCTAAATCGGTCTAGATTGGATTTATGAAACATGGAAGATGTTTTATCTATTTATTTTGGGGCTTCTTTGCTGCAATTTATGAATTTATTTGTGTGCTAAATTAGGAAGCTTTGTTTGGTTTGCAATGAAAGCATTTGATTTTCTTCCAAATAGAAACAGAACAAGTAGACACACTCATCCTTCCTCAAAATGCACTTGAAGCCACTGAAATGTGTTTCACTTCTCTCCCCTCTCTGGGACCTCTCTCCTTGCCTCTTTTTTTTTTTTTTTTTTTTTGCTTCTAAAGTGGTCTACCAAAGTTTAATTGCTCAGTGCTTTGCTAAATGTTGAATTCTCTTGGGTACATTTATGTGTTTCCTAATGCAGGACTGAATCTGGATGCGTTTCAAGCAAGTGAATGATGTGGCTTGGCAAGAAATAAGGGAAGACTTTAATTCTTTGAAGGTGCTTAGAAGAGCAGCATTGTCAGATCAGCAAGGGGGAATGGGCAATGCCTTTCTGATGATGCGGGTAATATCACAGAAGAGGTGATAATAACTAGCGTGTTTTGAATTTTTAAAGAACTTGAAAGTCATTCTGTCAGGATTCAGTAGAACAAAAACTAAAGAATTATGGAAGCTGCAATAGAAATCTGTGGATATACGATAGAAGACAAGGATGTTTCTCATTTAAGACAATACTATTTCTACTGTGATTACCACTGCTGCATCTGCTGGCTAATGTTACTGAGTACTTCCTGTGCTCCAGGTCCTGTGCTAACTTCTTTATTTGAATTTCCTAACTTAGTGTGCATTAGCCTACAATAGCCTTGTGAGGTAGGCACTACAATTACCCTTATTCTACACAGAAGCAGATGTTTTAGGGAGATTAATTTATTTTAAACAGTGCAACCATTATGTGTTGTAGCAGAGACTTGTGTCTATTTGCTCAAAAATTTGTTTTCTGATGTGTTAAATACAGTCACTGTCAGTACATATGTGGGCTCATGCTGATGAGCCCACTCTCCTTATGTTGCTATCCTTGGTGGAATTCATGTATATGTCTGCATGCACCATGAACATAAGTGATGTGAATAAACAAAGCCATTAACCCGAGCTTGGAAAAGTAAGCTCTACTGGTGTGGGTTTAAGGCTGATGCTCACTCCCCTGAGGGTGAACTGTACACATGGAGTAGCCTGTGACCGCCACAGGGGTCAATCCATTTACCACTGGGAACCTTACTCCCTACCTCCTGCAGGAACTTAGAAAGGTGGAGTGAATCAGCGGATAGAAGAGCTTTCTCTGTAACCCTGACTCCCAAGTAAATGAAGAAATCTTAAAAACTAGAACAACAAAAACACCACCAACAAGGGTGACGTGATTCTCATGAGCCAGAATTCCACTGAACCAGAGAGAGCAAGATTTACACCAAAATATCAGGAGAAAAGATATCCATCCAATGGCTCAGGGTTTCCAAATAGATACGTCAGATTTGAAGCACCTTGACTGAAATGAATACACTGTTATATCTGAACTGTCATCAAGAACTTTATTATTTTTGTTTCTAAAATCAGTGAAGCAAAAAAAAAAAAATCTCAGACATCCCAGCAATTTCTTCAGTGTTGTACTTTGTGGTTGTTCTTTGGAAAAGGTCCTGGAGCTGTCAGAGAGCTGCCACATTTGAGGATTTCAGCTGGGCTATGAGACCCTGGGAGCCAGGGGTGCAGAGCGCTGGTATAGCTGTGGATCTGGGGCACGTGATTCGTCATGAAGACTCTGGGTCAGAGCCTTCTGGTACTAGTAACTGGTTTGGAATCCATTGGAAAGTGATGGTGAGAAGAGCTTAAGATGAAATGAGGAAAAGGCAGAAGAAAATGGAGAAACAGAAAGGGTGGAGTGGGGTGGTGGCCGTGCTGGGAAAGTGAACTCAAAGACAAAGGATGGCACCGTGCGCCTTCTTTGTGCCATGATGACGAGCTCATGAGCGGTTATGTGATTGTGATTATGTGCTTATGAGAAGCACTTCGTTTATCTAGTTATGCTCTCTAATTCAATTCCACATCAACTGCATGAAACAGGGGTTGTTTTCTCTATTTTACAGATGAGGAAAATGAGGCCAGAGTATAATGATTCATTCAGCATCAACCTTGTAGGGAAGGGCTGAGCTGGAGTGGCAAGCAAGCCCTGTAGGTCTATAAATCCTCTTCTCTGCCTGTGCGGTGCTGCTGGGGGTGGGGCAGGGGGGATGTGCAGTTGGAGAGAAAGGTTAGAGAACCAGCACACCCGGGGGAACCCTTGGGCTCTGACTTGTATAAATTACCCTTTGATGTGTTTGTTGATCTTGGCTGCTCTTTACCTGTTCCAATCTGTAAATCTTGAGCACCAGTTGGAATAGGATGCTTGAAGCAGCCCACCAAGGCAGAGGTGATGGCCTGGAGAGATGCACTATCCCCGGAACAGCAGACCCCTTACCTCCCCGCGCCCCGACCCCACCCCCCAGGCCTGGGGGAGCCCGGACTGCATTAGAAGTTGTCTTTTGAATATCTCCTGGGCAGCAGTAGCTGAAGCTAGGCATTGGCTGGACCTGGATTTCAGCACCAAGTCTGGGAAACAGCAGAGGAATAAAGAAAGGAAAGGAGAGGTTGTGAGACTGGAGCAGAAACCCGGTAATTCTCAGTCTCTTGAGTCTGGCTTAAAATCTGAGGTTGAATCAGACTGCTGTTAGAATGACTAAGAAGATATTGACTAAAGGGACCCAACTCCTTCAGCTCCTGGCTCTTTCTGCTTTGCTAGCGTGGATCAATACCCCCTCGTGAAGGTTTAAGCTCTGCTTTGTGAAATAGGAACTGCACTAGGGTCCAATAAGAAGTGCTGTCCAGCAGAGAAACTGCAGCAGGCTCTGGCTCTGGGGAAGCACATTTACCACTTCAGCAGCTTTGATTCAGGGCACGGAGTGCTGGGCCCAGGCTCCGGGCAGCTTCACACGTGACCTCCTGCTGCCAACTGCCCAGGAAGGGATCATATTCTGTGCACATGCCGTTTTTATTGCCACACACACACACACACGTTATCCCCGTGTGATGCAGTTAGAGCCATGAACGTGAATTGCTGGCAGGACCTCATGTATTTGCTTTGGCATCACACAGCCAGCTTGTGGATGCCATTTCCATCCAGTGCTGAGATTCTAAAGCTGAATAAATCTTCTCTGGTAATAAATATATGCACATCTGCTTTGTTCTTGCTCACTGAAATTAAAGGTTAAATATTTTCTTGGGCTGGAGAATGAGCACACATTCTGGAGTCAGACAGACCTGTATCCAAATCTAACGTGCACCACACACTAAGTGTGGGCCTGGGAGGAAGTCATGTACTCTTGCTGATACTGTTTTCATGACTGTGAAACATAGATAACAGCAGAGTCTACCTCCTGGGATTTTTGCCAGAAATCCATGGGTTCCTGTAAAGAGGACATTCAGAGGGGCGCCTAGCAAGCATGGAGTGCTTTAGTATTCCCAGTATTTCTCTTAGGTCATGAATGAACATAAATATATAAACATTCTAGTGTTAGTTGAATCTGAATCAATAGGCAAACATTACTCCAAGTGACTCCTTTATTTCTCACCCACCTTCTATTTGTAGCTTCTAGAGCCACCCAAGCCAGCATTAGCCAGCTTGGGGATGACCTTTATCTGTCTCTCATCACCCAAAGTATAAAACAGACAGGATGTCAGTTCTGTAGTGGCTGTGTGATTTGGGCTCAGAGGTTTGTGCTTTGTAGATCTTATTTCTTTCATCTTTGTTATTAGAGAGGGATGTGCGAGAGATAGGGAGGGAGAGAGAGCGAGCAAGAGAAAGAGCGAGTGTTTCTGTCTACTTCGTTCCCCAAACACTTGCAATAGCCATGCTGAAACTGAAAGCTGGTGTTGCATCCGAGTCCTTTTTGTGGTACAGGAGCCCAAGTAGCAGGCGTGCATCAGCAGGAAGCTAAAAGCAGAAGCAAAGCCTGGATCACACCAATGCACGCTGGTGTGATATGCAGGCTTCCTAGGAAGCATCTTAACTCTGTGTCAAACATCCGCTTTCTATTGCATAGTTAAAACGTGTAGCTTGCCTCTTTAGAGTTGGATGAGGCCTAAGTAGATAGGGAAACACGTTCTGTGCATTTTCCATGGCTGAAGGACTGATTCAGTCTAGGGTGTAGCAGTGGAAGCTTCCTGGAGAGTGCTTAGAGAATACACCTACATCAGCTATGATGCGTTTCAGTCAGCTGTGAAATGCCCAAAGTGGCATGTGACTTGAGATCAGAAGATACAGGTGTGAAGATGAAATCTCACAAGACATCTGTATTAGGATGGGGATCGTTTGTCATAACAGAATTTTACTCTAGTGATTAGATTGTATATCTATACTCGGGAGAATTTACACATTCTCTCTAAACAGATTATATTTAACATCCGATTATATCTCATTCAGAAGATAAAGAAATCTCTGTATGCTGTGGTCTTTGACTGTTGTTGAAGTCTTATCCAAGGCACTCACTCAGAGAAGCACA
The DNA here is from genome assembly GCF_030435755.1 of Ochotona princeps. Classification (NCBI taxonomy): domain Eukaryota; kingdom Metazoa; phylum Chordata; class Mammalia; order Lagomorpha; family Ochotonidae; genus Ochotona; species Ochotona princeps. The sequence continues at coordinate 27,921,506 of NC_080844.1, forward strand.
CTGGGATTTTTCACTCACCAGTTCTGTGCTCTTCCTATGGCCTTTCTCACTCTGGTTTTGACCTTCAGATTTGCCTGCTTCTCCTGAGTCAACCCACTGCTCATTCTGACATTGGGTGCCTAACTGATCTGCATAACCACTAATGCCATGTCTACCTGCTACTCCTAAACAGTGCTGAGTCCTGCCCCTGCCCATAACCCATTTTCTTTGACTCATTCTCTAATACAAAGGCAATACATGCATCCTGTGGAAACCAAAAACTAAATTAGGACTTAGATAGTTTTATACTGCAGGTTGATAACCTTGACACTGTTGAAAGGGTCTTACCTGTGTCCTACATGATGAATTTCTGGGGAGTTTCCCATACCACAATGTACTTACAAAGTGTCTTTTTCTCACTAAGATTAAAAGAATGCCTTCTGTGTTCCAGGACTTTGCTTCCAGTGACAACCTTTGGAGAATATGAACATTGTTTTTACTTTTTTAATGCAATGCAAATAGTGAATGACTTTGTAACTAAGATTTTGCATGGAAAAATAGTTTTTTGACTCAAAATCGTTGGGTCAATATGGATCTTTTTAAGCCACTGGCAAATAATTTCATTTTACAAAAATAGGCCAATTTTAAATTTTGTATTCCATGAATGAAGTACCTTTCATCACAAAAATTTCTTTCCACGTGATTTCTAGAAGTCCTGCAGTCTGTTGCCTACAAGCTGGTGACCTGGAGGAATGCCAGTGGTGTAATGCAACCTGGTTCTGAAGGACAGCACCTGCAGAGCTGATGGTGTAAGCTCCAAACGCAGGAGGCTGATGTGCCAGCATTAGCAGAGAGGCAGCAAGTGAAAAGGGGTGAATTTTTTCTTCCACCTTTTTGTTCTACTCAGATTCTCAACAGATTGGATAAGATCCTCCTTCAGTTGGCAAAGTATGTGCAACATACTTTACTAAGTCCACCAATTCTAATGCGAATATGCTGAATAGTGAAAGTACTTTGAGTACTCCTTTGCCCAGGCATTGACACATAAAATTAACCATCACAAATATCTTAGTGTCTTACCTGCTTCAGAAAGCCAATTGTCCTTAAAATATCATTGTGGAGAACCTGTCCGTTGGTCCTTGTAAGTAAGAGTTGATTGGAAATACAGTGTATCAGTCAATGTAGTGAAGGAGGCGTCAAGCTTGGCGTCCCTGTCAGGGTCAGATTGGAAAGAACAATTGAGTTCACCCTGGAATAGCTGAAACAAAGCTGCGGATGGCCCAACAACACTAGATCCAAACAAATGCCACAACACTAATAAAAGGCCAGGGAACTTTATCTACAGGAAATAGATGACAGCCAGAAATTGTCGTTAACTTCCGCGTCTCATTGGAAAAAAACAAAAATGAACCCGAACATAGATCTCAATCAAATCTGATTTCTGCCATTTGTTGATATCCAATGCAATGAGAAATTGATCATGTGAGTCTGAGCTGTACTTGGAGACTGAGAAGTATCTAGGGACTGGCCATTTAGAAGACAAAAAAAGGCATTGCTGTCTACCTAGTGGGCATTGAAATGTTAAAGTATAATTGCCAACCTTGAGAGTCGCTTGGGCCCAGTGTTATGATGTGGTAGATAAAACCGCTGCCTGTGTTGCTAGCATCACATATGGACGCAGGTTCAAGTACTGGGATGTTCCACTTCTAATCCAGTTCCCTGCTGATGTGCCTGGGAAAGCGGTGAAAGATGGATGGCACGAATGCTTGGGACCTTTAACCTGTGGGAGACATGGATAAAGCTCTTGGCTTTGGCTCAGCCAAGCTCTAAACATTAAGGCTGGTTTTTGGGGAGTGAACCATTGGAGGAAGGACCCATCTGTCTCTCCTTCCTTAACTCTGACTTTCAAATGAATAAATCTTACAGACTCCTCCAATGAAACTTAAAATTCTTCCAGAGGATGGAGTAGTTTTTCTCTTAAAATACAAAAGCAGATATTCATGGAAAGAGTACTCAAGACTGGGCAGTTCATAGCATTAGTTCATTTCCTTCACAATCCCTTAGAGGCAGACATTGTGCTCCTTAATTTATGAACAAAGAAACAAGATGTAGAGAAGTGAGAACATCTGGATTCATAGTTACTGTGACACCACTGAATTGCAGGTGTTTGCGCCCAGAGCCCGCCCACTAAGGACAGTGGTTTGAGGCTTACCAGTACAACATTCACGATATTATCAGAATTCTTACTAAGAAGTCATAAGGTGAAAAAATATTGGGGGTTTGCTTGATACTAATTCAAATAGGGAAAATGCAGTGAGTAAATGAATAAATTGGCCATGTTTTGATTCATTTTGAAAAGTTATTGGAGGGCAGACAGAGTGAACACTTGAACACAAGTGAGTGAGCATTCCCCATAGACTGGTCCACTGCTGCAATGTCTGCAATGGCTGGGCTGAATGCAGGAGCCATGGACCTAGTTCAGGTCTCCCACAAGCATGACAGGAACCCAACCATCACCTCCCAAGGTCTCCATCAGCAGGAAACTGGTATCAGGACTTGAAGCCAATAATTGAACCCAGGAACTTAAGAGATGTGAATGTCCCAACAACTAAGCCAAATACTCACCCTTCATTGGGAGCCACTGGTTCACTTTCCAAGTGGCCACAATGGCTAGAGCTGAGCTGATTCAAAGCCAGGAGCTAGGAATTTGTTCCAGGTCTGCTACGCAGGTGCAGGGTCCCAAGGCCACAAGCAGGGAGCTGGAAGGGAAGTGGAGCAGCCAGGATATGAACTGACGCCCATATAGAATCCTGTTGGATGGAAGGTGAGGATTTAGCCACTAGGCCATGTAGCTTAGTGAAACTGAAAAATGGGTACACCCAGACAGGTTATCAATCTCTGTTTTTATATAGGCTTGAAAATTTACATATAATTAGGAAGACTGGTGAATGGATCTATCATTTTATGTTTCAAGTCAAAGTTAACTTTTAAAGTTTGACAAAGAATTCCAGAAATTCCTGTATGATTTTTCTAATACTCTGTGCCTTTCGTTTGGCTCCAGCTTGAATTGTACCTTCAGCAGAGAACCGTGAGTCACAATGGTTGCTAGCAATCGTCTTCCTTGTGCTTTCTTATAGAGGGTGCCACAGCTGCCTTTTTCAAATATCATGGTATCACTTCTGTGTTTCATATATGTGGAGAGTCACATAGCCGCTGCCCTTTCTGCTTTGTAAACCTCAGCAGGTTTTACTGTTCCTCCCAGGTAGGCAATGGAGCTTCCTAGGAATGCACATGACACCTTAAAAGCTTGGGAACAGACAGGAGGGGTGCATCGGGTGAGATGGATTTAAAGAGCTAAGACAGTAGCTGTTCTTTAGAGACGAAACACAAGTGAAAGTGGGGATTGAAAAAGAAGGGAGCAGACACTTCAGTTCAGCTGTTTAAATGGGGAGAAAAGAGCCCAAAGTACGTCGTAAAGGATAAAATGTGGACGTTTATATCTTCATTAAGGAGTTTATTAATTAGAGTTGAGTTGTTAACTAGTTTATAGTTCCCTGGACTAGGGACAAGCCTCTGAGAGGAGCCCAGGCAGAGAGCAGTCAGCCCAAGTAATTGCCTTGGCTTACCTTGGGGGTTTGCTTAATCTGGCAGACAGTTTAATATCCAGCAGGTAGGTGAACAGGCCTGGGATGCTTTACCTGTCAGGAAAGACAAATTCTCAGGCTCCTGGCTACTTGCCAGAGTGTCCTTCTCACACCTTTTATTGGAAATAAGAGAAAAAGCTGAGCAGTCTTGCCTGGCAATAGCCCAGAACCTCCTAAGCTCCTTTTCAGATATGCTCCCTGGTCCTAGTAGCTTAGGTAGATTTTGTGTCTCTAATCCAATATGGTGTATCCAAGCACTATGCACCCTGGTCAACAGCAACAGAGTGCCTGTATGGGTTAGTGGCATATGGTATTTGTGAGAATCAAAATGGGACCTGCTGGTCTCATTCACTCCACTGTGTGTTCCACTCTTAAGCAAGTCTCCCATTTATGATTTACCTGCTGGACTTGGTGATTTTATTTTCGTTGGCTCTTGACTCTCCAGTTTTCCCTTAGGGATGAAAAAGCACAGGCTGGGGTGACCAGGATGGTAATGTCCGTGTAGGAAGTTGCGGGGTGAAAAACAAACAAAAAAACAACAATGGATGAAGGTGAGAGCATGCTTGAGCAATCAAATTAGAGTTTCTGAACAATTTCTGGCCTGTGCAAATAAAACATATCAGATTTTTTTAATGGGTCTATGGTTTTCAATTGCTGCCATTGATTTTAGTTCTTGGACCTACTGTGTGATTTTGCTGGAATTTGGACCTGCTCAGGGCTTGGGCAAGAGTGTAGTTGCACTTGTGTCTGAGTAGGGAATGTTCCCAGTTGGGAGAACTATTCTCTTTTCCCTCATTCCTGATCTTGGTAACTCTATTGTCTGTGTGAGACAGTGCCTTTCCTGCCACACCTGCCTACCTGATCCTTAGTTGCAAAGAAGGGGTGTCATGTTTTAGTGCTTAGTCCCTGCACACTTCTTATCCCCTTACCCCACTGCCCTCCCCTCTTCCGAGTGTTTTTCCCCTGCTGTGTGAGGTCAGTTGCTCTACTGCCTTCTGCAGAAAGTGATTCGGTGTACTGCTCTGCATTGATGTGCTGTGGCTAAAGTTGTGCTTGTCCCCAGAGTTGTTCCTATGGCTCATGGAAAGGCTAATAACTCTTGGTCCAAAACAATGCAGATTTTCACATGGCAGATTTCCTACCTATTTTAACATTAAGAAATTAGTGGATACACTTTGGGAACTTAACAGAAGTCACATGATGAATTGTTTTGATTGGTTGACTCCCATGTTTTCCCCCCTTCTTTGTGAAAAACTACACACCTCTTTGCCAACGTGGCTCTAGATTTGAAATTAGTGTTTTCAGTTAGATGTATTTGTTCCAGAATACATAAAGAAGGAGGAGGAAACTGTTTTTCTGCCAACCTTTTCTGTTTCTGCTGCAATGTAAGGCAGGTAAATGTGGCGTGTTTTGACATCCGTACTGCAATCTAACCTCCAGTTTCCTGAACCTGAGAGGCGGTGAAGGCATCAGTGCCCTTTTGATGAAGCTTCATGATTCTTGGGATCTGGCTACAGGAATATGGCTTTTTATTTATGTCTCCAGTTGCAGCCTCAGAGCTGAGTGAGTTTGCTATTGTCTGGGAGTCATTTTGGAGGCCCATATTAGAAGATCTTCCTTTATCTTCTCCATTGATTTCAGAAACCCTGAAATCCCTTGCATTAAATCTTGTCCTGCCCAACATATGTGAATAGTTTCTCTTTTCTTTGTTAAACCTTGATTGTTAGGTGTTCTTCAAGTGGTTTTTATTGTGTTTACTCCTCTTTCTAGAATCTGATTCCTAGGAGCTAGTGTAGGGTTATAGTGTTGGCATACTACCTGAACACCAGTTCAAGTCCCAGTTTTCTGCTTCCAATTTAGCTCCCTGCTGATACATCTGGATACATCACGAGAGATGGCCCAGCTACATGGACTCTGTCAATCCACATGGGAGGCCTGGATGAAATTTCAGGCTTCTGGCTTTGACCTGGTCCACCCTTGGCTATCGTAGCCATTTGGAGGGTGAACCAAGGATGGAAGATCTTTCTGTCTCTTCTCCTTTCCCTCTTTCTCTGTAACTCTGCCTTTCAAATAAATCTTAGCAATAGAATCCTGAGAGAAGACGTGCGAATGTGGCGTGGACTTGAGTCTGGCTTGTTAGTTTTCACCTGACCAAGTGTTACGAATGTCACCAATGTCTTTCTTCACTACTACTGCTACTACTACTACTTGTTTTTTTTTTTTTTTAAAGATTTTATTATTCTTGGAAAGCCGGATATACAGAGAGGAGGAGAGACAGAGAGGAAGATCTTCCATCCGATGTTTCACTCCCCAAGTGAGCTGCAACGGGCCGGTGCGTGCCGATCAGAAGCCGGGAACCAGGAACCTCTTCCAGTTCTCCCACGCGGGTGGAGGGTCCCAAAGTTTTGGGCCATCCTCGACTGCTTTCCCAGGCCACAAGCAGGGAGCTGGATGGGAAGTGGAGCTGCCGGGATTAGAACCAGCGCCCATATGGGATCCCGGGGCTTTCAAGGCGAGGACTTTAGCTGCTAGGCCACGCCGCTGGGCCCACTACTACTTTTTTTTAAAGATTTATTTTTATTTATTTATTTGACAAAGTTAGAGGGCTAACTTCCCAGATGGCTGCAATGGCCAGGTATGGCCGAGGCCAAAATCTTGAAGCCAAGAGTCTCTTCTGAGTCTCCCACATGAGTGACAGGGGCCCAGATACTTGTGCCATCTTCCACTGCTTCTCCTAGGCCATTAGCAGGGAGCAGATTGGAAGTGGAACAGCTGGGACTTGAGCCAGTGCCCACATAGGATGCCTGCATTACAAGTGGGATCTTCACTCACTAAATCATAACCCTAGCTCCCTTCTTCCTTTTAAAAAAGATTTAGTAATTTATTTGGAGGCAAAACTCAATCGTGGTCTCCCATGTGAGTGCGAAGAGCTCAAGTACTCAGACCATCTTCTGCTGCCTTTCTAGAGGTGTTAGCAGGGAGCTGGGGGTGGAGAGGAAGTTGCGGAGCTGGGACTCACATCAGCACTCCCACGGGATGCTGCCATCACGGGTAGTGGCTCAATCTGCTGCACAACGCTTGTTGATGTAGAAGGATTAAGGCTCTGCGGTCTGTACTAGCTTTACTTTGTGCCTCTTCGGCCCCTCCCCACTGCCTGCCATCCCACTCCATTCTCATGGCGCTAGAAATAAGGCCCGGTGATTGGTTTGTGTACTTTCTGTTGCCTTGGCCTTTTTTAATTCTTTAGATCAGTAAGGGTAATGTAGTCTTTTTTTTTTTCTAATGGAGAATGCATTTTGCTGTGGGAATAATTGAATTGGTAATGGAAAGTTGAAAGTGCTGTTTTCTGTGAAAATATTCATTTCTCCCATAACTGTTGAGTAAATGTAGCCATTAGTGTATGCATACAATCTTCCTTAATCCTCTGAACGTTCAAACAGCAGGTAGACACTTCCCACTGAGAAGCATATTTGAGTGAGATGAGCATTTTTAAAGGAGCATGAATCTGTTTGCCATCTGGGGAGGACAGAATTATTCTCCAATGTTCAACATGGATTCAGGTGACTTTGGAATAGAGAAGGCAGTGATGTCGCTCTAAAGTTTGACTTCCCACAGAATTCGGCTTGGTTTGTAGCAGCTGGAATGGATGATTCTCTTGATGGCAGCTTAGCAGAATCCTGGAATGTGGATAGTCATAAGTGACATGAACTTTTATACCAAAGGCATTGTTCACGCTCAGATACCCCTGTAACCTCTGTAAACATTACCTACAGAAGTTGCTTCTTATAACCTTTGTTGCTTTACAGCAGGTAACTCACTAGTATCCTTTTACTTATTTCAATTAACCTTTAAACAATGAGTGATGACTATGCCTCTACTATTCTTGCAGCAAACTTTTGAGGCAGGTATTATAATTAGTTTCATTTTTATAGGTTGTGAAGCCAAAGGAGGGAGTGTCGAAGTGACTTACAGTCACACAGCTAATAAACACAGCAACAGCATTTGCTTTCTTCATATCAGAGGATTTCCTATATCCAGGGCAAGGATTGCTGTGTATTGCACAGTTTGTTCATTTGCCCAAAAGATGTGGTCAAGGTGGTTTGGGCATTAAAGTCTAGCCTTCCCTGTGTTCTCTGGGCACTGAATTGTTCACATAGCGTACTGGTATCTCCTGCTACCCTGAGGCATAAGAGCCTTTGTCCAAATTGGACACAGACACTGTACAGAATGGAAGCAGCTCATGGCTCATCCTCCTACCTACACGCTGGATCCCACCCCTTCCTGTCTCATCCAGCACCCTTGTTGATTTCTCAAGCATGGGAGAAAATTTGACACAGTGAATTAGACTACACCCCTTGATACCTATTCATGTCTATTTGAAAGTAACTTTGTCTTCTCTTTCCTGCACCACAGAACTAGTGTTTGAATCCTTTCAAAATCTTTTGAAGTGTACAACTGCTCAAGAATGAAAGAGTTGCAACAAAAGTGAAACTATGGTGTTAATTAAACCATGAAACTCTGCCTTCTCTGTGGGAAAGTATGTCCTGAGTGTTAGTTTAGGGTTTCTGGAGAGTTTTCCCTTCAACCTAAGGGGTTGATCATGCCAGCAGGAGCTGAGAAAGAGCCGTGATGCTGACAATGAAAAACTGGCTCATAATGTGACCTGGAGATTTTCAGCTAGATAGTCCTCGGTTGGCAGGCCTTCTCTGAATAGTCTTACACATGCTTGTTTTCCATGTCCCACTTCATTTTTGACATGGGGAGCCAAATGATACTATGGCACTCCTCGCTGTAAAACCCTTGGATGGCTTGTAACCCCATGACCTGTGAAGACCTGTCTCTGCCCAGCTCTTCACTGACTCTTCACCTCTTCCCCCTTTGGGCTTTAGTCCCTTAGAACTTAATTCTGATGTTCTTAGCTCTTTACCTTGACAATTTCTTTGTGTGTTTTGCATTTTTCTTAAATGTTCAACTCTTTTCTCTTCAGTTGGCAAAGGATTACCCAGCTTTCTGATCTTCAACTGAAATGTGATTTTCTTAGGACTTTTTTTTTTTAACTGAAAGCATCATATATCATACCTTTACGGCACTAGCATCAGGTTAAATCTAGGTGTTCTTAATGTCTGTCTTCCCTTGTAGACTGTAACTGTCAACTCAATTGGGTAAGGACTTTGCCTGATTATTTTCTTTTGGTACCTTTTAAAGTTTGAAATAAGTATTTGTGGAATGAATCAATGCATGATTGAATTGATGCACAGATTTAACTGCAATATGTGACTGCTCCACTTAGGTTTCAAATTTCTAGGCAGCAAGAACAATATTTTTACTCATTTTATTGGCCCTAAACTTTACAGTATAGGACTATGTGAATTCTTGGCCTTAATAAAGATTTGCTGGCTGATGAATCGATCTTCAGGGCTCGGCTGCATGAGTGAAGGTATGAGAAAATATGAAGAGGTCAGGATGAATATGTCAAGTCATTGGGGTAAATGAGTAGTCTGGTGTTTCAAAGTACAGTGCTCTACTGGTCTTTGCTTGTGCTCAGTGATCAACAATTCAGCAGATTATGCCCAGTATTGAACTTCCCTAATTTTCATTCTGGATGCTTATTTAACTGATGTCTTGTCTACAGTGAGAGTACTCGGTTAGCACAGGTGGGGTCTTTGACATGGATTAATCATGGATGCTAATTATATTCACCCTTTAGTTTCTGGAAGTGACTGCTATTTTTATCAGCTAGTTGATACGTGAATGTGCACCTATGAGAGGTAACGATTAAATCCATTGTGATTATGAAAACAAGATACCAGCAAGTGTTATCTTCTTACTTTATGCATTTTGGGTGGTGAGAAGGTGTCACTGTTTCAGACCGTATTTGTTATCTGCAGTTGTCTGCGTTCGGCTCTGTCTGGGAGGAGGGCAGGGCGGACTCCTGAGCCTGTGCAGAGCAGCACTGTGAGCCCTCCACCTGCTGATCCTGACTTGGTGTGTCAACTCCTCTGCCTTGTCTTTTTCATTCCTTTCTACATTTTGAATGTACTCAAAAATTCTGTTAAAATCTCTCCCCTCCTCCATGAGACTATCCAAGCCAGCTAAAATCTTGGCCAGACCTGCGAGTGGGTGGCACAAGAATCGCCCAACAGTTGAGAGACCACTAATGGGAAATGTCTGCTCCACAGGTCCCCACCCAGGCAACGAGGGGTCAGGGAACACTGAACATCCCAAGGCCCTTCCGCAAACCTTTGGTGTCTCTCCCTCTTTATTTTCAAGAGGCACCCCACCTCCCGGCTCTCTCTTGGGAGGTGCTTTCCCCTTCCCTCTTCTTTCTAAGTTCACTTTGCAAATAAAACTTCTCTGTCTGCAACCAGTTCCTGGGTTTTTATTTCAATACTAAGTTGAGGAAAGAACCCACTAAACTTTTCTGGTAATACTCCGTGCTTGGAAAAAAAGAGGGGAAGGAAGAAAGAGAACAGAAACAGATCTCGTAGCTTTTCTTACTCTGAGTGGTCAAAATGGCCATTCCTTTCCCCTGTTGACCTGGAATGCCCTTCATCATGTAATATGTTGTCAATTTGTAGCCCAGAAATCTGGACTTCATAGAGGCCATGTGACTCAGTTAATGTCATATGGCTACACAGTGAGAAAAACTGGATATAGTTGCCAGGATATTTCTTTTTCCTTTGTTATATTCATCTTTTTATTTTTAATTTGACATAATCGTGTGTATTTACCAAGATTCTCTTGATTGTAAGGAACAAAAACTCAATTTGGTGGTCTGGCAAAAGAGCCTAGTGGCTAAATCCTTGCCTTGCATGCTGGAATCCCATGTGGGTGCCGGTTCATGTCCTGGCTGCTCCACTTCCCATTAGCTTCCTGATTGTGGTATGGGAGGGCAGTGGAGGATGGCCAAAAGCCCTGCAAGGGAGACCACAAAGAAACTCCTGGCTTCTGGTTTCAGATTGGCTAATCTGTGGCTGGCCAGTGCAGCCACTTGGGGAATAAACCAGCAGATACGAGATCTTTCTCTATGTATCTGCCTTTCTGATAAAAATGAATAAATCTTAAAAAATAAAACACAAAAATCCCAAGGCCTTTGCTATACACTTTAATAATAATAATAATAAAAAAAACCATTTTGGGCTAACTGTTGGATTAGAGGTAAGGATTATATTTTAAAGCATTTAGGGTCATTTGCGGAAGGAAACGGAAATATAATGGCCAGGTCAGCTGTAGAGATGTTCAGAACCAGAACTAAACTCCTGAACCCTGGAGAAATCCAAGTCCTCTTAGCTGCTGCTTTTGGGGTATAACATCCCCGGATCAGACCTTGCCCGCGGTTGTCAGAAGGACTGCCACGCGCAGTGGTTGTCTCAGGATCCCAAAGCATTCGGAGCCAACACGGATGTGTATGTTTGTTACACACAGTTTCCAGCAGATGGCACTCAAGTGTCTTTTCTAACAAAAGTCACTGGGTTTGAGAAACACACTTTTTTTTTCCTTTCCTATTCTGCACAAAGGCCCCCTGGGGAGTATTGAGGGCCCTGTTTTCTAACAGCTTGGAGGTTACACGCTTGCTGCGTTAAACCCAAAGAACAAAGAGAGTCTGTCCTTGTCAACTCCAACCAAAAGGTATTCTAAACAGTCCCCCCAAGTCCCACCACTGAGTGCACGGCCTTGGGCACTCTGCCTGTTAGGATTGGAATGTACCCAAAATGGAGGCATTACTAGGAAGATAGTATTACCAGATATGGCCTTTAAGGGGTGATGCCTCGTGGGAGCTTTGTTCCTCGTGACTGGGATTAAGGCCGCGATCACAGAGGCTTCACGTAGTGTTTGGGTGGGCTGGCTCTTCTGCGTTCTGCCTTGTGAGGCTGCAATGCTGCGCCTCGCCAGAGGAGGCAGCACAAGGCGCCTCCTTGGTAGCAGGGACCAGTCCCCTGGCAGACTGCCTGCCTGTTACCACCTTGATCTTGAACCTTCCAGTCCCCAGAACTGTGAGAAATACATTTCTGGTCTTCTGCATTCAAGAAGCAACAGTACAGGAAAACAGGTAACCACAATCAGAACTCCTGTTTGGAAAAGGGAAACGCGGTAAGCACTGTACCATGGCATAATTCCAGGGAACCTGCCATTTTCCATTCATTACGACTGGCGAGGCATACACAAGTCTTTGGCATTCACTCTTGATCATTTTCCTCCATGATGATGCCATGGAGGGGCTTTGTTCATTGTGGTTTCTTTGACTTGGACAGTCAGAGATTGAACAGTCATAGGCTTCCACTTTAGAAATTTCTCTAACAAAATCTTTTAAAGAGATAATTGGACATAAGTGATGAATTCATTTTGATGGACTCAGTTGACATACTGAACCAGAAATCTTACTGAGATATAATATTTGACTCTGGACCTTGCCTTCAAAAAGATTGTTTTCCAGAAACAAACTTATATGATTTTATGTATTATCCTATGGCTTCTTTTTAATAACTTCCTTGGCTCCTGCCCCACGGCTCAGGAAGCAAAAGGCTGAGCTGGTAAAACAGAGATAAACTCTCTCTGGCCTCTGGCTACATCCCCAATTATTTGCACCTTATGATGGGAAAAATTGCGATATTATCTCCAGGAGAAGTGCTCAGCAGGACTTGTTTGGGACAAGTCTGTGTAATCACCCCTTCCCTCTGTCTGGGTTATACCTGGGTGTTCCCTCCACCTGACAGTGAATAGCTTTATTGTGAGACAGAGAATTCATTTTTGACAGTTTTGCCAGCGGCCTGGTTGTCTGACCCTCAACAGCTTCGGATCACTAGCCACAGACAGACAGGGCTTCTGTTTTTAACACCTCCATATAGCTACTGTTTTTTCCCCCTAGCATTGTAAGAAATGCCCACTGGACTGATGCTAATTTTCCTCTTGAAAACTTACTGAAAGCTGTAAGAAATATCTAGCATACAATGTTTTTGTACCAAAAACCCAAACTGTTGTCATATGATATGTCCACGGAGATACAATGAATAATAGGTAGTAATGTTTTGCTTTCATGTGAGAGGATTTCTGCCTTCCTAGGTGGAAGTGGACTGATTCTCATTATCGCTGCCTTATAGCAACAAAGCCCAGTTTACTTTTAAGAGTCTGCAATTGTGTTGTCCTACTTCTGGATACTGACTTGCTTTAAAAAAAATTTTCTTTATTTGAAAGACAAAGATTGAGAAAAAGAAGTATCTTCCACCTGCTGACTCACTCCTCAAATGGCTGCAATGATTGAGACTGGTTCAAGCCAAAGGCAGGAGCCAGGTACTCCATCCAGGTCTCCTATGTGAATGGCAGGGTCCCAAGCACTTGGGTCATCTTAAGCTGCCTTTCTAGAAGTATTAACAAGGACCTGGATTGGAAATGGAGCACTGGGACTTGAACTGTCATTCTGGTATGGGATGTTGGTATTGAAGTAGCAGCTTTAAAAAAAATTATTTTTGATGCTTATGTAGTTGAGAAGGATGTATGTCCATGTGGACCACTGATTAGGGTGGGAAGGGCTGAGGAATGGAGGAAAATGGATGAGATAATTGTTTCCAATTTTTTTTCTTCCTGTATCTGGAGAGAGAGCTACTCCCAAGAGCCTAACCACATCAGTACCCAGGGTGGGGTGACCATTCAGTGTCTTCCTAGGGTCCCCAATGTGGAGCATGTTCTGAGAATAATGCTTACAAAGCTTAGTGTAATTATATGACAGTGATAGCCCAAATCTCAAAGAATTATTAGTACATGAAATTGTATGTAATTGATGAGTTGTCTGTGATGTTTTACACACACACACATATACATCATGTAATGTCTAATCAGGATAAATAGTACTGCCTTTACAGACATTTATCATTGCTTTGTAGTGATAACACTCAAAATCCTTTCTCGAAGCTTTTTTTTTTTGACGGAGAAATATTCAGTACATTATAGCAATCCTGTGCAATAGATGGTCACTAATTTCCGTGTCAATCATTTCTGTGTTTCCAACATCCATATGGTAGCTTTCATTAGCTTAAGAAACAAGAGGGAGAATGGAGACTTGAAGCTTACTGTATCAGCCGCTGGACATCGGGAGGTGACATCATCCTTGCATCGGTGAAATTCACATTTCAGAACTATCCAAACCACTTGGGCAGAATCCTTGGAGTATGTACAAATTGAAACTCTGGGTTGATATGAGGTGGCAGTTCCTCATCCCTGGATACTGAATGTTTAGAAAGTCATGTGTGGCTTCTCCCTTTGTGTGTCTCTTTTCCCCAGAAACAATAAGAAGAAATAGCAAAATTGGAAACAATAAGTTCACCCAGTTTTCCCTAAACCTCCATCCTTCCCACCCTTATCAACCATGTAATCATAAAAAATAAAATTAAAAAGAAATGGATTTGGCATTTGGGATAGTAGTTAGAAACTAGGCAAGATGCCATGCCCCTTACCAAAATATCTGGGTTCAATTTCAGGCTTGAGCAAGTCCCAGTTTTGGCCTCATAGCTGTATCCTTTTGATTTTTCCTTATTTAATGGTTCTGGCTAACACTTCCAGAAATATATTGAATAATAGTGGCAAGAGTGAAAGTCTTGCCTAGTTCTGGATCATAGGACATTCTTTATTCAATATGATGCAGGATATAGATTTGCCATATATACACCTTAATTGTGTTGTGTTCTTCTATATTCAATTTTGAAATTTGTTTAAAATCAGGAAGATGTTGCATTTTAATCCAATGCTTTCTCTATATTGAAATAATCATTGAATATTTTTTATAAAGGATTTAATTATTTTAAAGTCAGATCTACTAAAAGAGAGACAATTTTCCATTGACTGGTTTACTTCCTAGATGACCACAATAACCAGAGCTGGGCCAGGCTGAAGCCAGGAGGCATGAGTTTCATCAGGATCCCCCATGAGTAGTACAGGTGCAAGGCTGTCTTCTGCTGCTGTTCCCACAGCAGCAACAGGGAACTAGACTGGGAATGTAGTAGGCAGGAACTGGCCACATGAGATGCTGGTGTGAAGGCTGTAGTTTAACCTGTTGTGTCAAAAAGATGGCCCCCATTGTATGGTTTATTCCTCATTATATTGCTGTGATGTATCATATTCATTGCTTTGTGTATGTTAAACCACATCCCTTGAATGGAGTGGTTGTTGCTATGTGGTGTTGCTGGATATGATTTGCTAGTATTTTGTTGAGCATTTTCACTCCAAATTTAATCAGCTATATTGGTTTCTTTTATTGTTGAATTATTTTGGTTTTTGTAACAAAAGTAATGGTGACTCTATGGGGGGAAAATAACAAGAGGGAGAGAGGAAATACGGAAACATCCTGGGCAGCTTAAGTAAGCACTGTGTTGAGAAGCAGCTGTAGAAATTCCTGCAACTGGGAATTGATTCTGTTTCTCCTGTTTCAGATTCCCTGTAAGATGGTTTCATTTGCCCAGCCTCATTCATGTGGCCCGGGTTACATCCTTATACCTCACAATGAAACAGAAGGAGTGTTGCTTTCCCTTTCTGCTCCAAAAGGAAAATACTGAAAAAGAGCCCTGGCTTGGATCAGTCATGGGAGTTGTGGAGCTACCTTCCTTCTCTTGAGGCTCCCAGGTGGGGAAGGTGATAGGCTGGTGGCCAGGAAGAAGTCACCCCAGCAGTTTGCTAGGTTCTCAGCGCAGAGCTTTGCTGCATCACTTGGATGCCTCTTGGCATCACTTAACACATTCCCTATCCCATTTTTTAGGCATTGAGAATTCTGATGGTTTATTTGTACTCTAATGATGTGGCTGGATTCCTGGTTGACATCATGCTTGTTTTTATGGGTGGCCAAAAATAAATACAGTGGCACATTTGAAATCACACTTGAGGACCTGATGATTATCATTTCATGGTAAAAATGACCACTGTGTGTTATCCTCAGAGACAACCACCTTTTCCTTGAAAGATGGTGCTGATTTTTCTTGACGATGCGACTTCTCTAGCTTTGGAATAATAGTCATGTTCTTCCTAAATTACTCTTTTGATAACTGTGGTCCCTGGATATTCAGCTGGGATGGTGATCTTCAGAGACAGCTATTGAAATGACCAATTTAGGAGCCACTAAATCACACCTTAGTGCAGGTGTGTGATTAAGAGCAGGCACATGAGGTGTCAGGCTGGCGAATTGGGATCTTCCTTGCATCTCACCTTAGCAATGCTTTAGATTTCTTGGAACTGAAATTTCTGCAGAAGGATAAACTTTGTCACAAGCAGCCGCTCCCTCGATGTTGGGGCTACTTTGTAGTTGAAATTACTGGTTAAAGGGATACTCCGTGTCTTGCTAGTTTTTCTGTGACCCCCTTAGGACCGTGAGCCAGTGTTTCTATTTCCTTATATACCCACTCTTTCTAGGGCAGTGTTATGTATGCAAATGGTGTGTAGTCAGAGTGGAGGATTATTATGAAGCAGGTAAAGAGGAGAGGTGTTAATACCTTTGGCTTAAAAAAAGGTGTAGAAAAGACTCCCCAGTCTCAGGTAAATTATGGCTGTGGAATAAGCATTGAGCTAGGAACAAGTGGGTGTGTGGGTTTTCATTTCTGAGTAATTCTTTTTGAGCCAGCAATATGTATTTTATTGAGTGACTGTGCTAGGACCCATAGCAATGAATCTGACACATAATGAGTTTATTTTAGTGGGAGAATACAGGACACATACAAGATAATAAGCAAGATAATTATAGATGATCAGAAGCCCCATAAAGGAAGCAGAATGTGATAAAGAGTAAATGATGGAGGCGTTTAGAATGAGGGAGGAAAGGAGTTAAGATTGCAGGAGAGTTAGGAAAGCAGGTTCGAGGATAAGACAGATCTGATTTTAAAACTCCACATCTCCACATCTTTTACTAACAGCTGTGTATGTAGAGCTATGTAACTTCTCTAAATATGTTTTCATTTGGAAAATGAACTATACGTTTAATTCTTAAGGTTTGTGTAAGCATTAAACTAACAGGTTATATAAATGCATTTTAAGTACTTTTATAATGTGCTTTTTGGCCAATGTCCTCTAGGTTGTAACAGTGTGGGTTTGAATGACTTATATAGTTCTAAATTTCTGATTTGTCTTAATTTTATTTTTCTTTAAAAATATTTCAAGGAGAAAAGAAACTCTTCTGATTGCTTTCCATGTTCAAAAGGCTTTCAGCAAATAGAAGATGGATAATTGTCAGTTCCACTTAACTTTGCAATCCTCTAAGCTGAGTGTCTTTAAACGGGAAGAAGCAGCTATAAATCTTCCAAGGTTCAAAATGCACTGCCTAGGGATATTGTTAATGTCTTCCATCTTAAAGGATAATTGCCTTTTAAAGAACAAGGATAGCTAAAGCCTTGGTTGACTAAAGAACAATTTCAGACTGACCATTGAATCAACAGTTGCGTTTAATTCAGTGTTACTGCGTATGTTCCCAAGCAAGGAGCTAGCAAACCAAAGTATTCGTGGGAAGAACAGTCCGATATTCCACATTTGTACATTTAGTGTGAGCAGGTTAGAAGGAGTGGCTTTTACACCTTGTGATTCAGGACCCTGGGAGTGCACATCACTCCACTGGGGGCAGGGCTGAAATGCCTCATCCCAGGGATGTGCAAAGCAGGAGCTCATTGTGGAACCCAGATTAAGAGGCAGAGCTCATGTGTCGACTCTGCCGCTTTCTTATTGTGTGAATCCAAGCCTGGTGGGTCCTTAGACTCTTGCAAGTAATGCAGGCATTTTCTGTAAATGTAATCGAACTCAATTCCATGGAAGCTGACATTTCTGTATTATAAGCCTCTTTAGTTTCAAAGCGTTGTCTTCAGGAGATCTTTGTTTAAATGTTTACATAAGCTAGAGCTTATAAAGGAGGTAGTCCCACTTATTAGTATACTGCAGTTGGAAGTTAAGGGAATCATCGACATTTCCTAAGACTGTATTTGAGTTTTTGCCTATTGAGAAAAGACAGTCTGAGCCATATGGGTTTGAAGAATTACCTTTATTAGAAATGATTGCCTGACTTGATTTTGTTACAAAACACAGCATAGATGAGAAGCCCAAATGGAATTTCCTTGCCCTCCAACTCTCACTAAATTCTGGGGAGCTCAATACAGATGAAGCTGGTGAGATTTATCACTTGGTGTGGAAGCTGAGACACAGTGTATTTCATTGGCAAGAATAGTTTCAAGAACATTGTGACAAAAATAGGAAAGAGGACTGCAGATATGACAAGAGAGGGAGATGAGAGAGACTTCTTGCTTCTACTTCTGTTCATGAAGTCTCTACTGGGAGGAAGTCACTTGTCCATGTCTGTGGGAAGAGCTGGCCTGTGGAAAACTCTATTCTCCCCTTTCAGTTTCACTTTCTATGTAGGTGTTTACACCTTGATTTTGTCCAAGTTCCTAGATGCCCTCCATTTTGGCATCCTAACCGAGTTTATTCTCTAAGGTTGTCTGATTCTCCAGGTGTGTATTCACACCCCCTCTCTGCTTTAATGCACCTGCCCTGTGGTTCTCAGTCTTTTATTTGGCCTCAAGAACTTGTTTCTTCTCTGTTCATTTCTGATCATGATATAACATTTGTTTTTTTTCCCACTAGTCTTTGATGCTGCCACACAAAGTTGTGACTTATATGAGAATCTCAGGCTTCCACGTTGGCAGGCAAGGAGAATGTTTTATTTATTTTTATTTTTTATTTTATTATTTCATTTTATGACACAGTTTCATAGGACTCTGGGATTTCCCCCAACCCCCCCCCCCCCAACCCCCCCCATATTGAATTCTTCCGTATTATTACAGTAATATAGTTCATAACCAGTCATGATTCCTTCATTCTGGGTATGGACCATGCAGAGAGTCCAGCATCTTATTGTCCAGATAACTTCAACAACTTCATTGAGAGACCGTCCTTGATCTGAAAGTAGAGCTAGCAGAATCTCATCCCCTCCAATGAAAAGCCACCACACGACTTCAACAACAGGAAGAAACATGAAAATTTACAACATCATGAAGTTAATTAACATTGTATTGAGTGGCCAAAATGTTAGAACATGCAAGTTCTTTTTTTTATTATTTATTATTTTTAATTCATTAATTACATTGTATTATGTGACACAGTTTCATAGGTACTTGGGTTCTCCCCACCCCTCCCCAAACCCTCCCACCATGGTGGATTCCTCCACCTTGTTGCATAACCACAGCTCAAGTTCAGTTGAGATTCCCCCATTGCAAGCATATACCAAACATAGAGTCCAGCATCTTATTGTCCAGTCAAGTTCAGTGGCTTCTTAGGTATACCCTTTCTGGTCTGAAGACAGAGCCAGCAGAGTATCATCCCAGTCAATTGAAAGCTCCAACATACCATCAGCAAAAATTTACATCATTATAGAACATGCAAGTTCTTAACCACATCCTGTAACTACTTCATTGACATCTCAATTTTAGTATATACACAACTGGCTGCTATAAACCTTAAAATGGTTATAGGATACTATTCGGCTGTCTCGTGTCTATTTTCATTTTTAAATTTAGCAGCTTACAGTATTCAAGCGTGATTTTTGCTGAACTTCACAAATTTTAGGATAGTCCAAACAGGCTTATAACTCTAACAAGCCATATGTTAACGATTGAGGACCAGAACAATTTTAGGAGGGGTGTGCAGAGAAATCTTCAATACCTTAGTGAGGAGTAACTGATATTTGTGTCCTACCTAGTAAGATATATGGTAGTCCAAGCTGACTTTTTCCTGTCTGTCCTAAGCTTTTCTTATTGGTTTCTGTCTGTCTGATTCAATTTTTGGGGCTCCATAGTGACCCTGATGGTCATTGCAAGAGTGGGTGGGGAGCCAAAGTTGGAACGAAGTAAGGACCAGTGAAAGCTCCTCTCCCGATTCCTGGAGGAAGTTTACTGTTCTTCTGTTTCTGAGGACTGTTCAGGGCTCCTAGCTATTGTTCTGATGACATTAGATCCTGTGAGGAGGGATCTGGGCTTCTTCCACCCCATGTGGGAGATCCGATAGGGAATGGATGACCTTAGAGTTCTTGGCCTCCAAAGGCACTCCAGCTCCCCATGGTTTCCTTGGCAGTTGGGATATAGTTCTTGGTACCCGTACTGATAGTCCTTGGTGGGGATCTGGGAGTCTCTGGGGTTGGGATACAAGCCTCCTCCTGTCTGCCTGCTCCACTCTGTCCCCCCACCCCCCGATCTGTGCACATGGCCTCCTGTTAAGAGGTTGTCAGGATCGCTCTTGATTCTCCCTGCATGTCTTTATAGTTTTGCTATTGTCTAATGCTGATTTGACTTACAGGTACTATTTTTAGGATTGACATCCTTCCATCTTAAATTAAGGCAAACATGTGGTATCTAACCTTTTGGGATTGGCTTATTTCCCTTAGCATAATGGTTTCCAATTGGGTCCATTTGGCCACGAAGAAATGCATTTCACTTTTTTTTTTAATTGCTGAGCAGTATTCCATGGAGTAGATGAGCCAAAGCTTTCTTATCCAGTTTTCTGCTGATGGACATTTTGATTGCTTCCAAGTTTTTGCAATTATTGATTGTGCTGCTATGAACATAGGGGTGCATGTTGGTTTCTGGTGTAGCAGGTATTTTGGATATATTCCTAGAAGTGCTATTGCTGGATCATATTGTATGCAGATTTTCAGCTGTTTGAGTGTTCTCCATACTGATTTCCATAAAGGCTGTACCAACCTGCAGCCCCACCAACAGTGGAGTAGGGTTTCCTTTTCCCCTCATCCTCGCTAGCAAGTGGTGGTGGTTTTTCATATGTGAGCCATTCTTACTGGCATTAGGTGGTACCTCGATGATGTCTTACTTTGAATTTCCTTTATTGCCAGAGAGCTTGAGCATTTTTTCATATGTATGCCATTTGGATTTGTTCCATTGTAAAGTATATGCCCATTTCTTGAGTGGTTTGTTTGTTTTTCTGTTTTGGTTGTTCTGGAGATCTTTGTATATTCTGGAGATTAGCCTCCTATCCCCTATGTAGTGTGCAAAGATCTCCCATTCTGTGGGTTGCTTTTTTACTTTGTTTCTTTTGCTGTACAGAAGGTTCTTAGTTTGATGTAGTCCCATTTGTTTATTTTGGTCTTAATTGCTATTGCTTTTGGTGATTCTTTTAGGAAGTTAGGGCCTACACCTAAATCTTGCAGGCCATTTCCAACATTTTCTTCCAAAAGTCTGAAGGTTTCTGGATGTAGGTTTAGGTCTTTTATCCATTTAGATTTGATCTTAGTGTATAGTGAAAGATGTGGGTCTAACTTCTTCTAACTTCAAAGTTGTGATTTATATGAGAATCTCAGGTTTCCAGGTAGGCAGGCAAGGAGAATGTTTTATTTATGAAAGATTTCTCTGCCCTTTGGATCATGCAGAACAGTCAACAGCCTGCTCTGCCTGTACACAAAATTGGCCCGGTCATGCTTGTTTCCCACAGCTCGATTTTTATCCTCACCCAGACCTCTGATAAACTACATCAGATTGATTCCAAAGTCCTTCGAGGAACAAGAAGAAAGCTTCTCTCAATATGACAGTCTAATTTAGTGTGAGAAAGATTGAATGATGTTTAGAGAGAAGAAGAAAAACTGGGCAATATATTATCTGCTTCTTATTTGAAAAGCTGTTATTTGGAGAGGATTTATTTTTTCATATTGAAAGGGTTCAAGTTAAAGAGGAGTGGATTTGGGAGCTTTTCATGGACTGATGTGCAGACATGAAATACTCCGCATCTTGGGAATAGGTTGCCATGGCTTCCTGACCCTGAAGATGTTTACACAGTGGCTAAGTGATGGGCTGACCCAGTGCAACAGGAAGACTCCTGGCTGTGGAATAAGCTTAGGCTTCGGACTTCGCATACGCTGAGACTGAGTGGCCCTCAGCGCCCTCTCTTCTACCAGCTGTCGCCAGTAGTCAAGGTCTAAAGGGGAATTTGAAGCAAAGAACTGAAGCTTCAGATATCAATGGTTGCTAGATTTCTTTTGTTATAAGGTTTATTTTGAATTGGTAAATAGCAATTGCATGCGTCTGATGTGTGTAACATCATGTTTCTGTACATGCACACATTGTGGAATGATGAAATTAGGCTGCTTAGCATTTCCATCACCTTAAATGTCTGTCATTTTCTTGTGGTGTGAACGTGTAAAAAATCTCATGCTATTTTGAATTTTTAGAATAAAAAATTATGCATTTTTTTCTGAAAGGTAGAGTTACAAAGAGAGGAGGAGAGTCGTTCAGATCTTCCATCTGTCGGTTCATTCCCCAAACGGCTGCAATGATCAAAGCTGTCCAAAGCCAGGAGCCAGAAGCTGTTTCCAAGTCTCCCAAGTACTTGGGCCATGCTCTGCTGCTTTCTTTGATCATTCGCTGTGACCTAGATCAGAAGGTGGTGCCCATGTGAATGCCAGTGCTGCAGGAAGAGGCTTAGCCTACTACATCTTGGCACCAACTCCATTGTCTTCAGAACAATACATTATTGACAGTTATTACTGTGCTGAGCGATAGGACACTGGAACACTTCCTATAAAACTGTAAACATGTATGCTTTCCCCAGTATCTCTGGTAACCATCACTCTCCTGTCTACTTAAAAAAGCTGTATTTATTTGATAATCATGAGCTACAGAGGGGAAAACAGAGAGGAGAGAATGAATCTTCCACTGGTTCATCTCCTCAGTTGGCCACAACAGCTGGGGCTGGTTCAAGCTGGAGCCAGGAACCAGGAGCTTCATGTGGGGTCTCTCAAAGGGTAACAGGAGCCGAAGCACTCCAGCCATCTTCTACTTTTCCAAGGCCAGTAGTAGGAGCTGGATTGTAAGTGTATCAACTGGGACTTGGAATGGCACCCACATGGGATGCTACCATGCCAGGCCGCAGCTTCCCCTTCTGCCGCACAACACCGGCCCCTATTTAATGTTTTGTTAAGAGAAATGAAACTCCAGCAAACTTCAGCTATAAGATGTTAAAAAACCAAAAAGCCTGCACAAGTAATGGATATTGTTCTAGTTTTTGAATGTTGCCTTTAAGGATCAGGATTTTCAGAGAATTTGTCATCCTGTACCATAGTCTTGTTGTGATAACTAGTCTTTTATTTCTTACCATCTATGATTCAATTTTAAAGTAAAGTTTGAATAATTTAAAAATATATGAGTAAATGTTATTAAGTATCTAGCTTGATGAATCCTCACAAAGTTAACATAGCTGTACAATCACCACGCAGGCAAGAATTCAAATATTACCACACACATAGGACTATACCTAAAAATTCCCCTCTTGCAATCTATGTCCATTCATAGTCTTTCTCCCATTATCTTTCTCCAAAGGATAACTATACCTTCATGTCTAACATTATAAATAAGTTTGCCTATTTTTGGACATTATAAGAGGAGTCTCGAGTTCATGGGAAATGTTATGTAATAACTTGGAATGCATCTTTTTATACTAAAATCAATGTATTTTAAAATAGTTTCCCCGTGAAGTTCCTTTTTCCCTATTATTATTATTATTATTATTATTATTATTATTTTATGATACAGTGTCATAGGCTCCCCTCTCATACTGATTT
The DNA here is from genome assembly GCF_030435755.1 of Ochotona princeps. Taxonomy (NCBI): domain Eukaryota; kingdom Metazoa; phylum Chordata; class Mammalia; order Lagomorpha; family Ochotonidae; genus Ochotona; species Ochotona princeps. The sequence continues at coordinate 27,944,702 of NC_080844.1, forward strand.
CTCCTAAACTATTACAATATATACAATAGTATGTACTATATTATGAAAATATATACTGAATACAGCTTTAAACCAAAATTCTCTTATAATGCCTTCTGGAACTCCCACAACTCTTGGCCTTTTAATAGTGTCTCTTAATTCTTGAATACCTTTTTTTAGCTTGACCCAACTTTGTTTACAGCTTTTTGATTGTTTCCCGATTTTGGCAAGAAATATCTTCCAATTCTGAGATTCTTTCTTCTTCCTCATTCATTCTCTTAGGACTTCCCACTGAGTTTTTAATTTGCTCTATTGCATCCTTCATTTCCAATAATTTGGCTTGATTTTATTTCAATGTTGCTTTTTGCTGTGTGACATATTCCTTAAATTCTTTGAACTGCTGTATGTGTTTCTAATTGTTGATAAGAAGCTTTGTAACGAGTTTTCTGAATCTTTATGCCTCATTTTTTTGCTGTATTCCTCCATTAAGTCTGAGATTGACAAAGGCCTTTGCTGCTTTGTAGAGGAGTCTTCAGTAATATTCATTATGCCTCTGTCTCTTCTGTCTTGGTCATTGTACTTCTCTTTAGGGCAGCTTTCTCAGCTGTGTCACTCACAGGTCTACAGTTAGATTTTTTTTGTTATGTTTGGTACCCGGTTGTTTGTGGGCAGTCACTTGTGCCACTCATCCAGCAAGTTTCAGGTCTGGGCTCTTATGTTAGACTTCCACCACAGACTCTGTAGCCCCAGCTCCTGGCTCACCACTCTCCAGCTCCTATGTTCCTGTGCTGTGGTTGCACCATTTTCTGTACAACCTTTCTCCCACTTCTGATTCAAGCAATTCCAGGGATTAGAGAGCTATTGTCCTACATAGCTAGGTTATTTGGTGGTGCTGATCTTGCCAGAACCTGCTGGCTGTTAGGTTTGAGGGCAATCTGGACCTATTTTGACATATAGGGCGCCAACGTTGATATTATTTTCCCTGTGGGACCAGTGCACTGAGCTCAGTGAGTTTGCTTCCATCTCCGTGCATGAGCATAGCCTTTGCCACGCTGTACAAAATGGCTCCTGATGTGTCACTTGTGGAGATCTGGATCTGCTGGCCATTAGGTCTGGGGGCTACCCAGACCTGTTTTGCATGAAACCTGCAGTTTGCTACATCAGTGCAATTCACTGAGCCAGAAATGAGTTTGCTCCAAGCTCAGTGCATGCACAGTCCTATCACACAATCTTTGCTTCCCTAAACAAAATGGTGCCAGATGCAGCTCTGGTGAGGTTCTGGGCTGTGAAATCCACCCTGTTCCCGCACCACCTGTTTGGTATCTACTGCTCTATCTTTCCCCCTTATTGAATCAAACAGTTTAGCAGGATGGACAGTTCTTTGCCTGGGTTCACCTGCTTAGATCCCATTGAACTCCCCTTCCCACCTGGCTGCTGGTGGAGCCCTGCTGCTGGTGGAGTTCAGTTCACTGTTCACGGACTGCTGCTGGGTTATCTGGTCACTGCAATACCACACCATTGTCTCTGTTGCTTTCCTGTGTACGTCAGTCTCCAGGTGCCCTTGTGCCATCAACCTGTCCTCTCCTATTTTCTGGAATGTGTCCCCTCTGCTTCACCCTGGCTAATGTTTCTGCTTCTATTTAAATGTGTCCTTACCCTATTCAGCCATCTTGATTCTTCTCCCATGAACTTCTTGAACTACTTTCACATTCACACAAGTGATATGTGACTGTTCCATTTACTCTCCATTCTTTACAATCCTTAGTGTTCCTGGTTACTAAAACCCTTTTATTCCACTTTACCTGTGTTGCTGACTGTGTAATGATTATTCCAATTTTTATCTTTTTAATCTTATTAATAAAGTTGAACATCTTTATCAACGTTTGTTTCAGTTTAAGTCCTTATAGTACTTTTTCATGACTTGCTGTGTTTTATACTCTATTGTCTGCCATATAGAAATTCTCCGTGTATGTTGAATATGAGGGGTTTTTTGTTCATATATTTGTAAATTTGTTGCTACTACATGTTTTCTTTATGGTATATTTTCATGAAAATAAGTTGATTTTAATGTTTTAGTTGTAAAATACAGTCAAAAAATTTTCTCTTTCAGAATAGCCAGTCTTCCTAGTACCTTCAGGGACCATCCAGTCTCCTTTTTCCCCACTGATGTGGAGTGCTTCTCTTGACATAAATCAGTTCTCAATTAAACTATGGGCAATTTTCTAGAAATTTTCTGCTCATAGTTCATTTGACTCTTCTGTCTTAATTATTATAGATTTATAAACATTGCTTTCTGATAGCATAAGTATTTCCATTTTGATCCTCAAATTTTATAAAAATTCTTGTGTTTTATATGAGCTATGGATAAGCTTGAAGACCATCTCTTTCTCTTGGGTAGATTAAATATCCCTCAAAACCTGATCAGACATTATTCTGTTTGAATGCATATAATAGGTCATTGGTGGATGAAGAACTCAGTGTATCTGCTCTGAAAGAAAGGTTTTGTGTATATTTGTACCTGGCCAGAGATAATAATAAAAATTACTTGAAATTTTTGTCAAATGGAAAGATTCTGGCTTATATTTTATGTTTTATATGTTTCCTGATAAGTGCAAACTAGTAATTTTAAAATCTTAATATTTTTGCATGATTTTACCAAATTATCTAATTTTGTCATTATCTTATTTAGTATACAGGAACAATGTTATTATGAACCAGAAAGTTTAATAAGGAAGTTCAAAAGATATAATCCTGAAAGCCCAGGCAACAAAAGCAATAATGGACAATTGGGATTATACCTCAATAAAACACTTTTAATCCTGGTATAATCCCAATTGTCCATTATTGCTTTTGCTCCCTGGGCTTTCAGGGTCATATCTTTTAAATTTCCTTTTTAAACTATCTGGTTCACAATAACATTGTTCCTTTACATTAAAAGTGTTGGCACCACCTACAGAACGGGAGAAAGTATTTGCAAACTATATATTGAAGAGTTAATATCCAGAATGTTAAGGAGCTTTAACAATTCAGTAGCAAGAAAACCATCTAATTTAAAAGTGGGCAAAGGACTTGAATAAACATTTCCTAAAAGAAGACCTACAGCTGGCCAACAACCATGAGAAAATGTTCAGCATCACGAATCATAATGAAAATTCAAGCCAAGACCGTGTGTATTATCACATAACACTTGTTAGAATGATTTTTGTAAAAAAGAGGAAAAATAGATGTTGGTGTGGGTTTAGAGAAATGGAATCCTTGAACACTGCCAATGAAGATGTAAATTAGTATAGCCATATGGAAAACCATATGGAGATTTCTGAAGAAATTAAAAATAGGACAATCATCAGATCCAGTAATCTCAGCTCTTGGTATATATCCTAAGGAACTGCAGTTAATTGGTTGAGGAATGTCTTCACTCCCCTGTTCCGGGCAGCACTGTCTTGCTGATTTTGTGGAAGTAGCGAGTAGAATGATGGTCACCAGCGGCTGGGCGTTAGAGGAGGAAGGGATTGGACTTGCTGGTCGGAGGGTACAAAATGTCAGAGGAGGAACATGTGTTGAAAGCAGACTTTTTGCAGCCAATAATAAATGTGTTGTATAATCGGCTTATTATAGTCAAAAATAGTGTTATATACTTCTAAGTAAAAGTTATTTTTCAATGTTTTAGGCTTGATTATTACTAAAATATGCATTTATTAAAGTGTAATTGTTTTGAAAGCCAGAATTGCACAGAGAAGGAGTCACAGAAACTGTTCATCTGCTGTTTCACTCCTCAAGTGGCTGCAATGGCCATAGTTGGGCAAGACTGATGGCAGGAGTCCGGAGTTTCATCCTGGTCTCCCTTTTGGGTACAGGGATGCAAGGATTTTGAGGTCTTCTGCTGTTTTTCCAGATGCATTAGCAGGCAGTTGGATTGCAAGTGGAGCATCCAGCATTCCAGCTGGCACTCATATGGGATGCAGGTGGCAGCTTAACCCAATGTGCCTCCATTATGAAATTTTTACTTATTTTCAGTTACTTGTAAGGAGGGTAAGGGAGTGAGGGAGGGAGAAAGAGAGAAAGAGAGGCATACAGGTATCTTCCTTTGACTATTTCACTCCCCAGATATCCTTAGGGCAGGGTGAGGGCTAAAGTCAGGAGTCTAGAACTCTCCTGGGTCTCCCACCTGCATGGCAGGTGCTCAAGCATGTCACCCCTCACCTTTGGTCTCACAGAATGCACTAGCAGAATGCTGGATTGATGCGGGTATCCCAAGCAGTGGCTTTATCCACTAAACCACAATGCTCACCCCATGAATAAATTTCAATATCTAACCACCAGAAGGAAAAAAATGTGAGCAGCGATGGGAATGTTTGTTAGCTTGAGTTAGTAATTTCATAGTATTTCACCCTTTCTCTGCCTTTTTTTTTGTTTCCTCCCAGCCCAGATGATTTCCACCCACATAGAGGACAGGTGTTTCTCATTCAGTTTATTGATGTCTATTCCAGCCACCTCAGGAAACCTATATCCTCCACCAAAAGGCTATTGGAACTTACTCAAGAATTCATTTAAATTGCAGGATACAAAATCAACATCCTCAAATAATATGATTGTTGTACAGCAGTTTGAATTTTGCTGAAGGGAAGTCAGGAAAGCAATGTCATTAACAATAGCTGCAACAGAATAGTTGGGAACTAATTTAACCCAAGAAATGGCAGATCTCTGCTATGAAAATTATAAAACAATGGCAAAAGCAATCGTGGAGGACACAAAAAAGGACACAATAAATATTCATGGATTGGAAGATTTAATGTAACTAAACTTCCCACACAACCAAAATTATCTATAGATTGCATTCAATCCTCATTAAAATATTCAAGACATTTGTAGAAATAGAAAAAAGTTAAAATTCATGTAGAACCACACAAGATACAGGATAGCTGAAATATTACTGATAGGACAACATAAAGTTGGAAGCATCACAGTATCTGGCTTTAAAGCATGATACAGGAGCTGACACTGTGATGCTGTGAGTGAAGTTCCCTTGTGTAATGCTGGAACGTCCTTCCAATCCAGTTTCCCGTTAATGGCTTGGGAAAAGCAACAAAAACTGGCCCAAGTGTTTGGAACCCTGTCATCCATGTGGGAGATCCAAAAATCCTGACTCCTGGCTTCAGCCTGGCACAATCCTTGCTGCTATAGCCATCTGGGGAGTGAACCAACAGATGGAAAATTATCTCCCCGCCTCTCTGCTTTCCTCTTCCCTTCTTCCCCTTACCCTTTCTCTGTAACTCCAACTTTCAAGTGTATAAATATTTCAAAAAACATATTACAAAGATACACTATTAAAATAGTGTGGTGCTGGTTATAAAACTGATGGACATATGGCCCAGGGAACCAAATCAGAGGAAAATAGAAGATGTTCCTAGTGTTACCCAGTGTTTTAGGGTGGCTATAGTTCACAAAAACCCATTATACATTTTTCTGAGTAAATAGAAAAACTTGAAGGCTGCTATCATAAAGCAATAACCAAGATAGGGAATGTTAATTATCCTGATTTTTATGAGTGCACACTGTGTGCTTGTATTGGAATGCCATACTGCACCTCAAAAATAATGCATAATTATCAAACTCTAATGTTTTAGAAAGAAAAAAAAAACCTTGTTAACAGACACACCTGAAACAGTCCAATCATTCTAATCAAATGCCAAACCACTTGGATTCTTTTTCTACAGGAGAAAGGTTTGATTGGTGCCTATTGAAGTACTGAGTAACAATGATGAAGAATGAATGATGTTTTACTAGCTGTCTGGGTATCCCTTGCTCAGTCAAATTGACAGCCAAAACCAACTACCACAAATCAATTGACCCAATTACTGTTTTTCAGAACTGGATTCTCCAGGAGATGAGACCTAGAAAACTCAACGTTCTCTGTCTGCTTGCTCCTCTTTGCTGTGAAACCAGCTTTGGTTATGATTCTAAGAATGGAATATTTAGGGACATTATAGAATGGAATAGTTGGATCTTGAGAAGAAGCTAGAAAATCGGGACAAGTGAAGTCTTTGTGACAGCTTGCCTTTCTGATTCACTCCTAGAACTGAGCACACTCTGTGGCCTCTCTGCAGTCATTCTGATGAACAATCTTAGCCTTTTCTGTGACCTTGGACCCCAAGGGGCATGTAGACTCTTGAGGAGGAAACTCTACTAACAGAAAACAAATTATCCCTATTTAAATTATCCCTAAAGAGAGATTTGATTATTTGCATAGTTAAGATCAAGAATTCTCAGAACCTGGAATAAGTTCTTTTGATTCCAGTCTCTAAGATCTTAGGTTGGAATTTAGATAAATCTTACTTTTCTGTTATAAATATCATTTGACAATTTTTATTATTTACATGGAAGACAGGATAAGGAACACCAATCTTTGCATGTCTAGATGTTACCTGCCATCAGTATTAATAGAACTATGTTCATCCTATCCAATGGATTTTGTTCCATCCATTTCTATTCTCTCACTCTCGACTCATATTCTCAAAAAACAAGTTTCAAATGCCAGACTTACTCAGTTTGATAAGTGTATATTTATATTAACCTTTTAATATGCTAATGCATGAAGTTGGATGGGTCATTTTATTTATCTTCTTATTAGAGAATCTCAGGTCTGCTAAAACAGAAAGGGCTCTTTCAGAGAACAGGCGAGTATAGAGATGACAGTACAGGGAATTTTCTAATCCCATATTCAGTACTGCCCTGATGCTGGCATATCATTCCTGATAATTCTGACAGTTTTATTTGTGTTTTAGTTTTAAAGTAATCTTATAGCAACATTAAATACACATTGTAAAAGAGAGAGGTGGATGCTTGGTGCAGCAGCCAAGGTACTGCTTGGGTGCTTGCATCCAACTTTATTCCCGGCATTGGTTTCCAGTTAACAGGCACCTTGGGAGGCAGCGAGTGAGATTTCAAATAGCTGGGTTCTGTCACCCATGTGGGATCCTGACTGGGTTTCTGGCTTCCAGCTTCAGCAGGCAGAGGAGAGTTTGAACTAGCTGATTGAATATCTCTGTCTCTCAAAAATAATCAATAAATATTTTAAAAGGGAGGGAGATCTATATTTCCTTCATCAAAGTATTGCCTATTTTATTTTTGTGTATTTTACTGTACACACGTTAATTTGATGAGCTTTAGAAATAACTCTTATGAGAAAGCTAGCAGCAACAGAAATGTAATGAGTATGGGATTTGTTAGGGAAGAAAATCTTTTGTTGTTGTTGTTGCCCTACCCTTTGGAAAATTATTGTGGTGATAGCTATTGGACAGTCACAGAGTTCTTTCTGTTTTGATGCAGTGGTTGTGGTGTAAATTATTGTATCTTGATTTTACTCTAGGGCTTTTAGAATTAGATTTTGCCAAAGTCAGCTTTGATTTAACGCTTGTATGCATTACAGGTATTAGAAAAAATCCCATTCACCTAAAAGTCTTTGGAGGCCCAGCAAACTAATTAAAGCTACCCAGCTAAGTAAATCCATTTTCAATTATCGGTAACAGTGATTTTTTAAAAGCACAAAGTTTGCTCAGTACTTGAGGAAAAAACTCAATATGTCATACATACTGTTTGATGTTCAAAGTGTACACTTGGATTTCTAAATGTTCCAGTAGACTTCTATAATAAAAAACATGGATTAGCTCAGATAGCAACAGTAAGGGACTCAAGGATCCAGGAAAATAAATTTTCATGGTTTATAGATAATTAGGTTTTTTTGGTTTATGACCTTATGATCACATGAATGAAAATGTAAGTAGTTACTAAGTGCCTAGCATTGTCACATAGAAATGTTTGATGTGGCTTTCTAGCACAATGTTATGTTCCTTAGTCATCTGCAAAAATGAATGTACAAGTTCATTGAAAACATATGGATGCTTACCACACCAGGTAGCAGCATGGTTGCAGCAGGGGTGTTTAACGTGTCAGGTGCAAGAGATGGGTGTTCTCATCCCTGTTTTGTCAATAACAAATGAATAATGGAAAAGTTTTCTGACCTAGATTTTCTAATCTGTTTTCCAGAGTGACTGATACATGTTCAATTTATCTTCCATATCTGAGATGAAGCTTAAAATAGAAGTTATAAGCGTACATACTCTTTGTTAAAATGCTAATGAGAGACAAGGTCTTCAGTTTGTCTTTCATGTTGTAAAATATGTATTTGGCAACTTCTCTTGGGTTGGAATTGGTATTGTCATCCCTATTAAACTGGTGAAAAGGTTAGGTGGTGAGTACTGCCTTGGGAAGAAGAGTAGGATGGTCCACAACTTCTAGGGAACTGCTATCCACACTGGTTTTAGAAGTAGAATTGTTGAGAGAGTCAATATTGGCCTCAACTCTGTGCCAGTTCATCTCCTACACTGTCCTGGAGATGGACATCAACTAAGACACTCCAAGACTTGTTGTAGACAACAATATGGATGTTACCTGTAGTTTTTGTTGTCACTGTTCTATTCAGGACTAACCTGCAGAAATTTGAAGTCCTCTTCCTTTTCCAGATTTTGCTACTTTTTGAATGCTTTACCTCATGGTTATTGACAAAAGAGAAAAAAGTAGGTGAGAGAAGGAAATACCCTGAAGGAGTGTATAGACTAGTATTAACCATTTATTCATCTGTTACAGTTGAGTCATTCAGTATTGTTTGAGATCTTAGAATGGACTCCATCGTGTATAGAATGCAATAGTTGCAACATGGGTATCAAATAAGGAAAATCCACAAGCAGGGAAACCAATATATAAATAAATATTTCTCATTCTTTTGAGTCCATAACAACTCTGTGTTCATGTCTGTGTAATTGGGTTGAATATTAATGTACAAGATTGGGATCTCTTAATTCCTGGTTATAAAGACTAATATTTTCTTTGTCACTCTACTCTTCATCAGCATCCAGCCATATAATTTAATTTGGGTAGGATGAATCCAGGCTATTACATGTGAAACTAACACTGTAGAAAACATACAGAGAAAATGAAATTAAGTACCAATGATTTTGTTTGGACTATAGCATTTTGAAGCAGCTTTGAATAGCTAAGTTACATAAATGACTAAATTCTCAGTTTTTAAGAATAACTTTGAGATCATAATTCATGCATCATACTATCTGTTCTAAGTGATATTTTAGAAAGCTTAGTTTTAAAATGATGTACAATCTTATGGTTTTCAGCACCTTATACAGAGTTCTTCTATCTTCACCATAATCACTTTGTGAATCTTTCATCACTGCAAGAAGAAAACTATTCCCACCAGCAGATGCTCCTCCTTACTCTTCAGCTTCCCCCCTTTAACTCTTTACTCAACTAGTTCTAGGTCATTGCAGCCACTAATATACTTTGTCTCTGTAGATTTGACTTTTTTCGTGTAAGTGTGAATATATGATATTCATGAGCAGCTTCTTTATGCATCATGAATGTTTCAAGGTTCACCCATATTGTAGCACCCATATGGCTCAGTACTTCATTCTGTTTCATTGCCAGACACTGTTTCATGGTATATGAATGCCACACAGTATCAGTAGGTGGTTATTTGGCCTGTTTCACTTTTGGTTATTATGAATTATAATAGTTGAGCATGAATACACAGGTTTTTATATGGATGCATTTTTTCATTTTTCTTAGGTGAGTACCTAGGAATGGAATTGCCAAGACATAAGGCATTTAACATTTCGAAGAACTGTTGAACTCTTTTCCAAAAGGGTTGCACCATTTTATATTGTCACCAGCAGTGTGTGAACAGGCTCTGGTTTCTCCACGTCTTACCCAACCCTTGCTGTCATCTCACTTTTTTTGTCCTAGTTGTGGTAATCAGTGTGACATGATGTTGAATGCCTTTCAATGTGTGTGTTGGGCATTTGTGTATCTTCCTTGGACTGTTGTTAGTTCTTCAGTCAGTTTGATTTGGATTTTTCTGACTCTTGCATTATAGAGTTCTTTCTGATTCAGGAAGTATGTTTTACTTCTGGCAGGTGTTACCTTGTTATCTGTCTGCTATTCTTTAATAAATATTAAGTACATTTACATAGAGAAGTGCTGAAGCCAGAAATTAACTGCTCAGTGTGTGAGAAGGCCCAAAGTGTTTGTGGAATAATGAGATTAAGAAATGACAAACATTTTGAAGCCCGCTTGTATTTTGAGTGGAATAGAAGTTGGTGAACATTGCCCACATGAAGAGACATAATTACAAGACCCCAGCACAGGAACTACTGACAAGCTTTTGATTTTGCCATGTTAAAAATTATGCAAATGCAGTCACTGGGTATGTTCTCTTTCATTCAACACTATGTTTATGAAAAGGGTCTGCGTCATGGTGTTTAAAGGTCCTTTGTGCTTTTGTATGAATACACTGTAACTTATCCCTTCTGATGATGTGCTTTTGAGTTGTCTCCAGATTTCTGGACATGAGAAATAACATCACCATAAACATGTGAGAACATTCGCCTATCAGAGAGATTTGCAGTAGTGTTTGCTAGAGCCTTTATTTAAATTTTCACATTTAAATCTACAGTTACACTATATGCACTTAAATATCTTCAGTAGTGTCACACATGGGTATTAATGACCACTGGTGTTACTGATGCCCCTTACTTCTGTGATTAGCTGGCGGTGAGGATGGAGTGATGCTTCAGTCTGGGATTGATTTACAGCAGAGCCAGGATTCATTCTTCTCGAGGTTGAGGTATTTCTTGTTACCCTTATTCTTGGCACATTGTCCTTCACTATGCCTGTGTACTTATCAATCCCCTTGACTGCTCAACATTTGTCTCAGCTCCTCTGCGTGCTAGTCAGGACTTTCAGCATAGTATAGTGTTCACACGCTGCTTAGGAATCAGGTGAGAGGTGGTGCCTAACATGACTCACAACACATCTAGGATTCTAGACCATCAAGTCCTGATTGCTTTACTAGCATCTGATGCTCACAAACAAATGCTTCTAGAATTTTTTTAGCTGCTTTTCTGGCACATTATCAGCAGGAAGGTTAGTTTGATGGTGGCTTACCTGCTATTCCAAGGAAAACTGTTGGGGTGCTACTAAATGTTGACGAACTGTCTCAGGATGAGATCACTTGAATTTGTAGAAATTGTGCATTTCTGTGGTGCAAATTCTTTCATGAAAATCAGTTTTGGGGAAACTAAATTGACATTGCTGCACACTTGAGAAAAGAGTTGCAAGAATGGCTCTTGTGCACTGATGGAGGGTGCTTCTCTGTCCTCCTAGTTCAAGTGGAAGGTGCTGTAGGTTGTATACCATCATGGTCCATGTGTACCTGTGCAGAGTGCACTCTTGTCCTGGGTGTTTACATAAGAAGCACTTTGTGAGTGAATGTGGTCAGCGAAAAGGTGGAGTTCTGTGTTTGGCATTTACACTGGGACGAAGTGAAAATCTGTGGATTTAGATGTTGGAAGAATAGAAGCATGAAGAGGACCTGAAATGTAGAGTGGACCTGAAATGTATTCAGAAACCTGATAATAATTGTAATTAATATTAGACAAATAAGGGGCACAGATTTTTGCCTGTCCAGTTGGAAAATTTGGGGGGTAAAGTTTTATTTTATCATGTGAAAGGCTGAGTTAGAGAAACAGGAGAAAGGGAGAGGAGAGACAGAGATCTCCCATTCACTGGTTCATTTCTCATATGGCTGCAAGTGCTGAGACTGGGCCACAGCAAAGCCAGCAGTGTCTTATGAGTCTCTTGCATGGCTACCGGGACACAAGCTCTTGGTCCATTCTCTGCTGGTTTCCCAGGGACATTAGCAGGGAACTGGATGGGAGGTGGAGCAGCTGGAACATCCATATGGCTTATGAAAGGCACAGCTATAGAAGGAGAGGCAGAGACAGATATTCTATTTGCTGGTTCACTCCCCGAAAAGACACAATGGCTGGGGCTGGGCTGGGCTATGCCAAAACCAGGAGCCATGACATTTTTTCCAGATCCCCTCCCCCCGCGGGTGCAGTGACCCCATCCTCTACTGCTGTTTGAGGTGCATTACCAGGGATCTGGATAGGAAGTGTAGCATCTGGGGCATGACCCAGTGTCTGTATGGGATGTCTGGCATTGCAGGTGGTGGCTTTATTGTGTCACAGCACCAGCCCATGAGCATATTTTAAAATAAGGATTCATGTTTATTTTTCATTTGCTGAGCAATAAAATATTCTAGCAACCTTGAACAGTAATCTACATTGTCTCTTTGCCTTATAAAATATAATCACTTCTTTTTCTCTCATTTGTACTTTTCAGAACACTGATACATCAAGGTTGGACTTTATCCTACTGTTCAATTTCCTAACTTTCCAACTAAAGCCATTTTAGAGCAGTTACTTTGTATTATACCCAATAATTCCATTATCTTAAATCTTAGCCGATCAAGTTGCTGGAGTGTGCTTTCTTCTGTGCTCAGTCTTGACAGCCTGTTTCTCTTGTGCTTAGTGATTCTTTTTATTGTGCTGTGATTCTTGGAATGTTACCTGTGGGAATTACTTGAAGCTTGACTTAAGAGTCGATTTTTTCCATGAAGGAGTTGGATTTGCCTTTTCCAGGAACTCTGGTAGGCAGGTTCCTAACACTTGTAATGAGCATTTTTGCAAAAGTTGAAATAACAGTTCCCATACCAAATATCAAATTGTTAAAGAATAACAAATTAAGACAAACATTGTTAAATATTTAATGTAATGTTCTATTTGCCTACCTTGATAAATACACCTTCATAATATCAGCTTCTAGAAATATCTAAAAGCCTGTTTGTATGTAACTAAAAGTTGTCAAAATATCAGTAGTGAATTCCATGATTATTATGCATGTCTATGTATTCTCTTGAGGGGCTGAAGTTTATGTCAGTAATAAGTACTTGTATTAGTTTTCCCTAAAACAATATTTTTTATTCTTCACTTCAAAGCAATCTCTTATTATAATGTAATTAAACTTTTACACAGGATTTTTCCTGTAGCAATCTAAGCATCAAAAAGTATGTAAGTTTAGCTATAATTTTACCAAAATTTTCATGTAAATGTAAAAATAGACGTTGATAGCAATTTGCTTATAAAATGATTATTTAAAAATATTCAAATGATCTGAAATTGGAAGGTTGATAGGCATTTGGCACAGTGGTTAAATCACCACTTGGGATTTCAGTTTTCCACAACACAGTGCTTGGTTTGAGTCTGGGCCCCTCCTTGTTATCCAACTTCCTGCTCATGTACGTCTTGTGAGGCGGTGAGCAGTGGCTCAAGTATTTGGGTACCTGCAAAGATGTGGGAGACCCAGATTGAGTTTTGGGTTCCCAACTGTGGCTTAGCCCAGCCCTGGCTCTTCAGGGCATTTGGGGAGTCAATTCATGAATGTGAGACATTTTCTGTTTCTCTGCCTTTCAAGTGAAAATAAATAAACATGAAAAATTGAAATGCAGCATACAGATTACAAATAAGAGATTTTAAACAACAATTATTTAAATAAAGTTGGATAAATACCATTAGAAATTTTTAGTATTAAATATTTTACAGAAACAAAGTAGAATTCTAACTTTGTATGCATTTAGTTGCCAAAGTAAAACATTGCTGCCAAAATTTTTACATGTTACATCTGGATCTACATATACACAAATATGAGAGAGATGAATTTTTGTATAATGCAAAATGTTTATCTGCCAAATGCAATTGTTGCAAATATTGCACTCATTTATAAAATATTACTGAGCGTGCAGAAAGCTTGAATTGAAACGTGAATCAAACCAGTGGATTTGGGCATTATGAAGATGGAGCAATTTACTAAGCAAAAATTTATTACATGGTACACCATCTGGGAGCAGAGATTTGACAAAATAGTCTTCAAGAAGAAAAACTAGTAACTTCTGTTGCCCAAATCCTTCTTCATTCCAAAATGGCCTTCTTGAAATTGTGACAAGCTGCCTTTTACTTTTGGGACACAAAGCAAGAGATGTGCAGAGGCATTTACCAAGAACTTGAGGGTTGCTAAGCAAGGCCACAGGTATAGGCCACAGGTATAGGGCTATGAGTTATACCTTGCCAAAAATGACTGTCCCATCCCTAGTGACAGGGGCACCTATGTGAACTTTAGTGTTTTTCAGTGTGTATCTAGGCACTGTGAGTGGCACACTATTGCCATGAGTTTGCTGGCTTGAAGGTTTGAAGTTTGATGTCCAGCTGCAAATCTGGGAGCATGAGTTTTTAGATATTCTCAAGGAGGAGACTTTGTTCTTTTCTACCCAGAGCGAGTGCCCAGACAGACAAGTATCATCGTTGTTAGCTTTGTCGGGTTTTACTTTTCTGATTTCTCACTGAGTATGTCATTTCTTGGAATTCTCATATTTGTGTGGGAATTGCCACACTGAATGAACTTTGCCTTCTTCCATGGCACAACTTGCCTGTTGAATCCAAGGCTTTGAGCCAGGAGGGACAGTCAGATTCTGCAGGGCTCCCTGCAGGTTTCATTCTCCCTTAGCCTAGTGTTTCATGCTTTCTAAACTTTGAGAAATTCCCTTGTCACACTCCAAGTCTAGACACACAATAAAATTATCTTAAAAATTATTCAGTATTTTTAGGTTTAATTGGAAGGATTTCTATCCTACCATATTACTAGAAATAAAAGCAGTGTCTTACTGGAGAATATTTTAATATGTTTAATGAAGTCCTCTAGCAATCAGAAAGCTGCTGCTGCTAGATCTCATTTCACAGATAGGTTTCTGAGTCTCACATGCTTGGTGATTTCCCATAGAGATATGATTTGATGTGTAAAACAGTCATGAAGCTTAGGATTCAAGAGAAAATTGAGTGGGAAATTAAACATGGAGGGGGAAGGAGGGAGGGATTGTGCAGGCACTTGTGGCTTACGTGGGGAGGAGTGTGGTTCAGTGGGTGGGGAAGATCTTCAATCAGACAGATCAGGGTGTGGATTCAGGCCCAATCCTTTGACTCATACATCACCACCGAATCTCAGCTATTTTAACTATAACATGGGATTAATATCTACCATTGAAACAAGAAATGTTTGTGATTATATAGGAACTACTACAACCATTTTTGCATTCCAAGGGAGTGATAAAATTTCAAGCTTAGGAAGAGGCACTCTTCTGAAAAAGTATATTTAAGAGCAAATTTAAAACCTTAAAATATGAGAGAGAGAGAAATAATGGGGGGAGGGAGCGAATGAAGGAGTGAGTGAACATGCACACATACACAATGTCATTGGCGTGCTCATTCGCCGAGTGCCGCCGAGAGCCAGGCTGGAACCATGAGGCAGGAATTCAATACAAGTCTGCTATGTGGGTGGCAAGGAGCTAGCTGCTTTTCTTGGTCTGCATTGGCAGGGAGCTGGGATCTGGAGCTGGAGCCAGGAATTGAAGCCAGGGACCCTAATTTGAGATGTGGGTTTTTGTCTGACATCTTAACCCTTTGATCAAGTGGTGAGATCGGCAGTAATTCAGAACTGTTGAACTGTCAAAACCTCATGAACGTGACTCTCGGAGCATACCCCACATCGGGGACCCTGGGGTGGTGTCGGGAGGCTGGGTGTGGCTTCTCTTACTTGCCCCCTTCCCCCAGATACAGGAAGGAAAAAAGAGAATGTGGAAATGGTGATCTCCCCTACCTTCCTATAGCTCTTGACTCTTATCACCCTAATTAACTACGTAAAAATCATGAAAATAAATCAATAAATCGTTTTTTTTAAAGCAAGACCAAACAATGCACTGTAAATGAGGCAGTCTGTTTATAAATGATTTACTGGAAGTAAAATGATAGAGAGTACTAGAAAATCAGGGTAATATATGAATTATTTTTTTTCTGGAAATTTCCTTTTGATATTTCCAGGCTGAGGTTGCCCAAGGTAACTGAAACCACAGGGAAGTGGTTGGAAGGGGGTCTAGTGGGCAAGTTTTGTGCATTGGCTGATGAGGCTCTGGGGTATCACCTTGGCTGGGAGGCAGGAGTGTGCTGACTCCAGGCATTGGAGAGGTGCCTGCAGACCATGGGGCCCCCCAGCTCTGGCTTTCAAGCAAAGAGTGGTTTAGATAAGAGGGTTAGAAAAAACAGAGGAATACTTGTGCCACGCTGCTGCAAGTCCTTTTCCCACCTAAGCATGTCCATGCTGAGTGTCCCCTGCTTCTGCCTCCTGCCTGTCACTGGTACCTCCCTGCAATCCTAGGTTGCCCTTGTGCCCTAACTTTGGACAGACTGTGACTTGGATGTGTGTGTTGGGGGCGGGGGTGGGGTGGGGAGGAGAAGGGCTTTAGGACAGTCAGGCACTGTTTTCCAAAGTTGCTGCCACTCTCCCAAGGCAATACTCTGGTCCCCAAGCTTTAGAAGGGTCCTCAGCACATGGGATGTGCCTCCATGGTGCAGACCTCTGCCCGCTAGCTGGGAGTGCAGGAGAGGCTGTGTGGTGGTGGGTGGGCATCTGCATCTTCCAGAGATCACTGCGCACCTCTGGCCAATTGGTAACTCAACAGTTGCTGGGCTTCTGCTCCACCTGTGAGCTCTCAGGCTCTTACAGTCTTTTGGTTTTACATCACGCAGAGGAGGCAGTTTCTGACCCTGTGGGGTCCTGCTGGGCCACTCTAAAGAAAGGGATGTCCCCAAGATGTTCTGTACTGGGTGGTCCCCAAGCATGCAAACATCCCTTCTCTGAGGAGAACATGGATTCTCTGTCTGCGCCCTGAGAAGTTGGGTGCCTCTTGGGTCCATGTCCTCAAATCACCCTATCAGAAGATTGTTGTTCAGAGAAAGCTGGGGCAAGTGCCTTAAGGGAGTGTGAGAGAGACGCAGCGAAGAAGGAAAGGACCCAGATTAAAGAAGTGGCCAATGGCAGTGAGTGTGGGCCACCGACAACGGGAGAGGGCTATTCCTAGGGTTCCTGAGAGTCTGTTTCTTCCAACAGAGTCCTGGGTCTCTGAGGGAAGGTAGACCTCCAATTCAAGCTCAAGAAAGAAGGAGCAAATGTCCTCTGGGGTTCTTTCTTCACCTCTGGCAGATGTTCAGCCTCCTTGGAGGAGTGATCCTGGTACAGCAGAGTGCTCTGGCCCAGTGGCATCCCACTTGTGGCTGCTCAAGAGGTTGGCAGAGGCATGGGCTTGAAGATGGGCTGCAATGCTTCCTACTTCACAAGTGGGTAGATCATTGCAGGGAGCAAAGATCCCCAACACTGACTAGGTACAGTTCCCTACCTGCATCTGCTGGTGCTTGACCCTGAAAACGGAAGGTTTTAGTGCTGTTGCTGCTGCATGGGCCCTGACAGTTGGATAGAGATGAGCTGCCTGCATCACAGCTTCCCAGCTAAGTCACTTGTTTTTGCAGACTGCAGCTTGCAGAAGACACTGAGTACTAGTGGCTGTACAACACTGAAGAGGCTAAGACCAAGGATGTGGCAGATTGTTGCGCCACTCAGCCTGCCTGCTGTGAGGACTCTACTACTCTGGCCTGGGCCACTTTCATCTTACAGATCCTGGCTACTGAAACATTAGCATTCCTGACTTGGCTGCTAAGCCCCCAGTCCTCTTAGCCCCTTTTATTCTCACACTCCAGAGACTGATTGTGAAATGACATGCACAATTCCACTCCTGATTCTCCTTTTGTTGTTCGTGCTGCCTTATTGTTCATGTAGATTCAGGCACATTTTGGTTGTTCCACTTGGTAATAAGACTGGGGCCTTTGAATTCTCACCCCTTAGCTATAGCTGCAGCATTTTCTGCGCCTGACCTCTTTCTGCCTCTCAGCACCTCAAATCAATTGCATTGCTTTGTCTGGAATCTCTTTTTTTGTACATATTGACCCTCCAGTCTTCATCAGCCATTCCGTCACTGCTCCTGCAGTCATGTCTGCTGTTGAAACAGCACATTTGTAGGGCTGGCCTCCCATCCTGCCTTGGGCTTGGATGTTGCTGACATGGATATTGCTCCTTGCCCTCAGGCTTTCTTCTTGTCGTCTTTCCCAACCTCCAGGCTTGATTGATTCTGAGAATCTGCCTTCCAGAAGCAGCATTGCCTCAGCTCCAGGTCTTGCCAGCTCATCTGCACAGTTAGTTGGTGTCCCCAGCGCAACTTTAAAGATGTTCTTTAATCTCAGACACACCCCATTCCACATCAATGACTCCTGCTGTGAGGCATCTCCTTTTTGGAAAGCTGGTGTCTGCAGTACAAGTTCTCAACTTAACCTTTGCCACATCACAGCCCTCCAATAGCATAGCTCAGTAAGCTTTGTAGACTTGAAATCATCCCCATTTTCTTGGGGGTTTTAGGGATTCTAAGATGCCCAGCACGGGGGACATAGCTTGCTGCAGCACGCTGTAGATCCATTTGTATCTATATGTCCGCAGTTCCCATATAGCATCAGATATATGGTGAATGTATCTGCCCCAGCCCCAGGTTCATATTTGGAGCATTCAGCTTTGCTGGACTGAAAAGACACCTATTTCCAAAACTGGGACTCCTGGAACTTAGCACTTATAACATTCTGGCAGCAATTAAAGAAGCCACCTCTATGGAAAAAACTCTGGGAGATACTTTGCTTTCTGCCTGTAGTCATAGCCATCTTGGAAACATTTGTTACTATTGGAGGAGTCATGAGAAGGAGTAAATGCCAGGAGACAGTTCATTCTTGGGATCAGATTAGCTAGGACCTACCATGACAAAGCACATTGTTTGTAGTTACAGGGAGCAGTACTTCTCTCTCATCTTTCCATCATAGTTCTTAGGGTTCCACAACATATTAGTTGCAGTGGAAGCAATCATTACCTTTTCATACCTGGAGATAACTCCCCTTCATGCCTACAATCAGACCCTGGGACATACCTGTTGATCAAGGTTTGTGTTTAGAAGTTGTAACAGCTAATGCCATATTTGAATTAGTGGGCCTTACGTTTTTGCCTACAATGAGAGCACTTGGGGCCCATGTGGCCAAAGCCCATGGGACCCTGGGAAGGGGCATCACAGAACTTGTGTTCTGGGATACTGCTTTTCCTACCAACATTCTGAGCTCCTGGGGTGCTCCTGAGAACAGTTTATCTGGTACAGTCAGAGGGGACAAGACCTTCCATGTTTAGGAAAATATTTCTGATTTTTCTCAGTCCTAATATCTGGTCAACCAGCCATGGGATCCCCATTTGGAGGAGGTGGCACCACTGAGAAAATGCCTGTGCACGGAGGGACTTTTGTTTGACCTCTGCCATAGAAGCATCAGCCTTGCCTCAGGAGCATCTTTGTCACTACAAGGGGTGGAGAGAGGCAAAAGTGTGAGGAAGAGAAAACTGTCTTACCAAATGGGGGACAGATGATGGTTCCACATGAATAGACTTTACTCTGTCAAGAAGGGGCTCAATCCTGTGCAGTTATGTCAAAGTTAACTGCTACTTGTTATCCTACAGTAAGTTGGAGGCCCAGCACCCCAGAGTAGGTGTGTGTGAATGAGATTATAAGGCAGACAAGGTTGGTGAGAAGCCCACATATTGGGCTGTGCAAGTTCCACCTTGGAGAGTGGAAGAGAGCTTTGTACATGTCATCAACCTAGTCATTCCAGGCTTTGATAGGCTCATACTCTGATCCAGTCTTCCTTTTCTGTTGGAACTGGAAGAATGGCCCTGATTTTTATGGTACCGCTTTCTACTTAATCATTCACCTCCCTGGGCAAAACTTTTTTTTTCTTTCATTGATCTCACACACACACACACACACACACACACACACAGGCTTGCATTTGCTAATTCATTTGCCTTTACTCTTTGACTCAGCTTTGGAGGAAGAACAAGACTGATCAAATGTAAGGGAAGTTTTCTGTGATGTAACAAATAGGAACTGGAAGTGCCCACATTTTCCTGAATGTATGCGTTTTTAACTTTAAGGGATGGCAACTCAAGTGGACATGACAACCAGAGGATGGAGACACAGGGTGACTTGTCCTTGGCTCTTTTCCTCTTAGCTTCGCTCACACTCTTCTGACCTCCCTGCAGGCAGAATCATCCCAGTAGCGCATTTGAAATCCACATGTTATAGTTTCATTGCTTAAGGATGTTTGTCCGTAGGTATGTGTGACTTCTTATAATTAGACTCAGGCCCATGTTGCGGTCTGTTTGTGCTGCTGTGACAAGATACTTAACACTGGTTGATCTGTAAACAACAAAAATTTTATTTCTCACAGTTGTGAAGTCTTAGAGGTCCAGGATCAAGATGCCTGCTGGTTCCATGTCTGGTGAGGACCCATTGTTCATAGATCATGCTGTCTGGCTGATTTCTGCTCTGTAATAACTGAAAATGCTAACGTGCTGCAAACTCACTTATTGCTGATTTTTAAAAAATCAGAAATTATGCCCCTTTGTGGAAATATCCAGATAAAACCCATTTGGAAAATAACCAATGTGGTTTTAGTCTATGTTTAAATATCAGAGCATAGCTATAATTTCCCTTCTATTTGACTGCCCTTAGAGACCTGCTGTATCCTCCCAGGATTTAATTTCCAACCAAGCAGTTTTTTCACAGGTATTTCATGACAGGAGAACTACTTAAGGTGGGGAGAGAGAAAAAGGGGCAGCATTTCCCTCAGTTCTGTGCATATTATTTTATTAGACGTTTATTCAGTTATGACACTACAACAGATTGTGCAAGGGCCTGGTGATATAAAATTGAAAGATATCTCTTGCTCAGGGGAATTTACAATATAGTGGAAAAGATAGATGAATAGAGTAAAGATTACAACTGGAGAGGTCAGTTTAAGGGTAATGGGAATAGTTAAGTAGTAGATAAAACTAAGGCTGGTGTAGGAGAAACTTGAGTTGCATCTTAAGAGGGAGCATCCAAGTGGAAAAGGGTTGTTTGCCGGCCAAGGAAGTAGGAAGGGGAAGTGAGAAGTCCAGGAAGGGGATATGAACGTGAGCTGGGGGGAAGTGATGCAAGGAGTCCTGTACCTTCAAGGCTGGCATCAAGGGCTCAGAAGGGTAAGACCAGGAACAAATGATATATCATGATGATCCATATGTTCATGACTAAGCCGAATCATGAAAGGACTGTCAGACGACAGCAGACAAGGTTAGATGCAGATTTTAGTGTTTGTGTCAGAAGGGAAAATTAAATAGAGGTCAAGTGGCCTATGGAAAACCCTGCAATGACCAAGAAAGATGAGATGGTGAGCTCCTGCTCTGGAGCGGCCAACATTGGGAACAAGGAGGAAGTAGCAGTAGAGTAAGCTAAAGGCAGTAACTGCAGTGAGATACCCTATTCTAGCCATCTCTTGTGAGTAGGAAGGATGTGAGTAGTTTTCATAGGAATACAGTAATTACGGTGTTGAATAGTGTGATGTGCATGTAAGATTCATGTAGCACTCAGAAGTCAATCCAGTCACTCATTCTCAATATCACACATTTAGGGGCCCCTGGGACGTATGAAGGACCACGCTAGGTAGCTGAATGAATGCTAAGCTAGCAGAATTACTGTCCTTGTAGAACCTGTGTCATGGAGGGAGGGGAGGAAGTAATTAAAAGCAAATATACTTTATCTAGTAGCTTGGCTGGTAATAAAAAACAGACAACAACAACATGTAGGGATTGAGATTGAGGGTAGAGAGAACCATGGAATTCAACATGAACAGGGAAGGTGATATTTTAGCAAAGTCCAGACATAGGAAATCAAATTGGCCATGCAGGTGATTCAGGGATAAGTGTTCCAGATAGTGGGGGACAGGTACTTCAAAGCCTGGGTCCAAGAGGCCTGGTAGTTTTGGAGCATGCACTAATCTAATAGATCTGGGTTGGAGTCAGAGTTTGGGAGGAGAGAAGAGAAGAGAGACAAAAGGGAGACCCTAGCCATCTTGGACCTTGCAGGCTTTAATAAAAAATCTTTTCTTTGGAGATGGAGATGTTGGAGAGTTTAGGGCAAAAGATGAACTGCTATATCTTTACGCTTGTGAATATCATTCTAGTTGCTGGAGTAATAATAGAAGCAGGGGGAGTCCAGGTAAGTCTGTTCAAAGGTGCGGTTGTTTGAATCTCCCAGCCACATTGCTGTGGCTGGGTGAACCCGTGCTGAGCCAGGCTTCCTACTGGGGATTCTAGCTCCCTTTTCACCGCTGCCAAGTGGGGGGCGAATCCTGGGCTTGTGGGTGGCCAGACTTCACCCGTTGGCTGCTCTGCGGTGAGCGGAGGTCTTGGGGATGTGGAATTACTGCCTAGGGACATCCATGGATAAGGCCTCAGTATGTATAGGTGAGGAATGAATCCTGAAGGACACTCAATGACAGGGCCACTGTACTTGCAAGTAAGCAAGGGGACTGAGACCTGAAGGTTTGGAGGGGAGAGACTGGAAGATCTGTATGCATCAAACTTATGCCTAAGCCCACCTGGGAATCCGGATTTAGGCTTGTTGTCATGGAACCACCTCATGGTAGTCCACGGCTAAATACCTCATGCCAGTCCACATGAAGGCTAGGGCTGGGAACCTGTCTAGCAGAGCTAGATCCCAGTACCTGCCTGAATGTTGAAGCAGGGGATGGTCACATTAGGCAGGGTCATGACACTAACCAGCACTCAAAAGAATCAGGTCCGGGGTAGATTCTGGGGGATATAAGGGCCAAACCCTGTGGAAATGCAAGTCCCACTGCTTAGCTGGGAGTTGGTGGTGATGGGCTGAGTTAGGTATGACCATGGAACCTGCCAACACTCACGGTACTGGGACTGAGAATAGTCTGGGCAGATCCAGGCTGCAGTACCCAATGTGCATTCTAAAACAGGATGTCAGGATGCAACGTACTAGGCTCATATTAGTCCAAGATGGAGGAGCAGACTAAATAGGGCTGGCTTATAAGCCCAACGGTATGTGCAAAATCTGGCATTGGGAAAGGTTCTGATGGAGAAACTTGGGAAACTCTTCTGTTGGGACACAGTCCCTGCAGGTGAGTGCAAAAACCATGATACCATGATAGGGAGCAGTCCGCACCAGGCCAGGAAATGGTACCCACTGGCATATATTTGGTGCAGGTCGGGGGCGAACCAGGCAGGGCCAGTTCAAATCACCTGCTGGTGAATCTGAGCTCCAGAATAGAGTGTGGGTTAGGCCAGGTTGGGTCACAACACAACCCAGTTCACATGAGGGCCAGGACTGTGGGCCAGCTGGCCTGGGCTAGGCTGTAGCTTCCACCAGTGTGAATTGGAATTGGGTGGGTTGGGCCCAGCCAGGCTACAGCACCCATTGGTGATAGCTGAGGATAGGCAGGCCATACCAGATTTGGCTGCAGCACCCAACCAACACATGTGAGACCGGGTGGGGGAGAGGGTGATGCCGGGAGGAGGGCTGTGGAGGGCTTCCCTGCTGAACCACCACTCCCACTGGACAGCATGAGTTGGAATGGAAACGAGGCACCCACCAGCATGTGGGCTGGATAGTGGGGCTTGTTGGGTTGAACTAGGCTTCAATGCCCATTGACATATATGAGACTGAATGGGATGTGGACCAGACTGGACCAGACTGCTGTACTACTGGCAAACATGGGAACCAGGGCAGGGGACAGACCTGGTGGGAGTTACCGTAGGTCACTCCAACTAGGCTGCAGCTCCGACTAGTGTCCATGAAGGCCGAGTGTGAGTTGAGCAGGATTGGGATGGGCTACAACACCCATTGGTTTGTGTAACAGACAGGGCTGGAGGCAGAACTGACCCAGCAATTGCAACCACCAGCATGTGCATAGGCTGATTGGGGTGATGGACTGTGCCAGACCCTGTATTGACAAGTACACACAAGAATTAGGTCTGGGATCCCTCTATTGAATCGCTGGACTTAGAACCCAAACCATGGAGAGAACTGCAGGTTCCATTGTCCAAATGTGGAGTAACTGTGTCAGAGCTGGGCTTCCTCAGTGACTTAGATGAAACAGTGGACAGCATATCCAGGTGCACATGGAGGACATGGAAGTACATTGGAGTCTGCAGAGAACACTTGGTACCACAACAGAGGATGGAGGACAGAACAAATTGATCAACTACCCCAGCCAAGTGTTGGCAGTGAATAACTGGGCAAATGGAGACTCTAAGGTGGACTATGTCAACCAGTGGATTCTGGAGAGATTTCATTGTGCTTAGAGTGGTGAGATTGGCAGTAATTCAGAACTGTTGAACTATCAAAACCTCTTGAACAGGACCTTTAGAGCGTGCCCCACATCAGGGACCCTGGGGTGGTGTCGGGTGGCTGTCCTCCATCCCAGAGTGCAGAGGTATTTGGGAGGGTGGGTGTGAGTTCTTGTCTCCGCCCCCTGCCCCCGTTCCCCCAGATGCAGGAAGGAAAGAGAATGTGGAAATGGTGATTCACCCACCTTCTTGTAGCCCTTGACCTTAGTCACCCTAATCAACTATGTAAAAATCATCCAAAATATAACCAATTAATAATTAAAACAACAATAGAAGCAGGAAACCAGTTAGGCTAAGACTGGATTGCAAATTGGGGATAATGATAGCTTGGGTATAGTGATGGGGTGGAGATGTTAAGAAATGGTGAAATTTTGTACATATTTTCTGTTTTATTGGACAACAACAGTTGCATAGTGAGTTCAGTGGAGTTACCCTCCTAGGCTAGAGAAAGATTTTGGCTTCAACTATGCATGCTCGGCTGTGTGTACCACAGAAATAGGATGGAGGGAGAACTCATAGGTGGGGAGAAAAGAGTAGTTAGTGGGGAGGCTGGGAGACACAGACCCATGAGTACAAGTAGGGAGGTGTCAGCTGTATGTGTAGGGGAAAGAGTAAAATCCTTACTCAAACCCATACTCAAGTGAGTATGGGTTTGAAAAACTTTGATATTAAAAACAGAATTAAGACTGAGAAAAAATATAAATACTGTTTATAATCTTGGGATATGAAGGATTTCTTGAGATTATCAAGTTTGTTTCCTCAGAAATGTAACACAATTGAGTTTAGTATTTTATTTAAAAAACATAAGAAAGAGTAGAAAACAGATTTCAAATTTCTTCTTGTCCCAAGAACACAATTCAGAAAGTGACTTGGCAAGATAGAGATTGGGAAAAAGACTTGCAATATATATTGAGCACAGAAATACTGTGCAGAATATATGAAAAAGTCCTTCAGCTCAATGGGAAATGCCAAGCTACCCATAAAATATGGGTATAACATCGGAACAGTTCCTCTACCAAGGAGATTCACAAATGTCTAGTAAGCACAAGCAGAAATGCTCAACATCATTAGTCATCAGGGGAGAAAAAGAGACTGAGGACCACAGACTAGTCCAAGATCTTGGGCCCTGCCACCTACTTGGAAGACCCAGATGGAATTCCTGGCTCCTAGCTTCAACCTGGCACGGCTCTGGCCATCACAGCCATTTGGGAAGTGAACCAGGTAGGTTAGGTAGATCGGTAGATGTATGTAGATCTCATTCTAACTCTGCTTCTCAAAATATGTACATTTAAAAAAATTTTTCTTAATGACATGGCCAAGAGTCTTCTGGTGGCCTACAGGAACACTCTACCCCATTAAAGGCCGAGAAATAATTTGGTGATGTATTGGAAAATGCTTACTAGATGAAGAAGGCTGACAGTGTTTGCACTTGAATGATCAATTTTAGAGCCCAGACAGGCTTGCTTGCGTTTCCCAATGTGGTAAAATGAAACCTACCAAAGCAGCCTATAAGCTGCTGAGTTAGCTTTTCCTTACTGTAAGTAATAGTAGACATAGGCTGCAATCAAAGAACAGAGTTTTCTTTCGGCTTATAGTTTTTCAAGTTCACAGACCAAGAATAGGTGGCACCCCTTGGTTTAGCCGTCTGGAGAGGCCAGGTGATGGCCATGGTGGAGCTTGCAAGGAAGGATCATGCAGTCAGGAAGCAGAGAAAGAGTGGCTGTGCTGGACCCAGTCTTGTATAAGGAGAAATACCTTTCAGAGCACACTTCCAGTGATCAAGGGCTCTCCCAGCAGGCCTCCCTCTGGAATATCATTGAAATAGGTTTCTAGCCTTTAGTACTCCATTAACTTATGATGTCTACATGAGTTTGGGAGCCAGTTCCTGTTCAAGTCACAATTATCCTGGTAAAAATTGAATCTGATAATGCCTTTAAACATATTTCTGTTTTTACAGGAATTGCAGGCACCAGGGAATACTGCAACTACATCAACTACAGAATGTGGGAAATTCTAAGCGCAAATGCATTGATATCTTCACCAAATTAATGAAAAGAACAAAACAGAAGGAAACCATCTCCAAACCAAAAGTAAGTAAGTTGTTTAGGTGAGGATTCAAATATACCAATTATGAAACTAGTTCTTTCCAAGATGAGTATGAGCCTTTGAGCATTGACTCTGTTTGGTAATAATTGTTCTTTTTAGGTGTGTTAAGGATAAAGATGTTTTGGTTATGTTTCTAGAGTTCATAATCTCTAATGCTATATGCTGAAGTATTTGTGGATGAAATATGTCTAAATTTTTTAATGTGGAGAAAACTAGAAGGGACATTGAATGGAGAAGTTGAGAAAAACTGTTTTACACATTTTGATAACTATATGTTGAAATTGGATTTTGGATTCTTGGTTCCTCAGCGTGTTTTTGCCTTGTCTTATGTATCAAATTATAAAGAATTAAAACCATAATTTCAAGTCAGTTATTCAAATGCTAAGCTTTGTTTCCCTTGTTTACCACCATTTGGTGTGTTTTTCAAGAAAATATAATCTTGGGGCAACTTTTTCTTTTTTAAAATGGACTATTATATTCACTAAGATGGTGATACATGTACTATAAGTATTGCGTTTTAAAACCAGGTTAGCAAACAATGTGTCATATATAATCTCCTTATTTTAAAAAACAGTAAGTGCATGCTTACATTTATGTCAATGTGTGCAGCATACTAAGAATGCTCCCCTCTAGGTGGTGGGGTTGCAGGCACTTCCTGTGTTCTGGTAGCATGCATGTTACAGTTCTCGCAGTTGGTTTCAAATGTAAGGGATGCAACTTGCAACGCCTATTCTGTCTTGAGAAGGAAACTACCTGTGAATTAAGTTCTGTGTACTTACTTTGAAGCTTCAGCTAATTCAATGATTGACATGTGATATCAAGTTTTTCCTTAGAAAGAGGTAACTGAGTTTATGTAAAGCCCTGATTTTAAAAGGGACACATCATGCTACTGAGACGTTCTGCAGAGTAGCTGAAGAGGTTCGCATTGGTATATGTGTTGGAGATTGTCTATCATGTTATATTTGTTAGCTCTTAAGTTAGATGAGAATCATCTAAAGGGGAGGGGCTTAGGATGCAAGGGAAAGTGTTCTTTGGCCCAGCTTGATTGGCTGGGACCCTCCCCTGCTGCCGCGGGAGGCCTGAGGGCAGGACTCTTCTCTGCTGACCCCACCCAGAGCCCGAGGCACACCAGGGGCAGGGAGAGTCCCTGCTCTGCTTTCCTTTCCCTTCCTTAGCTTTCTTTCTCTTTGTTCTTAGGTTTTCTTGGTGGGAAGTAGGAAGGAGCAATTAAACCTTTTTGTGAAAATGCCCAGTTACCAGTGCTTGTTCCTAACCTAGCCTCAAGCAAAATCCTCTTCTACAATAGAAGAACTCAATTAGTGAATCGACTTTCCATTCAAACCTGTACAGGTGTTGGTACAGGGCAAACAAATTTCTCTCCTGACCTGTTGTTGCCCTGGAGCTGTTGCACAGGCAGTCACTGCCCCTGGAGCAGAACCTGAATTTAGATTCCTTCTCCATGCAGAGGGAGACCTGAGAGCTGGTCTCTTTCCAATTTCCTACTACAGCTAGGAAGGGGAAAATGTGGCCACTAGAAATGCCCAGACTTACAAGGGTATGTTGCAGAGTGCGAGTGAGATCACACCAGACATGTCTGAGGTTTATTAAGGAGTCTTTATTAACTAACCTTGGTGATAATAGAGCACAATAGCAAATCACAAGTCCATACGGCAATCCAACCAATCATAATCCAATGAATCATAATTCCCAAAGGAACAAATGGTCATTATCCTTAAGTCTGTCCATTGAGCTGAAAACCTATGTCCCAAATTCCCCAACAATATAAGTTATCCTAAGAGACATGCAGCGAATAACCCGGACACACTTAGAAACCTGCAGACATTCACCTTTCCCTGGCTTCTCTGCCCACATTCCACTACTGCTAGGCCTCACCCCTCCTGGAGCTCCTGATAGCACACAAACCAGAAACAACATTATTATAACCATGGCCTCATCTAAGCAATACACAGGGACCATGCTCAGGGGATTACCTGTCCTGGATCAGCCAAGAGTCGAGGTGCTAGCATAATGGAAGCACCTGGCCAGAAAGAGTGAGAGCTCCTGCTTCATGGGGCTTTTAAAGGGGCTTGTGAGGGGAGTGGTTACACGACAATGCAATGCCGTCCCCTCTCAGTTGATAGGTGAGTCACAGGTAGGCAGGAGCGAATGCCTAAGTGTTGTGGGCTAAGGAGTTGATCAGTGCTCGTTGAGATGGCAGGAACAGGAACTGGACTTGTAGCTAAAAATGCCTAGACTAATTGGACTTGTCTGCATCCAACATCCTGGCTAAATTAGGATTTGGGGGAAGTGGCTGAGGATGGAATTATCATTCCATTGCTGTTAGGACCCACCTTCCGGACAGAGGATAGGGGGACACAGCCAAATTTCAATGGGTGCTGGCTATCACTGGCTGCACCCCATAACAGGTAGAGGGCAAATGGCAATACCATTGAGTGGCTATGCTGTAGAGAAGCTGAGTGAAGCTGCCCACAGAGCCCAGTCCTCAAGGCCAAGGTCTTTCTTAATAATACTGCTTGGATTAACACAAGCATAGGAAACCTCTGTCCAGTAATAGGAGAAAAGGAGGAGGCATTTTCTGCCTATGACACTAGAAGAGAGAAACTTATGTTGTTAGGAATTTTTTTACAAACCCAAAAGCCAGATGCAGCAGTTATTATTTAGCACAAGAAAGGTGGCCACAGGAAGAGAAAAAAGGCTCTTTTTTTTTCTGGCAAGGAGGTGGGTATTGGGAGTAGGGGGCTGCAGGGGATTGCTGGATAGGGCCGTCAGGTATGGTGCCATGTGGTTACAGCAGATTGGTGGAGAACAGGGTTTCAACCTAAAGTGCATGAACTTTACAGAAGTGAACCTTAAGGAAACTAAGATCTAAGGGAAGCAGATATTTAAAATGGCGCTGGGTCTGAAATGGTGAGGGTCTTACCAGTCTTCAGGATCGATGTTTGAATCACTCCTCACATTTATAATCCTTAGAAAGGAACGGGGCCCCAGGGTATATATACAGCTGTACAGACAAGTAAAAAACCCTAAAGCTCTTTGTGGTCTTGAACTTCAAGATATGCCAAGAAATGACAAACGTAATTCTGAAATTTCAAGGTTACATTTTTATATGCATATTGAGTTTGAAATGGTAAATTGTTACCTTTATTTTGTCAGGTTCTATCAGAAGTGAGAAAAACTGCCTTAAGCTTAACATTAAAGATTTACTTTTCAAAGCTCACAAAGCTATATAAACAAATAAGACATTTAAATAATTTAAATTTTAAAGGCTTTTTGGTTAGGTCTGTACTATTTATGCTTGCGAAGTTATTAAAGCTTAAAACTTTTGGGACATCCTGTTATTACAGAACCTTTGTAAATGCCTGTGTGGTATGCAGGGATCAGTGACTAGCTGTCTGCTTGTATGGTGCTCACATACACTCTGTGTATACTATTTCTTTTATGTATATGTTTTCAATATTTTTCTGGTGTTTGCCGACTTCTTCCAACCATTGTTCTAACCACTGGGAATACGGCAGTGAACAAAACAAACAGAAATCCTTTTGCCTCTAAAAGCTTTTTTCTAATAGTTTGGTGCATATATCCCTTATTGTGGTATTTGGATTCAGTAGTATCAAAGAAGTGTTTAGAAATCTTCAAAAAATTTTAGGATGCGAAATACTAAACTCTTTTGTTGCAGTGGTGATGGTGGTGTGGGGGAGATTTCTTTAAAACCATTTCACTTTAAAAGATGTATGAAGGTCATAGAATAATGGAATTTAGTTTGTACTTTTTGGGGCACATTTATGAAGATATTGCTATCCAGCAATCCTATGACATTTTCTAATTACTCCTGTCCATTTCACATTTGTCTGTACTCAAATGACCAACCCTTCTACCTCAGCCCACAGATTCTATACTGCTGAAGAGGAAAAAGAAATAATCACCCAACGACAACAGATGGAATTTCCATATATTCCCATATGGAATCTAACTTGTGTTAGTGCCCATAAACTCTTCTCTTCTACTCTGCATTACCAATTGGGTTACCAATTAAAGTCAAATCTACATCTGTATGCTAGAATTTTGCTTCTAAGATTTCCCCTTTCTTAATCTTTTTTCCTTTTTTGAAGATTGTCTGAAATGCAGCTTTACAGAGAGAAAGAGAGGACAGAGAGAAAGATTGGTTTTCCATCTGCTGATTCACTCCTCAAATGGCTGCAATGGCCAGAACTGAGCTGATCTGAAGCCATGAGCCGGGATCTGTTTCCAGGACTCCCATGGGTGTGCACAGTCCCAAGGACCTTTCCCAGCCCATAAGTAGGGAGCTGGATCAGAAGTGGAGCAGTTGGGACATGAAGTAACACTGACTTGGGATGCTGGCGCTGCAGGCAGAGGAGTCTCTCACTACACACAGTGCTGGCTGCTCCCCTCTCTTCTGCATCATCTCCCTTCCTCTCTACTGGGTCTTTCCATCAGTACACAGGTGCACTGTAAGAAAACTTTCTTGACTTCACATTCCTAGCTATTGATCCATTTGCTCCCAGTAGTAGCAAATTTCAGAAGAGTTGTCTATGTTTTCTTCTCATTCTTGAACATTTGTGTGATCTTACTGAAAAAACGTAACTCAAAGCCCAACTCATTGAATACCAAGTAACTAAATACACTTGCTGACTCCTGGTTTCACCCTTGATTTCTTAGCAGCATTTAAAATCCACAAAATTACACTCTCCTTGAGGACATCTCTGCTCGGTTTCTAGAACACCATGCTTACTGACAGCTGCCTCTCAGCATAGTTTTTTTTGGCTTGTTTTGCTAAGCCTTTAGCTCTTTGTCTTCTCACACCATGGATTCATGGTTCTAAATCTTGTTTCTCATATCTGTATTTCTGGCCCCAATGTGTCTCTTCAAAAATAGACTAGGACACCCAACAGCAGCCATTACATGCCTTCTTGGGTGTCGGGTGGGCATTTCAAGTCAAATAGATTCCAATAGAACTCCTGTCCCGCTTTTAGATGTTTGCTTCCTTTGCTGTCTCTATAGTAGTAAATGACAGGTTGTTTACCAGGCCAGATGAATAAATGCCTTGGAGTTACTCTTAAATTTGACCACTTGTCATCATCTCTAAAGCTCCCATTCATGCTAATCCTTGTCTACTTTATCCACTCCTGAACTACAGTGGTCTCCTAACTAGTTTCCTTGATCCCTACTTGTTACACCACAGAGCATCTTCATACAGTAGCTGGAATATCCTTCTAAAAACATTTTGCTGTTTCTTGCTTTTGTGTCCCTCCCGCCCCCGCCACTTTAACTACTCAGAAAGCTTCTTGTAACAGCTGGTATGTGTGTATATATATATATATGTATATATATATATATATGTATATATATATATACATATATATATGTATATATATATACATATATATACATATATATATACATAATCTCAAGTATATTTTATTATTATTTTATTTTATTATTATTGGAAAGACATTTATACAGAGAGAAGGAAAGATCAAAAGAAAACTCTTCCCTCTGCTGGTCTGCTCCCAAAGTGGCTGTCACAGCCAGTGCTGAGCAGATCTGAAACTAGGAGCCAGAAGCTTCTTTTGGGTCTCCAACGTGGTTGCAGAGTCCCAAGGCTTTGGGCCAACCTATATTGCTTTCCCAGGCCACAAGCAGGGAGCTGGGAGGGAAGTGGAGCATCTGGGATACAAACTAGTGCTCATATGGGATCCTGGAAGATACAAGGCCAAGATTTAGCCATGAGGCTTTTGCAGAGGGCCTACCTAGAATATATTTTAAAATTTATATTCTGCAATGTCCTCCCAAACTAGCCCCTACTAACTTCTCCATGTTTTTTTTTTTTTAACCATGTTTAGCCTTCTGATATTTAGCATAATCTCAGGTGCTTGGCCAGAAATGACATCCCCATACATAGCTTCCTGGTGTGTTCCTGAACACATTCAGGCTCTGCTACAATATTGTTTCTTCAAGGAGGTCCTCCCTTGCCATCCTTGGAAAAGCAATATTCTGTGGAAATCAAATACTCACCCTCTATCTCCTTAGCCCACTTGTTACAGAGCTTATTCTTCCTTGTTGATAGATTATATATTGATTTTCCAACATTATTAACTCTCTAGCCCTACAGGTGCTTAATTTTGTCAGCTCTGTCTTCCATGTCTTTACCCAGGAGGTGATCTATAAATATTGATTGGGTGGAATTGTGTATAATAGAATTAGACAAAGTGTACTTAGCTGCAATATTTTCTTCTCCCATTTCTTTTCTCTCTTCTTCCTTGTTTTTGCTTCTTTTCCATGCTCTTCTTGCTTCTGCTTTTTCTTTCTCCTTTCTCCCCATCTTTCTCTTATTTCCTTCTTTCCTTTCACATTTCCTTTTCCCACCTATGTAAAAAAAAAGTGATTTAAAAAGCTCTGTGTACGCTGATCAATTTTGTATGTTAAACAAGCTAAAGGATATCAGGAGAACTGGTAAAACACTATTTTTGTGTGTCTGTGAGAGTGTTTCCAAGAAGAGGTTAGCATTTGAATTAGTAGACTGAGTAAAACACAAGGTAGTTGGTCATTATGCAATTCATTAGGGGCCTGGATAGTAAAGAAAGGCAGAGAAATAGTGAATCTTCTTTTCTGGGGCTGGGAAATTCTTTTTCTCCTACCCTTCCCTATCATCTTCTCAGATCTGCAAATGCTCTGTGTTACAATGAAAGCTGCCCTTATCCTAAGGCCTTTGGATACAGACTGAATTGGGCCACTGGCTTCCCTGGTACTCCAGCTTGTGGATGGCTCAAGATTGGACATCTTGGCCTCCATAATTATGTGGTTTTTATAATACCTTGGTACCAATTGCTGTAACAATCAAATCTGTGCCAGGTTGAAGCCAGTAGCTTCATCCAGGGCTCCCACTTGCATTCATGGGCCCAAGTACTTGGA
The DNA here is from genome assembly GCF_030435755.1 of Ochotona princeps. Taxonomy (NCBI): domain Eukaryota; kingdom Metazoa; phylum Chordata; class Mammalia; order Lagomorpha; family Ochotonidae; genus Ochotona; species Ochotona princeps. The sequence continues at coordinate 27,977,861 of NC_080844.1, forward strand.
TCATCTTTTGCTGTTTCCCCAGGAACATTAGCAGCTGTTGAGACTCAAACTGGTATCCATATGTACAAGTTACCTTGTAGAAACCTAGGGAGGAAGTGACCAAAAATAAAATGAGAGGAAAGTGCTCTCAATTGCAAGTGACAAAGTTTGTTTCCAGGGTTCCAATTCTATACACTCAGCAAAACAAAAGTTCACACACAACTCAGACTAAGGTCACGTATGTAAGCATAGAGTTTAAGGAATGCTAATAACACATCTTGGTCAAAGCACTTTTGAAGTGAGGAATAGTGCCGTCTGCCCTGGGTTAGCTTATTAAACAGAGCACAGATGTTCGCCTTTTGTCAAGGGAAGCACAAAAACGCTTCCAAGGACTCACTGGGAGCAACATTCACTATGGGAGAGGGCCCTTTGCCTCCTCTTCCTGGATCCTCTTCTCACTGGCTCCCTGCCTTGCACTTGTCACCCCAGCTTATCTTGTTGGACCCATTCTGACAGGATGGGGTGTTGGTATAGCAGGAAATGGCTTTACCCACTATGCCACAATGTTGGCCCCATGTCTTAATGGTTCTGTTTTTCTGGAGAACACCGAATAATGTAATAAGCATTATGAAGTAGTAGAAGCAACAGGAAATGTTTTTCTGTCTCTTAAGTTTCTTACATAACAACCTGCATGTGTGTGTGTGTGTGTGTGTGTGTGTATTGTTAAGGAGAAGGAGGGAGAAAACAGAGGTAGGGATAGCAAAGGGTAAAACCTGTCAGTGGCAAAAAAAAAAAAGAGTGATAAGAAAAAAGACCTGCCATCTGGGATACATGATAGAACCACACATTCTATTTATTGGCATGTTTTTTCTTACCTTTGGCCAAGTTGGAAATCAAGAGGAATTTCTCATAATGCATGTACTCCCAGGTACACTGATCTTGGCATAATCCATTAAATTATATTGTCATGGGGAAAATGATTATTAACTCTACTAGTCTTTTTTTCCTAAATAGCAAATACTTAAGGCTTAGAAACTCAAAAAGAAAAAAGTCACCAACGTTGGAGACTGAAAGTCTAGTGAGGGGATTGTGGCAAATAATGTCATAGTAGGAACATGGGCAAGTGGGGGAGAGAGTTCAGGATAAGACAAGAGGTAGGAGATCAAGGAAAAGCTAGTCTTGCTTGGTAACTGGGGTCACAGAGAACGACTTGATCCTTTGGTGAGCAGCGTTCTCCATGACCCAGTCACCTTGCAGTAAGCCCCCTATTTCTGCCACATGGGGGACCAAGCTTATAGCAAATGGACCCATGGAGATAAACCATATTATTATCCTTTTAGATGGATAGGCAGTTAGAGATATAACTCCTGTTTTCTCTTCTGCATCCTCAGTAAACAAGCTTCAGATTTAGTGTCTGAATTTCTGTTAACCAGTTGGATATAGTAAGAAGCGTGGGTATAAATTGTCTCGTCCTGTCCATATTTGTTGATTCAGTCCAGGGTGCCTTGAGAATTAATTTCTGGAATGCGTAGACCCTGCTTAGTGATGAAAGAGCCTAGAATTTGTTTCAAAGGCAGATTTCATAGAAGAACTCACTTGTATTCCTCATGCTTCCTCCTCCTGGAAAAGGTCAGTTCTATTTGGCTACTGCGATAAAACCAGGTGCAGTCAGTGAAATGATACGGAATCTGTGGGCTGAGTGATTCTAGCTAAGTCAGTGAGGGGTGTTCTCACAGGCTCTGGGAACCCTCTGGTTTTTTTCTATACAACGTTGGAGAGAGAACTAAGATTTAAAAAGGAATCTTCTTATCTGCAAGGGAAATTTTGTACTTTTAAAAATTAATGAAAGTCATCTACTTGGCAGACATGATTAATCACAAAGGGATTGAGTGAAGAATGCTTGACTTTTGGTTTGATTAAAAAGTGCCCACTGTCCAACAGAGAGCTTAGAAAAACCTGCTTCCTTCATTCTTTCATCAACTGATGTAACTTTTTAATAGGTTGATTTTTTTTTTTTGTCCAGCAGAGCAGCGTATAAATCTATTCTATTTTACTTGTCTCCAGTGGGGTGCATCAAGTAGAACTTAGTGGTGTGGTTTTGAAACTTAAAGTGTGCTTGCGTGTGTGTGGGAAGAGCTGAACATTAATAAACATAAAGGTCAAGAAACTCACTGTACAGAGGGTTTTGTTATTCTTTCAACATTTTTCACCAGATGCTTGTCTCAAATAAGTCTGCTTTGAGAAATGGTTTTTAAGACTTGCTTAGATGTGACAGCTGTAAAAGTCCCTGGTGAACTCTGAAAAGGCAATCTCAGCCCAGCTGCTCATGTTTAGGGCTATCCAGAATGAAAATGCTGTTAGCGACAGATTCATTCTTCCCTCTCCAGTGCTTCTGACATGCATTCAGTGCCAAAGATGAAAATGAGTTTCTTGTATTTTTCCTCTTGTCTGAACTCAACGATCGCTATGCAACAGTCATAATCAATTTCATGATGATGAGGGGCATCGCAGTGGGTAAAGAGTGAGCATGAGAATGAGCTCAGTTTGGGATGTGCTGAACTCCTGTAATTATCTTGCAAGACAAAGCCTATGGAAAATATAAGGAGAAAGACATCACGTTAACCGATTACATTAAAATCCACAAAGGAATTTGCATGGCCCATGCATGCTAAGGCACCCTTGGACAATTTCCTTAAAGGTATTGACTGCTGAAAGGGGTAGGACAGAATGACTTTCAGTAACATTAAGTTTGATCTATTTGTTCATGGATAGATTTCTCTTATTAAATTGTCATCACATTGAAGGCAGGAATCCTGGATTGTTCTTTTCTGTATCGTTCATAAATTCTAACATATTATCACATGCCTTGGTTTCTCGATTAATTTTGTTTTTCTTGGGTGGCCCATTGGGAAAGTAGGGTACTTTGTGTCATCTAAAAGGAAAATCGTGTTAGGATTTGGGACTGAGATGAGGTCAGGAGAAGATGTCTACTTACTACTTGCCAATCATATTAAATGTTTTATTCTGCCTGTAGGTATTCTACTATAGAGGCCAATCAGGAAACCTCGAGAGGTTTCGTATTCTTAGCACCTTTATCTGTCAAAATCCCTACTCATCTCTCACAGTCTTAAATATCACTGCCTCCAGGAGTCTCGCCCAAGTCCCTCAGATGAAACTAATCTTCCCATTTATATTCCTAGAGTATGATTTTTCAACCTCAGCACTGTTGATGTTTTATGTAAGATAACTGTTTTGATTTTTTTGGAGGGTGGTGGGAAATGATATTCTATATGTTGTATGATGTTCTCATGCACCTAACAGTAGAATGGTAGCAGTGCCTCCTCAGACATGAGAACCAACAATGTCTGCAAGTATTGCTGATTGTCTCCTGGGATCAAAATTGTCACTGTTCTAAACAGGAAGTGCTGTAAGACTGAATGCATGGACTCTTCCAAAAACCACATGCTAAAATCTTTACCCCTAAAGTAATGAAATAAGAAAATTCTGGATATAGTGTCCTCATGAGTTGGACACTTTGTGATAGAGGCCCAAGGAGTGGGCATTAAGCCTGGTTGTTGATGTGTCTCATGTAGAAGTGCCGGAATTTGCTACTGGCTCCTAACTCCAGCTTCCTGCTAATATAGACCCAGGATGACAGCAGTTAGGATGCAAGCAATTGGGAGAGTAGGTTCTTAGCTCCTAGCTTTGGCCTGCCCACCAGCTGGTGTAGGCATTTGACAAGTAAAACAGTAGATGGGGGGCCTTTCTCTGTCTCTAAAAACAAACAAACAAATAAATAAATAAATAAACAAGCAAACAAAGAAATGAAATTGGGAGCAGTGCTGTGGCATACCATGTTAAACTGCTGCCTGTCATGCCAACATCTTATCGACTCTAGTTTGAAACCTGGATGCTCTGGTTCTGATCCAGCCCTCTGCTAATGTGCCTGAAAAAGTGGCGGAGAATGCCCTGCATTCACATAGAGACCCAGAAAAGTCTCTTCCTGGCATCTGCCTGGAGAAGCCCCAATCATTGCAGCCTTTTGGGAACTGAACCAGTGGATGAATGATTTCCCTGTCTTTGTCTCTCCCTCCCTCTCTGTAACTCTGTCTCTCAAATAAATAAAATAGCCATTTTAAAAGAAGATTCATTTTGACTTGAAAGAATTGTTGAGAGAGTGAAGGAGAGTAAGAGAGATCTTGCATCCTCTAGTTCACTCCCCAGTGGCCGCAGCCGCTGGAGCTGGACTGGTCCAAAGCAGGGGACCAGGTGCTTGCTCTGGGTCTCCCATGTGAATGTGTGTGTGTGGTGGGCAAGAGCTTGGGTCATCCTTCACTGCTTATCCAGATCATTAGCAGACAGCTGGATAGGAAGTGGAGCAGCTGAGACTAGAACTAGTGCCCCTGTGGGATGCTGGCTCCTGCTGTGCCATCGCACTGGCCCCAAATAAAACAAAAGAGGCCTCAGACACTCTCATTCCATCCACCATGTGAGGTTAGACTGAGAGGATGACTGTTTCTGAACTGTGAAGGGAGCTTTCAACCACACATCAGATGTGCCGCACCTTGTCCTTGTTTTTTTTTTGGACTATCATTATAACACTTGTCACAATTTCCTCCTCCTTAGTATGGATACTTGCCTGGTAGAGTTTATCTCCTTTGATTGGAGGGGGAAAACTGTGTTTTTCAGTTTTGGTAGGCTCCCTGCACCATACCCTTAGCACACTGTATTATTGCTTCATAGCAGAATACCAGAAATTCAGGGGTTTTAAAACCACTCATTCGTTAGTTCTTCTTTTGTTGGGGTCAGAGGTTGGGATCAGCTTGGATGGATTTCCTGCTCTGATCCTCACCAGGTGTTGGGGAAACTTTGGGTTCTTACCCAGAGGATCAGAGGAAGAACACCTTTACAAGTCAGTGGCAGAAATCCATTCTCACAGTTGTGTGTGTGTGTGTGATGTCCCTTCCCTCCCTTTCCTTGTTGGCTGTCAGGAAGAGGCCATCCACCTTCCTTGTCATGGAGCCCCTCTCTCTACAAGTCACTGGTGACATTTCAGCCCTCTGACTTTCCCCTGGGGACTTTCTTCTGCCTTCCAGCATCAGCCAAAGAAAGTTCTTGGCTTTGAACGGCTCCTGTTGTAGAGGAGCCCCTCTATAATCTCGTCCTACGGTCATCTATGCACAGTATGTCAGGCTCACAGGAGAGGGATGACTTTCACAGGTTCCAAAGGTCAAGTTTATTATGTCACTTTTGCATCTTAGGGGAACAGGGCAGGCCTGCCAAGCAAATGCAAAATGGCTTAAGCGTAAGGAAAGAGCTGGGTCAGTTTGTTGTGTTTTCTGTGGGCCAATGTGAGGGTTCCTGCACAGGAGGAACTTGTGGGACTTTGATCTCTCCTTTGGCTTTTGTAGGCTGTCTTACCTGCCTAAGCAGATGTCTTTGGACTTTTTTTTTTTTTTTTTTAGCAAAATACTATGAACCAGACAACCTATAAACAAGAGGAATCTATTTCTCACTGTTCTGGGGCCTAGGCATTTGAGATTAGGGTACCAGCACGGTGGGTGCTGGGGACGACTCAAGTCTGAGGTACAGGCAACATGCTTGCTGGCCTTTCATCATGAAGGTTCCAGTGTCATGCCTGACATGGGGATTGAGGCTTCAGCACATGACTTTTGCACCTGATGTGGGTCAGTGAGGGTAAGGAAGAGGCCCTTGTTCTCAGTCAAAATAAAAAAAAAATTGAGACCCTGAATAGAGATTCTTTGGGCAGAATTTGAAAAGCAAAATCAATGAAATATCTCTTCAATCAGTTAATTATTTCTTTAACATATTCTCCAGTAATAGCATGACTCCAGTTTATCAGCCTTCTACTATGAGCTTCCCCCTACCCTCACCTGTGCCTTTGAGTTTGCCCACTGTACAACACAGTACTCCCCTGCCTTTCCCTTTGGAAGATGGTAGGAGAGGAGAGGGTAGTTGGCGGTCAATATCTGTATCTACGCCATGGTCATTGCCTCCAAGAAGTGAGATGGCTAGAGCTCCACTTTGATAAGCACTTCACTGTGATAATCACTTTCTGCATTTATGGAGGCATTGAGCTATGGACTTCTTATAATCACTAGTAGAAATATTACTCAAACCAATGCTACATAATTTCTCGATGCTTTGATTAAATTAACTTGGGGATGAAATGATCAAGGTCTTGAACTCATTTCTCATCAGATGAAGGAAAGATCGTCCCTTGGAAGATGGCCAAGAAACTGATCCAATCAGCAGCTTTGGGTTAGCAAGAGCCTCCTGGCACAGGGTTTGAATGGTAGAATCAAAATTAAAATGGTCTTGTTAATCAGAAAGATGGACTGCGGCCAGCAGGAATGTAGGGCAGTGCTGGGGCAGATCTCCCAAGGCACCCATTTAGTGTGTTTGCCATCTCATGCAAGCAGAGGATATTAATCTCACAACAGCTTTTCTTTATAAGGTGTGATATGATTTCACTTAAACATAACTTCATGCCTGTACTTTAGGAAATAGAAATAATTCATAGCAGTTTCATGCTGGAGAGTCTTGATATTTTGAAATTGGCTTCTGCATGTCAGCTCAATGGAGTTCAGTGTTGTTAAGGGGGATTTTTGGTTTTAAGAAATTGTGTGTGTGTGTGTGTGTGTGTGGAGGAGGGAGGGAAGGATGGAGAGTGAGTTATGTTCAGATTCAGTCCTAAATTGAGTTAAAATGCCAGAACTTAGTCATTATTCCACAGAGCACTGGCACTTAACATGTCTCCTACAAACCCCTGGGGGTCAGTGAATCCATTTTAGAAGATCTGCAGCTTCAAAGCCATTTTCATATTAATACTTGTATAAGATGTTACTTCCCTTTTCCAGCATTATTTAGCAGTTACCTCCAAACCAGTGATAGCTAAATTTCTGGCTCCTTCAGATGAGTCCAAGAACCGCATTTTATTAGGAGTTTTCACTGCCATGATCTTGAATTTTTAAAATTTTACTAAAATATATCCTGATAAAATTCTAAGATGTTTGTTTCTGTAAAATCTCAACCCTGATATGTAACTGCTTGCATCAGACAAATCGCAATTACAGGGGCTGCTTTCCTCTCACCATGTGGGAACTCCAAGCATTGTAATAAATCCTTCAGTGTATGATTTCCTATGGTCTAATTTGTCTAATAGGATCCTGAGTGATAGAAGACTTGGGGGAGGTAGCTGTACCTCAATGTTCAAACGTTCTTATGTATATTAAGAGGCCAAAGAAATGATTTTATTCTGTTTTCTGATTCACGGATGAAAATGAAGATTTTATAGAAGAGGTATGAGGTCTGATGGCATTTGGAGTCTGGAGATACAGAAGTTTCAGTTAGATTCAAATTCTACCATTTACTTGAGTTTTGGTGCTCTCATCCTTAACTTTTTTTAAAAAAAATTAAAGATTTGTTTTCTTTATTTGAAAGAGAGACAGAGAGGTCCTATATATGACTCCCAAAATGATCTCAATGAAGCTGGATGCCAGGAGCTTCCTTCAGATTTCCCATGTGGATTCAAGGGCCCCAGCGTTTGGTCAATCTTCTGCTAACTTCACAGGTACATTAGCAGGGAGCTGGATTGGAAATGGAGCAGCTGGGACTCTGACCAAGGCCCATTTGGGATGCATATAGTACACATGGTGGATCAACTTGCTATGCTACAACACAGGCTCTTTTCTGACTTTTACAATGGGGTTAACAATAGTACCTGTTTCCTATGATTGCTGTGAGAATCAAATTGGTTCATATTTGGAAAGTACTTCAAATAGTTTCTTTTGTGTGGTAAGAACTATTCATGATCCTGTTAAAATTTTAAAAAACAATAGGAGATAGATTTTTGCCTCTTCAAGAATTTTAAACATCATTAAAGCCATCCAATAAAGTAGTATGTTTTGCAAAGAATGTAACTTCACTTGGCTCTTGCCAGGGTGACAGCAGGGAAAAGATACAGAGATTTGGAATTCAAAGACTTAATACAAGTCTTGACTTAGTCATTTGTTAGCTGTGTCATGATAGCAAGTCATTTAATCTCAAAATCTCCATGTCATTGTCTAATACGTAGTTTGGGTGAAACCATATGATTGAAGGTGCTTTGTTATCTGTAGAGTGGCCCACAAACATCACTGCTTGTCATTTCCTTGAAAGCTTTGAAGCCGAATCTTGGTTGAGCTTCTCTTTGTCAATAACACCAGAGACGTTCGGATAGATAATTCTGGCAGCTCCTTTCCAGCCCTGAGCATCTATGAATTGTTGCTCATCTAGCCTACCTGTCAAGGTCTGTGGAGTGCGGAGTTGAGTTAGTAAGGAGAGTGAGTGGATGAGATAGGGCTGTCCTAAATCAGGAAATTAAATCAAGCAATCAGTGGGGGAAGGCTGGGTCTTTCTCCGGGTGATCATGACCGTAGAGCTGTGGTTGTTGTTTGATATCACTGAGGTCCTGTTTCATTTGAGTTATAGCCAGTCCCTCTGAAAAGCGTGCAAGTCCTCCTTCTATACAAAGGGCTAGGATCATCTGGCTTTCTTGCTTCCCCTTTTAGAGCTTCAGATTGTTATGGTTAAAAATATTTATCTTCAGTTTAGAAAGCTAATAAAACTTTGACAGGAGTGTGAAATGGCATAAAACATCTCTTCAGCAAATCCGTCTCAATAAGACTTTCTGACAATCAGAAAACCTTCAGGGCTGCCCCTTAATGAATTCTGAAGTTTGAAAGGATTTGTACTAAGGATGTGCGAATGATTGGATATGGGTTTTAAAGTAGTGCTAACTTGTTTGTTTTTAAAATCCACTCTGTGATTCTGGTTTTGAAAAGAGTTTAAGATAAGCTTCCATTAAAATGTAGACTGATGAAGTGATTATGATAATGAGGGTGCTGGTTGCTTCTGGTTTGGAATTGCTATGGAACTGCTCCAAGGTAAAACGTTCCTGAAGGAAAAAAAATGCTCTTGAGAATGTTAGAATTGAGCCCCAGAGGAAAGAGTAGCAGGCAATCTGCCCTGTAAGAGCTGGGAGGGTAATCGCCAAAGAAATGAGCAGGTCTGAACAATATTGGGGAGGGAGGAAAGATGCAGGGTTTTTTTAAAGTATGGGCATGTCATCTGAGTGAGCTAGAGGATATCCCTTTGTTTTGAAAAATAAACCCTAAGTTTTTTTTTATATTTGAAAAAGAGAAAGATAGAGTGGAAGTGTAAGAATGACAATAGATCTCCCATTCATTGGTTCACTCTTCAAGTGATAGAAATAGGCAAGACTGGGCCACGCTGAAGCCAGGAGCAGTAGGGGCAAGGACTCAATCATTTGAGCCATCACCTCCAGACCCCCAAGGAGTGCATTCACAGCAAGCTGAAATCCAGAGTAGAGCTGGAACTCCAACCCCGGCACTCTGATACGGATAATAGGAATCCAAAGTGGCATCTTCATGATTGTGCCAACTGCCCACCCTTGGGAAGGATCCCTGCACCTCAGGCCCCGAGATTCTGATTACGTAGGATCTACATGATGAACAGACATGAACAAAATGTTTATGAATATAAATCTCCGATGCTTAGCAATGTTGGCACTTAGCAGTGGAACCCATGAGCATGATGTACTCCTCAGGAGGTTAAGGTTACACAGAAAAGAACTGAGACTGTCAGAGTGAATTTTATGAACTGGGTTGTTGTGGATAATTATAATGCACTTGAGCCTTGATTGCTGGTCTTGAGGATCTTACAGAAGTAAACACTTGTTATCAACGCTCATGGGCAATTGCAGTCCGCAAGGAAGTCAGACAATGGGCCATTTCTTGTGGCTTAGTTGCCTCTCACCAGGCCCTGTGATTATAGACAATGCCGACATTTGACAGAGCTAAGTGGAGCTTAAACACGCTCTTCTATATTTGGCAAGAATACTGAGAAGGAACACAGGTCTGGATTTCTGACTCAAAGTCGTTGTCTTTTAATCTTCCATCATCCGTAATTGTAATTGTATTGTGTCTATTGAGGCTTAGTCTTCGGGTCTTGTGTTTCAGATGACACAAAAACATAATAGGTGTTTCATATATATTTGTTGAGTGAATGAATGAAATAAAACTTGTGTTTGCATTCAGTATACCATAGCCTAACTGATTTATCAAATTTATGATCCAAACTTATCATATTTTAAAATAAATACAGTATTTATACATCATTTAAAATTTTAAGTGTGTTTAGAGTGAATCCACTGTTGGGTGATTTGGCAACAGTTCTTCCTGAGAATTAGGAAATAGAAATTACAATTCTTGACATATCTATGAGACTAATAAATCTTGATTTATTTTCCCTTAAAGGATATACATCTGTGTTTCAGATTGAACTATCAGCATAGGGTAGTGAAAATAATATGTGCTAATGCATCAGAATAGTATAGAATGAGAAATGAAAAAGGAAGCTGTACTTCTCAAATAGGGCTATTAGTTCTTACAAATACCTGCCATTTCAATTCTTTTTAAAATATTTCAGTATATTTGAGGGGCGGAATTACAGAGGAAGGAGAGAGAGCAGGAACCAGTGTACAGGAGCTTCTTCCTGGTCTCCCACATGGGTGCAGGGCCCAAGCACTTGGTCTCTCTTCTGTTGCTTTTGCTGTGTGCCTTAGGATTTGAAGAGGAGCAGTTGTCGATCTGACAGGCTCCCATGAGGAAAGCCAGTATCACAGGTGGACCCTTCACTTACTGCCCCTCAATGCCAGCCCCTGTCTCTTCATTTTCAATTTGACCCTACAGATGAAGCATGTTTCCCACCCTGCTTTGCAATTAGATGCTGTCATGTGACAGTTCTGGCAGCAGGATACAGGTGAAGTGAATTGCATTACTCTGCCCTCACCCATCCTGACTTCTGATCTCTGGCCTCCATCCTGTCACTCTGGATGGAGAAGGACCAGGTTGAGGACTCCAAGAATTCTTTTTCCATCTTATGATTCTCCCATCCTCTCTAAAGCCTCTGATATTTAAACCAGAGATAAACATCTGCTGTGAAAGCCGCTGGGATATTGCTGCTTTTATTAAAGCAGTTAACTTAGCCTGGCTTTTGAAGTGTCCAAACAAAAATGTGGAATTAGGTCTCTGTAGGGATTTATATGATAGTATAAGGGTGTGGTTTAATGAATGCATGAGTTTTGAAAATGTAGAGAATTTACACCAGTAAGATTTGGTACCACTCTGCTCTGTGTTTGTGTTTCTTTGTAATAGTTTCTTCTTGGATCTCAGTTTTATCATCTCTAAAATGGAGATAGGTTAGTCAGCTCAAAGTATCATTGTAAGGGTAAAGTGAAATTATCTTTTAAAACATAGTAACTATTAAAATTGGCTTTAATTAGAAAGATTGGTCATGGATATATTCTAATTTATTCAAATATTCTTTCTAAGTGCTTAATATGTTAGGACAAGGAGCTCGGGAACAATGTAAAGATTAGCAGGGTTCATTTTTTTGTCTTCAGAGAGTCTCAGAATGGCAAGACAATCGCAGGGTAAACCAATAATTACAGCCTGTGAATGTCATTGTGGATCTGTCAGCTTTTAATTCTCATGCCTATAACATATTAAATATTCCTGTGCTAAAGATATGCATTAGTAGGTGGAGGCATATTAAATATTCTCTTGGAATATATACTCTCTTACACATATATTTTAAAAGTAAGAATTAAAACTTTTAAGCATTTTTAAAAATGCAAACAGGTTGATAGATTTGCAAACCAGGCTGCCTTTCTGGAAGTCAATTGGCCCTCAAAGAAATGAGAGCTCCAAGTGGAGGTTTGCTCATTTTAAGGGCAATATTTGGATTCTTGTAAACAGCTTCAGATGATTAATTTACTCTAACACGGAATAAGAGAGCTGCACAGCACCGTATCCTCAAGGCTGACTTTTTAGTGGTAATTTTACTCAGTCAATTACCTCTTTTTCTCTTCATCAATTTCATCTCCACCAAGGCATCACAATATGAAGAGGGGGAAATGCAGGTAGGTGATAAACATAGGGTTTAAGAGTCAAACCATGCCTCTTAGACTCCAGGGAGTTTTACCATGAAAAGGGTTTGGCATACTAAAGCATTAATTACACTTCTGTTTAAAAAAAGTTGGAGCTTGTGCGAGCTTTGGAATCAGAGTTATCCCTGAGGATATTCTGTATTTAAGACCCTAGAAAATATCTTTGTAATGTGTAAACAAATATTTTTTCAAGCTATTAGATGCCAGCTACTAGGCTAGGAGCATTGAGTTTCGAGATAGAAATCTTACAGAATCTTTCTCTAGACAGATACTTTCAATTTTTCAAATGCTGTCATCAACAAATACCTTAAATGTTGCAGTGCTACTGCAGCCCTGAGCCTTGTCTATAAGATTCAGTGTCAAGGGCAATGGCTCTCAAAGGTGTAATGGTCCAACTGCTTCTTCAAGGGAGAGGGAGAGTTAGCAGGTGCAGAGGGGGGGTAACCTTTGCCAGCAATAGAGACATGAAGTGTTGGTCTAGGGTTCTTTTGAATGGTCACAAGTTCTTGATGCCCTGGAGTATCTTAAAAGAGACTAGGAATTTTGACTGAGAGAATTTGGAAATTCCTTCACACATGTGACATCTAACGGAAGAAGGAAGTTAGACACTGCTAAGCCTAACTTGGAAGGCTTTCACATGTATTCCCAAACCCCCATGTGGTTATTTTCTCATTGTAACATCCTCCCATTACTATAATAACTCTCCTAATGAAAAGAGCAGGAGGAGTCGTTTCTGACACTTTCTTGTCTACAGACCTTCCCATTGTTGCTAGTCTGTGATCTATAATCATTCATCAAAGTGCTCTGAATATCCCAAGTTACCTAAAATTAACATATCAGTTAATTGGATTTGATACTATTAGAGGGATTTGTATAAGCAATTGGTGGGAATCAAGGACATAAAAAGAAAGGCATTATGCAAATATTTGGTTATTAAGATTTTCTGCCTAGAGGGGATAAAGCCAGATAATGGGAAATGAATGAGAATCAAAAGTTTCCTGTATGTTTTAATATGAAGTTTAAGAGTGATAAATATCTGGCCTCTGTAGTGTTGTATCTTCATCAATACCCAGGGGCAGAGGAAGAAGAAAGCGTGGAATAGCTGGGGTGAGATGTGATTATGGAGCTTTGGGAGGATAAGAGATGGGAATGAGAAGGTAGACGGAGTAGCCGAGACCAATGAAATAGATGGGTCAATTATGAGAATGCATTGCGTATCATATGGGGATTACTAATATGGATAAATAATTTGTTCCTGAACTTCTAATGAGAGTAATAACTTTGTTTATATGCCTTTTGGGTTAAAAGACAATTTCCCACTCATTATTTCACACAATCATCACAGCAGTTTGGAGATGGACTGGCTATTGCCCTAAGTTTCATGCTAACAGAAGGAGGAGCGATGTTTTCCAAGGCGTTTTTTTTTTTTTTTTTTCCTTCCTACTCTCTGAAAACAATAGGGATGACTGACCATGACTTACTTGTTGTCTTCAGGCACTGAGAGTATAATTAATAACATGCTTGGTAATGAGATTTCCAAACTTGATGAAATTTAATTCTTCTCTGACTTGAAGAATTCAGGCCACTACCTTCCGTGGGGATGTTTTTCTGCTTGGCTGAGGCTTCAATGGCTTGTTTCCTGGGTGTTGCTACTCCAGGCTCCTCAGATGGTAGCTGGGAGAGGCCAGAGGTTCTGGCTCGGCAGGACTTCTTTGAGAAGCAAAGGACCAACTGGTCAGGGTCAGGGATTTCATGAATTTTATTTCCACTATTCCCTGAAGTGTTACAGCCCATGACCAGGGCCCCTTGAGAGAAGAAAGCCTCTGTTACTAACTTCCAGTCTGTGACCTTAGGCTGCAGAATGAGCTGGAAAAGCATGCTTCAGTCTGATTCACATTGTTTTGTAGCTGCAATAAACTGTTTTGCTCTAAGTCTTATCCAGAGGACAGGGACCTTTTCATATGGAACATTTGTTTTCTAACAAACTGCCTTTGGTCGATCCCTGTAGTCTTTAGATTTTGATTTTAGAAGAGCACAGATCGTCACAGGCAGACAGCAGAAAGGAGTGGTTGAGAAGCTGGCGCTGAAAGAAGCTGGTCTGTTTTATTTAAAGGCTCAATTTCATAACCTAATAGTCACATAAAACCTGCTCAAAGTCTGTTTCAGTTTCTCAAACTGAACAATGAGGATAATATTCAAAACTTCATAGCGTGACTATTGTCAAAATAAACTAGTTATTGTACTTAGAGTACTTGGCACAGAGCCTGACAGCTGATGACCAATAAATGCTAGTGGATTGGCATGATCAGTCAACATCATCCACATCGCCACCATTGCTTTTATTATCTTATCATGTTGCTCCTTAGGGATGGTTGATTATAATGCATTTTGGTGTATCTACAACTTGTTAATTAGCTTTGACTAATTTTAGTCTGGAACGAAGTTTTCAGTTTTCATTTCCCAGGGCCTATTCTTGTTAGGTTATTGTGCTAGGTTTAGGAATTTAGGGTTCACAGAAGGAGAGAAAGCAACTAGGCATAGTAGATTTTATGCTAAGGGGGATAGGATTAGAATGGAATGTGGCAGTAGAACTGGCCTGGACAGAGGACAGAGGGTTTGAACTAGGCTTTATTGCCTCCGGGCGGCAGGCACTCCCTTCTGAACTGGCATGTTGGACAAGGAGTTCAGGCCTAATATTCCAGCAACCCTATTAGATAAACTTAGAAGGCATAATTGGCCAAATTACAGTAACACAAAAGTGGGAAGATGAGGCAATATGAGCAGATGGAAGTGAAGTTTGAAATGAAGGGTAAAATTGCCAGGCTGCATTTATGAAAGACAAGAACACAATAGAACTGAATTCAAATGAAAGATCCGATAGACAAAATAAGACTGTACATCCACAGCGCTGTGAAGACCTGCCTAGAAAGACATTGCTGTGAAAACAACGTTGCTGTCTTGAGAATTTTGTTGGTCGGAAGTGGATCTGAGATGCAGCCAGTGGCTTGGCTTTGTTGTGAGAGCAAGTGCTACCTTAGGCTGTGTCCCTTACTTGCTGACGTTACATGAGGGACAGCGGCAGCTCTGCTGTCCTCTGAAACAGGGTGACGCCACCAGGCATACAGGGTTTCGGCTCAGGCACTTGGATGATCGCATTTTTATCACTTTGTTCAAGGTTGGAGATTTTCCCCTTAGTTACAGAGGAAAAGAAACAGAAGGAGGGGGAAGTTGTGAAATCATCCCTGTTCCTTGTTTTACAGTTGGTGACTGTAGATAAACTTCTGACTTTGGGTTTGATCTGGAAAAATTATGTCTGTCTGTGTGTCTGTCTGTCTTTCTGTATGTGTGTGTAGGAGGTAGCTCAAGTTTGTTTTTGACCTTTTATTCCCATTTTCTGTTCCTTCCTGATTTTCTGTCTGCCTGTGGCTCTCCATACTGCTTCTCTCCTGGGTGCTTCCCCTTGTTCTATGTTCCCATTGTCCCTGATATTTGAACTTCTCCTCGGACAGCTTTCTTAATCCCTGTCTTTGCCATACCCTCTAGTTAAAGGTTTCTGCTTTACTGCAGCTAGTTGGGTAGCTTCATTTCTGCTAGGATTTTCAGACGTAATAATGATTCGTGGGGCAGGTATTTGGCACAGTGGTTAAGATGCCTCTTGGGAGTCCTGCCCCCTCTATCGGAATGTTCAAGGTCCAAGTCAGCCTGTTTCGGACACAGCTTCCTTCTAGTTGGAACCCTGGGTGGCAGCGTGTGATGGCTCAATTAGCTGGGTCTCTGATGACCATGTGGGAGACCCAGATCGAATTCTGGATTCTTGAGTTTGAACTCGCTCCGCTTCAACTGTTGTGAACATTTGCGAATCACTGAAAGGAAGAAATACCTCCCCGACCTCCTTTATCTCTTTCCACATCCCCACCCCGATTCTGCCTCTGACTTTCAAATACAAAGAAAAAATACAAAGGAAAAATATAAAACAAAATAGTGATCTGTGTAGTGGTATACCTTTCAGATTGTATGTTTTCCAAAATCTAGTGATATTATATGATCCAGACAGAAGGAGAATAAACGCAAGGATTTTGGAGCTTGCACCAAACTGGTACAGTGAAGATGTCCTTTCTAGGGGTCTCATTAGGAGTACCTGGTGATTGCAGTTAAGATAGATGAGAGATTCAAATCTTATTTGGGTAGGTTTTGCTTGGCCAAGGGACTTAGAAGTTCACTGAGCATAAGAATAGAAAATTTGTCTTCTTGAGGCTATTGGATTCTGTGTTTATCCTTGGGCCAGAAAGGTTTGCTGCCTTATGAACTCATTTAGTGGAGAGTCTTCTGCTGCTAATGACTGCACTATTTTTGGCCCCCTTCATTGATAGGGGCTATTTCTGGCTGTGCCGGACATAAAGTGGAAGAATATTGCGCAAGTGGAACTTTTGGAGAGTAATGAAGTCAGCCAGTACACATGGCAACTGAAATGAGTTACAGAACACTGGTTTCCTCTGTGCATACTCACACTTTAATTGATGCATTATAGTCTTACTCGATAGCTGTAGGAGTCTGATTCTCTTCTGCTAGGCTCTCTGTTTTCCTATGCTTTTATATCCAGAGTTTATGTTGAGCAAGAGAACTGCAAAATGTTTGTGGAAGATGCAGGAGATTGCCCCTGGATCTCTGCCTGCTTGGCCTATGTAAGAAGCATGTGGCACACCGTGTCCCCAGGGGAACCCTCTGACAATGGTCTTGACTCACCGAGACCTCAAACTGGCCTCATCACTGACCATAAAGATGAAGGCAGTGGGCTGCACCTCAGTCTCTCTTCTCTGTCCTTGGAAGAGCTGTGCTGGGACTTCCTTGATAAGCAACTCTGAGAAGTGCAGTCCATGTTACCCTCCAGCCTACCTGGTATATGGACTCAGAACTTACCTGCCAGCCATGGGGGTTGTACATGACCTGTCACATGATTGGAAGCTCCAGAGACATAGACATGCCTTCTAACCAATTACAGTGCCATTGTTGGGTGGGAAGACTGTGGAGACGCCCTTCTGCCTTCTCCTTTCTTAGTCATTACAGGTTTGTGCCTGCTTTACAATAAATGACATGCTCAGACTGTCTCCGGTAGTTAGTGCTGAGAAACACTGCTACCTCACCCCCTCAGTGGTTTCGGGGGCCTTATAGTCTTAAGCCCCCCAAGAGAAGGTATAATTAAAATATGCTTATTTGGCTGTAAATCTTTTTTGAAATCTAGGCATGGTTTTTCATGAATTTTTGAAGATCCCTTGTATGCATAGCCTTGACAATGTTTTATATCAAATTAAAATTTTTTACTTTAATTCAGTTTTCCATGAGCTTTTTGAGGTATCCTCGCACTGTTACAGATCTCTAGCTTTTTGATCAGATATGTCAGGGGGAGTGATTCATGTAAAATGGTACTTATTTTATGTGGAAGAGATTTTAATAGTAATTCCATCACAGTTGTAATCACCTTAGTGACAGTAAAGTAAAAAATAGCATATCTTGAAGTATTAAACAGTGTATTTTCATAGTTGCATGTCTTCCTTATACATTGAAGAGAAGCCACAGAAAGAATCATTAGTGAAAAAAGAATAGAATGACTATTTCTCTTAAATTACTCTTGTAAAATTCATTATTAGTTATTTATTTGAAAGGGGGAAAAAGATCTTCCGTCACATGATTCACTTCCCAAATGCCTGCAACAGCTGGAACTCAGCCCAGAGGCGGATTTCCTGCATAGGTGGCCGGGAGTGCTTGAGCCATCGCTTGTTGCCTCCTGGGTTGTCCATTAGCAGAATTGTTGCTGGAAACAGAGCCAGGGCTTGAACCCGGGTACTCCTGTGCGGCATGCAGGTAACCCAAGAGGCATGGCACTATACTGATCACCTTCCTTTGTTTCTGAGTGTCCATATCTAGTTTTGAGCTGAGGACGGAGGCAGTAGTGAGCAAAAGCGGATGAGAAGCTGGTCCGATAGTTACCCTGTTCTTGAGATGGACATGGGAAAACTGTGGGAAAACTCACAGTGCACTCTAGAAATCATCCAAGTGCCCATGGAAGAAGGGCTGGAACTCAACATTGGCAGTGTGAGCAGGAACCTGATGGAAACACAGATGTCACGCTCAGTGCTAGCAGCCTTCTAGAGTTTAGATGATGTGTTATGTCCTAGGAGCAGACCCGGGTGGATGGACAACTGTCAAAGCCCAGACACTCCAAGTGTGTAACCCCTTCTGCTCACCTGGCACCTGATGCAACTCTTGGCACTGAGGGAGAGCGTGACTCAGAATTACTAGGGTCAACTCTTTTATCCCTGGTGGTAAGAATTTAAGATAGACTGTACCTTTACTGTTAGAAAAGTCATGTTTTTGTGCAACTTAGTTTGTTCTCCCACCACTAACACTTTAGGAAAAGGCATGATGTTGAATAATTGACTAAAAATTGGAAAAGACCATGGAAGTGCAAATGAGATTTGGATTTATTTTATTTTTAATTTTTTTTAATCTGAAAAACAGAGTTACAGAGAGAGAAGGAAGGGGAGAGAGGGAGAAGAGGTAGAGAGAGAAAGAACTTCAATCCACTGGTTTACTCCCCAAATGGCTGTGATGGTTGGAGCTGATGCAATCCAAAACCGGGAGTCAGGAGCTTTATTCAGGTCTCCCACATGACAGCAGGGTCCCAAGAACTTGGGTCATCCTCCACCACTCTCAGGACAGTAGCAGGAAGCTGGATTAGAAGTAGAGCAGCTGGGACGTGAACTGGTGCTTACGTGGAATGTTGGCGCCGCAGGTAGAAGTTATCCTACTGTGCCATGGCAGCCAAACTCAGATTTAGATCTTAATGTTGAATTTATGACTTTTCAAACTTTGACACATTATTTTCTCCTCTGGGCCTCTCTGTCTTGCTCTAGGAGCCTGGCCTGACCTGGCCTGGGGCTTCCTAGTCTGGTGGCAGGAGCAGGCATTTGGAACCTGTGTATAAGCCAAGCATTGTTGCAGATGCAACAAGTAACATGTGTTAATGTGAAAGTACTAATGATTTTTTGAATGTTCTTATATACTATTGTGTTAAATAAAACAGGATGAATTCACTTAAAACACTAACTTCTATTTTAAAAATTATTTTCTCAGTTGACGAACTAAAAAATTGCAATCGTTATCTAGGCATTTCAGAGCTATTTTAGGCTAAATTTTAACTTCCAGTGAGATTTCTACGGGACCAGAGGATCCCTAAAGAACCATTCCACTTTCCCTTGAATGCTATTATAAGCATGATTATGTTAATCAGAGATCAGATTTGTGTTATTAGAGATCAGGATTACATAGTTGCTCTAGAAATGATTTGATTATTGTACTGTGTCTTATCTGACTTAGAACTGTCATGTGTCAATAATAGAGGAGTGTTTTAATCTCCTTTGGTGACAGGGTGAGTCCCGCTGCAGCTCCCCCTGGCGGGGATGATGGAGAATGCCTAGGTTTCAGGATCCCTCCCACTCCACCCTACCCCCCAGCAGTGCACCTCCACAGAGTTGCCTCACCTTTCTGAGTAGTATTAGTCTTTGTTTCTTCTTCTTTTCTTTTCTTTTCTTTTTTTTTTTAAATAAAAACAAAAAGTGTTCACCTCAAAGGAATGTACGAGGACAAAATAAAAGCTGTGAGCCCATGATGTTGTCTGGCAGAAGGAAAGTGGTCAGAAATGTTCATTCCCCTGAAGCCCTTTTTGGGCAGCCTGATGAATGTGAAGGTGTAGAAAGATAAGATGACTTGAAACTAACTTAAATATAAAAGTCTTCAATTTAAACATTGCTTAGTGGCAATTACATATTTGCTGGCCGCTTTGTCTGTTGGCTAGGTTGGACCTGCCATGCGCACTGCAAGCAGCGCTTGGTGCGGTTGGCTCTCTTGGAAGATCTCTCTCTCTCCAAAGCTCAGAAATGCTTTTAACCGTTTTTGCCCCAAGTCTCTCTCTCTGGCCAAGTTGAATAGCTGCCCCTTTAATCTGCTGTCAGGAGGATCCTGGAGGTACCTTATTGTGGGGTCTTGTAGAACTTGAATGGAGGGAATGCATTTTGAAATGATTTATTTTGAATGCATTCTCATTGTCGTAGTGGTAGTGGGCGGGTAGCACAGGAAGCTGAGTCAGGACTTCTGCCAGTTCTTACCACCGGTCATGCAGAGCATCCCGGAGGAGGAAAGAGTGCTGGGGAAGGGGGAAAGCTAAGGTCCCTGAGAGCACTCCATGATATGGTCCTTGGTTCATCACTCAAGGCAGCTCTTTTGGGTAATAAAGGACTTTGATTAGAGAAAATACTGGTTTCTTAAATATTTGCATTACAGACTCCAAATAATTGACATCATTTGTTTTAGTTAGTTCTTTGGAAATGATTCTATCCGGGAGAGTGACCTGGAGGGGGTCTGCCAGGGGCTCCCTGCAGAAGACGGCTTGCTCGAATGTTCCGTTCCTAGCTTCACCTCCCCTTCTCCTCTGGTTCTGTGGATCTGTCACGTTGCTGGCTGGATGCCACTCCCGGAGGCTGTCAGCAAAGCAGCTTCAAATATCCCGATTGTCTGATTCGAGGTGCCCCAAACAGCAGCTTCTCTTTGCTTCCAGCAGCGTCACGAACTCCTTCCTGAGCACTGTGCCGTTCCCATGGAGCCTGCTGTGTTCTCTCAGGTTCAAGGGGAGAGAGGAGCCCAGGCTGTCAGGAAGAAGTTAGCCTGGTGATGTGGGACGCCTCCTCACAGCCAGGTGTTCCCGAGGAACAGAGCAGATGTTTGTGATTCAACTGGAGCTCCAGATATCTGTGTATTATCTCAGTTCTAGACATCTGAGCTCCTGCTTCGGAGGATGGTGACACAGGGGTCTGTTTTTTGCCCCTCTTCTGGCTTCTAAGGGTTGGCTGGCCATCTCTGGTATTCCTTGGTGTTTTCCTGGCCTACCATGTCTCTACTTTAATCTTCAGAAGACATTTTCCCTGCTGGACTGTTTTTTTTTTTTTTTTTTTTTAATTTTTTAATAGGAGTTAGAATTCATTTGATTTGGCTACCTCTTTAAAGACCCATATTCAAATAAGGTCACATTCCAAATCACTAGGTGTTAAAATTCCAACATATGGATTTTTGTGCCACAGAATTCCACCTAAAACAGGTTCCCCCAGCTGACCTTGTTTTTGCTTCCTCAGACTCGGTCACATTGCTGGAAGGCACTGAATACTTACTCAGTTCCCACAGAGAGTTTCTCTTGCCTGTTGCTGAGTGTCTTTTATTCTCTTTGTGTGGTTGCTGTCATCTCATCACCACTGCTTGGCCTTGACCCCTTGGGAATCTGCCTTGGTCCTGAGAGTGGGTCTCAGGGAGCACACAGCATCAAGACCTGGGCAGTAATCCTCTCCTGTGGCTGCTTTTCTTGGGAGGTGCCTGTGGACACGAAGACATGTTCGGCTTTCAGAGTGGGTTTCGTGACTGGCATTGTGCTGATAAACCTCGAAGGTTCCAGGGCTGAGTCCTAGTCCCTCTTTGTACATACTTAGTTTTGGCCTATGGAATGGCCCATGTACATGCATGACCCATATAATGGTGAACGACCTGGCCTGGAGAAGAATGACTTCCTGATTAATGACTTTGAGGAATTCTTCGCAGAGACCTCACTGTCTTTGGAGGCTGCTGATACATTAAAAGTAAGAAATAATAAAAATGACCAGGTACAGCAATATAAATGTTTATATATAATGACTTTAACCCTTTGACTACCCATAAGATAATTACATTATTTATAAAAATATTGCATAGAGTCCAATAAGGGTTATAAGCTTATGCAGTTGCTTGATAATCTTTATCTGTCAGAATATCTTGTGGCCCTGTATTTTGGCTTATTAGGGGATACCGTCACATGTGTGAAATTTAGGCACTTCATAAATGTGACTACAAAGCAAATGGTGCTCCTATCCACTCCCAACTGACTTCTCTTTAATTCCTTGGGAGTCTTAAAGGACAGAAATACAGGCTCATGATGGATTTTTTTTTGTTAAATTGTCTGCCCAGTTTCCAAAGTCAAACACTGGTTAAACTGTTTAAGTCAGGTAACCTCCAGCCCACTGAAAACTTCCCTTTGATTTGCTGGGGATCGTTAAGTCACATCTTGTGTCTAACTCTGTGCCAGGCTTCTGGAAGAAGGCAGAATTGACGGGCAAGGCATTGCTCCCAAGTGTCTGCTAGTTGTGCGGCACCTTGTACATGGTCACTTGATTGAGCTGTTCAGGGTTCAGCGTGACCCAGAGACACCAAATAGCAGTGCCCATGCCTTGTGCACATCCCAGGCACTCCTCCAGGCACATCCGTTCTTGAGTTCCTCCTGGACTTGTGCATTTTGTGCTCATGCTGGCCACTTGGCTTTCCAGCTGTTTCATTCACACAGCCTAAGCTTTATGTAGCCTCAGCTGGCTGAAAGGACTTTTATGGCACCTGTACTTCTATAATTTACTTTTTGGCATTTGCAGTTTCATATTCTCATCTTGGCTTTGGAAGCAAGATGATCTGTGAAGAATTCAAATAGAATTCATTTCCGGTGATCTAAGTGATCGTAGGTAGTGGAGATCTGGTTTTTACTGATTAATTACTTCAGGAGAAAATTAAAGTAAGCCAATAGGAAGGCCTGAAGTGAGGAAGGCTCTATCTTCCTGATTTTGACTCATCAAATAAAACCAGTGAATTTAGATGTTTTATTCTTGGGCTATTGGAATTCACCCAGCTCCTTCTGGCTGGAGAAAAAGCTGAGTTCTGTTTATTTGTGCTTGAAGCATTCACCTTGCTGAATGAGAGGAATTTAGAAGCTGGCAGGGTCCTTGTGCTGTCTGTTCCCATTGTGGTGCTACTTGGAGGATTGGATCCTGTTACATTCTTTTAAAGTGTTCTCTTCCTGCAAATCCTAGACATAGAAGACTCTTGGGATATCAAAGCCAAAAGGGAGCTTGCAAATCATTTTTTTAGGGGGGGATGTTCCAACTTCATCCTTATCAGAACATTCATTGATACCCATCATTCCATGATTTCATTTAAATCCATCAAAAATTCATGGACAGCATTAACCCAAAACACACAGAATTGCCAGTGTAACTTGTTATTAAGCTAAGAAATAGCTGAACATGAATAAATATTGTATTTGAATGGGTCTATAAGGGTTGGTGACAAATAGCAAATTTTATTAATTGCTTCAAAATACAGAAAATATCAGACTCCTGGGCCTCCAGAATCTCTGGTCTTAAGAGGTGCTGGTATAGTAAGTTCAGTCATTTTGTAGGTGACAAAATTGAAATCTCACAACTACTACATAATCACCAAATTTTATGCATCTTCTTTTTTCAATAAAGATCTTGTCATTTCTAGGCAGCTATTGTAGCTCTGATAGCATTTTAGTTGGGGGTAGAAACCAGGGTTTGTACAGTTTGCATTGAACTTTCAAAAATAGAGATATAGAAAAATGAGTGAGTCAGTTTCTCTATCTTCCTGTCTGTTTCCTCTCTCATCTGTCATTTCTGTCTCTTATTTTGCATCATTTTAGTTCAAAGGTTTTTATTTTTAAAAATAATATTTATTTTAGAGAGAGGGAGAGAGAACACTCCCATTCAGTTGTTCACTTTTTTTTTTTTTTAAAGATTTACTTATTTTATTACAAAGTCAGATATACAGACAGGAGGAGAGACAGAGAGGAAGATCTTCCATCTGATGATTCACTCCCCAAGTGAGCCGCAACGGGCCGGTGTGCGCCAATCCGATGCTGGGACCAGGAACCTCTTCCAGGTCTCTCACGCGGGTGCAGGGTCCCAAAGCCTTGGGCCGTCCTCAACTGCTTTCCCAGCCACAAGCAGGGAGCTGGATGGGAAGTGGAGCTGCCGGGATTAGAACCGGCACCCATATGGGATCCCGGTGCGTTCAAGGGGAGGACTTTAGCCGCTAGGCCACGCAGCCGGGCCCCAGTTGTTCACTTTTCAAAAGGTTGGGGCTGGGCAGGGACAGAGTCAGGAGCTGGGAACGCAATCCAGGTCCCCCCCAGGGTAGCAGGGACCCAACTGTCGGAGCCATCTCCTTTCTGCAATAACAGGAAGCTGGAGTCAGGGTCAGGAGTGTGACATCAAACCCAGCTGGCTAAATGCTCAGCCCCAGGTGATATATTTATAGTTTATCTTGATATTGGCTTCAGGAAGAGAAGGAGTAAAGGAAGAAGATGGTCATAGAATGCTCACAGCCAGAGGAACTGATATGAAGGGAAAAGGAGAAAGCCCAAGCGACCTAGAGCATCCTCTCAGTCTTCACATCTCCTGGGGCTTTGGTTTCATCTCTTGCTTTCTGTAGCCTGTCTTTGCCTGTGATCAGGGCACGGAGAGAAAGGCAGAGGTGTGTATGTTTGGGTGCCCCACAGAGGAGGGGCAAAGCTTCTGATGGACTCTGCGTTCCCAGGGGAGGAAATCTGCTTGCCTTTCAGGGTCAGGTGTCTATGGATGTTCCTGGAAAGGTTTCAGGAAGCAGGACCTGGGGTCTGATCTCTCACTTGATAGGTGTTTCCATGGTTTCAGAACTTTGTCCCATGGAGTGCTTCCTCCAAACATGAACTGCTTTCATTTTCACAGCAACGGGATGTTAGAGAGTAACTAAGTAGGAGTGAAAGTTAGTAAGAATGCTTATCATACCCAGGAGAGAACTGAGCTTCAAGAGAGTTAGAGGGTTTGTTACTTTTGCTTTGCTAGTGCACAAATTAATGTCTTAGGGCCCGGCGGCTGGCCTAGCGGCTAAAGTCCTCCCCTTGAACGCATCGGGATCTCATATGGGCGCCGGTTCTAATCCCGGCAGCTCCACTTCCCATCCAGCTCCCTGCTTGTGGCCTGGGAAAGCAGTCTAGGACGGCCCAAGGCTTTGGGACCCTGCACCCGCGTGAGAGACCTGGAAGAGGTTCCTGGTCCCAGCATCGGATTGGCGCACACCAGTCCGTTGCGGCTCACTTGGGGAGTGAATCATCGGATGGAAGATCTTCCTCTCTGTCTCTCCTCCTGTCTGTATATCTGGCTGTAATAAAAATGAATAAATCTTTAAAAAAAAACCCCAACAAATTAATGTCTTAAAACTGCAGCAGTTACTGCCCCGCATTTCTGGAGACTTGACTTCTAGAATGACCAGCAGGATTGGTTGGTTCTGTTTTCCCCCTGGCTCCTGGAGACAACTGGCAACCCTTGGTGTCCTTGGTTTGTATGTGCACCCTCTAGTGCTGCCTTGGTCTTCACATGGCGTTCTTCCTTTCTGTGCCTGTATCCAGACTTCTCTCCCATTAGGATGAAGGGCCCTCTCCTGATTAGGTTGACGAAAGGCCCATTTCCCAAAGAAGGCCCCATTCTGAGGAACTAGGACTTAGGGTTTTGATCTAGTTTTCTGAGAAGATACAATTCCCACCATAGAGAGCTTTCCCCAACTCTGTGTTCAAGTTCAGGATGCCCTTTTGTGGCAATAGTTCTTTAACTGATTGTTTTGGCAATATTAAAGTAGAAAACTACCAGGGCTAATTTACCTGTTCCTACTTGTCAGTGAATGCCGTACTTAATGGACTGGTCGCTTTGTCATTCACCATGTTCAAACATGCAAAATAGGAGGACAGGGAGTTTGGAAAGGGCAAGTTGTAGTCAATTAGATAATTTTTTTGTCTTGATAAGGGAAGTAAAATGACAAGAGGATAAACCTAAGCTTTCACCTAAAGACTGACACAACTAGTATGCCCATGCTGCTGCCAGGTGGTTTCTAGGCAGCATCTTGATAACCTACTTTGAGCTTATTCTAATTCTTTCTAGCCCACCCACAGGCTCAGCCAGTTCTGAGCAGTCAAAACACTGGACACTAAAAGGAAAATAAATCTTCTATTTATGAATTACTGTGAATCAGAAGGAAAAGCTGGAAGTGGCATTAATTATCTGGTTCCCTATTCTCCCTTATTTGGTCTCAAAATAGGAAATCTCATTCATTGTTTTTCTGGGATGGGATATTGGTAGAAGGATTATTTAATTTATTCTTCAAACTGATATACTTTGGAGAATGTCAGGAGTGCAAAAATAGCCATTAAAATTACACTTTTCTAAAAACATGTGCTGGCCATTAAACTGTTTTATTCTATTGGTAAATCTATAAAATAGATCCATTCAAAAATATCTAGAAATTTGTTGTTAAAAATGTTGTTAATTATAAAGCAAGGAAAAAAAGATCCTCTCTCTCTTTTTATGATTTATTTATATTTATTGCAAAGTCAGATATACAGAGAGGAGGAGAGACAGAGAGGAAGATCTTCTATCTGATGTTTCACTCCCCAAGTGACCGCAATGGCCGGTGTTGCTCCAATCTGAAGCAAGGAGCCTGGAACTCCCTCCAGATCTCCCACACGGGTGCAGGAACCCAAGGCTTTGGACCTTCCTTGACTGCTTTCCCAGGCCACAAGCAGGGAGCTTGCTGGGAAGTGGACCTGCCAGGATTAGAACCAGTGCCCCTATGGAATCCTGGCATGTTCAAGGCGAGGACTTTAGCGACTAGGCCATCACGCTGGGCCCAAAAAGATCCTCTCTTAAATGTATTATGAATATCTAAAAGCTGTATAAGCTTGGGCATTTGGTGCAGTGGTTAAGATGCTAATGGGAGGCCCACATCTCTTGGTGGAGACTCGGGATTTGAGTTTTGCTTGGCTACAGATTGTAGCTCCCTGCTGATGGAAACCAGGCAATGGTTGGGGATGGCAACCAAGATGACTCAAGTACTCAGGTCCTTGCAGTTTGTATGGGAGACCCAGGTTGAATTCTCTATGCTTGGGTTGTGAGCGTTTGGGAAAAGAACACAAGGAGGGAAAATCTTTCTGTCTCTTTGCTTTATCAGCACATAACATTTTTTTTTTTTAAAAAAGAAGGGCTTTAAGTCAATATAAGTATCTATTCCTGGGATAGATTCACATATCATGATGAGTTTCTTAGTCATTTCTCTTATGCTGTGTCACTGGAATATTTCTGAAGAACGCAGCTTTATTTTTCAGTATGGCCTATTTTGTTATTTTTTTCCATGAGTTGCCTGCATTCTTCTTCAAAATTATATTTTATGGTGGGTGAATTTCAAATTATTTCCATTTTCAGTTGATCTGGAAAGACTAATTTTTATCAATAAAATAAAACAATTTTTTGTAGATGCGAGATACCTGGTAAAATACCAGAAAATTCAAATAAATGGTGGATATTTAAATTTTTAATATGGAGGGGAGTAAAAGTTCAATCTGAATATTTTATTTTTATGGGTCTTTTGGGTAATTTTTATACACTATGATGGTTATAATTAGAAATAATGTGTTATAACAGTAGATCTTGAATGCTCCAATAAAAAATAAATATGTGAGGTGACAGATACTTGATAGTTTTATTTAGTCTTTATGAATGTAATATACTGTAATGAATATACATAAATATTTGTAGCCTAGTGGTTAATGTCCTCACCTTGCATCTGCCGGGATCCCACATGGGCACCAGTTCATGTCCTGGCTGCTTCATTCCCTTCCAGCTCCCTGCTTGTGGCCTAGGAAAGCAGTGGAGGATGGCCCAGAGCCTTGGGACCCTGCACCCAAGTGGGAGACCTGGAGGGAGGAGGCTCCTGGCTCCTGGCTTTGGATCAGCTTGGTTCTGGCCATTGCAGCTCTTTGGGGAGTGAACCAGCAGAAGAAAGATCTTTCTCTCTGTTCTTCCTTCTCTATGTAAATCTGACTTTCCAGTAAAAATAAATGTTAAAAAAATATATACATTAAAAATTTCATTTCTTTTTATGATTCTATTTGTGGAGGTTAATACATTTCCTGTATGTCACAATGCAAATTTAGAAGCACAGTGCTGTTCTTCACCTTAGCCTTCCTCCTGCCCGTGTCTCCATTCTCCCGCCTTTTCTTTACTTTTTAAAAAAATTTACAATGGCATCTTTCAGTTCACTTTATAATCATTTTTGTTAGACATTAATAAAGGTACATTACAAAAGATAATTATTGAATTTTAATAAATCCTTGATTGCATTTGAGCAATCCAAATTTTTCTCCTTTGACAGGAAGGGTTTTAATGTCTTTCTGTTTCAAACTCTGCTTTTGATGACAACCTGCAAAATCTTCAAAGGCTAAAAATTAGTTTTGCACCAGTTAAACATCAGCATTTTAAAAATTTATGTGAAAGGCAGAGAGACAAAGACACATTTACTGCTGAGTGACTTCCCAAATGCCTACAATTGCTGAATCTATGCCAGGACAAGGAACCTGGAGCTCCACCTGGCCTTCTGGTGTGGGTGGCAGGGACCCCAGTACATCAGCCATCCCTGCTCACCTCCCACAGTGTGACTTAGAAGGAAGCTATGACTGAAGGCAGAGCTAGCCTCCAACCTTAGCACTCTGGCATGGAATTCTGGCATCCTGAGCTGTGTCTCAACTGCAGTGCCAAATGCCTGGCTCATGTACTTATCTTTGAGTAAAATATTTCAAACTGATTTTGAAAAAGTCAACACAAAATTATAAGGGACTCATTTAAAAAACAGTACAATTGTTATACACATAGGATGAATTATAAAATAGTTTCACAAAAGCTTTACACTTTTTAACATCCAGTTTATGAAGAGCAATAAAAAACTGTATTTCCATGCTGAAGTTCATTTTCATTAATATGATTTTAATCACAACAATTTTGTAGCTCAGTTATTTTCTGTGTACAAAAGGGAGGCAACACAGTGCCTGTTTTTATGGATGGAATCATAAGGTCATTTGGAGATAATAATGAATTATGTGTGTAATGCACTAATTACAAGAACAGTTCTGCTCCATGGATTTCTCAATAAAAGCATTGTTTTTGCCATACTGTGAACCACCAAAATTTGTCTTCATGTTATGTGTGCAGAAATAGTTTTTCATAATATGGGTGGTTTTTTTTCTATCAACAGTAAAAAAAAAATTCCTTAAACTTAACATCCCATGAATTGGTGAAAAATGATGAGAATCATTAATGGAATTTGGTTGATTAATTCTGTATCTGAAACATCTGGTAACACTGCATACCTTCTGTATGCAAAACTTTTTCTGCTAAAGAAACTGACACATTGTTAGCTACCATTTCTCTTTATACACAAATGAGAAAATGGAAATGAGAAGCTTAGTTTAAATGATTTTACTTTAAAAAGTTGCTCCCCAGCAGAAATTGTTTTTTTTATACATGTGTTTCCCACCTAAGCTTTAGTTTCTCATCTTCTTTGTTGAGCACTTCCTCTAAAAGTCCCGGAGACTTGCAATGCGTGGGACCCGTCCATGCACCAGCTGACAGGTGGCAGCGATGCTTGTGTCTGTACCAGCTGACAGGTGGCAGTAGCAGCAGCACTGGGTGCTCCTGTCCTGACAGCTGGGACTGCAGCAAGCTCTACCAGACCCTAGAGAGAGAAAAAATAGCCAATGGCGGTAGACTGATGTGACCGGGGGTGTGGAAAGTAGGGGTACTGGACCCAAGTTGCTAAAATCAGAACACACTTTGTTTTATCAGTAAACACTGGGCTGTGATCTAAAGAGGATTTGTCTGGAGAGATCAGAAAATGAGCTGAATTGCTACAGACCATCTTTTAGATTCAACCAAATACGAAAGTCATTATGACTTTTTTTTTTTTAAATTCATGCATTAAGTCATTGAGATTTGCCCAAGTGTTTGAGTGAGACCTTGGCTCACTGAATGTGTGTTTCACATGGAACACTGGACGATGGTAAAAGCTGAAAGTGCAAACAGGGAATCTCAGACCCATTATGCCTTTCCAAAAACACAACTATTAAGAATGATTTTTTTTGTTTGTTTGATAAGAAGAAAACACTGGCTCAAATGCTAAACCAGATTGGAAAATATCCTGTGGAAATGTTTATGATCTCAGGCAATAACAGCAGACATAATAAAATGGCTCCTTGCATGGGTGTGCAACTTATTGTCTTCATTTGGTCCTGGGACCTAGTAGTGGAGTTGTGCTTGGGGCACTATCATAGCAGTACAAATGAAAGTCTTGCATGAAAACTGCTCTCTGAGACTTGAGAAGAGACCATTCAAAGTCACCATTACTTAACAACTTGTGGGCAAAGGAGAGGTGATATGAAGGAAAAGAAGGAAGACCTGATTTATAGTCCTGATTTCTGTGGTGTAAATTCCTTGCTGTGGCTAATTTCATGTTTCAAGTTTGACAAGTCATCCAAGTTGGAGCTGGAATAGATGCTTAAAGCCAATGTACTACTACCACCAAACCACTACCTAAATTTGTGTCCAACATGCTAAATACTATTTTGGGGCAGGAGAGAACAAGGAGCAGCTGAATATACTTCTTACTGGCCTCTCTTTCCCCAGTCAGTTGCAGTGTAAGTGGGAAATTTTTCCATTCATATTGATTCACTTCCTCTGACGCACAGCCATGAAACTATGTCAGTTTACTCTACTTAGATCAACTATTTCCTTAGAAGAAAAATGTTTAATAAAAATATTCTTTAGTTTTTTTTCACCATTACACTATGTTCACAATATACATTGAGCCAAAGTTATCTAAACCTTAGGAATTTGCAAAACTCTGGTTCCAGTGTGCTCCCCATTCCTGGTCAACAGCAAGAGAAGAAGAAAAATTTGCAGGTGTTTTCCTTTAGCCTGTACTCTTTAATATTCTAGATCTGAAAATTATAACAAAAACTTGAACATTCTATGCAAATTTAAAGACTTAAAGTATTCAAAGCACAGAACACTTAAGTTTGTTATGTTCCAGATACCATAGTGAAGATTCAGGGACTGGAGGAAACCTCCAGTAATAAGCCCTTGATATATGTAGGTCTGTTTTTGCATATGAAAACAGAAAACTTATATTTTATGCATCAATTATAGATATTGTTCTGCAACATTTCCTCATAAAGCAGGATGTGCCTTATGTTAATTTTCCATGAATATTTCAATATGATTTGGCAAAGGGAGGAAAAATATGACCCACGTAAAAAAAATAAAAACACCTCAACCCTGGGGTTGCCACATTCTTCAGTGGTTTCCTTAATTACAGATTTATGAAGTGAGGCCTTCCCAGGCAGAGCAGAAATTGAATATACCCATCAGGAAGGAAAGACTCCTAGCAACCATGGAACACCGAGAGTAAATAAATTGATACAAGGCTCCCAGCACCGAAACAGAAAGGAATTCATGGTTCCATCTGATGGAACCATGAAGGCTCGACATTCCCTCTGAAAAAATGAAGGGAAGTGAAATCAGCAGAAGTGAGCAAGTCATGAAGCACCAGTGGACGTTTATTGATGGGTATTGTGGGGACGCACTCGGTCATGGAGATAAGAAAAGCATTGAAGGAGTATTGCGGGCACTGTTCCTGACCCTCACAATTCAGGAATTGTCCACCCTCTGTTGTAGTGTTCATTTCTCTCTCCCATTCTCAGGGTAGTTTGATAGCACTCCTTTTGCACGTGTAAAGTTGTGCCAGTTCTGTGTAGAAGGGAAGCTTCTGACAGTCTTGGATATGCATGGAGAAATGCTTCATTGTAAGGGCTTTTATGTTGTTACAGCTGGGTTGAGACTATGTGGTTCATCTGCTTTGCATCTTGATCCTGTGAAAGGATTCTTTTTTCAAATGTCAGAAATCTTTGCTGTTAGCAGAACCTGCCCCTCTCAATACTTTTTCCCTCACTGTGTTTCCCTGAGCAGAAGGGAAGGCTGATGTTTAACACCCTTTCGACCTCCCCTGTTGAACATCTGTAATTTCTTGCTCGGAGATGGTCAGAAAGGAGCCATCTTTGTAATACCTTCCTCCTCCCTTCCTGCCCAGCTGAGCAGCCACTTTCTTTGGGATTATTTGCAATTTTAATGGTGTGGGGGAGCACATCTTTCAACCTATACAGCCTGTAAGGCCACTTTAGAGGCAATGTAAGAAGTGATTACTAACTCAGAGGTGCTATTTTCCTGTTTCTGGAAGGTCACTTTTGCAATACAACAGCATCAAAATGCTTAAAGGTAAGGTAAGGGAAATGTTGAATATGTAACAGATGGGACTCAGAAACATGCACTTCATTGGAAGCACAGAGATTTATAAACCGTTCAGGCTCCTTACTCTTTGAGATGATGCCACAGAGGGATTGGAGCAAGCGTGTCAGCAAGACAGGGATCAGACCTGGGGCGGTAGAAGCAGCAGAAGCAGAGCCTAAGTCTTGAATGGGTTCAGTTTCTTGCAGCACATTTTACTAACCCCAGGTCGCTTCTCCAGTTGAGTGATGGAGCTCATTGCAGAAAACTTCAGACTTTTTTTCTGCACCAGAATATCCTAAAGCAAGTTCAGCTCCATTACCTTCCCCTGAAAAAGAAACCGAGCCAAGTGATTGTTCGATGGTCCTGGAAAAGAAAGAATTGTTCCATTTGAAGTTGCCACTTGAGCCTTAAAACCTAGGCTTCCTAGGTTTGTCCTAGGTTTTGCCTGTGCACTCTCCTCCCTGGCTGGGGAGAGGAAGGCATTAGGTAGGTGCTCATTAGACTAATGTGCGAGTAGATAGACTCCACTGCTCATTGGTGAATTATATCAGTTCTCTTAGGTTCTGCCATGTTGCAGTTTTTCTTTCTTGTTCTTTTTGTGCTAAGTAGTCTGGAATTCTGAAATTTTACAAATGAAAGCTCATGACTTAAACTTTTGAAGCTTTCTTTTCTGTCTAACTTGATAATCCATGATATAAACAGCTCTCTCACTCCTCGTTGTTGGAATTCCCCGTCAACTGCCCTGGTGTTGAATGAGTTGTCTTTCTCGTACCGAGTTCTTACCACACTGGCATTGCTCCCCTCTTACTGATAAGGATGCGGAAGGTCACAGAGCCTTGTTCAATGGAGCCAAGATTTGGAAACCTCTGAACAACAGGATAATGCAGGAAAGCTAATAAAGCTTGAGTTTATAATTGAACCTCATATATTTCCTTCCTAAAAAAAAAATCTTTTCCTGTACCTTTTCCTCCCTAAACTGGGGAAGGCTTCTGTGGTTGCACGTATTCTGTTTAGAGGAGCGTATAACTGGCCATGGTGATTACTTGATCATTTCTAATTTAAGCAAGCATGCTTTACCAACATAGGCCACTGGAAATAAGAAAAAGAAAACCTTTCCAAAAAAAGTTCCAAAAAAACTTTCAAAAAGTTGAAACAAAGAGAATATATGATATTCAATATAAAACCAGATCATGAAGTGGAAAAATTGCCTTTGTTTGGGTGATTCACCACTTTGTGTGAATTTGTCATCGTAGGACTGCAACTGTCGTCACAGGCAGGCACAAGTTAATAAAAGGTGAACTTTCATATGACGCTGCATATGTTATTCTACCACTTGAAAAATCTAAACTTTCTAGATTTTTCCCCATGAATTCGCTTTAATCCATCCTGTTCCCTCGTGGTTTTCCTGATTTGGGGATTGATAAGCACTGCATATCAATTGCCATTTGTAGATGTGGCAGATGTGATTATAATGGTCTCTGTGAATTAGTTCCAAATGTTCTACTTAAAAAGCCAATTGTGATTCTGGAAACTAACTGTATAGGAGAAGAATACAAGATTTGTGATGAATAAGGCCTAGCCCCTTTGGGAAAAGGTGTCTACTGGATTTAGTTAACATTTTCCTTAAAACTCAGGGAGAAGAAGTAACACTCAATAAAGCAGGCAGATGCACCTGGATAGGCTGGAGCTAATGAAAGAGGAAGCGACAGAAATGGGCTCAGTGATGTTGTTCAGAATCAAGGCAAATGAGAAAAGTATCCAGGAATGATGCTCAATAAAAATGGGTAAATGTGTTGGGAGAAATGGTTATGACATGGGAAGTAACATTTATTACCTTATTTTATTTCCAAACCTAGGCCTATAACATCTGGGAGTGTGAGAATTCTGTCCCAATAGGACCCTAGTTTTCCTCTTTGTCAAAACAAGTCAAATGTGTCGTCAACATCACCATTTGCTTAGTCACATTGGCTCAATTGCTGAAAGCTGTCTTTCAATCATTATTCTCTTTTATGTATATTCTAAAAACTAGCACTGGTTTAGCATTTATTATATGGAAGATACTATGGTAAAGAGTTTGCATGAATTGTGCAATTTCATCTTTAGGAAAACTCTTGGAGTAAGTGATGTTACTCCATTTCACAGATAGGGAAACACAAAGTTTGGAGGACAAAGCTCTCAGTGACTTGGCCAACTCCTGATAGCTAACATCAACCAGTTCTTTGCATCCTGGTATACTTTCATGAGGCCTGGCATGCTCTTCCTTAGTGTAATCTCTCTCAGTTCTTCCTTTGTTCATTGTCTCCAGTTCATGTGACTAGAGTCATTCTGACTAGTGTTCTTACATTCAGTCTGAGCAGTAGATTCTGGACCTGCAGCTGAAACTACTTCTATCATTGAACACACTGGCATGGTCAAAGCCCCTTTTAAGCACCCTGATATGTATATTCTTTAATCAGACTTTCATAAATTTTTTGCATTATTACTTTTATTTAACTTTTTTTGGTGACAGTGATTGCACATGTGTGTGGCACACAGTGACACATTTTGACATATGTATAGAATGTGTGCTGGTTGAGTTAGGGTAATCAACCTTTTCCCTTCTTTGATACTACTTTCTGGTTGGAGTCCTAGAGCTCCTTTCCTCCACTTTATCATAGGAAACCCAATAGGTTATTGTGAACTATAGTTACCCGACTAAGCTGCGTAATAAGCTGCATAACACCACTTATTCATTTGATCTAATTCTGAGTTAGTAACTGTTTCTTAAACTGTATCCCCCACACTCCCCTGCATCGAGTAATTACTGTTCCGTTGTTCAGGTTGAGTTCTTTTTAGCTTCTGCATGTGAGACAGAGCAAGTGGTATTTGTCTTTTTGTGTCTGATTCTGTTGGATGTTCTCCAGGCCCATCCATTTTGCTGCAAATGACAGGATTTCATTCTTTTTATGGCTAAATAATAATCCATTGTGTATATATGCTCTATATTCTTTACCCACTCATCTGATGATGGGTGCTTTAGTTGATTACATATGGCTATTGTGAATGATGCAATAATAAACATAGGAAGGTATGTCTTTGATACTATTTTTAAAATTTTTATTCCTAGTAGGATTAACAAATCATGGAAACTTATTTCTAGTTTTTTCAAGGATCTATATCCTGTTCTCCAAAGTGGCTGTACTGATCTGCATTTCCATTAACAATATATAGGGCCCTGCACGGTAGCCTAGTGGGTAAATCCTAGCCTTGCATGTGCCAGGATCCCATATGAGCACTGATTTGTATCCCACCTGCCCTGTTTCCCATCCAACTCCCTGCTTGTGGCCCAGGCAGGCACTTGAGGATGGCCCAGAGCCTTGGGACCCTGCACCCACATGGGAGACCCAGAAGAAGCTCCTGGCTCCTGGCTTTGGATCAGCTTAGCTCCAGCCATTTTGTCCACTTGGAGAGTGATCCAGTGGATAGAAGATATTTCTCTCAGTCTCTTCTTCTCTCTGTATATCTGCCTTTCCAATAAAAATAAATATCTAAAATAGTACATAAGAGCTCCCTTTTCTCCAAATTCTTACCAGCATTCATTATTTTCTTCTTCTTTTGTGATAGCCATTCTAACAGGGGCTAGTGGTATCTCATTTTGGTTTGGGTTTTCATTTCTCTGATGCCTAGTGAAGTTGAGCAGTTTTTCATGGATTTATTCACCACTGACGGATTTATTCACCACTGACAGATTTTTGAAGACTGTCTGTTCAGGTTCTTTGCTCATTTCTTGATTGTTTTTTGTTAATTTTTTTCAGTTTCTTACACTTTCTGGATGTTATTTCTCAGAGAAGTAGTTTGCAATTATTGTCTCCCATTTTGTCAAACATCTCTTCACTGTAACGATTGGTTCCTTTGCTCTGCAGAAACTTCTGCAGAAACTTCTAAGTGTGACACAATACCACTTGTCTGGTTTTGCCTTCATTCCCTGTGCTTTTGGAGACTTGCTCAAAAAATCATTGCCTGCACCAACGTCTTGAACTGTATGAAGTCTTATGATTAGGACTTTGATCTAACTTGAGATGGTCTTGCCTATAATGACAGATGTGGATTTAATTTCCTTTTCTTTACAAATGCATATTCAGTTTTGCCAACATCATTTGTTGATAAGAATGCTTTCTGTGATGTTTGTTCTCAGCACTTTTATCAAAGATCAGTTGACTGTTTCTAATATTAAACATCTAAAATGTCAATGCATTATTATTCTTGCTTTCGGCATTCCAATACATCTTTATTGCTTACGGGACACACTTCAGATGTAAGGAAATGCATGTTAGCATATGTTGAATGCTGTTGCTGATAACAGCTTTTCCAGCACCCATGTTCATCTTGCTCAAGGCAGAATATGCGTAATCTGTTTTTGGAAGTGAAGTTGTTTATTGATTTTCTGAATTGAGGTCTTTTGCTAGGGAGATGATCAGCCAACAAGTATTTTCAAGGATTGTGACAAATGGAGTCAGTCTATTTTCTGTCATTTGGGAAAGAAGTATGTAGATGGATTTTTTCTGAGAGGATAAGAAATGTGACAATATTTGTATAAATGTGAATTTTCAGTACAAGAGTCTTTTAATAACCAAAGGGATAGGATGACCGAGTCTGTGGATTCCAGTCTTGTGCTCTATTTCCCTGGTCATCCCTGTCACTACCCATAGATTCATGGACAAAAGAGCCATGGTTGGAAGGTGTATTTTACTCCTCAAGATTGACTTATGCGCTGCAGTTGTTGAGTGCCTGATCTGCCATCAGCCAGCTGACACTAAGTCCTCAGTATGTGTGCTTATCTGATGGGAGTCTACCTGATGTCATGCTGATTCCATTAGGCCACTTCCGTCATGGAAGGGCACATTTTGTCCTTACTGGATAAGATAATATTTTGGAATATTCCACTATGTAAAGACCGACTGAGGAGCTGGCCAAGGACAAAGGCAGTACAAAGTGGGTAGTAGAAGAAAATAGTTATAATACAATAATTGCTATGAGTATTCCTCATTTTATTATGAATATGTCTATAAGTTTATGTGTATTGGTATAACCTAGTTGTTTTACTCCCTCTCTATTCTTTTAACATGAGATAGTGTGATTTATTTTAGTAGTATTAATTTTACATCATGCTGTTTAAATTAAAGGATATCAAGAAAGATAGTAATGGGTCAGCATTGTGGCATAGCAGGCAAAGCCTCTGTCTATGATGTTTGTATCCCAAATGGGCACCGATTCAGGTCTTAGCTATCCACTTCTGATCTAGCTCCTTGCTAATGTTCCTTGGGAAGTAGCAGAAGATGGTCCAAGTGGTTGGGCTCCTGTACCCACCTGGGAGACCCAGAAAAAGCTTTGGGCTCCTTGGTATGACCTGGCTGTTATGGCCATTTGAGGAGTGAACCAACTGATGGAAGATTCTTTCTCCCCCTTTCTGTATAACTCTGCCTTTTAAGTAAATTAAAAAAATATATTGAAAAAAGAAGAGTAATACTACTCAAGGATGTTTTCTTCTGGGTAAAGAAATGGTGTTAAGGGAGACATGGAAGCCTGTGTAACATGTTAGGTGTGAGTATGACCTTATCATTGTCTTTAATTCAAGATTAAGCATGGTGTAAAGAGGTTGTATGGATTTCAAGTGGACAGGGGGTGGACTGGTGACTAATTTTGTATGTCCACCTGACTGGGTGTAGTACTGAGATATTTGTGGGTGAGCTGTGAGGATGCTTCTGGGTGAGGTTAACATGTGAATCTGGAGAACACACAGAGTAGATTGCTCTCCTAAATATGCATGGCTCTAGTCAAGCCATCGGATATTTGAGCAGATCAAATGGTGAGAGAAGGGAGGTTTCACTTTCTCAGCCTATTTGCAAGCTGGGACCCTGGTCTTCTACAACTTAGCTGGGTCACCCATCAGCATTTCTAGTTCGCAAGCCTTTGGACTCAGGCTGTCACCACACAGCTGGCTTTCTTGGGTCTCCAATTTGCAAGTGGTAGCTGATGGGACCTCTCAGCCACCATGGTTATGTGACTCAATTCCTTATAATAGTCTGTCTGTCTCTCTTCCAAAGTATATAGGCTTGGAATGTGAATTGATGAGACTAGTTAGAAAAACTAATTGATCAGATTGTATACCAAAGAGGTAGAACCAGTTGATGGGAGAATTTCTCTTCAGGGTTATGTATTGATTTGGACTTGAGGTTAACAAGAAGTACATCAAATCAAGAATATTCCCACTGAGAGCAAAATCTTAACTTGTTTTCAGAATGATATCTGTTATTTCTTAAAGAAGTGTGGGCAGGATTCTTAGTCTGGTGGTAGATGTATCCTTCAGCTCCATTTCTTGCCCTAAACCCTAGTTCCATGGCCAAGGGAGGAACTGGGCCTCATTTTCCTCATAGATTTTTAATATTCTAGAGGACCTGTTTGCTCAATACCATTCTTGACAAATTAACAATAGCTTCCCTGCCCTTTGTGCTAAAATGCCAGAGAAGTCCAGGTTTTCCTTAACAAGCAGAGTGAGAAAGAGACCACCTAGCAGTTGTACTCTAAGAAGATCAGCTTATGGCCCCACTAAGATACAAGGTAGCCTAGTTTGGAACCCTCCTATTTGAGGCTAGCCTACTTACAGGCTCCTTGGAAGGTCTCCCTTGACATACTGGTTAGGAGGTTCCATGGCCACTGGTCTCAGCAGAGTCATTGAAGGTACTGCGTGCCAAGTTTGTCTGTTCTTGTCTGTCACACATAGAATCCTTTTGTCATTTTTTTTTTTGCAGTGTAACTTTTCTGCTATTAAGCTATATTGGGGCTCAGTCATGTATATATAATATTAGAGTAATGATCATAAGTCCTATATAATTAATGGATACCTAGATATATCATAATTGCCATATGTTATTTTTATTTTTCCAGTTATATTTCCTTTTTAAAGCTAGTTATTAATAGATATTTTTGCAATTTTTTACCTAAACTCTAAATTCTCCCTCCCACTTTCTGGCTCACTTTGCCCTTTCTCTCTCCATTTTTTTCCCTTGTATACTTCTATTTTTATTTCTCTTATGCCCCATAAATTTATTTCTTGTTATTTTTTCAAATATTTATTCAGTTTTATTGGAAAGGCAGATTTACAGAGAGGAGAGACTGAGAGTAAGATCTTCCATCCATTGGTTCACTCCCCAAGTGGCTGCAGCAGCCAGAGGAGAGTCAATCTGAGGCCAGGAAGGAGCCTCTTCCAGGTCTCCCATATGGGTACAGGGTCCCAAGGACTTTAGTTATTCTTTTTTACCCTCCCAGGCCCCAGTCAGGGAGCTTGACTGGCAATGGACCAACTGGGTCATAGACCGATGCTCACATGGGATTTTGGTACTTGTAGGTGGAAGGTTAGTCTGTTGAGCCACAGCACCAGCCCAATATCCCCATAAATTTATAGAGAACAAAAAGTTCATCTCTGCCATAATCATTGCAGAGCCTCATACAGGGTCCAGATTGGTAAAAGTGACGATATTTGACCTAGTCCCATGAATTTTAGTGAGCCCACAGGTGTAAGTCTAGGGATCTTAGAAGGAGTTGCCCTTCTACCTAGTACGACTTCTCCATGTCTTGTAGGTAGGTCTAGAAGTGCATGGCAGGGACATCAGGGATACATGAAGAAGAGCCTTAAGGTCCAGTTGAGAAATAAATAAAAAGGCTCTGGCCTCACTTGTGGGATGGTGACTATAACCTTTGACTTCATTACAAGTTACTGTAAAAATTTAAAGTACATGAAATGATAAAGGAACATGCAGAAGAGGGAACTTTTATTTCATGAAGAAAAGTTAGACAATTGCAAGAATGCATAATTGAAAACTTAAGAGTAATATTAGAGAAAAAATTAAGAAAGAAGGTAAAAATATAAGAGAACTAAACTCTAAATAAAGGTTAATGGTTAAACATTAAAAAAATAATAAAAAGACAAAGTGGATGGGATTTAAAATAAATGAGAAAAGGCTAAGAGCCAATGAGATAAAAGGTTAGAGTCATGAAAGTAAAAGGCATAAAAGATTAAGATACATAGGACAAAATGAAAAGGTTCAAGTATAAAAGTAGGTGAGTTTTAAAATTTAAATGCAGGAAATAACATGCTCAAAGTTAACAAGCATATGGATGAGAAGGATTTGAAGGAGAATAATGAAAAACAAAACAAAACCAACAGTGTGAGTGTTAGACAAGTAGCTGAGCCAACAGAGATGAATTATACAGGACCTCAGGAGTTGGCTACATGAAACAAGTACCCCATGGGAGAGGTGGTCTTGGCATGGGATTAGGGGCATTGTTGTACCATGGTCTCTTTGAAATGTTTTTTTCTTAAAAGATTCATTTTTTTTAAATTGGAAAGACAGAGGAAGAGATTTTCTATTTTCTGGTTAATTCCCCCAAAAGCCACAATGGCTGGAGCTGAGTTGCTCTTAAACCAGGAATCAGGAGTTTCTTCTGGGTCTTCCACATGGTGCAGGCTCCCAAGGGCTTGGGCCATCTGCCGTGTTCCCAGGCAATTAACAGGGAGCTGGCTCAGAAGTGGAGTAATTGAGACTCAAATCAGTACAGTGCCACAAATGTAGCTTAATCTATACTGCAGTGCTGGTCCTGGAGTTTGATTTCTTTTTTTTTTAATGCCGAAAGTGGAGAAGATAAATAAAACTTGTCTACAGCAGTGGGTGCTTGGCTTAGCAGTTACCATGTCTACACACCACATCAGATTTCTGGGTTAGAGCCCTGGCTCTGCTTTTGATTCCCAGCTTGCTGC
The DNA here is from genome assembly GCF_030435755.1 of Ochotona princeps. NCBI lineage: Eukaryota > Metazoa > Chordata > Mammalia > Lagomorpha > Ochotonidae > Ochotona > Ochotona princeps. The sequence continues at coordinate 28,018,725 of NC_080844.1, forward strand.
TAATGTGTCCCATGAAAGGCACTGAGTGATTGCTCAGTACTGTGGCATGGTGGATAAAGCTGCAGCCTCTGTTTTTGGCATCCCATGTGGACACAGATCTGAGCCAGGGCCATTCCACTTCTGATCCAGCTCTGTACTAAAGGCCTGGGAAGGCAGCAAAGGATGACCCAAGTGCTTTGGCCCTTGCACTCACATGCAAGACCTGAAGAAGCCCTTGGTTTTGACCTGGCCCAGACATGATCACAGGGGCCATTTGGGTAGTGAATGAGCAGATGTCTCCCCTCCCCCACTATTATAAAAATAATTTGTTATGTATAATATTTACTATACATTAATTATCATGTAAAATTTATTATACATTTAGTATTTACTGTATGTAATAGTCATTATTAAAGAAACTAGTTTACTTGAAAGGCAGAGTTACAGAAAACAGGAGAAACACAGAGAGATGCCTTCTATCACTGGCTTACTCTCCAAATGGCTGCAATAACCAGGGCAAAATGAAGCCAACAGCTAGAGACTTTGAGTCACCCATGTGGGTGGCAGGGGCACAAATGTTTGGACCATCTTGTGCTTCTTTCCTAAGCACATCAGCAGGAAACTGGATCAGAAATTTGAGTAGCCAGGACATGAACTGGTGCCCCTATGGGATATCAGCATGGGAGGCAGCAGCTTAACCCACTGTACTACAGTGCCAAATCCTATTGTAGAGAAACAACAGTTTGTTTCTGTTTTTGTTTTTGCTTTTTTGGCTTCTTTGTTTTCTTTAAAACAGGACCTCTGGAAGCCCAAGGGCATCACCTTTGGTGCTATTGGGAGACCCTGGAAACCAAGAACAGAGGTAACATGAAAGGCAATTTAGTTAATCAATCATTAACTCAAATTTGGGCTTATTGCAGTGTAAAGAGAAAACCCACTGGAATGCACACTGTGACCGCTTAATTAATAGAAGCTCACTGACTGATAGTCTGAAGTGAATTCCATTTCCATAGAACTGTAATCCCACTCAGTCCCTTGACTAATTTTTCTTTTGACTTAATGTGTTGCTGTTTGCTACAGTGTTTTTTCAAATTGAAAATAGGTTCGATATTCCATCTCCACCTCTTCCATTGACTCTAACTTCTGCACAGCTCTAATTTATCCATTTTCCATCTAATGCTGTCCTATCTAGTATCCTCCAATATTTGCATATCCAAAGCACACTTTTTTTCTGTTTCCTTCCCTTTGAAATAGCACAAGCATTCTTTGACAAACTGTGTGTTTTAGTTTTACATTTGGAAAGGATCTCCCTGTAGCTTAATTCTCCTGCATGCAGGGCACAACAATTTTATCCTCTCCTGAGCTCTAATTTCTCATTTCATCCCATTTTCTGAAGAAAAACTGGGGTCACTGGTTAATGCTGGATTTAAAACAGCCCTGGCTGTGCACAGAGTTGTTAGGGAGAATTGCATGTGTCTTTCCAGAGTCTGTTTCTGATTGCCCCCTTCCTCTGTCTGTTTTCAGTTTCTGTATGTGTGTTGAGCTAGCTCACCATCTTCCCAGGGTGCCCTAGAGGAACTGCTCTCTGCAACTTGCCTTTTATTCCACAAACATCCAACTCTCTTACATCTGTCAAAGGATTTATGCCCCATGTCACAAACATTCATTGCTACATGCCAATAAGATAAATACCTTCGACTATGATGCCTCTAGAAAATGTGTACTTTTTTTTAAAAAAAGATGTATTTATTTTTATTGGAAAGGCAGATTTACAGAGAGGAGAGACAGAATTATCTTCCATCTGCTGGTTCACTCCCAAGATGGCTACAATAGCCGAAGCTGAGCCGATCTGAAGCCAGGAGCTTCTTTTAGGTTTCCCACATGAATGTAAGGTCCACAGGCTTTGGGCTCTCCTCTGCTGTTTTCTCAGACCACAAGCAGGGAGCTGGATGGGAAGTAGAGCAACTGGTACATGAACCGGCGCCCATATGAAATGCTGGTGGTTGTAGGTAGAGGATTAGCCAGTTAATCCTTTGAATCAGCCCTAAACCATGTACTTTTTAAAAAATATATTTATTTTTATTGCAAAGTCAGATATACAGAGAAGAGGAGAGACAGAGAGGAAGATCTTCCGTCCACATATTCACTCCACAAGTGATCTCAATGGCTGGTGCTGGGCCGATCTGAAGCCAGGAGCCAGGAACCTCCTCCAAGTTTCCCACACAGGTGCAGGGTCCCAAGGCTTTGGATCTTCCTCGACTGCTTTCCCAGGCCACAGGCAGGGAACTGGATGGAAAGTGGGGCCTCTGGGATTAGAACTGGTGCCCATTTGGGATCCTGGTTGCACTTAAGGCAAGGACTTTAACTGTTAGGCCACCATGTCAGGCCCCAAACCATGTACTTTTAATAAGGGTCTTTTATAGTATTAATTGAATGACTACCTTATGGTGGGAATTTCAGGTCTGATGATGCAGTGGTCAGTGGAATGCACTGAATCTTTGGATATTTCTATGAACTTCTCTTTCTCTGTGGATTGACCTTACTCTCCAATGTCTGTACTATGTCCTTGCTAGGAATGGGTCCAAAGAGCCTGTAACGGTTTCATCTGCCATGGTTTTGTTTGTAACAACAGAGTGGGAAGTTTAGTCAAGCTGGTCTGATCAGATTCTCTGTCTACAAATTTGGAGCTGAAGTCTAAATGACCGAGGAACTGAGAAAGCTAGTTGAAAGGGAGACAATGCAGTGATGGAAAGAGAGGGCCAGAATGAAGGCAGAAGCAGAGTCTTGTGGGTTCATTCTCTCTCACAAGCCTGTGAGCTGTACTTGAAGAAGGACAGGACGTGTTTGGGACATGGGTCTTGGGACTTGCCCCTCCCTTTCCCATTTTGAAACATATGACTTGGTGATGACTCCGTGTCTAGAAATATTACATGGAGTGAATATTGCATTGATGAGTTTTCTTTATATTTCTCAGAAAAATAATGGCCCATATCTGTCTATGAGGGAGAAAGGTAGCTCTGCTGCCTAAAAAACTCAGAGGGCTTAAGTTGGTCTTGAGAGAAATGTCTGCAAAACAAGTGAGAATTTTGTATGGAAAGGAGGGTTTCTCTGCTTGGAGTAATTGGGCAACGCACATGTGATAAGCAACAGATTGTTCATTTCTTGGGGGTTCCTTTTTGTCTGTGAACAGCCTTAAATATGCCCTGCTTCTTAATGCAAACAATAGTTTTTTTTTTCAAAAATGTGTCTTTTTATATGAGGAAAGTTAGACACTGGTTAAAATGTATTGAGTGTTGTTACACGCTTTGCATTGTCTTCTTTAAATTTCACAGGGCCCTACGAGATGGTTTGCTTTATCATGATTGGCCCTCTGAATTCATGCGTTCTGATAGGTCATTGGCAAAAATTGAACAAGCTCAGACTTTTTTTGGTCATTATTTCTGAAAAAAATATATAGCATAACCAGTATTTACATAGCTCATGTACTAGATACTGCAAATAATCTAGAGGTTGTTTAAAGTATTTGGGAACATGTGATAGACTATATGCAAGCATGTTATTTTATGTAACGGATTTAAGCATTTGAGAATTTGGGTTTTCTAGCCCTGGAACCAATTCTCCACTGAGAAATGATACTGCAGGATGACTGTATTTTCATTTCACAGATGTGAAAAGTAAGGAGTGAATACTGAAGCCATTTACACAAACCACATACCTGGCAACCTTTATGAGGCTCGGGCACAGCCTTGGGTGGTATGGCTGTGGATGCCAGATGCCAGGCTTCTTGCTACCACTTAGTAGGCCTTCCCTCCTGAGATCTGTTGGGAGACACCATGGCCTTACAGAAGAGGAGTGGCCTGCCATAATCTGCTGCTACTGTTGTTTCATGTGCTACGGGCAGTTGTCTCACTAGTTAGAGGGCAGTCTGTGTCAGAATCTGAAAGAAGGATACTATGCAAGCATTAGACTATGAACAAACCACCATTTTCCCCTAAATCTTGGCAACGTAATTACCTTGCCTCTGCTCTCTGTTAAAGAGGCCAATGATAACCAGAATTGTACTGCTGGCTGTCAGGACATGCAGTGAGAGCAGCACTTCATAACTTTCATTATTATTTCAAAGGAGTTTGTGTTTATTTGAAAGGCAGAGTTACATAGAGGGTGGGAGAGACAGAGACACAGAGAGATCTTCCATCCACTCCATTTACTGAATGGCCACAACAGCTGGAGCTGTGCAGACTGAAGCCTGGAGTCGGGAGCTGCTTCTGGTCTCCCGTGTGGCTGTCAAGGGATAGAGCACTTGGTTCATCCTCTACTCCTTTCCCAGGCGCATTCAGCGTGGAGTTGATTCAGAAACGGAGCAATAGGTCTTGAATCAATGTTCATATGAAATGCCAGCATCACAGGAATCAACTTAACCTGCTGTACCATAATGCTGTGCCCTATTATTGATTCTTTCATTGGCGATTCTTAGTTCTCAGGGCAAGATTTTCTCAGAGATATGGAGTCAGCTTATTTAGGAACTTGGAACTCACATGAATTTTCTGTTTGCTTAATTCCACTGCCAATTTTTGTTTCCTGCTACTAAAGAGAGAGAATTAGGAGCTAGAGACTGGATGAGGGACATATTTCTACTTCCAGTTGGGTGGTTTATCAGGTAAATGGCTACAGAACGCAGATGCAGTTCTTGAAAACAAGCATCAAGAAATTTCTCTTTTTTGAATCAAAACAGGACCAGAGAGGATCAGTATGGAGAGTTGGGTATTTTGTTTTTGATACAAGTGATGACACTGTATTTTCTAGGTGCATATTGGGAATAGGACTTATCTGTGAAAGCTTCCTCACTTCTGGCTCCTCTCCGCAGAAACAGTTATTACAGACTAAGCACAATCACACTAGCCTCTTAAAAAATAGAATAATGACATTTTCATAGCAAGTGTTGATGGAAGGAAGTGCGGAGATGTTGATGGGTTGAAATCCAGGGGTTTTCAAAGACTCAGAGAAAGGCCATTCACCTCTTAAAAAGTGACAGTTTTGAAAACAAGCCAATTTTAGCATTTGTCGTCTTGTGTTAACAGTGTGCCCTTTTGTAGTTACTGATATCTGTCAGAGGAAATGCCAGCAGTAAGGAGCTGGCTTGCAGGCTCTGCAGAGGAGGTGCCAGCCTTGCTGTTTAAGTCTGTGTATGTTTGATGTCTTGCTGGAGGCACATGTGGTTGGAAGGGCTGGAACATCGTGGTGCAGTCTTCGTCCTGGCTATGCCCTGAAGAACTGAATGTTCTGGTCCACTGGTGCTCAGGCCTCTTCATCGGTGACATGATTGGTTTGGACAAGATTAACATTAAGGTTCTTTTTTGTTTGAAGATTCTATGACTCTAATTTCTGAATTTCTGTACTAACATTTCCCCCCTACGTTTGTTTTTACTAATCCAACAAGCAATAATTGGCTCCTTTAAAACTCCTTGCCTGTATATACTTACCAGGGTACATGGCATTTTGGAAGCTTCTATTAACAGTAGTTGCTCTAAATCTTCCTTGATTGGTGGTGAGAAGGGCTCTGGCAGAGGTTAGACCCACGTCTTTTCATCTTGTCTCCTAAGCCTGTGCCCTTGTGACCAGGTCACCTGTGAGCCAGCTGCTCTGAGGTGCTTCTTGAGCTGTATCTGTGTTTAAAAGGAATCCATTAATGGTTCAAGATGGTTAATATTAAAATTATAATTTTGTGAAATAACAACACAAATTATGGCATCCTGAGGTCTGTGATGGTCAGTTTTATGCATCACCTGGACTGTGTTGTCCTTTTTCATGATTAAACCAAACAGTAACAGTATTGTTGTGGAGGTTCTTAGTAGATGTGATTAGTGATCATAATCAGTGAATTTTTTTAAAAAAAGGGATTATCCTGGCTAATGTGTATGAACCTGTTTGAAGGCTCCAACACCAGAACTATAGTTTCCTACAAGATAGCCAGTTATGGCTGCAAGTTGGGGCTGTGAGATTCTGACAAGTGTTTGCAGGGATGCAAAGACCCTTCTTGTCTGGGTCCTTCCTTGTACAAATGTAGCTCTGGACGGTTGTGCCTGACTTCTTGGAATAGACGAAGGTACCTTACAGAATCGAATGTTAATTTTTCTCCATCTTGGCATTATTGCCATTTTGAAATAATGCCACACTGTGGGAGGCCATCCTGTATGTCACAGAATGCTCAGAAGCATGTCTGCTCTCCCCTGGCTCCTAAAAGACGGTAGTGTCACTTGGTTGGAACACCCTAAAGTGTACCCAGACATTGTCAAGTATCTTTGGAGGGCAAAGTAGGTGTTGGTAAAGAACCACTGGTTTTAGGGAAGCCCACTGAATGTACATATGAAGTCAGAATTGCTACCATGTAAGGGGCTTTTCAGACTTCTCTGAAGTCTACAAAGATCCCAGGTTAAGAACCTGTGTTGGATTCAGTGTTTGACAACTCTTCCATATTACTATTTAGAATATTTTTATGAAATTTTCTGGCATGTACATCCTGTTCCAAATTCAAATGGAAGTTCTTTGAACAGAAGGGAACATATGGATGCGTAGCACAGTACGTGCCTTTTGGAGCTCCCAGTAAACACTGGTGGATGGACTCAAAGTGCAGCGGAGACTCCCTGAATACAAACTTCCTTATCTGGACAGCAGTGTAGTGGGGCATTCAGAGCACCTACTGCCTTCCTTAACCCCATTAAAGAGAGCAGCATTGCTCCTCATTAGCTGTGTGAACACTGGGTTGGGTTAAATAAACTCGAAGCCTTAAGCTCACCTCCCTGAAGTGAGGAAATTATTGAGTTGTTTGGGACCTAAACTTAGATACTTAGGTCAAACATCTAGCACAAAACATCTTAACTATATTAGCCATTATTATTCCTTTATTCCACCTAGTACAAGCTCTGGTGTCAGAGGTCATGGCCAGTCTGAAATCAGAGGACAGCTTAAGGCACCGAGGCAGGCATCTGAGAGCTTTACTGCAAGAGAGGAGCGGAGGTTGAGTCGAGAACGCAGCCACTGAGGCCACTTTTTTGGACTATACAGTATCTCCACCTACAAAGGTGCTCATGTGGTGTGTGTGTGTGTGCACGCGCACGCCTGCATGCAGAGGGTACAATTGGCTTTTGAGTCTCTCTCACCTGGTCCAGAATGGCTACAATGACTGACACTGGTTTCTTGGGGGCATCTGAACAGCAGGAAGCAAATCTTGCGTATTTTCAGGAGCAGTAAGTATACAGCACATCCCCCTGCAGCATAACTAGAAAACCAAAGAATTTGTGCTGGGAAATAAAACAGGGAGCCACTTGTTTAAAACACATGCGAACAGCTGTTTGACGAAGGTCCCCTTGAGGGGGTGGGGAACTGGGGCACTGTAGGAGGAACAACTCTGCACCCCCTTGTAAAGGGGTAGCTTCTGACAGCATGTGCTAATCTACTCATGGTTCCTTCTGCCACTGCTGCTCGGAAATGAGTTCCCTGCCCAATTAGGCAGGCTCTGTGGAGATGGCTTTCATCAAGTCTTGTGGAGAGGAAAAATAACTGAAATGTGCCTTCACTTCTACTTGGAGGCTCGCATTTATCTGTCAGGAGGCAGTGTTTGTCTTTACCCCTATGTTGGCAGGTGAATGCTAGAATCAACAGGTGATGTTTCCCCAACCACTGCTCAGTTCAACACTGTCATTATTGCTTTTCTTTATTAGGGACCAATGGCTAAGAAAAGGAAGACTTTTCTTGGGCATAAAGAAGTAGAGAAATGTATGGTAAGAAAACTCTCAGATCCCATTCTGAGTTTGAACACTCAGGATTTTGCTCACTGCTTCCCAGGCACAGCATTCAGTCTACTGGGACCTGCTGACAGGGAACAGGCAACCGCTAAAGTAATTACCTGGGAGCACCACTTTATTGTGTAATTCTCTCATTCAAAATCTTTATTATCTCTACAATACTAAAATGCTGTTGAACTAGTTTCCATTGTATTGGCTATTTCAAAAATTTCTTGGAAGTATGGAGTTAAAAGATTGGTTTATTTGGCTACCAAAATAAAATGAAATCCATGCCTTTTTTGTACTGTGCATTTTTTTGACAGTCCCTGTATAATTCCTTAGCCTGTATTTAAGACTGTCCGTAATTTGTAGATTATCCCGTATTTGTGAAGTGGCTGTTAAGTGAAGTAATCCATGGAACATACTTAGGCATAATATCTAGCACATTATGGAAAATAATTAAGTTAAATGAATACTTTTATTTGCAGAAGTTTTTGTTTTTCTCTGGTCCAAATGCATCTACTATCCTTATTTCTCTGATCATAATATCCTGGTCTTAAGGAAAATTTCATGCCTTTTTCAATCATGTATTATAGGGGAACTAAAGAGTCATAGTGCCCTGGTCACAGAGGAAGGCCAAGAGAGGGACAGGTGACTTCAATTGAATCAGGAAAAATTCTTCCCTGGAATTTTTCAAAAACGAACTAGAAACAGCTTACCCTCCTTCATCCCTGTTATCAAGTAGGTGTTAAGACAATATCATCTCCCTAGAATGTGTGAGGCAAATGTAGAGCATAACCTATCAAGAACATAACAGGTAGCTAATAGACAACAGACTCGAATCAGCATTAGACAATAGTAAAACCACAAAGACATCGAGAGTGATCCTGACAATCTCTTAATGGGAGGTCATATGCACAGAGCAAGGGGGTTCCAGAGTGGAACAGGTGGACAAGAGGAGACTTGTATTCCAACCCTGGAGACTGCCGGATCCTCACCAAGAACTATCAGTATGGGCACCAAGGACTACATCCCAATGGCCAAGGAGACCACGGGGGATTGGAGTGCCTTTGGAGGCTAAGTACTCTGAGGTCACCCACTCCCACTTGAATCTCCCACATGGGATAGAAGAAGTCCAGATCCCTCCTTGTAGAGCCCAATGTCACCGGAACAACAGCTGGGAGCCCTGAGCAGTCTAGAGAAACAGAAGAACAATAAACTCCCTCCAAGACCAGGGAGGGGAGCTTTCTCTGGTCCTTACTTAGTTCCAATACTGGATCCCCACCCTCAATTGCAATGACCATCAGGGTCGCTCTGGAGTCCCCCCCAAGACAAAAAAAAATTGGAATAGACAGAGAATAACAAAGAGGGCTTGGAACTAGACAGGAAGGGATCAGTGGGGACTCGCGCATACCTTACTAGGTAGGACAAGAAAAAAAAAAAAACTACCCCTAACTAGGGTATGGAGGATTTCTCTGCACACCCCTCCCAACAGTGTTCTATGCCTCAGCGGGTGTCATGCCTTGCTAAAGGGATAAGCTAGTTTAGACTATCCTAAGATCTGCCAAGTTCAGTAAAAATTATGCTTCAACATAATAAACTGCTAAGTACTGGAATGGAAAAACACATGAGACAGCTGAATAGTGTCCTGTAGCCAATTTAAGGAAGATAGAGGCTGGTTGTATACGAACTATAATTGAAATGTTAATGAAGTAGTCACAGGATGTGGTTAAGAACTCGCATTGTCTAACATATCAGTCAGTCAATACAATGTTAATTAACCCCATAATGATGGAAACTGTTGTTGGAGTTTTGTTATGGCTTTTAATTGGTTGGAATGATATTCTGCCAGCTATGTCTTTAGACCAGAGTTGATCTCCCCAAGAAACTGTTGAATTGAGCTGGGCAATGATATACTGGAATCTATGCATGGCACATGCTTGCAATGAAAGAAACAAAACTGAATTTGAACTGTAATACTGAAACAAGGTGGAGGAATCCACCGTGGGGGGAGGGCACAGGGAGGGGATGGGGGAACCTCAGAGCCTATGAAACGTTGTTATAAAATGAAATGCAATAAAAATATATTTAATAAAGACACAATTTGGAATATATAAATACATATACACACATATACATATATATATACATATGTGTGTATATATACATATGTATATCTGGGCATATGTGTGTGTGTGTATGCAGGTCATCTAAGGAAAAAACCACACACACACACACACACACACACACACACACACAGAGTTAGTCATTTCTTTGTTATTTTGACTAACATACCCAAAGGGAACTTCTTGGGAGGAAAACGCTCCTTTTAGTTTACAGATTGGAAGTACAGGGTTCAGGGTCCAGCAGCCTTGAACTCACCAGTGTCTGGTGGAGACTGGCAACAGTGGACTGTATATGGAGGAATGACCATGCCTTGACCAGGTAAAAAAGGAGAAGCAGGGCTGAATTTGGCTTAAATAATCTCACTTTTTGTGAAAAATAAGAGTATAGTGATCTAAAGACCTTCTGCTGAGAACACCTTCTAGATGCCAAAATTAGATCAAGCCTTAACCCTAATCAAGTTCACAAGTCTGAGTAAGTCCTCTTCAATCCATAACCTAGTTGAGTATGCATGCATATGTGTATGTCCATATGTGTATATATAGAGAAAAAACTTGAAGAAGAAAATATTTTTTTTAAAAAATCCCAGATCTGGGGCCAGTACAATGGCTCAACTGCCTAATCTTCTACCTCCAAGTGCCAGCATTCCCTATGAGTGCCAGTTTGTGTCCTGGCTGCTGCACTGCCCATCCAACTCCCGGTTTATGGCCTGGGAAAGCAGCAGAGGATGGCTCAAAGCCTTTGGAAACTATGCCCATGTGGGAGACCCAGAAGAAGCTCTGGCTCCTGGCTTTGGATCAGTTCAGCTCTGGCTGTTTCAGCCATTTGGGCAGTGAATCAGTGGATGAAAGATCTTTGTTTCTCCTTCTCTCTGTATATCTGCCTTTCCAATTAAAAAAAAAAAATCTTAAAAAAAAGCTAATCTTTAATTATTTCCTGTTGTGTTTAAATGAGTTCAAGGTTGGATTTTAATCTCTTGCTGGCCACTTGAAATCTGTATATATATTTTTCTCATAGTATGAAGTTTTTATGAAGCATTTGAAGACCTTTTATATGCGTAGATTTAAGAAAAATTTGGTATCAAATCAGCTTATTTAAAATTTTTTATTTTTAATTAACTTTTTTATCTTAGGATAAATGAAGTCCACTCCCTGATCTCAAAGAATTCCATTTCACGGAGGAGATAGACACATAAATATCATAAATAGTCACCATTTCAGGAGCCAGAAAACATTCTTGATAGTGGTTTACGTGAACGCCACTCTTTCTAGTTTGAATCTGTCTTCTAATGCCTAGTTTTTGATGGTTCCAAGGTGTCTGGTGTCTAAAGTCCCAATTATAAGGACCATCACTTTGTCCTTGTGTTCCCTGGAGCTACTGTTTACTTAGGAGCTTTTACTAAATGATGACAACTGCAGCGTCCTCTTGGGGCTGAGGTGGTTGAGTTGTTCTCAAAGAAACACTTTCCTGGGGTTCTTAACTAATGTCCATATATTCTGAAGGGGTGTGTGTAGATTTAGGATAGATGTTGTAATGTGCAAAATCAAGGGCACATAATTACTTTTAGGGTGGGGTGGAAAGAGGAAGTCTACAGCTCTTGGTAGATTGTCAAAGAAGTCTGTGAACTACAGAGTGGTCAGGAGTGAGTGTGTGATCCTGCATTTAAGTTGTCTTACCCTGAAGCACCTACATTGCATTTTGGACAGATTACTCTGGGTCCTGGCAACTCCACTTTCCATCCAGATTCCTGCTATTGTGTACAATTAGCAGTAGATGGGAGGCAATGGATGGATTCAAGTTGCCAGGAGACCTGGATGGAGGGCTGGGTTCCTGGCTTCAGCCTGGTCCACTCTTGGCTGCTGTAGGCATTTTGGGGGTAAGTTTGAACCAACAGATAAAAGACTTACCTCTGACTCTACTTCTATGACTTTCAAATAAGATGAAAATAAATTAATAAAAAACCAAAAATGGTCAGAAGTCAGGCCAAACAGAACTATCAGAATACATATGGGGGATTTCTCCTGGTAAATCTGGATTGGTAACAACCCAGTTAACTGACACCTGTCAGACGCGTCTCTTGAAAAGGAAACTGCCAGGGCGCTCTAGGATGACCTCTCCCGGTTTTGAGAGGCAGAGGAAGATCATCCTTAGATTTTCAATTCTTGAATAGTTGGGTTGAACGCAGTCGCCAGTCCTGCCTTGGAATCACCTCCCAATACTTGCATGATGTTCTTACTTGCCATAGAGCTCTGTGAAGTGACTGTGCCCTGGTGTCTAGGCTTTCTGTCACATTACACAACCACGTTCCCACCTCACACTTGTTACTACCTTATCCACTTGTATTCATCTTGTACCTGTCAAGCCTTCAAGAAGCATTCATTCATTTATATAGTCACTCACTAATATTTCCTTTCTGTCTCTCTCAGCAGAATATAAGGTCTATTAGAAATGGAAAGATGTGGTAAACTTGTCTGTGGGCTGTAGTTCCAGTACTGAAAACAAATCCAGACCCAAAGTAACTGTTACATGAATGGATAAACAATAATCTTCCCTGTGTCTTACATGAACTGTTCTGTCTCCTTCAATAGAGGATAGCTTGAAAGCTGCATGTACAGGCTCTGCAGGACCTGATGTCAGGTAGTTTAGGTGAGATCCCAGCTTTTCCCTGTGAAGATCTTTATTGAAGACATTTCTGATGATTAGTGAGAAGATGATTGACTTGTCCTGAGAGAAGCAAGAGAATACCCTAACCACTTCCACTCCGTTCATACATATGGAGAGACCCTGGTTCTACTGTCACGTGAAAGCTGGCAGGGTTTGGACAAATTACTTGATTTCTCATGCCTTAGTTTCTTCATCATTCAATCCATGCCTGTGTCACCATCTGTCTGAGACGACACATTGCTGCACCCAGCAGCATCTCTTGGGGATGACCTAATGCTTAATACATGTTGCCAATCACTGGCATATGATACTGAATACATAGTGTGAGTGAAAATGGTATCCTGGAGTCTTTTATGTTCACTGTGGTGCTTTGCTGTGTTCTTCAGTGGTATCCGTGATCTATGACTGAGACACATTTTAGCTATTTCAATAGTGTGTGTGTCTCATATTTCAACTAAATCAAGGTTCTTGATACTCTCTATTTACTTCCGATCCTCTGGCGGGAACAGTCCAGAACAAAGCACATAGTCATGTTAGCTTCTGGTGCCTGATTGCAACGAGGAATTCTGTCCTCCTCGGTCCCTTATGTCCTCTGTGTAACTGAAGCAGGGGATCTGTCTTAGGATGTATCCCTGATCCTCCTTGACCCCTTAGACAGGCTCCACGCACAGACTGGGTTCTAGATGATCCCAGTAAATGCCTTTGTTTGCTAACACCTTACATGGGAAAGTACTTAATCCACCGATTGATTTCCGCTTGATTCAGGACCCAGCTAGCTAGATGTCTGTGGAGGAGACAATTCCTCATTTCTATGATCATTTTGGAAGGGAAGATGAAACATGACCTCTGAATTTTTTCACTCTTTTTTGACTGAAACCTGTCCTCTTTTAATCTTGGTGTTTCTGTCTACAAAGCATTAAAGTTGCAATAAAACATGTAGGAAGACAGAAAAGTTTTACAAATAACTTTTGACTGGGAGACAAAATAGAGATAGAGTGTGTGTGTGTGAGAGAGAGAGAAATTGAGAGATTGAGATTGAAACTGTCAGTAGTGGTAATTTAGAGCTGTGTTGCCAATCTCCTTTAGTAGCAACCTTCACTTCTGGTTTAGTTCTAAAAGCAAACATCAAAGATTGGGGATTTGTAGCTGGAATTCCATCCAACTTTCAGGACCAAGCCTTTTTTGTTTCTTGGCCAAGTACTTGAGAACACCCTGTCTCTTTAGATTTATGCCCAAATATCACAACTTTAGGCAGATTTTAGTGACTGCTAATTTCCTGGGCCTGGCGCAGTAGCCTAGTGGCTAAAATCCTCACCTTGCATATGCTGGGATCCCATGTGGCCACTAGTTCTAATCTCGGCAGCCCTGCTTCCCTTTCAGCTCCCTGCTTGTGGCCTGGGAAAGCAGTCAAGGAAGGTCCAAAGCCTTGGGACCCTGCACCCACATGGGAGACCTGGAAGAAGTTCCTGACTCCCAGCTTCAGATTGATGCAGTTCCACGCATTGAAGCAGATTGGGGAGTGAACCATTAGATGGAAGATCTTCCTCTCTGTCTCTCCTCCTGTCTGTATATCTGACTTTTCAATAAAAATAAGTCTTTAAAAAAACTTCCTCTGTTAAAAAGCTTCACAGGGCCCCATATCTTTCCATTTGTGCTTTTATCAGAGTTTTGGATTAGTTATTGATTTCTGTGATTATCTGTCTTAGTTTCTGTTTTCTTCCCTGTACTGTGAACTTCACAAAGTCAGGGATGATTTTGTTAACAGAGTCTGATACACGGTTTTAACACAAAAGTTTTCTTTCGTGACAAATCAATGAAAAGAATTGCTCTTTGTTGGTGAGGAGTTAGAAAAAGACCTGATTCCTTTTTCATATTTTAATATACAGAAAACTTCTTTGTTTTAAGGTTTACTTATTTTTATTTTTAAGTCAGATATACAGAGAGGAGGAGAGACAGAGGGGAAGATCTTCTGTCCACTGGTTCACTCCCCAAGTGGCTGCAATAGCTGGAGCTGTGCCGATCTGAAGCCAGGGGCCTCCTCGGGGTTTCCCATGTGGGTGCAGGGTCCCAAGGCTTTGGACCGTTCTCGACTGCTTTCCCAGGCCACAAGCAGGGAGCTGGATGGGAAGTGGGGTCGCTGGGATTAGAACCAGTGGCCGTATGCGATCCTGGCATGTACAAGGCAAGGACTTCAGCAGCTAGGCCACCACGCCAGGCCTAATCTGATCCTTTTTGGCTCAGGACAGGCCTGTAGTTTCACTCTGTGCTTCCTTCTCTACATGAGAAAACGGCCCAGCAGACAACCGTCGGGCACAGTTGGTCTGAAGCATGGGAAAGCAGCATCTTGCTGACCCATGCCTGTGAGCGCTGGGTAATGCTTAAGCCCACATATTACACTTCAGAAATGGAGTCTGATGAGAGCAGTAAGTGATTGGGATCCAAATAGGAAAGGAGTCAGAGGGCAGTAGAAGATCATGAAGGTAACTGAGTCACTCTTCCTTGAGGTCTGGATAAGCTGAAATGAGGCTGTTGCCAGCAGAATCCTGTCACTATTGGACAATCTCAGATTGTGAGCAGATGCCCCAGTTCCTTCAGGGGCAGGGCAGGATGGGGGGCGGTACTAGACAGAAAGATCTTTGTTTTGCTGATTTTGATCTCTATCATTTTGGTGAAATATTTTGCAAGAAAATTCTGTCTCCTAAATCTACTTATCTGTGGGGGAGTTTGTTGAGTAGATTTCCTGAGTCGTATTTGGTGGAGCACTTGTCTCAGGAGTAAGTAAGGACTGCCTTACTTACCAGTACATACTTAAGTGGTGTGCCCCTATTGTGTGCCTTTGTAATTTGGAAATAAAAAAAAAAAAAAAACAAAATGCAGTTCTTTGTGGCCAAATGGGCCCAACTGGAAACCATAATGCTAAGGGAAATGAGCCAATCCCAAAAGGTTAAATACCACATGTTTGCCTTAATTTAAGATGATATGATGTTATGTATAACATGTTATGTTTTGAATGTTATAAGTTGTGTATAAACTAAAATTGAAGTATAGGTGAGGTGGTCACAGAAGGTGGCTGGGAACTTGCATTTACTTTTAACATATTGGTTATTCATTACTATGTCAATTAATTCCATAATGATGTAAATTTTTGCTGATGGTATGTTGGAGCTTTCAATTGACTGGGATGATACTCTGCTGGCTCTGTCTTCAGACCAGAGAGGGTATACCTAAGAAGCCGTTGAACTTGACTGGACAATAAGATGCTGGACTCTATGTTTGGTATACGCTTGCAATAGGGAAATCTCAACTGAACTTGAGCTATGGTTATGCAACAAGGTGGAGGAATCCACCATGGTGGGAGGGCTTGGGGAGGGGTGGGGAGAACCCAAGTATCTATGTAACTGTGTCACATAATACAATGTAATTACTGAAGTTAAATAATAAATAATTAAAAAAAAAAAAAAAGAAAAAACAAATAAAACCCAACAACAACAAAACCAGACATGGGCCCTATCCTCATTGAATGTACTGTCCAGTGAAGAGACAGCTAGTAATGATTTCTGTAATATAGCTTGACAGGATCTGCCCCAAGTCCCAGCACCCAGAATCCTTCAGATTTTGGTCCAATTACACACCTCTGCAGCTATTCATAGATAGCATGGAAAGATGATCATGGTTGTGTTTCAATGAAGTATAGGTACTGACATTAAGTCTCACAGTTTTTGCATATCACACAATTATCCATTTGACTTTTTGCTAATCACTTAAGGCAAAAAAAAAAAAAAAACACAACAACAACAAACTGTTCTTCCTTTTTGGCTGCACGTAGCAGACAGATTGGGTTTGGCCCATGGCTCCAGTTTGCCAACCTTTGCTCTGGGAGGTTAGGCAAGGGCTTTTCTGAAGAAGTGATATTTGCTGTGCGATCTGAACTTCAAATGTGGGGACACTAACAGTGGTGAGAGTGGCAGGAACCACTGCAATATGTTAATGTTACCAATAAAAGGAAATTAAAGGAAAACATCATGACTTTAAAGATTCTAAGAAGTTCCCACAGTAAACAAAACAGAGCAAAACAACTTTTCGATTGTTGCTTATGTCAGAGTATCCCAAGCTCGTTTGTCCATGAAGCCATTTTATTATCTTAAAAACAACAAAGAACAAACCAGGGACCAGCACTGTGGTATAGTAGGCTAATCTTCTGCCTGAGGTGCTGACATCCTGTGTGGATACTGGTTTGTGTCCTTGGCTGTTCCATTTCAAATTAAGCTCCCTGCTTATGGCCTGGGAAAGCAGTAGAAGATGACTTGAGTTCTTGGACCTCTACACCCATTTTGGATACCCAGAGGAAATTTGTGGCTCTTGGCTTTGGCCATTTGAGAGCGAACCTGTGGATGCAAGATTTTTTTTTCTGTCACTCCTTTGTAATTCTGCTTTGAAAAATAACATGAACCTTTAAAAGATTTTTTTAAAAAAATAGTTGTTGCATACACATATACTGAGAGGGAGAGGGAAGAGAAAAAGGAGGGGGAAATGGAGAGAAAAAGAGACATCAGTCAGTCTATCTCATTACTGGTTCACTTTTCAAATATCTGCATCAACTGGGCTAGTCTGGTCCTGACTCTAGGAGCTGGGAGCACGGTCCAGGGTCCCACAGGGATGGCATGGACCCACCACTTGATCCATCATGACTGCTGCCTTCCCTGGGTGTGCCTGGGTAAGATGCTAGAACCAGGAGCTGGATTTGGGAATCAAACTGAAGCTCTCTAGCATGGCATGTGGGCCTCTTAACTACTAGGCTAAACCTGTGCCTCCAGGAAATACCTACTAACACCAGTTGGAGATGCACGTCTAGGAAGTCCCTCGCTATAAAGGAACCCCACAAGGTGCTTAGCATTCTCACACCAAGGAATTTACCTATGCAAATGATTCTAGAGCCCACATCGTATTTTCATGTGGGTATTTCTGAGAATTTGTGTCTCTGTACTGAGGGATCTTTTAGACTAGGGTTTGACATCCGTGTTTTTGCAAGATATTAAGTGTGAACTTGCCTAGGGGCAAGGGGACAAACTGTATAGCTCCCAGAGGTCCCTGTCTGCCATTTAATGGTGCCATTATGGTTGCAGGAGAATTGAATGTATTTTACCAAATGCTCAATGGGGAAAACAATGGCAATAGATATTTAGCTGATGATGACATACAGCTTCTCTGGAGAGCTGTGAGAACCTATTGATTCTAACTTCATGAAATGCTTATTTGGAAACGAATATCTCAGAGTTTGCCAAGTGCTGTTCCATTAATGTGTTTTCTCCTAGAGCAACCAAGTAAAAACAAAAAAATAGTGTGTCCTACTTTTGTACGTCCTCAAGTATCTAGAAGGTTGGGGTTGACTAGATAAATGAGATGTTTGGATTTCTGACCTTTTGTTCAGTTATTTTGACTGCCCATGTTGTCATTCCAAATGGGTATGAGAATTATTGGTTGCTGCTTTTTGAAGGCAGAACAATAGCCCCCATATAATTCTTTTAAAATGTGTACTTTCCCATGTTCAGAAAAACGTGATGATGAGCATTTTTTGATTAGCTGTTTTTGAGGGAGGTTTTTTTTTTTTTTTTTTTTTTTGGTTGTGTGGGATCACTTTTCTGGGGCAAGCCTGTTGGGATACAGACCACATGGGGATGCGTTTCGAAAGGATGCTGGTCCAGAAAGCCAGTTGACGTACCATGAAA
The DNA here is from genome assembly GCF_030435755.1 of Ochotona princeps. NCBI lineage: Eukaryota > Metazoa > Chordata > Mammalia > Lagomorpha > Ochotonidae > Ochotona > Ochotona princeps. The sequence goes on from NC_080844.1 coordinate 28,036,999, forward strand.
TAGGAAAATCAAGGGCAGCATCTGTGGCTGGCACTGAGTGACAAATTTGACTCTTTCCTGGGTCAGTCAGTCATTTGTGGCTAGCTGTTTCTGTTTAATTGCCGCACCTCAGCTTAGGAAGAAAACAAGTAAGAAATAAACATACAGTGAGGATCTCTGCTCTGTCATGCAGTGCTGTTGCCGAGGTAAATAGATGATTTGGGAGATTCTGTCGTGCTTTTCCATTGCACTTCTAGAGGAAGCAGCACTCATTATACATCCAAATGATTTGCTGTAAATGGTGCATTTATCTCACTTCCTCTAGTTAAGTTTAAATTTTTCCTTGGCCAACATATAAGCCTTCCTTAAAGCCATAAAACTTTAAAGCTTGAGGGGCCTTCTGGATTCTCAAGCTGAGTGTTGCTTGCAGGAGACTGAGAGAGGTACTGAGGTACTGTCAATGCCAAGGCTAACTCCCATCTTGAGACTACTATATTAGAGATTTTTCTGATCTGTCTTCTCTTTGCCGCCAAGTACTTGAAATTGCTGGACATGATACTGATTTCCTCTTACAATTTAATGTCGAGATGAACCTATCAGACTTAAGATAGAGCCCAATAGCATGAAGCGATGATATCCTTTGTTCCATATAGAGGGGACAATGCACTTAATATGGGAAACAGAAAGAGGGCATGCCATTTGAGTGGAGAGGAGTGTGTGGGAGTGAGGATGGGAAGTATTTCATAGTAGCCAGATATATAGAGTCTCATAAACAAACTGAGCACAAGTAATAAACTGCTTTTGCTCCCCATGTATATATGGCCAGAGGGAAAGGTAACCAGTAAGGGATTTATGTGGAGTAGCTAGTGAGCTTATTTATGGGCTCTTTATGGGGCATGAGTGTAAGGGATGGCAACAGCAGGTGGGACTAAGGCAGCTGCAAAAATAACCCTACTAGTTTTTGTCTTTCTTTCAAAGACAATTAGGAAGAGATTAAAGCGCTTACCTTTCAAAATGAACTTTTGCTTGCTGAGTCAGCTTTCATTTGGAGGAACAGGGACTTGTCTGGCACATGGTGCTTGAGACTATGGTTGGCACGTGATGCTGAGCCAGAGACTTTGGGGGATGAGATTATGAACAAACAAAACGGTCTCCCTGTTACGTGAATTTATCATTGACTGTAGAACACTGATCTAATTATTGAATTTCTGGATAAAATATGAGATGTCTAGAGAAGCTTGAATTTCAGGTAAATGATACATTTTTTAAGTGTAAGCATGTCTCAACTATTACATGGAATGTGCTGGGATTCCTGAATCTTCATTTGCTAAATACGTCAATTTTATTATGAATGGATCATTGGAAGCTTATGATAAAATCCAAAGACTTTTATTGAGACCAGAACTAGTATAATATGGTATAGTCAGTAAAAATCATGCTTCAATACTATGAACAGCTAAATATAAAAATGAAAGTAGACGCGAGACAGCTGAATAGTGTCCTGCGGCCATTTTAAGGCGTATAACAGCCTGTTGTGTGTAAACTAAAACTGAAATGTCAATGAAGTAGTCACAGGATGTGGCTGGGAGCTTGCATTTTCTAGCATATTGGTCACTCAATACCATGTTGATTAACTCCATAATGTTGTAAACTGTTGTTGATGTTATGTTATGGCTTTTCATTGGATGGGATGATATTCTGCCAGCTCTACTTTCGGACCAGGGGTGGTCTCCGAATGAAACTGTTGGGTTTGTTTGGACAATAGTTTACTGTTGTACTTGGTACATGCTTGCAATGAAGGAACCATGGCTGGATTTGAACTGTATTACTGCAACAATGTGGAGGAGTCTACCATGGGGGGAAGGTATGGGGAGGGGATGGGGGAATCCCAGAGCCTGTGAAACTGTGTCATAAAATGAAATCAAATAAATGAAAAAAATAGGTCATCTGCTCGTATAGTTGGGACCTTGTAAGAGTGGGAGGATACCCAGTAAAAAGGATGACCAGTGTCTTCTTTGGCCCAAACCCAATAGGGAGGAAGTTCTCTTTTCTGCCAATGGCCTTTTGCATACTTAAAGCATCCAACAATGATAGTATAAAGTTATCAACTGAAAAATTATCCTGCAGTAGACTTATTGAATCTCAGGTCTGATATTCAGTTGCTTTGGCAGGCAGGGCCAGATCAGATAATTTGGCTAACATTATACAGCTTACAAGTCAGATGTTCCCCCTCCCTGCATGAATGCAAGGTTGATTAAACTTAAGAACCAATGTGAAGACTAGACTAACTTAAGGAATAAGCCTCATTGTTGGAGATCTTCTTGATGGAATGCAGGGCTGCATATTATTTGGATTGAGAACAGCATTCATTATCTTATTAGAGTTGGAAGACTTGATATTGACAGATCTGTCTAGGAGACATACAGAATGAGTGTGAATTTTCAGCAGTGAGAGCAGTTCCTTGTTCAGCAAGAGCGCAGAGGGCTGAGTACCTAGCAATCAACAGGGTGAATGTCAGTGGAGACCAATGGATGCTGCTGAGAAGTATAGTTTGGCCAACTTTGACAGCAACCCAGTTTTCCTGTTGTGGTTCTATTTCCTATCACCATCATGCGGTAGCTCAAACAGTGAATGTTCTCAATTTTTGGTTCTTTGTAATTTTGTGGGAATTGTGCCTTGAGATTAAAGTTTGTATACCCCAAGTACTCTGCTTTGCCTTTGGAATAGTCTGGCATGAAGTGCTGAAGACAAAGGCTTTGTTGGGGACCATAGGCGTGAGGAGGTTTAAACACTGAACACATTGTGGTGCACACTCTATTTGAGCAAGTAGATGTCCTTTCTTAATATTAGGGCTGACACTAAAGGAAAAACATGAGATAACCCCATTGCGGAGAAATGCCCTAAACTGAACTCCGGAGAGCTGGCATCTGCACGGAATTACTTAGGACACATAACTCTTTTATGGGTTCTCACTTAGTAAAGCATTTACATTCACAGCTCATTAGGTTGCTTGTGATTTTGATTTGAACATTTTAAGCGGGATTGTTTTGAATCTTTGGAGGCACTATAAACCCCACAGTCACGCTCAACTGCTACAGACTATTGAAAGGAAAACCGTGTAACTAGCTTGTTTCCTAGGAAGAGTTTATAAGGCAAGGGTGTAAAGGGTGCATGAGGCGAGAGTTTATAAGGCAACTGAACACGTGTAATTGAGGAGTAAGTTGTTTACTTGTTTCAGCCCAAGGTTGAGGGAGCTATTGTGTTCAAAAATGAAGTTACTTTATCTGAGGGAGAAAGAACAAAATTAGCTGTGAATTTTTTGAATTGTTGTAAAAATCATGCAAATACCAGATTTTTCAACTAGATGTTTAATTTTAAGCTAGTAAAAGTGCAGACTTTTTGCAAGACTATCCATGGTTTTAAAAACCAACTCTCTCTCTTCCCTTGGGCTCACATTGCTTGATAATGAGCACTGCTGGCCTTAGGAAGGCAGTTGCTACCAGGAGTACATTCGAAAGTGCATCATCTAATGGGAAAAAAATATTCTTAGTCTTTTTTCCCCAGGAAAACAGATACATTTGCAATTTACTCTAGGTGCCAGGTGTTTGTTGGCTATGTACTTCGGGGGCCAAGTGCCTGCAGTTCCACTTTTCTCACAGGAGAACTGCAAAATGAGATCTGCTATTGCATGGTGCCTGATGAAGACTGTTCTTCCTTGAGTGCCTGCACACATGTTTGATTTCCAATTCAAATGCACTAGCAGGGAGAACTTTTTGCCTTAATACTTCACAGTGCGTCTTAGTGTGTGGACTGTGCTTGGGCAGCAGCAAACTATGGATTGATTTTGAACATGTGATAGGAAAAACCTGTTCATCCCTTTCCACCTTGGAAATAATTTGTTGGGTTTGATTAGCCTTCATCTGAATAGTTATACTGTGGCTGGGAGCATGTGGAGCAACGTTCTTTATAGCTGCATATCCAAAATCAGTGTCTTTTAGACAATTTCTCTTATGGTATCTTAATGATATAATAGTGACTAAGAAAATAAGGCCAACGCACTGGCAAAAGCAGTGTTAACCGAAGGCTGTGTTTGCACCTGAGTGAACTATTCCATGGTCTGACCATGAGACAGACACGTAGTAACAGGTGGAGACTTTCTGACATTTTTTCCTAGTCCAGGCCTGACCTAGGGAGCAGTCTGCAGGTGCTTCTTCCTTTTTCTTACTCTAATGCCCTCCTTCTGGTTCTGCCTGTGGTTCCTTGGGCTGCATTGAATGCTGGACGGTTCTCATTTTTCACCCTTTCCACAAGCATAGGTAGCTCTGGCATGCCGCTTCCCATAGCAGTAGTCATTGCTTGGGCAAGCTGTGAGAGATTGGGTATGTCCCTGAGGCCTTGGGACATTCCAGGTCCCAATTTTGAGACGAAAGCTGAGACTTGTCCATAGTTATTGCAGATCATTTTTCTCCCTAGAAATGTATCTCCTTCAGTAGGAATTCTTACAGTTGGAGAACTCTTTTTCCTCTCCAAGTTCTGGAAAATGTTGAAGTTACAGTCCTTACTTCAGTTATACTCCACATTGTAGCAACTAACCATCTGCTAAGGGGCTTGTGTAAGGAAAAGGTCAGTTTAGCAGTAGCAAATGGCAGACCTTCTATACTGCTCAGGAGGTGTTATGGCAACTCAACCATAAATGGCACTCCCTGGCTGTGGGCCCTGGTGTCTTAGCAGTTGAATGTGTTCAGTATCTCACTTAATAGACTAAGTATTTTGAAGGCAAGATCCCGTTTTCCCTTTGCATGGAGCATGTATATGTTGGCTTAAGGAATGAATTTAGAACTTGTCTGAGCAGAAAAAGCACGATGAAACAAAATAGAATGCATTGGCAAAAAGCGGACAGTGGCCTTACTTTTTTTCACATAGCAGTTAGAAATTTAAGTTCTGGCTCTAATGCTTGCTGACAGCATGTGCTCTTTGAGTCTGACTCTCCTCAAAAGTTGTGAAATGCACCTAATCATCAAGTTTCCTCTCTTGGGGAGTGCTCCTGAGATTCAGGTGGAGCACCACTGTGTAGGAATTGCTTTTGGAGCCTACTCTGCCAGCTGGAAATGAGCTCTTGGACCGATGACCTGTCCTTCTATTCTCAAACACCTAGCTCACGTCCCCCCTGCCCCCTGCCCCCGGCAGTCACCCACTTCAAAACAAGGGACTGGGCGGTCACAAACAATTGATCTAGGCTGTACCCTTCAGGATCCTGGGAACCAGATAGCCTCCACAGACTGCAAGTGGGAGTTGGAACCGAAGGCATGAGGATGGCTCTCCCTTCTCCAAGCACGGTAACAGCAGTGTGGCCAGAGTTGTTCATCTCCTGGGATACAGGAGAAAAGCAGCTGAGGACAACAAGGGTGAGGACCGCTCTCCGAGTTGCAGGAGTTCCATTTAGGTTTGGCTTGCAGAGGTTCCTGGCATTTTTGGATAGCTATAATAGTATCTAAGCCTACTCACGTTTGTTTTTCCATTTTTCAATTCACGTGTTGAGTTTTAGGATGCTGTCTTGAAAATCATATGTATTTTTTGTTGTTCCAGTAGGCTTCCATGCAGCTAGAGAATGCTTCTGCTGTACACAGGAAGGAGATTTCTGTTAAAATCCACAAAGAATAGGAGTCCTATTTTGACTGTTTCGATCCAAATGCAGGATTTCCAGCTCTGCCACTATCTCATTCTTAAAGTGTCAAGCACTTCAACTGCTAGGTGTTTTCTCCATGGTGGAAAAGATCCCCTTAGAGTTTGTTCTTGGTGAGAGGCATGCCCCACCATGCCTGCAGGTGTCCTGTGCTGTGACAGTGGCGTGGGGTGGTGTCAGGGAAATAAGCAAAACCACGGAGGCTCCCTTCCAAGCAGTTAGTGACTTGCTTTGCTGCCTGCTTTTGCTGGTATAGCAGAGCAAGGTGCAGAAAACTGCAACAGCAAATTAGCGGTCATTTAGCTAATGTGGCAAATGCCCTGACAGTCACTTGATTATATGATTGAAAGGAACATTTCATTTAGAGATTTGCAATTTTCTGGTGCTCTTGGCATCACACAATTACGTTTCCTGTCATTTGTCACATTGTAGAATACCAAGACAAATTTGCCTCTCCTTACATTTATCATATTAGGGAGATTTCGCCAATTGCTTTACACTAAATGATGCCCCTTGTTAGCTGAGGACATTCAGTGGACATATTTTGTACCCAATGAATTATTTCCCCAGTTACTTTGAAATTGAGATTTTCCCCTTAACTAGAGCACTGCCTTCCAAGAAGAGCTGATGTCTATCTGCTTTGTGCAGCAGGTATATGGAGCCACTCCTGAGAATGACAGTGCTATGAAGGGACTCCCTTCTCCTGGGGAATTAGGCAGCCAAGGTGCCAAAAGGAGGCATTTAGGCATAAGGCTAGATAAGGGCTTTAAAATGTTTGAGTAGTGGGCTTGCTATAGTCACATTTATAACTGCTTTAGAAATTGTGCATTTAACAAAGGTAGCTTAACTATTTAGCGTGAGAAGCAGGGAGAGCCTGGGGGCGACCTGCATCTGTGAACTGCTCTGCAGTCCGTGAGGTGCTCTTTAGCTCATCGACCAATGAGACTTTCCTTTCCTCTAGAAAGATGGTATTAAAAAAATAAGTCAGTCTCTGCCCTTTGGTTTAATTGAGGCTCTGGAGGAGACTGTAAGTAACCAGTCCTCCCATGAGAAATGTGTGTTTGTCAGGAATGGGTTCCTTGCTGAGTGCCAGCCTAAGCTCGCAGAATCACATTACCTGAGGCCTGAGGAATTTACATCTTGAACAGGTGCCCAGGGGTGATTTTGTCAGGCACACTCAAGCAGTGTGTTTGCATCCCCAGATGCTCATTAGAATAACCCTAGAGATTTTGAAATTTCTGATACTCCAGCTGCACCCCAAACTGATTAAATGAGAGCCTTTGGGACTCAGGTGCCAGGTGGTTTTAAAGCTGAGCCTGATTGAGACGCCTTTCACTGGACTGTGGGAAATCACTGCAAGGAAGCCAGCCGACTCTGCTTTCCAGTCCTTCCTCCTGGGCTTCCAGGGTACAGGCACTGAGGCCAGCTGGCTCGCCTCTCAGAGCCTTGGGAAACAAAGGAAACATCTGTGAAATGGGAACCCAGGGAAACCTTAATCCCCTGAGGGCTCAGAGTGTTTGGCTGCTTCAAGGTCACTTTCATATTGAGATTGTTATTTCTCATCAGGTCAGGTTCAAAGTTGGTATTGTTTCTTTGACTCCATCCTAGTATGCAGACAGAGAGAGGATAGAAATTGAGCGACCCCTTTCTATCTCTAATTGCTCTATAAAATTCTCTGTTTTAGTGTTTAGAGATTTATCAAAATCTGAATTGATGTTATTTATCTGTATTATGGGTCTCTCTTTGGGGCATAAGTTTCTGATGTCATAATCTTTATGTCTGCTTTCTCTCAGGAACAGTACCTCATGCATAACTGGTACTCAGCTGATGTCTCTTCAATGAATAAAAAAATAATTGAGTGTGTACAGTATAGGTTGAGAGTAATGAAAGAGCATGTGAGTTCTGCTAGGTGTTGGATTTGAGCAAGGAAATTAGCGTGGCTTTTACATAAATAGTTCAATACCAATCTCCTACCTGCCACCACTATTTTTTCCTCTTCCCCATTTGGCCAACAGAATGACTTAAAGATTTGTTGTAGAATAGCTGAGTTTGTTAATGCCTGTTACTATGTTTTCCTGGGCCTACCCTGAATCTATGCTCAGAACCAACTTCAGCTCATGCTATTCCCAAGGTCATTTGTTTGCTGTGGGTAATTAACAGTTGTGGGTCAAACATATGCAGATGGAAAGCGTGGCAGAGATCTGCACTTGTTTCCAGAGGAAAGTTGGATGACGAAAGATTTAGAACCCTCTCAAAGATCCCTTCTTGATGCTCAGAGGCACTAATTGTGAGTTGTGTAGGCACATCTGATTTTTAATTTATAGGATTTGATTTCTTTTAAAATGTTTCAGGCTGCTGAATAAACTGTCACTTGAGGCTTTGGTAAACAAGCCCACGTAAAGAGTGGTGGCCATCTTTGTCCTGAAGTTATAATATAATGCTAGAGTGATGGAGCTTGTTGGCAGCCTACAGGAGGAAGCTTGGATTTGGTGAACAGGATAGGGTAGCCACTCAGCTCTAAAAGTGGCCACAATAAAGGCTACTGGTCCAAATCATAATGTCCAGGGCAGTAGTGTTCCAAGACTGACTGGGTCTCTGGTGAGTATCTGAGGCTTGATTTGGGGGTTGAGTTGGGAACAAAATATCATTTGATGATATTTCTGGTCTGACAGCATCTAGTCCAGTCTATTGAGCAGATGGTGTCAGTCAAGACTGGAGGACTGGGATTTGAAACAGACATCAAGACCATGAGTATCAGGGCTGGAGTGAGGGCAAAGGGAAACAACCAGTCCCTGACCATGCCTAGGGTTTCTTAAGCTTAGGAATCAAGATAAATTACATTCACTCTGGCTGGTGGGGCATAGACACCTCCATTGCTGCCAGACTGTTCTTGAGAGCCAAAGAAGGAGGGCATTCCAGCCTTCTAGTTGCAGGAATCAATGACTCATTTTGGGGAGGGGTGAGAATGTGTGACCCCTCCTCTGCAAGCCCTTTGTCAGTCACTATGGCACACCCCCCAGGCCAGGAGCACTGGTGCAGGTGGCAAACATCACCGGAGATCCCAGCTTCTGGCTGGATGACTTTAGAAGTGCTGTTTATCTCTCTGAGCCTGTTTTAACGTCTACTCCCCTTGTCTTCCCTCCTCCCTTTCCATCTATCATCTGTCTGAAAGGGGTGGGGGGAGGGATGGTAGGGAGGGAGAGGTGAGAGAGAGAGAGAGAGAGAGAGAGAGAGAGAGAGAGAGAGAGAGAGAGAAACCGAGCCAGCTTCTATCTACCAGTTCACTCTCCAAATGACGAACAGCCAGTCTTGAACTTGGAACTATACACTGGTCTCCCACATGGGTGGAAGGGCCATAGTATTTCAGCTGTCATTTGCTGCTTGCTTAGACACATTGGCCGGGGCTCCAGCTGGCGCTCTGACAGGAGAAGCTGGAGTTACAAGCAGCAACTTAACCTTCTGCTCCACAATGCCATCTTATCTCTTAATTCCTTTTACTGGAATTGGTCTGGGTTAGGAAGGTGATTCTAACTAATATTTAAAATCAATATTAAATAAATGTAAAACAGTATTGTTGTCATTACCTTTTGTTACTTTGCTATATTCAAATGTGATTTTTATGGATTTATATTATTGAAAAGGTAGATTTACAGGGAGAAGGAGAGATGGAGAAAGAAAGATCTTCCATCTGCTGGTTCACTCTCCAAATGAGCACAATGACCAGAGCTGAGCCCATCCAAAGCCAGGAATCAGAAGCTTTTTCTGGGTCTCCCTAATCCCTTGGGTCATTCTCTGTTGTCTTCCTGGGTCGTAAACAGGGAGCTGTTTGGAAAGTGGAGCAGCTGGGATTCAAACCAGTGCCCATACAGGATACTGGTGGAAGATTAGCAAACTGAGCCATTGCATTGGCCCCTAAAGTGTGATTTAAATACAAACACTTTAATTAGGATTTTTCGTATTTATGTCTTTAAAAAAAAACCTTAAAAATGTATATTTGTTTACATCCTATATATGCTTTCTAGTCTAGTTAGATTTAGATACCAAATCAAAATTTTAAGCAAATAATTATTGGTGTTTGCTCCATTGACTTGCCTGGTCTCTGATGAGTTGTTTGCCTTTTTGTGCATCTAGTGAACTTGTATCAGACTCTTACTGTGCTTCAATTACTATGCTAGACATGTTGACATGAAGACACTACTTATCTTCAAATAGCTTGGGAGATGGTGTGTAGTATGTTGGTAAAGTCAGGAGTACTTAAATATTCTTTTAGATATTTTTTGGAACCGACATGCTTTCTACATTTCCAAGTCTCCTCAGATAAACTATAGCCATTTAATCACTAAACATGTGCAGGAGGGAGTGTTAAAAGCTTCACTTATTCATGGTGAAAATAAAGGCTCACAAGAAGGAACACTTGCACTCCAGGTTACATGGTGAGGCGAGGAGCACAGAGCCTCAGGTCCTGGTGTGGTACAGTCGCAGGCTCAGGTGGCATTTACACCTGCACACTCATATAGACAGACACATACACACACACACACACACACACACACACACACATACATGCACAAACATGCACACACAGACACACATGCACAGACGTGCACAAACATGCTTACACAGATACAGATACATGTGTGCACACACATAGACACACACATGTGTGCAGACACACAGACCCACACAGAAATGCATGCACAGACACACATGCACACAGTCATACAGAGACATCATGCACAGACACTTATAGGCACACATGCACACACATGCACAGCACTATTAATGTGATTGATATGTCACTATTCTTGAGGCTTGAGTAGAAGGTTGTTAGCAAGGAATCTTGCTGTTTTGCTGACCAGTATCCTGAGAGTTCTCTCCTATGGCTGAGGCTGACAGCACAGGCCTGGGTTTCTGTTCCCTCATGAGATCCAGGTGATGGACTGTGGCGCTCATCCAGGTCTTGGTCAGGACATCTGGCCTGATACAGAGAGGCCAAGGGCCGCAGCAGCAGATCTTCAAACTCTTGCCAGAAATCAAGTATAAACCTGTTCTCTTTGAAGAATATTGCCTGCCAGTGAGCTCAGACTGCTGACCTGCCGCAGTACAGTCCGCAGGGTATCATGCTTCCAACTTCAGCTCATGCAAAGGTGCTATGGGAAATATTTCAGTTAAAATTGTTCTAAGGGATATTTCCCCGCTGATATTCCCATCCTTAGTTTTGGAGCTGGTTTGTATTTCTAAACATTTACTGTCCTTAGGTAACGATTTTAATAGCTGACATTTATAGCTGGCTTCCGGTGTCTCAGAAGTATCTTTAAAAAGTATCTTAGGCTGATTTCAATCTTCAGAATTATACTCTGAGACAGGCACCATCTTTATCAGTCAGCAGCTGAGTTATGAGTTAATTGAGGCACAGAGAACTAAGGATTCACTCAGTCACAGAGCTAGGATGGGGGCAGAGTCGGGATTTAAACCCAAAAACAGTTTTGGGAGGCTTTCCTGCCTGTGAAAAGGTGGTAGTAATATCCATCTCATAAACTACTAGATCTGTTCAATCTGGGCTTGATCTTTAGTTGAAAAGAAACTTCACCCCCAATTAGAATAGCACTGTAATGTTTCCATTCTTGAGCGGAGCTTTGGTACTTTAGTTTCATTTGTGATATCACTGTCCCTTTAAGTATTTCTTACCCTGACAATCCGAACCGGTTAGACACAAAGACACCTGTGAAGACCATGGGACTATTCATGCTTAGGCTGAATTAAATGACAAATTCCATTTTGACAATACTGATTTATTTGCTGTGGGAAAAGCGCAAAGCCTGGAGTGAGTTAAATTGAATTCAAGTGATACCTTGTTTATTCATAACATGTGTGTGTATCATACATTAAAAGCTACAAAAATATAATAACACTTATGTAGGTCAACTGAAAGCATAATTTTCATGCCTAATGCTGAAGATTTCATTCCACTGTTCCCACTTTGAACTGTGGGTGGCAGCAGAGACTTGGGGAAAAAATCTATGGTGCAATTCAAATTATACTTTTAAAAAAAAGATGTATCTATTTGAATATCAGAGTACAAAGAGAGAGGGAGAGACACAGGAAGAGAAAGACCCTCCACCTGCTGGTTCACTTCTCAGCTGGCTGTACGCCTAGGGCTGGGCCAGCTTAAAGCCAGGAGCCAAGAGCTTCATCCAGATCTCTTATATGACTGTCAGGGGCCCAAATACATGGATCATCTCCAGGAGATTTACCCAGAGCATTATCCAAATGGGCATCTGAGGCTTGAAGTGGTGCCCATGTGGGATGCTGGCAGCCCTACCTGCCATGCCACCATGTCTGCCCTGCAATTGAAATTACTTTTTGAGGTTATACATGGTGAGGGAAAATGATCATACTAAGTACTATGTACATTTAATCTTTGCTTTAGAGACACAGTTGACATTCGTTTTCAATTGTCATCTCATTCATGTGGACTAAACTGGTAAATGCCAGCTGTGAGCTGACAGCCTCACTTACATGGTATCTTTTCAACATGTTTTCACTATTTTGGGCCAATCGATTTCCCTTACATTGAAGACTGCAGGCACTCACTGTGGAATTCCTTTGTTGGAAGGGAGCTGTCTGGCTAGTGTCTGACCAGTGTGGCTTCCAGGCTCTGCTGGGGTTCCAGGTACTCCCTGAAGCGAAGACAACTAGCACATCATAGTGGCTGGGCCTTGGAGTCCTTTGTGCACAGGTGTGTCCTCCTGGAATGGGCTATGAGTGAACAAGGCCTTGGCATCCCACAGGATCCAAAAGCTCATGGGACTTGCTCATCATCCAGGAACAGGCACATTGGCTTTTCTTATGATCTCTAGTCCAGAACTGAAGTGAATGAGGCAAACTGAATGTGGAAGACTTCTTTCCATCCATGAAGTATCCCTCCTTGTGCCTGTGGGTTCAGAAAAGACTGACAAAGTAAAAATGCTAGATAATTATTACTGGTGGATATGTGAGAAAAGTATAGTCTCATACAGCACGGATAATTTCTAATTAGACAGAAGGAATAGATGCCTTAATCTACTTCTGGGAAGCTGTATCACCAAAAGAAAAAGGACCCAAACCTCGCGGTGGATATTAATAAACAGAAGAAAAAGGATTAAGCAAGGTAAATAATGATTAATAAAAAAAAATGCCTAGCTCACGATCTGTCTTGCTTGGAGTAACTTACAGCCTTTAGAAAAGCAGGACCTGGGGCTATCGTGTAGCCCTGCAGAGTGTTTAAGAACGTATTTTTAACTGATTGCAGTACGACAGACAAACGTGTCTAACAGTCACTCTATAACATTTGTAACTACAAAATCCACGATGTTCATATGTTTAGTACGTCCCCCTGTGTTTTAGAAGTCTTCAAATTGGATTCATCTTGTAAAGAATGTTTTGTTATGATCAATGTCAGCATCAAAGTCAAGGTCTTTTAGAAAGCGTTACTGTTTGCTCCTGTGGATTACCTGCAGGGCCTGTCACTAAGCTGAGGCCACTTTAAATTCTATTTTGAGCTTTATTTTAAAAAATTTTCTCTGGATATATGGGTTGAAGCCACAAGTCCGTAATGACAGTTTGCAGTCAGATTCTCAGAAGAGATTTTGGTTTTTTTAGTTTTTTCCATTGTCAGGATAAAGGCATGAAACCATCTTGGCTATTTTTTCTTTATTTCTTGGTTATTTTTATTTTTCATGGTATAGTTCCATAGGCTCATGGGTTTCCCATTATACCCTTCCCAATTCTTTCCCCCTACATTATTTTCCCCTATATTATTACAATAGTATAAGCCATCAACAATCACAAGTCCATCATTCTGGTATTTAATTGTGTCATGATACAGTGCAGGTGTAGACACTGGTAGCAAGTCTAGATTTTATTGCCTAGATAGATTTAATGGTTTCATTGGGAGTTCATATTTTTTTTCAGAAGTAGAGATGTTTACAGCATTGTATCTTGTGTGCTAGTCTCCATTATATAGTTCCTCTAGGTGAATATATGTATATGTATGTTTACCAATATAGCTATTGGTCTTGTGTTTTGCCTGAAGTTTGCCTTACATTGGAGAGAACATATATTTGTCCTTGATGGAGAATAAGCTTCTTACTTAACCTTACACTGAATAAGCTTCTTACTTAACCTTACACTGATATAAGGTCCTTTGCTTTCCCACTTCTTAAGTTGAGGGAGCCTATCAGATCCTATGAGACTCATGCTCAGTGGTACATAACAAAAATGGTACCTCTTATAATTTGATAGTATTGATAGCAGTCTATTTTCCATTTCTGTACCAGAATAATTGAAGGTGGATATTTTATAAAGAAAAGAGGTTTGTTTAACTCACAGGATTGAATGTAAAGTCTGAAGAGCACTGAACCGGCTCTTGCAAGTGCATTCTATATTCATTTTATGGTGATTGGTGCATGTGAGGGAGGGAAAAAAACAAATAAAAGCACAAAGCTGGACTAAGGAGGGGCTAGTTTTGTTCTTTGGAATAATCCTCCCTGGGAACTAACTGGGTTTCCATGACAGCTATTTTCATCTCTTCAAGGTCATTCCAATGACCTACTCACTTCTAATTGGCCACTCTTGTTTATTTTATTTTTTTTTTTATTTTTTCCCATTTAAAATTTTATTTTTGACAATCTTTTCATAGCTAATTAGGGCACAAAGGTTCAAGGGCTACAGGAAAGTAGGTAAGACTATCATTTCCACATTTTTTTCTCTATATCTGGGGCAAAGGGGGAGGTGAAAGGAGAAGCCCCACCCAGTCTCCCACCCATCCCAGGTCCCCGATGTGGGGCACACTCCGAGGGTCTTGCTCAAGCGGTTTGGATAATTCAACAGTTATGAACTGCTGCCATTCTTGCTACTCCAAGCACGATGAGGTCGCTGAGGATTCTCTGATTGACACAGTCCATCATATTCTTGTTTGCCCTGTTTTTCACTGCCAACATATGGCTGGGGTAATTGATTGATTTGTTCTGTCCTCTGTCTTTTCATGGTTAGAGCTCTGAGTCTGGCAGTTCGATTGAGGGGATCCCTAAAGAAGCTTTGTCTGAGGTGATCCCAGGCCAGATGCTTGTGTGTGCTTGCCAGTACAGGGCCCGGCACAGTCCATCGCCCCCAATTGCTGGGTCAGTTCTGTTTCCAGCCTTGTCTTTCACTGGAACCAATGGGTGTTGCAGTCTAATTGGCCACTCTTTAACACGTGGAACTTGGGAGCCATGGTCAATAAAAGTCAAAGCACAACACTATCGTATACAGGTGTTTAAGAAGGCGTCACAAAATGTGGGAAATTGAAAGACAAGTTTGTTTTGAAGCCAAAAAAAAAAAAACCATTTTAAATTGCAGGTACATCATCTTCTATGCATTTTCCTTGAACATTCTGAAGACCTCTCTTACAGGATTGTTAAGAAAGGAGCATAGGAGCGTGTATATGATTGTTAACCCAGGTTACATGGTTAGTTAGAGGGTTGGTAATAGGGCAAAGAGGGGAAAAGAGAGCAAGGATTTTAAAATAAGAAAGAGCAGGCGCGGTTGTTGTAGTACAGTGAGTTAAACTGCTACCTGCAATGCTGGCGTCCCGTATTAGAGTACTGGTTTGAGTCCTGAGTGCTCTGCTCTGATCCAGTTCCCTGCTGAAGTGCCTGGAGAGCAGTAGATAATTGCTCCTGTGCTTAGGCCTGCACTCCCTACATAGTAGATCTGCTTGGAATTTCCGGCTCTTGACTTTGGCCCAACCCAGCCCTTCCTGTTGTGGTTATTTAGTGAGTGAACCAGCAGGGGCAGGCGTTTCAAATCAAATTTTAAAATAAACTATTTTTAAAAAATAAGGATTTGTTTGCTTTTATTTTTATTGGGAAGTCAGATTTACAGAGACAAGGAGAGACAGAGAGGAAGATCTTTCATGTGCTGGTTCATTTCCCAAGTGGCCTCCACAGCCAGAGCTGAGCCGATCTGAAGCCAGGGTCCAGGAGCTTCTTTTGCATCTCCCACCCAGGTACCGGGTCCAAAGGCTTGGGCTTTCCTCTACTGCTTTCCCAGGCCACAGATACAGATATCTATATAGACAGAGATAGACAGAGATAAGATAATGAAGCGTGAAGAGTGGATACTCATGCCTTCTTTGCTCCAGGATGGAGCTAGTGTGCCTTATCAGTGTGTCAGCTGACAGGAGTGCCATTTGCTTCTACTAAGGAACCTTCCAGGCCTCAACTGCCCAGGTCAGGAGGAAGATTTGTATAAGTTTCCTGCAGCAGGTGTCCTCCTGCTTCCAATCTGCTGACTTATCATACATTGGTACTACTTTTTCAGTTTTACATTTTGTCTGAAATTTGTATTTCTGGTTGTTCGTACCTGTCATTTACTCACTAATTGAAACTCGTTAAGCATATCACACAAAGCACAGTTGTGGGAATCAGATTAAAATACTGGAGAGAAAAGATGTGTTTTTGACTTTGGTGTCTCTGAGCTTAAAACTTAATTTGCACATCAAAAATATAAGTAATCACAGAAGAATATATGTGATTAAGTAACAAATGAATGCTAAGGACATTTGCTGGTAGGGTTCATAAAATAATGTAAAATAGTTTGGGTAGAAAGTTCTAGAAAGGCCCCAGGGAAAGCCAAGGCTTGACTTTGGCCTTGAGGAATGGAAGGATGGATTTAGATTCTAGGCTATTTTAGATGTTAAGTGTGTCTAATAATATCTGTGGCTTTTCTCTAAAAATCCCTGATATAACTCTGAGAATAGAAATTCCAGAGTAATTATTTCTTCCAGAAAGTCACCAGTATTAACACCTCAGAACTTGTGTGCTCTTTGTGAGTGGGCTGCCAGAGCCTTGGGGTTTGCCCGAATAGATGGACTGGCTGTTCTGTGTCTTGCAAAGGGCTGCATCATATGCATCATGTTGGGGCAGAGAGTATCTTCAGCTGACATTCAAATTCAGGTTATCACTTCCTCCTCTCTGTTTTGCTTCCAGCACATCACCTGGGTCTGTATCCTGAGCCTAGAAAAACTAGACTCACTGCATGCTTTCCATTTAAAAGTGCTGTGAACAACACATACTAGGGAATTCCAAAAACAATATTTCTAATGGAGTGGTAGGAAGAGGAGGAGGGTGTTGGCATGGCAGGGGAAAGGGAAAAGAAAAAGAAGCTAAGCAGAGAAAGGATGAAGATAAACTCTTCTGGAAGAAAGTATATATTATTTTCCTCTTTTTAGGCCTGCCAAGATCGTGGTCTCAGAGAGAATATCCTTCTTGAACAATGTTCTTTAATACACTGCTTGTATTTCTTTAGAAGAAATATTATAATCTTGTCGAGCATTTATTCCCAACTGGGGACTGCAGATTCACATCTGTATCCCAGGCTCACCCTCGGGTATGTGCCCACGGAGTTCAAAAGCAGACGCATCACCTGCATTATTTAAATGGTGGCTTCTCTCTTTCATTCTACTGAGTGCACACAGTTGAATTTATATAAGTGAATCTGTCATTGATGCATATCTACTCTAATCGATTACAATGGGGTCATTGTTTAAGTTTCTAGGGGGAGGTCACGCACTACTTTGAGAATTTGTAGAGTGCTGTGTATCTTTATCTGGGAACAATGTACTTTCGAGTCCACATTAATAAAATAATGTGGGTAATTCTAGGGCTTCCTACAACACACTATCTATTTGACTCGGAGACAGCTGGGGGTACAGCCTGGGTGGAGCTCCTTAGCAATGACGACAGTGGGGAAAATAGAGATTAAAGTGCCTTGCTGGATCCAAAAACTCCAGAGGTGGCATGATGCCAGGGGACACAGGTGACTGGAGAACTGAACTACAGGAAATTTTAAAGGCTTGTTTTAATAGTGACTCCATTTCTGCAGCCTGAACCAAACCAAACCAAAAAGCAAATCTGGCCTGTCATCTACCTGTGGCTTTTTTTTTTTTTTAATACACAATTGTGTTTTGCCTCTGATATTTTGGAGAAGGAAGTTTATGTGGGGGCATTTACCTGGGACTGGGACAAGAGTGGGCGGAAGTGAAGGAGTGAGATGGTGTTTAAGCACTGGTGACACTGGGTGAAGTCCAAGGCAGATTTCTGGATGTAACTGTGCCCCTGGTGTCTTCCCATCAGCAGGTGCACGTGGGGTCCGGGTGTCATTTCCTGATGATTGTTAGGAAAATCAAATTACTACTACTAATACTACTACTACTGCTGCTACTGCCACCGCTGTCTCTCCCTCTTCTTTAAAGATGGATTTATTTTTATTGTAAAGGCATATCTATAAAAAGAAGGTGAGACAGAAAGACCTGTCCTCTGGTTCACTTCCCAAGTGGCTGCAATGAGCCAATCTGAAGCCAAGAGCCAGGAGCTTCTTCTGGATCTCCCACATGGGGACAGGGTCCCAAGGCTTTAGGCCGTCCTCTGTTGCTTTCCCAGATCACAAGCAGGAAACTGGAAGGGAAGTTGAGCAGCCGGGATATGAACAGGCATCCATATGGGATCCTGGTGCATTGAACGTGAGAATTTAGCCTCTAAGCTATTGTGCTAGGCCCCACGCTAACTTCTCTCACTTTTTTTTTGCTTATACAATTAAAAAGTGTGTATGTTTATTATTTAATTGCAAGCTAAGAAGCGTTAAAGTTGCTAGAGAAAGTATAGCATACTCAAAAGGAAATTACCAGTCACATGTATCTAACGAGGAGGGAAGTATCCCAGGTTCCATCTGGAAAGAGTACAGGGATATTGTTATAGGAAGCTATTGGAGGGGCCCTATTGCGCTGCAGTAGGTTAAGCTGCTGCTTTGAATCATGAAATTCCACATCAGAGAGCCACTTGGAATCAAAACTGCTAACCTTCCAGTCTAGCTTCCAGCTCCTATGCTCGGGAAAGCAGAAGATGGCTCCAGGAGTTGAGTTTCTGACACCCAGAAACCCAGATTGAGTTCTGGGCTCCCGGCTTTAACTTGACCTAACCCTGGGTGTTTTGGCCATTTGGGAATGAACCAATGAATGGAGAATTTCTCTCTTTCACTCCCCTTCTTTCTGTCACTCTGCCTCTCAAACAATAAAAAATAGTTTCATTTAGCATTAAATTAATATTAAATTTCCCCTTTTCTAGATAATAGTCAAACTATGGCTTAAAGACCAATTACGGCAAGCTGTTGAATAACTGCAACACAGCTTGTATAGCTTACAAAAGCTAACATGTTTCCTGTCTAGCTTTTTGCAGATAATGAATTGTCCAGTCTTGGCTCTAGATCACCAAACAACATTTTAAATTTTGACTTTTCATCAAGGGTAGAGAGCATTGGTTAGGCCAACTCAAATGTCTGATTTACTTGGTAGTTATTTTCTCACAAAATTACACATTGTCATTCTTGTGAAGAGCAGTTTCTTCAGGGTTCTGTTAGCCTGAGCAGATCACCCTAAGTCTGGTCTTCCCTGAAACCCTCAGTTTCTGAGTGTAGAGCTGAGAGTAAGATGAATGCTTGAGGTTTGTCTGGCAGGCCGTTTCTTGGTTTCCCAGGAGAGGAGGCTGTGAGGCAATCTCTGGTTGACTGTCTACATCATAGGGAATTTCTGGCCTTCCTCTTACAAAGGTCCATAGCTATATCTTCTCTTTATTTTTTCCCTATGATTTATTTATTTGAAAAGTCTGAGCTTGGGGGAGGGAGGGAGGGAGGGAGGGAAGGAGGAAGGGAGGGAGGCAGAGAGAGAGAGATGTCAAGTTAAAGCTTCGGTCTGCTGGTTCACTCCCCAAATGATTACAATGGCTGGGGCTGAGCCAGGCTGAAGCCAGGAACCAGGAACTTCATCTGGGTATCCCTCATGGGTCCAGGGTCCTGAAGACTTAGACCAATGTCTACACCTTTCCCAGGTGTATTAGCAGAGACCTCTATTGGAAGTGGAACAGCTGGGACTTGAACCATCACTCACATGGAATGCCAGCAGCCTAACCTGGATATTGCAGCCTAACCTGCTGCTGGCCCCTAAAGCTAAATTTTCAACTTTTCAGCTTGAGAATCTAAACTGATATATTTGTTCCTCTCCTTTTTTTTTTGTAATTACTCATTCCTTAGGAAATATTTAAATATAGCCTATGTCTTTTGTTGACATCCATATCTGTCCATGCTATGATAAAACATACAATAAATTAATAAACTTGGAGTTCTCCAAGTAGAATTACTCTTCCATTCATTCATTCATCTCTGTGTTTCCCCAGATTACTTCCATTAGCTTAGTCAAGGTTTTCAAGACATTTGTTCCTTTGATCACAAGTAACTGATGTGACTAAAGGGTATTTATGAAACTTTCAAAATATTTAAGTCCATAATACTAATGGCATCCAGTAGTTTACTCATTGAATTTTAAAATTTGAGGAATGTATTATTCATAGCTGGCCAGAAATCCATAATGCATCAACATTTTCCAGTACGCTCTGGTTTGTGTGAGAGTTTGGCTTCCCAATTTCCCGAGGTTATCCCTGGGAGATTCTGATGTCCATTGCATGCATAAGCACTTGCCCATATTCAGTCTCTCTGTGGGTGACAAGGCTTTCTCTGAAGAGCTCGAAACAGTTTGTAGGCGATGATACCACCAGTTCCTGCAAGATTCTCAGAGTGTGTTAGAAGCAGATGCCGTCACCTGGATGTTAGGGCTCGAGAGAGGGAGGCACAGAGCATTTGAATGAGAAACATCAAGTGCATGGCCCTTTGGCACACTGAGAAAGGGAATGAAAGATGTCTAGCATGAGCTCAACCAATCCAGCAATGCGTATTTATTGAGTGCACATTTTTGGGTCAGTGTGGGGTTGGTTGCCAAACAAGGGTACTTTATGTCTTGCTTACGTGCTATGAGTATTTTTGCCATCTTGGAAAAAATGCTACCTTGCCAGTGAATTTTCTTGGAAATCAACTATAAAATGGGAGGAAATGTACAGGAAAGAATTAGGAAATAAATAAGGTGTGTGAGAGGGAAGTAGAAGCAAGAATTACCTTTGATGGCAGGTAATCAGCATGCTGCTTCCAATTTTTACTCTATTTCCAAGATTGTTTTCAGGCTCATGAATAAAAAGCAGCAATGTTATAAAATGTTATGATAGTTAGCATAACCATCAACATCTGAGCGATAACCCCAGCTAACCAACATAGGGCTCAGAAGATGTTTCTGTGCATTATAAATGTGGCTGTGGATTAAACAACTTGCAGTTGATGCTGTCGAAGCTTACGATGTAACCTTAGCCAAAAGGATCTTAAACATTACTTGGCTATGAGTATTATATAAGCATGGATACTTTAAATGACAGTATAGAAATGAAGCCCAAGAGAGGACAAAATTGTGGAAATACATGACTGCTCAAAAATGATCTAATATATCTGTCTATTATAACCTAGACAGAGAGACATGAACTGTCTTGGTCCAGACACAGCTGTTTAGAGGTACAAGTGGAAATCCAAGTGTCCTGATTTTCAGTTTAGTGTTTCTCCCACATCTTTTGAACTTTCACTCTTCATAAGGGTAGAAGAACAATTAAACTTAGTGTCCTTCCTCCTCCATTAATTGGTTAATTAGTGCAAACTATGGAGGATT
Organism: Ochotona princeps; assembly: GCF_030435755.1. Lineage (NCBI taxonomy): Eukaryota > Metazoa > Chordata > Mammalia > Lagomorpha > Ochotonidae > Ochotona > Ochotona princeps. The sequence goes on from NC_080844.1 coordinate 28,058,274, forward strand.
TTCTTAGAATCATGGGTTTTTCTTATTGACATAAATGTTCTTTATTCAGTACCATTAATGTTCTCAGAAACTGTAGTTTGGTGCTTTGATACTGAATGAGAGCCAGAATTCCCTGCTATCAAACTCTCCAAAAAAGAATGAGAGAGAGAGAAAGAGAGAGAGAGAGAGAGAGAGAATCCCATGCCACTAACTGCAACCTGGATGCCGCATTATTAAGCTGTGCCAACTGCTTAACAAGGTGCCCGCATACAGGGTGATCAGTAGAGAGTTCAGTTGGGGGGGAAGAATATCTCCTCAGAAACTCACTCACTCTCAAGACAAATGCAGAGGGCATGGTGGGCAGTCAAAGAGGCAGGGTGAATTAGTGTCAAGGAACATCTTTTATTCATGAGAGTAATACATCAGAGGGAACTGAGCATGGCTTAGTTTTGTCACGGGAATAAAATGAGAAGTGCTGGAAAGTTAGCACTTTGTTAAAATGCCATGTATGAATTGTGTAGTCCATTCTCTGCTCCTTGTGTAAAACCATCTGGGTTACTTATGAGTGTGTTTATGAACTTGGCGAGAACACATGCATGGGAACCCCCCAAATATGGCACATGGTTAGGCAGTTTAACATTCTTCCTTTCACAGGTGAAAGACAGGACAGTGATTTAAAAGGTTTTCAAACAGGGAGGATGGTTATTGTTGGGCTGGGGCTCTTTTAGCACTTACAGTGAGCAATTTGTCCCAGTGACTAGTGGGGAAAATCCTCCCAGCTGATGAATGTGCAGCTCTAGAGCCATCTCCTGCTGAATCAGGCAATGGCCTGGATGCTAATAAGTAGAATGCTTTGTATTATGTATGTTTCCAGGAGGTCCTTGAAGTTCAGTAACTCATAGCTAGCACTGGAGGTGAAGGCTCTGAGAGATATGGACTCAGCTCCCATTCAACCATTCATATCTCTGTACCCAAGTTGACTTCTTTTGAGATGCTGGAAGTAATAAGCCTTCTCACAGAACTGCAGCGAGCAGGAAATGAAATACTTCTCTGTTAATGTGCCTGGTTCTTAGCAGTTTTCTTCCATGTTAAGTCTTGTGCTTTTCCAATCAGTAAAGGTGTGATCCTAGCATTAAGGGACATTCTCCCTTCTGTGATGGTGAGAGAACAAGTGCTAATCCGCCCTTCATGGAGCTTCCTGGGTGTTCATAGCCTCAGTTTCCCTCCAAGGTGCAGTGGAATTTTCATCACTGATGAATTACAGTGACATGAACTTGGCAGAGAGAGAAAGAAGGGGAGTACAGGGAGGGAATGAGAATGTAAGTAGTATGGGCATCTTTATTCACATTCCCACTCAAAGAACAGAAACCATATAGCAAGCACGACAGAGGAAGAATGAATCTGATGATATTCCAGTTATTCTGTATGCCACACACAATATAATTGTTGTGCATTTTGCCTTTGGTACAGAGTTGCATGTGTGTGTGTATGTAGGTCATAATAAAATGTGCATAGACCTATATTTTAGTTTCTCCTGAACACAACAAGAAACAACCCCCTCTTTTAAATGCTGTGCCATACTTGTTGAAAAGTAATAGTACTGTGTTGGTCTTGAGCAAAGTGTCTTTTTGGGTCACATTTTCCATTGTAGCTTTGATTATGTTTGACTACTGTTTTTTTTTTTTTACTTTAACTCTAGGAAGTAATCACCAATGAAAAAACTTCCTTCTAAATATGTCAAAGTTCCAGGGTCATTTTTGTGGTTCAAATGGGCTAATAAGTCTGAAAGAAATGGAAAAATAGTTAAAGCTAGAATTAGATGAAAGATGCTACTTTAAATAACTTCTTTTTCTAAATTGTAGTTTTTTTAAGATTTATTTATTTTTATTACAAAGTCAGGTATACAGAGAGGAGGAGAGATAGAGAGGAAGATCTTCCATCTAATGAATCACTCCCCAAGTGAGCACAACGGCTGGTGCTGTGCCAATCCGAAGCCGGGAACCAGGAACTTCCTCCAGGTCTCCCACACAGGTGTAGGATCCCAAAGCATTGGACTGTCCTCACTGCTTTCCCAGGCCACAAGCAGAGAGCTGGATGGGAAGTGGAGCTGCTGGGATTAGAACCAGTGCCCATATGGGATCCTGGTGCGTTCAAGGCGAGAACTTTAGCCACTAGATCACGCCACCAGGCCCTATAAATAACTTCTTGATTCTAACTCTTAGTTTTAGAATCTAATGGCCAAAGTGCAATATTTTGTCTGTTTTCTAGGACTTGATTTTTAGGCAACGTTATCAGAACACCCAGTGAAGAGAATTATGGGAGATCTTTGTGGAGAAGGGCGACTTAGCCTAAAAGTGGTCATGTCAATATTGTTAGAGAACTGGAGTGAAGGACAGTACTAGAAATAAGGGCCAAGCCAGGAGTTAAGGAGGATGCCCAGGTTCTGGAATATGTTAGGGTTCAGGAGCCCTTCTAATGGCTTTAAAGTAGGAAAGAGTTAAAGTTCATATCCTGAGTTGCCCCGGCCTGCGGGGTCTTCAGCAGAGACCTGGGGAGAGAACTGACGATTGGGGGGGACAGGAGACGCGAAGAATGGGAGCAAGACAGGAGGTCTGATCAATCTCCGAAAACTATTTTCTCAGGTAGTATTTAAGCAGCAGGTAAGGGTTGGGGGTGGGAGGGAGTTTTACAGCAGATTGTGGGCCAGGTAGGGCAGAAGTCACCATGACAACCCTTATCTTGGGTGAACAATTACAGGTGAAAGGTTACCAGGAAACTAGGTGAAGTATAATTGGATCTTGCATTCCAAGACCATTACAAAATGAGGAAATAACAAAATGGAGTCACTCCTGTTGTTTGGCAGTTCTCTGGTCCCCGGCACTAAGTCTTCTACATGCTAGCTGTGTGATTATAATTGAGCTATTCACCCTCTCTGATTCTTAAGTTCCTACTTTATACATTGTGTTATCTTTGAGGTACATGGAAAGGTTGCTGGCATAATTTCCATTAGTATGATTATCACATGGCTTTGTGCCTAACAGGGGACATTGACCAGTTGTCCTGGGCATGAGAATGAGGCCAGCCTGAGAGGCAGATATGGATTGGCTGGTTATTCTGCTCTTGTTGATTCGCTCACTGTAGACCACCACACCTTGTCAGTGAAATACTGGATTTTTCACATCAGTGCAATTTGTGTGGCTGTTCCTCCATTTGTCTTCATTTCCTCTGCATCAACACAAGCTTGATTTCCTCATTAACAGAGTACCTGATTGGGAATTATCTTCTAGAGGAATTTAAACATTAATCCCCATAATGATAGCAAAATCAATAAGAAGTCCCCTGTGTCAGTAAGGATATCAGCAGGAAATAGATGGTCCACTTGACCTGGATGACTTGTGGAGAGTTAAAATAAAGGAAATCTTGAGAAAAGCAGTTTCAAAACACGGTGAAACTACTAGAGAACTGCAAAAGCTTGGAGCTGGTCACTGCCCTGTCTGTACTCTTCCCATTGCAGTTGTGGACAGAGAGGAGGAAGAGAGGTGGTCAGGACCCAAAGACAGCGAGAACTCCTCCTGCAGTGGCTGTGGTCTCTTATGGATAAAGACCAAATAGCAACCCTACAGGGAAGGAGCCAAATGAAGGACCCAGTCTTCCTTCCTTACCCCTTCTTCCCTCTTGCTAGTGTTTTCCCTTGGCCAAACTCAATGCATTGCCAGAACACAATCGACTTTTTATTTAGTCGTTGCAGGTCAGCCATCTGGGCCAGGGAGCAGGGTGAAGAACGAATCTGGACAAAGAGAAACTATTCCATGCATTTTCTTGCAGAGATGCTGAGCTGTCAAGTATTGGCATAGTAAGTGTCGTGGAGTCCATTACATAATGTGTTACAAGCTGTTTGTTGGAAAATAAATGTACTAAATTCTGAATGAATTGACAACCCTTATGTAGAACCAAATGGTCCTGGATTCATCTCTGGCTCTAGCATCTCCTTTGCACTCTTGGCAGGTCATTTACCATATCTCAGCCTCAGTTTCTTCACCTGTAAAATAGGGCATCATGATGCTCTGTGGCAGAGTTGCCCCAGGATTAAGTGAACTAGTACTGGTGAAAATACATACAAAAGGCTAGAGTGTATACACACGCCATAAAAGTGTGTCCACGATATATTTACAGTATAAATGACCATGTACTAGTCCTTGCTTGTCAAAGAATTATGTTCTATTCTGGCTGAAAAATTGCAATTATGGTGCGGAAAAAACTAAGATTTATTGAAATCTAGGTGGTGTTTTTTTAAAATATGACTTCAATATCCATTGGGGGAGGCTAGAAATTCACTTGAAGTGAAGATTGTATTAATTTATATCCATGGAAGCCTTGTGTGACACTTCCATATATGTCTGTAGGATAATGGCTCTAAATGGTTTATGACTTTTTAAAAAATCTAATTAATATAGTAACTTTGTATCTCAAAGTAATGAAAAAAAAAGATGTTTTCTAATATATCTTTGCTCATTGAAATGCATTACTATTTCCCACCAGCATAAATCTTAGAATTGGATGTCTTCTGTTGGTCCATTTCTTAAAGAAGAGCCCCTGAATAGACAAACTACACCAGACTACGCTCCAGTGCCACTCCCAGTCCCCAAAGGCAGCACACAGCTAAGGTTAGAACCTAATATGGAAAGGTCCAAGTGTTTGGGAATTTTGGAAGAGACATTCCACGCGCACTTTCCCTACTATGTTTAACTTTCCGATAGCCAGGAGAAGATACCGTTAAACTCACCTCTCCCTGAGGCTCCCATTCCAAGCACATTCCAAGTATCTGTGCTCTCAGTCAGTAAAACATACATAGTGTGCATTCCAAAGAGGAGCTCCGTCCATACAGGACAGAAAAGTGAAACATAAGATGAATCTTACTTAAGGAATTGTAAATGTCCAGAGTAAGACAGAAGGTCCCTAAATGAAGAGGCCACTGAGTGGGAGATATGGAAAGCCTTTGATTGTGTGAAGTGTCCATCCTGCTGATCCAATGGTGGGAACAAGTCTAAGGGAACTCAGCAAGGTAGGCTGCTCAAGCAGCAACTGGCTTCATCAAATGCCTGGAACTTTTAATGCACTGTTCAATGATAAACATCTAACCCTATTTAAGTGTTTGTCTCTACGTTGATTTCTGTCACTTCTCATTAAAAAAAATATTTATTTACTTGGAATGCAGAGAAACAAAATGGAGATAGAAAGAAAAAAATGGAGTCTCCATCTTCTGTTCATTCCCTAAATGGCTGTAATCCCAGGAGCTAGGATCTCCATTCAGGTCTCCCATGTGCATGATAGGGGCCCATGTATTTGGCCCATCTTGTGCTGTTTTACCACACATATTAACAGGAAGCAGGCTTGCAAGTAGAACAGCTTGGACTTGAACTAGTATTGTGATGTGTGGGATGTTAGTATTGCAAGCAGCGGTTTAACTTGCTGCACCAGAACACTGACTCCTTGATTTGCATCTTCAATGACATTTAAATGCTCAATTCATTCTCAGACAGAATCAGAATGTTATACCAGTGTCCAGTGAACTTTCTATTGCAAGAGGGAATGCAAAAGAAAGATTTATTGTAGGAAAAACATGAATTTGTTTATATGAACACATACATACCATATAATATTATCATATATGTTAATATGTATATTTGAATATGAAAAAAACATTAGTCTTATCTTCAAGCTGTCCCCAGAATCTGATCCCATTCTTTCCACCTTTGCAGCGTTTACCTTGGTCCCAGCCACCATCATATCTCCACAATTGTATCTTCCTTGGGTAAAGAGCCTCCTCACTGGTCCCCTTGCTGCTATTTCTTTTTTCCTTTTTTTTTTTTTTTAAAGATTTTATTTTATTGGAAAGTCAGATATACAGACAGGAGGAGAGACAGAGAGGAAGATCTTCTATCTGATGATCCACTCCCCAAGTGGCCACAATGGCTGGAACTGAACCGATCCAAAGCCAGGAGCCTGGAGCCTCTCCCACGCAGGTTCAGGGTCCCAAGGCTTTGGGCCATCCTCGATTGCTTTCCCAGGCCACAATCAGGGAGCTGGATGGGAAGCAGGGCTGCTGGGATTAGAACCGGTACCCATATGGGATCCCAGTGCATACAAGGCAAGGACTTTAGCTGTTAGGCCACCACGCTGGGCCCCCTTTTTTCCTTTCTTTAGCCTACTATCACTATAGCAGCCAGGGTAGTCCTTTGAGATACCAGTCATATCATAAAACTTCATTATATAAAACCTGCACTGCCTCCCTATTTATTTTAGTGTAAAAGCCAAATCTTAAAATGACCTATAAGACCTTCTGTGATTCCATCTAACACTCCATTTCATCTCCCAGTGCTGCCCCACTCTGTGTGCCACCTTCGTTATTCAAGTAAGTTAAGAATGTTCATGCCACAGTGCTTTTGAAATAGTTGTTCCTCCTCTTTGGAATGTTCTAATATGTTTTTGGGTAGATAGCTCCCTTTTTACTTTGTGGTCTCTATTTAATTGTCACCTCTTCCTCCAAGCATAATCTGACTATTTTATTCACGGCAATCCATTCCATCTTGTTTTCTTCATCTTGCTTTCTTCCCCAACCCCAACTATATGGCATATAGAACATAACATACAGAGTACTTTTATTGATCATTTTACATCTGAGCTCTACCAGGCAGGAGGGTTTGTTTGGTTGATGAAGTATCTCAAGAATAAAGTACAGGGCCCAGCATGATAGCCTAGTGGGTAAATCCTCACCTTGCAACTGCCAGAATCTGTATGAGTGCTGGTCCACTTCACCATCCTAGTCCTGGCCGTTCCACTTCCCATCTGCCTCCCTGCTCATGGCCTGGGAAAGCAGTAGAGGATGGCCCAAAGCCTTGGGATCCTGTACTCACATAGGAACCCTGGAAGAAGTTCCTGGCTCCTGGCCTCAGATCAGCTCAGCTGTGGCCATCGTGACCACTTGGGGAATGATGTGGATGGAAGATCTTTATGTTTCTTCTCCTCTCTGTAAATCTGTCTTTCCAATAAAAATAAATGCATCTTTAAAAAAAACCTTAGCAAGCTGCTCAAATGTTGCAATAAGGAAAAAATTCAAGGCAGCAAAGGTTTGTAGTCAGGTACACGTGGCAGTGTGTGAGCTTGTGAAGGGGCAGAGAAGTTATAGAAAGAGCATTTTAGGCCTCGCTGTCAAGACAAATCAGGCTAAACTCAGGTCACACCTAAAGGTGGGTGGGCCTCCTGAGTTGTCATAGGCAAAATTAAGGTTTAGCCATAGGGTGCTCCTTGCTGACTTACGTTTCCTTTATTAATCACATCTTTTGGAATTTTATATCTAGAATTTTATTTCAGAGTGGTGTATCCAAGGAATCAGAAAAAGTAAAAAAGTCATTTGTCTGTTATGGCCGCTGAGCACCTCCAGTAATACCCTTTGCCAGCTGTGTCAGTGGATGTCCTATGCACACTGTGCTTTACATAGTGGCCTTAGTGCCCCAAGGAAATGCCAGGCACTCCCTGGAATTCAACAACACAACCAAAATTTTCAAACTGCTATAGGAATCCTTTAGCTTTTCCAAAGGACCTGCTTTTGTAACCCAGTGATTCTTATTAAAAAGGATATAGTTTCGACTAAACGATGTGGTGTCACCTATACTGCCATACTACAGCCTTCTTGTTTTGCTTGTTTTCCTGAGAAGTATACCGTGCATAGAAACTCTGTAGGTGAAAGATGAGCACCCACCAATTAATATCAGAATGAATCTGCCCAATGAACTATAAAACTGGCAGTTCTCTTGGAGCACATTAAGACTGCTCTAACCTGCTACCAAAGAACTGCATTATTAGAGTAAAAATGCTTCTCACTAGAGGCCTTGAATTAGACCACAGCTTCTTAGATTGTATTTGGGAAACTCAGCAGCCGCTCCCAACTCTAATCACAGATGCTTTGGTCTCTTACAAGCACATCTGGCATTTAGACTGTGAAATACCCTACTGGGCCTTTGAATTCTTTGACTCCGTTACTGATTGGTTCATTGAAATGTGTATCAGCCTTTAAGATAAGCCCATAAAAATGTGCCTCCATTTTGAGCTATATAGCAGGCAGGGAGAAAAGGGCAGGGACAGGAAGCAGAGGAAACGGTGGGGCATTTCTGTTACGTCCTTGTTACTGCGCTTCCTGTGCTATGTATCCACCACGTGTGTCTTTCTTAGCAGGTTTGTGACGTGGCAGGCAGGAGTTTAAATCAGCTCTCACTCCAGTCCAGGCCTGCCTGATTTTCCTGATTCCAGATTCAGAACTGTCCTGTGATGTGTGATCCTGAGAGAATCACATGGCTGCTTTGCTCTTCTAGATTCTCTGTTGTGAGGTGCAGATAAGGCTACTAGAACTGTCCACTTTATAAGAGTAATGTTAAGTTAAATCTGTGCAAGCACACTGGAAAAGTGTTGAGGTTTACAGTTGTGATAGAATAAAGGAACATACTTTTCACTTGCCTTCACTACGTTTGTTTTTGTTCTTATTGCTAAAGCATTCTATTAAAGGTTGGCCCTTGGCGGAGCTCTGCTATTTGGGTGAGGTCTAATGCAATCCCTGCAACACATCCTAAGCACAGGAACAGAAATGAGTGCTACCTGCTTTACTCATTGTTCTACTTCCAAACGGATATTTTAAAAAAGCATTATTTACTTGAAAGGTGGAGTTAGAGAGACTGACAGACCAGTCTTCCATCCTCTGGTTCACTCCCGAAAAGGCCCTGCTGGCTGGAGCTGAGCCACACTAAAGCCAGGAACTTGGATCCCCATCCATGTCTTTCATCTGAGTGCCAGGGCTCCAAGTACTTGAATCATTTATTGTTGTTTTCCCAGTTGCTTTAACAGGGAGCTGGAGCAGAAGTGGAGCAGCAGGGACTTGAACGTGCTAAGATGAGCTGCTGGCACCACAGGTGCCACTGCACCACAACATTGATGTCAATGTATTTTTAAAGATTATTAGTTTTTCTTTTATTTCATGGGAGTGGGGCAATATCTTTGACCTTAAGGAAGCTACTTGACCTGTATTTGCATTTCCTTGCTCATAAAAGGGTACTGATGATGTCTTTCTCACAGTGCTTGTTTATTAATTGATTACACCAATATTCTAGAAGTTTATTGTGTATTGGGCATTGTTTTAGATACCAGGAATACAGTAATGAACAAAATGAGGAAAAATTCCTGCACATTTACATTCTCATGATAGGTTAAAAAAGTCCTGTGGAAAATAAGTTGAATACAGAACATGGTGGCATATGTAAGGAGGAAAATAAAGCAGGCAGTGGCAAAGGGTTGATTAGGGATGGGAGAGGTGATTTTCATTTTTAGACACGGCAGTGCAAAAGGTTTTATGGTTTAGCGTCTTCCTGAAGTTTGTGTGTTGAATCCATACCATTGAGGTTGATGGCATGAGAAGCTGCGGTTGGAGAGAACCAGTTAGGCCCTTTTGCTTTTCCATCTGTTCTGCCATGCCAGGTGACGGTGTTCATTCTGTTGCCCTTCTGCATTCTATTGCCAACACAGTACCATTTTCCAAAAAGAGAGTGAGTTCCTGCCAGACCACGAATCTGTTGGTTCCATATCCTTGGCCCTTCTTGGTTCCCAAACTGTGAGAAATAAATTTCCTGTTATTTATAAATTTCCTAAAATAAGACATATTTGTCACAGTAGCAGGAATAGATTAAGTCAGAAGACCTTGAAGGAGATTGATGCTTTATACTTTGTTAAAAAATAAAATAACTGAGAGAAGCATAGTTATTGAAATACAAGCATTTCTTTTGTAACAGTGAGTGAGTACGGTGCACATGGGGAAAGTCACAAATAAAGTAACATCTGTCACTCACAGAAGGTACTTGGTACTTGTTTGCTAACTCTGAAATGTGTCCAAAGATTCTGCAAAGGGAATTATGAATCCAAATAAAAATGCAAAGCAAACAAAAAGAAAGCACCAGTTGCCTGAAACTTAGAAACTTAGACTGCTGAGAAGTTTCTGTGCAATTTCTATCAATCAGTTGCCAAGAACCATCCTAATCCCCCTTCACACACCTACAGACTTCTGCTGACTTAGTTATTATTCATTTGCAAACTAGAAATCGACATGGCCTTGGGTAAATTTTATGAACTGCAGATCCATTAGCAGTACTGCGGGAGCTTGCTTTTAAGGTTGATGTCAAAAAGGACACTGTTCCCTCCCTCAGTCCTTCCTTTGTAGTTGCCTCTATTACAGGATATTGAGCTTAATGGACCATACATCTTACCATGTCTATCATGCTGTGATTTTTTTCAGTGACCTCGTATGACGTTTTAGTAGACTCTGAGACAGCAAATAGGTTTTAGCTCTTGTTCCAACTTGTGGTTGGTAGTGATTGACAGGAGTACAAGCTAAGGTTTGTTCAGGGTCGTTAGGGAAGAGGGCTGTGTTTACAGTGTCTACCATGGTATCAGGAATTGGGTCCTCACATTTTTTTAAAACCCTATTCCTCCACATACAACTCATAAAAAAAAAAAAAAACTAAGCCAAAGTAGGGGATACAAACGCTAAGGACTAATCCAGCTTTTCTGGATATGAAATAATAGTGAATTATGTTCCATAACTCCACAGAGAGATTATTCAAAGAGAAACTGAAAGTCTGCCTGACATTTGCAAAGCATCAGAGATTGGTGAATGGGCCCTGGTGATGTTAGAAATAGACGGGGAAGTAATGGGAAAAAAGGATAGATCGAGCTTTGATTTATTTGCCTATTTAGTACCACCTTTGACAACTTTGTCTACCTTGACATACCAATAAAGTTATTAAAATGAAATCGGAAAAGGAAGAGAGCATTGGAGCATAACAGAGTTTGATTTCTAAGTCCCAGTGCCCAGTCGACCAAGAGAACTGGACCCCAGGCATACAGTGTCTGCTTTAATGCTAGGCTGCCACTCACCTCTACTTGACATTTGACAACGTACTTAAAAATTCTCCTAAGCACATAAAGGGAATGACTGAGTAAATAATTGGTTGCCCCTTTAAAAATAGAAAATACCAGGCTAGGGTTTAATTAACTCACATAAATTATTCTCAAGCTAACTGTTCTGTGAGGAGTCACTCTTGGCCTTTGCCTCCAATGAAGGAAAATTGTTAAGGTCAACTAACAGATTCACTTTTCAAAGTAGAAGTAGGAGACAATGAGTTTCCTCTCAATGAGGACATTACAGAATGAGGAGGTGACACACTAATACTGCATTGGGATACATACCTGGAAGACCAGGGAGCTTTGCATGCTCATCTATCTTGGTCAATGCTTTCCGTAAAGCTGTTTATGAAATGTGTTCCCAACAAGATCCTGTAAAATGGATACATCACTCAGTACCTCTGTTTTTGAAAATGGCCATTTTGTTAGTAAGCAATTATTAATATAAGAATAATTAAGGCTCATGTATGGAAATAATGGGCAAGTAGGTGGGTATAGTCTAATTAATCAATGCTTATTAACCAGAACTATGTGAAAAGCATGTTCTAAACCCCTGGAAAATGTGAATATTAATACTTAATCATGAACCCTAGCGAAAACTGACATGGTCAATTTGTAAATAAGTGCAATGTGAGCAGAAGGTGATTACAAGTGTAGAAGTGGTGCAGGTTTCTTTGGGTGGGCAAAGGGGAAGGCGTTCATTCCATCAGCCAAGAGTGGTGCAGTATAAGAGGGAAGAAACGAAAAATTCCTAGGGGAGAAGGTATTTGGATTCAGACTTGATTAATATGTAGTTTATGCAAATAGAGCCAGGAAAAGGACTGCTCACGGTCAGGTTACTGTGACAACCAAGGCTTAGAGTTTGAGAAGCAACAGGACATTGCTTGGGAGATGAGGTTGGTTTGTGGGGGTAAATAGAGTCTTGAAGGATAGGTTGAGGTGGCTGTACTTGTTTCACAGGACTCCAACTTTTTTTTTTTTGAAGCATAAAGCAGCAAACTGGAACTAAGTTTAAAATATATGCCAGTGTTGTAGAAAATGTTTAAGATAGTGATTTGGAGAAATGTGGAAGATTGTTACCACGCTCCCACGTTCTGTAGCCCATTAAAACTGTAATTTGTTCTGAATTAGGTTTAGTAAGGAGGGGTGGTTGCTAAGGAGGAGGAGGATAGAAAGGATGGTTTGGAACAAGTGATTAGGAACTTTAAAGGTAAACAGGGTTGAGCCGGGATAATTCAGTGGGAGAGTTTCATTCTCAGGATACAAATGGGCCTTTAGCTTGGGTATCAGTTTAAGCCTTAGTTTGGGTGATGTCCCAAGAACATCTGAGGTTCTGCAGGTAACAGAGCTGATACCACTGCAAATCAGACACTTCTATCAGCAACTCTCAATCTTTTTTCATTAGGCCTCTTGCAGGAAATAGCTGGATACAGCTGTGCCTGCACAAGGGGTGGGTTGATGATTTGTATTATGAATTGACTAAAAGCTCTCACTCTCATTCTCTGTGTGTATAGGTGGTAAAATTCAAGAGCAGTGTGTTTGTTGGTAAATGTGGAACTTGTAAAATGTTTTCAAATACTATTCTAATAATTCATAATTCAATCATTTGCCCAATTTCTGTAAATATCAGAATGTTCCTGGGATAGGAGTCCCTGGAGCCAAGGGTATTTGGGAAACCATTGGGAGAGAGAAACAAAGTAATGCTTGATTATTGCTCTCTCCCCTTTGTCTTCCCCAGAACATCTGTCTCCAGGTACTTCATCTGACTTTTTTGTTGGAAAAATGGAGAAGTTGTAAAAGGGGCTTCTGACCTCTCTGGAGCGATTTTCCAGCCTCCATTTGTTACCACCAGTCAGCACATTGGTTTTATTGGCCAGGTTTTAGGTTTGCCAAAGTCCTAGCACAATTAACCTTCACAAACTGTCCAGATCTTAGGATGGGAAAGAGAGGAGCTGATACCCAAATGGCCAAGAAGGGTTAGAGAAGAGTAACTGGTTGTGATGGTACCCTGGAGTTCAAGGCGAGAGGAGCCAGTACCTAGGAAGGGCAGCACAGGGACTTGGGGAGGAGTAGGTAGACATGTATCCCCAAGGAAGTCTTTCCTGGAAAGTGTAAATTAATATCAAGTGATTACAGAGATGGGGGCAAGTCATAGACTTCATTAGACTCTTTGGAGATGTAATAGTTGTTCTGGTGAGAGCACAGAATGGTCTAAGGGTGGGTCCTTGGTAAGACAGTTAAGACGCTGCTTGAGCCACCTGCATCTCATATCAGAATACCTAGGTTTGAGTCCAGTGTGCTTCCAATTCTGGTTTCCTGAAGCTGCACCCTTGGAGGTAGGAGGTGCTAGCACAATTAGTTGGGTCTTTGCCAAGATCTTCACCTTTGTGCCTTTCAAATAAATACTACTACTAATAAAGATTGTGATCCTCAGGTTTTTAGGAACTGGAAGGTTATCTGTCAGGTTTTTCAAGGCAAGGGCCAAATCAGAGACTGGCTGCATAACCTGACATGCGTCTCATAGATTGTTCAGTGGTACTAGTATAGCATCTAGTCTAGCATCTTCTAGTCTAGCATCTTCTAGTCTAGCATCTATGAAGATGATGAAGATACAGAGGCTCACTTAGTGGGTAGTGAGGTAAATATGGCCAGAATCATCATCATCTGTCTTCTCACAGAATCATCTGTATCATATTTTACCTCGCATATTTTCAGGGTCTTATTGGAAACCACAAGAAAACCTGTATTGTATAATACATGAATGATAATAACTCATTGATCTTTTGTATTGTTTTTCTTGTCTGTTCCATTTCCTTGGATAACTGTAAGGATCAAATGATAAAGATGATGTATATGGAAGTTAAATTCTGGACTACTGATCAGAAACAAATCATCCTTGGGGATGGTGATGACTCATCATAAGATTTAATGTCGGAAGTGCCTTAGAGCAACTCCCAGCTATTTGTAAAGATTGCAAGGGAACTTAAGGTCCAGAGAATGGAATACTGTAGTCTCAGACATGCGCTTGGTGAAGTCTGTTTTGAAGTGGGCTTGGTATAAATTGCTAACTTGTAACAGAGCTGCCCTTAGAACCCCGGTGCCCTGATTCCTGGCTCTGTGAAATTTTTCTCAGCTAGTTAATCCTTCAGGATTGAGTGGGCAAACTTCCCTAGGAATGGGATCAGCTCCACTTGAAAAGCATCACTTTGACCTTAATCTTTCCATCTGGGGGTGGCATCAGAAGGAGCCATCCATTTCTGGTGTGATGGGTCACAGGGGGAATTGGTTGTTTCCAACAAGAGAGATTGGCTCTAGAGGGCAGGCTTGTGTTTATACCTAGAAATCAAAGTGCTTTCAAATTTAATCACAAGCAGCAGGGGGAAAATCCATCAAATCATTTGCCTCCATCTCCATTTATTCATAAATCAGTTGGATCGATAGCTATTTGAATGTGAAAGCTTTTGTTTGGCATGCTACCCAAGGAGAAAAGGGAATTTCTTTTTAAGGGAAAATTTACTTGTTGAGTGTAAAAAGAGAGCATGTGTCAAATCTAACCTCTTTTGGATTCTAGCACAGGCACCAGATGTGACTCAGCCCACAGTCTGGAGAATTATTATTTTTTTAAACTCTCCCCCACCCATTTATTATTATCATTTTATGACACAATTCCATAGGCCCTAAGATTTCCCCTACCCCATCCTAAAATCCATTCCCCAGTGGAGTTCCCCCATAACATTACAATAGTATAACAGTTCCACATAAACAGTCATAAGTCTATCTCGTGGACAGTGGGTTGTTCGTTGATTTAGTCTTCAGTTGTTACTTTACTGGGATGTTTTTCATGGTTGCCTTTGGTTTTGGTGGGTGCTATTCCTTTTCTCTGTCAAGAGAATATCTTTAAATATCATTTCTTGGGCAGGTTTGGAAGAGGCATATTCTTTTAACTTTTCTTTACTGTGGAAGAATTTTATTTCATTTTCAAAGACAAAGGAAAGCTTCGCTGGATATGTTATTTTGGGCTGGGCTGACAATTTTTTTTTTTTTTTTTTTGCTTTTAGAATCTGGAATATATTGTTCCATTCTCTTCTGGCTGTAGAGTTTCCTGTGAGAGGTCTCTTGTGACTTTAATTACCATTTCTCTATATGTCAATTGATGTTTATCATGAGCACATTTAAGGAGCTTTTCCTTATGTTCAATTGAGGAGAGCTTAATTATCATGTGTTGTAGTAAAGATCACTTTAAGTCAACCTTACTGGGAATTCTGTGTTCCTCCCGGATGTTGTTTCCCAATTCTTTCTCCTCATTAGGGAGAATAATTCCTTTATTATTTCCTCAAGTACATTTTTAAACCCAGTTTCTGTTTCTCTTACTGTGCCTTCTGGAACTCCCACAACTCTTATATTTTATATTTGGCCTTTTAATAGTGTCTCTTAATTCTTGAAAGCTCTTTTCTTTTTTTTAGCTTGTCCCAGCCCTGCTTCCAGCTTTTTTATTGTTTCCCATTGTGACAAGAAATATCTTCTAATTCTGAGATTGTTTTTTTCTGCCCGATTCATTCTATTATTGAGACTTTCCACTGAATTTTTAATTTGCTCTATTGTGACCTTCATTTCCAATAATTCGGCTTGATTTTGTTTCAATATTGTTGTTTCATGTTTGATATATTGCTTAAAATCCTGCATATGCATCTCGTTGTTGATAAGCTTTATAACAAGTGTTTTGAATTCTATATCCCATTTTCTCTATGTATTCCTCAATTAACTCTTGGGTTGGGAAAGGCTTTTGCTCCTTTGTAGGGGAGTCTTCCATAATATTCATTATGCCTCTGTCTCTTCTGCTGTTGGTCATTGTATTTCTGGTCTCCTTAGGGTAGCTTTCTCAGCTGTGTCACCCACAGGTCTACAGTTAGATTTTATTTATTGTGTTTGGTACCTGGTTCTTTGTTTACAGTCACTATACCACTCCCTCCAGCAAGTTTCAGATCCTGGCTCTTAGGTTAGACTTCCACCACCCTTGTGATCCCATGCTGGAGCTGCACCATTGTCTGTGGAACCTTCCTTCCACTTTTGGCTCTAGCAGTTCTCTGGAATGCGGAGACGCCAGGTATCCTAAATAGCTATGCTGTTGGTGGTGTTGATTCTGCTGGAACGTGCTGGCCATTAGGTCTGAGGGCCACACAAACCTATTTTGAGTTGTAAGTTGCCCAAAGTTGGTATTATTTTCCCTGTGGGACCACTACAATGCACTGAACTCAGTAAGTTTGCTCCCAGCTCATCAAATGCACAGTTCACTGTTGTTTCTGCAGTCACAAAGCCTTGACACACTGTACAAAATGGCATCAATGTGCCACTTGTAGAGTTCTTGATCTGCTGGCCATTAGGTCTGGGGGCTACCAAGACCTATTTCAGGTGGAACCTGTAGGATGTCACGTCATTGCAATTCACTGAGCCAGAAATGAGTTTGCTTCCTGCTTAGTGCATGTGCAGTCCTGTCCTGTAGCCTTTGTCTCCCTACACAGCTGGTGCCCAGTCAGGCTCTGCTGGGGATTTGGGCTGTGAAATCCACCCTGTTCCCATACCACCTGTTTGGAATCTGCTGTTTTGTCTCTTCTCCAAATCAAACAGACCAGCAAGACAGGCAGTTTTTTTGTCTGGGTTCACCTCCCAGGTACCCAGTGAACTCCCTTTCTTGCCTGGTTGCTGGTGGAGTTCAGATTGCTGCTTGCTGAATGCTGCTGGGGTATCTCATCACTGCAACACCACATCGTTGTGTCCACTGCTTTCCTGCATCCTCCAGGCTCCAGGTGCCCCTCTGTCATCAGTCTGTCCTCTACTATTTTCTGGAATGTGCCCTCTCTGCTTCACCCTGCATAATGTTTCTCCATCTATTTGTGTCCTTACCCTATTCCTCCATCTTGATTCTACGAAAATTGCCTTTAATTACTATTTAAAGTTGCCCTGTTTGGCAGTGCTTTTTTGCACCCTACCTCAGTTAATCCACACAATTTTTATTTTAATATTTTTATCCATTGTCTAAAAGATGACATTTCATTATAGTGCTGGGCACATTTTTTTGTATTTTTTTAGTTTTTCAATATTAATGGAAAGAGAAGAGATTTTGTGTATCCCATAGGTAGTCTTGCTTTCTAAGGGTTAGCCACAAAATTAACTCAGGCTAAAATGCGAGTTCTGATCAAAGGATCTGCATTACACTGACTTTTGTTTGGCCTTTGTGTTCTTTCTTACGTTATGTGTACTTGTGTCATGAGTGACTGATGCCCAGGTATTTGTTGCAGAACATGTCTAATTGCTCCATGCAATCCTTCTCAAAAGCTATGTCTAGCTCTCCTGATTAGTATCAGAGAAAGAGAGCTATCTTTAGTTAACCGTAATCTGGCTTGAAGTCACTAACTCTGATTGCTTTTTTCCGTGAGCATAAATGAGAGGGAGGAAAAAGCTTTAAGCTTTGCTTAGAGCTGACCCCATTCTCCTTCCAAAACCTACAGATGCTGCATCTAACAGAGACATTAAGGCTTTTGTGACTGACTCATACAGGTCTAGGCCTTACAGGGCATAGATTCTATCAAGATCTAATTGCCTACTCTACAAAAAGCAATCTTCCTTAGGACCCAAGAACTGCAGGTAAAATATTGTTTGTGACCTTAGTATTACCTGGGTGAATTTTTAAGTTTTAAAATTTTAAAAGATTTATTTTGATTTGAAAGGCAGATTTACAGAGGGACAGAGAGAGAATGAATAAATGAGTAAGAGCATCTTCCATCTGCTGGTTCACCCACCAAATGGTCGCAATAGCCAGAGCTGAGCTAATTTGAACCCTGGAGTCAGGAACTGCCCCTGAGTCTCCCACATGTGTTCAGGGACCCAGGACCTTGGGAAAATCCTTCACTGTTTTCCTAGGCCACCAGCAGGGAATTGGATACAAGTGGAGGAGCTGGAACTAAAACTGGTACCCATTTGTGATGCTGGCACTGCAGGCAGAGGATTGGCTTGCTATGGCCACCGTGCCAGCCCAACCAGGATAAATTTTTACACTTGTACTTTTAGATATGTAATTAATAGAAAAAATTAGAATAAAAACCCCAACACTGGCAGTAACTAAATATAGGTGTACTGAATGGTGCTTATCTTATCAACAATCAGTACTGAGGTTTTTTTTTTCTTTAATATGTGCAATTCTAGGGTAAACTATTACTGCTTTATTAGTTGGAAACTAACTTCTAACAACTTCGGCACTACTTTCATTCTTGTTATTTTTCATCAGTGATGGGAGTGGGAAGGGGAAATTACATATTTTTGTGCTCAGAAAAAGCTTAGCTTCCATTTCTTTATCTGGAGAATACAATAAAAATATAAATTTGGGGGCCTGTTGTAGTAGTCTAATGGCTACAGTCCTCACCTTGCATGTACCAGGATCTCATATGTGCACTGGTTCTAATCCTGGCAGTCCTGCTTCCCATCCAGCTCCCTGCTTGTGGTCTGGGAAAAGAGTTGAAGACAGCCCCAAAGCCTTGGGACCCTGCACCCATGTGGCAGACCCAGAAGAAGCTCCTGGCTTTAGATAGGCTCAACTCTAGTCGTTACAGCCACTTGGAGTGAATCAATGAAGAAAAGATGTTTGTCTCTGTCTCTCCTCTCTGTATATTTGAATTTCTAATAAATAAATAATAATTTTTTAAAAATATAATTTTTAAAAAAGATTTATTTATTTTATGACAAAGATATACAGAGAGGAGGAGAGACAGAGAGGAAGATCTTCCATCTGATGTTTCACTCCCCAAGTGACCACAATGGCCGGTGCTGTGCCGATCCAAAGCTGGGAACCAGGAACCTCTTCCGGGTCTCCCACGCGGGTGCAGGGTCCCAAAGCCTTGGGCCATCCTCGACTGCTTCCCAGGCCACAAGCAGGGAGCTGGATGGGAAATGGAGCTGCTGGGATTAGAACCGGCTCCCATATGGGATCCTGGGGCGTTCAAGGTGAGGACTTTAGCCGCTAGGCCATGCCGCCGGGCCCTAAAAATATGAGTTTTGAAGTACTGCTATGAGAAGAAAAAAAATTCCCAATGTAAGACAATGGCAGTTGTCTTTAACAGACTTTTAATTTATTCTAAAGTGTTCTGGTACTATGTATCCTGAAGTTTCATTCCAATGACCGTTTTATCAAGAAAACTATGTTTGGTCTAAAGAATTCTTAATAATGCTTAGGCAGAGATCATTGATTTAAACCAGTATTTCTTGGGATGTGATTTGGTGCAGTGATTGTTGCCATGTGGGATGGCTACATCCTGCTTTGGAGGCTGGTTTTAGTACTACTTGCTCCACTTCCAGTTCAGCTTCCTGTTATTGCACACAATGGAAAACAATAGATTGCTGTGAATTGACCAAATCTGTACTAGAAATGAGTCAGACTATTTTTTCAATTTTATTTATATAAAGGAGAAAAATTTTATAAATATAGTTTTAAAAACAGTGATACTTCCAACCCACCCTTCTGCCTTTTCCCTCCCTCCCCCTCCTTCCTTTTCTTTTCTTTTTTTTAAATTTTACTTCTTTTTATTATCATTTTATGATACAGTTCCATAGGCTCTGGGATTCCCCTTATCCTGTCTCCAACTCCCTCCCCCTCACTGAGTTCCCCTATATCATTACTATAGTATAATTCTTCATACACGGTCATATGTACATCATTGTAGGCAGAGGATCCAGCATCCTATTGTTAAGATAGATACAGTAAACAGTTTCACTGGGAGTCCATCTTTGTTTGGAAGTAGATACATACTACATTGTATCCTCCCAACTGGACATGACAGTCTCCATTACACAATTACTGTACATCCCCCACATGAGAAAGCCACAATACAAAATCAACAATAGGAAGAAAAATAGAAATTTTCAATGCCATGAAGTTAACTAACATGCTGCTAGATATGATAGTCTCCATTACACAGTTACTATACAACCCCTTAAATGCAAAACCACAAAACAAAATCATCCACAGGAAAAAAAAAAAAGAAATTAATACCATGAAGTTAAATAAGATGCTACTGAATGACTAATGTGTCGCTGATGAAAAAATCAAGTACCTTCTTGAAGAAAATGATGCTACTGTATGATCTATGAGTCACTGAAGAATTTAATGAGAAGAAAGTGTTTTGAAGAGATGAAACTAATAAAAAAAATCAAAATCCATGACAGAGAAGAGGAATAGCACTTAAAAGTCAAAGGTAAAAGTGAAGAACATCCTAGTAAAATAGTAACAGAAGACTAAATCAATGAACAACCCATTGCTAGAAAGACAGGATCAGATTACCACCCATACACATTAACCCTGAATGTAAATAGCTTAAACTCATCAATCAAATGTCAAATTAATAGACTGGATTAAAACAACAAAACCCATTTATTTGTTGCCTACAGGAGACACATCATGGATTTTGATTTTTTTGCTTGTTTTGTCCCTTCAGAGGAAGACTCTTAGAAACTCAGGAGTCTTTTTTCAACTGGCCATCGCCAACTGGTGGACTATTCCATTTCTCCCCACGTGGAAGAGGGGAGCAGCCCTGTTCAGCTGTTTTTAGGGATTCTTAAGCAATGACCATCCAGTCAACTAAGAACACTGGCATATGGTGCAAATCATTCAACCAATTAAGCTCACATCAATGCCCAAATACAGATTACCCAACCAATTATAGTGCTGTGGAATATGGGTACTCAGTCATCTTAAGCATCATATACTTTAAACTATCCAATCAGTAAGAGAAAGAACAGAATCAGGCAAACAGGTCCTCCCAGTTCTATTTACAGAAAACAATTTGGGACAATCAGCTTACTGCCTGAGCTGTAGAAGAAAAGCAAGAACTCATCCTTGAATGAGATACCATCTGTGATAAACACTGTCACTCCGCTTTTGGAACTTTTCAGGAACCCTAGATTATGGCAAGGGTCAGGTAATTCACATGCCCTAGAAATGCTTCAGAAGACCGAGCATTACTGTTACCATTTTCTATTGTCTGTGCTGTCACAAGGGGATGCATTTAGGGACCCCTCCGCACACATGAGAGACCTGGATTGAGTCTTTGTGTTGTGGAATGGCCTCTTGCTGGCTATATCCCTATTTTTGCTTCCATTAAAAAAAGGAATTAAAAGATGAGATTTAGATAAAAGAAGGCAGAGAAATACCATTTATTTAAAGTGAAAATACACACCCAAGTACAAGTATAGGAAAATCTGAGGAACAGTGAGCAACATTTAACATAGTTTGGGGCTTTTATGTGATCTAGATGCATAAGGAGTGATGTCATGTCTTGGGATTAGTTGAATTTTTAAAGAGGACAAAGAGTTTGGGGCAGGGCTTGGGTACTTTCCATTCCTTTGGCCTGTTCTGGAAATCTCAGAAATGTCAGGGTATCAGATGTGTGATATGAGTGGGAGTGTTGACTATCATAATTTCATTATTATAACATGACAACTAAAGAGCATCTGAGGATGTAACTGGCAACTGAATTGGATATTTGTAGTAGGCACCGGGTCTTATGTAGCAGGTCTCTGGCCGCTGTGGTTTATCCAGAAGTGAGTGAAATTTGCATTGTGCACATCGGGCTGTGGTGCAGGTGAGGTCCTACAGTACAGGTGCTGGCATTCCTCAGGTGGTCCTGGTTGGCTGCCTCCCTGCCTGACTCCTGGATTTGGCCCAGCTCAGCCAGGACAGTTGGGCACACTGGGATGTGAAGCAGTAAACAGGATCTCTATTTTTCTCTCCCTGAGTTACAAATAAAATGAAAAGAAATAATGCACACATTAAAAAAAAACAAATGGTCAAGCACATTATTTGCCAGAGCAGCAAATGTTTAGAACCAGACCATAAAAATTGCTCCAAACCTAGTAGTTCTTAAAATGTGATCCTCAGATCGGCAGTTTCAGCATCACCTGGGAACTTGGTAGAAATGAATATTAGCACATCAGACATGTGGAGTCGGGTATTTGGGGGACTCATGTAGAAATGCCTGTTATCAAGCCCTGCCCCCAGACAGACCGAATCAGAAACCCTGGGGATGGGCTCAGGGCTTGAACAAGCCCTACAGTATTTCTTAACAATGCCGAAGTTTGAGAACCATAGCTCCAAATCAGACATGTTAGCAGTTGATCCTTCTGTGTGACCACTCTGCGTATGTTAAATAACATGTGCAAGACAAGGACCTCTCTGGCAGAAGGTGAGTAGCATCCTGCAGAAGCCCTTTTGTGACCCTTGCTCTCAGCAAGAATGTCTCTGGTAGTTCAAGTGTCCTGCGGATGGCATTTTCCCTACCTCCTAGTGACGACATTGACACACTGATTTTAAAGATTCTTGCAAAACAAAAGAGAACGATCTTAACAATAGCTGGAGTAAATCCAGACATTCTTGTTCCTGGGCTATGACTCAGACAAGTCCTTGAGCAACAGCCCAGCTTACAATTATTTCATTACCTATGACTTGAGGGTTATGTTGATGTATTGTGACACCCCTGAATTCTGATAGAGACATGGCCGTAGCAAGTGACTAAAAATGCCTGTGACGCTCACGGGCTAGTTGTGCTGCTACGCTGGGCATATTCCTCTTGAAACAGCCTTCCCACACTTGTGCAGTTCACCTTTAAAGCAGCTCAAGTCTGTGGGTTTTGGGGAAAATGATTAATAGCCTCTATTGATTTTTCAAAAGTAAGGAAACAGTGTGGCATGAAGCTGTGAATAAAAACTTGAATTTTCCATTACACATTCACTTTTTAAAGGGTATTTGGAAATGACTTTCTGGGGGGTGGGGAGAGAAATGTCAGCGAGTTTCTAAATATTAAAAATCTTCAGTTGATGTTTAAAGGTGACAAATGCTTGCCTTTATATGGCTTTTCTTGCTGTCCATGATGCAGAAGAGTATCTTCTGAATGCTTCCAAATCTGTTGGCTTAGTTTGGAATAGCTCAAAATTTTGAAGTTATACAATTGTGAAGTGAAAGGAAACATAGTCATGTATATTCTTTATATATATTTGGTAAACCAATTAATAAATGGTATATTTCTACACACAGGCTTTATTTTTCAGAGTATTTTTAGAAGTTCATTCCTTGGGGGAGGGGAATGGTGAAGCTGGTGTGTGAAAAGCAAGGAGCCAGCGGCTGGACTGCTTAGTGATGTGCAGATCGGCATGGATATCCCTGACTTAGAGTCTAGACACACCAGTGTCCTTGAAGTAAAATTCTCATGGTTTCTGTGGGGCTCTCTTACATTCCCTGAGTTGTGAACAGGTCCCAGCCACAGAAGGAACAAACTTGGGTTTCTCAAATCACAGACTTTTAATACTGTATGGGATGATGGTATTGTAGGGTGGAAATTTGATTGTACAGTGTTGGGAGGTGAGTCCTTAGGTCACTTGAGTGTGCCCTTGGAAGGTAGAGTTCGTTTGAGAGGTTTGGTTATAAAAGCCTGAGTCAGCCCAGCTGCGGTCTCTGCTTCCTGGCTGGCTGTGTAATCCTCTTTGTACTTGCTCACCTACCACTGTCCTGTAATGTCAGCACAATGGGCCACTCTGTCTTGGATTGTGAATCTCCAAAATTATGAACCGAAGCAGACCTTTTAGTCTCATGATAAGCCTTTCTCAGATATTTGTTATAAGCATACTACAGGATAATTTTACTCACTTCTATATAATTCCAAGGTTTTCTTGGGTCCTGAAAAATTTATATCAGTATCCAGACTTGTAGTACATACCACTCTATTTAGTACACATGTGGTCTCCACACTCAGGTTGTATGAATTTTTTTTTAATTTGTGATCGTTCTTAGAAAGCTTTTATTTGCTTGTTACCCAGAGCCTACAACAGCTGCTAAAGTTTTCATTGTCTTTTGGCCTACTGAGTCTGAGTACTCTAATGCTTCATTTCAAGATTGGTAGTGTTTGGAGGGCCTCGCATTGTGCACAGGTGTCTTTCCAGGTTTCTGCCTCAAGGAGATTAATGCGTAGTGTAGGGGGCTGAATAGGATCCCTACCATGTATTTACATTCTAATCCGTGTAACACGTAAATGTTGGCTTTTCTGGAAAAGGTGTTTTTGAAGTTTTAAGAAATTTGAGATAGTGACCTTGGATAACTGGATAGTTCCCAAATTAGAAGTTAGAAGCAGAGTGATATTTGAGACAAGAAGAAAAAAGAGGAGATGCAGAGGTTCCTAGGTAGTCAGTGTGAAGATGGTGGCAGTGAGCAGGAGATGTGTCTACAAGCCAAGTACACCTGCAGGCACCAAGTTGGCAGAGCAAACATAGACTCTTCTTGAAAGTCTGTGGAGGGAGGGAGGCTCTGCTAGGACCTTGTTTTAAGGACTTCCAGCTTCCAGACCCGTGAAAGAATAGACTCCTATTGACTTTAAGCTGCCAAATTTGGTGGTTGTCACAGGAAACTAATCCATGGTGTGTCTATTCCTCCTAGTTCCCAGGCTTATTATCATTGTGCCCCCTACCTCTCAGTTTAATTGCAGGACCATTTTTCTTTAATAAGACCTCCCTGCCCTGGAGGCAAGCAGCCTACAGTCCCTCCACTTCCAATCTGTGTTCCCTCTTGTTTTAATAACAATGCAAAATAACTTGTTTCACATTGTACTTAGTTCCATGCTTAAGGTAATGCTGTATCACAATTTAATGAGTTTCTATAATTTGTAGGCAGTAAAGTTGACCCTCGATGTCCATGCATTGGCACGGGCAGATTTAGCTAACTTGAGATTGAAACATCTGGACAGAATATATCTGAACTGAACAGGCATAGGCTTTTGTTTCTTGTCTGTACCTTAAACAATGTAGTGTAATAAATTTGTACACAAGGACTACATTGTTTTAAGTAATTGAGAGGTGAGTCAAAATAGGTAGGTGAATATGGTTGGGTTATATGCAAGTATATAATATTTTATATATGGTATTGAAACCATGGTATTGAATATGGTTGGGTTATATGCAAGTATATACCATTTTATATATGGTATGCCTGGTTCTGACATGGAGTGTGTGTTCTGGAGCCAGTCTTCCTTGCCTAACATGGGCAATCATAGTTGATTTGCATTAAATCATCCCTCTCACATATTTTTTAAAGAAAACTATTTAGAAGCTTCTATGATTATTTTGTGAACAGACACCTTTGTTAAGAAATAACAAAGGCATACAAGAATCGTTAACTGATTTATAATAAGTGGCAGTGAAATCTGTTAGTAGTCTCGATTTCTAAAGGCAATGTTACTTGACATTTTCTCTGTGATGTGAAGAAGAAATACTGTTAGCAAGGTGGTCCATTAATTATGCTGGTATCTTAATTCAACAGCATTCAAGGGCAGTGAAGTGGAAATCATAATGGGTTTTGATAGAAGTTTAAATTAGAATATGTCACCAAGGTGGGGATGGACTAGCTGAAAAGTCAGCAGGAGAGAGAGAGGAGTTTCAAAACAAAGGAAATGATGCAGAGCACTTAAACTAGGGTTGGAGATCTGGGCTCTCTTCTGCAGTGTTACTTTGGAGGAAAGTTTCTCTTTTTTATTTGAGGAGGATTTTTTTTTTTGGCTTATGCACTGATTGTTTTCATTCCTCAGTTTGGGAGAAGACCCAAACTGCAATTATATCAGGTAAGAGTTGATTCAGTGATGAAATAATTCGCACTAAGATGATTATGCCTGGCCTCAGTGGCAAGAGAGTCTCATCAGCACTGCTGTGGTTTCTTCCCTCTTATTTTCTTTTAATATATTAATTATCTCGCAGAGTCATTAATTACAATTGAGTTGCTTACACAGCAACATTTATTATCTTACAGTTAGGAATATGATCGTGCCTATTGGTGTCTTCTGTTTCATAAACTGTTGCATGGGTGTTGAACCAGGGTGTGTGGTCTCATCTGAAGTCTCGGTGGGCAAGACTGTGCTTTCAAGGTCACTCCTGTTTTTGTGTACTTGAGGGCCACTGGACTCTGAGGATCAGTCCTTCCCTGGTCATTTGGCTGTCCCTTCGTCAGTGACTTGCTTCTTGAGTGGGCATGCTGTGAAAAACAAGGGAGGAAAATGCACAGTGTAGAAGTTGTCCTGTATAGCTTCCTCTCACAGGTGACATTGCAGAGGCCGCTTTCTGGGCATCAGAAGCAAGTCCAGAGCTAAGGTCCATAGTCAGGGAGAGATTTCACAGGATGTGGGTACTGGGAGCCATTTCTGAAAGTTCACTTTTGTATTTACTAAGAAACTTGGTTTCTGTATATTTTATTTGAAAAGGAAAAAAGGGAGTTGGCTTCCATCAGCCCACAGCAGCAGGAGGTAAGGGGGCCTGGTGGAGATGGTGCCAACATCCAAGAGGAATTTATGCAGTGGGTCTGAGCATAGTCACCAACTGCAAGAGGAAGCCCAGGAGTGATCACACACAGCAGGCCTTAGAGGTAGCAGGACACCCCTAGTCAGGGGGAATGGACTGTACGACCTGACCCGAGCTGAGGTGTCTGGATCCCTGTGGCAAGTGGACAGGATGCGAGGGCACTGAAGCCCATGTATAGCACTGAGGATTCTTAGGAGCCAGGGAATAGTCGCTGAAGCAGCTGAGGCCTGGAGTTGGTACAAGGAGTATGTGGATGGAAATGTTTGTTGGCTGCAAGGAAATGATAGGATCAAGGTTTTAGTAGGTGAGTAGATGCCACCAAAGTGCCCAGTAGGTCTAAACATGTCTCAGTGCTCTAAAAAGGAACTTTTTCATGATCAGTTGGATGTGGGAAAGATCAAAGGCGATGCCCTTCTATCACTGTCAGGTCAGGTGTGCCCCACACTCACACCATGGGGAGAAGGGCATATAAGAAAACACATCATCCAAGAAGATAAAATATACTGGTCTCTCCAGGCTTAATTTATGCTATCAATGTTTTTTTTCTTCATTCTCTGTTATCCAAGTGAGTGGGAGACTTGTGGAGATCACCAATAAAGTTAGAGAAAATAGAGAGCCTCTAGCATCTTAGCTCCCTCAGATCAGAAGCTCCTTAGGGTCACCAAGCAGGAGCTATTGCAAGTATACCTTCCTGTGCTTGAAGCATTTTAAATAGTCCCAATCTTGTTATGTGACATGTTTGTTCCCTGCCTTCACTTTTGAGGCCAGAGGGGTAAGACAACTTTGCAAGTTGCAGGAGACGAGTGTAACAAATCTGAATGTTCATTCAGATGTTAATTCCAGACATTCTTGCTCAGTTTTGCAACTTCCATCATGCAGAGTAAATTATGTTCAGTGGGGAGTAACGATTTCCCTGAACCACAGTAACGACCTGGAAGGAGTGTAAGGCTCTCACATGGAATCAGTGCAGCAGAAGCAAAAACGGGCAAGTCCTCTAAAAGCATTCTGCAAATTGTATGTAAAAGAACTTTTCTGTCTCCTTTATCTATTTTTCACTGTCCTCTTACATGTCCAGTGATTAAAAGATCGCATTGATATGGTCACTTTTTATTCCTTCCAAGTCAAGAATTGGCACATATGTTGATGGCTGCAGAGTTCAGGACAAAGAGATTTAATCTGTGAGACCCATAACGTCATCCTGGCAAATCACCAGGTAAAGTGATATTCTGCCAGTTATTACCAAATGCCAAAATGGTCATGAGCACTCATAATGAAAGAAATGACTAGGCAGGTTATATCAAAGCCGGTCCAATTAATATCTAGTCCTTATATGTATGTAGCAGGATTTACATATTCACGATTTTGCATTTAGGAGTTGGTATTTAAAGGGCATGGCTTTCATGTTCTTTATTGCTAAACCCTTGAGAGAATTTTTGTTGTAGAATTACAGAATCAATGTAAATACCTTTGCCCAATACCCTCTAATCATGTGATGAGAAGGATTTTAGTTAAGATGTAGAAATATTCATGGTTGATTTCAATGGTATTCAGCCCTGACATTCACAATTTATGCCTCACAATCCTCATTTGTAATTGCAACTGATTTCCTTTTAATTTATGTGTCGGAAATACTTAGGCAAAAAGGTTAAGCTCTCCTCTTCAACCTCTTAGAAATGAATAATTTTTTTTTTTTACAGCCATTTACCTGGGAGAGTGCTTCACCCCTGAACACGCCGGCATACCCAGAGGTAAATCACAGATAGCTGGGTGTCATTCAGTTCAGTGGAAGATCAGCAAGTTACCCTAGGGTCCAGGGAAACGGATGTCTCACTACTGGTTTATTCAAATTGACTGTGATGTGATACATAGCGAAATATTGCAGAAAAAGGTTTGACAAGCTTACAGAGTTTTCAGACTAATAAGCCCATGATGAAGGAGTTATACTGATTCTGCATGTTCTTGGTTTTTAAAAAATGTGCGACATCCAAATTCAATAGGAAGGCTTCAATTCTGAGAGGATCCTTGGAAAAATCTGAGTCTATTTTAATTTTTGGGTGAATAAGATTTAGGTATTACAATATATATAAATACTGCAAGGGTCAAGATTTAAAAAGGAGTAACACTATCTAAGGCTGGGGAACTTGAGGGAGTGTTCATAATCTTTCCAATTGTTTAAGATTTATTGAATTATTTAATGGAGAAGTAGAGAGGAATGTCTTCCACTCCCCAAGTGGCCGCAACGGCTAGAACTGAGTTGATCCGAATCCAGGAGCCAGGAGCCTCTTCCGGGTCTCCCATGCAGGTTCAGGGTCCCAAGGCTTTGGGCCGTCCTCAACTGCTTTCCCAGGCCACAAGCAGGGAGCTGGATGGGAAGTGGAGCAACCGAAACATAAACCGACACCCATATGGGTTCTTGGTGCATACAACGGGAGGACTTTAGCCACTAGGCTTTTGTGCTGGGCTCATAATTTCTCCAATTTTAAGTGTGTAAAACAAGTGTAGCCCTAGGACAATTGGAAAATATGTTGAATTATGTATTACTACCTTTTTAAAAATGATTTTGTGATTCTTTTAAAATATACTTTGAGTGAAATGAATAGCTTACATTTGATTGTTTGTAAGACTTGTATATTTTCCTGCTCAACTATGATCTTTTTTATTTGTTGAACTGCAAAGGGGAGCATTATGCCTTAGACTATAAGGTAAATTAACAATATGCCTCAAAAATATCAAAAAGTCTTTAAAATATTAATACCACCTAGAGGTAATTACCAGAAGGAAACAGTGATCTATGTAAAGATAATTTTCCTAGAACATTTGTGGCAGCCGGTGAATTGTTCAAAATCCCAAGTAATGGGAGATTTACTAAACATGTTAAAAAGTAGATTCCCAAGTAGTGAAAAAAGGATGAAGTATTGACATGGAAACAGATTCATCATGAATCCAAGTGTGATTAATAGTTGAATTTACAAGACAGTATGTATCATGTTGAATGATACATGCATTTTACAAATAGCTGGGTACATAAACCAAACCTCAAGAGTATTTATCTTCAGAAGATAATACACTTGTCATTTTTCTATTTTATTTTATGGTTATTTTATCTTGTTAAGGCTTGATAACACAGACTAAGAAATGAGCCTTGTGGGCCTGGCACAGCAGCCTAGTGGCTAAATCCTTGCCTTGCAAGCACTAGGATCAGATAGGAGTGCTGGTTCATGTCCTGGCTGCTCCACTTCTCATCCAGCTCCCTGCTTGTGGCCTGGGAAAGCAGTTGAGGACAGCCCAAAGCCTTGGGACTCTCCACCCGCATGGGAGATCCAGAAGAAACTCCTGGCTTTGGATCAGCTTAATGCAGAAGTGTCTGTTGTGGCCACTTGGGGAGTTAGAAAGATCTTCCATCTGCTGGTTGTCTCTTCCCTATGTAAATCTGCCTTTTTAATAAAAATAAATTGATATTCAAAAAAGAGAAATGAGCCTTGTATTATATAACTTTAGATTTTCTGTAACATAAGATGTGATGTTTTTCTACAAAAAATTCTAAGAAAATGAGCTGCAAAATGTAAATAAACTGGTTTCTAATTCTTTTTTTTTCTTTTTACCACAAAATACTTCCTTGCTATGCAATGGACATGCGGTATTTTAATGGACAGATGCTTTCTTTGCAATTTTGAAGTGCCACTCTGGTAACAATTATTGATGGATATAATTAGTGATTTGAACATCCCATCCGAAGATTAATACCCCCCCACCCATTTTAGACCCGGCACCATTGTAAATGCTAGCTTCTCCTACGCCTCAGTTCTCGTAAGGTTTGCTTCTGTAAGTTTTGCACCTTTTATGTTTTCCACCAATAACCTCAAGGCACTGTACCTGACGGCTCTATCCCCCAATCCCTCCAGACCCCAAATTCCCAATAGTCGCCCCCGTCCTATAGAACACAGGGTCTCCACCTCTCTTTGTCACCCCCACTCTGCTCTGTTCTTTCTCTTCCCTTGGAGCTCCCTCCTGTCACTATGGTAGGAGATCCCCCTCCCGGTGGCCACCTCTCTTGCTGGAATAAAGAACTCCTGCACAACTTGGTATGTCTAGCACTTTGGGTTAATAGCAAAAATTCCTAACAATTAGCAAGTTGACTGTTTCAGTTTTCAAAAACCTCTCAAATAGTTCCTCCTGGTTTTATGCAAGTACATCAATGACTACAGCGAAATGAATAATTCAGAGCTTTAAATGGTAAACCACACAAGTGAGTTCACTGAATTCTTGTTTTACTCTAACACAGGTTTCCGTATGAATTGGTTTTCCACCAACTGACAAAAATGCTAATGGCTTTAGTATCTATGTGATTCAGCTTGCTTTACTTAAGCATAATTAAATTGATTTTACATCGTCTCTTAGATGAATTCTGAAATTGGTGTTTGTTCTGCATGTATTACTGAAAAACAAGAATTCTTGCTCTTATACAGTCTTTTAGAAGTCATTGCTGTTTCTACAGAGAGGAAATGGAAATTTGTCTAAAGGTAAGCTTCACTTTGTGGGTGGAATATTTGAGATAATTTCATTTGTGCAATTGGAAAACTTCGAGCTTTTCTTTTTAGAGAACGAAGGTAATCTGACTTCTACCTTTTCCCACCTAAAAACATATCATTCAGGTTAAAATTGTTGTTTGAGCAACCATGACCTGCCTTCGGCTGGTGGTGGTTGTTGCTGCTGCTGCTGTTGTTAAAGAGGCACTAATTAGATCTAACCTGGAATCAGCATTTAGGGTTTTTGCTGACACCATCAGCACAGGTTACTGACCTGACTTTACCACGGTTACTGCCCATTCTGTCAACTGTGCTAGAAGCCACAGAGGAGTGAGTAATGCCAAAGTATTAAACATAAAGGATGAGGAGGAATATAAAAAGTATGTTTCATTTACAACTTGCACTCTACCAATTCACAAGAATAGACTGGAGAGAACGTATGATGAAAATACAGCTGTAAGGTTTACACAGGGTAGTAAAAAAGGATCAAAGGCAGAATGAAGCCACAGGAAGAACAAGTTGAAAATTCTCCAAATGAAACACTATTTGCCTGGATCTTTCTAACATTTAATTGCAAAAAAGAAAGCATGACAAAGTCACTCTGATTCAGGAGAAAGAAAGGTGTCTTGTAGCTAAATCTAGGACAATTTATAGAACATGGATCCGTGTTTAAAGGATTTTGAATAACACAGTGGAGCAATTTAAATGCCAACATTTTCATGACATCTTATTTCTCTCACTTTTAAAATTGAAACCCCATAATGTGAAAGCAGGACCCAGTCTCCTGTCTATCTGCCTTAGCAGACGGTGTCCTTGTCTACCCTTTATCAGAAGGAATTCACTCCTTTAGGGGAGTGAGCCAGCTGCCCGCACAAAGTTCTCATCACAGGGCTGAAGGTGTCATTTGCTTCTCCAGGAGGTAAGAATGTCAATGGACAATGTTGCCTTGGAGTGATTTCGGTAGGGGAGTCCCTGCCTGGACAGAAATGTAACTGCTACCTTCACGTAACCCCCAGGCCAACTGGAACATGCCCGACCAGCATAAATTCTCTAAAAACATCACTGAACAGTCAGAAGAAGGTCATAAGCTCCACTGACCAACCAGGAACTTGGACAGGAGCTGGTCATGTACCTCCTAGCTCTAATTTCAACCTGTAAGAACCTTACCCCTAACTCCTGGGGGAGCTAGAGAATTAAGCAGTAGCTGCTGGGCTTTGTTCTACACTTTGCTAAGTACTTACTTTTTTTCTATCATCCCAATGTCAGTGATTGGCTTCCTGCATGTCAGGCAAGCAAACGAGTATGAGGTTGGTTCTGTAACAATGTGTCCAATCAGTTTGGGATATTGTTAGGCAATACCTTCCTTTCTAATTACGTTAGAACAGAGGAGGGAAAAAAACCCACTATAGTATTGGTGGCATTCACTATGCATTTCTAACACTTTGCCTTAATTGTTGCTATTTTTTATTATCTCTGTCAGAGTGACTTATCCTTTTATGAACAAAAACATTGCAGAAGATAAAAGTACTGAACATTGGTTGTGTTTTATCACAGGTAAGCATTGAGCAACACTTTCCTGTGTTCACTTCATTCTATCCCCACGATATTCCTCCAAAGCCACAATTTCCACAGTACTATTAACCAATAAGCAATCTGTAGTTTGAACACACAGGAACTAATATACCCAGAATGTTTCGTGTAGTAACTGGTACATTATAATCTCTGTGTAACACATTATAAAGGGATTGCTTTTAATTGCTTAGTCCAATTCTAAGGGTCTCTGGGATATGCTTGGATGACAAAGATGGCCATCCTTCCTTCATCAAATCCAGTGTGAGTTTGAAGTCAACCTTTGTGGTCACCTCCAAATCTCAGTCTCATTTTACAGAAGTACCACAGCATAACGCAAGAAGAAGCCAGGATTCTGATGTCTGTGTCCCAGAGCTTCCCTAAGGATTGTCTGAAGACCTAATTACATGGAGTTGAAATTGCAAAACGTGAGTACAGAGAGACATTTTGTCTATTTTAGATGATTAATTTAATTGGCTTCACTAGTAGTTTCAAACTCAGAAGCTTAAAACTAATTCAGTTACCACAGCCCCATCTGGAACCTGTGGAGTTCAATTCTGGGCTGCACGGTTGGAGTCCATATTTAAAAGTTTTAACTCTGAGAACAATACTTTGTTTTCCTTCAGATAATGCTGTCTACAATCTGCTGGGAACTGTGTTAGTGTCTATGGGATATAAAGATGACCTTTGGGCTCCAGTTTTATTTAATAATTCCATTGCTATCTGAAAAGGTGTAATTACTCCTTTGGAATGTCGTGTAAGTCCTGAGGTTATGAGGGCAAGGCCCAGTCCCCTTGTAGAATAGGAACAGTTTCCTTATATAGTTGAAAGAAAAGAAATTGAAACCACATTAGCTGGCATGTTTCTGATAGACCACGCCTCTCCCCATCTTCTTGGATCCTGGAGAAGCTCATTCTGGTATGCCAGGCTGCCCATGTGGCCATGCACCCACTTCTGGCCAATGAGAGGTAGAGAAAGGTTCTAAGAGATTGCTCTTAAAGATCACAAAGAGCATGAATTGCTTTGAACTATCTACCCTGGAAGGTATGGTGGTTAGAGATGTTGAGGTCCCCTTGCTGCCACAGAAATGTAATACTAACAGAATCCCAATTGTCACCTACCCAGGGAACTGACACTATCAAGACACTGAGTAAGGCCCCTCAAATCGCTTATCTTCCCTGAAAAATAAATCTCATACTGCTTAAGGTAATATTTTCTGGTCATTCTCACATGCAGTCAAAATAATTCCTGCAGTACAATATAGCATGCATTTCAGCTGTTGGCTTTATTGTACCCTTTGAAGTTTTGAAAAAGAAGCCCTTCATTTCCTTTTCTAACTTGGGATATGAAACAAGATAGCACCACAGAGAAATAGGTCATTTTAGCCTGCACTATTTCAATTTTCCTTTTTCTCAGTAATGCTATCCTGACTTCTCCTGGGATGCTGCTCCTTTTCCTGCCCTCAGTCCCTAGGGTTTATGGGATTTCAGGCACTCCAGAATCTGTATTTTCTGAGTGTTTCTTGACTTGGAAAATCTGAGTGTTGTATCTCTGTGATCCAATGACTGCTTCAGGAATGCCATCAAGAAACAAAATTCAAATGATGAAGGCAATGGACAAGCCACCTTGAGTGAGAAACAGGAAAACCCTGGTTTGAATCAAGATATGTGTGTGTGTGTGTGATTTTTTTTAGCAAGCATATTTGAATTAAATTTCTGATGCTAGCAACCCAAAGAGAGCTAACCATTCAAGCCACACCATTTTCATGATGTATGGTATCTGCATCAGAATATCCTATCAGAAGCTAGATGGCTACAAATCAAGAAAACTATAAAGGGAATCCAGCACCAAGTGTAACGTTAAAGTAAATGATCACTAAGGTCTTTTTCAATTCTCAAATTAAATGATAGCACAAACATCTTGAGCTTGGAGGCACATTTTAGCAGTGAGAGTAACATGGCCCCTAAGGGACAGTGAACAATTCTGCTTTTGCAATAACATGAGCTTGGTTAATACCAGAAGGATTGAAGGGAGGTGGAGATTTTGGCATCATTTACATAACACCAGACTATTTGGCTAAAACATAGCTGCTAATCCCATTTCAGAACTGGATGCTGTTTTAGAACCTGGTTAGCTGAGTTGATCTGAACAAGTCCTTAAGTCATCAGTGATTCACTAAACTTATTTAGTGGTTTGAAACATTTTTTTCAATAAAGTAAGTCTTGGGAGAGAAAAAAGGAGTGGTAGGGGCTGCTTATGAAGGATCTGTTGTGGGCCAGGCATTGTGCTAGGTGTGTCACTTTTAATTATTTTGTTACAACCATGTAATGAATAGTTACCTAAATTTTTTCAATACAGTAACTTAGGTAGACTAAATATACCAGAAGTTATATAGACATTGAAAGGATGACCTAGGCTTACATGTTGACTCTTGCAGTGAAAGAGTTCTTGTTTACCATGATCAACTAGTTCAAATACTTTACGTGAAAGATTGACAAATCTGGTGTTTGTACCTATGGTTTGGGTCTGCTACATATTTTGCTAAGAGTATCTATGCTGCCATTTCACTGTAATTATTTAAAATCAGAAAATGGATAGGAAAGTGATTTGAAAGGTGTAATGTACTGTATGACATCATGGGAAGTTCTGAGCTTTAGGCTTTCAGGTCTCTCCTCTCTATCCCTATCATTCGTCTGTGCTTCTCTTTTCTTTCAGGGTGCTAATCTTAATGAGACTGGCCCTGCAGCAGTAAATCTTGCATTCGTATCTTAATTTTACCCGTAGAAGAATTGACTTACATGAATTCAGAAGTCCATTTATCTTACACAACAAGAACTACTGATACAGGCAACTGCCACAGACTGCTTGGTAGCTTTAGGATGCCAACGGGAGGCTAGCAGCAGCATCATTCTCAAACCTGCTTAAGCCTTGCCTCTGGTACTTGAAGGTGTATCTCATTCCAAGTAAACAACTGAAGGATTCCATAATTATTCCAAAAGGTGATCCACTGACCCAAATCAGCTTACACTGAGCCCTTCCCTGGAGCAATTGAAAGTGAACTGGTAAAGAAAAATTTTCTTCCAAGCCACAGCTACTCCAGTTGCAAGAAAGGCTGATTTAACTCTCTGGTCTCTAGAAGGTATTATGGAATTATTTAACGTTATTACGATTTAATTTTCTGCTTTCTGGAGCACTGACAGTTAGGCATGGTCCTGTGGGTAGTGTGTTCCTGCACACGGCCGATGTCACAGATTGTTTTTAGACCATACTAGTCAGGAGTCACTCTTTGAGCCTTTATGCTTCACTCCCCACCAGGAGGAGCATTAGGACATGCACTATCAGGATGTCCCAAGACCAAAGTGCCCTGCATCGGCAGTCTTCCCTTAATGTAGAGATGTGCACCAGCGGGTTGCCAGACCTCACCATGGTCAACACAGTCAGGTATGGAGCCTTTTTCCTGATTCTATTAAAAGAAGTATTATCACAGCATACTTTCTGCATTAGGACAGGCTAAGGTAAGAGAGAGGGGGATTAGAAATGGGGATGGTTTTCAAAAAGCTGTGGGAAATGTGTATTATAAAAAAAGTATATATACATACATGGATTTCAAAAACCTTTACATTAAAATAGATTTGTCTTTTAATTCCATTTTCTCACAAACTTAAAACCATTTCCTGTGTCAGCACTCGCAGTATCTGCTGAAGATGACTCATGGAGTTCCTGATTAAACAAACTGAGTCAAGTGGAGCTGGGGAGTACATAACAAAAATAGGACTATGGAGCATTGCCTAGAGCCTCAACAACCCCTGTATATATCAGTTTATCATACTGATAAGCAAATTCTCCTTCATTCATCCAGAAACGTAGGTGAGATCCAATGCACTCTCTAGGCACTACAAAAATCATGGTGAAAAAACACATGCTGTACACATTTTGTCTTTGTTCTCACAGGTTTTTAGCAGGAAACCTAATTACAAGTGTGTGAAGTGTGTCATTAGAAGGAAAATACCTTTGGCACCCACAATAGATAGATTCATACATGCTATGGGATCATGAAATGTGTTCCCGAAGAAATGATATTTAACCTGAAACCCAATGAATAATAACATATTAACTCATCTAGATACGAATAGGAGCATTCTCCAGGGAGAGAAATTAGTAAAGACTCAGCTACAAGCTAAGAAACTCCACAGTATAGTCAGGAACCAAGGGAAGAGCAGTAGAAACGGAACACAGCAAATACAGGGAGGCAAAAGATACTTGTAAAGCCAGTTGTAGTACTGGATGCGCTTGGATATTTTGTTTACTTTCCTACTCATTTATTGTGCTCCATACCCCTTTATCATATGTTCAATTTTGCTTTCCCAGAGTAAACCCATAACAACCTGTACCAGATAGTGTTCATCTCTAGGCTACGTTCCCATCTCTTGTTACTCTTCCATTTCTGCCTTCTCTATTAACTAGCACACTATTCAGTGCAGATCTTTGAATGGTGCCCTGCTGAATTCATCTAAACATCTATGCTCCTCTCAGAGAAATTGCAATCCACTGATGTGTATTCAAGGGACCCTCTGGAGTCTAGGAGAAGAGCTGGAATTGGAGAATAACTGTAGGTTGTCCCTGTGAGTCCTATTGGCTAAATTCCTTAATCCTCCCAACCTCCCTCTTTGAAATCCGATAGTCCTGCCTGGCTGTATTCTTTGAACCTTTTTCTCACAGTGCCAAATTCAATCACATCACCTGGGAGAGCCAAACTGCCTCTGAGCTTGTTTGGGTTTCTTTTATTTCATAACACACATTGCTTCTGTTTGTTTGCTTTCTTGTGGAGAATTTAATACCAGCTATAATCTGAATTTTGCAAGGAAAATTGACTGAATTCAAATTACTTGTGTGTAACAAGCACCATCACCCTGCTAAATTGCTATTTACACCAGTAAACATAAATTTAGATGCTCTTGGTCAGGCTGAACGCAATAATTTTTGAATGGTCACCTAATGCATCAAGTAGAGAACTTCAACTGAAAACCAAAAATGTGAGGAGGGTAAGACACACTTTAATCACCAACTTCTGATTCCTTCTGTTTCACCTCATAGATCTACGGAAGAAAATTATCAGTAACACATTTCTGGCATCATCGATGGAACATTTCATGAATTGACTTGGCCCATTGATTGACACATAATCACCCAGCTTGAAGAGAAGCTGTGCCCCACTATCAGATTACAGTCCTGTTTCACCAGGGGGTGCAGATTTGCATGCCATTTCAGAAAGAAAAACAGCCAGAGCCCAAATGTTATGCTCTGAGACTACAATATGCTTTGGAAAATGACAGTTAAAGAGGTCCCAGGAAGCTCCCATTATCCTATCTGTGTCTAGCTGTAGGAGATCCTAAGATGCAAGGTCTATGATCAGCAGGAGAGTGCTTCACCCATTTGATCACATGAATTTCATCAGAGAAGGGCATTCTGAAGACTTCCTTCCTTAATGTAATTACCTAATTTCACTCTGTTACACACAGTATTGCCATTTGTTTTGTATCTCCTCCTCATTCTGGAACTGTGGTTTATAAACTCCATTTTATTAAACTCCCAATGCATTTTCTTCCTCTCTCACAATTCTTAAAAATTTTAGTGGGGTTGCCTATGTGCAGTTGTGGACTGACAGGAATGAGGCCCAAGGCCCAGAACCCTGCTGTATGCAGTTGTCTTGAAGTTCTTTACCTTCAGCGGCTCTCAGGGGGCTCCATGGTACCTCTAACATATTAGGAAGCACC
Source organism: Ochotona princeps (assembly GCF_030435755.1). NCBI lineage: Eukaryota > Metazoa > Chordata > Mammalia > Lagomorpha > Ochotonidae > Ochotona > Ochotona princeps. The sequence goes on from NC_080844.1 coordinate 28,096,498, forward strand.
GTTTGAAAAATGTTTTAATAGGGGATACAAACAGTTCAACTCCATGTTGTCTTGCTAGAGATTCCCTTCCTGTAATTTGGTTAGATTGCTTGGGTTTTGGCTCCCCACCTCTGGTCTATAATGTTAAAATTGTGTCTGGGATGCCCAGGACAATATGTTTCAGTGATGTTGGAACATTACCCAGATCTCTGGTTTATATCTTCCTTTTCAAGGGTTGGTTAAGCTCTCCTGAGACATATTTCCCAGGAAGAGCCAAAGGTTGGGTAGCAGTTAAAACCTGACATATTGAAAACCAAAGGAAACACAAGGCAGGAAATGTCAAGGTATTGATTGAGTTTTGAAATGCATGTATGTGTCTTATGTCCCAGAGTTGAAAATAGAGTAGGAAAATAAGGGAAAACTTTCTCCTTGTATAAACCAGGGCCATTTTTCACCCAGGTATTAAAGAATGCATATACTAGCAAATTCCAAAGAGTCCAACCTGTGAAGTAGGTTCTCATTTTAAATAGCCTGAATTCTCTCTCATCAAAAGTATGAACGAACATTTTATAGGTTAGGGCAAAACAGATGGAAGTAGAGATCATTAAGGTATGCAAAATAAACTTGACTGAGGAAGACAAATACTGTATATTCGCTCTCATGTAGAGGGTAATAGAGCTCATCTGAAAGTAGAAGAAATTAGAAAAATTACTAGAGGCCTTGGGTCTACAGGGAGCTTGGGTACCAAACCAAAGATAGATGGGAGGGGTAATTTTGGTATTGTTCAAGACAGCAGGTGGTGACAGTCCACAAAAACCTGATAGTATTTTCATGAACTTATAGAAGAGAGGTGCTTGAAGGCTCACAAAATTAAGAAATGGAATTGTTCTGATCTGATAAATATTCATTGTATACATGTGTTAAAATATCACACTGGATTTCAAATGCGTACAGTTGTTACATGTTAATTGAAAAAAAATAAATGAAGGTATTTATTGTGTAACATTGCATCTATTATTGGCACAGATCCTTTTCTGCACTGGATCAGGTGGAGGGACATTATTGAAATTTGGAATCATGCAAATCTATGGGTTTTCTTTTCTTCTCAGAGCACAAGGCAAGTTATTTGAAGGATAATATTGGGCGAGTAGGCATTATTTTGAAATTGAAGGTACTTGGGGGTATTCATTATCAGACTGTACCCAAAACCTTGGCAAGAAAGGTCTCTTGGTTTTATAACTTCATTAACATAGTGCCTAATGAAATAGATTAACATGTTTGGCAACTGTTATGTTTTGTTAAGCCCTAAACATAGAAGTATCAAATTCTTATTTAGTTTTATAAGTAATGACGCAGCCATTCTTTTTCTCAGGCTGCAAAGCTGTGATTATCTTCTAAATGTTCCATCTCAGAAAATATTCCAGGATGGTAACTTTCTTTTCCTTTTTTGGTACTGCAGAGATTTTCAGCAGTCTCAGAGGGCTAATCAACTTTCTCTGCATGAATGGATTTAATCTTCTCACATTTGGAGCTTATTCCATTCTAGGAAAATCTCTGTTTCCTGTCTGTTTCAGATTTGGGCCTGTGTAGCAAAGCTACAATTTTACTAACGTCAAGTTTTTCCACAAGGTGAGTATACTTAGTGAATTAAATTAAATCATGATAAAAATGATTTTGTATTTTTGTTCACTCGTTTTAAATTCATCAGTGTTGCACATTTGCTATATACATGCTCATGTGCTAAGCAGTACAGTGTTAAGCAAGGACATTTAACGCCAACACATCATTTATCCCAAATGCCCCTTTCCTGTCTTCCTCTGTGCTGCTATCAGCAAATACTCATGATTGGGTAATTTATAAAGAACAAATTTACTTTCTCTGAGTTCCAGGGGGGCTGGGAAGTCCAAGGGCAAGTACCAGAGCATTGGGCCTCTGGGAAAATCCTGTTCTCAGATCCAATGACCTCCAAGTGTCCTCCCCTGGAGGGAGAGCAGGAAATCTTTTTATTTATTTATTTATTTATTTATTTATTATTTATAATTCATTAATTACATTGTATTATGTGACACAGTTTCATAGGTACTTGGATTCTCCCCACCCCTCCCCAAACCCTCCCACCATGGTGGATTCCTCCACCTTGTTGCATAACCACAGTTCAAGTTCAGTTGAGATTCCCCCATTGCAAGCATATATCAAACAGAGTCCAGCATCTTATCTTAAAAAAAAAAAAAAAAAAAAAAGACCCAAGCCCCTTCCCTCTAGCCCTTTTGTGAGTCACTAATCCATCCTTGAGAACCCAGGGAATCACTTCTCCAAAGTCCCCACCTTTTAGGAACATCAGCAGCAGGTACATTAAATTTCAATATGCGAATCTTGAGGGACAGTCCTATCACAAAACCAACTCCACACAATTGCGTTTTGAATAACACAGAGAGGGTTTCAATAATGCAGTAGACTAAGTAACTGCTATGAGCCATCTCCAGGACTTTGATATTGTGTTAATATTTTGAGTGTTTTCATCCTCTCGGAGTTGGGCAGCTTTGTGTACCTGGCTTCTAATGGCAGAGGATGGGATGAGCTGTTTACAGGGCTGATGCTGACTTGGTCTGTACTCTGTCATGTGTATCGCTCACAGCTGTGTTTGTTTGGGTTGGTCAATGGCCTCGCCGTTTGGCATGATGCATATTCTGAATATCACCCCTGACTGTGTATCATTTTCCTTGGTTCAGAAGAGATAGAGGATTTACTTCAAAGACTGTTGGGTCACTGTTAGTGAAAGACAGTACTGTTTAATTCAAGTAATTTTGTTTTAAAGCAATCTAGAGCAAACAGAAGAGATATGCGAATATCCATAACACAAAATATCATGCTGAGAAAAAGAGAAATCTTTCGTTTGTTGTTTTTTAAGACTGGATGGATTTATTCTGTTGCTAGTAAAACCTGTTTTTCTTCTTTCAATCTCCCTTCTGCTCCCTCACCCTTTCCACTGAGAACTTAGAAACATGAAAATTTGTCTCTCAAGGTCTCAGTTTCTTCTACAGAATAATGAATATTGCATAAAGAAGTTTTATGGGCTGAAAAACTCAATTTTGTAATGTGGTCTTAGGCAGTTAGTTCAGGGTCACAAGCTTGGACGTTATTCCTTCCGCTCTCACTTAATCCTTTCTGCCCACCTGTGATGCTGACCCGTCATCATCTGGAAACAGAGTGCAGTACTGCACTGTTGGTAACCATTCCCCTTGCAAGCCCCTGTAAAGGCCCATGAGAGGGAAGGGCTTGCTCTCTTGATTGCCTGCTTCCTTCATTCTAGCACTCCGATTCTTGGCCTCCCCAGTCAGTGCCTGCTCCTGCTTACCCTTAGCTTCCTGTGGACAGACTCCCAGGACGGGTAGTCCCAGAGCATGGCCCTTGTATGTCTGTATTCTTCTCCCTCTGTTGACTGCTTGGGAGAGTCCGTGAAGGTGCAAATGTTCAGCTGTCTTATATTTCTAATTTGTGTACTTTCAAGAGTTCTGGGAGAGGTGAGGCCAACAGTAATGGAATGTGGACAGAGAAGCCAGGAAAAGGTGAATGACTGCAGCTTTCTAAGTGTGTTCAGCTTGTTCACTGCATGTCTGTTAGGATATAACTTATGTTGCTGAGGAAGCTGGAACATAGGTCTTCGGTTTAACAGATGGACTTTAGGGTAATGACCACTTGTTCCTCTCAGGGTTTTGATTCGGATTTGTCATTTGCTAGTTTCTAGTGGGCCCTGTCATCATAAAATTTTGTAAACAAAGACTCAATACATTCTAGAGCTTTCTAGTGTGATCTCTCTTGCACCCTTCAACGGTAAGACTATATAGTTTTTAAGAAAATGAAATTAACATTTCTTTCCATCAAAAGTCAAAGCTATTTGTTACAATAAATTTAACACCTACACCTGAGTACTTCAGCCTTCTTCCTGTCACTTGATGATTATGAATAACAAATTCCTAAGCTGTTCTTTTCTCCCTATAATTGGTGTGAGGAAAGATGTTTGTATGCTCATCTGGACATTACGGGGAGTGGCAGAATGTAACTGCTGGCTTTGGGGGGTAGCTCCTCCTGTCCCGATTGCTAGCATCCACACAATCCTCAACCAGTCTTCCGTGACTTGGGCTTACCTCTAATCTCATGCCCAGGCCACTCTGGTACTTGTGCCTATTTGCTTCTTGGCTTGAACGGGAAGGATCTTGGATGCCACACCTTCCCCCTCCCTTACCTTCAATGGATGCAAACAGATTTTTCCCAGCTACTGTTCATGCTTAGATTTTAACTTAACATGCTTAGATGTTTCCTCTAATATGTTACTAAAAATCTCTAAGAAGCCTATAACTGGAAATGATTTTACACTGAACAGACTTGTACTTATCATTTGGATTCTATAATCAACACTTTGCTATATTCACTTAGTAAGAGAACTATCCATTTCTCCATCCTGCTATGGTAGACAGAATATTGAGTCAAACAAAAGCATCAATGGAGATGGTGAATATTACTTGACATAACAGGCTAAACTTGACAGTTGTGACTTTGGGGAGATCCTGAATTACCTGTTTTGGGCTCATTGTAATCAAACATGTTGTAAGAGTGAGAGAGGTGGATGTGTCACTGGCAGCAGAGCCAGATATTTGCAGATGCTGCACTGCTGGTTTGAAGATGGAAGAAGGGGGTTACAAGTCAGAGGATGGAAGTGGAGAGCGCCAGGAACAGATTTCTCCCCAGAGCCTCTACAGAGGGCCCAACATGCCACAGGTGGACAGCAGTGAGAGCCATGTCATAGTTCTGACCTTTGTCAACAGTTAAATCATAACTATGTCTGACGTGGCAATTTTTTTCAGCAGTGACAGGAAACCAGTATACCCTTTATTCATTCATCCATCAATACCCTTTTTGAAAACCTTTTCTATAAATTTGAGAGTGAGTTGCAGATACTAGAATCACTTCTCCATGAACACTTGAGCATATCAGTTACCAATAAATTTGATGTGTTGATGGTGATTTTTCCTTTTGATATACAACTGGCATTCAGTGGCATGAACAAATCTATAGTATATATTTTGATACCTCTGTAGCCAAAATTCCTGATGGAGACAGGAAATAATCACAGCCCAGAAAGGTTCTTTCCCTTCTGTTTTTGGCTCTTCTATTACTTTATATAAATAGATTGTCTAGTACGTCCTGTTTTGTAAAATTTCTTCTCTTCAATACAATGCTTTGGTGTTAACTGAAAGCTATAGTGACAGAGGGAGATATCCACCCCTGGTTCACTACTTAGATAGCTTCAGTAGTTGGATGTGAGCAAGGCTGAAGATAGACTGAAGGACTCCATCCTAATCTCCCATATGAATGGCAGGGGCCCATGTACTTGGGCCATCCTCTGCTGCCCTTCCAGCCACATTCGCACAAATGTGGATGTAGTCAATAGCCTGGACTCTATTTGATGCTCTGACATGGGATGTTCATGTTCAAGTGTCAGCTTACAACACCACCCCCTGATTCATGTGCTTGCACAAATGAATAGTTAGTGCCTTTCTACTGATGAATAGTATTCAATTATATGAATATGCCACTTTATCCTTGGAAACTGCCTAAGTGCCTCTCAACTGGGAAATCTAGAGAGATGATACCTGAAAAGGGAATCTCCAGGTAATAGAAGTTGCTAGCATGTTTGCTAGCATGCTTGTATAAGTATACACTCAGTTGCTCTCCATCTTCAACATTTGGTGCTAACAGAATTCTTGACAACTACTGTGCTGTCTATAAAGTAGTGGTATTAGGCAGTGATTAATTTGTCTTTCCTTGATGACTAATTGATAAAGGCCTTAGCCTTTGAAAAACCCAGTTTCTTCTAAATGAAAAAATGTTGTCTTTTGAAATTGTGAGAGAGGGAGCTACCCAGTACTACCTAAAGTCTGAGCTCAGAGTTCTTTCCTGTTGAAAATATCTGTTTCCTCTAACTTGTGTGCTCATTGTGAAGGGCAAATGAACTGTTACTTCAGTCTCACTAAAATAAGGGCTAGAATTTTTTTTGACAATGTTTTAAACATATTATCACTTCTTGATTTTGATTTGGGAACCATTTAGTTTCTTTAAATAGATGAAGAGAGGAAACAGTCAATGCAAGAGAGAAATAGATAGCTACAACTGCCAATGTTTCCCAAGTTATTCTGAAAGGCTTCCCAAATCAGCCTTAACTGCAAGGTAGAGTATTTGTTAATGTGTACTGTGGCAACTGATGTACTGTTAGGATATGGGAGTGCCTGTATACTTAGCAAAATCCTTTAAGATCCCAAGTTTGCAAGTCATATGGTCGTGTTACATTTCAACCAATTAACTGAAACCCCACTCAAATGGGGAACATTTGTGTTACATCAGAACTGAAGATAAGTGCTTTTATCCCCTTTTTACAAAAATTCTCTATTTGTCATGACTCTTCTGTACTACAGAAATTCAGCTCTGGGCAAAATTTTAAAGTACCAAGTATTCATAAACCAATTCTATTCCTGCCAAAGGGGAGAAAAATCTGATTTTTAGAGGGAAAATATATCCACCTCCCTGGAGAGGGAATACTGCATTAGAAAGAATAGGAAAATGTTTTTTTGTCCCTTTTTTCTTCTGACCCCCTTTCCCCCCTTTTTTAAGGTCAAAGAAAAGCTGAGAACTAAAAACAGGGCCTTTTTTTCTCCCCCTTTAAATAACACATGCTGCTGTAGCCAGAAGGCCAGTCTCCAGCTTCCTGTTTTAACAAATGTTTTTCACATACTGAGGCAATAGGGGAGACAGTATTGCAGTCTTTTCCAAAATGCTCAAAGGAAAGTGAACTGTGCATCCCAAGAGAACTTCCACATGATTGCAAATTGTTAGATCCCACTTGCTTAACCTTAAGGCCTGTGGTCATACCTGAGGGAGCAGCAATTTAGTTTTCTTTCTGTTAACTTCCTGAGAGCATTGGAGAACTTCATGCACTGGAGGGGGCCAAGGTTGTAGTGTAGCTTGTGAAATAAAGTTCCTAGTTTTAGTCTTCTGTCACATTCTAAAAATCTCTTCTCAGCTTAAAAATTCTGACTTTTGATCAATAGCGCATTTCTTAACCTTTCCATCTTGACTTTTTCTTGCATTGTGCATGCTTAATCAGGTTGGGTTTGTGTATGGTATGGGTTTGAGGGTGGGGGTGGCGGCCAGGATGATATACTTCTCTTCCTCAATTATTTTTAGGTTTTTAAGGATGACAGAGTGAACTGTTTAAAATTTTACGAGGGAAGACCTATTGAAAATAGGTGACCTTGTGCTTAAACCAAATGATTAAAATTTTAAAACTAAGTACTGAGAAAAAATGCTAAGTAGTCTGTCTACACCCCTAGAGTCTTCTGACTAATATATCACACAGCAGTCTGGATTTTCTGGAAGGAAAGGCCTAATTGATGCCAAATTATAAATATCAATCTATAAAACTTCTGGGAATTCATATTTTGGTCATTACTGTAGAATTACAAGCTACAGGTGTACAGATGCTCTGCAGATACATAAATGAGAAAATTGATACACAAAATACCATGACTGAATTTTTACATTTAAAAATCTACACAATCAAGTAGTAGTCATTTTATCATGTTTTTGCTTCTTTGCATGGGACATCAAAAATAATGCATTATGTTCAGAGTTAATAACATGTATTTGTGTCTTCCGACATTATTCCTATTTGTTCTATTTTGTTGTCCCAATAGGTAAACCAATATATATTGGATTATGCATGTAGGCAGTATACAGTGGTCATTAAAAGTTAAAGGAAAAAAAATTGAAACTAAAGGAAACAAATGTGCTTTCTGAGCTTTCAACTGTAACAAATTTCAAGGAACAGCATGGAAGGTTTCAATACTCTTCTAGAGGTGAGATGGCCTCTGGCCAGGGGAACGCTAAATTATTATTTGATTGACAGTATTAATATGTAGTGGGAGATTGCTTATAAACTCATGATTGCAACTAACATAAAACATTGCTTTCCTGTAAATCTGTCGGCCCTCTGGATTTTGAGATGCCATTTGCTCAAGCAGTTGAGATTTAATTCAGTTGGTTCATGTATTACCACCCTTTCTATCCATGGGGTGACAGGGACAGGGTCCTTGCCACTTTTCATGCAGATAGACCAGGACCTATTATCACATGCATTGATGCTCTGCCTCTTCTTTTGCCCCTAGATTAGAAACATTACCTAGTGTCAAGCAGGAAGCCTTGTTCTTACCATATTTTATCTAATCAACTGTCTTGGCAAGATTCTTCCCTCTCCCTACTAAGTCTTAACTATTGAAACTCAAAAGTCAAACAAACTTCCTTTCTCCCAACCTCTGCTCTGTTATCCCATCTCCAGAGGAGGTGACTAGAGAATGCCTCTTTTCCTGAGTGCAGGAAGGCTTAAGGACTACCAGAAAATGTTGGGGACAATTCCCTGATTACCCATATGGATATTTTGAAATTAGTGTGTTAGTGGGGCTGGTTCTGTGATGTAGTGGGTAAAGCTACTGGGATGTGTTTTGAGTCCTGGATGCTGCATTTTGGACCCAGTTCCCTGCTGATGTTCCTGGGAAAGCAGTGGATGATGGCACCGGCACCCACTTGGGAGATTCAGAAGCAGCTCCTGGCTTTGAATGGACCCAGTTCTGGCCATTAAGGCCATTTGGGCATTGAACCAGCAGATGGCAAGTCTTGCCATTTCTAGCCATCCCTTTTCCTTTCTGTAATTCTGCTTTTGATGCATTTATCTATTTTTTTTTTTTAAGAATTCTTGAGTTGCTATGAGGTATGGTGTGGAGTTGGAAGACATAGGCAAAGACAGCACGGGACAAGAACTAACTACTCTGGGGGAGCAGTCTCCCAGTGTCTAAGCAGTCATGTCTATCATCATGATAGATCCAACAACCTATTTGAATTTTTAACTACTGAGGCCACAGAGACAGACCTTGACTTGATTTTACCATCACAAGTTACCTTGAGACAGCATCACTTTCCGCATGTCCTGCCTTCAGGGAGGCAGTAGCTTGTTCAAGCAGTGTAAATATTTATCTAATTTGATGGATAGGATTCTTACTGACAATGAATACACTTGCCTTTTACTTTATATACATTAACACCTTCAGCATCCACATTCTTGATTTTCTGTGGCAGTCCTTGACCTTCTGGGATAAGAAGTTATTCAAGAGAAAGCCAGGAGCATATCCACATACTCCAATGAATGAACAGATGGAGAATACACGTCTGTAATATTAAATTGTTTGTTGTGCAAATAGAGGTCAATCCATGGATTTTTTAAGTCTGCATTTTATATATGCATCACCTACTTCTCCTTAGATCACTCTTCACTGCCTGTGAATACCACATGCTCACTTAGAACTTCATTACCTTGCTAATTGTCCTCCAAGCCTTCTGGAAGTTTCCAGAGATCTTATATGAATCCCCAAGTTATTCAGTCAGTGTAAGCATGGTATAACAAAGCTACTTTTCTTACGTTGTACATTCACAAAATGTTTTGTTCAACTGTCAGCATTAATAATATGGTCATGTCCCATATAAACTAACTAATGGTTACACAGTAATTTTACGTGTTAGACAGTAAGTTAAGCACTTAAACATCAATTAACTTGTTTCTCATAAAAGCTCCAGTATGGATTGAATTTTGTCTGCCTTCCCTCATCCAATATATGTGGGAATGGGAATCCTCAGTATCTCAGAATGTGGCCTTATTTGGAAATAAGGTCCTTGCATGTTATAATGCTGGTCTTAGGATGGCTTCTAACTCAATATAGCTGGAAGTACTGTGAAAGATAACTTTGGGCACAGCGAGACATGCTCAGAAGATGATCATCTTAGGAAACAGAAACAGAGGGAGAAGACCACGTGAAGAGTAAGGCAAAGGTTGGAGTGAGACGGCTACAAACCAGGTGGTTCAGGCCAAGGTGCTGGGAAGGAGCAGCAGGACAGAGGCTCCTGAAGAGCCCCTGGAATAGTTAACGACACTTAGAGCCTGATGGGCTCCATGGTTATGAGACATTTTCTGTTGGTCAGATATTCCTGGTTTTGGTCCTTTGCTACAGCAATCCTAGGAAACTACTCCAGATGGAGGCTTCATTCTTCTTCCCATTTTGAAGAAACTGAAGCACAAAGGCATCAAGGGGATTTCTTAGTTGGCAAGCGACTCAAACCCAGACATTCTGTTTTTATTCATCTTTCTGGATGGCCTCTTGTCTTTTCCAGTTTTCCTTCTTTGTTGGACCTCTCACTATTTCACTGCCTCGACCAGGATTCCCTGAACATACTGCTGTCTTTGTTCACTCTGACCTCTGCTTGCAGGGCAACTCTGGTACAGGTGGGAGAAAGTCTCTCCTTGTGCACCCTTATCTGTCGGAGCCTCTCTAAGGTGTGGCAGAGATTTTACGGAAGTTATACCTAAACCCTGACATCACAGTAAAATTTATAATATTGTGATGGTAAAATAACTCAAATGTAACAATCATTAGGAATTTTAGCCAGATATAGTTCCACATATTTACATGTTCCAGAACAGTCAGCAGTGGTATATGTTCTATATAAAGTGTTTTTCTTTTTGCTCAAATTGTGACTCACCTAAAATATGATTCATTGAAGATTTTTTTCTTTTGCTTACACTTCTTTACTAAGACAACACAATTCAAGGTACTTACTCTTATCCAGTAAGATTAAAAAAGTGACAATACTTTGGAAGAAAGAAATATGTAGCAATGGGCCCGGCGGCGTGGCCTAGCGGCTAAAGTCCTCGCCTTGAAAGCCCCGGGATCCCATATGGGCGCCGGTTCTAATCCCAGCAGCTCCACTTCCCATCCAGCTCCCTGCTTGTGGCCTGGGAAGCAGTCGAGGACGGCCCAAAGCTTTGGGACCCTGCACCCGTGTGGGAGACCCGGAAGAGGTTCCAGGTTCCCGGCTTCGGATTGGCGGGTACCGGCCCGTTGCGGCTCACTTGGGGAGTGAAACATCGGATGGAAGATCTTCCTCTCTGTCTCTCCTCCTCTCTGTATATCCGGCTTTCCAATAACAATAAAATCTTTAAAAAAAAAATATGTAGCAATGCCTCATAGGAAAGAGTGGACTCATTCGAGCAATAATATATTTTCTCTCATCTGGTCCTATGAATCTGGAATCTACACTAATTTTTTATCAATATGGATTGTGAACACTTCCCAAATATCAATGCAACACAAACACTAACAAAATGAAGACAATGTTCAACAGTAATCTAAATAGTTTTATAGTCAGAAACCTTGACTGATTCATGTGAATAGCTGTAGGAACCACAAAAGTGTAGTCTCATTTAACAAAGTCAAATCTTTGTAATTTAACTAGCATTGATTATACAGCCTTTCCCTATTCCACTGTTTACTCAAAGAGTGAGTGCCCTTATATTACTTTGGCTTTAAAAAAGAGTGTGCACTTCAGAATCCTTAAAACATCAAAATCCCTCTGCTCTGTTTGCTGTAGGAACTGAAGTAGGATGCCTCTCCCCCCCAAAAGTAAATAAATTCTTGGAAAAAAGAAACAACTTCCCTAAGAGGGGTAGAAAAATCAGTGTACTTCTCTTAAGTCTTCAACAAACAGGGTATGGCTTTTTTTCGAACATGACTATCTTTATCAGAAGTGGAAGTCTTAAAAGATCAAGTTCCAGTACTTCAAAGAAATGTGTAATAGCTTCTTCCCTTACTAATGTGCCCTGAGTCCCAAGAGGCAAGACTACAGGACCTCAGATACACCTGGAATTGTGATAGCAAAACAGATCTATACAGAAATTCTTGATTTAACACCAAGTAGGCTGAAGGCCTTACTGAAACATCCCATAAACCTGTATCGTAAATGTCCACATTAAATACATGGACCTTATCCATGCTACATTGGACCTTATGGACAATCAAGAACACTTAGCTGCCCAAATAACATGGTGAATTAGTCACAGTTTCTCAATACCAGAAATACCAATGAGAGCGCAAAACAGAGTTAGTAAAATGACTACTGGACTCAGGAAGAGCTGACTAACAAATTGATAGGGCAAGGGATTTAATAGCTGATGCCGATAAGAATGAAAAGCTGGAACACACAGCTTGCTCTGATGAATTGATGCTCTTAACCTCCCCTTAAAACCTGGGAGCAAGCAAAGAGTCATCAGGAATTACTAGAAACAGCCATATAACAATAAAATAGAAAATGTAAAAGAGACACTTTTGGACACATGCAATCTGCTGAAATTGAGTCTTGAGGACAGAAAGCATAAATAGACCAACAGCCAAGAGAGGCTTAATCAGTATTACATGAATCCTCCCAACAAAGAAAAGCACAGGGCTGGATTACTGCTGAATTCTACCCAACTTTTCAAAAACTAATTCAGATTCTTCTCAAGCTATTCAAAACAACTGAAAGGGAGTAAATCTTCCTAAACCCCTTCTCTGAGGCCCTGGTCACCTTCAATCAGAAAAAGAAACAAGGAAAAGGACAACTATAGACCAGTGTTGCCAATGAACACAGCTGCAAAAATTCTCAATAAATTATTAGCTGATGGAATCCAGCAATGTATGCAAAGGATCATCTACCCAAACCAAGTGGGGATTTAATTCCTTGTATTCAGGGATGGTTCAACACATGGAGATCAATAAATGTGATAGTACGCTAACCAAGAATTGAAGCCATATGATGGTCTCAATAGATTAAGAGAAAGCATTTGATGAAATGTAACATCCTTTCATGATGAAAACCTTGAGCAAATTGAATACAAAAGGAACATTCCTCAGCACAACCAGGGCAATTTATGGAAAACCCACAGCCAGGATCATACTGAATGGGAAAAAAGTTGGAAGCATTTCCACTGAGATCTGGAACTAGATGCTAGAACTACTAAGCAGAAAAAGAGAGTATTAAAATTGAAAAGAAGACAGCCAAATTATCTCTGTTTTCAAGTGATATAATCTTACATGAAAGGGAACCAAAAAAACTACACTAAAATTATTGGAACTCATAAGAGTTTGACAAAGTTGCAAAAATGTGGCATATATACACTATAGAATATTGCTCAGGTCATGAAAAAATGAAATTTTTTCTCTTGAAACAAAATAGATGCAACTTGAAACCATATCCTTAGTGAAATAGGCCAGTTGCCAGAGACAAGTATGCTTTCTCTGATAAGTAGTTAACATATAAAATACATAGGGATGAAGTGGCCTTATTGAGATCTGTCATTTTTAGCCATTATTTATATTCCTGTCAAACGGCAGTATGTCTACCTTTGATTTATTGAGTCATGTGGTTATTGTTGTCTTAAGTCTGTGATTATGGAGTGGACTTTCCTTTTCAAAAGCTTTGGCAAAAACTGTAAGAAGGGAGGGTATTTGAGAGGGATGAAGGAGGGAAGGAAGAATGATTATTTTCTTAGAACTGTACCTAGGAAAACACATAAAAGCTGTTGTGATCACATTAATAAAATCCTAAAATGTCCTAAAAATCTTGAAGAAACCTTGGGGATAAAAGGAAAGGAGGAAATGTCTGGATGACTTTGAGCACATCTGAGGCTCCATGATGAGCCTTGACGAAGAATCACCCAACTAACAAAAGTTATCTTTGTCATAAGCAGAATTAGTCATTTAGGTTCAGTAATTTAAAAACAGCATCAATATTTCTGATTCCTGATATTTGTAGACTAAAGTTTATATTAATATATCAATTATTCTTTAAGTATACACATTAGTGTATTCTTTGTCTTTTTCCACTGAAAAGTTTGTGGGAAATAGAATAAAAAGGTTATCACATATGAGCTTTCTTTAGACAGTTCATGGAAAATGGGTGCAATTGAAAAGCAGGGCATGGGTTTCAAAAGTCTTTTGCACCAGCATAAATTTATCTTTTAGTTTTGACTTTTCTTTGAAAAATCTGATACGCTTTAATAGTGATGGTTTTGATGTTGAGCGCGAAAGTAGTTCACAAAAACTCGGGTATTCTCCAGTTGTTATAATAATTGCTGTGTCAGCAACTGCTCCAAGTGTTTTAAATATACCAATTCATTAAAGTCTTAAAAACCTCACGAAACAGGCTACTTTTGCATCCCATTATACCACACGAAAACACTAAGGCACAGAGAATAAATCATATGTCAGGAAGTGGTAGCGTTGGGTCAGGACCCAGGCATACTCCTCATCTGTGTCCCTAAATAACACATCTCCTTAATCTCCTTTGAAAACATGACTCTCATACTGTCTGCAACATGGGCATTCAAAACTATTGATAGAATAAATAGATGACAATATTCTAAAATTATTTATGTACCATCATTTATTTACATGCTTGTGCTATTGCTAGACTGTTAACTGGCATGAAAAAAAACTATGACAAATAGATTGAAAAATGAGCCAATGTCCTTAATAAACCCCTCACCAAAGAAGGCACACAGGTGGCAAATAAGCATATGAAAAGAAGCTCCACACATATGTTATCCTGCAGGAAATGCCAATCAAAACCTCAATGAGATGCTACTACACACTTATTAGAATGGAGAAAATCCAAAATCCCGATGTCTCTGAATGCTAGTAAGGATGTGAAGCAATAACAGTAGTTAGTGGGAAATGCAAACTGGGACATTTTGAAAGACAGAGAAATTAAAGAGACAGACACAGATAGACCAAAATCTCCCATCTGCTGATTCAGCACCCAAATGCCAGCAACAGATGGAAGCCAGGAGCCAGGGACTTAATCCAGGTGTCCTAAGTGAGTGGCAGGAAACCACCTGCTTGAGCTGTCATTTGCTGCCTGCAAGGGCTTGCATTAGTAGGAAGCTGAAATCAGATGCAGCCTCTAATCCCCACCATTCAATATGGAAGAAGGGCATCTATCCACTGTGACACACACAACCCTAACCACCCGGCCCCCCACAGTTGGCTGTTCAGTGTATAAAACTCCACCTACCACTTACCTTGTGTTCCTCTGCATTAGCAACTCAAAGAAGTTGAAACTATTTACACAAAACCTATACACAGATGTTTATAACAGCATTTTTTTTTTTAAATAGCTGGAACTTAGAAGCTACCCCAAATGTCTTTGGTGGATAAGTGAATCAGGCTACATTCAGAAAATGGAGTATTATTTGTTCTAGGAAAGGCTGTGAAAGGAATTAAAGAAAAGCTTATCTGAAGAGGCTAAGTGCTCTATGAGGTTAACCATATGGAGTTCTGGAAAAAAAGTTATAAATATGCAGAGCATTGTTGTGGTTTTTCTTTTTTTACAATAGAGCTACTATACACAATCTATGTAAATGATGGGTACATTTCATTACTTTAATGCATTTTTCACACCCTTCGAATGTAAAACAAGCACCCTATTGTACACTGTAGACTTGTAATCTACATCACTCCAGTGGAGGATGTTAATAATGAAGGGAAGCGACATATATGCACAGGGCAGGAAGTCCATGGAAACTTTCTATTCCTTCCTCTCAGTTTTCACAAGAGCCAAAAATGACTCCCCAAATTCATGAAGAGGTTTTAAACTCTGGAATCCTATGTTAAGGATTGAAGCATTCAGAATAGTGGCAGAGTCATGACCTAATCGTGGCATTGAGATGTGGCTGTGGTGGGGAGTCTTCACACCAGTGGTGTTCTGCCCACAGAAGGTGGTTGTTGTTAGAGGGCTGGTTACTTCAGCTGAGTCTGGCCTAGCTTCTTCTCCACCTCCTCCTCCTCTGCTCTAGCTCCCATGCAGTCAGCCTTCACAGGCACCCGACACCAGGCAGATGGGCCCCCGAACTTGAGCTGCAAACCTCCCAGATGTGAGACTCACTTCTTCCTTCCCAAGAAGCTCCTCTTTAGTATTTTAAAGTAATCAAAGATGACTAATTCCCTGCTCTAAAACAATATAGTCTTTATTAAATACACATACATACACACCCATGTTAGCTATCTTTTGGACATGTAACAGTCTAGGTGCTTGAAAGGAATTCAAGGATATGGAAGTCATAAAATCTGATTGGTATCACCAGATTGTTTTCTAAAACTCCAACAATTGCTGCCAACAATGTATGGTTTCACATAACTGTTTCTTCACTTTGGAATTTATTTTTTTCTTATTAATACTCAAACCTGATCTAATTATCATTTGAATCTCCATTTCTTTATTAGTAAAATTAAATAGGGATTTTTAAAACAGTGATTGTTGGCCATTTATATTTTGTCTTTTTCACTGCCTTTAAAAGCTTACATCTAACTCTCACTTAACTATTTCTTATTCCTTTATATATATTTTGCCCACTTCTAATTTTGCAGAAGCTTTTAGTGTCCTGGAAATCATATTGCTATTTTCTTTTGTAATATACTAACTATAAAAAGTCTTTCCTTTAAAACAAGTGACAGAATAAGGACACCAAAGGACAATTGTAAGAAGAAAAAAATCTACACAAAGAGCATATAGATCCAAGTTTAACTCCCCCCAAATAAGTTAACAAACAAATAAATGGAGGATTAAGCAGAATATGCAAAATTGAAGAACGTTAAAAGACATTAAGTGCAAATTGAGCAAACAGCTTCAGGGGACATGTATATATTCATGGCTATTAGTGTTCCAAACCATAAATCTATTTAATTAGATTTAATTACAATACTACTCAAGATAGCACAGAGGATAAAATCGGCAAGTGGCATTGTATATATTGCTGAAAGGGCCGTCTCTTTACACAAATAACTGACATGCCTCCACTCAGAAGTACTAATTGAATGAATTGTTTAAACTATATGGCTAATGAGGGAAGTGAAAAAATAAGAAGTCTGAATTTTTCTAATTCCATAGCTCGTAACCCCTATTTTTTACTGAGACCTCTGGCTTAGCAAGGACAGTAGAATGAAATCACGTAGCACTCAGGGCGAGGGAGCTGTCAGGATGTTCATTATGCTGAAGCATTTCACAAAGTGAACTGTTTTCTTTCTAACTGAGATTCTTATGTTTATTTGCTTGCATCATAATGCATTTCTTTACGGTTTTTCCCCCTACCGAGCTGTGAGCTCAGGGAAGGCAGTCTTATGTCTGGTTTACCTTGTCCATGGTTTTGTCATACCTGAGAGCCCTTATTCCAGCCCAAAGTAGCCCGAGTCTGACTACTGTAATTTCTAAGCTCAACAAGGGGCATTGTACACCAAAAGCAACATCCAGTGTTTTTCAAACTTTTTCATATCTTAGTACACATAAAACATGCCACTGTTTCCCTCAGGTAGACTGGGCTGCTCTCACTGGCTACCCTTACTCTGCCAAACAACTCCTAGTTTCTAGGAGCAAGGCGCACCTGTGCAACTATCCACTGAGTAGGTGGGACAGCATAGATGCCACTCTAGGTTGGAACGTCTGTCTTCGGTTTCTAGTTGTCTTCTTTCCTGGTAAATTTAGTTGAAATCCAGCGATACCTCACTTAGGAAGCAAACACAGTCACACTGGTGATTTTCATCTCTCTCCCTTCCTCTACACGCAGACTGAGGCTCAGAAGTTTCAAGTCTCAGGTTAAATGCTGCTAGAATGTCAGTGGCATTGGTGGACCAAAAGTGTTTTAGATAAGAAATGTAATTTTTCCTACCATCCAAATTCAAGAGAAGAGACATCATTCTCTTGCTATAGTGATTTTTTAACCATAAATATTTCTGTGTCTTTTTTTTTTTTACAGGTCCTTAACAGTTTTGCAGCAAGAACATTTTTTTCCAGACAACTAAAGCAAAAATTAACAAGTATGGTTATATTAGCTAAGAAGATTCTGTACTACAGAGGAAACCATCAATAAAGTCAAGAGGCAACCAACAGAATGGAAGAAAATATTTGCAGGCTATGCCAATGATAAAGAGTTTATATCCACGATCTATAAAGAGCTCAAGGAACTCAACCACAAAACAGTCCAATGAAAAGATGGACTAAGAACATGAGCATGCGATTTTCAAAAGATAAAATACAAATGGCCAGCAGATATGTGAGAAAATGTTCAGGATCGCTAATCATCAAGGAAATGCAAATAAAAACCACAATGAGGTTTCACCACATCTCAGTTGGAGTGGCTATGATCCAAACTAAAAAAATAAATGTAGGGAAAGAGGTTAACTAATCCACTACTAGTGGAAATGTGAACTTGTGCAACCATTATGGAAGACATTACAGAGATTCCTTAGATCTAAAAATAGATCTGCCACATGACCGAGACCTCTCCCTCCTGGGAATTTACACAAAAGAAAATCAGCAGCTGGCACAAGAGCTGAACTGGCTAATCCTATACCTGCAAGTGCTGATATTCCACATGAGTGCCAGTTTTTGTCGTGGCTGCTCCACTTCCCATACAGCTTCCTGCATCATATGGTCTAGAGAAGCAGTGGAGGATGGCCTAAGCCTTGGGACCCTATACCTATATGAGCCAGCGGAAGGAAGATCTTTCTCTTTGTAAACCTGTCTTTCAAATGAAAATAAGTATTTTTAAAAAAGAAATGATATCAGCATACAAGACCATTATATGTGTATATTGTTTATTATAGCTCAATTCTTAATAGCTAAGAAATGCAAGTAACTCATATGTCCATCCAAGGAGGAACGGAAAAAGACAAGCTGGTATATATACACTATGGAATACTACTCAGCCATAAGAGTGAAATTCTGTCTTTTGCAACAACAGGAATGTAACTGGAAGCCATTATGCTTAGTGAAGTAAGATAGCTCTCCAAAAGATTAATATGTTTTCCTTGGTCAGTGGTAACTTAATACACATAGAACAAAAAATGTGATCTATATGAACAAGTTTAACATTTTTTAAAGATTTATTTTTATTGAGGAGTCAGATATACAGAGAGGAGGAAAGACAGAGAGGAAGATCTTGCATATGCTGATTCACTGCCCAAGCAGCTGCCACCGTCGGAGCTGAACTGATCTGAAGCCAGGAGCCAGGAGCTCTTCTGGGTCTCCCACATGGTTGTAGGATGTCCCAAGGCTTTGGGACATTCTCAACTGCTTTCCCAGGTCACAAGCAGGGAGCTTGATGGGAAGAGGGGCTGTCAGGATTAGAACTGGTGCCCATATGGGATCCCAGTTTGTTCAACCTCAACCACTAGGCTACTGCACTGGGTCTGAGCTTAACATTTTGACATTTGGTTATTTATAGCCATTGTGTATACTGTAGAGGAAGAGTAAGTTTTTTACTTGTAACGTGTTGAAATCTTTACCTAATAGAGCATTAAGCCTGTGTTTGCAAAGAGAAATCAAAGCATACCATTGTAAAAATAAAAAATAAATAAATAGGAGGAGGGTAGACAGGTGGGTATGGGAAAGGGGAGAGTGGGAAGTCTCACTATACTCCCAAATCTGTATTGTAAAATGCATGGAATTTGTTCACTTTATAGAAATAAAATTATTCATAAAGGAACATCTTTCTCAAAAACCTTGATGTCATCTCCTTGTAATGGAAACACCAAATGACATTGTGTCCCATCACCCAATTTCTACGGAGGTTGGAATTCCAACATTATAGGCACCTGGTTCCAGGCTCCAAAGTTACTTTCTGGTACTTCTTTATGAAAGGTGTTTTTCTCTTTGCATATAACTAATTAAGTAACACAGATGGTCATTACAAATGGCTGGTGAATTTTGAATAAACCATACGTGGTAAACGCTGCTGTTAGGTCCTTTTACGTGAGAATTAGTTATTGTTTACATTGTAAAAATGTTTTAAGTGTTGCACATGCTTGGCTATAAGATAGTGAGATTTCTTGTCTTTGCTTTAATGGGTATTCAGAAATAAAGCTGTTTCCCTTCTATCTCAACTTTGTGCAGAGATTTTCTGGTCTGAAGAAATTTTGCTTTTAATTATATTGCTCAACGAGGAGGAATGCGGTATTCATACATCTTTGTCTTGACACTAGCATTCTTTTGGTTCCGCTGATTTTTTTTTTCTCTGACTCTTACACATGCCATGGGCCATGCTGATGACCCATTCCTGGTGGGGCTGATAACCTAAGCTGCCTTTTTGCCATGTCCTAAGCATCACCTCTGGCATGCTTCAGAGTGCTTCACTCTTAACAACATTCACACAAGCTCAAGGAGCGAAGGATACATTCATCCAAGACATCTGAGTACACCTTTAAGAAAGTTTCCACAAAATATAGTGAGAAAGCAAATTTTTACTGGAAAAATTTGAAACCCATGCAGAGTTTTTCATAATATAAATTTTCAAGAATTTTTAAAAGACATTTTGTAGCAAATCTATATGGGAGATTAATCATTAACAAAGTCTGAAAAGCTGAATACTGCATCAATATTTCTGTTCTTTGGGGTTACATGATGGCTTTGGGGACTCTTCTGTGTTTACTTTTTCTTAGAGACTTATTTCTCTCAGGCTTGCAAATTTCCACATACCTAATACTAAGAACAAGCTCAGGCCCTGGAGAAAGTGGACAGGCTACAGAGCTCACAGTACGTTTACCATGCGTTTCCAAAGTCCTCTCTCCAACCACCCTGGGTCTGCTCTTTTTCAGATGATTTATTGAAAGGCAGCATGACTGTGGGAGACAAGGGGGAAGTGGGGAGAGAGGGAAGGGGCATCTGGGAAGGAAAAGAGGCAGATACAGAGGTAGGTAGGGAAAGGAGAAAGAAAAAGAGGAGGAGGAGGGGTGGGGTAAAGAGGAGAGAGGAAGATGGAGGGAGAGGAAGGGAGAGGGAAGGCACGAGAGAGGCAGAGGGAGTGAGACAGGTAGACGGAGAGGAAAGGGGAGGGAGGCAGAGAGGGAAAGAGGAAGAGGAAAAAAGGAGGCAGGAGGAGGGGTCAGAAAGAGATGGGGGCAGGTGTGGCTCTGTCGCCTTGAACACCTTGTTCTAATCCCTGTGGCCCGCTTCCCCATCCAGCTCCCTCTTTGTGGCCTGGGAAAACAGTCAAGGACAGCCCAAAGCCTTGGGACCCTGCACCTGCATGGGAGACCTGGAGGAAGTTCCTGGCTCCTGGCTTAGGATTGGCCCAGCACCGGCTGCTGCAGTCAGTTGGGGAGTGAATCAGTGGATGGAAGATCTTCCTCTCTGTCTCTCCTCCTCTCTGTATATCTGACTTTGCAATAAAAATGCAAATAAATCTTAAAAAAAAAGAGAGAGGGCAGCAGAAGAGAGTGAGGGTGGGAGAGAGGGGTGGGAGAGAATTGAGGGAGAAAAAAAGAGGGAGGGGGAAAGTGGAGTAAGAAGCCAAAGAGTGTGAGAAGGGGAAGATGAGGGGAAGAGAGAGAGACTCAGGAAATGGAAGAGAGGGGGGAATTGAGCAAGAGAGAAAGAGCAAGGGAGAATGGTTGCAATAGGCTCTTCCACCTACTGATTCACCCCACGAATGATCATAGGGATCAGGACTGGGCTATGTGAAAGCTGTCAGGCCAGGAGCCAAGTATGGCTCTTTCCTGCATGAGTGGCAGAGGTTCAAGTACCTGGGTTATCTGCTGTCGCTTTCGCAAGTGCATTAGCAGGAAGCTGGATCAGAAGCTGAAGCAGGGCTGGGACTTAAAACATGTTTCTAATATAAGACAACAGCATTGCACGTAGAAGGCTCTCTAAAATATTTTTCTCTTAGATTGAAATTCTGCCTCAATCTGCCTTTGAAACTTTTTCAGTACAAATTTTAATTTGTTTGTAAAGGGAACTATGATTGTTGACTCTGCTTTCTTCCTGGTAGCACAATTGGTCTTTCTTTAGGTTTCAGGTGTCTTTTTTACTCTCCACAAAGGGCAAACTCAGTGGGTTTTCTGTTTGCATTGTATAAAAGAGCTCACCCCAGAAATAAGGACACTAAAGAGCCATAGCAGTACTGAAAATAAAACAAAAAGCCCCACAAATGTAGACCCATCAACAAGATAAAGATTCACCAGAGCATGCACTGCTGTCATGATTTTGATATCTTATTTACATGCTAGTATTTTATACTTTTACTATTTATAGACAATATAAATGTCTTGGAGGTGTTGTGAAATTTTACAGCAATAGTAGTATGTGAAATATTGCTTCATGGGTTGGTTTTAAAAGTCCTTGCTTCACATCTTTACGCTGACTTTAATTTTATATATAATTGCTTTATAATATCATAAATGTGCCAGAGTGTCTATTTTTTTTTACTAGAGACATATCACTGTTGTAGTCTTTTATACGAGTATAATTTACATGCAGGAATGTACATAAGCCTATTCAGTGCAATGAAGATTTCCTTGCATATACATTTAAATCACCACTATGCAGAACAAGATCTGAAACATTTGTGACACTCAGCTAGCTCAGCTCTCAATACTGTTTCCCCAAGGCAACCATGTGTTGGTTATCTTTATGTGTTGGTTATCTTTAAGCCTCACATAAATAGAGTAGCATAATGTTTAACATTTTGTATCTGACCTTTCTCTTCAACACTGTTACTATATAGCATTCACACATGTTGTTTGTAGCTACTCCCATCATATAGCCTCAGGGCAGTGCAGTATGAACTGTAGAAATAGAAGATTTCATACATATTCCACTATTGGTGAGCATTTGGATTGTTTGTGAATATTATTAAAATTCAAGTTGGGGAGTCAAAAATGCTTAAACATATCATTGAAGATGGTTATCCTGTAACCTCTTGTGGTGAACATGAAGGTACTTCAGAATACTAGCAGACCTGAAGGTTTAACAGACATTCCTTCCAGAATTAACTTGCCAGTTAGCTGTAGTGGATGCAGTTAACTGCCAAGCTCCTGTTAGTGGTGACTGTAGGACTCAGCTCATTCTTCTTGGGCAACCTGCTGACTCAGCAGATTAGCGTTACTAAAGCCAGGGCATTCTGCTTCAAAGCCAGGATCTCTCAATGACATTCTTTACTCTTAGTTCTTCCAGAATGCCAAATAAGCATGATAGTATGAAGTTCTTCCCTGCTGAATCACAGATCTTTCCCTTTGGTCATTCACTCACGTTACCCTGTAATACACTTCTGATAACCTTCACTCAGTGGGGTGACTAACCCAACTAGCACAAAGGGTAGCAGGAATAGTCTGAGAATGCAGGCAGTAAAATGGGGTTTTTAAGCTAACTGCTCAGTGTCTGATTGGAAATAATAATTCCATAACAATTCAATAGTATGCAGAAACAAACACTGCTATGGCACAAAGCTGTGGATCAACTACTTCACCTGCAGTCTTTGGCGTCCAAGGGGAAATCTGACATTTGAAAAGGAATATAAATTGTATACAAGGAATGTGGAAAAAGCTGATAATTGGGCGTATTGGTGTCCTCCACATAAGGGAAGCCAAGGACCACTGCCATCTAACAGAAAACTAGGAAACTTAAAGGGCCTTTTTATGTGGTTCTTAGAGACCATCATCTTCTGTTGCAGATGAACAGAAAAAGTTCATGACCAAATGCAAATTTACTATTTAGAGTTCCAAACTCACAGAAACAATAAAGAATAAGGCAGACTTTTTTTTTTTTTTTTTTTACCAAATTTGGGTCAGAGAACTTCAGACACTGATACCAAGATAATGGTGCAGGATGCATATGCCGTGAGACTTGGTTCTCCAGCTCCTCTCAATTTCTAGAGTCCCATTGCTCTACACCGTTGACAAGAGTTCTTTAAAACTTGATTACAAAAATAATATAAAGTGATATCACTTTTTAGCATCCAACTTATTAGCCACAAAGCACCACTTCACATCTCTCATGTTGAAACATAGACTTCTTTAAATGCACTGGGTAATAATTCTTTGTAGGATTAACCTTGAAAATATCTTACCCCAGAGTGTAGCTTGTCTTCATTTTTAATGATCTGTATTGAACAAAGAAGCTTTAAATAACTGAGTTTATTAATTTCAGCACTGTTTTTTATATGTTGTGTTATGTAACAAAAATCTCCCTAATCCAAGGCCAAGAATTTTCTTTTAAAAAGACTTAAATATCGATATTCATTGTTCATGTCTTTAGTTAAAGTTTGCATTTCTGTGTGTTTCAGTAGGGAATCCCATTAAACTTTATTTTTAGTATATGTGCTGCTGCAGCAAGCATTAAACTTTATTTTTAAACATGTATTAAGTTGATTATAATTTTTGCGTAAACTGTTCTCCCTGCAACCCACAACTGAACACCTTTCATTAATCTAACTTTCTATGTATGTGAGTCTATTAAAGTTTCTTTATGCCAGTCCATTAGTCATTTGCAAATTAAGACTAGTCTTTGTATGTTAATTATAAATTTAGTAGCTCAAGAATCAAGTCTTCTTATTCTTTAAAACTTGGTTTTTCTCAGGCTTTTAAAAAAAACTTTTCTAGGAATTTCAAATCCAGTTTGTACACTTGGATTTAACAATTTACTTTTTCTCCATTTCTTTTTTAAGTATGCATTTAATTAATTTTCCATGTCTGTGAACCACATTTCTGACTTCCCAATATGTGTTCCCCCCTCAAATTACAGAATATTCTCAAAATGTTTAGAACACCTTTCTTTAAAAGTCAAGCTGCTTGAGTGACTGGGAAAATAGAGAAAATAATGACAGGTATGCAGTTTATTGAGTGAACTTGCACTAAGTAGTTTGTCAAATTAAAGGTATCGCGGTGACTTTTCAGCATTTAGAAACCCTGAGTCATACCAGAGACAGAGGCCACTCATCACCCTGTCATGAGTGTAATTTAGTCCCTCAATATTACCTCATTCCTGGTTTCCAAAACCTGTAACACTGTACATATCGTTGGCTAGTCTGTTTCTCTAAGGTAGAAAGTCAATTCCCTGAAGACTGCACATATGTATCTACCTGAAAAATCTCAAGCTTGCCCCAGCCCTACCAGAAAAATAAAATTTCTCCCAAGATGCTGGTTCTATGGCTACCCAAAATGCCCACTCTGGTACCTGAAAAGATATCTCTGCTCCATTTTATATTACCATTAGTCAACATATGGAAACAACCTGTGTTTCAAGCAACGGATAATTTGACAAAGAAATCGTGAAACATGCGTAATGGCCTACTTCAACAAATCCTGTTATTTTCAACAACACAGATGTTATGAAATAAGAAACAAAGAAAATATTGCATCCTTTCACTTATCTGCGGAATTTATAAAACTAGACCTCTTGGAAGTGAAGAGTGTAATCATGGTGGAGGTGATGAGCAAATGTTTCATTTTATGTCATAGTGAATCTGGAAATGTAATCCACAGCATGATGATGATAATCAGTTAAAGTGTTATATGCTGGAAATTTTCAGTATTTGTAGATTAAGTGCTCTAATCACAGCAATAAAAAGGTGAGTAAATGTCCCTGTTAAATTGCTTAACTGCAGCAATCATTTCACTGTGTATCTGTATATTGAAACATCAATATCCGGCAGATATAGTTCACTGAACTGACAGACGCCTTTAGAAGCTAGCTACCATACTTATGGGAAAAGGCAACTTAAAAACTCTTACGCAGAAGAAACCACAGTGAATGCCTACGTTAGAAATGGGCAGGTGGAGTGAGGTGAAGAAGACCACAGAGTTTACTTAACAAAAGGCTCACCAAGGAGTCATAAGAAATTCTCTAGTGTGGGATCAAGAAGACAGAGTCCACATAAACGATTGTTGACATTGTTGCAGGCTCAGGAAAGGATGGAGGATGCAGAGTCAATGATAGGACAGACAAGTGAATGTGTAAATGGCAACAAGTGATTAGCGATTTCTAGGAGAGCTGTTTGTGTAAAGTTATGATTCAGTATTGCAAGCTAAGATAATAAATGGCTGTAAAAATGAAATTGGGGAACTATCCTCTAAATCTCAGAAAAAGAAAAATTTCTAGCGCTTGAAGAATTCTTTTGTTAAAATTCAAATTACTCACTATTTCACTATCACTGGCTCCATCAAAATATTTTTTAATAAAAGGACATCACTGCACTCCTTCCAACATGTTTTGGATAAGAACAGAGAGTACACAAGGAAAAAAAAACCTGGTATGTATTCCATACATAGATCTCTAACACCTGATCAGTGTATGTCCTGATGTGAAACTAGAAGTAATTAGTGAGAGAAAAAGTAAAAAATGGCATTAGTATTTCTTCAAAAATATTATGTGGAGCCACTATCCAAGATGATACCTTTTTATCATATGGTTTTTAAGAAAGAAGTTATATTTCCGATGACAGCTTCTAGAAGTTATCCATCTCCTATTGGACCAATTCTGAAAATATATTGAGAAGCTGTTCTTACCACTACGGTAAGATGCTATGATGGAGTGTGACGCTCAGAGTAGACAGTACGACACAGGACAGATTATGCAGACCTGACAGAATAGAGGTGACAAAGGACATAGCTGGAGCCAGCCAAAAATGATGATCATCACTTATTATACAGTAGTCTCTATTTTAAATATAGAACAATAGTGAGTATAGGAGTAAAACTAAAATATAAATTTGCTTTATCACCTTACTAATTTAATCATGTATATATTCTTCTTAAAGAACAAAGTCTCAATTTCAATGTTACTCATCAATATTAGCCTGCCTGGTTTAAAAGTGAAGTGTTTACTGAAGATTTCTCTGCACACCCCTCCTAAAACTGTTCTGCACCTCTTTTGTTGACATATGACTTGTTAGAGTTATAAGCCAGTCTAGACTACCTGAAAAAAAAAAAAGCCAAGTTCAGCAAAATTATGCTTTAATGCTATAAAATGCTAAATACTATAATGAAAATAGACACAAGACAGCTGAATAGTAATCTATAGACATTTTAAGGTGTATAGAACCCAGTCATGTATAAACTAAAATTGAAATGTCAACGAAGGAGTCACAGGATGTTGTTAAGAACTTGCATTTTTTTTTTCAACATGTTGGTTACTCAATACTATGTCAATTAATTCCATAACATTATAAATTGTTGCTGATGTTATGTCAGGGCTTTTAATTGATTGGGATGATACTCGGCCAGCTCTACCTTCAGACCAGACAATAAGATGCTCGTCTCTATGCTTGGTATGTGCTCGCAATGAAAGAATCTCAACTGATCTTGAACTGTGGTTATGCAACAAGGTGGAGGAATCCACCATGGGGGGTGGGGTTTGGGGAGGGGTGAGGGGAATCCCAGTGACTATGAAACTGAGTCACATAATGCAATGTAATCAATTAAAAAAAAGTGAAATGTTCACTCAATCTGGTTAAATCAGGAGTAGACATTGAAAGTAACCTAAATATTGGTGCAAGGCTCATATCTAATACTGCATAAAATGTTAACACTCCTTTTTGTTTTCTAAACCTTTGGAAACATTCATCTGCTTGAGGGAAAATTAGAGTCTACTGTAGAGGAAATGTAAAGTAAAAGAATAATATTCAGCCATGGGCATGTAAAATAACTATCCACAAAAAGAATTTTCTAAAGTTCTTTATCCTTCCACCAACCACTCCAATTTATCTTAGTGGCATGTAAGTATGAAAGACTCAGATCACAAAGTGCTCTCATAGGTGGAGGCTACGCCCGTTTCAGTGAGGCATGCTTCAAACAGCCATCCGATAGGATAAGACATCCCACAGTTTTCCTGGCACGGGAGTACCGAAGAGGGCAGAAGAGAAGGAAGTAGAAACAAAGAAGGAGAAGCTATTACTTCACCTTCCTTTCTTGAAGTTTCTGCCTAGACAGAAGGAGGTATGTGAGAGTAAGGAAGAAGCAGAGGAGCTCTCTCTGCTTGCGGCTGGCTGCTGCCCCGCAGAATCCTAAATGTTGCAGCCTGTCCGGCACAAGCTTCAGCTCAGGGCAACAATGTTAGCTTCCAGGCTCAGAAGGGATGGGCTGTCTAGTGGTGGACTCTCCATAGAGATGGCATGCTCAGGATGGAAGTTGAGTTCCTCACCAGCAGAGGACAGAATACAAGTCACTTTAGTCAGGAGGGACCTCGGGCGTTATGGGAGACAGGGAGAGCAGAACATCCTAAGAGTACCATCAGGTCCCAGCCAAGCAGACAAATTCCAAACCACAAGAACAGGTAAAGCCAAAAGCAAGCTAATGGCACATGAACAAGAAATTTTCTTTGTCAACAAAACTATAGCTGAAGATCTCTACTCTCCCTATGGATCACAAGTTTGCATAGATCTAACTTCTCCACGCTGCCTCCATACACACAGGCACATGTTTGAGTTGAGGATATTCGAGCCCTGAGAATCCTGGATATTGAGATTTGCTTTGGGACATTTACTTGTTTTCCTCTAAAACTCAACACAATGGGATTTGTGAGGAAGGTCTGGGTTTCTATAGCCAGTATTTAAAATGAGGCCATCACGTACTAAAATATTCAGGATGCACTGGACGTCTCCATAGCCAAATTTGCATAAACTGAACTTGTGTATGATTAAAAAAAAAAGGTTGAAAAGAAGTGTGAAGGGAAGGAGAAAGGAATAAATACGGTTTTATTGGATTTTACTCATAACACATGCGAGTGTACTTTCAAAGGTTTGTGAAAAATGCACATTATCTTTAAATCCTATTGCCACAAACTTTTTGCTGAGCCCTGTATCCTAAGTCTTTTGTAATGTGTATTTATGTCTGCAATAGTTTCAGAACATCTACTGCTAAACACTAACAGGGATAACAAATCAGCCAGCAGTTTAATCCGAAATAATATAATTGTCTAACATTTTGAATAATTTCATTGAAGGTTGTTGGATAGCTAAAGATTCAAGATGCTCATAAAATAAGGTGATTTTTAAACTAATAATTACTGGAGTTGGTAAACCTCAAGCAAAATTATTGTCTCAGGAAAATCTTGAAACATGGAAAAAAATACCATGCTCTCTACAGAGCTGTATTCCAAATGACTTAATTGAAAGGATAGGCAAGAGTGTAGGATAAAATTTATCATAATAATTCCAGTGGTCCAGGAAAGGATCTCTTGAAAGGAAAAAAACATGAAAGAGAATAATACAAATAAATTGTTATTAGCTCTGATGCAAAGCAGGCTGGTTTAGGAGTCCTTTTTCCCTGAGAGTTTATAGCTCATAAAAATGTTGCAATCACAGTCCTTTACATATTATATATTGTTAAGGTTACCGCAGAGAAAGACGACATTAAAGTTACTACCACTAAGGAAACCTTCTGGCTATATAAATTGCATTCATGCTTAGACAAGAGTAAAGTAGCAGAGAGCAGCTCAAGTGTTTAGTGGGTCTCCAAGAAACAAGTATACTAGGAAATAAAACTTTAAACCTAACTGAAGTCCATTTCCCATGGAGAAGGTTCCTTGAGTTACTTCCCTTACCATGCAGGCCTTTGACGCCTTGGGGCGGTTTGGGTCACATGACTTTTTTTCACTATCCTATTTACGTGTTTGATTCTGATTTATCTTCATATGTTCATCTGTTTGGATGAAATATCATTTTAAGAAAGAGGAATAATGATTCCTCTAAATGCTTTGTTTAAACCTGGAATAATGATTATAAATCTGGACCCCAATTCAAAAATTTAAGACAGAGTTACATCTTTCATTTCTGGGTTGTCTTCGATTACAGATATTTGGAACAATCTAAAAGCACATTATTTCAATGGTGTTCAGAGAAATACTTCCTAATCATCACATGAACCTTCTGTTCCTAGAAAACCAGGTAGATAGGATCCAGAACGGTGGTGTAGCATGTTAGGCCACCGCCAGCATTTTTTTTTTGGAAGATTTATTTATTTTTATTGGAAATGCAGTTTTGATCCAGATCCCTCTAATGTTTTGGGAAGGCAGCAGAGAATGATCTAAGTGGTGGGGATCTTGCACCCATGTGGGATAACTGGGTATCCAGAGGAGGCCCCTGGCATCAGACTAGGTGTATTTGGAGAGGCAGCTAGGGGATGGAAGAGGTCACTCTGGCTGTCTCTCTCCTTATCTATGACTTTCAAATACATAAACCTTTTAAGGAAAAATAATCAAATACAAATCCGTTTTGAAGGCCAGTATACAGAGAGGCAAGTGAATATCTATAACAATGAGACAAAAACCATTTTCATTGAAAAAAGTAGAAAACCAGCTGGATGATTAAAACACAAGCCACTTGGAATCTGTCACCAGGGATGCACAGAGTGACCTACAGATTTTTGTTTCAAATCTCGTGACTAAGGCTTGGTGGCTCCATACCTGTAGATATGGAATCTCACCAGGCTTTCCTGAAGAGCATCCCTGGTAGATGGCGATAGATTTAGGTGAACTCAAAGTTTCTTTTGAAAATGTGATCTTTTAACTTAGTTGTTCTTGTTTTAATTGGGAATAGAGATCCAAGTATCTACTCTCCATTCAAAATAATGACTTGAATTAGAAACGCAAAATTTTGTCAGGCTATACAATACACTAGACCTGAAGAAAAAGCAATTGTAAAAGTAGAAGAAGAATTTTATCTCTAGTGCATATGTTCCCTCATCCTCTCACTCCCATACAATGCATTAATGCCTAATTGTTCAGTGATCAAAGAAAGTTTAAGTGAATAAGAAAGGTGAATAAGAAAAGAAAACAGATCTTCAGTAGCAACTTCTGGAGCAACTGTAGACAAATACAGATAGCTATGTCATATTATCTTATTATCCCCCTATGGAGCTGAAATAATTGGTCTCAGTAGAATCTGCTATGTTTATCATATTTCTTCTGAAAATAGCTTTGTTTCTTTACTTCCTATAAGGGCTAGATAATGTCATAAATATAGTGTATGCCATTTAATTTGAAAAATACCCTGGAGGAACACAAGAGGAAACTGGGAAAGGGTAGTAATCTTTCAAAACTTGGGGGCTATGTTTTTTAGCTTAACATCTTTTGTTGCAGAGACCCATAAATGTTACCAAAGTACAAGCTAATCATCAAAGTGTTAGAAGTCAATAAAATCGCCCTCCCGACATTGTTCATATAGCTTTAATAATAAAGCTGTAAACAGATTGCAGAAATATCTTATTTCTTTCCAGAACAAATTAGAAAATAGTTTAGAAGCATGTTAGTATTTTACAGATTCTCAGGGCTTCCACATAATCTTGATAATAACTATAGTTGAGATGTCCATGAGACACTGTGAACAACCGTGTATTCCATCATGATTAACCAGCTAGACTTTTAAATCAAAGGGGCACAATTTAAAGGTATTCATGTATACTTTAAGTATTCTAATATAGCTCATCTCCCTGAGTCAGTCATGCCTCTAGCAAATACTCAAGCACAGTGCTGAACACGAGCCTTCAACCATTCACAGGGGACTACCCTGTCCTTAAGGCCTGTGGTGGTGAATCTGTGGGGTAAGAAAGAGGATAGGTGGGCCCAGAAATAAAAACAGGAGGTAGTTATGTATCATGGGAAGTTTGGCCTTATTTTAATAATAATGGAGATCCCCGAAGGATTTTAAATAAGAAAGACTCCAAATGTAATTTCAGAAAAATCCTTACTGTTATAAAACACAACCCTTCAAAGACTTCATATTTGATCAAAGTATTAAATTTGAATGAAGCAAATCAACAGATTAGTTTATCAAAGTAGAACCCATCATGGGTAAAATTAAAAATAGCCACAGTAATCCATAGTGTCAAGGAGGTGAAGCAAACAGAATTCTCAGACATTTCTGTTTCGAGTATAAAGTCATTGTTCGAAAACAGTTTCTCACACTGATAAATTACACTTGCATGTGACTTAGAAATTTCGCTCCTGGGTGTTTAACCAAGGTAAGTAATCCATATCCATGATGCTTCAGTGCCTCTTTCACAATAGCAAATATCAAAAAGTTATCCCAATGAACATCAAGGGGGGGATAAAGTATGATTCATTCCTACAATTAAATATAACTCAACCACAAAAAGGCTAAACTACTGCTACGCATAGCAACATAAATATCAAAAACACCATGTTGGACAACCATCAACCGTCACTCCCCACCCGCCCCAAGAAAAAAAGAGGTTGACACGAAATACTACATACTTGCTCTGATGTCAAGCTCATGAACCGGCACAGCTGTTCAGCTGTTGTTTGGTAGTTATTGAAAGAATAGTTGCCCTTGGAAGGCAGTTATTCCTAGGGAAGACAGAAACTCTGGGACCTGCGGAAATGTGTGTATTTTGGTGACAGATAAATGAATGGGTATCCATTCGTCAACAGATTCAAGATCAGTACATTTCAGGCAGGTAAATTCTACCTTTAGAGATAGATTTTGTGGGCCTGGCACAGTAGCCTAGTGGCTGAAGTCCTTGCCTTGCACGTGTCGGGATTTCATACGGGTGCTGGTTCTTATTCCAGGGGTCCCACTTCCCATCAAGCTCCCTGCTTATGGCCTGGGAAAGTAGTTGAGGACAGCCTAGGCCTTGGGATCCTGCACTCATGTGGGTGATCCAGAAGCAGCTCCTGGCTCCTGGCTTCGGATCAGCCCAGCTCCAGCCATTGTTGCCACTTGGGGAGTGAACCATTGGATAGAAGATCTTTCTCTGTCTCTCCTCCTCTCTGTATATCTGACTTTCCAATAAAATAGATCTTTAAAAAAAGAAGAAATAGATTTTATAAGGAGAGACCCTGAATCTAAGTCTACTAAGTCACATAAAAACAATTCATAAAATTTAAGTTAAGAAAATATTCCTTTTTTTTTTTTAAAGATTCATTTAGGCAGATTCACAGAGAGAGAGAAACAGAAAAATCTTCCAACTGCTGGTCCACCCCCCAAGTGGCCACAACAGCTAGAGCCAAACCAATTGGCATCCAGGAAGCCAGGAGCTTCCTCAGGGACTCCCACACTGGTGCAGGGCCCAACGCTTTGGGCTGTCTGCTACTGCCTTCCCAGGCCACAAGCAGGGAGCTGGATGGGAAGTGGAACAGCCAGAACATGAACTGGCACCCATATGAGATCCCCACGGGGTTCCTGTGATTGCAAGGTAAGGATTTAGCCACTAAGCCATTGCATCTGGACCAGAAAATATTCCATCTTATGCACACTTCTCCTTTTCTCACCTTAGCCACCAAAAAACTGATCAGAATTGATACAATTTTTATAAGACACTAATATTCAGTTGTTATCATAGACTAAGATTCAGAAGGCATTACTTTCAGTGAACTTGAAAAGTTGCACAGTGACATCTGGCACACATCCTTCATCCTACCTTGCATAGGAGACTGAGGGACAAGTTTCCTACTGATCTTGTATGTTTGCCCCCTGCTTTGTGTCCATATTGCCTGTTCTGATTTAAACTAAACTTCTGTTTTGGCCTCTGTGATGTCAACTGCTGCATGCTGAAAACCACCCTTCTTATTTTATGTAGACTCCATGAGCCTACAACTCTTGTAAATTAGCCTCCCTGGAATCACTAAATTCCCCTCCCGGGGTGGATGGCTTTGCATACAGTGCAGCTGTGGGAGGACTGTCTGAATGTAAAGCTTTCTTCTTGGAATACAAAGCTGCCATTCCTTCCTAAGAGGTCTTTTCCAATGTGACAATTGTCCAGAAACCACAGCAGCCAAGTCCATCCCTCCAGTCAAGGGCAGAACTGAGGTTCCTGTACCACATGCCTACCTACCTAAAACTTTTTTCCAAGGATTTATTCATTTTTATTGCAAAGGCACACATACAGAGAGGATGAGAGAAAGGAAGATCTTCCGTCCACTGATTCACTCCCCAAGTGGCTGCAATGGCTGGAGTTGAGCTGATCCAAAGCCAGGAGCCAGGAGCCTCTTCCAGGTCTCCCACATGGATGCAGGGTCTCAAGGCTTTGGGCTGCCCTTAGCTGCTTTCCCAGGCCACATGCAGGGAGCTGGGTGGGAAGCAGGGCTGCTGGGTTTAGAACCAGTGCCCATATGGGATCCTGGAGTGTTCAAGGTGAGGATTTTAGCTGCTAGGCACAGCGCCGGGCCCTACTTAAAACTTAAAAAAAATCTGTCTAGTAAAATGCCTTTCATTCTCCTACCTGGAAGAATATATACTCATATGCAAATTTATGATGAGTATAATTGTACAATTAATGATATTTTGTATGAGTATTAGTGGGTAGGTAAAACTATATTCTTACTACATCAAAATCTTGTACATCAATGAAAGTATGAATCATGCTTTAATAATGAAGAATCACAATCTGTGTGATGCTGAAAATGATTTAAAGCTTTAAAAATGTCAGTGTATCCAAAGTAACCAAGATTTGAATGGAAATGTGTTAATAATAGAAATAAATTTAAATTTGTTTCATTTTATAGTTTTTCAAGTATCAGTTAACATTAAAAACCAAAATGCAAAATACAACCAATTTTTATTTAAAAGATTTACTTAAAAAGTAAAAATTATGTAAATAATTATCATATCTTTATTAAAAATAATATTTATAGCACCAGGAGTGAACTTTCATCTAGTTACTAAGTAAACAATTGATACCACAATGCTACACTTGTTGTTTGTTCATTCTTGGCCTACTTACATACAAAGTAAGAATAATTTTAATTGCTTAAGTCTTCAAAGAGTTTCTTTGGCAACATGGCCAACTGTAGCATCCATGAATTGAAACACTACTATCAGAAATGATGTTTTTTTTTCTAAGATTATATTGGAGTAGCACGTTATTTTACTTCAGGCTGCAAATTTTCTATTACTCTTCCTGTTGTTGATTTTGTTTTACGGCTTTTCCCTTAAGGGAATATATAGTTACTGTGTAATAGAAACTATTGTAACTAGTTGTAAGGATGGAATGCAATATGCATGTCTACTTCCAAATCAAACATGGACTCCCAAGGAAACTGTTGAATATGTCTTGACAATAGGTTGCTGGACTCTGCCAGTGTTCATACCTACAATGTAATGATTGCTTAGATAACAATGATGGGCATAGGAATGTTTATGAAGGATTATGTTACCTGCAACTATATGGGGGAAACCAGTAGGGGGGATGCGATTTACAAATAGGGAAGAGGAAATCCCAGAGACTATTGAACTGCATTCTAAAATAATAATAATAAAGATTATATTGCAATTTTGCTAAGAGTTCGACAAGTTAATTAACTCTTAGGCAATGTGTATGCTACTCAAATCTTTCCTTTGTTACAAATCATTGCCCTTCTTTGAATTCCTACATAAGCACAACCCAGTTAGCATCACAGAATTCCAATATGGTTGCTGTGTTCTGTGAACACACGGCTGGGACAGTGAAGCGCATCCCCGGGGGACACCATGAAACCCAGGAGTGCAGACTTTTATGACTGTGGCGAGCCAGAGGTACCTGTGGGGCTTTGAATTCATTTTGTTTGCATTTATGATATGTAGGACTTCAAGATTTAGAGAACAAATCAGACTCGCTCCTTTGACATTGGTCCGAGGGAAGTTCTATTGGTAAAGCCTGGGCATATTGTTCCCATCCCTCACACCCAGTACTGTTGGGATTAAGCAGACATTTACATGTTTAGTCTCAAAACTCAAAATGCCTTACTAAGGCATTTTTTCAGTCTAGAGGTTTAGAAAAACATGAACTCCTAGAGGTGTTGGAGGGTGCTCTTTGAAACATTGTTTTTGCAGTTAAATGTGAGGAACTGTTTCATTGTAACTTACACATTATCATATTGTGTAGAGAAGCCCCAGAAGAAATATGTTTAACTGTTCCCTAAAGCATTTGACGATTGAAGCCATTTTATAATAGAACAGTTACTATTGTTGGTGTTCTTCATATTCACTGTAAAGCATACAAGTTGGGGGCCAGCACAATGGCTCCACTAGCTAATCATCTACCTAGCAGCACTTGCATCCCACATGTCTCAAATGCTCCACTTCCCATCCGACTCCCTGATTGTAGCCTGAGAAGGCAGTAGAGGAGGGTCCAACTCATTGGACCCAGACTCCGGTGTCTGTGTGGGAGCCTTGGAAGAAGCTCCTGGCCCCTGGCTTTGGATCGGCTCAACTCCTGCTGTTGTGACCATTCTGGGAGTGATCCAGCTGATAGGAGCTCTTCTCTCTCTCTGTGCTTCTCTGTCAATCTGCCTTTCCAATAAAATCAGTCTCTAAAAAAGTACAGCTTGAGCATTTACATATCTGGTACTGTGATTCTTTTCCTCCATGTATCTTTCAACTAGGTTTTATACTGCTGAATTCATTTGTACAGGAAGAAATTTACATTCTATCTAATGCCTAAATCAACAGTTGCCATGACCGAGCAAACTGATAATTTTTGGCCTCTACAGTACAGTAGAAAACATTGAATAAGGAAATCAATTTTGACCCCTGGTAATTGCTAGCTGAAAGCTCTCTTGATATTTTCAGAACAGAACATCCAGAGTGGCATGACATGTGTTTGAGAGAAGACAGTAGGGTTAAGACCATAGAGGTTTCACGTCACTGGTCTAAACACTATTCAGTCTAAAGAGAGATCCTTGCCAGTCTTCCCCCTCCAAGACTGACACTATTTGAAATCAGTTGTTTTTACCAAGAACTATTCATTGAGACTTAGATTTCAAAAATCAAAATGCAAAGTTGTCTCTAAGGAGTTAATCTACTCCCAATCAGGGAGCATCTATTGTTTAAACACAGCAAATCTACAAAGTTAGAACAGAATTTGTTTCAGATGCTGTCAGGACTCCAAGTGATTGAGTTTCAGAAATAAATCTACTAGCAATTACAGAAACAGAAAAACTTGGAAATCAAAATAGAGGGAAGCAAAGAACAGTGCCTCTCAGAGCAGCAATGGCATGTGCACAGAGCCAAGTGAGGACGGGAGGAGCCGAAGCGTCACAGACGTTACTGCTATTACAGCATTTCCTTCCGATTTCCTCTCAGTGACCCAATAGCAAGACCAAAATTCCATAGCATTTAATTGAGGCAAGGTTCCAAATAAAAACAAAATGGAAATATGAGTTAAAAGGAGGGATTGAAGCCTGAAGAATGGACTGAAACTTATTACTCATTATAATGTCACCTCCTTGGCCACCGGACAGAATTCATGGCAGATTTTGGTTAGCTTGTCATCTCAGACTAAAACAGAGATTCATTTATTCACAGAAAGCATTTACTGTCTTCCTGCCCTACCCTCTGCCTACCCAACTTCAACAATAGACAGTTTCATACCCAAAGCGGGATGAGAGCTGATAATGCAGACGGACAAGATACACAATTCTCTGGAAAGAGATCTCAAAAAAAAGACGAAACCTGCTTTCACTGACTTCTATCTTTGAGCAGCCTGAAATGTGTAAGTGGTAGATTTCAAACAATAAAGATTTCTCTAAACATGCCTTATGATGGGGTTAAGACAACAGTAGTGGAACTGATCACAGGCTGGTAAGAACAGAAAGCATATCACCTCCCTGCCCTTTACACCTCATTTTGAATGTGGTTGGAATCTTGGCTTTGGTGGCATGGAATTCTGTGTCAGAATGGAAGAGTCGATGAGACTGAGACTGAGATTGGGATATAAGCAAGCAAAAATGAAGCCAAGTGAGATATCAAGAGGGCCAAGAGCCAACGTTAGGATTAGAACCAGACAGGGCAAGAGATACCACGATGTGCTTAAACTTTGGGGACTTGAAAGTGGCTCTGCAATGGCCTCACATCATCTGGGTTTTGTGGTCTAACACCCTTTTCATTGTTGCAACACCTACTGTGCTCATCTGTAAACATTACGAGCTGGTCTGGACCACTCATTCCTCTCCACTAGGTTTTCATCTCCCTTCTCCCTACAGGGATC
Organism: Ochotona princeps; assembly: GCF_030435755.1. Classification (NCBI taxonomy): domain Eukaryota; kingdom Metazoa; phylum Chordata; class Mammalia; order Lagomorpha; family Ochotonidae; genus Ochotona; species Ochotona princeps. The sequence continues at coordinate 28,134,135 of NC_080844.1, forward strand.
TAAGAATTCCTTTGCTGTACACAGAAACTTATTTGAAGACAAACCTCACACAATGGAGATGGAATGGCTGCACTTGGCCCCAGAAAATTTCCCAAGGTTTGAGTGAAAATATTGCCTGGAGAGCATATAACTAAAGGACCTGAGTGGGAAGCATATAACTAAAGGACCTGAGTGGGAACAGTATGGAGAGGAGGATGGTTGGGAAGTGAAAAGAAAAAAAAAACTTCTCTTTGTTTAACTTCTAGTTCCTCCTATAGAAAACAAAATAAAAAAATACACGGCAGGCAGTCAAATCTGCATTCCTTAAGGATCACCAACTCATGCCAAATTTTGTTCTCTAAGATCTGTCCTCTAATATTTTCGACACTGTGCTTTGCACTAAAAAGGTAACTTCTTATTTTATGTGAATAATATATTCTTCAAAGAGACAAATGAAGAGAAATAGGTCTATTTTTATGTTATGCATGAGAAATTAGGTGGTTAATTTTAAAGGGCTGCTTCAATAAATCCCAATTGAATTAGCTAGTATTAGCATGTGAAAACGATTAAGAGACACCACAAAAACACAATGCAAAATGAATACAAATGATTTGGCTCCAGATCTGATCAAATAAAGATTGCATTAACAAGTGAACAAAATTAAGCGGAAATGGCAGTATTTCACAGCTACTCAACTGTGGCTAGGAAACAACAGCAGTGAAACAATTTAGACAACTGTTCTAAACCTTTTATTTTTCTCATCCAGAAACATGTATAAAGTCGTATCTACTAATCATACATGACGTCTTTTAAGATTTGGCATGTGAAACTGTATTTATATATCTAGACTTTAATTAGGCAAAGTAAAAAAAAACACACAAATATCTACTGCACTGCATTTTTGTCAACCACTATTCCATAGTCTCCATAAAAATCAATTATTTTCCTTTTATTTAGTTCAGATGGGGGAAGGAGGAAAGAAGAGCTAGGCCCATCTTTTCATAATGGGTCAATTTTTAATATGTCTATGCTCTTAATTTTAGCATAAGAAGCACAGGGTAGCATGATAAGAATAACACAGAAATCAAGCATTTCCCAGTTCCTCTTCCAACTCAACCATTTATAAGCCGGGTTATTAAACTTGTTCTGCTTGTCTTTAAAAAAGATTTTTAAACGTCTGTTCAAAAGGTCATTTTAATACGTTGAAATGTTATATTCTACATCCTGCTACTGAAACATAATAGGGTTTTCTAATATTACTACATTGCATCATTATTATTTTTATTGTTGAGTTTTGATCATCACAGTGGTTATTTACTGAGACGCCAATGTCTTTGTTAATGGACAAAATTTCCCCTCTCCCATAATAATTATTCCAGGATAGAAATGGAAATAATCTACATAAGGAGAATGTGTTGGCAGAGAGAAGATGCAATTAAAAAATAACTGAGGTCTGCTTTGAGTCATAGGAATAATTTTTAATGGAGGACACCCCAACATAAGGCTACTTCTATCACACTCAGGGCAGTTGTCAAGATTGTGGGAATGGTGGGGATCTAAATAACACTTCGTGAATAGAAAAGATTTGCTTCTCTGAGAACACAGCTTCAACCCAACCAAAGAAAACTTCTGAGGTGGTTTGAAAGATCTTTTCTCTAAAAATAAAAGACATAAACACAGAAGGGTTTCTTAAATTGCTATCTTTTCAACTTGTTTTGAACAATGGAATTTCAAGCATTTGCTTTTTTTTTTTCCTCTCTCAAAGCAGGAATGTTTTTTCACCTCAGCATATATGGCACTCCCTGGAGCTGTCTGGCTGCAATACAGTCAATGGAAGTCTTCTGCAACTAGTGTTGACCACCAGTGTCATGTCGATGAACTAGGAAAGGTAAGAATCACAGCATCTTGCTGTTGTAGAGTTCTGCATGAGTTAGTGAGGGATGGATTGAAGCTCCCTTTCAAATATTTCAATGGTGTCAACCCTAGGCTGGCAGTCTTGAGGGGTTAGCTACCTGACTGCAGTGTGTCTTATGGAATTTCGCCTGTTTGCTGTATTACAATGGATAGCCTAAAGGTGAAACGCAGCACTTCTATACCCATTAGCCTTCAACTAACTGATGGCATTCTGTTCTTAATAGGTTTCTGATTTCTACTCAGCCCAACCACCCTTCATGAAATTGGGAGAGGAAACTGCAGCAATGAGGCATTCTTGATCATTCTTGCTTACACACCCCCACACTTATCTTGACAAAATTCAATGCTTCACTTTTATTATCTAACCTTTCAGAAAAACCTAGCTGCTTCTGGCTCTTGCTTCATTCTTCACAGTCATTTCCTTGAGGCAGCTGGAGACAGCTAATCTATACGCAAATTGGCCTCTGGCAGTCAGACTGGCTGAAATTTGTAAAGGTGAAGTTTAAGGCTTGAGTGGACCACACGAACTCCTAAAGAGTGGTCTATTAGGGAAAGTGTAGTAATTCAAGTTACATTTCCTACTAAGCAATTACAGACTTCTCCAAGAGGTTAAGTACAAATTCACGCAGAAATGGATTCTTTTTCAGGCAGGAATTACTACAGTGGAATCTTGTGCTCAAAAATATCTTGTCACTTTTTTATTGCCACTTTTGTGGAAAATTATTACACACTGGAACAAACAACCTTAATCTTTCGACTTTTCCAATTCAAATAACTAGTAGTGGAGTCAGGAAGAATAAAAGCTTATAAACAAAACCAATAACTAATCTTTGGATCAAATATGTACGAATCATGCATTCACACCATGTAATCTTCTCAAGCCATCTTCTTCCCTGTTTTGCATTAGTATCCTAAATGTCCTGAAAGATGGAGACCAAAGTAGCCTAAAACTGCCTCTAGCTAGAGACGGTTTCTGAAGGTCTGCAGCATTTATGCAGTTGACATTTCCCTAAATCCTTTTGGCTTTATACCTTTATCCTTTTTAATTGATGTCAACTCAGTTTCATGTGGTGCAAAAACCAGAGATATCCTCAAGCAACCCAGTTACTTATTCCTGCCACAATTACTCTGAGTCCTGCCAGTTCCAGTTTGTAATCTATAGTAGGAAAATGTGTATCTGTCAATTGGCAACTTGGGTTTGGTTCTCAACGGCATGGAAAGAAAAGTCAGTTCCTGAAACATGTCAGCCAGTGGAGCCTTGAAAATCTTTCAGTCTACCTGGAATCTCAAACTTCCTGGATTATTGCACCTGCCTTGGTCTCAGCTTCACCATTTGCTCACTTCAACCCTGATATCCTTAGATATTGTAATTCTGTGATTAGTCATATCATTCCTTTCTCTAGCTGTAAAATAGTGCTCCATCAAGATCTGAGCATACAGAATACTTAAATTGGGAAGTAAACTTTCAGAAAGGAATGTGGGAATGTCAGGAAAGCCTCTCCCTCCAAGACTCCATTCATTTTTGCTATTCTATTCTACAATGCCATCTTTCCCATTGACAATCCTCTCAACTTCTCGACTGGTCTAAATTTTCAACACCCATTAATGGCTTTCGCTTTTATGACCTTCAGATTTTCCAACTTCCCCAATCAGCATAAACAATGAATGCTTTCACCCGCTATCTGGAATGCTTGACAAATATCTGGTGCTCACAGGATATCTACTGACATTTGCTGACTGTACCAAGCCCACTGTATCACTATAGGCTTCTGCTTCATACGCAGATGCTACTAAGGATAAACTGAGCAATTTATTTCTTGTTGTTTTTCAACTATTTCATGAATGACATCTGTAGGCAAAATATTGTGACATTCTAGCTAAGTAAAAACAAAATGACGGCACAAATCTTTATAAGCAAAGAAACTGCACACAGACTGAGAAGAACAGGTGTAATACAACAGACAAGGACAGCAAAGAGTATAACTAAGTAGAGAAGGTAGTTTTATAAGGTAAGAGGTGCCATGTTACTTTTCTGTCCGTCAAAGCTAATGTTAAGGCTTTCCTTCTAGATAAGAAACATTTATTTTGTTTCACATTAATTTACATTATTCAATTACTTGAAAGGCTGCTATTAGCCTATGACCTAAAATTCAATTCATATAGAAGGTAAACGAAAAAAAAAAGTCTTCCTCCCATCTCAGTGCTCATACACTCTCTGCCCAACACAGTCACAATCACAATTTTTAAAAACACTACAGCTTTAAACTTTAGTTCCAGCGATAGGATGAATGATAATCACCCTGATTCCAAGGACCTCTGTTGCATGATAAATTGAAATTGCTAGCTAACTTTGAATTCCTCAGGCCACAACTTTTTTCTTACTCTGCAAAGAGATCCTGTGTTTTGAACTGCATGAGTGTATGTACATTTTGCATGATTAACAACTTGAGCAAACAATCTGTTGCTACTAGAATTGTCTCCCTGTCTGTGCTATCTCTTCCAGTGATGTGCTGACCTATGCTGTCATTTACTATGTCACTACAAATTTAATTTCTGGCTAACATTTAACTTCTGCAAGACCCAAATCGATACAACTTGTTGGATAAAGAAACATTTATCTGTATTTATTATGCGACAGGTATAAATCTCAACAAAATTAAGATTTATTCCTTCTTAATAATCTAATCTGTTGTGTTCTAGATTTTCTGAAAGTACTGAATCAAAATTGATACGCATTCTGGGCTAGAATTATCTGACAAATGAAGATCCCATGTTGTCAGTGCTTTGTTGCTTGATATTTATTGGTTGCCATGTAACAAGGTATTGGGGAGTATTTGCAAAAATTAATAGTAAATTAAGAGTAATAAATGAAAAATCTAAGTTTTCGTGGATAATGTTCCTAGTTTTTGATATAAAATCATTATCTTATAAGACTAAAATCATTTCTTTAGAAATATGCCTTAGCCATTTCTAAAGTGAGCTTTAGTTGATTTGACAGTTTTTGTGACAAATTAGAAAACAGCCAGACACAAACAGGACAAAACATGAATTCACGAGTTCTCCAAAATAACAGATCTAACATTTAAGTAGCTTTACAAAGCAGTAAAATGAACCTGGTGTTTGAGAAATCGTTATGGTTACTCACCCAGTTATTGTCATGTAATATATTGGATGTAAAATTAGCTGCCTTTTGGGATTTACAAAATTACTAATAGTTTTTGATAACTAATTTTGCAAAGTGAAATTTAAACTAAATCATAGGTTTGAAGAATGTAGAAAGAAAAGTTTATTTGGCAAAACATGATGCGTATACAAAAAGGTGACTGTTGGGGCCAGCACTGCAGTGTGATAGGTAAAGCTGCCACCTGCTGCCAGCAACCAATAGGGCCCCTGGACCAGTGCCCTCTTCACAGCCCAGGGAAGGCAGCAGAAGATGGTCCAAGTGTTTGGACCTCTGTCATTCACGTGGAGACACACGTTTGGACCTCTGTCATTCTTGGCCCTGACTTTGGCCTGGCCCAGCCCAAAAGGTTGCATTCACCTGGGGAGTAAATAGGAAGGTACAAGATTTATTTATCGCTGTTTCTTTCCCTTCTGTCTATAATTCTTGTTTTCAAAACAACCAAATATATCTTTTTAAAAAGAAATATGGGAGTATATTCACAACTTAAAAAAACATTTTTTTGAAAGTCAAAGTTAAAGAGAGAACTATTGGTTCACTCTTCAGATGGCCACAAGAATCATGCCAAAACCAGGAACCTGGAGCTTTTTCCAGTTGCCCTTGCGTGTACAGGGACCCAAGTGTTTGGGCCATCTCCTGATGCTTTCTCATGCAATTGGCAGGGAGCTGGATTGGAAGGGAAGCAACTGAGACAAGACCAGCTTGTCCACTGATGTTTGTATTGCGGGTGGCAGCTTTACCTGCTATGCCATAATGCTGGTCCCCAAGGATCTGTTACTTTAAAATGTATTGATTTGAAAGACAGCACTTAGAGCTTGAGGAAGGCTTCCATTTGTTGGTTCACTTGCTACAAATGTTCACAGAGTTGGACCAGGACAAAGTCAGGACCCAGAAGTCCCATTCTCATTTCCCATGTGGCTGGCAGTGGCCCTTGTACTTGCCTAAGGGCTTGCTTTGAACATTTTTTGCCCCACCGGAAATTCCATAGCATCTGAGGTAGGATGGGCATGTAGCATCTGCTCTCATGGTTCTTCCAGGTTAATTTCTGATGGACACTATCCAGGGCTTTGCAAATCTCTAGCCATCTGTACCTTTCAGTGGTATGAAGGAGACAGACCACAAATTCCATGGGAGTTGTCAATGGGAGAAAAAAGTATGAGTGAGACAAAGATACTTGCTTTCCCTATGTAGTCAGTGAATGTACTGAACATATCAGGTTGTTGGTTCTTCCCTTTGGGTTGAATATTTTATGAGAATACACTTGTATCTAATTATGAGACTAAAAGGCAGAAAATTAAAAACATAGTTAATGGAGTGCCAAAATAATGACTGTGCTTAGAGTTTCTAAGAATAGGAAAAGGCTATAAATGTTTGAAGGAGTTCATGAAGTATATATGGAAAGCTGAAGAACAAAAAGGAGGATTTTGTGGAAACAAGGCCTTGGGAAGAATCTTTGCACTTGATTGTTATCCTGAATGACCAAGAGAGGCCATGATTTGACTGTATCAGTTATGATTGTTTTTCTGCTATATAAACAAACTCTACCTCAGTAGCTAACCCAAAGGTCTCTCTTTTCTCTCCCATATGAAAAAAATGAGGATCTGACAGACCAGGGCAATGCAGTGACACACAGCAGCAGCAATGCCCCTGGTAGCTTCCAGTGTTCCAGTCTTTTTTCCCTCATATTTGGCTTCTGCCCTCACACTTGCCACTATAAGAACAAGGAAGGGCGGGAGAGGAGGAAACCATCGCATCAAGGGGGGCAAGCATCCTGCAGATTCCTACGTAAACATCACTGCCAGAACTACGTTATGTCCTTTCAGAACAGGGTGGGTTCCCTGGTGGGAGGAGGGGGTGGAGGACCTGGTTTCTGCCTTTATGCATCCTGGGGTTTCTGGTGGAGACTGGCCATTTCCTCTCCAGTCCCGGAGTATCTGAACTTGAGAGAGCTTCTCATCACTCTTTTTGGGCATATCTGATAGATATCTGGAGAAGCTACACCTGCTCCTTACAGAGGCTGAGCAGTGCTCTGAGTGTGTGGCTGGGAACATACCCACTGACTTCCTAAACTGAGAAGTCTGACATCACCCACAACCACCAAGATTCTTTTCTAAATACTGTCTAATGGTAGGTTTCATCTGTTCTGTGTCCAAATATCTAGCAGATCATTTCCTCTGATCTTAATCTTTACATACTTGGCTGAAAATCACATCTGGATCTCCATGTTTTGTATCATCATTTGCATTTAAAAAATAAAACAATATATGATCATTGTTGCACTGGATCCTTCTTACATTCCAACTGTATTAAAATATTTATTGTGACTGGCATGACTTGTACTGCTGTACAGTGGGTTAAGCCACTGCTTGCAGCATCAGCATCCCACTTGGGCACCAGTTCACTTCTCAGCTGCTACACATCCAGTCCAGTTCGCTCCCTGCTGATGAGCATGGGAAAGCAGAAGATGGCCCAAGTTCTTGGGCCCTTGCTCTTCATGGTAGATGGGATGGACTCTTGGCTCTAGACTTCAGCCTGGCCCAGCCCTGGCTGATGCATCCATTCGAGTGAACTGGCAGATATCTATCTATACCTTCCCTTTCTATATCCTCGGCTTTCAAATAAACAAATCTTTAAATAAAAACACTTACTTATACTATATAGTATATATATTTATATACAGTATACACTATAGTATATATAGTATGTATATATATTTTATATATATTTACATACACTATTTACTATATGTAGTATATAGATTATATATAATACACATGCACTATATGCTATGTAGTATATTATAGTGTTATATATATTTTACGTACACTGTATACTATATATATGTACTATATACTATATATGTACTATATACTATCTATATACCACATATGTACTATAGATAGTATATAGTGTATGTATATCATATATAATCTAGTCATATTATGGATCACAGTGGAATATAGTTAATCCATTATAACAAGAATATTAAAGGACTCATGCCATGACTCAACAGACTAATCCTCACCACTGTCTTGCTGGCATCCCCAAATGGGTACCATTCATGTGCCGCCTGCTCCATATTTAATCTCACTCCTTGCTTAAGGCCTGGGAAGACAGTGCAGGCTGGCCCAAGTCCTTGGGATCCTGTGCCCACATGAGAAACCTGGAAGAAGCTCCTAGCTCCTGACTTCTAATAAGTTCAGCTCTAGCACTGCAACCATTTGGGAAGTAAATCAGTGGATTGAAGCTTTGTCAGTTTTCTTTGTGGATCTTCCCTTCCAATAAAAGTCAGTCTCAAAAAAAGTTTATATGGGCCTGTTTGGGTGAGGGGTGTGCTCTGCCAGTTGAAAACTTTTATTCACAAGTCTCAAACAACTGAGTAAACTCCATAGGAAGTAACTCAAACTTCCTTGTATTTGGAGGAAAAAAAGGCATTGAGACTATTTTATTACCATGGAATTTTCCTGGGGAACTTTATGGTCACTTCCTTTGACTTCCCTGTAAGAATCAAAAGGAGCAATGGCCCTGAGCCAGAGTTTTTCACAATGTGCACAGCTGCTGACACTGATGAACTAGTGATGATGTTTTCAAGATTTGTAAATTGTGTTTTATGTTTTGATGCATGAATCTTAGGGTGCAGAAATTCACTTCTATCTTCAGCACGCCCAATTTCCCCAGAGCCACCTCATGGCCTTTCAAGTTCTCAGGGGTGAACTTGCAATCAGTATTACTTAGCACAGTGATTATTTATAGTGAGTTAAGATAATCAGTGTATACACATATCAAACTCTTAGAAGTTGCCAAAGGCGAGATTTTATAAGATTTACTATAAACATGAAAATATTCACTTTTCATGAATTTGAATTCTCTTGGGAAAGCTAAATTTGATATGTGGCAATGCTTTGTCTTGGCTAATTTAGTTGATTGCATCTTTTATTAAATTTGTATTCTTGTTATTTCCTGACACTATACACTACAAACATGACCTCATGCAATCCACATAGCAACACTGGCGATTTTATATGACCGTTCCTATTTTATCTTTAAGGAAATGAAATAGGTCAAACAGTCTCTTTTGGTAACACAATTAGTAAATGAACAAACTTGAATTCAAACTGAAGGACATTTTACAGCAACACTCATGCTCTATATTGAATTTATGCATAAATATTACAAATATATGCCATGGGACTTGTTTTACCTAATCTACATAAAATCTAACTAGACACAAACTTGTTGTACTTAGCTCATTAATTTGAAAGCCATCATGGCTTATGTTATTCCCTTGATTTGGTAGGCAATATCTGCTTTACTTACTGAAGTGTTTTTTTCATAAAATCAGACTGAATTGACAGTAAGATCATAATGCCAATCTAATTTTTTGGTAAGCCTCTGCCTACTCAAAGATTTTTTTTGGTTGTACTTACTTTTAAATTTATTTACTCATTGTTAAAAGGTATGGAAATTGGGCTTTGAATTGCGATCTAGCCAGGAAGTTGTTTTGTTTTTATAGCCCATTTACTACCCCCTCCCCTTTTAATTGAAAGGTAGAGGCAGAGACAGAGAACAATATTCCACCCACTGGTTTGTTCCCTCAATGGCCGTAATGGCCAGAGCTGGGCTGGTCTGAATCAGGAAACAGAAGCTTCTTATGGGTCTCCCACAAAGGTACAGGGGCCAAAGGACGTGGACCACCTTCTGCTGCTTTTCCACAGCAAGAGCAGGGAGTTGGATGCACAAACAGGCTGGGACACCCACTCGGAATGCTAGTTCACAGGTGACTATTTGGCTTGTCACATTGCTGTCCCTCCTCCCATTTACATTTTCCATATGACAAATATAAACGGTTTGCAATGCTCTTGCACAGGACCACATTTCCTTATCCATGACTTTAAAACTCAAAGGCTCTACAGGGGGTGTACCCCAGAGCGGAGCAAGGGGACAGGAGCAGGCTTGTATCCCAACCCTGAAGACTTTTGGATCCTCTCCAAGGACTATCAGTATGAAAACCAAGAAATACATCCCAACTCCCAAGAAGACCAGGGGGAATTGGAATGCCTTCGGAGGCCAAGAACTCTGAGGTCATACACTCCCGCTTGAATCTACCACATGGGATGGAAGAAGCCCAAATCCTTCCTCGCAGGATCCAAGGGCATCAGAACGACAGCCAGAAGCCCTGAGTGGTTCGCAGCAACAGTAGAACAGTAAACTTCCTTCAGGACTAGGGAGGGGAGCTTTCTTGGGCCCTTGCCTGGTTCCGACTTTGGGTCCCCACCCTCTCTTGCAATGACCATCAGGATTGCTCCAGAAACCCCTCAAGACAAACAATCTAGAATAGACAGAGAACAACAAGGAAAGCTTAGAAACAGACAGGACACGGTCAGCGGGGATGCACTTATACCTTACTAGGTGGGACACAAAAATTAGTTACTCCTCACTGGCATATTGAAGATTTCTCTGCACACCACTCCTAAAACTGTTCTGCACCTAAACTGTTGACATATGTCTTGTTAGAGTTATAAGCCAGTTTAGACTACCTGAAGAAAAAAAAGCCAGGTTCAGCAAAATCATGCTTCAATGCTATGAACTGCTAAATACTAAAATTAAAATAGACATGAGACAGCTGAATAGTAAACTATACCCATTTTAAGGTGTATAGAAGCCGGTTGTATATAAATTAAAATTGAAATATCAATGAAGAAGTCACAGGATGTGGTTAAGAACTTGCATTTTTTTTTAACATATTGGTTACTCAATACTATGTCAATTAACTCCATAACGTTATAAATTGTTGCTGATGTAATGTTGGGGCTTTAATTGATTGGGATGATACTCTGCCCGCTCTACCTTCAGACCAGAGATGGTCTCCCCAACAAACCATTGAACTTATCTGGACAATTAGATGCTGGACTCTATGCTTGGGTATATGCTTGCAATGAAAGAATCCCAACTGAATTTGAACTGTGGTAATGCAACCAGGTGGAGGAATCCACCATGGAGGGAGGGTTTGGGGAGGGGTGGGGAGGAAACCCAGTGCCTATAAAACTGAGTCACATAATACAATGTAATTAATAATAATAATAAAAAGAAAAAACCTCAAAGGCTCTAAAGATTGAGTGGTTGTGAAAACACATTTGTTGAAGTGTTCTGCCCTAAATTGCTGTGAAGCTAGTCATATTGCTTTTCTTAGCCAACTTTCCTTGAAAACAAACTGTTTACATTGCGTAAGATTTAGTACACTCAAGAACAAGGTACTTCGGCAGACCTCAACAGGGATGCTTAAAAATATGTGATTTGGACTGCACAGCCCTTCTACAACCTGAGAAATTCTACCATTCAAAATATAAAGGAGCAGAGGGATTTAAATAAAGGGTTGTACACCTGTATAATCTTATACTTCCATTTATTATGGCATTATTTCCCCAGCTTTGTTGAGCTACAGCTGGCATCTTTTATGGATCTTAAAAATAGTTATATTCTATGGTCTGCTTGCTTATTTTTGCATTTATTTCTTCTCATATCTAGGAAAGCTTACATTTGTGCTATAGCAATTACTTTTATTACTTAATATAAATCTTAATATAAAACTTGTAGTCCTTTATTTCTCTGGGTCATATCTGTTAATTTCTTTATGTGAGCAATAAATATTGTGCATTTCTTTTATCTCTGTCATCCAACCTCTTCTCCAGGAAAAAAAAATTAATAAGTTTTTAAATAAATTTGCGACTGTTAGTGTGGGTTTTCTCCAACTCTGTCATCGTAAAGTCAGACCACTATATAGTAAACAAAAACTCTGAAGAGTCTGAAATTTCCCTGTGTTTGCATAGAGAAATGTTAGCCTGCTGTTGGTACATGGGTACTAGTAGGAATACAAGACTCCAAAGACAATCACACAGGACAGCCTAATATATATAACCGCAATTTGGTCTGTATCAGCATTATTGCATAACCACCCTAAGCCCTCCACTCTTTCAGGGAACTTCAAAAAGGGGCAGATGTCATGTGCACAGAGGGTAGACAGTTCCAGGAGAGAAGCACTGAGCACAGGTAAATGCAGTCTTTGGTATCGGGTAGTAAGCACGGGGGCCCTCTGTTCTGGAGAGAGACGCTGCAGTACTACATCACACAGGAAACATGTCCACAATTCACCCTAGAGCTACATGCTGCCTCTGTCTTCAGTGACTTTCCCTCATACATGACTCTGACAATCAGTGTCAGGAAAAACCAGGGGAGCAGTCAGACACTCTGCTCACAAGACACACAGAATATGACACCTTGGAGAAACATCTTCCACCAACACCTACCACTCTGCACCATCTTCCTGGAAAAATTTTCCATGAGTTTCTTCTATCAGTTACTGACAGTGACTCAGATCTAATCATTCATGTTTCTCTTAGAACAATTAATTGAGATTGGTTTCAACAGGACTCCCAGCCCCAGGGTGAAGCCAAGCTGTAATCCACCCTGCCCCCTGAGGTCCTGGACACAAACAACTCAATAAATCCCATAAACCAGCAGGGTCTGCCTCAAGGTGCCAGATGGCCTTCTCCTCAAGTTTCTGTATTGACCTTTCCACTTGGCAGGAAGCATCAATCCAGGTGCTGCAGAATGTATTCGCAATTGTGCAGTCTCCTCCCTCCGGAAGGAACAAGTATCAGGCATTTCTATTTCTCTAATAACTTTGGCGACTGTATTGGGGCTGACATGAATGCTTTCAGGCCTGGGGTGACATCATTGAAGACTTCAGATGAAGTTGGGGCAAATCACAAACACTTTTTCTAGCTGGATGAGTATCATGACAGAGATAACAGCCATTGAAGGTGTAGAAGTGTAGAAATAGCAAAGTTATCCCTCTGAGAGACTGTCGAAGAAGCAGGCAGATTGCTCATATATAGAGAGAACCTCCTTGTCCTATCAGGGCTACAGCTCCTGGACCAGCAGGTGCAGCATTCCTTCTCTCTGTAGTACGCCTGGGATCTAAGTTACACCTATGTAGTATGCCCACTCATTGCAGAACTGCGTTTTTAACAGCTCTCCTGGAAAGCTGCCACACTCTGCTTTGCCCTTTCTCTGCTCTGTCCTGATGATCCCCTTTTACTCCACAGCTTTTCCAATCCACACCACATAGTATGGTGTCTAAACTTACGGCTGATTTTGAGTTTTGTTAAAATAAGTGTATACTTACTACTTTCAATCTTAAGGAAGTATTCAAAAAACTCAACGAAGAAGCACTGATTGTATACTGTCATGGCCAACCATAAGCTTCTGACAATTCTATTCGATTGCTCTTGTGAGACTCTGTATATATAACTGGTGAAAATGAAGCAAAAATCATTATCTGCCACTCATATTCCTATAGACGTCGCTCCTGGAAAAATACTTCACAAGCAAAAGATACTGAATATATACTTGTTCATCTAATAAAGTCTATGTGCATTATTCTTCACTTGCAATATGCTTTTCTGAGGGAAGCCATTTGTACTAACGATTATGATGGTTAGGACTCCTACACCCTGGAATCCCTCTCTGGGGTCAATGCCTACTGAAGGCTTCTGATGACAGCTTCCTACTGTTGCAGAACCTGGGAGGAAGCCGCGATAGCTCAGTAACTGGGCTTCAACCAGCCGCACAGGAAAAGCAGGGATTGAGTTCCTGTGTCTTCCCAGTCGTTTGTGGGAATTTGGAGAGTAAACCAGTGGATGAACTCACTCTCTTTCACACAACTATTCTCCTTCAAATATATATTAGATGTGTCTGATAGCTATGTATACATATAGATATACACAAGTTTAAATATTAGATACACACATGTATGTTTTAAATTTTTTCATTATTAAAAACTTTAAAGTCATCCTCTCTGCTACCTTCATACAGCAGCTAAGAGAACATTGCACATAAATAAATATGAATATATATGGAGCTCATCAAAGGCTTAAAACTGAACAAAATAAAATTGCCAAACATTACCTATAATAAAAATGGGTTTATATTTTATTTTGATTTTCTAATTAATTTTTATAACTAAAAATGCAAGACAGTTATAGTCAATATCTAAAATTATACATTGGTGTACATGCATGCTTATTAAGATGTTTGGAAAAGAGAGGTATGGATCAAAGGAGTTTTTAACTTTCTCAATAATATTTCTTTTAAACAATGAGAGTTCATATTATATTTATGTAATTTGCAGTCATTATTAAACTATATCCTAACTTACTGAAAGATAATATGAGGAAACTTCAAAATTTGTAAAAACAGAATTTATTTTTAAAGATTTATTTATTTTCATTTGAAAGGCAGGTTGACAGAGAGAGAGAGAGGCAAAGATCTCCCATCCACTGGTTTACTCCCCAAATAGCTGCAGTGGCTGGAGCCGAACTGATCAGAAGCCGGTCTTTCACATGGGCTGAGGGTCTCAAGGACTTGGGCCAATTCTGCTACTTTCACAGGCTACAAGCAGAGAGCTGGATGGAAAGTGGAGCACTTGGGACACAAACCAGCACCTAAACAGGATGAGGGGGAATTTGTAGGTGGAGGATTAGCTAGTTGAGTCTTTATTCTGCCTTCAGAAATGGAATTTAAAAGGTAAGCTTATTTTGGCCCAACAAATTTGAGACATACGCATAATTTTTTTTTCATGACACATTTTATGTGCTTTTTGAAGACCCCCTCACACATGTAATTCAAAATATTTTTGAGCCAAAATAAACTTACATTATAACTCCATTTTCTAGGACAACTTTAAATTGCTCTCATATGGCATTGTGGCTTTCTTCTTTTCCTTTCCATAGATTATTGTCACAGATCAAATTTTTCAGAAAATGGATCTTCATGGAAAGGGAGATCTGCATTAAGGAGGCACATGTGGGAGTATTTATTGGGAACAACATAGGAGCAGTGATGACAGTAGGAGTATCCAAAGAGGGAAGTCGAGCTGTGATGCATGTAGAACACACAATTCACTGACTGGGGATTCTGGAGCAAGCTTGGTGCTCCAAAGTTGCTGAGCATTGAGGAAAAGTGATTGTGGCTTGTACATCCAGAACCAACCAATCAATAGAAGTGGGTTATGCCTCTCCAGCTGGGGTAATTCTTAGAGCAGGATGCATCGTTAAGAGTTCCAGGAGCTGGGCAATGGGTGACTGAGTGCTTCAACCCTGCTGTACAATTCACAGTGAAATTGGGTGGCAACCACCGCAAGAATAAGCTCCTTGAGGAGAGGAGTTGTGGCTTCAGTGAATCCCAAGCTATTTGCAGTATTTGGTACATGATAAAATTCAGTGAAACTTCACTTGATGAATTAGTGAGCAACAATGGTGTATCCTCAACACAGTTTCTTGTGGCTAAAGAGATGAAACTGTTGAGAATCAATTCACAGGTAGTAACAAAGGCTCCTATCACACCATTTCCATAAGCAAAGCCCTGGTAACAAGCAGACTGTATTATATGTACCTTAAAGTTCCATTGAAGGGTTTCAGCTTGTCTTATGATTAAGTTTAGATTGCATATTGATTGTTCTGTCAACAACGTGGATGAGAACAAAAGAGGTGAAAAGATGAATTCGACTTTCCCAGTAGTTCAGGTAAAAATTAATGATCTTTTTAAGCCACAAGAAACTGGAGAAAATTATTTAAGGAATAAGACTTCGTTCTGTGTAGGGATAAAAGCGAAGGGGTATAAAATGGTTTCCAGTTTTCCAGATAGCCTGACAATGCTGGAATCTAAAACTCAGGGCGAATAACCACATTGATGGAGGAAGGCCATTGGGTCATGGATACAAAAGAGTGAGCCTTGTTCACTCTTCTGTTCCCAGTGGCTACATGGTTGTTGCTGAAAAACAATATATGAAAAGAGAAAAGTCAAGAGAATGGATGCAGTGACATTCAAGGTCCCTTTCTACCATACAGCTGCATGTAAAGATTTCTAAGGGCTACGATGCTCTGGTCTTTTGCGGATTATTCCTTGTAGAAGAACCTGGTAACAAACTACCCATCTGAGGGAAAGTTCAAGGAAGACAGTACTAAGCTCTTTGTAAAATTCAAGAGTGGCCAACCCCCTACTGAGCCATGTGTGAGCTGTATGTGGGTATGGACGAGCCATGGCTGGGCTGAAACATCCAACAACAAGAACCAGAATGGGATGAAAGCCAGCCAGGAAAAGCCACTGTTCCTGCTAGGACAGGAGGTGAACTGAGTAGGGTTGGCTCAAGGACCCCCTGGTATGCGCAAAATCTGGCATTGGGAGGGGTTCTGATGGAGGAGCCTGGGCAACTCCTCTGGCAGGACACAGTCCCTGCAGGTAAGCACAAGAAGCATGATAGGAAACAGCCCAGAATAGGCCATGGAAAGTTTCCCACTGGCACACATTCGGCATGGGTCAGGGGCAAACCAGGCTGAATCAGTTCATGTCATCCACTGGCAAATCCGATCACCAGAACAGAGTTTGGGTTGAGCCGGGTTTGGTTGCGACAAAACCAGTACACATTATGGAATGCCAGGGTGAGGTTGCCCGTACTGGATTTGACTGCAGCACCCAACCAGCACACATGAGATCCAGGCAGGAAGGGGCAGAGCTGGCAGGGGGATTAAGGGGCTGGTACCCTCGCCAGACAGCTACTCCCACTAGAGAGCGTGGGCTGGGATGGGGACAGACCACACTAAGCAGGGCTACAACACCTGTGCGCCGCATGTGGACTAGATCAGGGAAAAGCCAGGCTGGGCTGATTATTCCTGTGGGTGCAAGCATAAATGAGAGAGGGTGAGGGATGTTTGGGCTTAGCCACAGCATCAGCTGGCAAAAGCTGGCACTGGGGGCTAATTCTGTCAAGTCAAACCACAGAACCACCCGAAGAGTGCATCAACCGGGACTGAGAGAGACCCGGGAGGGAAATAGTGGGTTCCCCCCTCTTGGGTTACTACTCCCACGGGAGGGCATGAAAACTAGGATGGGGGCTGGGATGGCTAGACACAGAGGCACTCAACAACATCTGTGAGGGCTGGATGGTTGAATTGGTTAGATGGAACTAAGCTTTAATACCCATTGACAAGTACAAGAGCCAAATGGGATGGGGGACAGACTGGTCTTCTGCTACACTTACTGGCAAACCAGGGTAGGGGGTGGGCCTGGTGGGGGTTATTGTGGGTCGCCCCGACTAGGCTGCAGCTCCCACTGGTTAATGTAAGGGCCGAGTATGTGCTGGGCAGAACCAGACTGGACTGCAACACCCATTGGTTCCAGTGCAACTCGGGACTGAAAACAGAAACAACCCAGCAATTGAAACCACCAGCTGATCGGGGTGATGGACTGTACTGGGCCCTGTGCTTGCTAGAACAGACAAGAATCTCGTCTGGGAATACCTCAAAGTTTCTTTGGAGATCTCCCCAATCGAACTGCTGGACTCAGAACTCTAACCAAGAAAAGACAGAAGACAGAACAGGTCAATCATTCATCTCAGCTATATGTTGGCAGCGAAATATGGGGCAAACGGAGACTTTATGATGGAGCATATCAATCAGTGGACGACCTCATTGAGCGAAACTGGCAGCAATTCATAACTGGAGAACTATTAAAACCACTTGAGCAAATATCTCAGAGCATGCCCCACATTCGGGACTTGGGGTGGGCGGGAAACCAGGTGGGGCTTCTCCCTCAATATCCCCCTTAACCTCAGATACATGATGGAAACAATATGGACATAATAGTATTACCCACTTCCCTATACCCCCTGAACCTTTTTTTTTTATGCGCAATTAACTATGTAAAGATTGTCAACAACTATACAATAAGATAAAATTAAAAAAAAAATTCAAGAGTGGCGCCAGGCCTTATGTAAAAGACTTGCTTCCAATAGTTTGTCACACCTATTGTAGCTATTTCTATAGCTATGCTAGAAAATACACTCATCTATTTACTGTAATCACATTTGAGCACTGAGAATACTCATGATTTAACTTGTGACTTTATTGGTGAAAGTGAAAGTAAGTTTTATAAGTTTGGATTTATCATGTAGGTCTATACTATCGTAACTTAATTACTTTTCTGTATTTTAGCATTCATGAAAATATGTATATAAGGTGATTACATTACTTAAATATATAAAAACACTGCCTTCACTTTGTAAAAAAATGATCTTGGCCCTGGGCAAGTACAAGTAAATGTTCATCCCATATCACTGGTTAGTGGAAAATCTAGAGCTAGAAGCCAATTATTCCAAGTAAGAGAAAGGTACTCTTCATTGTACCACATTTCTGGAAAGAAATGGAATACTCATGATGAAATATTCTGCTACCACTGTCAAATGGTTACCTGACCCCTTGTGGATGCTATGATAGAGTGATTGAAAGAGCATCTATGGAACTTACAAAGGTCAGGAAGAACTATACCATTTATCTAGTAAGCAAAAAGCAAAGTCTTTTAATTATTTTTTTTAAAGATTTTATTTTTATTACAAAGTCAAATATACAGAGGAGGAGAGATAGAGAGGAAGATCCTCCGTCCGATGGTTCACTCCCCAAGTGAGCCGCAACGGGCCGGTAAGCGCTGATCCGAAGCCGGGAACCAGGAACCTCCTCCAGGTCTCCCGCACGGGTGCAGTGTCCCAATGCTTTGGGCCGTCCTCAACTGCTTTCCCAGGCCACAAGCAGGGAGCTGGATGGGAAATGGAGCTGCTGGGATCAGAACCGGTGCCCACATGGGATCCTGGGGCTTTCAAGGTGAGCACCCCAGCCGCTAGGCCACACCGCCGGGCCCAACAAAGTCTTTTAATTATAAACCAGGGTAATGACTGACATAAGGAAGAGTCGCAATGCATGGATGAAATACATGAGTCTGTACTGAAAGATTGATTACAAACACATTACTAAGGTGAAGGCCAAGCTGGTGAATTCACGGGGGTACAAAGAGAAGCTTTCAACTTCTGCTCCTTCCTAAGGGAACTGTCCATCTTGCTAGCTTCTCTTGCAAACTGTCTTCCAACATGCATTCATTTCATCAATCAGGGGTCGTCCACCACATGTACTATACCTGGTGATTCAGGGGCACTACCAACCCTTGTAAGCACCGACACCACAGAAGCTAAAGGGGTAGACCCCCTCAAGTCCAGGCCAATCTCACACCTACTGAGAATGAAGGAAGTGGCTAACTTTCTCGCCAAATATTTGAATCATTTTCCTGTCTTCATCACTTTTTAAAGAAAAATAATAGGAATGATCAGTGAATTGATTGCTTTGTTAGTATTGCCAATAAGGCTCCAAAAGGATTTTTATCTTCCCATGGTTATATATTTAGGTATATTTAAGACAATTCGCTGAAGTAATTGTTCATATCCTGCTTGTGTACACTAACAGGATAGTATTTGTGAGCAGCTAAGACATAACCTGCAGAATTACATCATTTTCCTTTCAAGTGTGTGATGAATTTTTTTGTTATTAACTTTCTCTGTGCTTTGAAAAGCAAGAACAAAAAGGCATTGGTAGATATTTATTTTCTCCCTGTAAGCTTTTCATCTCTCATTTTGCCACAAGTCTGTTTGCTTGGGGCCCTTCTATTTTAATTCAGTCAGTTGCAAATTAATTTTCTGGGGAACAGAAAGTATTCCTGAGAGATGGTATGTGATTTCCATATTGCTTTTGTGTTCATCTTTAGCCTTTAAAAAGAAAACAAAGCTAATGAAGTTGATAGTAATAATCTTCCTTTCATGTTACTTTTTATATCTCATAATGAAATTTTTATTTGCTAATACATTTTCATAGTCAAGGTTCACTGATATTCAAATGAACATCTACCAGAATCCAACGTATTTATCAAGGCATACACAAATGATGTGATAAACTTTAGGAATCAAGGAGAATTAGCTATCATAAGCAGTCTCCATGTGTAATACGATTGATAAATATTAAATGCAATCTAGGCTTGCTTTCTTTTTGGTATCTTAGGCTCTTATCTATTCCATTACCTCCACCTCACACCTGCAGTTAACATTTCCTCTTTATCAATTTTGCAGAAACAGAAGAAAGCACGCTGAACACATGTCACTTCATTAGAGTTACTGCATACAAATGAGGGTGTCAATGTAAAAGAGAACTAAAATACTTAGGAGCTATTTAAGGCTCTAGCTTGTGTAGATGATCAAGAACCAGCCAAGCCCTCCCTTTCTTGTCATTGCTGCACAGTCGTATATGATTCAGAGACCGTCTCCCTCCAGCACAGTTAGAAGTGGAAAGTCAGTGGCCATCCATCCCCAGGCTGAGACAATAATAATCGGAACCAGTTTTAAGGAGTCCGTTGTTATATAGGGAGAAACTCCCCATTCATAAGACTCATGTCTATTTATTCACTTATCTGTAACTGCTCAGTGAGTGAGGAGGGCTGATGCAGTCAGCTTGGGAAACCAGCAAGCAGCGTGTTTTGCGATCAGTAACACAGTTCTATCAGATATCATTAAGACAAAGAACACAGTGTTATCCAAACCAAAAGACACCCAGGGAACAATACAATCTAATGCTCTTTTTCTCTGAGATATCTGTGTAACATCTTTTCTGATAGAGAAATGTAAACATTTTTTCCTGTATACAAAGTCACACTCCATGCTTGGCTGTGTAGCAGGCATTGTGGCTCCCTCTTGCAAGTCTCTGGGACAAATGCAATGTGTCCTTGTGCATACCTGTGCATGAATGGGCACCCAGGAGTGAGTCTGGTCAGTTATTCAACTCTGAGGATTCATTTACCTGGCTTTCCCAACTGCCGTGGCTAAATTCAACTGTGGAACTGGCAATGCTATTACAGTAGACTCTTTCTCAAAGGGTTTGAGAAGCTTGCTCTGATAGCCTGGACAGAGTATATAGCTTTCATCCTTGGAAATAAACCAGGTCTTATCCTTCATGAGATCACAAATCAATAAGACTGTATTTAAATAGTGGCTCAGGAAAGGTAGCCATAGCTTTTCCTTAATGTGGAAATTTTACTGGCTGCTTAGCATTATGTAACCAAAAAGTAGTTTTAAAGCCTTCCAGATTATCCTTGACTCGAAGCACCCTCTTCCCAACCATATATCCCACAGGTACCTGAAGGGCATAAGCCATGTCTGGAGGGCTCTTTCTCACTGACCCAGTTGGAGCACTGCTAATGAGACAGAGCTCTGGTAAGGACCTTGTGACCCATGGCAGCTTATCTAATAAACGAGGTCTTAGTACCAAAGTAATTGATTCCTCAGGAACAAACACATAAAGCATGTCAGGCTCAAGCAAATCTCCTTGTTGTTGCCTTACAAAACACAAAAGGTGCTGGGTTTATTTTAGAAAGGAAACAAGTCAGTGAATATATATAATAGATCCCATATTAAATATATATAAGGAGAGGGAAGGAAGTCATCCTATAATGTAATTCAATTCACGGTTTGCGATGCTACAGCCTATGGAGAAGGTGACTTGAAAGATAAGCCTCATCAAGAGTGACTTTGTCTCTCAATTTGTGGGAGGTAGCTAAGATCAAGGAGACATGGATGCTGGGGTGGAACAAGATGGGTGTCTCCACCTGCCTCCCCCACCCCAAATAGCAAATATTCAGAGGTAATGACCTTTTTATATGTCTTGTCTACCAAACTACAGTGCTAAGGAGACAAACTGATTGGTTGTCATCAGTTGTGAGGTAGTAAAGATACCGCCACCCTCCCCCGTTCTCTGCTGGCTTCCCACAATCACTTTAAAGTGACATCTGAAATTCCCCTAACTATCTCAGGGAAGCAGCAGCAATGTCGGAGGCCAGGGAGCCTTCACACAATTGTTAATCTCATTCTGACTTGATAAAATCAGGTTAGCTCTTTGAGCCCATCTTTAAGATAACACGCAATATTTTGATAATTAGTATGAAAAGCAGTAGAGTGGTAATGCAGAAGCCAACAGGTCATAACATGCATCCTGTTTGTCTCCGAGAACTTCCGCCTTCTCCTAAGTGCCAGTCTAACTTAATATCATAATCTCCTGTATACACATTTTTATAAAAGCCACCAAATACCAATGGTGCCATTGCTTCAAGCCCTTCAATGTCTTCCAGATCACATTTAAGGCACTAATGAAGCCTCATGATCTCACCTGTGCAGCTCAGCTTATCTCAATGGTCCCCATTTGTTGTGACCTAATCACACCAACCTTTGTGTTCTCAGAATTTTCTCCACCTCATCTCAGGGAAACTGTATGTTATCTCCTCCCCCCTCCTACCACTGCCTTCACCAGCAAGACACGCTATCCATCAGGTCTCCATTTAAATGTCACTCTCATGGCATGCAGAATGATTTTAATTGGGGATCACAGAATTAACAGGTAGGGAGATTCTGCTTTGACAAATTAAAATATGAGTACTAGATGTTCCAAAACAATGAAATAAAATTGTCCATTTATGACAGACATTGAGGAAAACAAACTAATCGGAAGACTTTCCCATTTTAAATATATATGTTCTGAAAAAAATTATTCAAGAAGAGTCCCTGGAATCCAGCTAAGATTAAACTGGGAGTTCCCTCCACAGTATCAATTATGGAAATGAAGTTACAAACCCATCCGGTTAAGCCACTGCATCAATGCCAACATCCCATGTGAACACTGGTTCCTGTCACGGCTGTTTTGCTTCCAACTCAGCTCATTGATAATGTGCCTGAAAAACTAGAAGATGACCAAACCCCTTATGCCTCTTCACCCACCAACGAGACTCAGGTGAAGCTCATTCAGTGTTATGGCCTTTTGGAGAATGACTTAGCCAATCAAAGATCTCTGTCTCTCTCCTTCTTGAACTCTGCTTTTAAAGTAAGTAATTTTTGTTTGTTTTAAGGCTTAATGATTCAGCTTGGGCTATTAATTTCTGCATTAGCTTAGTGCCTATAAGGTTCCTTTTATTCTTATTCTCGTCCAAGAACTGAACCAAAGGGGTTGTTTGTGATCAATGCAAGAGAACAAAATACTGATCATAATTATAATTGAATGTTTATGCTAAGAGTTTTAAAACTGCATCTCACTCGGTGGACTACAAGGACCCAGTGGGCAGATTACATTTTGCTCAACACTCTTTGAATTACTTATTATCTGCTCTGGGATTCAATTATGACACACTAAATCATCAGCTGCATGACTAAATCGAGTGGCCTAGAGAGAGAAATGTCTAAATGGGCATTTTTCAAACCAACTGATGCTAAATATCAGGGAATTCCCCGGTACAAAATGAGCACCAAAATGTGCTGAGTGCTAACAAGAAGAAACACATGGACACTATCTCAGGACATGTATATTCACTACCTGGCATGGGTCCAGGAACAAGTCAAACTCCACACCCATCAGCATACCGCCTTCTCTCAGGTGATGTGGCAGGACTGTAATTTTGCTGTGTAGTAAGGCGATAGGGCTTGCTTTTACATGTCTTAAAGTGATAGTTTTTGTGATATGTGATACACAAATACCCCAACTCTCAGGATTCTGCAATAATCTAATATTGATTAAAGGCCTCTCAAGGCTTTCTGAAAATGAGAATACCAAGGCGCTGAAACTGGGTTATAGGGAGAGATCCTGCAAAAACAAACGTTTTCTGCCTTTGAATAAAGAGGGTCTGTAAATTGTAAGGTCTCAGAGTTTATCAAGCTGAATAGAGGAGCAATAGAAGATGACTTCTGCCTTACAAACTCAAGTTACATTCCAGCATCTGGGTCTGGCCTATTACATTCACACGCAAAGTGACCTGCTGTCTTTCTACTCAAAGTGTGGTCACAGACTAACAGCAGTCACATCTTCCAAGAACCTAAGAAACACAGAATCTCAAAGTTTCATAGCCAACTTACCAAAAATACTTCTCTGTGTTATCAGAAAATGTACAAGGTTATTAAAGTTTGAAAGGATTTGACCTGAAACCCGGGGTAGATAATGAACATATGGTAGGTTATGTGTTAACCTGTATTTTAGAATATTTTTAAAGCTAAATTCTAAAATCGAGAATGGAAAGGATGACTCTCGAGACACACACAGATGAAAGAAATGCTTTTCGTAGGAAGATGTTAAGATTTATAAAAGGTCAGAAACTAAATCCAGCAGCTAGGAAAGGCAAACTCAAACCGATCTAACCAAGAGGAAACAACAAAAGCATTAATCATTTCCTTCCAGGGCCTCTAGCTTCGGTTCGTCTCACATACAAGAAAGCGCGGAGGAAAACATTCTCTCCCAAGAGGAAAAGTCAAGAAGTCAGACAAATCCTTGTGCTCAAAAGATATTGTAAGAGAAGTCCAGAAATTAGAAACTATATTTTTGGTAATACAAAAATAGCAATCCTATTTCTAAACCATCCTTTTCCCTTATTAATATACTTAAAATGTATCTTTACAGAGTTATATATTTTCTATAGTTCACTTTCCACATTAGATTATAAAGCCCATAGAGAAAGTAACAGTTTCTCATCTGTTCAAAACTGTTTGATTCTTTATGAAGACTAATTATTCTCGGGCCCAACGTGGTAGCCTAGTGGCTAGACTCTTCACCTGGCATGCCCTGGGATCCCATGTAGACACCGGTTTGTGTCCCGGCTGCTCCATTCCCCTTCCAGCTTCCTGTTTGTGGCCTGGGAAAGCAGTAAAGGTCTGCCCAAAGCCTTGGGGCCCTGCACCAGCATGTGAGACCTGGAGGAGGCTCCTTACTCCTGGCCTTGGATCGGCTCATCTCTGGATGTTACAGCTACTTGGAGAGTGAACCAATGGATGGAGGATCTTTCTTCTTGTCTCTCCTTCTCTCTTTAAATCTGATTTTCCAATTTAAAAAATATTAGAAGAGATTAATTATTCTTAATCACTTACTTTCCAAAATAAACGGAGCAATTATACTTCCATACGGAAACATAAAAGGAAACGTCATTAAAACATTCAAGAAAAAATGCAATTGAAAGATTAAAAAAATTAGAAGTCAAAATTTTAGTTCAAAATTTATTTGAAAGACAGAGTGAGAGCAAGAGTGAGCGAGAGAGAATGAATGAAAGAGAAAAAGAGACAGATTTTCCATCCTCTGGTTCAGTTCTCCAATGACCTAGCTGCCAGAGTTGGGCTGATCCGAGCTGGGAACGTGGAGCATCTCCTGGGGCTCCCAGCTGGGCTCTGGGACCCGAGCACTTGGTACAGTTTCTGCTTTTCCAGGCACATTAGCAGGGAGCTGGACTGAAGGTGGAGCAGCTGGGACTCAAACTGGTGCCACCACAGGATCCAGACACCACAGCGCAGCCTTTACCTACTGAACCAGAGCTTTTGGCTCCTAAGGCTTCTTTCAGATTTGTATCTGAGAGATCTTTTGAAAATGGAAAGGTATTAAGAACATAAGAATTTCAAAACATTTTTGTAGCACAACACACAAAAATTTAATTTCATTTCTACAGATTTTTTTGAAGTTCTCTTCTATTCAGTTTCTATTATACTACTCATCTCATCCCCTACCTCCTTTTTAACCTCCCCGAACTCTTTATTAAGATTTATTTTTTATTGGAAAGTCAGATATATATTGAGGAGAAGAGGGAGAGAGGAAGATCTTCTATCTGCCGATTCACTCCCTAAGTGACCGCAATGGCTGGAGCTGACCCGATCCTAAGCCAAGAGCCAGGAGCCTCCTCCAGGTCTCCCACGCGGGTGCAGGGCCCCAAGGTTTTGGCCCATGCTTGACTGCTTTCCCAGGCCACTAGCAGCCACGAGCTGGGTGGGGACTGGGGTCTCTGGGGCATGAACGGGTTCCCATATGGGACTCCGGCATGTGCAAGGTGAGGACTTTAGCTGTTAGGCTACCACCCTGGGCCCCATATCCACAAAGTCTTTAAAATCAAGTATCACCACCCAATAGATCCTTCCCTGCCTCCTCAACTTCTTGCTATTTCTGAAGCACAACAGCATTTATACTGTTCTGTGCATCATTTATCATGTCTCCACATTTGTTTGTGATCTTGAAATCAAGGCCCACATAGAGGAAAACAAGAACTTTCTAACTTTCAAACTTTTTGGGTTAAGCTGCTACAACCAGTCCATGTGAGGCTAAAATTGATATGTAATTAGACGGCAAGCTGAAGAGATGGGAACTGGAGGAACTTGTCAGCCACAAGCCCTGCCCCGAGTGAAAGTATCACTTGCCTACTTGTGCAACGGTACCCCCTTCTCATAATGAACCTCTTTCGCCTGGGACTGGGAGCAGGAACTCCCAGAAGAGGCAGACAGCTGGGCAGATCTACGCTGTCCCTCTGCTCACCCGGCCTGGAGAATTGCTCAGAGCCCCTCCCCAGCTCTCTATTCCTCTGGTCTGCTGCTCACGTATTCTCCATATGTGTGCATGTCTGTATTCTTGCTCTCACCCCTTTGAATAAGTTATTCTTGCTCTCACATATTGAGAATAGGTGAGGAGCTTTATATACACCAGCGTTAAGCATCCCTCTATGCATGGCAAGGGTTTGGAATAAAGATTAAATCCCCCTCTCCAAAAATGCCTGTACTTCTTCAATTGTCTCATTCTTTTGTCACTCGGATCTCTCCTTTGCTCGTTCACCTCTGTGCCTGTGTTCCTGCTCAGGGACTCTGCTCACTCATACACTGACCTCAGTTCTGTGGGCATGTGCCACAATAGCTGATCACATTCATGGGTGTGATAGGAACTTGGCTCATAAGTTGGTGGCACTAAGAGACGAGCACCACTGCGTAGCTCACCGTTTTTCTTTGTCAGGTGAGTGATTCTTTCTTGCCTTCAGCTGTTCCTGCTTGAGCTCAGCCATGTCACCTTCCTATTGGTCTAACACCCATGGGGCTGCAAACCCTACTATTATCCCCTCTAGATTTCATACCAAAAAAATCTCTCTTCCCTGGCACTCAAGAATCCAATTAGGATAAAAATTTTCCAGTCAATATACTTTGAAATGCCCAGTTGTTCCAATGCTGTGTATTCCAAACATTATTGCACAAGTATGTTTGCAAATGGGATCTGCAGACTTACTGAACTCTGAATCATGAAAAATCAAATGTTTACTCTTATAATCTCTCCTTCATTCATCAAGGAGTTGTCAAATAAATCTGTTTGCTCTTCATTTGGCTTCTCCTTAAATGAGATTGCTAACCATTTCTTTTAAATGCAAGACTCACAAAAATATAGTCAAAGGCATGCTGAAAACACATTTTTACTCATCAGGATTCTTGGTTGGTATCCACAGAATCCATTCTACCTAGATAAGGTTAAAATGAATGTATTGAACTACTGACCTATGGGATAGGTATATTTAGGATAAGCTTGTAGTTAAAAAAAATTTCCAGAAACATCTCCCAGAAACACACTGCAAATTTTAGAAGTACAGCATTTCTGACTTCTTCCAAGCAAATAAACAGAAAATAATGCACATGACTTTTTTTTTTTAACTGTTGATGTACCTCAGTATACCTGTTCAGAAGCAGAAGCACTGGTGGATTGCTTGTGCTCTGGCTAAAAAGGAAACTGGGAAAGGTAAGATGTGTTGAGTTATGTAGGGAGGTAGACCTTATCATATTGATTACTAATACTGAGAGTGGATGCCAAGAGACTTAGGACCCCCATGAGTCACAAACCTTCTCTACACACATTTATATGGAAAACCAAGAAATGTCTAGAATATCACACTTTGTAGTGAAAACTTTTCTCATTTAGGCTCTGGGACTCAACAACGTATTTCATATAAGGCAATGACATGATCACAAGTCTCATTTAGATATAAGTTTTAGTGAGATTGGATTGGCTGTATTAAAATTCTGTATAAGATGTGATTGTACAGGAATGATAAAGGGAAACTAAGTAACCAAGGGTTGTAAATTAACTATTGAAAATCTCTTCTTTTTTAATCCTCCTGAAGACTTTTGGTGGAGACTTCTAATAGGCATTCTTATTCAATTGCTAATGACCTGCAGAAGGACATTGTGACCCTAGAAGGTCAGGGAGCACAGGATTACAATTGATTGAAAATCCTGTGTATGAGAATAACTGAATGGGTACCTTTTGTATAACTGATTGGACAACATTTGTATGAGAACAACTGAGTGTGTACCATTTGTGTAACTAAATGGATATCATTTGTATGAGAACAGCTGAGTGGACAGCATGTGAATGAGAACACTTGGTGGAATATACAAAAGAGTTCCAAATGAAAGTACAGAAATAGGTTTTGTTGATAAGCTCAATACCACCTCCCTTATCCAATATGACCCTCAGTGTATAAAGTCTAATGCCACTAATACACTTCGGCTTTTGACCATCAGTCAGAGCCCATGTATGTTATTATTGGCTCCGTGCACCAAGTCCATCGCTGCAGGACAGCGACAATGACCCTCTTGTTTAGGCCTCCTTGGGGAGTTACACTGCCCCTAGTCCTTCTGTGTGTGTGTGTGTGTGTGTGTGTGTGTGTGTGTGTGTGTATGTGTGTACCACTGGCTCTGACCAAGGCTTGCAGGAACAAGGGGTACATGCCATTTTTGCATTAGAACACTTATGTGATATTTCCAACCCTTTTGCCAGTCTGTTCTGACCCCCAATGCCCAGTGCTTCCTTTCTCAGCCACAAGGAATAGCTGATGAAGTTGTTCTCAGGGGTCCTACAGCATGCTGAAGCCCTTGTTACTGCACTAGACAGAGTTGCCAGTTGGCCAGTGAAGGGTGTGAACAGTTAGAAACCTGCTGGTTAAGTTACTGAGATGTGAGTGTCAAATAGCACATAAACTAATGTAATCAGCCTTATGGGAAAAATCACGCAAGACAGTAAGTGTCATCCTAACGTTCAATTGGAGATAATGAGCCTCAGAAACATCTTTCAAATGTTCCCACAAAGCTCTGACGTGGACACTGGATCTGGGACTTGCTGTTTCATCATGTGACTGTGCTTTCAATTTTTCTGTTATTATAATAAATTCACACTTGTCAATATGCATCTATAGAAAATAGTTATGCAGGTGTGGATACCCACACACATATGTATATATACACATAAAGCTAACATTGTGAAATATCTACGAAAATATTTTGTCTTTTGACGGGTTTTAGAATCTCGACTCTTTCCAGAAAGAAATTTAAAAAATAAAAAATAAAGCAATTTGCCAACATTGGAAGACTGAATATTTTCATCTGTAAAACAAAGTTTCCATTTTACTGCCTGCTTGTCAGCAAGTAGTATTCGTTTTTGTAATTTTCCAAGCCTGATAGCAGTAAAGTTAGCTTTCATTTTCATTTAATTTGCATTTCTCTGACTACTTTCAAGTATATTTTTCTTGTGCTTGTTAGTATTCAAACTTCCTTTTGTTCATTGATTGGTCATGAGTTTTTGCCAATTTTTCTACTGGATTGCCTTTTTTGTTTTCCGTTTGTAAGTACTAATGATTTGTCATCTGTGTTGTGAAAACATTTTATAAATTTACTTTTAACATGGTGACATATTTTTGCACATGGAACCAATAAAATTTTATATGGTAAAGTGTGTCTGTTCTGTAAAAGTATATAATATTTCAGACATAATGCTATAACTCATGAATGTAACACCTACCTTAAAATATACATTATAGGACCCAGTGCTATAATGGCTTAACTGGCTAATTCTCCTCCTGCCAGTGCCAGCGCTGCATATGGTGCTGCTTTACAGCTCTCTGTGTATGGCCTCAGAAGGCAGTGGAAAACGGCCTGAAATCTTGGGGTGCTGCCTCCACATGGAAACCTGGAAGAAGGTCCCGACAGCTGGCTTTGGATCAGTTAAGCTCTGCCATAGTGGCTATTTTGAGAGTAAACCAGGGGGATGGAAGCTCATCCTCTTGTCTCTACTTCTCTATAAATCTGCCTTTCCAATAAAAATAAATCTTACCAAATATGTTATATTAAATACATGTTAATATGATTAAAAATTGAGGTGTACCTCTTTTTAAGATTTATTTATTTTTATTGGAAAGGCAGATATACAGAGAGGAGGAGAGACAGAGAGGAAGATCTTCCGTCCGATGATTCACTCCCCAAGTGAGCCGCAATGGGCTGGTGCTGCGCCGATCCGAAGCCGGGAACCAGGAACCTCTTCTGGGTCTCCCACGCGGGTGCAGGGTTCCAAAACTTTGGGCCGTCCTTGACTGCTTTCCCAGGTCACAAGCAGGGAACTGGATGGGAAGTGGAGCCACCGGGGTTAGAACCAGTGTCCACATGGGATCCCAGTGCATTCAAGGCGAGGGTTTTAACTGCTATGCTATCATGCTGGGCCTGAGGTGTACCTCTGAACAATCAAATCTGCTTTCCTTCCCCCAGAATCAGCAACTGTGCCGATCATTTTACTTTTCCTTACATTTTAATCATTGTATCTATTAAGTTAAAATTATATTTTTAAAAATTTTCACTTCTGTGTCAATGTAATGATACACTTTTTTTCTTCTTCAGGCTATGCTTTTACACAAGCCTATGCTTTTGAAATTTATCAGTATTTAACCACAGTTTTATTCATTTGATCTCTTAGATAATATGAAATTAGGGTTGTTTTCTTCTTGTTGAAAGACACTTAAGTTTTTTCACATTTCTTTATAGTCTGATCTTTGTATCTAAGGAGTCTGCCCCTGTAGATTCAATTAGATTTTAAATATTTAAGAAAAATTTTGCAAGTACTGAATATTTACAATATTTTGCTGCCATTATTTGTTCCTCCAACTACAGAGCAAAACTGTATCTAGTCATATAGGCAATTGGTAATCCAGAGATGACTAGTAATCTAGAAATGATTCTTAGCCATTATTTTTTGTGAATGCTTATCCTTCATGATCATCACAAATCTCCCAATCTGTTTCTCGTATTAGCATGCTTTCCCAAATGCTCAGTAAGTTGTGACAAAATAAAATTTAAAATTTTACATCAGTTATCAATCTTTTCATATATTTGAGCTTTCCCCTCATCTTGACATATTTTCCTTTAAATATTTTAAATTTGTGGCATATGTATAATGTTGATTTTATAGAGAGTGAATGTTGATTCCAAAACTCACTTTCAAAATAGATCCCAGAATCAATTTCTATAGATACATTTTCACCAGGTTTTTTGAAATTGTTGCCAGGGAGTGACAATCCCATTTGCTTATCATTGTTTTAATCTTTCCTAATAATGATAATTCAATCTCATTTCTTAAATCCCTTTTTATAATTACTCTTGCTCTATCTCTTATTTTCTCCAGGCTCAATGTCACTTTGTTTTGTGTTGGTTTTCTGAACAGTAAAAATGAAGCTATCACAGGGACCCATCCCTTTAAAGACATGAAGAGACTACAGCATATTTTGTTCCATTACATCGTCACAGGTTCCTTCCTCTACTGCTTTGATTTCTTTTAATTGGCTTTTTATAATTTTAAATTAGAGCTTCCTTCATGATTGTTTTTCTAATGAAAAATGATGTTTAAGGTAGTTTTAGAGAATCATTTTTGTGCATCTCATAGATTTTACTACCAACTATTGTACTTATTACTTTCAAGGTAGTTTGCAAGTTCAGTTTTAATTTCCTCCTTGAGCAAAAAGTCATACTGAAATGGTCTTCTTAATTTCCAAGTAGTTATGGTTTTTACGTCCACGTTCACATTACTTATTTCCACTTTTATTAGATCATGACCAGAGAATATGGTCTGTAACATTTTTACTTTCTAAAATTTGTTGAGCCCTTTTCTGTAAGAAGCCCTAAGATTTTATGCATATACTTATTAACTTTCGTTTATTGTGTTTTTTAAGTCCTAAAGATGTAACATTTGTTTCTGCATGATCATTTGAAATCTTAAAGTGTTAAAGTACTCCACTATGGAGACATCCTTAACAAGCTATCTTTGTGTTTTTCTATTTGTTTTTCCATTACAGTAAAGCCCTAAATATATTTCCTTCTTTATTATTTTCCTCTCTATATCTATGCTTGATGCATACAGATTTATCATGAAACTTCCTTCCTCATAATTTGTAACTAACATCATTACAAGTTATTAATCTTTAACATGCCTTGAAATTTTAGCTTGCATCTCCTTTTACCTATTTGCATTTTTTCAAAACTGACAAAATTATGTATTCTACACTATATACTGACTGTTGTGTAATTTTTTTTACAAGTTTTAAATGTATGAAGAAGTTGTGAAGTATTAACACAAACCCTTCCCGTATATCCTTTGCCCCATTCTGTATTAATGCTTCATAACACAAGCAGTGGGTTGTGCATTGTATGTGTGGAAACATTGCAAGATGAATGAATTAAGCTAATTGATGTATGCATTACCTCACATACTTGTCTTCTTTGAATGTCAAAACACAGCTTATTTATTTTGTGATTTTTAAGAACAAATGATAGCAACTATGATCACTGTGTAGACCACAGAGCTGACTTACTAGTTCTGCCTAATGGCAATTTATGTTGTCTGGTCAACAGCTCTTCGGTCTGTCCCTTTCGCTTTCTCAGGTTTTGGTCATCACCATTCTCCTGTTTCCATGAGTTAGACTTTTAACAGTTCCATACACAAATGTTGTCATGTGGCATTTGTCTCTGTGCCTGTTATTTCACTTAATACCTTCCAGGTTCAGTCACATTGTTGCTGATGACATGATTTTTTTTTTGCTGGCTATTCCAATATTTACTACATTTTTGAAAAAGATTTATTTTTATTGGAAAGGCAGAAATAGAGAGAGGAGGAGAGACGGAGAGGAAGATCTTCTAGCTGCTGGTTCACTCCCGAAGTAGCCTCAATGGCTGGAGCTGAGCCAATCCGAAGCCAGGAGCCTCTTCTGGGTCTCCCATGCGGGTGCAGCATCCCAAAGCTTTGCACCGTCCTTGACTGCTTTCCCAGGTCACAAGCAGGGAACTGGATGGGAAGTGGAGCCACTGGGAATAGAACCAGTGCCCATTTGGGATCCTGGTGTGTTCAAGGCAAGCACTTTAACTGCCATGTTATCACACCGGGCCCTATCTACTACATTTCTTGATCTATTCACAGGTCTGTATTCTTCAACTTTATTCCTTTTGATGAATAGAATACAGCTGTGCTTCTCTTAATAGATCAACACGTATCTTTCAACGGAAATGTCAGTTGATTTAATTATGTATTACTTAGATTTTTCTTTTAAACTTGGTTTGATCAGGCTGTTATTCACTGCAATGAATCTTTATTCAGTTTCCAAATCAGTCTGATATGCCATTTAGTACAAAAACTTTGAACAATCACCTTTAGTGTAGTAACAAATATAGCTGACTTTGCAGTTTTTTGTCTGTTTTTCTGACTTTAACTTCATCTACTACATATGCAACTGAATTTTAAAAATAATGTGACAAAGTATTTTGATGGCTAACTAGAATTTGTAAAGCGTAATGGGTAAAATGTTCCATTCTTTTCATATGTCTGCTAGTATACATTTTCTTTATATTTTCTTTTTAGTTAATCAAACTGTATTACTCCAAGAGCTATTCATTTCACCTTTTTCTTTTATTAGTTTATAGATCTAGGTATATACTATTACATTCCTTTTACAGATTTCTTATCTTTCTGTATGTATGATAGGCTCTTTATATTGTTTTCTGTAAACAAAATCTTCTCCATCCAGATGAACTACACGTTTAACAGGAGATGTGTAGGGTGCTCATTCTCTGCCCCTGAATCGTTAATGTACATTTATGAAGAAATGGACATCCTTCCTGTCTCGTGTTCAACTTCCACATTCTCTTCTAGAGCTATCATACTTTCAATATTGCTCCAGAATTGATCTTCTAGTTTATATGCTATATTTCAAGAATTCTTTACATTTATATCACATATTTTAAACATTATAGCCTTACCAAGTTAGATATGATCATTAACTATATATGTGCATATTTCTTGAAGGTATCACTGCTTACCACTAAACGTTTGGTAACTTCCTTGCGTATCTTTTTTAAAAAAAAAACTTTTAATTTGGGCCCGGCAGCATGGCCTGGAGGCTAAAGTCCTCACCTTGGACATGCCGGGATCCCATATGGGCGCCGGTTCTGATCCTGGCTGCTCCACTTCCCATCCAGCTCCCTGCTTGTGGCCTGGGAAAACAGTCGAGGATGGCCCAGCACCGGCCGTTGTGCTCACTTGGGGAGTGAGTCATCGGACAGAGGAGCTTCCTCTCTGTCTCTCCTGTGTATCTGACTTTGCAATAAAAAGAAATAAATCTTTAAAAGAACACTTTTACTTTTATGGTACAATTCTATAGGGTCTGGGATTTCCCTACTCCCTCCCCAAACTCCCACCCCGACTGATTTTTCCCCATATTATTACAATAATATAGTCCTTCATAAGCAGTCATAGAGCAGTCTGTTATTTAAGTGTGCCCTGTCATTACTGGTACTGACAATGTCAGGCAGTCCGGCATCCCATTGTACAGATATGTCCAACAGTTTCATTCACAGTCCATCTTTGATATGGACGTAGAGATGCATAATGCATTGTATCTTCATATCTGAATATGACAGCATTTATTATGCCATCACTATACATTCCCTTAAATGAGAAGCCATGAAACAAAGTCAACAACAAGTATGGAGTCAAAAAAAAATTTTCAGCACCATGGAGTCAAACAATGCGCCACTGAAAAACCAACGCATGGGTGAAGAAATAAAGAAAACACAAAAGCCTCTTGGGTGAAATGACGCCACTGTGCGATCCAGGAGCCAGCGATGATCCTGTGTATCTTGAAATTGAGGTTCTAGTTTGTGGCTTTAAATATCTGAGTCCCTATCAGTACTAGCACTGAGGACTATATCCCAACTGCCAAGGAGACCACAGGGAAATGGAGTGCCCTCAGAGGCCAAGAACTCTGAGGTCACCCACCCTCCTTTGGATCTACCACATGGGATGGAAGAAGCCCAAATCCTGCCTTGCAGGATCCAAGGTCATCAGAACAGCAGCCAGGAGCCCTGAGCAGTCCGCAGAAACAGAAGAACAGTAAACTTCCTTAGGGACTAGGGAGGGGAGCTTTCTCTGGTCCTTGCCTAGTTCCAACTTTGGGTCCCCACCCTCTCTCGTAATGACCATCAGGATTGCTCCAGAAATCCCTCAAAACAAACAAGCAAGCAAACACAAAAAACTAGAATAGATGGAGAACAATAAGGAAAGCTTTGAGACAGACAGGACACGGTCAGCAGGGATGCACTTACAACTCACTGGGTGGGACACAAAGATTAGTTACTCCTCACTGGCATATTGAAGATTTCTCTGCACACCCCTCCTAAAACTGTTCTGCACCTGAACTGTTGACATATGTCTTGTTAGAGTTATAAGCCAGTCTAGACAACCCGATAAACAGCCAGGTTCAGCAAAATCATGCTTCAATGCTATGAACTGCTAAATACTAAAATTAAAATAGACATGAGACAGCTGAATAGTAAACTATACCCATTTTAAGGTGCATAGAAGCTGATTGTACTGGTTGGGTGCTGCAGTCAAATCCAGTACAGGAAACCTCACCCTGGAATTTCATAATGTGTACTGGTTTTGTCGCAACCAAACCAGGCTCAACCCACACTCTGTTCTGGTGATCGGATTTGCCAGTGGATGACATGAACTGATTCAGCCTGGTTTGCCCCTGACCCATGCCGAACGTGTGCCAGTGGGAAACTTTCCATGGCCTATTCTGGGCTGTTTCCTATCATGCTTCTTGTGCTTACCTGCAGGGACTGTGTCCTGCCAGAGGAGTTGCCCAGGCTCCTCCATCAGAACCCCTCCCAATGCCAGATTTTGCGCATACCAGGGGGTCCTTGAGCCAACCCTACTCAGTTCACCTCCTGTCCTAGTAGGAACAGTGGCTTTTCCCAGCTGGCTTTCACCCCAATCTGGTTCTTGTTGTTGGATGTTTCAGCCCAGCCATGGCTCGTCCATACGCACATGGAGCTCACACATGGCTCAGTAGGGGGTTGAGACCCAGCCTAGTCAGTCCCACATCTACCCTGGTTCTCCATGACACCAGATGGTGTTGGGGTCTGAACTGGCCTGGAGTATCCAATCCCAGCCCACACTAGTGCCTCGGGTGACTGCAACTGGTTCCTAGATAGAACGCAACCCCATTCCAGCACACGCGCCCCTTGGTGGGAACCTCAACCCTGTTACGGTGTCCAACTAGGGGAACTTGTATTTCCACAGGGTTGGGCCCACACAACTCCATAGAGTCTACCCCCAGACCAAGTTCTCTCGCGTGCTGGATACAGTCTTGACCCTGCCAAATGTGACCACTCCACCATAGAGTTGGGTAATGGTACCCATCACTGCCAAAGAGGCCCCCATCCATAGTATTGGTGTGGGCTAGTGTGTGACGATCAGTGATGTTCTAGGCAAACAGGCTATTTCTGTATTCTGAATTGGGTTGGTGTATCTGACTAACAGTAATTGTCTCCTGGGTACTTCCCTCCAAACCACCAGGTTTCAGTCCCCACGCATGCCTAAAACTTCCATGACCCTGACACTGGGAATCACCCAAGATTCACTACTCACCTACACTAAAATTGGACTTAGTCATGGGTGTCCCCAGGCAGCAAACATATCTTAAAAAACCCCAGAGCAGGCCGCCGGGCGGCCAGCAGGCTAAGCCTGGCACCGCATGATGCACTGGCCGCCCTGGGTGAGGCCGAGGACTCATTCACTGCCTTGCGGCAGTGTCTTTGGTGTGAGCCCCCAGCATTGGGTCTGAGCCGGCAGGGGCACCTCCCACAGCCACCACACTGTGAGGAGCGGCACTTGCCCCCAAACCCAAGGCCCGAATCCCTCCCAAACTCACCTAGCCGCAAGATATTAGCAGCTGGGCAGAGCTAGGAATTTTAACCCAGCACACGTGAGATCCAGGAAGGGAGGGACAGAGCTGGCAGGGGGATTAAGGGGCTGGTACCCTCGCCAGACAGCTACTCCCACTAGAGAGCGTGGGCTGGGATGGGGACAGACCACACTAAGCAAGGCTGCAACACCTGTGCGCCGCATGTGGACTAGATCAGGGAAAAGCCAGGCTGGGCTGATTATTCCTGTGGGTGCAAGCATAAATGAGAGAGGGTGAGGGATGTTTGGGCTTAGCCACAGCATCAGATGGCAGAAGCTGGCACTGGGGACTAATTCTGTCAAGTCAAACCACAGAACCACCCGAAGAGTGCATCAACCGGGACTGAGAGAGACCCGGGAGGGAAATAGTGGGTTCCCCCATCTTGGGTTACTACACCCACGGGAGGGCATGAAAACTAGGATGGGGACTGGGATGGCTAGACAGAGAGGCACTCAACAACATCTGTGAGGGCTGGATGGTTGAGTTGGTTAGATGGAACTAAGCTTTAATACCCATTGACAAGTACAAGAGCCAAATGGGATGGGGGAAGACTGGTCTTCTGCTACACTTACTGGCAAACCAGGGTAGGGGGTGGGCCTGGTGGGGGTTATTGTGGGTGGCCCCGACTAGGCTGCAGCTCCCACTGGTTGATGTAAGGGCCGAGTATGTGCTGGGCAGAACCAGACTGGACTGCAACACCCATTGGTTCCAGTGCAACTCGGGACTGAAAACAGAAACAACCCAGCAATTGAAACCACCAGCTGATCGGGGTGATGGACTGTACTGGGCCCTGTGCTTGCTAGAACAGACAAGAATCTCGTCTGGGAATACCTCAAGGTTTCTTTGGAGATCTCCCCAATCGAACTGCTGGACTCAGAACTCTAACCAAGAAAAGACAGAAGACAGAACAGGTCAATCATTCATCTCAGCTATATGTTGGCAGCGAAATATGGGGCAAACGGAGACTGTATGATGGACCATATCAATCAGTGGACGACCTTATCGAGCGAAACTGGCAGCGATTCATAACTGGAGAATTATTAAAACCACTTGAGCAAATATCTCAGAGCATGCCCCACATCCGGGACTTGGGGTGGGCGGGAAACCAGGTGGGGCTTCTCCCTCAATATCCCCCTTAACCTCAGATACATGATGGAAACAATATGGACATAATAGTATTACCCACTTCCCTATACCCCCTGAACCTTTTTTTTTTAAACCATAATTAACTATGTAAAGATTGTCAACAACAATACAATAAAATAAAATAAAAAAAGAAGCTGATTGTATGTAAACTAATAATTGAAATGTCAATGCAGAAGTCACAGGATGTGGTTAAGAACTTGCATTCTTTTTTTTCTCTGTTAACATATTGGTTACTCAATAGTATGTCAACTAATTCCATGACATTCTAAATTGTTGCTGATGTAATGTTGGGGCATTTAATTGATCGGGATGATACTCTGCCAGCTCTACCTTCAGACCAGAGATGGTCTCCCCAACAAACCATTGAACTTATCCGGACAATAAGATGCTGGACTTCATGCTTGGTAGATGCTTGCAACGAAAGAATCTCAACTGAATTTGAAATGTGGTAATGCAACAAGGTGGAGGAATCCACCATGGGGGAAGGGTTTGGGGAGGAGTGGGGTGGAAACCCAGTGCCTATAAAACTATGTCACATAATGCAATGTAATCAATAAAAAATA
Source organism: Ochotona princeps (assembly GCF_030435755.1). NCBI lineage: Eukaryota > Metazoa > Chordata > Mammalia > Lagomorpha > Ochotonidae > Ochotona > Ochotona princeps. The sequence continues at coordinate 28,172,715 of NC_080844.1, forward strand.
AATCAATTAATTTAAAAATAAAACTGACTGAAAAAAATAAAAATCTGAGTCCCTATATAAATATTTTCTTTTAAGATAAATTGGGTATGGACATAAAAGAATTGCTAAAACATGTAAATAATTTTCTAACATGTTATGCTATGGATACCTAGGATGCAGAAAAAAAAATTATTCTACCATTTTCCAGTTTTCTTTACTTATATAGGAAATCTGGGGTAGGCTGAATTATTTTCCTTGGTTGATACTGATTAATTTTTAATATCTGTCTTTATTAATATTGCACTGAATGCAGATGGTTAGTTTTTGGAGCTGGACAATTTCCCTGCAGTAAGGTCCCAGTTCCCTCGTGTTCCTATTTTCCCCTCCTGGAGCAATGTAAACAGAATTATATGTCACCCTATATATACAGTATTTATACTGTAGACAAAAATACGGATCTTGAATTTACATAAAACAGCAACTATGTTTACTTCTTGAGCTTGTCACCTTGGAATACCAATGGTAAAAATTCTGCATTCGTATTCTCGTTGGACTGAAATCTCTCCTAGAGGAAGCTGTGATAAGAGTTTCCAGCTTGAAAGTGTAAGAATTTCTTTCCCAGTTGAAATATGAAAGTATATGTCTTACGTTGAACTTGACTGGACAATAAGATGCTGAACTCTATGTTTGGTATATGCTTGCAATGGGGGAATCTCAACTGAACTTGAGCTGTGGTTATGCAACAAGGTGGAGGAATCCACCATGGTGGGAGGGTTTGGGGAGGGGTGGGGAGAATCCAAGTATCTATGAAACTGTGTCACATACTACAATGTAATTAATGAATTAAAAATAATAATAAAAAAAGAATGTATATGTCTTATACAAGGTGAGCATTTCCACAGTTCCCACTAATCTTTTACAGATCAGTGTCCAGGCTTTCTGTACAACCCATGGGTATTATTGGAAATCTAAGGAGGTTTATCCATTTTTCTGGAATTCAGAACCTTGTCAACTTAGGCCCAAGTGTGTATATTCTCTAAGTTGGCCCAGAACTTGGTTCCTTTTTCCAGTTTGCAATAGAGCAATTAGCAGACTGTGAACATTTTCCACCTCTGTTTCTTGCTGAGTGATTCTCTTCTATATGATCCTTGCTCACTTTCTGGAAAGGAGGTTATGCTTTGTTTGAACAGATACTCTCTTCTACCATCATTACTTCTAATTACTTCCATAATTTTATCTTCCAAATTAGTTCTCTTGGATATGACTAGACATTTTCTATTAAATGATGTTTTCAAAAGGATTAAATAAAAACATTGTTATTTTTTTTTAATTTATATTATTTTGCATGATACAGTTTTATAGGTATAGGGATCCCCCCTTCTACCTGTGCCCCCTTTCATCTTCCTCATTCATACTTTTGTTATTCATGCTATTGCTAAATTGATGCCAGTCTCCTTAAGCAGAACTACCTGATTATTTATTCTGTCTCTGGATCCTGGGCCCTCCTAAATTTGTTTGTCAGCTTTCTGGGTTTTAGGTATATGGTACTTGGAGTACCTTCATTAGCAGCAAGGCTGCAAGTAGCAAAAAGGTAACATATTCAAAAATCTCTGGTATATCCAGGAATTAGCAGAATAATTTCTAGTCTGTCTTTGACAGCAGGAAGGAGCTGATTTACCAGATCAGAATGTTCAGTTGTTAATGAATCCTGCAAGTAGAGTGCAGGGTGAAACCAGACAGGAACATGTCCTGGTTTACCGATGGAGGCAACTGTTCAATCCAAGGTCCAGGGTCCTCCACAGCATCTTCACAATAAAACAGTAAAAATTTCAGATTTTTACTAATGTCCTTAGTCAATGTGTGTTAGCACCCCTCTCCCGAAATCCCATTTTATGCTTTAAAAGAATTCACAAGAGGTACTCTATGTTAAAATCATGCAAGAGTTCTCCAGTTTTTAAGTTTTGCATAAGCACGGTATTATGCCATGTCACCTGCAGTTCCTTTAGAACTCCCTACCACTTTTTTATATTAGCCCATATCCTCTCACTGGGCACTCAGTATTTTTAGAACAGTAAGAAGAGATTGCAGGCACTCCTGGAAGAAAACATGATTTACTGATAAGCAAGCACATAAATACCTCTATTCAATTTCAAGTTTCTTTGGTCCTGGCTGTCTTTGGATGTATTTTTGGTTTTCCTAAGAGATGAAAAGTTTGGAGTATACAGCAGGATTCAGACTGCAGCAAAAAGCCAGAAGCCTTGGAAGGCACTCTCAATATACAGTCTAACTCAGGAGAGAGGTCCACCCTACTAAAAAAATGCCCAGTTTGGGCTCAAGAGTCATTTAACAAAACCTGAATTAATTGTTATCCTGAAACCAGAGCACATGGCAGCAGAGGTATCAAGCAACAAGAAAACAGAGAGGAGAGCAGAACAGGCAGGGCAGACCCTCTGTATACCTAAAAGCAATTTCAAAGGATGAAGGATTAAGTTCAAGACGGGTGATGGCTGGACGGCCGGTTGATGCTAGTCTACCTTCTATAAAAATCTGTACAACCGGGTATCTGCATCACCAACACTGAGAAAATTCACACTGATGAATGCCAGAATAGAAGACAGTAAGTGCACGGATTACTAAGTCAGTTTTTTTTTCATCATCTCATCTCTCCAGGGCTTTTCTGATCTTTATAAATTCATGCGAATGATAATTACACACATCTGCCTGCTTTAATCCTTGGCTCTTAAGTGTAGACATTTAAGGCAAAACAGAGCTTATGGGGATCTGACTGTTTTTATAGTGTGGCTTGAAGTTTTGAAATCTTGGTGAATGGGGAGCAATTCATTTTAACTTTCTACTTTGCTGTCACCCTGGTTTTACCAATGCCTTCAGCCATTAGATGCTTTTACCCAATAATATTCATAAATCATAATGTTAATACTAAGAGACAAAAAGAAATGGTTTTATCCATGGCCCTAAGATCTGCTCTCCATTAAAACTAGTATCAATCTTCATGTAATCGTGTCGAAGGCCAGACATCCTTTGATCAATGGCGTCTAGGTGCTATCAGAGTAACAGTTCAGAACACACAGATGACAGCAGTGACAAGAGCAATCTTAGAGCCAAGTTTTAAAGTGTATCAGGAAAGTAATGGTAAAGACAAGAGAGAAGAATAGTCAGGTCAACGAAAGCCCGGATCATGCTGTTTGAGTACCTATTTCCTTACAACACATTTTCATTTAGGAAATCAAACCAAAAAGTATAGGAATCAGTTAGCCCAGCAATTAAGGAAGAGTGGCTTCCTGCACTGCCACCTGGCAGGAAGATTTAGACGTTTCCAAATTAGAAGCTTCAATTTGAAGCATTCTAGAAGTCAAAATTACCTGCAAGCCATTAAGGATGAATTGATTTTCTAATACAGCAGCGGTGAGCTAGAAGCTGTTTCTGCTCCTGTGAGATCTTATGTTGTCAAACTCTAGCACTCAAGATTAAGAAACTTAAGACAGATTTAGTCATTGTAAGCTCCTAATTATGCACCTTGTTTCAGTAAGATTAGGTGGTCATCCTGGGACGGTAAGCAAACATTTGGAAGACACCTTACCAGGGGTCTTCAAGTAAGAGGCTTCCTTTCAGATTCTCAGTCATAGTGTTACCTCAGGACATGTTTCATCCAGGGGATTGACGCAGTAATTTGATCTCCATGTGCTTACTTGGTCTTTTTCTAATCAAAGCCTCATCATATGCCCTGCGCTCATGCAGGCAGCTTTCCTCTATGCATTCTTTAATATTCTCTTTGAAGCAGCACTTCTAAACTGTTTGTTTTCAACAGGATGCTAGTAAATGTTCTGCGAGGGAGAAAAAAAATTCACAGAGCTGCTAGGCTTGGAGCTGACTGGCAAAACAAACTAAAGAGATTTCTTAACTGCAGGATTTCTCCTGAGTATTTCGATGTTCATGAAAGAAGATGTGACATTTAGCATCAGTTAAGTGCCTCCTGCCCTGGTTTCTTTCCAGAACCCTGCTTGTTACCTTCCAGCATGAATTCACATTAAACATAGGAAGAGCATCTTTAAAACACCCTAAGACAGACCACTGGGTGGGCTTAGGAAGCCTCAGTGGGTGGAATCCATCTATCAGGGCCAGCTTCACTGTCCCCTGTGGAGAAGCCTGATCCTCACTAGAAACTATTCTGTGGCTGTGGTGCACCCTTACCTCCTTGGCCATGGCACCAACCCCAGGCAAGAGCTGCAATCACCACCTGTACCGCTGAGTTATGGGTGGTTTAGGAAAAGGGAGTACAGCATTTCCACAGTAGACAGGTGTAGAGGGAGGTGCTCCCTCTGTCAACCCGAGCCTGGTCCTTGGCAAGCCAAGTTGCTGAATCTCCATGGTGATGTCACATACCCCCCTCAAGTCCCTAGGTGGCCTTATTTTGAAAATTAACCCGCAGCAGGTGAGTTCATGAGCATAGGGGAGAAGTCAGGCCTGCCTCCTCCACCACATTATTCCCTAAGATCTGTACCCAAAGGACTCACCAGGATTCCCTCTAGAGACAGCAGAAGCACTTGCTTTGGGCAGAACTGCTAAATGATGATAAAATCCTATTGAAACACAAGCCACTAAGAAAACCCTATGCTGCCTGCTAGAACCAGAATCAGGGTCTGCAGGGCCTAACAAGCACCTCCCCTGGCTGAATTCCTGGCTGCACACTATTATCTGTGGGTTCCTTTACTCTCCGCATTCTGGCTTAGTCAGTCAAGTACTTCATCCCCACAGAATCATATCTAACCAACTCTTCTAAAGCTGATTAATCCCCACCAGCTTATTCTTATTTTTTATTTTTCATTATAGGATTTTGTAGACACAAGGATTTCACCTTCCCGTCTATGTCTATCATGCCCCCGACCCCTAACTGTTTTCCCTCATATAGTTACAATAGTCTAGTCCTTCAGCAAGTCACAAGTTGATCATTGTTATTATCTCATGCCATGGAGATAGAAATCCACAGTATAGATATTTTATCCTTGCTCTTCCACTTTTCCCCCCAAATTCTAAAAACTGCCTAGCATTCAGAATTGAACCAATTAAATTCCATACTTTTTGCTTGTCAAAAAACCTAATGTCCTCATGGTCTTTTGTCCTTAACAGCAATCAGTCTAAAAAGGGAAATTTATAGAACTTGTGAGAATCTTTGTGAGAATCTATGACAATATTTATCCAAAAAATGGAAGTAAGAAGCAAGGTTCTTTTGGTGCAAAGAGCCTTTCAATCCATTTTTTATAACTACTTTCCATGAACTGTCTGAAGATGTCTTTTCAATTTTTTTGCAGCAACACATATCCTTTAACTCCTTTCTGCATTTTAAGTGATTCTCACGTTTAATGATTTGTTAATTACAAACAGAATAAAACAAACACATGTGCTTGAGTTTTATGGCTGCATTCTGATATTGCCATTTGAGTGTCCCCTCTCAAGGAATGAAGCGAAGGCTCAAAGCCTACACATGGTTTCCTCTGCTGTTATACTTCCAAGGATGGACTTTTTTCCCCCTAATTATACAAAATTAAAGTTTAGGTAAATTCAGCATCTCTTAAAATGTAAAATATTTTGAATATACAGTCCTCTCTGGGAGAAGCTAGTTTCTTAAATTATCTGAATACGACAAACATGAAGTACCATCTCAAAGCTTCATATTATTATAGTGAGAACTTACTTGGGTGTTAATACAAATTCATATTTGATTATTGCAAATAGCTCTTCAACCATGAAATAGTTTTATTTATTGCTCAAATATTTATTACACTCATGGTTAGTTTTACAAATTTTGAAGGCTAACTCTTTCCTTATCATTTCAAAAGAGTTAACTTTTGAAAATTACAAAGTTTTGAGTGCAAGTTCAAGTGCAGTACTTTGTCTACCTTGAGGAAAAATTGGGAACAGTTTTAAAAAGCAGCCAGACTTCACTTTTTAAACTGAGTTTTAAACCCCCTAAAATCATAACACAGATAGGTAGTAGTCATTTTCTCCTTAAAATACTGACATTCTGTTGTGACCATAGAAATAAGGGCACTTTGAAAATTTGTTGGAAAATAGAATTAAAAGAAAATTGTTGGGCCCGGCAGCGTGGCCTAGTGGCTAAAGTCCTCGCCTTGAAAGCCCCGGGGTCCCATATGGGCGCCGGTTCTAATCCCGGCAGCTCCACTTCCCATCCAGCTCCCTGCTTGTGGCCTGGGAAAGCAGTTGAGGACGGCCCAATGCATTGGGACCCTGCACCCGCGTGGGAGACCCGGAAGAGGTTCCTGGTTCCCGGCATCGGATCGGCGCAGCACTGGCCATGGCAGCTCACTTGGGGAGTGAATCTTCGGACGGATGATCTTCCTCTCTGTCTCTCTTCCTCTCTATATATCTGACTGTAATAAAATAAATAAATCTTTTTTAAAAAAAGAAAATTATTTTGGTGTATAAAGATTCTGAGACCCATGCATGGAAAGATTTTAAAAACAATTATAGGAATGCATATTATGAGTCATTATTCTTGAATTATAAACATGTGCTAGATACTCCTAACTTCATTTTCTATGACCTTTTTGAAATAACTTCAATATCCAAAAGTGCATTTTTTTTCTTTCCTGGGATGTTGCAATACTAAGTCATGATATTGGAAGGGATATCTTTGTGACATACAGCTGCCAAAAGCTCCCCCAAACCAAGCACAGCATTATTACGGCAGACATAAAATAAAGGAAAAAGAGAATTATTTTTTTCTAGATAGCTTGGTCCATGGGATTTCAGCAAATGTATTTGATTTGACCAATCAACAATCAGCCATTTGAAAACTGTATGAAGAAGGGGTAGAAGCTATGATGAAAGGGTAAAGGACTGACTTCACTTTAGCTTAGGATTCTTTTTCTGTAAGCAGAGCCCTGCCTGCACATCTCTAAGAGCCACATCTGAATGGTGCTCCCTTTTGACCTTCACACACCATACCACTCCCTGCTTGCCCAGCAATACAGAATCTCTTTTACCTATTAACAGCACCTTGTAACATTGACAGGGTCCCCAGGGAACGCACTAATCATGATGGACGGCCCACTGATTCCCTATGGAAGCAAATGCTATCAATACCACTGACCTCCATGGGCAATCACTGTGCTGATTAGCAGGAGGAATGGCGGCTCCTCACTAGACAGGGGAGATAATGGAGAAGGACTTCTGAGCTTAAACAGGAGAGTGAGCTGCTGCCATACTCGGGAAAGAATATCTACCTTCTGGAAACACAAACGGAAGAATGGCCATGGTCATGTAGCCCTCTGCAGGATCAGATGATTTCCAACACCTTTTGCGTCGAACACATACATTCTCATGCCTCCCTAAGTCAGCTACCTGTTAGCCGAAGAGGCAAAGTGTGTTGAGGACAGCTTTGGTTGTTTGCTCATCTGTTTCCTCAGTCATAATTGGCACCTCTGTGATGGAGATCACACTCGCTGACCCATGCCCCATCCTCTGTGCAAACAGAAGACGAATATGCTATAATTATTTTAAAGTTTCTTTCAAAGTCATCTAAGGTGTGAGATATAGCGAAGCCTGCAATAAAATACAGATCTCAACTATATATCACAAGATCAAAATTAACTTTGTTTCCCTAATTGGTTCAAAATATGTGACAATGGAGTGAACCATTCACCTAGCAGTTAAGATAGCCATATTCAACATTGTAATAGTATCTGGGTTGGGTTACCAGCTCAGATTACTGACTCCAGTTGGCTAAGCCTCACCGTGGAAAGCAAAAGTGGTGATTACTTACATCGGAGACCTGATTTAAGTTCCTGGCTAGCAGCTTTAACCTAGCCCAGCTCAACTGTGGCAGATATTTCAGGAGTGAACAAGCAAACAGGAGTGCTCACTTGCTTTCTCTCTCTCTCTCTCTCTCTGACCCTTTCAAATGAGTTTGAAGATCAAAAAAGCTGACTGTGAAAACCTAGTAGATGCCCTCAGCATGTTTCCTGCATTGGTTTATAAGCAAAATCTTTTATTGAGAACATTAATGTTTTCCTTATACCTTCTGCTTATCAGAGCACTTGTCTGCAGCATTCTTATTATAAAACATTAAGAATCTAGTTCACATTATGCTGCAACAATAAAGTCCTATAAAAGCTGAAAGGAAATACATCTTCAGTGAGATTCCATCATCCCTTATTAATATCATAATTGAGGGCTATAAATCTGTTTCTTATACAATTCATGCAATAAAATACTTAATGGATTGTGAATGACATGTTATAAAACTAGGCATTAAGTATTGCAATTTATATTTAAATGTGCTTCAGACATAAATAAATGCTCTATAAATAGCAAGCTTTCTCCAGTCAGGAGATGTAACCTTCCATTTACTCCTAGCGGACATGGAAGCAGAGTTGTTAGGGAGTGTGTTTCTGTCACCAAATTGTTATTGTATTTGAAATGAATAGGCTATCTTAACATTCAAAATACTTTACGATTATCGAATTGTTCAAGAGCTCTTCAAACACAGTTAGCTCCAAGTACTGTCTTTGCTAGTAAAGCTCCCTCAGGGTATGTTAGAATGGTCGTACCTGCCATGAAGTAGCTTGTCTGGCATTAATGTTGTGGTCTGGACCGAAAGAAAATGTAATGGTAAGTTGAAACAGTGTAAGAACAGAAGCAGTATCTATTCTAAGACTCATCCTTTCTTCCTTTGTTTCATATCCACCCAGGGTGGCTGTTTCAACTGGCAAAACTGTGATGTTTACCAGTGAGAAAACCAACAAGGGAGACACTTTTTGGCATCAGCTAGGCTACTAGTGCAGTCACTCAACACAGCAGCTTCCAGGGAAGCAGCATGCCTCACAGGGGAAAGGCTAGCTGGGCTAAGTGCCTCTGCATCAGTTCAGTCTCACAATCTTTCCTGCTGGTAGCTGGGATGGCAAACCAAATGGCAGGACTGACAAGTGTCTCTTTATCTCTCTCTCGTGTGAGTGTGTGATATCTAGTTTCTGATAGGAGAAAAATCTGGTAAATCTGAATACATCAGTCAGTTCAAATCGTTATTGGCTCCCGATATGTGTCTCACTATGAGGGAGGAGGAAGGTTTGATTCACAAGTGTTTGCAACCTAAGAAACACCAATCTTTGTTTTTTGCTTTAGTTTCATTTTAACACACCTAGGGACTGAACAGGAATGAAATGTCTAGATAACACCAGATGCATTGGACATGGCTAGAGGGTGGTTAAGGTGAGAGTCTATGTTGATTCTGCTTGGTAATTAATGTGTAATTACTCCAGAAATATTTAAAAGGCAGAGAAGGCAGACGGCCAGGGAAATGGGAAACTCAAAAATCCATCCTAAAGGTAACTAACCCAGATTCATAAGTGATGTTTTAGTCCCATTTGTGTGAGCTCCCTAGTGTGTCACTTCAACAACCCTGTCAGTTCTATCACTCCAACACCTAAATTGAACTAATCACTTTGAAATCTACAGGGCATACTTCCATTTTTTTTTTCAATGAATATGTCCCTTGGGATTGAATTGAAAAAGTTCATCCTGGCAATATTCTGGTTTCCCTCTGCCTCAAAATATGGCTGGGTCATCTGCCATCAAAAGCCAATGGAAGACACTGAAGCCCTCACACTCACCCAGTGGCTGTTTTCCTTTCTGTTTTCACAGATTTTCTCTCGTTTCTCAGTCACTGAGTACCACCACACGCTAGGCATTGTCTGGGTGATCAGAGGGCCTATTCCACTTGAAAACTGCCAAGTTGAGGCATGGAAACAGATCTTGCGAATGACAAAGAGGTAATGAAACACACTGAAGGAAATGTATTGATTTTTCTGAGTCCCCATCCCTAGAGTATGCACTTTGTTCAAGTGGAAATTTTTATCTGTTTTAATTCATTACCACGTCCCAGGCTTCTGGAAGTCTCTCTGGCACACACAATAAATATTAATACTTATTAAGTGGACAGTTGTATTAAATTAGCCTCACATAAATATGATGGTGTTAGAATCCAGGTCTTCTAAATCCAAACCTATGACACCTGATACACTCAGTAAAGTATGGTTGTTACAGTCAGATTACACTAATTTATGGATGTCAGGAGTTGTGTGAGCTATGTTCCAAGACTTGCTTTTATTATCAGTAAAATGAAGCTCATAATACTTCTTGAGAGGGTAAAAGGAGTTGAGAGTTATCACAGAATCCCCTTTACGTACTTAAAAAAAAAAAGACCACAACCCTGTAGCTTTGCCTTTTCTCTTTTTGTAATTACCACTTCTTTCTTCCTCTTTCTCCCTTTTCTCTCTTGGTTTTTCTTTATAGAATTCCTCTACTTCTATCAAAGGCACTCCACCAGGACCAGTATTGTGGTGTAGTGGGTCAAGCAGCCACTTCTGACATGGACATCCCACTTTTGATTGAGCTCCTTACTAATGATCTGGGAAAAGCAGAGATGGCCAAGGGTTTGGACCCCAGCTACCCATGTGGGAGACCTGGATAAAGTTCCCCGTTTGGCTTGGCCCTGCCCATTGTAGTCATCTGGGAAGTGAACCAGTGGATGAAAAGTTTGTTTTTCCTTTCATCTCTGTAACTGACATTGAACGTAAACACAGTCTTACAAATAAAAATAAATAACAAACAAGAGGCTATTTGAAAACTGTGTTAGAAGATAAAAAGGTTGCTTCCAGTCCTCTGTGGCTGTCCCTTTGGATATATCCCAAACAGTCTAAGAGATTCACAGCCTGTGTCCTAGTGCTATGTGAGAATGAACCCTTGTCTCTGGAGTCATTCTTGGCAGGGCTTTGTAATATATCAAGTCGCTATTTCATTGCAGAGCTCAAATGGATTTTCTAAGAACAACAAAATAATTGGGATTGCAACCACTTCCCCTCTAACATCTAATATCTTTTCATTGTTTCCAGAGTGATTTCCCTTACTTAGCCCGAGTTGTTCAGCCCTTTGGGGAGGGGTGGGACTGAGCCAGATTCTCTGTTTTATTCATGTCTGTATTTCCATAGCCCTTCGAGTCTGTCACTCTCAGAAGATAGAGTTGATACTGCTGCAGGTGTTCTCAGGCCTGTCATCATTAGTGGTCTCTCCTTTGCTCTATTGACTTATGTTTTCCACAATGACCTTCATTATTTCCTATGCTTTTCTTTCAGCAGTAAGGGTTTATGCTTCCAAGCTTGGCCATCTGACCTTCAGAACTGTTGCCCTCTGATGGGCCAATCAAACGTTTGAGGGCAGTTTTGTCAATACTCTGGGCTGATCAATGTTCTTTCTTTTTATCATCATTTTCTATTTGATGGCTTCATCTCTAAATGTTCAATGTTGCATTTAAAAAATACTTCCCTGTACTATAAACTTCATAAACTCTAGTTGCTTCCTTTCTTCTAACCTGTATCTTAAGAGGTTCTGTATGAGCAAAATATGGTAGTTAATTACCCCCGGCAATCTGCTGGAGGCTTTTTTTTATAAGGCAGCTTGGAAAATTCCCATTGTACATATGTATGTTACTCTCACTCCATTATATTGGAGCTCCAGGAAGGAAATTCTGTGATAACATATTGCCAGGTGAATTTCATCATTTACAATAATGATTTCATTTTCAACTTTGACACGATTTCCTATTATTACAAGAGGGGAATAAGTATTGATTTTGAATTATTTATTTTGAATTAAGTTGGAATCTATGACAAAATTATAAATTATGCCTTTATACTTCAGTGTTTTTCCAAATTTTCTCCCCATTTCAACCTTTACAAAAATTTCTGTCAACATCCTTGCCTCTTCAAAATTCATTCATTCTGACACTTGAACATTCCACTATTATCTCCATCCAACCCTGATCCCAAAGTGAATCCAACTGATACACTACTTTCATGACACCCTCTTATCTAAGTTAATCATATTGTTATATTTGCTTTCTTTATGAGTCATTAAAATGACTTAAAACTAACCCTCAATTTGAGGTTAATAGCCATTTAATACTTAGTAAGGCAACTCCTCACAGGTGACTTAATGACGCTTTAGGAAGACTGTAATTCCTTGCCTTGAAATATCACCTAAATGGGTAGAATTTGAAGATCCATGCAGAAAGCAAAGGAATTATATATGAACTCCAAGAGGGCTCATATCACCTTCTACTCACCCTCTTTAAAACTGCTGGTTGCTCTGAGCTTGATTGTGACTCTCTCTCCTTACTGTGGCCTGCCATGAGATAACTATACTGCATGAAATGGTTCTGGTGGAACTGAATGGGTTTTTAAGGCATGATGAGTTATCAGCTGAATTTCTTAATGCAAAAGGGCAAAACTTCAGTCACTCAGACATTGATAAGTGGGGCCTTTTTTTCCTTTTTTTTTTAAAGTCAATTAAATAAAAAGTTTGGATGCTCCATACAGTTTGAAAAGTTAAAGTTTTTTTCCACAATTCATTGGGCAATGGCACTTAAGAAAATGGGATGATGCAAAGCGGCTTTTGTCAAATTGTAAGTGGGTAAAAAAGAAGAAAAATGCTGACAGGTCAGTCAGTTATCCCAAAGCTGGAGGCAGATGGAGCGCTGCTTTTGCCCACACTTGATGAGGGCATGGAGATGAATGGGAGTAGAGATCATAGAGTCCATCCCTACCCTTCAGCCCATGGTAAAGACAGAGTCACAGTATGTGAGGAGGTACCTGTCTCTAAGCATGTGTAAAGCTGCAAACCTTGTTTGATACGAACAAGGTTAATGCGCTACTCAAGATTAATTGTGATTTCATCAAGAAATTGAGGATGAGGGAATCTGAAAATGCAAGGAGAAGACAAAGCTTTGTTAGATATTTATCACAAGGAGGTGATGGATGAAACCTTTCAGAAACCAGTAATAGGATTTTAAAAATTCACACAAGCAGCATTAAGCGTATCTGTAGTATTTGCCTTAGACAAACTGGCCCTGGAAGATGGTGAGCAAATGTGGATGTGACAGAAGCTGCTAAAGTGGTTGATTTCAGTGCCAGCATCCTACATTAGCTCTGGTTTGAGTTCTACCTGCTCCACTTCTGATCCAATGCCTTGCTTATGGCCTGGGACAAGCAGCAAAAGATGGATCAAGCACCTGGGCTCCTGTCAGCCACATGGGAGACCCTAATAATGCTTCTTGCTCCTGGTTTCAATATGGCTCAGCCCTGGCCATTGCAATGACATTGGAGGTGAGCCAGCAGATGGAAGACCTCCATTTCTCACTTTTACTTTGAGATACTTAATATCTTAAAAACACACTAAAACGAAAACAAACTGTCTGGCTAGTGAGACTTCATGCTTCCTATATTTTCCAAAATTTCCATAATTGATTTATATTAAAATTTATTAAAAATTTATTTGATAGACTTTCAAATATAATAATTGCTTAATAAGCTTTTAAGGCTGATTTGCTAGAAATCCTATACTCAGCAATTCCTTACAATATGAATTCTTTAGTAGTCATCTATACTGAGAGATAACTCCTTTCCAAATTCATAGCCAAGGAAATCTAACAGCTCATGTACAGTTCCTTTGCAATACCTTTAGGATCAATAGTCTTGTTACACAGAGATCATGAAATAGATTCACTGAAAGGAAATTAAATTCATAAACATTTTTCCCTGTTACATGAAATTAGGAAGACAGAATTGAAAGAAATTTCTAAAACTTGCTGAGCAATGAAAAATTACATTCAGGGGATTAGAATGTGCCTAAGAACCAGAAAAACCTGCAGTGACAAATTCTCTATTAATCAACTTTTTTTTTTACTACAATAAAACACATGAGACAAACTACACAAGAATGAAACAGCGGTTTATGGAGTAACAGTTTTGGGAGTTTCCAAGTTGAATGGCACCTGGTAGGCTTTGCCTCTGGTGAGACACCTATGGCCCACGGCAAGGCACAGAGGCAGGGTCACATGGCAAGCCAGGAAGTGAAACGTGTGCGGAGGCCCAAACTCTGGATTCCCAAGCAATCCTCTGATGAAACTGAAGAGGTCCCATGAGAGCTACCTCCTAGTGATCCAAAGTCTCCAAGAAGCCCCACCTCCTGGAGTTCCCCCATTTCCCAAGTTAGCACCACCCTGAGGAGCAAGCATTTCATAATAGGCCCTTAGGAGACTTTCCACATGGGAACAAAAGCTAATCTCCAAGTCATGGAGATTTCCCTAACAACTAAACAGCTCAACAATAGAAAGAATATAAAGAGAAAAGTATATTCAGTTATGTTCAGAGCTCTAAGCATACACATATATACCTAGAAATGAAAGTGATCTGAAAATGCCTTTCCCCAAATATTACAGGTTGAAGTAATTTCTTCCAAAGAGGAAAGTGAAATGCAAATGGACAAGAGAGAGCAGCTTTCAATGTTTACCTTACATAGGATTGTTTAAACCCAATTTCTTTTTTTCTTTATTTATTAAATTCGTATTTTTTTGAATTAATTATTTTGCATTATGTGACAGTTTCATAGGCTCTGGGAATCCCCCCACCCCTCCCCACGCCCCTCCCCCCTGGTGGATTCCTCCACCTTGATGCAGTATTACAGTTCAAATTCAATCAAGATTCTTTCCTTGCAAATGTATACCAAGCATAGAGTCCAGCTACTTATTGTCCAGATGGGTTGAACAGTTTCTTGGGGAGACCATTTCTGGTCCGAAGTTGGAGCTGGTAGAATATCATCACAGTCAATTAAGAGTCCCAATATAACATCAACAGCAATTTGCAATATTATGGAATTGACATGGTTTTGAGTAACCAGTATGTTAAAAAAAAAAAAAGCAAGTACTAACCACAACCTATGATTAGCTCATTGACATTTCAATTTTAGTTTATATACAGGACCGGCTGCTATATACCTTAAAATGGTTATAGGGTACCATTCAGCTGTCTCGTGTCTATTTCATTTTAGTATTTAGCCATTTGTTGTGTTGAAGTATAATTTTGCTGATCTTGGCAGATTTTAGGATAATCTAGACTGGCTTGTAACTCTAACAAGACATTTGTCGACATTTAAGGTGCAGAACATTTTTTTTTGGGGGGGTGTGCGGGAAAATCCTCAACACCATGGTGAGGAGTAACTAATTTTTGTGTCCCACCCAGCAAGGCATGAGCCAATCCACGCCAGCTCTTTCCTGTCAGATTTCAAGCTCTACTTTCTGTTGTTTGTCTATTTATTTTAGGTTTTTTTAGTTTGTATGATTGTTCGTTTGCTGTGAGGGGTTTTCGAAGTGATCCCGATGGTCATTGCAAGGGAGGGCGGGGGTCCAGAGGTGGAGCCAGGCTCGGACCAGAGAAAGCCAAAGAACCCAATTTCTTTTAAAGTGATGCATTACATATACCCATGTTATTCAATTTTTGGACCAAAGTTGGTATAAGGATTTTCATGAATACCATCATTCACAGTAACTCTAATCCATTCATGTTGCTAATGGTGTTTTATATATCTCAGTAAGTTTTGCATACTAAAGTACAGGTTTGTCCAATTCTAAAAAGAAAAATCAAAGTAAGAATTAATTTACTTCTATAACTGGAATGAGTTCACAGTTGTATCTTTTTAAACTTTTGTTTGTGAGAATAGGAAAATTATTATGACTCTTAACTTCCATTGCAAAATAAGTATCTGAATAAAGCAAAAAGTGGACAAAAGTAGGCATAATTTATGATGCGAAACTGTTACCTTCTGGGCAATGTGACAATTCAAGCATATGACTGTGAAGTTAGGGATACACACCAATGCTCCTGCTGAGCCTATTTCAACCAGCACAAAGTTATTATCTGATCAGATTTTTCTATTTCTTAATTCGATGGCTCAAACTACTAATTATATACATGCATGGAACTTCATACAATGCCAATGTTTAAAGAAGACAGCTTTAAAATATATCAAATAATTTTAAGCCAAACAGCACTATCTTATGTGTTTATTTCAAAATAATTATATTTTCAATAAAGTTTAGAGGGAAGAAATCCTATCAAGACCATTCAGCAACCAATAAATCTGTAGCCTAGAAATAATGATGTAAAGGTACTAATTATGACCAAGGCTCAGATTATAACAAAGATATTCAATTTAAGTAACTGTTTAGGGCTAACAACACATCAAACAAATTCTAAACAGTATACTTAAATATTAGAGAGGTCTTGAATATAACAAGTTACTAACACAAAACAGTCAAAATCAAATATTTTGCACCGTTAAATCAAGTTAAGAAAACTTGCTAAGTTATACTAAAAATATATTTTGGAAAATTTTTGTTCTGAAAATAATGGACTACACTGATAGCTAACTGGACAAGTTTCTTTTCTTGCAATAAGACCTTATAATGAACAGAAACTATTGATAATATTGTCATGTCTATGGTTAAATTGATTTTTCTAGAGGAATTTGTTTTTGTATATTTGAATATAATGGCTATTTATTCAAGTCATAAAAAAGCAAATATGGGTTGATTTCGCATTCAGTAAATGGTTTCATTATATTTTAAATTCATAGGTTAACACAAATGTTGCCTACATTTTTTTTTCAAAATGGGAATGATTATTTTGTTAGCATTATATATAACAGAATAAGTCTAGAGTGAGGGCGATTTTGAAATAAAAGGAATGGGGCCTGGCGGCGTGGCCTAGCGGCTGAAGTTCTCGTCCTGAATGTGCTGGGATCTCATATGGGGACCGGTTCTAATACCGGCAGCTCCACTTCCCATGTAGTTCCCTGCTTGTGGCCTGGGAAAGCAGTTGAGGACGGCCCAAAGCTTTGGGACCCTGCATCCGCGTGGGAGACCCGGAAGAGCTCCTGACTCCTGGCTTCGGATTGGCACAACACTGGCCGTTGTGCTCACTTGGGGAGTGAAACATCGGATGGAAGAATTTCCTCTCTCTCTCTCTCTCTCTCTCTCCTCATTTCTGTGTATCTGACTTTGTAATAAAAATTAAAAAAGAAATAAAAGGAATGTAAGAGTCCAGCAACACTGCATGCATCAGAATTTTTTGCTTCAAAATATTTCAATGTATTTCAAGGCTTTCCTAGTTAAATTTTCTTGAATTTCAGATGGAAAATTAATTAACCATCTTGAGGAGAAATGCTGTTACTGCTACAGACTTTTCAGATCCTGGGCTTGTCTGTTCTCCAGGATGACATTCTCAGCAGTATCTGATATGGCTGGAAAGCATCTTACTGATGCATTCTTCAGTCATAGCCACTGCCTGCTTATCATTTATGGATGATCTGTTAAGTACTGAAGATACAGGAGCAAACTAGGCACATCAAAACTGAATTTCTGGGCATTTACAGCATTGTGGAAGAGACAGATAAAATAAAAATGATACTGTATGTTAGCGGGCAATAAGTACTAGAGAGAAAATACAGCATTTTGCTTTGTTTTCCAGGTATTACACTGGCCATGGACAGTGTAGCACTTTTCAGCCATGTGTTTTGTGTGGTTGTTGGATAATGTGAAGGTTCTATTCTGATCCTTTTATTTGGGTTGATCTGAGTTGTCATTTCTTGGATTCTCCAGTTTACTTCTGTATCTTCTAGGATATAATCAGAAGCTTATCGTTATCTAGATTTACCAAAGCTTGGTAGGAGAGTAAGGAGCGGCTTTGAAATCTCCTTTTTATATAAATTGACAGCTACTAATTCCCTCATCTCACACAACGGCACTCATCTTTTTTCTATATCCTCAAGAAGGGCTCTGTAATGCTCAGGAATATCAAGATACTGTTGGCCTCAAATGTCTTGCTGAGCTTGCCAATAAATTTCTGGCTGAAGTAAAATTATTCAATGCCATAACCCCATCAATTAGGCATTGTGTTTTACCTGTTAGCTGGGTTACCCACTGTGACACAGAAAATCGGCAGGCATACATCTGCAATTACTTAGTCCTAACACACAGAAACTTCTCTGTATTTAGAGAATGGATGTGACTTCCCCAAACATGTTCTTTATGGGGGGGTCTTCTAAAGACAGACATCAGAGCAAAAGAGAAGCAAAGTAGTTTGTGCTTAAAAATGAGCAACAAACAAGTCTGAAGCAACAATAGGTGCAATGCATTATTAAAATCTGAGTTCAGTGATAAAGGGACTACTGAAAACCTATGAATTCATTCATTTCAGATGTTGGGAAAAATCATCTTTCATTCTCTGACTTCTAAGGGTCAAAGAAGAATTCTGTAAACACAACGCATTTTCTTTTGTAAGCTCGCAGAGGGATACTGACACCTGAGCAGACAACTGAGAGGACCAAGTACAATGAAGGGAGATAAACAGAACAGGACTTCCAGAACAGACACTTAAATGAATTGGCATGGAGTCTAAGGAGGGAGACCAGCAGCCAGCAATGAAAGACATTCTGAAGTAACCCGTCTGAGCTGTATTATGCAGATGGATGGAAGAGAAAGCCAAATGTACCTAGAACAAAAACCATGTGGTAGATAACTAGAGCTACCAGTGGTTCACCACTGATCAAAAATAAATCTGATATGGACAATTGTGAGGAATAAGTTTGGGAAGATCCAGGAGTTACAGCAGTCTGGCCTTCAGCCCATGGCTGTCTCAGGCACGGATGCCCTTTCAGGACAATGACTCAGATCTGTGGATAGTGGCGAGCATGGACACAGATGCTCTGGGTTTAATCCTGTAATATCATAGTAACAATCCAGACTTGGTTGCAGAAGTTGGGATAATTAAGCAGGGACATTGGATTGATAGGGTAGGGGAAAAAAGGTTCAAATGTAACTTCCAACCTCTTTCTCTTACGGTATGTGCAGAACTTGAATCGCTGAGGTGAAGGAGTTTGTTTTCAGAGACATCTCTGTGCCATGTAGGTGCAGAGAACCAAACTGCAGGCAGTGTTAAGCCTCTCCGTTTGAATTTTCCAGCATACCTTACTTTACTTATGCTTTATTAGCTTTACTAGATGTTAATGATTTTGATACAATTACTTACGATAAAAGCCAACAAACGCAAGGGATTACTCTACTCTGCATTAGAGATGATTCTGTAAAGACTATTAGAAATGAACTTTATTCTTACTGTATGGAGCAGAGGGAAAATGAAACAACCAGTTAGCTGAGCTGATACAGAAACAAACAGCAAGAATAATAATCTGTAATTGTCAGGAAGGAAAGAGGATATATCACATGTTAATTTACTTTATTCTCATTAAAATGTATTAGGCCTTTGTTACACAGTTGGCATATTATTTCATATTTACAGATGAGCAGAACAAATTTCATATGCTTAAACAAATGGTCTTGGATGATTTAAGTCAGTAGTAGAATCAGGATTTTTTTTCAAGGAAGTAAAAGGCCTCATTTACATCTCATATCACATTTTAATGTCTTTTCATTTAATCTCCTATGATAGGTATCACTTATTTCTATATGAATTTTATTTTTGATGATGTTTACATAGCTGATTAGGGTGGGAAGGGTTCAGGATTAGGGAAAAGTCAGGTCTGGGATCATTGTTTCTAAATTTTCCTTTTCTTCTTCCTGTTCTGGGGGAAAGGGGAAAGATAGGGTGAGAGCTGGCACCTAGCATCCCAACAGCCTTAGTACCTGGACTTGGGGAATGGCCACCTGATGTCTCCCTAGGGCTCCTAATGTGGAGCATGCTCTGAGGCGTCTGCTCAAGTGGCTTTTATAACTCTGAAATGCTGCTTATCTCACTGATCCAAGGATGAGGAAATCCTTCCAAGGTCATTGCCTGACATATTCCAACTTGGAATCTCCATTCGCTCAGATATTTACTGTCAATACTTGGTTGGAGTAGTTGACCAATTTGTTCTGTCCTCTTTCCTCTGTTATGGTACCAGATGTCCTCTGCAGGCCCCAGTGAACTGCCATATCCTCCATGTGCTTCTAGGTCTCCATCCACTGCTCCATCTAAGGCACTGAGGAGACCCAGTTCTGACTCATGCACTCCATGGTCAGACCACAGATCCTGTGATTCTCCCCAAGGTTGGAGTTCTGAGTCCAGACATTCAGTTGCGGAAATCCCCAAAGAAACCTCATCTGAGGTGATTCCAGACCTGACTTGTGTGTGTTTGCCAGTACAGGATCTGCTTCACTCACATCAGCCTATGCACACACAGATGGTGGCAACTGCTGGGTTGATTCTGCTCCAGCCCCTATCTCTTAAGTAAACCAATGGGTACTGCAACCCAGCCCAACAATGCCCACCACGAACTTGGCCCTTAGGTACACCAGTGGGAACTTCAGCCCAGTCATAGTGACCCCCAATCACACCACCAGACCTGCCCCAAGCCCTAGTTCCTGTGTTTGCCAGTATGTACAGCAGACTGGTCCAGTCTGCTCTATATCACATTAAGCTCTCATACACAAAGGGCATTGAAGCCTAGTTAAACCCAACCAGCCCACACTCATACTGGTGGGTGTCACTGCCTGTCTAGCCAGTCCTTCCATAACCCTGTTTCTCACGCTCATCATTGGGAATTGCAGCCCATTAGAGAGGTGCCAAATTTCACTACCAGGCTTCCTCCTAAGTCTGGAATCTTGCACTCTCCAGGTGGTACTTGGTTTTGCAGTCTAGCTTGACAGGATTTGCCTCCAAACACTTGCCAGTTGATGCTTCAGCAAAGCCAGACCAGTCTGTACTGACTCTTGCTCATTCATGCACTAGTGGATGTAGTTGGTCAGTCCAGTCTGGTTCTCCCCATAACCCAGCTCACATGCAAATCAACAGGTATGTGGTCCTGCCCAGCCTGGTCTGCCCCTGGTCGCAGCTCTCATACTCACCAGTGTGAATAGTGGCCCAGGAGCAAAGTCCCCCTCCATTCTCCCATTGGGCTTATGCCTCACCACCTACCCAGGTTCTCACATGGGATGGCGAGTGCGGCAGCTTAGTCTGGCATGGCTTGCGTTGCTCTGGCATTCGTCAGTGGGTATTGTAGCCTTGCCTGGCCCAGTGTGCCACTCGATTCATGCTGGTGGGCAATACTGACCTGCCCAGCCAAGCCCAGCCAGCTCCCAGTCCCAGCCCTAATGTAAACTGGTTGGTGTTGTGACCTGGCTCATCCTGCACCCTGTCCTGGTTTTCAGATCTGCCAGAGATTGTTACGAACTGGCCCAGCCTGGCCCACCCCCAGATCTTAACCACACGCATGCTGGTGGGTATCATAACCTGACTTGGTCTAAGCTGTTCCCAGACTTGGTTCTTGCACTCACTTGCAGGTATTGTGTCCTGACAAAGGAGTTCCCCAAGCTCCTGTATTGGGTCTCCTTCCAGTGGCAGATCTCACACAACCAGTGGGTCCTTGGCCCAGACTGACTTAGTCCACCTCCTGTCCTAGCAGGAACAATGGCCCTGCCCAGCCAGCCCACACCCATCCCGGTCCTTACTGTTGGGTATTACAGCCCACCACACCTGCTCCATGCCCCAACACAGCTCTTGAATGGCTCAGGGGAGCCAAAACCTAGCCCAGCCCATCCTACACCCATCATGGCTCTCATGAGCATCAGTGCATGCTGGCATCAAATCCAGCCTGGCACACTGCAGACCCTATGCACACCCATGCCAACAAACATTGCAGTCATGTCCAGTCCAGACTGCCACCCCCATGCTCTTGCACTCACCAGTGGGAACCACCAGTCAGGACATCCCCTAGCTCCCCAACCAGGCTGATTCACAGCCAGAGATCTTGCTCATGCCAGTGGCTGATATGAATCAACTTGGCATAGTCCATCCCATCTTGACCTTTGGCATTGGATGCTGCAGCCTGGCCTGACCTAGCCTACCCCAGTCCCAGTTCTTACTGGCAGATGCTGAAGCCTAGCCCTGCCCAGTCTACAACCCATTCCTGGCTCTTGCAAACTAGTAGGTATGATAGCTTAGCCTGACGTAACCCTCACTTTAGCTTGGCTCCTGCACATGCCAGTGGGTTAAGGTTGATCTGTCCCACCTGGTCTATCCCTTTCCAGAACCAACCCACACCACTGCTAATGGGTGAAGCTACCTTGCCAGCCTGACCAACACTCAGCTCCTGAGGGGGTGAATGGTAGTGGGCTACCCTCCCATTGGGGTACAGAATGAAGGCAGGCCACCTCTCACGCAGGCACAGAGCCACTTTTTAATGATTTGCAGGTAGATTTACAGAAGGGATGAGGGGAACAGACAAAGTCTTACATTTGCTGGTTCCTTTTTCAAATGGCCACAATAGCCAGAGCTTGCCTGGTCTGAAGCTAGGAGTCTCTCTGATTCTTCCACATGTGCTCAGTGGCCCAAATATGTGATCTACCTTCTGCTGCTTTGCTAGGCACATTAGCAGTGATCTGGTCATAAGCATGGCAGTGGGGAACCAGTGCCCACATGGAATGCCAGCACTTCAGGGAGCGACTTAACTCACTACACCACAGTGCTGCCCCATTCCTGTTATGTACCTAACATTCATGACAGTTGAGGAGGATGGGAAACAAAGAGGGAACAAGCAAGAGCGCACACACTCCCAACCATGGGTTTATTGTCCAAATGCCTGCAAGGAGGCCAAAACTAGGAGCCGGCAGTAGAATCCAGGTCTCCAAGGTAAGGAGCAGGAATCCAATCCCTTGAGCCTCGCTGCTACCTCCTACTGTCTGCATTAGCAGGAAGATGGAGTCAGGATCTGGAGCTGGAGCCAGAATGCAAACCCAGGCATTTTGACAAGGGATGCAGCCTTCTAACCTGCTACACCATCTGCCTGCTATAGTGTTGCTGCTTTCATTTTCAAAATGTATGTTTACTCAACAGTATTCATAAGTGGCTGTACCATTTTGAAGTTTTATGAATGACTGACATTTCTTCTTGCTCTTCATCCTCACTAGTTTTTTTTATTATTATTATTATTATTATTATTATTATACAGTGTAACTCTTCAAAGCAGTGTTTCAGGAAAATATTTTATCAAATTTGTGGTTTTTAAAACCATTATAAAACAAAGTTCAGTTTCTTGCAAAAAAAAGTATACTTGTATGCTCTAGAATGTTGCTTGTTTGTGTTACACATCCCAAAAATTTTTGCCTGCACAAAAACTTATATGCAGATGTGTACAGATTTATTAACAGTTGTCAAGACTTGGAAAGTAACCATGATGTCTTTCAGTAGAAAAATGGGCAAGTCGGGGCCCGGCAGCGTGGCCTAGCGGCTAAAGTCCTCACCTTGAACGTGCCGGGATCCCATATGGGCGCCGGTTCTAATCCCGGCAGCTCCACTTCCCATCCAGCTCCCTGCTTGTGGCCTGGGAAAGCAGTTGAGGACGGCCCAATGCCTTGGGACACTGCACCCGCGTGGGAGACCCGGAGGAGGTTCCAGGTTCCCAGCTTCGGACCGGCACAGCACTGGCCGTTGCGGCTCACTTGGGGAGTGAAACATCGGATGGAGGATCTTCCTCTCTGTCTCTCCTCCTCTCTGTATATCTGGCTGTAATAAAATGAATAAATCAAAAAAAAAAAAAAAGAAAAATGGGCAAGTCAACTGTGGCACATACATCATACATAGAATGAAGTATTATTTGGCACTAAAAAGAAGTGAGTTACCAAGTCATCAAAAGGCATGGAATCAATGTAAGGCAAAGAAGCTGGTTTGCAAAGAGCCCCATCATCTATCACCCCCAATGTATGACATTCTGCAAAAGGCAAATGAAAAGATCAGGGGTTATACACTAGAAAGGATGAGGCACAGCACAGATGGTTTTAGGACTGTGGAAATTCTACGTATCATAATGGTGGATGCACAGCATCATTAAACATCTGCCCAAACCCATAAAGTGTGCAACAGCAAGAGTGAACCCTACAGTGAACTGCAGGTTGGTAGATGATGAGTGCAGGTTCATCAACTGCAACAGGAACAGCCCTCTGTTGGGAGATGCCTATAATGGAGGAGAGATTGCCTGTGTAGGGGTTGAGGGTATATGAGAATCTTTGCACCTGCCTCAGTTTTTCCATGATCCTGAAATTGCTCTAAAAAGTAATTGAAAAAAAAAAACTATCATAAACATGCATATGTCAACCCAAGTCTAACACATTAGTGAAATGCAACATATTAGTCCTGGTTTCCAGGTTAAATTACTTTGTGGCAAAGCTCCAAATATGCCTGCTCTCATATTGGCTTATAAAGCAAACCGATTGCAAGGTGTTATGTTAACAACAACAAAAAAAAGTTATGCTCAGCTAATTATCCATGTGGATGGCAATTTTCACTGTGTTATGTAACCAACATGCATAAATAAAAATTCTACTGTTGAATCATATTTTCAGTTATCAAAGTAGCTTCAACCAGACCATTCAAACGCGTTTTACAAATTGAGGAAACATTCTGCTAAAGTGTGTTTTTCATCTGTCTATTATATAGTGCTGTTTCATGTAAAACTTCACTTGGTAAGAATAAATCTTGCTTCAAACAACAAGTTAAAAAAGTGCTGTCATTCGTGTGTGTGTGTGTGTGTGTATATATATATATATTTGAAACTATTTGTATTTGGTTAATCAACATGGTCTCAATTTTTTTTTAAGATTTATCATCTGCTCCAGCGGAGCTGGGAATGTGTCCAATGATATGCCACACAATTTTGTCAACCCCTGAGACCATCTAATGCCCGAGCATGACTGAATTGACTGATTTTTTTTCCTTTTCTGTGAATAAATTTATGTTTTGGACTTGCTAATATCAACATAAATTATATAAAAGCTGAAGCTTTTAATTCTAACTGATTGGATTCCTATGATTCATCTCTCTATATAGACCTAAGTTTAATAACTTCTATTTTTTGTAACACATAACACTTGGGAAGATTTAAGAGTCCAATAGTTGCTGACACAGTTTACCTGGCAGATGACCAAAGAAACATATTGCTAGGTGAGAACAGATTTTCTTCCTTGGCATTTGAGACTCCCTCTCACAGGGACTCTTTTTTTTTTTTAAATCCAACTAGACACTGACTAGATGAGCTATTATTCAGCACTAAAATGAAGTGTTGTCCTTTATTGTCTCAGAAACTGATCAAGAGCATAAACAAAGAACAACAGCTCTCTACCTTTTATGGTAGAGAATTTTCCATGAAGCTGGCTGGTACAGCAAGAAATCTGCTCATGTAAAGATACTGTATTATTTGGTGATGATGAAAGATTCTGATGTTGACCTTCCTGACATACGATCTGAAAAAGATTATGATTTGAATTGCCTGCAAAACATTGGGAGTCACGTAACACCTTTTGTGCCACATGTTTTATGATCCCAAATACTAGCTTTCAGAAGCAGCAAGTATCCTTTACTAACTCTGCAATAGTAAACAAAAGAAACAAACTTAAAAAAAAAACAACCAAAACACAGAAACAACCAGGGTCTAGTATAGGATAAGTGAGTATTGGATAAGGATTTGTTCACGACTTATTCAAACCTATTCAGCTCACATGAGAATCTTCCTAAGCTAGAAGCGTTAAGTGAAATCTGAAGTTATCCAATCTTCGACAGTTTGGTAGTGATACAAGCTAGTTACAACTCATTAAAAAAAACAATGTTCTTCATTTTCCAGTAAGTCTACTGTGACCTTTCTAGGTAACACTCAAGACACTTCCAAGTCACAGCCCATTGGTCTTTTCTAGGACTCAAACTGTACTTCCTTGCTCAATTCTCTTCATACCACTCTGGTAATAGGATTGTTACTTCCTCTTGAACAACGGGAAGGAGGAACAAATGGAGTTTGTGTCAGGATCATCTCTCTTCAACACTTAGCCTTCTTCACTAAAAGCAAAGATTTTAGTCTGGGATGAGACTGCACTGACAAAAAATCTAACAAAAAGTGAGAAAGCCTGAAATTTTCAGAGGAAAGAAAAATGAACTGTTCTGATGATACGAGCAAAATAGTTATCCATGGACTACTGTTAACATTGTAGGTTTTCAGAGATCTCTGGGGAGGTGCACCTCTGGAGCTTTGTACCCTCTTCCTTCAAAAGGATGGTACCACAAAATACCATGGGAAACTGGGATACCTCCTACCTCCCTTGTGATCCTAGGAAATGGGATTCTAAGAGGCCAAGCATGCACAAAGGAGATGCAACAGATGCTCTCTGGAATAGTTGAGAGAGCTACAGAGAGCTGGGGTCCAACTGGGGGTGGCAGGGCTCTGCCAATAATTCAGAAAAGGTTGAAGCTGAGAAGAGCTTCGGAGGTGCTTCTCATAGAGGCTTGGGGGTTGGCTTTTACATACAGAAAGGACACTACAAAGTTTAAGGAGTTTAGGCTTCCAAAAAATTGACCAATCACATGCCCAACCAAAGGACTTCCAGTCTAATGGGGATAAAAGGACTGTAAGCCCGATCGGTGAGCTGAGTTTTTATTGCCAACCTGGAATTCTCAAATCCAAACAATTTAGACCTGCAAATGAGACAACTGGCATTGAGATAACCAACAAATAGCACTTTTGCCTCAAATTTCCTTCCTGTATCTATTATTCCCCTCAATCCAATATCAATAAATAAAACCAGAGAATCATGAAAGTTAGTAAATTGGCTTGAACAGTGTTCTAAACATGTCATATACCAGTCTTCGCTTGTTTTTTATTTATACTGCATTTGTAGTTCTTCCCTTTTGTGTCTCATGACTCCCTTCTAGAGCAGCTACCATATGTCTAATATGCTGAAAGAGCACTGGAAGGAAACATAAAACAAGAGAGAGATTTTTTTTTAAGTGTATAGGACAGTTTTCCTGCAACAATCCCAATTCCATGCTGCATTTCGAATTTGTAGGCTATTACAGGCACTCCATCTCCATACATAATGGCTGGGAACAGTTTGTTCCTGAACATCTTGCTCCCAGAGAGGAATCAATCTGCTTCCTCCTTTTTCATTCTTCCTCTCCTTCATCAGAAGTGGGCACTGTAAACATGCAGTCACTAGCTGCACATTTTCCCAGTCCTGGGAATAAATACTATTAAGAACATCCAAGAGATTATCTCATGTCAGCCTGAATTTTTAAAAATAGACAAAGCTCATATCTACAGCCTAAAATTTAGTATGTATTCAACACAAACCTAATGAATTAATAAATACACATTACCTAGTCCATGAGGCCTTCCAATTTCCTCTGGCATAATTAGTCCCTCCCTTCTCTGTGCTTTACCTTGCTGTTAGTAACATTCTTGTGTACTGGATTAGTGGAAATCTGTGTCTTCTGTGACTCTTTCTCTTAGTGATGAAATCAGGCTCCATTGAGTTCATATCGCACACTTTGTCCTGTTGCAGGACATAGTCAATATTGGTGTTTTACAAATGATCTGCTATGTCAGGACCAATCAGAATCCTCCTTGAATTGATCAGACACAGAGGACAGAAAACGGAAAATCTGCCTAAGGTTAGTTCTGACAATACTGGTCCCTCATGCTTTGACAAGAATGGTGCATTCAATTCTTCCAAGTGCCCAGGACAATTATGTAGCACGCCACAATGCATGAGGTCTCATCTTGGCATTCCTGCCTCCCATACCATCTGTAAGCAGCACACACCGTCAGTCAAGAATCTGTTTGCTCTGCTGCCAGTATGCTCAAGTTGAATGGAAGGAGTGTAACGGCCATTTCACCTAAATCCTGGCCCAATGCTAGCGGAAAAACTGCCGAGAAGCCAAAGCTCCTGAGTCCTGACCTATGATGCAGGGACCTGGCTTCTCCGGGTGAATTCAGGAATGGATGAACTGCCGTTCATTTCATGCCTCACTGACCAATCATTCTTATTTCTTTGTCCTTGACTTTGCTCCTGAGAATACGTAAAATATGGTGATCAGAGGGGGAGCTCAGGAGCAGGAGGACTGGATTTGATTTGTAGCTCTATTGTTTTCTTTTTGCACCCTTTTAGGCAAGTTACTTAATGTCTCCATGGTTGATTTAGTCAGCAATAAAATAGGAATAACAATAGTATGAAGATCAAGGAATTGTTGTGAACTTTAAATGAGTGCCTGGAAAGTAGTTGGAATAGTGTACTATCTGGAATAATCAGCTAATCAGTGTCAGTTACCGAGAGGTATGTATGGCATGAGGAAGAGTCTAGCATTAACTCTGAAAGCATTTGTAGATCCTTTAGTAAGGTTAAAAGAGGGTAATTGTATAATTTTTTAAAAAATTACTCCAACTACTCTGAGGAATTTGCTTGGAGAAAAATGAATGGAAATACAGCAATGAGTTAGGAGGCCACTACAGTAGATCTGGAGAGAAGTGTTAACAGTTTAAAGCAGGTGAAGGTTTTCTCTGGACAGAATGAGCAGGAAGAGTGGCATTTTGGAGGGTGGAACAATGTATGATGCTGATGTGGGAGGTGAGAGAATGAAAATAACCCATGTTTCTACTTTTGGTCACAGATGCTTGATTTCATTTGCTATGATACTGAAGAATGTAGGAGGAACACATTTTGAAAAAAGAAAACTTTCTTGGTAATTTTAACTTTCGTACATTTTAAGAAGTCCAAATAGAACTTCCCAAAAGCCTGGATTTTAAATCTGCAACTTGTAAGGAATATTTATGAAGACAAAATTTTTCATCAGCATACAAATAGTTAAAGCCATCATATTTGCAATAGCACTCAGTTCAACATGGAAGCAATAGTAGGGCAGACTCCTACATGATTAGGGGCAATCATGGAAAGAGGAGAAAATTCGGACAATGTTGTGTCAAGGAAACAGAAGAGAAGGGTGTGTTGAAAAGAAGGATGAGGGGCTAGCATTTGTCTAGCAATCAAGACTGACTAGATGCTAGCATCCAACCTGAGAGTAGCCGGGTTCCAATCTGAAGTCTGGCATGAAAGTGCAGTTTTCTGCTAATGCAGATTCTGAAAGATGACAGGAATGACTCAGGTAGTCATTGGGACTCTACTGCACACATTGGGGACCCAGATTGAGATCCCAGCTTAATCCCTGGCCATTGCAAGCATTTGGGATGTGAGTTGGTAGAACTAATACCTGCCTCCTACATATCTGCCTCTAATAAGGAAAGCAAACTAAAAAAAAATGAAGTGACTGAGTGATACAGTCTTTGATTTAGTGTGGTCAGAAATGCATCGGAGGATACACAGATCTTTGTGATTTGACTGCAATGCTTGTGGCGAATGTTGGAAACTTGAAACAACAGAAAGTCAGTTAAAATAAAGTTTTGGTAATGAAGTTAAAGGCTTTTAAGAAGTTTAATATTGATGAGGAAGAGTGAAAGACAGTAGACTCAGCCTTCAGTGTGCCCACATGAACAAACTGAATCAACTTGAGATCAAAGATATTCAGGAGAAATCATCTCTACTGAATATGTGCAAACTTCTGCTTATCTTCTTCCTTAGCAGTACTATATTACATGTTTACATGACTCTTATACTGTACTATCTATTATAAGCAATCTAGAGAACATGTAAGCATATGAAAATCTATTTGTAGATTACATACAAATGCTACCACCTTCCTCCTTGCTTTGTACTGGCTTCTCTGTGGACTAAATCTGAGCACACCTTCTCCTTGCAGAATCCTTTCTCAGATAAATGTGTGAGCAAACTATGTGTGTTTCATCTTATTAATGCTTGTGTGTCACTCATGCAAACAGTTTCTTAGCAAAGATTTCCCAGTCTCCAGGAAGAGGCACTGAATTTCCAAGTAAAATAGAAATAGAAGCGCTATGTGAGGCCAAGAGACAATTGGATATCTATTTTTATGGAGGTTGGAGGGCAGAAAACACATCTTGAAGCTGATGGAAATGATCTAACAGGGTGAGAGATTGTTAAAGCAGGAGGAAGAGGCCATGACTGATACGGCAGAGGGGAGACGGTCCAGATGACAGAAGCAACACCTGGCCACCAACAAGAAAATGCACTTTTGTTTCACTGTTTAGGAGGAGCTGAATTTTAACACAAGTATCCCCTACTCAGATCGTGTAAAGTGCATGCAGTTGCACTGGCATGTAAGGCAAGGAATGATGGGGTCTGAAAGAACAGGGAGAGGCAGTACATTCAAGTCTAAAACATGCAACCTGTATGAGCAGCAGGTTATAAACTGGGGCAACACTTTTCTTCTCTCTGAAATGCTCCTATCAGTCACTTCCTATAAAACAGGAGGCAGTCAGAGAAAGGCAGAGTGTTATCTGAATGCTCAATAGCATCTACACTCCCAAGCAGCACTGTTACCTTTATTTGGGGAAGAATAAGTTATTAGGTTGCATGGATTTCAGCGATATCCACAAATAACAGCTATTTCAATTTTCCTTTCAATTGCTTTTTTTTTTAAGTTTTTTTTTTTCCCCTAAAACTGTTTTAACAGTTGTCTAGATCCAAAGGTAAACTGTTAGTTATTGACTGCTTGCACTTTTTTTCCTTGAGATTCATGAACTTCATTTTCAAGCTAGGAAAGCAATTCATAATCCCCCTGGGATTCAGTATGCTGAATAGAAATGAATATATTTCCACAGAAATGGACTCATTACCCTACAAGTATTGCATAGCACCTTATGAATAATTGTTAGAAAACAAAGAGATGATAGAGGAAGAAAGCTTTTGCACTTATCTTAGATTATGCATTTTTTGAAATGCAAACAGTTTATTCATGTGCATTTAATTTTTTTGGTGTTAAGCTTGTATTTGCCTTCTGCTCAAAAATAATCTAAAATTCAGAAAGATAATGAAAGCTAAAAAACTTACTAGTGTGAAATACAATAACAAATGACTATTATTCTTCAATTTTCAACATTTTACTTTGATATTACCACCAAAAATAAGAAATTGAGCTGTGGGGAAAAAATACTAACATAGCAAACAGTGCACTTGATATTCTATGCATTAAGCCTCTGTAAGAGGCATCAATAGAAAAAAATGAAGTTCTCATGTCATAACTGGCAAAAAAATAGGCTTAAAGTTTATGTAACTGTCCAAGGTCAAAAAGGTAGGTAACAGCCAAGCTTTAACTTAAATATAGAGCTCACTTTGAAATACCTTCCATTGCTCCTTCCCAAAACAGAGGTTAAAAGCAAGGTGAAGGGTTCCCATTAAACTAAAAAACTCGTAACATCAAATAATTTTAGACATTTGACATTGATGATTGACAATGACACACTTTTCTCCCTTTAAATCACTGGAATTTGATGTGGCTAATGCCCATGCAGAAGTCGTGAATCTCTGAAAGCCCCAATCAATCAACATTGCCTCCTTTTTAATCATTGCCTTCCTACTTGCAGGATCAGAAAGTAGCAGCATCAAGCGCAGAGGTGGTGGAGGTTACAGGGATTCCCAGGTACAGCTCTGCCAAGTACACAGTGGGTCTACACACCAAATCAGCATGCTACTCACACTACAGTATAACAGTGCAGAAATTAGGACCACTGAACTGATTTCAAAAAGTTTTATAAGCAGCAGTTTCAAATTTCACTATCTTTACATCGCTCGAAAGAAAAACGTTCATGTTTGGGTCCATACTGATTCATCTATCACAAAAGGACAATGTAGTCCTTCATCTTGTCTGTATTTAGCAGACAAAATAGCATTGAATTGCTTCCTGCATGGGACATTAATGCAGTTCTACCAGTAAGGACGAGTTTTGTCTTTATTGCTGTTATTTGGTGAGATAGTCTTGTTTTCCAGTTAAGTTTCACAGGTATTTAATTGACTTTGGAATTTATATAAGGTAAGCCAACTTATGTTTCAAAGAGCTCTGACACCACAGTGACTTAACGAAACAAAAGTTTATTCTTGTTGACATCTGTCTATTGCAAACTGCAGACAGGCTGGTGGAACAGCCACTCATTCAATTGACAAATGGAAACTGTCAGCCAAATCACATGAAAGTACTTGAAGTTTTACCCACAGTTCCAATTTCCTTGACTGAAGTAAGCCAGGTGACTGTACCTAGCTTCAAAGGGGCAGAGGTGTGCAGTGCTGTAATGTGGGCAAAGGGAAAATTTGAGCTACCCAACAGCAGCCTCTGCTAACCCATCTTTACGGTTAGATGCCCAACATCCTTACTACCCTGAACATACTTCTCTGTATGCTTTCAGACCTATTTTTCCCTTTTGTTATTTCTATAGATACAGTGATCTTGATTTTAATTGCTTGAAAAGTAAAAATTAAAGTTTACTGTGTATCTTTTCTAATGATGCTATTTATCGGGAAGTTATAACTTCATACTTATTCAATTTTTTAAACTTGGAGGTATAGTATATATTTCCTGTTAAATATATCTTTCTCTTGTTAAGTTTAAAAGCAACACTAATTACCTCATCATAATCATTCTCTAAAATTTTCATTTTCTGAGAGAAAGACAGTCAGCTAGCCCAGTGGCTGAAGTCCTTGCTATGCATGAGCTGGGATCCCATATGGGCACCAGTTCATGCTCCAGCTGCTTCATTTCCCATCCATTTCCCTTCCTGAGGCCTGGGAAGGAAGTAGAGGAGGACCCAAAGCCTTAGGACTCTGCACTCACGTAGCAGACCTCTAAGAAGCTGCTGGCTCCTGGCTCCGGATCAGCTCAGCCCTGGCCATTGTGGCCTCTTGGGGAATGAATCAGTGAACAGAAGATATTTCTGTCTTTCCCTCTCTGTAAATCTGCCTTTCCGATTAAAAATATTTTCAAAAAAATCAAGAGTTAAAGATTTAGCAATACAATTAGAATGGATGCCACCACGAATTAAGAACAGCAGAGAGAACACGCCACTTTACAATGAAATCTTGAAAACTCAAAATAAATTGTCTCATAGGTAATTACATGTGTTAGTGTCCTTACATTGATTCAAAAGCATTTATTAACTCATACATAAAATTATTACAACTATTGACCTTAATATTTGGGATAAAGAAATAGGAATCATTACAGGTAATCAAAGAGGTAAAAGGAGATAGAAAACAAAAACCTTCCATCCCTGTCTGACATAGAAGCCTGAAACTAAGATGTATTTTTGAAGAAATAAGGTTGGCTTTAGTATGCTACCCGTGGATCATCATCTACCATGGTCCTCTTTGTTGTGAGTGATACAGAGCTACCTACAACTCTGAAAAGGCATCAAGATTCTACACCTTTTTCTTTCATACAGGACCAAGACTCAATTAATTAGTATACTGACTTTGGTTAATTAGGTCCAAACGTGAAACAGTACAAAGAAATTCCTGATAAGCATCAATGAATAGGAACTCGAATCCCAACTCCAGAAAATGTGTTTAGGGTAAATTTTACAATCTATTTTGTAAGTCTCAGTCATTAGTTTATGATGTAGAAAGAGGAATACACAAACAAGTGCTTCCACCAGCATCAAAGAATGAGTCTTGAAATGCTTACACAGAATTGCACTGAAGTACTCCATTTGTGATAGATTTAAATACATTCTCTATATACCTGGATATATATGGTATATCCTACCAAAATAAATTCTGGGATATATATCTTATGTTAATCCCTTCACTTTTCCTCTAAGTGTTAATATTTCTGTAACGGACTTCTGTCCCACTTAGACTTACAAATCAGGATTTGAACAAGACAATGTGGTGTAATTTTTTATCATTCAATTCCAATCAGCACTTAGCCCAGCAAAAAAATCAGTTGGAAGGTAAATTTTAGGTCACTCTAAGCAATAGGGTGATGATATCATAATTTGTAAGTATCTCCCTAGGAAATGAAGTCAGGGAATTT
The DNA here is from genome assembly GCF_030435755.1 of Ochotona princeps. NCBI lineage: Eukaryota > Metazoa > Chordata > Mammalia > Lagomorpha > Ochotonidae > Ochotona > Ochotona princeps. Next base: position 28,206,326 of record NC_080844.1, read on the forward strand.
GTATAGGAAGCTACATTTGGAAGATTCACTTCTCAACTTCACATTGTGGCTTCTACTAGGCTGATCCAATGGGATGAATCCTAGAGAGATGATGGCTAAATGGAACTTGGTGTTGCAAAATGTGCTCAAAAGCAACACACAGGCTACAATTCAACTCTGTCATTTCTGCTACCAGCACCTCCCTCCTCCACCCATCCCCCACCTCTTACTGGGCTGTGTCTATAGATCCTTTCTGATCTGAATACGCTGGTAGAGGAGATCATGTTTTTCTAAAGTTTTGCCATAGCAGTAGTTCTACATTTCCATATTCTCTACCCAAAACTTGTCCCTTGCCATTAACACCTTGTTTTCTATCATATTGACTGACTTGTTAAGGCAGATGACATGGATGTGAGGTTTATTTTTTCCTTTAACATTTGTTGTTCTTTCAATCTAATAAAAATGGAAAAGAATTATAGAGATATTATTTGTAATTTACCATTATGACTTTGTTGTTATTGGTCTTTTTTCAGGATATTTACTGATGGGGCAAGGACACAAGTCTAGCTTCTACAGCACGTAGTCAATAGAATTCCTGCATTGCAACAGAACAGCCTCTATTGCATTTGGCTCCCCAGCCATTAGACTTCTCCAAAGTAACACACAGTCTACTCTTGAACCTTTCCAACTGCCTTCGAAGCGATCAACTTAGCCTTTCAGTATTCCCTTCCAACTCCTGGGGGAAAAGGGGAGACCTACCAAGATTGGAAACGCCCTCAAAAAGCTGTTCTAGCTCCTGTCCACTTGCCCATTTTTCCAAGCTTCCTTAGCCCTCAGAACATCAAGATCCTGAACTCATAAAGGCACAGCCTTCTGAAGAACTAGACTTTTGTTGTGTGTTTCTTCTGTTCACACCTTGGTAGCTGTCCATTTCTGAGTTTAGCATGAATAAATTCAATCTGGCTGTGAGTACACTCCTCACCTCTTCCATTTCTTTGCCTCTTTCCTAACATGTATTCCGAGAAGAGCTACAGGAGGCAATCATTTCTTAGGGTGGAGGTGTGGATAAGGATAGGTCAAAAGTGAATCATTTGTTATTGGTGAAAAGGAAAAGCTAAAAGTAAGTGGAAATTATTTCCCTACCTTTGGTATGGTATTCAGGATGAGAATAAAGTCAAGTTCACAGAAGTTGAGAATCAAATGGCCATTGTCTTAAGGAGTAGTAAGATTACAAAGTCACTGGTTAGTGGACATAAACTTTCATTTAGATATGAGGAATAACTTAGAGACTGGTTGTACAACACAGTGTTAGGGTGGGTGAAAAGTATTGCTATACTCTTAAACTGTTATGAAATAAAAATTGATTCTTTTATATAGATGAAAATAAAAATGAAAAATTTTAACTGTACCAGAGAATTAAACATTAAGTAATTCATGTTAATTTTGATTTGATTTTATACATGCATGAAAACATACTGTATATCATAAATACACAATTTTATTTGTTTGAACAGGCAGCGATTGGAATACCTCTCTTCACCTACAGAAACAATCTCTTGCAAACATGAATAAATGCAAGCAGAAATTTATGTTTTCTACATAAGATATAAATAGAATAAAAAATAAAATTAAGGACAAATTTTCAAAAATCTAAGAAAGGATTTCAACTGAGAATTTCTAGAACTACTGCAGTATCAAGACAGAAGTAAAGAAATACAAAACTAACTTCAGTGAAGTGGTTTATGCCTTGTATTATAGAACTGCATGGTGTAACACACATTGGTGATCACCATTCAAAAGCTTCTTTCTAGAACATTTCTCATGACTGGCAGCAGGTGGGGATTAAGGGAATACTGAGCCTAGATCACTGCCACAGCAACTAGGCAAGTCCCCAAACAAAGTAAAATATATTACTATCTTTTGATTGCAGCCCTGGACAGAAATAGCTTATAAAAAAATCAGCATTTCTCATACCAATGGTACCATTTATGAGTTTTGAGATCTTAAACATTTTTATTACATATGTTATTAAGATGCTAAATTTATAGTTGATAGTAGTTTCTCTATTGCAAGTTATTCATATGGAAATATCTTACTAGAAATATATGAGTGTAGAGGAATTGGAGTGGCAAACATTTACTGCTTAAGAATGCTTATAATAAAAAAAATGTATCAAATTATACAAGTTTCTCTATTGAGCTATTTCCATATAGGATGGGAGCCCTAAGACCAGCAGTAAATTGCAAATATTGGCTATTAATCCACATATACACAACTATTTTTTCTAAAGATGCCAAGAAGAAATATCGAAGGACAGTCTACACAAGAAATAGGGCTTAGTAACACTGGACACTTGTAAGTACAGAGAATAAATTAGATCCCTACCATTCCCCACATACCAATAGCAACTTGAACTATATAGATGGCCCCCCAAAAAAGAAACACCCAATAGTGTTATAGAAGACCTACATGTAAGACTCAAAGCAATACAACTGCTGGAAGAAAATATAGAAGTAACACTACAAGACACTAGTGTAGGCAATTATTTCTTGCGTCAGATCCCCAAAGCACAAACAGCAAAAAGAGAAACTAGACAGCTGTAATTATAGCAAGCTCATAATCTTCTGCACATGGACTACAGTTCACTATAATTTAGTATATATTTATGAACAAATTGAACAAACCTGCAAGGCTGTGATCACACAGTAATGCCAGAATAGGGAAAATGTCACTGATTTGAACAATGGCGTACACGTATCTGAAATGTTATGCTGTAACTCACAAATATGTACAATTATTCAAAATTTTCACAAGGAAACTGTTTTACAAATTGAGAGTTTGGAGTGGAATGTACCAACTAGCATAACAGGAAGTGAAGTTACATCGTAGCATGTGTCTCTCCCCAGTAACATAGGACTCCTATGGAAACACATACTTGTATAGTATGATACTAGATTTTCTCTTTGCTTACATCTACCATATAATAATACACTTAAATAGAATAAAGTAATTTTATACCTGTCATAAGCAACTGTAGTATTGTGAAAATTTTGGGAAAATGGTGGGAGGGGAAAATTGGAATGGATTAAAGTAGGGGGCAAGAACCCATATAGCTACAAAACTGGTGTCATTGTAAATAAAAGCTATACTTCAATTATTAAAGAATCCTAGATAACAGAAAGTAGCCTCATGTTAGGACTTTTATGTTAGGCAGCATTGAAGAGTTAGGATGGAGTATGGGTTTCCCCACAAGATAAAGATGTGTGAATTTATATCCCCCTAGAGAAAAATAAATCTAATTTGCTTTGCTTATGGGCTGATGCCTTAAACCGAACAGTCTGACTTGAAATACATTATTCTTGAAATGTAAGAAAATCTAGTTAATTGATTTTTACCTTCTGTAGACATTAGCTGCATTCAGTCTACAGCTCTGACACTAATTCTTCTGGAGGTAATAAATGTGGCATGATAATTCCTGACATGATACTACCAAGTACTTCATCCCAAGCAATTCTCGGGATAAAGCTCTTTGCATCAAAAAGTACACATGTGGAGCAAGAAAGCTGAGGCTAAATTACTGAACTTTTTTTTTTAACAAGGATCATCTGTTTTAAAAAATAACACATAGGCTTTTCATTTAAAAAATGAAGTACAGAATATGGAATCCTTCCATTTATTCCTTAATTTTCATGGAGAACTAATTTTTCTCTTAAGAATGAATTCTACTCTGTGAAAATTTCACAAGGTCAGCCAAAAGAGAACACATACTCTTGAGCCTGGATTACCTGGAGTATGGGTTCTCTTTAGCTGGCCTTGTGAAATCTTCAAACACACACACACACTCTCACTCACTCACTCACTCACTCATTCAGAAGAGGGACACTTAGGAAATACTACTTCCCTTTTCGAGTGCTGTGGTTCCAAGCGTAAAAGGATAGCCTTTTCAAGGACAGACTATACTTCCCTTAGTGTTTCTACAAGCCCAAATGATGCTGGGGTGCAGTAACTTTAACATATATGTATTGTAAGATGACTATAACAGATGACATAACTAATCACCATCTGTTGACTGGATACTGGACTCAGTTGTTACAGTATCTCGTGGTCTTCCTGAAGATTGAGTTAGAATTATTCTCAATTGCAAAGGATGAAATGAAGCCCAAACATATTAGTGGGTTGAGTCCTCATTAATAGAACTAACAGAAGCAAGACAGTGTTATGTACGACCAGCATCTTTCTACGATAGCATTGGACCATGTGCATGTTTGCAGTGACTTCAATGAACTTAGCAATAGCCAAACTGCTGTACCTTTATGGTACTAATTTGAGAAATGTAGGAGAAAAAAAATGAAGATTGAGCAAAATCAATAGAATGTTTCTTTGTAAGAATATGATGAAAACAAACCTTTATGCTGTCTGGATTAAGGGAGTGAATATATTCACTCTTTGACATTATGTGTGGTACCATACTTGTGTTTAAGTTTTTCTTTTGTTCTTTGTTTTCCAAAACTAGCAGCATACATTGTCTCTCAATGTTACCCTAACCTAACACACCAATGTGATCAAAAGAGTTAACAGTTAAGGTTATACAAAAGTACAAGGGATTTGTGCAAGATTGAATCCAAAGATTGCTCCAGTGCAATAAATTGATAAATCCATTCATGGGGGATCTTTTATAAACTTCTTGCGAAATTGATTTCAAACATTTTTGTCTCCAAACACACTTATCTTTCCTGCAAAGTTCCTGAAGTATCCTTAAATACCTAGGGAAAGATATTGACCAGAAAATGCTGGTGGAACATCAATGGATTTATCTGTTGGCCGTATTTGTCCTGCAGCAACAAGTTGATCCTGATTTTAAAGCAGATAATCTAGCTAACTCTTTAAGCCATGAGTTCACCCCTTCCCTCTTGAGTGTTTGTGTCAAAATAGCTTTTGTTGTGTATCTTTTCTAATGCTTACAATAGCTCTATATGATATTCCAATGATCTTAGTGTACATCAAATAGCTAATGCTCAGGACATAAGTTCAGGAAAGGATATCTAACTGGGAAAACTCTTCAGGAAGGATAACCTGTCCGTGGCTCCTTTTAAACCTGTGTGAAAACATTTCTACACAGAAAGGAAAAATGCAACGCTCTACTGTTATGGCACCAGCAGTTTAATGAAATGTATGTGGATGAGAGTCCCCAAATACCCAATACATTAATAGACTAATTTGGAATATAAAGCCAGTGAGAAAGAACTAAAGCAAAAGTGCGTGTGATATCCAGGATTGATTGTTTTCAGTTGACAAAAAAGTTAACTGCTGCCCTTAACAGCCCTAGCATCATTTTGGCTGATTTTTAGTCTTAGTAGTCAAAATTTTTCATTATTTCCAATGATCACAAACTTAGTCTATGGTGATACATAGGTTCAAAGGAAATAATATTTTGGCCAGGATATGTGAAATACATCTAAGATAAAAATATGAATTTAAAGCAATGAGAGAAAATAACCACATTTCATGGTTATCTGCTACAAACAAGTCAAAAAGTTTCAAGAAACAAAATTCCAAGCAAAATGATTAGTCTGCTCATACAAAGCTTTGTTGCTAAGCAACCATATCAATGGAATATTTCAATTATGATTTGAAGTTTGAATTTTCCTAAGCAATAACAAAAATAGACATTCCATAGCTAATGAAGTCATCTCGTAAAATATGGAAACCTGAACTAGTTTTATGAAACAGTGTACTGTAAATATATGCAACATATTAACATTAAAACATTCAGTGAAGGGCTGGGATTCTGAATCCATTACTTTCCATTGCATTTTGTTATTTTTCCAAAGGCAAGTTCTTGTATAGTGTATATTCTTTGCCATTCAGCACAATTGGACATATATTTCCTTTCAGAAACCGTATCTGTAACCATTATACAGGTCATTAGAAAAACATCTAGAGCTTTGTGTTTGTCTTTGAGGCAAACACTTCTCATCTTTATATTTTAAGATTGCTATTTTTGGTATGAAATCAATGAGATGGGATGCCTTACTATTGATTGCTTGGTATAAACTGTGCAATAATTTATATATTTGACTACATGTGTTTCCTTCTTCCACCCCCTTCTCCGAGTTAGGATCTGGTCATTACATTATTGTCAGTATAATTTCATATCCTCCAATTTTACTATTGGAATCAGTTCTAATCAGTTTTAAAAAGAATATCATTGTTAAAAACTAAGAAATACTGTATCTTTGCTTGGGTTCCGCTGTAGCGGATATTGGCAGGACTACAATGCAGATGACCAATCTTGACAGGCATTCAGTCTAGCACAGGTAGAGGAGACAGCAGCACGGAACCAAGAAGGTGGTATCAAGCGAGTTTCCTCAAACTTAGTTCTACTAGAAAGCTCTGGGAAATGAAGTATAACATATGCCTTGGAACTTTACCTCAGGGGCATCAGGGAACCAAAGTGTTTTCAAAAGGAATGAAGTGATGCCTACAAGAACTGCACACTGTATAATGCTATGAACAGAACGGACTTTGTGGAACTCAGCCTCGTGATGGAATTAACGTGCTTTCTACAAGTCACATGGTCCAAGGGAGATGTTAGCTGAGGAGATACAGACAGTGGTAGTTCCCACATCCCATCTTTGGGCATGGGAATCGTGAAAGTGTTGTAGAAACTAGGCAAAGTCAGTTCTCCTGAGGCCATCAATCACTCAAGAAGCAACTAGTGCCAGAATTCAGGAGACTCTAAGATATGAGCTTTCAGTTTTAGGGTTCTGAGAAGAACTGAATTCTACATGCCCACAATAAAACTCATTTGACTTCACTGAGTTTCCTTTGTATTATGCCAGCATACAATGGTACAAGAAAACAAGGCTGAGGACAGGAGCTAACAGATGTAGCAATGCAAAATTTCAAAAGTGATAGTAGGGACCAGGGGACTCAACGCGCTGAGCGAGCAAGTCACTCCCGGATACCAGTTTTATTAGGCTTCTTCCAATACATTGTTACAGAGATCTGAGTGGCTTGTAGAAAAAAAGGGAGTAGTAAGGATCATAGAAGCATAGGGACATAATGAACAAGGTCTCGTTATCTATCTTAACTGTTGCAAGTGTTGCAGGCAGTTGACCTTTCCCTTATCTCTGGATTAGCACTCCCTGAACAAAGGCTTTCCAGACATGCTGACCAAAAGCCAGGTCTTCCATACATTTATCACCATCTTTCTCAGGTCACTCAGGGCTTGGGAGTTCGCATGTATCTGATAAGGTTATCGAGGGTCACTGAAGATAGTGTCTCACCTTGAGAAGACAAACCTCTCTGCTTGCCAGGCCAACTTCATTCTTGACCATGCTGAACTGCACAAAATTCCTGACATTTTTTTTACTTCCTCATTTCATCCCCCATTCTGAAAACAACTCCGAAATAAAATATTTGCATTACTTTCCTTGTCTCAGGTTCTACTTTTGGGGGCAATCAACCCAGGAAACTATAGAACTATTTTCATTGGCAACCAAGATTTTTATAAAAAGTGTTTTTAGCAGAAATATTTGACAAGGAATAGTATTCATTTCTATTTGCAACATAAAAGTAACGTACTTCTTAATTCTTTCCTTTCCCAGATGCTCTATCCAGATAATATTTTTTCCATGTTGCAGGTCTTGTTACACTGAACACTCAAATTTGACAATTAGACAATAACTACTGAAATAAGTTTGTCATCTATACCAATTACCTTACAGCTGTGTCAGAGCACTTCCACAGGCATGACCTCTTTGGGACTCTTATGGTGACTTGTACCAACAGCTAGGAGGATTTTCACATAATTTCAACATATATACTGCTGCCAAACAAATCATTAGTGCACAGCTGTAAAGACAGTGCTCTCAAGTTCAAGAACACTTAGTATAGCAAATACCATGATCCTACACAATTTCAGAAAAACCTGACAAACTGTTTCAAAATTAAATCCCACATTGTGCAATAATATGGTGTGAACCAGTTTCTAAACACCAAGTCTCCAAATGGAATCAATATTGCAATTTTCGGCATAGATTATGAGGGTTGATGAGGGTGACCAGCCATCCCAGTGTGCCTAGAACTGACCATACAATTTTTTAGCACTGAAATTCCCATGTCCCAGGATACCCCTAACACCCTAGCAAACTAGCAAGCTGGTCACCCCAGTCATGACAGCATGAACTTTTGTGGTATTTTTCTTAATGACACATTTGCTCAAATAAATTAATGGACTAGTTCTGAATTATTCTGTGGTTAAAATAATAGATTTTCATGCTAATACTCACTGAGAATAGATGAAATGTGTACATACATGTTATCAAACAAGGCACTTCATTATTCAGACTCTGTACATTTATCCAAAATTTATGCAAAATTTCAGTAATATTCTGCTAGACCCAAACCACCTTACTCCCCAGTAACTCTTAAAAACTACGTTGTGCTTCAATTCTACACCGTCTCGTCAATTTCTATCACATGAAATCCATCCTCCAAGGCCCTCTTGAATGCTTTCACCTCCATTGAGATGTTCCCACTTGTAGATTTTCTTGTGTAACTCATTTTGATTCTACTTCATGGTACTTAGAAGAATTAAATATTTGTACATACCTGCTCAGATTTACAGGCATATTTCAGTAGAGCATCACTGCTTTTTAGCAACTCCTAGGCAGTGTTTATTACCTTACCTGACATCAAAGGAAGCTGAGACTTGTGAAGATTAGGTCACTTGCCCGAGTTTAAAGCTTCTGTTGTTGAACTGAAATTCAAAGAATTTCTAATGTAAGCTCTAGTATGTCACTCCTTATTCACGATCATATGTACTTACACAGCCTTCTAGAAGTCTATTTTAGTTATCACAGACCAAATATTATCACTGCATATTGGTAACAACACAGAAGACTTTTAATGCTGACATTCAGATTAATCTTTTAAAGAATTATTAATTTATTGTTGCAGAAGTACCTGGCCACAGTAGTCCTCATATGTCTGTCTTGTCACTAATTAGATACAATATCTAGTACATCCCACAGACCAAGGACAAGGTTTTTAAGAGGCTCCGTGTGGTGTGATTCATTGGTATGAAGATCTCTGCCATCTCAACCATCGATGATAATTCCCCTTTTCTTAACACAACGCTCCCTGAATTGCGCTCTGTGATGATCCTCACTGAAACTTTCAGAGTTCTTGCTAAGAATACAGATCCAACCTCGGACTTACCTATAAAGCTGGGAGATGGATTTCAGCAGTAATGATCTTTTTATGCTTAAAGTTAAAGCTGATCTTAAAGTTGAAGGTTTGCCTAAGCCCATCATACAAAGGCATTGCATCCTAACTGAAACTTCCATTTCTCTCATTTTACAAATTCTATTCTGATCTCCATCATGTCTATGGCCATTCTTGCTCTTCTTCTATGGTATGCCTGTTTTACATTTCCCTATGGGTCTAATTCCAATTCTGGCTCCTTTGATGCACCTCTCCTTCTGCAGGGACATTTCTGCTACCATTGCTGCTTTGGTCAAGGCATCATGTGTTAGACACTTATGTGAGAGTCATTCCACTAACCACCTTGAATGCACTACTTCTGAATTTGCACAGCAATCTCATGAGGTACTTTCTCTAATTGTTCACACCGTTTTGTGTAACTTCTTCACAACTTTGTCCAATGATGTAATATTATCATACTTTTAATAACCTGATCAAAAGTTACTATATATGGGTGAAACAGTCATTTTTCTATTTATTGTTTATAGCCATTGGCCATATTTCCAGTGAACTATATGTCTTAACCAAATTCGATAACATATTAAGCCACCCAATGTAGTATAAATCTGAAGTATGTTACCTCAAAAGTAAAAAGGTGGGAGAGAAGCGAGGAATGTCATTGTATTATTTCATCTACATATCACATCGAATGTTTTAAATACTAATTAGGAATTAAACAATTAACAAGAGAGTTGATCTCTTGGGAACTGAGTAGGCTGGCAGTTATGTAAGTGTGTAGGATGAGGGGCATGGTTAGATGGGTGTTGTTCAAAGGATGCAAACTTTGAGTTAGGTAAGAAAAAAAGGCTTGTTGTACAATGTGGTGGTTGAAACAGCAAGGAGTAGGTTTTAAGAATTACCATTCACAAAAATGAAAGTAAACATGTAAGGTAATATTTATGCTTATTAGTTTGCTTTCACAATTCATACATAATTGAAAAGAACATGCTGCATACAATATGTGTAAATTGTCCATTTTTACAAAAAAGTTGTTAAGTCCAAAAAGAGCCTATTTATTCAGAAAGAAAATGTTAATACTGATGTCAAAAAAAGAAAGTGAAAATAGTATAGTGCTTTTCCCAAAAAACATACAAGTGAAGGATGCTCGTGCTGACAAGACACAGACCTCACTCTGACACTGGACCCTTCACTGTTGGGAGCTGCACTGTGGGCTTCGCTTCCCTCTGCCCATGTAACAGTATCTCCATCATGATAGGCACCTGTCATCACAACTGTTAGTTCAGTTTCCCTGGGTAGCCAGATGAGTAATGAAGCACGCAGAATCATTCTTACAAGTAATGATGAAATTTAAATTAGGCCAATTTTTCAAACTGTCATACTGGTTCTCTTACCTTGGATTTAGAAGAAAAATGGTTCATAATTTGGCTTCTGCTAACAGAGTGGCCCATGCTACAAAAGAAAAAGTTGTATTATCAGATACTGAATAAGGCACTTGATTGGTCAAGCAATCAACAATGGATGATAATAGAAATATATCTAATATGTACAATGTGACCATTACAATCATGAACACTTATTACCTTATTTGTGTGTTATCATACTTCATTACAAAAAGCCAACAAATTGATACCATTACTATCATCCCCTTTGAACAGATAAGACTCAGCCAGGGTATTTCAAATAACATCTACAAGAACACATAGTTAACGGGTATAGAAAAGAAGACTTGGCGTGTTCTATTTCACATTCCGATTCATTAATGTTTTGCTCCATGAGTGAAAGTTCTACTAAAGATGAATTTTCAATTCATCATTAGCAGTCATTTAAAAACTAACTGGTGGAGAAAGAATCAGTTTCATCCTCCTAACAAAAATAAGGTAACTGAACACTAGAAACAGGTTTTCCAGTCACATCAATAAATACAAATGAATGCCAGTTCGATTTTTCACCTGCCTTAGTGCATTCTGGCTAACGTAACACATTCCCGCAGACTAGGTAGCTTATAAAAAAGAGAAATAGATTTCTCACACCAGTGTAGGCAGGGAACTCAGAGCAAAACAATCCAGTTAAGAAATGGGCAAAGGGGGCCCGGCGGCATGGCCTAGCGGCTAAAAGTCCTCGCCTTGAAAGCCCCGGGATCCCATATGGGCGCCGGTTCTAATCCCGGCAGCTCCACTTCCCTTCCAGCTCCCTGCTTGTGGCCTGGGAAAGCAGGAGAGGACGGCCCAAAGCTTTGGTACCCTGCACACGTGGGAGACCCGGAAGAGGTTCCAGGTTCCCGGCATCGGATCGGCGCGCACCGGCCCGTTGAGGCTCACTTGGGGAGTGAATCATCGGATGGAAGATCTTCCTCTCTGTCTCTCCTCCTCTCTGTATATCCGGCTTTTCAATAATAATAAAATCTTTAAAAAAAAAAAGATTGGGCAAAGGAGGCCCGGCACAATGGTTCAATGGTTAAATTCTTGCCTTATGCAGGCTGGGATCCCACACAGGTGCTGGTATGTGTTCCAGCAGCTCCTCTTCCCATCCAGCTCCCTGCTTGTGGCCTAGGAAAGCAGTCGAGCACAGCCCAAAGCCTTGGGACGCTGCTCCCATATGGGAGACCTGGAGGAAGCTACTGGTTCCCAGCTTCAGATCGGCTCAGCTCTGATCATTATAGTCACTTTGGGAGTGAAGCAGCAGATGGAAGATATTTTTGTCTCGCCTCTATGTAAATCTGCCTTTCCAATAAAAATGAATAGATCTTTAAGAAAAGACGTAAGTAAGCATTTTCCCCATGATGAAATACAAATGGCCAACAGACACGTGGAAAAATGCTCAGGATCAGTAGCTATGAGGGAAATTGAAATGAAAACCATAGTGTAGTCTCTTAGCTCCAACAAGTTAGAATGATCATCTGAAAGAAACCCAATAGAAGCTGGTGAGGATATGGGGAAAATTTAAGTGGTAGAGAAAGATTCAGTCTCATTTTCCTAACAAAAGTAAGATTTTTGCGTGTGTTAAAGGAAGCCTGGAAGACAGGTTTGCCAATTGCATCAGTAAATGTATTTCTATTCCCATTGCTGTTGGGAATGTAAAGCAGTACAACCACTATGAAAGAAAGCATGAAAAGTCTGAGGATAGATCTACCATATGACTGAAGCATCTCACTCACGGAAATTTACCCAAAGAGATCAGCTTATGGGAGTTACCTAAATGCTCATTTTCACTGCAGTTTAACTCACAATAACTAAAACATACATCAACCCTTATGTCAGTCAACTGATGATTGACCAAGAATGTGCTGTTTCACTCCCCAAATGGCTGCAGCATCTGGAGCTGAGGTGATCTGAAGCCAAGAGCCTCTTCTGGGTCTCCCAAGCAGGTACAGAGTCCCAGGGCTTTGGATCATCCTTCATTGTATCCCCAGGCCACAGGCAGGGAACTGGATGGGAAATGAAGCACCTGGGTCACAAACTGGAACCCATAGGGGTGATGGTGCTGGAAAGGTGGATGATTAGCCATTGTGCCAGCCTCATCACAGATGTCTGCTCTAAATTTCTTTTAATGTCCCTTTCCATTTTAGTGGGAAAACCATGAAGTATACTCTTAAACAGCTGTTAAGCCTTAGGAATTTTCTGTGTCCCAGAGTGAAGACACAAGGCTAGGTTATGTGCATCACATTAAAATTCTCTTGGGAGAAGACATTATGCTTTGCATAGAACTTTAGCATCAGTATTTCCATGTCTATGGAGAAACTAAGAAAATAAGTCACATTAATAAGTGGCACATGGAAGTATTCCAATATTCTAAAGTGCTATGTTGTACTCTTCTCATCTGTCACATTGATAAAGCTTTTTATTATGGGGTACATGAGCAAAGTTGCTTTCTGTGACTGATTAAAACTATATTTTCCCTGGCCAAGGCATTTTATAGGCTGTGTCTGCAGGTAGGATTAGAGATCGCATTCATTAATCTACTCATTTCAGGCAGAAGCCTCAACCTGCACTTCCTAATTTTAATACATTCCGTAAATTTACTTTACTTCCTAAACATTCTCCATCAAATATGTCTGTTTCTCTCCAAGCAACTTGGTTTCTTCACGATGTGGCACCTGTCATTCGCCCCTCTGAGAATGCATTCCACTACTTGTCAATCATCCTAACAGAGCCTCCTCAAACAGGTCTTTTTCCGCTAATTTTTCTAACCCTCATTCATAGTAGAATCATTCTCCTGCTTAGTATTTTCTCTATTCTATTGGACATTAGTTCTACAACAGTAGTGCCTACAAACAAAAAATCGGTGAAAAATGTTTAGGAACAAATGTATAAATGATGCTAAAAAACAGACACCTTTCAGAAAAATCAAGGGCACAAATATTCTACTGCACGAAAGTTGTTTAGTCACTGGTTTCTTAAGACTCCTAAAGCGAATAAATATACAAAAGGATAAGAGGGATAAAAAGGCCCTTGTTAAAAATATCCTCATATTTGCTATGCATTGTTAGAGATATACGACAATTTATCTCCCTAGAGCTTGCAGCCTCCTCCCTAAATTTCAATTTAATGTGTGGAGGCAAAAAAAATTTAAAGAAAAATTGCAACAATCTCCTGGTTTAATTCCTTTATGCAACTACATGTAATTTTAAATGGCTTAAGAGCTCATAAGCAACTGGACTTTTTGGAAAAAGACAAACAGGACTCAGTTTTAACTGTAACTCTTTTGAAGTTTAGAAGAAGATAAAGAGTTGAAGTATCAGAGCTCTTATTTTCTGGTTTATACCCAATTCCTTTTAGGAGTTGGCCCTGCCAAAGTTGTGACCCGGGAAGTTATTTTTTAAATTATTATTTATTCATTATTATCATTTTATGATACAGTTCTGTAGGCTCCTGGGATTTCCCTTATCCTATCCCCAATTTCCCCCACCCCACACACACACCTAGTTCCTCTATATCATTTCTAAAGTATAGTTCTTCATACACAGTCATACGAGTCACCCCTATGATGGCAGGGAGCACATTAGCTTAGCCATAACTCTGCATTCCAGATTCCACAGCAGGAGTCAACTGGAAACAAGAGCCGAGGACTGAGTTAAATCCTTACTCTGATATGCATCATGAGTGTCTAACTGGTTACTTATCTGTCAGGCACAATACTCAAATATTAAGCACAATCTGATTGCGCGAGTCAATACTGGTTTAAAGCTGGCACGTGGCTTCCTCGTTATACATTTCCCTTGGCTAGCTCCTGACAAATTCTGAAAAGCCAACCATTACAGTCACTAACAAGGTTTCTCCAACTTTGGCTACCCATCAATATCATCTGGACAGTTCTGAAAAATACATGCCCAAGCCTGACCAACCCTCCAGTCACTAACAAAAAATATTAGAGTGCTAAATAGTTATTTTGTTTAAAATTTCTCCAGTGGATTTAATTGGCAGAATCAACAGCCATCTCACTTGACTAAAGGGCATAAGTACGTGCTCCCCACCACCACCATTAACACTTTGATTCAAAGTTTTGAGAGTCACTTTGCTGAGCCTGAAGTCCAAAGGAACAAGTTGTCAATGCGCACATTTGTGAGCACAAGAGGAAGTAGAGGTGATTGCAGAAAACGGGGAAATGACTTTAGTCTAAAGAGCCCACTCATTAAAACTGGAAGACAGTAGGGAAGGAGTAGTCCTCACCTGTGCTTTATGGGGAAACTAAACATTCATCTTTGATAGGGCCTTGTTTTGCTTAGATTTAGAGTTCTTGGCAATTAATGAATGGGAAAGGCAGATATAGTTTTAAATGTTGTTCAATCTGAATTATAAGATGTAATATTCAGGGCCTGGAGCGGTGGCCTAGCAGCAAAAGCCCTCGCCTTTCATGCACCGGGATCCCATATGGTGGCCAGTTCTAATCCTGGCAGCCCTGCTTCCCATTCTGCTCCCTGCTTGTGGCCTGGGAAAGGACAGTTCCAAGCCTTGGGACCCTGCACCTGCGTGGGAGACTTGGAAGAGCTCCTGGCTTTGGATTCGCTCAGTTCCAGCCATTGTGGTCTCTTGGGGAGTGAATCATCGGACAGAAGATCTTCCTCTCTGTCTCTCCTCTCTATATCTGACTTTGCAATAAAAATAAATCTTTAAAAAAAGCAATATTCAATTACTTTGTTCAACTATTCTGTAAATGATTTACAAACAGTATTGTCTCACTTCATAGTTAAGACACACACACACAGGATTTGGGCCCAGTGCAGTAGCCTAAAGGCTCAAGTCCTCACCTTCTATGAGAAAGGATCCCATACAGGTGCCAGTTCTAATCTTGGCAGCTCCATTTCCCATCCAGCTCCCTGCCCTTGGCCTGGGAATGCAGTCAAGGACGGCCCAAGGACTTGGGATCCTGCACCCGTGTGAGAAACCTGAAAGCAGCTTCTGGCTTCGGATCAGAGCTCAGCTCCAGCTGTTGAGGTCACTTGGGGAGCAACTCATTGGACAGAAGCTATTTCTGTCTCTCCTCCTCTCTGAATATCTGACATTCCAATAAAAATAAGTCATTAAAAAGCACACAGAATTTGAGGGAGGCACTCCAAATCACATGGATAATGATCTATGTCTGGGTGCCCATGTCTACTTTCCCACAGTTTATCTACCTTACAGACGCTAGTAACTTAAAGAAGGGTAATCAGTAATGAAGAAGCTCTCCCAGATTCAATTCCGACAACCAAAAAGCAGTAATTGGACATGAGGAAACTACAGGACACCTCGTTAAAATGGACTATTCTGTCCTTAAATCTGTTTAGTAGAAGACGGTGATTATTGGCAAAGTCTGGCATAAACTACAGACTACAGGAATGCGCATCTTACGGCATGAAAAATAAATACTTAAAATGTCTTTATTCAAAGGTATACACACACACATCTGAATTTAACTTCAAGATGGGAAATAAAATCTGAACTGCATTCTAGAGTAATGACAAAAAGGGTACCCCAAGAACTAAAATTATCAGATCATAAATTTAAGAAATGAGTGGGGATAATGGAAGAAAAATGTGTTTAAGTAATAAGGAACAATCCTGTGAACCTGTGCTAGCATTCCCACTTGCATGTCGATTTTCCAGGCATTTCTTCAGGAATTATTATACAGCACTGCATGGCAGGCAACACGCTGGACATTAGAGACACAGCGTTAGATACAACTGATACAGGTCCTGCTCTGATGGAGCTCAAGTTCCCCTGAGGCCAATCAATGGAAGTCAGCCCACATAGAATTAAAAACTGAATCAAATGATGGAAACACACACACACACAGAGACAGAGAGACAGAGAGACAGAGACAGAGAGAGAGAGAGAGAGAGAGTCCAGAGTAAGAAGGCCATAACATAGAATGGGATTTCAAAAAAGAATTTCCAGTAAGCAATGTTGACTAATTTATATGTACATGCATTTTTTTCCCTGAAGTGTCCCTTTAAAAAGATACATAGTAAAAAATCCTAAATTGGAAAATTTGCAGCACACTGAGGAAACAGCAGTGTTAGCTTCAGCAAAGAGTGGAGAGCCAGTGGTGGATGGGCAATGGATGAATCCGAGAAGGCCTCACGGGTCACAGGAAGGATTTCAATCTGAAATATCACCTCACAAGATTTCATTTCTAAAGCTCACTCAGCCTCCAATAGGGAATCCAGGAAACAAAGCAGACAGGAGGAATCAATGTTTATGTGGCAATAAGGAGTCAAGAGAGAATGGCAGTTTAGATCATGATGGCTGCAATGATCCTGCAGTGGGATGAGCAGATTGAGACACATTTAAGAAGCACTATCATCACAGTTTAGTGGCTTAGTGATGGATCTGATGAGGCAGCAAGTGGAAGGATCGATAGTGCTATCTAAGCTAACCTCATGTTTTTCATTTTCATGGGCGACGGGACGGGTAATACACAGAAAGCCTTTCTAGCTTTTCCTTTTCTTTCACGTCACAGTTCCTCTTTCTTTCTCTGTCCTGTGCCTGAAGCTATTGTCACACAGAGCATCTTACAGTTTATTTCACGCAGAGCCTCCTTGTGCTATTAGCTCGTTTCTGTCAGGTTTCCATAAAGATGGCAAACTTGTGAGCCAAACTCATTCTGATTTACAATGTCTACTTTGCCAAAATACTTGATAGCTGTGTTCCATATTCTGGCTGCATCACATTCTGGAACAGATCAGTCGGCGCCTAGAACTGCGTTGTGATAGTCTTACCAACTTCCCTATAGCTCCTGAACCTTTTTACTGTAATTAACTATGTAAAGATTGTCAACAATTAAAAAAAAAACAGACAAAAAGAGAAAAAAAAAAACTGTTGTGATTAGTCTACAGGTATAGATGGAATCAACATGGTTCTTTCTTCATACAGTTGACTTCACCTTTAGTTAACGTACAAGCTACCACCAACCGTGCTGGTCCCAAACACTTAAGACCTCTTCAAGCAAAAGAAGATAAAAGCAACATGAGGATTTTGACAAAATGTGAGGGTGTCCCACATTTCTTCATGGAGATCAAACCTGAAGTCAACACTGCAGCATCGTCCACTTGGACTCCACCTCTTAAACTGTTCTTCCTTTCTTCCAGCAGCTCAGGGCTCTCCTTGTCTTAATGGTTGTCTTAATTCAAGATGTAAGCACCAAAGCCTTATTGTCTGTCCGCTTTATTCCCCTCTGCCCTATCGTTTTAGCACAACTCTTTACAAAGTCTCAACAGCTCAATGCAAACATCTCAAAAAAGCATGATAGCCTCAATCCCAGTGGCAACTCTCAGTTGCTAGCTACTCCACAACCCTGTCATAATTCACATACTGTCACCATTTTATCTTCCAATCACTCTCAGATCTCTTTCTATGCCAAGGAAATACTGATTCTGTCAATCACCATTGACTACTCCTCTTTTTTCCCCTTCCCCAAGCATCAACATCAAGAAGTGGACAACTGTCTGCTACCTTCCTCCAACGCATCATTCTCATTTTTCTCTTTCCCAGCTGCTGCCAGTTGTCACATACAGGTCACATCTCTTGCTTACACTTGCAAATAACTTCTTAATACTGCTTTTAGGTCCCACCCTTGTAATCCACCTTGAACCAAGAGCAGGAAATGACTCCAAGAAGCATGGATAGAATTATGGAATTCCTCTGCTCAAACACGTTCTATGTCTACCCATTAGCTATCAAGGAAAATGTATTCACAACACATTCAATACGTTTTTCAGACATTTGTATACTTTGTCCCACCCAGGCATAATACACACCTACTGCAGTAGTCAAGCATCCCGCCTTCATGAAGTCCAAACCAGCTTTGAAGACTGGCAATCCCCTTATTCTTGTCTAGGAAGTACATGTTTTCTCATTGCCAGTTATTAGAATCATTGAATCATTATGTATTTAGTAACATTTCTCTTCCAATCTAAATTCTGCTACCCTTAAAGTGCAAAATAGCGTAGCTATTCTTGTTATTTGCCTTCTACAAGAATAGTAGCATGAAGATGTTACATGATGTGCATTATGCTGCCATTAATTTTTCTCAAAGTTAGACATGATTTTAACCTTATAGACAAGCACGTCATAAGTATCACTAATTTCCTCTGACACTGTAATATTGTCCTTAATTTATTCCACCATCACTCAAGGTAAGCCTTTAGTTAATGCAATCTATATGCTACCAAACCAAGCTGAAATAAACTTTCATGTATACTTTGTAACGTACTGCATTTTTCCATATCAGTCTCCAGAATGAATTACTGGGTCAAATAACTCCCACATTTTAAACCTAATAAAATGCAGCCAGATTGCTTTCTAAAAGTAATAATGTGCTCTAAATGACAACAGCATGGGAAAGGTAGTATTTATCTTTCCACATCTTTTCTAATAATAGTGTGCTAATTATTTTTCACTTCTGCCAAGGTACACTTCAAAAATTTCATGTGCCAGTTTAGCATTACATACCAATTATTTCATTCTCTAATCTTAGATGTCTTTTTCTATCAAATTTTGGTAGTGTCTGTCATTTCATGGAACATTGGGTTTTTTTGTTTTGTGTTTTCTCCTCTAAAAATATTCATGTTTTAAATATTTACGGGTGACATTTCAGGGTACTTTGTGATGTTCTGGTACAGGTATACTTTCTGTAAAATCCAATTGGGTAAGTATGTTTTTCTTCAAACAATTGATATTTCTCTACACTGAAAACACCCAAAAATTCAAAGCTGTTTATTAGAGAAATACATCATAATTTATCGTGAGCTGAGTTTCCTTGTTTTTATATATACCACTTTTCATGTACAAAGGATGGGTCCCATCTCTTACCTATTCTTATAGCTTCCTTAACAGCAACACAGGGGCAGAATGAAGCAAATGCTTCAAATTTTGGTTAATAGAAAACTTACAGAAATGGGAACTCAAAGTCAGAAATTCAATGTGTGACTGTACTCTCAGGAGAAATTAGAAGTAGATTTCTTCAAAATTTCTTCACTGACAAAGCAGTCAAACTAAATATGATGGTTGTTTATCAAGTCTAGTGCTCAAAGATCCAGGCTGGGAAAAGCCAATTAACAGCAGTACGAGGCTGCCACACTTGGGATACAGAATGCTCACGAGCAGCAGATCCCAAAGCATGTACAATATAGTAAGAAAAAAAAACCTTTTGTTTGTAGCTACCTTGTTTGAAAGTGAATTCCGACAGAATGCTTACTAGAGTAAAAGAATGCAACTTAGCATAAAGATATCACTTTGTAATAATCAAAAGACAATAAAGTATATGGAATGGCTAGACTGAGAGATGAGTTTATACTATGCCATTTTACTGAAACACACACACACACCCACACACACACACACACGTACCATGCAGAATGATTACTACTGTTGCTACTATCTGTCTGCTGTATACAGAGGATTAAGGTTCTAAAGACCATTGATCATAAATAAAACGGAATTGAGTTAAGGGCACAAGTTTGTTTGAATCTACGCTATTTGTTAAAGCTCATCCTCAGAGGTTACTTTTTTTTCTTTTGCAGAAATGCTGTAGAACTATTATTTCATTGAAGAATGGAAGAATGAGATACAAAGAGTTCATAATCAGAACTTGCTATATTAGCACAAAAGTTAGAATCTAATAAGTTGAAAAAGAATCCACCTATTCTATCTCATAAGGAAAAATAAAGACCCAAAGATAATACAGATCACTTTCAAAAATGTAAGCCAGACAAATCTTACAGAGTAAGTAACACAAATAGCAAAACAGCACAAGCTCTTAAAACTGTACTAAAGTTCAAATTCTAGGCATTTTCTTGGACGACTACTACATCCTATACCTCATGAACTTGAATCACTTCTCATGTAATACAAGTGTTACATGCCACATCAACATTTCCTTGATGGTTGCTCAGACTCTCAATCAGCTTGTTCTCCAAGCTACCAATATCCATTGGTATACTCTTGAATAAAGCCTTTTGATTTCACACTGTCTAAGTCAGTAAGACATCCATAGCACAGGTATTTGAATCCCATTGAGGGGACTGAATTCATCCAGTGAGGGCCACTCTGTTGGATCAAGTGAGTCCAGGATCTCTAGGAACCAATACTGAGGCATATTATAGAAATGCACCAAGAGCTGTGACACAGGTGTGAATTGAAATTCTCAAACGTACTGTTCTGTAATGCTGAGCAATGTGTTTAACCTATTTAATCCTCAGTTTGCCCTTTATGTGATAATAGTGTCCATTTCAAAGCATTTTGTTGGCATTTAATTAGATTCAGCATGAGTTTGCTTGCTATGTGCACCCACAAACACATACATGCACATTAATTTCCTTACAGAAGATATTTTAATTTTTCTACAAATGCCTGCCTGACTTTGCTAAAAGTCACCCCAAATAGATTAAACCCAAGAAATTAAAAGCTAATATAATAATCCAGTCACATTGACTATATCTAAGTATACTATTCAGCCCAATGGCCACAAAATACACAGATGTGCTGATGGGCTCTCTTAGATTCTCAGTAACACCCTGAATGGAAATACTCATACCCTTAAAGGAAATCTCCCAAGGGAGACGCCATACTGTGACATATCCTAGGTAAGTGATAGGACTTAGCTGAATGCATAAAAATATGTAAGAATTGCAAAAAATACGTAAGAAATCCCCAAATGGATAAAATAACGAACTTTCTTTTTCCCCTCCACAGACCGTAACTGCAGTAGCAGTACCCATCTTGTCTAGGTAATGCTTACACACCACTGGACTTAAATTTAAGTGGCTCTTATCGAAAGAGGAGATTACCCATAAATTGTATCAAATTGTCATCACTGGTATAGGGAAACATGTATTAAGTGAAGTGACTAAAGAGCAACAACAGATTTGAGTCCTAAGGGGTTAGTTGAAGGAAAAAACATTTTCTAGTGGATTTGAGGCTGAAAGGTATCAAAAGTAGAAAGCAATTTTGCCAGTTTTCCATTAGTTCTCAGGAAGGGGAAGAAGTGGTCTAAGTCAGATCAGGCAGCCCACTGGAAGGCTGGAGTATAATTAATACAACTGAACAGAAGACACCAGAGGAAAAATGGAAGTGACAATGAGATGAGCAATTAATATTCCTCAGCCCACATCTACTCCAGTTGAGGGTAAAAGCCATGGCTCGGTTTTATTTAGTGCACTTCATTTGAAAGTCACTATGTACTACTGTGTGGCTGAAACACAGTGAATTGGAGCAGGTTAAATCTTTCTCGATCTCATTCTACCATTGTAAGGAAAGATAACATGATGCTTTGCTCTATTTTAATTAAAACCCAGTTTCCTGTAGTTGATTTTTTTCTGCGTCTAAGTCCCTGGTGAAGCCTAGTCCACTAACCCAGTTTGAAATTAAAAGTTTAAAAGTTCGTGTTGAACAAACTACTCACTTGTTTTTCACAATTAGGAAGTCATGCTAGTGACATATTCATTGCTTTCACGTTCCTCAAAATAACTACTCTACTTCTTTTATACTTTTTTATACAGAAATATAAGCTTTCTGTCCTAAAAAATGTTTACTTCATTAAGAGAAGTCTTGAGTGAACAATTAGAAACAAGTGTTAAGTCCAAACCTGTTCGTTAGTTCAATGAGGCAAGCTTATACAGTAGAAGGACGAAAAGAGCACCATGGTTAGTGTTGTGTTGTAAGCTTTGAGGTAAAAGCTTGTTAATGTTCATTAGAACTCCAAGATGCAGTTACTATGAGAAAAAGTTCAGAGAAGTTCACTATTCAAAGTCACACAGCAAGTATATTTTGATTTTTAATCTCAAATTGATGTCTAAATCAGAAGAAAACATTAGGGAGTCATGTGCTCAAGAAACACCACAGCCGAAGCTCCTTAAGCTGAAGAGAAAGAACAATGTAAGCAAACACTACAGCCAATCAGAGCTACCGATAAAACAAAATGCAAGAATCAAAACAGGAAATGCTACAAGAAAAAAAACTAAACTAAAATGAAAAAAATTAAAGGTGAGGGGATGAAGTGGCATAAGCAGGGATCCTGGTGCCGGTGGCTGGAGCCACTCTGTGCATACCCCAGGGTCAAATTCAGTAATGCAGGGATCAAGTAACACCTCCAGTTCTGACTCAGCTTCCTGCTAACACACACTGTCAGAAGCATCAGGAAAAGGCTCCAGCAGGTGGGTGCCCGACTTCTCAAACAGGAGAAGGCCATGCTGCTCTAGTTCTTGCCTTCAGCTGGGCCCAGCAGCAACTGTTGCGGGAATTTGGACAATGAACCAGCAACTGCAATCTCCTCTCCTTACCCTCAACTCCCTCTGTCTGTCTCTCAATAACTAACCTTTTTTTTTTTTTGAGAAAACGGTAATTCTAATCATTCATGGCTAGAACTTTAAGATAGAGCAACTAAATTAAGAATTAAAGTCAATTATCAGAAAAAAAAAAAGAAGGGCCATAGACATTGTGCCATTTCTTAGGGGTGGGGAAAGACTAAAAGGACTCAGTGAAAGCTCTGAAACTGTCGCATCCAAAAGCAACCGAAGGAGACCAACAGTCTAATGTGTCAAGAATGGAATACAGGAACCAATGACAGCAGGACCAAAAAAGGGAGGAATTCTGAATCAAGTGTGGACTTCATTTAACAATGTATCAAAATTGTTCATTGAATGTGACTTATACATCATTCTAAGGTTTTAAGACCAGAAGAAAACAAGATGCAATGTGTATGAAACTATAATACAATTTTTCTCTAAATATTTAAGAGTACTAAAATAAGATTGCTTTAAAAATTCAATTAACTGGAAATATTCTTATGGTAACCTTGTCCAAAAAAAAAAAAAAAAAAGCTTAGAAGCAATGACAGGCCTCCTAATTTGCTTTCTAAAGTGGCAATATGTACTCTTACATATTAACAAAACTGTGATACAAGTCTCAATGCCACTGAGATGTAGTCTTTGCACACAAGCAATATACTAATTAAGAAAAAACTGTGCAATACAGTAACACAAACTTCTCCTTAAAACTACCAAAAAAAGTTAGCCTTACTCAATTTTATGAAGGCAAGAAATCAAACAACCTTCTGTTTATTTAAACAAATTACCTGGAAAATGCGGTCTTAATCAAGCAATACAAATTAAGTATCTCCTTAAGCTTACTAAATGTCTGTATCAAGAGAAAACCAAGAACATTAGACCAAATGTAATTAACTACCACTTTCCACTCTATAGATGAACGCTCAGCATTACAGCCTGAGGGGGGAGGGAGACCCAAAGTAGTGCCATTACTGTTAATGCTATCACCAAAACTGTACTATTCCTAAACAGGAAAGTATCCAATGATAACAGGATGATTTTACAGGGTTCAGTAACTGAGAAACTGCCTTACCTGTCCACTCCAAAGACATACAGACTCAGGAACTGCAGGAAAAACAAGGCATTGCTAAACATCCCATAAGACCTGGCGCCTGGTGGGCTAGCAAATTAGGCGGTAGTAGACAGCAAGCTATTTATTTCCTAGCACATGGGCCCTTCCCCCAGTGCCTCATTGGCTGAGTAACTAAGAAGTTACAATCTTGCAAGCATTTGCTTCAGCTGTTTTGGCCACCGATATCCCATTTACCTAAGAACTCTCAGGTGCAGGCAACCTAGCTGTTTGGCTAACTAGCTGTCTACTCACAGTGAAACACTTGGAAAAGGAGCCAAGTGTTAACATTTCGGAGTAACCACTCACTGATTGATACACCCACTGCTTAGCAAAGAAACCTCTAGAACACAAGAGACTATCCCGGTGTTATTCTGAATATCTCCCTCAGCCTGCTCTCTGTATACCTATGATACTTCTGTGTCATTCCAACAACCATGCATTTCCTATTAAGCACCTGAGCCTTCCAAATTTGAACGGGATCTAGGGCTTACTGTAGCCATTTGAGTTCATGAAAATCGGGACACTTTCAAGGGAGTCAGGTTTGAGTCAAGGTTTTAATTTCACAGTAGATTTAACCGAAAAGATTTAATTTTACTAAATTAAAAACACATGCCTTACAACACCCCCCAAACCCTCCAGGAGCAAACTCAGACAAAGAGAGTTTGATCAGAGTCTCAAGTAGAAAAAGTAAATGATGCTAGATGCCCTAGTTTTAAACCTCAGAAGCTCAGGATGGAGGAAAATGAGAATTAACACTGTGAAAAAAAAAAAAAGAATGCCGTTCTTGCTGACTGCATGCAGCGTCCCCAGTCAAAAGAAACCCATCTGCATCGTAGAGATTTTCCTGAGTGCGCGGTGATACATGTGTGGCACACATATTTGTTCAAGAAACTTCTAGGATTTGGAGAGAAGAGAATAACGGCTAACATTTGTGAACAGCAATACTCTACTGTCTTCCAACCATCTGGCCATGGATAAAATAGTAAGGAGGATCAAAAAAAAAAATCAGGTAAAGGAAAGCAAAGGAAGGGGAGGGGCTAGAGGAGAAACGGTCAGCTAGTGAAGAAATGCTGAGCAGAATGAAACGAACAAGAGCCAATACACATTTATCAAGTGTTACACACAGTGTGAGGGGCCCTGTACACATCACTTCTCCTTCACAGCGATTCTGCTGACCAGCTGCCACTTGAATTGTGAAACAGAGACACTGAGAGTCACTGAGGTTAACTGGCTTACGTTAGGCACAACTTGGAAATTATAGATTCAAGGACAAAAAAATCCTAAGTTGTTTAACTTGCTTAGTTCTTGCTTTCACATTTACATTCTCCTAATGTCTAAGAAAGTAAGCTAGCACGTAGATAATGTAATTGATCAGAAAAAGTGAGCTCCGCAAAACTCACACATGTGTATAAACCTTAATTATCTAACCAGGTCATAAATGCCATACCACAAGGCTCAGCTGTTCCCCGTATTTTCATGGAAATTAGCACTTTATATTTAGTTGGACATAACAGGTCAATATATGTATGCTTTTGCACAAACAAAAACTGAATTTTTAGAAACTGGGCTCCTCCACCAATCAAGTAAAATAAAGGTGCCCTTCTGTGTAAAAGAAAGTTAATCTACTAATCTGTAGATTGAAAAGTGGTGATCAGGCCCAGCACGATAGCGTGGTGGTTAACATCCTCGCTTTGCACACGCCGGGATCCCATATGGGCACTGGTTCTAATCACGGCAGCCCTGCTTCCCATCCTGCTCCCTGCTTGTGGCCTGGGAAAGCAGTCAGGACGGCCCAAAGCCTTGGGACCCTGCAACCATGTGGGAAACCCAGAAGAGGCTCCAGGCTCCTGGCTTCAGATTGGCTCAGCTCCAGCCGTTGCGGCCACTTGTGGAGTGAACCATCGGACAGAAGATCTTCCTCTCTGTCTCTCCTCTCTGTATATCTGCCTTTCCAATAAAAAAATAAATAAATAAATCTTACAAAAAGAAAAGTGGTGATCATTTAAAATAAGAAAACAAACAGCTAACCTGTGGAGAAAAATGAACAATAATTTCCATCTGTGACTACGCTGAATGAGACACTCCTTATAAGAACCATGTGAAACTTCAGCAAAAATGTAACAGTAAATTTTTTGAGGAAATTGGATTGCTGCTGAGAAGATGAAAACTTGGTAGCTGAAAATCCAGGAAAGAAGAAAATTCAATAAGATTCAATATTCTGTGTCCAACTTTTCTCTCTGCAGAATATATCTTTTTCTTGGTTATGGGGAGAGGCTGAGAAGCCAAGAAGAGAGTGGCTTCTATTAAATCATTAGAGAATTCAGAAATATTTCAGATCTGAGGAGACACAAAATTTAGTTAGAATTGCTGCTTCCAGCAGCATATGGGAGGCCAAAATCTAAAATGTTGAGTGGCAAAAGAGTAAAACCAGTGAATTTGCTAAATACTTCAGTCCCGTGGAACAAGAGGCTCTGAGAAGGTAGAAAGAGCTGACCAACAGAGAAGGATGAGCAGTCTCCCATATAAAGACCATATAGGGACCATACAAGGATGTCTAATGGTGCATGCAAACACAAAATAGAGATCAGTATTCACCAACAGAGAGGAGGCCTTGGACTTACAGGAACACACGTTAGGGGTAGGAGTGACCCAAAGGGAAGAGACAGCAGTAGTCTCTGATCAAAGCCTCCTTAGACTATGATCAAACGAGGAGATCTGCTCTATCCTTCACACCTGATACAATATGTATGCGACATTATCCAAAGTGTCTTTATTTAATCAAATAGACTATCAAAGAGTCAACCAAAAGTCAGTTAATCCATGAAAAATGATAATGAAGAGAAAGCTTGATTGATATTGATAGACACACAGGTAATCCACTATTCAAGCAATTTGACACAGCTTTTCAAATAATTGTGATCAACAGTCAAGAAAATTTACAATATGATGAAGCCCTTCACAGAAGAGTAGAGCTGAAAATAAGATCCAGACTACAGGAAAGAAAAGCTCAATCACTGAAATTAAGAATGCAGGAGAAGTCTTCCAGCAGAGTGGGCACAGGATGATAGGAGATTAATGAACTTGGAGATAGAGCAGTAAAAGCATATGGACAGTGTGACAAGAAAAAGATGGAAAATCCATGAGAATGGAAAAGAATATCAAACCCCAGTAAACCTGTTAACAGAGTGACTTCAAAACTCCCTGAAGGAGGAAGAGAAAAAAATGTTAGCATAAGTTGTATTTGAAGAAACAACGGAGATTTTAAAACTGAAGAAACTTCTCAAGTCACTGAAGAAGTCATGGGGAAAATCTCAAAGCAACCAGAGAAAAACAGCAAGCCTAACAGCGGAACTGGCAACAGTGATAGTGAACCCAGGAAACTATTGATTTAATGACATTTATTTAGGCATTTGGCTGACCAATATTCATTACAGCTGGTGTTATGGCAGGCCAATGCCAGGAGCCAGAACTCCAACTGGGTCTCCAATTTGGGTGGCAGAAACCCAAGTATTTCAGCCATTTTCTGCCAACTCCCAAGCACATCAACAGGAAGAGGACAAAAAGCACAGAGCAGCCAGCACTTGAACTCTCACTGCAGTGTGAGCTGTAGGCTTTGCAAGCAGAACTTTGACCTGGTGAGCCACAATGCTTGTCCCTACAGTGGCATTTTAAAACGCAATAGAAGAGTTCACTTTTAGGTAGTACGTTCTGCTGCTGCTTGCCATGCTGGCATCCCAAACAGGAGCTAGTTTAAGTTGCAGCTGCTCCACTTCTGCTCCAGTTTCTTGGTAATGCACTTGGGAGAACAATGCAGGATGGCCCAAGTCTTTGTGTTCCAAACACAGGTTGGAGTCCCAGATGAAGCTCCTGACTCTTGACTTTAGTCTGACTGAGCCCTGACCATTGCAGTCATTTGGGGAGTGAATCAGCAATTGGAAGATAAATAAGATTTTATGGTATACATAAAAGAAAAACATGACATTCAGGATTCCTTTATCTGAACTCTGTGAAATGTGGTGTGCTCTTTCATTTAGATGTCATTAAAAAGACATCTCTGTCTCATTTATTGAGCTAGTTCATTTAAATTTATCAATGTTTCCATGAAGAAAATAGAACAAAAATTTTTATTCATATGACAAATGAAAAAAAGTCTCATGAGTTAATTTGGTCCTTTACATAGCGAATAAACAACCCAAATGAACGTGTTGTCTCAATTTGCTCAAAATCTTCTCTCATGGAATTCATTCTCAGCATTCCATTTCCCTGTTTCTGATCATGACTTCATCACCTTGGTGCTCTAGATCAAGTTTACTTTGCTGTGTTTGACTGTACCAAACCAAGCCAGGTCACCTGATAGTTTTTGAAGTTTTCTTTCAGATTGGCTCAGCTGTGGCCGTTGTGGCTGCTTGGGGAGCGAGTCAGCGGTGGAAGATCTTCCTCTCCGTCTCTCCTCCTCTCTGTATATCTGACTTTCCAATAAAAATCAATAAATCTTTTTTTTAAAGCCACTATAGTATAATTGTTCAGCTCACAATTCTGCAAATTACTCAGTGTGCCTTTAGGTGAACGGGTCGCTTAGTTTCTATTTCTTACATCCAAGAATGCTAATTGACACTCCAGTCTCCCAGGCTAGAACTCAAAACTTCTCATTCACAGGCTAGTTTTCTCCACCTGAGGAATGTTCTTCAAAGACACACTACTACTGTTCAGTATATAGTGTTAATGTAAATTATACAAACTCCTGCAACTCAAGTAGGAAAATGAGGAAACAATAGCCTTAGAGTAACTTCAAAAATATAATTCATGTTTTCACCCACTAACAGCAGTATTTTGTGACAATGCAATTGTAGAAAACTGGGGTTGCCATGTATGTCAAATTTATTATTAAATTTCTAGACTAGCCCCAAGATTCACAGAGAAAACAACTATCTTTTAAAGCCAGAAAACCAAATAAAATTTTTATGAAGTTCCTTCTTTAAAGATTTATTTATTTTTATTGGAAAGACAGATTTATAGAGAGAAGGCGAGAGAGAGAGAAAGTGGCTACAATGTTGGGAACTCAGCTGATTTGAACCCAGGAGCCAGGAGCTTCTTCTGGGTCTTTCGTGCAGGAGAGGGT
This sequence comes from Ochotona princeps, assembly GCF_030435755.1. Taxonomy (NCBI): domain Eukaryota; kingdom Metazoa; phylum Chordata; class Mammalia; order Lagomorpha; family Ochotonidae; genus Ochotona; species Ochotona princeps. The sequence goes on from NC_080844.1 coordinate 28,235,528, forward strand.
CCCAAGGCTTTGGAACATCCTCTACTGCTTTCCCAGCCACACACAGGGAGCTGGAAGGAGGGAAGAACAACTGGGACACAAACTGGTTCCCATAAGGGATGCTGGCAAATGCAAGGTGAGAATTTAACCACTAAGCCATCGTGCCAGGAATTACTTCACAGTAGCTGATTTTTGACTTCCAGAAAAATTGACTGTGTTTTCCATTTAATTCAAAATGATGACCTTATCTCACCTGATTCATTATTTTTCTCAAAAAATCTGAAGCAAAATGTAAATCCTAAAGATAATGCCATTCAATTACCCAGGATGCACAAAGCAGCAGCAGAAATCCAGTGTCAAGCACAGGAAGTAAAAGGGAAGGAATGAGAAAGGGAAAGGCAAATTTCTCAAAAATAAAAAAATACCATGAAATGTCAAAAAACAATCCCCCAAATTAAAAAGGTGGCAAGGTCTGAACAAATAAAATCCACAGTAAGAAGTAACAAAACCAACAGTGCTGTCAGTAATGATTTGCTTGAGAAGAAGCTCAACTGGGAGAAGCTGGATTTATTTTTGCCAAGAAAAATATGATCAGTTATATAAAATATTCTAAGACATCAGCCCAAGAAGGCCAACAAACATTGAGAAAATGTTTCATGGCAATCTTTGAATGCCCCTAAAAGTTCATGACTCTAAGAAAGGGGTTTTGTCATCCTGAAACTAGGTTTCCCTATAATGCTCATTGACCCTTGATTGAGCTTAAACTGTTATTTTGTTTATCAAATCATGATCCAATAAATAGAGAATAAACTAAATTGTGAAATAGCAGTATCCATCTCTGCAAACTTTTGACTAGAGACTACATAACTGGTAGATTTACAGATGTTCACTTACAGGGTATACTCATCAAATATGCATGCAAGTTTGATTGAGTTTGGCTTGAAACATCAAAGTAGCCCATATAATATATAAAGGGAACTTAAAACCTTTTGAGTTCTGTGTAACTTGACAATTTCTGCCTTAGAATTGCATCAGTTTCTTTACCTATCAATACTGCTTAGTATTTCGAGCACTGGCTGGAATTTAGTGGAAAAGGCACCCTCAGACACTAATGTTGGGACTGTAAATTATTCAACCATTGAGAAGACAGACTACAGATTCTTCAGAAATCTGAAAACTGATCTACCATTTGAGTCAGTCATCCCATTCCTGGGACTTTTAAATTTAGTTTAACGTTTTATAATGATTCCATGGTTGATCAGGTTGGAAAGGATCAAGACTTAGGGAAAATTGGGTGAACTCATTGCTTCCAAATTTGCTATTTCTTCTTGTTTCTGGGGCAAGGGGAGAGACAAAGGTGGAAGCCATTCACAATTTTCCAAACATCCCAGTCCTCAGGGGTGAGGAACTGTCACCTCATATCAACTCAGTCTTAATGTGTAGATATTTTGTGAGGGTTTCTGCCTAAGTGGTTTGGATAGTTCTGAAATGCTGTCGATCTCACCAATCCAGGGATGTTGTCACCCTTCCAATGTCCATTGGCTGACAGAATAAGTCTCAAGTCTCCATTCACTGAGATTTTTGCTATCATCATTTGACTGGGGTAATTGTCCAAATTGCTCTGTTCTTTTACAACAGGGCCTGTGTCCACTGCTCTGCCTTTTCTCTTAGGTAGGACATGTTCTTGCAGGTGAGCCTAAGGATCTGGGCCAGGCATCCCAAGTCCTGCCAGATCCCCTATCCCTGGGGCTCATGAACATGGCACCCACCTCACAGGCTGGCTCCAGGACCTGGGCCGGATGACCTGAGCCCTGCCAGATTCCTCATCCCCAGGGCTCGCAAACCTAGCTGTCATCTCACAGACTGGCCCCAAAACCTGGACCGGGTGACAGGCGCATTGCTGTGTTCCCTACCCCAGCACCTACTTAGTAGGTGGGCCCCAAGACCCGGGCCAGGTGACCCAAGCCCTGCTGAATCCCCCACCCCTGGGGCTCAATAATAAGCATATTTTAAAGTTCATAATAAGGCAGTGTACCAGTGCAGCTTGGTACTGTATTTTTTCATATTGACCTGCCGATGCCAAGTTTAGGATTAAAAAAAAAAAATTGTGTTTTTGAAGTGGAAACCAGTTTGTTCAAATTACTATTCACAGATCGTAAAATATTGTGTGCTGAAGAATTTGCAGTTAATTTGTAAAAGGGCTACCATTTACTCTGAGGAGCCCCCTGTAAAAAGGCAAAGCTCTAATAAGCAGGAAGAACTCTCAGGACATTTCCTAGCATTTCTTCTTCTTCTTCAAGGTAGGAAAAAGTGGCTAAACTTGTGAAGGATCCCTGCTGAGGGTTTCTATTCTTTTAGATTCCCTTTTATTATTTATTTATTTTTAAAGAAACGACAACTGGGTACATCTAGCCTAATCAATTTTAAAGTTTATCCAAAATGTATGGAACAGTTACAAGTAAGTCTGGATGACTTGGTATTTGCTTTGTTATGGCTCGGAAAGACTGCACTCAGTTCATGCCCTCATTACTGGACTTCTTTTTCATATGTGTCTAACCTTCCTAGTACCTTCTAATTTTAAAAGCTTTATATGTTGACAAACTGCTGTGGCCTTTTATAAGCTGTATTTAATATAGAACAAAATAAGAAGATACTTGACAGCTTTTTGTAAGAAATAAGAAATGAAATTAGCAAATAAAAGTTATCTGTACCCCAATGTTTATAAATCAATTCACAATATTCTAAGATATAGAATCAACTCAGATATCCATAAACTCATGACTTCATGAATAAAATGTAATATATATATATATATATATACATACAATGAACTCAGACATATAAAAATGAAATCCTGTCTTTTGTAACAAAAGAACACAATAAAAGACACTTATGATTGGTTATATCAGCCAGACCCCAAAAGACAAAAATATGTTGTCTCTGATTGATTGTAGCTAATGCATAGATTTCATTAACAACTGAATGTATTCAAGCTGACTTGACATCTGGTGATTTCATTGTTGTGTATAACTCCTGTGTATAGTCCTCATGGAAAGTTGCCGATCAGCCATTCACTTGTGGAGTTTATTGTTGAGAGGAGTATGGAGCCTGTGATTGTTAGGTAAATTAAAGTGTACTATCCCCAAAACCAAGAAAGAGAGAGAGAGAGAAAAAAATGCTGAAAAGAAGGTGGAGGGCGAGATGGAGGAATGTACTGTCATATTCCCAGAATTTTACCTATGAAATCTCTTCTTCAAATACTAAGTAAAAAAGTAATTTCAAAAAAACCCAAGAGTATGGGAGTGAGCATCTGGAATAGGAATCAACACACGGTTGGTGATACCCACATCTCATATCAGAATTTCAGGATTCAAGCCTAGCTTTTCTGTAGATTTTAGCTTTCTATTAGAATACACACTGAGACACAGGAAGGGACAGTATAGTTGTTAGGTCTGTACCACTCACATGGAGACCTGGGCTGAGTGGCTACCACCCAGATACTTCACACTGAATTAAGTGGGTTCTCTCTCTATTTTCTCTCTTCTCCCAACCTCTACCTCTGCCTTCATATCTACCACTCACACCCCCTCTCTAATGCTCATTGTTCTCTTTCCCCCAAGCTACAATTAATGAGTCCTGGGCCTCTTGGGAGAGGGTGAATATATCTGTTATGCAAAAGCACACAAATGATTTGAAGCCAGAGGCAAACCGATATGGTTTTAGATGCCCTAAGAACCTTGACATTCATTCCCTAAATTGGGAAGTCTTCTCCCATTCCCATTGAAATGGCCATAGTGACTTACTTATAAAAATGTTGGGGGCCTGACACAGTAGCCTAGTGGTTACAGTCCTCATGTTGCATGCACCGGGATCCCATATGGGCATAAGTTCATATCCCAGCTGCTCCATTTCCCTTCCAGCTCCCTGCTTGTGTCCTGGAAAAGCAGTCGAGGATGACCCAAAGCTTTGGGACCCTGCACCCATGAGGAAGACCCGGAAGAAACTCCTGGCTTCAGATTGGGTCAGCCCAAGTTATTGCAGCTACTTGGGGAGTGAACCAGTGGATGGAAGATCTTTCTCTCTGTCATTCCTTCTCTTTAAAATAAAAATAAATAAATCTTTAAAACAAAACAAAAATGTTGGAAGAAATTTATAAAAGGTACTGTGCTATTTCTAAGGCTGTTTAAAAAGTTAAAACCGTTTTCATCTGTTCATGCTTGAAAAAGGTACAGCAAGTTCCAGTTATCCTGAAGCCACGATGTCCATGACCATATGGAGGGATCATGTGAAGAAATACGTGTTTGAGGAGCTCAGCTAAATTAGTTTCCTGACTTCAGTCTCCTGTGTAGCTGACCACCACTTCATGTGAGAATTGAAATCAGGATGGCTCTGCTGAATTACTTCCAAACAACTGAACCACAGAAATTTGAGCTATAATAAATAATTTTTTCTCATTTCAAGCCTTACAATTGAGAGTTATTTGTCAGGACCTAGCAGATAATCAATTCAAGTAATTATCTCACTGGGTTGTCGTGAGCATTAGATTATGCAACTAAAAGGCTTAGCATTATGCTTGAAGTATAATAAGCATCAAAATAAATGTTGATTCCTGGTATTAGATGAAATTCTGAGCAAAAAATGTAGATCCAAGAAGTCTGAAGCTAAGAGCCCTATGCTATCTGGCAGGGGTTGGAGTTCAAGCGGTGGCCTGGCAGCAGTGGCAAAGAGATTCCTCCCCACTCACAATCGTTGAATATGTAGGAGAATGAGAGTCTGGATGGAGGTTTCAGGATCCCAATAGTTCATTAATTACACAGGGCAGGGCCTGTCCTGTTCATCGGAACAATTAGTGAAACTGATGATAAAGGAAGAATTTCTTTTGCCTATGTTTTGGAGGTTTTAGCAGTCCCTTCATTTAGCAGAAACGTTTCGTGCAGTTTTAACACGTTTACATGTGTTGTGCAATAGTCTAAGCCATAACTAAGCTAGGTGTTGAAAAGAAACAACCTTTGGCTGTCACTTCCGGCCCTGATATTGCCCACTGAACATGTTGAGATAAAGGATTTTGAGTTAAGTCTTGTGTGAAAACTGATGAAGCCAGAAGAGAAACACTCTGTTGATTTAAAAAGAGGAGTAAAATACAAGATTAAAATCCTAATAAAGTCAGAAGATGAGCGCCACTTTTATTTTGGATCCCTCTGGTAAGAAAGTGTGAGGGGGAAAAAAAATCTGAAGAAAAGGGCCCGGCGGCGTGGCCTAGCGGCTAAAGTCCTCGCCTTGAAAGTCCCGGGATCCCATATGGGCGCCGGTTCTAATCCCGGCAGCTCCACTTCCCTTCCAGCTCCCTGTTTGTGGCCTGGGAAAGCAGTCGAGGACGGCCCAAAGCTTTGGGACCCTGCACACGCATGGGAGACCTGGAAGAGGTTCCAGGTTCCCGGCATCGGATCGGCGCGTACCGGCCCGTTGCGGCTCACTTGGGGAGTGAATCATCGGACGGAAGATCTTCCTCTCTGTCCCTCCTCCTCTCTGTATATCCGGCTTTCCAATAATAATAAAATCTTTAAAAAAAAGATCTGAGTGGCTTGTTTGTTTTGACATTTTGGTTGTTTTGTAGCTCTTTGTATATTCTGGAGATCAGCCCTCTATCACCTATGTCGTGTGCGAAGATCTTCTCCCATTCTGTGGGTTGCCTTTTTACTTTGTTGATTGTTTCTCTAGCTGTACAGAAGCTTCTTAGTTTGATGAGGTCCCAATTGTTTATTTTGGTCTTGATTTCTACTGCATCTGGAGTCTTTTTTTAGGAAGTGAGGGCCTACCCCTAAGTGTTCCAGTGTGTTTCCAACATTTTCTTCCAAAAGTTTGAAGGTTTCTGGATGTAGGTTTAGATCTGTTATCCATTTAGATCTGATCTTAGTGTATGGTGAGAGATGTGGATCTATTTTTTTGTTTCTGCAGGCTATCAACCAGTTGTCCCAACAGCATTTATTGAACAGACCTTCCCATTTGCCTGGATTGTCGTTTGTCTTTTTGTCAAAGATTATTTGGCTGTATCTGTGTGGGTTTCCTTCTGGCGTTTCTATTCTGCTCCATTGATCTTCCTCTCTATCTTTGTGCCAAAACAAACAAGCCACTCAAGAAATGGGCACGGGAAATGGGCAAACACTTCACAAAGGAACAAACCCAAATGGCAAATAAGCATATGAAAAAATGCTCAAGTTCCCTGGCAATAAGGGAAATCCAAATTAAAACATCAATGAGGTACCACCTATCGCCAGTAAGACTGGCCCACATGAATAAAAGCACCAACGACACTTGTTGGCGAGGTTGCGGGGAAAAGGGAACCCTACTCCACTGCTGGTGGGGCTGCAGGCTGGTACAGCCTCTATGGAAATCAGTATGGAGAATATTCAAACAACTCAAATTCAACATACCGTATGATCCAGCAATAGCACTCCTAGGAATATATCCAGAACACTTGTTCTATGAGAAACCAATATGCACTCCTATGTTCATAGCAGCACAATCAGTAATTGCAAAAACATGGAAACAACCAAAATGCCCATCAACAGAGGATTGGATAAGAAAGCTATGGTTCATCTACTCCATGGAATACTACTCAGCTATTAAAAAAAAACAAAATGCAGTTCTTTGTGGCCAGATGGGCCAAACTGGAAACCATAATGCTAAGGGAAATGAGCCAATCCCAAAAGGTTAAATACCACATGTTTGCCTTGATTTAAGATGATATGATGTTATGTATAACATGTCATGTTTTGAATGTTATATGTTGTGTATAAACTAAAATTGAAGTATAGGTGAGGTGGTCACAGAAGGTGGCTGGGAACTCGCATTTACTTTTAACATATTGGTTACTCATTACTATGTCAATTAATTCCATAATGATGTAAATTTTTGCTGATGGTATGTTGGAGCTTTCAATTGACTGGGATGATACTCTGCTGGCTCTGTCTTCAGACCAGAGAGGGTATACCTAAGAAGCCGTTGAACTTGACGGGACAATAAGATACTGGACTCTATGTTTGGTATACGCTTGCAATGGGGAAATCTCAACTGAACTTGAGCTGTGGTTATGCAACAAGGTGGAGGAATCCACCATGGTGGGAGGGTTTGGGAGGGGTGGGGAGAACCCAAGTATCTATGTAACTGTGTCACATAATACAATGTAATTACTGAAGTTAAATAATAAATAATTTAAAAAAAATTAACCACCAAAAAAAAAAATCTGAAGAAAAAAAAGTAAAATTGTGTTCATGCCAACGTTCAAAGAAGACAATCTTTATTCTAAGTAAAATGTGGGATCCTCACAGAGAAGAATGGGGATCAATGATCTGGGCCCAAATACCATAGCAAGTACATAAGTTCCTTAGGTATTCCTGAATTTCAAAAACGAGAAGATTTTCCCAAGTTGAAGTATAATTCAAAGTTATTTTTGAAGTTTTCATACTTGAAGATAACAGCCCCGCTGTGATTGATAAGATGAAACAATGCTTTGAATGAGACACTCTTGTCTTCTTTGAAACATACTTTGATAGTGTGTTTCTGAAAAAAGATGCAACTTAAAATCATGCACTTGGTGAGGAAATGAGTCGCTATTTGATGTCATTTGGTTAGCCTATAAAGCACCTCTTTTGAAACTCTAAAAGGATCAACTCTTTTCCTCCACATCTGTCTTGCCTTTGAGCCTATTTCCTCGAAGTGCACTGTGTAGTGGCTTTCAAAATTGTTGTCTGCATCACTCACAATAAGAGTTACATTGTATGTATAAATACAAGGTTGATTCTGAAACTTATTTTGTGAGGCATTATCTATGGATAGGTGTTTTCTAATATTTTCCCTGTTCTAGTCTATTCCTTTCGTCTTCATCTTTTTTAAAGATTTATTTATTTTTATTACGAAGTCAGATATACAGACAGGAGGAGAGACAGAGATGAAGATCTTCCATCTGATGGTTCATTCCCCAAGCAGCCGCAACAGCTGGAGCTGAGCCAATCTGAAGCCAGCAGCAACGAGCTCTTCTGTGTCTCCCCCATGGGTGCAGGGTCCCAATGCTTTGGGCCGTCCTCGACTGCTTTCCCAGGCCACAAGCAGGGGCGGGAAGCAGGGCTGCCAGGATTAGAACAGGTGCCCATGTGGGATCCCAGGTGTGCAAGGCGAGGACCACTAGGCTATTGCGCCGGGCCCTATTCCTTTCACCTTCATGCTGATTAAGACTTAATAAAATTTTTTTTGGTAACTAACCAAAAAGTAGTTGATTAACACTTTAGAAAAACATGACATGAGGCGTGCCTGGACATTTGAAAATTACTTGTGCTACTTTGTCTACATATTTCTCTAGTTTCAGTCAATAAATCTACTGTATTTTAGGTGTTCCCTGTCTGGGGATTAGTTTGATTTTTCATTCATTCAACAATCTTTCTTATGTCAAAAATGACTTCCAAAAGTCAAATATATGAGGTCTATAAGTATGAAAGTGATAACAGAATAGAAAACAAATACAGAATGACTTTCAAGGAGCTTAGATCACAATGTTTGTCAAATCTATAACATCACAAATGAAAAATAAAAAAGTGATCATTGCTATAAAGAAAACAAAGCAGGATTCAGTGGAAAGAAAAAATACGAAAAAACATGAGACTTGCTTCGACAGAGTGGTCGAAGATGCTTTTCTGCAAAGTTGATATCTGAGCTTAGTTCCTATTGGGTTTCCTCTAATAATTGGCCAACTTATTTAGAAGTTTAATGTGGTCTTAACTACGACTATGGTTCTAAGCTAAATGTTGTATTTCTGTTCCCATGACAGCTAGATACAGCTAACTGACCAGATAGTGGCAGGTGAACTGAAGCAATCTGCCGTTTCTAGATATTGTTCTAAACATAACTAGAGTCATACTCCCTTCATACTTATCTCATTCCAAGTACTTGGGTGGCAGGACATGCCACTCTTGGACCTACATACAGGAGCCAAGGATTAGAATCCCTGAGCAGACTACCAAAAAGCAAAAAGAAATACATTTCCCCATTGTTAAGCCACTGTACATTATATCCTGTCTTGGTTTTGCTCCTAAAATAAGCTATTTCCATAATGTAAACATAAAAAAATAACCATTTAAAAGTCAAGGTTACTGATGATGGTTGAAGAGCTGAGTGTTAACGGCAGAAAAAACAATATGTCCAAGGCCCCCAAAGAAGATAAATTTTGCTTCTGTTGGCAATGAACAGAAAGAGGTTGATTTGTAACATGCGAATGAGGAATGCAAAGACGTGAGACTGAATGAGATGGATGAAAATAGGGTCTGTGCCACTAGTGTTTTGAATCTAGATGATAATTTACCAAGGTCATTCGCGAGAGCTCCATGATCCTGTGAATGAAGCATTTTGGACAGTACTTGGGATTGTTGCTCTCGTTATTATTACTTTCACTTCTCCTTTCCCCTTTCTCTTGTTTACTTTTCTCTCTCCCAGGTCACTTGTAATCTCCAGAAAATATACTGTTTCTTCCCCTTTGAAGCACTTAGCAGGAATTCTGACAGCAGTTTAGAGTTCGTCTAAGTATCCATTTATCTCTTGAGTTGATTAAATAACTGACTTCCAAAACCACAGAGGCCAGATCTTGTAAGTCGTTGTCCTAGATGAAGGTCAGTGCTTTACCTGATTCCACATGCAGGACAGATGGATGGAGACATTGTGAATTTTATTTGCGCTAGTTTTGTCACATCATTGCCTTACTGACTACTTAGGACAATTAACATCAATGTTTATTTTTGCTTTATTGTTATGAAGTAAAATTATTTTTACCTCTGTCAGCTTAAACCACAAAAAAATCCAATCCAATCTACTTTTATTCTTACAGCTTATTTCAGTTATTTTTATGTGAAACCTGTCAGTAAATCAAATTTAATATTTAATACTTTACTTTAATATCTGCAAGCAAAAGGTTCTGTTTTTATTTTAATGTCAATATGTCCAGCTTGTATAGGTCTTTAAAATGATTTGCAGCACATTCTACTGGGATGCAGAGATGAAAAAAAATTTAATAATAATAAAACAAAATCTGTTTTCATTGATAGAAATTTCCAGCTGGTCTTTTTTTTCCCCAAAAAACATCAAATGTAATGAAAAGGGTATGAAAGATTTAAACACAAAGCTTGCCTAATTAGCTGGATTCATTTGAAATTATATCACCAGGCTTATAGACATGAGGTAAATAGACTGCTGTTTTCAAATACTATGAAATTCTGGGAGCCCTGTAATTTACCTTCTATTATTTTTAGCAAGGGCCAAATAACTACAGGCTCTAATTTATTAGCATTCTGGAAAGGTGTTTTCAAATTTTCTTTTAATGTGCTAATGAAAATCTATAAAAAACACATTTAGGTGCACTAATAAATACTTGGGAGGAATGACAGAATAAAAAATATTTAGGCAATTTGGATGGAACTTGATTCTTTTTAAATAATGAACATTATTCTACTAAACTTCAAGGGCAAAAAAACCCCACAATACCCACTTGTCTCTGACCAACCTTTCAACTAAGCCATCCACTGTTAAGGTCTAATACACCTCACAAATGATGAAGAGGAGCAAGGAAAGGCTGGATGTAGCATTTTGGATGCTGGGCCATTGATTAAGTCTCAGATTTAACCTTGTCATCTGAAAAAAAGTCTAGTACATAAAATTTCTTTCTGCAGTAACACAGGGATATTTTTATGTAAATAACTTCTAGTAGCACTCAGCCACCCAGAACTATACAGAAATGAATCATTCAATATAAAAGAGCTTTTCTGACTAACATTTGGTTTTGAATCTTATGAGCTTTCTTAAGTATATTGTATAGAATAGAATTTACTCCTCACTGATGATTCAAGGCCATCGTTCTGAAAAACAATCATTGTGCCAGCTATGATGTATTCTCAAAAGTTATTGAGCTTGGAACCCACACTAAATAACACTGGATGACTGATTGTGCTTTTGAGTTGTATACTGTGGTGATTTCTTTGTGTTCATTTTTTGGCAACTGCCTCTGTGTTTGTTACTCACCAAAAAAAGTAGTTAAGTGTAGTTTTAGAGCCCTGGGATCCTTGTTCTGTGGCTTAGTAGCAATATGACTTAAACAATTTCCTAAATATTTTTTGGATTTTTTATTTATGAATTATCATACTGGACAATTAACATAAAGATCAATTGAAATTAATAACTAGAATAGTTGTTACTGGTATGCAGCTGTAATTTGCTGGCTTGGTGTATACCAGGTGAATGACAAACTACTATATTTTACACAGATTCTATTCAATAGAAATATAAATGAAAGAAATGTCATCATTTTTAACAACTGGGTTCAACCAACTGAGAAAGTAACAAAGATTACATTGCGTGGTGAGCAAGATGTTTAAACAATCAGATACATTCCATTAAGAATGAACTTGTAATTTTAACTGTTTTTTTTCCCCAAGTTTGAAAACATGCCTGTGGGTTCTGTAACATTCGCCACTTCATGCTATAATTCTTCCTTCTTTGTGAAAATGTAGATTCTTGAACTAGAGTGACCAGGATTATAGGGACCTGTTTGACATTTCCTAAACAACTAACTTGATAGCAGTTATTTAATTTTTCTGTTTGGTCAGTTTTAGTTGACAGTAGAGGATTCCTAATTTGTGAAAGAAAGCTCATAGAGTTTTTTTTTTTAAGATTTTATATGACCACACCAATATAAGGAAAAATTATGTTTTATTAAATTCACAAATCTAATAATTAAGGTCCATTTTTCAAAATATGGCTTCAACATCAATACCTGTGATATGAGACCTGGTTTTAAATGCAGGTTCGAACCCCAGGAACACAATCTACACATTGACTGACGTCAGGTCAATCACTTAAATGTCATGTACCTTGGTCTTTCAGCTATAAATGTGGATAAAGATATGAACTACCTCATAGAATTGTTGAGAGAATTAAATACACAAACATTGAGGTGGGAGCTGTGGTCCAGTGGGTTAAGCTGCCATTTGGGATGCCTGCTTTCCATACTGAAATGCGAGACCAAATCCTAACTATTCCACTTCTGATCCAGCTCATGTGCTTGAGAAGGAACTGATGGTGACTCAAGGACTTTCGTTGCTGGCTCCTGCTTCAGCCTGAGCCAGTTCCAACTGCATGGCCATTTGGAGGAGTGAGTCAGTGAGTGGAAGATCTCTGTTTTTCTCCTCCCCAAACCTCTCTTCTGCTCTCACATTCTGTAACTCAGACTTTAAAATAAATAAATAAAATAAATATTTTGTAAAAGCACAAAACCATTACGTCTCTTGTGCTTCTTTGCAACTTTCCACTAAACCTAAAACTATTCCTAAATGAAATATTTATTGAAGAACAGTTGAAAAGAAAGAAAGGATATCTTGCATAATCTACTACTGAATACATATTAATTGCAGTTGTTTAAAAATTTTTTTGTCTGTATGACCTATTTACTACAATGACTATAGCAAATGGCAAAGAATAACATATTGTCTCCATCTACACTTCTTGGGTTCATGTCCTAACTGGGACACTTTCTAGTTATATGAGGTTGGCGAAAACTTGTAACACTCTGCATTTTAGTTTTCCCATCTTCCAAACGTGAATAGTAATGACAGCATCTACTTTCTATTATTACAGTAAAGATAAAATGCATTTGTACTCAGTATGCAGTAGAACATCAGTTGCGTTTGCTATTATAACAATTATTATTGACACTAAAATCAAATTAAATCAATATTTGCCACTGAGTTTTACAAAATACACTAACCATACAGTGTGGATTTTGAAAATTTCTCCTGATATGAAAAACAAATTTTTGCTCCTTTAAATATCATGACAGCTGTCATTATGTCCTGCTAAAAATATATGGATGCTGCATTTCTAGTATTGTCTACTGGGCAATGAAGATTTCCGTAAAGTCACATTGCAATTGGACTGTAATTTCGGGCAGGGAAGTCCAAACTCAAAGACTCTAAGAAGGATTCAACTTACCAGCCTTTTGAACCGTCCTGCCTGGTGAAATGCAAGTTTCACATTGAAACAGGTGGTGGAAGTTACGTTTCCTTGTCCTAGGGTTGTGCCCTCCTCCACTTCTCAAGGCTGCCAACACAAACTGTTTAGCATCTTCTTGGAACAGAAAACTTACAGAAATGCTGGTGAGAAAATGAACTCACGACAAAATCGTAAACCTAAGAGAAAGCGGCTGTCTTTCCACTGAGCTAACTAGAAAATATAACCAATGTTCACTGGATAGTTATATAATCTGACATAGGGTTCATCTCATTCAATTTACAGGGTGATGTGATTCTGTGCCAGAAAGATTCACGAACAAAATTTGAGATCCAGATGTTTTGACAAAAAATGAAAGTTGGCCACGCATCTTAAAGCCTTATGTGAATTTATGTGAATTTTATGTGTTGTGAAGACAACAATGCGTTGCCTCTGAAGTGGGTAATTAATCAGTAAACTAATTTAATGGCTTTTGCCGTTAATTCTAGCTGAAGACAAATATAAGTAGCCTGACTGAACTATCTGGGCTCTAAAGTTTCTTACAGAATTGTTTGGCCCAATGAATTTCTTACGTTTGAGAAGAATGTCTATTGCATTCTCTGACCATCTTTGTGACTGTGGAAGGTTAGTAATAACTGAAGGGATTTCGTTTTTTCCGTGGCCACGCAGAGCTCTTAATCCACTCTACTGATCCACATTCAGAGTTACGTGACCTGCTTATTTTCTGAGACTAGCACTTGGCAGCACATTTCCTGAAGTCTTATCCTGGGGTTCTCTGAGCAAAATTTGTGGACCAAATTCCATTTAGTGTGTTTGCCTCCTGTATTTTTAAAGCAGACAAAAGAAATGTTAAGTCTTAAAACTACACCAAAAATTAAATTCCTCTTGCATGTACTAATTTCCATTTCTGTATAAACACTTTGTATGATAGTACTTCAAAAAGTTCATGAAAAACAAATTAAAATATGAACTTATTTTGATGCAAAATACTTTTAAATCCATGTGCAGTTTTTTCATAATGATATTTCCATGTATTTTCTGAAAAGTCCTTGTATAATGAGAAAAATATAGTGCTTGTTATACAGTTAATCAAGTTTAGACAGAAATTTGCATAGAAAGGTAATTATTGCATTATCAAAAAGGCATATTAAACGTGTTTACATAAGTGAGACTAGCATGCTAAGAAGTGAGGATACAGGGAATACGCAGTATGGCTCTCTACTCCTGAATAAAAGATGGACTTTCAATGAAATTATTAAATACACCTTGACAATAGGATGCTGAACTTTCTACCATTGTCTACACCTACAATGTCATGATACACTTAAATTGAAGATTGGTGGAATTGTGTCTGTTGGCAAAGGATTATACTAATATAATTATATATGGGAAAACAGTGAGAGAGAGGGGAGATGGAGAGGGTGGAAGGGAAAAATCCCTGAGTCCATGAAACTGGATCATGAAAAATAAAAATTAAAAAAAGAAATACTTGCATAAAAACTAGGGAAGCTCAGAAAACTTGCACAATTTTTTCAGCTTCAAATCATTAGTGTACCAATTGGCTTGATGACTAGGGAGAAATTTCTCAGCCTCTCTGATACACAGCTTCACTGCCTTAAACAAGAGAGTTGACTTTAAGAATATAGCCAATATAGTTCCCACAAAGATTGATGGCAGTAATTCATAAAAAACCTTTAACATGCATTATTACTATCAGTCATTTTATTTGGCCAAAAAGAAACAGTTCTAATTGTCCCTACTCAATAACAGGCAGATCTAAAACACAGCCACACCGTTGTATTTGTCTTATCAGTTTGAGGAAATAAGGGGATTTACTAACTTTTTCTTTCTCAATTTGCTTTTTCCCATGTAAGAAAATCAGTATTTTCTGTCTCCTACTTGGAATGAGAAGCATTGTTTGCATAGTTTCTACAAGAAAGAAACAGAGTGGGTTAACCAGATTTATATTACTGAATTCCCCAAGCCACATGCTTGTGAAACCATCCCTGGTGACTTGAGAGACAGAGGAAAGATCATTGCTTCGGTCAACTTGGAATGTGCTTTTCATTAACCTGCTCGGTATATTTGATTAGCAAAGAGGCATTGTGTTTCCTCATTATTAATGATTGACTGAAGAAATATAGCATGACTGAGCACTGCCTTTTATTACATACTGTTAACATTATACAGCAACTGATGGGGACAGCAAGCAACAACCTGCAGTAATAGTGTACCGCGGCCATGGATATACATATAGGCTTCCATTTAATTTTCTATAAATGTAAATTATTTCAAAGCCTTTGTATGGACAGAAGCTATCTGACCCAGATTATCTCTAACACTGTTGATTGCAGACACCCTGTCCCATTTTCTCCATGAAACCATTCTTATATGTCAGACACTACAACTGCTTTTTGATAGAAAAATGCGAGAACCCTATTTCTGTGCAGGCTAATACATGCAGAAAAAATGTCTTCTCCGTTTCATCCACAGCCTTGAACACTAGTAATTTCCATTCACTGCTCTTTCACTTGATGTGAGGAAAAAAAATCACACACTATCAAGATTGAAGTTTTAAAGACTGACCAAGCATGGATATAGCAATGGAGCCGAAACCTTTGTTGCTGTGACCTTTGGAGTAGATGAAATACATTTTCCCAAAGCTTTCTCCAGTAGGTAGTACAGAGAAAATAAAAAAGATGTAAGTGCTATGCATGGGCTTCTCTGAAGTGCCCATTTTTGGGTTCTTTTCTCATGAACTGCCTCGAGGTGAGAGGATGATGCTTTAATGTGAGTCAGGGTTTCAAAGCTTTATGTTCTGTTGGACTTTAGGCCACTGATGCTACCAAAGAACCCAATCAGGTGGAGCACTTATTAGAGTTGTTAACCTCCAAATGAGTCTTCAGAGAGCTGTTTCTTTAAGCCACATGAATGAACAGACAGTTGGTCATTTTCTGTGTTAGCAAAGAACCTGACCATTGACCCAGTCATCTTTATATTCTGCATACACTGACTTCTGTGGCTATAGTTCATTATACTTGAAGCCAAGGTGGGCCATTAGTTAGAGCTGAAGGGATGTTTTTAAAAGTTTGTTTATTTTGTTGTTTATTTAGTTGATAGGCTCAATAATAGAGGGACAGGCTGAGTTGCAGCCAGGAAACCAGAATGCCATCCAGGTCATGCACTTGGGAGGCAGGTACCCAGAGATTTGTGCCATTGCCTGCTGTCTCCCAGGGACAAAAGCAGAAAGTTGGAGCAGAAGCAGAGGCAGGTCTGGATCCTACATATAATATAATATAAAGGATGCATGTGGTCCAAGTGAAGGCTTAAGTCACTGTGACGCAACACCCTGTAAAGGAAATGCTTTTCTCTTAAAGAATATACAGCTTCCCATCATTTAAATGGCTATATTATGCCAAGATGCATACTATTTGGGTATAGAAAGACAGAAAAATTTCACTCTATTCAGAAGGAATTCATTTTTGAAACTCTGAGTGGACCTATGACCCAACAGCTCTGAATTTCACATGATCACTAAAGCCCATGGCTATTAAACTGCATTAATTATTTACAAAAAAAATAAGGAAAGAAGAGGGGAGGATGAATTGTTCAATTTCTTCAATTTTCTTTCACCATTTTTGGGAAATGATAACAGAAAAGGACTAGATTTGAGTAACAAGGCATATAGTTCTCAATGTCTTAGAGCATATTTTTAAAATGGGACATCATTTGCTAAGAAATCTTCTAAAACTGAAATTAAAAGTTTGGTGTTTGAGAAAGTTCTGTATGGTGAGAATATGAGGAATTAATATTTGTGCTACATATTTTTTGGTTGTGTACTGAAGTGTCTGGGTTTTATTAAAGTTCAAATGCTAATAATCCAAAAAGGAAATCAGTAAAAAAAAAATCTTAGAGTTTAATTAAGCTATTTCCAAAAGCTACTTATTTTTCATAACCCAAGATAAGTCTGCTTATTTGTACACATGTTTTTCTATGCGTAATTGGAACAAAGTGAGGAGTATAAATTCCCATAAATTTGGGGAATATTATTTGTGGAATACACAAAGCAGGAAACTTGAAGTGCTGGTTAGAATTTCTTCATGCAAATCACTAACTAAATCAAACATAAGCAAGTTAACTGGATCATTTTTTAAAGCTTTTGCTAAATTTTTATAGCATATGTGTTTTATAGCATATGCTTCCACTTAGGAATTTCTGTTAATGTGTTTGTATAACATCCCTACTTTTGAAACCAGAGAATTTACCTATGCCCCAGGTTATTTAATAAAGTCTATTCATAATCTATTGTAACAACCCTTCCCACTCAAGTGCATAAGCTTCCACTTCATTTATCACTGATCTTATTCTAACCTTGATTTTTGAGTGCCTAAAATAAGACTCTGCTTTTTGCTCTTTATCTGAGATATGAAGCCCTTAGTTTTTCTATCCTAGAATTCATTTCTGTGTTTACTAATGTAATGGATTGAATAATTGGCCACAAACCAAATAGTCAAAACTGAAGCCCCCAAATCAGAAAACCTAATTTTGAAACAGTGCCTGTACAAATATAATTATAGATGAACATGAGATAAGTTCATCCAGTGCAAGCCCCCGTCTCCCAAGGATTAACTCCACAGCTTAGCTTGTTTCTCAGAGGGTAACAGGATGGGCAATTTTGGCCTGATACATCTAGCCACTGGCTTAACCGCAAGTTCCTGCTTTCTATTTGTTAAGTTATCTTCCAAGGGATTGGATAAACACTGGGAGGAGCTCGAGGAATTTAGGGTGGACACTTGAGGATTGGATAGACACTGGGAGGAACTCAAAGGATTTAGGGTGGCCACTAGAGGATTGGATAGACACTGGGAGGAGCTAGGCAGAGTATAAAAGAAAGCCTGGAGTTTCAATAAAGATCGATCATTTTTTCGCATTCGGCATTCTGTGTACTGTGTGTTGTCTTTTTTGTAACCCTAGTCCCTCCGCTCGGCTCGGGGTACGTGGCGACGCGGGCGTTGCCAACAATCCAGGTCTTAGGGCGGGCTGAGGTCCACTGACTAATAATCTTGTAAGAAAATGTAGAGGTAGATTTGAAATATAAGGATACAAAATAAACACAGAGAAAATGAACACATAAAGATAAAAGTAGAGATTGGAGTAGCATTCTGAAAGTTTCCAGAATCCATAAGAAGCTAGGAGAGAGACATGAGGCATCCTGCAGAGCCTCAGAAAGGACCAAGCCTTGGGAACTGTGACTTCTGGACTCCATAGCATCCAACTGTTAGCACATTCTGCACTTCATAAGCAGTGGGAGCTCATCTTCCTAGCATAACCTCTGTGCGTGATGTTATACTAGATGAACTAGACTTTGAAAAGGTTTAGATACTTGAAAGTGCGGATTTCTACTGCACTGCTGCCCAATGGCTCAGTCCCATTGATGGGAAAATCCTCATCCTAACAAGTTTCTCCAGAAAAAAGAAAGGGATTGATTTAATTTTATGTCGCTTGTCTGTTTCCGGACTGGCCACTTTTGGAATGGGAGCAAACATTTCAGGAGAAAATGCGGAGGAGGTAAAGGAACTATTAGCAGAGGGAATATGTAACATTTTAAGTACCTTCATCTTGGTAGATGTGTTGATACCTCACAGATGCATCTTCTCAATGACTATCTACTCCTACATAAAGAAAATGATCTCTGCACCAGTCCTGAAATACGTTTCATTTGTTTGGTATGAGACGACAGCTGCCCATTTTTAATTTCCCCTGCTGCAATGAAGTTTACAGCCTAGCAAGAATGGCAGCCATTAAATGTGTTATTATACATTTATTTGCAAAATAAAAGATCAAAATGTGATACAGAAATATAGTAAGGAAAAGCTAATTTAGTTTAGCATGTCCTAAATTCAGAGACCAGAAACAATAAGAGTTAAAGAGCTAAAAGATAATCAATATTTCTAATATTTCCAGTTTAGTAGTGGAGCTAACTAAACCCAGATAAAGGCCAGTTTATATTCAGTTTAATAGAGCTTCATATTAAAGAGAATCAAACTGAACTACAAGTAAATTGATGGAAACAATGTCAGTTTCCATTAAGGGAGGCAGCATAATCCAGAGTCAAACCAACATAAAAATTTTCACTGTGCAGTATATAGTTAAAGAGTGCAAATGCATCAGAAAAGATGCTATATAACTAGGAGAAAAAATCAGTCAGGAGAAACAGACTCAAAAATAATAAAAATAATGGAATTGCAGACAAGGCTGTTAAAATAGCTATTAGAAATATGTTCAAAATTTTAAAGGAAAAAAAACATGAGCAGAATGAGAAAGAAAATGGGAGATATTGTTAGAAGGACCAAATGGAATATCTGAAGATATCAAAACTTCACTGGATGAAAGAAAACTAGCTTAGCTGATGGAGGACACAGACGTGTTCAGGATGTGGCTGGACAGTTATACAGCCAACTTCTGGAAGGACAGAGAAGCCATGTTTCATTTGGAATGCGTGTTAAGGGGAAGCCTATATGATAAGCAAGAGAGGGACTTTGATTGTGGCAGGTTGAAAATGCATTTCTTTTAAAATTGGCATGTTACTAACTCATAGAGAAAACATGGAGCTCTTTCTCGCTCCTTTATGTAAATCAGTGAGCTAGTTCTTTATGTGACACTGAAGCTGTTGAAGAGTTCATTGACAAGTGACCTTCCCATAGCACCCTGGAATTAGGAGGCACTGTCATAACTCATGTTCGTCTAATAGTCACTGTGTCTGATCTGTGCCGGGCATTGCTCGTGAACAAGAACAGAGCTTGTAGCAAGAATGTCTAAGGTGTCTGTTATTGTGGAATTTATATTCATGACAGAGAAGAAGGCTTTCTCAGCCATTTTCTTGGTGGGAACTGGTTCAGGGGATGATAGCATTTTCAGTTGAGAGTATAACAGCTTTTAGAGTCATTTACTTTCTTAAATATTTAGAAAACTGGTTTGTTGTATTTCGATGGAATCGTTAACCATTGAGGTAGTGGTATCTTTTGAACTTGATAAGCCACAAAGCCAGTTAAGTCACCAGTTACATTGTTTCATTCTTTAAATGAGCAAAAGATCAGATTCATATCACTTCATACAAGTCAGTGAAATTCTCCCTCCACCAAATGGAGTGTCACTCTCAATGGATTTTTCCTTTGCTTTAGGCTTTTGACTGACAGTCTCTTTTGTTGGAAAGTATTGATTTTGCTAATATTAAATGACTGCAAGTATACCATCAATAGTTCACAGTGAAGGAGAGGAACAGATGTTAAAAAATCTATATATTCATTTGCAGATTTCTCAAAAAAGATAAAATACATTAAGCACAAACTCAGCCATGGGACTTTTGTTGTTCTTGTTTTTCAAAACAAGTCATTTGGAAAACTAGTCCACCTATGCATGTTTTGTTATAAAAGTGGAGTGTAATCTGATCAGTCTCAATAAGGAGCTCACAGTTACTCAAATTACTCAAATCCTCTCCAAATTCGTTAAGCTCCTGACAACACCTTGGAAGTAGAAGACTTGCCCAGGTTTTAATTACTAAGCTGAAGAGTGGCCTGCAGAATATGAGATGTGATGAGGAGCTCAGGCCAAGTTCAGTAACACCAGGCTGGGTGTCAAGTCCCAGATGTCATAACTGAGAACATTACTGGGATAAGACAAAAAAAAATAGGCTGTTTTCACCATTGCAAGTGAGCCAGTCTCTTTCCTCAGGCAGACACTGATTATCATTGTGTTGCTAAAAAGAAACTAAGCTCTGAAGTTAAAGCTTGAGGTTTATTTTAAAGCCCTTTTCTTAGAAAACTCCAAAGCTACTAAGATATTTTTTGATATAGAGTTTGTCTACAAGGAATCCTTGATTATTTGAGAATGAAAATAGACAAGGAAGTTTAAAGTTATGGCCTATGGACCATAAACGAATGCTCAAATGATTTAAAGTGTATTGTAATATTCACATTTAATTTGAGTTTAGCTTTGCTGCCTATGTTGATCAGAAGCATAGCAGGAAAATATCCATGCGTTATTAAGTTCCAAAGCTTTAGACATAAATATGTAAAATTAATTTATCACTCTAAACTTTTAAAAACTTGCAACTCCCCACCCAAAAAGTTAGTCTTTCAACATCTTCAAATAGTACATTAGAGACTAGATCTATAGAGCATTCTCCTCAAGAAAGTCATAGAACATAGAGAGACAAAAAACCGACAACTACAAAACAATAGCTTCAGATGTGCTTTGATAGAGATAATAAAGAACATACTATAAAAGCATGAATAATGCCTAACTCAGAATAAAATGATCTGTGAGCTGAACTTGAACAAGCACAGTGGAAAGTGTTCCAGGCAGGAGAACTATGTATATTAAACCATGTAGCTCTTTTAATTGATGGTACTAGTAAAGAGAATTGAGCTCAACAAACAAGAGGTGTGAATTGAGGCACAAGATGGAGACTGACAAGACACAAGGATGCTTCTATATACAGGATGATAGGGTGCTTTAACCCGTTTTCTAAATGTCCAATTCAAAATTAGATTCTAGAAAGTGTTTCATGGAAAAGACAAAGGTAGTTAATGCTTGATGCATATAAAAGGTACACTGCTAAAAGCATGGTTGAAATAATTCATAACCTACCTTGAAACACTTCAGATGTTCCACTGAACAAACCCAAGAGACAGTAGACAGACTGGTCATCCAAAATCTTAATACTCAAATTCTGTTCATAGACTAACAGCATCCATTTTTAGAAATGCAAAATCTTAAGCCATTACCCAGAGCTATCTAATTGGCATTTGCAATTTAACATCATCTGCTGATGATTCTTATGCACCTAGAAGAGAAGCACTAGAGAAGCACTGATGGACAACAGGACCCTCAATCCTGGGTATGTGTTAGGAACACCGAGGAGATGGTGACACTCTCCAACTCAGGATTCCCTCTTCACAGACTCCATGTGATGAATCACACACATCATCAAGTAGATGACATTTCTAGGCATTGGATAGAAAATTAAAAATAGGTATTACATCAGGTTAAACAAAAAGAGGGGTCTAGTTTTAGCATGCTAGTTTATATGATTTATGGCATAAATAAAAAGCTATGGTTAAAAACATAAAAAATGGATTGACATATGAATGAATCAGTAAATAGAATATTTATGTGATATTTTTCAGGAGTTAAGTAGTTACTCAAAGTTGAAAATCTAAGACACAGACCTAAGATAAAGACACAAATATATACAGAAGTTTTGGAATTGTGAAGTATAGAGATTATTGTTCAAATAAAGAGAATAAATGAGACTATGAATAGAGTGATACAAGTAAATGTCAAGAATACAATCTCTTGTGTCAACTTTTAAATGATAGGCCAGTAAACTGAGCTAAGTATGGATTGGATTAGATTATCCAGACAAGAAAAAAAAGTCTAGAGAAAAGCAAAATATATCCAAGGAAATAGACAGTTCCAAAAGGACACATAATGCCCCAAACTACAGCAACAGCATGTATACAAGATTCAACAATGCCCTCTGGCTTTATCATCTAATAGCTCATGTTTGACTTTGGCAAGAGAATAAATAGGAAGAAAGCCAGATTGTCATTCACTGAGACATATATGGAAAATAAGGCAGAAGAAATCTTTTTTGTGTCTCTTTCTAAATACTAGACAGTAAAAACAACATGAAAAATATGGTGATAGCTAGAAGAACATGTGAATTTTAAACTCTAGTCTGCATTCATACTTAAGCATGCCATGAGCTCTTCAGAGACTTGTGTGTTAGGAATACTAATTGCAGTGTTTCTTGTGGCATAAACATCCAAGGGTTTTCATTATGAATCCTTGTATTCCTAGCATGTTGTTGAGGAAAATAATGCCTTCTCTCAATATGTCTGAAGCATGTTTTGTGTGGACACATCTATAATATTGATAAAATGATATTAGTCAATAATGTAGCCCCATGACTTTCAATTGCTCTTACATGGATGGGTCCATTAAATATTTACACAGAAATAAACATGACAACCAAATGATACTTTGTCTTTCCATATAAACAGTGTGGCTTGCTTTAGGATTTTTTAAGACTTACAGCGAGGCCACTGATAAAACTCTCTCCTATCATAGTTGAAAATGAGAGGCAATAGACATCTGAATTAAAATCAATGCTTCTAAATATTTAGTTCTAATTAAGGAGTTAAATTTTCAGATTTTTAAAAATTTTTCACATTAGTTTCTCATCAGTCATCTGACCTCAGATTGTGCAGGAATCCTAGGTAACACATGGAGAGGCCAGAATGACCAGGCTTCTATTTATTTATTTTTAAAGATTCATTTATTAATTTATTAGAATGCAGAGTGACAGAGAGGGGAAAAAAAGATCTCTCTTCTGGTTCACTCTCCAAATGCTTGAAACAACTAAGAGTAGGCCAGGTCAGAACTAAGAGCCGAGAACTCCAACCAGGTCTTCCCCAAGCGCGGGAGGGACCTAAGCACATAGGCATTCATGCATACTTTCCTAGGTGCATTTCTCAATAAACTGCATTCATTATAAACTGTAAAAGTATAACTGAATTTAAATACCAGAAATATTAAGCCCCGCTTTTGAGCCCCAAGAACAACAGTTGGCACCATAACAAATATTTTGGAAATTAAAGAGGAAGGGCATATGTCTAATGAAAGGACCCTGTCATATTTTGTAGTGGTACCCATTACCTTAAACACATACTACGAATTATTTAACTTTCTGTTATGTATACATTTTTGTTTTCAAAGTGCTTAATCTCTGAGTTACAGTTTGATTCTCTGTTGCCTAGGCAAAGATTTTTCAATTTACGAATGAGCAACATTATCAGAATACTTTCTGAGTAGATACTTGTTTTGGAATAATGGAATGAATTGTGTCCAGATCCAAGTTTAGACCTTATTTTCTAATATTCCAACAGATTCTTTCTGTGGAGATGAAGGTGTACACAAACAGGCATGTACAAACAACTACAAAGCTCCTTTGTATTCACTAGATAAAGCTATCACTGAACTGCTTCCGGAAGTTTGTTTCCATCAGCAAAAGCACTGTAACGCCCAAAGCTGATTATCATAGTCTCCCTGGCTCAGGCCACCTTCTCTTTGACGGTTTAAAAATGGTAACCTGGATTTAATTTAAGGTGAACTCATTCTACTTCATCTCACTTGTCAACAAAATTACTTTTTTCTGTTTTTTATTCTTTTCTCCTTATTTGGTTCCAATTCTTCCCATATTTGTGGAACTTCATGGCAAATAAATTCTATGGGTGCATTTGTGTATACACAATGCTGCTTAGGAGCTTGGGCCATGAAGTCAAACAAATTAGATTCAAAGACAGGAAATATTATTTACCAACAATATGTTGTTGGGCAAATCACTTTCTTGGGACAATGGGTAAAAAACTGCTTCTCCATTCCAACATTCCAGTTACTCACAAGCTAGGAGGCAGCAGGCTGTGGCCCAGGTGGTTGTGTCCCTGGCCTCTGGTTGGGGCACTGGCTGGGGCTCCCAGCTCCTGCATGGAGCATTTATGATGTGAGTCAGTAGACAGGAACTCTCTCTTACTCTAACTTTTGATATTGCTCTCTCTGCGTTTTAAATCAATAATTAAAAAAATTTTAAAACCTAGATAATGACATGAGCTTCTTGATTTTTATGGTGCTGATTAATTGGCACTATTGAACACTCTGCTCAGCATACAAAGATCACAAATAGAACCAATATATACCATGTCATGCATGTTTGTGTCAGTGGCCTAGTAGGCTCTCATTATCCCTCAAATTTAGCCACTTTAGAGACTAATTACTTATTTCTGAAGTGCAATCCCAGAACTACTAAGATGAACTTAGTGTCTGACCTACATGTTTTAATACTAGAAGGTAATATAATAGCCAGAAAACTATTTTCATTGATATGCCTTGTCTTTGACTAGCTTTGACAACTGTAGGGGTGCACTTCAGATAAACTCAGTACCGCTGTAGCATCAAATTCTGCATCATTATATCACAGCAGAGCAATTGAAATAATAGGCTCTAAAACCAGATTTGTGGAGCTAAAAATCCACTTTTGCCTGTAACAATGCAACCTTGGGCAAATTACTTGACTTCTCTGTGCCTTAGTTTCTACAGTTACAATGTGAGACAGCATTAATAGTCCTTACCTTGTAGTATTTTCATGAGACTAAAATGGCGTAATAAATACACAACACTTAGAACAGTGACTGGCACATTGCATGTTTACCTTCACTTATTTATAAAATAGGATACAATTAGTTATTCATGTAATTGTTGTTGATAATTTTTTGATATTGTGTTAATGCTACATTCAGAGCTAAGTATTCAAACATGATCCAGGCCCTGACCACAAGCAATTTTCGGTTTATACACACACACATACACAGGCACACACAATATACATTATGTCACATCACGTCACATGCTATAGGGATATATGAATGCCTACCATTGGCTTCTATCTTTTGACATCTTTAGCCAGTAATAACTGAGCATTATATTTTGACTCACTAAATCTGGAACCATTGGAGGATGGATACAGCAAGAGTGTCAACCAGAAGCATGTCCCATTATTTGTTATTAACTTCCCTACATCAATTTACATTTATTTCCTAGTCAGAACCTTGTCTGAAGGTCAGCAGGTATTGCAGCTTAAATCAATTTTTAATTCTGTGTATGGAATCATGGAAACATACCCTCAATTTGAAAAATGAAATTGTGGCTGACTTAACCTGAATTGCTCCATCGATTTCTAGTTTATGCAATAGGATGGAAATAAAATACTAACCTGGATCTAATTTCTAGAAACTGAAAAACAAGTTTATAGACAAAACTGTTGCTACATTATTTGTGAGATGAGGGAAAATTCTCCCCTAAGGCACCCGCTACGTGTCATGATTCACAGGCAGCAGTGCCTTGCAATTTATCAACACATCTTGATACCAGATAGCCCCCAGGCTCAAATTTCCCTTCTCCATGGAATGGACAAAACTATTTGAAGACCAGGAGTCATTATTACATTTTAAGTCATTGCCATGAAATATCTGGTTCT
Source organism: Ochotona princeps (assembly GCF_030435755.1). Classification (NCBI taxonomy): domain Eukaryota; kingdom Metazoa; phylum Chordata; class Mammalia; order Lagomorpha; family Ochotonidae; genus Ochotona; species Ochotona princeps. The sequence continues at coordinate 28,261,644 of NC_080844.1, forward strand.
TGACACACTTGACAACCTCCAGACCATTGGAACTTCTGGTTTAACATAGCTGGTTCCCACTTGACATTCATACAGCCACTGGCCCCTGCACTCTTGGGAAGCCATGGGTGTTATCTGAAATTATCTGGCTTACAACCCATCAATGGGGGTCTCCTGCCTCAGGAACTACTTATTTCCCGCCCTGAAACATCATTTCCTTACTGTCTTTGACTCTTTAGTCTGTTGTCAAGAGCTGTCACTGCAATGGCCGACACTGAACTCTTCTCTAAGATAGTTATTTTATTCTTGGGCTCAGGTCTTTACTGCTGAGTTCAAAGGATCATATAAATGAATTCACATATAGTAGTAAAAGGCTATTCTGGTTTAAAGCAAAATAGTTCCCACAAAATACTTCAGTCACAATTTTTTCTAGAAGTTTCTAATTAGTGAGGATGATATTTATTTGTGTTTGTTTGAGTACCTTTATTGAACACCTTGTACAACATTCACTTATTTTGTCCACAAATGATACTAATATCAGGGAGTTACTTTTTAATTTTTAAAGAATAGACAACTGAGAATCAGAGTTAAATGTTTTTTATGGACTTTTTTTTTTAACAACACGATATCACACCAAGACCATGTTCTTGATGCCTTTCTGAATGAGGGAACATTATTTTCACTCCTCACTCACAATCTCAATAGCTTCCAACTTGCTCCACGGGTAAGGCTGACCCTGTAAGCAAGTATAATAAGCCAGACACAGATATATTTTCCTCCGAAATTGGAATTTCTGATCTATGAAACCAGACTGCAAAGGAATCAGCAGCCTGAGTTGTCCCAAATTTCATACAATTTAAAAAGGAAAAGAAGAAAAGCCAATTACAGTGCTAAATATAAAATGACCTATGTAGCTGAACCAGCGAAGTCAGTTTCACTCTGCAGGATAGGATGACCTTCAAATTGGCAAATAGGTCGTTCCCTGACAATGGAATCTTTTCAGGTTAATTGATTTGACAAAGTAGCACCAAACTAATCACTGAGTGGTGGGTTTCCTCTAAATTCTGACAAATGATCTAGGATATGTGACCTTTTTCCACTACAGTTCAACTTGTTAATCAGGCAACAGGAATCCAAATGAGCAAAGACAATGCATAACACAAGAAGCATACAATTTGCACAACTGATCTCAGTACTAAAATCAAACTGTTTTCATTTATTTGCTTGATTTGTCCAAGGCTATATTCTAGCAAATGATGCATATTTGGGGTTTGAAATCATGAATCTAGAGTTCTGTCCTGAGAAAAGATTTTTCCAAACCTGCAAACATGCTCCACAATGCTTTTAGATAAACTATTTCCAAATAACTTGGTAAGATCCTGCATCATTAGTTAGATATTAATGTTGAATTTAAATTAATATGAGGCATATATTGGAAATATTATTGAAAGTCTCTTGAATTCTAGAAAATGAGTGATAGTTTTACTTATCTTGGCACAGTTTTTTTAAGATTATTTTTTTCTTGGAAAAGCATATTTACAGAGAGAATGAGATTAAGAGGAATCATTTTAAAGGAAAACTTGCACCACCGACATCCCCAGTATATAGTTTAGGATACTATCCAAAGAGCCCACGGGTTTTCTGTGGATTCTGCATGCTGTAGATTTTTTGAAACCTACAGCCATCCAAGTTTATTTTTGTTATGGATTTATTTCTTTATTTATTTGAAAAACAGAGTGAGATAAAAGGGGGAGGAAGCAGAAGGAAGAGGGAGAGATATTTTCCATCTCCTGGTTTACTCTCTGAAGGACATACACACAGTGGCAGGGCTGGGCTTAGTCAAAGCCAGAAAACCACCCAGGTCTCCTACAAGGGTGGCAGGGGACCAAGTGTTTGGATCACTTTCCACTGCTTTTCCAGGCATATTAGCAGGAAGCTGGATCAAAAGGTGAACAGCCAGACCTTCAGTTAGAGTTCTGATATGAAATGCTGGCAATGTAAATGGCAGATTAAAAAAAAAGATTTAGTTATTTATGTAGAAAAGGCAGATTTTACAGAGAGAAGAGACAGAGAGAAAGATCTTTCATCTGCTGATTCACTCCCCAAATGTCACAGTGGCTGGAAGATAAGCTGATCCAAATTCAGGAACCAGGAGCTTCTTCTGGGTCTCCTGTTCAGCTTTAGGGTCCCAGAGCTTTGGGCCATCCTTTACCGCTTTCTCAGGGCACAAGCAGGCAGCTGCAAGGGAAGTGGAGCAGCTGGGACAGGAACAGGTGCCCATATGGAATTCCGATGCTTGCAAGCTGATGATTTAACCTATCATGCTAGGCTCTAAATGGCAGATTAATCCCTGCACTGTAATGCAAATCCAGCCACATTTCTCTTTTTAACTTAGTGGAACAGTAAAATAACCTCTCATATCAAGCACAAAGATAGTTATGACAGATGTTCTCTGTCTCTACCACCTGCTAACATTGCTTTTATTCTTCTGCTACCCACTTGCCCCTCTTACAATCTTCCTATTTTTCTGTAAATGTCTAACATTCTAAATCCTCTGCATAAACAAGGTGAGTTGTTTATAAATAGATTTGCCTCTAGTTCAAACACTTACCATTACCATATTTATATATTTTGCCTCCTAGACAGGCAGGAATTTGGTAGTATTAACTTAAGTAAAATGTGTTGAGATAATTTAAAGATATCCTTTATGATATTAGTTTACTGTAAGTGGTGATATTATGGATTTTCTCTTTATCTGTATTTTTCTCACTTTCCAAAATTTTCTCAGTAAGTCTGTAGCAATTTTATAATCTTAAAAATAAATTGCCAAAATAATTTGTAACATACCATATAATTATATAATAAGACACAAAGCTCTTTGCATTGGAATTTGGAAGAAAAATCAGCAGCACATTTATACTTTAGTATATAGATATCCATATGTTCAAATGACATACTTAGGATTCAAAAATCAAATGACTTTAAAACTGTTCCTGAGATCCTGAATTTTTGTTTTAATAGACTAAAAGTTGGGCTTACATCATATAAAAAGTTATTTCTGTAAGCATGGTTCAAGCTCTGGATTCTGCAGTTTTAGGGATATTATTGGTAAGCGCCAATAGTCCAAGTGGACTGGGATGCTTTGGATATTACCCTGGGGAGAAGCCTTAGACTAGCAGGGACTTGAATGCTAAATCAGTGTCATGAGTGCTCACTGAGTCCTGCTATCAGCCTGGGAGATTTAAAGTCACCTGATCAGCTGCTAAATAGAAACATAGAATGCAAATATCCTCAGAAATTTTCAAAAGCTCCGATCTAAATAGGTTTTTGCTCATTTGTTGTAAAGGACTTCCCACAGTTGTGGCTCATATTTCCTTTCTCTTTTTCTTAATAGATGTATTGTATTTATTTACTTGAATGTCAGAATTACAGGGATGGGAGAGAGATCGAGGTCTTCCATCTGCTGATTCACTAACCAAATGGCCGCAATGACTGCAGCTGGGCCAGTGTGGTAACTGGAACCAGGAGTTTCTTAAAGGTTTCCCAACTGGGTTCAGGCAAACAAGCATTTGGGCCATCCTCGGCTGATTTCCAGGTGCCTTAGTGGGGAGCCCAACAGGAAATGGAGAAGCTGGTAATTGAACTGTTGTTCGTGTGAGATACAGGTGTCACAGGCAGTCACTTTTCCAAATATGCCATGGCTCTGACTCTGGATTTGCTAATGAACCCCAATTCTCATTATTGGTGTGTTTTTATGTTTTGCTTTAAATTTATCTGTGACACAGAGACACAAAGAAATACAAAGAATTCTCATCTGCTGGCTCATTCCTCAAATGTCTACAGGAACTTGGCCCAAATTCGGGAGCCAGGAACCCCACCTAGGTGTTCCACATGGGTGACAAGAGCCCAGTTACTTGAGCCACCAACAGGACCTGTTAACAAAGAAGCTACAGTCAGGAGCCAGAGCCAGCGTTGAATTAAAGCACTCTAACACAGGACTCAAACATTTTAACTTCTGGGTGAAACACTTGCTCCTAAATGTTTGAGACACAGAAATCGAACTTAAACATACATATCAGTCTTCTGTCTCTTCCTTAGTAAATTTTACAGTCTGTTGTACAAGGTGAATGATTTGGTCAGAGGAGCAGCCCCTTAAATTCTTAGCATAGCCATTGGACGTATTTGAGTTGACTATCAGTGTTAGCATTGTGAATGCTAGACTGAACTGTGAATCTATCTTAAGAGGCAACTGATGGTCCTAAAAGCAATCTGACGAATCATAAAAACAATAGAGGGTATCAAATGAAGCTGTATGCTTCATCCCAGTCATAACCACTCAGATCCTTGGTTCCTTTACACCACACAGAGACTGAATTATATGATCTCTCCGCATTCCATAGCTAAACACATTTCTGAACCGACACAGTGCTATCCCCTCTCCTAAGCTTACCCAGAACCATCAAATGGTCATTAACTCTGGTTACTAATCATTGTGCTTATACATGGAAAACTGACCTCTTGGTGTCCCTGTAAATTTAAAATTGCTGGCCATAAACGTACCAGAAGTAATAATTCGTGCTACACTGGTGTGCAGCTTCAATTTGTGGCAATTACACATGATCGGTCATACCTTCCTTACCCCTCTACTCTCTGAGTTTTAGCATTCAGAAAGGACGGTCATTCCAGAATGTCAGCGTTCATCAGAATAAATCTATCTGGGTTTTCACCGAAAAATCTCTTTCAATTTCCCCTCATAATTATGGAGAGCGGAAAATCCCTTTATCTTTGCATCACTTATAAAACTGTCCACAACTCAGGCTGGCTGAATTTTTGACAAAAAGAGAAATAAATTGAATGAAAATCCTAGAGGACAGTGAGATTAATTTTATGTATTTTATTTTAAAATCACCATGGATAAATATTTCTTTTCTTGGAGGTTTCAGTTGTTATCCTATAACTTGTCTTTCTGCTTTCATTTCAGCAGATAATTGCCTGCCTCAGGATATTGTTCTTTTTTATAGAGAGAAATTTTTCATAACAGATTTTAAGGGATTTCTAAATTAACTCTTGGGTCACCACGGTGACAGAGTCAGGAGTCATTCTCTAGAGAGGGACTGGGGAGAGAACTCTACAGATATTTTTCTCCTTTCATTTTCCCCAAGAATGAGTTTTTACATTGGTTGTTGATAATGCAGAGTTTATGGAAAAAAGAATTAGCAAGCACAACAATTAAAACAAGGTGTTCAGGTAAACTTTTTCCCTCCTTTCGTGTGACTATTAGCTTTGCAAAAACAAAACAAACAAACAAAAAAAACAAGACGTCTTTGTGGTTAAAGCAGAAAATCGCAGGTGGTAAAAAATATTTATTGATGGACTCAGAGAATGTATGGAATTTTGTTGTTGACCTTTTAAAGGCACAGTATAAAATGCTCTCAGCACTCAAAGAGCAAATGGGTTGGCAAAAAAAACCAGAAAGATATTTTCATTAGTTCACTCCCCAAGTGTCCACAATAGCTAGGATTAGACCAGGCTAAAGCCAGGAGCCAGGAACTCCATCCAAGTCTCCCACATGGGCATTCTCAAGTATTTGGGCATATTTTGCTGACTTTACAGGTGCATTAACGAAGTGCTAGATTGGATGTGAAGTTGCCAAGGCACCAATTGCCACTATGATATAGGTTACCAATGTCGTAAGAAGCAGATTAACCAGCTGTAAAACAACACCATCTCCAGTTCTCAGTATTTTTTTATATCTTACATAAACTGACCCCCTGTTTGTCACTGAGCAGAATGGTCTCTAGTCGGGATCACTTCATTGCAAATGGTAGAATTTTATTCTTTTTTAATGGCTGAATAGTATTCCATGAAGTGGATGTACCAATATACTACAGTTTCTTTATCCATATTGCTTTTTCCTTTCTTTTTTTTTTGAGATTTACTTATTTCTATTTGAAAGGCAGATTTACAGAGAGTAAGAGAGACAAAGATAAAGATATTCCATGTACTGGTTTACTCCCCAAGTGGCAGCAGTGGCTGGAGCTGAGCTGATGTGAAGCCAGGAACCAGGAACTTCTTCCAGGTCTCCCATGCGGGTGCAGCATCCCAAGGCTTTGACCTGTTCTACACTGCTTTCCCAGGCTACAAGCAGTGAGTCACATGGGAAGTGGAACAACCAGGACATGAACCGGTGCTAACATGGGATCCTGTTGCATACAAGGCAAGGACTCTAGCCACTAGGCTACCATGCCAGACCCCTATGCATCCCTCTTTCTATAGGCATCTGGGTTATTTCCATGTCTTTGCTGCTATAAATATAGGGATGCAAGTCACTTTCACATTTGCAGATTTCACTTCATTTGAATATATTCCCAGGAGTGTGACAGCTGGGTTATGTAATAAGCCAATTTTCAGTTCTCTGAGAACTCTCCCTACTGACTTCCATAATGGTTGCAGTAGCCTACACTCCCTCCAATAGTGCAGTAGGGTCACTACAAAACTAATGAAAATAATTTATAAAAAGAAATGCACATATGATTTAAAAAGAGGGTTCATGAAATTGCAAAGGAAATTGGTCCAGAATGTGTCACTTGCTTTGATCTCACCACAGGCAGAGTCATTGCTACCAACTGCGCTAAGCCACCTAGCAAACACAGTGAGCAGTGTCTTAACAGAAGTGTCTCAACTGGAGGCAGCTCTGTGCCCCTGGGAACATGGGGTAATGTCTGGAGCCATTTGGGGTTGCCACATCTAGTGGGTTAAGATCAGAAATGCTGCTGAGCATTCTATAATGCACCAGAAATCCTTCCCAACCAAAAATCATTCGCTCAAAATGTCAAGAATGCAAGTCTGGGAAATTGCTCTAGAAAACAACCCAAGTAAAGATATTAGCACTATTTTTGGAGAGGCAGAAAGGTCAGAGGGATACAATGAATGGGCCTTTAAAATTCTTGAAGATCATGCCCTGTCCCTTGTCTCTGAAACATGACCTTTTTGCTCATTTATTTATTTTTGATACATGACCTTCCATCATCCCACACTGAGAGAGTAAGAGGAAATTAACAGAAGACAATTCAGTTTCTGATACCATCAGGCAAGAATAGCGGAAAGGGCATGGCCTAGAGTCAGACTCTTTAGTCTCAACTCTGCTTTGCAGTTTAGTAACCTGACTTCTCATGTCAGAGCTTTCTCTCATTTCCCCCATCTGCAAAATGAGAATACATATTAATACATCCATTACAGAAGGATTAAATGACCTGCTGTATGACAAGTGCTCAGTGTATCCATATCAAATGTTAGCTCTCATCACGGTCTCATTTAGACTCTCTCCACTCGGTCCAACAGCGTAGAAGCAATGACTGAGTTTTACAGATGAGGTATTGAGGTCTAGTGACTCAGCAGCAATGTTAGTTTCACAGTGGTTGAGATAGAGCATAACTCAGGCATCCCTTTGCCATTACACCACAGCACTCTTTTCTCTCTTCACACTCCTATGGTTCTCATAAGCAAAGACTGTGTCCCAGTGCCGGCTTCAATCATAAGTCTTTGTTTATGAGGCCATGACACTGGCTTTGCAGGTGATGGCGATATGGGCAGTGGTTAGAGTCCTGGCTGCTCCACTTCCAATCCAGCTCCCTGTGAATGTGCCTGACAAAGCAAGAGCAAAATGTCTAAGTCCTTAGACATTGCCACCCATGTGGGAGACCCAGGTGGAGTTCCAGGCTCCTGGCTTCAGCCTGGCCCAATTTCAGAGGACGCAGCCATTTGAGGAGTGACTCAGCTGATGGAGGCTGGGTCTTGGTCTCCCTCTCTCCCTCCTTGTTTCTCAGTCTGTTTCTCTATAACTCTGCTTTGCAAATAAATAAGTACTTTAAAAAGACCTCTGTTTCAATATCAAAATTCTCCCAGAAGTTTATATTTTAAGCTTCTGATTTAATAGAACCTATAATATTTACACTATTTCAAAACAAATGTAAATTTTGCTTCTCTTTGATAGTTTATGCCCCAATCTCACATACTATACTTTATAACCTATCAAATTCTAGAAAACAGCTAAAATAAAAACATAAGTAATCACAAATTAATGTGATTAATTACAAATGAGGAATAGAGCAGACTTTATGCAAAGAAACCTAACATTCCCTTAACCAAATGATCAATGTTATCATTACCAGCATTGTAACAAACACTATTTGCCCCTAATATCTATATGCTGAGGACATGTTGTCAAAGTCATAAAGACATAGAAGAGGCAGGATTTCAGTTTTTTTTAAAAATAAAAACTAAACATAATGTGTAAATAGGAACTGGATTCTGCACAAGAGGAAGAAATATGTATAAAATACATTAGTGAAAACAATGATGAAGTTTAAAATTCTGATTGAGCTGGTTCAAAGTCACGAGCCAGGAGCTGCTTCCTGGCCTCCTATATAGGCGCAAGGGCTCAAGGAACTGAGCCATTCTCTGCTGCTTTCCCAGGTCATGAGTAGGGAGCTGGATCAGAAGTAGAGCAGCCAAGACACGAATCAATGCTCATGTGGGTTGCTGGCTTATCCTACGATACCTTCTTTTCTATTATCTCACCAACTCTGGAGCTACTGATGATGCCGTTTCTTTAACACCTGTTCTTTTATTTCTTCCTTGATGTCTTTGATGCATATAGAAGTTACATCCCAGACCACATGCACTAATACAGACTTTTGTCGTGAACTTTTATTCTCTTTAGGAAAAGAGTCAGGTGGTATTTCTCATCTTTCCCTTATAGGGCTTCTTATGCCCCAGGTAGTCAACTCTAGCTCCAAGCTAATGTTAGTCTCTCCACTAAAGTACATCTTAATTTAGGTGACCATATGTTAGAATGTGGTTCCAGAAAATAACTTGAACCATAGGGTCACATGCACCCACATGGGAGACCCCAAAGAATCTTCAGGCTCCCTGCTTCGGTCTGGTCCAGCTCCGGCCATTAGAGACCATTTGGGGAGTGAAGCAGTACCTGCAAGACCGCTCTCTGTGCTTCTTCCTTTTCAATTCTTCGAAGTAAAATCAATAAATATTTTTTTTAAAATCATGACTTTTTGTTTTATTAAGCAATATAATTGTACCATCATACACTTCCTGCTGAAAAAATATTTTAAAAATGTGAGTTTAATTTTTATCTAATATTTTTCAGATTTTCTAAAAACTTTTACTGTGAAAAGGATTAATACCTATTTTAATGTTTAAGTCAAATGAAAAATTTTTATATTCAAGTAACAATATCTGATATGTCAACTAAATACAAATGAGATACATGAAGCTTATTCTCCATATAAATGTTGAAAAAGATAACTACAACCAAATGCAAACATTTCACTTGGTTATAAAAGTAGACTTCAAAAAATAAAATGATTATTAAAGTCTTAGAATAAGAAAATGTTAAGAAATGTGGATTTGAGACCAATGTTGAGGAACAGCAGGTTAAGCCAGCACTTGGAATGCCCACATCCTGTATTAAAGTGTCTGGGATTGAGTCCAGTCCCCAATTCCAAGTTAGCTTGTTGCTGTGGCAACTCCACGACGCCCTGTGATGACTCTGATGGCATGCCTGCTTACTGGCTTTGGCCTTGCTCAGCCCCCAGCTGTTGCTGGCACTTTAGGAGAGAACCAATACATGGAAGACTCATTTTCTCTCTCACTACTTCTGCCTTCATAATAATCAAAAGGAAATTATTATTTATAAAAAGTGTGTATTTATGAGGTGCCTCAAGTTAAATGAAATATTTAGGAATATAAGTAAGCTGATTTGATTTTTATAGTAGTTTTGAAATAACTTGGCAAAATCACTTTGAGATCTATAATTATTTTCCAAATACAAGTCCTGGAAAAGTCTGATGAAATTTAACTGCAGTGTAAATTTGCATATAAATTTGGATTTGATATTTCAAAGTTTATGAATATAATGTTACATATGCCAGATGAGCCATTTGTTTCCATTTATAGAGCCTCCAAGGTCAATGAAAGAACTGACTAGAGATCATACAATACTGGTTTGGCTATTGGTTAGCTAGCTTCTGTGATCAGGTGATCAATGATGTGATATATCAGACTTTTAAGGAGTTGGACTTCATAAAGGCACAGATAGAATTTACACAGTGGGGAAGAACCTCATTATTGAGGTTTTTTTTTTTTTTTTTTCATAAGAATCCAGAGCCCAATAGTGGTAAATAATTCAGGACACCATTCCTTTTATTGTAAAGTTCACCTATCAGATAGAGCTTGGTTTTACAATGACTTTATCTTTCCAAATGATTTGATTTGTCCTGAGTGCATAGCTACAGTTCCTAAGAGGAAAACTAGTTTTTCCTCTTTGCCACTGATTTTCTCTATGCCTCAGGGTAACAGCTGAGCGCTTAGTTTCTTCATATCTCATCTGTAGGAGAGGGAGTGGTGCATTTGATGCTTTAATGAGTAACTTTTGAGAACTGATTAGAAAATACAACTACTTTTTTAAAAAGGAAATGTTATATAAAGTAAAACTAGAAATTTTTAAGCTTTAAAACTACACTGCTTCCTTAAAAAGGATTCGTCAATTTATTCCCCCAAAACTTGTTAGATGTGATAACACAACAATAATGAGAGTTTGGTATCATGGCAGATGCCCATGGCCAGAGCGTACAATTAAGCTGAAGAAAGGAAAGGGCCTATGTCTTGCTCTTTGCTCTGCATTCTTGTGTGAATCAGTTTTTGTTGTGATCGGCTTTCATCCAGGCACAAGTTTGGACCTGACGTCATGAGACGACAGCCAGCAGAAGAAGCAGGAATTCCCACAGGAGGTAAATGATGAAAGAAAGTGCCTTTCATGGAATTCCCTGCAAACTTATTTTTTATGAAGCTTTTAGGTTGAATTGAGTCTCTTTGTCTGGCACTGTGTCTGGGAGCTAGAACGAGCCTATTGGCTTCAGCCCAGTTGGCTATAAAGGCAAATTGATCCAAACTGTCAGGGTAAGAATAAAGTACTTACGTCCACTTTATGATAAAACTATAATATCTGAACTCAACAAAAAATTAAAAAGTGCTGTCAGTGGTCAACTTGAATATATACATTTACGTCTGTTTTTCATTCTGATATTTGCGTTTATTTCTTCTCTAAAATTAACTCTCTTACTTGGTAGATTCTCATTGTTTTTATTCCCCAAACTATTTTATATTATATGAACTTTCGTGAAAAATGAATCAGCCAACAAGATTTCTCAGATAGAAATTCAGCAACCAAAAATTGCTGTGTTGAAAATAAAAAATAACAATTTTTGTTTTACATGAGTTACCATCAGCTCACTCTGATCATGAGCCTGTGTGTGCACCTAAGGGAAATGAGGCCTAGTCAACGGCAAGAAATGTACTTACCTGGTTTCTCCAGTTCCTTTTAATTTTGCTTCTGTAAGGGTCTATGTTTGTAAATTTAAAGAATCTCAACAATTGAGAAAACCTCTTGTTTGTGTCTTCCAAACCTGGCCCTTGTCCTGGAAAGTGTTTGACCATCCATCTACCATCTGCTACTAAAGGCCCGGCAGCTGTATGCTGCAATGTTACCCAGCAGTGAAGAGCAAAGGTTTATGCAGCACCATTGGCTACCAAGATGGGAGCATGTGGCCAGTTACACAGTCTATTAAGAAACCTCAAACATTTACACCCAGACTGGATTTAATGTCTGTCCTATTCATTCCACATCCTTCCTAGCACAGCTCTGCAATGATTTATGGCTCACTCTGAGAGTCCTGGTCTTTACTGCTTTGCAATTACATCCCATTAAAGGCCTTCTCCGTGGGGATGTGACTTTGTGTCTTAGGGTTCTGCTCCAGTGAAGGGTGAACTCTGACACAAAGCTGTTTGGGTTGGGCTGGATAGGAATCCTTCCCAATTCATTAAGATACCTGTATCAGGGAAACAGGCTCCCTGCTACTAAATGCCTGTGGAGTTTGTTCTTAGTAACCAAGAAACACTGTAGTGAACAAATAGCAATGCAAAAGCCAGGGTGAAACTCTCTAGACTCTTTGTTCTTATTTTAATGCTCTTCTCTTACCTACTTGACATATGCATGAAAACTTGGTCATCGTTTTCAGTTTGTGAAGCAGCAAAGGCAGACAGCAGGAAAGCCTTGAAAGCTATGAAGCCAATCTAAACATAATGGGTCAAAACAAATTCGTTAGCACCTGTTGGTCTTTAGTCTTACCAAACCAACTCCCTCTCTTCTCCCCAGGAGACTATCAGGCAGCCATTTCTGGATAATTTGGATTTTCATGGTCTTTAACTCACTATTCAACAAGTATAATAAAGCATGGCATTCATTTATTCTAATACTAATGAAAAGCATGGACCAGCGCTCTGTGAGGCTTGAATTCTAAAAAGAAACATGTTGTAGAAATTCAATGTTTAAAAAGCTGTGGGGAGCGGTGCGCCAGAGCCGCATCTGAAAGGCCTTCACCAGGTGGCGGCTGGCCCAGGGCCTGGAGGCGGGGCTGGTCCCGCCAGTAGGCAAACAGGAAGTCATGGGGATAGGCTGATGCCAGTGCTGCGATTATGCCATTGCTACTGGCCTATCAGGTAGCACCCAGTGGACCTACAGGGAGAAGTGATTGGTGGAGAGCTGTATATAAGCAGTCCGTTTTTTTCATTAAGGCTGTGGTTCCGGTTCCTGTTTTCCAGATCTTTGTGTGCATGCCTCGTCACTAGTGTCGCTTGCAGGCTGGCGACATTTGGTGGTTCCTGTACGGAAACTCCCAGCCAGTGCCAGCGTAGGTATATAGGGTAAGTTTAAAAGTTATTTATTTTCACCTTCGAGGTGGTAAAGTGCACTCACCCTAAGAGGCAGATTTCAGCCGGAGGAGGTGGGTTCAGCCCGAAGAGGTCTGGGGTTTGTTTCTGAGAGGCGGCAGGATTGCACTCGCTCTTACTCCCTCAGACGGGGCCTGAGGTATCGCAAGACCGCAAGGAGGCGCCCTTAAAGGGGTTGTTAAGGGCGAATGGCACTCCCCTTAAATCGGCCACTGCCCATGCATTTTTAAGGACCATAGAACAGGTGAGTCCGTGGTTCTTAGAGAAGGGCTTCCTTAATGTACCCCAGTGGGAACGCCTGGGAGACGACTTGAGGAGAGCCAATAAGCAATGACCTCTTCCTCCGGGGACTCGAGCTATCTGGAATCTAGTCCGGACATGTTTTACCTCCCAGAGGTTCGGGGTGCGGGGGTGCCGCCGCCCTGCAGCGACATTAAATGATGAGGAATCTCGAGGGCCTAGAAAAAACAGGAACCGCCATCTTAACCGGCACGCACACCGCACACACACACAATCAAACGAAGGAAAAGCCGAACCAAGAAAGCAAAGGCCAACGAAAAAAGGTAGCTGCACGGAAAGGAAAAAAGAGAGCTCTTTATTGCCGAAAGCGGGCTGCTTACATATCGCTCTTCCCCAATCACCTTTTTCCCGTGGGTCCAGTGGGTACTACCTGACTGGCCAGGCCCTGGAGAGGAAGCAAATTTGCCTCACCTGCGACCTTCTGTCTTCCTGCTGCCTCCTGGCCTTGAGCCAGCCGCCAGCTAGAGGTCCCTCATATGCATGGGGTCAGCTCCCGGGTCGCTGTGCCCCACACGGGGACAGTTAAAAAAGGGAGAAGAGAGGCTGGAAAGTGTTAAGGAGGATCACTTGTCGGAAAGAGGAAGTCGAGCCTCCCTAGCAGATTCTGACTCATAGCGTTTAGTAATGGTACATTTGAGAGTTTGGTAGAAGTGGATAATTGCACTGCTTTTTCTTTTAGGCCCACTCCTGTGTGCCTGAGGCCCTGTTTGTGTTTCCCGCTAGTAATGCAAATCAGGTAGGGGATTCCCTTACCTGTAGAACAGATTGTTTTCTTTCAGAATGTTGGAATGCGACTGAGTACCCACTGGCCGTGGTGGTGCATGTACCCACCTATCTTCCAATACCAATGACGGTCCAAGAAGAGGAGCTATCAGTCCTCTGGGGACCGAAAGGCGACTTTGAGGTTGCCGCTGCCATTGTGGCTGCAATAGCTACGGCTACTGCCGCTGCCGCCGCGGCCACTGCGGCCCTAGTGACTGCTATACCGGCAGCTACAACTGTTAATGCCCTGGCGCAGCAGATCTCCGTGGCTTTTTCAGACACAGGAGCAGCTCAACCAACATGTTCGGGCTGGTTTGCTAATCATGAACCAGCGAGTGAATTTAATTCAGGAACAGGTGAACATATTACCCGAGGTCCTCTCAGTAGGCTGCGTCCAGCGCTGGTCTGCAGTGTGTGTTACCCCCGTTGAGTTTCCCAATTTGTCGCTTGCCATTAATCTGTCTAGAAGCCTTTCGGCTTATTTGAATGGGACTTGGGGTGCTCAGTTTGATAATCTTACACGCCAGCTATGTGGGCAAATTGTGACCATCAATGCCATTTGGGTTGAGGTAGCTACTGTGGAACAATGGATGTCATGGGTACAATCTGTGGTCCATTGGGGCAGACATTGGCTTGGGTTTTTGTCCTTTGGAGGGTTATTGTGCCTCATGATCTTCCTGCTTGTCTGATATATGTGCAAAACGAGCAGGAGATATCATCAAGATACTGTCATCATGCGACAGGCTGTGATGGCTCTTGGGGCAGCGGCCTTCCCTCAGATCTGGTTAAGCATGCTAGACCAGTAGTCAAGGACGGGTAAGACCTACAGGGGACACCTACCAACCTAAGACAGGGTGTAGAGCTGGAAGCTCTGCCACCCAATGATGGGTAAGGAGGTAGTCATGCTGTGGGCAACCTAAGACAGGCCTCACTTAATAAATAAAAAGGGGGGACGTGGGGAGCAGTGCTTTGGAGCCACATATGAAGGGCTGTCGCAAGATGGTGGCGGCTGGCCCAGGGCCTGGAGGCAGCAGGGTTGGTCCCGCCAGTAGGCAAACAGGAAGTCATGGGGATAGGCTGATGCCAGTGCTGCGATTTTGCCATTGCTACTGGCCTATCAGGTAGCACCCAGTGGACCTACAGGGAGAAGTGATTGGTGGAGAGCTGTATATAAGCAGTCCGTTTTTTTCATTAAGGTTGTGGTTCTGGTTCCTGTTTTCCAGATCTTTGTGTGTATGCCTCGTCACTAGTGTCGCTTGCAGGCTGGCAACAAAAAGCTGATTTCTACATATTGATTTTCTATGAACATCAAGAAGCATGAAAAAGCAGAAAACAGAATTTTAAAGAAGACACCCACAAGATGGTATGAACAAATTCCAAAAAGAATTAGAAGAGATGGCTATTTTTACTCTTGCTTTTATTTTCCAGTAGCCTGGGAAAAGAAAAATGTTGCCAAAATAGAAATTGTGTTTACCCCATCCATTGTACTAAGCTGATATTTGAGTAGAGCTAGTCATGGAAGACTCTTCAAAAGGAAGTGCATCTTAGTAGTCATAATAATAATTTTCTTTTTCTCCTGTCAGATTTTCTTTATTTTAGTCCAGAAACAATGACTGAATTGATCATGATGTCAGCAACAGTGCAGGTGTATTGAGCATTGATTGATCATTGAGCATTTTGGGCACTACCCCAGCATGGGTATCATCTGTATTAATGCTGCCCGTCTTCAATTTAACATGACTCTATAATGTCCTCTTTTAATAGAGCAGTTCATTTAGGTGAGGACAGGATGTATAGTTCCCTCAAGCTGATTCAACCTTTAAGTGGCAGAACCAGGGTTGGAACCTAAGTCTTAGCTTCAGCCAACACTAGAGTTGATTTTCTTCCAGCAACATTCAACACTGATACCACTATGTGTTCAACTTTCTATGCTAACAAAGTGACCATCAGGGGTGTCTCCCGATGGATGAAGACTTTCTCTGGGAAGCAACAGTTTCTTTTGGCAGAAATCATTCTTTTCAGTTTCTTCATGTGTCTTGTTTGGAAAAAGCCCCAGAATATCAAGGGAAAGTATGATTTTAGGCACTTTCTGTCGCAACTGCTACATCAAAATGGTAAGAGTGTTTGAAAACATTTCTTGGGTGTACAGATTTTTAAAAAATCTTAGGTGTATCTGAAACTATTTCTAAATAGGAACAAAATGAAAAAATACTTGGCCCAGTTCTTCTTCTTCATTATTAGATGGAGATTGACTTGCTTCTTAACAGTGTACTAGGCTCCTGAACATAGAAATTTGATCTTTGGAAATGTGAGTAACAACCTGGTCATTGACAGTGCCAGGTGGTAGGGCCTGAATCTTTATTTCAAAGTGAGAGATGACATTAGAAGGTAGCAGGGAGGCTCTGCTGAGCACAGACGTCATCTCTAGAGGCAAGCTAGGCTTTGTCTTTGGGTCTAGCCCTTCTCTTTATTCTAGAAGCAACAGTTGTTGAGTGGGGAGCACTTTAGGTGTATGAGTATTTTGCCTACACAAAAAGAGAGTGGGAATAGAATGGTGTTTTTGTTGAAAAAAATTTTTCTTTTCAAGATATAAATTTAGACTCATATACAGCAGTGATTTGGGTCTGGAAGAACGCACCATTAAGCATCGCAGAGACCCTACCTTGCAGCTGAGGATGAGTTGTACTTGCTGGGATGGTATGCCAGCTGGACCACTAATGCATCCCAGAAGTCAGAATCCCTAGGTAGTAGGGACACCAGCACAGTCTCCTCTCCGTGGGTGTGAAGTGAGGCCTTATTCCTAAGCCAGGACTTAGGAGACAGGTAGCTAACAGATGACTCTTAGAATAAAATCATGGAGCCAAAGCATTTAGAAGAGTGGATCTCCTGAATTCCTGTTGCAATTGCCTTCTGCTGTCTGTGCTTAAGTCTTATAATTTAAAAGTGGAAGTTCTGACTTGGATTAATAAAAACCAAGCTGTGTTCCAAGCTTGGGGAAATGGGAAGAGGACCACCAACACTGCAAGTCAGAACTTCCTGGGCCACTTGTCGGGGCTCCGTGATGTCAATCAGTAGCAAGTGGAGAAGACCCGTGCTTCCCTGGGAGTTGTCTACCCTGCCTATTACAGGGACCCCACCTTTAAAGAGAGGTATCTGAGGATCCAGGGAGAAAAGCAGACTGAGCCGGAGGCTCTGTGCTGTCTGAGGAGCTACAGTCTCTTGCTTGGACTCTTGCTCATGACGACAAAATTTACTGCTCTGGCGGGCGAGGCCAGGCAAGGGAAAAAGGAATATGGGATCCCTTCGCCAAGTTAACGTGACTGTCTTACCTACTGATCTAAAAGGGAAGGTCAGTAACTCATCAATGAATCTAACAGTCTGTAATTTGACAAACTGTAAACCACATGTTTTGGAAAGTTACCATTTGTTAGGGATTACTATTTGTAGCGACTATAGGAAGCACTTTTCACAAATGATTGTAGCTTCACAGCAACCTGGTGAGGTTAATGCTGTTATTCTCATTTTATAGAAGGGGAGATGGAGACTCAGAGCATCATCCGCATGGCAAAGGTCACATGGACAAGAGGTTATGGACTCTGACTCCAAAGCAGGTACTCATCCTCACCATATTACATGCCCCACCTGGTTCGCAAAGTACTTTCCAACCTAGGAAGTATACTTGGTGTTTAGGAATGACCTGTAATATAAATAGGAGATGCATGGCGTTTCTCTGTGTTTCATAAAAGGACACCGCTGTTCAGAAAGGTCGTGTTGCTTATCTTGCCTTGCCTAATGAGCTGTTGGCAGACAAGTCACCAGAATGCTCCTCTGTTGATTCCTGGTGCTGTTTTTCATACTTTCACACTAAAAGCAATCACGGTAATTAGCTATTTCTGTGAAAGTCACTTTGCCGGTTTACATAAAGGAGAATTAAAAAAAAAACCTGTAATCCTAACTCAATAATCTTGAGACTCTCATCTGAGAGCTGTTGCCATCCCTGGTTTCTTTGAACAAGTGATTACTCACCACAAGATGTGTGGCCGACACTCTCCTAGGGGCTGGGAGACACAAAAGAGGAGCAATGGCTGCTGCTCTTTCAAAGCTCAGTGCGTGGGGAGGGAGGTGGGCTTAAGAAGCACTTAGTGCTGTGGGATAAGGACTGTGGGGAACCAGCTTGTCTTTACTCCTTCAGGGGAGTAGGAAGCTAGAGGCATCTGGGGACAACTCCGGGCACACCAGGTGCCTTGAGATGAGTAGATAGGCATTTTCCATGTAAAGGAAATGGGAAAGGCATTCTAGAAAGCAAGGTGCCTCTGTGAAGGCTGGGAAGGAAAGCAGCAGCACATGCAGAATGTTTGGGAGAGCAGAGCGTGATCCAGTCAGGAGTGTGAGAGGAGAGGGAAGAACAGGAGAGGGAGACAGACACTAGTACCAACAGGACCTTCGCTTGTCTCCTACTGATGTCAGCAAGGAAGGCATGGCTACCAAGAGGAAAAACACAAGCACAGGAAAGGATGACACATTGGGTTTTAAATTGGCTTTCTAATCATAAGTGACACATTACAGTCATCAATTACAGAGTTGCTTAATTGTTTTAAAATGTAAAAATCTGTTGGGGTTGGGTGCTGTGGCATCGGAGGCTAAACCTCCACCCATGGTGCTGGCATCCCATATGGGTACTGCTTCTAGTCTTGCTTATTCCATTTCCATCCAGCTCCCAGCTAATGGCCTAGAAAAGCAGAGGAGGATGGCTCAAGTGCTCAGGCCCCTGACCTCAATGGGAAAAGTGAATAAAACTCCTAGCTCCTGACTTCAGACTGGCCCAACTCAAGCCATTGAAGCCATTTGAGGAGTCTGCCAGTAAAAGAGCTCTCTCTCTCTCTCTCACTTTCCATCACAAGGTGAACCAATTCTAAGCAGAACCAACAGACTGATGGGCCTGGGTCATCAGGGTTGTCATCATCTGCCATCTGTGACCGTTCCCCAGGTTTCTGCCCTGACACCTACAATGAGCTAATTCCCTGATGCCTCATCTGTTAAAGATGAGCTTCCCAGGTGGTTGGCTGCCTGTCAGATGCCTCAGGTTTTGTCATGTATACTGCAAGATCGCAAGAAAACGGAAAGTCTGCAGAGTATGTACTTACAAGTACATTTGTGTAAGATGATATAAGGATATAATTATTCTTGAAGCTCAAGGTCACTTATTCTGTTTTTGGAAATTAATTTATTTTTATTGGAAAGGCATATTTACAGAGAGAAGGAGGGACAGAAAGGCCTTCCATCCTCTGGTTCACTCCCCTAGTGGCCGCAATGGCCAGAAATGAGCCAATCTAAAGTCAGGAGGCGGGAGCCTCTTCTGGGTCTCCCACACAGGTACAGAGTACTGAAGCTTTAAGTCGTCTACTGCTGCCTTCCCAGGCCACAAGCAGGCAGCTGGAAGAGAAGTGGAGCAGCTGGAACAAGAACCAGAACCCATGTGGGATCCTGGTGCTTTGAAGGGCAGGATTAGCCAGTCAAAATGTTGTGCAGGGTCCAAGGTCTCTTACTCTTAAACATGGTTAGAATGGCACAATGGCTCAATGGTGAGGGAGGTAGGAAGGCTGATTTCAATTAAGAAAAATCAGGTGCATTTGTGTTCTCTAGCCTAATTTCTACAAATGCCTGCCCTGCCCTTATTTTCTTCCTCTGCAAAGCATTTGGAAGGTTGTATTTCACTAGGCTCTTGTGTGATTCGAAGAAACGGAAACAAAGTTTGTAGGTATGTATATATGTCTGTGTTCATACTGTCACATGGCTGTGTGTGGATTTGTACATGCATACGTGTTTAGACAGTTATAATGGCCTACCAAATTACGGTCCAAGAAAATTTTTGTAGAATTTATTCAACCCACTGATTATCCAAATACTATTTAGTGTAGTAAGTATAATAGAATGCTTCATTTTACAGAGAAAAATGAAGGATTTAGCAACTAAATATGTGAAGATTGGTGATAAGAAAAAAATTAAGTCAGTAAAAGAAACACATTTTGTAGAGTAAAAATGATTTAGAATAAACAATTTCTGAAACACAGAAACATTGTTTCCTGCCTATTGGCCAATCACCTACCATGGCTTCATGCAAAACAAGTGATTTTTTTGTAAAAAGGATTGTTGCGGAGTCACAGAGAGAGAGAGAGAGAAGGAGAGAAAGAAAGACAAGATTTCAGAGTACTCAGCCTCACCCCCAACCGGAGCTTCCCCAGGGGATGGAAGAAGTCCAAACAATACCGCGCAGAAACCAACGTCATCGGAAAGACAACCAGAAGCCCTGAGCGGTCCGCAGACACAGAAGAACAATAAATGTCCTTCGGGACCAGGGAGGAGAGCTTTCTCTGGTCCGAGCCTGGCTCCACCTCTGGACCCCCGCCCTCCCTCGCATTGACCATCGGGATTGCTTCGAAAACCCCTCACAGCAAACAATCATACAAACTAAAAAAAACCTAAAATAAATAGACAAACAACAGAAAGTAGAGCTTGAAATCTGACAGGAAAGAGCTGGCATGGATTGGCTCATGCCTTGCTGGGTGGGACACAAAGATTAGTTACTCCTCACCATGGTGTTGAGGATTTTCCTGCACCCCCCCCCCCAAAAAAAATGTTCTGTACCTTAAATGTTGACAAATATCTTGTTAGAGTTACAAGCCAGTCTAGATTATCCCAAAATCTGCCAAGATCAACAAAATTATACTTCAACACAACAAATGGCTAAATACTAAAATGAAATAGACACGAGACAGCTGAATGGTACCCTATAGCCATTTTAAGGTATATAGCAGCCGGTCCGGTCCTGTATATAAACTAAAATTGAAATGTCAATGAGCTAATCATAGGTTGTGGTTAGTACTTGCTTTTTTTTTTTTTTTTTAACATACTGGTTACTCAAAACCATGTCAATTCTATAATATTGCAAATTGCTGTTGATGTTATATTGGGACTCTTAATTGACTGTGATGATATTATACCAGCTCTGACTTCGGACCAGAAATGGTCTCCTCAAGAAACTGTTCAACCCATCTGGACAATAAGTAGCTGGACTCCAAGCTTGGTATATGTTTGCAAGGAAAGAATCTTGATTGAATTTGAACTGTAATGCTGCATCAAGGTGGAGGAATCCACCAGGGGGGAGGGGGAGGGGTGGGGAGATTCCCAGAGCCTATGAAACTGTCACATAATGCAAAATATTAATAAAAATATTAAAAAAAAAAAGAAGGAGACAAGATTTAGGCCATCTGTCGCTGATTCACTCTCCAAATGGCCGCAGTGGCTGGAGCTGGGCCAGGCCAAAGCCTAGAGCCAGGAACTTCATCTGGGTTTCCTACACGAAAGGTAGGGCCCAGGGATTTAAACTGTGTTCTGGTGTTTTCTCAGGCACATGAACAGGCAGTTGAATCAGAAATGCAGCTGCCAGGACTCCCAACAGTGCCCATATGAGGTGCCAGTGCTGCAGGTGGCCTCACAAAAAATAATTTTAGCTTTTTTTCAGAAAAGAACAAGTAGTTGATTTAGAAACTGTTGTGCTTGGCTCATTTTCAGAGCAGGTGATTCATAGCGTGATGCAGAACTGCTCTTTTAATAAGTTTTGTTTTGTATTTAAGGGATTTCTGCTCCTCTGACCTGGCAGATAAAACCACCGAAGCATGAGCAACACCAGCCTCCTGTGCCCATGTGTGCCCATGTGTGCTCAAAGGAGAAGGACTCGGCACAGCTGCTGCCACCATCAGGAGAGGGCGCGGGACCCTGGGTTGATTTGCTCCATGTGAAGGTCAGTCTGCAACCAGCCCGACACCCAGGAAGCAGTTCAATCTGTTTAAGGATTGTATCTGGTAATTACACTCTCCTAAAATCGCCTGAGTTGTAAATCGAGAAGAAAATCTTCCAGCAGCCACCCTGTAGCCCGTTTTTAAAGGGCAATTTCAAGGCAGTTCAAGAACTTTCAAGGTGCAGGCAATTCTTTGATATTTAGTGGGACTGTAGTTGAAAGTCACTGGATTTCATTATGTAGAAATACAGGTCCATCGTTTTAGGCATCCAAAGCTAACAAAAACCGTTCACACTTGGTACTTTGTCCTGATTGGACTTGTGGATGTGTATTAAAGCAGGGGGACTATCTTACATGTTGGGTGCACCGAATGTTCTTCCCCAAAACCCACTATTTCATTATCTCTGAGAAAGAAAATTTAAAAAAAAACCAGTGTTTAGGGATTTAAAAATTACATATTTTTTCCACTTCATAAATTGAAAATGTAAAGAATAGCTTTTGTTGTAACTCTTCCGAATTCTTAGAAACACTCAAGAGGAATATGTTAGAATTACACAGGAAGCAATAGAAGCAAATGCATGCTTTGAATGGACTTTGCTCTCTTGGGACAGTTCTTCCCTTGGTCCTAGATGATGAGTCTTCAGAAGTCCTGACAGAATACCCTGAACAAAGGTCAACAAGCACCTTCATGTGGCTCACCCCAGCAGGCGTCAGAGCACAGTACCTGTTTTGGTAAGTCTAAGCAGTATTTCACAGTTTTCAGCTTTAGGCTTCCAGCTGACTCCTTGGAGCAGTTTTCAACTGGTGATAATACAAATTTGCTCCTTTGTGTTACAGTTCTCATGAGGTAGGCTCATCTTGTTTCTAATATGCTATTGCAGCTACACATATGAACGCATCTTCAATTGTAGGAATGATGCAGACAAGCTTGGAGTATTCTGGTGCTGTTTGAAATGCTTTGCAGTTGTGCCAGGCTGCTGATTTGTAGATGATGTACATGGCTGTTCTTCACCTCTCTTCCTTCTAGGACAGTCCCCTTCTTTTGTTTGTTGCCTCTATTTCCTTCTGGGTTGGTTCTTTCTCTCATAGTGCTTTCCTTTTACTGTTTATAGAAGAATCTGGATTTCCACCGCTGCTTCTCAGAAGTACACATCAAAATTGAGCAAGATAGAGAAATTAGCAAAACACTACATTCTATAATAATATTTTATAATGTCTACTGAATGCATATATAAGGAAAAGCAGTGCACATATTCTTAGCATAAAAGGTTAGCTAGAGCCTTTGTGTGCATGTTGAAGTTTGATAACATTGTAATGATTTAAGGAATGGTCACACAGAAAATGACAAAAATCTGTCTTAATTTAACAGTAGGTGCCTGAAAAATTGGATTTTGTACTTAGGACATCTGTAGACAATAGAAAGCAGAGAGATACTTCAATGGCATTTAGATATTAAATTCATACTTGGTAAAAGAATTAAAATGCCTGACTCTGAATTTCTCTCTCTCTTTTTTATTTATTGAAGGCAGACAAAGACAGGGAGACAAAGATTATGTCTATCCAGTAATTCACTTCGCAAATGTTTAAAATAGCCAGGCCAAAGCCGTGAGTCCTGAATTCATCTCACTCCTCCCTGAAAGTAGCAGGGACTGTAATAATGGAGCCATCACTTAATGCCTGCTAGGGTGTGCACTAGCAGGAGACTTGACTCAAGCTGGCTCTGATATGGGATGCAGACATTGTAAGCAGTAGCTTAACCCACATAACCACAGCCTGTCCTACTCTTAAAACTCTGGAGGAGGCCTCTTCACTCTCTCAGGTTTGGATTGGAAGAGACAAGAGCTGATCTGTCCACAATAGATCAAGAATTCTATATGCACTTGCCTGGCTGCATTGCATGTTGCAACAAGAAAAGAGAAATGCAATTTATTCTCTAAGGAATTTCTGGGTTATAACCTATATGTAAGATGCTGAGTTTGATACATGGTTGGTTCTGTTCTTAATTTATGATGAAGTATAAAGGCATTTGTTAGAGATCTTACTCCTTCATCTGAGAACTCCTGTTTTATTATTATTATTATTGTTACTATTATTATTTTAAGATTTATTTTTATTGGAAAGGCAGATATACAGAGAGGAGGAGAGACAGAGAGAAAGACCTTCTGTCCGATGATTCACTCCCCAAGCGGCTACAACAGCTGCAGCTGAGCCAATCTGGTGAAGCCAGGAGCCAGGAACAACTTCCCGGTCTCCCATGCGGGTGCAGGGTCCAAAGCCTTGGACCATCCTCAACTGCTTTCCCAGGCTACAGGCAGGGAGCTGGATGGGAAGTGGAGCAGATGGGTTTAGAACCAGTGCCCATATGGTGTCCCGGCACATTCAAGGCAAGTACTTTAAACACTACACCAAACGCTACACCATCACACTGGGTCCTTATTATTCGTTTTAAAAGATTTTTTTTTTAATTATAAAGGCAGATGTACAGAGAGAAACAGAGACAGAGAGAAAGATCTTCTGTTTGTTAGTTCACTCCCCAAGTGGCTGCAATGGCCAGAGCTGAGTCAATCTGGAACTAAGTGTCAGGATCCAGGAACTTCTTCCGGATCTCCCATGTAGGTGCAGAGTCCCAGGGCTTTGGGCTGTCCTCCACTGCTTTCCCAGGCCACAGAGAGAGGGATGGAAGGGAAATGGAACAGCTGGGACACAAACTAGTGCCCATATGGGATCTCAGCACGTGCAAGATGAGGGTTTTAGCTACTGAGCCATTGCACCTCTTGTTTATTTTGACTGTTAACACAATGATGCCAATTTTATTCATAATAGTGAAACAGTTCATGCATCTCCATAAAAAATAAGTGAAAAATATTTTTATTTTCCTTCTTGTAATTGTTCTTAAATTATTTAAAAGTGAAGTAAATAATTTTGGGACCTGAGAAACAATTCCATCAGGGAAAAAAAAAAAAAAAAAAAAAAAAAAGGCAACAAATGCAATCATTCTTAAGTAGAAATAAGAACACTACTCTAGTGTATACCTGTCTCTATTTGGACTGTAGGACCGCAGCTGTGAATTCACATATGCTGCGAGTGCTCCCCAAAATAAGAAAAAAAATGCTAAAATGGCCACTTAAAATTGGTTTGTGACACCAGACTTGAGAAGAGATAATGCCTGTTTGTTCAAGCTGGTTATAGTACATTTGGAATGATTCAGTAGCATAATAAACTATTAAACTCTAAGAGCTGAACTGGTAGGTATTTGGTGCTTACTTTTGTCTGGCCCCGTGAATCTGGTGACCAAGGCACATTTAGCATGGATGAGGAAGAGTGCTGGATAAAAAAACCGTTGTTCTAGTGTGCACAGTTTAGAGTCACCCAGTGACTCTAAATTCATACCATTTATGAATATAAAAAGTCAGATATTTATTTATGCGTATTTTTGGAGTCAGAAAGTGACAAGGAAAGAGATAATAGAAAAGATGATTGAGTTAAAAAATTTCTCTAGCAGCAAGTCTCCTTCAAATAAATTTTTAGTTGCAAAGTCCTTACTTAACCGATTGAATAAAATCGAAAGACCTTAGTACTGAAAATAATGTTTTGCATTGAGGCAGATGTAAAAACTATTCAGTTTCTTTTCCCATAAGCTAATTTTTATTATTTTGTAATCTCTGTTAAGAACAAATAGAAATATAAAGACATTCTATGTTCATATACCAAAAGACAATTTAAGATGTCAGTAATATTGAAAGTTGCCTACAATTTTAATTCAATCCCTAGCAAGACCCCAAATATTTATACAGCAGAAGTGAAAAATTCATCTAAAATTGAAATCTCAAGGGATCTTGGATAGCAAACCAAACCAAAACAAAAATTGAAAACAAACGAATGAAAAAAAAAAGCAAAATTGAATGCCTTATATTTTTCCTGATTTCAAACCTATTACAATACTACTGTCATCAGAACATTGTGGTATTGGCCTGAAGACAGACATTGGCACCAATGAAAATAGACTAGTAAGCTCAGAAATAAACCCTTCACCTAAGTGATGAAATGATCTTTGATAAGCATGTCAATTCCACTTAATGCATCAAGGCCAGTCTTTTCAACAAATAGGACATGCAAAACAGATTCCCTGCAGGCAAAAGATAAAATTGAAGCCTTACTTTACCTCATATACAAAAATAAAATGAAATGAAAGGCCTAAATGTAAAAGCTAAAACCAAGACTCTTACAATAGAGCATATGCATTAAACTTTTAAACACTGGATTTGGCTAGTTTTCTTGAATACCACTCAAAAAACCAAAAATAGATAAATTGTGGACTATATCAAAATTTAAAAATATCATGAATCAAGAGATAGAATCAGTGGAGAGAAAGGCAACCAATAGAAGGGGAAACCATTTATAAATTATATATCCTATAAGGGTATCATATATACACTATATACAGCATTTCTACGACTCAACAGAAATATACAAACAATAGGGAAATATTTCTTCAAACAAGGTAATCTGCACGTGCAGGATATACATACATCCTGTATCCCTATCAGTTTGTTACCATCCAAGAATGTGACCCATATTGTAAAGCAAAATGCATCTCTCTAACTGTAGAAAAGTGATATGACAGCATAACTAAGGTAACAAATTCACAAAGCCCAAATATTGGGGTGAGAATTCAAGGGCGAGTCCTGGGCTGAAAAGCACTAGCCCTTTTGTTTAAGCCTCACATAATCTGCTCAACATCTCTCTCAAGTTTTTGTAACCTAATTTCCTCTTTCATGAAAATTGGAATTAGGGGATCTCACATATTATCAAATATTATTTCTTTATGCCTAGAGGAAGAAAAATGCTGGTGTAACCAGCTTTTCTCTTTGATGCTTCTGTTTCCCAATTAGGTTCCTGAATTTTTCGAAGGCCTAGGATATGTTTTTATTTCTGATAGATAATGATTTTACAGAGGGACTATGGGCTGTTTCACATTCCTTCCATGAGGAGGTGAAGTATTTCTCCTCTACTTTAATAGAATTAGGATTGATCCATGACAGCCTTAATCACAGACACTATGACTTGAGAATTTCCAGGCTAGCTTTTAGAAAACTATTTGCCTTTATCTCTTACAGTCATGAGCCGCCATATAAAAAGTCCAAATGAGTCCATATATGACCACCTGAGACAACACTGAGAAAATGAGCTAGCCCAGCAAGATGTCAGGTCAGATAAAAACCTTCACCCTGTTTCCCCTGCCCACCACGCCCTCAAAATCATTTGCATCAAACAAGTCTGCTCTAATCAGTGTCATATGGAGGAGAAGAATCCACTCTGCTGAGCCCTGCAGAAGAGTCATGGAATCATGAGATACAATAAATATGAGGGGTGAAGGTTGCTACAAGGCAACAGGCAACCAGAACAATTAATTTTAATACCTTCCACCTTGATTCCTCAAGGCAGAGTTACAATGCAATAACGAAAGAAAAGAAATATAATTACTGATTGATGTCCAAATGAAGATGAATCTAGAAAAATTAGGTTCTCCCAATTTCAGTATGAAATTATATGCTTACATTCCCAAAAGTGAGGATCATGAATAAAAGAATCGGTACTGATGATACACAAAAGTTAAATTCATATGAGAGAAATAATACTAGCAAAAATGGGAGGATATCTTGGTATTATTAACTTATTCTTTTTTTTTTCTTTTTTGGGAAAAATGATGTCACCGTGTAATCTATGAGCCAATGATCAATTCAACATGAGAAAAAATATTATTTGGAATAAACAAAACTGAAATAAATATCAAAACACATGAGATACAGCCAAACAAATAAACAAACAACGAAAAACAGTATGGATCAGATTATTGAAGTTATACTTTCCATGTTGGTTTCCTTATATAAGAGAGAACATACGGTATTCTTTTGTGATTGACTCATTTCACTGAGCATAATAGTCTCTAGTTGGGGCCACCTAGTTGTAAATAGTATAATTTCATTCTTCTTAATAGCTGAATAATATTCCATGGAGTAGATGTACTACAGTTTCTTTAGCCACTCTTCTTTGGACACACATCTGGATTGTTTCCATGTCTTTGCTATTGTGGATTGTGCTGCTGTAAATATAGGATTACAGATCCCCTTCTCATATGCAGATTTCACTCCTATTGGGTATATTCCTAGGAGCTGGATAGCTGGGTCATATGGCAGATTTATTTGCAATTCTCCAAGCACTTTCTATACTGATTTCCATAGTGGTTGTACTAGCCTACATTCCCACTAGCAGTGAAGGAGGGTGACTTTATCCCCACATCCATGCCAGCAGGTGTTGTTAGCTCAGTTCTGAATGTAGATCAGTCTCACTGGAGTTGGGTGGTAGCTCAACGTGGTTTTCATTTGTATCTCTCTGGTGGCTAGAGAGCCTGAACATCTTTTCATATGTCTGTTAGCAATTTGAATCTGTTCTTTTGAAAAATGTCTGTTCAATTCGTTTGACCGTTTTGTTACAGGTTGTTTTTTTTTTTTTCTTTTTCTGACCCTGGGTTTCTAAAGCTCTTTGTAAATCCTGGATATTAGTCCCTATCACTTGCGTAGTGTGCAAAAATTTTCTCCCACTCTGTTGGTTGCGTATTCACTTTGTTAATTGTTTCCTTTGCTGTACAGAAACTTTAGTTTGATGTAGTTTCATTTGTTCATTTTGGCTTTGACTGCCTTTGCTTTTCGCGTCTTTTCTAAGAAGTCTTTCCCTGTTCCTATATCTGGGAGTGTGCTTGCTATGTTTTCCTTTAATAGTTTGATGGTTTCTGGGTGTAGGTTTAGGTCCTTGATCTATTTAGAGCTAAGTTGTGTATAATGTGACAGGTGTGGGTCTTCTTAATTCTGCACGCTGCTATCCAGTTGTCCCAACAGCGTCTGTTGAAGAGACCAGGATTTTTACCTGGAATGTTTTCAGTGTTCTTGTCAAAGTTTAGTTGATTATGCTTGTGTGGGCTTCCTTCTGGTGTTTCTGTTCTGTTCCATTCATCATCTTCTCTGTTTCAGTACCAGTATCAGACTGTTTTGATAACCACTGCTCTGTAGTATGTCTTGAGGTCTGGAATTGTGATTATTCCAGCTTGATTTCTATTTTTCAGGATAGCTTTAGCTATCTGTGGTCTTTAGTAATTCCAGATGAACTTTTGTATCCTTTTCTATTTCTGAGAAGAATGTTGTTGGAATTTTGATTGGGATTGCATTGAATCTGTATATTGCTTTTGGTAATAGGATCATTTTGATAATGTTGATCCTGCCAGTCCAGGAATGTGGTAAGCTTCTCCATTTTTTATTAGCTTATTCTTAATTGACATACTATTTGCTGAGATTTTGTCTGTAACCCATAATGCTATCTTACATTCACTGAGTCATTTCATGAATTAGATCTAAGAAATTGCAGGTGGATGTGGAATGGGACACATAGTAGCAGCGTAATCACTGCCCTAAAGGCCAATAAAGTCTCTTAGCCATTGGACATTAGCAATTGGTTGTATTTCCTTCTGTCATTTAAACAGTTGCTCCTTGTGTAGCTCATGAATGTGATGGGTAATACTACTACTGAGGAGCGCTTTAACCTTTCTCTGAGATTGACAGATAGTAGCATAAAAGGGTCCATCTGAATAGAAGACTATCTCTCATTTCATATGCAAACTCAAGGAATTCCCTATCATTTTCCTTGAACCATGACTTACAAGTATTTGTTTTTGCTATTTTGGGAGGTCATTGCTGGACAGACATATTACACAACATGAAATTTCATTCATCTTGGAAACTTACTTTGCGATTACACTATCTTTCTCAGTTACCCTGACTAAAATGTAAGCAATACAGGGAATTTTATGATTTAACATACTTCTACATTTAAAATTTATACTGCTTACTTTGCAGCTTTAGTTTCTTCATTTGTAAATAATTATGTATTTGATACCTAGCTTTTGAGGTTGTTGTGAAGGTTGAAGATGATAGATAGAGAGAGAGAGAGAGAGAGAGAGAGCGCGAGCAAGAACTCTATACCAGTGACCTGTGTGACCTTGGCCTTGGAGGAGTTGTTGTAGGTTTTTTTTTGACCCTGAATACGGCAGCAACCTCAATTCTTGTCTCGCAGGAAAGAAGAATTTTCATGCGGACACAGTTTAGTTTTAAAGCAAGATTTATTAGAAAAGTTGAGACAGGAGACTCCCGTCCTAGTGATGGGAGGGGCCTCTGAGATAGAAAGGACCCTTACCCCCTGCCACAGTGGCAGGAGAAGTGGAGAAAAAAGAGACCTTAGTCCCCTGCCAGAGTGGCAGGAGGAAAAGTGAAAAAGACCCTTATTAATGGTGGGGAAAGCATCATTTAAAGGTTTACCTCAAAGATGTTTCTCCATAAACAAAGAAAATTTCTGGTTTCCATGGTACCTGGCCCTGGGACAAATGGCCAGAAAGGTGTCACTAGCCAACTTCCTTGGTTGCTTTCTAATGATAAAGAGGCCAGTCTGAAGCCCTTCCCCTTGGCAATGGACCCAGACAGAATCAGGCTGAAGCTTCAGGTGGGGAATTGCTATGTTAATGTCACCCTTGTCTCTTGGGGAAGCATGTTCCTGGTAAGTTAAGATATGCACTTGTCTTGGGAGAGACGTGCTCTGGTGAATCCAAGACATGGTGGGGGAAAATACCCCTTTATATTTGAGAAAAAAATGACTTGGGGACCCAGAATACCCTAACTGCCTACTACCCAGTCTAACTCCTCTCTCAGAGTCACTTTGACCTTCCTCCTCAATACCTCTTGGCTGCAGTGGCTCTACAGGTAACTCAGAGTCACATTTACATTTGACATATGTCTCCTGGACTGTATTAACCATAGCTAGAAACCCAGCCCTGATGAGTCCTGAGCAAAGAGCAAGCAAATCCAAAACTCACACATTGTTCATGATTTCCCTTCTCAAGTTTTTCTGAACTTAGACTCTATCACTTGACTTAAACTGGCTTAATCTTAGTTCCTGAATAAAATGTTAGCCAAGGAAATTCAAATATTCACAGAAACTCAATTTCCTTAGTTATACATTCTGATTATTTTTTTCCGGAGGTCAAATATTTTGTTAAAACAAATTGTTAGCCAAGATGAAAATGCATACCAAACCAGTAGTATTAAATCAGAGTTGAGCTTTTTATATAATTTTAGGTGATTACATCAAGAATAAGGAGAAAATGGACTCCAGAATTTCCACACCTGTTTCAACCAGATTAACCTTAATTTTAAAAGTTCTGCATTTTTGTTTGCCCTTAAGGAAAAGTTGAATAGCTAAAAATGATTTGAAAATCCTACATAATTAATTTGTTCACTCTTCTCTCTTTGTTGTAAGCCATCAGATTTTTATAAATCTACACTACAAAATGAACATTGTGATTTCTGAAATTTCCAGTTATTTTGGACCGTGTTGGCACTGGTTAGCATTGCCTGAATAAAAAAGGTTGAACAAAAATAATATTTTTAAGTGCGGATTTAATATGGTCTCACTTGCATAGTAGAAGTGGCCTAGGTAATTGCAAAAATCCCACTTGGTTTTAAAGTGTGCAAACATAGCCATAACATGGGATTTGCTATGTTTAATTTTATCTTCACTATAGAAAACCAAATCCTATTCTAAGACTTCCAAAAGAACAGTAATGACAATGGGGAATTGAAGGTCCCAACCTCTCCTTTTGGGGAAAGGGAGAGGGCCAGGGTAGGACTGAATACCAAACATTTACAACCTTTGAAAAAAAGAGTGATTGGAAATTGCTCTTGAGAGAAGATCAAAGGTTGGGGCTTTGTGGAGAGAGGAATGGAATGGTTTTAAAATCATAAGCCTTTGTCGCTCAGCACAAAGCAACAAGGCCTTTTCAGGGTAAAGAACAAATTTTGACCAACAGAACAAAATAGGAAAACAGGATGTGAAAGGAGTTTAATGAACAATTTTGTGTAGAATTTTTTAATTGGACTTTTTTTTTATCATGAAAACTTTAAAAATAAAGAATAACGAATGATGTCAAAGAAAAGGCAATCACACAAAAATTGTCCAGATGTGACTGGCACATGGTAATTGGAAAAATCACAGTCTAAAGCTGACAGTGATAAAACTGCCCCTGTCATATACTAGCCAGAACCAGCTAATTTTGTGAAACTTTTAATTTCTTGTCTGTGAAAGGGATGCTTATGTTTGCATCGTATAGAATTGGTGCAGACATTAGATGAGATGTTTCATGCTAGGTTTTAGAAGTGGTACCTCCAGTGGAGTAAGCAAACATTATTTGTCTTTTACACCTCCAGACATCTGGAAAGAACCTGCTTGGCTGTAAATCACAAACAACAAACCCTGATTATTGGGTTGGCATTTGGGTGCTTAGCTATGTCATCCACCAAAATTGGTGGTTGGGTCTTGCTACCCAAGTGTGGTCTGTAGAAACAGAATGGGAATGTCCTGAGGGTTTGTGATCAATATATAATCTCATGTCTTACCCTAGATCTACCATTCCAGGGTGTGTATGTTGGGAGCATCCCAGGTGGTTTGTATGGTCTATGAAGTTTCAGGTACATAGATTGGACTCAACAGTAGCCAAAGAATCATTGTATCTTCTTTTAAGCAGTTGCACACCTAACTTCTAGAATAAAAAAAAAAAAAAAACCAAAAAACATAAGATTGAAATTTCTTGTGAGAATATCTTCTCAGCCTTTGGGCTATTACCAAATCCAAATTTCCTGAGAAAAATGGATTTATTCCTACCACTTTTTGAACTCCTTTATTTCTTATTTTCATATTCTGTGGAAGGGAAGGAGGGAGGGAGGGATGGAGAGAGAGAAAGAGAAAGAGAGAGAGAGAGAGAGAGAGAAAGAGAGAGAATACAGATAGAGACATTCCATCTGCTGGTTCACCAATGTCCACAACAGTCACAGGACAAGGTCAGTTTAGAATTCAGTACAGGTCACCCACACAGCCCCTTACCTCCCTGTGTGGCTATGTTGAACTAGATCAGAAGAACCACTAGCATGTGTGAGATCTGTGACTGGGAAACAGGCCTGATTGCATAGCTAAGGGGAAGCCCAGGCTGGGTTGTGGTTCCCACTGGTAAGCGCAATAGCCAGAATGGGGGCAGCAATTTGGGCTGGGTATTACTGAGGTATCCCTCAGCATGGGTGTGGACTGGGATGCACAGACTGTTAGATTGTTGCACCCATTGGTGCTTATGAAAGCCATGGTGGGTGTAGGACAGGCTGGGCTAGGTCTCCACACCCACTGAGCCATGCAAGAGCTGTGTTGGCGTATAGTCCCAGTGCGGCTGGGCTGTGACACTCAGTAGTAAGAGCTGGAATAGTGTGGGCCAGTCAGGCAAGACCACTGTTACTGCCAGGACATGGGGTGGACTCAGAACTCCAACCATACGGAGAATTGCAGGATCTGTGGTCTGTCCATGGAATGCATGAATCAGAACTGGGCCTCCTCTGTGGCTAAGATGTAGTAGTGCACAGCATGCCCAGAGTACATGGAGCATTTGGCAATCCATTGGGGCCTGCAGAAAACAACTGGGAACATAGCAGAGGAAGGAAGACAGAACAAATTGGCCAACTACCTCAGCCAAATATTGACAGCAAATATCTGGACAAACAGAGACTCTAAGTTGGAATATGTCAGGCAATGATCTTGGAAGGATTTCCTTGTCTTTGGATCAGCAAAATCAACAGCATTTCAGTGCTATCAAAATGACTTAAGCAGAACTCCAGAGACACTGGGATGACATCGGGTGACTGTTCCCCATCTCCACAATACTGAGGAGATTGGGAGACTAGGTGCAGCTTCTCCCCATTCTCCCCCATTCCTCCAGATACAGGAGAAAGAAAAAGAAATAAAAGGATTACCAAACATTTCACAAGTTAATTTCTGAGTCACATCAATTCTCTTCAATTTCAGCTACTCTTTCCTTCATAGGGCCCAAAATACTGCAGGTGAAATATATGCACCCAAGTCAAGAATTAGATGGCATCCCTCTAAGAATGTTTCTGGCTTGGGGAAAGGAATTATAGATAATGGCATCTGGGAGCACCCTAGTAAAACCAAGGTACACTTTCCTAATCCTGTTAGGATTATCAGGTCACAAGCTACTGTCATGCCCATAGCACTTCCACTTAGCATCTCATGGCCTTGCTCTTAAATTTTGGAAGAGCTGAGGAACTCAAGATAATATCGTCTATGAAAGTGGGCATTTCATCTTTAATAACTGAAAATACCCTGTAAAATATGGCTGGGACTTTAACCCTTCTGATAGGAATGTGACTTCAAGTACAGCATTTTGTGAAGATCTCTTTAATCAAGCCTAAGCAAAACATAATAACGACCCTAAAAAACCCCTAGAAACTGAAGCTTAAATGAGCCACTGAGAAAAGTATTAGTATTCCCAGTATTGTTTTGCCCAGAGTGTCCTGTGGTAACATGACTGGGGCTTGGTCCCTGCCAAGAGTGGAGATGTGAGCCCCTGCTATGGTTTGTATGTTCTCTGGAGTCCTACATGTTAAAAGTTTGGTCTTCAAAGTTTTAAGATAATACTTTGATGGATTAATATTAATAGATAATAGATTAAGGATGGAAATCAAAGCCAATTATTGTGTCTGAAGGAAAGACCTACAGATGGGGTCTCTGATAAAAATCAGTGGAAGACTCAATGGCACCTCTGATCAAATCAAGTGTTCTAAGGTAACATTGCACAGACTGTAAGTGTACCCCTTTCTCTCTGCTTCGTGGGTCACCTTTGCGCTTTCCTCTACCCACACTCCAGTATTGCCATCCTCCTTAAAACTAAACAAATGTGAATGTCTTAGACAGTGAGCCTCCAAAAGCATGCTGAAGTAAGCAGCCTTCCATTATGAGTAGCTTCTCTCAAGTTCATTTATAATAATGAAAAACTCAAGAATACATCCACAAAATTGATAAATGGCAACTACTGGGGAAGCACTTTCTGGAGGGATCGATCTAGATAAGATAGGTTGGGAGAATCTTTTTACTGTTTGGAATAGGCTGATACGGAACAATTTCTATTTTCATTTTAAGATTTTAATTCTTTTTATTGGGCAGGAAGATTTAGAGAGCAAGAGAAAGATTTTTTGTTTGCTGGTTCACTTCCCAAGTGGCCGTAATGGCTGGAACTAAGCTGATCCAAAGCCCGGAGCTGGGTCCTCTTCTGGGTCTCCAATACGGGTGCAGAGTCCCAATGCTTTGGACCATCATATTCTGCTTTCTCAGGCCATAGGCAGGGAGCCGGGGCAAGCGGGGGGCGGGTAGGCGGAGAAGTGGATTAGCCGGGACACAAACTGGTGACCATATGGGCTTCTGGCATTTGCAAGGCAAGGATTTGGCCAATAGACCATTGCACTTAGATGAAATTTTAACACAGAATGGTCATAGACAATGGATTATGAAATACAGTATAATGACTTCTATCATAAAATTTTAGAATTCCTTTTTACAGTTGATACATTGCTAATCAAAAGCAGAAATTTAAAGTTTTTTTTTCTGTTTTTCTTTCTTCAGTTATTTCAATTTTGTCATTGTTTAGAAGATGTGATATTTCTATTGGCAAGCCTACCTATGTAGCTTCAAAGAACAAATTTATTACATTAGTGAAGTTAAAGTAAATTTAGTGTTCTTTTTTCTCTAGTAATTACTCTTTAATCTTAAGAGCAGCAATAGATATCAGCATTTGAAACACGAAAAAAGCATTGATTTGGACTAGAAAATAACAGAAAGTAGTCCAGTATTTCTACTTTTCATCTTCTTCCATTTCTCAACCCTAGTCTGTAATAGCCCTTATCTTTTCCAAGAATTCAACCCTTCTAGGTTACGAACAAATGAAAAGGTGGAGTGTATAGCACCTGAATACTATAAAAATGAGGGGTCCAAATTTCAGTTTCTGTGGCCTAAGGGTGTGAGGGATAAATTTTTTGTTTTTGCTATTGGAGAGCTCTATCTTCACTTGAAACACGGCACAGAAGAAAGTGTGGTGAAGTTTTCTGTTTGGATGTAAATCCACTCCCTCCTTCTAAACTGGGAGCCATTGTATTGAAGGCTTGCTTCTGTAGCTCACTGGGCCGAATTTAAGTGCAATTTCTAAGTAGCAGAGGTCAGTGACAGAAGTAAAGAGGAATTGAAGTATCTACCAAAAAGAGGAAAAGGCTGGAGGAGGCTGAAAAACTGTGGCCAAATAGACCTCAACTAAATGGAGTAAAGCTCCAGGAAAAAAAGTGCTATTTGTTGGAGATCACTAAATGCATTTTTGAAACCTGAATTTCTAAAGTTGGTTGTGAAGTTAGTTTCCTGCCTCTCACACATGAATTTCATGAACCCTACTACATTTGCTAAAGTGTGTGGCATTCACAAGTATATGTGTGTACGTTCTGAGTACCTGGGTTCAATTCCCTGCTTCACTTCTGATCCAAAGTCCTGTTAATGTGCTCGCTTGGAGGCAGCAATGCTGGCTCAAGCACTTTGTTCTCTGCAGACCCTGCAGGAGATAGGGTTTAGTTCCTTTCTCTTGTCTTTTGGCTGATCTCTGGTCATTTTAATCATCTAGGGAGTGAACCAGCTGATAGTAGGTCTGTGTGCCTGTGTGTGTGTGTTTTTCTGTCTGCCTGTGTCTTTCAAAAGAACAAAATGGCAAATTAAAACAAAATTCACAATTGGGAATTTATAAGGCACAAGGCCAGATAATAGGGATGCTAAATTTCAGAGCAGAGAAGTAGGGAATGCTCGAATAATTAATCAACTTGGCAGTTTACAGCATCTAAGGGTATGTGATTAAATTTGAAACAAGGATAAAGAGACTATTGGATAATTCCTTCAAAAACCAAATTGTGTCTAGAGAAACAGACTAAATAAATTTCCAGTTTTCACAGTTAGCACTTATCTTTCCAAAGCACCGGTTTGGTTTCAGAGGACATGAGAGGAAGCAGGGGATGGCTATCGAACCAGGATTTTTAGTTTGTTTCCATGTGGCCTATCTGAAGAGAAACACAACTTGTTTTCCTTGAAAGTTGACCTAAAATAAATTTTACAAATCTTACATTTTGTGTAAAGTAATAACTGGATGGTTTGGAGGGAATGCTTAACATAAGTTAGTAAAGTTTGGGGTAAACCTCCCTTATATATGCATTGGTTTGTATTATTTTTCATATTTTTCTGTATATGAAAATGCAAACAATTCAAATATTTATTTTCATTTTATTATGTCCATGTATGTCCTTGAAATTCCTTATTTATTTTCTCTATCTAAATAGAGTGGAACTTCCATCTCCTATTTTTGACATTTGAAAGTTTCTCTTTAAAAAATAGATTACTATTTTCCCCGAAATGGAGGAAAAAATAGCTCTTTTCATTAAGTTATTATTCACCCTTTATGTTTGCCTTTTCTTTTCTCCTGTCAGTACATTCCATTTAAAAAATCTTGTTCAATAACTAGCTGGCTGAGTTCATTTTCACATAAATTTATTCATATCACAGCAGCTACTTGGCAAAGAATTCTGCAAGATGCACTGACCTTGAAAGCCAAAAAGGTATGGGGAAAGTGCTAACTCTTCATACCAAATAGAGAAATACTTTCAACAAGATGTATTTAGATATTGAAGATTGCAGCATGCAAAACAATTCTAAAATTATTTATCAAGAGAACTGATTTTATTCTTTTTGGAACATGTCTTATTTTGATGATAACTGGCTGAGTCATTTGATGCAAAACTCTTGTACCCAGGATCACAGGCAGAAGTTCCTGAACACGCTGCCTCAGTTATTATGGTCCAGGAGGCCAAGTGCCAATGAGTGGGCTGGGAGAGGCAGATTCTTAACACTCTATCAGCCAGTCACTCAGCCTACCCAAATGCAGGATGAAGACATCCTAAGCACACGACTTTTTTTTAATTTATTTTTTTAAATTTCATTTTATGACACAGTTCCATAGACTCTGGGATTCCCCCGACCCTCCCTCCCCCATATTGATTTCCTCCACATTATTACAGCAGTACAGCTCATAACCAGTCATAATTCCATCATTGCAGGCATGGACCATGCAGAGAGTCCAGCATCTTATTGTCCAGATAAATTCAACAGTTTCATTGGGTGACCATCCTTGATCTGAAGGCAGAGCTAGCAGAATCTCATCCTCTCCAATGAAAAGCTACAACACAAATTCAACAACAGGAAGAAACATGGAAATTTACAATATCATGAAGTCAGTTGACATGGTACAGAGTGACCAATGTAAGCACATGACTTTTTAAGATCGTTTCTATTTTCTTCACTTTCTGGTATATTTAATATCACCTCCTCAGTCTATGTAAAGCACTTATTTTACGCATCACTTTTCTTACCTTCTAGATGTTCTTAACTGAGAATAAATAGCATATTTTACAGGAAAAAGGGGAATAGATTCAGAAATCTCTTGGTCAATTCAATGTATGAATCCTATAAAAAGAAAACAGCACTGTCTTATCATTTCTGTGTGCTGAAGAACCAGCAACATTATTATGAGAAAAACAATGATAGTCATCAGAAATATAGAAAAAAAAACATTCAACTGAGTTCTAGGACTCTTTATCTTTTCATATGCCTCTACAGAGAACACAATTAAAATTTTAAATAAATGGATTGGAATTAATCATGCATGCTCTTCTTATCTCTTGATTTCATCTTTCATCCAAAACCCTGGCTTGTATTTTTCCATGTCCATCTCCTTTTACCGATGTGGATGAATGTCATTCATATACATGAATCAGTTAATAGTGTCAGTGAACTAGGCAAGAGGAAACAGAGAGGGAAAGCAATTGGCATTGTAGGTTGACTGTCACTCGAGACTTCAGTATCACATCATACCTCCATGCTCATGTGCACCCCGGGAGGTGGTAGGGATGGCTGACACCCACATGGGAGACCCGAGCCTAGTCGCAGGTTCTGGGCTTCAATCTGTCCGTACTTAGCTATTGCAAGCAACTGGGAACTAAGCTAGCACATGAGTATATTCTTCCTCTCCCTCTTTCTCTCTCTCTCTGTCCCTTTCACTTTTTTTTTCAATTTAAAGAAGAATAGAGTTTCAAATTAGCCAGCACTAATCTTTGCTCTTGTTGTATACCCTATCGACTTGGATTCGTGTCTAGATTCTTAGGAGAGAGAACTGTGATTCAGATTCTAAAAATATAACCACTTTTAAACTATACAAGAAAATAGTGCTATGTGCTTTTTTATATTTTATGAAAATTCTGGAAAATGAGTGGGGAATTTATTCAAAATCTATTTTCTCTGTTTTTAATTTAAAAAAATGTATGTTATTTATCTGAAACAACAAGAAAAAACAGACAGATAAGACCTCGGAAAACTCTCCTATCCACTACAGGGTTACTCCTGGAATGCCAACAATAGTCTGCATAGCACCAGACTGAAGTCAGGAGGCCACAACTCAGTCTGGGTCTCCCACAGGCGTGGTAGGACACAAGCTGCTGGAGCCATCATCTGCCGCTTCCCAGGCTGCACGTTAGAATGAAGTTGACTTTGGAAGCAGAGTAGTCTAGATACAGTCCTGGGCACTCAGATTTGGGTTGCATTCCAAGGAGCATTTTCCCTGCTATGCAAAATGCCCATCTCTGCTTTCTCTGCTTAGTACATTGAACAGACATGAATAGGGAAAAAAATCTTTACTATATACTTTCTATAAACTATTCTATGAAGTTATACTTCCCCCTGTAAAACAATAGATACAATTTTCTTTAAAGATTTCTTTATTTTTATTGGAAAGCAGGTACACAGAGAGAAGGAGATAAAGGGAGAAAGATCTTCTGTTTGCTGATTCACTCTTCCAGTGGCCCCAATGGCCAGGACATGAACAGTGCCCATATGGGATCCTGGCAGATATAAGGTGAGGACTTTAGTACTAGGCTATCACACTGGGCCCCGATAGATTTATTTTTTAAAGGCACAAAATTTGAAATATGAGTCAAGGAGTCCATTTGATACATGTGGTAGAAACACGAACTTTTCAAAGATTTGTATTTATATATTTGAGAAAGATATATTTGTTTTTATGTATAGACCTCAATCTTGCTGAATTTATTTAATACATTGTATAATTATATATTCCATAAGGTACCATTATTATGTGTATTATGCATATGCATTAATATTGTATGCACATATGTATAATATATAATACACACACACATATAAATATATATTTTTTTTTAGAGAGAGAAGAGAGGCCACCTGTCCATTCACTGATTCATTCTCCAAATGAATAAAGCCAGGAGTAACAAAGCCAGGTGTAACAAAGCCAGGAGCATGGATTTCAATCCAGGTTCCCATATGGATGGGAGAAAACCAATTATCAGAGCCCTTACTACTGCCTCCTTGCTTCTTCATTGGCAGGATGCTGGAATCAGGAGCCAAGACTTGAATCTGGGTGTTCTGATACAGTATGCAAGTGTCTTACCCATTAGGTTAAATGCTAATTTCAGTTTAGATTGGAAATGACATATGTGGGTATGTCTCCATTTATGCAGAGGTTGCCAACTCATAGACCATATCATATTTTGAAATGGGAACATTCCTTACAAAATTCAAAGTTTTGAATTCTTGGAAAGATTTCTACAATCTGATTTCTTCATTCCTTCACTGGAGCTGTGCTTCAGAACTGAGAAAGAGCTGCTAGGGTAATTTCTACATTATTCATCATTTCTGTTGCTTTCCTTTCAAGGGTTTTCACGTACAGAAGACCCTGCAGGCATTTAATTTGGAATCTCTGACTTTAATGAAAGCATCAACACAGATTTAACAGTATTAGGTCCTGCACAGCTCAAGAATTGTCACTATTAAAATCTTCTGACAGCATCTGTGAGATAGATACTGAATGATCTCATTCTTGAAAACTCTCCTCTATGGAGGCACCAAACATCCAGGGATAACCTGAAGTATCCTGTACAGTGTTGAGATGATTCCAAGTAGTCACATAGTAAGACTTACATTAAACAACAGTGACATTGTTTTCTACACAAATGGGAATTCTACAGTAGCCAGGAGGTAGTTATTTTCTCTATTTTATAAATAAGGCTCAGAAAAGTTAATGGCAAAGTTGTAAATTAAGCATGTGAGTTTGTGTTTAACTCCTGAACACTGGACACTGTTGTGTTTATGTATGC
This sequence comes from Ochotona princeps, assembly GCF_030435755.1. Lineage (NCBI taxonomy): Eukaryota > Metazoa > Chordata > Mammalia > Lagomorpha > Ochotonidae > Ochotona > Ochotona princeps. The sequence goes on from NC_080844.1 coordinate 28,302,489, forward strand.
AAATACTGAGATCATTCAAACTCTTATTTCTGTCCTTAACCTGGAGGTTTAATACTCTACAGAGATGAACATAAGCAATGAATTTGAATGCAAATTGCGTGTGCATTTGAATGAGAATGTACATTTTTCTGAAAAGAGATATAGCTTTCATTAAATTCTCAAAAGGGAACAGTGACCCAAAGAAAGGCTAAGAAGTATGAATAATTACATAATGGGGACACTTAGCATTAAACATATTTACAAAATTGGCTACAGGCACAAAATCTTTTTTTGATGTAATCTACTGGCCCAGCAAAGACAAATCCCTTATTTTTCTGTCTGGTGAATATAAAGTTTGAACATTTTCAATATTCAACCACCTGGTTTTTGAGAGGAAAAAAACCCATAATTTGTTTTGATTAATGCCATTAGATGTATTCTTAGTGTTTCAGGGATGGTTCATTTAAAAATGATAAACTATAGGGTACACATTTTATAAATTTACTTTCATTAAAATGGCATTATTCCTCTGTTTGCTCTGTTCTCTATTTCTTTCTTTTATTTTCTTCTTGAGCAATTTATACCAAAAGAATTAGGAGGGGTATACTAATACAACGATTAAAAGTGATAACATAAATTGGGAAAAATTAGGATAAACTATTCAGTCAAAACCCATTATTACAAAGTAAGCCCATTTTTGTAAAAATATATATTTGTACTGGGATGGGTTTTTGGTGGTGATTAAGCTGCTACTTTTAATCATCGTATTTACTATTAGTACCTCCGGGTTTGAGTCCTGCTTCTGCTTGCAATCTAGCTTCCTGCTAATATACACCCAGGAGGCAGTAAATGATGGCTCAGTTGAGTCCCTGCTCTCTTATAGGATGCCAAGGTCAAGTTTCAGATTCCTGGGTTCAGCCTGGCATAGCCATAGTTATTTACCAACAGACAGTAGATCTCTTTTTCTCACTTTCCCTCTTTCCTTTCAAAGAAATAAGTGTGTGTGTGTGTGTGTGTTCGTGTGCATGCAAATATGTCTAAATAAGTAGATGGATAAAACCAGAGAAAAATGTATCCTCTAAATGTGGTGATGATCATCATTGCATGTCAAAATTAGTAATTAGAGTAATTATTAAGTATTCCTCACTCTTTTGGTTTACCTGTATTTTATATATATATATATATATATGTGTGTGTATATATGTATATTTTATTAATTACATTACATTATGTGACACAGTTTTATAGGTACTGGGATTCCCCCAACCCCACCCCAAACCCTGCCCCCATGGTGGATTCCTCCACCTTATTGCATTACCACAGTTCAAGATCAGTTGAGATTCTTTCATTGTAAGCATATACCAAGCATAGAGTCCAGCATCTTACTGTTGAGATAAGTTCAACGGCTTGTTGGGGAGACCATCTCTGGTCTGAAGGTAGAGCCGGCAGAGTATCATCCCAATCAATTAAAAGCCCCAATGTAATGTCAGCAATGATTTATAATGTTATGGAATTAATTGACATAGTATTGATAACCAATATGTTAGAAGAGAAAAAAAATGCAAGTTCTTTACCATCCTGTGCCTTCTTCATTGACATTTCAATTTTAGTTTATATACAACGGGTTCTATACATCTTAAAACAAATTATACAATAAGACTAGAGTAGGTACACAGCTAAGATTTGTTACAGCCCTGTTAACTTACACAAATTAGAATTTTAATGTAATTATTTGACAAATCTTAAGGAATTGTTAACTATTTTCTTGATGCACATAGTCCTTTAGAATAAACCAAACTCACTCTTATATTAGGCCTCATTGTCACAACATTTTCTTGCTTAACTTAGGAAGCCTATAAGGTTTTTTTTTCCCTCCTGTTATTGAAAAGCCTCTAACTTGTCTTAAGGCATTTCCATAACTTGATCTAATCACACCAAACCTGTCAGAAACACTTAAAAAGTTGCATTTGTTTATTGGAGCCACATGGAGTTCAAAAAAAGTGAAGTCAAAATAGAATGAAATAAGCTAATGCCCAAGACAGATAAGCATGCCAGTATGCCAACTTAGAACAGTTCCTGTGGTGATGTGGGAATGTGAGGAAATTAAACGGATTCACGCTGTAGACAAACTAATGCAGAGACTCATTTTAAAGTAGCATTATGGAAGAAAGAAAAATAGGTTTCTGTAGATTTTGTTGGATATTAACTTCCTATAATTTTATCATTTTAAGCTATTTCTTATTCTTCAAGAATGAACCTCATTATTCCTCAGGTTTTGAGGCTTCCCTGATATATTCCAGACTTCTGGTTATTTCCACTTCCTCTGGACACTGCAGGGTAGTGACTGTGGCTTTCCGACCTGTCTGTGAGTTGTGGACAGGGGCTAGGACGGACACTGGGTCCTTCTTTCTGTATTTCCAGCGCTTGACACAGCGCCTAAGGTTTGGAGTCAGCCCTAGAGTAGTGTTTTTGAATGGAAGCACTAACTTGAAAATCATCTTGAAATATTTTGGCTTAAGAATCACCAGGCTTAAGAATCACTGTAGGGCTTTTACTATTTGCATACTTGTGCATGCACAAACACAAGACAGGTGCACAACATATTAATTGTACATATGGGAAACAAAATCTATGTATTCTTTGTGTTTTTAGGTCTTTCTTTCCCTTCCTTCATATTTCTTTCTTTGTTTCTCCCTCTCTTCCTTTTTTTATCACTTTTTTTCTTACTCTTTCTCTCAGTGCACATTAACAAGCTCCCATCAACATCCCTGAATCTTCAGTCATACGGTTCTGATAGCCAGATGTAGTCCTAGTTTGTTTTGGCCAAGAAATATCTCAACTTCTAATAACAATTAAATGGTTTAGTGTTATTTATATTATGTTCTATTTAGAACTTCATTTACCCTGGACTCACTTTTGATAGAGTGTACTTCTAAAATGTGTTTTTATTTTTCCATTTAATAGATTGTGGGCTCTAACTAGAAAGCATAAGCTTTGCCTGGTGTTGTGTCGGCACCCAACAAGTACAGGCTTGAAGGAATAGTGAATGGTTAAGAGGAGAATTCTCTTTTGTTAAATAATATCTTTTAGCTATTATGGCATTTCCTTAGATCTCTTTCATGGAATATTGAACTAATTATATGTTAGCATTTATGTTAAAATAAGTTGTGAATATCAAAAAGAAGTTTAAGCAAAGCTGAATGGCTTTTTTCAAACATGTGATGTATCAGATCATCTGATATGCCTGATGCAACCTTAATAATTTCTAAGAGGGACTATAGTATATATTTTCAAAACTTACCTGATAATGAAAAGTTCCTGGATGAAAGGTTTGACAGTGTTCTGGGAACTCACTTTGAGAAAGCTGTCTTAGATCATTACTGTGACAATAATTCGCATTTATTCAGCATTTGTGGTGTGTCAAGCACCGTGGTAACTGCTAAGGCTTTGGAGAGAGAAAAAAGGAGTGTCTGCCCTTGAGGAGCACAGATGTACTAGAACAGGCAAATCATGGAGTCAGATTGCAAGTAATTTAATATAGGTGTGAACTGAGTGCCCAGGGAACAAATATGCAAAAAGTGGCTGACTACAGAAAGTTGAGAGTTCATTGTAAATGGAAAAGGAATTTATTTATTAACATCCTTCTTATGATAGATTGTACCTGGCATCCCGAGGACACCTGAGTGGAAGACAAGTTTTCTTCAGAACAGTAAGTGGTGAGATGTTGATTACTTCTTGTGTTTGCCTATTGCCATGTCTGTCACTACAACATGCCATCATGACTTTCATTTGAGGATGAAGAGTAGCTTGGCAGAGGATCTTTAAGCAGGGAGTCAGATGATCAAAGGCAGTGTATATTTGATGTTGTGGTTCTTCCAATAAGCATCGCCACTTGCAGAAATAGAACATCACTTTTTGTAAAGAGCATTACCCTTTGTTCATAGTGTATCCATGTGGCTTACATGGGATTGCCCTCTACTCAAGGGGTGTGCTGATCAGCATAGTTTGTATCCCTGTGTGAGTTTCTATGCCAATGTGAGTAAAACACTGGAGTTCAATTGTGGATGAGATGTTGGAAAACTATCATATACCAGAATCTCCCTGTCTCCTGCATTTGAGGCTCTTGGAAGGGTTTGGATTTGGAGTTGCCACATCGAGACAATGTTATATACAGAGACTGCCTGTGAATGAAGCCAACGTGGAGAGTGATGTGTGAGAGAGCAAAGATAACTGCCTTGGTTTTTGAGCATCTGGGTGAAGATTTATTTGAAATTATACTTAAATTTTCCTTTTACATGCCAAAGGAATTTCATTTTAATTTAATCCAATTCTTCTCACACAGTAAGAATCTAACAGAGACTTACTAACTAACTACTAAGCAGCTCTGTGCCTTTGGGCAAGTCTAGTGACTGAAAATTAAGGGACTCAATTCTTCACTTACAATATGTTCTTGTAAAGCACATGAAATAAAATGGTTTCATTTAATCAAGAGCATGGGGCTCCAGAAGCCTGCTCATGGTGGATAGCAGCAGCAAATCACTGGACAGCATAACCCCAAACAACAATTCTAGAATCAACGATCTATAATTCCGAATCGGAGGCTTTGCTAATATCTGTAGAATGCTTCAGAGTTAAAATAACAAAGTTTTAGTGTGTAATTTAGTCATGAAGTGATGGTGAGATAAAAGGAAATTTGGGAGTAGGGAAGTATTTCAGTGTGAAACTCAGTCGCTGTGTAACAGCACCAGAATGCATGATCTTGGCTATGGTTATTGGCTGCATATCATTTATATAAGGCATGATAAGTTGAGCAGGGAAATATCTGACATGTTCATTATTTTGTGTGTGGTTGATTGGTTTTTACCAAGAGTTGTGATTGAAATGGTTGGGGACCAGCTCTTTACCTTGTGTGAGAGCAAGACCTTCATTTCTAAAATGGATTAAACCAATGTGCTGAGTGATCCATTTATTCTTTTCACATTGCATTTAGATTTCATTACTGTGGAAGTCAAAAGGCCATTTTCATTTTGGACTCTGGAAAGGTCATTTGTTACTCATGTTTTTATTTCCCTGTTCATAGACTTGATGATGAAGAAGAAAAAGAGAATGGGAGTAGTATTTGATTAGTTTCACCATGAATTCATTATTTGCTGACTTTGCCTTCTGGGCTTCAAACTCTAATTGTATCTGTCAACATGGTGAAAACCATTTTGGATTTAGTAAGACCATATCTAGAATTTCTAGCTGTGAGAAAAATGGAATTTCAAAGTATAAGGTGCAGGGGGCCAGTGTTGTGGTGCAGTGGGTTAAGCTAATTCCTGCAGTACTGGCATCCCATATGAATAACAGCTTCTATCCTGGCTGTTCCACTCTAATGCACCTGTCTGAGAGAGTGGGAAAGCAAGGAAAAATGGCACAATTAAATGAGCCCTATGTCCTCATGAAACACCTGGGTTGTTTCAGGATCCCGGCTTTGTCCTGGCCCAGCCCCAGCTGTTGTGGCCATTTGGGGAATAAACCAGAAGGTGGAAGGAAGATCCTCTCTCTCCTGTCATTTACTCTGAAAATCTGCCTTTGACGAAGTACATATTTTAACAAAAAGAAATTGAAGGCACATAAATTATCCTCAAGAAATTGTCCTAAGTAAGCTAGATGATTAGGGAATATTACATATTAAAGTTACTGTAAAATTTTCTGCAAGTTACAGGGATGCCAAGCTTGAAAAAAATCAAGCATATTACTTTATAACAAAAAAGCTAGTGAAATGTTTTCATAATGAGACATTTTAAAAGATGTTATATGAAACTTAATGCAATGAGATTCTTTGGTTTTTCCATAAAACAATTTGTCTGTTATAGCAGGTTAGAGATGATGGGCTTTGTGTGTCACATGACTCTTCAAAACTTAAGATCTTATTTAGTAGATACAGTGTTTTGGTCAAGACTTGTGAAAGAATAAGAGAAGAATAAATTAGTTTCTTCACTGAAAGCTTCTCAGAACCATTAACAAACATTGTAAATCTACAAACAGGAAGCATCATATGCAAACGTTTTGTCTTTTGGTGACCAGGGGAAAGAAATTACGTAGTTTAAATAAAAAAAAAAAAACAGTGTCTTTTGACTCACAAGTGAAAAGTTCAGTAGTAATTTTGGATCTTGATTTGACTGCAGTGACTCATTCACACCTCTCTCTTTTTTGATCTTTTTTTTAAAGGTCTGTTAGTGGGCATTCTGTGTACAGTGGCTATTGACAGCGTTTGGTTCATTTCATTCACAGTTATTCTAGCAGGAAGGAAAGTGTCTTTGTGTGCCTATTAAAGAAGAAAATCTTGAAATTAGCCTTTATAATCCTGGCTGTGAGTGTGTGCTTACCCTTAAATTAGTCACTACAGCTAGGGAAATGTGCTGCTTTGTTTGGTCAAACCTAGACCCTTTGCTGTCTTTAGAGATTTGCAAGGGGGGCGGGTAGCTCTTTAAACAGAGTATTCATACCAGAAAAGAGGGGTTACTGATGTTGGGCACAAAACTGAATCATTCATTAAATCGAAGTCAGATCACTATAGTGGTTAAGTTTTGCAAAATTACTCATTGTTTGAATCACAGCTCCTTAGACCAGGTACTCAGGAGGAAGCTAGGATTACACAGTGTGGGGTATTGAGTCCTTGTGCCATCAGCTCTCACAGGAATGTTGAAAGTAGTGGAAGAGCAGTGTAACACAGACTTCACCATGGAATGTTTACCTGTGTGTAGGTTTGCACCTGTAGCCCTGAGTATGTGCCTGTCTGTGTGGACAGGCAAGCTGTTTTGTTCCATTTTCTTTATATTCCATTCAGATGGTCAAGAATAAAGAATAAGTATTGGCTAGTGACTACAGGAGTGCCTACTTCCTTTCTGTCTCCCTCCTTTCATTTTGTCATTCATTTTTTTCTTTTCTCTTTTTTCTGATGGAGATTATGAAAATTGAAGAGCTATTGTCTGTAAAGGCCTGAGAATAGTACCTACCCCAGAGTAGTGCTCAATAAATGTTAATTATGATAATGGTCATGATGATCATTCACCTAACACATGAAATTCCTTTTGCATTTTTAATGGAGTGGCTTCTACAGCTTTTATTTTGAAATGTCAGCTTCTAGTTTAATTCCACTGCTATCTAAGTGCCTCTCGCTGATTGTTTCAAATTGGTATGCATATTGAGAAAAATATAGCAGAAGGCAATAAACACAACAAAGCATGCAGGCAGTAATTGCTTCCAGGCTAGTCTTTCTCATCTCCTCCCTCTGCCTGGGATTTTATTTTCCATACTTTTCTTCCCCTGTGGTTCTTTGAAGTCTAGGTCAAGAACCAGCCTACTTATAGAGGTAGGACTCTTTATTTTTAGCCTTTGCATCACCTCTAAGATGACTGGTTATGTTAGATCACTCACATAATCTATGATTTACTTAGCATGCGCAGCTCCCTTCATTGGTATGAATGCACATGCAGCCGCATACCCACAGGTGTTTATAAATGTGATAAAAATGTCATGATTTTGCATATTTAATAATGTGATTAAGTGACATACTTAATTGAACCTGAGATTTAATTCGCATTCAGTTTAGGGACTATGAATTAGGTAAATGAAAATCACAAGTGTTATAGCCTGTCCCCAACATAATCATACCAAACTTTCCAAAATCGTAAGAGCTACGTAAATGATCTCTTCATTCTATTCTTAATGTCTTTGTTTTCTCCATTTGTGCAAATAAACTGAAGTGATTATAATTATTTAGAAATGGAATCTTGTGCATATATACATATGAAATTTACAAAATGTCACTGTGTCAGAAATAATGTGAAGATGTGGATCAGACTTTCAAGAATCTTTAAGTACGCATAGAGTGAAGCTATATTTAAACGCAAATAGCGTAGCATATATTTAAATAAAACATGTATATAGTCACTTCTTAATATCCCTAGAGATTGGATCTAAGACCTCCCTCCTCACATTCCAACCCCTGTGTAAGAAAAGCTGTGGATGCTCGAGTCCCTTATGGAAAACGGAGTAGTAGTTGCATATAACCTAACACAATCCTCCCATGTTCTTAAATCATCTCTAGATTGTTTATCACACATAATACAATGTAAGTGTTATATAAATAGTTGCATTGTCTAGGGAACAATGACAGAGAAGGAAAAAGTCTGTACTTGTTCAGTATAAAGTTGTCTCTCTCAGCCTGGGGAATGGCAGACATAGAGAGGCAACTGTATAGCACAATGTACCATTCTAATGAAAAGGAGGCTTGTGTAAGGTTTTGGTCAGATGTATTCCTAAGTGCTGTCAACTCTTCTCAATACAGGCTCAGTTGGCCGTGTTTCATCCGACTGTAGTTATCAAGAGTAAACATCTGGGCTGACCAAATGTTCCTTCTCAGGAGTCAATAATCAATTTAATATGTGAGATGCCCATGGGCAGTGATGTAGCTCTTTGCTATTTGCTTTTGCACACAAAGTAGACCCACAACGACAACAGAGAGAAGTGGGGTGGATACAGTCCTTGGGTTCTGATGGCATTTTTGGTTCTCTTCACTTTCTAAAGCCAAGACATAGCTTGGACTTTAGGCTTTTTTAGGACTCCAATATTTTTTATATTAGTTATAACCTTTTCATAAATGCAAACTCATGCCTTTCTTGCTGTTCATTTTATTTTTGCTACCCCACCTTCAAACTAGCAGACATTAGTTCTATTATTTTCTACCTAAACCTTAACTACCATAACTCCATATATTTTGAGAGAAAACATCATAATATTAAGCAATTTGTGACTTTTTCCTTCAAAAGAGATAAAACGTAATAAAATATTTTGTGATGCAGTTTTTGTATTTGTAGCTTTTTTCTTTGATAAGGGCAGAGAAAAAAAACTTTTTTCTTTCATTTGGATAGTGAACTAGGATAAACAGAGCCTCATTATGTTCCACATGCAAGATATATCGTGTTAATAAATATCAGAAGAAGCCATCCCAGTGGTATACATAATTCAAATATGTTCATTGGTTAAAGTAATACTGAGGGACCGGCGTTGTGGCAGGTTTTGTCCCAGCTGCTCCATTCCTGTTTCAGCTCCCTGTTACTGATCTGAATGTGGCTTGGGTGATTTGCTCTCCCTCCCTCCCTCTCACCCTCACGTGGAATGAATCATTTTCCTGTGAGTAGCTATTTCTCTGTATTGTCAAGGTTACTCTCTCCCCTCATTCTCATCCTCTATAAGCAAGGTTACTGACTTCCATACATGGTCACCCCTTCCACTACTCCTCTATGTGGGAGTGGGAAGGAAATATCTCTGTGTGGAGTTGGAGCTCCATTTAGGTTTTGTGACTGTTTTCCTGGGATGTCCAGAAATCTAAATTATTTCCTTAGAGCTACTCATATGTGCTAGAAGATCTTTCTTAATAAAACATCTCCAGAAGAATCTTTCTTAATAAAATGTCAGACCTGAAGCATTCCTTTTACGAATGTCTTACACTTATACAACAAAAGATTTTTGCGTTTCCCCATGGACTGAGCCATCTTCACTTTTAAATGAATTTCAGTGGCTGATCGGGATGTCATCCATTGCTCTTCTTCAGTCTTTGTGATTTCAGTGACTTCCTGGAATGTTTGCAGTTCTGCAGAGAGCTTTTACTATATGGTTCATTCTTGCTCATTGTGCTTGGAGTAAATAGAGAAATGGTCCTTTGAGTTTTGTTTATACTTGTGTTCTGTGACAGCTCATTAGTTCCAAGCTTTACTTGGAAGACAATATCCACAACAACCAGATTTTATGTTTTTACTTTTATTAGGAATAGCAAATATATATTGTGATATTTTCAGTCAATTAACTTCACCTTTGTACATCTTTTAATCCTGAAGATTGCTAATTATGGAGCCAATTCCTTTCGCTTGACAGGTTCATGGCTTTCAGGAAGCCAGAGTGTGTATCTAAATTATATGTGAATCATGTCACTTCATATTTATCCATCTTTCTGATTGGTATAACTTGAGATTGTGTCAAGGTTTTATATCTTGTTATTTTTTTTTTCACAAAGGACTTTCCCTCCTACTATTTCTACTTCTATCAGTCCTCTTCTTGTCTCAAGCAATATGCTTTCCACCTTTTTTTTCTCATTTAGCTTTTATTTTCTTGCAATATTCTGGTTTTTTGTAGAGAAGTGTGCTTGCAGCCTACATTGGTTTGGAAATTTTTATGTATTTAAAAATAATAACAACAAAACAACATCAGACAAAGTCTTGTTACACTATTTAGGTCGCATTAATTTTCCATTGTTGTTGGTGAATGTTTAGTTGAGTAGATAAGTATGGAATCAAATATTAAGTATGGAATCAAATAGTATTCTAACACCAGGCTAAGGTATCATCTAGTAAGACCACCATTCCAAATTGGCAGAATTCTGCTTTGCAAAAGGTTTGTTTCTGGTTGCATATACTACAGGAGAAATTAGTATTAATTTAAGGCATCATTTTGTATTGCTAAATAGGTGAGGAAACCTATTTTAAAAGCAATTGAAATTAACAGTTAAAGTAACTACTTTTTTAAAGATGCCTCAAACTGGTTACTATAATCAATTTATAAATAAGAATATTATCAGATTCTGTTCAAGATCTGTGCTCTAGGTTTAAATATTTGATTATCTCAGATGTATCTAGCAATAACTCAATTTCTCAGATTTTCCTCTTAATTTTTGGGTGAACTGAATTTGAGACATTGTGACAATTCTTTTTTTTTTTTTTATAACACAACCTTTTAGCATGACGTTGTCTACTCTCTCTTGAATATCCTTTTTTTTTTTTTTTTAAGATTTTATTCATTTTATTACAGCCAGATATAGAGAGGAGGAGAGACAGAGAGGAAGATCTTCCGTCCGATGATTCACTCCCCAAGTGAGCCACAACGGGCCTGTGCACACCAATCCGATGCCGGGAACCTGGAATCTCTTCCGGGTCTCCCACGAGGGTGCAGTGTCCCAATGCATTGGGCCGTCCTCAACTGCTTTCCCAGGCCACAAACAGGGAGCTGGATGGGAAGTGGAGCTGCCAGGATTAGAACCGGCGCCCACATGGGATCCCGGGGCTTTCAAGGCGAGGACTTTAGCCGCCAGGGCATGCCACCGGGCCCCATTGTGGCAATTATATTTGCATATCTTAATTCTGCTGGATGATGCTATCTAATTGCAGATGCAGAGGGTGTAGGTTTGGGTGGGTTGCACACTGTACAAATCCATGTGCTCCAAGTGTCTAAAACCCATGTGAATATGTCCTTCTTCCAGATGTTGTTGAGGACAAAACCATTGTGACTACATGGCAGCATTCTTTCACCAGAGACTTAATTGATGAAAAATCCATGAAAGGGCCGGTGGCGTGGCCTAGTGGCTAAGGTCCTCGCCTTGAATGCGCCGGGATCCCATATGGCTGCTGGTTCTAATCCCGGCAGCTCCACTTCCTCTCTATCTCTCCTCCTCTCAGTATATCTGACTTTGTAATAAAAATAAAAAATAAATCTTTAAAAAAAAATAAAAGAAAAATCCATGAAAATGGCAACATAGTCCTTGATATCACATGGTAACCATAGGGTGTTTTCTGTTCACAAAAGTATGAATTTTTTGTTCATAATTTTAATTCACATTGCTTTGTGCTTCAGAGATATAATGGTTTTGATAGAAATAGACTGACATAGAAGAGCCGTATATTGTGGTTCCCTGGGAAACCAGGCCAAGAATAGTTTGCTTTGCAAATTCTTCGCTTCCTCTAATGAGGGCCAGTTATAAGAATGTGAATGTCACAGTACAACTCACAAATCCTAGGGAATCATGATTTTATGAAACTTTTAATGCGCTTTTGCAGACTTGACTATAAAGTCCTTCAGATATTTGCTTGAATTTAATGATTTCTCGGGCTCTGTGTGTGTGTGTAACTGTATTTGTATGACTAGTTTCATTTATTGGATTAGAAATTGGTGGGTATTAAGAATGGTGTGTGGGCTTTGGATAGCTATCAAAACTAAAGAAGTTTTCTAAAATACAGACGCTCAAATTTTTTCTGATAAAAAATAAATTTTTAAAAATGCTTAGGAAAACTATTAATTATTTCTATCAATCAATGTCAAACATTGCAATGCTTATTATTCTTAGTATTCACATTTTTGCTATATTCAATATTCTTTGCAAGCTTTTATTTATTTATTTATATTACTTATCTTTTTCAAAAAGACCTTGACAAGCACTGCTGGGGTAGTAAATGTTTGTTATTCAATAAGAAAAGTTTGGGAAGCCAAATTTACAAATATAACATGTAACACATCAAATAGCTTTCTTCATAAACTTCGGGAATATGGCATATTTACTAAAAATTTTCCATATGTCATAAATCTCATTTTAATAGTGATTTTAAAATGTCTTACTTAAAGAGGGTATATTTGACAATGTGTCTATCAATCACAAATATCATTTGATTGTTTCATAGACATAGGCAATGTAATGGGGATTTGATATCAACTGATGAAATCTCAAGAGTGTTCCTAATACAAACGCTAACCTAAAGCACACATAGAATGCATATTGTGTTTAGAAACTCGCAGTACTCTTTCAATATAAAATTCAATATGAGAAACCATAGGCATATTGCACTTAGCAACCCTCAGTGTGCTGGATTTGGTGCATGATAGCTTTCATGTTTGGCAACATCAGGACGCTAAGCAATGTATTATTTTCTGATTGGACATATTACTTTTATTCTTTCTCTTTTTGCCTTGAAATGTTTTTAAATGGCCTAGATGAGTAGATCTGGTAAGCAAAGACTGTTCAGCCATGGGAAAATAAGAACCATTTATAAGTTGCTCCTAGGCAGCTGTAGTTATGCACAATAATGAAAAAGATCCTGAAAACAGAGTCATTGGATCAAGGTGGAAAAGTAGTAGACCTGTGATGTATCTTGAAATGTGGTGTTGTGTTTGGGAGTGTTTTTTTTCTTTTTCTTAAATTTTTTCACATAGAAACATTGTTCATGTATAGAAATGCTACTGAGATTTGTGTGTTGATATTTTATTCTGCAACTTCTTTGAATTTTTGAACAATAGAGTAACAGAAAGGGAGAGAGACAATTTTTGCGTTTGTGTACATCTGAAATACTGAATTTTAGTCATCTTGTTTTTGTTTGTTTTAGTCTTGTGTGGTTTAGAAATTAAGATAATGCTGATTTCATAGAATGAGTTTAGCAGGGTTCCTTCTCTTTTGATTGCTTGACATATTTTGAGAATAGTTGATGCAAATACTTCCTTAAAGTTTGGTAGAATTTAGCAATGGAGCTAAATGGTCCTGGCCATTTTTTTCTCCCAGATAGGAAGGTTTATTACTGATTTAATCTCTTCTTAGTTATTGATTTCCTCAGGCCTTCTGTGTGTTCATAAAACAATTTTGGTAAATTATGTTTCTAAAATTCTATCCATTCCTAGGTTTTCCAATTTGTTTTATATAGTTATTTATAATAGTTCAAGTAATTCATTGTACTTTCACAGTACCAAATATAACACCATCATTTTCCTCTAATTTTATTGATTTGAATTATCTCTTCTTTTTCTTGATTTGCTTAGGTGGTGTGGTTTATCAATTTTGTTTGTGATTTCAAAATAAATAATTTATTTCAGCAATGTTTCACATTTTTAAAAATTACTTTTTTTTTCCTGTAATTTTTACTACTTGTTTCGCTATGTCCTTGTGATCCATTGTCAGGTTTTATATTTGATCTCTTTCCATTGTTTCATGTGGTACTTTTTACTATAAACTTGTCTTTAATACTGTTTCTCTGTGTCTCATATCTTTTGCTATGTTGTGTTTCTGCTTGCGTTCATTTCAAGTAATGACTTGGCGCTCCCACTTCTCCTTTAGAATTCTTTTGGTTTGGATTTCCCCTGTGGCTTATGTGGTAACTGGGATCCCTGTCATGCACGCCCCCAGCCAACTCCTGAGGAACAGGCTAATGAGGAGCTTGTTAGATGTTGGGTATAGGCCTTCTAGTGCTGTGGTTGCACCTGACACCGAGTTCCAATCAATACCCAAGGAAGCAGCTAGGATTAGGCCATCAGCACAGGTTCCAGGAGAAGGATCGTTTCCTGGACATTCAGCTACTGCCTGACTCCAGATTCCTCAGTGCTGGATTGAGGAGGTGGGTGTAACAGATAGTATGTGAAAGAGGAGCTGGGTCTGTAAGGAAGACATTGCTCTGGACCAACAGACCAAGAAGTCCTAGGGCCCTTTATGGGGGTTATTTATGGGCTGTGTCAGGTATAAGAATGTTAGGGAAGAACTTTCAGTAAACATCAGTGTATTAGCCTTGGGGATGCTAGAAGCCTAGTAACTGCAGTGGGAGTGGCTGGAACTCCAGCTCTGTGCTGGGCTTTGGTTTGCCATGAATTGATCAAGTCAAGTGCCTGAGCAAGTCACTGGGTAGAAATAGAAAATCCTGGTAGCTATCTGTAGGAGAGACAAGAACCTAGAGTGAGTGTAGGACAGCATAGAGAAGAAACCTGGCTACCGTCAGTGTGAAGAGCTGAAGCTGAGTGGTGCTGGATTTACAGGCTTTTCTTTGTGTTCATGTTAGTAGCAAGCTAGCTCACTTTTCAGAGGCAATGTGCAGTCTCAGGTATGTTCAGGGATCCGTGACCTTATAAAATAATCACATGTGAGGCCACAACTAAAAGTAGTGTTTATTGACCACAAAGAAGATCCCCACCAGTAACCTTGACTTGAATCTTACATCCTCCACAGCTATGAGAAATAAATTGTTTTTAATAAGATATTTAGTTCATAGCATTTTGTTACAACATTCTGAACATTCATGATGAATGTCTTTGTATATGTTTATAAAAAGCATAAAAAAATTCAAAGCCAATCCTCTTTCTTTTCAATGAAGAAAGTAGTGTTTATGGGACACATTTTAAGGGTAAAAATTATTCATTTTCATCATAAAACCAGTATTTTACTAAATGAGAAAGTAACACGCAGTTCTGCTATGTCCAGGAAAGAGACAAAGATACCCCCATGTCTTATACTATTCAACACAATACAACAATAATGCGGATAAAGAAGAAATAGAATTATGTGCCCCTTTAGATGATATGATAGAGACTTGGAAATCCCATAGTGTGAAATATATGAATAACCTGAACAATGAAACAGCAAAGTTATGTTGGCAGGATAGCAATTCACATAGAGAAATCAATAACCATGTCTACAACATACATTACATTCACACACACACACACACACACACACACACACAGAGCTAAGCTCTCCTAAAGGCGTAAAAGTAGATTTTAATAAATAGAACAGTGTGTATAGTTCTTGACAAATGATGTGTTACAGAGATGTCAGTTATATGAGCTGTTTTATAAATTAAGCATACAATCAGTAACAATACCATGAAAGTTTTTTTAACCAAAGTAGAAAAACTAACATTAAAGTTCATATGGAAAAATCAGGCCTAAAACACTGCAAGCATAACTAGAATATGTCCCAGCCCTTATAGCTGACGAAACATAATATTACAGTGCAGTAATAAAACCAAGAGGGACTAATGCCTGAATGAATCACAGGCCAATAAAATACTATTAAAAACCCTGAAAAACAAATAGAATTGATGTAATTATGTACTGAATTCTTAAACTGGGTTTTTTGTTCCCTGGAAGAGTCACAGACAGAAAAAAAAATAATACTGGAAGGATTGGAAACCTATGTGAGCAAAGGATCTTCAAAAGGTTTATGAAACATATAGACTGCAAAAACACTGGGCAAGGATTTCAAAATATTTTTGCAGCAAAATAAACAAATTTTAAAATTCCTTTCCCACAAAAATTTTAAGTAGGTTTATGTCATATATATTTGCATAGATATGTATATTTGTACTTATAGTCCTGAATAGATTATGTTTACATTTATCATCATATTCTAGCCCTGCCAGCTGAATAAACTGGGAAACAATGGAAATCCAATATCACTGAAATTGTTCAAGCCAAAGTTGTATTAGTGACACCGTACAAACAATCCTAGAAGTCTTTCTGTGCTCAAACATGATACAGTGCCCTGACAATAATAAAGATATAGAAGTCTATACTTCAAAAAATACATTAATATATTGATAAACCATACCGTACAAGATATTCATAATTCTATGT
The DNA here is from genome assembly GCF_030435755.1 of Ochotona princeps. Lineage (NCBI taxonomy): Eukaryota > Metazoa > Chordata > Mammalia > Lagomorpha > Ochotonidae > Ochotona > Ochotona princeps. Next base: position 28,318,665 of record NC_080844.1, read on the forward strand.
GTATAAATAGTGAAATAAGTGAATACATTGGTGAGACATGACACATTTTTCTTGCAGGAAATTTTCATTAAATTAAAATAGAAAAACTGAGGAAATGGCAAATCCTACAGTAACAATTATTACAAGTAAAAAAAAAGCACAGACTCAAATTAATGACAATATGGAGTGGAAAAGAATATTTGTGAATGTTCTTCAAGATATGGGGAAATCTAGCAGACATCACCTTCATGAAGTAGGAAAATTTAATATCAATATTAAATTGTATTCACAACTTACGATGTGATGTACTGACATGTGATATAACATCACTTCTGTATATGACACTTTTGTGATATTTTGGCCAAAAAACTGCAGTAAAAATAAAATTCAAAATTTCCCTAATGAGAGATATTTTACAAAGTAATCATACCCTTCAGACGTCAAGGTCATTGAATAAAACACAGGGACTGTCTTACACTGGGGACTGTCAACACATGATAATCAACTGAGTTATAAAAGATTAGCAAGGACAGTATATTGGGACAGTTGCTAAAGTCCAAATAAATTCTATAGAATATTTAAGATTCTTTGTTTAATAATCAAACTATATGGAAAAGTTATTGAAATGTCATCTTTATGTGTAAGGTAAAAGCTTCCCATGTTCATGAGGAATTGTATAGCATTACAAATATCCTCATTTTTTTTTTTTTTTTTTTTAGTTACAGGGTTGTTCACTTGAAATGGAGTACAGCAGTAATTGTACAGTTGTATAGCAAGCCATGGCCAGAACAAGGGCATGTGAGAAGGTGTAGGAAAAAAAAAAATAATGCTCATCAAGGTGAATGGCTGGGGAGTCAATAGCAAAGGCAGATTGACAACAACAACAACAAACATTTTTAAATTCATTGAACGTAAAATTTGTGTTACAAGAGAATTGCAGAGCAAGTCATTTGGTGTAATGATTGCCACCAGTTTGGTTGCCTGCATCCCTTACCAGAGGGCATTATTTCCAGTTCTGGCCCCACTGCTGAACCTAGCTTCCTGCGAATGTGTACTCTGAGAGGCAGCAAATGCAGGAGCAAGTGCTTGGGTCCCTCACACCAATGTGGGAAGCCAGCACTGAGTTCCGGCTTCAGGCTTTCGCCTGGCCAACCGTTATGTATTGCAGGCATTTGGGGAGCAAAGCAGGAGAAGAGAGATTTCTTTGTATATTTCTCTCCTCTTCAAATAAATAAAACCAATAAATAAAAATTTAAAGAGGAACCAAAGACTGCACTAGAATGGGATATGTGTATTTTTATAGTCAGTTATGTAGGCGTATGAACAGAAAACAAAAGAGTATGATCGAGTAACAATATGTAAGGAGAGAGAGGGGTCTTAGCAAAGCTGCTGTTCAGACCTTTTGCTATATCTCTGTATGGCATTTCTTCCCTATGGGTATAGGACAGGGTACCTGTCCCACCTGAGTCATCAGGAAAGAAGGAAGGAGAATGTCAGAGAATGAATTGTGCAGATTTTCTAGCCTGCTTCAGAAGAGAATGGTGAGAGGAGCTTAAAGAGACCTTCCTTTTTCTGCTATTATCTTCACATAGCAAGGAGTTAGGCTTTGAGGTAGTATGTGCCCAGAGAACCAGCAGTAGACATTACATTTGCAAGAATTCCCTATCAGTAATGAGGTTGAAACTCTGCAGATTGTTTGGTTGTAATTATAAATAGTTTCAGAAATACTGGCTCCTTGGTATAATTTCAGACAATTCCAGTTTATAACTGGGAACAACACCTTTCGCTCTGAGTCAGAACTATAGGTTCTTAGTTTAGATGAAATCATACCAAAGGGAGATACATAACATTCTGCACATCCTGACAGACTTATAACTGACACTAATTGGAAAAAATAGGAGCTAAGTCCGTTCTTCTAGGTTTCCATCCTGAAGTGACTCCCAGCAGGACCTCACGGGTTGAACTGAGAGTGTGTCTAGCGCAAGGTGTCATCTGTTACTCCCAGGAGATGCGCTGAGACACGTTTGCCAGACCAATATCTCTGGAGAGGCTCTTACCTTCAAACTTGTTTTTCTCTTGAGTTTTGGGGATCATGGCATCATGCTAATATGCAAGGGAAATGATTAGCTCCTGAAATCAGTGAAGAGTTTAGCTAAGCACATTCCTTGAAGAATTAGTCTTTATTAACTGTGTGACTATGGCAATGTTACTTAGCATCTCTGAAGTTCAGTTTGCTAATCTATAGAGTAACCATAGCAATACTTCTCTCACAAGATTGGGGTGAATATTAAATAACAGAAAATGTATGGCAGGCAAAATTATTGGCATCTTTATAGAACATGCCTTAATACCTGCAACTGTGTTATGTGAATTTGATATTGTTAGTCAGCTGACCTTAAAACAGAGATAATTCTGGGTTACCTAGGTGGACTCAGTGTAATAATATATTTCTCTAAGTGGAAAAAACAGGCAGCTTAAAATGACTTGAGAATTGTCTCATGAATTTGAAGATGAAATCCCACCAAGGAATGTGGGCAGAAAACTACTTGGCAGAAGCCAGGAGATACAGTTTTCCCTTGAGCCTCCAGGAGACATGCCAGTCAGCTGATTGCTTCATTTCAACTCATGCCATCCATTTTGGACTTCTGACCTCCAGCATTTTAAGGTAATAAATGTGTGGTGTTTTAAACCAATGAATTAGTGGTAAGTCATTATAGCAATAGGAAACCAACGTAGTATGTCACGATCATGTCCTAGTATAGTGTAATGTTTTGGAGTTCTTCTCTCTCATCAACCTGCAAATATTTCTCTTGTAGTATCAGTCTTAGGCTAGAGCTTGTCTTGTTACCTGAGTTGAGATTCTTGCTGTTTTCATTTGTATGAATGGAGAGATTAAAAAAAAAAAAACCCAAAGTACTGTCTCCAAGTGCTACTTTTCTACAAAGTGCTAAATTGAACATTTTAGACTGTGCCAGTCCCTGTAAACACTGTTGGAACTACCTAATTATGCAAGCATAGCCAGAAAGCAGTCATAAGCAAAAGTGAAGAAGCATGCAGAAGGAGCATTCTCTGTTCTGATAAGATTTCCCTTACAGAAAGGGGGAGTAAGACACCTATAGTCTATGTCCTATGGTTTGTTGTCCTGTCTTGCACTTCTTTGCTTTAAAAAAAATGCTGTTTATTCATATTCATTCTATTTGAAACGGGAGGGAAGAATGAGAAAGAGACGGAGAAAGACAAATAGAACTAGAGTGAGTTCCCACCTGCTGGTTCACCCCCTAAATGTGTCTGAAGCAACCAGTCTGGAACAGGGCAAAGCGAGGGTACAGAAACTCAGTCCATCTCTCACATAGTGTAAAGTACCCAGCCACATGAGTCATCGCCACTGTCCCCCAGGGTGCACATTAATAGGAAGGTGGAAAGGGAGTAGAGCTTGGACCAGGCATTCCAATACGGGATGTAAGTATCCTAAGAACTGTCTTAAGTGCTGTGTTAAATATCCCCCCATACTTCTTTCCTTACTTCATCTCTACACATCACAATTATTTGAAAGTTAAGGTGAGAATAGAGGTGAATCATACTCTGTCATCTTCATAAAATCATTTAGAAGGTTCCATTTTGTAGCTGCCTCATCATGAGTCAGAAATCATGGTGAGAGTGATGACTACAACAGCAGCAGTCACTATGCAATCCCAATTTCAAGGGCAATAGAGGACAGCTTCAGTACCTTGTGAGGCTTTGCCAGGTCATTGTGTCTTATAGCTTATTTACCTCTGCAGATCTAGATGCCTCTGCCTTCAAATGAATCACCAGAAAGCTACTCATTTGACAGCCTGAGAGTATAATCCTCATATTTTTTAAAACATGGGAGAGTCTAAATACCCATCTGCAAGAGAAAGAGAGAGAGACAGAGAGAGAGATAGAGGGCGTTAAAATAATTAATAAAATAACATCTTTTCAAGGAAGGTCTTAATTTCTATTCCCTGAATTGAATACTGTCAACACTTCTGCACTCTGGCTTTTTCTCTGCTAGCCATATCCACATACTGTGTCATTTGCTTTGAAATGTGGCAAAGTGATCTGAGCTCAGGATCCTGCTGCAGAGGGAGGCACTATTGATTTCTTGGAGAGTAGCAAAGAGACTTGCAATGTCACTGTTAAACTTGGCTGCTAGATCACACAGCAGCTTGTGACATCTAATTTACTGTAATGAAATCATGGGATTCTCTGGTCCTCGGGCATCAAGGAGAGGTGAAAGGTCATGAGTGAGAGTCCTAAGCAGTCAGGTGTGAAGGGCAGTACTTTATCACAGCACCGTTCAGTCTCATTTTGGAAGATATTAGCTGAAGCCACCTGCTTGTGTTTAACCAGATGGTCTTCTCAGCAAATGAAAAAATATAAATGTCTGATTATCACTGGGCTGGTTACAATTTAATTGTTCAATCAGGAAACCTTATTTTTGGTTTCATTTTGGAGCCCTGCAGATTGCTGTAATTTCACAGCTAAGAATGTATTAAGCAGAGAAAATGTTCTTTGTGTTTAAGAATGTTTGTAGCCATCTTTTCAATTAGCTGTTAAGCCTCTTCTTTCAACAATCTTTGTTAAGCCATACAGCTCTTCAAGAGATTTTGAAGTTTATTAAACTCCGCTCCCTGCTTAACTGATAGACTTCAATAATTTGTTGTTTTCATATTGTGCACAATGTTTATGTGGGAGAAACAGGAGAAAAACAAACAAACAGAGTATGAGATGTTTTATTCCGGCTCAGTGACTTTCTGAGTTTATTAAAAGCTCCAGCACACATTCATTCAGTATCCAGCGTTGGATATTAAGCAGTCCATGACCTCTCCTTTCTCAGATATATAACACTGGCATAAATTCTGATGAGAGACGCAGACTCTTTGTATGTTTCTAAATGAAAAAATGGGTCCTCTAATGGAGTCTTTGAAGAAAAAAAAGTGGTTGAATCATTTAGGATAAGTCAAATAGATTTTGCCATATTTTTCATATAATGTCTGTTGTTCATAATTCAAGTGAATACTATGGCACTTGTATTAGGGTGAATACTCATAAATCTGCTTTCTGTTTCCAGCAGTTTCCTTTCCATGTAATGACCAATGCACACGTGACTCTCGGAATCCATTTCTTTTAGTGTTGAAATGGAACCATGGATATACCAACTATTCTTGAGGGCCCATTTGCTCCCATACCAAGGTTTCTTTGTGTATGCCATCTAATTGTTCCAGATTGGTGAGGTGCTAGCCTCAGGATACAAATAAACCCACTAGGGCAGAGAGTGGGGGATGTTTTGCAAAGTTTGATGGCTGATAAATGGTTAAATTTAGACTTCCAAATTCCAGGAGAAAATTTCTTTTGTATTGAGTCTCCATTTCCTTTCAAACAATTTATCTGAGGAGCAAAATTAGGCTCTGAAAATAAATATAGCTCTGCCAGTATGAAGAAAAGTTGTTAATTAGTTATGACAACCAATGATTTCTTTATGGGTATTCTTTAAAAAAGCACACATAATATAACTCACATTGTAATCACAATTATAACCTAATGTTTCTTTAGACCAATGTGTAAAGAAGTTTGGAAAATGCTTTGAAGAATTATCATGCATAATCCCCCTGCAAAAATGCAAGTTATACATAAATAATATTTTAAAAAAATAGTTATTTATTTTTTTATTAGAAAGTCAGATATACAGAGAGGAGGAGACAGAAGGGAAAATCTTTCATTTGTAAATTCACTCCCCAAGCAGCTGCAATGGCTAGGGCTGAGCCAATCTGAAACCAGGAGCCCAGAGCCTCTTCGGGTTCTCCCATGTGGCTGCACACTTCCAAGGCTTTGGGTTGTCCTCAGTTGCTTTCCCAGACCACAAGCAGGGTTCTGGATGGGAAGCATGGTCGCCGGGACGCAAACTGGCACTCATATGGGATCCTGGCGCATGTAAGGCAAGCAAGGACTTTAGCCACTAGGCTACCTCACCGGGCCCAATCACCAACATCTAAAGACTAGAAAAAAAAAAGCTTGGTGTGGAATATCAAAATTTATCCTGTGGACACATCTACGTTCATCCAAAACTGATAATGAAGGGTCATAAGTGAAATTCTATTTTTTTTCAATATTCTGGTACTCTAGGTAAAATGAAAAGGAGATTGGGATATGAAGAAGGAAAAAGTGGCTTCTGTCTTCGTATTATTAAAGGAAAAGATATTTTATTATAAATCAGTAGGTTCAAGCTCATCAGTAGACACTCAGGTGAACTGGCAGAGATGAAGGTATACATGGAATTTGTGGTGCACACATTCTGAGCCGTGTTCTGTTCTGAGGTATCGAGTTGAAGATCATGGTGCAGTTTGGAAAAGTTAGAGCAGATTCTCTGCAAAGGTTTGTGATCATGTTTTTTGCCTCAGCACCTTGTTTGTGAAGAATTGGTTCTAGGATATTAACACCTATGCTCAAACCTATAAGATATTCAAGTATGGATAGAAAATTTTGCAACATTGGTGTGTTGTTCTGTTCTACCGTGTCTGAAATGATGGCAAAGAAAAGCCTGCTCATATTCAGTACAGACAATTTTTTTCTAGTTGGTTAAATTCACAAATCTGAAAGGCCATCTTATGTGTTTTTATTAGGATACATATGATATTTTCTTGTTTAATATTTTGTATATTTTGCTATTTTGTATATTTTGCACATGCAATCTATAATCATCAAGAGCAATCCTGCATCAGCTCTCAGTTAGAAATAGAGTCATCAGGAAGTATGTTGAGATAACATAAAAAGAAATATTTCTGTGGAGGAATCTCTCTTTTCCATAGGGAGGTTGGAGATAATGAGTAATTTGCTTAAACATCAAACAGAAAATAAAGGGGTAGCCAACTTCTGCCTTCCACTGTGACAGACTAAGTAAATTGCACCAGCTCTCTACTGAACATTGATGCAGCAGCTGGAAATAATATGAAAACATCTGCTAAAAGGCACTTAGTGGCTAATAAAGTAGTGAAGAATGATCAGGCCAGATTTGCAGGGTAAGAAGCTTGGAAAGGTTAACCCCTACTTCAGGATTGTTGTCTGCAGTGTGGGGAGGGGAAGGGTGTTGATTTCTCGGTGAGCAGAGGAGAGCTGAATACTTTGGTTGTCATTCTTGTACAGTACATCATGAAGCTATGTCCCAGATTCTGCAGTGGAATTCTATACGCAGCTGTAAGTGTAAACTGATATCAAAAGGTGTGCAAGAGCCTGAACCTCAGTATAAGGTCATTCCAACTCTTCAAGGTCAATGAAGGCAATGATGAGCGATAATGGCTTCCAAAACTTGGTAGAAGTCAAAATGAATAATTTTTACATTGTAAAGATTCATTCATTCTTTCATTGCTTTAAAAGACAGAGAGCTACAGAGTGAAGAAGAGAGAGAGCCAGCCAGAGACATCGATCTCCTGGTTCACTCATAAGTGACAGAAGCCAAGATCCTGGAACTCCCTTGTAATCTACAGGCAAGGATGCAAAAGCATCAAAAAAGTTCATGGAGTGGTACTTCAACAAGTTCATTTACATTTACTTAAGAGGTAAATTTATTTTGGCATCAGAATTTTTGTGATCTTTGCATAGTTTTCTTATAGCACATACATTTCAGAAATAATTGAAGATTTTGTGTGCCATGGTTTCAAAATATTTTGCAGCAAAATAAGGTGATGTTTTAATTCAGTTTTTCAAGATCTTTCAGAAGTACCTTAGGATACATTAGTTGGCATCCCAAAGTAAAAGGGAAATGGAATGGCATTAAAATAATATTTGAAGAGATAAAAACACTATTTCTTGAAGCATTAAAAGTGTTATGTCCCAACCATAAATGTAGTGAGCAAAGGGAATTTCTCAGTATATCATGTCAAACATTGCCTATCAGCTTCAGACAAGCCAAAGATCATTAAATAAAAAACATATATAGTGAAAAGATCCAGAGAAAAAGAATCAAACTGCAAAACACCAACAAGTAAATTGACATCTGAGTTGTCAATAAAAACAATGAATTTTCACTAGCATAAATATGCAATGTCTAAATGAAGTATCTCCAGATTGGCTCATTAATATTGCAGAAGTGTGCCTTATTAGCAGCATGTTAGATTTATTAAATTGGAAACAAAGATTTGGAAATCAATCAAAACAGCTTTCTTTACAGGTAATGGATAAGAGTAACATGATGATAGATAGAAGTAGGAAAATACTTGAAAAATTTAAAAGAAAAAATATACAAATATATACGAATTTTTTTATGAGAAATTTTCATTGCCTGGAAAAAGAGGGGACATCCATTAATATGCAACTGGTTTCTTCATTTCTCACAAAACTGCATCTTTCAAGAAATATAGGAACATGCTTTGTACATGATGAATGTTTAAGTATTTGCATAAGCCAAAGAAATTAAACATTTCTGTTCAATGTTTTTCTAAAAGACTTAGAATTATCATTATGAAAAAACACATAGGGATAGAAATAGGCTCTCATTTGCAACAGCTATCTTTCTATCTATAAAACAGGAATTATTAGGCCTGGCCCAGTGATCTAGTGGCCAAAGTCCTCACCTCACATGGGCCAGGATCCCATATAGGCACCAGTTCGTATCCTGGCAGCTCTGCTTCCCATCCACCTCCCTGCTTATGACCTGGGAAAGCTGTCAAGGACGGCCCAAGGCCTTGGGACCCTGAACCTGCGTGGGAGACCTGGAAGAAGCTCCTGGCTCCTGGCTTTGGACTGACTCAGCTCAAGGCCTTTGCAACCACTTGGGAAGTAAATCAGCGGACAGAAGATCTTTCTGTCTGTTTCTCCTCGTCTCTGAAATATCTGACTTTCCAATAAAATAAAATAAATAAACTAAAAAACCCACAATGTATTTATTTGTTCAATAAATCAATTATTTAAATGTGACTGGTAAAAAGAGCAATTTGTAAATATCAAATGCATTTCCATATATCAGTGATAATATCCAGACAAGGCAAGTTTAAAAAGATGACTACTATAGAGCTTTGAAAAAATGTGAAGTTCTGAGGACAAATAAAAACTGCTGGACCTTCATTCTAAAACATTATTGAGAGGAATTTAAAAATCGTTAAGCAAATCGCATAGTGAACAATGTTTATGAGTTGGAGGATGAAATTTTTTCATCCATGCAATACTCCATACATTGACAGTTTCAGTGCAATTCTTCTCAAATCACGAAAGTATGTTTATTTTATAAAAGAAAGTTTGCATGTAACTTGGAATGCTAATTCTTAAATTTAAATGAAATAGAAAACAACCCAAACCACTTGAGACAAATGAAGAATAAATGAAACAATCTTGCTCTACCAGATAACAGTGATTATTTGAAATCTATAGCAATTAACAACATATGATACTTTTGTAAGGATGAACTACTAAATCAATGGAAGGAAAATGACAGCTCAGAAACTGCCCCTAGCATATATTGAAATTTGTTTTATGAGAAAGTTGGCAAGGCAGAGCTCTGGGGACAAAGAGACTTTTCAGTGAAAGGTATTGAGCAATACCATAGCCTATAACAGAAAATATAATTGGACTTCTGTTTTACAATATACACAAAAATCAATCTCAAGAGAATTAAAGATCTAAGTTTAAAAAGGTAAAAAATGAATGCTGAAGCTGATACTTCATTTATGAAAAGGAATAGAAAAACAAAAGCTTTTAATTTTTACAGTGGTGAGAATTGTTATGGTTTTAAAAGTTTATATAAGCAACATGCAATCTGTTCTCTTTGAATCAATCAATAAAACCTTATAATAAATGAACAGAAGGAAATAGAAAATAAGAAAACCAAAGCTTTAACATAACGCTTGATAAAATTGGCTATAAAATTAACAATGTAAGAACTTTGATTATTTTTATTTGATAGAAAGATAAATAGAGGAAGAGACAGCAGTGTTTCCATCCATTGTTCCATTTTCTAAATGCCCATAAATACCAGAGGTTGGCTGAGTTTGGGCTGGAGCCAAAGCTGGGAGCTGCTATTCCATATAGGAAGTAGAAACTCAGTTACTTGAATCATCACTGCTACCTTCTAGGGTCTGAATTGAGGGGAATTAAAGTTAGGAGTTGCAGTGCAAAGTGAGACCCAGACACTGAAATGCAGGCTTCCTCATAGCTAGGCTGATTTCCTATACACTTCATAAATTATAATAGGACAAAGAATTTTTTATAGTACATATAACCAGTAAATAGTGCACACACTAATATCCTAAATTATCTATTATAAGCAAATATGAAAAAAAAAAAGAACGCTTGCAAAAGATTTAAGCAGAGCTGCACAAGTGACACTACCAAAATAACTGCAGGAAGCATTTTAATAGTATTATGGGTGTATTGATTAAAACATTTGTTAGAGCCTTCATTTATTTGATAATAGCTAAAATTTATAAGCAGAAATTTTCAAATATTCAAAGATATATAGTACCGTTGAAAATTTAGACAAGCTGCTCATTAACCATTTTGTCTGAAAAGCCAAGCACTCCCCACATGTCAGTGGGTTGGGGAAGGGGAATGGAGATGTCTCCAGGAAGCTCTTGTTCCTGTAGACAAGTGCTCCATCCTTTGGTCGGTGGAACCTGTAGTTGGGAAAAATGAACAGGTTGCAATTCAGAGGAGAGAATGCTGGAAATCACTGGACAAAATATCTAATGACCCTGCAAAATATCCAGGGTCACATACACTATTTTGCTTCCATTCTTTCCATCATTCCCTGAAATTTGTGCCAATTTCTTTTGAATCTTTTAAACTTATTTGAGAGGTACATGCATGCACACACACATGAGAGAGACAGAGACAGAGACAGAGAGAGAACGAACTTGTTTAAGGCCTCTGACCTTTAATTTGCTTCCAAATGCCTCCAGTGGCTGAAGGTGGGCTTAGCAGACATTGACATCCCATGACATAGACCCCTGAGCCAGTACTCCTTTCAGGAAAACTGGAATCAGGATGGGAATCGTGATTTAAAAACAGTCACACTGATAGAAGTTACAAGTATCCAATAGATGCCTACACACCTGCCCCCAGATTCCACTTCTGAGTAACTTTATCCAATAGCAAACAGAAAAAAAATGATTTCCGGGCTTAATGTTCTTCTAAATAAGGAGTTCAACAAATAAAAAGTAAAATACCAGTTATGAAGGAATATAGCCAAGGGCTAAAAACCGTAAAATAATCACCAACATTTTAAAATAGTTTATCATTCTTAACCATTGGTTTGACAAATATAAAACAAAGCAACCCTTTTATGTAAACTTAAAATGTTAGTTCAAAAATTTAAAAAGTGGGACCAACATTGTTGCCTGAGAGGTTAAACCATCACTTGCAACTATACCATGCCATAAAATCTTTGGTTCGAGTCCCAGCTGCTCCAATTCCAGTCCAGCTCTTGGCTAAAGCACCTGGAAAAACAACAGAAGATGTTCCAAGCATCCTGGCACTCACAGAAGAAAGGATGAGCTTCCTGGGTCCTGTTTTTTGCCTGGACCAGCCCTGGCCTTTGTGGCCATTTTGGAAGTGAATCAAGAGATGAAAGATCTCTCCTTCTCTTTCTCTTTCTCTCTATTCCTGCCTCCCTCCTTCTCTGGCCCATACACTCTCTCTGTAATTCTGACTTTCAAATACATTTAAAACTGTTTTTAGAAGAAGGAAGGAAGGAAGAAGGATGGGCTGGGGAAAGGAGGAGGAAGGGAAATCTGATCACATTTCTAGAATTGTATCCATGAACTACATGAGATCTGTTCTTGTGTTAATATCACACTAATATGAGAACTGACAAGCAAACAATAGAGCTTTAGTGCTGAGAAACAATTCCCAGCTTAACAAAACTGACACTCAATAACGAAGTACATTTTAGAGTTACAATGGAACCTTGTAGGCGTGAACAATAAGTTTTGTACAGATGAAAACACAAGTCTTTAAAGACTCCTATATTTGAAACCCTATGTTTGAAATTTAGTATAGCCCGTATTGTTTTGGTCACACTGATTGTTTGGAGTCTTGGTTTCCTGGTCTATAAATTTTGGAATGACAAATATTCCATAGATATGTTTAAGGAATAAACATACATTTCTGAAGGTAGTAGATACTTTGTTGATTATTGCAATCAGTGGTTCGCATAAAACACTACTTAAAATTCATCAGGTGCTGGATATTAGTAACTCCTGAGAAGATTTTAAAATAGATATAGACCCTGCTTGGAGAGATTCTAAGCTATGTGGCGTATTTCACTAGCAATAAGGAACCAGCTAAGTCTGGATATCTCCTATTTTACAAATGCCTTAGTCATGGACAGGTCAGCTCTTCATTAGCATTTTCTATACTAGGACTCTTGTAGGTTCTGTTCTGGTCATTGTTATTGAGTTTACAATCACCCTGATGACCCTGATTGAAGATACGAGAAATCTTTGAAAGGGATATAGGATATATTCCCATTTTCATCAGCAACATTTTGGGAAGCTGGTACAGCAGAAGGCTAAACTCATTTATGTCCTTTAGACTGCCAGGAACAGCCTCCATGGGTGACCTTTTTATGACCTATATACCCAGTTGAGGTACAGGATGAATAAGAAAACTGCTGAGTGTAGCACATTCAACACTGACCACATAAGGAAGAAATGCCATGCCAATCAGAGTTTGAATATGAGATATTGTGGTGAACTAATTCACAGGTACACTGTGTACAAAATGGGTGAACAGAAGTGAAATTTTGCTTCTTTGAATTCAGTGGGAGAGCAAGTACTAATCTTCATATTATATGAGTTCCTTTTCATTGGCAGGCAGTCTTCAATGCTTTAAAGTTTAATATTCTGTGGAGAAGAGTTAAATGCATTTTAAGTGCTGTTTGTTGTGTGTTCTGGGAAACTAAAGTAAAATGAGAACATTAAGGTCATAGTGTGTTGTTATTGAAAACTAATCCCATTGTACCTCTACTGCACAGTATTCGTGTATTTTTCATAAAATGGGTTCATCCATATTTTAAGATTCAAGATGTTACCTTCCAAGTATGTTGGGCAAAAAGTTGAATTGTTAGATTTGTCTTTTTTAATGTTGCCTTGCTATACTTTGCAATTTATTTCAAATAAGGAGATAGTGTGGCTTAATCAAAATAAAACAGAGATGAATAAAAGCAGCTTTTTTGGCAAAACAAATTCTTATGGTTTAATTATTTGCTGGGAAATACTTTCCAGTTCTATGAGTTAAAAAGGCTTACTTTTTTTTAAGACACAATACAATAAAATTTCACAACACAAAGACAAAATAGTGTTTAGGAATTAGTTTACATACTTTGAATGATTTTTTGTTTTGTTTTTTAAATTATTAATTTTTTAAATTTTATGATGCAATTCTGTAGGCTCTGGGATTTTCCTTACCCCCTCGCAAAACTTCCTCCTCCCCTCCCTGATTCCTCTTATGTTATTACAATAATATGGCTCCTCCAGAATAGTCCTAAGTCCATGATTTTGCTATTTATGTGTATCCTGACATTGCAGACAGGAACAGTGGTCGAGTTCAGCATTCTATTGTCAAGATATATTTAACAGTTTCACTGGCAGTCCATCTTTGATTTGGAAGTAGAGATTAATACTACATTGTATCTTTCATCTGGATATGATAGTTTCTATTACACAGTTAATATATATTTCCTTAAATGAAACTCCACAAAGGAAATCAACAACAGGAAAAAATTTTTAAAAATTTACAATACCATGAAGTTAAATAACCTGCTATTGAATGAACAATGTTTCACTGAAGAAATGCAAAAAAAAAAAACTGCTTGAAGGAAATGATGCTACTATATGATCAATGAGTCAGTGAAGAATTTAGTAAGAGAAAATAAACTATTTTGTAGAAATTAAAATAAAAGCAACAACAACCAAAAAACCCAGTATTGAAAGGGCTATTCATCTGATATTTTGCCTGAAGATTGCCTTGTAAAAAAAGAACATATGATATTTATCCTTGGGGATTGACTTATTTCACTGAGCAGGATGGTCTCTAGCTGGGACCATTTGGTTGCAAAATGTAAAATTTCATTCTTTTGAATGGTTGAATAGTATTCCATGGAGTAGATATACCACAGCTTCTTTATTCACTCCTTCTAGAGCAGGCATCTGAATTGTTTTCATGTCTTTGTTATTGTAACTTGTGCTTCTATAAATGTAGAACACAGACCCTTTCTCATATGCAGATGTCATTTCCTTTGGATATATTTCCAGCAGTGGGATAGCTGGGTCATATGGCTGGTTTGTTTTCAGTTCTCTTAGCACTCTCCATACTGATTTCCATAGAGGTTGTACTAGCCTCCACTCCCAGTAACAACGAAGGAGGGTACCTTTCTCTCCACGTTCATGCCAGCAGATGTTGTTAGTGGAGTTCCGAATGTTGGTCTATCTCACTGGAGTTAGGTGGAACCTCAGTGTGGTTCTGTACCTTCCTGACAGCTGAGGAACCTGAGTGTTTTTTTCCGTATGTCTGTTAACCATTTGAATTTGTTCTTTTGGAAAATGTTTATTTTCATCCCCCATTTTCTTCACAAGGTTGTTTGTTTTATTGTCAGTGAGTTTCTGAAGCTCTCTGTAAATTCTAGATATGAGTCCCCTCTTAGTTGTTTAACATGCTAAGATGTTCTCCCATTCTGTTGCTTCTTCACTTTGCTGATCGTTTCCTTTGCTGCACAGAACTTTAGTTTGATGTAGTTCCATTTGTCTGTTTTAGCTTTAACTATCTGTGCTTTTGGTGTTTTTTCCATAAAGTTTTTTCCCATTCCTAAATCTTGGAGAGTGCTTCATATGTTTTCCTCTAATAGTTTGATGGCTTCTGAGTGCAGATTTATGTCCTTTATCCATTTAGAGCAGATTTTTGTATAACATGACAGAAGTGGGTCTGTGCAGGCTGCTGTCTTATTATTTCAACAGCATTTGTTGATGAGACCAGTCTTTCTTCCTGAATTGTTTTCAGTTTTCTTGTAAAAGGTTAGTTAGCTGTACATATGTTGGCTTCTTTCTGGTGTTTCTATTTTGTTGTTTGGGATGGTTGGTACAGTCAATCTTTGGAAGGCGAGGAATCTGCAATTTTTGAAGGTAGTCTAAATTCTTCTCTGCGTTGTAGGAGAAATTCAGTTCTTTCATATGATTCCTTATCCACAGATATCAAGTTTCAAACAATTTTCTTCTCTACCTCATTCTCACATTTGGGCAATATTTGATGAATTCAGTTTAGTTTTTATTGAGTTCGTAGAATGTGTGCTGACCAAATGTGAGATTGCAAAGCCAGAATTCTCCTGGGTACTACAGTTTGTTCATCTCCACAGTTAAGAATATATGTAGTTGGCAAAATTATCATCCTCTTCAGAGACTGCTTCCTTTCAAACTCAAACCTCTCAATCCTGTTACCCAAATGGAGGGTAATGAGAGAGAGCTTGTGCCAATCCCATATTCAATAGACTCATACTCCCTCACAGTTGTCTATACACATTGTAATGGCAAACTCAAAATATATCAGTCATTAAAAACTCTTGGGGAAATTTCCTGCCAGCAGGGCCTGAGGCCACTGAGGGGTGAGGTGAGAGTGTTATTCAGCCTCAAGAACCACCAGGGGACAAACTGGTGGCAGGTATCTGTTTATTGAAAATCGAGGACAAACTTATATAGATTAGCACAAGGGAAAACAGGAGGGCATCTCCCAACAGTCACTCCACAATAACACTATAATTGGCTAGGAGGCATGTCACAGGACACGTTCTGCATGCATGGCTGGAAACTGTACCTCATGTTATGGCCAGGTAAGCCATGAGTCACACCCTCCAGGTAGCAGGCATCAATCCAAGGACAATCTCCCACAAGAAACAACATATGCTAGACAGTCCTGCAGTCACATGCTTGTGTCCTTTCTTGACACTTCCCCAGAAACTGCTACTTTTCTTTGGTCCATTTGCACTACAGATGATTTAAACACATTCTGATGCTGAGGCAGTTGCTCTGTGGTCATCTGGGAAGTAACATTTGTAAGCAAGGCTGGTGAATGGGGCCTTGAGATTGGTGATCAGATGACCACATGATCAGGAAGGTCTGCATTGGAGGGACCATTCTCAGGATTGGGGAGATTCTGTTTGTGTTCAGTCCAGGTCACTTATCAGGTATTCTTTTCATAAAGAAAGTATAACTTGTTCTTGTAACAGTGATGCTTGTTTTAAGACTTCTAAGAGTTGTGTCTTTTCTGAAATGTCTCTTGGAAATAGCTGTGTCAGCTTGCATGACATGCCAAGTGGCACACATTCTAGCCCCAGAGGTGCATATGTAGGCCTAAGAATTAATGTTACAGTCATGATGGGTCTCTTATTATGTACCTTGTGCTAAGAGACAGACATTATTCTTTTTTTCATTTTCCTTTAGAGTTTTGAAGAGGTCATTAAGTAAGGTATGTGGGTAGTCCATTTGGGATTCAAATCCAGGTAGTTCAATCAGAAAACATGTAAACAAAGAAATAAAACAAAAGCACTTTTCAAACCTGTTTACTTCTCTCTGTTTTTAAAAAACAGATATTAAGATTGAAAATCAATTAAAGGAAATTTAATGATTTCATAAATCTATTTTTACTACATTTCTCCCATAGAAATTCAGCTTCCTAGAGGTGAGTATCACTCAGAATTATTTGACAGATAAAGGTGACCCCTTTCGTAGTCACTCTCCTTTGCTATTACTGAATATCACAGGCTGAGAAATTTACAAAGAGCAGGAGGTTCTTTAGCTCTAGGTTCTAGAAGTGTGAGAGCATAGCAGCTGCATCTGCTTGGCATGGAGTGAGGGTTTTCCAGCTGGGGTAGGATCCAGTGGATGTCGTCATGTGGTGAGGCAGAGGAAGCTGGCCATAGAGACTTGGCTGGGTGACAAAGGCCATCGGCCATAATGCATTAACCCGTGAATGGACTGACCCATTCATGAAGGCAGAGCCTTCACATAATCCCATAAATTCTTGATTGTCCACAAATAATCCAATTGAATAGGCTTGATATCTATGGGGAAGGATGCCAGCAGAAGATCAGGAAGTTACTTAGCTCCTGACCTTGACTATGTGTGGCCTCACCAAGTCCTCTGCTATAATGTAAACATGGGGTTGCATTCTATTGGCTGTGTGTTTGGAACTGTAGCAAACAAAAACTTTTGTGATACAGTGAATAATTGGATAACAAGTGTTAGCCTACAAAGGAGAATGATGGAGACGGTTGTCAGAGACAAAAGGACTAGTGAAGTTAAAAGGGGCAGGTGCTTTCGTTGTGCATTTGTGTCGTGTGTTTACTTAAGAATGATGCTAAGTAGACACATTGCACAAATATAAAATTGGAAGGAAATATGATTATTTCTTTAGAAGTATAACTATGAAATACAAGGAGTCTATTCTGTTTATGTTAGTTGGCAATTTTAAAAAGGATAAAATGATTTAATCTAATGGTGAAAATTTTTACATGATTATACTTCTCTTTTTTTTCCTGTCCATCTTATTTTAAAATAAAGGGAAGGAGGAAGGGAGAAAGCAAGAAAGAGAAAGAAAGATTACTCTTCAAATCCCCAATTGGGTGCAAAGGCAGGTTTGTACAAGGCTGAAACCAGGAACCTGAGATTCTGTGTATCCCATATCAGTGGCAGGGACCCAAGTGGGCCAACCTCCTCTGCCTTCTGGGGTGGATTTGCAGGAAGCTGGATTGGAAGCAAAGCAACAGGGCCTCCAACTAGCACTCTCATATGGGATGCTGGTATCACGAGTGGTGGCATAGCCCATTGTGCCTCAAGACTGGATTCCCACTGTTTAAATTTTACTGCTTATTTGATATTGATGTATATTCTGTTTATTTGCATCCTATAATTTGATAGAGTTATTTAAGTTTCACACATGCAACCTGAAAAAGAAAAAGGTATTCTGTATTATAATTGCAGAGAACAAATCGAGTTTTGGAAACCAGAAGAAATAATTAATTGTTTTTGTACTCTGTAATTGTTTGGAGGCCAATGAATGGCACAAAATGTTTTCCAGACATGGTATTTTTTTGTGTTTCCTTGTTTTTGATTCATCTTCTAATTTCTTCATTGATTTTGAACAGTTACTACATTTGTGAGGGACTAGAAGAAATACCAGTTCTCCAAATTAAGAAAAATGAAACAAAAAATTCAGGAAAATTGGTTCCTTGAATTGTTCTCTGTATTACCGTTTTAGGTCTTCTTTTCTTTTTTTTTCTTAAGACAGATTTGCTGCAGAAAAAAATTCACCCCAGGAGAATGTTCTAAGTTTCCACAGCTCTTGTCTGAGGTGAATAGTGTTTCATTAATTTCATGTGAAATCTTATGTGACAGTATAATTATAATATTATACAGCTTAGCTAGATGGCTTTAAATGATCTGCCAGTACAACCTCAGAAATGAAGGGTCGTGCAGGGTACAAGAAGTCTTCAAGATTCCATTTTGAAAACTAAGTACTTCTGGCAAGGGACAAAATTGCTAATGTGTTTCTATATTTAAGCTGACTTCCATTGCTCATAAAGAACCCTACCCCTCAGTGTGATGTTTCTAATTCTTTGAAATGCCAATCACTCAGTTTACACTTTTCTCCTGGTGAGAACCTAGGAATGATGTACTGATCAAGCATGTAGCTCAGATAGGAAAGATGAAGCAGTTCATGCTTTGATAAGACGTGGAAGAAATGTAGTTCTGCATAATAGGAAGTTACTAAGAATAAAGTGGAGACCCTTGTGAGATGGGATGAACAAAACTCATCCATTGAAAAGCAGTTTTCCTTCCTTCATCACTGGGAGGGCCTTGGCATTCAAAACATGTCACAGGGCTTTTTAATTGGCTCTTTCAGTCTTACTCATTTGAATTGATCCACACCCATCAATCTTTCAGCAGAATGAACTTCCTATTGCTTTTATTAGAGGTTCTAGGGAAAAGAGGTCCAGAGTATCAGACATCGTCTCAGCACAGGGAGAAACCAGCCTTGTTACTCCCTGGTATGTGTAGGTCTCTACACGATAGCATCACATTCATTTTTCACCCCCTTTGACACAGTGATAGGGAAGGAGAATTCAATCAAGAAAGCACAGCAGTGGGAAACCAGAACCCAGACGTTGTTACTCCTAGCTTAGGAATGCGATTTTTTTCCCTCCAAAAATGCTAAAACAATTGCAGAGTTCAGTGGAAAAAAAATTGAAATGGATTGTGTGCTATGATAGAGTAATAATACAACTGATGCTTACATTTTTTTTGTTTGCTAGTTTTCAGTTGATTATATTAGCTAAATGGTCACTGGATCTTCACAGAGCATAAATACATTAAAATAAAAATTGGTTTGCTGGGTGATTGCAAATGATTGCTTTGGAGCCTGTTTATAAGTTTTTCCTTTTAAGAAATAAAGATGTACTATGTGGTCATATAAAAATATCTCTAGAAATATATCATCTCCTAGATTTGAAGATTCACTGTGATATAAGTAAAGTTCAGTGTAAGGATAAGAGTTTGCTGAAAGTTTTTCTTCCCTTCAGTTTATAATTTCTCAGGATGAAAACTTAAAAATAAACTGTTTTTGGCATGAATTTCTAAAAAGAGTACAAACTTTAGAAGTATTAAACCGTTCAAAAGCAATGAGCTGTTTAGTCATCACATACTACTGGGAGTCAAGGAAGTTTGGTAGCAAAAATCCTGAAATAATTCTCAACAGTATAAATATTTTATATTTGGATGTAGTATCAGTATTTTAAATTTGGATCTACTATCAGTATTATTACTATCAAAAGACAAAACATTCAATGTCATTCTAAGTTCAAGCACAAAAACCAAGTAGAATAATACAAATTTTACATTCTGTCTTGAATTTTGGGGACCAAATCTATAACTTAGTTCATTTTTCTAATTCTTCACAAATAAAAGTGAAGTTTGAAGAATTACATGGGAAGTTTTGGAACGTGTAGACATTATATGTATATATCTTTATATATATATGTATATATATACATACGCATGCACACACACACACACACATATATATATATAAAGATATATTTTAGAAAATGTAATTGCATTTAAAGAAAGTAAAGTGATTCATTTATATCATTCACACTCATTGAAAATTTGCTACATTTTGGTGCAAATAACTCCCCAAACAGCTGAAGAAGTAAGAAGGGAGGTAAGCAGGCAAGAAGGTGAATCACTGTTGAATAGTAAATAGTGTTTTCTTCTTATCATTTTGTCACAAAAGAAACAATGAATTTTCCATTCAGAGGCATAATAGAAATTGTGAGTTACATGTATTTGCTCCAATTATTTTTTCCCTCTTTTGTTTTTTTATTTTGAATTTTGAATTTTATGGTATAATTTTGTAGTCATTTTTCTTATTACTTATGGACAAACTACTCTGGATAGCAAATGTACTACAAGGCAAGAAGAAAAACTTGATAGATCTTCTAGGAAGACAGCAACAAAAACACATTTTTAAAAATTATTTTTATTTTCCATCAAACAGATTTGTAGGTATAGGGATTTCTGCCTCCCCCTGCTTCTTTCTCCGGCCCCAGCTTCCCCTCTTGCCATTTCCCCCATATTATCACTCTGATAGAGTCCTATAGTATGAGTTACAAGCTTAACATTCTATTTAAGTGTAAATGCAGGCCAAGGTAAAAAAAAAACCTAGTATCATACTGTCAAGGTAAAAATAGATCTTTAAACCGTCTTTTTAGGCTGCTGTGTCCAAGAACACATATTTTATAAATTCAAATACAATTTTAGGTAATATTCATATGCAAGGAATGGGAGGGATGAAACCTGCATGGAAAGGATTGTGGTTGCATAAGCTATCTATAGAAAACAGCATGGTCATAATCTTTGTATGATAAGTGCAGCCAGCACAAAATGTTAGAGCAGAAAATTGTTGTTTAAAAACACATGCAATTCCAATTTGTGAACTATATTAACTGCTAATTATTGGAAGTGTGATACTGTTGATTTATCAGACCCTGTTAGTAAAGTATAGGACGAAGAAGCAAGACAAGAAAATGTATATAGCTGCCATGTAACAGATGTTAATAAAAAAAAATTAGATGGACAGAGTCAATGCAATTAATCTCAGAAGAGAATTAGATGGACAGAGTCAATGCAATTAATCTCAGAAGAGAATCCTAAAAATATAATATATAATTACTTTGCTTATCTTTCCTAACATGTGGATAATATGATAATAAATTGATTGGCGTAGGCTTATTCTCTTGAAAGTGGACTAAACTACTTTTATTCTATTCAGTTGAAAGAAGTCACTGTTGGAAGCACTCTAATAGGGAGTGGACTATGGTAACTAAGAACATAGGCTGAGGAATTACACGGATTTCCTTCTATTGCTCAGTTTGACATTCATTAACAAAGTAATTCTTCAGTTTCCGTCCGTACAGCACAATGGAGCTGAGTGTCAAAAGATAACCCATGTTTTTAAAAAATTCTTCCTGCAAATCCTCTCACCTAATACAATTCAAGAAAATTTGGGAAATATCAATGAGTACATTTTTTTATTGGCCTTCATCTATTTTTCCTTCATTTATTTTTAGTTCTCAAGTCTTATCCAATATAAAGAATATTTGGCTAACAATTGTTATTTGCTTTTATCTCAGTACATGCAGCCATTGGCTCTCCCTTGGCAGAATATGACCTGAGAGATATTTATGAACCACATTAATGTGAAGTGGTGAAACCTTTATGTGAATTTTATGGTATGTGGTAATCACAGATAACTAAGGAAGAAACAAGATTTGTAGCAGAATTAGGACATCTCCTGGAATTAAAACACTCATTGTTTCATTTATTAAGAATTCAGCTCCATTGAAGTATTAGCATGTGATAAAATGTCAAGTTTTAAAAGTGATTTTTTGATCTTTCAGTTTTTAATATTTAAACTGTTATGTGTCTTCTCTGGCACATGGCTGTGAGCTTGACTATGACTGTTACGCTGGAAAAAACACATTGGGGCCCTGAAAAGAAACCTAGCATACTATGAGGAGGCATGGACAATAGTGAACTGGCATCAGTATTCGGGTCTGGGCTCTGTCAGGGGAGTTTTTACGTATAATTCTGTGCAAAGGATAAATGTAAAGCTTAAAAAGACAAGTATTTGCAGTGTTTGTTGGAGACAAATTTGAAAATGTATAAATGCATATGTATTTGAGATTTTTTTTTTCAACAGGAAAGCTGTAACTTTGCAAAACCCCTCTATATGGAAATAAGAAAAGTGTGATGGAATTGAACTGCAGGAAGAGTGACCTCCTTTTGTTTCAGTTTCCAGCAATGATAGCAGATCTTGCAATACAGAATGCAGGTTTTCAAGATGCAGGGAAGCTTTTCGGAAATTCCTCGAGGAGAGATTTTTGTCCCTGATTAGGTCCTTGCCCTGAGTTATTATTTGGGGAATTTGGTCCACTGGTAAGGAGGATGGAAGCAAGAAAGTAATAAAGAGAATGCTTTTATACAATTTTAGAAGATTTTATTAATACTGATTTATACATCAAAAGAGACAGAATCTTACTTTGAATCCTAAGATGGAAAAAATATACATATAGGCATATATATTATATGTATTTTGACATACAGTATTTTGCATTATTGTTAGCATTGTTAGTAATTGTTAGTAATTGTTAGTATTGTTAGTAATTTTGAACCACACATATGGCTTTTAATATTCACAAATTTGAACTAGGTATTGCTCAGTTATGAGGAGTTTATGGTATAATAAATTAAATAGACCCATTGGTAATTGATTTTTCATTATTCAAGTTGAAGTTGTTGATTTGGAGTCCATAAAATATTTTTTTACAAAGAAATAATTGAAGGGAATTTTTGGTGGGCAATGGATTACTAGGCAGAGAGGGAAATTCAGAAATCCACTAGGAGAAGAGGAAAGTGTTGGCTGTACCTGGTATGTGGGTAAATTAACCAGAGGGTTGGGCTGGTAAGGCAATCGTAGCTGATCTGAGAGGGCTTCAGGATCTTGGGGTTTTACAATTGTGGATCATTTCGGTGATAGGAGTGGGATATCATGGAATCTGAGCTGTGATTTTAAATAATGATGGGGGTAGGAAAAATGTGAGCCATGGGAGATTTGGTGGCTTTTAATTGATTCTTTTGCCCCTTCTCCTATCTCGGTAGTGCCCTCAAAATTTAGGACCCAAAATATGTATATTTCATAGAAAAGCAGCGGTATGGAATGGTCAGTTTGTGTGCTAGTTTTTAATGGGTTCATAATCCATTGACTGGTTTAAATATTACTATGTACATGGGACAATGCTGTGAATGCCTATTCCTCAAACATAATTTAAGCATAAAGTTAAGACTGGGTAATTTCATTTTCTGTCCCCTAGCAGAGCACAATACTGTGGAGAAATTGATTGGCTATATAAAAACAACCCCTAATTATTAAATTTGGCAGTCCAGATAAAGAGTATGCCTTATTTAATTAAAAGTATCCATGTAATGTGAAGTCCATGGTGCACAGAGATTCAAAAGTGGAATATGCAGTGGAGAGTAAGATGCAGTCAAAGCATGCGAAGATCAGCTATTTACGATGGAGTTGTCAAATGAAAATAGGGTTCTTAATGCTGGATTGACCATTGTCTTTTTTATTTGACTTTAAAATATTGGCCATGAATATTGGTCACTTTAATATCTCTTTTAGTTTTTGATATATTACAGAGACTAAAGATAGGCACATGAAGAAGATTAATTTTCTGTGCCTGTACTGTGGAATCTAAGCATCTCATTCACATTACTTGAAATTTCCGAGGATATATTTTTTCTGCAATGTCCACCAATGGCAGTGCTGGCTCAAGGAATCTGGAATTCTTTTCCAATCATTACATCATATAATAGCATAAGCAGAGCAGCTAAAGAGGGAATCCACTCATCATGACTGGAATCATGCTACCAATGGTATTGAAATTCCATCTAGATACAGAATACAGATATAAACCTATTCGCTGTTCCCTATAACATACACTCTGTGTGTGTGTGTGTGTGTGTGTGTAACACACAGAGAGAGAGAGAGAGAGAGAGAGAGAGAGAGAAAATAGAAAGAGAAATGCAGTATATACCAGGCCAAGAACTCATACATCCAAACTTTCATGTTTGTAGTTAGCTTCCTGAGAGTGGACATTTGAAAGAGAACCTAGGTTTAAGACCTTTCTTCCTATAATCCCAGCTTCCCACTCATGTGAATTCTGGGAATCGTTGCTGCTGATTTAAGTAATGCGAGTTCTGTCATCCACATCTGGATTAAATTCTCATTTCTGTGAGAATATTTGGGAAGTGAACCCACATGTTGAACATCTCTCTGTGTTTCAACTATTTTTTTTTAAAGTTTAAAATGCATGTGCCAGGTAGCTACTGATATGTAACAAATTGACCCCACCACTTAGAGATTAAAGCAATTACAGAACACAAGCCAAAGGGTTTGTTGGGTACAAACCTAAACTGGGCTTGGGAGAATGCAGGTTTGTAGATGGCTTTCCTGATCCTAGCTGGGCTCCCTCAGATCAACGGTGTATCAGCTAAGGCAGCTGTGATGATTTGGCACCTGTACATATGCTTCACACTTTAAAGGACTATGCCAGGCATGGCTTAATGCAAAAGAATTGGGGCCATTTCAGCAGTTGACCACATCCAATAAAATCAAAATTAATAGTGTATATTGTGCATCTACAAATCAAGTATCTACAGTTAAGCCCACGTTATTACTTTCTCATTAACATTAATAAGGTTTTCTTTGGATTTGAAAATACCACATGGGTTAGGTATTTTCATAGTGCACAAATTGCTAAAATTAGATGATGCTTGACAATCATGGTGACATGATGCTGTGGACACATCTTGTAGACTTTCATTGACTCCAGTTGCTGTGCTTTGAAGCCACACTTCCCAAAGAATGACTAATCATGGATTCCACAGAAGATCAGTTTCTGGGAGAGCTGGGCTTCATCTGATGGGCTGAGTTGTCTCAGGAACTCTGTAACAGCTTCCCGGAAAGTTGATTAGACGGCATGGTGCTTTAGGAGGTTTGCACTCCGCTCTCTCTCATGTCTTTCAGATCCTCCCAACCTCTTTGGTGCTTTCACTCTCCCCCCCCCCCCCATATTTTGCCATTCCTCCACCCCTAGGTGTTTTCTCTAATAAGTTCCTTCCACATTTAATGTTGTGTTGGCATCCACGAGGGATTTCTTGGAGAATCTGTATTAGCTCTGTGAACACAAAGAAAATCCTAAATTAAGAAAATCATAGCAAATTTCTCAAGTTGTTTTTTTTTCAGATATGCAAAGGAATAGATAGCTATATTTATCTCTGACCCCTGAGCATGTCTTCAGTTCTACCTCTTTATCTGTATCTTTGAAAGCAGAAAGTGTGTGTGTGTGTGATCTTCTCTTGGGTATAATCCCCAGAAAGAGAGTTTGAGAGTTTTTAGGGCCTATGAGGTCTTACAGTGATCCTACTGTGTACACTGGGAACAGTGAAATGAAGTCACTCACAAAGCTCTTACTGTGTTCTTGACTGTCTCAAGTGCAAACTATCCAGAATTTAGGCATTTATTTTTTTTCCTGTAATGATTTCTCAACTACACTCTCATTGTTGAGCTGGTCTTTTTTCCCTGTGATTTGTGCACTGTGTGCTGTTGTTACCGTTATCATCTTCCTGCTGACTCTGGCTCACAGACTGGCGTGACAGCTGTGTAATTCACCGCAATGTTGGCAGGCCCTAACAATTCAATAAAGCAATATTGCCTAATTGGTCCTAGTCATAAAACCCTTAGGGAGAATGTGGGAAAACTGGCCATGATTGACTGGAATGAAAGAGAATGTCCAACCTGTTGAACAATAGCTCAAGTTCTTTGCTTTGATAAAGTATGTATAAATATGAGTGCATAAATGCACAGATACTCTGTCTACACAGGATTATAGATCTTTCATCTGCTTTTTTTAAAAACATCACACTTTTGCCTAGATTATCACAGTTCTCATCTGACATTATTAATCTCCTTGTAATAATAGAGTGAATGTTCTGTCTAGGTGAAGAATGGATAAAAGATTCTTAAAGTCCTTTAAATTGGATATTTTGGAAAAATGATTCAGATAGAATTAACATCCTGCTAAATTCATCCATTTAAATGATGCAGTTCTGTGATTTTTACCAAATCAAGAGTACATTACCAAATCAAGAGTACAATATTTTCATCCACTCAAAGAAAAACCAATATGAATTAGCTGTCACCCAACTACCCTGTTCCTCAATTCCCATGGCCTGAAATAGCCAATAATTTACTCTGAATCTGTGTCATGGGTATAAGGGTACTTTCCTTTTATTGATGAATTGATGAATGCCACATTTCATTTAAACCTACTCAGTTGATGGACATTTGGGTTATTTCTTTTCAAGTGAACCAATGCTTTCCCACCCATGTGTAAATCTGTGTGTATGTATGCATGTGTATGTGGCTTTTCACTTGTCTTAGGTGTCCACTAGGAATGGCATTGCTGGTTCACACGATAACTACATTTTTAGTCCTCACAAGGAACTGATACACCATTTTCTCAAAGTGGCTGCCTGATTTTACATTCTACCTATCAGTATGTGGTCATTCCAAATTTTCTGTTTTCTTATCAATGTTTTATATGTATCCTTCAATCCATCCTTAATCGCAAGAATGATGGGGTATCCCCTGTAGTTTTGATTGACCTTTCCCTGGTAGATATGTCTTTATGTGAGCTGATGTAACAAAAATTTTAGATTATGTAACTTGTAAACCATAGAAATCTGTTTCTGATACTTCCTGAGCCTGGGTAGTTCAACACCAAATTGTTAGAAAATTTGGTGTATGGTGAGGGTTCATGTTCTGCTCCCAAAATTAGCCCTCACTGCCATATCCTCTTGTGACCATAGTCAGGAAAAGACTAAGCAAGTTTCCTCAAGCATTAACTCCACTTACATGCACAGAGTCCTAATGACCTAATCACACACCAAAGACTCACCCTATTAATGGTACCATAGTGGAGATAAGTTTCATAGTTGACTGTTGAGCATCTAATAATATGTGATTACTAGCCATTTATTCATATTCTTTGGATAAATGTATTCAGAGTCTTTGTTTTTAAAATGAGGTTATTGATGTTTTATTGTTGAATTTTAGTGGTTCTTTTTGTTGTCTAGATACAAGTTTCTTTCAGATATATTACTTGCAAGTAGCAACTTTCAGTTTATGTTTTGCTGTCTCATTTTGCTGAGGGTGTCCTTTGAAGTGATTAGGTTTTCAGCTTTGATGAAGTTTAGTCAACCTGGTTTCTTCTTGTATTTTGTGGTGAAGGAGGATCATTTCATAACACTTAGCATATTTTCTTCACACTGGAAGTTATGAGAGTTTCTCACACATAGCAGTGCTATTAAAAGCAGCGACTCCCATCACATAAATCAGAAGGATACCTGATCTAAGTTTATGCTTATTGAGGACTGGATTCATGATTATCTGGGAACTATAAGCAAAAGAATCTTTGCTCCATGTTCAGTTTTTGTTTTTAAATATTTATTTTTATTAAAAAGATAGATGTATAGAAAGAAGGAGAGATAGAGAAAGATCTTCACTTGGCAGATGCACTCCCCAAGTAGCTGCAATGGCTGAACCTGAGCTGATGTGGATCCAGGAGCCAGGAGCCAGGAGCCAGGAGCCAAGAGCTTCTTCCGGCTCTCCCACATTGTGCAGAGTCCCATGGCTTTGGGCCGTCCTTGACTGCTTTCCCAGGCCACAAGTAGGGAGTTGGATGGGAAGTGAGGCAGCTGAGACACGAACTGGCACCCATATGGGATCCCAGCACATGTGAAAGAAGGACTTTAGCCACTAGGCTATCATGCCAGGCCCCATTGTTCACTTTTATATGATGGTGATCTCTTCAATAATGTTATTAATTATTTTATACATAATAAATGAATATGAGGCCTGGTGCATTGGCTCAGTGGCTAAATCTTCACCTTGAAAGCATCAGGATTCCAAATGGGTACCAGTGTGTGCCCCCATTGCTCCACTTCCCTTCCAGCTCCGTGCCTGTGGCCAGCGAAAGGAATAGAGTCCAACAACTGGAGCTTAGCTCCAGTCATGGCGGCCATGTGGGGAATGAACCATCAGATGGAGACAGGTAGAGAGAGAAATCTCTTATCGACCTATTTACTCCATAAAAGGCTTACAAAATGCTGTTGCTGTGCATGAATGAAGCCAAAGGATGCTGAGAGTCTGAAACTCAATCTAGTTATCTCACCCGTGTGGCAAGAAGTTAACTACTTGCACTATCATCTGCTACCTCTCAGGATGTGAATTAGTAGGAAACAGGATTCAGGAACACAGTTGAAACTTGAGTCCAGGTTTTCTGATCTGGAAGGCATGTTCTAAGCATCACCTTCGCCACCATGTCAGGTACACAAAGGGTTTTGTGGGAATAAAAGGGAATCAAGGTGTCCCTTTCTGTTTTTTTCTTTTAAATTTATTTCCTTATTCAAAATCATTGATTAAGAAAGTATGTATTAAGTGTTGTAGACATTCATTGTAACAAAAAGACAAAATCCCTACCGACAAGGTTCATAAATTAATTAGTTACCTCCACTTTTCTTATACCCTTGGCCCATGGCCCTTCATGGTCCTTGACTGTTGGATGCCAAATAACACTTCCAGTATGAACATCTTAAAGTGTGATCACACTGTACCCTAGGGAGGAGAGAAAACTTACTCACCTGATCAGTGTGTGATAAGGGTGAGGTAAAAGATGAGTGTGGTTGACAGGAATGCTCTGGGGTAGTTGTACAGAATAAGTGGAACTGAAATATGGACTTTGAATGGTTCCAGAAACCCAAGATGCTGGCCTCTAGAAACTGATTGCAGTGGTTGTGAAAGCCAATCTAAGCATCAGCAAGCTACACTGCAAGCTGTAGTGCTGCCATCTCTTATTAGGGCGCCATTGAAGACCTGACCAATCCCTCTGAGATCCAGGTTCCATGTACTGTGCTAAGAAACGGTAGATGGTACAGGTCCTTGGGCTCTTGCCACCCACATGGGAGACTGTAGTGAAGCCCTGGGTGTAGACCAGTTTTTGCCATTTGTAGGGTAAATAGGTGAATGGAAGATCTCTTCCCCCCAATGCACATCTCATAGTATTTTCCTGTGTGTCTCACTCTCCCCTTCAAATAAACAGATAAATGAATCTCCTTAAGGATGTCACTCTCTCCTAGAAGCTGTGGAATTCACTGTGGGAGATTTTTGAATGAGTGCTTTCTCAAGCGCTGTCCAGATTTACATATCATTAATATATGAATACGTGCTGATTTTCTGACTGAAGTTCTAACATGAGCAAGTAAAAGTAAAATTAGCTCATGAAAAAAATTCTTATTTTTTCAAATCCTCTTGTTTCTAAAATATGTCTTTGCAAAAATTAAGGAGAAAGGTGAATAGGAGGAAAGAGAAAGCTTGAGGGAAAGGAGTAGGGAGGAAAATATGGTTGTGTTAGAAGTATCCCTAGAAATACATGAAGTTTTCTCTCTTTATATTAATAAAAGTACTTGTGTTCTCAAGATCTGAGATTCCTCATGTATCCTGCTGCCTAAACCCATTTGTGTTCACATTGTACAAGTCTGTCTAGACCAGATCTGTTTCTGAACGTATCTGATCTCACAAGATTGAGCCATGACCTTACATAGATACCCAGGCTCAGCAGTTTGAAAAATTCTAATATAGGCTGAAGATTTTAACTCATATATCATTTAAACTGTATGTATAATATCTTGAGCTTAATTGATTAATCATTAAATAATCATTTCCTTTTAATAGTCGATTTCAGCGCTATTTGCTTCTTACCCAGTCATTGAGTAGAAAGTGAAAAGTTCATCTAATAACCTGTACATTTTCATTTTCCATTTCTTTTCAACAATCACTTTGATATGAGGATATACTCAGAAAATGAACCATATATTTCTCTTCAAATGAAAATATTTTGAGATCATGATGATTTTAGCTTAGTTCTTGTAAAGAGACACTCATCATTTTTTATTGGTTTTCTTTTCCCCTTTCACTCTTGGTAATGCGATGAATCATAGTTGAACATTTCATTTTAAATTGGCTTGGTAACCACGAAGTAATAGACAGCTACATGGATACTCAATTGGTTCCATTTACAATTTATACCTTACCTAGAGGCAGGAAGCCATACTGAAAATTAGAGAAGAGGCTTTTGCTCCGATACTTTTCTCATCAGCCTAATAGAGAGCGTTTCCCTCCTTGTGATGTGCTTTCCAGCATCATATCCGAATCCTTCCAGGATTCATTTGACATATGGAATTGAAAATAAACTCATAACAAGTCCAGGGCTTGTGAAGATTGTTTCTGTTCTTTTTTTTTTTTTCTGCTATTTCATGAGCACGTTGAGAATACATTTTTGACCAAGAGCCAGAGTTATAGTTCCTCTATTTGTGTGGGAATTTGAACCTAATAGCCCCTTGAATAGCCTGATGGGCAAATTTGTATTCATGTTGAGGTGTATGAGTTTCCAGCAGAAATGGAATTGTTGTGTCTATTTTTTTTAAAAAGGTGATAAAACACCATTAGGGTTTGTGATCTTGGCTTAGATTTCCCTAGTTATAGTTAAAAGGTCACTTGGGCTTCATTACACCTAAGAATATGACATAAAGGTTTTATTAACACCTCATTGACCAAACCACAATTTTTGATTGAACAGAAAATAAGCCCAGGTTTTCAGTGGTAAGTGAAGAGAGAAATAAGGCTAGATTTTAGTGTTATAGGGAATTTTCAGGTGTTTAATTTTTTGATTTTAAGCAAACATTTGAACTATATTTTTAATTTACTGAAAACTTTGATTTAGTTTGGTTTGACAAGTGGTACATAAATTCACAATAAATTTGTATTTAACAAATGCCACTTGACATAAAGACAAAAGGAGTTGTCTTAAGATTCAAATATCTGGATTCTAGATATAGCTTAGCAAATTAACAAGTTAGAAGTATTTTCTGGACTTGAGACAGTGCATCAATAAATAATAAAAGGTCAGATTAAATGCTCAAATCTCATTACATGAAAATTTCTCCTTTAACAATGTCTATTTCTTTTAAGAAATTACCTTGAGAATTTTATCTATCTTTTCTTCTAACCTTTACTGGGAGAAATCTAAGCTATGATAAGGTTGTTTTAAATTTCCATTTTAATGTCCCTAGAGTAAAATTGATATAAATACATATAATTAGAATTTAAAATAATTATTATAATTGTAAATTACCATGACATTGCATGCCCCTTTAAATTTCTTAGCTTATTTAAGAAGTTTTGTCATTTCCAAGCTCTTCCAGGGACATTTGATTAGAGATAAAATATTTTAAATGGACACACCTGAATAGAGGGCACAGATGTGACCAGTGGCATTCAGGTGGGCCAGACTATCAAAAACATGGGTCCTTTTGTTCTGTGGATTAAATCCCCTTAGAATGTGGAAGCAGTGGGTTCAGGGTCAAGTGTGATGTCGATGGTGCAGTAGCAGGCCCTCCCATGCCCTCTTCCCTGCCTAACAGTGGAGGCAGAGCCACTAAAACAAGGTACACTGTTGGGACCGGTATTGTAAAAATAGGCAATATCATTCCCTCTCTGGATTATTTTCAATAATACAGTCATTGCTTCTGTGGCTTCCTGTTCCTAAGAGGTGAAGAGCAGATATGGGGATAACACTGTTAGAGAAGATCAATGAATAGGTAATATTTTGAATATGAAAGTTTCACATACCAAGATTAAGACTTTCCTTCTTTTAAAATTCCCATTTAACTCCTCAAATTTAGGTGATGGTTTTCCTCTTGGATTTAAAACACATACCTGCACACCTACCCACTCTCTTTAACCTTCATTTAAAAACATTTTTAAGACAAAGTTCTCAATTTTTAAATGTATCAGTTCTTGCTATTTTGTAACAAAATTGATGATGCTATTAATACTTTCTTTTTTCTCTTTGTTTTTAACTGTAATACAATCTCTTATCAATTATCAATTGATCATAAAGAATCTCCAACTGTTACCTACCTTGCAGTGGGTAGATATTATTGATAGATTCTTAAATTCCTTCGTAAGTATTATATAATTCAACAAAACTATATAGTAACTTTAAAAACAAAAGGGAAAATTAAAATAAAACTAACTCTTATGGGATTGTTTGGGGGATAGTTTTAATCCTGGAACACGTTTATTCTAAGGAGAATAAGAGGAATGAGAAGTTTAGATTTTATAGTACATAAAGATGATTTCAAAGGGATAAGTTTCAAGGTACGATTACCACCTTCAGTTTCAATAGACCTGAACAGCAGGGATATTCTGATAGTGTGAAAAGAGCAAGATAGTCTGTTAGCCAAGGGTCATCATTGTGTCTGTTATACATAATCCAGGACTCATGGTGTTAGTGTTAATTAAATTTATTGTAAAAGTATTATTACACCTTTTAAATCTTTCAAAAATATTTATTTATCTGAGAGGGGGAGAGAGTATAAATGAACACTTTCGACAGACGATTCACTACCCCAAATGCCCACAGCTGCGGTGGCTGGGCTGAGGACCAAGTCAGGAGCGAGGGACTCAAGCCAGGTCCCTGTGTGGGTGAAAGAACTTAGTTGCTTCAACCTTCACTGTTGCTTCTCACTGTCTGCTCTGGCCGCAAGTTCAAGTCAGGAGAGAGAGCTGGGAAGGAATTATAGGCATACCTATATGGGATATGAGTACCTTAACCACTAGGCTAAAAACCCCTACCCTATTCTTTTATATATAAAGAGGTTTTAATATTTTTTTCTTATTTTAATCCCTCCCTGCATTGTTGGTGAATCAGCAGCATAGTGAATATAATATGTTTTTAAATAAAGATGAAGTCAATATTCTATTTGTATCTCTGTTTTACAACCCAAAAGTATTTGGGCATGCTGTTTCATCTCGTGGCTTATTTTCTAAGTTTACAAAGCTATGTGTTAATAATCACACTCCTAACTTTATGGAGATAATGTGTGATACTATATGTAAAATTCCTTTGTGAGCTATAAAATTCAATAGACATGTATGAGGCTGTTAGTGCTGATGGGTGAGAACATCTTTATATGTCTCCAGGTTATAATATTTCAAGTCCCTCAAAGGACATAAAGCAAAATTGCTTTTAATCACAGCATCAGTACTGTTCATAGTGGCAATCTTTTCACAATGCTTGTGTTGAGGAATGTATAGGAAACTGTCTGCAGCTTCACAGGGCCCTGGGGATTTAGCATTAGTGAGAGACCATTAATCTCAAAATTCTTTGCCTCATTAGACTTACATTAAATTAGATGACGGTAAGAAAATTTATTCTCTGATGAAGAAAACAAAATCCCAGATACTTACCACCTCTGAAATATCCATAAAATTTTAGGAATGTTTGTTAGCTTACTCAGACAGATCTTTATTTACTACTGTTAAATATACTATAAGGCAGGTTGCAAAGTTCTTTGATGAATAGGCTGAATAGGCCAGTCTTTTTTTTTTTAATATGCCTCCTAAAAACGCAGAAGCATTTTGCTATGTTATTTTTCCTGTCAGATTATCGGAGCAATATGAAGTCCTCTTGAAAGCCTTGTATGTCATGATTATCTTTGAAAGAGCCACCACATCTTATGGAAAGTATATCATTACTTGATATTTAAGTTTTTTACGGAGTCATCCTACTATGGAACGAAGGGAAAGGAAAGAAAAGGAGGGAGAGGGACTAGAGGGAAATATTTTTGTTTAAATATTTCAATGTCCAGGGCTTTGCATAAGATGAGGAATTCAATGCTCTTGAAAATTCTTTGAGCTAAAGTTGTTGGCATTTTAGAGATGAAAAACAAAGAAAAATTTGAAAAGTTGACTGGTTCTATAGCTAATAATGTCAGAGCCATTACTGAAATTAAAATTTACCGGAGCATTATGTTTTTACATATTCAGATGTGATTGATGCATATAAATAGGTTTAATTTTCAGATTAATGGAAAGTGGTTCATTTTATGTGCACTCTCAGCAGTACACATTCACTGTCATGTGCCAAGACTATGCTAACTCATTTACTCTTGGTCACAAAATGGTTTGAGGAGACCTTTTTCAGTCTTGGGATAAGTCATGTGATATTGCTAATATGAGATGATAAATACAAGTTGCAGCTTCAGAATGGTTGGTAATTCCAGATGTTTGTGTTGAGATGTTTTGTGGATTGCATCTGAGTACTTCAAGTGTCTGTGATGAACTGGACTTGAGCAATCTGGCTGGTTTAAGAGGCAGATTTGATCAAGCATTTTGCATGTCCTGCTCAGCATCTTCTAGTTCATCTTTTTTATCCAAGAAATTGCAATAACCAGCTGCTTCAAGATGCTCTCACCAACGCCTCAGCTCACGTACACAGAGGATCTGTTGCTGTCTCCTCCAGCCTTGTCTGTTTCTCTGTCCACCCAGCCAATCTAATGCATATATACCTAAAATTACAAGAGATTTAACACCCTCCAGTAACTATAAATCATAAAATTGGACTCCCTGGGCAATTACTCTCCTTTGTGTTATGGATGGATAATTCTGAATCACATGCTTTTCCTTAGAAAAACTGAACCATCATAATGCTCAACAGCATATTAGTGCAGCCTTTATCACCTTTCCATCCAAACCTGCTTTACTCATGGGCTCTGCTTAGTGTCTGCGAATAATGTCCCTAAATAAATAATACAAGCAGTTGGGATAAATTCTTCATCAAGGGAAGCAGAAGTAAGACATAGATTCACTTGGTGCCTGATATACATTAAACACAATTCTGTGGGGAAATAAATAATGCAGTCAATTGAATATGAATATTCAGATATTGAAAAAATACACACAAAATCAGTTTCTTTTTTTAAAGACTTATTTATTTATTTGAAAGTCATAGTTGCAGAGAGAGAAAGAGAGGGATCCACAAGAAATATCTTTTACATGCAATGGGCTTTAATGACCACAGCCGAGCAGACCAAAACCATGAGGTTTTTCTAGCCTTCCCAGTCCCAGCTGGATGTCAGGGACCCTAGTCCCTGGGCCATATTCCTCTGCTATATCCATGCTACAAGCAGGAAGCTGGGTTTTAAGCAGAGCAAAGAACACCGACTGGAGCTATAGGACATGTTTGCAGCAAAGGAGGTGACTCCACATGCTATGCCACAATGCCAACCCCACAAAAATCAATTTCCCACAGATTATAGAAATAAAGTGCTAAGACAACAAGTATTTTAGAAACTTAAATACAGTATCTTTAAAATCTTGGAATAGGAAAAAATTTTTTAGTAGAACATGAAAAGCATTGATCACAAAGATAGATAACATCAATAGACCTTAATCTAATTCAATTCCTTGGTTTATTTAAAAATAGATATGAGAGGTGGCCATGTGCCACAGAGGATAAGCTGTGGCTCAATGCTGTTATCCCATATGGAGGCCAGTTTGATGCCTGTGCTCTCCACCTGTAATCCAACTTCCTGCTAGTGTGTCTGGGAAAGCCGTGAAGATGGCCCATATGTGCTTGGATTCTTTCACTCTCAGAGAAGATCTGTTTGAAATTCCAGGTACCTGGCTTTAGCCAGGTCCAGCCCCAGCCATTGTGGCTGCTTACAGAATGAAACAGAAGAAGGAGGACACCACCCTCTCAACTCTGTGTGTGTGTGTGTGTATTTAAAGCTCTGTTTTTAATAAACATAAATATTTAAAAGCAGGCAAACAATGTCAAAGAGTGAAAAAGAGTTTGAGTTGGAGGAGATATTTATGATACACATACTTAACAAGGTACCACTCCCAGGAAATATAAGGAACCGCTACATACCAATAAGACACACACAACTCTTTCACATTGTATGTGGCCAGAAGTCTTGCAAAAAACAATGCATAAATAGATTGGTCCTATTACAACTCCAAAGATTCTAAGAATGATCATACTTTCATAAATTGTTTGTGAGTGTTTATGATTGAGATCAGGTATTGAGAGAGGAAGAACTGTTAAGAACATGGGGCCAGGGTTGTGGTCTAGTAGGTCAAGTCTCAACCTGTGATACCCGAGTGCCATATTGGTGCTGGTTCAAGTTCTGTCTGCTCGACTTCCCATTGAGCTCCCATTAATATGCCTGAGAAGGCACCAGAAAATGCCACAGGTCCCCGAGTCCTTATAACCAAATGGCAGACCTAGAAGCTTCTGGCTCCTGGCTCCTGGCATTGGCAAGGATTTAGTTATACTTGCTTGAAGATTATATGTAATGGATAAACAAGATTTGTAAAGAGATAATAATTTTTTTATATGGGGCTAGAATTCTCAGGATTGCCTAAATCGTTTAGACTGTTGTATCAGAATTATTTGATAACCACATGTGCTACCTAAGGCATCTTCATATGCGCCAAGAACAATCTGATGAAAAGACAGACAATATTATGTTCTCATAAACTTTGAAAATGGATGGCACAGATAGAAAATTAGATAAGTGCAATAAAGCTTGAAGAGGGATGATATGGGAGAATTTAGAAATAATGTTGACCCTAGAACTCTTAAGTAAGACTGTGTATTTTGTAGCACCCTTGGTAAGAATTATGGTGTTTTTCACATATTATTTGTGGTTAGCCCGCTAATAGCTGGACTTGACCCTGACTCCAAGAGCCAATCAAATAAGAACATAAAGTTGTCCTATTACAATGTACTTCCAGAGAGTTATAACCTGTTAAAAATGTAAGCAAAATCAAAGAGTTCAGGCAAAAAAAGATTTACTGTTTTATTTTGGCCATAGATTTACAGTTTTTCTCTTTGATGAGAGAGAACAAGGTAGACTATTTTACATAAATTTCAGAAAGAAGTAGAAATTTCGAAATTATCATTGCATAAAAAAGATCAAAGAAGAAATATTTTATTAATATATGCTAGTATATACTCAGTTAAAAGCAAAGTAATAATATGCACATTGAAAAGAACTAACTGAAGATATGAATCAGTGGTCATAATAAAATGAAATTAGAGCAGGTCAAATGGCATCTATTTCATTGCAGTTAAATTCAGAAAAAAAGTATCTCTGCGTGAAACTGTGGGATCATGAAGTACTTTTCTGGAGGAGAACCTTATCTTGGCAACACTTTGGAGATTGGAATGTGCAATGAATTTTAATTATGTCAATTCACTCATGGCAGTTGTGTCCTTTTCACAACTGTGAAGATGGGGTTGGGGCATGAAAGTAAGACGTCAACCCAACCACTGCACTCAGAGCAGAAGCAGAAGAGAACACACTCCTGCCTTCCAGCTCTTCTCACCCACACAGAACTCCAAAGACATAAAAAATGTCTGCAATCATGTTAAGAATGATGGAACCTATGGCTGTGTATCCCACACTTTAACTTTTGGTTTACCAGACTGAATGCTGAGGACTAACGTCTTTGTTGCATTGAACAGAAATACATGGTAAGGTCAATTTGGAGCAGGTGGAGGACTTAGCAAAGATTCAATAAAGAACTTTATTCTTTATTTTTGCTTTAAAATTTTTTTAATTTCATTTTATGACACAGTTTCATAGGCTCTGGGATTCCCCGAATCCCTCCTCATGTCCTCCCCCCATGGTGAACTCCTCCACATTATTGCAGTATTACAGTTCATATCCAGTCATGATTCCTTCATTGCAAGCATGTATCATGCATGGAGTCCAGCCTCTTATTGTCCAGATAAATTCAACAGTTTACTTGGGAGACCATCCCTGGTCTGAAAATAGAGCTGGCAGAATATCATCCCCTCCAATGAAAAGCCACAACATAACATCAACAATTTACAGCATCATGGAGTTAATTGACCTGGTATTGAGTTACCAATATGTTAGAAAATGCAAGTAAAAGACCCTATTCTTAAGCTAAACACCATCTCAAGAAAGGATCTTCTGTGACCACAGCTGTAAGTAGAGATGTACTTCCTGGGTGTGGCTGGATGTCACTGTTGGTTAAATCCTCCCCATTCAATGGCAGCAGCCCATATGGGCTCTAGTTCATGTCCCAACTGTTCCACTTCCCTTTCAGCTCCCTGTTTGTGCCCTGTGAAGCACTGAATAATGGCCCAAAGCCTTGGCACTCTGTATCTGTGTGGGAAACCCTGAAGAAGCTCCTGACGTCTGACTTCACATCAGCTCAGCTCTGGCCATTGTGATCATTTGGGAAATGGACCAGCAGATGGAAATCTTGCTTTCTCTGTATTTCCTTCTCTCTGTAAATTTGTCTTTCAAGTAAAATAAATAAATCTTTAAAAAATATATGGACATGTACTTCTTCATTTTATGTTTAAATTATTAGACTTCAATTTTTAAACAGTCTTGGATTCATAGAAAATGTGTAGAGATAGTAGATAGCATCCTTTTCCCTCATTTTTACATGCCATGAACATCTTCCATTAATGTGGTACATGGGCTGTATATGCATAATGGGATGTTATTTTTAAAATTACATCTGGAAAATACTTGGTTGATTTCTCCAGACCTGTTTATCAAGGAAGTTCTTTCAATTTTACTAATCATATATGCATAGTCCGAGTCTGTAAGAGAGACAGAAACATCTTTTTCGGTGGAATTAACATTTAAGAGTGTTTCGGAGAACCAGGACTAGAAATTCTATGCCAGATCATTCTTTTCAAATAAACTATGTTAGGATTCATTAATTGCTCTAACTTGGCAGAAAGTTTTTCTTCTTGGTTGGTGACTGGCTCCCTGCAATGACAGACAGTTACATTGCTATGGCAACATGGAAGTAAGTTGTTTCCAACCAGGGATGCTTCTTTTCATGTATAAGACCTTATTATCAGATTTCTCAAGCTTATTTTTTAAGAAGCAGAAAATATGCTTAGAAAATGTAACTACGAAATACCTTGATTTTATTGAACCAAAGTACATAATTTGAAGTTCTGTATTGTGGCCAGAACATGTTACTAAAATTGCACAAGTTATTGGCATTATAATTTAATTTTATCATGCATGAGCTTTGGTGTTCTGTATACAAAGAATTTAGAAAATTTGTAAAATGTCTTTAATGTGTAAGAAAAACAATCATAATGATTTCTTATTAAGAATAGAAGAAAGAAAGGTAAATAACTGAAGTGGAAAACAACAGTGGAAAACGGATGTTTGGTGCCTCCAAGTATTGCTAATTGGTAGGCATTTAGTTACAGATAAGATAGGAACTGAGCTAAATACTAATGATTTGTATCTTCCACTGAAACAATCTTCAAAGGTAAGATATACATGTGACCCAAAGAAGTTTAAAAGTGATGCTGGATGTTAGCTTTGTGGACCACTGGAGAAAGAAAATACCAGCTGAGTACAAAGAGGCCTTTAGTATGCAAAGAAAAGTCCAGTCTTGGGCCTTTCCTGGTGCAGCGGAGGAAGAAACAGGAGAGGAGAGGACCGCAAGTGGGAAAGACAAGCTGGGTAGCAGAGACAATGGTTTTATGCCCTTTCTGACATGGGTGCTGGCATCAGGCCTGCTTGAGACCTGATAGGACAAGGAATGCTGGTCTTTGTCCATCATTAACCTGTACATGGCCTTGGCTGCCTTCAGGGTGTGCCAGATCTCTGGATGAGGTCACTGTGATGTCCACCCACTTCCTATAACTGCGGTAACCAACACTCTGTGCTTCCTCCTATTTATGCGTTGAAATTCTCATTAGAGCTACTTTTGTATATGGATGAGTAGCCACCTATTCTTTGTCAACGTCCTTCTCCCTGGTTTATTCAGGAAGTTTGTGTTATTTTCATGTGACATACAAAAATCCTTCATTAATATAAGCGCATATCATATCCTTCATAATTGCTTCCACATTTAATGTATAATGACTCTTTCCCTGACCACAGCCCATGTATAGAAGGAAGGGATACTCACTGGTCAAAATGCATTTGTTCCAAGAAATGGATCTAAAAGGAAAATTTTAAAGGGAGAAAAAATAATGACAAACTTCTTTTGGAGCATGGAGTGTCAACTTAAATGTGTACACATGCATCACTGAGGTTATTGTGATAGTTGAATAACATGAATCTCTCATAGATCCTGTCAGTGGGTTTAAATGTACTTTTTAGGCATAGTTAGAAGGGAAATGAGCATGGTTTGATTCATCTAGATTAGATATTGGCATGAAGTCAAAGGAAGTAGCATACAAAGTGTCCTCAACTGGCATGCTTTGATTTAATATCCATAGTGTTCCAGAAGCTATGGGTGCTAAGATAAATGAGCTGCAATCTCTAACCTTCGTGAATTGATGGTCTTGGTGGGGAGACTTGTAAGCAGATGATCCTAATACAGAATCGGTATGAAGTCTACATTGTTACTGGCTTGCTACAGAAGGAGATCTTGAATACTTCTGCTTTTTCATTTTAAAATCCAGAAGTGGGTGTTGGCATTGTGGCTTAGCAAATTAAGCTGCTGCCTATAATGCTAGTGTCTCATACGGGTGACGGTTTATGTCTTGGCTACTGCACTTGTGATCTAGCCATCTGCTAATGTGCTTGGGAAAACAATTGAGAAAGACCCAAGAACTTGGTCTCCTGCATCCACATGGGAGACCCGGGGGAAAGCTCCAGACTTCATCCTGGCCCAACCCTGGCTATTGCAGTATTTTGGGAAGTGAACCAATGGCTGGGAGATATTTCTCCATCTCTCATGCTCTATCACTCTGTGTTTCAAATAAATAAATAAATAAATAAATATTAAAAAACAGACAAATTCAAAACTGTTGGTGAATGTCAGTCCTTCATTTGAAAGGAAATTATGTCATCGGGTAAGGCAAGATATGGTGATTTCTCTGGCATTCGACCGTAAGAGTACACATATACACTACAATGAAATATCATCATTTAATATAGCATTTCAACCATGTATGTTACAGCAGTGGATGATTTGGGGGTCACCAAGCCATGGTGGCTCATCACATTATCTAAAGAGGGTCATTTTGGAATTCTAAGCCAGTTTCCAAGGAGTCCAGTGATTCGCTGAGGTCCAGCCACTTTGGCATCTGTGACAGATTGTAATAATTATCTCACTAGGTCATGTGTCTGTAATCAGAAGTCAGATTCATCCTCGGAATTCCAAGGATCCAGCAGATGGGTCTGAGTGTAACAGGAAAATGAATTTAGGGGAGGCTACCAATTTTCTTTATTAGGACATTCAAATAGACCATGTAGTTTATTTTTAAAAATTTGAAGGCAGATTTTTCTTTTAGCTTTATGAATGAGGTGACTAACCAGTTTATGTGCTCACTCTCTCTTTTTAAAGTAAAATTATACTTGATTTGAACTACATAACAGGGGTGTTTAATTGTGATATCTGTTTTTTTCCCTTCTGATACAGACTTGGCCTTATTAAATACCTCCTGTACAATTTCATACATAATTAAATATTTGTAGACTGAAACTCACATTTTGCCAAAGAAATTATATTTGGCACCAGCAGATCCTTTTATTGGCTGCTTTCTTTACCCATGGCAGGAGATAAATGAAAGAGGGAAGAGAGAATACAGGGAGGCAAGGGGCGGGATAAATTGTTCTCAAAACAATTCCCTGAAAAACAAAAAGAGGCTGGTTGGTGCTAACACTTACTTAGACTTCATAAGTTCTGCAATTATGTGTTGATTTTCTTCCAGATGGATTTGGAATCAAAGTAAGTTTTTTTTTTTCCAAAATTCTGCCAGCATAAGTAAAAATATCATTTTATGTAACAAACATTACTCATCCATTCCATCTAGAGTTTAGTCAAATACTGGTAAGGATTTTATTGAACAAGTTCTATAGATTTAAAACTAGGTTAATTTAACTTTTAAAATCATGTTGCATGTAAAGCATGGTTAGCTACTATATTTATGAATGTTGAAGAACCATTAAGCCATTTACATGTGGTTTAGGAAAGAATGACTACAGTTTATGTGGAACCATGGCACCATAAGATTCCAATGTCAACTCCAGAGATTTCAAATTAAGAACTGATATTAATATATTTATTAAAGAGAAGGTAATTAGGTTTAGAAAAACATTACTTCATGAATTCCCAAACAGAATATAATGAGACAAAATGTCTATGATATGTTCACAAAGCTATTTCGTTGGGATTTCCAATAGACTTGCCAACACAAAATAGTTTAATTATGGGAGGCTTTATCAAGGGGTATGTGTTTTGGGTGCATTTAGTATAATCAGCATTCTAATTCAAAAAAAGTGTTTAGAGACAGCCAGAAGATAACACATTCTTTTCAGATGGCTTGGCTAATTCTCTTCTGATTTCACTGTGGTGCAATGTCAATATTTGGTTGTTTCTGAGAGTAGCATGGAGTTGGAAGACGCTATTCTAGAAGTACACTTATCATTGATTCAAAATGTAGAACACATCAGAAGTTCAAACATTGTGATATATTCTACCCCAAATCATGAAAAATGTTAATTGTTGAGAATATGGATCACTTTCATTTCTTTTTAGCTTATTTAAAACTATATATTCTTATTTAGCTTTTGTTGTACAAATGCGTTCTTTGTGTGACAACAAAAACAAATGATTAGATTTGGTTTTTT
Source organism: Ochotona princeps (assembly GCF_030435755.1). NCBI lineage: Eukaryota > Metazoa > Chordata > Mammalia > Lagomorpha > Ochotonidae > Ochotona > Ochotona princeps. The sequence goes on from NC_080844.1 coordinate 28,361,333, forward strand.
GTCTTCAAATTACAAATAAGAGGATTTGCTTATGATTCCTTTTGTAATTCATGTTATTTTCTTGTCAATGAACAGGAAAATATTTGAGGAAAGAATAAGTTTGTTCATTGAGAAATTCATTCTTAGATGCATGATCATTTAAAATGCACTTGAGAGGTGGCAGTGATGTGGCACAAAATTTTAAGGTGACCCAGGCATCCCAAATGAACTCAGTTCAAGTCTTTGCTGCTCCACTTCTGATACAGCTCCCTCCCAATTGTGCCTGCCACACACACCCCCAAGTGTGCCCACCCCACCAGAATTCTTCCTTTCAAATAAATCAATAAAATCTTTAAAATGCCCTCGGGAATAGTAAGATAGAGAATTAATAACAAAGACAGATCACAATATGCTTCCTTTAATAAATCGTTAAGATCTTCCAGGTTAGATATTTTGCATAATGACAGCATGGGTAAGACTGACATATTGTCTCTTACAGTCATCATATTCTTTATGACTGGCCTTTCAAGTATTAGAGGAAGCAGAGAATCATCAGTTGGCTTATTGTCCCAGATGTTCAACATGATGCATCAGCAATCCATTTCAAAAACATTTTGAACTCATTGACATTTCCAGTTCCTCCTCTTGCATATTTCTATGTGTAGAATCAGAAAGCAAAGGGAGAAGGCGAGAGATCTTTCATCCAGTGGTTCACTCCACAGAAGGCTGCAAAGGATGGGGCTGCGCCATGCTGAAGCCAAGATCCAGGAATGCTATTCATGTTTGCCAAGTGGGTGGCTGCAATCCAATTATTTGGGTAACCATGGTTGCTTTCCTGGACACATTAGCAGGGAGTTGGATAACAAGTGAAGTAGCCAGGACTTGTAGAAGCACCCATCTAGAATGTTGTTATTTTAGGTGCTGATGCTAGCCCCTGTTTTTATTTGTGAACACTTTGAAAGAAAATACAGTGAATACAGAATAATAGAGGAAAATATGTCACCTTTGGTCCACCAGTTTTCAATGTCTTAATGTTATGTTATCTAATGTCACTGTTAGATCTGGTCTGCCAGCCTAGTCACCTTTTTATATAATAAATATTTTCCATGATCACTTTATCTCTTACATTTGCATGGAAGAAATTCAACATTCCTTCTGACACAGTCTTTCTTAGGTGTTTTAACATATTTAGAAGTTACAATCAAGTATCTAGGCATAAGATATATTGTGTTGAAGTTAGAGAAACTGATTCAAATTCATTCATTTAATGTGAAGTTATTTTATGGTATAATTCTTATTAAATATACTTATTTATAAGTGTTCAGAGAGGTAACTTATTTCTTCTTGATTACAAGATACAGCATGGACAGTTAATTTTGTTATAAAGATTTAGTTTTTTTTTTTTTAAATTGGGAAGTCAAATATACAGAGAAGAGGAGAGACAGAGAGGAAGACCTTCCGTCCAATGATTCACTCCCCAAGTGACCACAAGAGCTGGAGCTGCTCCAATCCGAAGCCAGGAGCCAGGAACTTCCTCCAGGTCTCCCACATGGGTGCAGGAACCCAAGGCTTTGGGCCATCCTCGACTGCTTTCCCAGGTCACAAGCAGGGAGCTGGATGGGAAGTAGGTCCACCAGGATTAGAACCGGTGCCCATGTGGGATCCCGGCAAGTGCAAGGCGAGTACTTTAGCTGCTAGGTTACCACGCCAGGCCCTGGACAGTTAATTTTTGCTACAAGTCTTTAAGTTTTACCTCTGATAGCAGAAACATTTTATTTTATGCTCTTACTTTTCTCAATTTCAACACTGTTACTACAACAAGATTTAGGAGGGGGGTAAATAATTAGTTTTGTGATTTCCATTAACAGAGTTCCCTGATGGTATGAACAGTTGGCTATCTATAGATAAATGAAAAGCACTTTTATAATCAGATTTTGGGCTTAATCCAGGCTCCCTATATGCATATTTCCCACATGAGTGCCCCGCCATCATAGCTTGTACAAGGAGTATGTTTTTAATTCAGCTCTCTGATTTGAGAATTTTTCAATTATGAAACCTTAGGTTAGCCTGTAGGTTTGCAACCACAGAGGCTACAGTGATGTGGGAGTAAATGCCCCATTAAATTTATGAGGCATTAGAAAAAAACCTAGAGTGCTTTTGTTAGATTTCAAATTTTACAAACAACCTACCAGTGCCTGCCTATTGCAAATACAGTCACCACGAGAGAGGTAGGCACAGTGTGTACAGGCCAGAAAGGTGTAGGGCACACAGCCCAGGACGTGAGGAAACCAAAGGGCAATACCCCACTGAAGGACCACAGTTTAGAAAGAAATTCTGAGAATATTAGAATCACACATTCACTCGAGAGATCTTTATCACAGGAATTTCCATGGGAAGTTATTTAAACTTAATAGTCAACAGATGCATTCTATTTTCCATGTGTAAAATTTGCTTCAGTTGCTGTTCTGTGGATAAAAGTTCATGAAATATTTAAATTTTATGTCGTATTTTTGTGAGACATTGTTTTTAATAGTCCTCATCCTTTCATCTTCACCTTTGGCAGCAGCAAGAACAAATCTGACCTCTAAAATTTGAGGCAGTTGGATTTGTTGATAAATTGGTGTTGATTAAATCATTCCTGTGAATTGCTTCTTTTCTTGATGAGAGTTTACAGTTTTCAAGCACGAGACCCACTTACCAAACCTCATGTGCAAGATACTTCATGTGAAGAGGAGCTTTGTTCTATGGACATCTTTTATAGCTTACTTTAGGGTGACCCTGCTTCAAGTCAACACAGTTATCTTGGAGTTTTGGATTCAGGGCCTGCACTTAGCATTTGATAAGAAGTACTTGAGGTGACTTCAATGCTAATAGAGGGAGTTTGCTGAAAATTCTTGTTTATGAAAATCCTGCCTTGCCAGAAGTGATATTTGCCACCTCTCTATCCTGCTCCTAGAAAATAGAATGTCCAGTCTCTTCCATTCCAGTTTCTTGTCTTGGTAGAAATCGGAGCAAAGATCCTTTGTATGAAGATCCTAGACTGTGACATTTACTGATTTGAAATATTCAGCTTACTGTGGGATCATAAAGAGATTCCACATGGTCCAGCAGTAGAGGAGTAGGGCTGTCTTTTAAGAGCCCAGGTCGAGGATGCATGGCAAGAATTATGGAATTTAAAAGATACAATGGACATGAATTCTTTTTGAAAAAAAAATCTACAGGTTCCAATCAGAAGTGAATATTGCATTTTTTAAGTAGACATAACCACATATTTTCTAAATTTGACCCCCACAAAATCATACAAGGCATTTAAGTTTCAGTACACAGAGTTTTTGCATTTTAAAAAGAGATCATTGACAAAAATGTCGAAATTGCATTCTAGGAGTTATTTAATTTTAGATGTATGCTAGGTTTTAAAGGTGATCTTATCTCCAGCAAAGTGTGACCTTGCAAGGACTTTGTTCAATAAGCAGTAAGTGTTTGAAGTGTTTTCAATACAAATGCTCAAAATGCTGAAAGTACAGGAATATGAGCCTAAGGAGGAACGTAGAAATACACATCTTAATTAGAATCACTTTATTTGGAAAAAAGTAAAGTTCTTTTTATTTTTTGTTGTTTGAAAGTATCAATGCTGTAAATTCTTGTAAGTTTCATTTTATATTGAAATAAATATGCTGATAATTATTGTAACACATTAGCATTCATTTTGCCAGGTTTACTTGCCAAGAATTTTTATATTAATTATATCATTAGTTTCAATTTTATCCATAAAAATATTATTTCATATATGATTATCAATTGAACTAAGGACCAAGCTGAAACTTGGTATTTTTGCTAAATCTTTGGTTACTTTCATCCATTGAAATTATTTTTGCATCCTAATAAACTTTACTAACAAATATATAAACCATGGATGATGGTGATAGTGCAGGACACTGGCCCTTGGGTTCAGCAGTAATCCAGGTCAAATAGGAGTCAGTCATTGTTGTGGTAAGCTGTGGGTGTGCTGTATGAAATGCAAGCCGTTAGGAGGCAGGCAGGGTACTGTGTAGTATAGAACACATGACCTTGGGCCTGGGGAAGCTACAGCTGAAGTGGCTATATGGCTTGGAACCTGTGCTTTCCTGCCCTCAGGTTGATGGACCTTTGGAAGCATAGCTCCACCCCAATACATTTCAGTGCTGCATCCATTTGGGCTCTAGGGGTTGGGTGGAGACAATGTAAAAATCTGCAAAGCAAAGTCATGATGGAAACCAATTTCCCTAGCTCTTCTCCTAGCTTGTGAAATCTATGGAACTCTCTTGTCACTGGAGTTGCGGTGTCTGCAGCCACAAGTCCCTGTTGAATTTTCCCATTGACTCTTCTCAGTGCCCTAACCAGGGAATTGGGGTTGCAGGTATTCGGTGAGCTTTACACCACTCTGTGCCACTGGGTCAGCACTGCATGATTCGTGTCTCTCTCTTGCTCAGTACCACTCATTTTGAAATGCAGTTGTTTGTGTTTCTGGTCTTCTTGGTCGAACAGGAGCCAGCTGTTGAACTAATCTGTTTAACCATCTTACTATTCTTTGAATGATGTCTTGTAGAATTCTGAACTCTCCATAACAGATTGTGGAGAACAAGGAGAGCTTCAACTCTGGCTGGAGAAGTGAAGAAAGGAACTGTGGAAACAGCCTAGTTATGTTGAATGTTCTCTGTGTTGCTATAGACCTCTGCTGCAGTGGTCCAGCTAGCTTCTCCCGAAAATGGCTCCAGATCTGAGAAGCCATTCCAGGAGACACATCTAGGGAGGGAGATCAGAAGGCAGGAGAGACTTCAGCAACAGGCTTTGGATTGTGGGCTAACCATGTGCAATTTGCATTTGCCATCTTTCTATTTTTTTTTTAAGATTTATTCATTTTTATTACAGCCAGATATACACAGAGGAGGAGAGACAGAGAGAGGAAGATCTTCCATCCGATGATTCACTCCCCAAGTGAGCCGCAACGTGTAGGTGCGCGCCAATCCGAAGCCGGGAACCTGGAACCTCTTCCAGGTCTCCCACACGGGTGCAGGGTCCCAATGCATTGGGCCATCCTCGACTGCTTTCCCAGGCCACAAGCAGGGAGCTGGATGGGAAGTGGAGCTGCCGGGATTAGAACCGGCGCCCATATGGGATCCCGGGGCTTTCAAGGCGAGGACTTTAGCCGCTAGGCCCTGTTGTCTACAGCCATACTACCCTGAACGCACCTGATCTCGGAAGCTAAGCATTTGCCATCTTTCTAAGGAACCTTTAACATGATGGGGTGGATTTCCTATAATAACACTAGTTTCCCTACAAATATTTATAGTTATAACACCTATGAAATATTTTATATCCTGTTTGAACACACAGAAATGTAGTGTACAAAAACTGATGACAGAGGACGGGACCATGGTGTAGGCTGAACTTTTGCCTTTGTTGCTAGCATTCCATGTGAGCACCTGTTCTAGTCCTGGCTGCTCCACTTTCAATCCAGTTCCTTGCTAATGATCTTGGAAAGCAGCAAAAGACAGTTCAAGTTCCTGGGCCAGTGTACCCATGTGGGACACCTGGAAGAAGTTCCAGGCTCCTGGCTTCAGATCCGCTCAGCTCAGGCCACTGTGGCCATCTGGAGAGTGAAAAGGTGTGTGGACAATTTCTCTTTTTATCTTTCCTTATCTCTGAAAAATTTCGCTTTCAAATAAAAATAAATGGATCTGCAAAATTGATAATATGATACAATGAAAAAATATGATAGAATTGTCTTGGGACATAACATGTTGAGTATACCAAATATCTAGTTAGTATATACTAAGAATATACTACAAATTTCAAGTGGAGATAGATCTGGAATCAGCTGTAAATATATGAATAGTAACAAAAATTCACAGATGTGTCACAGAAACTCTACCAGAAAACCACTGATGCTAGATATGAAATAAAACAAGTGTGGCAATGAAGTTAAAATTTTTAAAATATCTGTATTTTAGGTGGGTAACTTTTAATTGTTGTTAAACAAAGCAATGAATCCACTCTAATAAGTATAAATGTGTTGAAAGCTAGGACATTGACAAATCTCTATGGACTCCATAGGGAACTGGATTTCTAAGATAAGTACACCATTTTATACCTGTAAATTTAGAGAAGATTAATTTCTTCTTACCTGTTTTCCTGGACTGTTGACCAGTGATAACACATTGGATAAATCTATTTATTAAGCATCTTTCTTGTTAGAAGGTAGAACAAATCCTTTGTGATTTTCTGGAGTCTCTCTGGGAAATCTCAAAAGCAATTTTTAAGTGCAAAAGACATCATTTAGGATTCAATTTTTGGAAGGCAAAATGTCAAAAGTTGTCAGGAGAGCTGAACACTTGATTAAGATAAGATCATGAGTCATAGAGAAATAATATCAGCCGCCTATTTAGCTAAAGTGGCAAAAGATTTTAACTGAAAACATTAGAAGTAACATGAAAAGGTAAAAGTCTTCACCCTTTGAAACTGAGGAAACTATATTCCCTTAAATAATCAAGGACATCAGAAAGTCAGCATGAAAGTGCAGGAACCTGCTCTGATAATACAGTGTCTCTGCCCTCTGACAGATAATTCAAAAGATAGAAAAAAAAAAGAGTTTGCAAAACAATTTTAAAAAATTTATTTACTTTATTTGAAAGAGAAAGAAAAAAAAAGGAAGGGAGGGCAGAGTGAGATGCAGATAAAGGCACAGAGAAAGAGGTTTCCCATGCACTGGGCTGTGTTCCAAGCGCTCACAGCTTTCAGGGTACACCCAGGAGCCAGCAACTCAGTATGGGCCTTTCATGTGAGTGTCAGGGGATTTGATGCTTGAAGCACTTGCTGCCCTCCCACCGTGTGCAGTAGCAAACACAGGCATCAGCCACCATTGTCCCTGACAGCACATATATCTGCTGTAAATGCAACCCAAACTTTTATTTCAGAGTTAAAATAAAGAACTGAATGTATGTCTGTCACCTACTAAAATAATAATGACAATAAAAACCCAAAGCATATTGATGTTTGACAGGCTGACCTCCTCAAAACCCATAACAGCTAAGACTGGGAGAGGTCTGAGGTTGGGAACCAGGAACTCAGTCCAGGTTTCCCACACTGGTGACAGGAGCCCCAACAATTGAGTTGTCATCTGCTGCCTCCCAGATATGTGCCAGCAGGAAGGCAGAATATGAAGCAGAGCCAGAACTCTGATAGGCAGCGTCATGGACTCTGATGAGGGATGTGTGTGTGGGGTATCTTAACGACTAGCCCCTCTGTACTGACATCTAACAGAAAATCTGAAGGGCTCGTCAAAACAGGATTCAAATCTTTTTCTTGCTATATACATTAGTTACAATACAATACAATATCCGATGAAACACATTCACAGATCCATATACACATCGTCTCTTTACAATCAGTAAAAATAAGAGGGTAAAAATAATCTAAGATTTTATCTACTAAATAATGTTACAACATTTTTTCTCATGTAAAATGATAGTTACCTAATGACTATTCATTAATTCACTAACTTTAATATCGCTCCAGTATTTTAAGCTACATAAATTTGTTTTTAAAGTTTTATTTTTGTTAAAATGGTAGATTTACAGGGAGAGAGAGACAGAGAAAGCTTTCATCTTTTGGTTCACCCCCTAAGTGGCTGCAATGACCAGAGCTGAGCTGATCTGTCCAGAAGGTTTAAGCCATCCTCTGCTGCTTTCCCAGGCCATAAGCAGGGAGCTGGTTTGCAAGTGGAGCAGCTGGGACATGAACCAGCTACGAAAGGGGATGGCAGCAGAACAAGGCTGAGCATTAGCCTGCTGTGCCATTGCATAGTCCCCCTAAACCATCTTCAAATTCACATACTAAAAACATAGTTTCTATTGAAATAGAATTTATCAAAATAATGATTCTGTTTGGTTAAACACTAACATTTTCTCCTTAATCTTGAACATTTTGCAAAAGCAATACTAACTTATTTGATCAGTAATCTGTCTAAGTTTAGGAAGAACTATTCAAATATAGTAGAAATATAAGCATTAGCTCTGAAGACATGACTTTTTATTAAATAAGCAGTGTAACATTAATCTGTTTTCCATAGACTTACCTAAATTATATGAGCTTGAACTCTTAATGCATTTTGAATTGGTTTCAATAAAATTCTTTAGCACATTCAAAGTACTGGAAGTTCAAATCCTCAGTTTATAAATGTCAAGAATATTTAACTTATAAAAGCAGTCATTTAAGCCAGTTAGAACAGCTTTCCTTTAACTTTACAGGTTTTCTAGTCTCATTTTGTAAAATCACCCAGAGGTACAAAAATATCTTATACTCCTCGACATGTGAATATATTTATAGCTTTAATCCTTGGTCAAGAATTTAAAAAACAAAAAATTGGCAAATCCACATATTAAAAAACAAAAACTATCGTGTTTTCTTCAGAGACTTCAAGACACCCAAGTAGACACACAGAGAAAATTAGGAAGCCAGCTTCTCTATTATTAATAACTCAATGGAGGCAAGATCTCCAGGCACCAACGACAAAGCAAGTGTCCAGATCATATATCCAAACAAGATCATTTGCTCACTTCTTAACTAAATTGCTTATTGTTTCAATATGGTTGTCTATGTTTGCTTTTCTTGTCCATACTTTCAGTGTCTTATTCAGGAAATTATGTATGCCAGTGCATCTGCATTTGTGCCAGTATCATGCTGTTTTGGTAATAATGGCTTTATATATATATATATATATATATATATATATATATATATATATATATATCTTGAAATACAGTAGTATGGTATATCCAGCTTTGTATTTTTAATAATAAATTCATTTTATTTTTGATGATGTTAAGAAGGACGCATGCCCATGCGCACCACAAATTAGGGTGGGGAGGGGAGAAGCATGGGGGGGAAGTGACGGAGACAACTGCCTCCAATCTCATTTTTTCTTCCTGTATCTGGGGAAAGTGTGGAGAGAAGGGGAGAGGGCCACACCGAGCAGCCCAACTCAACTGCTCAGTACCTGGGAATGGGGGATGGCCACCTAACGTCATCTCAGGATCCCTGTTGTGGAGCATGTTCTGAGGATACTGCTCAAGTAGCTTTGATAGCTCTCAGATGCTGGTGATTTTGTTGCTCCAAGGTTGAGGAAATCCTTCCAAGGTCCATTTGTTTAGCATCTCCATTTGCCAAGATACTTGCTGTCAATGCTTGACTGGAAGAGCTGTCCAATTTGTTCTTCCCTCCATGGTACTAGATGTCCTCTGCAGACCTTGATGAACTGATTGTCTCATCCTCCATGAGCATCTGTGCATGCTGTCCACTGCATAGGCCTCAGCAACTGTGGAGACTCACTCTGACACATGTACTCCATGGTCAGACCACAGATCCTGGAATTTTCCCGGTGGTTGGAGTTCTGAGTCCAGTGATTCAGATGGGGTAGTAGCCAGTGAAACCTCACCTGGCCCCTGGACCAGCCAGTGCAGGTTCCAGTTCAGTCCATCACCCACATCAGCCAACACACATTGGTAGTTTCAGTCACCAGCTCATTTTTGTCCCCAGCCCCATCAAAATGAAAACCAATACATGTTGTGGCCCAATCTAACCCTGCCCACCACACACCCAGCCCTCTCACACACCAGTGGGAACTACAGCCTAATCAGAGCTGCTCCTTAAAACTTCCACCAGGCCCACCCCCAGCTCGGGTTTCTGCACATTCTGGTGCGTGGAGCAAAGTGCTCCAGTCTTTCCCACATCCCATTTAGCCCTCGTACACATCAATGGATATTGGAGCCTAGCTCAACTTAACTGATCCCACTATCTAGCCCACACTCATGCCAGTGGCTTCTGCCTCTAGCCCTGGTTCTCATGCTTATCCCAACATTGTTGTTGTTTAAGAATGTTTTTGCTATTTAGAGTCTGCAGCAGTTAAGGATAAATTTTAGAGTTGGTATCTCTAGTTTGTGAAGAAAGGCATTGATCTTTTTAAAGGGGATTGTTGTGAACTTTTACATAGGCAATAATTTGTATAACTTATTAAAATTATGTTGTACACTTAATGAACATGTGGGGTTTTCTGTATTTATGTGTGTCCTGTTTAATTTTTTTTACATATTATTTTATAATTTTCATTGTGAAGGTCCTTGACATGTTTGATTAAATACAAAATATTTTATATTGTAGCTACTGTGAGTGGAAATGCTCTTATAATTTTTCTCTCAGTAACATCTTCACTGGTATTTCAAGATGCTACTGGTTTTCTGTGTTGATTTACTTTTAGGAACTTTACTGAATTCATTAATCAATTCTGATAAACTCTTGATAGAATCTTTTGTTTTCTCCAAGTACAAATGCTATATAATATCCAGTTATATTTGTCCATTTCTTCTAGATTTTAATGGTTAGTATATAGCATAATCTTTCCTAATTATTCTTTTGTAAAATTTTACTTCTTTTTATTATTATCATTTTATGATACAGTTCCATAGCTTATGGGATTTCCCTTATCCCTTCCCTAACTCCCTCCCCCCTCATTGAGTTCCCTTATATCATTACTATAGTATAGTTCTTCATACACAATCATATGTCCATCATTGTGGGCATAGACAATGGCAGAGAATCCAGCATCCTATTGTCAAGATATAGTAAACAGTTTCATTGGGAGTCCATCTTTGGTCTGGAAGTACAGATGCATACTGCACTGTAACCTCACATCTGGATATGATAGTCTCCATGTCACAGCTACTGTACATTCCCTGAAATGAAAAGCCACAAAACAAAATCAACAATAGGAAGAAAAATATAAATTTACAATGACATGAAATTAAATAACATGCTACTAGATATGATAGTCTACATTACACAGTTACTATACATCTCCATTTTTTTCTGATTCTTTTGTCTAGATTAAGCTGGGTGTAACTGGGATGTTGAAATCTCCATTATTTACTATTATCTCTGTCTTTAGATATAACACTGTTTGTTTTATAAAACTGGATGTTCTGGCATTAGGTCCATCTGCTTTTACAATGGTTGTTTTCTTGTTGAATTGACACATTGACCTTCAACTCTCTTAGCTTTTATTTACAGGAAATACCATTTTCCGTCATTTCACTTTTAGGCTGTCTTTATTGGTGAAACAAGTTTCTTTTACATGACATGTTATTGGATTGTGTGAATGTGTGTATTTTTTAAGCCTCATGCAATCTGTATCTTTTAATTGGGTAATAAAATCCATTTAGACTTACAAATGTTAGAGTATTTCTGCTCTTTTTATTTAATGTCTATTCTACTCACTTGAGATATCTTTTATTATTTTTCTGCTAGGTTTTCTGCTATCACATGTTTTTAGTATGGTTGCTGTCTTTATTTCCACAGTTAGGACATTCTTAAATTCTTTTGGAAGGCTAGTCTGGTGCTAATGAATTCACCCAGTTTTATGTATCTTGGAAAGTCTTTGCTTATCCTGCCTATCAAAGTAATCTGGTAATTTTCTCTTGTAAAATTCTTTTTAATAATTTTCTCTTGTAATAATTTTTTTTCTCTTGTAAAATTTTCTCTGCATTTAGTCTTATGCTTTTGAGGCTTTGAATATAACGTGTCAGAATACAGGTGTTTTTGTTTTATGTCTATTTTGGATGCTGAGGTCCTTTCATACATGAATTTCCTCAGTTTGTTCTAGATTGGGAAGGTAAGAGTTATTTGTTTTCATTGAATAAATTTTGTGGGCCTTTCATTTTCTCTTATACCTCAGAAATTCTCATTGTGCAAATATTGATATTTTTGATGGTCTTCCAAAGACCAAAGTGACTATCCTCATTCTTCGTTATTTTTTAATGAATTTTTTTCCAACTTGGATATTTCAAAAGACCTTTCTACAGATTCAAAACTGGCTTCTTTAACTTGATGTGGCCTGTCTATGAGGTTTTCATCTGTACTTTTGATTTGATAGAGTTCTTCATCATTTTCAAGGTCTGTAGCTGCCTCATTTCTCACTTATATCATGTACTGATTTGTTCTTTTCACCTAACCTTCTGGCTAACTCACCTGTATTTAAAAATATTATTGATCAAACATTTGAAAGCATTTCATCAGCCTCCTTCTCCTTGTAGTTGAATAGGAAACTTTTTTTTTTTTCATTTGGAGGTGTCCTATTGCCTTTCTCCCCAATTTTTGTAAATCTGGAAGATCTGTTATTTCTGTCACTTTTCAAAGAGACTGGCATGAATTGAAAGCCTTTTTCAGAAAATATGTCTTCTGACATCAGTTAGGCTGCTTGGGCCTTCATTCCACTTGGATATGATAGTGCTATCTCCTTCTGCCTTGTTTTGCTATAGAGGATGTTAGCTCTGGTAGAATATGTGGTCCTCCTGGAGCACAGGGAGGTTATCGGATCGCTGGCAGGCATCACTCTGGTTGTCTTTTATAAGGGGGCAGAGCTGTGACCAGAGTCCTGGTGTGCATGAGTTCCAGCTTTCCTAAGAGATGATATCGGCGGCAAGAAGAGAAGAAGGAATTGGAGGGTGTTGACACAGTTCTTAGAGGGAAGATGCTGCTATCTCCGGGGTCCTGGGGAAGGCTTCTCACCTGCTCTGCACACCTGTCTCTTGAGTCCTGCTTGGGTTAGGGTAGTGGGTTTACCATTGTTGTACATGGTCTGATTTTATTTGTCTGATTGCAGTCCTTCTTTGCTAACTGGAAGAAAGGTCTGTGAATCTGGGAATGGGCATAGGCAGGGGTCTATGCTGTCTATGGCAGTGTGGATTTTGACAATGACTGCTTTCTCAAGATAGTGTTACACTGATGTAGCTTGTGTTCTGGGGTATGTTGGAAGATACAAAGTAAGCTCCTTCTCCAAACCAGAGCAATCAACAGTGAAATCTCAGGCAGCTCTCTTTATCCTACTCTAAGGGTTTGCCCAGATTAGCTCTGCTGGGACCTTGCCTGGTACCATTTCTTCTGCACCTGAGTTGCCCTCTGGTCATTGGGCTGGTTTCAGTTTGTAGTTGACTTGGTTCTTTTTTCTGGGCTGTCATCCCTTGTCTCTGTGTCTTACTGGTTTTCTTCTGTTCATTGGGCACTAGCCTTCAATGTAACTATTTAATTGCTGTTTCCATTCTCTCTGGAGAGCAGGTAAATGCTGAGCACCTCTATCCAACTGGTAAACCCTGAAGTTTCTTTATACACTAGAAATAGCAGAGTAAATGAAAGGCAATGCCTTAAGAATGGAGAATTATTGTAGAAATCCACCTTGAAATATACTTCGTAAATATCAGTTCTTTCACTGTGTTTTTCAGTTCAGAAAGGGTCTCCAAAATTTTAATGTTGAAATGAACTGTGGCTAATTTAGCCAATATCAATATTTAGTAATACTTTGGACTACAGTATTATGAGGTCATTTAGAATTATATTCATAGGCAATAGTTTGCTTTAACATAATTTTTAAAATATTTAATCATATAACCATTCATATATAATTATTAGTACAGTAGTTCCTAATTACATATGGTAATGTGAAGAAGGAAAATATCTAAATTATTTTCTTCATGGAAGCAGTAGACTTAATGATTATGAAACTCAGTAATACTTAGAGACACGTAAAAAGAGGAAAATTGACTGCTAATAAATTTAGATTTTTAAATTTTATTTACATATTATTTTCAAGCAGCAAATTTTACTCTGCTCTTGAGATGGAATTTTTATAAATCATATGATCAACTTTTAAATAGATGTAAGTGTCCATATACTTGCGTACATATATTATGTAGCAAAATGAATCATTGTATCCGTTTTACAAAAACGATTTATACCAGCAATTACTCCACATGGAATGGAATGGCATGTTGCAATAATCAGTGATCTTTGGCTCATAAATATTGATGTGATGTCCAGAGCTCTATGAAACAAAAAAAGACATTTTCTCATGTACATTGTGGTATACGATTTCATTCTCACATTTAGATATTGGGAGTGATTGTATTATCTCTTTATGCTTCAAATCTGCATTGTTATTCATGTATTATTTTATCTGCTTTATACTTACATATACTACAGAGTAAGTAACTGTAGATTCTCATTATAAGTTAAATTAGAAATGACTCAACTCAACCATAGTATTTAACTCAGAAAACTGTGGTTATTAAGGCAATGAACACTGAAAATTGAGAAGGGTAAACCCTCAGGCAAGCTGGGATGTTTTAAAATTTGTTTCTATTCTGTATTCATTGCTAGGCCTTTGGTAGTTATCCAAAAGGCAGAATAGTTTAAGTTACCAGCATTGTATATGTAGATTTTCTTTTGATTTGTTCAAAATTTCAGCTCTCAAAATTTCATGTATTATTTACTTTTAAGACAGTGTTCACAAAATTATCCATACTGTTTCTGTGCACAGTCTAAGTGAATTTTTTTTCCAAGAGTAACTGCTTTGAAGTCTGAGTTTAGAGTTCAGCATTAGCAGAAATGGATTCCACCGAATTTCTAAAAAGAATTTGACCACTTTTCTCTCAGAAAGTCAAGATCAAAGTGCAGTCTACACTCACCCAAACTCATTGCCCTGCAGTGTTAGTTTAAAGGAGAATTTTCTGATTCATTCTCAAGGGGGTTCTTCCACGTGCAAGATTCTTCCGTCAGCAAGTGATTCTAAAGTGTTGGGACAGAGACACCAATTCAATTGTTTTGTCCTTGTTTGTTCTTTTCCATTTCCCACTGTTGACCCAGTGACACACTTTCTGAGACATGAGTGATAATGGAGTCTTTAATCTTAGGGTCATAAGAAAATGCTTCAAAGTTGTAATTAGCTCAATAAATATAGAGTATTAAAGCAAGCACTTCCATGTGAAATTTTGCTCTGTCAGTCTTAGTAAAGATATTCTCATTCTCTGTCCTGAAAAAGGTATAAATGTTACTCAAAAGAAAATAAATCTTTGCTAGGACCTTGCTGAGTCACCCCCACTCTGTTTCTGAGCATTCTTCTTTTCAAAGTAGAATTTCCAGAGGCAGAGAGTGGGTTTTCTGTTGCAGAAATGTATAGAGCTGACCCATTTAGGATCTAAAGTCAGAAAAGCTGGGTTAAGGGCCCAGTATGATGGCACAATGGCTAAATCCTCACTTTGAAAGCACTATGATCCAAGATGGATACCAGTTCATGTTCTGGCTGCTTCACTTCCCATAAAAGCAACAGAGAATGGAATATTGCACCTATGTGGGAGACAGGGAAGAAGCTCCTAGGTCCTGGCTTCAGATTGGTTCAGCTCCAGCTATTGTGGCAGTTTGGGGAATGAATCAGTGGATGGAAGATCTTTCCTTCTGTCTTTCCACCTCTTCCATAAATCTGATCTGCCTTTCCAATAGAAATAAATATATCTTTTCCCCATTTTATTATTATTATTATCATTTTATGATACAGTTCTATAGGCCCTGGGATTTCCATTACTCCATCACCAAATACCATCTCCCAAAATTGAGTTCCCCTATTGGTTACAATAGTATAGTTCTTCATAAACAGTCATAAGTCCATCATCATGGGCCTGGACAATGGCAGAGAATCCAGCATCCTAACAACAAAAACATCAAAATCCATGAGATGTGGTTTCTGCCAGTGTTTCTAGGCCTCTTTATTCATATCTGCTTAAAGAAGCCATTATGGCAACTTTGTCTTAGGTTTAACTTTAAGCAGTATTATTCTAATATAATCTATAAGTTAGCTACATATATTTAAAACTATGGCTTAAAAGTTTGTGTCATGTAAGAATGTCTCTAAAACAGCAGCACCTGATGGGGTCTTGACTCTCCCTAGGTCTTGCTATGATGTAAGCAAAGCCCAAAGGAGAGTCTGATAGAGCATTGAAAATACTAGCTATTGATATGCTTATTTATATTTTCCAACATCTCTAAGATTTCTCTTAAATCTACAGCATTTATTTTTGTAAATGTTATCAGTGACCACTTTGGTTATTAAATCTATTTCTTTATTTTTATTCTACAAATTGCTATGTGTGGTATTAATATAAAGAATTCACTATGGAATTAATGTATAAACGTGAGGATTTGTGAAATAAATATGACTATTAAAAATGACATGAAATGTTCAACAAATTAATTTATTACTTAATATGAATATCTAATATGTTTTAGAGATTAGTCAAACAAGTACCCTCAGAACCTTGCCTATCAGGAACTCCTAGCAAAAATGAAAAATATGTTTAAGGCAACTTGAATGTAACAGATCAAGGCAATAGTAGATACACTGAAAACATATGGCTAAATTCCATGAACAAATGGGTATTGCTAGCAGAGTCAGGCGATTTGTCACACAAGAGTTGATATTTGAGTCTATGTACTTAGGACAAGTAAAAGTTTCTCAGATGAATAAGTAAGTAAAATTATCAGCAAAGCTGTAAGGCTGTTGATGTATTGCAGGGTATTCAGATAATTTAAAGATTAGGATATTTTAAGTTGAGGTTAGAAGGGTTTGTTGGGGCAGACTGTTGGTGACATAGACTGTTCTTGGGGTTTTATGATTTTGGTGTGTGTGTGTGTAGGTAGGTAGGTAGCAGGAAGTTACTGAAGACTCTAGAGCAGGGATAAAACATGAGTGACTTATGTTTGAAAAACACATTACTATGCTAAGTGAAAGATATAGTTGAGGTGGAGGGAAATAGGGAAGAGACAGCGGTATCTATTAGGCTACTGTTTGGATGAATTATTCAATAGTTTGATGGAAAGAAAAAATTAAAACACAGGCAGTAGGCAGAACATTACGTCAAAAGTATATCAAAGTTGGCATAAGAGATGAAGGTAACAACGTAACTTGAAGGCATGGTAGATGATGAAGGGGATTTAAATTCCTTGTTGAGAACTGGAATTAATATTATTTATCAAAATTTGGGGGCCTGGCGCAATGCCTGGAGGCTAAAGTCCTCGCCTTGTACGTGCAGGGGTCCCTAATGGGTGCTAGTTCTAATCCCGGTGGCCCCACTTCCCATCCAATTCCCTGCTTGGGCCTGGAAAGGCTGTGGAGGATGGCCCAAAGCCTTGGGGCCCTGAACCCATGTGGGAGACCAGGAAGAAGCTCCTGGCTTCGGATTGGCGCAGCTCCAGCTGTTGTGGTCACTTGGAGTGAATCAATGGATGAAAGATCTTCCTCTCTGTCTCTTCTCCTCTCTCTGTATCTGACTTTCCAATAATAATAAAATAAATCTTCAAAATTTGAAACTCTATACTATAGTTAATTCATAGAAATAGCAATTAATTTTTCCATGAAATACACTCACATTTTTCCTAACCTATACCATGAATATTTGAATAAATACCTGCAGAAACAAAATTTTTGCTGAAAAATTTAAGAACATCTCTAAAATTATCTTGCTGTATAAAATGCCCTTCCGCATTTTTCACAGTACGAGCAATCTAAAAAGATGTGTCTTGTAATATCTTCTTGACTTATTTCTAAGAGGAAGCATCATTAATGCTAAAATATTGTCTTAATGGTTCATACTCTGTCTTCATTTTTCTGGTGAAACCAATCTGATAAAAACGCTGCTGTGTCAACACCCTCCTGGAGTTCCCTTATATTAAATCTGAAACAGATTTTGGCTGTCATGCTTAAATTCCCTATCGCTTTTTTCAAGGCCATTGACTTGACTCCAATGTTGTGTGACAACAAAGCTCACGGATACCTTCCAACTGGAGATTATGTTAAGATTTATTAAAAGGGATGAAAAGGTAGAATGAAGACCTGATTTCCCTTTGATGTGACTATGCTGACTTTATAAGGTCCTTCTCATTCGAAAATAACTGAAGGAGTAGCCATGGTGGGTAGGCAGAGTGTTTCTTGTCAGATTTCCACTATTACTTTTGTGTTTGATATGAAGGAGACTGTTTTACTTACCCGAACCTAAATTTCATCATCTGTAATGAATGGAATTTGCTCTTTATACACTCTAATTTTCTAAGAGTCGGTATAAATTGAATTTCTATTAGTTCTGTTCCCAATTGCTTCTAGGCTAAGAGTTTTAAAATTTCTCAGTTAAAAAGAAATGGGAAATTTGGGTAGGGACTAATAGTTTGATACACAAAGTATTTGGAAGAAATTGCTGCAGTATGTTATTTATAGAATTTCTGGTAGAAATAAGAGTCTTCTAAGTGAAGATGACACTCCAGACTGCTGCATAAAGGGCAACTGGCAGCTAAGAGATAGCAGGCATGTCATTCTGATAGTGTCCAATTAGGCAAGAGCTGTAGAGCTCATCAGAGGGTAATTTGAAGCAGATGCCAGCATTAAGTCGCAGATGTGGGACATTTTTCAATGGCAATGGAACGTGTGTTGTAGAGGATGGTTGATGGCTTCATCATCATTTTCCCTTCCATGGGATGGCAATGGTAAAATTCACTGTATTCAGCTGTTTTCATGAACTTGTATTACTCCCATAGGCAGGCTGTCCTCTGGGCAAGCACACCTTCAAAGCAGAGGTCATTATATTTTGATGTATTCAATTCTCATGCCTTTTTCACATTTTGATATCTCCTATTCCAAATGCAGATGTCAAGAATAAATTCCTGAGCACAACATTTAGAGTTTTACCAACACAGAATCAGAAGCAGATGGGAAACGCTGTTAACCCAGGATTCAGGTCTAAGAGAACAGGCCATCTCTCCCTGTTATTAGTAAGTTTAACAGTAGTAATTCTGAGCCGCAAATGTCAATAGCTCTCTTTAAGATGAACTTGGTAGGTCTAACTCTATTCATGAGAAGTTTGTTTTATGATTTTTTTCTATTCAGTTTAGAGTGAACTTTTAAAGTTTCCTCATGTGAGTAGCACCACTCTCTTGGGATGTCAAACATAGAGACCATGTATAAATCTTCTCTATATCTATTACTATCTGTGTCTGTGAGAACTTAAGCAGAAATTATGAAGGTTCTCTCTGTGCCCAGAAGGCTGCTGGGCTACGTATCAGGTGAACGTTAGTACTGATGTAAATGTGAACAGTAAATATAAACATTTTCAAAGCATTTTAAGGCATCCTCAGAAATAGTCAAATCCAAGCACAGTTCTCTGAAAATGGTGCACAAAAGGGTTGGAACAACTGACCGTGGAGAGAAAGAGACTTTCAGACTGATGAGTCACAGTGAAGATCAAGTGGAGCATTTCCCACACTTGGTTGGAAAGTCCCGAGACTAAGGAAAAGCAGGATTGAAGCACTGACCCAGATCAAGGTGAGGACAAACATGATCATGTTAGTTACTGAAGGACTTTGTAAGTCCAAAATGAACTCACTGATTTGTCAAGCTCAGCACAGCATGCTTAAAAACAACAGTGATGACAAATACACACTTGGATTCTGAGTGTAGGGTGCAGTTCTTGTTGCTGTCACTTCATGATCACACCCAATATACTTCATGTCTCTAAACCTCAGCATTCTTATCTGTAAAGTGGCTTTAATGTCAAATAAAAATGACTCAGAAAGATGGTGGGAATTAAGTATCAGATACAGCTTACGTATTTGGCAGATCCTTGCCCAGAGTTAGAACTCAGTGGATGCCAGCAATAATTCTTCTTACTGTTGTCTGGAAGCCGGAGCCTGATTGTATTGGACTGGGCAGTAAGACCTTCTTTCTGAGCCCTTTCAAGGTTTTCCAAATTAAATAGCCTCTGGTTCATTTCATGATGTTTATTACTTTTTCTTAAACTTTGTTTTCTTTCTGTCGAGAGGGCTCCAATTACAGTAGAATCAAGGTGATTCCTAAAGCTGCTGAAGGCAGTTTCTTGTGTGTGTGTGTGTGTGTGTGTGTGTGTGTTTGAAACGATCCATTATGTTCATCCTCCTGGGAAGGCAATTGGCTGTGTAGCAACGGCTTCACAAAGTACACTCATGTACAGGTTATTATCCACTATAACTAGACTCTTTTTTAAATGTTATTTATTTCCAAAGGGAGAATGCGTTTCCATTTTATATCTCAGCTGCTGCTGATTTTCCCTCAGGTAAATTATTCCACAGGGTTCATGTTAAATCTCATCTCATTATATCTGCCAATCTCCTCAAGCTTGTCCTTTGGCAATTCAGTCATCTCTCCTGTTTACTTTTAACTTGTTTAGAATTATATGCACATTTCATCAATGTTGGATTTAAATCACCTGCTGTTACACAGGTGTGCTTTACGTCAACTTGCACCAACTCTTCTTCAAGTTCTAAGGCTAGACAGGGTGATTGATCCGGATAGTGTACCGAACTTTGTTTTAATGGATCTAGTGTTCCCTGTGTGTGGTGAGCATTCCAAATAAAGCTTTGATATGATTTCAATATGTTTCTAAAAAACAAATCCAACTCATGCATTTATTATTAATCCATTGTTTATTGTGAGGGACGGTACTGTGCTGAGTCCTGGAAATCAAATTCCTCCTCTCACACATTAACCATTTTAATGAGGGAGCAAATTTTCTAGAACATAACATGTAGCATGTTAACTACTGCAAGAGAAGCACATAAACATTGCATATCAAACCTAGATGGAGGAGCATGAATTGCTAAGATCTGAATTGGACTAGAAAGATGAAAGAGAAGGCTTATTTTGGTCATTCATGGTAATGTATAATCTTACATACATAGTATGCAAACACACACATATACAAACTCATCTCCAAATCTGTTATTTTCACCTGCCTGCATACAAACATACTTATATACACCAAGGTGTTGTGGTTGAGTCATTTTCTTCTCCAATTACATCAGGACTTATATGTGAACTTTGTTTTTGTACATAGAATTTACAAATTACTTGACCCATTATACCAAATATAGAGTTTGCACCCTATTTTCAGTCATCACTTATTTTTCATGTAATACCTTTTTTTCTCTACTGGAGTCTTTTGCTTAATTCCTGGAAAATGCAATTAGAAGCAAGTTAATTTGGACACTAAAATTATTCAGCTTCACCTTTTATTTTCTAATAGCAAGTGGTTTCATTCATTTATTCATGCTCATTAATGTGAAAGGCAGAGAGAGATGGAGAGAGAGAGAGAGAAATCTGTCATCTGGTTGATGCCTCAAATGGTTACAGTGGCTGAAGCTGGGCCAGCCTGAAACCACCAAGTCAGAATTCTATCGAGCTCTTCCATTATGTGCTAGGAACCTAAATACGTGAACTGTTGCTGCTGTTTTCCCAGGCACATGAGCAGGGAGCTGGATCAGAAGCAAAGCAGCCGGGACCTGAATCTACACTCTAATACAGGATGCGGGAGTCTGAAGTGGTGATTTAAGCTGCTGCCCACACTCTAACTCTGACATTTGAATCCTCCAAATATGTTTAATTTTAGCGTTACTGAAACCCATGTATCATTAATTTCTGATGTATGCATATTTCTAGAATATATTACATTGAGAGGTTGAACAATTTTTTGTGCTGTTGATTCCCCATAATTTGTTGAGTAATTATTTATCACCAACTTAGGATACTAGATATGAGCATTAACATACTATGTAGGATTTCTACTTTTAGAGTTGGGCCCAGAATGGAAACAGTTGAGATACCTGCATGAAATAAGTTGTAGAAATAAGGATGTTCGGAGCTTATTTAACAAGTCATCACTAAGTGTTTTGGGGCAGGTAATTGGTAGGTGAATGTAAATGATTCCGGTGATAATTGTCCCTGGATTGGGACAGATCCAGTGAGCCTGAAAAGTTATTTCCAGGAGCTGAGAGTTCAGTGAGGCGTTGCATAACACTGAGCCCTCGCCAGAGAACTATTCCCTTGCCACGACCCTGGAGGTGGGTCAGAAAGGGAACGTAGTAAGGGGAAGAGACAAGACAGCAGGTTACTTTAATAATGAAATGCAAGGTAATGAAGGCTGGAACCAGGATAATGGCTATAGGAAGGGAAAGGAAAAGACATTATACATAGAGAGGTCTTAGCCTATAGTATTCTGTGCCTGATGCAAATTAAATACATTTTGGAGATACGTGGTATGGATATTACTAGCCATTTTCTTATACAGTGCTGCTAAAACTAGTAAATGCAGTATAATGGTGTTACTAAAATAAAACTGCTTTCCCTTTAATAATGCTGCAGCCTCATATAAAAAAAAAGTCAATGTAGAGCTACAATTTCAATAGTTTAGAATGACCTGCTGGGGTTTTATTTTTTTAACATTTGGAAAGCTGTTTTGATAGACCCAGGGTTTTTTTCTTTTACATGTCTGTAGTGTTGTGGTTTTTAATAAACAATAGATGGAATGTTTGCAGTTAATGTTATGCTAGGTCCGTTTTCCTGTCTAATGGCTGCCTATCTCAAGCGGGTGGTGATTTAACTTGTTTGTTAAGGTGCTTAAAATCATTAAATGCTTTTCTGTTTGTTTTCATATTAACACTTAAGAAAATGTTTCTAGGAAGACAATCTATATTTTAAATTTTTCTTATTTAAAGGGACAAATGTCATGTTTTCACGTACATGCAGATTTAAGCACATCATGATACTCCCCGCTCTTCCCTCTCTCCCTGCGGCCCTCCCTCCTACCTTCCCTCATCCTACCTTCTCGTTTTTCATTTCAAGTTTTACAGTGATATACCTCAATTCACATTAAAGTTGCAGTCTCAACCTCTGGTAAAAAAAAGTACAAATAGTAGAAAATTAAAAAAAAAAACCTGCTGTGCCTACAGAGTTATAGACAAAAACAAATATCCAAATATCTGTTTCACTCATAGAGTACATTTTTTTGGACTCTGTATTAGCATGAATCAGGAAAAACGTAATATTTGGATTTTTTTAGATTTAATTATTTTTATTGCAAAGTCAGATACACAGAGAGGAGGAGAGACAGAGAAGAAGATTTTCTGTCCGATGATTCACTCCCCAAGTGACTTCAATGGCCAGTGCTGCGCCGATCTGAAGCCAGGAGCCTAGATCTTCCTCTGGGTCTCCCACATGGGTGCAGGAACCCAAGGCTTTGGGCCACCCTCGACTGCTTTCCAAGGCCACAAGCAGGGAGCTGGATGGGAAGTGGAGCTGCCGGGGTTAGAGCCAATGCCCATATGGGATCCCGGCAAGTTCAAGGCGAGGACTTTAGCTGCTAGGCCATCGCGTGGGGCCCGATATTTGAATTTTTGAAACTGGTTTGTTTTACTGAGCACGGTGGTCTCCAGTTGAGTCTATTTTGTTGTGAAAAATAGCCTTTCATTCTGAGTCTGAGAAGTATTCCATCATGTTTATGCACCACCTTTTTTTTTATTCCATTCAAAAAGATTTGTTTATTTATTTGATAGGCAGAACTTCAGAGAGAGTGGGGGAGAAAGACATCTTCCATCGCATGGTTTACTCCATGAACACCTTCAACTGTCAAGACAACAACCAGGACAACATCAGCTATGACAACACCAGGGAGGAACTCAATCCTGATTTCATCTCTTAGTGTGGTGAGTTGAGCTGCTATGAACATGTGGTTAAAGATCACTTTTCATGTGCTGATTTCATTTCCCAGGAGAGTGGAATGGCTGAGTCTTATAATCTTTTTAGATAAGGAAAAGGGCTTTATATATGGGAAGAACCCTGGATCCTACCAGTGAAGGTCATCTTGGAAGGGAGCTCTGCCACCCTTCCATCCTGGGCAAGCGGCTTGACCTCCCTGTGCACTGCTGGTCTCTTTAGCTGGTCCAGAAGCACACCTGTCACTTCGGCCACTGGCGACATGCCTCCTCTTTCTCACTTGTTTGTCGTTAGTGGTCAGGCATTTTCTTAGGGGAATTACAAACACTTCTTTGAATTCCCATGTTCACCCTACAAGACTGACAAAATTGTTTCTGTTTTGACGGATGAGAAGACAAGTTACAGAGAGATTAAATAGCTTCCGCAAAGTGAGACTATTTCAGAATTTAAGCCCTGATCTGCCTATATTGGCCTGATAAGATTTGAAAAGTATTAGGGTGCATGTCTTGTACTGTATTAAGGAGCAGAGAGGATCTAAAACCATAGGGCAGAAATGACGCTGTTTTTTATTTTGCCAGTAAGGAAGAATAACCTTGTCATCTTTGTAGTGTCTAGGGTGCAGTGTTTGAGAGCTTTTATCCCAAGTCTTTGGATCTTTTCTATTCTGTTTTGCATTTCTGTATTCCTTATTTCAGATCACACTGTAACATGGAGATAAAAACTTTTGTCTTCGTAAATACTTACAAGTCAAATTCTGAACTCCCCTTCCTTATGACAGTGTTTTAATAGAAATACTGTCAAAATTGGCCTGAGTACGAGGCTAGTACATTCCCTGAATGCAAATATGCTTATCTTGATTTCCATTATAACCCTTAAAAAAATACCCAGTGGATACACGACTTAATGAGTGACAGACATAAGCCTCTACAATGGATCATTTTATTAAATTGTTTTGTTACACACAAGCAAATTTGGTGCCTTATCATTATCTCCAATATGAGAGTTGCAGTACAATGAAATTTGTTCTTACCATTTTATAGATAGTGGTAGACAAACATACTACATGGTTGACAAGAAATCTAGCCTCTGATGCTTTCATGTTTAAATACCTAAAGACATCTGTAGATGTAGCTGTGGAGACACTTTTACGAGACAGGAATATGCAGTAAAATTAAACATCCTTGTAAAGATGCATTTTTTGATATATAAGAATAGATATAATTTTGTACCAGGTGACATTTGAATAACTACCTTTGAAAGGTAAAATAAACAAATTTTTAAAGATTAACTACTGCAATATAAATGAGAACAGTGAGAATCCTCTAAGGACTGTGTACTTTTTGTTTTTGCTTATCCTGATGTTCCCTCACTACTTTTCTTTTGTAATCTCAGATTTTCTAAAAAGTTAACCGTTCAGTTACAGTGGGTTGATTTTTCCCATGTAGAATCTATTGGAAGTCATTCTCAGAATAACAGAAGGTGCTTTTTTAAAATAAATATTCTCCACTTATTGGAGTCACAGTACCAATGAGAAAGTAAGTCTCTGAGCTTAAAAGGACACAGAACATGACATAATCAGCCTAGTTCTGAAGCCTACAGGAAATTCCAAGCAATTTCCTAAGAATAATTTAGCTTTTTTTTTTAAAAAAAAAAAACTTTCTTTTTGTTAAATTTCATGTTTCATTATTCTAGAAACTTCAGATGAAAACAATGCCATTTCAGGTATGGAAAATAAAATATTTTCTTGACACATGTTGGTTCAATAAATGAGGAATTTGAGAGATTTGCATCTTTGGCTCTAAAGTCATCTTTCATTGTTTTCTTCTCTCTCTTTTTTAAAAAAATATTTATTTTTATTGGAAAGACAGATATACAGAGATAAGATACAGAAAGATCTTCAGTTTGATGGTTCATTCCCCAAGAAGCCATGGGTTAAGCTGACCCAAAGCTAGGAGCCAGTAGCTTCTTCTGGGTCTTCCATGTGGGTGCAGAGTCCCAAGGCTTTGAGCTGTCCATGGCTGCCTTCCCAGGCCACAATCAAAGAGCTGGATGGGAAGTGGAGAGGCCGGAATATGAACCTATGCTCAGCCATGTGAGTGAGGACTTTAGCCACTAGGCTACTGCCCCAAGACAGATCATTGTTTTCTTAATGCACCACTTCTTTGTTTGAACAAGTCTAAGATGACTGTTTTTCTTTGCCTCCAAGGGCGCTGAGATCATGAGCATGATGCTGTCCTTACAAAGACACCCTCTTTCCTGCTGTGAAAAACTGTGGGAATCCCCCTAGGGGGACAAAGGGCATGTCTTTCTCCTTGGAGAGCATGAGCTGACTCCACTGACCTGCCCTGGTGGTGTTTACTCTTGTCTATCTCCTGCCAACAGCTCTACATGTTGGCCCCTTTGATGGCCAGCAGCACCTATATGTAAGATGACCTTTCTCCTCATTAAAGCTGGCACATGCAGGCTCCATGGCTCATCTCAGCTTGACTCACTGAGGGACTATAGGCTTCTCTGTGATGTTGTTTAAACTGTAAAATACAATTTTTTTTTTTTTTGCAAGGGGAGGAGATGGAGCTTCCTGATGTTTACAATTAGCATTATCAGTCATGCTAGCCTAGCTGGGTGCTTGGTTTTGCTTTCTGAACTGCCTATCCATCCTAAGCATGTAAGTTCAGGTGATATAGAAGTTAGCAATGAATCAGATGTAACTAGACGAAAAAATACAGAAAGGACACTAAACACTTGCAAACAAATTTGTGAGTGCATGAAAAGCGATAAGGAAGAGGAATATGTAACCTCACATTCTAATGGGTCAGTAAATTAAAGTAGTATATGATGGTTTCCAGGTTTTTTTTTGCCTAAAAAATTATCATTTTGTTTTTTTCAATCATACTTATATTACACATGATAGATCAACTGTTTTATTTGCCTTTCCTGCTTTTGTTACATCTCACATTTAGAATACCTTTCCTGCATTGTTTCCCAACATGCTTAGTGTCTTTCATTTACTTTTCCAGATGCACCACATGATTTCAATAGCAGGAAGCTTAGGCAGTGAAGACTAAGGGTGGGACAAGTCCCAGTCTATTGTCTTTGTCGTCTTTCCTCTACTGAAAGTTATAGTTTCTGTCAAGCAGATGTTTCTCCACACCACTCTCTCCAGGTGCCGCTATGTGTTAACTGTTGGGCTGATACAAAAGAAGTATGAGAAGAAAAATTCAGTATTAACTCTGATGGGCATAAGTTTTCCATGGAGTCAAGGCAATGTTTATATACACATATATAATAAAATAAAATATAGTATATATAATATAAAATAATGATTTTGGAAGTCCTCACTCCTGGCCCTCCTCTGACATGGGCAATTCAGCAAGGGGTCTTAGTCTGCGGAAAGAAGAGACAAAGCAGTTACATGTAGAAACCTGCACCTGCCAGATTTATTCCCACTCTTGATCACGTGACTTAGTAAAGATTCCTAATTCAGTGTGCCAATAGGTGGTTAACCTTGCATGAGTTTCCACTGTTTTCTAAAAGTTCATTCTTGCTGTTAGGATTGTACATTTGTTTCTTAAATTTTCTGTAACAGATTGCCACAAGCTCAGTGACTCAAAGCAATGAAATGTATTTTTTCCAAGATTCTTGACATCTTACACCCCAAGTCGGTGTATCAGTGTGGTCTTGCTTCCTCTGGATGCTCTGGGCAGAGCCCTTCCTTCTCACGTGCCAGCTGCCAGTGGCTTCCTGCCATGCAGAGCGTTTCTTGGCTTAAGGCTGCATCTTTCTAACTTCAGCCTCTGTGTTTCCATTTCTTCTTTCTCTAGATGTCTCCATATTTCTTCTTTACTTCTTATCAGGGCATAAGTCATTGGACTTTGGATCTACTCTAGTTAGCTTCTTACATCTGCAAAGACACTATTTCCAAATGTTCTGCTATTCTACAGTTCAAGACACAAAATAACCTGGGGGCATTACTGAGCCTTGTGTCAGTCATCAGTCACTAGAAGACTCGACTGCGAAGAGAGATGGTGACATCATTGTGTTTCATAATCCAGGGTTGCCAGATCCTTCCAACCAGCCATGTCAGCCAACAGAATGCTTTTTGTCTTCATATAAGTTTCAGCTAGATTTTGCCAGATGTGTCTTACATGTCTTTATGCCTCCAATATTGTTTCTGGGTTAGTTTAATAAAATTTTGACAGTTTTTGTTTTAAAATTTATCTGTATGTAAGAATCATTGCTCATGTTGATCTACATTTCTGACTGTGGAAAACAGGATTTAGCTTCTTAAGAAAACATGAACTAGAATTACCAAATGATGCAGCAATTCTACTCCCGGATATATGTTGTGGGCTGAGGAGTTGATTTACATTCCTTAAGCTGAGCACTCAGGAACCAGCCTATGGCAGTAGCACCTAGCCTTTGCAGACTCATTGGCGTCCTATTGTCCTGTTGATGGGCTTGGGGGAAACAGGAGATAATATGGTAATAAAGAGGATCAGAGAGGGACGGCTAAGAGAGATGGCTCCCAGCACTTCTAACACCATCATGATCTCCGTGTGTCGGTGCTTTTCACTCGGACATTCGCGTGCCTACTATGCCAGCTCAGCTAGCCGCGACAGATATATATCCAAGGGAAGGAAATCAGCATCTCAAAGAGGTGTCTGCAAATGTTCATTCATAGTGCTAGTCACAATAGTCTACATAGAGAAATAGCTTATGTCTGTTGATGGATGAATGGATATCTCATAAAATCATCAGGTCTAAAAATGAAGGAAATTCTGCCATTTGTTATGATACAGGTGAACTTGTAAAACATTGTGTTAAGTAAAATACTGCAAAAGGAGAAAAGCAAATACTACATAATCTTACTGATATGTGGCTTCCACATAGTAAAATTCGTGGATTATAAAAATTGGGATTGCTAGGACTGGTATTGATATCTAGAGCAATAAATATACTAAACATTACAGAAGTCCTTCTGTTTTAAATGTGATTTTTGTCTTGCTTCAAATAATAGTTCGTGATTAGCTTCCTAGTGTCACATGTTAGATTTGCAGAAATTTTTTAAATTTTTGAGTGAAAGGTCAAGCATGGTAACATTGGCTACTCCTCTTCTTCAAATGTCAGAATCCCATATTAGTGCCAGTTCAGGTCCTGTTTGCTCCACTTTCCATCCAGCTCCCTGCTTGTGGCCAGAGAGAGTAGTGGAGGATGGCCCAAAGCCTTGAGACCGTGAACCCACATGGCTGACCTGGAAGAAGTTCCTGGCTCCTGACTTTGGACTGGCTCAGCTCTGGCCTTTGTGGCCACTTGAGGAGTGAACTAGCAGTTGGAAGATCTTTCTATCTCTTCTCTCTGTAAATTTTCCTTTCCAATAAAAATGAATCAATCTTAAAAAGCTTGAGTGAAAACAAAAAGATTTCTGAAATCTTCTCTGAACATTTGACACATACTACTTTCCTTCAGTTTTTAAAACAGATCTATTTGTTTATGTTGAAAATCAGAGTTTCAGAGAAAGGGAGAGACAAAGAGATCTTCAAACTATTTGTCTTACTCCCCAAATGGTTGCAGTATTCAGTGCTGGACTGGATGAAAGCTGGTATCTAGGAGTTTATTACAGCTTCTTACCCAGATGGGTAGTTGCTTTTCAATCACAGGCCATCTTCTACTACGTTACCCAGGCCAGCACCAACTGACTGCAAGGAAATGGAAGAGTTGGGACATGAATTGGTACCCACAGAAGATACTGGCATTGTGAGCAACAGCTTTACCAACCAAAACACGGCACTGCTCCCCTCTTCCATTGCATTTTAACTATAAAACATTAATGATGATTTTCTAAAATTATTACCATACTAAATAGAGCTTGAATGGTATTATACCCACTTCGCCGTTTCAATGTTTTAGTCTTGCTGAGATTTGGACTATATGCTTTTTTAAAGGAGTAATTTTTAAAAGACTTATTGAATATATTTATTTAAAAGATAGAGCTACAGATTGAGAAGGGGATAAGGATAAGATCTTCCATCCATTGGTTCACTCCCCAAATAGTTGCATCAGTCAGGAATATTCCAGGTTGAAACTAGGAGCCTGGAACTCCATCTAGTCTCCTACATGGCTGACTGGAACACAAGGACTTGGGCCATCTGCTGCTGCTGCTGCTATGCCAGGTGCCTTAGCAGGGAGCCAGTGTGCAGTACCTGAGACAAAACAGAGATCATATGAGGTGCTGGAATGGTAACTACACCGTAACTGTTATGTCATTGTGCATGCCTTAAAGTGATAGCATAGGGCCCCATGTGGTAACCTGTAGCTAAATCCTTACCTTGCATGCACCAGGATGCCATATGAGTGCCGATTTGTGTCCTGGCAGTCTCGCTTCCCCATCCAGCTCCTTGCCTGTGGCCAAGAGGAGCAGTGGAGTATGGCCCAAAGCTTTGGGACCCTGCACCTACATAAGAGACCTGGAAGAAGCTCCTGACTCCTGACTCCTGACTTTCAATTGGCTCCACTCTGGCCTTTGTTGCTGCTTGGGGAGTGAACTAGTGGATGGAAGATCTTTTGCTCTGCCTCTCCTTTCTATAAACCTGTCTTTCCTTTATAAAACAAATAAATCTTAAAAAAAGTGGTAGTATGTAATCACTGTTTTTCTCTCATAAGTTACACATACAGTAAAAATGTGTATCTTTGCTGAATTATTGCCCTTTGCATAAAGGAAACTCCTAGCATATGTTTACATATGAAAGGAACTATTATAGGGTGTTAGAGATTTCTTTAAAAGTATGTGTGCTCATCGAACTCGCCTATCTACATTTCTATATTTGAAATATTTTAAAACAAGAATGCAAAAGCAATGTTATTATATACTTCATTATTTTATTATATACTATAAAACTTAATTTTCAGTGCTTTAATTCCTATATATATAGGAATAAATGGAATCTATATACCTATATGGAACATTAATGTTTAAAAGCTTAAATTTAATCTAGCAAAATAAATACTAAAATTCACTATGCTTTAGCTCCTTGATTTCCTGTGTTTGTGACATCTAAGTAAAAAATGAATCACTCAATTGTCATTAAAGAGCAATGGGTATGTTCCTGTGACAATGTCAGTCATATTATATGCTTTCTCATAATTATTTCTCATAGCAATGAGATGACTTGTTCTCATGTAAGTGGGTGAGACTACTAATGCTCAGATTCATGTGGGTTAAACACAGACAGTCACATAGCTCAAATGTGGCATAGTGGAAGTATGAGCACACGTATTTCTGACAACAAGGCCTTAGGTCACAGTTATTATGCTATTGCTCTATTAAGATGATAAAACTGGCATTTTCAAAATGAGAATGTGCTGATGATATGCAGGATGAATTAAAGGTGAGTGACACTTTTCCCTTTTCTGTCACTAATCTCTTTTGGATGTGCTAACAATTTTAATGAGTTTAGAAATAATTTTTAATTATTTTTCCATGTAGTATTTTTATGCCTGGATTTAGCTTTTATGGGAAAACCCTGATTCAGTGGAATTGTACAGAAAGGAAACATTTAGTTTATTTTTCCCGAGTAAAAAGTTATTATTATTATTATTTTTTTGGTTAAGACTGTTGTTTTTTTTGTAACGGAATTAATTAAAACCTTTATTGCATACTTTACATATATTTGAATCAAATATTTAACTGCTCTATTGCAAATCTGCACTAATGTAGAAAGTTAATTATGTTTATACTTCTTTTGCCAAACATTTGGTGGTATTAACGAAGTCCAGCTGAACAACAGAAAACAAACATCAAGAAATCATTCTATAATGCTTATGACCCACCAGAAAATGCCACTGCCCAATTGCCTTTCTTTTCCTCCTTTTCCACAGTCGTGCTGTCCTCTCCATTCTCTGAGATTCCACATAAAGCATTTTTATTAGAGACACTGATATTCAGTCAACATAATGCTGCCATCATTTTGGCCAAATACCAAAATCAATGCTGTAGCTGTTCGTCCAGCATCTGTGCAGCTCAAGGCAGGCTTTTTGTTGATTCCATAAATTAAAGATCAAGCAGCACACCACGAAGGCTGGAAAAGTTGATTCCCAGAGAAGCAATGAAGCAGTGGTGGGTTTTTCTCTTTTTAAAATCTCTCTGACCTCCTGCTGCAGCACTGAAAGATTTCTCAAGACTACTACTCAATTTCTTTTGTCCCATGTCCATTGGGAGCAGCAGCACAGTGGCCAGTGTGACTTCTGATAAATAAATGATCAGTCCTTTCTAAATGCCTCTTTCACTGTGCCTTGGTGTATTTTAGAGTGTTCTCAGGACTAACACTTGCTATTTCTTTTTTTTATTTTAGTTTGTTTCATAATGTTCTTCATGTGATTGATCCATACTTGACACCGCAAAGCACTGTAATATGAATGTGTGCTGATTGAATATCATTTTCTAGGTGCTTGTTTTGTTCTGTTTAATTTAGGTGTTATGAGACATTTGAAGCTCAGAGAGCTGGGTCTCTCTTGGCCAAAGGCAGATATTAAGTAGAAGGGTGGAAAGTCCACCACAGTTCTTCCATTTGGTTAAGGTTTATGTATTTGAAAAACAGATTGATAAGTGTGGGTGGGGAAAAGAAAGAGGGAGAGAGAGAGAGAGAGAGAGAGAGAGAGAGAGAGAGAGAGAAAGAGAATCTTGCACTCATGGGTTCACTCTACAGATGGCCATGGCAGCCAGGTCTGGTCCCAGCTAAAGCCTGGAGCCAGGAATTCTGTCCTGGTTTCCCACTTGGTTGTTGGGGACCCAAGTACTTGCGCTGTCTTGAACTGCATTCCCAGTTAGGGATGCAATTAGCAGGAAGCTGAATGGAGACCGGTTAGCTGGGGCTGAAGTCCACACACTCTAGTGGGCTGTCTGCTGTGTCACAACCCCAGCCTCTCAGAAACAATTCCTTATTGTGCCAAACCTGTGGTTTTCCAGTTTGAGTGCACTGACACCTGAGATACAGGTGCTGTTTATGCATTTTATGTGTTATGATTTGTGCTTATTCTGTTCATTGTTTAGTGAACAAGACAGTACACAGGGCAACCTAATGCCCTCTTCCTATGGTTATGTCCCATCGGAAAATGTTTCTATTTATAAAGTAGCTGGAGATTCTTCATCACCTTTTTTTTTTAAATTTGTAAATTACAGGAGTAAATCGATTAAATTTTAGGTTAGGTTTCTTGATGGCAGAAACTAAAGTTTTTTTAGGATGGCATCCTCAGAGCCTAACAAAATGGCAGAAACATTGAAGAAGCTCAGTAAGTACTTCCAAGTGAGTAAGTAAAGAGTAGGGTCACTTGGCTGCTGTAGCATGACACTGGTTTATTTTAAATGTGAACAGCTGACCTAATTGCTGTAACGATAGAAGAGTTACCCTCCATCATGTTAAATCTTATGGATCAACTCAGATGAACCAGGACTGGATCCCTTGAGAGCTCCCTCAAAAGAATTCTACATCAATAACTATGTCTTTAGAGAAAGATTTCATAGATGGGAACATAAGATCTGCTTCATTGAATTCTTGCTAGCCACAGAAAGTTTATAATTTTTGTTTGCATCTGTAGACATCATAAACAAGGAGAACTCAGACAATTTAGATATTCTTTAGATCCCTTTTCTATTCATTTTTCAGTATTTAAGTATTAGCATAGACTTTCCTGGAAAAATCTAGTCAGTATCAATATTTCTGCCTGGTGTTTCAGGTACAATGGGTTCATTGCCCAAACTCCATTTAGTCCTTTAAGTATGGGGAGTCTGTTTCTGGACCTTTTCAGTCCCTGAATGCTTATGGCTATGAGTAATAATGCTTGATTAGTATTCTATGGTTAGCACACTCGATGAGTTACTTGAAAGATTTGGGAAGAGCAACCCTGTAAGCAGATAGGCTCTAATTATTACAGGAAGAAGTACATTCATGCCAAGGTGTTTCTGTTGGCACCAACATTTTTTTACTTTAATTTGCATCATTAATTTTGGATATTTTATTCAGGTTGACATTTGGCAATGCCCCCTGCTATTTGCATATATTCTCCTTGGGGCAAATCTTATATTCTCATCATCCTACATCTGTTTCACAACCTTCCTTTCTCCCTTGGCCTTTTCGTTCTATTGCACAATAAATCCAATTGAATTCTGTCCCTCTTTGGAAGGTACCTGCCCCACAGGAGCCAGATCCTCCCTCAGGGCTACAATATAAATGTGCAAAATATAGCAAAGGAAACTCTTCCTCTTAACGCACCTTACAAAGTGAGGGTGCTCATGCTATTTGTTCATATATTAGTTTCAAGCTACTCGCAGAAGAAATTCTTGTCATCTACTGATTTCATCTGAACAAGGAGCCAAAGGAAATGAAGCATACAAAAGAAACAAAAAAATATTTAAAGTTGCTAAGATCGGAAACAATCACCTAATTCTGGTAAAACCATATTGAATGCCTATAGAAGTAAAATCCAAACATTTACTTTCTGTAAGGATATTTTCATTGCTTTAATTCTTTTATTTCTTCTGTTTTTTTTTTTTTTTTGCAAGCAAGTGTATTATGCCACAATCTTGACATATTTGCAAACATGCTCAGGACGGGAGAAACAATTAGAGAAAGGAGAGAAGGACAGGAACTTTGCTTTAGCAATATGTTTTTGTGATGGCTGCGTAGATATTTTTCCTACCAGTATCTGAATTTATTGCATAGAGTGATGCTCTGGACAGCTTGTAACATGGAAGAAAGATTCCATTTGCTACTGTCACAGTGAACAGTTAGACATGGCCAAATTACTGGAAGATAATTTTATCACCCTTTTCTCAACCACTTGAGCCAAGAAGATATTAATCAAAGTGCTTAGAAGGAAAGGCACTACTTAAATTGATGATTTTTGAAGAAGGAATATTTTCTTTGTAAAATCAAGAGGTGTTACTTTACTTTTCATGCAAATGCTAATGAGCTGTTTTGTATTTTATGCAATAACCCAGCATCTTTTTGTGGTATTTAAAATGACATCTTCATGAAAATTTCAGAAATGTTTAATTATGGGATGCTGAGTATAGCACATGCGAATAGAACATTGTTTATGGCAGGCATGCAAAATATATGTCAGTTAAAAGAATTTCAAAACTAGATAATAAACTACAACTTTCATCTGCTGGGTGAGAATTTGTTTTAGCATTTTTTTCCCTCAATGTTCTTTTTAGCTGCTTCTAAGTAGTTCGATTCTGGCAGTTGGGTAAGAAGTCAAAAGATCCTCCTTCCTTAAAAAGTAATTATTTCAATCAGAGACATAAAAAGAATGTGAAGTAAAATTAAAAATACAGGAGGAAATAAATGTGAAGGGGGTAATGAGAGCTAGACTGCTGAGAGAAGAACAGAGGGCCTTTCATTCTCAGTGTTTATTCCAGGGAATAGGAAGGTGCCTCTTGCTGGACTGTGGGGCCAACTGACCAACCTGCACAGTGCCCAAACCTTAGTGTACATTTCTACCATCAACTATTTGAACATGTCAGTTTGATCCCAGAAGCGAAGAGTCAAAGCATGTCCAGGATAGTCAGACGAAAGTGCAAGTTTCTGCCTCCCTTGAGATTTTTAAGAAGAGTTCTTTTTCTTGCCCTGTTATTATGGAAAGTAAAGGAAGTAATATAGTGATTATTGTCACACAGACTCAGCTCAGAAAATCACAGCTCTTTTCGTGAGCTACACAGGTGCCTTCCCAGGGGCCTCATGATTGGCAGTCTGAATGGGCAACTGACTACTTAGGCGCCCTCTTTCATTCATTAAACATTCCCTTTAGTCCCTTTTTTCTTCACCAACAACACACCAATCAAAGCTTCTCCACTGAGCCCCAGCTGTGTGCCAGGGTCCAGAGTGGTGAGCAGCTTCCCATCAGGAGCTCACAGAGTTCAGGGGTTATTTTCCTTCTCCTGGGATCCCTCGGCTGTTTCCTTTTCCGGTGCTGCCAATTTATCCAAGTTGGCCATGTTCATCAGAAAACTCCCTCCCTCCTTCTGTTTGTTTTTTCCATGATCACATTTTGTTTTCTCCCTGGGATCCTGTTATTTTTCTGCTGGGAAGTACTTCAACTGACAGACATGACTTGCTTTGTGAGCCTCTGGGGGACCCCTCAGGTCTATTTTACTGAATGCCCGTCGAGTGCTGAGGCTGATTCTGCAGTCTCCACCCTGTCTGGGCCAGTGTCAGCCTGCAGTGGGTGAACAGGTTATGCCTGGTGGGTCCCTACACCAGAAACAAACTTACTCCTTCCTAAATGTTCCTGAACATGATGCTGACCAGTTTTTTTCCCAATCTTTAAAATTTCAGACTTTATAACCTTAACTTTTCTTCATTTCCCTTAACAAATACCCCTGACATCCTGCAGCCAACTGCGTCTGATTCACAGAGAAAAAGGCAAGAAATGATTAGTTGTACCTCTTTGAATGTCAAAATGCAAGCCAAACAACCTCACCTCCATCCTCACTCTGTTTAATTTTTTTTCCATGCATCTCAAATGTTAATCTTTCCACTCATGAGAGAAGTATACTACTTGAGAGCTAGACATTTGACCTACTGGTTAAAATGCCTGTATCTCACATTGAATGCCTGGGGTTAATTCCTGAATCTACCTTCCTGATGACGCAAATACTGGGAAGGAACATATTTTGGCTCAAGTGATTGGGTCCCTGCAACCCATGTGGGAGACCTTGATTGAGCTCTGAGTTGCAAACATTTGGGAGTGAAACCAGGGATAGGAGTTGTCACTCTCTGTCTCAAAATTACTTAAATTTTTAAAAAAATATGTTAACTGAGACCTTGGTCCCATCCTCCTTAGTTCCTTTAAATCAATATTCCATCAATTGTGTCAATATACTTACTCTTGGGTCATCAAGTTTATTGCATGAATAATGTATTTTACTATATAAATGTCTGCTTCCCTGATAGTACAAAGTTATTGAGCCTTGTGAAACTCTGCTGACAATTCTATTTTTGAAACTTTTTCTGAATATTATGTTATCATATCATTTCAAATAGCAGCCTTCCCTTCTCATTGTGGTTCCCAAATCTCCCATGTTTTGTCCTCCAGTACCAGCCTCACATAGACAACTAGTTCTGTATCACTGTGGGTAATGTTTGAACATGTCAGAAAATGAGGAGATGGTATTTGTTTGCTCATTCTTTTACGCCTTGCATTCTGTTGATTGTGAGTTCTGAAGATTCATCTCCCCAACAGTCCTAGAATTTTCCTTACCTTACCAATGGCATTATTTAAGTTTTTCTCCATTAGGGATTATGTGATTAGTTAAGCCACCTTGTGTAGTAGAGGTTTTCAATTTTGGTCAGAATTACTTAGCTTTTAAAATCCTCAGTGTACAGCCTATAACCCCTCGTTACGCTGGGATATATGGAAGATGGAATTCAGGCTTCCAATGTGGCACAGATATGGAAAATACCATTCTACATAGAACGTCAGCATCCAGACTCTTATGACCCAAGTGTTAATGGTGTTTTTTGACTGTTCTGACTATCATGCTATGTCATTTCTTGAAGGTTTATTTTATTTATTTATGCACAGAGATAGATCAGTAGCTTTTGTTTGCTGGTTCACTCCTTAAACTGTCTGCAACACTAGCACTCACAAGCCAAATCCCGGAGCCTGGAACTTAATCTGAGTTTCCCAGATGAGTGTCAGGGACCCATTTGCTCTTCACATGGCAAATCAGCAAGAAGCTGAATCAGAAGTTGTGGAGGTTGGACTTGAATTGGATATCCTAATATGGGATGATGTACTCCAACTTGTGCTTTAACCATTATACCAAACACCTGCCCTATTGTAGCAGGATCTGTAAACCCAGAGAGGAAGAACCAAGGCCTTTAAGAGGAAATGGCCCTTACTATGCTTCCACAAGGCTCAGTTGGATGCATATCCAGAAAACTGAGTCTCTAATAAGGAGGCCGTTTTCTTACAGATGCTTTATTTATCTTTAATAGAAAAGCAGCTTTACTGAGAGAAGGAGAGACAGAGAAAGATTTTTCATTTGCTAGTTTACTCCTCAAATGGCTACAATGTGGGTGCCAAAGCTGAGCCAATTTGAAGATAGGAGCTATGCACTTCTTCTGGGTCTCCCACATGAGTTCAGGGTCCCAAGGCGTAGGGTCATCCTTCACTGCTTTCCCAAGCCATAAACAGAGAGCTGGATGGGCAGTGGAATAGCCAGGACACAAGCAAGCATCCATATGGGATCCTGGTGCTTGTAAGGGGAGCATTAGGCATTGAGCCTTAGTACAGGGTCCTCTTAAATACAATTTTAGCTGCTTTGTCTCCCTTATATGGCTACATGCATACATATGATTGGATTTTATAATGCTATATGGCAGCTTTTGGAATTTATACAAAACTATGCATGTGCATATACTTATTTATAAATTTTAACCAGTTCCCCTAATAAGTCTACAATTTGTTCCACATACATGTTTTGGAATATGCTGTCTGGCACTAGCTAACACCATTGCTCTATGCTGACAAGCAGAAGCTGAAAAAGCTACAAGCAAGTAGAAGACAATAGCCACATTTTTTTTCAAATTAACTTTTTAAAAAAAATCTTTATAGATTGTTTCTCTTTATAGAGAACAGATCTCATGTATTTCATATAGTTCTAAGAAGAGAATAATACTTCCCTCCACCTTTTTCTCTCTCCCTAACCCCCCTTCCCTTCTTTCCTTTTCTTTAACTTTTAGGAAAGCAGAGTTTCAACCCTTTCTGTAGCCACTGGCTTAATGCAACTCTTACCACAATATTCAACACGTAAAAAGAAAATACATATATATATATATATGCATATATATATATTGAATGTATATATATGTGAATATTGATTATATATATTTGTATTCTGTATTAAGTACCACAAATATTAGAGTAAAATATGATATTTGTTTTGGGGGACTGTCTTATCTCACTAAGCATAATGGTTTCTAGTTGCATCCATTTTGTTACAAAAGACAAGACTTCATTTCTTCTTGGCTAAGTAGTAAAAACTTTCAAGTCTTGACTTATTAGACAGGTATAGAGGCCGTAAAACAGATACCTGAAGTGAAAGACTCCCTGCCTTCTAATTCACTCCCAAGAGCCCACTGAGCTGGGACTGAAGCTGACCTGGGGCTAAGCCAAGAGCTGGGCACTCAGTTCAGTTTTCCCACATACGTAGCTGAAACCTACCTCCCATTCCTTGCATTAGCATGTAGCTGGAATTACACACCAGAGCTAGATATTGAGCCAGGTACTCAGCGATGTGGGATGACAGTGTCTTAACTGCTTGGCCAAATATCTAGTAAGCGACTGCTCACCACTGCATCTGTGTAGAAACTTATTTGCTTAACGTTCCCTTAGTGTTATTTATCCCATTAAATCATTTATTAATTTAATGAATATTACTGTGAACATTGAATGATTCATAAAGTTCAAAAGGATCTGCCTCATAGAGAAAGGTATTCTGTATGCATTTCTTACTGCTACACCCCACCCCACTTCTGCAGACAACCTGGTATTCTGTAATATATAATCTATATACATTTTCTTTTCTTTCTAAACAAGAAAGTTGGAATGCTATAATGTAATTTTCATTCAGGTTGCTATCACGTAACAATGTGCTTGGAAGGTCTATTCATGTCAGTAAATATAGAGCTGGATCATGTTGCATAGTTATATGTTGTTCTATTACATGCTCATTAAATAATTCATGTAGTGAAAACCTGATTGAAGCTGTTTTAATTTTGCTATTCGAAACCCTGGTGCAATGACTAGCCTTAATCGTACCACTTCATCATACGCCATATTGTATTTTGGTAGGATTGTTGAATTTCCTCGCACTGAGTCTATACATTCCCTCCAGCAGTATCTATTCTCAAAATCATTTCCAGCAGAGTGCTTTATTTACTTTGTGTATTCTCCACTGTGCATTTATTCCACTATGCATGAGAAAGAAGATCTGAAATGTTGAAGAGCAATGTGATTTTTTTTTTTTTATTGTGAATGGTGACATGGTACTTTCATGGTTTTCCTTGAATTCTTTTCTCCTTTACAGCTTCCACAAAAATAGCTAAACAATTCTAAAAAGGAAATATTAACTTGATCAGAAAGAGTATGATATGTATGGATGGGAAGGAAAAGCAGCTGTGTTTATTTATAAAGCTAATAGGAAGATGCTTCGAAGGGAATAAAAGGTCAAGAAGGCCCCTAATGACAAGTGGTTCACTTCTTCCTTAGCTTTGCCTGTCACGGGTGAACAAAAGCAGAGACACTCAGAAATGCCCTCTTGCTTGAAGAGCTGCTCTGACCTTGCAATAGACACTGTGCTAGGAATGCCTCCTGTAAGAATACAGCCAAGCTTTTATCTGAGCACCAAACAATTGTAGTTACTTTTCAAGCCATATTTTCTCAGCCTGTGTACTAACAGAAGCCAAGCTGGAAATTTAAAATAAGAGAGATTTTTTTTAAGGATATGCTGCTATTTTCATGTGCCTATATTATGGGCCGACTTAGGGAAACAGTGATTGAATTACTTTTTTTTTTAAAGATTTATTTTTATTACAAAGTCAGATATACAGAGAGGAGGAGAGACAGACAGGAAGATCTTGCGTCCGATCATTCACTCCCCATGTGAGCCACAACGGGCCGATGCGCGCCGATCCGAAGCCGGGAACCTGGAACCTCTTCTGGGTCTCCCACGTGGGTGCAGGGCCCCAATGCATTGGGCCATCCTCGACTGCTTTTCCAGGCCACAAGCAGGGAGCTGGATGGGAAGTGGAGCTGCTAGGACTAGAACCGGCGCCCATATGGGATCCCGGCGCGTTCAAGGCGAGGACTTTAGCTGCTAGGCCACGCCGCCAGGCCCGATTGAATTACTTTTGAATGAATATGATAGAATGTGGTTCCTACTCTAGTGTTCCATTGAACTCACCGTATAAATAATTATGAAAATAAAACAGGTAATTTCTAGGAAAATATTTTTCAAGCCCTTAATAAGTTTATAATCTCATACAGGGAAATGCTTGTCTAGCAATGTTCATGCAAAATTAGACTTATTAATATTTTATTAAATTCTAGTTGTTATTATCTATGATAATGAGTCCACTCTGTTTGCAAAATCTAAATGGGTGAAAGAGGCAGCAGGGACGGATTTGTTGGTATTGATTCAGTATTGCCACAGTGTCTGAACATGAGAATGCAGCGATCTTGGAAGTTACAGCATCATGGAGCCCATGCAGTCAAATTCCACGCAGCAATCTTCTCTCCTGAGTACAGGATTGCGGTCCTGTCTTCTGAGTTCTTACTGAGGCCCTTCTGGCTTTTTGTTGTTGTTGTTCATTTGTTTTTATTTTTACATTTAAGC
The DNA here is from genome assembly GCF_030435755.1 of Ochotona princeps. Taxonomy (NCBI): domain Eukaryota; kingdom Metazoa; phylum Chordata; class Mammalia; order Lagomorpha; family Ochotonidae; genus Ochotona; species Ochotona princeps. Next base: position 28,402,135 of record NC_080844.1, read on the forward strand.
TGTTCCCCATTCAATTTAATACTTTCTTCAAAAAATTATTATTTTTTTAAAGGTACATGCATACACAAAAGCCACAGTGGTATACAACCTATGAATAGCAGTTCTGATTGGTGCAAGCTGAAGCTGAGAAGCCAGAAATCCACTTAAGTGTTCATACGGGAAGCAGAGGTCCAAAGACAGGACCTACTACTGTCTTTGGACATGTGTTGCCTGCTTTTGTGCCAGTCAGCAAGAAGCTAGATTGGAAATGGAACCATGACTGGAAATCTAGCATGCAGACAGGGGATGCAGGAGTCCCACATGGCATCCTGGCAGCCTCACCAAAGATGCATCCCTGGCACTCTTAAATCAACACCACACACATTTATGGAAGAAAGTAGAGACCATTTATAGCATCGCGCTACTGAAATGATAAAAATTTTACTTTGAAAATGTTCACTGTCTGTAACGCAGAAAGCATCATACATAGATTGTTCTTTTCCTTTTAAACACAATCTCTGTCTTTTTGAGGAACAAAACCTGTGCTTGCTATTCACTGTTGGTAATTTTTCTCTTTGGTGTGCTTACTCATGGATGGATGCCTTGCTTGATTTAGTTCACAGCTTTCCTCTCACTTTCTATATTATACTCACAGTTGAGGGTCATAAAATTCATTCATGCTACACCTCAGCTGTGTAGAAAAACAGTAGTTCCATGGACACTATCTGCTTTCTAGACGAAAGTTGTATTTTGTTTACTATTTTCTTTACAATTTGGTGTGATTGAGGATTGCTAACAGATTACATAGCACTGCATATTCTTAGGATAAAAACAAAACTCCTGCTTCCCTAATTACTTCATCATTCACAGGTTTTTTTTTATGAAGTGAGGCTATGGATGTGGCTCAAGAAATATCATGGCGGAGAGGATGGGCCATGATGATGGGGTATGCTGTGCCACAGAACTTTTCGTGACAGCTGAATCAGGCTCACTGGATGCAATGTGTGGCCTTAATGGTGCTGTGGATTTCCTGAAGGAGGGTTTTCTCTGACCCTTATTTGGCTGTGACTTGGTGATATGTTCTTGGGTCAAACATTTATTTTCCAGAATATTTGGCATACCTTGATTCTTACTTTGATAAGCACTGTCTTTGGGATACCCTTGTCCATACCTACAAAGTTCTCTGATTGTCAGAAGCCCTATTGCTGTCATTGTGCTTATTGGGTTTGGAGATGTTTTCTAGGACCAAGAGCCTGGATACAAAGTATTTGTTGCTCTGCCCTGCCAGCTCTGTGGCTGTGCTGAAAGAGAAGCTCCAAGTTTTTGGGTTCTTGGCAGGTCTTGAATAACTTTGCCTCCTGCTTAGGGTTGAGTTATCCAATCTACTTTTTAGAGAACCCAGCATTCCTTCTCAAACACACACTTCCTTATCTGCAATAAGGACTTTACACATAGACTTAGTAATCTCTACATGTGCTTGTAAACTGCCTGCTGATATCTCCATATCTGGAAGATGTTTGAAATCTAACTCATGCGGGCCCGGTGGCGTGGCCTAGCGGCTAAAGTCCTCGCCTTGAACGCGCCGGGATCCCATATGGGTGCCGGTTCTAGTCCTGGCAGCTCCACTTCCCATCCAGCTCCCTGCTTGTGGCCTGGGAAAGCAGTCGAGGACGGCCCGATGCTTTGGGACCCTGCACCCGTGTGGGAGACCTGGAGGAGGTTCCTGGTTCCTGACATCGGATTGGTGTGCACCGGCCCGTTGCGGCTCAGTTGGGGAGTGAAACATCGGATGGAAGATCTTCCTCTCTGTCTCTCCTCCTCTGTATATCCGTCTTTCCAATAATAATAAAAATCATAAAAAAAAGAAATCTAACTCATGCAAAAAGACTCTTAATTAATTCTACCCAAATATCTCAAGTTTTCCGTTGGTGACTTAGCCATTGTTTTTTCCATCTCTTAAATTCTAATGTAGGATGCTCAAAACAAGAATGAAATGATTTCTTTTGTTCTTTTCTTTAAACCCTGGCTTGGATATCGGATATCACACAAATGCATGGCAGTTTTACCTTTGTTACTAAAATCTAATCCATGCATTTGTTTTGTCTACACTATTGCTTATTATCCTACTCTAAATCACCAAATTTTCTTATCACTCACTCAACTTACTTGCTTTTCCTTGGCTAACCACCAGTTGTTGGGGCACAAATCATCTGTTACCCTTTGCTTGAAACCCCTTGGGCCTATCATACTTCAGGAACACAATCCCATGCTTATCATTCTGTTTTACCTGACCTTTTGTGGCTGCTACTTTTGTTATCTTCTTCAGTCACTATGTTCCTCACCTGCCATGATTCCAAGGTGTAGAAGTAGTTTCTGTTCTTCAAACACACTGGCTCATTTCCAGAAACAGAAACTTCGCACTGGCTGTACTCTCTTTCAGAAGTTCTAGTCCCACTCTTGGGAGGAGTTGGCCTCATCTTACAAGTTAGAATTCAGCCATCCTAGAGAATTTTGTTATTACCTAAACTCATGAAGCCTCCTGGTCATTGGCTCTAACTTTCCTTTTATACTCTGGGTAATATCCCACATTATTTTATGTTCTTTCTGGTACTGATTTATTTGTTCTCTGCTTTCCATTTACCTCCTTAGCCAACTTCTTTCCACAACTGGTGATGGCTCATAGCAAGTACTGAGAAAATACCTGTGAAAAGAGTAAATCAATGAGTAGACAAATGTGGTCTCTCATAAAGGAGAATTTTCTTGAAATAAATTCTTAGTATCTGAAAAATCCATAAGGTTGAGTCTTCCCATCCTTTTTGGATAGTGGGAAGTAAAATAGGGCATGCATTGAATCTGACTATTTTTTGCCTTCCATGTCATCTGGTGTTTATGACAAAATGGCTGATGAAACTATGTGATTTTCAGATTTCTTACAGCCAGATGGCATAAGCATATTTCTAAATATTTTCTGATCCTAATTTCCCTCATCTTAAAGCTTGAGGAAGATATCTCTCTAATAGAAAAGGTTGGGTAAGCAAATGAAATTATACGTGTGAAAGCACTTTGCACAGTGTTCAAATGAATAACCTTTGCAGTACAGCACATTCTATGCAAGTGTTTATCCGGACAGAGAAAGGACGTAGATACGGAATTACCTTAAAGCATTGCTTCATATTAATACTGCAGCAAACCGTATTAGGGACATCTATATAAACAGAATGAATAGAAGACATCTTAACCATGTGGACGCTGAGTTTCTCAGTATGCTCATGAAGAGATTTATTTCTTTTCTCATAATATGGAAGTTGAGCGGTTTTACAGTGTGCTGTTAGAAAATTATTGAGCTCAGAAAGTTGTTGGTAAAATTTAACCCAGTCCTGAAGTTCAGAGACTCAGGGAGCCAATGGTATAAGTCCTGACCCACTCCAAAGACCCAGGAATCAGACATCCTGGTATCTGAGGGCAGGAGGAGCTGATTGTCTAGCACATAGTGAAAGTGAGAGGGAGGGAGGGAGGAAGGGTAGGAATGAGAGAGGAAGAGAGGAAAAGAAAGAGAAATTTGCCCCTTTTCAGCCTTTTGGCAATAGGGTTGATGACAGTCCATATTCCTGTAGGCAATATTGTTTTCTCAGTTTAAAGATTCAAATGTTAATCTATACTGGAAACAAACTCTCAGACGTACTCAGACATTTTACTATCTATCAACATGACTTAACCCAGTGAAACTGACACATAAAAATAAAACATCAAAGCAATCTTCAAGATTTGTCCAAGACTAGAGAATTTCTTAGAATGTGGGTTTTCTGAGTAGTCAAGCAGGAATAATGTGGCTGTTCTGGCTCCAGCAGATCAGCAGAAGTTGAATCATAATAAGAAATCATTTTTGGTTCTATTGCCTATGAACCAAGGGTACTCAGAGGCAGTGATATGAATTGGGTGGAGGGTGAAACATTTCCGGAAGTAAGAATGTGGACACTCTGCCAGATGAGGAAGGGTAGAAGGGCCAGAGACTGTTGTAGTTGGAAAGCAGGAATGTGGAGCTGTGTATCTATGCAGAAGATTAAGATCAAGGGCCATCATAGTCAGGGTATATGTGATATTATCGTATTTTTCAGTATGTATTTTGAGAAAATAATAAACTAATAATTAAAATTTGAAAGGAAGATTTCAGCTCCAACTATGGAGCAATATAAAAACATTTTTTTTGGTGAATAAATGGTATGTTGGTTATTCAGAGATGACTGAGTACTGAAGAGAATCCATTATCTTCTACTAAGTCATTAGGACATTTTTTTTAAAAAAATAAGAGTAATGCAGGAGCCACATGGCCTCTCTCTTTTTAAACTTCACATTCTATTTACTTGAGACATACACACACACACACACCCTTACTCTGAGACTTAAATTCGCATGCTGGTAATGGCCAGGGCTGGATTGGGCTTAGAGCCAGGATCCGAGAGCCAAGAGCCAGGAATGCAATCTAGATATTCCCTGTGGGTGGCAGAAAATCAATTACTTCAACCATCCTTCTTGCTTCTTGAGGACTCTCATGGTAGGAGGCTGAAGTAGGCAGTACGAGCTGGAACTGGAAATCAAAGGAAAACAGTGCAATGCAAATTGTGGCTATCTTAACTATTAAGCTTAGTGCCCTCTCCTGACCATATCTCTGGAACCCATCTGTCTCTTCATTCTCAAGCATAAATCATAATTATCTTCATTTCACCATCTGGCCTACCATTCAGTTAGACTCCAAACATTCAGTGTGCCAAAAAAAAAAAAATCCTTCACATTTCAGTTAGAATAATATAAAGTGCTAATCTTGTTTTTTTCTCTCCTCTCTGAATATGTTTCATTGATGGTGTTTGCTGTTGTTAAAAGATGAATAAAATTAAGGGCCATCTAGAATTCAAATATAAGGTGCTGCATAGCGACATGTTCCACTCAGCTGTTCATCGAATTTTAGATGCTCAGATCTGTTCAGTTCCTTTCAGGCCACTAGTTTCCTTCCTTCCTTCCTCAGGACATTTGCGTGGAGTGTTTCCTTTCCAGGAATTCTTCCACCATGGCTTCACTCCCTCACCTGACCTACTTGCAATTCAGCTAATACTGATGTGTAACTGGGGAAAACTCCTCACTATTCATGATTATCTTAGGCTGAGCTTCCATGTAACGTTTATTTTTATTGACAATTTAGTAAATATTTGTATAATTACTTAGTGAATGCCAACAGCATAATTAAGCATCTTGAGAACATCAGTCATGCCTATATTTCTTTTTCAAATTTTTAAAATTTTAATTACATTTCATTTTATGACACAGTTTCATAGACTCTGGGATTCCCCCAACCCCTCCCCGTACCCTCTCCTCTTTGTGGATTCCTCCACCTTGTTGCAGTATTACAGTTCAAATCCAGTCAAGATTGTTTGATTACAACATGCCTATCTTTCTTATCTAGTGATATTCATCCTAACTCTGTCTCCTGACATCCTTATTGATAAAAACGATGGGTTTTCATGAAATTCATGGAAAATGCATATACTCAAAAAAAGATTTTTAAACATTTGTGCCAAAACAATATATCATTTAATTCCATTTCCACATTAAAAAATGGTCAGTGGATATGATATTTGTGAAATAACTGAACACACATTTTAATAAATTAAGGAATAAATGATGCTCAAAAGCTGACTTCTAGGAGCTTTCCCTATACTGGGGGATGTGGCAAATACGTATTGAATGCAGAAATGCTAATGCATACTATCTGTTACTTATTTCCTTTCAAGCTGCAAAGAGCAGATGAAACAGTGGTCCTTACTCATGATTATTGGAGAAGGATACTGAGACCATCCAAGTATCCTGGCACTAAGGTCGGGATGGCGAAAGCAAGGCATGAGCCACTTTAGCCAATCATTCATGAATGCTGAGTCCGTGTGTGTGTGTGTGTGTGTGTGTGTGTGTGTGTGTGTGAAAGAGAGTGAGAGCGAGAGAACAAATGACAACTAAGTAAGAAAATAACTCTGGGAATCTCTTTAGCTATAGATGTACATGAGGTAGTTATGCTATTCATCTTACCACCTGTTACGACAAGCTATCTCAAAGCCATTGTGTAGAAAAAGCACCTGTCGAGAGGTGTGTGGCTGTGAGAGGTTGTGTGCACATCTATGAATGAGCCATCAGTACCCTGAGAACTGACAGCAGATTCACGCGCAGCAGTGTGGCTTAAATCAGCACAACTAGTCACTGCTTAACCTCACTTGCAAGTTTTTAAAAGGATAAATTACTCATGTTCAACACTCTCTGGATATAGAGCAAAGCCTCCAGAAATGGACCAATACAGCCACATGTTATTATCTAGAAGATTTTGATTACCACTCAGGTTTGGGAATTATTGGACTCACCTATTTGATGATGACAGTCCTGTGGCTTACCTTCAGATACAAATGGAGACATAGGCAATGATTTACGCTGCTGGACAACAGTGAACACTGCAGCAGCTGGTCTCCAGCATCTGACACATTAATTACATCACACTCCAGGTTTTACAGGAAGAAATGTGTGTTGCTGAAAAGTACCCTGAATATATTTATTTAGGTTTAAACTGATCAGTTAAGGTATTTCATGTACTAAAGTGAGTTTAGGATACCTTTAATGCCTTGGCTTTCATATTCCAAAATGAGGAAGAGTCAATTTGAGCACCATCATTGGAAATTCTGAGTCAGTGGGACCTTAGGAATCTGTACCTTAAAAAAGTCCCAGTGGTTATTCGCATGTGTACCAGGTAGGCTTTGGACAACACTGCCCCAGATGGTCTCTTGCTTCGTAAATTTTATCTGTTTATCTCGAGAGTGGCATCCTAAACCATAACTATAGATTAACATCAGCTGGGACTTGAAGTAAAAATGTCCAGGCTACATGCTAAGAGATTCTGATTTAATTTGCCTGGGATGAGATCCACTTAACAGCATTTTGGTCAAACTTTTTGGGTAACTCAAATGTGAAGTGAAAGCTGGAGAAGATAGATCAATTGTTGGAACCATGTGAATTTGCTTTGCTTCCAAGCTTAGGCAGGAGGTAAATTGAAGTGATTCTGATTGCCTTTCTGCTTCCTAGGTATAAAAAAAATGTAAAAGGCATCTTACAGAGATAATAAAGCACTCTCTGGCAACCATATGGAAGCAGTCATGTGCTTGAGGATGATTATGTAATCTGCTGCTTGAGAGACAGCTTTTGAAAAGGAAGTATAATTAGGGAGGATTTTTTTTTAATGCGGTGAGACGAATGCATGGGATTAAACAATTAAGACTAAAGAAAGGAAAAGTTTACAACTCAGTGATGGATGTATCCATATGATTGTTTCATATATGTTATTAATTAGGGTGTGTGTTTTAAATAAAATCATAGAAAAATATATCTATGTAATTTTGGGGAGTTCTTACAATGACAACCACACACATACACACACACACACACACACACACCCCACCCTCCAAACCACCCCCCACTTTAATTTCAGTTCACCTGCTACCTAATCAGTTCAATTATGAATTTTAAAAAAGATTGATGAGGTTCAGTTTCTTGTTGCTCGTTTGGTTTTAGTTGGAAAGGAGTGCACCTTCCCCAGTGTAATGTATGAATTGTTCTGAAAATATTTCTTCCTGTAATTGCTACATTGCATATGTGATGTCTAAAAAATTAACCATTTATTATTATCTTCTAAGAGATAGGAATGAGGAAGCATGCAACACAGAATAAGACATAGCCACTGAATTAAAGGTGTTCATTTAAGAGTTGGATCACAACATTTCATATATGGAAAAGTAATCCGACATATACCAGCCCAGACTCAGCAGCCCTGAATGTCTTAGTCTTGACTAAACATTTTACTAGCTTCCTAGTCTTGGCCAAGGTTTCAGACCAAAATGCAGAGAACATGATGCCACTACTCCATATTTTATTAGTTTTTTGAGTAACTAACTTTTGAGCAACTACAAATATTTGCCAGTACAACTGAGAAGAAGGTTTTAAACATTGTAAAAATATTTTAAATAATCTCAGTCAATTTAGGACACAGAAGATAAATTAAAGTGCAACTAACTTAAAATGGGAAGGGAAAATACAGTAAAAAATTAAAATGAGAAATGACAATATAATTCTTGAGGCAGTATTATATATATATACATCGGAAATATCTGTGTACTTACACTGTCCTGATTATATTTGCATTATTTCTACAATTATTTTCTTTAAACTGCCTTTGTTAGTTTATTACATTACATTTTGCTAGCATAGATTGTGCAGGTCTGTCCTATGAAGTACATACTCATCAAACAGTGAAAAGCTCAAAAAGACATACAAAAATATGTATAGAGATGGAATATATGGATTTGCTGTTATATGGGGATTAAATACTATATATTCACAGTTGGTACTTAGATTTTAGAATATTAAATCTTGTATTTATGTTTTCTCAGAGAATTCCTCTCTATATAAAATACATTTAGTTCTGTTTAATATGATAAAATACATAGTACAATTTTTTTGTGTGTGTCTAGAAAATTAAAATCACTGCTTTAAAACATAGTTTGAGAAACCAAAATTGCCATTAGGGTGTACTATCTCCTATTTGGTCTGCATCCCACTAAGCAATTATAGATGGAAATGATTTCTAAGTTTTAACATAGTACAAATTATCATTATCATGGTCACATCTTGTTATACTCTCACAGAAATCTCATTGAGACATTACTTGATTTTATCCACATATAAAGCAACACATCTCTTGTCTCTGTTTAAAAGCCAAGTTACTACAGATAGCAATATTTATATATAAAATGTCAACCAGATTGATATTTGCAGCTAGATTCCATTCTTTTGAGCTGAATGGTCTCCTCGCTGTAGGCAGCAATGAATAAACACTGAGCCTGCAGAGTCAAGAGACCTGGCTTTCCATCCCAGCCAAGGCACACGATCCGGAGTGACAGTTGTAACTTGTTCTGAGCATTCATTCAGGAACACTAAGATGTGTTTCTCTTCTTCACCAAACCTAGTGGTGATAATAGCACTGTCCCTTAATTTTTACAGCAAAATTAAGAGTCTAATTGGTCTTTTCCATATGATTGTGGTCTGCTTTTACATTGATTTTCATAGGGAAAAATAAAGGACAGAAGCAAACCAGATGGTTTTTCTGTGCAGCTTGACGAGACAATGCTACTATGATAGATAAATGACAAAATGCTACATCTTCAAGCGAATTGTTCGTCTCTCAGTCATGCCACATCCTAGAAGGAGTGTTGGCAGCCACATGGCTTTCCTCTAAGATATCACACAGCTGAGCTTTTTTCTACATGTGGCTCCCTCTTAGATCTTCTCTCAATTCAGCTAAATTGGGGGGTTGGTGTGGAGAGAAAAGAATAGCGAATTGTGCCACAGTTTCAACAACTCATGATTTGGAATAGAATACTTCTACTTTCTCGGCTCAGTCACATGGCCAAAATTACATAGAAATGTTGTCAAGCTATGCACTCAGGAGTTGAAAGGAAATTCAAACTAGAGAAAGTACCTATGATAATTTGGGCTTAGCTACTGGAGAGCATAATCAGCCAGATTTCCATTTTTTCAGTTCATACCATTCTGTTTCAACTGACAGCGATGTGTCACCACAGAGCCAACTGAACAATTCCTGAAGTGTCTCAATCCGAATCTATTTCCTGGATGCAAATAAGTCTTATTGAACAGCTTGCAGCTGCCTTGGGACATAGAGAGTGAAAACTCATGAGGTGCCATTTTACCTCAGTACTGACTCATGCTAAAAATTTTGATGAAGGCCTGTGATATGTCTTCTATTGTCCCACCTAGCTGTATGAGAATTAAACCAGTATTTCTACTGGTTTAATTAATACCAGTATTTAATACCAGTATTTCTATGGTCTCTATGCCCAGTCTGCAGTCATCAAAGACCCCTGCGAGTCAGATCCAACCAATGCTGACCCTACTCCTGATCTTGATGCATATGCCCATTTTTAAATTCTACAAATTAAATACATCTTCTAGATCTGTGATACCTTTGGCTGTTTCCCATTGAAACCAGCAAATCACTGCAAAATTAACACTTCCCGTTGTAATTCCTGGCCTGCAGAGAATCATCACTTAAAATATTTTCTTTTTTTAACTCTAATGTAAAACAAGGGACACATTAGCAACAGTGTATTGTATACTGGAAATTAACTAAGAAGCAGGTCATAAGTATTCTTGTTATACACCTTAAATTTAAATTTTAACTGTCAATTATACTTCAGTCCAGCTGGAAATTTATTTCTTTGAGGATATTGGACATGGTTGGAAGAGATATATACCCCAATCTCCTTTGTTATGATTTTCTCTTTAATGTTAAATTCTTGTTTAAAAATAGGAAAAAAAGTAGATTCTGGATAACTGAGTTGTAAAATAAATGTGTCACAAGTACGATGAGCTCACCTGATCTACTAACATATAATGTGAGGCAAAATCTTGGGGGCCGAGCATTGCCACCTCTCAGTAGGATACTACCACCTGATGGACAGTTGTCACTCCACAGCAGCCATGGCCACTTCTGGACTTTTATAAATACAGAGAGCTGGACCCAACCTTCCCCAGAGTTTTTAGCCTCATTCCATGGGAACTCCGATTTCTTTTGTCTGTGGAACAACGTTCTCACTGCCTTTGCTTTGGAATGGATGCAGTTGTGTAGAGCCTCTGACCTGCTGTGCACCTGGTTTATCTTCCAAGATACTACTTTTTCTCACTACATTGTAAACTACAATAAAAGAGACATACATTTTATCTTGCTTAATACATCATTCCAAACACCGAGACCAGTCCCTTATTATACTCAGTGAATATTGAATGAATGAAGCAATACTGCTTTTGTATGTATAGCTAAAATTTGTCTAATTTCAACAGAATGACCTAATACTAACACATTTAATACATTTTTTTTACATTTTAGCTTTGCTCCAGGATAATTATTTATAGATTTGCACTTTGCCTTTTTAATTAATTATTACTAGTGACATCTGTTGATTTGGTTGCTTGAATTTAACTTGTAATATATACCATGTATTTACAGTTTTTCACTTGATCGTAAGCTGATCCCTGTCTTCACTGTGATTATTAGTTTGCACATTGTCATGCATTATACGACTTTGGAATCTTGGTAGCTGATGCCTTATAAGTGATGTCTTCTCAGGATCACTATCATTTTCTTCATGGTCTTCCCATTTTAGCCAATAGAAAATAGCACTGTCTTGTGTAGCTAGTCATTCTGTGGCACGTGCTTTGATTGACATAGGGAGCAGTTTGAGCATAGCAAAGGTCATGATTTCCTTTGCACAATTTATTAGTCTGATGCAGCTAACAGTATGCAGTTGAGGAGAAACACAAAACACACACACCTAAACATATGAGTGTACACTTGAAGCATCCAGCTGTTAGGTATTTTTGGTTCATCACACATGTCAGCTTGTTTTAAAACTTCCCACATTATTGAAGACAATTGAAGGTAATTCTCTGCTTACCTTTTCTGGCACAAACTGTGACTCTTATTTCTATTTCCACAAGAAAATTTCAGGCCTTTTTAAGGTCAGTGGCTGCAGTTGCTGTGCAAACATAAACACACTCTCACATAGGTGCATCTACTCATATGTAACTGTTTACCATTTGTGATTGCTAGTGTCATTTTCTTTCTTATTTTTTCAAAGATTTATTTATTTTTACTGCAAAGTCAGATATACAGAGAGGAGGGGAGACAGAGAAATATCTTCCGTCCGATGGTCCATTCCCCAAGTGAGCTGCATTGGCCGGTGCTGTGCCGATCCAAAGTTGGGAGCTTGGATTTTCCTCCAGGTCTCCCACGCGGGTGCAGGATCCCAAGGCTTTGGGCCGTCCTTGACTGCTTTCCCAGGCCACAAGCAGGGAGCTGGATGGGAAGCGGGGCTGCCAGGATTAGAACCGGCGCCCATATGGGATCCCGGGGCTTTCAAGGCGAGGACTTTAGCCACTGGTCCTTGGCACCAGGCCCGCTAGTGTCATTTTCAATGCTACTATATTTTTCATGTGTCACGAATGTACTATGCTTTTGAGATTGTGGAACAACCCCATTTTCCTCATATGCACTGAAGCTTTCATTGTTCATGTTAGTATGACAACGTGTGTTGTGTGGTGTCACAATTGATTATTCTATTACTGTTCTGTCATCCGTGCTCTAAGAGTTGCCTAATACAATATTGTTTTTCTTGTTCAGGGATGCATTTTGAGATGTTGCATTTGGTGCAACACAGTTCATCGGTTGGCCTAAGCATTGCTCGTTAGGCTCCAAGTTCACAATTGTGTTGGGGAATAAGTTTCCAGTACATAATTGCTTGGGTACATATTTAAGCCAGATCCTTTAAAGATGATTTGAGAGTTGAGTATTTCTTGTCACTATGCCCCAATAAGCACTCGTTTTACTCAGTTACAAGATATGGTTTTAGGAGAAGAATGTGGCTTCTGTAACAGTGAGGCACATCAGAAGGGAACTGATCCCTGGAGGGGACTGTCTACCGGCCACCATCCTGTGGCTAAGCAGGAAAGCCTTTCTTTCTTGAAGACAAATGTAGCTCAATTATGTCATGCTATGAATCACTCTATCTAGGTCTTAGGATATTTTTTACAGTCCTTTCAAAATTTCAAGTTTTATCATAATTGTAGGCTCTTTGAAGTCTATTAAAAGTTGCTCTTCTTCCAACTTTCTTTAATGTTTATGCCTTATGTAACTCCTATATAAGGATCTCAATCATATCAATAAATATAATACTACCAATTATCCAGGGCCTTTTAAAATTACACTGGTGTTTCCTATGATTTTAATTCTCTGGATAGAAACTACTTCAATATTTTGTGTTACATTTGCTTGACTTGAATTATACTTAAAATTTCATACACACATACAGATGTATGAAACTCTTAAAGCTAAATACTTTACATGCAAACACATGACACATACAATTGTTAAGTTACTAAGTCGACAGTTGTGGAATGAATCAACCCTAAAAGCTTTTCTGGACAAGTTTTTAATTCTATTTCCTAATATTATACACACAGTTGTATTCAGTTTGCTTGTTTAATAATTTAGCTGAACAAAATAGAAACATGTAAAGAAGGTACCTCTAATAGCATAAATAATACCACTCAAGAAAAAAGGGAGTGAGTTCTTTTAAAAGCTGTTCTGTTTGAATTTGACAGAAACTACACATCCATGAGAAAATTAAATACAGCATCCAAAATACCTTAGGGAGGTGATTTTCAAATTGATTTTGAAAACTGTGATGAGCCTGTGAGCAGACTGACTGTTCTAGTGGGTGGTGCTTATGTGAAGTCAGAGCTGTAAGACTTGCAGATGTCACAAAGCATAAATGATCAGAAAATAGGATATGCTTTTCTTTTGAAATCCACATGCAGAAAGAAATTAATTTTTCAAAAAACTTCATTTTAATAAAATACTAGGGCCTTGGAGTGATGCATTTCTTTTCTGCCCTTGTGTGGATTTTGCATGGGGAAGGCTGGTACTGTGGTCAGCTTGGTAACTGAGGAAGCTGCCTGCTTGCAATCCCAGCATCCTACACTGTACGTTTGGCTACTCTGCTCATGCTTGTGGTCTAAGACCCTGTGTTTGTGAAGGTAGATGATGGCCATAGCACCAGGATCTTCACCACCCTCCACACCCCTACCCCCCCACCCCCAGGACAAAAGATCTAGCCCTTTCCTCCTGGGCTCAGGTGTAGCTGCTGTGCCACCAGGAAAGTGAACCATCAGAGAAAGTGCTCCCCAACTCCCATGTCTCTGTTTTTCTTGCTCTTCAATTAAATAAATAAACCTTTGTTTTTAGACTCGTTGTTGCTTGCTTATTTTGTTCCTTCATTCACACTTTGGTTGTTTAAGAAATCTATAATCATAAACTAACTGCTTGCTAGAAGAGAGGGAAGCAGATTTAAAAATAGTAACTTAGGGTGAAACATGTAATACATACACTTAAATTGCTTAAGTAAAATTTAAAAGTACTATTGTAATTTAATTTTCCCATTATTGACTTATTGGCTATTGTCATAGTGCCAGTTTTCTTTTTAAAACATTACAATTGCCAAATACTTTCATTTAACAAAATTCACATCAACATCTTAGATTTTACTTTGTAATGCACTACTTTTACTAGGATAAGTAGTTTCCAATAATTCTTCAGATTTGGAATTTTGTTATGAAGTGTATTGAAAGCTCACTTTTTTCTAATGTGATGGCTTAAATGAAGTGAGATTTTAATTTAACATTGGCATCATCTTGGGTGAAAAATGTTAGCACACAGGGCTAACATTTGTGTGGCACAGATCAAACCTACTGTTGTGGTTAGGGCCACTTAAGTCACAGTAGGTAACTTGAAGCAGTCACTCTAGGTTCAATGATAGAGCATATTTTCTGGGACCAGGATTGTGGCATAGCAGATAAGGTCACTGCCTGCCACCCTGGCGCCCCATGTGTGTACTGATTCTTATCCTGGGGGCTGCACTTCCATTCCAGCTCCCTGCTCATGTCCTGGGGAAGGCAGCAGAAGATAGTCAAGTGTTTAAGCTTTTACAAACCACTTGGTAGAGACACATAAAATGTCTGGCTCTTGTCTTCTGAGTGACCTAGTGTTGGCTGTTGGTGTCCATCTGGAAGTGAAAAGGGAATGCAAAATTTATCTTTTTCTTTTTCTCCATCCCATTTTCCTCTCTCCCCACTTTCTCTCTGTATTCTCCAAAACTCTGATTTCCCAAAAATACAAGAGTGGGGAATGCAGTTCCTTCAGAAGTTTGTGTGTCTGCCTACTGATGCCAGATTTTATATCATTTCCTGGCATGAAAAAGGGAAAGAAGTATCTGAGTAATGGCTGCAAAATTAAATGAATGAATGACTCTTTTTCTCTCTCAAATCTGATTAGTCTCCAAGGTCTATTGATTCTTCTGTTGAACTCTTTCTCTCTCACTTGTTACCACTGCTTCATTCCCATGATCATAACCCTGATCTCTATGTGTAAGTAATTGCTTGAACACTTGTATGAGACTTCTTACCTCGTGTTCATGTTTCTCACCTATGTTTCCATTATCATAGGAAGGGTTTCAAAACTTTGTTTAAAGTGGAAATAAAAGATAATAATTTCCCAAGAACTTTCTGCAGCTTCTCTCATCTCTTCCATTTGATTATTAAAGTACTCTTCTTGAGAGAGATATAATACACCACTTGCCATTCCCTTGCCTCATTACTTTTCTTTCGTCCTGATTCTGTGCAGAATAAGATGTCTCTGATACCTCTGGGGTATCTGGTCACAGTAGCACTACTCTGGAGTCTCTGCTGCTTCCCCCTATCGTGAGTCTCCAAATGTCCTTCTGCCCTTGGCCTACACCCTCCTATTTCCCAGTATCACACTCTGTCTGCTTCACTCTTTCTAATCATTTTCCATCCATTTACACATACCCTTGCCCTATTCCACCATCTTGATTCTTCTCAATATTATGTTTTTAAAATTTTTTCATTTTCTATATTGCCAACCAGCAGAGGATGCCGCCCTAAAAGAGTCTGTCTACATATGAGATTATAAATTATCTACAGAACATGGTATGAAGCTATCAGCTGCTTCTGGATTGGGAGGAGATCACAATAACTGGGAATCAATCAATGCTGATGGAGTAATATCTAGGTAAAATGCATATAAATCCAAGCTGAGAAATAAAAGTTGCAAAATGAAACAAACTGGGACCATTAGAGAAGTGATTAACACCTATAATAGTAAGTTTCACCAGCTTACAAATTGGAATAAATTTTTAAAAAAACCACCTGAAACATTAACTGAAATATAAATTGAAAGTCAGTATTTGATCAGGTAACTGGCAAAACACAATCACCCCATCAGATAATTCAATCAGTAGACAAAAATGATTTGTGCTGGTTGTATAATGAAATCAATCTTAATGTCTTCAATAGGCAAATGGATTAACAAATTGTGGTATATTCATACAAGGAATGGATCAGTTTTGTGCTTGAATTTACATTGGAATGCAGGGATGACTTAAAAGGAACATGGAGAACTTTCAAGACCTATGCAAAATTCTAAATTATCACTGAGGTGATCATTACTAGCATATATATTTATTAATATTCAGTTCAGTTAAATTCTACATTAAAATTTACATCTTATTTCTATAAATTATAGTTCATCAGGTTGATTAAAAAATTAAAAATCATCCACATAAAGGGATTACATATTTGAAATGTAAGAAACATCTATGTAAAGGAAACATGATAGAAAAACTAAATCATTGCTTAGAAGTGTATCCATGGAAGGGTGTATATGGTATAAACAGAGACAGAGATTGAAAGTGAGTAGGCCATTTGAGAAGTAAAATTGTGAGATCCCTTCATAATTAGACTCATTTTAAAGTCTAAAATAGGAATAAAATTGCGAAACTGACTTGATCAGGTTGTTGGTTATAATTTTAGAGAAAGGGGATAAAAATATTTAAAGAAATAACCTCTACAGGACTTCCATTTTCATCATGACAGATAAGAGATTATAACCAACCTTCTCAATGTGAATAATTTTAAAAATGTAATGAAATGTTTCAAAAAAAGATTTTAAATAACAGCACCTGTTTGAAATCATGATGGTAACAGGATAGGGAGAGTTATTTCTGTTAGGTAAATATTGGAAAGGACACTGTTTTGCAATTGGATTCATTTTGGTAAAAAAAAAAGAATAATATTTCCCTTACTCAAATTAATACTTTTTATATTATGCCACCTGTTTCATGAATAAAATATTTGTTAACAAGTCTTTGATTTGAGAGGAGGATGGTTGAGGTAAATTGAGAGGCATCATTTATATGCATTTCTACCTAGGACTCATTTTAGAAAGAAAAAAGAATAAATACTATATATGCACACTAAAGAAAAAGCTCCTTATTCAACTTGAAAGGTATTTGCTGATAAATGGTAGGAAAAATATTTCTAATACTGTATACATGTACAGAATATCTCTAATAGCATTTTGAAAATATTGTTAAGGTAACAGTCGTATTGCCAATTTTGTATTGCAAAAACGTTTTCTGAGTCTGAGAAATAAATTTGATCCAGGATTTAGAAAAGAATATTTCCTTTTAAAATAAATAGCACTTTTGCTGAAACTGACTATGTCTGTCTCCATGCCAAAGCAATTTGAAACAGTCTGTTTGATAAGTGTCTGTAGTTGGAGAACCCAATTTCCTGGGTATGTTGGCTTTCAATGAATCAAAAAAAAGTCTTAAAAAAGATGATATACGTCTAAGATGAACTAAACGTAACAAAGAAAAGTTGGATCAATTACTGTAGGGTATCTTAGCAAAATGTCCAAAGGGAAATTCTTTATAATTAAGGTTTCAGTAAGGCTGTAATATGCATACTTTCCAATTTATCCTCTTCTTTTCAAGTGTATGTACTCTATTCTAAAAACTGTGATGAATTTTTATGACCAGGATCATTCATTTTATTAACCTGAGGTAAACAGAGTTCCATTTTCAAATACATTTTCATAAGATACAACCTCTTCATACTAACGAGAAATCCTTTCCCTTTTGTATCTTTGCCAAGTCAGAAATACTTGAGAATGGAGCGATGTCACCAATTTGTCTGTGTATGTATGTATTTGTCTGTCAGTGTATACCTAATTTATCATTTATCATCCATCATCTAGTTGCTCTTTTTCATGCAAATGCTGTTGATAAGTACTATATTTTTTTTAAAAAGATTTTTTTAAAATCTAAGATGCAGATTTACAGAAGGAGTAGAACCAGAGACAGAGAGAGACAGAGGAAGAGAGAGAGTTGTTCTGTCTGCTGCTTCACTTCCAAAATGACCACAATGGTGAGAGGTTAGGGTTAAGCACAGGGTTAGCCAGGAACCAGGAGTTTCTTCCAAGTCCCCCAATCAGTGCAGGAGCCCAATGACTTGAACCATCCCCTGCTACTTTTCCAGGCCGTAAGCGTAGAGTTCGATCAGAAGTGGAACAGCTGAGGCTCAAGTTGGGTTACTAGCACTGTAGGTGGAAGGTTAGCTTGATAGCCACAGCACTGGCCTCGGTACTGTATCTTTTCAAGAGAAAAGGTGATATTTCCCCAACGTGAATATAGGTAGAAATTAGGTTTCCTTTATTGGAAAACTCAGTTTAACCTATGTGCTGATGAATATATACTTAACAATGAAGAACATCTCTTTGCTGAACTTGTCATTGAAAAGATTTCTCAGAGCAGAGATTTAATTTAATTCATTTTGTAAGTCATGTTTTTCCTCAGTTCATTCATGTGCCTATTCTAAACAGCAGCTATCAAATGTCTACTATTTACTGAAAATTCATATCCTAAAAATAGACCAACTGGAGGCAGGCATTTTGTCTAATTTTTCAGCTGTTAAGATGCCGTGTCTTCCATTGGAGCAGGTTTGATAACTGTCCCCTGGCTCCTGACTGCAGCTTCCTGCCCTCATAGGCCATGGGAAGCAGTAGTGGCACTTCAAGCAGCTGAGTTTCTGCTCTTTCTGTGAAAGATTTGGATCAAGATCCTGGCTCCTGGGTTTGGCTGCTTGGCTATTGCAGGCATTTGAAGAGTGAACCAGGAAATAAGAGCTCTTTCTTTCCCTAACATGCATATACACAATTTTTTATAAAAGAAAATCATAGCTTTATTAAAAATATATCAATTTTAAAAGGGGGTAGTAAGAACCATGGTTATTATGAGGGGTATTGTACTGGAAATTCAAGCTTTTTTATTGTTATAGTGCATTTTCTTCCTCTATGCTTATTTATTTCTTTGTGTTATATATAATCTATTTTAATAAAGAAGTAATATAACACATTACAAAAGGCAAGAGAATTTTTAAATACATTTTATGCATTACTCAGGTGTGGTAGTTCATTGTTTAGCTCAATTTATGGTCATTTTGTGTGTTGTGTAGGTCCCAAATTCTGAATTCTTTTTGCAATATCTGTAAGAAGGTTTCTGCGTGAAGTTAGCATTCCAGTCAATGGATTCAACTAAGCAGATTGCCCTTCCCAGTTTGAGTGAGGTCATAATCAGTTGAAACAATAGAAAGGAAAAAGAAATTCACTCTTTTGCTTTTCTGCCTGTGTCTTTGAGCTGGAATATGGGTTTTCTGTTGCTACTGGAATGGGCTTTACGCAATTGACTCCCTGTTTCTAAAGTCTGTGGATTCAGATGAATTTGCATCAATTTTCCTCTATCTCCAGCTTAAAGTGTGAATTTCATGGTACTTTGCAACTGCCATGATTTTGTCAGCCAATTCTTCATAAGAAATCACTGTTTCTGCTTCTGTGGTTCTCTTTATACT
Source organism: Ochotona princeps (assembly GCF_030435755.1). Classification (NCBI taxonomy): domain Eukaryota; kingdom Metazoa; phylum Chordata; class Mammalia; order Lagomorpha; family Ochotonidae; genus Ochotona; species Ochotona princeps. Next base: position 28,421,533 of record NC_080844.1, read on the forward strand.
TCTCTCTCTCTCTCTCTCTCTCTCTCTATGCATATATATGTTTATATGTGTATATTTACATAATTAAATAGATCCTAAAGATTATATGTTGAACATCGACCTATCTACTATATTCTAGAGTATCCTAATATACTTAAACATGTTTATAAAGTAAATACTTTCTGAAATAATTAATGTCCTGAACTGTTAAATGGAAATCCTCTGGTTAATATCACTGCTCAGTTAGAGTTTGGTGAAACAAGCAGTGCTAAAAATAGTCTTTTCCATCACCATCAGCAATGTGTAAATCGTACAGATCATATTTAACTATAGGGTTTAGAACTGATATTAACTTCTCTGAAAATAACAGAAATTGTAAAATATACAAATTCTTAAAATGACTATATTTACATGAATTATTTTTGCAATTTACTTGTTGAGGCTTAATGAAGCATATATTATAAAATTGAAAACATTTTTTAATCTCTATTAACAATTCATTCAGCCTATTGAAAATGTACCATTCCTGCTGAGATAGCCATTAACACACTTTCTAGATGCATTGGGATTCTGGGTCGTGGACTCTGCAAATTTTATTCTGCCTTTGCCAGAGACTGTTGGGTCATGCCAAGAGAAGATGTTAGAGAGAGAATGAAAGGCAGAAGATGAGAGAATACAACAGTGCTTGCAATTTGTTTCTTCTTAGTGTCATCTCAGTTAAAAGGCCTCCCTATGCGCAACAATGATTGGTTGCAGTATTTTTTCCCTGTCAATCACAGATTCAGCTCATCAAATGCTCAAGAGGTCCCTGAAGCAGTCTTAGATGAAGGTAATCAGACAGTGAGCCTGTGGGTCTGGATTCTTATCTCCTAAATCAAGGTCATTCCTTTCCTGCCACAGACCCATAAGTTTGTGGCTGCTTCCTGAGGTTTATGAATTGTCTCAGATTTCACTTGTCTAAGAAACAAAAAACGAAACAAAACAAAACAAAAAAACCAAAAAACCCTAGCCCTTTAATATCTGCTTAAAATGTTTTTTTCTTTATATATTGCATATTTTACATTGTGTGTTGTGTGTACTGCATGGACTTATAAAATTGCTGAATGTGTAACCATTTTATATAGCTGTCATTGTTTAAGTAAACAAGCTTTGTGTGCCTTTTAAAAATTTATTTACTTGAAAGGCAGGGCTAGAAAAAGGAGGAGTAGAGAGAAAGAGAGAAAAAGAGAGAAAGGATAGAGCGACCTTTCTTCCGTTGATTCACTCCCCCGAATATCCGCAGCAGCAGGGGTGGTGCCAGGCAGCAGCCTGAAGCCAACAGCTTTGTCCAGAACTCTCACATAGGTGTCAAGGGTACAAGTATTGGTCCATCTTCCACTACTGTCCTAAATACATTAGCTGAATTGGAAATGAAGTGGCTGGGCCTTAACCCAGTACCTATATAGGATGCAGGCATTGCAGGTGGTGGCTTAAGTCACAGCATCACAGTAATGGCCCCTTGTGTATCTTTTTTTTCTTACTTTAATTTTCCACTCGGGATGCAGAAAGTTGAAGATGATTGCTTCAACACTGTAAAAACAGCAGCAGTAACTCTTAGCAAGACCACAGAATAGATCTAATTCCCATCCTTCTTCCCCATGAAACACTGAACAAGCATGCATGGAAAACAAACAAACAAACAAATAAAAAAAACACCTTTATGAGAGATCTAAAATCCAAGTGAGACTGGATAGCATTCTGATAGAGCTCAGAAAGGAGGCAAGACACTGAAAAGGATCAAAAGAAAAGTTCTGGTCTGCCTGTCTCACCCTTAACTCACACTGGTTCCGGCAGTTTTCCCATGAGGGAAAAAGAGAGTGATGTGAGCATCTGACTGTATCAGGCCTGTTGGAGCTACCTGAGAGATTTGCTTCTTCTGTTGTACTACAGCCCAGACACTGAGGACATGTCACAGACAGATTGCCTGGATAGCTCAGAACAGAGTTGTGAGGGAGAAATTCTCAATAGTCATTGCGCAGATTTCACTAGCTAACCCACAAACTTCAGCAAACAGCTCTACCTATCATACCCTAACAGCAACCCATTTTCTGGAGAACCTTGGCACTGGATTTACCTGCCCATGGTGCTCAGCATGGAGCCTGCCAACCCATGATCCCCATTTCCCAGGCTGCTTGGGGCCTCTGGTCAGACTGATTGGTAATTCTTGCCCCAAGTAAGTCAGTGATGACAGGAGGAGGTGGCTACCTTAAACATACAGATAGTGCAAGGGTATAAGAATCCCAAAGAATCATGAACAAAGTTCTAGATGTGGACACTGAAGAAATAATAATCTGAATTGCCTCACAAAAAATTCAAACTGACCCTCTTTAAGAAGCTCACTGAATCTCAAGAGAACACACTTAGAGGGTACAACAAATTCAGGACAACTTCAGGCTTTCTAAAAATTCATATTTTTGAACCCATCAAATAGCTTGGATCTTAACACCATCACCTAATTTATAATCTAATGATAGGTGACAAAAGGAGAGATAAAATTAAAACTGCTGCTTACCTGGCTGTATACAGTTTGTAAAGCAGTTTGGAAGTTTCCTATAAGGCTAAATATATACTTACCTCATGACTAAAAAAAATAATTTCTAGGTGTTCATCCAAGTGAATTAATACTGATTCTGAAACACATGTATGAATGTTTTAATAGCTTTATTCTTAATGATCAAAGCTGGAGAACATCCCCTAGTGCCACAATAACCACAAATACAAATTGTCAGATATTCACACAATGAAACACTAGCTGACATAACCAGGAATACACATGCAACAAGAAGAATGAACCCTGACGGCATTGTGCTTAGTGAACGAAGCTTTATTGAGAGTGTACGGTCCTGTCACCATGACAAGAGACCAGTGGCTCTTAGGACCTAGGGTCCAGGGGGGAATGGACTGCAAAGGAGAATGATTACCTCCAAGATTCTCAGATTCTCTTGGAAGTAATGAAACTTCTGTTTTTGCTGATGGGGGATGGTGACATGCTTGTGTATGTTTCTCAAAACAATATTATCATGGTGTTACAATTTTTCCTTAAAAATAAGTGTTTTATGTACTTTGAAAACATTTATTAATTTGTAATTGACATAGAAATCAACTATTCAATGTAGTACTATGTAATTTGATTATTTGGGATAAATGCATATATAATCCTATACTGACGGGTAAATCTGGGTAACTTTGAAACAGATTGCGTCTGCTACATTATTTGCTGGGGAGATTGTCCTCTTTTTGTAGGTATTTTGAGATTTTATGTTAAATGATAGAGACCAGGTATTGAGGAAACGCTGGGCATGAGATCAATAGTCGTTGTACCCAGAAACTGCTATGCCCTTTCTTTTTTAAGGCTGTGACTCCATTGGCTAGGCTAAGCGTGGATTTTGTCATTGCTGCGATCACAGACAGCATGTACAGCCTGTGTAGTAGAGATATCAAATTCTTCCAACCATCAAGTCCTGGGTCATGTCAGCATGTGAGCCTGCTATGGTGTTTCAGTCTCATTTTGTTTGCTCTAAACTCTACATTGAATATGTGTGTTGCAAAGAGCTCCTCTCTGCATGTACTCACCCGCTTCTAGGTCGCCATAGTCTGCTCTCAACTTGATGAATGGGCAGGTTTGCAGAGTGCTGGAAGGGAGGCTGCTGTCCCTACTGCATCTGCAGGCTTAACAATTCCAAAGTACCTGGACCTCCTTTCTGGGGCCTCCCCATAAACCTGACACATCTTTCCCATTGTATTTATTGTTACTGTGTCTGTTATTGTCCTTTCTGTTTTAGATCTGTGTGATTAAAGAAGCATTAGGAAGCTAGGGCTTTGCTACCGCTGTTCAGGAGGTGCTATTTCATGCATAGCTACATGGAAATAAAAGATTCACTTAGAAGGGATCAGATCTTAGAATTCATTGAATTTAAGGAAGGCTTGTCATTTGTAGCTACTTTAAAAGCATTGATATTTTATCTTCTCAGAAAAGATCTTTATAATATAATGCACAGCAAATGTTTCAGAAGTATGGATTCCATGGCATGCAATCCATTCACGTATGAAAGCAGAGAATCCTCAGTGAAATCTCTGGAAGGGAAAGGTATTTGAGGACTGTCAATGGCTGTCATCCTCAAAGAGTCATGGATGGTACAAGTTGGTGACCTGTGACATTACAGGTAGATATTCAGGTATTTTCTTTGATGAGAGAGGCTATTGAATAACTTTAACATTCTGTGTATACCTGCTGGAGCACAGAAATATAGAAGGAATTGATAAATTCATCCAAATCTCAGTTATTTCCTTACACAGGAGGGAGAGGGGCTATTTTCTTAACTTCATCTTTGCATTTTTTATTATATCCACATCTGAACCTTGATATGTGTGTTTCAGGTACTCCAACTTCTTTGCCTTTACCCATACCATGAGCTGAAAGCATAAGTAGCTGGATATAAGAAACAGATAAAACCTTGGAATATCATTTGCATGTCTTGCTTTCATTTCTACTGTTTTAGTTATTTGGTTATGTATTTAGTTATGTTTTAGTTATTTATTGCTGAGTAAACACATCACCTTAGCAGTCGTTGGCATGCAGCAAAAATTATGTATTGACTGCTAAGGTTTTCGAGATTGGGTTCAGGATGAATCCCCGTGTGACCATGACTGAGTTTATCTAGTTCCATGCATTGAACTGGCAGTTATACTAATCTACCAAGATTTACTGACATGTTTGGCAGCTCATTTCCTCTTCTCCTGGCCTCTCTTTTCGACTGGTCTTGGCTAATTCAGGAGCAGGGCACAGACTTCCTTGCAGCTTAATGGTTGACATCCTCAGAGAGAAAGTGACTCTTGCCAGGCTTCTTAAATGCTGGGCTTGGGAGATGTGCTGCATCACCTCTGTTGTGCCTTAAGCCAGGATCCAAGCAGATGAGTTTCAAGAGAAGGAGAAACAGACACTACTTTTTGACGCATGGAACAGAATATGTGTCAAGGGGGGAAGGTATTGTAATCAATTTCAAAGGCTGTATCCTAAAAAATAAAATTGACTCTGGTAGAAAGCATAGTCTCTGCTGGTGAATATCATTGTATTCTAACTTCTGGCAATATCATTAATTGGGGAAATGGAGAAAGAAATCGGTGTGTTTCAAGTTTAATTGAAAAAATAGACACTGTGATAATCTGTAGTCTTGTTTAGAATATAATTATTCAGCCCCATTTAACATCCCAAGAATTTTAGCAGCCTATTTTTAAGTAACTGATAACCTGCCTATCAAACAACTCTTCTTCTGTTGGGATTTGCTTAAAAGCTCTTATGATGTTTTGTAGGCATTTATGCTTAGTTCAAAGATCAAGACTGATTTGATCACTATTTGATATTCTTAATATCCATATACTCTGTGAATAGTTCACCACTTACAGCCAATGGAAAAATGTGAAGAGAAGCAGTACCATTATGCTGAGTTATGCAGTATGTCTGGGGAAATCTACATATGTGTCAGAACTGATCATAATCAAGATTTATCTTTTTCTTCTACTGTGTCCAAAACAGATGCTAACCATTTGCTCTTAGGTAGATATAAACTGTTGTGATAATATTGCTAGAAAGTGTGGCAGATGTTTCAGGAAGAGATTTTGAAACTGGTTATTTGCTTGGAGTATGTGGTGATGGAATTTGTGATGAGACTAGAAAATTAAAATACATGGGAATCTCTAAGCAAGAGCTTTTGGATACAAAATGCAATTAGCAATTGCTTAGGCTATCAATAAATCTCTAGATTATACTAGGAGTAATCTTAAGGTTCTTTAGTTTTATTACATTTATTTTACTTAAGGTTTAAACTATGTGAATTTGGTCAAATTGGTTCAAAACAAACAATTATTAGGAAGTATAACCAACATGTTAAAGAGACAATTAATTACATTTGTCTGAATGCTGAGTACACAGCCCATTAGATATTCTCTTTAGTTATACATACATGTTGCCTGTTGCTAAGAACCACTTTTGATATTCAATATGTTTTGTACATAGCATCTTCAATAAATGTCCTTAGAGTTATTAGCCAAGAGAGATAATAACATTGGGAAGGAGGGCAAGTTTTTTGCATAAAGGAGACAATATTATGCATTGGAGTAGGAATATATATATATATCCATTGGAAGAAAAGCATCTTACATTGGGGAAATTCGTAGATTTACCTTCAAGGCTAACTTGTTACCACTATTTTAAAGACTTTTTGAAAAACATTTTCCTTAACTTTGTAACCCAAGGTAATTCTTTCTTGTTTCATCACTTGATAGAGGTTGTAAAGATGAGAAAGGAAGAGGATGATGAGGAAAAATAAATTGGAAATTATTAAAATAGTATTTTAGTTCTGTAAATTTTGCAATTATTAAAATGCTCAAAAGAGTTGTTAATTGGTACCAACTATGTTGTTAGGACTGTTCCTTATATTTTTCTTGTTTTTCAAAATAATTGAAAGTTAACACTCAAGTTATAAGTCTATCTTGTAAACGTTAGCATGCTGTACTTGTGAAAGTTTGATGCCAAATTTGAATTCAACAACAGTGTGCATTCTACTTCATGCTACTTTTAATATTGAAGCATCATTGTATTTGATAGGAGAAAAAATGATGATTTCATTTTCTACCTAACATCTGTTGATTATATTTGTATATATTTTTTGAAACAGTTTTACTTCCCCTAAAATTGAAGGAGGCAGGGAAGTAAGGTTTATGATATTCTAACTAGAAATGCTGGAAGAAAGAAATTGGTTGATATGTGAAAAAAACTCTTTGTCACTGGATCATTTTTACTGAAATGCCTTTACAGAGTTCAGCTTCTTGATTTACCCATATATGTAATATATACATATATATGCAAATGAGAACAAAAAACCATTTATCTCAATGTTTTCAGAATCTAAATGCAAAATGTTCTTTCAGTCCCTACACATTCCTTTCAAAGATGCCTTAATCTTTCATGAAATTTAAAGGGAATAACTTCATCTTCAGTTGTACAGTTTGGGCTTGCATTATTCAAAATTAATTTGTATTTCAGAAATTCCTATAAACAAGCCAATTCTTAAATTTTTCATGAGAATTCCTTTTTGAAAAACAAATAGTGAACTTAAATTAAACCATTTGATAGATTTTGGCAGCAAGTTTCCATGCCAGAGAAATACAGTTTAAAAGGATCCTTTTATACTCTCTCTTTCCTGAAAATAATAGATTGTTATATAAAGCAGATGACACTGAATCTAAAAATAGCACGAAAGAAAATTCAGAGATTTGACCAGGACATTACTGTGGATGTAATCGATTTGTCCTAATTTTACGACGGAAATCCACCTGTCCGCAAATCACAAATCCTTCTGACTTGACTTATCCCAAATTGTCCTTTCATGACCTATATTCAACATGATATTGGATGTCCATAATTTTCCTCACCTCTCCATCTGGGAAGCTGCCTAAATGCTCTAAGAATGTTGCTAGCATTGAATTTCTAGGATCTGATTCTAGGGTTATGTTTACCAAACCCTGAGGCTGGGCATGCTAATACATAAATCCAAGATGTTGTGTTTCTTGTGGTCAATTCTTGCAAAAAGTAGTGCTGTCTGAAGTTGAGATGCTTGTGTGTCATTGCCAAAACCACTGGCTCTTGATATTACTCTCCCCTGGCAATACAGGACTCAGGTATGCAAATTGAATCAAAGGTGAGGTAGACTAAATGAAAGATGTAGAGACATTCAGCATCTTTCATTTCTTTTTGATATAGACCAACTTTATTTTGTGCCAGCTTTCACATTTTGACTCTCAGTGGTGGTTTTAGTAGACTCTCTGATAACTTACAGATTTGCACATTGAAAAGACATATCTTCAGTTGCCAGACAATAAGCGATGCTGAAGTTTTAATGAGATAGATAAAGCAAAAAATTGAATCACCTTGATGCTAAAAACAAAGGTGAAATACAATACTTGCAAAATAATTTTTTACCTTTCTTCCTATTTTATGTTGAAATGAATATTGAGGAAAAGAGAAGAAAAAAACCATTTTATGTTACAGCTGCATTAATCTTCTCTGGAGAAGATGAAATCTGTTAGAATGAGGCTTTCTCTGGACATATGGAAATCGCAACTGATGTATATATATTCTGACCTGTAATGCATTTGTTCAAGAAATGAAAAGAAGGCAGGTATGTTAGCGGTCTCTAGAGGAATAGAAACAGTGGATTTTCTGTCTGTCTATCTACTTAGATGTTTCTATCTATCATCTAGGGATATGTCTACACAATTATAGAGGCCAAGTCTCACAAACTGCAGGCTGGGGACCTATGAGAGGTAGTGGCATAGTTCTAGGTCAAGTTGCAAGTAGAAAAAACCGGAAGAGATGAAGACAATATGAGTCTGAGGGCGTGAGAAAACTTTAGTTCTAGCTCAATCAGGCAGGTAAATTAGGCTTAATTGGGCTTAATTGATCTTAATTAGGCTTTTTATTCTATTTAGATCTTAGGTTGCTTATATGAGTCCCATTCACAGTGGGATGGGCAATTTGCTTTACCCCCATTCTATCAATCCAAATGTCAATCTCACCCAGAAATACTCCCACTCATACCCAGAACCATATTTGACCTAATATCTGGAAAGCCCAGGCTTAGTCAGGTTGACACATAACTGCTGCAGGAGGAATCCCTGCAAACCTGGATAAAGGTAGGGCAAAGATTTTTTAATAGAAGTAACTATAGAATTAACTTTTTGTAAGAATGATGACCTTTGGTTTTAGAATGAAAACAACCCAGTGGACTTTTAGTTGGGCAAGAGTAATACATGAATTTAACTTGAAATGGAGTATGTGAGACACCTTTAAGATTTCCCTTCTCACAGAAAACATTAGCTTCTTACATTGGTGATGTGTAAAGGAAGATTTCTTGCTTTGTGAAAAACAATGAAGTAGATGGATTAACTTAGAAACATTATACTAAATGAAAGGAGTCAGTCACAAAAAGCTACTTGCAATATGATTGCATTTTTGTTTTGGAATATGATCTAAAATATCCAGAATTGGCAAATACATAGAAAAACACAATAATTATTTTTAAGGGATGAATATGTTCATCTGGTGTAATGAAGTTGTTCTGGAACTAGATGTTAATGATTACTACATGCCATTGTGAGTTTTCTATCACTTAATTTTTCATGTCAAAATAGTTAAAATGATAACTTTTATGTTATTCCATAACAATAACAAAGCAAGCAAATAAATCATCGAATTAAACATATAGGCTCTTAAGAATGAGTTCACTGTCCAACAAATTCCATCTCTTCATCTGAAGTAAACAGGCTTGTACAATGTGATGGAGGGAAGTTGGTCCTTAGGCAAGAGGAATGAAGAAATGGCCAACAATGAATGGAGGTGGCAAATTGACTCTATCAGAGTGATTTCAAGGCATATAAGGTCTCTATCTCTTTGTAATAAACATACCAAAGCCCAGCAGTTTAACAGTTACCATTTTTCCACGATACTGTGCATTTGTGCATTGCTTATGTGGGTCCTCTCTAGCAGGTGTCCAAAGTAATTCCTTTAGCTATACTCAGCTTGTGAGCAGGATGGAGGTAGAAGCTCAGGAAGATCTCAACCATGCCCTGTGTTCTTCCTGTTGGCTGGAGTTCCTCAGCTTTCCTTTATGCAGTCAGTCTCAGTCTCTCTCTCTCTCTCCTCTCTTCCCTCTCCTCTCTTCTCTATCCTCTCTCTTTCTATCCTTGGTGATTCATCTTCCAGGGCTTTTCCAGGTGATCTCATTTCGTCATATTGAAGTCTAGATTTTATACCAACATTGCTGAGTTTCAACAAAAGTGAAAGCTGTGTTTATGCCCAGGGCCAGCATTGTAGCATAATAGTTGAAGTCGCTACTTGCATTGCTGACATCACATAACCTAACCTCTGACTTTTGTCTTTTGCCTGGCCCTGCCTTGGCCATGGCCTTAGCTGGAGACTGAGAAAAGATGTTAGCCACCAAAGGCAGAAGGCTCTCTTGAGTTTTGTTTCCATTTTTATAGATCTATCACACAGTCTACACATTTGTGCTTATTTTACTTGTCAGAATTCTGCCTCTTCCGAATACCCAAATTAAACTTGTCAGTTTCCAGAATTATTTTCTTCAAGGATATAGTTCTCATGCCATATCCACATTCTACCTGCCACTGAACACTGAGAATAGATTCCCAAACAGAGACAGTGATGTTTTGAAATGCCTAGGTTTGAGCTCTGGTGCTGCTTTCTGATCTCCAACTTCCTCCTAAGTCATACCCTGGGATAAAACAGTAGTAACGTCCCTGTTACCCACACCTGCCACCTCTGGTACTATCCATTCCTGGTCATTGTTGGCAGGAATGGGGCAGCAAATAGGAGCTATCAGGCACCTACTTACCAGTACCTTCTCCCCTAAAATAAATACTTGCATAAATATGATTTTAGAATGCATAGTGATATTTTAAACTATTACTATAACCAAGACAGATTACACATCACATATATGAATCAGAATAGTTGTATTATATTGCACTCATATGATGACCATAAGTACAAAAATATTTTAATTCTAATCTTGTTTCTAAATATGCTTCTTTAGCTGTTCTTATAGGCATGTAAATTCTATTAAGTGCTAGAAAACAGAAAAAAAAAGGAATTTATGTCATTTGGTGTTAAGGTGGCAATGTTACCATCTGTATTAAGTACGTAACATTACATGCTGATTATGAAGGGAGCCTATCTAATATTAAAAACAAACTGGCATGAACTCTACCAAGAGCACAAATTCTTCTCATTGGAAAGTGATTATACGGTAAGATTGTCCAGTAAAAATTAGTGTTATGAACTGGGAAAACTGTCTCCTTGATTGAAATTACATTAGACATTAGACATTAATCTAACAAAGGTATAATGTGTCCACAAAACAGACAATAGCTATGAGACTGGAGTAGTGGGCGAACAGCCCTTTTTGTGCTTCACAATAGCTTTTTTAGGTGATGGGTTGAAGAGAAAATTCAAAAGTGATGAGAGAGAACTTGGGAGAGTGAGTTGTGTGGAGAAAATGGCTATTTCTCAACAGGAATGCATCCCTGTACACATTTTAATAGCAATGGAAGAGCATGCATGAATTTCACTCCTGACCTTTTAACTTTCTTTTTAACAAACTATTCCTTTGTGGTCTGTAATTTATTAGTAAAGAGTAAAATCTAGTTTTTGTTTATAAAAATTTATTTCTCATTATGTTTCTTTCCTTGTAAAGACCAGATTATGTAAAATTGCTTGTGAAAGACAGCTTTAAGCCAATTCACATCATGGGCTTGCAGGCTTCTTTTTTCTGGATAATTTATCATCTTGAAAATACTAAAATGGAAAATATATTTTGCTTCTCTCTATCTTGTTTGGTATGTTTTATTTCTATGCATAGATTTTGGGGGAAAAAACCCAGATATGATGCAAAGAGAAAAGAAATGGAAAAAGCAGAAGTATTTTGAGAACCGTGGTGAATCAGAACTATGCATTTAAAATAGATTCTCTTTGCTTGGCTTATTTCATTTTACATAAAGACTTCTCATTCCACCCATGTTGTTTCAGAAGATAAATGTGGAATGTAAAACTGGCAATTTCAAAGAAATTAAAAGAATATTGGTAGTTACCAGACTTTTGGGGGGGGGGGAGTTAAGGTGGTGGGAGATGTGGGCAAAATTGTTAGTGGGTTTCAAGCTGCTATAATGTAAGAGCAAGAAGTTCTGTTGTTCTATTGAAAAGCAGATGACTATTGATATTAATGATGTACTGCTTATTTTTTCTATGAAAAAGCCTAGAAGAGATTTTTAATGTTTGTAGAGGAATATTAAGTATCTGAGGAAACATGCATTTACTTTGGACATTACACAATCTACCATATTTGAAAAATATTTCATAGGACCCATGCATATTTGCAAGGTTTAAGTCAGCTACAAACATTTGTTTAAAAAATATACAGCAAAACAGAATATACATAGTGTTTTCATTAAGCAATGATTCTTTTTTTTTAAGCAATGATTCTTAAAAACCCAAACAACTCTGTGACAATCTGAATCTAATTCTGCTACATCCATTGTGTTTGACCTGCAAGTGTGAGCTAATTATAAAAGGAGCTTATCCTGTATCAGAATGTGCTTTAATATTTTTAGCATTACCTCAGTTGGTTATAAAAGCGACTCTTCTTCTGCCCATGAAAAACATGGCTGTAATCATCCTAATATGTGAAACTATGATTTTGTCCTTCTAAACAAAGGATAGTCGAATCCTTAAAGTTGAGATAGAGGTCTTGGGAGAAGCCCTATCTCAGAACCTGACGCATTTTTAAAAAATATTTGAACAGGTCGTTTTTTTCCAGGACTCAAAAATGTACAAGTTTTAATTATTTAATTACAGTTGTTTGATCCCCAGTTGACTTCCCTGGCCACTTATAAGCTGGTATTGACCTTGTCCAGCAAGCTGGCATGGAACCCATAAATTCACTTCAGTGGCTGGAACAACCCTGAGCTGATTCTAGAAGAAGATGCTGAGATGAAACATCACAACCAGATGCTAGAAGATGCTGGCAATGAAGTTGAACAAGTGCTTTACCTGAGTATTGGAGAGAAATCTGCACCCTATGGACAGTGCTAGAGATTATTGATAAGATGAGGTCACCAGGAGAGTAGACTTGAGGCCTCAGTGAGAGTGTGGCTGAGGAGCAAGTATGCGTAGTGTCCATCAAGCAGAAACTACTGCCACGCATGGAAAGATTCAGGTAGAAATCTGGAGATGTTCCTGTATTCTGCAATCTCTGGTGGAACCAGGTATGCAGTATTCACAAAATATCTGAATGACACTGCTACTGCAGCTCTGCCCTTTTGTGGTAGAGAAATAGCTCCCCAGTGCAATCGAAGTAAGGAAAACATACTGATTGCAGTGCAGCGCATCAGCAAAAATATGAAGTCCTCTCTGAATTGGCTGACACACAGTTGAACCTGTGAACAGATTTTCCCATTGTCCTTGAACTGGGCAAGAACTTGCAGGCCATAAAGCCCTTGCATTTCCTGGGGGAATGAAGAGACTATGTGTAATGCGGTGAAAGCTTAGACTGCCCAGGGTGAAACTAGCAAGTTGAAAGTGAGCTGCAAAGTCACCAAGGAACACCCTCCCTGCATACTATTCCTTTGTTCATGTCACACTGACAGCATCTGGAGGCATCTTAGGATGAAGTTAGAGATGGTGATTGGTACATTCTATTTTTCTATCTTAGCCATTTTGTCCCCTAACACTTTCTTCACAGAATCTGTTCAGAACAATAACTTTGAGTCATGTTCTCTCAGTCCCAACTAAGGGACTGAGAGGCGAAAGTTCTGCTTTTTTGTTGCTTTATTTAATAAGGTTCAGCTTGAGAAAGGAATAGGGAGGAGTTATGCTGAGCTCTGATCATTGAGAACAAACAAGAAAGCCATTTGTGTTTCCATGAGCTAGCATAGACTGGCCATTGTGTACTTAGTCTCTAGCCATTCCATGGGAAGATACATGCAACCTTCCAGATAATTAAAAATAAATACCAAACAATGCACTTGTTTGTGTCCCAAGTATTCCACTTCCAATTCAGCTCCCTGCTAATGGTCTGGGAAAAGCAGTAGAAGATGGCCCAGGTGTTTGGGCCCCTGATACCCATGTGGGAAGCCTGTTCGAATTCCTGGTCCTGGCTTCACCCCGATTCATCCCTACCTGTTCAGGCTATCTGAAAGGAATATTTTCTTTCCACCTCTCCTTCTTTCTGTAATTCTTCCACCTAAGATAAAATAATTCTGATGAAAAAATGAAAAACAAAAAAAATGACCATTTGTTCTCTGCCTCAGAGATATAGTTCAGAAGGTTAAATCAATCATGCATTAAGTATTGTGTTTCTGTTTACAAAATATGCCTATGTGTTATGTGTGAATGTATTATATTACTGAATAAAAACCCTTCTGTTTTTCCTAGTGGTAGTTTAAATAGTCACACAAGTGATCACCAGGAAATAAGCCTTGCCTAACATAGGGTGGAATTCCCATCTCCCGAGGGTGGGAATGCATCTACGGCCTGCCTTGCTTTGTGGCAACGGATTGCCTCTTGATCACTACGTCTGATTTCCTTGTATCATATTCCAGTTGTTTATTCCTGCCACAAGAGCTGGATATTCACTGTCAGCATTGGAATAAAGGAGTAATGTGCAATAAGGAAAAAACAAAATTAAAATAAGTAGTACCTTCAATTGTGTACAAAGCAAAAACTGTTCCCTAAAGCAGTTTGGGAAACAAAAGTTAATTTTCAGCATTATTTGTGTTATGTATTAGTAAGCTGTGTTATTTCACTAGTATTAGTCAAAGTGTAAGAAGGGCAGTACAACTCCATGTTTACATATACTATATCAGCTATGATAGTATTTGCAAATGAATTTTTAGACAGATATTCCAAAGAATGGATATAATGCATTTTTGATGCAACAACGTAAAATTCATAAAAATGCTTTATCTCTTTAGAATAAGTGACATTCAGACTCTGCAATACTTGATTTGCAAATTAAAGCTCTTTCTGAGACGTGATTCTGCAGGTACATACAAGAAATAGTAAATGATTTTATTGCTCTTTTGTCATAAGGATTTGACTGCGTTCTGTCAAAACTGTGTTGGTGCTTTTACTGTGAATAACTGAATAATATAACTTATTTTCATTTTGCTTTCAACAATTATGTGTGTCTAAGAAAAAAAGTTTTTTAAAATCATACTCCAACATGAAAAGTAATGATTATAAATAATGAAGATTTCCTTTAGATTTAGAGGGAAGTTAAATTTGTTCTGTTCTTAAGTAAATGTTTAAATTTGTAGAAGTTAATCCCATTCAGTTAACAGAAATTAAATTATTTGTTTCCAAATGCATACACGTCTATAGACTGTAGGCTGAAGTCAGGTTCCACTAATATTTAATTTTAAAAACATGTTTGAAGAAACTTTTCCATTAAACTATTTGTAATTATTGTTAAAATTGTTTCATTATAAATTTCTGTGGTAAATGAAATGTTCTTAAATCAATTGAAAAAAGGTGAAAAGCTATAATTCTGATAAAATAGCAATCTGCAGCATTGTAGGCAAAACAGTTTTTGAACTTCCATTGAGGATCAGGATAAATTGGGACATAAATGTGAATCAGGGATTTGGTTGTCAGGGTAACTCCTAGGTAAGAAAAAAGTGTTCAGTGATAAAACAGAAGCACAATATTTTCTCTCTGTGTCCCAAAAATGAAACTTCACAATTGAGCTAGAGCTCACGGTGGTCAAACTCTTCCACTAATTAGGAATTCTGATTGCAAATGCAAAAATTTCTTTACACTTCTTTTATCTCCAAGAAGCACCATATCTTACTGCCTAAATTTAATACAATAGAGCTCATTGATGTGCCTTCTTTCTTGATGTGCAAGTTTTAATTAATGAATAGCATATTCCTCAAAGACATAATTCCTGTAGTCCCTGTATCCACTAGGCAATAAAAAACAAACATTGAAATTTCTTGCTAGTGTATATCTGCATGTGTTCAACAATAGAGTGTTTATTTTTAATGTCAAAATAATTTTTAAACTATCAATAATAATGCAATTCACACTTTAGTCTCCTCCACTACCCTGTGGAAGTAAAAAAATCACAGGGTTCATTCTGCTTTGTGCACTTTTCTTTTTCCCTCATGAAGATTATTGAAATTTGAAACTTTGTTGCCAGGCTCTCACAAAGTTGGTTCCCCCAGATTCTGCTCATTTTGCAATATGTCCATGGGGAGTAAGAGCTTGGAGCTACCTAACGCACAAATGTACTAAGGTAACTGTCAAGCCTCTTCAGTTTGAGCCAGTGAAGTCCCCTAATCTAGGGTGAATTAATCACTTTGTCCTCCTAACTTCTTTGTCCTCTAGTTTGTTCAGCTATTTATTGTGAAATTGAGACTTACACATGTATTGGCTAACATCATGGTTATAAACTCCAGGAGGCCAAGGATGACATTTTTCTCTTTTCCTTTTACAGATATTTGATATTTGTCTAATTGAATTAATTATACTTTTCTTGTATAAAAATAAGCAAAATATTTGGAAGCCAAAGGAATCATCTTCAACCAAAACATTTCTCTTCGGCTGGTCTAAGGCAATGGAGATACTGACACATTAGGGAAGTCAGGACTTTATGGCATTGACAAAACCCTGCCAAAAAATGGTTGCTCAGGTGTTATGGAAAGCAAACTGAACTTGTCATTAGGAAACATAATTCTACGTTTTTCCTAGGATCCCAGAGTATACACCTTTGCTTCTTTGGGTTTTATGCACATCACAGTTTGCTGTAAGATAAAATTACTGGCATTTAATGTTGGTTCAAACATTAACACAATGTATGACTTGAAGAAACTGTCTTATGAGCCTAGATATATATGTACTTAAGGGCATATATGCAGCCATATCATGGGTATATAGCTCATTGATTCTCCTCAATTATTGAAGTTTGTTTGTTTTGTTTATTTTTTCAGATATCTTTTTGCTTTTGACTCATTTCCCACAAATGTCCCCTTCATCTCAGAAATAGTCAATAACCATGTTTATAATTTAGAGTGAAATTAGCCTGGAAACAGAAGTGTTAGTTCTGTTAGTGTTAGAAACTGTAAGTTGGTGCTTTGATTCTTTTACATGTTACTTCCCTGGAGCAGTACCAAACAGACCAGCAAGCAAATCAACATGCTTTTCTCTGCATCTTTCTAGTGGATTTCTTAGAAACTCTTAAGAGTAGCTATGATGATTTTTTCCATCTATTCTGTTTATTGCAATGCATTTGCATTCTTTATTCAGGATAAAAAAATGTTTTTATTAAACACGTATTAAATGTGACGATTAATACAGCTGTGTATTGTGAAAGTTTCTTCATTTGCAGATTAGGGGGTATGGCTGTGTCATTTTCATGATCCTGTTTCTTTTGGCTGTGTTAACTGCACATTTAATTAGTTATTTTTCCAATTTTATGTTATTATTCCTGTAATATATTTGCCAATGGTAAGACATTATCTGTCCAAATCTTGTTATGCATTTTTCAACACAGAAAGTCAGTATTCATTCAGATATTGTAGTTACTGACAGAATGTACAATCCACATAATCACCTGTTAAATAATACATTTCACTAAAATTGTATATGTTCAGAGTTACATTTAAGGAAAACATGGATAGTAAGTATGCAGTTAACATATTGACTTCTTGTGTTTATGTTATAAATACATGCTAAATAAAATTATCCACAGCTGAAGTCTACCTAAGATTGTTTTTCCAAGCACAGTAACAAGTGCAACCATTTTTTTAAGAAATATTTTTTGGATCATGATTCTTTGTTTCTGCTGACAAATGCCATGAGCGTAGCAGCTGTGCCTGCCCTGGCATTTCAGCTCTATTTGCTAGCATCGGATAGTTCCTTGAAATACTTGTAAATTTGTATAGATGTTTATATTAGCATTTATTAACATTAAAGATGAACATATCCTTTCATCCCTGCAGTATTTTTACGTTGTCCATCTAATGTTTCCATTTCAAAAGCAAACTGAGAAAAGATAAGCAGCATGTCACACAGTAAATACAGGTGTTGATGTTTTTGTGAATCAATTAAATAAAAATACAGAAATGAAGACTAGATTTGACAAGACACATCTTAAAAGAGGGTGCATGAATACGTCATGCTTCACTGTGATAACCTTCTAGTCAAGCCTATCCAAAGCTCTCTATCTTGTGTAAGACTTTATCAATCTTGCCCTTGGGAAACATATACTTTTAAATTGTGAAAGTCTAGATGTAAATGACAAAATAGGATAATTGTGCCATACATTCAATAAATGCTTATTGTTGAATATTTGTCGAATAATGAATACATGCTAATTGCATATCAAGTTATCTGGGGATATTCTCTTTCCTTGAATTCTTGTGTCTTTCATTCTGTGGTGATTAGTATCATAGGTGACACATTCCCACAAAATGATAGCTAAAAGCATTTCAAGAAAGAGAGCAATATCAATGAAGGACTAAAAGTAATGCTTTATGTTTAATTTCTTTAAAATTAAAAATCATTTATTACACTGGAAGTACAGTTTATTAAAAAATTAAGCATACACAAGTATATTCAATTGTGTGGTGTATAGAATGTGCTCTTGTCTTACCTTTACAGATAAAAAATTTAATTTTGATAAAGTCTGACTTGATAGATTTCTAAGAAAGTATCATGCTTATTTACTTATCTAAGAAATCTTTGGCTACTCAATGTGAAAAATGCTGACTTTTGTCTTAGAAATATTATAGTTTTCACTTTTGTAGTTAGATCTGTTAGCAATTTGTGTTAAATTTTGTGATTGAATATAAGATTTAAATGTTTTTTTCAAACATGTCTAGGTCTAGTTAATGATTATATATTTGCATTTATTTTTGACTCCTTATTCATTTGCTTTAAGCTCTACATTTACACCAATGAATGATAATTCTATATTCACTTGCTTTTCATTTGCATGTTTTCATGATGAAGAGATATTCAGTGTTGAGGGGATAGATATATTTACCCCAATTTTAAATAAAACTATATATTAATATGCATAAATTAAGTCTATGAAAACTTTAAATAAGATTTAGATAAGATTTAAATCATCTGAGTTTATTTTTATTTACTATTTTTGTTGATTGCAGATTGCATTTCCCATTTAATCATGTCTGGTAATAATTGGCTACGTGATGAACAGTGTACATTATGCATCACAGAGTGTCTGAATTCATCATCTTTCTAGGGTTCAGGGTTTCGTTTAATTAGGCAATTAAATTGGTGCTGGATTCCTGTTGCTTTCTTATAGAATGATTAAGAATTATTAATACCCAGGAATATCATGTCTCTTTCCATGTTTTGTCTCTTCTGTGCTTTCAGTGAAAAGCTTACTATTTTTGGTAAGAATTTAAATGGATAGATTTGAAGTTCCACTGTCTCGTGGTGCTTGCTGTTCTTGCAGCCTTTGTGTTACCAAAGTGGCTGGAGTTTTTGGGGTCTTGCCACTGTGTCCTCAATTTAGAAGAAAACCTTAAGTGAAAACAATATGCAGATTTTAGGGTTTTCCCTGGTTGCGGATATTTTCTGTTCCATAGTATTGTCATGCAGTGGTTTTCATCCCCAAGACTCCCTGTTACATAGCCCAGTGACATATTTATTTTCTATTGGTCCTTGATCAACCATAAACTGCACATCCCAAGGCACACCTTTTAGATTAAATTTGATTGATGTGAATCTCATATAATTGACTACCCTATATATAAATTATTGTCTCACAACATACATCCTGCTTTGGGTTGTCCTTCATTGTCTTCCAACAGTTTTGTTTTTTAATTCCCGCAGTTCATTAGTATTTTGATGAGAAAATTAGTGTGATAGAAGTCACTTTGCCTTCAGTGAAATCCATCTGTGTGTAAGGGATTAGGAACATGAGAACACAAGTTTTAGTTCTATTTCTAGGTCTCTTCTCTGAGAAACTTGAAGTCAAATAACATGGTATTAGTTACATTATTTCTGACTAAAATGATCAGATTAGCCAAGAACATTTATACAAAGAGAAATTATGAATGAACAATACATTGCTGAGAGTAGCACAGTACTTTGGGTTTCCCTAAGTGTGATGATTCTTAGAATTGCCAAGTGTCTCTAGGTCCCTTGCAAATCATACTGGTGATGTGTTAGGAGAAGAATTCTTTCCTGTGGGCTATTTCCTGACTTTTTAAAGTCATTCTTCCTCTTGCATTTGACCCATGTGAGTCTTTTCCTGCTTTGGAACCATCACTGAGGAGGTCTGTTGACTGTAGGATGTGATCCTCTGACAACCACAGTCCTTGATGTGGGACACTTCACACTGCCCCTGAACAAGCTGCACTTTGATCCTGTATCTTTGAAGTGAATCTGATGCCAAATTGAACCTAAAAGGGTTCTGTGGTCTACAGTATACCCCCTTCCTGTATCGCTTTGAAGTTTATTTGAAATGCTTACTCATGATTACAGAGGATTTGAAAAGGTGATGTTCAGAGCCCTCATAATGTGCTCTCTATTTTTATAGCATATTTATTTTTACTTTTTGTTGCTTTCAATCCACATGTAATCATCCCAATTCCTTAGGGGAATTCTAAGTTAGAAATTTCTCTAATTAATGTTAGACTCAATAGTGTCATATTGACTATAGCTTTGTAATATGAACGTGCATGGAGAGTACTTATATTTAAACATAATGTGACATATTTTTCTAAGGAATAATTTTTGAGAAATGTTTCTCTTTTGCTTTGGTGTACACAGTTACATACTTCAGTTCATTGCTGTTAGTAATTTGAAGGTGTTTATCTTTCTCCAAGAAATGAGAGATTTATTGGAAAGTAATCGCACTAATTTACTTTTCAGAAACACAATTTAAAATGCCTTTTGTGTATCTAAATCATCTCTCCAATTTTATCTGTAATCTATTTGTTATATTCCTGGTATACTATGTGAATGTGAAGTGATTACACCCAAGTATATATCTTAATCTATAAACTGAAATTTTAGCACACAAAAGCAAAACAGCAGATCTATTGAAGTGACTTTTTCAGATTTATGACACTAATATCATATTTTTAAAAACTCAAAAATTGTAAATAGAGTTAGTTCATTTTCAATATTGGTTATGACGGTAAGATGTTTTCCTAATTCTCTTCATCAGTGTTTCTCTTGATATGGAAATGTGTGGGTGTTAATACATCTTTAGACAATTGTGGTCTTCTGATCTGTACTGGGAGATACACCTGCTGACTTACTATGGGAAGATGGGAAGAGAAAGGAAGTTACAGTTTTTATGAGCTAAGCAATGCTAACGACATATTGTTTTTATCACTTAGATTCATTTGGGGTGAATGGGAGCATGGAGCACTTCAAAAGGGGAGCAAACACAGGAAGTGATGACTGTTTTTGTGAGTGGTGCACTGATCACTTTAGGGCGTAAATGGCCATGCAAGGAACAGTTAAAAAAAAAACGAAGTGAGGCATGTTAAGTCAGTGAAGTCTTCGATTTAGGCAGCTTTGGGCTTAGAGCAGCAGTTTTCCTTAAATAATTAAATGGAGAATGTTTTCATTGGAAGAGAGTCTGTGATTGAAGTGCTTTGAGTAGGCATCTACGGTTATTTCTTCTGGACAATGAAATGTTAGGTATGGAGGTAATTATAAAGATGAATTGTTCATCCTCCTTTGCCATGGAGTGGCTTGAAATTAAAAGAGCTGTGTTTACAAATGAACAAAAGGAGCACAACTGAGAAATTGGTTGACTGTATTTAACTAGAGGTTTTCTGTGGAGATGCCATTTGTACTCCTAGATGAAGGCAGACCCAGGTGAATAATGACATGGACGCTGGGCATTCTTGGCAGGCAACCCTAAAGCCAGTTGTTACAGATAAGATCAGTGTCTACCACAGCCAATCCTTCAAACCTGGGAAGCAAAGAAACTCCTCCTCCAGCATTCCAGATTTATTTTTCAGTACATATTTTATTGATCACCAACATATTTCGGACACTATTTTAAGTACTAAAGATGTAACTACCCGATGACACTTCTAGTAGAAGAGAAAGATAATTATCCCTTCCTCCAAATGTGTGGCAATATAATTTAAAATTTGGTGAATAATGTGAGTAAGAGATCAGGGTGCAGAATTGGGGTCTGCTTGAGCTAGGGAATCAGGAAAGCTCCTCTGAAGAGAAGCTGTTGGTGAAGAAGGCTGATTGGGGAGGAGACCATCACCTGAAAACATGGGGCACAGAATTCCAAGCAGTCCCAATGAGACATGGTAAGGGTGCTTTTACACCAGTGTATGTTATACTGTTATGCTGATAGTTTTTTCTTTGAACTTTTAACTTTAGAAGAAATTAACCTTCAAACTTGAGACACTCCTTTCAAAGTTTTCACAGAAGGTTCTTTGGACTGGCAGTTACTATACAAACAAAGGCATTTCTCTTTTGCACTAATTACTTTCTGTCTCTTAATAATTGACTAATTACTTCTATTTGAAACAATTCTTCAGTGTTCAAAAAGTCAGTGGGAGTGCTGTCTGAATTATATGTTTTTCAGAGCAGAACATGCTAACAGTAGAATTCAAGAAATGTCTACCTTTCTTTTGTCCAATCTCAGGTATTTTGACAATTTTGCATTTTATAATTCATTTATGACAGATTCTGTACTAAAATGAGTGGAATAATTACTTTAAAATGACTCACCTTAATTTAAAGCATGGGAGCCCAGCCTAATAACTGTATTTTAAATTAATAGTGGATATCTATTTTTTTCACATGTTAGAAAGCCAGTGAACTGGGAAAAGAATAAGAAATAAGATCTATTTCTATTTTCCTCTGTTTGGAAGGTGAAATTAGAAGGTGAAATGGAAAGTTTGGGGCTTTTTAAATTATTGCGCATTTAACCATAGGAATTTTCTTTCCTCCACTTTCAAAGTAAATATATAAATATCCTGGATAATCTTATACTTAGCATGTAAACGAAGTTTGTATTTAAAGTATGCATTAAGATTTCTGTTCTAGAAGAATATTAAATTAAACAAAATGTTTAGCCTGTGTCCCACTTACAAAATTATGAAACAATCAAAATACGTAATTTGGAAAGTAAGTGAAAACATGTAATAAGAACATGTTTCTAAGCTTTTTTTTTTCATTTTCCCTATCTTCCTATCTCACCAGTCCTAGAAAGCTTTTTTGATTTTTTGTTTGTCTGTTTTAAATGTATTGTTGTTGTTTTTAGTTTTTCATAGCATTTACAACACATCAAGACTGTAATTCTAACAGACTGATGTGTGAATTTAAAATCACCCCTAAGTTCTTTGTGTTCTAGGACACAAGCAACCAGTGCTATCCCAAAGCAGCCTCAAAACAAATTGAGATGCTCTGCTTAACTATAATTTTATCACTCTTTTGAAAGTAGTTTTTAGTAACAATGAAATCTACTATTTCAGAGATAGAAAATTTTGGCATAAAAATAATACATCATGAAGGACTCAGTTTGTAGGAAATGCTTTAAGGAACCAACAGGAGGAAAGACTGATGAATAAAAGAGAAGCTAATACTCTAGCACACTAAGAAGCCAGGGGTCATGCATTGCATGGCTGCTGCTGCAGCTCTCTCCTGTGTTTAGGGAGCTAGGAGACTCTTGCATCTCTGGTCCTCCATCCTAAGAATGCAGAATCATGTTTTTATGCTTTTTGCCTCCAGGTAGCAGGAAGCTTGCTGTACCTTTGGATCTCACCTAGTTCTAGATTAAAAAAAAGACAAAAACAATTTGAGTATGCTCTCTACATCTTTCATAAAGGACCCATGTGAAGAATTCAAATTGCATCTGTACGTGCCAACTCATATTACAGGGTAACATAAGAGAATATCTGGCATCCAATTTTGGTTGCAAACATTCTTGCTCCAAATGAAAGGAGAATATTAAAGAAAAAGTGGCAAAATAATTTTGAAGAAGCCTTTAGTGTCCTTCCCTAAAAGTGACCAGGAGTTCTACAGTCCTCTAGCAAAATTCTAAGAATACAAAGAATATATTTACCCGCTGGTTCTAGAAAGCAAAATTACCAGAACGAAGGTATTCTGATTCCCTTTTTTCATGAAAGTATGAAGTACACATCTCTTTTGCCCCCAAATCTCTATTCCTGTATATTTTAGTCACACATGTAGACATGATTTTGTTATAGAAACATGTCATTTGTATGTTTCAAAGGTAAGAGCCAGGATAGCAGATAAATGAGCAGTGCTCAGGGCGGGGGTGGGGAATTGCTTAGCTTGATGACTTTACAGCTTTAAATACTCATGTCATGCTCAGCAAGAATTTTTTTTGTGTGTTTCTGTGTCATTTGTCCCACAGTGATGGATTTATGATGACAAATTATTCGATATTTTTTTTAGAAAACAACCCAGTTGTTGGCTTTTTAGGCACTTACTTGAGGATGTATCACACACAAGAGGAAATGCAGCCTCCCTGCCCCATTCTGGTATATACGACAGAAGGTTTATTTTATCCACTGAATTTCTCTGCTGAAATAGTATTCATTGCCTACAGTTCTCAAAATGTTGCATTTCATTTAGAATGAATACTAAAGCAGGGCAATCTCAGGAAGCTTACATAGGGGACTACTGGAATCTTGCCTCAAATCCTTAGGTAAATTCACTAAGATTAAACATCCGCCTTGGAGAAATTCCTTAAATTGGTACTTTCTGAAACAACAAAATGTTCACACAAAAGGGGTTAGATCCACATTTGGTCTGTTAATATTTTATTGAGGTTATGGCTATAAGTGATAAAATCAATATTGGCTAAGTTTAAGGGAAAATAAATTCATTTTCATGATTTCTTGTGTGAATAGAGTGCTGTCTTGCATGACCAATATTTGGCAGGAATGCAGCTTGTCCTCAGAGAGTAGGACTAGGAGCAGCCTGCTCTCAGGAATTGAAAGCACTCCATTTCACAGTCTCCATTTGTCTTCTGTACAGCTATATCTGCTTCATTCTTCTTTCTCAACAGACACATTTTTCCAGGACCTGGGGTCCACGGGGTAGATAAGTACTCATGACTCTTCTTTATTAAAACAAAGATTTAATTTTATTGGGAAGGAAGATTTATAGAGAGGAGAGACAGCAAGAGAAAGATTTTCCATCTGCTGGTTTACTTCCGAAATATCTGCAACAGCTGAAGCTGAGCTCATCTGAAACCAGAAGCCAGGAGCTTCTTCCATTTCTTCCATGTGGGAGTAGCAGCCCAAGCAATTGGCCCGTCCTCTACTGCTTTCTCAGGCCACAAGCAAGGAGCTGGATGGAAAGTGAAGCAGCCAGAACACAAAATGACACCATAAAAGGATGCTGGCATTTGCAGATAGAGGATTAGCTAGTTGAGTCATCATGGTGCCCTCACCCCACACCCCCATGACTGTTAAGTTCAAGTTCCCAAAGAAGGCACTCTGATGAGTATCACTTGATCAAGAGCCAGGTCATCTGGGACAGGAAACAACTTGACTGTGCAATGACACCGAAGACAGTTATTTTGGATGTAGCAAATGCTATTAAAGTGCTGGATTACATGACTCCGATAAATAATAAGAGGTTACCATGAAGTTCTGATACATAATCTAATAATAGTCTGTATCATGATTAAATGGTGGAAAACTTTAGCTAAGGACATATTATTCTGAACTAGTCTGAATTTTCTTCTAGTATTATTCCCTTCTGTTTATCATGTTTATTTTTGAGCTCCTCTTATGTGTTTTTGCTCTTTTTTGTTATTAGTGCCTCCTTCATACTGTTTGCAGAAAAGTCATATTTTATGTATATTCTTCCTCAGACATATATTTTTAAAATATCATGTATTTACCAATAGTAACTTTATAGATTTTGTTTTTATACAATAGACAAAATTCCCCTGCTAATTATACATAGTATTTAATGCTCTTATCAATCCCTTAATCTCAAATGATTATTTTTCCCATTTGCATTTTTCAGATTTTTTTAACAGTTATTGCTTTGGTAGTTATTTCTGGGCTGAGCCTATAATAGAGCAAAATAATGTGAGCTCATGTTTTTATTTCATTGTTTTAAAAGGAACAGTTCTATCTTGTCTTTTTATAATGCTGAAAAGATGGTGATGGCACAGTAATATTTATTGAATAAAGACTTTAAGAAGCCGTTCACAGAAGTAGAAAGCAAGCAGAGACAGTGCAGCATCTTGATGATAAAGGAAACCTTTATCATCTCCAGATATGAAAATGGCCATGGAAGGGAAGAGCTAGTCAAATGTGAAGAAGAAGCTCTGTGAAAAAGGCCAGCCAGTTGCAGTGACTTGGCGGGGAGGAAGTCAATGGAACAATATAAATGTATTCTACTCCTGTAAGCTGATCTCCAGCCAGTGCCAAGTGGAACCAGAGAACAAATGAGTCAGTTGGTAGAATTCATGCAGGTCAACTTTTCTGGATATGTGACAGTAGACGAGAGTGAAGGGCATCTGGAGGGGACAGATGAAATACACTCAAGCCAAGTCTCTTATTGCTCTTTCCACTTGTACCTAACTTGGGAGAAATACAATTTAGCATTGTGTAACCTACCACGTAGATGTTAGCTTCCATTGATGAATTAGATATCCTGTCTGTATGGTAATTATTGTCTAAGCTATGTTGACTTTAGGCAGCTTGAACCTTTGCGTCTGTCTGTAGGTCAGCCAATTAAGATATTTCTAAGGATCTGTGCAGTTGGCCACAACAGATCCTGAACCCACATGGTATAATCCCATTGAAAAATATGGATCCAGTGTTTGGCAGTGTTTAAGTCACTGCTGAGGACAGCCATACACCATACTGAAGTGCTTGGTCGGAGTCTTGGCTTTGCTTTCAATCCAGCTTCCTGCCTGTGTGCATTCTGGTTATTAATGGTTAATGGCTAAAGTATTTTGATCCCTGCCACTTGTGTGACTACCAGGAGAGAGTTCTGGGATCCTGGATTCCGCTTGGCTCAGTTCTAGCTCTGGTGGGTACTGGGGAGTAAATCAGTAGATGTAAGATTTCTCTGTCTCTCTGTGTCTTTCTGTCTCTTTCCTTCAGACTAAAATATTTTCCAAAAATAATTAATTGACGTGTGAGTGGGACAGAAGAGAAACAGAGACAGAGAGTGAGAGAGAGTGAGAGAGAGAGAGAATGAGAAAATCACTGATTGGCTTACTCTTCAAGTGCCTGAACACACATACAATCCCTAATTCTGTGTCTTTAATTGAAGCCTGTGTCTGTACTCTCTCTGCCCTGGAATTTACTTTGCTCAACCAACATTGTTGAGAAACAGCAAGGTCATTGATAGTTCTTCTTTTTGCTTGGTGGGAAGGTTTAGATTCTTTTGGGAATTTAAACTAAAACAGATTTATATTATGCAGCCCCATAATGTAGCTGCTGTGTAATGTAGAATGGTAGGGAGATTGCTATTTAATGAAGTCAAGCCTACCTTCCTATGTAACAGTTAAAACATGTTGTCTACCTTAGCCTAGTAAGGAGCTCAGAGGAGGCCCTATTTCATCAGTTATCATGAACACTGTAGGAGCTATGCAAACATTTGCAGTCGAGTTTTTTACCTGCTAAATTCAGGTTGACAAGGAAGTCTGTTTTGCGGAGAGTTCTGCTGCTTATTATTTTAGATTATAGTTAGACTCTGACCTGTGTTCATGGACACATGACCATTTTAGATGTCATTTAGATTCCAGTTGGTGTAGCTGTCCAGGAATCTCCAGGTATTATGAAAGGCACCTCCTACCCTGCAGTCTTCAGTTGTAAATTGATGGTTACTGACTTCCTTAACATTTTGTTGAACCATTTCCTTGCCAGGATTCTGAGTCATTTATGTTGTATCCTTTAACCATCCCAATAGATATGTTGTAGTATATCCTTGTTTTAATTTGTATATCCCTGTGGACATATGGAGAGAATATTGGCTCATGTACTTTATTATTTAGTTCATATGGTCCATTATTGCCGTATGTCTGTCTTTTTTGGTGAATAGAACTCAAATTCAAAGCACTTTAAATGCAGAATAATTTTCAATTGTACAATAATAAAACAGTGTATCTGTTTTCTAATTGATAAACATTGAGGGCATTTATGATTATTTGGTCTCTTTCTTTAAAATATTGGGCACAAGTAACCTAAAATATGCTTGCACAATTTTGGATGGTTGCATAACTACTCAGATGAAGTCAGACAGCATTTCCAAATCCTCAGATCCTTTGTTTCCCCATTGATATCTTTCCTAAGAATTGCCACTCTAATTTCTATTCACTTGCATTATATTTTTATTTAAGAATTTTTGTAAGTGAATCATGTAATATGCATTCATTCTTATTTGAATGGCAGACACACAGACAAACTGACAGAGAGGTTCTCTGTCTGCAGGTTAACTTCAGGTATGCCTGCAGTAGTCCTGGCTGGGCCAGGCTGAAACTTGGGCCAAGAGCTTGAACAAGGTTTACTCACTTAGGAAACTGGATTCAAAATGGACTAGCCTGGACTCAAGGGAGCAACTCCAATATGGAATGCAGTTATTGCTGAATGGCAGTTAAGTGGCTATTCTAAATACCCATCCTTTGTATATTTTTCTTCTTATTTACTGTTTTTTGTACATGCTCCAGAGAAACATTCCTTTGTGCTAGAGCATTTTACTGAGCTAAAAGCCTACAGAATATATAATCACTAATAATATTTTACTTCTGGTATCAGTAATTTATTTCTTATTTTTTAACTTGCTCGTTCTTGCTTAAGGTATATGGATTTTAATAAGTTTATCAGGGTATTAATTATTTCTTCCTTCATTCCTCATCTGCTTTATTCATTAATGAAATCATTCATTACCACTTTATTATTTACTTTCCCCACTTATTGTAGTTTTAATTTTCTTTTCTTTAGTTTCTTAGGGTGGTGGATTAGTTAGTAAGCTTTTACTTTTTTGTCTTTTATAAACATCTAATATGTATTCTTAATAAAAATGTTTTATTCTTAGCCCATAAATTTTGTTACATCCTGTAATTATTCAACTAATGCATTTTGTAACTTCAGTTTTTAAAAACTTTATTTATTGGAATCAGAACTAGAGGTAGACATGCGAATATTGATAGAAATAGGGCTAGATAGTGCTCCATGCATTGGTTCACTGCCCAAATGTCAACAACAGCTAGGAAGCTAGATCAAGAGAAATCGAGAAATTTGTGTCTCCTTTGTGGGTGTTAGGAATCCAAGTACTTAAAGCATCACTTCTGACTCCCATCATCTTAGCAGGAACTGAAGTCAGACACAAACTGAGTGTTCAGCCTAGGTCTCCAAGACAGGATGTGTCCATCTGATTTGGTATCTTAACTGCAGGGCCAAATATCCTGTGAGCTGTGTACCAGGCTAAGGTCTACTTTCCAAATAGGTAGGATTATCTACATCTACTATTGTGATTGACATCTAATTTTGGTCTTACGTTCCTTTATCTTGTTTTTTCCTTATGTAAACTGAATGTTATTAATATAATTTTATCTTCTGCATTGATGTATTAGATCCACTGCTCTGTGGAATTTTTTTTATAGTATCTACTTATATCCTAGGTTGAAGTAGTCTAATATCAAATACGTCATCAAGTAAAACATTTTGGAAACATGTGGTAGAAAAATTGCATTTACTGTCTTCCCATATCTCTTCTTACAGAGCCAAAGTTCCATCTGGTATTATTTATTTTTAGACTGAAGGAGAGTTTTTCTTCTTCTTTTAACCTTAATTTTTTAATGAACTTCACAGAAGTGTTGTTATTGGGATTGTAGACCCATGTGGCCTTCTGCTGGGGATGGAGAGGGTCAGGGAGTGAAGCAGAGGTGATAGAGATGAGTTTCTGGTGGCAGGAAGGGTTGGCAGGTACACTACCCCCTGTTGTCAGATTTCATTAGTGGCAAGAATGGAGATGGTCCATTGACAATGCTTCAGGAATGTGGAGTGGAGGAGAATGTCCTGGGGGCGTTACTTGATAGACATTGTATTAGAGATGACATATTCCATCTGTTGGCATTTGGGCTCTTCAGTGTTCTCTCTGTATAAGATCTAAGGCCTATTGGTGGCTCGTGGCTGTCTCAGAGTATCTATAGGCTTAGATGCTTTTGGTAGAACTTGGCCTAATGTGTTGGACCACATGTGTATCTTTCTACCCATTGCAGAGGTATTTGAAGTCTTCTGTTGGACTAGAGGATCTGGCTGCGTTCTCTCTCATGTGCATCTGGCTATCTTCTCCATTCTTTCTCTGGAGTAGTACAGTCCCCCAACATGTGCTCCATAGTTGGACCATGTGTCCATGGGGTGCTCCCTGCAACTGGGGATCCTGTTGGTCCAAGGTACACATGTGATTCATGGAGCCCACTCCTGAGCAAGTCACATTACCCAGTTTACTCCCAACCCCAGATCTCACATTCCCTCATGGGTATAGACCAATACCTTTCCTGTCTCCTATACACATCTCCTTGGCTCAGTGGGGGTAGGGGTGGTGCCCTGCAGAAGCACCCCAACCCCAGTTCCCAGGAACAGTGGTGAGTAGGAGGATCTGACTTGTCCGACCCCCAGTCTCTGTTCTTTTGTGTACCATAGGGTAGAGCGTTCCAGTTGAGGTAAACTCTTGAATCCTTACAAGGCCATTCTCCAGACCCAGCTGTCATGGGCACCAGTGGGTGCAACAGCTCAACTCAGCCCATTCTGGAGAGTGCTGCAATTGAGCCAGGGAGCACCTGTGAATCCCTACATGGTGGCAGGGACCAGGGTACTTGGGCCATCTCCTATTACACCCAGGATGTACATTAGAAGAAAGCTGCAACCAGAAGCAGTAGCAGAACTTACCTCCAAGCACTGTGAAATGGGGCACTGGTTGTTTAACTGCTATGCCAAACACCTGCCCTAGTGTCTTATCTTCTTGCTTCCATTGTTTTTAAGGTCATCACTCATATAATTGTGACTTGGTTGATAGGATACCACATTCCCATAGGTCTTTTCATATTTTTCACATTGTGTTCTCTCTTTCTCTTTTTAATTTTCACTTTGATATGCTTAGGTGTGGGTTTCTTTTTATTTGCTCTAGTTGAGGCTTGTTTGGAATCCTGGAATTGAGGGTTAATAGCAACTGTCAATTAAGCAAATTGATAGGAATAATCTCTACAAATATTTCTGCCATATGTTCAATTAAAATGCTCACTTTTTAGGGCTGGCGCTATAGCCTAGTGGCTAATGTCCTTGCCCTGAATGTGCCAGGATTCCATATGGGTACCAGTTCGAGTTCTGGTTGTTCCACTTCACATCCAGGTCCCTGCGTGTGGCCTGGGAAAGCAGTATTGGGCGGCCCAAAGGCTTGGGACCCTGTACCTGTGAGTGAGACCAGGAAGAATCTCCTGGCTCCTGGCTTCAGATCAGCTCAGTTCTGGCTGTTGTGGCTACTTGGGGAGTAAACTAGTGGATGGAAGATCTTTCTGTCTCTCCTTCTCTTTGTAACTCTGACTTTCCAATAAAAATAAATAAATAGATTGTACACTTTTTAAAAGTTGAACAATCTATGTCAATATAGGTTTTGCACATACACACATGTGAACATTCTGCCGTTTTCTTAGTGCGTGTACAGGATTGGAATGCCTGAGTCATTGGCTGGGAGCCTGTTTATATTTTCATGAAGTTTTCATATTATTTTCTATAGCAGGCAATCTAGTTTACATTTGTACCATCTGCATTTGTAGTTCCTATTCCCTCACATTCTCCATAATGCACGATACAGTTGTTTTCTTTAAGTTTAGGTATTACAATAAACGCGTATTTATGTATCTTTATAGTTTTAATTTGCATTTCCTTAAAGGTTAATGATGATGAATATCTTTTCATGTCCCATTTGCCAGGCTTTAATTTCATATGGTAAAACAGGTTTTATTCATTTAATAATATGCCTGTTTATTATTATTATTATTATTATTTTGAGAGTTTGGTGCTTATTCTAGGAATGGTAATTTGTTAGATAATTAATTTGAAAAAGATTCTTTTAAAGAGATATTATTGCATTTATTTGCTAGCATTATAGAGATAAGGGAGAGCCTGAACAGGGCTTCACTTTGCTGGCTTTCTCCCCTTGATAACTAACAGCTGAGCTAGTCCGTGCAGAAGGTAGCAGTGCTAACCTCCACCTGAACCTCCCTCAGAGCTGCACATGCTTAAGTGCTTGGGCCACCTTCCACTGCTGTCTCAGGCATGATGCCACAGAGCTGCGACAGATCTGCAGCAGCCAGGCCTGGGACTGGCGCTCAGACCGGCTACTGGCACAATGCTAGTCCCTATTTCAAGGCATTATTTTCCCAGATCTGTATCTTGGAGATTTGTGCCTTATCTTTTTTGTGTGTGTGCTACTAGATGCAATTTTTTAAGAGCAGAAAATTTTCAATTTCTGATGAATTTCAAGCTTTCAAAATTTCAATAGCAAATTGATTGGATGATAGCAGTCTTGAGGTAAATTTTGAAACCGAGTAGTTTGAATCACCTTTATTTGACTTCTTCCAAAAAAATGTTTTGGCAATTCTTATGTCTGAATTCCTGGAAACAAAATTAAAATGAACAGAGCAAACCTTACTGGGGTCTTGAAAGTGATTTTTATTTGAAAAATTTATTATTGACATGTGTACAACTGACATGTAAATGATATTGAGTGTTATGATCCATAAATGTATTATAACACTTTATTTCTGCAGATACCTTTGCTTTCTCCAGACTTCTTTGAAAAATGCATGGAAATTTTCTCTCTCTCTCTCTCTATGTGTGTGTATATAGCTATATATATGTATATATATGCATATGTATATCGGCACATTTTATCAGCTTTATTATATTTTTATGATTCAATGGCAATATTTTTACCATTTGACAGCATATAGAAGTAACTGATGTTCATTTAGTATCTTCTGTGATCTTACCATTGATAAACTCATTATTTCCTGTGGCTTTCCTTAGTTACCTGGAAGTTCTTTTGAAGCATGGCAATGTTTTATGTCAAAAAAAAATCTCTTACACTTTTTCACTTACAGTTTCAATTGCCTTTTTTTGAAATTGAAATTGTAAGTGAAAAAGTGTAAGAGATTTTTTTTTTGCTGGATTTATTGCTTGGGTTGGGACTTTGCATGTCATCTTGAGTAGAAGCACTGATAATATAAACCTTTGCCTGATACTTGACCAGAAAGGCAAGATTTCAGTTATTCACTATGAAAAGTAAAGCACTCTCCCAGTTTCTTCCTTATCTCTATAACTCTATGAAATAAATACAATAACATCTTTGTAAAAGATTTTGTTTTCATCATGTTTTCTATCAGATTATATTGACTGATTTCAAATTTTATCTATATTTTATTCCTGAGAAAATTTGCTTTGTAATAACCAGTACTTTTAGATATTTTTGGATTGTGTTAATATCTTATTGAATACTTTTACATCTCTGAGATATAATACTTCAATTTCTCTGTATGTTTTTTCTAGTTTTCATAAAGGGTTAATTGTAGTCACAGCAAATAAGTAAGAAGTTTTTTTTTCACCTCAACATTGTGCATTAGTTTTAATGGAATTGGTACTCACCCCTCTTTAACTGTTTGGCAGGATTTACCACTGAATTTGTTTGTTTATTTTCCTAGTTGGAAGGTTGTCACTCATAGCTTCTATTTTTCTTTTGGTTGCCATTTCATTGGATTTGTTGGGAATTTTTACTCCTTTAAATGCCCCTTTTTATTCATAGGAAGTTTCTTTGTTGTGTGCCTCTGTGTTATTTTCTTCATATTCCTAATACCTGGAGTTAATTGATCTGCTTAGAAATGTGGATTTAGAGTTTCTATCAAATCTGGAAACCCAATCTTCTTATTACCAGAACGGTAGATTCTCTTTCCTTCTTTTGTCCTCTCTGTTTAGAATTCCACTCACCCATATATCATGTTGTTTGTGAAAGTTGTCCCACGGTACAATTGTGAATTGTTTATTTTGAAAAGTGTTTTCTCTGTTTCTATGTTGGAGAGTTTGTTCTGCTGTTTTCTGTCACCATTTGACTGTTTTTAAAAGATTTATTTATTTATTTGAAAGGCAGAGAGAGAGAGAGAGAGAGCCCTTTCTTCTGCTAGTCTGTTTGTTCACTCCCTAAGACCTTGCATTGCCAGACTGGATTGGGGGCAGAAGCCTAGAGTCAGCAGATTCGTTGTAGTCTCCCATATGGCTGGCAGAAGTTAGACACTTGGGCCCTCCTCCATCCTTCCCCAGGCACAGTAGGTGGGAGCTGGATCTTCAGTCAGGCAGCACTATCATTCACCACAATGAAAGTGGGAACTAAGAAAGAAGGTAGAGTTTCTACTTGCTTCAACTTCTTCAAAAGTGAATGATTATACATTTACCTTTGTTATACCCAATTCCATGAGCTCATCTCTGCTTAATGCATCAGCAAGAAGAATACCCCCATAAAGATCTAGTCAGGTGAGTTATTTACTGAATGTTTATTGTGTGAAGAATTAGGACAAGTGACTTGTGATTTAGAAGGATGTGTAATGCATCATACTTGTGCTCTGAAATCTCATATTTGAGACAGAGAGAAATAAATATGCCTGCGAAGTGTAAAAGGGAGACTGCTAAGAGTTCTTTTTGTATTTCCCAAATGCTTGGCGTAGCTGACCTGCATAATCCTTGCAAGTATGAATCTCATAGGCTTTACTACATGTGTAAACTCTGCTAGGTATTATGCTCAACCTTAACTTAGATTATTTGAGAGCCCCTCTTCTGATCACATGAATTCTTTAAAAGCAGATAGTTTTCTCCATCTGGGTGTCTGGGTGGGAAGGAATCAGATGGCGAGAGAGTGACAGCAAGAGAAAGATCCAGAGCAAAAGCAGGTGAATAAGAGAGAGAGAGAGAGAGAGAGAGAGAGAGAGAGAGAGAGCGAGCGAGAGCGCACAATTACAAGAGTGAGGTGAATGTCACCAGGAGCGTCTGGAGCTAGAAAGCGAGTGCATTCTCAAGGATCTTGCAGAGCATCTAACTAATAGCAAGAAAAAGAGCTTTGCTCTTAAAAATGCAAGGAACTGAATTCTGCCAATACCCTGAATGAGTTGGGAGGCAGATCCTGAGCCCTTCGATTGCAGCCTGAGCGTACAGGTCCTCTGCACGGTGGAGAACTGCCCACCGCAGAACTGTGAAGAATCAACAGATGCTGTTTTGAGCTGATAACTTTGTGCTGATTTGTTAAACAGGGATAGGAAATAATACAGACAGCATCCAATGTATGTTACATGAAAGCAAAATGACAACCGCACGGTGGAGTGAGATTGTTTGGCCTGAGTTATGCAGAGAAGCTTTTAGACTGCATGGGAAAATAAGTAAGTTTATGAGATCCAGGGTAATTGTGGCAAGTAAATTTTTTTCTTCATAATGACTAGCTTAGCAATAGTCACAAAAAGGAACATGGGTTTTTATTAGTTACAGTAGGTTGTTCATAAAGCTTGTCAGTAAAATTTATAATTAACTTTCTCAAACAATATTCTAGAGCAGGCTGTGCTAGAATCACTTAATAATTTGCCAACATGTAGATTCTGGGGATCCTGACAAAAGACCAATTTAATGAGAATTTCTCACCCTGGCCTTTAAAAAGTAGCTCCAGGTGATTCTATGCTTATGGAAATTCATTTTATGTTAGCAATTTAAACTATCAGAGTAAGAAGTTTGCTATGTTATATTAAGTTTACATTTTTCCATTTGTGATTTATTTTCTTTCATTTCCTCTTTCTTATTTTAATATAGGAATGAATGTCATCCAAGAGTTGGATGAGGCCTTCATCCAGTTGTTGAGGCTGGAGGATGGGAAATGTGGAACTGGATAAAAGACAATCACATAGTGAGACAGAGCCACAAGGAGCAGGTGCAGAGCAGGTGCAGCTTATATGGCCAACCCTCTCATGGGGACTACCTTCCAGAGGGAAGCCCTCCATGAACCTAAACTTCTCCGAGCCTTACCACCCAGAGGCTGTAGTTAGACCAAGCCACCATGCTTAATCTATCAACCATAAACATGGAGTCATTACTCATTTGGGGGCACTAAAACATCTGCATGTGATTCAGCTCCTGTTCAAATCAAAAGACTGACAAATATTTAATATGGCTCAAATTATATATATGGCATCTAGGGAGGTTGTCACACTGATTAAGTTATTTATAAAAAATAAACCCTCCTAGCTTAAGGTCGATATAATCAATGCTGTCTTATAGTGACAGACGTCCTAAGGGTAACATCTGACTTTCATTTGTTCCAGATATTGCTTGTTGATGGTAGATTCAGAAGTCTGAATATGAAGCTAAGCAAGAGAGAGGTAGATAGCAATAGAAAAGAAGGAGATGAATTAGAGGAAGAGAGGGAAAAGGGAAAAAGCGGAGAAGAATGTGGGCTAGATTCTAGAGAAAGGGCTTCTGAATTAGGTAGCAAGTCATAATGGAGTTTAATTTTTGTTGTTAGTAGGACTAATGTTGGTAACGGTACCTTAAGAAGTGTGGGAAACGCCATAGGAAATACATATGAAGATTTTATCATGGAACACATGTATAGTAACAACTGATATTCTAATAAAAGAAATGTATCACTTCAAACAGATATAGCTGTGGTCTTTCTAATATGTTTTAAGTATAGCAGCTGTATGAAGAGTTGCCTACAAGAGAAATTAAAACAGGATAAGTGTGGGCCCAGTGCAATAGCATAGTGGTTAAAGTCCTCGCCTTGCATGCGCAGGGATCTCATATGGTCTCCAGTTCTAATCCTGGAAGCCCTACTTGCCATCCAGCTCCCTGCTTGTGACCTGGGAAAGCAGTCGAGGACGGCCCAAAGTCTTGGGACCCTGCACCTGTGTGGGAGACCTGGAGGAGGTTCCTGGCTCCTGGCTTTGGATCGGCACAGCACCGGCCATTGCGGTCACTTGGGGAATGAATCATTGGATGGAAGATCTTCTCTGTCTCTCCTCTCTGTATATCTGACTTTGCAATAAAAATAAATAAATCTTAAAAAAAAAACAGAATAAGTTCGTTCATAATTATTGACAGGTTATACACATACATGCAAAATCAGGGTTCATTGTATTTCAGAAGGTTCTATTATTTTATAATTGATAAGATCACCTTATTTTCTGATGGTATGTTTACTTTCATTCCTGAAACTTTTGTCAAAACCGATACTTTTTCTTTTTTTCTAACCTCTCTATTAAGAATCACTCTGGGGACCTGGCACAATAGGCTAGTGGCTAAATACTCACCTTGCAGCTTCCAGATCCCATATGGGCACTGATTCATGCCCTGGCTGCTCCACTTCCCATAGAGCTCCCTGCTTGTGGCCTGGGAAAGCAGTCGAGGATGGTCCAAAGCGTTGGGACCCTGCACGCGTATGGGAGAACTGGAGGTGGTTGCTGGCTCCTGGCTTCAGCTTAGCTCTGGCCGTTGTGGCCGCCTGGGGAGTGAACCAGCAGACACTTTCCTCTCTGTATCTCCTTCTTAAAAAACAAACAAAAAAAATCACTTGTCCGTTTTTCTCCCAAATTTTCACTGCCATAATTTTTTTCTTTTTTAAGATTTATTTACTTATTTACTTGAAACTCAGAATGAGTGTGTGCACGCATGTGCGTGTGTGCTCAAGCACGTGAGAAAAAGATCTCCCATCTTTTGGTTCACTCTTAAAATGGCTGGAACTGGTTCATAACAAAACCAAGAGTCAGAAACTCTATCCGAGAGCTTTCATGGGAGCTGGCGCAAAAGCAGAGCTACTGGGCTCATGTTCTGCTCCAATGTGGAATGCCAGCATCAGAGGCTGCAGCTTGGCTCACTCTGCCACAACGTGGGCTGCAGCTTAGCTCACTCTGCCACAACATGGGCTGCAGCTTAGCTCACTCTGCCACAACGTGGGCTGCAGCTTAGCTCACTCTGCCACAGCGTGGGCTGCAGCTTAGCTCACTCTGCCACAGCGTGGGCTCCATGCCTCAATTCTCTACCTGGACGACCTCAGTATCTTTCAACACATCCTGTGTTGTTTGCTGCATATGAGTTATGCATAGTGAATTCTGTTCAAAACAAAAATGTGTCATTGCTTTGCACTCGACCTTCTAGTAAATTTCCATTGCTCTTGAAATAAAACTTATTGTATTTTCTTACAAGTAGCTTCACGTATCTTTTGTAAATGCTGTTACTACATGTTCTATCAAGCTGACCCTCACTATCCATTCTCAGTCTAGGTCAGTTTGGCTTGTGGGAAATATAAAGCTTCTTCCCAGTCCCATGGTTAATGAATCTGCTATACGACCTGCAATACCAGAGTTTCCATTTGGACCTCATCTAAGTATTCTCTAAAATATGCAGACAGACCTAGTTCAGCTCTAAATATGCATATTGCAGAAAACCTTCACCAAGACTTGGAAATTAGGACTTATCCCAAAGTAGCAGGCATTTCTAGTACCCTGTCTGTTCAGTATAATCACTACTCTTTTAAAAGACTCCTTAAAAATTAATTGATTAATTAAAATTTTAAATCTTCCATGATATAAATCTCTGCTCCCCATTAATTTCTCCCATGTCACTACAATAGTATAGTCCTTCACAATCAGTAATATGTTCATTATTTTGCTATTTACATGTATTCTGACTTTTAAGGCATGTACAATGGCAGAGAGTCCAGCATCTTATTGTCAAAATACATTCAACA
This sequence comes from Ochotona princeps, assembly GCF_030435755.1. Classification (NCBI taxonomy): domain Eukaryota; kingdom Metazoa; phylum Chordata; class Mammalia; order Lagomorpha; family Ochotonidae; genus Ochotona; species Ochotona princeps. The sequence goes on from NC_080844.1 coordinate 28,459,916, forward strand.
ATTTCATTAGGAATCCATCTTTGACTTGGAATTCAACAATTTCTTTGGGAATCCATCTTTGACTTGGAAGTAGAGATGCACACTGCATTGTATCCTCACATCTACATTGACAGTCTCTACTACACCTTTACTATATACACATCCCTTAAATGAAAGGTCATGAAACTACAGCTGAGAGAAAAATAAAAAACTTACAATATAAAGTTAAATAACATACTACTGAATGACCAATTTGTCACTAAAGAAGTGATAAAGAAAATCATTCCTCCTGAAGCACACAGTGCTGTTGTGCAACGCATGAGTCAGTGTTGGAGATAATAAAAAAAAACTTTTTTAATGAATGAAAGTTAAAAGAAAAATGTCAATACCCCTGAGATGCAGCAAAATCAGTATCAAAGGGCTATTGATCTTGGTATTTTGCGTGAAGATTGCCCTATATCAGAGACAACACATGATGCTTGTTCTTTTAGAATTGACTTGCTTTACTGAGCATAATGGTCTCTAATTGGGACCATTTAGTTGCAAATGGTTTAATTTCATTTGTTTTAATTGCCGAGTAGTATTCCATAGAGTAGATGTACTACAGTTTCTTTATCCACTCCTCCTAGGACGGGCATCTGGGTTGTTTTAATGTCTTTGCGATTGTGGATTGTGCTGCTGCAAATATAGGATTACAGATGCCTTTTGCATGTGCAGATTTTATTATAGATCTAGGTCCAGGTCCAGGTCCAGGTCTAGGTCTAGATATTCCCAGGAGTGGACCTGGGTCATACGGCAGGTCAATTTTCAGTTCTCTTAGCACTCTCCATATTGACTTTGTTGTGCTTGTGCTAACCTATATTCCACCAGCAGGAAAGGAGGGGGTGTTTCTCTCTACACCCATGCCAGCAGGTGTTGTTAACAGAGTTCTGAATGTAGGCCAATCTCACAACTCTTAAAGTGTACATTTATATGTCTGATAGTTGCACTCTTGTCTATTTTTTCACTAGATTTTACAATCCATGAAAATGGAGGTTGCTTATTTTTCCCAATGTTTAATTTAACAGTATAGAACACAGGGCCTGGCATAATTTGATTTAATTATAATTAAATTATTATTATTAAATTCTAATTGATTTAGGAAATAATTCTCAATGAGGTAAATAAAACTAGTTTTAGTAAAACAAAATGCATGTGATGTCATCAATAAGAAATATAAGCATGAGCATATAATGCAATGATGTCCTGTATTTTATTTCTGGCTTTACTTATCTACTAAGTATTACATTATTTGTCTATTTACTCAAAAGTTAAGCTAAATTGCTACACTTTAAGGTTTCTTATTTATATCATGACCAAAACAGACTTATGTCATTTTCAATAAAAATGTGAAATATAAGTTTTTTTCATTTTTGATAGCTTCCTTGAAAGTAAATGTTCTGCAAAAGAGCATGAAGAAGAACATGAGATTTGAAAATAGGAAGAAGAACAGAGAAAAGTTGTATTACAAGCAGTTAGTTGTATGGCCAGGAGAAAAGTTTGGAGCAAACTTCAGGAGACTTAGAACAGAACTAGAGCAGCTGCCTCATTACGCCTTTGGAATTCTCAAGTGGAAACCCAATTTGAAGAGTCTATATGATAATTTAGTGCAGATATCAGCTTTCAAGTTTGCTGTTTTTCCCCACTATACAATTTAGCAACCTGACATAAATTTACAACAATATAGAAATAATAAAGACTTCATCCATTCATGAATTTTTTTTGGTAATAAATAAATAAGAATGAATTCCTGAGGAAGTTCCAGTTGTGTATCTCATAATCAGAAAGACCCTCATATAGTGGGATAAGCAGCACTGTGAAGAGTTAATCTTAGTATGTCTATCTTATTTGCTTTTCAATAAGCCATTATATATATTTGGTTTCATTTTCCTTTCAAACATTTGAAGTTAATTTACATAAAATAACATTTTTCTCACTTCTGAATTAACCAGACATGAGGCCTTTTCTCCATACCATGCAGGCGAAGGAAGGATCTGGCTGCATTAGAAGTCAGCAAAGTGTGTCTTCTAACAGCAGCAGCCCCTACTCTGCTTCTGATCCCCCTTCCTTGTGTTGAGCCTGGATGGCAGTGGATGATGGAGTGAGAGATTGGGTCCTTGTCACTCTTGTGAGAGACCTGAAAGGGGTCCCTGGTCCTGAGTTTAGCCTGGCATGGACTTGGCTGTTGTGGCTATTTGGGGAGTGAATTGGTATGTGGAAGATACCTTTCTACTTGAATTTAAATTGAAGATACTTTTATGTCTTTTTGGAATTCTGCTTTAATAATACTAAATGAAGATGCGCTAGTTTGAAAAACTATCCTTGTATTTTTGTTACAGGATCTAAGAATAAAAGAATGAACTGCAATTACTGCCTTCCTATGTATTGCCATATTTGGATGATAATTTGCACTGTGTTAACAATTATATTTTCTGTATCATTTTTACCTGTCTGCTTAAAGTGTATTTGGACTGTAATGAAACATTTTCTGATTCTATAAGCAAACTTCTGTGGTCTGTCGACTATATCAATGTCTATCTTGCTTGTTTCAGGAGAGAATATTTTTTTATCACTTATCACTGATGGTTTATTATCTGTCCTAATTGTCTCATGCTTGGCCAAATTTGAGTCATGCTCTTGGGTTTCTTGCAAAAGAAATAACACCATATTTGCTGAATTCCTGGATTTGAAACTTGGCTAACCTCCCAATTCCTATTTCCTGATGATATATGCGCTGAGAGGCAATAAACAATGGCTCAGGTTGTTGTATTCCTAATATCCAAGTGGAACATCCAAAATGAGTTCCAGGTTCCTGACTTTGGCTTAACCAAACCCAACTGCTGAAAACATTTGGGGAGTAAGTTGAAAAAAACTGAAGAATTCTCTCTGTTTTCTGTTCTTCAAACAAGTAAAATACCAGTGAAAAAAATGAACACCAGGAAGCCAAAACAAGGCAAAAGAAGCCAATGTCCAAGCATTATCAACGAAGTGTCTATCAGATTTAGAAGACAGAAAGTAAGATGGAACACTGGAAAGACTTCTAAGAAATCTGCCACTGACTGAGCACCTGCTCAACTGTGTAATGCTTACAATTCACAATAAACAAACCTCTTATATGTGCATCACTGTAAGCTCTTCCAGCAGTAACTAACCTGGATTCCTTAAAACAGAAGCTGATGTAAACGTCATGTGCATATATAGACTTACTTCATGCTTTTCAGGTTAATGATATTTATATAAAATTGAGTAGGAAGGCAAGATAATATTCCTTAAATATTGAGGGATTTTTCTTTTGAATATTTTCCACCAGAAACTGGAGAAAGGATTTATACTTAGTATAACATTGCATGGTAATAAATTCTCTCTGTCTCCTATATATATGTGTGTGTGTGTGTGTGTGTGTGTATATATATATATATATATATATATATATATATATATATATATATATATAACTGTATAGTGAGGATACATTATAGAGTCACAGTTCTCACAAGACCCGAAGATAACTTCATGATACAAACACTACAGTTATCACCAGACACTTTGAATGCTATAGATTTTACTCATGTGATTATATTAAATTACTAGATATCATTGACTTCACAAAAAAGAGAACATTGAAACTCTAACTGTTGCTGACATTGAATAGTTCCTTTTGCATTAAAGCTACTCTAATTTTTAGATTGTTTTGCCTTCATTTCATATATATATTTTTATTTTTTCATGATACAGTTTCATAGGCACAGGGATTTCTACTGCCACCCCCTTGTCGCCACGCCCCTCAGACACACCTGTTTTCCACAATATTATTACAATTGTATGGTCCTTTAGCAACAGTCACACCAATATTAAAATGATGGATTTGTGACTGTTAACCTTCATTTCTGTGCAGTGTGATCTGTTAGAAATTGCCATCTGCACAATAAATAAGCACAAAAGCCATTGGGCTATCCTCCACTGCCTTCCCAGGCCATAAACAAGGAGCTGGATGGGAAGTGGAACAGCCCCTATGGGATCCTGGTGCTAGCAAGGAGAGGATTTAGTTACTGGGCTATTGCACCAGGCCCTAAATCATTTTACTATCTCAATTTTTCATATACAAACTCTTTTTGCATTCATTCCCTCCCTTGGATCTTAAGAGTTGTGGTGAATATAATTCCAATTTTTATTTATAGTGGCTTAATTCTTTAAGAGGTGCATACAGATACAAAGCTTCCATGAGCTGTTGTACTCCTTAACACTGGCAACAGCCAGGTCTGGGCCTGGGCAAAAGTACAAGCCAGGAACTCAATCCAAGTCACCCCAGTTGGTGACAGGAGACCAAGCAGTTAAGCCATCACCTGCTGCCTCCCAGGATAAACATTAGCAGAAGCTAGAATCTATAGAGTTGGGACTTGAACTCAGTCATTCTGATACTAGCTCTAGGTGCCACCAATGTTACATCAGACGTCTACTCAATGCAGAGACTTTTAATGAGTAAGACCTCCAGTAACATTGCAGATGTACACATTTTTGATCAGACAGAAATTTTACTCATAACTGAACAGAGTTGATGGTACTTCCATGTATTATTTGTGAAATAACTACAGAGGAAAATTAATGACTTTCTCTGGTCCTTGCTTGGTTCCAACTTTGGGTCCCCACCCTCTCTTGCAATGATCATCAGGATCGCTCTGGAAACCCCTCAAAATAAACAAAAAAAAAAAAACCAAAAAATCTAGAATAGATAAAGAACAACAAGGAAAGCTTAGAATCAGACAGGAAACAGCGTGGATTCACTTATACCTCACTAGGTGGGACACAAAGATTAGTTACTCCTCACTAGGGTATTGAAGATTTCTCTGCACACCCCTCCTAAAACTGTTCTGCACCTAAACTGTTGATACATGTCTTGTTGGAGTTATAAGCCAGTTTAGACTACCTGAAAAACATCGAGGTTCAGCAAAATCATGCTTCAACGCTATAAACTGCTAAATAGACTCGAGACATCTGAATGGTAATCTATAGCCATTTTAAGGTGTATAGAACCCGGTTGTATATAAACTAAAGTTGAAATGTCAATGAAGAAGTCACAGGATGTGGTTAAGAACTTGCATTTTTTTAAACATATTGGTTACTCAATACCATGTCAATTAATTCCATAACGTTATAAATTGTTGCTGATGTAATGTCGGGGCTTTTAATTCATCAGGATGATACTCTGCTGGCTCTACCTTCAGACCAGAGATGGTCTCCTCTTATGTTTGAGGAGCTGGTCTTCAGGAGTCCTTCCTGCCTGTTCCCAGCCTGTGATACAAGGCCCTACAGGCAGAAGGTGTAACAGGAGAGCAGAGACAACTATTTTGTAAACACAATCTGAAGATTTTATGGTAATGACCAAGGATAGATGATTTCTTCTTATTCCCGAATGCTTCATTCTTTGTATCATAAGTCTAATTTCAGCTAACCTATTTGGAAGATGATAGTGTAAGGAAGAATCAGTCTCTATTGTGTGAACACCTGGAAATAAAATATTACTATTTTGAGTCCACTAGAGCTAGAAATAGGTGAAAACATCTATGAAGTTAAAACATGTTGCTTTTATTTTCATTGCTAAGTAGCCCCACTTCACAATTTATTTTGGTATTTTTGTAATACTTAATAGTAAAATAGCATTTCTCCTTGGTCACAAAGATAACAATTGAGAGGTTAGGGTTAGGCATATTGCTGTGCTATGGATCAAATTGTCACTTGTGACACCAGATTCGCCGCCCTGGATATTCTGAGTCCTGTGCAGCCTCAGGCTAATGGATCTGGGAAGACAGTGGAAAAGGACCCAAGGATGTGGGCCCCAGGTACCCACATGGAGAATAGGAAGATGTTGCTGCCTCTTGTTGGAGTCAGAGCTGGATATTATGGCCATTTGTGACGCGAACCAGTGAATGGAAGCTCCCCTCCCCATCTTTCTCTGAGTGCTGCTTTTCAAATAAATAAATTAAAAAAAAATAAAGCAGCACAGCAATATTCACTTCAACATTGTAAATGTATTTTTCAAAAATATGATAAGCAAGTTATAGAATGAAAAATTTTAGAATGATTAAAGAATCCAGAATAATATGCCTTGGGAAAGCTAAAAGTACACCTCAAAAAATTTCAAAGAGAAAGAAATCCTTGGCAATTTTATATTTTTAGGTATTCTTGTTGCAGAAGTCACAAAGACTCTTTAATAATGGTCTCAGATTACTTGTATGCCTGGAGCTATTTCTAATTGTTAATCTTTTCCTCCTCAAACATAGATGCTTGGAGAAGTGTCTTCCTTTTAAAGAAAATTTGAACATGTTGATTGATAAAATTAATTATCTGCTTCAGAAGAACTCATTAGACCAAAACAATACCTCTTTGATGGGTTATAAAAGAAAAATGAGACATTGGATTGTTTTGTCTTTTTTTCCTAGATAAAACCACACTATTACAGGCGGAAACTTGTTTATTCAAAGAAGATGTGACAAACTTTCAAAAGATATCTTTCATGTCTCTATTTCTTTTAACTATTTTATATGTTCAAGCAAATGCATGCTCATGAATCTTAATGTTCCAAATTCATTTTTAGAAAAGAAAGACAGCAATTTCAAAAGTAATAGAGCACATTTATCAGTGACATGAGTTTTGCGTTAAACCTGAAACAATATTGTCAAGTCACTCACTAACTTTTATTTAACGCAGGAATCTTGTTCAAGCTTTTTCCTCTATCTAAAACATGGCACAATCTTGTCAAAGATGGATCGCACCATGGATTTTAAGTACCTAACTTTATAAACATTTGAAACTTGCGAGCTTATCCAAATATATGCACACACACACACACACAAATACCAAGCATGAGATTAGTTAGCTAACATAACAATCAGTATTAGCTGTTTTTATTAGTTATGTTTTATAACAGGAAGAAAACAGATAATGTGCACAAAATAAAATATTTTGGTAGCACCGGAACATTTGAAATTGTGTTTTAATGTTTATATCCAAGCTGTTGCAAAAAATATCACAGGCTAAAACAATAAACGTTTATTTTTACAACTCTAGTCTGATGAGACAAGACCAGGGAGGCAGCAGGAGCATGGTGAGGTTCCTGGTGAAGATCATCTTCCTGATGTGTCATCCAGACTGGAGGCCTTTGACTCACAGAGTAAGCTATTAGACTTACCACCCAGGCGAACCACACGGTCCCCTCGTTAGATTGTGATGTTTTAATTTGATCAGCTTGCTATCTGAAGCTAAGGTAGGCATCTTTATATTAATTAAATTTTTGAAAATTTATTTAGAGAGGTGGTGAGAGAGTGTATGTGTGTCTAGTAAAGAGAGAGAGAAAGGACTCTCATCTCTTCAGTACCATCCCCAAACATGAACAAAATTCATTCCAGGGAACAGGAACTCAGTCCAAGTCTTCCATGTGGGTGGCAGAAGCCCAGTTACTGAGGGCATGGACATCTGCTGTATCAGGACTTTGGAGTCAGGAGCTGGGGCTACTCCAGTGTAGGATGTGGGTGCCTACCCCATGTTGTAATAGCTAGGCTAAAACATTCCTAAGATATGTGTGTTTATCATGATTAACTTCCCAGTATCAGATATGCTTCTCTCCTAGTTTATAGGCAGTTGTCCCAATAGCCTGACAGAAACCAATAGTTTTGTTTGTTTGTTTGTTTGTTTGGAAAGTCAAATATACAGAGGGGGGAGAGACAGAGAGGCAGAGAGGAAGATCTTCTGTCTGGTGATTCACTCCCCAAGTGGTTGCAATGGCTGGAGCTGAGCCAATCCGAAGCCAGGAGCCAGAAACCATCAGTTCTTTGTGGGTCTCCCAAGTGGGTGAAGGGTTCCAAGGCTTTGGGCCATCCTTTGCTTTCCCAGGTCCAGTCAGGGAGCTGGATGGGAAGCAGGGCTGCCGGGATTAGAACTGGAGCCCAAATGGGATACTGGTGCATGTAAGGCAGGGACTTCAGCTGCTAGGCCACTGCGCCAGGCGTATATGTATATAACCATGAAACTTCATTTACCTCCCTTCTACTTCTGTACCAGCAGACACTAGCTTCTTTTTTCTCTTTCCTATTTCAGTGAGTGACCTCTATAAGCATCCAATCATTGAAATGAATTTTCTAGAAATAATCTTATTCTTTTTTATTCTCCTACTTTGATATATATGTTATGATATTCTAATTCTATGTTGTTAAATATTTAAGCTTTCTTATTTTTGGAATGATTGTACTATGGTGCTTATTTAATGTCCTTGACATTTTCTTCTAGAAGATTGATGTGATCTCTCAATCGGTAGTCCCAGCTATGGTTTGTGTATGTGTAGTATATGTAAATATACAGTGATGTACATATTTCTACTATGATATTTATACCTACTACATATATATTAAATATTAATGGACACAGGCACACATGGCAAAAATTGGTAAAAACAGGAAAAATATTTTTACTATCTTATTTTGACAGTCATGTCAAAATATTAACGTTTAAATCTGCATATGTCTAGAGAAGCAGTAGATAGCCACAAGACCAGAAGTCTAGACATGCATCAATTGATTGACATACACACATTCTGTTGGTGATGGTGAGCTCTTTGTTTTGATAGAGACAACCGTATCAGCTGATAACTTGTGACATGGGATGTCTTCAGCTAAATATAATTGCTAACAGATATTGAGGATGTAAATATTCCCATCATTGCTGTATTAATTTTAAAATGAATTTGATGTATTTCCTGAATGTAAGAACATTTATTATATATTTTGAGTCATTGTCCTTTCCTAATTTTTCTCCTCTTTTTCTGTACTGTTCCATGTAATCACCTAAGGCATCTGGAACCTATCACAAGCGCATGGACACATTATCTGTGTCACATATAAAGTAGCCCCAAAATTCCCAAGATTCTTCATTTTGTCTCCAAACAGGACATAAAGCACTGGGATGGGAAATATTCGCTAAGTGGAATAGTCAAGTATCTACTTAAAACAGTTCATTTGTAAACTTATTTCACATAAATATGTCAAGCAAATGGGACATAATGTATTAATTATAGCTGCCTGATGGTTGTACTGCATTTTATGAATAGGTTTATGTGATTTTTTTCCTCCACAAACCAATGCTTTCTATGTTTGGATATGAAGGAGAGGTCCCTGGAAATTTTATCTCTAGGTACAGAATCTCATTTGGATTATAGTAGTAGACTTTTTGTCAATTCTGATGGAGGCTTATATTTATACACCACATACGATAGCCACTTACCTTGTTTTTTTTGTTTTTTGTTTTTTGTTTTTTTAAGTAAGAGAGGTATCCACAAAAGCTGTGATTGCCATTATGTGGTATTCCTGAAATAATGAGTAAAATCGTGATTTCTTTCTGATTTTAAATGCCATTCTAATGACTTCCTTAATCATTTTAAATTCACATTTATTCAGGTGTATCTTTTCCGAAAGTTTTCTCCAAATTGCAAAATAAAATTAATTCAGAAGAAGTTGTATAATCCTGCAGCATATGAATGAGTCCTACAAATACAATTTTCTCAAGAGTGATTCTAAGAGGCTTCTTAAAAGCAGACATCTATTTCACTGATAAAATAGCTTAGTGTTTTCAGAGTTGCACTTTGAACAGGTAATATACAGTTCTTAGCAGGAATGGATATTACCCAGTTCTTAGCAAAATATAAAAGTGCTTTTATTTTCATGATTTCTTCTGACCATTAGCCACATTCTACAGAGTTTCCTATATATCTCAAAAAATTATACCTGGGGCATTTTTTATTCATTTATGCATTTTTCATGAATATGATTATTTGTTGTTCGTAAGTATTTTTTCTGGTAATCACTCATTCTTTATCTCTTCAGTATATCAAATTAGAAATTAAAAATAGATGTAACCTCATATTACAAATGATTGACATCTTTGAATCTAAATTGAGTACTAAACCCAAACGTCATGTGGATTTTCTTTCATATCAACATTTTTTTTTATCCTGTCTTAGGTATGGCACTTTTCTTTTGAACAGCAAAAGCATTTCATTGTCAATATTTGGAACTAACCCAAAAGAATTCGTAGGCTCTAATCTTCATTCCAGTAAATGTCTCACAATGAAAAATGACTATTATGAAGCAGATTTTTCAAAACACTGCTCCTTCTGTTGAATTACTGCTACTTCGACAATCAATACTGACTTGTGATTTTCCAGCACAGTCAAGATTGAATTCTGTGGTGGTTAAATGCACACATTTTTTTAATGTGGATTCACAAATAGAAGGAAATACCAGTTAAAAAAAATAAGTGTGTGGAACAGAGGAGATATTTGGAATATCAAAACTACATGGTGGCTAAACACCGGACAACATGATCTGCTGCTAAAAGTGAGTATGACCGTCTTCTCTTTTTAAAATTTAAGGATCCTTTCAAAATTTCTGTGTTGTGTCTATAATAAGTAGAAAGATTGTTCTGTCAGAGTTTATGTCTGTATAAGTGTGGTTGTCATTAACATTACTGAGGGATATTTCAAGTATTTATTAAAGTAAAAAATAATATTATATGTATGCTATCTTCTCTTTTCTTTTACACAATCTTTCCCAATTATACAAGTTTGTGTCAGACTTGTTCTCAAAATTACTCATTCGCTAGAAAAAGTTCAACTTGCTTTCACATTTTAAGCATGAAATGGAAAGATTAATTCATAAACCTGGAATGAAGGCTTATAGAATTATGGAATTTTTGAACTGAGAGATTTTAAATTCAGTGCCTTTATTTAAAAAGTAGATTCTAAGCCTTAGAAAGTTGAAGAAAGTCTTCTTGCCGTGTTCTTACTCATTTTTGTTGCCTGATTTGTCTATGTCTCTTATAGCAACCAACTGCATTTTCCTCTCTTTTACCTTCTTTTTCTTTTAGAAAATCTGCTGCTTTTTAAAATTATGTGATAATTTAAAAATGTTAGATTAATTACTAAATCAATTTTTGTTGAAACATTACAGTAGGCATTAACACTGTTACTGTAAATAAAAGGTGATAGATTGATTCATGAATTGAGTGTGTTCATCATTTTGCAATGGATATATAACATAAACATAATTATGTATATATTCAATTGTATCCAAATATACAATTGTTCAGCTATCTCAACAAAACTTTAAAATATTAACATTTTAAGTGCTTTTTAATTTTATTTATTTTAAAAGCTAGATTGGCCAAGTAATATAGACAGACTGATGGAAGGAGACCTCCCATCTCTTCTTCACTGGCCAAATGCCCACAACAACTCAATCAGGCAGGCCATGCTAGGACATAGATACTCAATCTGGGTTTCCTTCTTGGGTGGCATGAATTCAACCAGTTGAGCCATGACTAGCTGCCTCTCTGAGAGCACAGTGAAAAGATAAGAGAATTGTGGAGCCAGGATCTGAACCTAGGCACTGATATAGGATTCAGGTATTCCATCAGAATTTTTATGTCAGAAGTCTGATTCTGTGGAAAAAAAATTCAGTTAGTATATTTTCAATTTTAAATTGTATTGTTAAGCCTCATTTTTAGTTTGTCACTTTATGTCCTGAAATTGTGATATACCACAGTTTCATTCTACGTTAGCAATTTCCTTCTACATTCTGCCTTCCTAATAGATGTGTTAAATAGAACAGTACATTCTTGCTAATGACCCTGAGGATGCTTCAATGTGTCTGGCTTTGAGTATTGAATATCTCTAGTATATTTATGCCAACCAGCAAATACCATTCCTTTTGATGGTAAATATTAGTCTAAGTGTAAGTAGGTGTGCCATTGTACTCTAATATCATTGGAAGAAAAATTAATATTGTATGTTGGGAGACAGACTTTCTCTGAGTTTACTGTCCGATGTAAGGGATGAAATAGGCACATGATTGAGATCACTCTAGATGATTATTTAGAATAATAAGCAGAAATAAACCCAGTGCTGCAGATAGAAGAAAAGAGTCACTAAGATCTTGGACTTTAGCTAACACTGTAGAGATGCTAATTTACTTTGCTTAGAAGAGTCACTGTCTCTGGAATTCTAGGCGTGTGAGACAAAACCATCATCCTAAGTCAATAAGAATTAAATTGTATTTGTTTATATTCTTTATCTTTGCCTCTGAGTTTTATATGACATGTTATACTTTTTGAAGACTTGAAACTTCAGCTGTCACTGTAGTTCTCACAGTCATGCAGACACTTTTTCTTACGTATGAACTTGATGCCTACTCACTAACCTTGGGCTGAGAGTGTACATTTCATTTGATAAAATTCCTTCTTGGTACTGCTGAAAGTTTTATTTTATTTTATTTTATTTTTTTAAAGATTTATTCATTTAATTACAGCCAGATATACACAGAGGAGGAGAGACAGAGAGGAAGATCTTCCGTCCGATGTTTCACTCCCCAAGTGAGCCGCAACGGGCTGATGCGCGCCGATCTGAAGCCGGGAACCAGGAACCTCTTCCAGGTCTCCCACACGGGTGCAGTGTCCCAATGCATTGGGCCGTCCTCAACCGCCTTCCCAGGCCACAAGCAGGGAGCCGGATGGGAAGTGGAGCTGCTGGGACCAGAACCGGCGCCCATATGGGATCCCGGGGCTTCCAAGGCGAGGACTTAAGCCGCCAGGCCACGCTGCCGGGCCCAAGAAAGTTTTATTTTTTATGTGAAGAAATACTTATAAGTAGTTGCATACTCCTAAGGCTTTTTGCTGCCTTTATGTTAGAATAAGGTCATTGTTGGTCAATCTGTGTCTTCCCCATGCAGTCTTGGCTTCCCTGTTGACTAGAAAATTGTTCAGATTCAAAAACTTTGTCAAGCATAGTGAACCCCTCAAGGAGAGCCCCCTCCTTTGAATTCTCATCTGTTCTCCTGTGTTCCAATTTGAGTGCCTGGTTGCTACGTGAAAAAGGAAGTGTGCATAAAAGCTCAGCTGGTGTCTGTGCTGAGAGTTGGCAGTTCTGGGAAGGGATGTTCACCATGAACTCTCAGCTTGCCTCTTGCGCTGCCTCCTGCTTATTGTAGTTATCAACGCATTGCTTTCCTGCATTACTGTGGTTCAGCTTACCATTGAAGATGGGGAACTGTAGACACTAATGTTCTTTTTGTTTGTTTCCTGCTTTCCTGTCAATGGGATTCAAACCTCCATTGTCCCAATGTGGCTTTCTGGTAGCTATGATTGATCATCAGCCCGCAAGGTAAATTATATTCTTTGGTCCAATCAGCATAGAAGATAAATCTTTTTTCAGCCCAGTCTAGTTATAGCTAATGTGGTAATTTGAGGAGTAAACTAGCAGATGGAATCTCCTTCTCTCCCTCGCCCCCTCTTGTTCTTCTTCAATAAATTCATTGAAAATTCAAATGGTATGGCATCAGCTATTCATTTTCAACACTACCAGGATTTATGTAAAACTGTACAGCTATAACATGCAACATTAATGTTTGTTTATTAATAACCGTACTAATGAGTATTGATTCAGGACATACTTTAAGACTGTGGAAATATTATATTTCTCATCAAATTCTTACCTGGAAAGTTGCCCATGAACTGATGATGACTTCATGAGTCTATGGTTACAATGATGAATATATATTGATGATTTTCTTTCTTTTTAATTTAAATATCTTGACCTTATTGAATTACAACACATGCATAAATGTTTATTTCCCCTATTTATGGTATATAATTTGAGTTATACACACAAGCATATTTAATATTTAAGGTGTATAAGTTGACTCCATCGATATCTAATGTATACTATGTATGTGTCTGTATATTTATGAGTACAAGTTTATGCACATAATATATGTGTATATGCATATTAATATAGGGAAATAAATACCTCGTCCTATAAACAGGGAAATAAATATCATATCAAGTTAATTATTTGTATTTTTGCCCTAAAGAGTTGGACATTTTCTTTTTCATGTTTCAGTTTACATTTTTTAAAGTCTATTTATTTTAATTTGTCAGGCAGATTTACAGACAAAGAGGAGAGACAGAAAAAGAGAAAGAGAGAAAAAAAGGCATTTTTCATTTGCTGGTTCACTTTGCAAACAGTCGCAATGGCTGGAGCTGAGCCCATCCGAAGCCAGGAGTGGGGAGTTCCTTCCAGGTCATCCCAAAGAGGATGATTTGGCTCATCCTCCACTGCTTTCCCAGGCTACCAGCAGGGAGTGGAGCAGTGGTAGAGCAGGTGAGACGTGAACTGGTGCTTACCTGGGGTGCCAAGATCATGGGTAGAACAGTAACCTCTTGTGCCATTGTGCCAGCCCCTATCTTGTAGTTTGTCAGTCATGTCTGTTAGGCTATTGGGACTATGTTTGGTTGTAAAATCTCACAAATGACATTAGAATTTTCTAAAGAACATAGAATACTTCATTGAAATAACTATTCTGATGTGGAAAGAGAAAGGCTGCGTTCTAGAAGTGTTTTCACTGTGTTTAAGAAATTTTCCTAAATATTCAAGCAAAACATGCTGAGAAAATCATAATTGTTTTTACTTTATCTCAATTTCATTTGATGTTTCTCTAGAAAGAAATTCTGAATATAGTTTTTTTCCTTTTTCTTGCTGGGTTTTAAGGATTATCTGCCTCCTCATTTTTATATCATTAATGCTATACTAAATTTGAAATAGAAACAGAATAACCAAACACCCTTTATGAAACATCTACATGACTTAGATAGTTGTGCCCATATAACTGAATTTTGAATGTTTAGTATTTGTTCAATGCTGTTAGGATCTTGTGCAAGACTGGGAAAGGCAGTTTAATGGAAGAGTTTGATTTAACATTAAGACCACATGGATGACTCTACATTTTTAAATCAAGTCAGGGTACTTTAAAGAATATTAAAAACAATATTTTTCAGAAAAAAAAATAAAAAATCCTTCTTCCTACAAGCCCTTCCTAGGTCTAAATAATGTATCTTTCCTCCAATGATGAGTAGATTATGAAACCCAAAGTCCATTTGGGAAGCTGTGGTGGCCCCTGGGACTTCAGGGAAGGGGGTGTATGACTATGTGAGATAGGCTGAGGCGGATTTTCTTCCCTATTACCAGCACCAAATGTATATGTTTGTGGATCACCAGCCCAGGGGAAGAAGCAAGCTTCTGACACTAATGAAATTTTGTGTGAGTCTGGGAGGTGATGGAAATCAGCCTATGCAGTGATGTTCTGGGAGAGCATGAAGGCTGCGTGGAAAAAGGAATCGAATTGCAAGCTTCACAGGGGTGCTCCCAGAGGCATGAAGCATGTGTGTTTGGGTGAAGCTGATGTGTTATGCAGTTCAGGCTGTTGCCTCACTACAGTCTGCATTCACAATATTTAATATTTGTGTTACTAATTTTTTAGGCTCATTACATTTCTTAATGTAATTTTGTGCATTTTCCCTGTAAATCAGATATTTAAAGAATACCAATCTATAAGTCATAGGGTAAAAATATATCTCACATTATTACTTCTCAAAACCAATTACCTGGATAACTTCATGTAAATGAATATGTTTAGCCAAGTGTTATGTTACTACATATTAGTAAAAAGTACCTAATTTTGAATCTTTAAATCCCCAGATCCCCACTTGCAATATATATAATTGAAGTTCTTTTTTTTTAAGGGATGTTTTTCCTATTGTGTTTGGCACACATGGGCTGCATGCATAACTCATCTTTCCAGGGAGCTTATACTTGCTTTCTTAGCTATTGAATTAACTGTGTTACTTCTTCTGTGAATTTAATGCCTTCCTGTCTGTCCTGCATGGTCACACTGCACCTCTCTCCTTTTAGATTTGCTTGCGTGTTGAATCAGCTTGCCATGGTCTCTCACAACCTTGCTTCTCTGCTTTCCACTGGAGTCTTCTTTGGGTAAGTCTTATTTTGAATTCCAAACAACTTGTTCAGAATCCAGCCAGCAAAAATTTTTCTTATCAGATCCTCCTTGGGGCCCTGTTCACATAAGCTTAATTACTCCAGAGCCAGGCAGCCCATATGACTCACAGACCATTGGAATTCTTTGTATTAGTCCTTGCTAAACCCTCTTAGTTTCTTTGGGTGTTCCTCAGAGCTTCACACTCTTCCTGTAATTCCTGACAGCTCTGGGTTGAGCCCTGGGTGGAGCAACGAAATAAGAGGCCCTTGTGATCACATCTCAATTCAGTAATTTGTAGAACTTTTCAAGCACCACGTCACCTACACAAAACTAAGGAAGCCGGGGTAAAACTACAATGCCTAATTTTAGTCTAACAATAAGCAAAGATACAGTGAGAGCAGGAGGAGGGAGAGTTGCCTTTGTTGCCCCTTTCCTAACTACAAGCATGCAGGATCAAAAGCTTTCTGTTTGTAGGGAGCAGAGGAAAGTAAGTCCACTCCATAGACTTGAAATCCAGTGTCATGCTTGCCTCTCGATGAAAACAGCAGCCTGATGGGATACTCAGATCCCAGACTCCTGGAATTACCTCCAAATCCTTTGCACCCTGTTTAATTAAGTAACAACAGCCTGTCACCATCCCTCTCCTGTCATCCACTGGATAGTGGAGCAAGACTCCAGCTGCTGAAGGAGTAAGGTAGGAAATAGACCTTAGAATTTTGCCTTAGAGCTCAGAGTTTCGCTGGCTCCCACAGTGAGACACATCACCCAGTAAAAATGAATGCCTCTATCCCCTGACCACTGCTTACCAGTGAAGCCTCCAGATTTTTCTGATAGCTGGAAGAGGCCAGTATGGAGAACTATACCCTGCCAGGATGGATATGTCACAGCATGTGTTATTGTCATCCTCTCCTGGGCTTGGAATGTACATCTAAGATTATGCAGTGGTCAGTAAAAAAGATATCCAGGCATGAACCAGCTTGATGTCTGCCTGTGTAGTCAAGGAGGTGCAGTTTTCTTTATTTCTTCTCTCAATCTTGGTCAGACAGCATCAAACCACAGATTCAGTTCCCGACTGGTAAACTGAACAATCCATTTATCATGATGATCCCTGACTGATCCAAAGCCAGTGTCTAAGGATACAATCTCTGGAACTACCTGATTCCCAGTGCAGTTGCATGGCCCCAGTTGGTTGGGCTTATATCGCAGCCAGCTTCATCTGGGAGTCTAACTTAGCACAGATAGCCCACAGCATTACAGGCTTTGGTATTTGCCCCCAAGACTAGACTGATCTCAAACAGTGGGTTCTTGGTACGATGTAGCACTGTGGTATTGGTGACTGCGGGACCAATTTGTCTCGGCCTAACTCCTTCACAAGAGATGCTTGAAGGAATGAACTATCCTTTATTACAGACATATCCACAACTCATTCTAACTAATACACCAACTGCAAACCTTAATTTAGAGCACTATCTAATGATGAAATAGCAGAAGGGCTCACATACTGAGATAAAATTATCTGACTTGTTAATAATTCTGGAGGTACAGCCATAAATAAGTCAAACTATGAAGACTGGAAAACATATTCTAACACCTAAGTGCACGATGTTGTAAATCAGCAAGGTGTCCAGAACAGTGACCTCACCAAGCAAAGTACCAGAAAACAACCAGATAGCAACTGATATTGTAAATTTCTCAGATGATGAAGTAAACACAGTTGTTTGAAAAGAAATCTCAGTGAAGCTCAAGAGAAAACAGATACATGATTTGTTATCTTTACGTGAACTTAACAGAGAAATAGAGGTCATTTCCGAAAGTCAAACAAATATTGAACTGATTAACTTCACTGCTTCTTGATGTGCCTTTCATATTTCCCTCCTGGCGTCTGAAAGACTGCGTGGTGTGCTACCTACTCCTTGATGTGCTAAGGAACTATTTAAAATAGCGGTATTTCCTGATATGCTTTTTCTACTATCCTTCAGGCTTCCCCTCTATTCTCCCAGTGCTTCTAAGAGTGTATGTTCTCTGCTTCATGCACCTTTACTCTGAGATGTAACACCCCAACTCCTCTTTGGGGGAAAAAAATCACATTGTACTGAAAAGTTTGTTAGATAATTATAGACTTAAACAGACTTGCATTGGCATTGGTTGGGAACAATTACATCTTAAAATAGTCATTTCTATCATCTTAATTTTGTATCGCTAGGAGAGTATTATGAGCTCTCCCTTCCTCATTGAAACTAAACTTCTTTTCACTATTGTATCTTACTATTCCACAATGCTTGTACTTTCAGAAGCAGAGGAGAAGAAAATGATCTCTATGTCCTTATCTAATATATCTGCAAATGTTAATAATAAAAATCAATTTCTTCTGCTTTAGAGATTTATTTTATAGTTTTATGAATGTACATTATATCTTTAGGTATACAGATATTCCTTTTTGGCATATTTGGTCTGACAGATTTAGGAAAATGGAAGAATTTCCATTTTAGTAATTTTTTTCCTTTTTGACTTGATACATGTATAAGAACAAACAGAAATGCAAATGTAAAGACTTAAAATTTCTCATGATAGTAGCTTATGAAGATTATTTGTTGAAAATGAATTTTGTTTTGGTTTGCATCATAGGGAATTTAACATAGGACAGTCTGTACCAATAATATTTTACTTCGAACGTTTGTCACAATTCCCTTTAAAATGCTGAATGACAAATGGAAGTTGTTTCTCTTTATATGTGTCATATTATCCATTTTCAAATATGCTGGAAATAGAAACTGAATAGTTATATAATTTGGATGAGTTGAAAATAAATACACCCATTTTGGTAGTCTGATGTATTTATGATTCCATTCAAAAGTTAGATCAAAGGTTTCTTTTTTAATGCTTCCTTTGAGGAGAATTAGTTATTAGCATTGTCTGATGTGAAGGAAACACAATCTTTGGGAAAAGTAAATGAAGGCTGGCCAGCAACATGATTTATCTTCAAAGTAAATAAGTATTCTGGGAAATACTCTGTTCCTTGCAAGCAAATTAGAAGAACCCAGGCTTCAGGTGAATGCTTCCTCTGAGTCCAATCTCTGATCTCATTTCATTTACTTTGCTTTGTTTTTTTGTGATTTAGTCACTTTCTGGTACTGACAGAAAGAAAATGTAGAAACTACAAGACACATGAAAAACTAGACTTGCATGTAATGTGCCTTATTGAAATTATTCTTCCAATGTCATTCTCTTGCAACACGGACTCTGGTCTGTATTTAATTTAACATTTCATAGTAATTTCATTAAAATGTTTCCTTAGACACATTAAGTTTAAAAAACGATTGTATGTCTGTGCTGCAACTTTATAGATCAATTCTGATTTCTATAAACCCAATCCCAATATGATTACTTGTCAAGTAGATGCTTAGAGTAATCATTTTGTCCTATTTATTTCCATTAAAATTTAAAAAAATAATAAAGTCTCTACTAACTACTCAGAATTTTCTTGCTGCTGCGTTAGACTTCCATCTGCCAGGCATATCTTTTGAAGTTAATGAACTCCTACATATTAGCTGTATTTTTCTCCATGGTTAGAATATTTTGCGTAGCACTGAAAATGCCATTAAACTACTTAGTGCCTTAAGTGGAGTCATCTTAATGGATGCCTTTCAAAATATTAAAACAATTTCCCTGCCTTTAAAAATTCCTGGGTGGGGGAAGCACAATTGAATTGAGTTGTTCCAGTCATTCTAAAAGTAATTGAACATGGATCATTTTGGCAGACAGGGCAACTTGAAGTGATGCAAAATAAATCCCTGTTACTTGAAGACGAGATGTTTGGTAAGTATGAGAGAAATGCTTTGTCCTAGATAAAAGGAAAGCTATACCCACCATCAAAAGTGTGCTCTCCATTTAGCTCCTTTCAGAAAGGGATAAATGGTTTTAAATAGCTTAAAGTATTGAATACTTTTGGAGAAGACTACAGAGATCATGCTGATCTAATTAGCAAAATTGCACGCTTTTTATATGCCATTTTCCTTTTATTAGCCAATTGGAAATAATATATTATCAAAGCGAAACCCACTTTTCTATTTTATGTAGTACTCTTGCCCTGTATTCACTGGATCTTCTGCCACAGTTCTATAATAAGCTCTTTTGAACATGAAAAAGGCCCCTATTTCTGTGCTTCAGTTCACTTCCTTGGATGCCAGAGAGAGAGTACCCCACCCTACTATTTAGTAAATTACTACTCTGGGAGACTGAATGCCACCCTACAGCATTGAGCCTCCTAGACTTAATGCACTTTCAAAGAACTGAGAAGTATTTGCATACTAGAACATGCGGATCAGCAGGGAAAGAGATATCAGATGAAAATGTTCATAAAGCTCGTACTATTGACAAGTATCAAAATGCTGTCTTGCAACATTGAGTTCCAACACGCTGAGAGTGTTTTCAATAATTTTAGTTAAATAGATATTTCTGAATGGTTATCGAAGGCTTGAGCCTTTGATTTGGGGCAGTGATCAGCATTACTGATCAGTCATCTGTGTGATGATTTCCCTAGATCCACTACATGGTGGGACAACTAGGTTCAACCTGACCCTCGTGTCCTCTGGCCTTGCTTTGACATTTTTGTTTGTTTCTGAAGTCCATTTTAACATTTCTGCAACAATTGTGGTGAAATTTCACTGGCTGTCATCTCAGATCACACTCACCAGAACATGAACTCATTGTCTCTGCTGTTGGACACAGAGCTATATGTAACAAATTATTTCAAATACTTGTAGATTGTTCTGCATCCTTTCTTACTGTGCTTATCTCTTCATTGTAGCATTCTACCATTTTTGGAAGTCTAATTCTCTGTTGTTATTATTGTTCCTCCTCACCCTCACTATGTCCTTATCCCATCTCATATCCACTTCATACAAATTTTGAAATTTTTCACAGCAGCTACCCTATGAGTTTTTTTATCTGTGTGTATATTCTTCACACCAAAATATTCGTTAGTGTATACTTACTCATTTTGACTGTCTCCCACTACACTAAATTGCTGCTTCTTCCAGCTCATCAAAACTAAATTATTAAGCAGAAACATACAATTGAGTATTAAACAGCTATTTAGCCTAATTTGTGTCAATCTTATTTAAATGACTTAAAGATGCAAGTTACATTGTTAGATCTTATTACCTAATAGTTTTGAATTGATATACAAATGATTGGAAAGCAGTATGACTTAATGTCTTAGGGTATAGTCTTGAGTCAGCACCATACCTGGGGAGAAATTTTTTGGCAAAAAATTCAAAGCCAGAAGAAGCTAGATGAATAGAGTATTTGTCTAGTTAATCATGGTTTTGCATGCCACAGACAAATCAGGTAGATTTGCACAAATTTTCTCATTATTATTGTATGGGTTCCTTAACGGAAATTATCCTGTGGTATGGGTGTCACTTGCAAAGATTCTCTGAATATTTAAGAAACTGTATTTTAGGTAAGTTTTCTCAATCCTATTTTCAGAATATCTTTTCCTCAGAAAGTCTTTCTCCTACTTCGGCTAATTTTTGAAGGTAGAGTTATAAGGCCAGATAGGACAAAACTAAGATTCACACATTGTGGTTTCTACAACTTCCCCAAACCTTCACCTCTGGCTCTGTCTAGATGTTTTCAGTGTGGCTGCAGATTCTCCCATCACAATTTGCTGACTCCTCAACCAACAGAATCTGGCCGAAGTAATGATATACAGCCATGAAATAGCCTGCGGGGTCTTTGCACATTTTCTCTTTCTCTTAAAACTGCCTCTGTCATGTCCACAAGGCTAGCTGGCCAAGACCACCCCTGCTGAACTTGCAGACTTTCGTATTGGTGGAGGATTCTTTCCTTCAATTAGTGGTTTTTGAGGCTCACTTGTGTCATCGCCCAAATTGTTATTAATGATCTCAAAACAATCAAGGATGACCCAAAGCCTTGGGACCCTGCACGCACGTGGGAGACTCACAGGAGGCTTCGGGTCCCTGGCTTCAGATTTGCTCAGCTCCAGTCATTGCGGCTGTTTGAGGAGTGAATCAAGGGACAGAAGATCTTCCTCTCTGTTTCTTCTCCTCTCTGTATATCTCACTTTCCAATTAAAATTAAAAAACAACTTTAAAAAAATTGAAATTACAAATTAAGAAAAATAACAACAAAAAGTCATCCTCCTTGTTTTGTAGATAGGCCGTCTCAGAGGTCATCAATTTGTTAGCTTACGAGCTCATGTTGGCAGCAGAATTATGGGCAGAAACCTGGGCTTCTGAGAATCTGGAAGGCTTTTCCCACTTTTCTTCCAGAGGAGACACTTAACAGTCTGACTGTGAAGAAATAACTCCTGTATACCTTAATTAACACATTCTTAACCTTCACTTTATAGTCCAACGGGGAGAGAAATGTACTAGCAATAAAAAGGAAAAATGCCATTCTTCTCAGGCTGATTGTTTTGCCATGAAACATAGCAAATTACATAGACATGTATACACTTAGAAAATTAGAATCAGAAATACCAAGTTAAAATAACAAGATATTTAGAAATGAGATTGGGAAGAGAGGAAAAGAAATGGAACACATGCTAAGTAATTTTGTTTAACAATGAGCTCACCAAGTTTTTTTCTCAAACAACATTTGTCTTGTGTTTTAGAGATCTAGCTGTGCTCACAGTAGAAATGTAATGTAAACTGCTAAGTGATTCCACTTTGAAGTTCTAGCATATGACTAAGATATTCTGAATATAAGCCTGTTTGCATAGCAGATAATCCATAAAAACTCAATATTCCCCTTTTAAAAGAAATTCTACTCCTGTTCTGATGGGGTAGGATTGATCATTAAAGTTGAAGTTCAAGGGTCAGAAACATAACTTCCTTACATGAAAGAAGAAAAAGCTTTTCTAACTACCTCTGCATAATTAAGACAAGCCATTTATTTCAAGTATTGATTTCTTTGGCAGTACAATAAATCCTAATTTGACGATAGTTAATATCTTCCAAAGATGATAGAGTAACAATATCAAAAGTTAAGATAATATGAATCAGCAAATGAAATAATTCAAATGGAAATTGAATGGCATTGTTTATAAATGTGGCAATCTAATTTTATTTTTATATTTACACATATATCTGTATTTAACTTTATAAGCATTACATCACAGCCACACAGTGCAATCACAATATAAAATGCAATTACTAACTCTTTGCTGTTTTCTCATAATTAAACATATTCACTGTTGCTACTTCACTTCTAACAGAGACTTCTAAATTTGTTTAAACAATAGCTAAGTACTTTGCCCCCCGCCCGAACATTTCTGGGCAATTAGAAATGTAAGTATTGTATTGAAGATTATCCTGAAGATACCTGGCCTTTCGATTATTGCTGTTATGTTTTATCTCATACTAACTTTTCTATTGAATGTCCCAAGCTCCTCACAATGTCTCTGTTGAAAGAAATACCATTCTTAAAATCTGAATAAAAACAAATCAAAAATTTCTTTCCAAGACTCTATTACCCCCTAATGACCAATTTTAGTAACTGTCCTTAACATGTCCTGTAATAGTTTTCTTGATTACAAAATGTCAATAACATGGCTACATTTTAAAATATGATATTTAATTAGACCAGTTCCTTATCAACCTATCACAATGAAATAACGATGACTCTGTCGCCCCTTTCCACTGGTTGGCAGGAGACTCTTCAAGTGATGGCTCCCATGGTTTCCCTGGCATCATTTTTCTTGCCAGACTTTGTTTCTTTTCAGCCTGAAGAATCACCTCTTTCAGCTGGCCACCCTGAAGCTGGTTTTCCACTTTCAACAAACTCAGCTTCTCATTTGTAATGTCTTCTGTATATTGTCTTGATGGTACACTGCCAGGCATCTCTTCAGGAGCATCAGCTATCTGTGTACAATGCACTCCATCTATGTGGAGCAGCACGGGCAGCCGGATCCACAAGAGCAGGGGTCTGCTTCGGCAAACTGTCCATGACGGCACCCTCCAAGTGTCCTGCCAATCACAGATTACCGCTTTCTAAACTACCTTTTGCTGTCTCTGAACCTTGGGTTTTCACCGGTAAACAGATGTAAAATTTCTCTCTTATGCTTGTTTAAAATTAAATGTTACAGAAAAATATCAAAGTATCTTACCTAAATGGGAGTTTTGTACATCATGTCTACTTTACCATTATTCTTTATGTGTAATTATATCTTTTTTTTAAGATTTATTTTATTTTTATTACAAAGTCAGATATACTGAGAGGAGGAGAGATAGAGAGGAAGTGGAGCTGCCGGGATTAGAACCAGCGGCCATATGGGATCAAGGCGAGGACCTTAGCCACTAGGCCACGTTGCCGAGCCCCAATTATATCTTTTACTACCACAATTATTTATTTCATCTTGGTTCATTTTGTGTATAATATTTGTCAATCATGTCTCCCTCCTGTAAAAGTGGTTTCCATGGTTTTGACAAATTAGGTTCTTTAGTTAGCTTTTAAATGTGTTTTTCTCATCGACAATCCATTTCAACCCTCTTTTTAGAGATTATCTTTAATTCTTCCTTGGCAATCAACCCAAATACTCCATATCAATGAATTCCTCATTTCTGGATTCAGAACTACACATTCTATTTTTTTTTTTTGCTCCATTATCCTTTTTCTGTAATTTCAATGATGTTATATAATGAGACTACAGAAATTTGTATATTTTAATATATTTGCACATATTATAAGTGTGTTAGTTTTATTTTTCAGGATGTAATAGTTGTGCAACAAATGTTGTGAGAATGAATTGATTAAAAGCACACTTCGGAATTGTTCTTTAAAAGTATCAAATATCCTCCAAGTATTTTTATTTAGGCTGTTCCTGTTTATTTTGTTATCCTGAATGTAGACAGCATCTTCACATCTCTTTCAAGTTTTTCATTTTAAAGAGAAATGTACTCAAAATTTCATAATTTTCTCTTCTTTTTAATAGTGGAAACAAAACATTCTTACTAGGAAAACCCTCTATTTCAAAATTTAAAGAGACATTACTTTTTTCAAAATAATTGTTAACTGAAAAATTAGCTTATTTCTGTGATAGGAAAACACATTTTTCACACAAAATTTCACAAAATACTTCCAATAAACCCAAAGGGTTTTAGTGATATAAGTATCTGGTTTGATTTGAAGGCAGAGATGTTTCTTTTTCTTTCTTTTTAGCAGGGATTAACCAAGACAGTTTCAATGGTCCTCTCAGCTTGCCTGAACTTCAGGTAAATTTCTTTCTGACTAAGGCTTCTTAAAAATTGGTGCAAATTTTTTTGAAAGCATTTGGCAGGAAATTTTAGAGCTCTAGCTCACAGTACGGTTTCCTATTGCTGCTGTAATGAATTCCCATAAACTCAACTTTAAACAACCCAAGTTCATCCTCTGGAAGTTGATGATGTCAGAAGTCTGAACGTAGACTTATTAAAAACAAGGTGTAACTGGGCTGGCTTTTGTTAGAGGCTTGGAAGGGGGACCTTTTGCCGTCCATGTCTAGTCATCTAGAGTTGCATTTGCTGCTTCACTTGGCGCATGGCGTCTTATCCATCCACAAAGCTTTGGCTGCTTCCATCAACACATGACCTTCTGGGGTCTCCTGCCACTTTGTAGGGGCTTTCTGATACTATTGGAAACACCTGAGTACTGGAGCGTCCTCTCCCCATCTGAGAATCTTTAATTGAAGTTCTTTTATGCCTTATAAACGAACAGTAACAGGTTCAGAGTTTCAGATGTAGATGTATGGGTGGTCAGTGTTGTTCAACTTTATATAGTGGGTGTCATATTCAGACCTCATACAGTGTATGGAATGAAGGTTCTGGATACCTTCACGTCCCAGCAGACTATGGTCTCCTACCTCTCCTCAGTTAGCTAACAGCTTCCCTTGCCCCATTTATTTTCATAATAATTAACTGCCTGACTTGAGGGAGTAGTGCCATCAGTCCTATCAAGTCCCTGGTTCACCACTCACAAGATCATTTATTTTCTCTCTGAAATATCTTCATCCAAGTTTTGTCATCAGGAGTTTCTTTTCGAAGAACTCCAGGCTGCAAACAAAAAGTTCATGTCATCTGCCCATAGTCCTGAGACTGGCTGCAGCTTGCTGTGTCACCCCCAAAACTCCCTAAGCAATGTAAAGTCATTGCCGTGCTGAAGGAGGGCCAGGACATGGCAGAGAAGCTGATCAAATTCAAAATGTGCCAGGCTTTCCTCCTGACCCCTCCGGGAATGAGCACTAGCTGCCTGGCTCCTTGCTCTGTGCATTACAGTTAATACCCGTATCCTTTTTTTTTTATTAATTATTTTGCATCATGTGACAGTTTCATAGGCTCTGGGAATCCTCCCACCCCTCCTCACGCCCTTCCCCCCTGGTGGATTCCTCTACCTTGTTGCAGTATTACAGTTCAAATTCAATCAAGATTCTTTCTTTGCAAACATATACCAAGCATAGAGTCCAGCTACTTATTGTCCAGATAGGTTGAACAGTTTCTTGGGGAGACTATTTCTGGTCTGAAGTTAGAGCTAATACCCGTATCCTTTTACCACCTGAGTGTTAGGAATCGGCTTGCTGTGCTTTCGTGAGTGAAACCAGCTTTAGGGGTTCCACAGTAATTCCTCCAGCCAGCTTGGGGCATTACGGGTGAAAGAGTCATTTTCATAATTATTCCATGGCTCATTTTATTAAAAAAAATTACTTACTTTCTGAGTGTTTCCAGATGAGAAGCCTAATGAATACTATTAGCAATGCAAACCTAAAGTTGCATTGCATATTGCTCAAATACTTGTATCTATCACTAGAAGATAAACATACAAGAAGAAACACATTCATGTTGCTTAGAATTACGAAATTTATAACAGAAGCTTCCATGTTGTTTATCAACAAGTGTGAAGAGCTTAGGATGACTTTATATTTTTCTATGACATTATTTAGAAATATTTTTTAACAATGGTGTTTGAATTGCAGGAAAACAGGAATAAGTTATTTTAACATTTGCTAAGTATTCAAATTTCAATAGGGTTGTGGGAAATTAAAGCTTTTATTTGTTACTTGAGAGATCCAAATTCCACATTGGAGTGCCTGGGTTCAAACCTCAGCTGTGCGTCTCGATGCAGCTTCCAGGTGATGCAGAGCTTCCAGTTATTAGCATCAGCCTTGTCAGTCCCCAGCCACAACAGATATTTGGGTAGTGAACTAGCAAAATTAAGATTCTCTTTCTCTCTTTAAAAAGAAATGGGTTACTTTATTTTTTTAAATTTTTTTTTGATACATTTTAGTTGGTGATGGGCACCCCCCCGCCCTTTCCCCAAATGTTCTCTCTAGAATCATAATGTGTGTCCCTCGTGAATTTGCCCAAATCCATCATGCTTCCCCTGGAGTGTCTCCCAGCCATGTAGGAGAATAACTTTTCATTGTAGGTTAATTCTTGTATCCTGGGGCCCTAATATAGGTTCAGTGAGGATTAGGCCTTCGTTGTTTATGGGCCATACCAAAAACAGTTATATGTGGACACTGACGATCTCTGGTGGTTATAAACAATCCGCCTCTTTCGTTTTTCAAATCCGTGTGCATTGTGAGAAATAAGTATGCGCTTCATTTCTAAAGTGAGGCTTACAGCTAAGAATGGACACTGGCTAGAACGGCTAGGCCACTTTCACCTGAAAGTTCTTGGGTAAATAGGGCGTTAGAAGCCAAACAGCTGAGACAAATGCTAGCAAGCCTGGGAGCCTGATTGTTAACAAGCCAATGAGCAGCTTGGAGGGGTCTATGCGCTAGGAAATAAATAGCTTGCTGTGAACTCCCCGGGCGTGCGGCCGTGCGAGGTGTTTAATGAAGCTCCGCTTTTGCCTCTTTCCTGAGTTTCAGCACATCCTTGAAGTGGATGGGCAAGGCTGCTTCCGAGAAACTGGGGTCTCTGCGATCTTTGTGCTTGCGGCAGTGAGGTGCTGGTAGAGAAGAAGATGTGTACTTCCCAGTTTCCAAGCGCCCAGCTCGGATCTGGAGCCCCAACTCCAGCTGGCAGCCGCGGAAAAGCCTGCGAATGTGGCATGGAAGACAGCTGAGGAGGCTTAGAAAAAAGAAGTTCACCCGCTAAGGTAGGAAGACTTGGCATTTTAAAGTAGCGACATGCTGTTGGGGCGTTTTGTGGAGTCAAATGCGTGTGTGGATTTGTTTCTAAGAATCCGTGAAGACAGACAGGGTGTGAGTGCGTTGGGAAAGTTAGCCATAGAGGCGGTCCACAAAACAGCCACATTGAGGTGGCTCGAGTCTGTCTGACTGAACATGGCAAAGATGTAGGCGCAGAGGTGAGATGGTGCCAGCTGCTCTCTGTACCGTCCTCTAGAGAGTCGTTTGGGGCAGTGTTAGTTCTGGGAAAACACTGTGGGGACCTTGTTTCAGTCCGTGCTTACAAGTGGTTGTTGTCTGGGTGTCCCTGTTGGTGTTACATGCATACTCTGGTTTCTGTATGAAGTCAGTGTCTCACTTGTCCCAAACATCCGAGTTTAAAGCCTGCAGTGTTGAGGCTTAAGTCTGTTTCCGATAAAAACATAGGTATGTTGAGCTTGCATTTAGTCTGCGCGTGGTGGAGTGTCCTCTACCTGGTCAGAGGGATTGTTGTCTTGACTATTTGAAGAAAACTAACTACTTGCTGTTAAAATCAGGAAGTTCCAGTGAGGCATGGCTTAGTCTTTGCCCCTTCTACAAGTACTAAAGTCAGGTATTAGCAAGAGTCCACCTTGCAAAGACCCATTTGGTCTGGCCAGTCAATTAGACCAGTTCTGGCGATCCGGCTAGCATAGCCGAGGGAGGGACTGGCTGTGGACATCGAAGGAAGAGTACTTTCCTGGTCTGGGAGTCCCCTGTGGTGGAGACCAAAAGACCTTCAATGAGCTCATAATTGATCATGTGGCAGAGAAAGCCAGAAAATATAAGGGAAGTAGTGATCAAGGGGCTAGAAAGACTAGCCCTAATCATAAAACACTCCTAAGGCATTTGAGACTGAACCGGACCAAAGTCAAGAGCTTTTTCTAGAGCTTCCAGACGAATAGCAGGAGCACATGCATGTGGGCCAGCTTCTGCTTTTCGAAGGCTGTTAGCAATGAGCTGGATCAGTGGAGCAGCAATGGCTTGGGGCATTTTGCACTGCGTTCCCAGGTGATAAGCAGAAAGCTTGATCTGAAATGGGGCAAACAGAGTCCATATGTGTTGTTGGTGCTTGAAAATGGAGGATTAGCCAATTGAGCCATCAGGCTGGGCCAGAGGCTGAAGTCTTCTGGATAGGATATTTAAAAATGCTTAGTTTGCTAGTCTTCCACATTTCCCTGAGATTTCTAGGGTTTGTAACTTTTTAGTGAGAAAGCTACAGAGAATGGAAATGGTTGAGATACAAAAAGAAACCAGAGGAATATGTTTATGGAAGTCAAATGCAGTGTGAGATCAGGATGAATTTTAGAAGTCCAGAGAAGAGGATTATCCAATTCTGTTTTGTGATGTTGATTAAATATGCTAGTTTCCCTGTGTTTTTGTAACTTAGATAAGTGTTTCATGCATTTTTCTGTTGCTGTTAGTGGTTTGGGCCACATGGTTTGAACTTCTGAAAATGCATTACAAGGTTATAAAATGTGAAATTACGTTGTGCTTCCGAACGAGTGTCTGTATGACGTAAGGGAATCTATTGAGGTCTACAAACTGTAGGTAGGAAGTTTTTAGGTTCAAGGCTGTGTGGGAATTGTTAAGCATGGGTGAGGTGGTTGTGTAAGTGCCAAAGGTGAGGGGAATGATGCTCCCTCAGGTTAAAAGGACTCCTTGCCCAGACTGTGCCTCTTAGGTTTATGTATCATCACTTTGAAACAAGCAGCTGGTGCTAATTAGGTGCTAGCAAAAGACCAAGTTATATCAAGGTTGAGAAGGCACCTGCGTAGAGCTCCTGATCACTGAAATAGATGTCTAAGCTGCTGAGAAGTGTCGATATACAAGATCCCCAAAGGGTAGAAGAGCATTTAGAAGTACATAGGTCACTGAAAGTCCTTAAATATGACTTTAAGAGCATTGTAACCATAAATTGCCTCAGCCCTCAAATTGGTACAGAATTACAGAAGTAGATGAGCCATGATAGAAACTGAGACATGGTACAGAGGTTAGAATGCCTGGGTAGAATGGGTCAGTCTCAGTGTAAGCCCTCACCTCAAGCACAGGTGACTTCGTTTCTGTTAGGGTACCGACCCTGGTGCATGCTGGCTGGAGCACGGTAAGGGGGTATGAGGAAATTGGACTTGAAAAAGCTTGTCATTGCTTCTCCCCATGCTGCAGGAGAAGGTCAGAGTCGAGACAATGCCCTCTTTGCTATCCCGAACAAATTATTCCTCTGCCTGTTGGGCAGGAAGCCAAGTTCAGTAAGGCCTTGGCAGAACTGCTGGCCTGCACACGTATCTTCAATGTTGCTGTTGAGCCTGATAGCAACAATGTTTTAGTCATCTTTAAAACCTGGGCTGATGTCTAGGGAAAGAGGAGCCTCATGTCCTCTTCCTGTCACTTGGATTGAGACTGGAGCCTTCATGCTGAAATTCCACAAAATTCTGAAGGTAAAGAGACAATCACCAAAGCAGTAACATGAGACCAAAAATTGAAGGGGCTGTGGGATTTAAACATTGAAAATGACCCCAAAGTAGTTGTGAAGCTGTGAGTAGACAACTAGCCAGAAAAGCAACTAGGTTGTATGCATCTGAAAGTTCTTAGGCTAGCAGGATAGTTGTGGACAAAACAGCTGAATTGGCTACTGGAAAGGTGCTAACCCCAAAGTTACTCAGCCAATGAGGAACTGGGGGAGCGACCTGCATACTAGGAAGTGTCTTAATGTATGCACTGCTTGTGTGCACTGCTCCACAAGGCACTTGGTCCTGCTGTGTCTTCAATGATGTTGCCTTTTGCTGCACCTGAGTTTGAGTTTATCCTTTGAGTAGACAAGTTAGGCTATTCGTCATACGTAAGGATTCTTAACGCCATTAAAAATAGAAATTGTGGAAATTAGGTATGGATCCTAAAACTTCATTGCATTTTTTGTTTTTTTGATGTATACTTGTGTAAGCATGTGGCTTGATAGAGCTCAGTATTTAAATCATAGCTGAATTTGCTAACTTGCAAATCTACACATTGAAATAAAAGGAATTTCTGAAAAAGATTGATACTGATGGAGGTTAGGATTGTTCAATATGCTGGTTAAGTCCTTACATGATGTGATAGGCCAAATCAAATCCAGAAGTCAGGCATTACATTTGGGTCTTGCCCAGAGACAGCAAGGTGCCAAATTCTTGTACTGTCTGTGCTGATGGCCATGTACATTAACAGGGAGATGGTTCAGGAGAGCCCAGAACTCAAACCATTCATCTGATAAGGAATGCTGACACTATGGGTGGCAGCTTGATCCGGTACCCAACAACAGTGGCCTGCAAAAGTCAGATCTATCTTACCTGATGTTGTACCTCTGCTTGCATTTATTTTACTCATGTATTGGATACGTTACATTTGAATAAGTTTTAACTTGAGGAAATCTTAAATACTTCCTTGTCAAGATAATGGAATGTGCTGTTTACTCAACCCATGCTGGCTCCACCCTGCCTCTGGAGACGGTGTGTCCTCATCGCAGTTACAATCATGAGTTTCCCTTGTGCATGACCTTTATGAAACAGATCATGCGCTATGTGCCTCCTGTTGCGTACATTCCATCACGTAATACACGTCATATTCGTATCATCTCCTATTTGTTGCCTGTCTTTGGACAGTATTACATCATTAGCTCAATTACCCAGTAACTTGTGGATGCGGAAAAAATTTGTCCTGTTTTCTCCCTTTTGGGACTGTAATAATGGTGAAATGTGCATAATGTTACAGGCATGGGCTCTTAGTTCTCCTGCATAATACCAGTTCTCCAGAGAAAAGTACAAATGTGCAGTGGGTGTGGGAGGTAGGAAATGAAGAGATTGGTGCACGGTTAGTAGAGGCTTTGTGACTGGAGGCCTGTAGACGAAGGGAGCGACTGCAGTTAGAGTCCAAATTCTTGCTGCTGAAGGAGTCTTCCTTTCTCAGGAAGTTCAGTGTTGCTGTGTTTCCATTTTCTGAAGAGATGAAACTCGTAACCTTGTGGGGAAAAATGTACAAAATTAATAATCATTACAAGGAATTTTCTTAGTCTTTTAAATTACATTAATCATTAATCAGGACATTAGCCTAATACTGAACACAGGCATGAATGAGAAATCCGTGTTTCCTTCATGTTTGAAAATATTCAGTGCCTTGCTATATTATATGACCAATGAAGTGTTCAGGTACACTTAGTGTATTTTGAAATTAGCAGTGTTGAAGTTTTATTAATGTACTGGATAATGAATGTTTTCATATAGTATGTCAGGGTTGAGAAAGTTCTTCCATCTGCTGACAGATGAAGCAAATTCCTGTCACAGCTGGGACTGGGCCAAAACGAAGTCACCGGGAGGCCAGAGCTCCATCCAAACCTCCTACAGTGGTGGCAGAGCCCTAGGAACTTGAGCCATTACGGCCTCCCAGAGCGTGCATCAGTGGAGAGATGATTCTGAAATAGAGGCAGGAATCAGCACCACACACTCCTTCAGGGATGCAGTGGTCCTAGCAATAGCTCAACCTGTTGTGCCACAGATGTTCATCCTAGTTAGTACACATTAAGAATCAGTTGGCATACTTGAAAAGCTGTGGTTGGTCCCAGTGCTGCTTTTTTTTTCTGAGCTTACCATTGCCTTCATTTGGCAGCTGTTTTTGTTTTTTGCTGTTCTGTGTCTGATTCCAGCAGTGTTTCATCCCTCTTTATTTTTCCAAGGGGATGGCCCTTGTGGTCCTCTGGATCTCCTGTAATGAGTTTTGTTTGAGGAACTGAACCGAGAGGGCAGGTTTGAATTGCGTTCCATAGAAATTGAAAGCTGTACCTCAGGTAAAGCCATCGAGCTCCCACAGTGTGTGCTGGAAAGCTTAGAATTGTCTTAGGCCCACTGGGAAACTCGCATGGAAATGTAGATGCATAGATAGTAGATGACCTAGGTAAAACTAGAAGTGTGAAGGGAGGGTCAGGATGGGATTGGAGGTGAGTTCCAAGGCTTGGTTCCTCCTTAGGAATTAAGTATGTGTTCTTGGATTTTAGAGAACTTTATTAAAGTCTATAGTGAACTCATACTTTGGGGAAAGGAATACATGAAAAATATTAAATCTTGTTTTTTTTTCCAAAATGCAATGGTTGATGACATGTTCTATTAACATGCGAGATGTTTCATGGGCAAATGTGTGTTTTTTAAGATCAATCTATTTTATTTGAAAAGAAGAACATAGGGATCTCACATCCACTAACCAAATTGCAGTAACTGTCAGAGCTGAGCTGAATTGGATCCAGGAGTTTCTTCCGGGTCTCCTATGGATGCAGGGACCCAAAAATGTGAGCTATGCTCCACCAATTTCTCAGGCCATAGGCAGCAAGCTGCATTGGAAATAGCTTCCAGCATGTGAACTGGTGCCTATATTGGGTCCTCGTGTGATAGGCAGAGGATGAGCTTGCTATGCAACTATGCCAGCCCTCATACATGTATCTTAATGTAGTGCAGTTTATGAAGAACAACTATTGGCTAAACAAAAAATAACTTTCTTGCCACAACCTTAATCAATTAAACTTAAGTTTTCGGACAACTTCTGGTGATTTGCATTTTGAGGGAGAAAGCATATATAGAGATGGAGTTAGAGGGAGCCTCCATCCATGGGTTTATTTCTCAAATGCCTGCAACAGTCAGGACTGGGCCAGGAACTCTGCTAAACGGGATGTTGGTGTAGCAATTAGCATCCTAAACACTGTGCCAAGCATCTTTCTCAAATCAAAACTATAGATTCTTCTTCATCATTTACATGATTTTTTTAAATTTAAATTTGAACTGGGATGGATAACATCTTGAAGTACATGGGGACACATTGAGCATGGAACTAGAATGTAATAAGGCTGTCTGCCATTCTGACACCTTGGGCTCATTGATTAGTATTGCATTTCATGTGTAGCCAGGCTGACAAGGAATTCAGAGTGTCTGGGTAAATTTTACCCATGAGTAGGCTTTACCATATGATAGCTGTAAATTCAACATGCAAACTCTGTATCTTATAAATATGTTTTTGTCCCTAATGGAATCTTGTAACAAAATGTGCTAAGGTGCTGTGAGACCTGGGGATTCTCAAACCGCTTTAAATTTAAATTAACTTAGGAATTGATTTCCACTTCAAGCAGTGTTTCACTAAATGCAAAAATATAGATTAGGCCATTTCTTCAAGGAAGAATCTTCACATTGATAGGCCTAAATTTTACTGTTGAACACCGTTTCAGGTTTCACTGTTTATGCTTGAAAAGCTCCAGGACACCTAATTTACTGGCAGATGCAAATGCACTTACCCCCAAGGAGTGTGTTCCTCTGTTAGCAGGCGGGTGACAAAAACTGGCTTTGACTCCACCCTCATCATCTGAAATAGGTGAAGATCCAGACAAAAAGAGCACTTCTCTTTAACAGTGCAGGAGAGAGTTCTAAAAGTTTTGAGAAAACTAAATTTGGGGTACATAAAACTTTCAGGGGTTTCCTTAAATGAAATAGTTTAACATGTGATTGGAATTACATCTCATTTTAGCATTCAGTAGAGAACTTGATGTAAAGAAACTTTGATCTAGATATCATTATGTACTTCATAATGCCTGATAGCATTAATCTGTCAGCCTTAATTCTGTGGGGTGGGGTCATAGTACTTTTCATGCCTTGCCGGAGTCCAGCTCCAGCCGAGAGTTCGGAGCTCGGGAAGGGTGCGTGGCGTCGGCGATAAAGAAAGACACAGACACTGACACTTGGTGCGTTCTTGCTATATGCTTTATTCTCCAAAAGAAGCTGTCCTTTTTATTTACTTAGACACATCACTAGCCTCTGCACAAACGTTTGATTTTTTATCTTTAACTTTAGAACTAAGACAGCATACACAGATGTCCAATTAATTTTTGCTTCATGGTTAACCAGGTGCTCTTAAAGATAATTCTGTAAGTTACTATAATCAGTTTCTTTAAAGCAAGCCATTATTCATTCTTCAGAAGTAGCCATTAGGTGACAGCCAGAACTCCAAGGCCGAGGCACAGATGGTTACCTACTAATCAGTAAAACATTCCTACCTACTACATTTTATTTTCACAACTTATCTATCACATAATGGGAAAGATACATCAAAAGAAAAGAACATAAGGATCTAAGGCAAAAAGTTTCAAACATTAAATCCCCCTACAACTGCAAACCCTACAACCCCATAAACAATTAAACAATAATCAAAAGTATATCTCTGTGATGTTAGTAAAATTGCCCTAAATTTCCTCTAGTTAAAAAAATTATAAAAACGGCTAGAACAGCTGCATTTTCTATGCTCTAAAAGTTGCAAGGACAGGCTAACCTTTAAGGTCACAGTAACTATATATTTTTTGCCATAGCAGTTTCCACTCATACTCCCATCAATTCTGTTAGTTTGTAAAATTCTATTAAGCCATTTCCCAGAAGGCATGCTATATGTCTGGGCCAGATTTCAGGACAATGGGTAGGTACACAACAAGGTGTCCAGAAATGGCATGGGTTTAATTGTACTCCTGTGCGCGGTTAAAGGCCCACTCACCAAGACATTATCAGTAACATTAACTCTCAAGCTCATATTACTTGCCAAAGCCATCTCACAGGGGCAAACAATGCCTCAATAGATTACAGGATTCTTAGCGGGGTGCTTGAGTGTCCATGCAAAAGGGTGGTGAGACTGCATCAAGGTGGTCAGAGAGAAATCCGCCGGGCCCTGCCAAACAGCTGGAATCTCCCCTGGGCCCTGCCAAGCAGGGGAGCTGTTCTCTTCACACCTTCGTGCCATCTACACCTACTGCACGGTCCCCTGCAATGCCTGATGGCAAATATTCCATGTACTGGTGAAAAGAGCTGAAAATCGGTGACGTTTGTTCTCTAAGGTCCTTTTAGAAAGAGCTGAATTAGTGGGTATGCTAAATGAACAACTACTGAATCCATTTTTCATTATTGAATTGAGATATAAACTATTCAGTATTTTTTACTTTCTATAGAATTTTCTATATATGAGCCCTTGACAGTCCATCCCAGGGACTGGAGTTGTGGCGCAGTAGGCAAAGCTGCTTGCTGTGAAGCTGACATCCCTTCTGGGTGCGGGCTTATGGATGCTGTTCTGCATCAGACTCAGCTTCCCTTAATGGCCTGAAAAAGGCAGCAGGATGGCCTGAAGTGGTCGGACCCCTGCACACATCTGGGATACCCAAGCAGAGCTGAGCCTTGGCCTGGCCCAGTTCTGGTCATTGCAGCTGTCTAGGGGAGGGGTACTGCATAAGAGTTCCGTTCTTTTTCTTATTTTTGATAGTCAAATCTTATAAAAATATTTGAGAGTAAAAAGTTAAGAATTTCAAAGGATCATGTGAATTTGAGATGTGGATTTTTTGTTTTAAATAAAGTATCCTGTTAATGGAAATTAAAAAATAGCTTTTTCTGTTCTTCAAGATTGACTCACTTGAAAAGCGAAGAGTAGAGTGGGAGACAAATGTGCGTGGGGGCAGAGATGTTTCATTGATTCCCTCTTCAAATGCCTATAACAGCCAGGGTTGAACCAAGTTGAAACAGGAGCTGAGAACTCCAAGCTGACCTCAAACACTGGAGTTATCCTTTGCTGGCTTCCGGGGCACTGCCAGTTAACTGGATCGAAAACAGTATAACTGGGACTCAAACCAGCACCTCTACAGGATATGTTGATGGCAGGCTCCAGAATGTGCTTGAGATGTATTAAGAGAAGAGCTCTACTCAGTTGGTTCGTTAGAAGGCTGCTTGGATGTTACTGGGAAACCAACAGAGATAAAACTGAGGTTGCATAAGATCCTTTGGGGCCAAAAAGCTTAGTATGATGTGGTAGTGGGTTGGAATTGCAGGGGAACATAGACATGCTGTTTATTTGAACTATAGTTGATTTCTTCTCACAAGGAATTAAGATTGTTCAGATTTTTGGTTCATCCTGTACCATGAGAATGAATTTAAAATTATTTTTCAAGATAACTTTCCAGTTCCAACCAATCATAGAGCATTTGAAATTGAGGAAGCATATTTTAGAATGTACAAACTGTGCAGTATTCCATAGCATTCTGTCCAGATGTTGGAAAACCTGATTTTTAACTGATTTTAGACTTAAATTTGAAAATCAAGTATGTTTGCCACTTACCCATAATCCATTAATATAAACACCTTCCTTGCACAATTGCAATATAATTGCCAAACCAACAAATTAACAGGTTATTCAGATATCACTAGATCTTTCACTAAAGTTCTCTATCCATTCTACCAGTTAATCCATAATTCAGTTCTTGCTGGAGTTTGACTTGTCATTCTTGGAGCAGGATTAAGAGACTTGCATGATCTTGTCTTTTTATCTAAATGTACGAATTCAAACTATGTCACTTAACACACACAATCATATTTAATACTAAGTCTGCTATCATCCGCCTTACCATTCCTTAAAGACCTAGTTGAGTATTTGGTCCGCTCAACTGAGTCCCTTTTTATACTCACTGGGGCTCTGTCTCTTCAGCTTTCCTTGGATCTCCCGCTTGCAGATCAGTGAGGTGGGGCTGGATGTTACCTTGTCTTACATACCTTATAAGCTAATCGAGTAAACAAGGCCTGCCATGCATCTTAATACCATTCCTTCCTCTAACTTACACACAATGACATTTCACGAACTAATATTTTCCACTTTTCACGTGCAGGTTAAACATTATGTCAGTTAATAGTCCAGACACTTCACATTTTGAGGGGATGGCTATATACAAAGATGTTCTTAAGCAACTGTTACTATGCTCATCGCACCAATTTTTACACATTTCTTAATTCCTTTTATTCATGCTCTTGATTACTTTTTGGGAAATCAATTATTTCATATGATAATTTGAATTTGACTTACGGCTGGAATGAGAGGAGTTTATGTAGTTTTCATAAAGATGCCATAAAAATATACATCACTTTTTATCTAAATAGTAAATTTATGAGGTCAATATGGGTTATCAGCCTTGATCAATTGACAATGTGTACTGGGTTTCTTAAGAATTAGCTGATTAAACTTTTTAATAATTAAGTCTTGCGTGAGGTGCTTTGAGAATAATCTAGTCTAGATTTCTCTTCAACTTTGCATCTAATTGTCTGGTGGATCTGTGGATTAAAACAACATGGGCATTCATTTTCATGATAAAGTTGTTTAAACCTGAGTCTCCTATGAATTTCTTTAGGTTTACTGCTGTGTTCTTTCAACAGTCACATTCAAATTATGTCCTTACATCATCAGCACAATTTGTTCTGGGCTCATTTAGTGTATTTGTCATCGTTCTGGAATCAATGTCTTCTGAAGTAGTACGCCTCTTATTGTTGTAATTTTAAGCATCAAGATCTGGCCATGAGATGTAGTCATGACTGAAGACACTGCTTCTCGGACCTCATGGTGCACACAGCTAGAAAATACATTGCTGTGTATACTAACCCTTACATGCATAGCCCTGTCTATCCATCTCATCTGTCTGTAATGAACACTGAACTTAAATAATTACATAAATCTGGCTGCTTCTTAGGAAAATTACATGACAATTTTAAATAGTTTAATATTAATGATTTTTCAAGCATAAATCTCCATTATGCAATTCTTCATAGAAACACTAAGAAATTTTTCAGATGATCTGACTTGCTGGGTTCCAATCTAATCTAGGCAGTGATGTTATTAGCTGTGTCGACTTGGGCAATTTGTTTGACTTTGCTGTGTCTCAATTGTCTAATTTGTAATATGACATTAGCAATTCCTAACATATAGGCTTAAATGAATTATTAATAGTGAAACACTAAGAATATTGCTTGTTACGCTGAAATCATGTGTTCACTCTTTATGAAAGTCAGAATTATTTCACAATGCAATAAGTAAGTAACTCTAAAATGTTAACCTTTAGCCATTTCCGCTTTTCTTGGCTGTGCATATGTGTCGTTAATTTATGCAGGACAAATATTGTGATAATGTGCAATTTAGAAATCATGAGGCTAGCACCTGAAGGGTAGCTTTCATTTCCTACAGTCTCAAGCATCACACAGCAATAACACTGAATTACATGGCGTGATAATGAAAGAGTAAACACAGGGGTTCTTATGAATAATTGAACTTGGTATTAATTAAAGCATATTCAGTTTGAAGCAGTGAAAAGTTGGCTGATCCATTAGTTTGGCATGACACAGGCTATTTCCTTTTCTTGAAATTTTGTGTAGTGTCCCATTTGCTTAGAAACAATTATCAGTGCTAATCACAAATACCGTCAATTCCCAAGGAAAACGGGAGCAACGGCTTGGCTAATGGAGAACTACTTCCAGGATAAAACACATTTAATTGCTTTGGCCACCAAAAAATGGATCTGGACTGAATACCAACTTCTTTGAAAGATAGTGGATCATAGTTTAATCACAAAACCGAAGACAGTGATAAAAGAGGGATAAGAAGAACTGAGATGAGCTTTTCCAGAGCGGAGAAGTAGGTAAAGTTGATTGATAGCTAGTGTTACATTCAGTGTGAGACTCCATCAATACAATTAAATTTAAAGTGAAGAGTTGGTTAAAAGTTTCTCACCACTGCTCAAAATCATATGGGAATCTGTTCACAAAGCGTTTTTTTTTTTTTCCTTGCACACAAGAAGGTTCAAAGCAATTGAAACATGTAAGACTGGAATTATGACACCCTCTGCCTCTTTGTTTCATTATTTCATCAAATCCATGATCTGAAGCATTGGGTTACACTATAAAGGCAGCATTTCATGACTAAGATCAGTTTTTACCTGATTTTGGAAATACCTAGCTACTACCATGCTGGAAATTAAATGCATTTCATTCAAAATATTCAGGTAACACCTATGTGAGCAGGTAGACTTTAAGGGTAAAAAATTAAATCTTCAGAAAACTTACATCTTCCATAAAGACAAAAAATTTCTTAGGCATATGTCAATTGTCACCACTGGATAAAATTTTGTTTTAAGTAGTATAAAAGTATAAAACAAAGTAGTAATATGGAATAAACTATGTGTACTCATTGGCTATATCATGGTGTTAATCCAATGACAAAGTGAAAATCCAAAAAGGGTTAATGAATTAGAAGATGTGAAACAGCTTTCTGGTGATCTCCTGGTTAGGATTCTGTGCTTACTGTTGTATTCCAGGATAGACTCCAAGTCAGCAAAGTTCTTTTGGAAAAAATATTAGCGCTATTAACTAGTAAATGGTGGCTTAGGAATGGACCCAAGTAAGTTATCTGATTTCTATGAGCTGTACTTGAACAAAGACTGTTATTATCTGATTCCTGGGAGGAAAATGTTGCAAGTGAGAACTTGAGAGACTCTTGGAAAGTAAATGTGCATTTTCCAATATCCTTGACGTAGTGGAATAAGGATTGATTTTTCATCGTCTCTGAAGGCAAGGTAAAAAGCTATGGAGCAGTTGACACAGAAGAGTCCTAGGAGTAGTGAGTGTTGAGTTTACGTATTGCTTTCAGAATGACTACACTTAAGCTTCTTAATGCATCTCTCTGTAATGATCCTCTCTGGAAGATGGTTTCCTGACCTGTGGAAATGACCTTTCTCTGCAGGTAGAACAATTCTAATATATAGTTGATAATGGCAAGTGGTTGGGCAATGGAAAAGAGCTGTCACAGCTTTGGACCACTCCTCAAAATGACAATGACCACTCTCACACCCTGTTCTCAATCCTGTCCTCCACTCCATCACAGATACTGATCTAGGGATTACTTGGCCATAAATCTGTTACTAATCTTACTTCTTGGTCTACTATTGGAAATACAGCTGCAAACACTTAAACTTTCAGCATTAGGAAAAATTTTTTGTCACAAGTTCAGTTGTGATAAAACTGAACACTTTCTTAGGGGCTTAAAAGTTCTCCATTTTTGAAATCAAGCATTAAAGCAGAGGCAAGAAAACCATGACCTGAATTTGAAGGAATTTTTAATTCAGGAAGAATTGTGCTAAATATTTAACTGTACTAAACATTTCAGAATGAATAAGCTGATCTCTTCATAAAATTTCACTAGAGTGCTCTTTAGACATTGACCCAAGATAGATACGCTAGAGAAGATGATTCTTCGTAAAAATAGTTCCTCAAAGAATGTAACTTGCAGGCTGGCATAAAGTTTCCTAAATGAACATATTATGTAGAAATAAAAAATCAAGGCAGCATGTTTGTCTTTCCTAATCATGCAAATTGCATTGAAAATTGAACATGAGCAACAGTTTTGGGATGTCTGGAAGAACTGATTGTCTCTAGACAGTATTTATTGTGTTTAATGAGGAGCACTACAAAAATACCTCTCCTTTGTTCTGAATCTTAACCTGTTCACTCCATGATGTTAAACTAACAAGGAAGAACATAACTCCCACCATTGAAGATAAAAATAACCCTGCCTGGTTTGTCAATATTTCCTTGTAAGAGTATGAGCATTTGTATCATGTATCAAAAATTAAATTCACTGATTCAAGGCTTTGTTCCAGAAGTTAGTGATGCCATGATTAGGAATGAATGTGGGTCCTGGCAGTATTAGAAATTGTTTTGTGATTCAGGGGGACAAGTTAAAATTGTGAAGTGTACCTTCATGTCAATGGAGCCTGGGATTTATACTTACTGCTTAGAGGTAGAAATGACAGCAAATTGACAGTATAGTCACAGTATAGTTCCCTATCTCAATTCTTTGAAACTATATATATGCATAAATATTTATTCTGGGAAAGCCAGATCTAGAGAAGGAGAACCAAAGGTTTTCCATCCACTGGGCTTATTTCCCAAGTGGCTGCAATGGCCAGTGTGAAGCCAATCCAATCGGGAACCTCTTCCGGGTCTGCCACACGGGTGCAGGGTCCCAAGGGTTTGGACTGTCCTCAACTGCTTCCCTAGACCACAAGCAGGGAGCTAGTTGGGAAGCAGGGGTGCTGGGATTAGAACAGGTGCCCAAATGGGATCCCAACGCATGCAAGGTGAGGGTTTTAGCTGCTAGGCCATCACCCTGGGCCCAATGAATAAGAAATCTATTTGTGGTGCTGAGAGGTAAATCTGCCGATGTTAAACTGACATCCCATACAGCTTTTTGGAGACCCACCTACCTTAGTTCCAGTCTGTCTGCTAATGAACATGGGGAAGCAGCAGGAAACAACCTGAGTACTCACGCCCCTGTATTCACATGGGAGACTCAGAAGAAACTCCAGGCTCCACCATGGTGTTGCAGCTAAGGGGAAGTGACCCACCAGATGAAAAATAGTATCTCCCTCTCCGTAGCTGCCTTTCAAAAATATTTTTTTCAAGATTGTTTCTTATTGTTTTAGATATTTTAAAAGAAATTTAGGTTGGTTATCTGATCATCTTAGCAAGCTATGCACAATACTTTTACCTATTGATACTTGGATAAGATTCACTTTTTATTGTAAGTAAAAAGTAATCAAAGTAACACAACCTACAGAAGCTATCTAAAACAAGTTTTTGAAAAGCCGAGGGACTACTGTGGAGTTAGAAGATTATGGGATTGTGTTTTTATTTTTTTTTTTTATTTTTTTTTTCTCTTTTTTTTTATTATTATTTAACTTCATTAATTACATTGTATTATGTGACACAGTTACATAGATACTTGGGTTCTCCCACCCCTGCCCAAACCCTCCCACCATGGTGGATTCCTCCACCTTGTTGCATAACCACAGCTCAAGTTCAGTTGAGATTCCCCCATTGCAAGCATACACCAAACATAGAGTCCAGCATCTTATTGTCCAGTCAAGTTCAACGTCTTCTTAGGTATACCCTCTCTGGTCTGAAGACAGAGCTAGCAGAGTATTATCCCAGTCAATTGAAAGCTCCATCATACCATCAGCAAAAATTTACATCATTATGGAATTAATTGACATAGTAATGAGTAACCAACATGTTGAAAGTAAATACGAGTTCCCAGCCACCTTCTGTGATCACCTCACCTATACTTCAATTTAGTTTATACACAACATATAACATTCAAAACATAACATGTTATACATAACATCATATCATCTTAAATTAAGGCAAACATGTGGTATTTAACCTTTTGTGATTGGCTCATTTCCCTTAGCATGATGGTTTCCAGTTTGGCCCATTTGGCCACAAAGAACTGCATTTTGTTTTTTTTAATAGCTGAGTAGTATTCCATGGAGTAGATGAACCATAGCTTTCTTATCCAATCCTCTGTTGATGGGCATTTTGGTTGCTTCCATGTTTTTGCAATTACTGATTGTGCTGCTATGAGCATAGGAATGCATGTTGGTTTCTCATAAAACAAGTGTTCTGGATATATTCCTAGGAGTGCTATTGCTGGATCATACGGTATGTTGAATTTGAGTTGTTTGAATATTCTCCATACTGATTTCCATAGAGGCTGTACCAGCCTGCAGCCCCACCAGCAGTGGAGTAGGGTTCCCTTTTCCCCGCAACCTCGCCAACAAGTGTTGTTGGTGCTTTTATTCATGTGGGCCAGTCTTACTGGCGTTAGGTGGTACCTCATTGATGTTTTAATTTGGATTTCCCTTATTGCCAGGGAACTTGAGCATTTTTTCATATGTTTATTTGCCATTTGGGTTTGTTCCTTTGTGAAGTGTTTGCCCATTTCCCGTGCCCATTTCTTGAGTGGCTTGTTTGTTTTGACATTTTGGTTGTTTTGTAGCTCTTTGTATATTCTGGAGATCAGCCCTCTATCACCTATGTCGTGTGCAAAGATCTTCTCCCATTCTGTGGGTTGCCTTTTTACTTTGTTGATTGTTTCTCTAGCTGTACAGAAGCTTCTTAGTTTGAGGTCCCAATTGTTTATTTTGGTCTCGATTTCTACTGCATTTGGAGTCTTTTTTAGGAAGTGAGGGCCTACCCCTAAGTGTTCCAGTGTGTTTCCAACATTTTCTTCCAAAAGTTTGAAGGTTTCTGGATGTAGGTTTAGATCTGTTATCCATTTAGATCTGATCTTAGTGTATGGTGAGAGATGTGGATCTATTTTTTTGTTTCTGCAGGCTATTAACCAGTTGTCCCAACAGCATTTATTGAACAGACCTTCCCATTTGCCTGGATTGTCGTTTGTCTTTTTGTCAAAGATTATTTGGCTGTACCTGTGTGGGTTTCCTTCTGGTGTTTCTATTCTGCTCCATTGATCTTCCTCTCTATCTTTGTGCCAGTACCAGGCTGTTTTGATAACCACTGCCCTATAGTATGTCCAGAGGTCCAGAACTGTGATTCCCCCTGCTAACTTCCTGTTCTTCAGGATGGTTCTAGCTATCCGTGGTTTCTTGTGCTTCCAGATGAACTTTTGGATCATTGTTTCCAGTTCCATGAAGAATGTTTTGGGCAATTTGATTGGGATTGCGTTGAATGTATATATTGCTTTTGGCAGTATAGACATTTTAATGATACTGATTTTACCTATCCAGGAGCATGGGAT
The DNA here is from genome assembly GCF_030435755.1 of Ochotona princeps. Lineage (NCBI taxonomy): Eukaryota > Metazoa > Chordata > Mammalia > Lagomorpha > Ochotonidae > Ochotona > Ochotona princeps. Next base: position 28,504,397 of record NC_080844.1, read on the forward strand.
GTTACTCCATCTTTTGAGGTCTTGTTCAATTTCTTTTTTAAGTAGTTTGTAGTTTTCTTAGAATAAGTCTCCTACATTTTTGGTTAGATTTATTCCCAGATATTTCATACTTTTCTCTGTTATTTTGAATGGTATCTTGCTGGTTAAGTCTTTTTCCATCTTGGGGCTGTTCGCATACACTATGGCTGTTGATTTTTGTTCATTAATTTTGTACCCTGCCACTCTACCAAACTCTCGTACAAGTTCTAGCAGTCTCTGTATTGAGTCTCTTGGCTCTTCTACATAAAGAATCATATCATCTGCATATAGTGAGAGTTTGACTTCTTCGTTTCCCATTTGGATTCCTCTGATTTCTTTTTCTTGTCTTATGGCCTCAGCAAGTACCTCTAGGACTATGTTGAATAGTAGTGGAGAAAGTGGACATCCCTGTCTTGTTCCAGATCTCAGTGGGAAGGGTTCCAGCTTTTCTCCATTCAGTATGATGCTGGCGTTGGGTTTTTCATATATGGCTTTAATTATGTTGTGGATTTTTCCATCTATGCCTACCTTGGTTAGGGTTTTTAGTAGGAAGTGGTGTTGGATTTTGTCGAAAGCTTTTTCTGCA